>NW_028301596.1:7500000-10000000 GCF_987345545.1 Pholcus phalangioides | reverse complement strand
AATCCCCAAATGGTGAGCCGCGATCTATTTTGGGGATAAAATTGTAAAGGAAGAGAGAGAGTAGCAATGTAGAGACTTTCTTTCAAGCCGAGCAAAACTCAGATCTATCGCCATGGGTAATTTACCACCGATTGGGTTGTGGCGGAAGAGTGAGTTCCTAATAGCCTGAGTGCGTATATAATGCGTTGTGTCTGATTTTTCAGAGCTGCCATCTATATATCAGAAGTAAAGTGTAGTGATTGAATATTTGTATTATTGTAGGCTTGTTTCTCTCTTTGGTGAGACTTTTTAATGGGGAATTTGCGCCACCCGAAGTTGGAAACCACGGAAAACCAACTTCAGCCGACCACCATTGGATCGATGGTGGGATTCTGGATCCCTGGTCCGTCACTATAACCACTCTACCACCACAGCGGCTAGTAGCAGCGACAATGGTTTCCCTAACGGTGTGCTTTTACCATGGGATACAGTGAGCGCCGAGATCAGAAACAGCTGCCGAAAGTTCATTAACGACGGCTGATTGAAAGGAATTAAAGCCCCAACGTGTTTTTGTTTATTTAGGACTTAAGTTCTAAATAAACAAAATTTCGATGACAAGGAGCAAATGCTAGTACGGTTTATACACGAGGTACATAAATGAAATTTAACCTTAATTCCTTAAACGTATATAATTCCACAATCTCTGTATCAGAAACGTTCATATAGGATGGGGGGACCCAACCCCCAAGATGATCAAAAGTTTAAAATACTTAAAAAAAAATTAAGATATTGGAATAAAATGTCTTAATCAATTTCTATCAAATTTAATGACAAATTTGCTTTTTTAAGTTTAATAATTAATTTAAATAAAAGAAAATGCTTTTGGAAGCCTAATAATTTTAAATTTCACTGGCAGAAATATTTGTACCCACTCCGAAAAGTTGTATGGGACCCCCCCCCCTCCCTCCCCACCAAGTGACGATCCTGCGTACGCCCTTGGTAGGTATGGCATCGAAAACTATATTGTTATTATATTGGCTAACGCTTATAAACATGAATATGGACTAAATGAATTCGAACTATTCGGGCTGTGAATATCGCCAACGACAATCCACCGGGACCGGTAAGAAATTTCTCTTCGTAACTCAGAAATTCGTAAGTCGTGTTATTGCAAAATCTACCAAAATCCCTGTTTAAGAAACAAAAAAAAAATTCAAATCTACAACACGTGTTAATTAATATGGTATTTTTTATTTTTGCATGCGGATCAAATTTATTGGGAATACAGTCAATTAATTGGCTCATATATTGGCTCGATATAGTCGTTAATAACTCGATAATTGGCGATAATTCTTTTTCCTTTAGCTTTCCATCGTTCTTTTATTACAAGTTGAAAAAATAAAATAAAAAACTTTCTTTCTTAAAAGAGAAATCGAAGTGAAATTTCATTCATTTCTTAGATCCGATCTTTCTTACAACGATTTTCATCTCAATTTTAATTTTCTTTTCAATCATTTAGTGATATGACAGTGCTTTACGTCAATAATTATATAGTTCAAATCTAAAGATACGTATATGTTTAATATTTATATACCTTTTAATCACATTTCCACTTGAGTTGTTTCAATGAATAACTTATTTGATTGTGATCCGATTTTCTCAAAACAGAATAATAGAATTTTCATGAAAAAAAACGAGTATTTAGATACATTGTCTAAATTAATCGCATTATGAGAATAAAAAGTATAAATTTTTTTTGTAAATTTCCAGTGAACAGGAGAAGATACAGTCGCAATGTTATCTTGGAATTAATTCCTGAAATTATTTTCTTATTTGAATAAGTAATATGTCGAACGAAGAAAAGAGAAATTGGTAAATGAGATCCGTTTTATTTAAAAATAAATAAATAAAATTTTGTAATATATAATATAATCTAGTTTGAAAATTCTGAAAATTTAAAACGTTTTGAATGAATACCAATTTGGATTTCCATCAATTATAATGAATATTTTTCGATTTTGTTCATTTCCCGTATTTGAATTAATCGCTTTTACTGGTTGCAAGCCTTTACTAAATTATTACTTTAAAAAGATAATTTTATCATCGTCTACTATTTACTCTTATGACGGATGCAATTATTTTGATGATTTTTTAAATTTACGTGCATACACTTTTTTGAGTTAGTTGTAATTGCGATTAATGCAGTATTTATTTTAGCAGTGGATTTATAGCGAAGAATTACCAGAATAGCAAAATTTTCAATCTGATATCAGGTCGATTTCTTTTCTTCGATTTTTATTTGAATTTTTCGTTAATTTACTAATTGATAGATTTTTAGATGATAATTTGATGGCAATAGGATTTTGAAGATATACAGTCGGCTCGCTTAATCGGTTAACGGGCAAACGGATACCCCGCTTAAACGGATAAAATCATCCCGCACCAAAATTTCTTCTCATAGAGACAATGTTAAAGTTCCCCGCTTTTATATAACGATAATTTTAACTACTTTTCCCCCCACTTATTCGAATATTGCGCTTCACGCGTCAAGTGTAAATACACATCAACCACTACACACATAATGTTTTTATGAATGAAACATTTAGAATTAATGGAAAATATGTGTAGGTGTTAAAATAAATACATTTGAAAGTATTCAAGTTGTTTCCAACAAGAACATTTAATTATTTTACTTTGGTTTCGTGTTGAACCAATAGAGGGCGCTAACTTTCCTTATGAAAAGAAAAATCTTAATATATCATCATTGTAAGTGAAATATAATTTTCATTTCATTTTTGATCCCTGATTTATTCGAGAAACTGTACTAATATTGATCCTTCATTCGTTTCAATGTACAAAGTATACTAACATAAAATGGGAAATTAATTGTTCCCCGCATAATCGGATAGCCCCGCTTAATCGGGTACTGTGTGTTGGAATTGTTGATATCTGATTAAGTGGGTCCGACTGTAACTGTATAATTTACTTCTCGATTAGTTATACAATATATTATAAGAATGAGTGTTTCAATTACATGCAAGTAGAAATGGTTTCCACCAACAACGTTGAGAGTTGCAAGAATTGTAATGGCTCTTCGATTCAGCGATAGGTCATCAGTTTTTGAACAATTACTCAAAACACATTCGTTTCATGACAATGTGTTCATAATTATGTGGTTCTCAACCTGGGACCAGATGGCTCCCTTTCAGCATTGTGTATGTCCTTCTCGCATTGTCCCTTTCTCGATTGTGTATTTTGTATACGTTTTTCAACTGCTTTCTTGGTAAGGTCTAGTTAACTCATCCTAGGCTGTTTGAATGGGTTTCACATAAGTTTGTTCAGCCTTTGTGTTCAACATCCATATATATATACAGACTGAGTTTAGAAAAAATATATTTTCTCATTCTCTACTCCGTTTATATATATAATCGTGTTTTTTTTTACTTCTTCTGGATTGGATAAAAATAGACCAGAGAGTTCACATGTTTTTGACAAGCTCATAACAAGAAATGAAGAAAGGGCGTTGAACAACAAAGGAACAATGAAATTTACTCTTCTGTTTTTCCACGTGCAAACAAAGATTTCGGTTTTGGAATAGAGCTTCTTGAAATACAGTCGAATCCCGTTGTAACGAACTTCACTTCGTTATAACGAAATTTCGTTACGAAGGAATTCCAAGTATTTGCATCGTTTCTATGTAAACATATCTGGGGGGATTAGAAAAGTGTTCGTTAAAACGAGATTTTTTTCGCTATAACGGTATTCGTTAAAGTGGGATTCGACTGTACCAAGGAGATTCGGGTCTCATATGCAGTCTAATAGCAAAATTATGACTAGTATTGTCGCTATATCCCGCTGTTTTTCAATCTTACACTTGGTGGGCATCGCGCTGGACTCGCATCGTTTAAATCCAGGTTCGAACTCCGTTCTCAATTATATTCGGCTGAAGTTGATTTTCTGCGGTGTTCCAACTTCATGACGCGAATAGGAGCCTGACCTGCCTGCTCTTTGCGGAGAGACTTTCCGCAGACAGCTGGCAGACCTATAACATGATACTTACATAACATGAAAATTCAAGCGTTTACTACCTTTACTTCAAGATATGGAAGGCAGACGGCAACACCGTCAACATTACAAAACAAGCACAATTCTGACAGCATGAAGACGCTAAAGACCACACATACACTCAGAATAAACATTCCGACATGTACCAGTTCGCTAAAAAATTCCATAGAGTTATACAGACGAGGTGCATGTGCAGTTAAGAAGTAGTAGTTGAACTTCCACGGCAAACTTAAATTGTGATTTTTTTTAAAGTTTTAATGATATAATTATACTAACAAATACAAATACTTTATTGCTATTTGCAATTAAATGATAATTAAAATTTCGAAAACATCTTAATTAGGTTTCTGTGCGTGTGGTGAGCTTCACACATTTTATACAATATTTCGGACAAGTACACAGCACATATAAGCTTCTTCCAATGATTCCATTTGTGATAGGTTTTAAATTTGAACCCCTTTACGATCACGAACGTAATATTTCGTCCAAACGCCAGTGGAATGAATTCAAAAAAGTTGTCTGTATATTCTTTCCTCTCTCTTCATCATCGCGAAGTTTTATTGCAACCCTATTTTACCTGAAGTTGATTTTTCTTTTCCTCCTTTCTAAGAGTGAAAGAGAACAAGTGGGGGGGGGGGGCAAAAATATACTCTCAAAAAGAAACTCTCTTATCAAAACCTTATATATCTATTATATTTTTACCTTTCCCCTTCCTTTTTCTAACGTGTAATTAGGTTAGGACGAGGTTACCAGATTTATCCCCGATTCTGCAAATGGAGATAACCCAAATTTACTTAAAAACGCTTGTACGTGAAATGGTTAATATTATTCATTATATAAAAAAACTGTGTTCGCACAAATGCGACATTGAGGACGAAAGGAGTATTGCGTTTTGTTCCGTAACATTTCGAATCCTGAAACAATTATACACTTATTGCTATAAAATTTCAACTTAAGATGTTTTTTGGACTCCATTAGAAAATAATTCAGTTTCCTTCTTTTGAAAATGTTCGCGGCACACCTACGATTCTCTGCCACCACACCGGTTGAAAAACTCTGCTGCAGCCATTATAGCTATTTCCTATCATGTTTTCTTTTAAACGATTCCGAGACATCACTTGGAGCGGCATCACTATTATTAGCAAAAGTTCGTAAAACGGTTCCGCTCTCCATCCACATCAGCATGCTATACGTCAGTATTTTCCAACTTTTTGATGACGCGTAACCCCTCCCCCTTCAGTGAAATTCGGTTTCAATGCATAGCGGACCCCTATGTTAAAGGTCAATTCTCCACGGACCCTCCCCCCGCAGCAAGGGTCAATTGGGAGCACCCCTTATAATCCAAAATGTATTGTTTTGTGTAATTTGCATATCATAAAAAATTGATGTAATAAATTATAATTTCACAGCAATAAATGTGTCATTCATACAATCGTAATGAATGAAAATGACACCGTGGACGCCTTACAAAGTACTCATGGATTTCCCAGGGGCTCCGCGGGCCATAGGCTGTGAAACGCTGCTATACGTTTTCCTTGAATAGTTTGCTGAGATCTCCCATCAATGTGTGCGAATGTCGAGAAATGCGTTGCATTACAAACCAAGAAACGCACGCTAGGCAAACGTCAAACTTGGAACGACCCGCCGACGGTAAGTACATCAAAGAGACTGGCGTTGAGTCTCTTGGACTTTGTATAGTGGAGGCGGTGGCGTCGCCATCGCAACCAGGTTGTGCAGGGATTTGGGGGGGGGGGAAGAAGTGAAGGAAAAAAAAATAAGAGGTAAAGCAAAAGCTCGGCTGTTTATTACCCCTCGTCGAAATCGAATAACCATATATAAACGTACGTATCTTTATAGGAGCCATTGTTTTGAAGATTTTCAGTGACAAATTTGTTAGCAAAATTCTGTGAGTAATGGAGTGAAAAAAAAAATTTCAAATCAAACTGTTGGTCTACAAAAAATACAGTTGATCCCACTTATAACGAAATCGATATTATGAGGTATCGGTTATAACAATTTTTTTCCCGTTCCAGTGAACCTGTTACACAGAAATAATGTTACAAATATTTCCTATAATAAATTTCCATATTTATGGATATCGGATACAGAAAAAAGAGTGAATTACATTGTCAATCACTTCACTTTTACGTTGCATCTTTCACTTCATGGTCATCCCCGCAAATAAGCGAACCCTCTTCCTCGCTCGTGCATGGGCGGAGATACGGGGGGAGGGAGCGTGGGGAGCATTTCCCCCCTCCCAGCGTCAAAGGTGGAGTCGACTGATATAATGTATATATGTATTGAAAATGTGTCATATGTCGATTTTTAGCAAATGCAAACTAAGGTGTTTGGGAAAAGTATTTCAGTGATAAGTCAACCTTACAAAATATCTGGGCTTACCAATGCTAAAATAGGAGGCGCGATATCTCCTCAACGACGCTCAAGGGGTTAAAAATCTTGTCTACCATTTTATTCTGATCTATCGGAGGTTTCATTACGAGTCCTGGGGTCCGGTGCAAAGGGGTTTTCACAGCTCCTTCTGTGGGCTGGGTGGGGGGGGGGTTGATAGACGAATATGTAATTTTCACTTCTAACTCATAATATTTAGATTTTTTTATAATCATTTTCATACTGAAGATGTCGGCGTCGTGCTGTATAACTACAAAATAAAATTAATATTTTTTGTATTTAGGCCGAACTTGTCGCGCACCCCTAAGGGCCACTCAGTGCCACGTGATGCATGACGTCAATATTATATACCGAGTCTAAAAGACTGGGGACATCTTTAAAAAGTAACTACTTGACTCGTCTCATTTAATGACCCGTTCCTCGTGAGCTTCTTCCACGTGAAAAGTACTGGTCATTCAACATTAAAATGTCCAAATAAATAAGTAGACGTGCGCAAGCGCATGTTCCTTCAACATTCCGATGAAACCTCTCTGATCTCCGTCCTACTTTCTACTTAATTTTACAGAATAAAGAAAAAAGGTGAAAAATAACGATGTTTAATGTTAAGGAAAAAACAGAATAGAGAGAGATCGTGCCAGCTAAAACACGCCATGTTAATGTTTCCTGCGACATGCAGAGACTGCAGCACACACACGTTGCCCAGGGATACCCACCCCGCTCGTGAAAAATGGTGAAAGGGCCTTGTATCATGCAACTGGAAAATTCCTCGCCGTTTTCATATGTATACTTTATGCTCGCCACATAGGTCGACATTATTGTTTTACTAATTAAAGTGCGCTGTGCTCTGAATAACCAGGTCATGTGTATTTTACGGCATCAAAGGAAAAAAATAATAATAATAAGGGAGATACGTATATAGAATACCCGAGTGGTAATTGATGCAGCGTTACCGTTTGGCCGTCAATAATGAAAGCATGTCACATGCACCATTATTTCAAATTTCACCATGCTTAAATGCTTCGATAATGGTAGCAGATGGTCCTGAAATTATTTACGTGTTGTTTTTTTTTTTACGTGACCTTATGGTACTTTCAGCAATCACTGCACATCACCAGTATGCATCAATGCTGAAGGAACGATGACAATTCTTGTCCTGAACCATTTCAGGATGCAGAGGGCGTTTGCGTCACCGTGTCTTTGAAAGTCAACCTGCAGAAAATCCAGCGTTAGTGTCAAGCCCATCTGATCACCTTCAAGTGTTCTCATATGTGAAAAAACTTACATCTTTATTCTTTTGATTTTTTTCACTAACCCTCAAAATTTTCAAGTGGAGAACGTCTTCAGATTTGGTATATTATGTAGAACAATTGTTCGTACAGATATGTGAGACTTAATTACGTTTTTTTAGTATTGTTTTTATCAAAGATTTTCCCCGATTAATTGTGTTGACACCTTTATTGATGAATTTTCGGCAACGCACTTGCAAGATGCAGAGTTTAAGTTGAAGTGATAAATTTCCGAAACAGGTATCTTTGTTTACATTTTGAAAATAGGAGGAAATTGATGGTTCTGGTTGTTTGTCTTTCCCCCCCCCCCCGCTAATTCGTCTATAGGCGTATTTACTGGTTTGGAAGTGGGAGTGAAGTAGACAAGTTTGGATGGGCGATAATTTTGGGAAATTACATGTCAAGAACTTCAGAGTAAACTTCCGTTATAACGACAGTTCACAATCAAAGAGATACTTGTCGTTATACTGGACTTCTCGTTATAAACGAATTTCAGTGCCTTTTGTACTGTAGAAGCATATAAATGGGAGGGAGGGCAAAAACAAATTAAATAAATTTTCCTTTTATTTTTAACTATTTTTGCTGAAATATGCATCTAGTACAAACTTCTTATGTATATTGATTGTATAACAAGATTTTGCACTTAGTGGAATGTAGCATTTTCTACAACTGCAGTATTCATTGAACTACAAAACTGTCCAATTATATGTACTGCAGAGAAAATGGCTAATATAGATAACAAGAAGATATGATGCAGAATGCAGTTCTCTTATCTACAGGGGGTACTGACCTGCCGTTTATAAATACCTATAAATAAGGAGAAAAGATTAATATATATATATATATATATATATATATATATATATATATCACTTTTTCTGGTCTATTTCATGCATAATTCTTAAAGGAAAGGCAAGGGAAAACATGAGTTTTGAGAATTTCTGTTGTCGCTCTAGCGAATGTGTGTTCTGGTTTTCATTCATAAGTAACTCGCTAAAAGCGAATATTTTTTTAATCTTCAACATTAGCTCTTTGGTAATCGCTTGCGGATTACTCCTAATAGCGAGATTCTCGTTATAAGCAGTACTCCTTATAACGGACTCTAGAACGGAAGGAGGACGAAAATAACTACGGCCCATAGGTGGCAACAACCATAAATCCGCCTCTGCTTGTTACTTTGCTGATACCTTTTCTTCAAAAGCAATTACCATTCCTCCCATCATTCTTTTATGTTACTTACTCATAAACCTGTTATATACTGCCTTTTTCTCTCCATTGGAGAAAAAAAACGTTTGCTACTTATAATTGGATGAATCTTTTTTCCTGAACATTCCGTGTTAACCAACAAAGAGGAATTCACGTAGGATTTGTTTTTTAAGATTTAAGGAACGAATTAACACGTTTACGAAAGGAAACTGGTTGAGCATGATTCAGTCACTGATAGATATTCCTGCACAATAACTTACTCAACGTAGCAGTTGAATTGCTAACCTACTACGGGGATCGTCAACATTTCATTGGTCTCGTGCTGAATCTATGTAACAATGTTATTCCAACATAATTCTACGGATTTTATCATCAATAGAATGGGATTTTATCTCGCTTCAATAATCTTATAATTGCTTCCGCCAGTACAACATATTGTAACATTGCAGGCACTTAATTGCAATTATACCTCTTCCCAGAAGTGAATTGTGTCGGAAGTATGTGCGCCTAACAATCTGCGTGTATATCATATGTTGTGTTTGAAGTCGGTTCTGCAATCTATGTGTACTATTGTGAACGAAGTGTAATACCGTAATGAAATACTTTTACGGTTGGAAGGATTGATGCTCTCTGAGGCGAGACTTTTTAACGAGGAAGTCGACTTAAAGTTGGGAAAACTCACAGAATACCAGCTCAAGGTGCTATAATTGTTTACCACTGTATATTTCAATTCCACCTAGGGGCCATCGAAAATCGTTTCTCTAGTCATGTTTCTCACGTGTGGCATATTTCACTGAATCCTGGCTTAGTATATCAACCTGATAAGTCAGTTTGATCTTCAGCGGACGCATCAAAGGAAGGTCTTGACCAGAAGAAATCTGTTACTAACTGTAGGTTCCAATTAATCTCGCAATAAAAATTGGACGGCTTTTATCTAAAAGGAACCGAACGCCATTTTTAACATTTTTGAGATATACCGACGTCTGAACTTGAAAGAGGTGGGATTTTTCATCAATATAGAAACAAGTGGCACACAGGTTTGATGCCGTCTGTGTGCACTTGAACCAACTACCGAACTGAAGAGATAACTGAAAATCGAAGATATAACTTTAAATAACTTTTTCTCAGTTATGATTTAATGGTGCTTGTGTGGTTCCTTTTATATAAAAGCCGTCCAGTTAAGGACTTAGTAACGTTAAACAAAATTGATTTCTTCAAAGAAATATGGTAAATTACAAATATCATGTTTCCGTTCGGAAATGGTTCAGTTCTGTCAGAAAGCGGACGAGGTCAGCATAATTGCACTGTTGTTCTATAGAACTCTTTCTGCAACTCCTTGTCCATCAAATACAAATACGAAGGCCACAAAAGGCAAAATGCCAAATGAGGTGGCTGAAAAGAAAAAAATACCATGAAAAATTGGAATATCAAACTGATCTAAATTACAACAACCCAAAATAGAGTAATTACCACGGAAAAAACTAATAACTATGATGAAATATAATATACACTACCCATGAAAAATTACTGTTGTGTTATTACTATGTTATAAATAGCTTCTCGATTCATTCTATTATAAACATCGTACTTCTTTTTAAGCTCGTTAGTTGTGGTAGAATTCACGACTCCCGGTTGTTAGCTATTCCATTTATTCCCAACCCTGTTATAAGAAAATCTCCCTGTGACCCCACAGTCTGGAGTTGTCCTTTACCAAACGAAATGGTGTCCTCTTGTCGAAGCAGTCGATTGACGGTGTCTTAATAACTCGTAGTCCATCCTATCCCTCCCGTTTAAAATTTCAGACACTTCGATCACATCCCTTCCCCCTACACCTGCGTTCCTCCAATATATACATATTTAAAAACTCTATTCATAACTCAAGCCTCGTGTACCAACAATAGCGCGCGTGGCTCTTCTTTGCACTCCTTCAATCAATTCCATGTTATAGGTATGGTTTCCAAAACTGTACAGCTTACTCCAGGCCAGGACAAACTGTACCGGAAAAATGGAAGGATTACTTTTGGAGAATGCGAAGAGACCGTATCGGGAATGAAACGAAGTATTCTATTTGATTTTTTTTTTATCACCTCGCGGAACAATGTTCAGAATACCCAAGCCGCTCGCCAACGAGAATTCCCAAATCGGTGATCAAATCGCTGGATATGACTCGACTGAATGCACTTTCCGGCCAAGTTTGACTCATGTCGCTTGCAAGTAACCTGCAGAAGAGTGTCGGACTAGTCTTGACGAATACCTGAAGTCAGGTGTGAATTTTTTATCGACTACTCTTTCTTCTGAAAACGCTGCGCATCGGCGTACCGAAACGTTACGTCATGATTTTATGGTCTGTGTTTGTTACAAGTACGATCTGATAGTGTAGGGATGTACCATGATCTCCCTCGTTTTCTCTCTCTCTCTCCCCCCCCCCTTTTTCACTTGAGTGATGGTCAATAAATTTTTCCATGGTTGGTTTTGAAATAATAATAAATATCGTCTTCACCACTGAGTTTGAAACAATTTTTGTTCCCATTTTACCGACTTCCATTATTGCAGCACCATCGTGATCGATTGAAATCAAGCATCACTGGTCCTTAAATTTTACAAAGTGGATATTCGGCATTGAGTTTCCAATATGTCTAATCTTCCTAACCTCCTGATGAGCCCATAATTCCATAACGTAATATGAAATACGTCTCCAGTGACACGTTTGATTTATAACCGCAATTAATTTTATGATCCATGACTCCATTCAGCTTTGTAATCCATCCCCGCAGTTACGGTTTTCACGGTTCTTGGACGGTACGTCGTGTCTTAGTTGCAGTCTTTCTTCTTGAAATGTCTTCGTGGGCGACATTGCGGAGAATTTGACAGCTCCATAGCTTATCCTGAATGCTCCTAATCAGGCGAAAGTAGTCGGGCAGTATTACATCTTTGTCTTTGCAATTGAAATATCCTCTGTCTATATCAATAGAAACTGGCATCACGAGTCACAAGAGACCCACGGATATTTTAATTTAATCGGTCTTCTCAATATTTTGCATTTCGCTGTATTAACGATTTCAAAAGCTAAGAAACTATTGTCATTTGGCGTGTTTTGATGGCACTCTCTTATGTAAAATCTCGCCAAAGATTGAGGTGAAACCTTATCGATTCGAAAATCGTGGTTCTGCAGTCTTATTATTCTGGCTCCTCGAGGTCTGCTGGTGGATACTTCCAAATTCCAAAAAAAAGGAGAACGGAAAAAAAGTTATAACAACCGTTGCCATGTCTCTCGATGAGTGAAACAAAAATTTTCGAATGCTGCTGTGTTCAACGTGAAGCCGCATATGATGGAGGCATAACCATTGTAACAGAACTTAAACCTTATTGTCCATCTCGGGGGGTTAATGCTTCCAAATCTCCACTTGAAGATGTTAAGCAGGGTGTTTCCGGTTTATCTCAGTGTCTGTGTCCATTTCAGGGGATCATACCATTTTGTTCAATCCTTTTTGAAATTCGTTGATTATGGCTGTCGATGGTAAGGTATAAATGTTTCATGACTATCTCATGACTATCTCATGACTATCTCATAGGTCTCAGATTCCGGTGTCTATGCCCAACATGGTTTGAGCGGATGAACTTCTACCGATATACGTACATACACATTTGTAGGAACGGAGAGTATGCTCGTGTCCCGTAAAAACGGGACATGTGGTCCGCGTATTAAAATTTGTAGAGTGGTGCGTGCATCGAAAATAATCTTAATTATGGCACGGCTTGAAAAGGGTTGGCCACCCCTGCACTAAGGTATCATGCATAATCATTAATAAAGGCGATAAATTTCATGTATTTATCAAATTTACCAACGACACTTGGTTATTATGCATAATCGGCGGTATTTTTTTTTTTTTAAATTTCTATTTTTTCCACGTGACCATGTGTCCCGTATTTTCCGGCATAGTCCCGGATTTTTCTGTTTTTCTGACTATTCCCGACTTTTTTTAGACAAATGCCCCGGTTTTTCATGCATTTTCAACGGAGCCAACTTCATTTTTTTTTCTTCATTTTATTCTTCAAAACCACGACTACAAATAAGAATATTCATCTTACATAATTGTGTCTTTTTTTTTTTAATTCACTGCAATTTTCAGTAGCGCTTTATTTCCGCGATTGGCAACTTTTCTGTGATTTTAGCACGAATTGGCAGCTTTTCTTACTTTTGGCATCATTTTCGGTGATAATTAGCAATTCCCCGTATTTTCCCGTATTTCGAAGCCCAATATCCCGTATTTTCCTCGAGTAAATATGGTCAGCCTATATTTTTCTCTATATGTTAGGCTTTTACCCCCTGCCTTCCCAGTCACCTCCAACCAGTTTTTTTTAATGGCATCGTAACTTCTTAGAGCCTTTCTCACCTGAGAAAAACTTATTTGGGTCGATATCGTTATTTGGACCATGTGGAACTTGAGAAGAGAATCATTAAAAACTATTTTAAACCACTAAAAATGGTTAGGCGAAGAAGGTATATGACCGGTACTGTTTAATCGGATAACGAATAAACGGCTTCCCCGCTTAAATAGATAAAATTCTTCGTCACCAAAATTTCTGCCATGGAGACGATGTTAAAGTTCCCCGCTTACTATGATAATTTCAATGACTTTTCCTCGCTCAATCGGATATTGCGCTTCACGCGTTAACTGTTAATAGACATCAACCGCTATATGCATAATGTTTTTTATTGAATAAAACACTTGAAATTAATGGAAAATAAGTTACTGAGTGAAAATAATTTGGCTTTTAAGTATTTAAGTTGTTTTTAATGCTTACATTTAATTATTTTATTTTGTTCCTTGTTGAGCCAATAGAGGACGCTAACTTTTCTTATGAAAAGTGAAATCTTAGGTATTGTGATCATATAGTGTGATTGAATATAATTTTCATTTCATTTGATTTCTGATTCATTCAAGAATCTATCAATATTGATCCTTCTCATCAGCTTTCAATATACTAATTATATTAACGTTGTAAAATGGCAGTTGAATTGTTTCCCCGCGTAAAACGGATACTGTGTGCTAGAGAATCGTTGATGCTTCTGATATCCAAGTGATTCGTTTTATTCCATTCCTTGTGATGCATGTATCTAGCGTACATCTTTCCACACTCTTTGTGCTGTTTGCAGCCTTTATATTGTTTTGTTTGCAAGTCGCTTTTATAAGTCAGTGCTGGTATGACTGAATACTTAGTGCATTATACATAGAAATTGAGTTTTCTGGATGTTATGCCGAAACTAATATTTGGAAAGAAAAGTCATTTGCCTCCTCCGGGAATCAATGCAAGGGGACCCGGGTTCGATTTCAGGAGGAGACAAATCACTTTTCTTCCCAAATATTAGTTTCAGCACAACAACCAGAAAATGAAATTTCACAGTATATTTCGGGCCGAAAGCATATCACCTCTTAATACATACTGCAATGACTGAATGCTTCAGGCAAAGAGGCGAACTCTTTTTTGGAATCACATTATTTTTGCACCAATTGCTTCAGCCATTCCCAACGAATCCCAATGTTTAACAATGCTAGAAATTAATTCTCATATTCATGCGCGTATTAGTATGTTAAAACGACTTCTTAAGAGATTGAGCATTATCATCATCCGCGCAAAGTTCGGACTCGCCAACGCTGCTACTCATCCTGCGAAACGGGAAATGAGGACTACGGAAGGTTTTGTTTCCTTTATCCAGGAAATCTAATCAACGTTACTGGGAGCGAGGAGAAGTAGCAGCAGCGACCTTAAGAGAATTAATGAGGAAGGGAGATTTCAACTGATCCCACCCTAACTGGGGGTATATTTAGATTCTCTAAGGTTGTACGTCTCTGTCTCTATCTAGAGCGGAACTTAACGCGGATAGTTCTGGAACAAGATTGGGGGAATGGGAGGAACAATTATCCCGTTTCCAAGCGAACGCTGAGGAATTGAACAGAGGTTAAAATATTCTCTTACTCCATCGCAATCGTTTCGCCCATTAAGTCTCCTCGTTGCGTAATGTCCGTGTCTTCGGGAGGAATCTTCTCTTCTGTGTTCTGAATCTGCCATTAAAGAGAAGAAATTTTTTGAAACTTACCACTGTTCATTTCATCTAGCTAATGTTAGTTTAGGGGGAGCGGGAGGAGGGGTGTCTGTAAATTTACTTCATACGACTATATAATATTTTAAAATGAGTAGGTTATGTGTGATTCGAAAGTCACTGAGATTTGGAAAATCAATTGCATACCCTGCTCTTCCTAACCAGATCATGGCCTATATCAACTCTGTCTCAATAAAGAGAGTTCAGCAGGATGTCCAAGAAGACCTCGGCCTATCTGGAAGCTGTGCGTTTATGTGTTGAGAACCGAACGTGAGCGTTTGTTTCTGTGTAATACTTGTTGTCATTGCTGCCATCTATGTTTCGGACGATGAATGAAGTGTATAATGACAGAATGTTTGTACCGTTTTTCTCCCAACGAGGAGATCTGCTCGCATTCGCGCCTTGAAGTTGGGAACCCCAAAAAAAAACAACTTCAGCCGACCACTGTGGGGTACGAACCCAGGTCCTCGTGATGCGAGTCTGTCACTGCGTCCGTCACTCAAACACCGCAGCAGCAATTACATGTTTAAAGTATACAGTCAAACCTCGTTAGTGCGTCACCCGGTTAACACGTCACTCCGCTTACCGGGTCACTTTTTTTGGACGTCCCAATTCTCCTCAGGCAGGAATTGGCGCAGCTATGGCTTGCTAAAAACGCTTCGCTTACGAATTTATCGGTCAAAAAAAATTTTTCCTTCTGGATTTTTCGGCTAAAAACTACGGATTCAGCTGATGAACATTTTCGTTGATATGGATGCACACGCTTACTTACCACAACTACGTTATGAGCCGAATTTTTTAGCTCCGCTCATCATGAAAAGTACTGGCAATCGAGCCGGATTAACCCATGTCCATTTTTCTAGATAACCTTCACTTCGCAATGCATTACAAAATAAAGGAAACACGTTTTTTAGAGGACGCGTTCCTTCAATGTGCAAGACTCTCTCATCAAACTGAACAAACTGAAAATTCTTGGAACTTATCTTTTCTATCTGCATGAATCAGACACAAAAATGAGCTGACCAAATCACAAATGGATGGGGGGGGGGGCACCTACGAACTCGACTGGGTTGTGTCAACACCGGCTTCAGTAGACTTATGCCGGTGATGGTTGTGTAAATAGTGCAAAGCAAAAATATCTTCGGTATCTCCACATCTACATCTTCCTGTAAATTCCAATTTATCCAGTTCTGAAGTTGTTAATTTTAGCCTTCAATCAGTTTTTGTCTTTTTTTTTCTATCACATATCCCTTGGTGTTGTAAAAACTTATCTTTAAATTTTGGTCCATTTCTCGAACGAATTGAATGATTTCCCATCGAAGTGTATGGGAAATTTCGTTCCGACTAACGAACATGATTCTGAAACGAAATATTTTCGCAGGCCAAAGAAATATTTTCACGAGAAAAAAAAAATTTAACTTGGCACATTTGTTTGAGGAATATTTGTATCCTTATAGAGTCAAATGCATTATAAAACAATTTCTAAATTATGCAAATTATCTTCATACCGATTTTTGTAAACAAGTAAAGATTATAAACTATAATAAGCGTCTTTGAAGAAACAAAAATGTGATACTTTTATTCATTTTTTTTAAAAAAGGTTAAAAGGCAAAAATTTTGTGTGTGGGGGAAATGTTATCTTGTCCCGTTTAATGGCCATATAATGAGCAAGTGAAAGCGTCGAACATGCAGTAAATCTTTGTTTTTTTCTACCGTTAACAATGAATACAATAACAGACAAACATTCCCTGAATGTGATCAACTCATTTTCGGAATGTCTTAAAAAATGTCACAAACTAAAGCGAAAGTGACAAAAAATGTGCCGTTATGTCCGAAGTCTTTGCGTTTTCATCGACGTTATAAGCAAAGTGTGCTAACATTATTTTCCATGAAAATCAGCCATGACCAGCAATTATTGACGTTATATCCTGGGTGCGGCTTATGGCGGAGTTTCCGCGTTCCCTTGAGAGCATGCGGCTTATATACCGGAGTTTTGTCCCTGGTGTGGGCGGCCCCGGACACTGCTTCTGACCATCATTTTGACACTCGAACAGACATAAGTTGGTCACCCTTGCATTGGGCCGTTCCAGAATTTTAGCTCAAAGAAGGGAATAAAATGTCAGTTTTAAAAACAAAAAACTGTTTTTTCTTTTAATTAATAGAAAAAAATTATATAAAATTTAAAATCCTTCAAAAAAAAAATTGAATGATTGAACATTTTGCAACCAATTATATAGGCAAGAAAAATAGTTACGAATGGGACAACCTTTTTCGGATGTTGTCATTTGGTATGTATGACGAGTATCACCCCAAGTATAATGAATATGATCACATTAAATGGCATAGGCTGTTGCAAGTTTTAATGAAATACGTCCACTACAACTGGTGCTACGTTGGTTGAAGTACTGTGAGTTAAACTGAGTAGTGTTTTCAGTTGAATTATACTGACACTACTGACTTAAGTAGTACCGAAACTGTGTACCATAGTACCGTACTGTGGTGGCCGAATTTCATTGAAATTTGGTATATACGTTATTTAGACCATGGGAAAAAAGATAACTGCCATAAAAAACGATCCTTTCTCACCTGGTGGTCAAAAATTCAACAATTATTTTATTGAATCTTTCTTTTTCCCCATGGTCCATGTACCCAATATACCAAGTTTCATCAAAATATTTCCATCAAAAAATGAGCACCATGTAAGTCTGATTAGTGTCGGTTTGTATATTTATAACTTCCTCCGTAAATTTCGGATACTACACAGTGGGTTAATAGTATACTCGTGTATACTAAGTGTTTCGATTATATAGTAAATTTACATTATAATTTATACGGTGTTAGAGATTACCTAATTCTGACTCAAAATATCAGAATTCCCCTTTCAACTCTCGCCCTGAAACATTTTGACCCTTCCGAAATTTGGCGCATAAGAGCCTTAATGTCTCCTCGCATGTGAAATGGCCGTAAGCTCAGATGATGTAGCCTTGGAGAGATTTCGGACATTGGAATTCTTGTCTCCACCAGGGACATCTTTGAGAAAAGCTTCGGTGTATAAAAAGGTAGCAGTAGGTTTTCCTGGGCGTATTTTCTCTCCCTTTGGGCGTCCCGCAGTCGCCGAGAATTCGATTATAGTTGTTGCTGCTGCTGCTGCTACGTCCTTTAGTCTTATTATTTTTTGGCGCGCCCATGTCATGATCCGTCCTCTGGCGAGAGTATCGACCAATCCGGCGTCTGTATTCTTCATTTCACGTACACATACGTGCACATCATTCTCAGATTTTTCATCCAATTTCTACTCCCTTTTTCATAACGTGCGTTAGCCTGGATGGGATCATTAAGCAGTACGCTAATTTCATGCATGCGAAGATCAGAAGCTGGATTGAACAGTGACATGAGGGTTATCAGACGTCCCGTTTATGTAGTATATAGAATCGTCCCGTATTTTGAAAGAAATGTCCCTCGTGTCGTGGAAAAAAATTTAAGGACACTCTTTTTTGTTTCGTATCTTGGAAAAAAAATTAACGTTAGTTCCAATCGAGCAATCGCCGTCGCTACCATTATCATTGGTATGACACTCACATCCTGGAGCAGGGCCCCTAGGCTGAGACCTTTGGCGGACCCTCTGACTAGACTATTCGCGTTCGTTCTCCCCTCCCATCAGAGCCGCAACTAGGGGGGTGCAGGCGGATCTGGTGCGCCGGATTAGAGGGGATGCAAATTTCGCTCTTTAACCTCTTCTTCAACATTATAAGGGAGCGCCAAAATGCGTGCTTTCCCCAGCTGACCAAGCATCTAGTTGCGGCCCTGCCTCCCATAGTTACTTTATAGGGTGTAATGTTGTATGTGTGTGCATATATGCGTCACCTCTAACGTATTAATGTTGTCAGAGGTATGTTTGTTTCGTGTTCTGCTGGTGCGACCTGTCTTCCATGTTTTGAAGTGAAAATGGCAAATGCCTGAGTTTTCATAATCATGAATTCTGATAGAAAACGCCATTGATATTTTATGTTGTCATATCATTGGAAAAAAAAAATGTGTCCAGCATTCTAATCGTTTCAATATGGTGACCGTAAGCCTGTTGTTGCGCCAACCCTCTCTCCTCAGTAATTTTTTTTTCTCTACGCCCAAAAATCAGTCAAACCCGTAATTAAATATGTCGCGAGTATAGAATCAGATACATTAAGAGCACTCTCAGTACTTCAAAGAGTACCACAGTGCTCACAAATCGACATCAGCACGCAATTTTGGACCAGACAATGTCACCGAAATTCCTAAATTTGAAGTTATGAATTCCTCTTTTCTTTGGCATGAACTTGGTAGAACAGAAAGGAAAGGGCTGAAGAAAAAGGAAATGATCAGAAAGAGACACTTTTTCATCAAACTGTGGACGAAATGGAGTAATTTTGGCTTGAGGATGAATCGGGGAAAGAAACCTTACCTAGCCAAAATAAATCAAAGTACATTGACTATATACCATCATGACTGCCTAATAAAGAGTTTGTGTGGATTCTTACCATAGTATTAAAAGTAAGAGGAGTGACGTATTTGCAGGGGGAGGGATTCAGCGGGCTATAGTCCAGGGCTAAAAGTTCAGGAGGGGGGGGCAAATTTGGGAAATGGCTGGCCAAGAAAATTAGTAGAATGTGAGAAAGGTGGCAAAATTTCTACAACCCAAAATAAATCTGCCTTTGCCAAGTCAGTAAAGGACTAGGTGAGTGAGTGGCTTAGAGCGTGTGTAAGCATGTGAATGACCAGAAAAAAAAAACGTATTAGAGTGTGTGTATAAATGTGTGAATATCAAAAGAGCGACCTATAAAGCAAAGAACGATGCAAATGAACGACCAAAAATGTGGGCTAGAGCATATGCATGCACATGAGTGACCAAAACAGGGTGTAAGCGTGTGAGTGACCAAAACAGGGTGTAAGCATGTGAGTGACCAAAACAGTGTGTAAGCATGTGAGTGACCAAAACAGTGTGCAGTCAAAAAAATCAGATTGGAATGACCATGCACTCTAGAAACTCCTCGGAAAGGTTATTCGATGGACCCAAGTATAGTCCTATTAATCATGGCCCCCACAAGGGTGGGGTTGACAGTCACCATCATTTTGTTGTTTTTTGACGCTATAAATTCACTATAAAAGAGCCCGTAAAAAGTCCGCCAAAGCTCCCAACCTAGGGAACCAGCTCCAGGATGTGGAAACCATGTGAAGACCACTAGAATATACCTTTACATTTAACCTCCTTTAACTCAGTCGCTTTAATCATAGGTACCCATAAATAGGTTGTTAATGAATGCATAGAGAAAAAATAATTAATTTCTGAGTCTAATCCCCCCTATCTTATCAATCGTGTGCTGGAGGAAGTGGCATGCATGTAAATATTAAAAAAAGACACAAAACTGTTCTCGCACTGGGCCGCTAAATGACAATGTCCGGCCCTGATTTGATAGTCAATCCTCATACATAAAGATACAGCGAGACAATCTTTTTACAAATCAACAACGATTTATTCGGTTAAATTTTATAAATGCTACGGTATTTGAATATAGCTTCATTTAATAAGTTTTTGTGTTCGAGGTAACCCAGTTCGATAAGATACTCGCTTAAAGCACCAAAGGGTATTTAGAGGTGTCGCGAGTTCGATACCCGGTTAGTCCTCGTCGGAAATTTTCCTGATATAGGGTACAACAGTAACGGTTACATGACCACAAAAAACGATTGCTACCGCAAGGAGTCCCACATCGAGGGATTAGCGCACCAACCTCTCGATGAGTGTAAAAACAGGTTTAGCCTATGTTGCCAACCAACAAGAACGCTCGTATTGTGCATCCGGGTAACACGGAATCACAATGTTCAAGTGAGAGAGAGAGAGAGATTAGCTCTTCTCTCGTTATCTTTTCTTCCACTTATGCGGTTTCCCATCAATACATGCTGTTCAAAATAACATTTCAGATGTATCAAACTGCGCGGCTTACTAGGCGTGCCCGGCTAGCTCAGTCGGTAGAGCATGAGACTCTTAATCTCAGGGTCGTGGGTTCGAGCCCCACGTTGGGCGCGATGGCATTTTTTTTTTCCACATCGTTTTTTTGCGTGTAGTTCCATTTGAGAATACTGATGCGACAGAACTAGGGCTGTGGGAATCGATTATATTGAAATTTTTAACTGGTTGGTCAAAACAATTTTATTCAATTAATCGATGGATTAATGTATAATTAATTAGTCAAAATTTTTTTTCAAATGCCAATTATTTGATAACAAACTTGTGAGTTGACTTTTTTTTTGAATAATTCATGCTGAAAATATACAGAGTGTCCTATAAGTGCTAACGTGGTCTTTACTTCATCAACCGTCCGTCGTAGAGGTATGATTCTAATGGAAAAAGTGTTCACGAGGTGTTCAATAATTACCCATGTACCAGTTTTGAGAGTGAAAATACAGTGTATAACAAAATAAAAAAAAATATATAAATTTTTATCCGGTCCCCCCTGTGCTCTAACTTTTAATTATGAAGTTGTTGCCCTGTCTCTACTGATGCCAAAAAAAAATTCCATGAGAAATTGAAGTTTTTGGATGTTATGCCGAAACTGATATTTGGAAAGAGAAATGATTTGCCTCCTCCTCCGGGAGTCGAACTCGGGTCCCCTCGGACACCGGGCAAGTGCGCTAACCAATACACCAGAGACACACTTTGCAGCTCCTTATAACACGCATTAGTAGCGCGGAGCGCTGAGTGGAGTCAGCAGCCTCCCCTTAACTACAGAAATTTTCGCCCCCCCCCCCAGTTGGCGTTTTCTTTCCTTTCCAAATATCAGTTTCGGCATTAACATCCAGAAAATTCAATTTCTCAGTATATTTCAGGCCGAAAAAATGCCATCTCTTCATATAAAATATTCCATGTATTCAAAGGAAATAAACAGGGTTAAATGAGAGTAAAACGGTTTTATCGCTGTTCTTTCCTAAATTTCTCTCGTTTCTCGAATTCAAATATGTCCATGAATATGGCACTTGAAAACACTGAATTTTTTTTTTGCATCAGGAGAGACAGGGAAACGACTTCCTAACTGATAGAGGATAATGGGGCGTATAAATATTCAATTTTTTTTTTTTTTGTTGGGCATCTCTCCGCAAAGAGCAGCCAGACCTACAACATGGTACTTACATAACATTAAAATTCAAGCATTTATCATCTTCACTTCAAAATATGGACGGCAGGTGACAGCACGAGCAAAAAACATGAAATAGGCTCACTTCTCGCAACATAAATGCGTTAGGGCCCCGCATAAAGATGGGAAAATTTTTAAGAGATACCACCAATACAAACAATTGTCATCGAAGAATGCATGGTCTAACATGAAACGGAAACGCGCCAGCGTGTTTCGAAACGGCCGCTCCTCAAACGTTAAAACGGCATTCCTGTTGAAATTTATCGGGAGAAAAAGAACACCATGCATGCAAATATAACCTGGGGAAGAAGCAGAAGAAGAAACTGTATGCAAATCTGCGTCACAGTGAATAAAAGTTTTTTTCTTCTTTCTTTCTTTGATGAAAATTGTTTATTTTTGTCTGTACTGCCGCATCTTAAAGTTTTTCCCATCTTTTCTGAATCATCCTGTATAATACAGTCAAATCCCGGTATAACGAACACCAAGAGACTGGAGAAATCACTTCGTTAAAACGAAATTTCGTTACCAAGGCATTCCAGGTTTTTGCATTGTTTCTATGTAAACTTATCTGGGGGATTAGAAGAGTGTTCGTTAAAACGAGGTTTTCGCTCTAACGGTATTCGACTGTAGTAGTCAATTTACAAGAACGTGCATTGCTGGTTAAACACTTTTACAAACGCTATGATTCCGCACCAAAAAGCTATGCGGATAATTTTTAGTGTTCTGGGAGGGATGGGGAGGATCCCTTCATTGAGACGTTCCTGAATTTTCATAATTCTCTGGCAGATACTTATGGCCGGAGACATCCAGGACGAAGGAATTTCAATAATGCACAACACCCTGCGTAATATAGATTTTCTACCCCGCGCATTTAACAAGAGATAACTCGGATGTTATCGTTGGTAACGAAGCGCGTTGATAAAACTGGAATTGAACGCTACAATGGCAAGTCCAAAAATTTTGATATCTCAGAATCTGAAGCATCGTCGGAAGGAAGATAACATGGCGCAAGATGAAGAAGAAGAATCGGCCGAGAGAGGGCAAAAATACAGAAAACGCTGCAGAATTCTTGACGACATCTCCTCTATACTTACTTACATATACCTTCACTTACCCCATTCGCGCTCCTAGATGTTGGCGTTTTGCCAGTCGCTAGAAACATTGAGAAAAGGTAGAGAGGCCAGAGCCACCAAATTCCACCACATTTTCTCTCGCCTCTTTCCCCCCATTCTCAGAAACCCGATTAGCCTTGAGAGGGAAAATAAAAGAGTAAATATAATAATGAATAAAACGATTTGAAAAAAGAAAGAAGAATAAAAAAAAAATGCATGCAATTGATTCTCTCCCCCCATCATCTTTTATTCTACATTCCTTCCAACCTCAGATTTGAGAATCGGCTGATTCCTCCTCCTCCACGAGATAAGGATCACAATCACTTGTGAAATTTGATGCGTCTTCGAGGCCGAATATCCCTGATAATATTTGAACTCAATGTTATAACATTGAAAGAAATTATTAATAACATTTAGGAAAAATAAGTTCGTGTTGAGTTTCTATGATATAAATTTTTCTTTTGATGATAAAAATGGTGTTATTGTTTTCAAGATGAACCTGAGAATTTGGAAGGAAAGGATGTCTTTTCCCACAATTTAAGAGCTTTGGGATTTTAGGCCAGGATTACGCTATAAAATTGTTATAAAATCTTTTATAAAACTTGAAAAATTCAACCAATAAAGCTTATAGGTTATATTCGAGCGAATGCAACCGATAATCTTATTGATTGAATTTTTCAAATTTTATAAAAGATCTTTTAGAAAACTTTTATAGTTTAATCCTGGCCTTAAAAAAGAGGAGAAATATTTTTAACTCTGTATGTGAAAAAGAAACAAAATAATTCGTATTTTATCTTTTATACAGGCTGTCCCTGAACCCATGGGCCAAACTTTTAGGGAAGGTAAAATACGCATAAGGGGGGGTCGGAAATGAAAAGTTTTCGCGGGAAAACTAGTAAATTGTTGTTCTATAAAATATGAATCTGTGACGTCCTGTATTTTATCTCCGTGCCTATACCCATTTCGAGTATTAGAGGAGACAATCCTGAACAATATCTCCCCTTATGCGCGTATGTATAAGTAAGTATACAGTGGATCCAGCTCATAACTTTTTTAAAAAACCGTCATGAAAAAACGTTGTAAGCGGGGAAATGCTTTAACTGGGAAATTTCGAAGAGTAAAATGGGGACCAGGAATGAATGTGAGTTGGAACCGGGAAAATAAGTCGTATTAAGCGTGAAAACGTTCTACGTGGGAACTTCATAAGCTTGATCAGCTGTAATATGGTTATTGTCCGGAGTTACGTTGGTAATTCGTTCCAAGAGAGACGACGTATGTTGAGGTAAATTTTTCCAATTGTAATGCCCCAAACTCCTCAGGAGAAGGAAGGCAAATTCGCAGATTTTCTTCATTCTTTCCCGTGTTGTCATATGGCTTTTTATTTTATACGACTCTCTCTCTCTCTCTCGAGGAAACATTTTACTCTTAGAACGCAACTTGAAAAGCATACAAGCTTTGTTCAAAATGCATCTAAGACCGGGATTACATTGTAAAAGCTTGGTAAAAGATCTTTTACAAAACTTGAAAAAAAACTAATAAGCCGCTCGAATGCAAGCAACAAGCGCATCGGTTACATTTGAGCGACTGGGACCAATAGGCTTATTGCTCGTTTTTTTCAAGTTTTGTAGATTTTTTATTTACGAAATATAGATGGCAGCACTGAAAAATCATACACCACACTATATATGCACTCAGACTGTTAGGTACACTTCCAGCACAACTCACTAGGTAGTAAATTGCCTATGGCGATAGACCTGAGTTGTGCTCGGTTTGAAAAAAAAAAAAAGGATTTTTTTATCATCCTACAAACAGCACAAATATTCAGTTATTATACTTCACTCACTTCTCTTCTGCGATATAGATGGCAGCACTAAAATATCATACACACCACTAGATACGCACTCAGACTGTTAGGTACACATACTTACACTTCCGGCACAACTCACTAGGTAGTAAATTGCCCATGGCGATAGACCTGAGTTGTGCTCGGCTCGGTTGTGTTGTGCTTGGCAACACCACACTATCGATAGTATGGTGTTGCCTTTGATACACCGTAGACGTCATCAAGGTAGGGCCGTCTTAAGAGCATCATGGGCCCCCCGGCCAAATGATTTTTCTGAAGCCCTACCAAGCAAATTTTCCGAAAATCTCAACCAGATCCCATTTTTGTGAGGCACCCCTTTCTCTAGTGTGAGGCCCATGCCTTAAGACGGCACTGCATCAAGAATCCCGTGTGCTATGTTGGTCACAAGCGGTGTGTCTCAACACTGTACTGCATATAGGATTTTCTAAATTTTCTTAAAATTTCTACTATGGTTTGAAACAGATCCATGAACCACTTCTTTTAACAAACATTAGAATAGCAGTTCACTGAAAGGTTAACATTTTCAGCACCGTTAGAAAATGGGCCTCGTAATTATCAAGGTCAACCTCAAATCACACCGAGATCGATGAAATCGCATCAGTGCATTTTCCGCAACTTGAACTACTACTAAACCGCACATACATGCAGGTAAAGGCATTTGTAGGCCTGTATAATGTCTGTGAATTAACTTTTGAAGACGGTTTTGTGATTTAATTAACAGTATTGTAATTTAAAAGGCTGCAGCACCATCTGTTAACGAACTTCGCAACTAATTTCGAAATTTTGTCTAAATTCAATCAGGCTATCCCAGCTAAGACGTTTGCACGAGTTTCTGCAAATTTCGTTCGACACTACATCATGGTGTCGCTGCAAACAGAGCCGCACATAGGTATGCGCGGTCGCACCGGGCCCTGAGCTTTGTGAGGCTCCACACTAAAGCTGAATGATGATATACAATAACATCTATAATTTATCATTTTTATCACCGATTACTTCTACGCTGTTATATTCTCAATTGCTTTCCCATTCATTCTATATATTGCATATTTTACGAATTATTTAACCATTCCTCTAACCCACAAAATATATAAAATCGGGAGCAAAGAGGGGGGAGAGGGGGGAGGGGTTGGCCCAAACATTTCTCGTGCCCTGAAATTGTTGGGACACACCCGGTTCCCCTAGTATTTTCGTACCGGACCCCATGTCTCGTAAGAGTGGCCTTTGTGCAAATGATGGGTATTTTCAAAATACAGTCAGATCCGCTTATAACGAAGTAAGAAAAAATTATTCGTTATACGTGATTTTTCTCGTCCCCCTCATTTTTAACTCATTTAAAAAAAGCTCCTTTTAGAGATTTTCAATTCATCTTCCAAAAACTTTTTCCTTTGGTTCCTTTTTGCTTTTCAAAATCAATGGAAAACTTAGAGAAATCCAGAAATGCTTTGATATCTCACTTTTTTTCCAATCGTTCAAAAAAACTGCTTGGCTTCAACTTTAGGAGCAGTGGACAGTGTTTTTATGAAGGAATTCTCCCCTCCCCCCCATTTAATAAAGGAATTCAATTGTTCCTATGTAAACTTATCTTGTGGGATTAGAAAAGTGTTCGTTACAATGGAATTTTCGCTTTAACGGTATTCATTAAAAAACATGGTTCAAGAAGTTAAAACGCTCTACCAGAATGTGTTTCAAGGAAATAAAGGAACCATTATTATTCTTACTGCATAGCAGTAATTAGTACAGCATTGCACTGCAAATGTACTTGCATTGTAGTTAATTCACCGATAAGAAGATTTGAGAAAAAAGAAAATAACGCACAAAGATATCTATAAGATTACAAAGAAATTCGTTGAAATTCCTATTTGAAAACCGGTCGAAAATTCGTTATAAGCGTACTTTGCTGAAATCGGTGTTCGTTGTAAGCGATCAAAATAGTATGGCTAAGCAATACGAAATTCACGGGACATAGAAAAACTTCTTTATACGTGAAATTTCGTAATATCCGTGCTCGTTATAAAAGCGAGCCCGACTGCATCGCATTTCAATTTACCAGACTGCAGCGCTATCTGTCGCAGAAATTTCTAACGAATTTTCGAATGGTCGGAATGAAAATTTACTGTTTCCCGAGCACAATGCATTCCCGAGCCATGGCGCATTTTTTTTTTACCGCTTCCTCCTTATTTTTCCAAAATTGTCTTGGGCCCCAATTTTGGAACTAACTGTTTTCACAGCTGGAATTCGTCCAAAAGTTCTCCACATTTTTTAATAGGACTGTATTTTTAAGGAAATGTTCAAATACAGTATTAAAAGAAAAAAGATTTAACTTTAAAAAGGAAAAAAAAGGAAAAAAATTCTTTTTTTTTTAAATTTAAATTTATATTTTGTTATGACATAACCCCTCATACTGTCATTTTTACGGTATTTTTCCTTCAATTAATTAATATTTCCCATTCCCAAAAACAAAATGTTACATGCTTAAAGACTTAATACATTAAAGTATCAAAATTACGAAAAAAAATAATAATTTAATTTAAAAAAAAAAACAAAAATAAAATGGAATTCATTAAATGGTGAACTCACAAAATATCCAAGAGCTTATAAAGAATTCGCCGATCTAATAATATGTAAATTATGCTTCTGCTAATGGCAGACCACGGGAATCTTTTTCACATGTTATTTTTAGCTGTTTTCGTTATATATATGTACAATTTTTTAAATATTAATTTTATTTTTGTTATTTTTCATCCTCTTGGGAATGGATCTTAGAAGAAACAGAGCGTAAATTTCGAGAGATTGATATTTTAAAAATGCCCAAAGAAGAGTTTATTGCCTTTTAATTAGTTTTAGTCTAGTCTTGTTCAATGTGAAATAGGAGGAGATATGACATCATTTTCTTAATAATCTGATACATTAGGATAAAATTATATTTTGAAAATATTTGAAATCGTTTGGAATCTAATTTTGATTTTTTTTTTTTTTTGCAATTTATCTTCCTCACGACGTTTAACCACGGAAAATTTTCTATTCTGTAGAGAAGAGGCACTTTACGTGGAATAGTTATGTTAAGGTAAATGTGGCAGTTATTATGTGAGGTTATCATGCATATTTTCCTATAGTCTTTTGGTAGGTTTGATACGTTTGTCACTTTTTTACTCGAGAATATACTTAACACTCAAGCGTCGTCGGAAAATTTGAGGAAAATTTAAAAAAAATTATCACTCACCGGAGATTATGCGTAATAACCAAGTGTCGTCGGTAAATTTGATAAATACTCAAATTTATCGGTTTATCTGTGATTGTGTATATAATACCTTGGGTTTTTTTGGGTTTTTTTTTGGTGAATTTCATCAATATGAAAAAAATTCCAAACCAGTCTAGCATGTGCGGTGAATTTAGTCGGAGCCCCGATATTATGACAACAAATTTTACGATCGTACCCCGATATAATGATACAGTACAGGTATGAGTTATCATTTCATAGTACAGTAGATTCCCGTTTTAAGGAAACTTTTCCAATTCCCCAAATAAATTTACATAGGAACAATGTAAAAATCAGGAATTCTTTTGTAACGAAATTTCGTTATAACGAAGTGACTTCTCCGGTCTTCTGGAGTTTATAACGGAATTCAACTGTATATCATATATTACGATTTATTATGTTTACCAACGCCGCAACGCTAGGGTATTATGCATAATCACCAGTAAAAGTGATAAATTTTTAGTACCTTTTAAATTTACCAACGTCGCTCAAATACTATGCATAATCTCAGGTAAAAGTGATTACTTAAAGAAATTTATCAAATTTACCAGCGACGGTTGGGTACTACTCAAAATCACCCGTAAAAGTAATAAACTTAGGGAAATTCATCAAACTTACCAAAATGCTCAGTGATTATGCATAATAATCGGTTATATACATAATAGCCGGATTTATCACATTTATCGCGTGTAACAATTATTATATTGTATGCAAACCATGGCGTCATGACAATTCAGGATGCCACCGAAGTTCTTTTAAAATCAAGCGTGGATTTCGCGAGGTGTTTAAAATTTCAAAGGGCGCGGTGAGCATGAAAAGTTTGGGAATCCCTGTCTTGCTATTTCAGATGAAATTAATTTGCATAGGTGTTCTTCAACCACCCAGTCTGTGACATTTTCCTGCAGGTCCCACGAAATATTTCGACCAATCCATATAGCCACTGCATAATTTTAGATTTATTGAATATCATTTTACCGTCACTGTATTTGTTATTATTTCGGTCTTAGCCGTCAGAGGTTTGCGGATTATTCTTCCCGTATGTGAATAATTTTCCGGCCCGCAAAGTAGTATTTCTCGTCTTTATTGATTTTTTTGAAGGTCCTCAAAAATTATTCCTCCTATTTATATATTTTTCACCAATCCGCAAGTTATTTTCTCTCATTCATTCATTTTCGACGAAATTTAAATTATTTATGTCAATTAGTTACTTTTTGCCGGTCAGCAAAGTTCAGTTCTCTCCCATTTTCTCCCAAATTTCTCCCATTCCTGCCGGTTTGCTGCTGTAAAAAGGTTGAAGAACACTGATTCATATTATCTTGTCAATCCTAGGTAATGGACATTTATTTGACAATTATTTCGAGATATACTTAAGACATTGATGTGAACGAAGTTGCCATTGTAACCTCATGATATGACTCTACAATTCACACAAACATAATCTAAGGCCTCATCTCCAAACAATTAATATTGAACTGAATTTGAAATGAAGTGAAGCAACTATGTGTTGTCGATAGCCGTTGTGAAAGTTTGCTTTGTTTGGCTGTCCGTACATCCGCAAATTGAATCTCGAGTTGGGCCCTTATACCGAAAACGTTTAAATTGCTGAATTGAAAAACAAAAAATGGATGAGCAGGAGTTTAATCATTTTTATCAAGTTTCTTCAACATTTTTCATAAATAAATTTTTCATCTTTCGTTGATTTCGTGAGGAATATCCACGGCAAACAGACCGAAACTTGAGCAAAAGGCTACTTTTAATGTTCGTCATAGCTGGGTGATGATCAAGCTGAAGAAAATAACAAAATTGATATGAATTTTTTTAACTAGTCATGGGTGAAAAATTGGGGCTTTCCCCCTCCCACCCCCCTCTCGAGTCAGCGGGCATTGCCACTACGGGAAAGCTTGGTCCGAGAAGGTTGGCATCTATGTACTTGCATAACATGAAAATCCAAGCATTTATAATTTTCACTTAAAATTACGAAAGACAATCGGCCGTACCAGGAAGAAAACGAAACAAACAGAACTCTGACAACATTAATATGTTAGAGTCACGCATATACAAACACACACAATACGTTCCGGCATGTACCGATCTGCCAGAAATTCCGCTGAGAAATGTGTGCGAGGTGCATGTACGGTCAGGGGCGGATAGAGCACTTTGTTGGGAGAGGCGGTTTTACAAATCACTTAAAAAAAAAACAGGCTCGACAAGTTGTGACCATACGTCCCGCATGTTGTCCCGTATTTCCGTGACAGTTGTGTTTTTTCTGGGTTTTTTTTCCTCCATCCCGACATTTTTGAGAAATTTCTCGGTTTCACCAGTTTTGTAGTCGAAGTTTTCTTAAATTTGTTGTTTAATTTGGTTCCGAAAATTTCATGAATTATCGCATTTCGACATCCCCCATAGATCCACAGCTGTGCACGGCTAACTCTAGTGGTAGTAGTGGTATTAAATTATATACCAGTGAGAGTCAAAGCAACAAATTTCCTGTCCGAAACCCATTATACTGGAAACATAAATATTTCCGTTTCCTCAGCTTTTGTGTTTGTCCTTTTATTTAATCTTTTCCTCATCTTTTCGCATGTGATCAAATGCAATCTTACACCTAATTTTTTTTTCTTTTGAGGGGACTCAAACTTTGACCCCAATGGCAAAAAAGTAATCACGGCAGTATCACACTAAGGCGATCCTTCTGGGAAATGCGGATCCTTGCGTGGGAAATTACGGAACGGACGATCGATCAACTAGGACTGCGAGCTCTTTTAATCCCTTCGCTTACAGGTTATTGGCAAGAAATTCTGATTTTTCCTCTATTTGACGAATCGGCGGTAGATAAGTGCATGTAAGAGATTGGATAGAGCAGTGGTTCTTGACCGGAGCGAGGGGGGTGAGAGTAAAAAAAAAATTAACATGTTGACTGAGATTTTTCAGAAAATTTGAAATGGTGAGGAGAATTGAATTGACTTTTTGGAAAAATATGAATCATGCCACCGACATTTTCACACCTGAATCTTTAACTTTCCTTTTCTCGAAAATGTGTCATGCGAAATTCAAGTTGTAAAAGTTTCTTTTTGCCCAAAATATTCCGCAATTTGTTTACATTCGTACCTTGTGTTTGTTATTCGCATGCTGCGCTTGAACTTGATACTGTCGTAAACATACATGACTCAAGGAAAACGTCGAACATTTATCAAGTGCTAAAAATGAAAATTCATTAAATTTTTTCATCTCAAATTTTGAAAAACGTCCCAAAATATTTAAAATTTCAATCTAGTTTCTGAATAAATTTTGAAAAGTCAGAAGTAATAATAACCATGGACCAATAGAGAAAATGTATTCGGAATTCTAGAGTTATTTCTTTAATTTATTTCAGAATTGAATTATTTTTCTTTCATAAATTTCAAAACTATTTCTTTCATTGATACTAGATCTAGAATTAATCGTTTTTCATTGTTTTCAACCATTTTCTGAAAATGATGGGTGAGCCACGATGAAAGCTCCGAGGGCTATATATATATACGTTGAGGACGCCTGGCATATGGGGACTGTATAAAAAGTTATTATTTTTATGTATATACTACCCCTTAAATAAATCATTTCAAGTAAACGCACGTCACTTGAAAAAAAAATTAATTTTGACAGTATGTTTCAAAAGTCAATGGTTGCAGAGATATCCGCTGAGAAAACTATTTGGGAGATCCTGTATATGTATTTATTAGATTTCCATGAATTCGGAGAAATATTCCGATCAGAAATTACTCGGGTTTTACATACCTTATTTCCTAGAACTGGAAATTCCTGATGAAGAACTTCGCCGAAGGAATGCAATAAAATTCAATTTACAAGAAAGCAGCTAGTAGGGAAACCGTAATGTTTTTCCAAGACTGCGTTTTTCCAAGTAATATTCATGTTAGTTGATTGCTTTTAGTATTGAATCAACATTTGCTTCCATCTCAGAGAAGAATTCTCATCTGTTCGAGAGATTCGCTCTTGTTACTTTATCGTTCAAAATGGAATTTTCATATTTAAATGTCAATTTGGTATCTGAATAATAGAAATGACCTTCGTTCTTTTAGTGAAATTCCAAAAAGCCTTAGTGAGAACAGTTTTTTTCTCTAATTAATAAGTCTTCGTTTCTAACTAATTATAGCAATGGGGGATTCAAAACAAAATATTAACTTCTACAGTTAGACCTCGATATAACTTTCACCATTCTCGACGCCGACCCACCTATAACGTCAGTTTTTAAAGGTCCCTGCCAGAATATAGCAAATTGGGGCTGCTCGTTATTGTGAAATCGTTTTTATTTGGTCCCCAGGGGTGACGTTGAAAAATTGTTTGACTGTATTATGGGGGGGGGGGGGAGGAGGAATATAAAATCACCATGAAATGTATATAAAGTCATCCGACTTTTAATTTCTAAATGATTAACTGAAGAAAAAAAAAATTTTGGTTCCCCATTATCCTATGATAGTTATTATAATAAAAATCCTTTTTTTGCAATTTAAAATATCCATAATATATAAATGCATACCTCCCCCTCCTCCTAACCCGATCATGGCCATTGTCTCATGCTTTTTCTTGGAATACGTCTATAGTCCCGTTTACATAGGAAATGGGAAAAAAAAACGTGCTTGAAACCCTCATCAAGGATTTTCACCTAAACCCGTTTACATGAGCCGGCACTTTAACCCCACTTTATCGTCAGAGGGTGGTCGGCCGATTCAATTCCCCATGCAAAGAAATATAGGAAAGTATTTTACACTTCCCAAATTTCCCGCATCAAAGAAAGTGCAATTCCCGCTCCCCATTTCTTTCCCTATGAGAGAAAAAAGTCGTCAAGCGGGTGCCAGAATTCCAATGATACCGCAATATTGCATACATAAACGGGACTTATATGTGACGAGCTGCGCAGAAAACCATGCGCAAATGAAAAATAGACAAAATTCATCGGGCTTATATCCCCTAGACCAGAGTTCTTCAACGGCTGATCCGTAGACCGGTGCCGATGTACGAGAATTTTGAGAATTTCTCACAGATCAAAAAGTCTGCGAATCATTTCTCCGATTCGTTTTGCATCGATCCGCAAATCATTCCCTCTCTTTACTTAATCCCTCTATTTATTTAATTTTTTCCGGTCTGCAAATCATCAACAAAAAACTAATAATATTGGAATATTTCGCCAAGAAGTTTTAGCAAAATAGGTACCTACTGATAGCTCTTGTTAAGACACATTCAACACAATGCCTCGTTGACTGTGCTAACAAAAGCCAAAGCCTAAATCTACACACATACTGAGACGAAGAGATACGCGGTACCAGTATTGTGACTAGGAAGAAAAAAAAATCGCATGGGGGGAAGAAGAGATGTCCACACATAGTAAAGGAAGAGGAGGATAGAGGGAAAACAACAGGGGTGTTCTGAAATGTAAGGGTGTCGAGCGAGAAACAAACTTGTTTTCCCAAGTCACACACCCCGTGAAGTTGTGTCTTTCTCGAGACAAAGGATTGTCTCGCAACTCGAGTATGTGCAGTGTAGAACAAAACACACAATGCAAGTGTTTCCGTCGCTAATCTCTATTATACGCTCCCGTACCTCTTGGTCGCCCCACTATGTGCCCGGCTTAAAGAATTAAAAGAGCACGTGGAAGTCCAAAATTTATTAGGTCGCCTCAAATTTTCGTCAGTGTATACCTCTTTAAAATTTGTGCAAAAGGTAGTTTTAGTCATGTTTTTCTATACATAAGTATCACAGTACCTCTTAAGATAAAAGAGATAAAGGACATTTTGTCCCGAGCTCCATACCGCAGTCGTACTATCCAATCGAATGTCTCTATATGATTAAATAGTTTTAAATTATTTCGAGAAATAATCATGACGCCTATTCCTCCCCCCGTAATTCCACCTATAGCCAATCTACACATTACGGTAGGTACAATAGTTCTAGGTCCTCATTTGGATGGGAAAAGATCCATACGGAATCGAAATTTGAATTTAACAGGGTAGGAATTTAAATTTATCTACATAGAAATCTATCTAATATTTGCTAGATTTCACTGACATTGCAATGAATGTAAATATACCGAGGACTTAAATAACATAAATTTCCTTTTCTCAGACGCTCGAACAACGTCATAAATAAAAAATTATCGCATAACTTGCTCTAAGTGCGATGACAAGCAATCGTGTTTCTAATATAAAAGCCGTCATATTTTTAATGATTTCTTATGATATGAAGTCTCGGTTGTAACGACATCGACGATCCCTTGACATTTTTCGTTATGACCGAGGCGTCTCTTTGCAACTGACGTTGACGCTTAAAAGACTTGACGAAAAATTTCATCAGATGCAATCAAATTCTGTCTATGAAGTTGTCTTTCATTGAGATTAGGGGGGTAACCATATTTTATTCAGGGAAATACGGGAAATTGTCACCATAAATAGGGGCTATCGACAATTCTCACCAAAAATGTTGCGGATTGTCGGTGAAATTGCCAAATATTGAATACAAATGACTCTATGAAAATGCAGTGCTACAGCAAGTCTGCTAAAATGTATTTCGAGAGAAAAAAATAAAAATTGAAACATGGTGAATATTTGAGAGGAATATAGTTGGCCCCGCTTTTTCGGATAACGGATAAACGAGTACCCCGCTTAAACGGATAAGATCCTCCGGAACCAAAATTTCCCCCATAGAGGCAATGTTAAAGTTCCGCCACTTAATATGATAATTTTAACGACTTTTTCTTGCTTAATCTAATATTACGCTTCAATTGTAGTATTAAAGTTGTCTTCAATACGTACATTTGATTATTTTATTTCGGTCCTTGTTGAGCCAATAGAGGACGCTAACTTTCCTTGTGAAAAGTGAAATCTTAGGTATTGTGATCATTTTAACTGAATATAATTTTCATTTCATTTTCGAAGTCAGATTTATTCGAGAAGCTTCATTTATTTTGATCCTTCATAGTCTTCAAAATACAAACTATACTAACTATATCATATAAAAAATGACAATTGAATTTTATTGTGAGCTGGAATCGTTGATATCCGATTAAGCGGAGCCGACTGTATTTATATTTATAAGCATATTCATTTTAACACAATTTATAAGTTATCTAAATTAATGTCGTTGCTGATTCCAGTAAAAAAATACGAATCGAAATGAACTTCGCGTATCTTAAAGGAAATTCTCCCCATACGGCTTCGCCAACTTTTGTCAGGGGCGTCATGGTGAACTGGAAATATTGATATGTGTGTGCGTGCGCCTATTGATGCTTTGAAGTGGTTCTTTTGTGAATGCCCGGATATATGAATAGGGCAAGGGAGCTGCTGGTGACCAAAGTTTGAGAACCACTGTCTTAGGGAGAAAACCGTGAAGACAGGAAGCAAAAATTACGAAAACGTGACCTTATAATCCGAGGTCGTTGCGTTTTCCTCGACGTTATAAACGAGGTTTCTCTGTGAGAATCAGTCCAGACAGCACATTATTGACGTTTTCATCGAGGTGTCATTAAAACCGAGTTTTTTGGTCTTTTTTTCAATGCATAATGTTATGTTTATAAGATATCTGTATGTATAACGTAGGTACTTAACAAATTGTTTTTTTGTATCTTTTATAGGACGCCGTGTTTTCCGGTGCTCTGAATGTTCGTGTGCTGAGGCGGCGGACACCGCAACAGCAACGAGCACCAACAGCCTCAGTCCAGAACCGCCTCCTCCTTCGTCGGGCGACAACAAAGGGAGGACAACGTAGCATCGGTTTCGACCCTGTGTGCCATTGTGCCACCCACACACCCTCCATTTCCTTCCCCCCACGAATATTCCTGTTATCCGAAGTAAGTACAGACAGAATAATAATATCATTAGTTAATTAGACTTCCGACATTTTTTTTTTTTTTTTTGTCATTGAGAAATCTGGATGAAGATAAGCCCGTGCAACGAAAAGTGAATTTTATACCTGGTACGTGAACTGAAACTTTACTATTATATACCATACAACAGTGATTCCCAATCTGTCGTACACGTACTTACGAGAGTACGGAAATGCCTGTTCAACGCACGGGTAACGGTGGTGACTTGAGGTGTGGGGCCAATGATGCTCTGGTCCCTAAATCAATTAGGGTACAAAATTATTGAAGAATAATAATAATATATAATATAATATACTCATTCAGTCTGAATATTCATTAGAGACGGATTTATGGCTTTGCCGGCCTTCTGCCATTCAAATCTATTTTTCTTGACCATTCGTTCCTCATATCTGCTGCCCTCCGAACTGACCCCACTGAGCCCATTTATCATCCCCCCCCCCCCACCTGTAATCAGGGATTTACATCCCCTCTGTCTCCAAGTCATTTTTTTATGCCCCCCACATGCTTGCATACTATACAAATCCCTCTTATGATTACTCACTGACTTAGTTACTCGCTCTCTAGGTCACTCTTTTGTCATTCGCATGTTTGCACATTGTTTAGGTCACTCATGTGCTTCAACTCTCTTGAGGGTGAAGAAAGCTTCTTTTGCCACTCACGACCTGATTTCTCTCTTGCTAAGTGTCACTCTTCTGTTCTTCACATACTTACACACCTGGGTCTCAACTGGGGGGGGGGGGGGGTTGAGTGGCAGGTGCGTCTGGTGCTCTGGGTTCTGGACAAAAAGGGGGGGGGCTCAAATTGCACTCTTTAAGCTCTTTTGCGGCCCAGTGCGCACTGTTTTCGTCCCTCTCCCACTTGCTGACTCTCTAGGTCACTTTTTTGGTCGCTCACTGATCTGATCCTTTGCTCTCTTGGCAGAGGTAGAATTATGGTTTTTTTCGCCAGCCTTCTCCAATTCTACTCTAATTTTCTTGACCGCTCATTTGTCAAATTTGCCGCCCCTCCATGATTTCCGGCCTGGGGTATAGCCCGCTTAGCCCTCATCCCTGCAAATACCCTCTAATATTCTCTCTCTCTCTCTCTCATTACTTTTATCTCTTAGAAAATTTCCCAGAAATAATACAGTCTCTGTAAGTAGATTCCGAATGAGAGGATAAACCGTTACAGTGGATAAGTTTTTCTAGCCCCGCTAATTTCCATAATTAGCAAAAAAAAACGTTTCCATTCATGAGCATAGGGAAAAAAATTAAAATGAGTGTGAATCGATTTGTAGTGGATAAATCCGTAATTTCCAAGTACGATGTAGCTTGCATTTCCTAAATGGGTACTGAATTTTTCTGCTCCTTTTGTTCTTTTCCATTTTGCATAACATGTGCAGAAAACGTGTTTGAAAAAACGTACATGTAGGGCTCACTACATTTTTGTGTAATTTTATTATTGAGTACCTAACAAAAACGGAAGCACAAGTAAAATTAAGCTATTTCACTACGAATTTCATAACTGAATTATGTATGAACCATTTTAGTGAATACTGAGCTTTCTGACCCGACAGAGCATCCACGTCAGGTACATGTACTCACTCACGCTATGCGTTGTTCTTCAGCCATTTGCTCAGCTCTCGTATGTGAATGGAATGACTTGTGGATGACAAGTTGCAGTTGGTTTTCTCGGTTACCAACTTCGAGACGCAAATGCGAGCCGATCTCCCCGTAAAAAATCTCGCCGCAGAGAGCAATAGAGCAATAGGCCTACAAACGGAACAAATATTCAATCATTACACTTCACTCACTTCACCTCTGAAATATAGATGGCAGCACTGAACAAATCAGACACAACACTAGATACGCACTCAGACTGTTAGGTGCACACACTTACACTTCCGGCATAACCCTCTAGGTAGTGAATTTCCCATGGCGATAGACGTGAGTTGTGCTCGGTTTGAAAGAAAGGTACAGGTTGCACAATAATTTACGAGACGAAGAAAGAAAGTCGTACTTGTGATGACCGTCGACGGTCATCAAAGAGACTCGTTGCACTTCTTGGATTTTGCATAGTGAAGGCTGGCAACCGTTCTTCCAAGAAAAAAGAAGGGGAAAAGAAATATGTCAACCACATATTCATTTATTACTACACGCCCACAATCAAAGTTATTAACCACGTGCTTTAACAGATAAGGTATGACTGTGGATCCTTTTTTTTTTTTTTATCTTACAGTACTTTCTACCCGAATCTACAAAGGACAACTTCTAACCCTTAAGTGTTTCACAGCTTGTAGCTTACTTGCTTCAAGGATCCTTACTGCGATCAGGTTGCGCAAAACACGTTTATTGATACATTTCTGAAAATCAAGAGGAAGCAGAAGCGGATTTATATGGTTTTGCTGAACGAAAACTTCGCCGCTCTTCTCTTATTCTGTAGTCGAATTTTCTCTATAGGTCTTTGACCATCTGCTTATATCTCTTCGTTGAGCAGAGCAGCAAGTTATGTTCTGGATAGGAGGAGGAGTCAAATTTCTTGACCACTCATTCCTCGAACTCGCCGCTCCGTGCAATAACCCACTAAACCTCGTATAACTTCACCCCTATAAATACTCCTGTGACTAAATCACTCTTTTGATCACTCACATGGTAACATATTCTTTTGGTCGCTGACATGCTCACACATTTTCTAGGTCACTCTTTTAGTCACTCACACGTTTGTATGCGGCTTTCACCACTCACGTGCTTACACATGCTCTAGGTCAGTGTTTCTTAACCGCCGGGCCGCGGCACAGTACTGGGCCCTAACTCTAGTCACACCGGACCGTGTGAGTGTGATTCGCAGTTTCATTTACCCATTTATTTCTCGTTAACTGTGTGTATATGATCGGACCTTTCACTTACGCAAAAGAGATTTACCGGGCTGCGGGCTTCCAAAGGTTGAGAACCACTGCTCTAGGTCACTCTTTTGGTTGCTAACTGACCTGGTCTCTCGTTCTCTAGGTCACGCCCATGTTCGCACACGCTCTAGGTTATTCTTTTGGTCATTCAAAAGTTCATGCCTTCATCAGGGTCCCCAAGCTGTGATCTTTGGTCCCATTATAGTGAATTATTAGTTTGAATAAACAAAAATGATGAGAATTGTCTCATACCCCGGGCTGGATAACTTTCGACCCCACCCTTGCGGGGCCATGCACAAGCTTGCACACGCTCTAAGTCACTCTTTTGGTAATGTCTCTTGGTATGTGTGGGCATTCACACATGCGCGCCACTCATTCTCCATGTCGCTTTAAATAAATCGGATAAAGCTTATCGCGCTTTTGGTCGTTTATATGCGTTCAAACTCTCTAGGTCACTCTTTTTGACACTCGCTGACCTAGTCCCTTGCTCTCTGGGTAGAGGTGGATTTATATCGGGCTATACAAATTTTGCAGCACCTCCTAACTTATCACCCTGGGATATGGCCTACTAAGCCCCTCCCCAATGTAAATACGCTACTGAGAGGGACATATTTGAACTTTTTAGAAACATGATTAGTGATGCATCAGGGCCACCTATTGGAGAGGTTTTGTACTATTTTTGTGTTTATAAAATTGTATGAACGCGTAATTTATAGTTCCTATCATCGAAATTTATAGTACCAAAACCGGTCATGACCCCTGCTCTATCCTCCCATGGGGGGAATATAAGCTAGTCACCCAGAAGGTTTGGGCCATGATGGAAGAGCGATGCGACGTCCAGAGCACTAGGCACCGAAAGACCACCAGCGGGCAAGAAGACACAAAGTTGAGTTGGCCAGATATTGTCAGATCACTTAAGTGACCCGCTGTGTTTTTACAGATCACTTGATAATTGTCCCGGTCTAATTAGCCCTCGTGTGCAGAAAATGACCGTAGTGTTACAAAAAATTACCTATGATCAATTATTGGTGGGGGGGGGGGGGGCTCGGCCTCTGTTATGCTATAATGCAATGAAGTTATTTTTTTTTTCATTTATGGTCAACCCCCTCTTCGGCCTCAAAATAGACATGTACACACACACGGCGCACCCCCCCCCCCCATCAAGATTTTCCTTGTTCTTCACACTCAAAGAATAGAGTAATGTATTTTCGGTAACAATTTCAAAGTACGCGGTCTTGAAAATTCTATAGTGTTTCTTGGAATTGTTACCAGAAATTGGTTGCTCTATTCTTTGGACTTTTTTTTTCAAACCGAGCACAACTCAGGTCTATCGCCATAGGCAATTTACTACCTAGTGAGTTGTGCCGGAATTGTAAGTGTGTGTACCTAACAGTCTGAGTGCGTATCTAGTGTTGTGTATGATTTTTCAGTGCTGCCATCTATATCTCAGAAGTGAAGTGAGTGATGTGTAGTGACTGAATATTTGTACTGTTTGTAGGCCTGTTGTTCTCTGTGGCGAGACTTTTTAATGGGGAGATCGGCTCGCATTTGCTCCTCGAAGTTGGGAACCACAGAAAACCAACTTCAGCCGACCACCACTGTGGTGACGGTGGGGCTCAAACCCAGATCCCCGCGATGCGAGTCCCCCAAGTAGCACAAAGATATAGATCTATATCGTAAAATTTCAGTTTCCAATATAGATCTATATCAGGTCACGATATCGTTCTGGCTAAAAAAGGCATAGTCAGAGATAAATATATCTATATCGTGAATATGATATATTCAAATACTTCAAATTTTGGATGATAGATGGCGCCCTTGCAGAAGAAATTTAAAAAAAAAAAGTATTTTCCTGTAGGTGGGTGGGTTTGAACCCATGTACCCATCCCATCTGTAACTCCGCATCTTACCAACCCACCACAACAGAACTGACTACAGGATGTTATTATTACATTAGTTTACAAGTAATGGTTTGTTTTTGTGTTTACAATTAAATTTATTCATTTTCATATGTATGCACACAAAAATTACAAAATAGAGAAATAGTGAGATATATTTATCATTTTGAGGCAGATAATTGAAAAAATTATATTATAAATAAGGAAATTATATATAACACAAGAAACAAATTAATGTATTGTGTAGTATATTAATTATTTATTTAAAATTATTAATTTATGCTAATAAAACATAATAAAAAATATGCAACACAAAAAAGTTAAAACTCTCAAAGTATGGTAAAAAATGAAAACACATCAAAGTGAAAAAATAAGTAATTTTAAGAAAAACACACATATACAACAAAAACAAGAGCAAATTTTTCTAACTTAAAAAAATATGTGCAATTATAAAGTGGCAATTAAAGTTACGGTGGATAAGTTGTTGCTCCCTACTAAAATACCAACATCTACGATGTAAAACATACACAGTAAGGATTCAATTATAACTGATGAAATGATTTTTATATATCAACATAATTAATCCTATTAAAATCAAAATTTCTTATGAAAAATTATTCATTCAAACGTTTTTAATTTCCATTCAAACAAAAAATTGTACCAACTTTAAATTTTCTCCAAATTTTTATTTGAAGGCAATATTTTTATTTAAATGGACACAATATGTTGATATATCAGCATATTGTGTATCTGATATATATCTTTGTCAGGTTCACGATATAGATGTATGTCATGTTGAGGATATAGAACTATGTCTTCTTTGAAAGATCTATATCAGGTCTATATCGAGAATCTGATATAGATCTTTGTCAGGTTCATGATATAGATCTATGTTTTCCAAACTATATTAAAATAATTTATTGTCCCAAGTTGTTGTCCTTCAAAGTAGAGATTATTCACATGGAATCAAATACATATTCGACTGAAAAATTAAAGACTTGATCAATTAACATCATAAATAATTTGCACCATATAGCACAAGATCGTTCTATATCATAGTTATCTGATATTCCTCTGACATTTCGATATATAACAATATGGTCCAGATATTGTACTATATCGTTGTGCTACTGGGGCCGTCACTATGACCACTCGACCACCACAGCGGCTACTCTTTGGACTGGACAACAAGGAAACACTTGGGGGGAAGTGTACATGTCTATTTTGCAACCGAAAAAAGGGGGGGGGGCACACGAGGGCTAATTAGACCGGGACGTGAAATTTATTGCCGTTTTTTCATACTCACCGAGAGGTTGGTGCGCTAACCCCCCGCCACCCACAAAATTTACTTGGGGTGGCTGAAATGCCTCAACCCCCAGGATCCGGCTCCTTTGCGCTCTTAAAGGTTGAGCACCCTTGGCCTATCCTAGGTCAGTGTTTATCAACATTTCTGAAAACGACGACTGTGCAACGTCCGAATTCTGTGTCATTGTGACCATTAGAAAATATTTGAGGGACATTAACCTTTACAGCGGTAATCACGAGATATCTCGTCAAACGTGGTTGCTTTAGTTCGGTCACCCCGAAAATACCTCGGGTTCTTTACACGCTTTTATTTCGATATGGCATTTATAATGCGGATCAGGAAAATTTTAAAAACAGTTCAAAGGGTTGGGGAATATGGATTCGCGAGAGCAATATAAGATGGGGAAGTTCAGATTTCAAAATAGCCTTGTATATGTACATTCAAATATGAACTTTCCTCCATTCAATGAGAGAAAGAAATGAGATAAGCTTTATCCGATTTGCTTGATGCTATTTTGTTGCTCTTTACTACAGTGTGAAGGAAATATCGCCCGGCTAGCTCAGTCGGTAGAGCATGAGACTCTTAATCTCAGGGTCGTGGGTTCGAGCCCCACGTTGGGCGCTTCAGCTTTTTTTTTTTTTCCCTCTCCGTTGTCGATTCGCTTCACTCGTGAAATTTTTCACCAAAATCAAAAAGCATCCCATCTCGCTATATATTTTTTTTCTTATTTCTTCTATAAATACACCTAATATATAAGTAAAACGATCACCGCGATAGAGCAACACTACACCAGAGATATCCATCTCTAATGTGTTGCTTTGTTAGGACAGGAATTAAGGATTTATTTGAGAAAAAAAGTTGACCAAATAGGATCATAAATAAGGATTTATTATCTGGTGATTTTCCAGTGGACGTAACACGGACAGTCCAGAGTCAAGAGTATACAGAAACATGTATATTCCTTAAGACAAGATGAAAGTCGGGGGTGCTCATGTTAGTTTATATTCAAAAAACGGATTTCAAATCATATTGTTGGTACTTAAAAATTACTTAGGCCGGCATTACACTATGAAAGTTTTAGAAAAGTTCATTTATAAAACTTTAAAAATGTAACCAATAAGGTTGTCGGTTACATTCGAGCAAATGCAACCTATAACTTTATTGATTGCATTATTCAAGTTTTATCAATGAACTTTTATCAAACTTTTACAGTGTAATCCCAGACTTACCAAAGATCCATCACGGATATCCATTTTTCGGATATAAAAATAATATAAGGCCGGGATTACGCTATAAAAGTTTTAGAAAAGTTCTTTTATAAAACTTGAAAAATGCAAGCGTGCCGGTTAGATCCGAGCGAACGTAACCAATAGACATCGATTGTCGATTTTTTTTTTTTCAAGTTTTGTGAAAAAACTTTTATCAAACTTTTGCAATGTAATCCCGGACTTAGGCTGAGATTACACTATAAAGGTTTTGTAAAAGTGCTTTTTTTTATAAAACTTAAAAAATACAACCAATAAGCTGAGCGGTTGCATTTGCTCGAATGTAACCGATCAGTTTATTCGTTGTATTTTTCAAGTTTTATACAAAAAAAGCACGTTTACAAAACTTTTATAGTGTAATCGCAACCTAAAAGTGATATAGACAAGCACTGAAGAGTGCCGGTCCACAAAATGTGTGTATAGATCTTATTTTCATTCAAGCCTGTCCAAAATTCAATGACAGAAAACAAACAAAATAAAATAATAAATTAAACGAAAATAAATTAAATAAAATAATAAATTAAATAAATTATGTCAATAATTAATTTATAATTGCCGTAATTCTGTCACCCGCTACTCTGAACTTGCAAATTCTGAAAACGCTTAAGATACGCCTTCTTGGGCAATGCCGTCTTAAATACTACTAGTACTTGGCCGTGCGTGCATCTTGTAGACATTTCTCTGCGGAATTTCTAACAAATCGGTATATGCCCGAACGTACTGTGAGTGCGAATGCGTGGCCCTAACGCATTTATATTGTCAGAGTTGTGTTTGTTTTGTGCTGGTGCCAAGGTAATTATACAGGAACAACAGAAGAAAAAAAAAATCTCTGGATATAAGAACCAACCTCTTATAAGAGTCAAAATGGCTGAACCAAACGTGATTCTTGTAAGTGGCGGCTACTGTATTTAATTTTTTTTTGAGTGACCCATAATAATTCCGAAGGATTTTTTTATATTTCTGTGCAAATTTAAATGAGTAGAATCGGTGGCAATTTTTTTCTCAAAACTTTTTGAAGACTTCACCTTGTAAGATCAAAAAGAGTTGGTAACTCTCAGTTTATATTTTTCCAAAAAGTCCTTGATGCCACTTTTCAGCCCTCAATTCCACAACGCAATATCCCTCCACTTACGCAGGGCCGTAGTGGTCATATCACATGTCAAGACCGTACCGGGGTTGGGGGGGGGGGCATGAAGGTCTGGTTTCCCCCCCCCCCACGAAATGTGAGAAAATGGCCGAAAAAAGGGAAAAAGATGGCGGCCAAATCTATTGTACTATCACTTTGGTTCCCCCTCCCCCGAAATGAAAGTGGTCCCCCCCCACCCCGAACGACATTTCTGGCAACGGGCCTGCCACATGTGCAGGGTGTTCTGTAAGTGCTAATGCGGCCTTTATCTCATCAACCGCCGGTCGTAGACACGTATATTTCTAATTTAAAAAAATGTTCACAATGAGTTCAAAAACTACCCTGTACCAGTTTTGAGAATGTAATGTGTTGCAAAATGAAAAAAATATCTGAATTTTTATAAGGTACCCTTGTCCTCTAACTATTATATCCAATTAGAAAGTTGCTGCCCTGTATCTCCTGAGCTCAACAAAAATAAATCACAAGTCTTTTCACTGCGATATTCACTGAGTTATTTTAATTCAAAAATCGCAGAAAAGTCATGAAAGAACACAAAAACCAACTGAAAACGTTTCTTTCCCTCATTAATGTTGTCCTTTCCCAACTTTTCTCAGATTTTTGAATTCAAATATCTTTGCGAATATCGCAGTTAAAAAAGTAGGATCGCTTTTGTTGTTCTCGGGAAAAAGACAGGGCAACAATTTTCTAATTCGAAGTTAGATGACAAGGGCACCTTATAAAAATTTAGATTTTTTTATTTTATGACACACTGTATTTTCACTTTCAAAACTGGTACAGCGTAATTTTTGAACGCCTCTTGAGCATTTTCTAAACTTATATTATACTTGTACGACGGACGGTAGATGAGATAAAGGCTGCATTAGCACTTACAGGGTATCCTGTATAAGGGTTGTCTCTCGAAGTTGAACCCTTTGAAGTTTCTCTTTCCGCCTAGGCTCAGTAAGCGTGATCTCGGATCAGTCGCGTAGCATCACTGCTCTAATATATTTTAACTGTAGCGCCACCTCGAAATACCAGGATAGCCAATGGCAATTAACCGGTTCTGTCAGGACGATGTCGGTTTGTTGCCAAAAGCCTGTACGCGAAGGGGTTAAGAGAGATATCAAATTGACTTGAAACTGAATTACCCAACGAATTCTTTGAAATCAATTAGTTATAAGTCATTGTCTTTGTTTTATTGAATTTTCTTCGATAAATTCACTGAAGTTTCTTTATCTAATTTCACAGCCGAGGTGAGCGATGTCTGCCGATGACCAGTCCGACGAGGAGGTGGTGCCAATATTCCGTCCCTTCACTCGCGAGTCCCTGGCAGCGATCGAGGCCCGCATTGCAGAGGAAACAGCTCGGAAAGAGCAAGCGCAGAAGCGGGAAGGAGAGCCTGGAGCCCCTCCCGCACCGGGAAGGCCCATAGAAGCGCCGGAAGGCTATCATCATGAAGCCTTCGAAGCCGACCCAAACTTAGAAGCTGGAATGCCTCTGCCCAAGCTCCTTCTGAACGAACTCCCGCTCGAGCTCGTAGCCACCCCCCTCGAAGACATCGACCGGTACTACGAAAATCAAAGGGTAAAAAATATACGACAATATTCTTTTTTTCTACTTGTTAATTATTTCTATTGTTAGTTACAGATATTGTATAATCATACGCATCGATTGAAAAAATGTGCATATAGAGTCACACACCTGAACTCCAACTTTTTCACTCTCCCCTCAAGTTGCGAACAAGAAACTGAATGAGGGGAAAATATTAGTCAAATTTTTACTCGATTTTTCTTGTCTTTCTTTGGCAACATTCAAACAATGACTAGCTATTTGACGAATTAGATCTTTTACTCACAAAATGAAGGAAATGAAGTCTTGTTCGCAGGGCCGCAACTAGGGGGGAGCAGGCGGGTCTGGTGCCCCACTGGTGACAAAACCATATATCTTCCTTCGGAAGCGGGGGGGGGGGCAAAGCGATAATCGGAGGGCCCTAAAATGAGCTCTTGTCAATTTCTTGAATTTCCACTTGAAAAAATGGGAGATTTTACTTGGCAAATCGACTCCCGCTATTTATCATAACACCAACATCGATCAGGGCCGTCTTGAGAGCATCATAGCCCCCCCCCCCCGGGTTAATTGATTTTTATGAGGCCCTACCTAGCAAATTCTCAACCAGATTTCATTTCTGTGAGATTCCCTCTTCTGTTGAGGCCCCTGAGCCTTGCCCGACTAGCACATGCGCAGTGGCGTCGGAGCCGGGGGTGCTTGAGCACCCACGGTAATTTGTGACATGGATCCGAGCACCCCCAGAATTGATCCAAAAATTTAAATTTCCGATATAAAACTAAAGACGAGCACCCACAGTTTCGAAACACTTCCGACGCCCCTGCACATGCATTAAGACGGCACGGCCAATACCTTCTAGAGCAGAAGGTGTTGGCACTGCGGGGATTGCCCCTATACTCTCGAGAAGCCCCCTAAGGGCCCTGAAGGGGATGCCTGGTAGGCCCATGCTTTAAGAAGGTCCTGGAGTAATTAAAGAATTAGGAAATCTCTTCTTCAACTCAGAAGCCAATGTGCGAAAAAACATTCAATGCCTGGTAATTAATAAATACTCCCGTTTAAAAAAAACACGTTAAAAACGGTTCCGTTTCGGTTGGAGTCGTTCATTGTTGGTGCAGAGGTGACATTTGTTGTAAGGAACATAGCCGAAGATGCGCGCGTGCGTGCCCACGACCACCTAGATAACCTGGAGCTAAGTTATATAGGAGGTCGTGGCGTGCCTCCTCGTGCACAAGTTTAGGGATTGCTGGCGACTTCAATGCACACATCTCGCATATTGAAACTTTCTGCTGCCATCTATGGAATATAAAAATACCACACATCAACCTCTGCTTTAAATATACCGAATGTAAAAAAAATTATAAATTAAATAGAAAAAAACATATAATATCATAAAATAATTTTTAAAATTATTGAATTTGCTTCAGAATTTTAACAGTGTTGTTCTTTGTGTCTTTTAAAGTTAGATTAGTACACTGCGCGTGAAGGTAATTCAAATGATTCCCCAATCGAAAACATCATAAATTTTTTTGACGCAATATATTAATCAAAAGACCTGAATTTCAAACCCTAAAAAAACTAATTTCAATCAAATAATTATAGCAGTTGTGTTTTTATTTCACAGGTGGCAGCAGAGATTCTAGTTGATTGGTGTTTTTCTAAAGTCACATAGTTATAGTCATCATCACTATCACCTATTGATTGTTAATATAATGCATAAACCGTGGTTACGGCCGTTCTTGTTTATATTTTCAAAATTAGTCCCTTGTGTTGTGGTCAGTAAGAATAAGTTGATCATGTGAATATTTATTACTTGATGTTTAGCGCCTGAATTTCGAGCCGAATTTTCCTAGGAGCAGGTCCTTCTGCGCCGCGTGAACCGAGTCGGATCATTTCGCGTAGGTAGAAACGTGCAACTTTATTACGCTACGCGCTTTTGTTTTCCTTGCGTGGCGCATAATCTGTTCTGTCGTCTGCACATCCACGTATTTCTGCACGATAAAAAAGGGAGGCAGAAAGGAAAAGAACGAAAACACAACAAAATCGAAGAGAAAATAGGTGAAACGCGCAGCGCACGACGCATTTGACTCCAGAAGCAGTCGGCCAACCAGCCGGACATAAAGCGCTGGCGAGAGACGTGTTGCGCTCTGTAGGAAAGCAGTCGTACCGCCTTTCTTGCTGGTGAGTGAACAGCGTGTCGCGCTGGGCGATTTACGTTGCACGCTGTTCAGACGAACCTGCTCCTAGGAAAACCAGTGTAATGATTGGAAAAAGAAGAAATCTAATATATCAGGGGGTGTACCCTTTAATGGAAAGGGGGTTTAGAAACTTTTCAGAGTAGTGGTAAGTGTGGTTTAGAATATAATTATTAACTCATTATTTTTGTGGCATTATTTATTTTGTTATTTTCAGAATGTAATTCTGACATAAATTATGTAGTTGGTACAAGGGGTCGATGGATGAAAGAGGTTAGGACCCCCCCCCCGCCCCCACAAGGATAGGGCTGGCGAAGCTCTAGTCCTGAGACTTAAGACTATTCTCAATTTTTTTTCAAGCTTCAAATTAACTATATGGGGGGGGGGGGGGCTGCCGAAGATCCCAGCCCATAGGCCCTGCTCCAGAATGTGGGGACTATGAGACCTCCCCTCCCCATAGATGTTTTTTGTGAAATGTAGGAGCCCCCCCCCCATGTCCTACTACTTTACCGCACACCAATTTTGATCATATAGCCATACAGAAACTCAATGGAGTTGAGTGGGAAATGAAATCGCCATCCATCGTGGTCATCTCAAGCCCCAAAGATAGCATTTGTTATTGACATTCTTCCCCTCGGTTTGAACCCTTGGACCCTGATGGTATCTTTCATGTTGGCAGAGAAGCCTGTTACCACTGCACCACTAAAACTAAAAATAATTTTTTTAAACAACTGGAACCGTTATTGCTGATTGCTGACTGTTCTCGACTGTTCTATAGTAACTGATATTGAAGGACCGGACACCATGGCCTCCACAAGGGTGAGCCTGACACAGCCCGGGACGATTTCCATCTTTTTTTTTTCTTCAAAAAACCTTTCCTTAGTGAGTCTTTGCATCATGTTATTTTTCATGCTATAAATTCATCATAAAGGGATTTGTGTTAGTCTGACGAGGGCGCTGAAGATCCTAGCCTTGGGGCCCTGCTTCAGGATGTGGGAGCCATGCCAGACACACCCTCATTTCACATCTCATAAGCGTTCCCAAAAGATGGATGTATCCAGAAATTTATTAATTTATGTGAAAATTATGAACACTGTTATTTTACATATAGTCTACTACTACATACCTATATTTCATATATACATATATATATGTACAACTATAGCTGTTACCTGCTGCTCGGCTCGTGTGAATATAATAATAATTTAATTACATGGCAATGATTCACCCATATAGCATTTGGACTATCATGGTCCCCTCAGGGGGTTGAATTTTCAGAAATCTGTCTTAGTGGGTATCTACATTGTAAAATACAATACTAACCAAATTTCATATTTATAGCTTCACCGGTTTCAGCTTGATGCCATGATTGCCCATATGACTTTTGAACCACCTTATTACCCGCTTAAAAGTTGGAATTTGAAAAGTCCCTCCTTAGTGAGTCTTCACATCATAAAATCAAGCAACTGACTAACATTCATATTTACAACTTCAAAATGATTTCAGCTCAGCGACGATTGCTCCATATAACCTTTGAACCCACCCTTAGGGGTTGAATTTTAATTCTAATTTTGAGAAATCCCTTTTCAGCGAGTCTCTACATTACAAATAAAAATACTGACAGAATTTCATATTTTACACTTCAGCAGTTTCGGCTTGGTGTGATTCCTCTACATATCCTTTAAATATCCTTGAAACCCCTTTAGGGGGTGGAATTTCGAATAACCCTTCCTTATTGAGTCTTTGCATCATGAAATAGGACTACTGACCAAATTTCATATTTGTAGCTTCAGCGGTTTCGGCTCGCCATGATTTCTCTATATAACCTTTGAACCCCCACCTCTTAAGAGTCAAATTTTAAAAAAAAAAAAACCTTCTTAGTGAGTCTTTACATCATGGTATAAAACTACTGACCAAATTCCATAAATATAGTTTCAGAGAGAAAGATAGAGCAGTTTCGGCTCAGCAATGATGAATCACTTAATCAGGACATGTTGTTATATATATATCTATATATGTATATAATAAAAAATCTGGGATAAAAATTATAACCATACATTGTTCATGGTTAATCAGTCCGTAACTGACAACACCCTCTATAGTAAATTCATGGCGCAATATGTTAATTGATGAGATTTATCTCCCCCCCCCCCGCCCCGAACCAGAGCCCTATTGACCTCCTTCATAGTGGAATTCCCCAAAGCAGAATATGCCAAAATGTGCGACGTACGTCGCAGAACAACCAGTGCTGTTGCAGAACAATCTGGAAGAATTTTAAGAAAAGTGTAGAAAAACGCTATTATGCATATGTGAATTTTTACCGCAGAACATTTTCAGTCAGCTGATGGCTTGTTGCAGAACATCACAAGACATTCTGCTTTGGTGGTGGAATTCAACCAATGTCGTTCAATTTAAAGGTTTTTTTTAATAATCCACTGATGACTATTATTCGCCTACTTATGTCGATACTACCAAATAACTCTTGGCATTCCTTTTGTTTCATGTAACATTCCCTCGGAAAACCACACGAGGGGTTTTTCCCTCTTTATTTTGTTTAATCAATGTGTACATTCTTATTTGCACTTAACCCTTAACTGGCACTGCAAAAATTCTGCGTGTGTGTGTGTTACTGGGTGGCATGGTGCCATTTTGACAGAGTATCAATGCATTTATGAAAACAGTGTGAAAACAGTTTTCATAAAAAAAAACAAATTGTATATTGCGACCATCGTAAATATTGTCTTCTTGATGGGTATTATAACCCCTCTATAATTTTTTTCTAAACAGTTTATGAACACCCTGTAAGTATGATTTCAATAGCTTTATTCATTGTACTCTCAACAAAAAAGGCATTAGTTCTACCAGACCAGTCCAAACACGCTGAATGCCATGTACCATGCTGGTATTGCCTATGATGTGATCAGTTGTAAAGATGAAAGCATAATTAATACATATGCGATTATTGTTACTGAATTTTTCTCCTTTTTTTTGCAGACTTTCGTGGTTATTAGCAAGGGGAAAGACATCTTCCGGTTCAGTGCTACCGATGCCCTTTGGCTCCTCAGCCCTTTCAATCCCATCCGCCGAGTGGCAATTTATATATTGGTCCATCCTCTTTTCAGCTTCTTAGTCATTGTCACAATCCTTGTTAACTGCATACTCATGACTATGCCCACCAATCAAACTATTGAAGATACCGAGTAAGTAATTTTATGGATGTTCGTTCTTTTTTGTTTTTCCCCCTTGCTTTATGTGTAGATATAACGTCATAATAATATTCCTGATATAACATAATTTAATGTGTTGGAATAATTAATGAATTTTAAGTGTTCATTGGTTATTGTGCTCACAAAATTGGAACCACTTTTCCACAGCTTTGATATTAACAATTAGTTGTGTATTTACAGGGGGGGGGGGGTTTAGCGGGCTATAGGCCAGAGTGGTAAGTTCCGAGGGGCCAGGAAACAGGAAATCTCAGGAATGAATGGCCAAGAAAATTATTACCCGAATGGGAGACGAATGGACGGCAAACTTTGTATAGTCCACCATAAATCAACCTCTGTCCAGATAGCGAGAGACTAGGTCAGTGAGTGTTAAAACGAGTAACTTGGGGAGAGTGAACGCATATGAAGGACAGAAAAGCACGATAAGCTTTTTCTGATTTGTTTTAAGTGACATAGAGAGTGAGTGATCTAGAGCCTGTGTGAACATGTGAATGACCAAAAGAGTGACCTAGAACACAGAGGCGCTGACATAAAGAAAACATTAGAGGGGGGTTGAAAGTTGCTGGTCCCAAGTGTACAGTCAGAAGATGTAGGGAATTATTGGGCCTCAGCTCCTAGATTCTGGCCCATTCGCTAGAGCGTGTGGATGGCCTCTCAAGGGTGGGGCCGAAAGGTATCTAGCCTGGGGGCATGAGACAATTCTCATAATTTTTTTTTTTTTCAAATTACAAAGATTCCTGCAAAGATTACAAGAGCCAAAGATTCCTGCCTAAGGGCCCCCTGCTGAAGGATCGGGGGGTGAAGGCATGAACTTGTGAATGGCCAACACAAGAATAACCTAGAGTGTTTCTGGGACCTGAAGTTGTGGCAGAAGCCAGAAAACTCAATGGCCTAGTCGAGAGAGGGTGCTATTGTCCAGTTTTATTAAGACCTTCTCCACCTTTTGACGTTAACATGTTATATCCCATATCGGGACAGAGTCGGGGCCATGTTTAACTTTGTTTTGTTATTATGTGGAACTAGCTATAATACCCACCACTGTGGTTGTGAAATGATCATAGCGGCAGTCTAGCAGCTCGAGGACCCGGGTTCAAACCCCACCGGCACGACAGTAGTGGTCAACGGAGGTTGGTTTTCTGTGGTTCCCAACATTGAGGCATGAATGTGGGCCGATTTCTCCATTAAAAAGTCTTGCCACAGATCACGACAGGCCCACAACAGTACAAATCTTCAATTATTACACTTCACTCATAATTCGAAAAATAGATGGCACTACTAAACAAGCATTACATGTAAACATAACATTAGGTTTACAACACATACACAGACATTCCAACATGTACCAATTTGTTGGAAGTTCCGCAGAAGAATATGGACAAAGTGCATGTGTGGTTTAGTAGTGGAAGCTATAATATCTAGGTTTTCTCTATATACTGGGAGCATCGAAAAAGTGACAAACCATTGTAAAGGAGTAAACATGTCTGAAACGCATGTTTGGGAACTACGGTTTAACCAAAATAAACATTCTGAAACTCATTATTGAGGCCATTGTTGCCACCATTTTTTCCCATTACGGACATTATCCCAGCTGTGACAAACTTCCATGTTTCTATGATTTAAGTGGCATCCCGTTTGGAATATATATATATATATGCAAAATTTGGTGATTGGTCCAGAATTTTTGATTTGTATAGAGAATATACACACACGCAGAGAAAATCAATTTTATGTACATGATATCCTGTAAGTCCTAATTTGGCCTTTATCTCATCAGCCATTCATCGTAGAGGTATAGTCCTAATTTGAAAAATGCTCAAAATGTGCTCAGGGATCGCTGTTCCAGTTTCAAGAATGAGGAATACAATATGTCACAAAACAAAAAAAATCTAAATTTTTCTTCTCCCCTCCTCCTTTCCCTGTCTTTTAACTTCAAATTAAAAAGTTGTTGCTCTGTCTCTCCTGGGGCCAACAAAATAATTCCATGTTTCTAAGTGCAATATTCGCTAAGATATTTGATTCAAAAATCATAGAAAAAGTTATGAAAGAACAGCATAAAATAAGGAACAATGCTTCTTCACCTCACTTATGTTAATTTTTTTTTCCAACTTTTCTTCGATTTTGAATTTTAATATCTCAGAGAATATTGCACTTAGAAACGTGGAATGTTTTTATTAGCATCACGAGAGACAGGGCAACAACTTTCTAATTGGGAGTTAGAGAAGAGGGGGACCAAAAAAAGGAATTTAGATTTTTCTAGTTTTCAAGGAAACACATATTTTCTGGATATTACGCTGAGGTGAACTCGGAAAAAAAGGCATCTTTCACCGGGATGCAAACCCAGGCCCTCTTTCTTACCGGGCAAGCATGCTACCATCTACACCACTGGACACATCACCCTGACTTCCTTATTTCACACACTGTGGCGTGCGGCGCTGAAATAGAAGAGACATTAGTAGCCTCTCTTAACTTCAGGAAATGGCCCCCAGGTAGGACGGTTTAGAGAGAGATAGATGGCTCTTTCTCAGCCCAAGATATCTCAGTCCTGGTGGAGACAAGATGACTTATTTCCGAGTTCACCTCAGCATGATATCCAGAAAAAATATATTTCCTTGATACCTTGAGCTGGGAAAGAGCCATCTATCTCTATTTTTTTCTATTTTTTTTTTATTACACACTATATATCCACTCTCAAAACTGGTACAAATTGATTCCTGAACACATTTTGGGCATTTAAACCAGAGCCATACCTCTATGACAAACGGTTGATGAGGTAAAGACAAACATACAGGACACCTTGTATATCGATGATAAATTCCGGTGGAAAAGTTGCCAAAAATTTGTCAGTCCTGTGTCCCGAATCGTATGATGAGTATTTCAAATGTTGAAGTATAATATTGAATATAACTTTTGTGCATTGAATCGTGCAATTTTTAATGCCTTTTTTATTTTTGTTCTTCCAGAATTATCTTTACCTTAATATACACCTTTGAGTCCACCTTAAAAATGTTAGCCAGGGGTTTCATTCTTGAGAACTTCACATATCTTCGCGATCCTTGGAACTGGCTAGATTTTGTAGTTATTGCTTTAGCGTGAGTATAGAATTTATTTATCATGATATGTATCAGATTTTATCCAGTTTTTACATGCTACTTTTATGCATTCTATTTTTTTTTTCTATATTGTTAATGTTTGCATGAATGAAAAATAATCCTTGTACCAATTTAATGAGTTGCCAAAGGCTTACTGTATTGATTATGAGATTTTACTGCATATGGCCAGATTTTGTTTACTATCCGAAATGATCCAAGTTTGTGAAATAGTTTAGCTAGAGTTTGATTTTTGATCATTTTGTTGCACCAGATGTGCTTGTGGAACATCAATTCTGAGCAAAAAATGTTTTTGTCTCTCACTGGAATTTTATTTTGAACCCTGAGGGGAATACACCAACCATTCTGCTCCTAAGCATACCCCAAGGTTAATTACTCCTGAACCTTAGTAACTTTGTACCATTGGCTTACCAATGTTTCCAACTTGGTTAATCTTCATTCGAGGATCAAGAAATTTTGTCACTTGTTGTTTCTTATCTAAAAGTGCAAATGGAAGTTGTAAAAAAAGTCTTTCTGCAGTAACAAGATTTTCACAGCATTTCAAAAAACTAGGGCTGCAGCTTGGGGGGGGGGGGAGAGCATTCAGGCTTGGTGCCCTTTACCAGTGTGGTATGAATTTCACTATTTAACCTCTCCTTCGACATTACAAGGTGCTTCAAAATGTGTGCTTTCCACAGCTGACCAAACACCTAGCCCTGGCCAAATGATTCTTTTTTTTTTTTTTGGGTAAAATGGTCATGAGAACCAATTTAGGAAATTGAATTAAATCTTTCTCATTTAACATCTTCAGTGCCATTTCGAAATCCTGTAAAATAGATTTGCAGAGCCACAGCGAAAAAAATACTTAAGATATAGTAGGAACAACATTGTGACAAAAACCAATTTACAGCAAATCGGCAAGTCTGGGGAATTTCTCTCTAGAGAAATAGACTCTATCACTCTTTCTCTCTCGAAACTGTCAAAAGCTACAACTTTAATGTGTGAAAGAATTTATGTCTAGTAACTTTAAAATCTCAACTTTTACCCCTATTGAAAGCATGTTAAATTTGTGTTCACACACATTTTTATTGATACTCTTGACTTGAAACAAACAGCATTACTTAAAAATAGTGACACATAATTCAGATTTTTTTTTTGGCCTATACATATACAATGACAAGGCCACAGCAGACAAAATGCCCAAAGAGGTGGCTATAGGTGGCATAGCTGTTCTTGTAGATGTTAACTCTCACATCGTTGTCTGTAATTAGATTTGTCACTGTCCTCATTATGCATAATGAACTTAATGTGATAATATCGTATGAAAACTCACCTTTTGAATCGCTTCTTAGTAGCTGAGTACTGACAGCAAATTCAAAACACTGTCAAAGTTTATAAACAATAAGATCAAAGTTTCAAATGACCCTTACATGGAAACGGTCCCATGGTGTCATCCTCAAAAAAATTATCAAAAAAAATTTACATTCATCTCACCTAGAAACACATTTAAAAAAAAGCTGTGGAATGCAATTATTAAAGCCGCAAACATTTTTTAAGAATGATAACCGTTGGCTACTCATTGCTGCTTGTCACATAAACCTATAAAAAAAACTTTTTACTTTCATTATTCTAGCTTCTCTGTTCTAGAAACTAGTTATTTAGTTAGTTCTCTTTTTTTTGTCTGTGCTGTACTTGACCATATGTTGTTTGAACGACTTTATATCATTGATCACTCTAACACTTTAGGGTTGCTTTGGATTTTTAAATTCATTTTTGACCTCTCTCTATTGACATTCAAACTATTAATATTTACAAAAAAATTTTGGTCACCTATAATTATTGTGCCAGATTTTTTTTTATATTTTTGTGCACATTTAAATGAATAGAAAATCAGGTAATTTTTTCAAAAATTTCTGAAGACATTACCCTGGAACCGTTTCCTTGTTAGAAAGAGGATCTTTACTTTATAGAAAGATGCAAGAAGAATTTTTTGGAATTGCCAGTATACTCTATCTGTTGTAAATTGGTTTTTTTCCAAGTCGTTTTTCTAAAAAAAATTAAAATTATCCAATGTCACATTGGGTATCACACAGCCTAAATTACTGTCAAAATAAGTTTAAAAAGAAAGCATTAGTTAATTCAGTTAGTATGTTGATATGATGAATATGATATCAATTTTACTATTTTGTTTTTTCACTTTTACAGGTATGTCACAATGTTTGTTGATTTAGGAAATCTATCTGCCTTGCGAACCTTCCGTGTCCTTAGAGCCTTAAAAACTGTAGCTATAATACCAGGTATGTGTTGTTACCGATATTGTACTTTATTGCATGCTTGCCAAATACCTTGGAATGTCCATAGTTTCTACGGATTTCTGCCATAAAATACAGAATTGCTGTGAATCACGAAAAAATATAGAAGTCTGTTTTTTTTTCCCAAAAGTATTTGTTTTTGATTGGAGATTTCAGTGGTTTTTATTATTATACTGAGTATAACATGATGTTGCATAAGGAAGCAAGCCTGTTGTTGATAGCCGTTGTAAAATTTTTCTTTGTTTAGCTGTACGTACATCCGCAAGTTGAATCTCCAGATTGGCCTTTTTACCGAAATCTTTTTAATTTCTGAATGGAAAAAAAAGAGCAGAAGTATATATAATAGTTTATTAAACAGGTATAATTTATTAAAGGATAATTTTCTCCAAAGAAAGTGGAAGAGGGGATGTCGAGGGTGACAACGCAGTGCAGTGATAGCAGCCTGTTCCAAAAAATCAAAGAACTTTCATTGACTTCATGTGGAATATTCTCAGCAAAGATACCCAAACGTAAATACTTTGAATGCTCGTCAGAATTGGATAAATACCTGAAATGGCCAAGTTGAAGAAAATTGATTTGAATTTTTGATATACTCATTGGGGAAAAAATTGGGGAATCCTACCCCCACTCCACTTCCCATTGGCAAACATTGAGACTACGGATAGGCTTAATCTCAAGGTTGGCATGTATGCATTTGCATAAAAATTCCCAATAGTAATTTATTATTACATTAGTCACAAGCTTAAATATGTAAATGGAATAGAACTTGATCACTTCCAATCACTCTTTGTCCAAAATCAAGGAGGTGCTAATAAAAACTGAATAATCATCAACCTTCAAACAAACACTGATGTGTTATGTTGAATGCCACGTAGAACAATTTCTTCATTGCAACACTTCTTCCTCTTCACAAAAGGGGAAAGGCCACTTTTTTTTTCTCATTTAACACAATCTGTCGTAAACCAGATAAAAAGTGATATGTTTGTCCAAGTAGTCCGCCTAATGTATTTTTTGTCTCGACTGCATTCAACCGTAAAAGAAACATGTAATGTAGTACAATAGAACCTAAATTATCCAAACACATTGGGACCGAAGGGTGTTCGGAAAAGTGAAAGGTTCGGTAAATAGATTAATAATAATAATAACATGGTCTTCACGTATTCCCAAGGGATCAGCATGATCCGTCCAGGGAATTTGTTAGTGTTAGTAGACATCCATGCCCGAACCGGGATTCGAACCCAGACCTGCGCTGTGAGATGCTAGTTCCCTAACCACTCGACTGACAGGCGGTAAACTAATTCGATAATGCAAAGAAATAAATTGAAATTTGGACAAATGATACCCCCAAAAAAATTGTGATAAGAACTTTTTTGTTATCAAGAAGACGGGCTCCTCCCTCTCATTAAAGCATACTCAGAAGATTAAGATGAATTTGTGAGACAAAAAAAAAGATGTCAGACAAATCTGCACGTTTTTTTGCTTGTTAATCATTTATAAATACATAAATTATACAGAGTCCACCCCTACTTACATCTGTATCTCACAGATACAGTATATACACAATTGTTTGGAAGTGGATTATTGTATAAAAGAAGCTATCGAGTTGGGAGATAAGAGAGTTCAAGTTCCAAGAAAATACCAACTGTTGAGCATCATTGACTATAGAGAACTGAAAATGAGAGGTTGAAAAGGTGTTCGGTTGACCGAGTTGTTTGGAAAATTGATGTTCGGATAAACGAGGTTCTACTGTATTATCAAAACATTATACAGTAAAACCCCCTCTTAATGGACACTTCTCAGATGCAGTCACCCCTCTTTAACGGCCAAATAATAATTTTCCCCATGTATAACAAAAGTATTAATTTCAAACCCCTGATTAATGGTCACCCTTTTTTTATGGACAATTTTTTTTTGCCCCACTGGTGACAGCAAAACAGAGGTTTTACTGTATTTTCATTGATTGTGCTAATAATACAAGTAAATGCTAGACTTTTCCACTTCACATGTTAACTGAGTTCAGTTGTGTGTAGTCTAAAGCAAATGCAGTTAACACAGTGTAAAACCAAGAATGAAGGCCTATATTGAACATAATTGGGAAACAACTTTCAAATAATAAAGGTAAAAATAAATGAAGAAAAATCACAAGTTTATATATTAGCCCATGAACACAACTTTTCTGTCAAAAAGTTGTAAAATGACTGGTGATAAATCTCTGAGCAATTAGCAATGTAAACTTCCCAATAATAGCCAATATAACATGTGTTAGCAAGACGTATCATATTTCAACAAAAACAATGTCCAAATTATCAGTTGTATTAGTAACAATTTTTTATTTTTATTTTAAATGTATTGTATTATTTCAAATAGTAAAATAAACTTTGGAAGAACAAAAGTTAATCAATCAAGACCCTATTTTTTCAGTGATGTAAAAATATTAGTATAATATATTTAGTATATAAAATAAGTATATTTAAATATTAGTACAGTATTTAGTATATTTAAATATTAGTACAGTATTTAGTATATTTAAATATTAGTACAGTATTTAGTATATTTAAATATTAGTACAGTATTTAGTATATTTAAATATTAATATATTAATTATTATTTATGTTAAAAACACTCAATAATTAATGTTTTCATTTTTTACTTCTTTCCGTGTGTGATAGGTTTGAAGACCATCGTAGGTGCAGTTATTGAATCTGTAAAAAATCTCAAAGATGTGATTATATTGACTTGTTTTTCATTGTCAATTTTTGCCTTATTGGGGTTGCAAATCTATATGGGAGTATTGACGCAGAAGTGCATACTTATTCCAGAGGGAGGCTTGGAAGCAATGGATCGTGACGATCCCGAATTCAGAATATATGCAAATAATGAGAGTAAGTTTTTAAATATTTATTCTTTTATATTACTCTTTTTCCTCACAAGAAATGCTCATTTTTCTTAATAGAATTTTTTGCCAATTATTTGGGTGTTGTAATACAGAGAGGATATGGACTAGGGAGCATATTTGGAAGTCTTTTTAGAGTAGTCCTGCCTTTTCTGAAAAAAGGTATTAAAACTTACTATCCCTGGTTATAAGCAATAATAAGTAAATTTCACATTATCTCATTGATGATACACTGTATAACACTGGAATTAGTGAGATTTTTATTGTATCAAACTTTTACTACCTGTGAAATAACTTCAAAAAACTTTAAATATGACTCAATAAAATTGTATCTGAAAGAAATTTGAAAAATTGCTTTATATTCTGTGCTCATTAATTTTTTAGGCTGCTCTTTCCCTGGTTTCTCTAAAATTTTGGAGAATGAGAGAGAAATTGTAAGCTTTGAAATATATACTTTTTAAAAACACATATATGTGGGCTCTTCACAGTGAAAAACACATAATCAGTCTATGAACATTTATTTCACACACAAACATATAAAATACAAGACATTACTGCGATTGACATAAAAAACATGGTATTTTGCACTATCTTGCCTGATAACCTCTCGTTTACATCCTTCTAGATCTGAGCACTGTTTTGCTTAACTTCTCTTTCAGACTGTGCTGCGCTTCAACCTTTGTCAGGATCAGCACTCCGTGGTGCCCCTGACAAAGGTTTTTCAAAAATATTCTTCATTAAACAGCTCTGGGGAACCGGCAGAGCTCAAGGATAAGCATAAGCATAAGCATTAAATAGAGGAAAGGGGTGCCTCAGGTGGAAAAAGTTTGAGAACCCCTATCTTACATCATGAAGTTTGATACTTTGGCTTCCTTAAAATCTTCTGTCTTCCAATCTTTCATCATCAAATGAAACAAAGCAACACATAATTATGTAATGACTTAATTATGTCATTTATGAGATTAAAACACAATTCTCTCTCTGAATTTCAGCTAAGTCAATCGTTTATGTCATACTCTATCTAGAGATTTTCCAGATCACCTGAAAAATGGTTGAAGTGGTTAAAACTTGTTGATTTATGGGCAAACACACACCCATACAGACAACCAATTTCATATACCATGTTTCCATAAACACCATGGCATAGATGCATGCCTCTTTGCTCTACAACTGTCTATCAAGACTTTATTGAATTTTATTGGTTTATTGAGTATATTACTTGATATTTCATTCAAAGAAATATTTTTAATTATACCCATCATCGTATCTTTGCAGCGAATCAATATTATGAACCACACGAGAATGAACCTAAGCTTTGTCGCTCAAACGCTGGGTAAGTTTTAATTCAATATCTCACAGTGATTCAAAGCTATATTTTGTACTTTGATTTGCATCTAAAGAATAAAACTTCAAATTAAATGAAACCATACACCTAAGTCATCCAGAAATTAAGTTACATTTTTGAGTATTGTCACTGGAGTCATGCTTTGGTGTTGAGGTTGTCATCATCAGGTGTCTGTACACAGTTTGCAAATTACTTATCTCTTGTAACTGATAATTTGGAGGACGTTCAGGTAAAAAAATATTTGACAAAATAGGAAACTCACTATAACATCACTTTCACTCCAATTTCCAGACGTGTTACTTTCATTTCTTCATGATATCACGTGGAAGCAACTAAATAATAACAAAATTATCTTAAATTATGTGTACCGTGGATAACAACACAGAGTATATGGACTGAGCAGAGCTTTGGAATTCTTGACTCATTACTATGAGGAAAGCTAGACTTTTTTTGAGGAAAATTACCACTGGTGATAAGACTTCTGTGTCCCATGCACCTCTTGAATACACACACAGCAGTTCATGTTGGTGAGGCACATTCTAAACAAAATTGAGACTACAGTTTCTGACTAGAACAATTTACACATTGTGCTCCAAGACAGACAAGAAATATTTTGGTCAACTTCTTGAGTTGACATGAGTGGATTTGACAAAACCTTCAAGCATTTAGGGTTTTTTTGCCATGCTATCTAGAATTAATGGCTTATAACTTATAATCCTGACCAGACATGCTGTTTTTATTCATCATAATGTACTTGTATGTTCACACATGGCTAACAAAATACAACTTCTTGCCACCTTTGACTGGTACGAATTCCATCATTCTTCATAATCTTTGTGTTTCTTACATACAGCTCACACCATTGTATAACCTGCCATAGTGAAGATGTATGCTAAAATGAAAAACTTCTGTGTGTAGTCTGCATATATAGTTTTTCCCATTTATTCCAGCAACTCTATCAGAGGGAGGTGATGATGGATGAGTAAAAATGTTATTAAATATCAATTAGATGTGTGTCTATTTCAATATTTTATTTATTTGCTTTATTTGCAAGTATGGTCAATGCTCATTATAAAGACCCCATGTTAGAGCGATCGTTCCATTAAAACGACCGGTAGGATAACTCCCAAATACTTTCATATAAGAAATATCCTATATATTGTTCTTTCGATGTAATGGCAATCTAACATAACATCTGTTTTCGATGGCACCTGGTGAGGGCAATACAACGAGCGTTGACTGAATTTTTTTCCCAATAGCCAGATAAAACTTACTTTCTTGATATCAATCATATTTTTAATGTTTAATCATCATTTTTATTTTCATTGAAAAATTATGTCTTATATTAAAATTTTGTTTGCTATAAGAAGACGTTAACCCCCAAAGCAGAATATGCCAAAACTGTGATGTACGTCACAGAACAATCTCAGAAAAAATTTTAAGAAAAGACCTTTTTTCTGTGTAGTTTACACTACTTTGGGAATTTTCACTGCAGAATATTTTCAGTTAGCTGAGGGCTTGTTGCAGGACAACGTAACATTCTGCTTTGGGGGAATGTTAGATATTTCTCGAATTCTCATGATATAATTTACTAATACATGTCTAGACAAATATTTGTTATATCATAAAGTTTGTTCTGGAATCCTATCAATTTTTACTTCTCTCAAAATCATCAGTAAGTTTTAAATTTAATGCTGTATAATTTTTACAGGTTATGTCCAGAAAACTATACTTGTATGCAGGGTTTTGGGAAGAATCCGAACTATGGGTACACAAGTTTTGATTCGTTTGGTTGGGCCTTACTCTCATCATTCAGGTTAATGACTCAGGATTTCTGGGAAAGTTTATACCAGCTGGTAAATGCACATTTAGTTGCTCTATCACTCATTTTAATTTTACTTAACTTTAAATTTCATTGCATGTATATTATAGTTCTGAAAATACATGTCACACACCTTGAAAAATAGAAAAAATTACATGTCTTATATTATCTGCTATTATCATATACACCAGCAATAAATATACAGTATTTTTTGTTAGCATATTTAACTTACCTTCTTTTATGGGAATGTTATGTACATTCAGCCATATCTTTAGTGGTTACACAAGTTAAAATACAAACACAAGAGGCACAACAGGCAAAGTGCCCAATGAGATGGCTGAAAAAAGATGACCATAAAAATATAAATGCTAAATATAACCAAAATACAGCAACCAAATATAAAAGCATATACATATCATGAAAGAACTTTTTCTTTCAAGATACGTATATGCTTAGTTCTGACAAATTAGAAATTCTGTGATTCCTTGGCTAATGAAGATAATTTGTTCTGGAATCACATTCACATGAGCAGAAATCTTCGCTAGCCGGTTTGGTTCCACGCTCTGCCTAAAATCTGAAGAAAAGTTCTATAAGACACCAAGTACTACTGTGAAATACATGATTACAATCACCATTAGATTATAATTAGATTTATTGTGGAAATAACACACTACTCCTTGTCAGATTTTTAATTATTGCAAATTTTTAATTACAGAAGTGTTGATTTGGCATCACTTGGATTTCACAATTTTTCATTTTGGTCTGATTTTACATATGGGTTTGATATTAGGTTTCACCAAATGTGGTCAGCAGGCCACGGATTAAGCATGTATACTCCATGTGAGGGGTTCTCAAACTGTGTGTCACTACCCTTTATGGGGAGGGGGCGCTGCAGAGCTGCAGCCTTAACAAAGGGCCGCTATGGTGGTCAAGTGGTCATAGTGACAGACTCGCATCGCGAGTACACAGGTTCGAACCCGATCGTCGCCATAGTGGTGGTCGGCTGAAGTTGGTTTTCTGTGGTTCCCAACTTCAAAGTGCGAATGCAAGCCTGTCTCCCATTTAAATGTCTCGCCACGGAGAGCAACAGACCTACAAACATTACAAATGTAATTCAATCATAACACATCACTCACTTTCCTTCTGAAATATAGGTGGCAGCACTGAAAAATCACAACACTACATATATTCACTCAGACTGTTAGGTACACACACAGTTACACTTCCGGCACAACTCTTTAGGTTGTAAGAGCAACTAGGTAGTATCACCCATAGATGGTGATAGACCTGAGTTGTGCTTGGTTTGAAAGAAAGAAAGCCTTAACAAAGGTTTTTCGGAGAGCTTATTTGTTAAACTGCTCTCGGAAATTGCGGATAAACATTGAATGAGGGAAAGGGATGCCGCATATGGAAAAAGTTCGAGAACCCTTGCTCTATGTAATGTGGTCTCTGTCATTTCTATCTCATACATGCAGATGAAAAAGATTAGCCCTTAGAATGTATAAGCTGCACAGTTAAATACCAAGAGTCTTGCACTAAAAGCATGTGTACACTAAAAATATTCAAATCTAGCGTTATTTTTCAATGCATTCTCTCTTAAGCTTTCCTTTTATGTTAAAAAGCTCAAAATTATTCTGATGATGATTAGAACAAACATTCAGCTCATAAGGTTGCTGTGTCATGTTAGTGTGTTCGTCAGTGTTAAAAATATCTTCACTAGCAGTATATTTGTTTGCAGCCCATATTTGTTAGCCGAGGCAAAAAAATCACACAAAAAAAATCTTTGAATTATTAGTAATAATTCATTTTTAATGAAATTATTTCATAATTATTCTAATTTGACTTTCCCTCATAGCTTTGTATAGCATGATTAAAAAATAACCTTTTTTTGAGTTATATATTTTCTATATTATTTTGTTTTTTTATTATAAATGGGTTTGTTTTACCAATTTAAAAATACATGATTTTCTTACTGAATCTTTTTCTCCTTTCTACATTTAGATCCTAATAGCAGCTGGACCATGGCACATGATCTTCTTCGTTGTGATAATCTTTCTGGGCTCATTCTATTTAGTGAATTTGATTTTGGCCATTGTAGCAATGTCGTATGATGAGTTACAGAAGAAAGCTGAAGAGGAAGAAGAAGCGGCAGCGGCGGAGGAGGCTGCAGCAGCAGAAGCGGCTGCAAGACTAGTAAGTATAAAAATTTGGGAAGCATTGCTTTCATACAGGAGTTTAAATGCTCACGAAGTGCTTAACACACACACAATGAACCAAAACTGTACAATAAGTACTGATCAGAATGACTTGAAAATTTGCATGGATACTCCTGAAGCAATGGAAGTTTCTTTCGCAAAAGAAAAAAGTGCAAAATGTGCAAGTAGATGAAACGGGCCAATGGCCTATATGCAAATAAATATTATTATTATTATTATGTGCAAGTAGATGATGCTGTACTTGGCCAGCAGTGTAATTTATTTTGTGCAACCACATCATTTCGGCACTTCCACAGCATCAGTGTCTGGATAGAACTTCTATCAAGATGCACATTGCGACCAGCAAAGCAACTGCTGAAGACCCATTTTGACAGGATGCACCTTAACCCTTGCAACTTCTGACTGTGGGGGTACCTCAAAATGTTATAAACACTGGTCAGATTGCAAACTTTGGTGAATTGGAATCTCCAGCACATTCCCTATATGTTAGAAGTTCTTCAGGAATATTAATGGGGTAGAGGCACGTTTTGTTTAATAAAGCTGAATTGCAAGCACATCCACATTATGACCATGGCATACTCCGATTCTGTTGTTGAACAAGAATTTTTGTGCTTTCAACCTCATAGCCAGAACACGCAGTGGACAACATATTTAACATTTCTTAAGTAAGTTGTAGTTATTTGTTCAATTACTTCGTTTTTTGTGATGTTTCCATGAATTATGAAATCGTGAAATGCTATAATTAAGGTATCATTCTGCCATGACTAGCTATCATTTCCATTCTGTGAGCAAATTTCCCACATGTTGGATGATGTCATTAATTTTACATTTTTAAGTATTTTTTCCCTTTTATCAAATAACATTGAATTTTTTCAGGAATATTCATGTCAATTTTCATCATTCTGACAATCGTTCTTTTTTTACAGTGTTTTGAAATCAGAACGTTAGTTATAATCACCCTGTATATCGTAAATCATTGCTAATTAATCTGCATTATTTATGCTTCATTAAATACATTATATTCCCCTAATTTTTATTACTTTTTGCAAAATAGCTTCCTAATTAAGCATACTGAAAGTAACTGGAGAAAAACCTTTATATACTATATGATTAATAATAACATTGAAAGAATTTTCAAACACACAGTAATCCATTGAGTTAAGCAAAAAATAATTAAATTGCAAAAGTTGGTTTTGTTAAAATGTAAGAAATATTTATTGATTAATTAGTATGGGAATAGTGTTAATTACATTAATAAACATTTTATTTTAGTTAATTATTAGAAATTTGAATGATTTTTCAGAAATTTCGTAGTTTTTAATGTTAATACTATTTAAAACAAAAAACCGGTTTAAACCAAAAAAACCCAGTTTTTTTTTTATTTTTTTTAAAAACCGGTTTTTTTACCAATCCTGACATTTTCCTTACAATCACTTCCAAAATTTTTTCAAACTCCTCACCAGTCTTTGCTCGCAACTATCACCACCTGCCTCTACTCAAAAGGTGTTTATGAAATTGCAGACATTGAACATTAAAGGACTAAACACACCCTGCTTTACATCTGAGATAGATATTGAAGCATTCTTTATGCATGCAGATACACCAGTGTGATAAACTTTTTTTCAGAATGAAACATCTTCAACTGTTAGCAAGAATAACAGAAAGGAATAAAAAAAAGAAAGCTAGAAAATATCCAATGATTAATGTAAACTTCAATAATTTAATCAGACAAGTCAGGACAAAAGTGTGACTGTGAGCCTTCACAAGTAATTCCAGTGATTGGTAAATTTCTGTGATCAGGACAGAACACAAGTGTCAGTAAAAAATAATTGATGGCATCACAATTGATTTTTATAAAATCAATCATTTAATTGGTTACAATTTTTGTGAAATGATTCAATGCTCATAAATACATTTTATGGTGGTGGTTGGGGGGGGGGGGAGGGATTCTCAGCAGTCTACAGCCTCAACTACCCATCAGAATAATATGTAACTGTAGGAATGTTTATTATAATGAGGTGAGAACTTTCATAGCTCCCTATAACCCTTTGTGGGCCAGAGGTGGAATCAACATCAAGGAAAAAAAAAGGTACTTTTCAGTGTTGTAGATTTTGTATTCCTTCATTAAGACGTTTCCATCTGATCGGAATTTAATACTGTACACCAGAGATTCTCAAACCCTTTCCACTTGCGAGGCCCCTTATGCTAATCAGTGCTTATCCATGGCTTCCCAGGCAGTTTAACAAAGAATCTCTTCGAAAATCCTTTGATGGGCCACCGTTCCACAGCACCCCTCATAAAGGTTGGTGGCTCACAGTTTGAGAGCCCCTGCTGTAGACAGCTGAAAACATTTCTGTTTCAATTCTACAAACCCAGTATATCGCGCATACCTGATACAATTTAAAAATAAAAGCTTCCTATATTAAATCTATAAATAGTAAAGACATTATACATTTGTCTCTAAGTTAAGTGATTTGAATTTTTCTTATTTGTACAGATAGAGGAAGAAGAAGAGAGGCAAAATAGAAAGAGTGGTGATGGTGTAGTGAAAAGTCCGTCAGACCTTTCGTGTTCATCCTATGAACTTTATGTAGGAAATGAAAAAGGCGTAGAAGAAAGGGACAATCGAGAACGGGCGAGCATCAAAAGTGCCGATGAAGAAGGTTTTCGTGAGCCTAGAGCAAAAATTAGTTCCAGGGTGAGGAAGGTAAGAAAAATGTAAGATAGTTTAATACAAATGCAGAATTTATATTTTTCTTTTTTGGTTCAACGCACTGAAGTTTATTCAAAACATTGCTGCATAAATTGACGTGCATTTTATTTTTTCACCACATTTTGAAAGAAAAATTGATTCTTTGGTAATTCCTAAAGGTTGCAAAGTAAGAATGAGATAATGGTCCATAGCAGTCATTTTTATGAATACTGTCTTAAATTTCACATAGTTGTAGCTTAAAATATTGGTGTATAAATTTTGAACATCAAAGAAATATCTAACTTTTTGTTCTTAGAAAGAAATTTAAAAGTGTTTAAAATAATAATAATAATATCATATAGATGCTCTTTAAATTTTATAGTAAAGAAAAACAGTTTTTTTTTGTGTCTTGAAATTTGTTGGATATTTATTGTATCATGAAGATATCTGGTCAGCTTCCATTTTGCCAGCTATTCACTATTGTTATTGAGAACCGACTAAAAATGACAATAAATCACTAATGTTTTCTACTCATACTAATAACATGATAAGGTATGCCACTTGGGTGAAAAAGTCTCCTTTATGAGCTAATCTTTCGCTGAAAATGATGCATATGGATTCTCTATTATTCTAAATTCCATATTTGCATATACATTTACTTTAAATTCCAATTTTGCTCACAAGCCAAACTTTTTAAGCCAGATTTTCAAATCTTTTATGCCATAAGTATAAGACTCAAACTAAATTTTTTCTTCTCGGAATTCTCAAAGTTGTTCTTAGATGTGGTAATTGATATAGTTAATACTAAAAATGTCCCTCATTCGCATATGTACATCTGTCTGAGCATGGTTTACTGCTCATCAGGTCCATTATTAAAATGTTATTCAATAGATAAGATGCATGTTTGAGGGGGGGAGGGGGTGGCCAGCTAGCAATGAGCCCAGACCAAAATCTGATGAGCCTATTATCACACCATGTTTCTACTGTGGTGGTCAGTTTTCAAGTATTACTGTATTTCAGGCAGCAAATTTAGAAATTTTTTGATGTGAATACATCTTTCAAATCATCTGACGATATTAGGTGTTTTCGTAAAAAGTTGCATAACAAAATTCTTTAAATGCTTATATCTCAGGAAGTATTCAGAATATATTAGTTTTTTTTCATATCTGTGGGTAGATCTCATTAACACAAATCCAACGATTTTACACTCTGGTTTTAATACCTCTTCCTGTCTGAGCAATGGGTTTACGGCCCGCTTTCACAATGAAATTATTTGGCACTATATCTTGAGAAGTTCACAACACAAAACAGATGATATGGGTATCATCTATTAGCTATTCTAAAGGCATATCCGATGATACCAATTCAATTATGTCAGTACTTACCATGTGATTCAACACATAAAAAAACTCATTCACATTGAAACTACCCAAATTTTTTTTCTGGATCCTCTTTTTCTTCAGAATCTATTTAACAGAATACCCAAATAATTTTTGGCAATGGTGTTACAGTTAAACTCAAATTATCTAAATATGCTGATGTGTATACAGTTGATGCTCGATTTTATGAAACTCCAATTTACGTACACGCTTTTTTTTATAAACTCTCATTTCTATCAACTCTTTATTTTACTAACTCATATTTCTTCCAGTATTTTTATGTGTTTAAAAAGAAAATAGAGAAAAAGAGGGGGGGGGGGGGGAGGGGAGAGATGTAGGGAATTTGTCAATTTGTCATCACCAATATACAGGTGTTCTGCGAACATGTGCTAGGAAGGATTGTTCAGTTGTTGGCAGGGGTGACCATGAATTGAAGAGGTGTTGACAATGTAATTCGCTATTTGTGCATTATGATTGGATAAACTGGTGGTTTCAGAAATGGTGTTATACATTAGGTCATTGATGGGCCATTTCTAAGTCGAGAGTCGATCGAAGTCTATTTCAGCTAACGCCGTCTACTCTCTCTCTCCCCTACTTTACTCTCCTCTTTGCAATGTCAACAAAGTGGAAAATATTGTACAAAATTGATTGCAAATGAAAACAAAAAAAAAATTTTTTTGAAAGAAATTAATGTGCAAGCTCTCTTATGAAAAGAGAAATTGCCTAAAACTACAGGATTCAAAAAAATTACATTGAGTCCTCTAATCAAAGATCAGTGAAAATCGTTTCTATGGCATGTGATTCCAGAGGTGTTCCGTTCCACCATCATGAAAATATTTCAGAGAAGCAAGATTCTTGTAAAATTTTATCCTACGTCAATTCTATGTGATCTTATATTTACTGAAATGTTTTGATGAAACAAACAAAAATAATTGATTTTTGTAGAAATCACCAATACAGATGAATGACCAACTCATTTTTTATTTCTTCCTACATTTTTTTTCATTGTCTCCCCCATTTATAAAGTTTTGATTGCACGAACTAATTATAAAGTCTGTACAAGTTTGTAAAAACGAGCATCAACTGTATATATTTTTAATTTTTTAACTTTTATCAGTTCAGTTCTTAAGCAAAATTCTATTCAACTATTGTGCAATGACTTTACCAGCATGTAACTCATGCATAAAAAATATGAGATTGAAAAATGAAATATTTGTTATTTAAGAAAAATGATTTGTTGAGACAGACTATACTTATTATATTCAGAGTAAGTTTTACAAGATAAATGCAATCCACAGTACAGTCCAATTCTTGTGGTTGACTTCTATTTTTGAAAATTCCATAGTTTTTTTTTTTTTTTTTGTGAAGAATGAGAACTTTTTCTATCTACCATATAGATGAATATTTGATGCACATTGATGCATTTAGATTTGTAGGTCAAGATATCACTATACTTATTTTTGAAGTTTGAAGAAATAATCCAAGAACAGGATTTATATCTTATCCAGAACATAAGAACATGGAATTTTTCTGTTTTATGCTCATACATACCTATCTTCAAACAGTTATAGTTGAAGTTATGAATGAAGTTTTACTATTGATAATAGTAATTATTTATGCTCTTCATCGAATTTTTGCACCAGTGAGTTTAGCTTCTATTTTATTTGATTGCATTGTCTTCTGTTTAACATGGTTTTCTCTTTGACAGGCGATTAATTCAAGATTTTTTAAATCTTTCTTAATCCCTTTTATATTTTGTAGAAGTAGACATTTTGAATAAACTTTCCATAGTGGGTTTATATATTAGTGTCTCGTATTGTATCATTCCTTTTTCTTCTCTCTTGATTTTCCCAAACTCCCTTCAATCCTTTGGTAGTTTTTAGTTTCTTCAGAAAATACAATTTTTGATATAGTACCAAATTTCTTTAAATTGATTTAGGTAGTTATAGTTTTAGAAAAAAAATAGAAAATCGATCTTCAGACACTGTTTTGCCTTTCAAGCCTCCAGGTTCTGATATATTTTGAAACATAATCTAATTAGTGTTTTTGCAATTTATTTTATTTTAAACATTATAATACAGCATGAGTGGAAATTCAATTCCAAGAGAGTCTTTGAAAAACTAGAAGAGTTCCATTCAAAAGATGGGATACTAGATGCTGATAAGATTCAGTCAAAAAATGGGTAATTACTACTAATTATCAATGACTAACTATTATCAGATAATTTTTTTAAAAGTCAATCTCATGATAAGATAAATGTAAATGGAAAAACTCACAAATGCAGGAAGTGAGTTTGTAGGTAATTTATGTACGATTTTAAGAAAAATATTTTTGAAATCTATCACTTTCTATAGAATTAGGTTTTATGTTTTATTACAGTGCGCGAGGTCGTTAGTAAACAAGTTTTTTTAGATCATTAAATAAAGTATAAGTATAACAATTTAGAGCAAGGGTGATGAAAAAAATTGTTATCTGAATAAAACGGATGAATTCAATTAACTTTTAAGATATTCCCATAATCTATAGAGGATGAGCCTAGTATCCTGCTCAATCACTTTCTGATGATTCACAATTTCTGATTTTGCTCAGTTATATATAATTACCTGAGATTAATTAATCATTTAGTTTAAAAACTAAGTGCTTTGTGAATGCCAATTAACTAAAAAAAAATTAAATGGTTGGAAGAATAATGAACTATTAGTTTTTTTTAAATTTCCTTACTCGTTTTTAGTATTCATGCTTTTCTAAATGATCAATAAATTATCCACGAAACCAAACAGGGTTTCACTGTATTCAGTTTTTTTTGTTACGAGTGTTCTCATGTTGATTTTTCTATTCGTATGAGACGAAAGGCAAAATTGGTCTCTGAAGGTTGGTTTCTGCTGTAACTTTAACCTTTTTAAGCTTGCCAGGCCTCTGAGGAAAGTAACTAGTTCCTGTTGTTCATCTCACAGAGGAACTGTGTGCCCAGTAAGTCTTTGTGATTTCTGTCCCTTATGGTTTTCTTTTGATATCCCTTACTTATAAGTACTTAAAATCTCTCATCCACATGATAGTTCCACCAATTCAGAATCAATTTCCATACGTTTTTGAATTAAATATGAGTTTTTGTTTTTTGTGCAATCACCTCATTAAGTGTCACTCCAATGAAGGTTTTCTAGTTGTTTTGTTGCTATATTGATATTTTCATGATTAAACTACACATTATAACAGCTCAGAAAAGTTGATGGTATCTTATTGTTTCTGTTATTGCTGGAGAATGCATTAATCAAATAATTAGTTATGTTGCAAGTAGCCTACCTCAACTTGAAACTCGATTTCATATATTAAGGACCAGAACTAAAGGGGACCAAAGGGAGGAAATTGTCCCAGATGGCTAACTTTTGGGAGTGTGGCAAATTTTATGAGAGAAAAAAAATACTACTTTAAAATCGTTGAATTTCACGATGGCAAGGGTGGGAAAATCATTTCTGCTTCATCACAAAAATCATAGTTACGGCCCAGCATATTATAATCATCCTTAATTGCCATCCAAAGGAGCCACATTCCCCTCTCCCGTTTGAATAGCATGTATCCACTTATGCACAGGAGTCCAGCAAATCACTCAAGGACAATGCATGTGACATGCTGAGTTGACACAAAACAGTTCAGCTGATACTCCCCCCCCCCCCATAAGTGAAACAGGACAGTGTATAGAGATTTGAGAGGTCCACTAAAAAAAGAGGTTTATAGAGTGCTCATCAATAGGGTTAATGTTAGTTTAGGTGCTCACAATCTGAAAAAGGTTTTTTTCTTGTTTTTTGGCATTCCCAATAGAGATGCCATGAAAAATATTTCATACTTTCATAAAGGATATCTGATGACACAAGCATCATTCAATCCCCCCCCCCTTCACCTTGTCATCAAAAGTCAGCAAATCCAACCCCCCCCCCCCCCCCATCAATGCTGACATAATACTTGAATGGCCCTTACTCTCTCACAGCCATAGCTGACTGTTGTTAAAATCCTGGGGGTCATTGAGTGAACCTGTTTCAAATAAGGCATAACCATGAACCAATGAGCTTCCTTGAACCAAGGGGATGGAAACTGATTGTAGATAGGAGACATGTTGAATGAAAAAAGTGTAAATTTTTCAAGATATTATCCTTCCAAGTGTAACACCATAACTGGTCGACCCATGACCACAATTTATTTTTGATGCAATTCCAAGATAAAATTCATGGCACCAATCTTCACTTCTAGCTAATCTAGCCAGAGGAAAAGGTTCGCCCACTTCATTTGCATGTTCTGGTTCTCCTTGTGATATAATGTCAATTTTTATGTTAGGGGAGGCTACTTGTTTTATCTTGGTGTTTTTTTCAATATGTGATTTTTTTTTCTGACCGAAAGAATGTGTAAGACACTCAAAAGTATTTAAGAAAATAATTTGTCATACGTTTGTCACTCATACAGTTCATTCTTAGTTTTAATAAAAACAATTTTATGACTTTTATTTCCCAGAAGGTTGTTTAATTCCCAGAGTATCTCTGTGTGTGTGCCAAATTTCAAGATCCACGCTATTGCACTGTTTCTGTGCTTTGGTTCACATTGCACTGAACTTGTACACTATGTCTCAGATTCTGGCACTTTGTAGCTCACTATCACAAACTAATATAATTTTTTGAATGTTTGTTATGTTTGTTGTATGTTTTGTATCACACTTGGCACTGAAAAGAAGGATATGTAATGGAGTGGCCCTCTATTCATCAACTAGAGTCGAATATTTTATGAAATACTAGACATTTGTAAACTATCAGGTCATGAAATTCATTTACTTTGCGGTGATTATGCAGAAATATGTTGCAAATTTTGAAATTAAAATGCATGATTTACTGATTTTCTTTTATAATCTGAATAGGATTTAAATATGTTTAGTCTAAGTTATTGTATAATTACTGACAACTACTTCTTAAAAGAACTTCTTAATAAACCAGTGGCAAAATTTATTGGTTCGTCTGTTATGTAGACATCAATTTTAATTTGCATTACTGGACTACAATTTCTAGTTTACCTTACAAAAAATATTAGGGACCTATTAACTTCCTCTTGAGTTCTAAGACTTTTTCTCATTGACTTCGATGTCCAGTGTCAGTGCCTGACTATTGGACAGAGTTTTTTTATTTCTATTTGTATTATCATGTCTTCCTGATGATGCATTTTTCAAAACTTACTTTTTTTAAGGCAAATTTTTTTCAAGGCTGTATATGTTTGTTTCATGAATTGTCAATTTGTTGAATGTATGTGGATATGTTCAACGAATCTGTGTACCAATCCCCGGATTTTGTTCCTTTTCCTGAAGGGGAGCTATTCGACTTTACAGGCCAGCCTTAGTCTTCCTGGCTCTCCGTTCAACCTACGAAGGGGAAGCCGAGCAAGTCAGTTTAGTTCAAACCGACTAAATGGCCGTCGACACGGGGACAAGAAACCATTGGTTCTTCAAACCTTAATGGACGCCCAAGAGTATTTGCCTTATGCTGATGACAGCAACGCTGTTACGCCTATGTCAGAAGAGAACGGAGCCATTATTATCCCCCCATACATGAATTTTCCATTGCAGCAGTCCAGTTACACGTCTCATTCATCCAGAATGTCCTATAACTCGCACGGGGATATCTATGGTAAAGGTCTAACGAAAGAAAGTCAACTGAGGTCTCGGTCAAGGTTCCTGCTGGGTCTCTCTCATGAGGTTAATATATATATATGTATATGCATATATTCATCTTTTCTAGTTATCTCTCCCCAGTCCCTTTTTTTCATTTCTTATATTCCTCTTATTTTATACTTCCTTATTCTTGAAATGTTGCTGTAGAGTAGATTTCTTAAGCTATACCTTTTTTTTACGCATGCATGCATAAGAATACTTTATGACAATTTTTGCATTACTCAGCGTTTTCTTCTAAGCGTGGGTTTAAATGAACAGCAATGCTATGGTAGTTAATGAAATTTTAAAAAAAATTTAAAACCTATGTTTAACCTTTTTTTCTCTTGTCGCAGCAGTGTTAGTAATTTGGAATAAGATTTTTTATTGAAGTAAAATCTGATAACTTATTGCTTTTTCTGTGTTTTTGTTCTAGTTATTTTTATTTATTTCACATTATACTAGCTGCTGCATCAAACAATTTTAAAACAGCATTTTACTTTTCATTTTTCTTTTCTGAATTTTTTTTTCACCCTTAAAGATTTATAATATGCATTTGAAATATTTCCAAACCTAATTTTTGTCTCATGTTTTTATCATTATCACAAGAGAACTCTAAAGTTTAATTTACCTTGTGTTTTCAGAATTATTGTCATTTTCACGAAATTATTCATGATAGTGCATCAGTATAATTAAGGGCCATTCCGTCATATTCCTGCATGCTATGAATTTCTCAGCTTTGCAAAAAAAAATCAAGCGTTGTGCACATGTAGCTTTGGTTTTTTTGTCATCAATTTTGTTTTTATTATGTGATGCTTTTTTTCTTCTTTTCAATTAGGCAGCTTAGTTTCATGCTTCTAATCAGTTTTTCCTCAAAATTTCAAAAGATTTTTATGTATTGTTTGTAGATTCACTATTGAAAGTAATATTCTTCACATGAAAAATACATAGGAAAGGAATCATCAAATCAAATATCGATTGGAAGAATCAAAAGAAAATCATCACACTAAGAATTTCAGTCAGTTTACGAGGTGTTTGTAGACTATAATATGATTACACAGGCTGTTGCTTGTTTGTTTTTCCTTGTCAGTTATGATGATCAACTGATTTTTCAAGTCTCTACTTTTTTTAATGTTAATTAAAATATTGTAAATATTGAGTTGTTTTTTTAATGCGAGAAAATATATTTTTGATAATAAAAAAATTTCTTTAATTTTCCAGTAAAATTTATTAGTAAAAAATTAATTACACTCTGTAAGTTAGAAAATTCCGAACAGAATGATTGTCCTAAAATTTATGCATATTGATAGTCCATATCAAGAACTGGTGGCAAAGATGCCACCAAGCAGTCAAGTGATTGATGCAACAACTTAAGACCTAGTAGGTCTAGATTCTGATCTTGGCTCAGACGTAAATGATTTTTCAACTGTTCATTATCAGTTTTAAGCCTTAGGGTAAATGTGTAATTATCCCTGGAGTACTTCAAATCACAGAGGTGTAAAAAAAGTTTTCCCTATGAAATGTAGTTTAGCAAAATGAAGCATTTTTTTACCAGTTTGAAAACCTAGAAATTTTTGCACTTCTATATCCATAAAAAGCCTTTCATGGAGGGCCTGAGGAGAGAATCAAAAATTAAGTCCATCATTATTAACTGTTGTCACCAGATTAACTAATTAGTTGAATTTAAGAAAGATGTTTGTTCATATGTCCTAAATAAAAAAGTAATTCAGTGTACATCCGTGAGAGGGGGACAAAAATATTTGTACAAATGGACCGAAATACTCTTTCATTATTAACACAGAATTTCAATCATAGCTTTCATATATGCTTACCTTTAGAATTCCCATATGAGGAACAATTTGTATGCACCTATAGTAAAGAGAAAATGTATCAGACAGTGTATATAGCTGGTGTCATGTTGTTCAAGCGCAGTTCTTAATGTTCTTCAAAAAATCAAGAATTCATTAGAATTAGAGAGATGATGTTTACAGCTACAACTTCCCATTTGATAAACTAGAGCCATTTCAATAAAATCATCTTTGCATTGCTGTGCATTTAACTTCTTTCTCTCTCTCCCCCCCCCCCCCTTTTTTTTAAATATTGAATGATTTTCTCTCCATAGTAATAGAAAATATTTACTACCTCATTGAATAGAAAAATGATAACTTGAGTCCTGATAAACCATTGTAGATGGAACCAAGTCTACCTCTTATTACTGAAAAGACATATTATCCAAAAATGGAAAATAGAAAGATTTTAAGACGTTAGGTTTTACTTTAAAATAATATCATACTGTAAGAACTATATACAAAGAGGTCTTGGGACATTTTCATGAAGTTAGCAACAAAAAAAAAACCTTAATCTTGTATGATAAAATAAACTTTTTTTGAACTTTTTCATCCAAATATATCAATTATGTTCCGAACTTGATGGCTTTATTCATTACAACATATGGAGTGGAGGGGGCTACCTTTCAAACTAAAATCACCCCCTCATTCATCTAAAAAATTCATTCAATTCATGTTCTCAAAAAAGAAAAAAGTGGAAGAGAGGGGGGGGGGATCTTTAGTATATAGGAAACTACAAAAAAATCTGTGCATTGCTCAAACTTTTGAGACTCTCCTGCAGTCATTTTTAATTTTTGCATTTGTTTTTAATTTGCATTTATTTTTATAATCATCTTCATTTACTTTGAGGGTTGAGTATCCTTAGCAAATACTGCTTTGTGAAGATAGGCATGGAACTTTATCAACTCTTGATTGCTGTTGAATGCAGTGACCTCTTAATTGGTGGGCCCAGAGTCCTTGAATCATTGAAGATTTCTATTCGTTTTGATTTTTTTTCTTATTTCAATATTTTTGTTTTGTCATTTTCAATTTTATTAATTATTTAACCATAGGAAGTCATTTTTTTTCACCATAATTGGGAAAGACCCCTGAACTTGTAAAAACGACCTAGATTTGTCAAGTCTATAACTCTTCACCAATATGTAGGGACCTGTGCCATCTTAATGTATGGGCCCACCCAGCATCTCATGGAAATGAGATCTTGTTAAAATTTTCTAGAGTGAACATGTAGATTGTTAGGCACACATTTCTATCCATGTAGGGCCTCATAATAATCATCTAGCCCAGGGGCTCATGATGTCCTTAATATGGCTCTGGAAGGGCTACCCACTGTCATTAAATTTTTAAAAGAATCACTTTTAGGAGATTAATCCTGGTATAAAAATATATACTGGATGCACATTGGCTAAATGCACGTAAAACAGTTTACCCGTATTTAGCACTGGTTTTTTTCCAATTTACCTCCTTTTTTTGAATTTGAATATCTCAGCAAATATTGCACGTAGAAACATGAATTTTTTTTTTTGGCATCGGGAGAGATAGGCAACAACTTTGTAATTGGGCTCTTGAGTACATGGTGATTTTTATTTTAATAACTATACAAAACCCCTTGCAATATGAATGACATATCTGAGTACTACATGTTTTTTAGACAAGTTTTTCGAATTGGAAGTATGCCGCTAGGATCAACTGTTCACCAATAAAATACCATACAAATACAACGCCACAACAGGAAAAATGCTCAATGAGGTGGCTAAAAAAAAGATTCCCATAAATAAATATGTATGTCATATATTTAAAAAATACAGTAACCCAATTAAAAATGCAATTACATACGATATATATATATACATGATGAAATATTATACAATGCCCATAACAAATATGCCCTATTATCTATTCACCCTGTTAATCTATGTACATAATCCTGATTTTTTTTGCTAATCTGGAAAGGTTTGGGTCCCCATTATTTCAAACCAGCTTGGTTGTCTAGATTGCCATTACTGTGTATTCGTCAGGGTAGGAGTTTTATTGTTATTCTTCCTAAATTTATGCACTTACTATGGAATGGAGTTTAAGTATACCAAGTATATGAATGTGCAGTTTAGATAAAGAGTTTTCAGCAACCAGTTATTCTAGAATTATTGGTCAATACCACGTATTCTAGATAACATGATTTTGATTAAGGATACACTTTTCCTGTCATTGTTGTTTTGCTGGCAATTTGTCATTTTTATGTTTCTTTCTTTTAATTTTGGTTTTATGTTTCTTAGATTGTGCAAGAAATAGCTCATCCGCTAAGTTCAGAATTATTTGATTTTTTGTTTAGTTTGCAATGTAAGTAATAAACGTTGATATATCATTTTCAATAACCCTAAACCTCAAGGTGTTTTTTATGCATATATAGTATTGATGGAGCAGTTGACAAAAAAGTTAAGAGTAAAATTTATTTACGGTGTCAAAATAGACTAATAATCTTTGATTACATTAATTCAAAATAATTATTATAAATAAACAAAAATTCAAGTCAATGATTTCTATGAATTTGGTTGCATTTATTTTCCTTTCCAAGCTTAAATGTCAAAAACAATACTGGATTAGCTTAGGGTCCTGAAGCCTGTCTGTACATTTGAGCTCATATTTTTTTAATTCTGAGTCTTCATGTACAAATTTTTGTGAATCGTTTATAGCCTGCTTTACGATATTTCAAATGCCTTCTGAGAGTAATTTATATAGTCCCCTTTTTTTCCTTGTTCCACATGAAATTTATGAGATTTTAAACCTAGTACAAATGATAATATTAGTAAACTGAATATAACGTATTCAAAGATATTTCAGAATTGCAGAATAGTATATTTATAATTGCATGAATCCTTGTCATTTTGGCAATGCTCATTTTTTTTTTTGCTCAATGTTTGCTATTCATTTTGCACATACAAATTAGTTAGCAATAGAATAAATATCTGATGTTTTGTGAAATAAAATTCCTGAGTGGATTAGATCAGATCTTGCTGATCACTTTTATTTCTTTTTTACAGGACAGTGATGATTACATGATGAAACAGAAACATCCAGATAACCCCTTTGCTGATCCTAATGATCAGCGCAAGAGGTTAGACATTAAAGGTGTGTAAAAGGCAATATTTTCTTGTAACTTCATAGTTTATTAGTTTTATTCTTGTCTTTAATATGTTGTTTGATAATCTGCAATGAAAATATTTTTGATGCTGTTAAATTTGAATCACAGTGATGGCATCTGTTGATATCTAACTTTTGTCACTTGATACTCCCTTTCGCCAGTCCTGGCTATGAGTATAGGACATTGTGGCAATTTTTGATTTAAATATTTCAATTTTTGAAATCCAATTAATTATTTCAATTATTTTTACTTTTATTTAAAACACAGTTTAAAACATGATGAAGGCGGTTTCAATGTATTCATAAAAAAATTTAATCAGGAAAATATATTTTATTAGCTTCAAACTCTTTTAAAAAAGGGAAAAAGCAGAAATTAATTAGCCAGGTTCTTTTGTAAGTATTGGTGATTGACATGAAAAAATTCAGCTCACTACAGAATAATGTTGTGTTAGCATGTGTGCATCCACATCAAACTAAAAAAATTTTAGCCGAGGCTGAAAACCACAACAAAAATCTTTCTTAGCCAAAAACTTTGTAGGCCAAGGTGTCACTGCACTGTGTATGCACAAATTTGTATCTTCATTAGTTACAAAAAAAGGCATATGATGTGCACCACGCATGGAAGACATATGATGTGCACCACACATGGAAGACATATGATGTGCACCACACATGGAAGACATATGATGTGCACCACACATGGAAGACATATGATGTGCACCACACATGGAAGACATATGATGTGCACCGCACTCTTAAAATTGTCAAACATTATTCATTCACTGTATGTTTTTTGCGTATCTAATTTTTTAGATGTGATGGTTTTGAATGACATAATTGAACAAGCAGCAGGAAGGCAAAGTAAATGTAGAGATAGAGGTATGTAGTACTTTATTTTCTTTTGCTTGCATTTCTGTTCTAAAACGATAGAATGCTTCAATCCTTTAGTAAAAAAGAAGTTGTGAAATAGATTTATCTTTTTTAAGTAATATTAGAAATAGTCTTGATTGCTTAGTCAAAAAAAAAAAATCATGTTGAATCACTAGAACGTAGCACTCAGTTATTTACTTGGTTTTTTTTTTTCTTCTTTTTATTTCATTATTTATTCAACAGAAGATGTTGCATGTGGATGTATCATTACCAATTTTGAGTAATGCATGAAGTAACTCTGCATTTGGATGTAAATTAAATGAAAATGTAATATTCATATTTACAATCTGAGTTTAATTATATCTGCATAGTTACGCAGATTTTCATTTTCACTTAGCTACTGATATGATATTTTAATAGTTCACTTTTTCATCCATAGTACTCGCAATGTTCTGTGTCATCAAAATATGTTTTATTTAGTCACTATACAGTATTTCACTTTTTTTTCCATCACTGTTATTAATAGAGGAAATTTTATGTTTATTTCACTTCACTTTTTATGCTCAATTATGAGTTCTAGACCATTTAATTTTTTTTTCTTTCACTGAAGCTTTTAGTTTTATGATTTCCATTTTTTGTCATAACTTGCTGGTTTTTTTTTTGTTTTTTTTTTTTTGGTTTTTTTCTCAGTGTTCTGATGTTCATTTTTGTACAAAGGTATTGTTTGAATGAAGTAATTTGTAATTAATTATTATTTATTTGATTTATATAGTTCAAATTCAGTGATGATGATTTCTTAAATGCAGTCATGCTTGACATTTTAAATAGCAAAAAAAACTGCATCAGTAATTTTTATTTTGATAAAAAAAATTAATGTAAATTAAAATGAAAACTGTTTTTTAAAAGGATCAGTATAATCTAGATATAATAGTTTATTATGATAGTTGAATTTTGCCTAATCAAATGAAAATTTATGAAATATTAATGCAAACATCTCTCAGATGCAAGGTCAGTATTTTCCTCATATCTGCCTTGTGTTTGCTCTCATTTTGATACAATAGACAGAGTTTTATGCCCTTTGCCATGTATTTGATAAGTATATGGAAAATTTGTGAAAGAAGAAGGGATAAAAGACTAAATGTTAAATTAATGTGGGTATTATAAGATACAATGAAAAATAGTCACAGGGGTTGTATATATTTGGTTGCAAAAGTACAATCAAATCATCAAAGGAGTCCATTGAAGGTTGGATAGAAAAGTTCTTAATTGTCCTCATTTAACCCTCACTCATCTAGAACTATTTTAATATATTACTCTTATTTTTACTATTTTTTCTAATCATTGATGTTTGATCCCTCAAGTAATGAGAAAATTGTTCCCATTGAAAACATCATCATGAAGAAAATTTTGCCAGTTCCGGTTAGCTTTCAGTGCAAGCAATTATACTTTTTGAATTTTTCCCCCATAAAAAAGCCACACTTGGTTAGGCAGCAAGAACATTGCTACTCACCAGAACTGAAGTTGCAGAAAAAATTTGTGATAGAGTTGCAAAGGATGGACAAATTGCTTAAATGTCTGTTATAATGTACATATTTAACTACAGTTAGTATGAATGATAAAATACGCCTTTCTTGGCATGGTAGCCCAGGTCGGTAAGATATTTGCCTTAAGTACCACAGGATATTTGGAGGTGTCCCCAAGTTTGATACTTGATTTATCCTCATCAGAAACTTTCCTGATGCATAGGTGCAATAGAAATGTCAACAACATGACCACAGAAAAAATTGCTAACACAAGGAGTCCCCACTGAGGATTTAGTGCACCAACCTCTCTGTGAGTATAAAAAAGGCAAAAATGTCTAACACTACCATTCGGAATTGGCAATAAATTTTAGGCCCAGTCTAATTAGCCCTCGTGTGCAGAAAATGAACGTGGTGTTACAAAAATAATCAATGATCAATATATTCCTTTAAATTCATTGCACTGTGTTGCATATAATATGTAGAAAAATAATCTACTTACAGTGGTATTTTTTGTCTGATAAAATGTTTTCAATGGATTTTTAATTGTATCTTTACATACTTTATAGAGATACCTTTTAATTGGTATTAGTCTTTGAGACATCCCTCACCTTTAAGCTCCAATCTATTTCTTATTTGAACAAGTGACTGTTTTACCAGTATTTGGTTACAGGGTTAGAAATCAGATTTTTTTACATAATTGTTATTTGTTTGCTTGTGGTATGAGTATCTCATTTTCAAAATTTATGTTTTTAATCATCACATCTCATTTATTCTAGCCTATTTTGCTATGGATGGATGATGTAACTGAACTTCTTCCAGTTATATGTTTTGTTTTGACCACGAATTGGTTTTTCACGTTTGTCCTATTTTGCTATTTTCTTACAATTTCTGAAAAAATAAAATAACAATGGTGCTGGAAAAATCAGTCAAACGTGTAAAAATGGTAACATTTTCTGGCAAGCAATTTATATTTTAAAATCAGATAAGGCAAAATTTATTTGAATGATATCTAAACATTTTTCTATTTTGTACCATTCAGTTAAAGTGTCAATCCTCAGAATGTCGTTTTTTCCCTTTGCTTTAGTTAGAAAATTATATGTTAATTACATCTGTGTAAATATTAAGTTGTAAGTCACAAAGGAATTTGGATTTAAACCTCTTAGTAATAATGTGTAATACATTTTTAGGTGTCAATAGTGTGACAATCAATTCAAATTATAATTTTCATTCTTAATATGTTTAATAAATTTGATTCATGTTTTGTGCTTCTTATTTCTATTTGGATTGCATATTAATATTTGTGCAAGTGACTTGATTTATTGGTTATTGAATTGCATTTGTGGTGTTTAGAATTTGATTTTTTTTCCATAGTTCTTTTTTGCTTGTTTATGTATACAGAACTGTAGTTGAACCCCTCTGTCTTGCGCATGAGACCCGTAGTTTGTGGTGTGTGTGGTTTGTCGCCGTAGAGTAGACATCCCCGCCCACAGGCTACTAAACGGCCATACTTAAACATTATTCAGTGTCCGTCTATTATTTTCCAACAGACGAGAGGGTGGACGAGTCCGAGGAAGAAGAGAAACCAAAATTCAAAGAGAAGTGCTTAGCGGGTTGCTTGAAGTGCATAGATATCTGCTGTGTGTGGGATTGCTGTGCATGCTGGATATGGATACAAGAACTTTGTGCCATTATTGTCTTTGATCCCTTCATGGAGCTCTTCATTACCCTCTGCATTGTTTTGAACACTCTTTTTATGGCCATGGACCACCATAACATGGACAAAGGTTTCGAAGATTTCCTAGCATTGGGCAATTATGTAAGTGGTGGCCAAAACTCGAAAAAAAAAATCAGTTTTTTTTCTCCTCACTTTCATACAAGCCCCCTTTCCCGAATTCTATCAAACTCTTCAGCATAAAATGTGATTTTTTTTTTTGATAAATTTTACTGTCTGAAGCCAGCCTATTTACTGTAAAAGCATTTATTATGTTGGTCAACCTTTCAAGTTATTATTATTTTGGCACGTTTGGCGCATTGGCTCTTGCAAAAATTTTGTTTTTCTCCTATATACATTCAAAACATTTTCATAAAATAAATGTTGCACTCACAAAGTGTCATTCACAGATTTTCTCTGCATTTTCCCCTCCTTCTCCTTCCTGCACTGGTTTTTGAAGTCTCCTGCAGCTCACATTTTCCTGCTTACTTTTGGAATGACTGACTAGCTGCTTGCATTGCTAGTACTTTCATATTTATGTTGTACTTTTTTCATGCTGCAGAATTCAAGTCAACCAAAAATATACTTTCACTGATTATGTGCTTTTATATTACTCTGAATTAATGACAAGAAATAAATGTTATAGTTAAACACTTAATTTTGACATTATATTATTGCTTATTTTAATTACAATGGCAACAGGGTGGTCTTAGTGCTATCATGGCTCAGGGAAAAAATATATGCTGTTGGTTCTCTTTCCCCCCCCCCCCACCAGATTGATTGAGAAGAGCAGTCATAATTTATAATTTCGTATAGCAAACATAATTTTTCAACAAGTTTTATGCACCGAGGCGGAACCCAGTCCTTGCCTGGATGACTCTATGCATTAATTGTACACTGGAGTGCCATCATACACATGTTAGGGAATCAATGTGTCCTCTAACTTTTTTTTAATGTGCACCTAACCTTTTGTTATGCTGCAAACAGAAATGTGGCATTTACTCAGAATGACAAAACATAATGCTATCATACAGTGTAATAAATTTCTTTGGCCCCGTTAAAACTTCTCTGTGTGCAGAAGCATTTCCGGCTCTGCTTTTGTTCAGCTTAGAGGGAACACTGGTTGGGATCACAGCTCTATATTACTACTTTCAATGTAGTTTTTAATTCTTGAGAATTCAAGTTGCATACTTGAACAATCTCATTATACACTGCTGGAGATAGCACAGCTATTGGGAATCACTACAGTCGAATCCTGTTATAACGAATGCCAAGAGACCGGAGGAATCAGTTCGTTAAAACGAAATTTCGTTATAAAGGAATTCCAGGTTACCTAGCATTGTTCCTATGTAAACTTATTTGGGGCATTAGAAAAGTGTTCATTAAAATGAGTTTTTTGCTATAATGGTATTCGTTAAAACGGGATCCGACTGTACTATTAAAATGCAATCACAAGTGATTGTTTTCTCAATCATACATGGTTAACCATTCATAAGTTTTTTTCGGTTTATTTTACTTAATTTTTGAATACTTTACTTTGTAATGTTACGTTTAATTAGTATATTAAATAATATTGATTGAATAATTATAATGAATACAGTGTAAAACAACTCTTAACAGTCGCCCTTTACATGCGATCATGAACACTATTTTCATCATTGGGTTAGAAACCCTGATGAAAATAGTGTTCGTGAATTATTAAATTCCATTGAGTTAGAACCCCCTGGATGGTTACAAGTATTCTGAAATGTTCGAATATTCCTTTACCGTAATTTGTACAAATTTCTTGTAATAAAGCTGTGGCTTATTACAAGCCTATAAAATTAATTTTTAGCACTTGTGGCTTAATCAAATCAACAGCCTATTCAGTATTTTTTATTTCCTGATTTTCAGTAATTTTAATGAGCTTTTATAAACAATTTTGCATGTTCATATGCATATCAATTAAAAAAAAAAAATTTCTCCAGGATAATACCCTGATGCCATTCTAATTTTTTTTATCATCATAAAAAAAACCACAGATAATGCATATCCAAGGAGCGAACAATGATGACTCTTATTGGATGTTAGTGAAAAAGTAACAAATGAATATTTGATATATTAGAATGAACAAGTGCATGAAAAGAAAAATTTAATACATTATTAAAAATTTTGTGGCAAACAGTTGTGGTGGTGCAATTAAAAAAAAACAATTCAATAATGAAATAAATGAGGTACAAATCAGAGAGTGCATTAGAGTAAAACAAATGAGGTGAATATATCTATATGTGTTGGAAATTTCAGTAAACATAAGTTGTAATGAAAAAAAATTAAGTTGTGTATGTAAGCATGATAATGTAGATTATAAAGCAGGTGTTAGTAAGTAAAAAATTGGGGAGAAGGAAATGAAACATCTCAAAGATAGAATCGGAAATTAAATTATGTGTTTCTACACACAATACTAGTTTCCCACATAATCTCTTACTTATGCTATCAAAACTGTGTTTATTTCAAAATGAATTTAATTTATTAAAGTCTACCCCTTTTTTTAAAGGAACCCCCCACTTATTTTGTGCAGTCACCCCTCCTTAATGGTAAAATTTTTTTTTGCTTCCCTCTGGTGTCTACAAAAAATAGCTTTCTGTAATAGCTATCATTGACACCTATATTGTCACCATATAATACAACTATTTTTTGTGTAAATTAACATTCAATGCAATAATTTTATCAACTAATATATATATATATATATATATATATATACATAATACATACAGTGAGCCCGTAAACTCATGGGCCAAACTTTAAGGGAAGGTACAATACGTATAAAGAGCATTTTTTGTATACAGATGTGGGGTCAGAAATGAAAAGTGTTGGTGGAAAAACACTAAATGCTAAGGAAATGAAAAAAACAAAAACTTTTTATTTAAATCATTGTGTGAAAGTTTGCCACAAATTTTTTGGTACAATTGAATGCTGAAACGTCTGACCATTAACAGTGATGAACTCCTGGAAGTGTCGATGCTATGACTGATATACACTGTGTCTGGTAGAAGGCAGCACAGTGTGGTTCTCTGCTGCAAGCAGTTAACATCATTTCAAAGGCATATTTCGAAAATGATGGATCAAAAACAGACATGCACCTTCGCATCTTATAAATGGGGCTGCAAATTGTAACAGAAGAGCAGCGCTAAGGTTGTTTTGTGAACGCTTCCCCCGATAGGACAATGCCTGATCACAACATTTTCCCGTGTTTACACCGCCAGCTTTGTGAGAGTAGTTCATTTCATGTAAGGAGACAGGATACGGTCACTCGAGACGTGTACGGTTTCCAGAAATGGAAACGAAAGAACGTGTTCTGAGAGAGGTTGAAGATAATCCAAGCACAAGATCGATTACACGAACTGAATATGTGAGTAAAAACACTATATTGAAAGTTTTGCACAAGGAAAGACTTTTTACGGTACCATTTACAGAGAACTCAAGCACTGAATGCAGCTGATTATCCTCAGTGTATAGATTTCTGTCATTGGTTTTTGCAGCAGAGTACATTGACTCCGAGCTTCTCTGCAAATGTACTTTCACAGATGAGGCAACCTTTACTCGCAACAGAGTTTTTAATTTGCACAATTCCCGTGTGTGGGTCACCTCTAACCCACATGCTTTCCAAAAACGGTTCCCTGTTAATATGTGGGTGAGTATTGTGAATGATTTCTTTGTTGGCCCATACTTGCTACCACATCGACTTGATGATATGATGTATCACATCTTTCTCAAAAAGGTATTACCAGAATTTCTTGATAATGTTCCAGTTGTTCAAAATGCCATGCAGTTTCTGCATGACTGGGTTCCAGCCCATTTCAACATTAATGTGCGTAATTACTTCAATGCCACGTTTGGCCCTTCATGGATTGGACAAGGTAGACCAGTCGTGCTTGGCCAGCACATTCACTTGATTTATCAAGTAACTTACTGTGTTCTTTATTGCAAAACTTACTGTGTTCTTTATTGCAAAACTTACTGTGTTCTTTATTGCAAAACTTACTGTATTCTTTATTGCAAAACTTACTGTGTTCTTTATTGCAAAACAAACTGTTCATGAAACACCTCGCGTCTTTAAAAGGGAAATCAGTTGCTAGATGCTGCTCTTTATCGATGTTGGTGGTGGCACATTTGAGCGCTTACTGTAATTATTCATATAAATAAAACGTTTTTTTCATTTCCTTATCATTTCGTGTTTTTCCACCAACACTTTTTATTTCCGACCCCACATTGCTATATAAAAACACTTCTTTGTAAGTATTGTACCATCCCTTAAAGTTTGGCCCATGAGTTCAGGAACTCCCTTTATGCAATGTGTTTTTATGTTTAATTGCCTACATCAGCTAATACTGAGTGTGCGTTAACAAATATTTTATACTAATTTCTTAATAAGTAATTTAGAATTGAAGTAATTTAGAGTAATTTAGTAATTTAGAATTACTTATATGTTTATAAAAATTGAATCCTAGGGTTGGATGTTTTTATCCTTTTAATTCCTACCCTGTTAAAATCTTATCTAATGAAAATTATATAAGTTATTTTGTCCTAGTTTTTTTAGATAGAATACTAAAAATAAAATGTCCTCTAAGTTTTTTTTTGAACTCCAACTTAAAATTTTTAAAAATGTATAAGATAAGACAATATCAGTAACTAGTGAAGATTAAAAAAAATTTTAAATCATACATGTTTCTTGCATATATGAGAGAAAATAAGCTAAATGTATCTCCTAATCACTATTGTTCTCTTTTGAACTGGTTAAAAGAGTGAAAAAACGTTTTTTTGTCAAAGATCTCTTACATCCACCTTCATAATATAATTCAAGGTTGTTAGTAGTCACACAAAAGTTATATTTACATTGAATCAGTCAATAGTGAATAAAAATGTACCCATGAAACACAAATAGATCATGATTAAAAATTAGGTGAAGGTTTAAAAAGCTATCCTTAGCCCAACGGAGTCACTTTTTTATAGAAATAAAATAATTGTCATTTAATCGGAATATAAATATTTTATGAAGATTTGCTCTACGTTCATAAGCATGTTAATAGGTATAATGTTTTGCCTGACAGTCTTTACATAAATATCAGTCTGTTTGATTAGTAATTTTATTGGAAGAAGAAATTGTTCTATAACCTCTTAATGGGAAAATTTTCTGAAAATCTTTACTTATCTTAGGTTTTTCAAAAGATGACCAAAGTAGGTTTTGATGAGATAATGTATCTAAATATTTGGTATTCAGATACTGTGAATCCTGCTTAAGACATCGCTGTCAAGATCATTCATTAAAAATATATTTACAGTAAAACCCCTGTTTTTGATGGAACCTGTCTAAAACGGAAAGGGAAATTTCACTTTCTTAATGGAAAATTTTACATAAACACTGTGAATGTTTGGCGACCAATAGACCTAAAGATCATACAAAATGTTAGTGTTCCACCGAAATTTTTTACGCAATTCTATGCTTGTAGATGTGAGTTCTACATCATCTACCCTTAGATTTTCGAAAACCATTTCTGTACTTGATGCTGTGGTTTTGATAAGCCATAGCAGTAAAGCCGTAAGCAGTTGCTTTCTGAAATTGTAACAAAATTTTTCGGAAAGAATTATTTTCCACGAGAGAAATCAGTGTAATGGTTGAATTTCCAAATGATATGCAAGACTTACAAAATTGTGTACAAGCTGTGCACATTCCATTATTGCAAGGCTGAGCAGGGCCAGAATTAAATAGGGAGAGGCAACTGCCCTGGTGGCAGAATTTAGGGGGAATGGCAATTTTAGGTGGGAACAAAAACACTCATAAAATCATCAAATTTTACAGTGGTAGGGGTGGCAAAATCATGTTGCTCTCTCTTTCCCTCACAAAATTCTTAGTTATGGCCCTGATGCTTAGGATTACATAAACATTGGCGATAATGTACAAACTGAATCTGACACGAGACAGATATTGGCACCCTAACTGAAAATTTTTGAGGAAGTTAAAAAGAACGTAAATGTCATTAGTTTTTAGCAATTTAAGACCAGGAAATTTTTTGAAAGCATGGATTTTTGTTAGTATCTCACACGATCATTTGGGCTCGAGCTTACAGGGTTAGAAGAAAAACAGTGTAGGTTGGAATTTTATACAGATGCTGTCAAAACCTAAATAAAGTATTTAGTAACTATAAACTAGTTATTTATTCATTTATTTTATCTATTTTTAAATTATTTACTTTATCTTCAATTAATTTATTTTCATTTTATTTCAATCACACAGGAGATCGTCACATAATTTTATACATTATGCCAATTGAACCTTTATTAAGCGGAAACACCTCTGTGTTCAGCAGAGAAAAAATTTGGTTCCTTGGGATTCCGTTAAAGACAGGTTTTACTGTAAGAAATGTTTCTTTATTGTAAAACAAATCAGGACTCTGAAAATAATACTTCTTGTATAGGAAAACACATCTTGAGCAGAAATTTTTTAAATGGGATGCTGTATATCTCCTTACTCAGTTATTTCTTAGCCTTGCTAAGCATTTCATTAACATTAGCATTTCTGCAATTAAAACAAAAATATTATTTCATAAATGCTTTTCAGGTTATAATGTTCACATTAAAGCTACTGAAACAAAGATTTTATTTATTAATATCCCTCATATTTCTTTTCATTTTATTAACTTTTTTTTGTAGAAAATTTCAAATACTTTATGAAGATATTTTTGTTTTAGTTCTATGCAAATGAATTTTATTTACACTCTTATAAGTTGCTGCAAATTTATGTAGCAGAATGCATATTTGCACTTTTTATTTCGAGAATACCCATCATGCAGACGATGGAAGTGTGCCATTCACCTAAAAAATATGTTCATTTCTGTTATTTTTTTCATTGACACTCTCCCGTGCAGCCTAATTTAGCTTTTGCACTTTTTTCCTTCCCCCTCATCTTGCTTTGTGCAAATGCTGTTATACATTGCACCCAGTCTTCATAAAGTGGATGCATAATTAATGGTAAGTAAGAGTATGGAGCTGTGCTCTCTTTTAATTTTTGCCTATAGGTGTGTGTATGCAGCTTTTATAAATACTTATTTTCCTTTTCTCATACATTTTTTACCCATTTTGTCTATTGCTGTCTTGCAGCCATATTTATTTATTCTTGCAAAGGCATATGATTGTTTGATATAGTATTTATAAATAATGAACAAATTTATATTCATTGAATAGCACTTGGAGTTTTATAGAAGTCATGGGGTTAAACATACTGATCGTTTTAAGTTTGGTTTCAAAAACAATGTTAATAATATTCATAACTTTTTAAATTAAAAATACCCCAACAAAAATATACACAATAAAGTATTGTTTAGAATGCAAAGTGGTAGCTTAAATGACAGCATATTTAGTGTCGACGCATGATCAATGGGTTAGTATCATCTTCTGTCTTGAAAAATTAAAATGTCTATAGAGACTATCAGTTGAAATATAGTTCACAGCAAGCACTTAATGACTAAATTGGAAATATCTTGCGCGCTATAGATTTGGCCATGGTAGTTGGAAGGGTTTTTTTTTAAATTGAGGTTCTCAAGCAAGTGGCTAACATCTTCAAGAGTATTGTAGTGAACTTGATGGTAACGTTCTGTGAGTGATAACTGAACACCATGAAGTGTAGACAATCATTTTTGACTTGGTAAATTAATAACATGACTAATTCTGGAAAGTATAAAGCAAAAATAGTTATATTAGAAATACTTTTGGTTCATTGCCAAAATTGCCAAAACTTTTTTATTCGCTACTCTTGATCTAAAAATGGTGTTTTATTGATTGACAGTAATTTTGGCTATTACTTTGCTTTTTTTGGTGTACAAACACTTCTACGAAGAAATCTAAAAACTTGCAGCTTTCACAGTCAATGAATTAACTACCCAAAATATTCATGTCTAACTGAATAAATAAACTACCATATCATTAAGAACTTCTTCAAATGATCCATACACATAATTCTTTCGATTCATCTCTTGCTCTCCGAGAGGCAAATCGGGTGTATTTCAACATCCGACTTTGATGATATACAGCTCAGATTTTCCAAGAAACTCTCTAGAGAAAGGGGTTGCTTGAAGATAAAAATCACTTATATACTTTGCCCTACTGTGTATCAAATTGAGCTACTTAAAAAATTCATCTCTTTGTAGACCCTTATATTCCTCTTTTAATCTCTATAATTTTCCCAGAAAAATATTAATAAACGTATGTATTGTTTAGTAGTAGTGTAGAAAAATGTCTGTGAAAAGCTGAAAACTGAGTTAGCATCTCTTGTCTTTCATAAATTTCAATATTCTGTGTAAAGCTACAGACTAGTCAATTATTGTATTCTGAATTCACATTACTTCCCTATAAGAATGTGATGAGTTAGCTATTTTCAATCATAATTAGCTAATCATACATAGCTCAAGAAGTGAAAGGCGTTACTCATCATGTTTTTTAGGGAAAAAATTCATCCTTCTGTTTGCATCTACATGCTATCTATCTTTAAAATCATTTGATCATTAAATTTTCAAAGCTTGATCATCTGTAAAACATCAACTTATATTGAATTTTGGATAAATTCACAATGGGATTAAATTCATAATGTTATTTTCCATCATTTAATAAAATGAAATTGGATGATTGAAAACAATATTAGTTTGTTTTCGATAACATTAGTTTTGACTGATATCATACAGGTTTAAATAATTCAACAAAGAGGGATCAGAACATTGCTTTTGATTAATTCATTATGTTTTTTTCCTCTCTTTTTTTGTATTCTAGTTCTTTACAGCAACCTTCGCTATAGAAGCCTTCACAAAACTTATTGCCATGAGTCCAAAATATTATTTTCAAGAAGGGTGGAACATATTTGATTTTATTATTGTAGCCTTATCACTAATGGAACTGGGATTGGCGAATGTATCAGGATTGTCTGTATTACGATCATTCAGGCTGGTATGTTAATTTTCAATTTTATATATAGTCAGTGTCTGTTGCACCTGTAAGTTTTAAATTACTGATAAAGTTTGCATATAGATGAATTTAATAAATTATGCATTTCTTCTTAACCCTCTTAATGTATACAGGCCTCATGAGGATATAGTTTAATTTCCTCTCATAATATAGAGTTATACCCAGACTTACAGTGCCCCAATTCATGTGATTTTTGTGAGAAATGTCTGGTTCTTGAATTTAGTACAATTTGTAAGCATTGTGGGATTGTAGCTAAAATTGAAATAAGTTTTGATTAATACTGCTTAAATTTCTTTCCTTTTTTGGACTAACTGGATCCTCACATTATTTAAAATTATGATATGATTATCAAGTATGAATATAATATCCATTCAATCAGAGTACAGGTAGCTAAGCTTCAACACAAGAAACATATTTTCTTTGATAGACCAAAATATTATCAAATATTACACTGCATATTATGTTTGCACACATTTTGGAGTAATTTAAAAATTTGAATGACAATTTTTAGTTATTTTATAGGAAAACTTGCATTTTTGATTGCAGTCTTTTTGATAAAATCAGTGTTTTTTAGATACATTGGTTCCAACTAACCAATATTTAGTTTTTTGAATGCAAAATTGCAATTGACTCATGTGAATTCAAATTGCACACTTATTGTCAATCCCACCTTTTAAGGTATTGTTGTACAACAAAATTTCTATGTAACAATAATCATCTATATAACAATATTACTCTCTAGTTCTCTGAGTTCCATAGTTTTAATATATTCCATCTATAACAATATATCCTTTATAGTGATACTTTTCTTTGATTACTTGAGTATTGTTATATAGGAATTTTACGGTTTACCGTATATTGGACAATCTAGTTATATATTATATCTCTTATAATATGTACCATACAATGCTCACCCTCCTTGGCACTTACATTTTAGAAACATAATTTTAGAGGCTTGTGGCGTTTGCACATTAAGTTTTTTCTTCAAAAAATACTATTCCTAAGAAATTGAATTTCAAAATCACTGTGTAGCATTCAAATTTAAATTGAATAATTTTTTCAACTATTGAGGATTGGTTCTGACTATTCAGTAAGTTCATTTTTTTCCACTTCTTGACTGCATATAATGCAGCTGATAAGTTATTTAATAATATGTATAGCCATCAAAAACCAAAAAGCTCCTCATGAGAATTATTTGTTATCAAAACTTGGTGTGTAACATGTTTTGTCATCTACAAGGCATGTGACTGATACAAAAATAATATTTTTTTTTAAATATCAATCCAATGTAACATTTAAACTTCAAATATTAAAAGGTATTTATTTTTCCTTTATTTTTCAGTTGAGAGTTTTCAAACTAGCCAAATCCTGGCCAACATTAAATTTGCTCATTTCCATCATGGGTAAAACTGTAGGTGCATTAGGAAACTTGACTTTCGTCTTAGGTATCATCATATTTATTTTTGCTGTGATGGGGATGCAGCTTTTTGGCAAGAACTATGAAACAAATAAAGAAAAGTGAGTTCTTAAGAATTTTCATAAGTTTATTATTTTTTTAATTGCATTTTTAAACAGAATATGCAAACAAATATGAATTTTATAAAATATGTTTTCCTCACCTAACCATTGGGAAGCATTTTAAATATATGTAGTGAAATGTTACAATGATGCTGGATATAAAAATAAATCTCTGTATGATGTTATTTTTTTTCAAAGTTTCTTTGAAATTGCTTTTAATCTAATGTTAAATTTATTTTGATATCTTTTACTGCTACAAATCCCTCTACAACAATATTTTTTAGAGATTCTGAAATATTTGCTACAACACATTTTTTCTAAATATCTCCCTCAAAATCACATATTATAATATCGCAAAACATAAATATATTTTACTCATCTCTGTAGTGCATGTTCTTCTGAGAATGGCATTGGTGTTTCCAACTCATGACCCTTTAAAGTGTTGATGAATTCGACACAGGTGCTACTTTCTTTTGATGTGAAAGTGTCTTTCTTTTGACATGAAAGTAGTGCAATAAAATCTTTTTTAGGATGAAACATCCAATCAAATTTTATTAACTAATTAATTATAATTTTTGTCTAATTATTGTCTAATTTATTATTTTGTCTAATTATTGTCTAATTTATTATTTTGTCTAATTATTGTCTAATTTATTATTTTGTCTAATTTTTTTGTCTAAATATAATTTTTAAATCTTGATTTTTGATGCATTTATGTTCAAATGTAAATAAGATAAGTAAAAATAAATAAAATAAATCAAGATTCCACTGCATATACACAGGGTGCTTAGCTAACAGCATGCACCACAAATTACTGGTTAACTGTTGATCCTAGAGGCATTCTTCCAATTAGAAAAAGTATCCAAATAATGTGTAGACCTCAAATAAGTCATATCACAAGAGGTTGTATAGAAAAAAAATATCAAAATACAACTTAAAACCTAATTTAGTTGTCACATTATCAAGAAATTATGACAGCTTAAGGGGAATGATAACTTTAGTGAAGTGCTGTCAGTTTCAATGTGCAACATTGTGAATGTCATATAAATTTCTAGTAACACAGTCTGCCCTCAGTATTCACAAATTTCATATTTGTGGTTTTAATATTTGCTGTCTCTTACCTAGTTTTTTAGGAAACCATTTTTCAGGAAATAATTCTTGTACTGGGACAAAATATAAGCTTTATATAAAAAGCTTTACGTCAAATAAACATTTAAAAAATCCCTCTTAAAGATTTTCTGGTGCTTCTGAAAATGCTTATATATACAAGATAGTTGTTGTGAAGATATATTTACGAAAGAGAGGAAATTCAACTGCCCTTGCAAGGAATCGAACCCACTTCCTTTCATTTTCCGAGTGAACACCCTAGACCACTAGACTGCAGAGGCAATGAATATCTCAATCTTTTCTTGGAGCTTGTGTGCACTGAACAGGACCATACATGGACTGTCGGACCTAACTCAAGCCAAAGCTCTCAATTGCTGACAATGCCACCAGATGACGACTTATGAGAACAAAAAAAATTTTAGTGTTTCTAAGTACAATCTTTGCTAAAATGTTTGAATTCAAAATCAGAGAAAAATTGGGAAAAAAACCAGCGTAAATGGGGATAAAACACAATTTACACGGATTTAACCCAAAGATATGTGTTCATGATATTTCCTTCTTCAATATTGTTTTGTCCAAAAACAACTCACATTTTAAATCAAAGTACCTGATATAAAGTAATGTATGTGTGTCTTCCCTTGATTTATACTAAACTAGCTGTAATACCTGGCACTGCCTGGGTTTTCTTCAATGAGGCTTTTTGGATCACGTGATATCTCCCTCTTTCTTTGAGGGACATACAAACCGGGTCTAAGTTAACCAATATGGCGACTTCCTGCGTTACGCATGAAATAAACAAATCTAGATTTAAAGAAACGTAGAAATTAAAATGTTTTCCCCCCCCCCTTTTTAAAGGGGCGCTAAGTATTTCGATTTCCCCCCACCCCGAACTTTGAGTTATTCATCTGCCTGTTTCTGCTTCCAAAAATGCTTAAATAATGCTGCGGGATTTCTTTGATGTACTTTACAGGCCCATAATTAATTTTAAAACTTCCTCAACAATATGAATTTATGCAGTTGAATATTAAAATACAATGTGGAGACAATTTTCATACTTGAGAAGATATAAATAAAAAGTTGAAATCAATGTTATTGCATGAATATCCAACTTGAAAGTAGGTCCAGCTAATTACTTCATATTTAATTTTCTGGGATTCGTATGTCTTTAAGCTAACTCAATATTTTAAAAATCGAGAATTTAATACAATTTCTAAAATTATTGATGTGGTGGAAAACCCCACTAAGTTTCCACATTTCTACAGTAAAATCGGCAGTTTTAACACTGGTTTCTATGGGGATCATCCTTTGCCTGTCCTTCAAAGTGATGATGATGATGATGATTCTGACGTCTGTTCAAAAAGCTCTTATTAGTGGGAGGATTGAAAAAGTGGCAAACCATTATAAAGGCATAAACTATTATACATACACTGGCAGTGTTAAAGAAGTGACAAACCATTGTAAAGGCATATACACATCTGAAACGCATTGCTAGCGAACCACAGAACCAAAGTAAACATTTCAAAAGTGATTGCCCATTTTTTGCCCATTTGGGGCATTTGCCGTGCTCTGACGAAATTTTAAAGTAGCCTATCGTTCAAGTCGGGTCCGATTTGGTATATATGCAAAATTTGGCGACAATGGATCTAATATTTTTGATTTGTGTAGAGAACACACACACACAGAAAATCAATTTTATATATATAGATATACAAAAAATATTAATGATAGTATAAAAATTTATTTGCTTGGTAGTACAGTGTATTATATGCAGAATTAAGAGTAATATCGCTTACAAGTTTTGACATTGTTGTACAGTGTATTATATGTTACTCCACTGTCGCCACAGTGGTAGTTGTCCGAAGTTGGTTTTCTATAGTTCCCAACTTCGAGGTACAAATGCAAGCTGATCTCCCTGTTAAAAGTCTCGTCGCAGGGAGCAACATACCCTCAATGGTATGATCATTCAATCATTACACTTCACCATAGTTAGAAAATTTTATGATAGATGGCAGCTCTACACTGAACAAGCAGTGCACAGAAACTAACTTCACGTTAGGTTCACAACATGTACACACGCATTCCAACATGTACCAATTTGTTAGCAGTTCCGCAGAGAAATATAAACAAGGTGCATTTGGGGTTTAGTAGTAGTAGTGTATTGGAGTAAGAATTAGAATAATATCGCTTACATGGTTCAACATTGTTGTTTAAAGTGTTTATGTTTTCTTATATTAAATTATGATATTTTTCAAAATATATTTGCATACATTTTTATAGAATATATTTGCTTATTACTTAAATTACTTGAAAATCAGGACACCACTGTATATACCTAACTTGAAATAAATCCCTACTTTACTTGCTTAAATTTTTTTCAATAATTTAAAAATAATTTCTTTTCAGATTTTATGGTGGTGAAATTCCACGATGGCATTTCATTGACTTCATGCATTCTTTCATGATTGTTTTTCGTGTGTTGTGTGGAGAGTGGATTGAATCCATGTGGGACTGTATGTTAGTTTCAGGATGGCCGTGTGTGCCATTCTTTCTCGCCACTGTGGTTATTGGCAATCTTGTGGTAAGCAGCTGTGGTATTTTTAATGTTCCTTTCCACATTTCGAAAGGTTTGTGATTTTGAAAAAGCATTGCCACAAATTTTTTTGCTTTCTTCTAGGTGCTTAATCTCTTTCTTGCGCTCCTGCTGTCTTCATTTGGTGCCTCAAACTTATCTCAAGCTCCTGCTGGAGATGACACAAAAGGAATTGCTGAAGCCTTCAACCGAATCTCCAGGGCCATTGACTGGGTCAAATCAAAACTGCTCAATATACTGAAGGTATTTTTTTTCTCCATATAGCCTACAATTATGGTTTCTCGTCTCCATTATGTTCTTTTTTTTTTTGAGTAATACTTCAACTTATGAGATTGTTTGTTCTTGAAAGTTACGTGCATTATGAAAATCTTGTACCTCCAATCTTACTTTCCCTTATAGTAGACATCCAGTTACTTTGTTCCACACTCCTCAAAATAATAATACTTGTATAAAAATAAATTAGTATAATATTGTTATATTATTATATCCAGTATTCTATGCAAGGGTAAAAGTAGTTCGCTTATAAAACACAGTACATTGTGACAATACTATCAACTTAAATACAAATACAATGCCACAACAGGCAAAATGCCCAACGAGGTGGCTGAGAAAAAGATGCTCATAAAAATATGGATGTCACATATTTCAAAAATACAGCAACCCAATTAATAATGCAATTAACAAAAATTGTAAACAATATATACACATAAAATATTATACAATGCCCATAAAGAATATTATGGTTGTCTTAATCTAAGTATGGATAGCTTATCGTATTTCTTTTTAAACGTGTCAATTGTGTTACAATTAACTACCTCCGGGGGTAAGCTATTCCATTTATTAACTTCTACATATCCAGAGCATCAGAACTCATGTAGTATATCAAATGAGCTTTTCTCCCATGTTTCGTACTCTTCGATTGAATATATTTTTTTTTTAAATTCAGGCATCTGCAGTGTTTACTCCAAAATATGTCAGATGGCAGCATCCGGGAACACAAAACATGCATAACTCTGACAACATAACTTCTCTAGTTAGATGTTTACGAGTTGCATGTAGAGTTTAGTATTAGCAAAATATTTGCTTGTAATTTAGGGCTTTTTTTAAGAAAAGTTTTTCCTCTAATAACTTGAATTATTTGTAATTTAAAAAAGACACTTGAAATGTATCAAAATATTTTACCGAACTATGAGCTGACCTTATATACCAATATATATATAAGTAGCATGAGATCTAACTGCATGATGATAAATTTGATCAGATAATAATACTTGGGGGGGGGGGGGAATCAAAATGTATTTCAGTAGTTATTTTCTCTAGGCTGCAATTTTTTAAATAATTCATGTATTTATTCATTCATTTTATATAGTATAAATGAATTTTCATGCATTCTGCTCTGCAGGGCCTTCGTGCAAAAGTCACAAATCAAATAGCAGACCAGACAATGGAAAATGGAGATGCAGAAGAATCAGCAGCACCTCCTGCAGTGCTCATGGTGGATGGACAGTTGCCTTCGAAAGATAAAAAGAGTCCAAAAGAAAAAACTGAATTAGAAATTGTTCTTCCAGATGGTTACGACATAGGATATCAAGGTTATTTTCTGTTCAGTTTCCCTTGTCGATTTCATCCATTTGAATATCTATTGAGCTTAATTGTTCCTCTATTAAAACTGCATCATTTTTTTATTTTGCATATTTATTATTATATGCTGAAAAAGATTCACTCTGTATATATATTAACGCTTTCTCATTCTATTTCAGAAGACGGGAAGCCTTACAAGATGAAAAACAAAAACAATTCAAAAACATTGGTTAATTCAGTCCAGAACAAAGTCCAGCCGCTTGACAATAGAGAAATGGTAAATTTATATGATTTGAATAATTTAATTTAATTTATAACATGTTTTGGAACTGATAATTTCGCTCTATCAACCAATGTTTTCATACTATTGGATATTTAAGTTTGCACATCAAATTTTAGGAGAACATTATCCTCATTCTGTCAAGAAGAAAAAAATATTTTTAATTAAATTACTCTTTTTAAATTGCATTATGTGATAAAATTGAAGCTATTTTGACAGTTTTGCTGCTGGTTCTGTTGGCTCATTTTTAATATAAACAGCTGCTTTTTTTTGTCTGTATTTTTATAAATTTCACCATTTATTCACGGTAAATATACACAGTAAAGCTCAGATAATTTGAATGCCAATAAAAAGTCCTCATAATCAATAAAATACAAAAAATCGCCCACCTCCCCATAGTATGGTAGTAATTTTTAGAATTTTTTCTGAGATCCTCTAGTTGCACGGATCAAAGCTTCCTACAGATAAGATTCAAAGAGGTTGTTGCGCCAACTTGATATAGTTTCTAGAATTGTTAGCTTTGCTCTCCAGAAGTCTACTTCTATTTGGGCTACTCTAATTTGTGCCAAAGTGCTGGTCCATCGTTTTTGAATAAAAGTGTACAACTATAGTCTAGAATTTGTGTAAATGAGGCAATATTTTTATATGTCGAAAAATAGGAAAAAATGTTAGAGTGGCCACATAGCTCCTGGTCATGTTGCAAATTGATCAATGTGTAGGATGATCAGATTTTTGACTTCGACTGTAACATATACATAAGTAAACGCTTATTACCTTTCAAAAATTTCATCAGTTCTTTTATATATTTGAAAAAATATATATACTACTATGTTAAAAAGATTCTCTGAGACTTATTTTATTACGGAAGAATAAATAGAGATAAAACCTGTTTATTTGGTGTTTCCTTTGAAGTAACTACCATGGGCAATTATTTTTGCCATTGTTCATGCAAAGATGTGAATGCGAATTGCAAGTCTTTTTTGTCACATCCTCCAGTGCTTTTGTCGCTACTCACTGCACTTCTTTGTAATGTGAGAATTGTTGCCCCTCTTCTTTATCCGAGCAAATTCTTTATTCCAGAAAAAATTAAAAAGTCACATGGGCAGATCAGGGGAATAAGCTGGTTGTGAAAGTATCAGAATGTGATGTTTTGAGAGGTAGTCTGGCAATAGGCGGAACCCGTGAGCTGGCACATTGTTATGATGGAACATCCGTGACTTGGCTGTCCAAAGATCTAGTCTCTTGTTTCTCACCGAATCATGCAGACATTTAAGGACTAACCAGTCCCTCCTGGTGTCAGATTTCTTTCCAAAACATTGCATTCTGATACTTTCACAACCAGCTTGTTCTGATCTTATACAAATACAAATACAACGCCACAACAGGCAAACTGCCCAACGAGGTGGCTGACTTAAGAACATCATGGATCCCCGAGCCCCTACCTACTACTGCTACACCACACATGCACCCCCCCCCCGCGGAACCCCCCAACGAATCGGTACATGCGGGAATATGCATGTACGTGTAGTGCAACCTGACGTGAAGTTTGTTTCTGTGTAATGCTTGCCATGTGTAGTGCTGTCATCTGCCCCCAGTTTTACTAACTATGAGTGAAGTGTTATGGTTGAATGATTTACCGTTGTAGGACTGTTGCTCTCTGTGGTGAGACTTTTTAACGGGGAGATCGGCTCGCATTTGTGCCTTGAAGTTGGGAACCACAGAAAACCAACTTCAGCCGACCACCACTGTGGGGTTCGAACCCGGATCCTCGCATCACGAGTCCGGCACTATAACCACTCGACCACCACAGCGGCCCCATGTGACTTTTTCCTTTTTCCTCGGATGAAGAATTGTTTCAGAAGGCAACATTTCTCAGGTTCCGATGATGTTAAATAATGAAGGCACTTGAAGATGTGACAAAAAAAGGCTCACAATCTGCACTTACATTTTTGTATGAACAATGGCAAAAATGCATAATTGCACAAGGTAGTCACTTCAAAGGAAATGCAAATAAACAGGTCCTGTATTCACTCTTCTGCAATAAAATAAGTCTCAGAACTTTTTTATTGTAGTAGTACATATTTTGAGAAAGAACAATGTGTTAAAAAAAGATCTGTAAACAGAGTTTGCAAATGAAGTTTACAAAAACTTTATTTTAGTTTTAGTTTCAATGTTAAATTTTAATTTTGTGTCGCTTTAGCATCTTGTCTCAAATTCTGCTTCTTAAATGAAAAGAAACGCTGGAGCTGTATAAATGGCTTAACTTCACGTAGTCGCTTGGCAAAAAACAATCTGCTGATTTTGTTAGTAATTTTGAAGAGTTTTTGTTCTTTTTATTTCACTGATTCGGTTTTGGGTAAACAGATGCTGTTTTGCCAGGAAAAGGAGATCTTTGGCAATAAAGTCCATGGTCCAAAAGATGATGATGTTTTGAGCAACAAGTCTTATAATGGCCTTAAGGACCGTGGAGTCATAGTTGAAAAACCGTCCAAGGAAACAAGCCGATCTTCACAATATGGTTCAGAAGATGAGAAGAAAGATGCCAGTAAGGAGGATCTGGGTGAAGGTAATGGTTTTATTCATTTTTATTCACTTGTTATTTATTTTCATTTGAAATATTTTCTAAATGTAATGTTTAAATTTTTCAGATGTTATTGCTGGTAGTGAAATTAGTCCTCAAACTGAAGGTGATGTTGACACAGACAAACTAGAGACCACAACAGCAGATGTTTTCGACAACGATACGCCAGCAGACTGTTGTCCGGATTCCTGCTATAAGAAAATTGCATTTTGTGCAGAAGATTACAATCCTGACTTCTGGGCCAATTGGAAGGAAATACGTACCAAATGTTTTATACTCATTGAAGACAAATATTTTGAAACTGTGATCATCACCATGATTATGGTCAGCAGTTTAGCACTGGTAATTTTTTTTAATTGCAAAAAAATACATGCACACTCACTAATACTAGATAATAACAAGAAAAAAGAATACAAATGAAAAAAGCATATACATATACACTATGTAGCCCAAAAGGACAGAAAACCAGAAAGATCTGTTTAGCCTCCATTTTGATCCAAGTGTCCAGTATAATACAGTATACAAAAAAATCATAAATTCAGGGCATGTAATGTAACAGTTCAAAGTATATGACATCAGATTTAGCGATTTTAAACAGAATGATGTTGGTATATAATGGTAATAGGGTCAGGAAGGGCCAGTCGCTCATGGTTCACCGGTGGGCACTCCTGCCCAGAATCCCCGGCCTTCCTCTGTGCAATCCAATCCGCACGAGTAAAGAGCTTACATCCTGGAAGGGACAGAGCCCAGGTCGTGTTTGGTCTGACGGTATATAATGGTAATGCTTACAATATTAATACACACATAATAATATATAAAACGAATATCTTATGCAAGACATATGTGAAAGTATGTTCCACATGTTTCTCAACCTATGATCTGCGGTGATAGCATAGGTGTTCTGCAGGCAATCTTGATATTTTGATTCTAACCGAATGAAAAATTATTTGCTGTAATTGATATTGATAATATTTATATGGATTCAAATAAAAAAGAATTGTTCCTTTATATTTAGATTCACCATATAGCATCAAGAAAAATGCAAGAAATCGCAAACCTAAATATGGGATATCACTAATTGTAGTTAAATGATGCAATTTACAACAAGTTAGCTAATTACTGCAAAAATGAGTTAAGGGTGGAAAATAAACAAAGTAGTAGTTCCCTAAATGGTGGGGAGGGAGGAAATAAACTCTCAATAAACAAAAATTAATTTGATGGAAAAAAAATCATTCAAATGACTAGATGACCATATTTCATTGAGAAAAATAAGAGGAACTGGGATCTTTTAAGTATGGTAAAGTACTGGATATTGCCAATTGCCATAAAAAAATGTTGCCATAAGTAGATTAAATCACCTATTGTATCACTGAAAGATTGGGGGGAAATGTTGAACTTGACAAATATGTAAGATGAATATTTTTATTTACTACTATAGTTATCACAACAAGTTATGAAAACGCCATTCATTCATGATTATAGTAAACATTACAAATTCAAGTAAGCATCATTAGAAAAAACAGGACAAATGTATAAAACAATTTGAACAACTAAAAGTACATGAATGTCCCATAATACAGGATACAAGTGGTCCGTGGAATTGTTTCAGTCATTTTACTGGTCCTTCGTTTTCAGAAAAGTTGAGAAATGCTGTTCTACATAAACACACAAGATGTATAACATGTTGTGTAATACAATTTTTTTATCCATGATTCTTCTCCCCACCCCCGATCTTGTCATTTATTCTGAAAATTTTTAACTTGTCAATTGGTATCTTTCTTTGTTATTGGTTTCTGATATTATTGTAATATTATTAAACCTAACTTACCTTTTCTTATAATAGGCCATTGAAGATGTAAATATAGATACCAGACCTACACTGAAGATTTCACTACAGTACATGGATAAGGTGTTTACCGTCCTATTCTTTTTCGAGATGATACTCAAATGGGTGGCGCTGGGATTCAGAAAGTACTTCAATAACGCGTGGTGCTGGCTGGATTTTGTCATTGTATTGGTGAGCATCAACCATTTTTTTTCTGTAGCCAGGTCTATATTATCATATTTTTGCCTAGTTTTTGAGTTTTACAGTCTGTGAAATATTTCAACAAAAATTTTATATTTTTATTTTAAACATTTTTCATTCAGTAATTAATTCTTGCAATTTGAAAACACTTCCAATGCTCTAAGAAGTATGTTTCATATTTAAATCATGAAATTTTAGGGATAAGATGATGATTTAATTCTAAATTAAATAAAGGCATAAGTTGCACTTTCTGAAAGACCCTAGAAATTTATTAAATTTTTCAATTTTTGGTGAAATTATGTCTATTTTCTAGAAATTTACAAATTTCTGTCATCAAATGTCATTCATATATTATTTTAGTGTTATCTACAATGTGCATTCTATAAAAACTTAAAGTAAAATTAAGAAATATAGGTACAGCGAAAAATAATTTATTCTTTTTAAAAATATCTTTCCTCAGATTATATTTAATGATTCCAGCGTTTAGTGTGCACTTTTCAAAGCAAGAAGAGAAGGCTTTTTCTTTAAACTGTCTCAGTGAGGCTTACACAGCTGAAATAACTAATAATTCTTCCATGTAGCTTCTCCTTCAATGTTAGAAACAGCCGAAATTGCATGATGCAACATCCAGACTGTAACACCGGAAATATGGAAAAATACACCATGGCATGATTCTAATATTGCATTTGTATATTATATTTCGGTTTCAAAATTTTGTGACAGCACATATCAAGAAAGCATCATGAACTGGTAGAAATTTCAGCTGTGCAGGGTTCACTGAGGCAGTTTCTAGGAAAAAGCCTCCCTACTTTTTTTCAAAAGTAAATTGAACTATAGGCCCATTGAGTATCATCCGACAGAAAATAGTGTGAAAAGGAATAAATTGTTTTTGGCTGTACCCAAGGCCTGACAAATCCTGAAAACCAGGTCACCATGGCAACTCAGAAATAGGTATTGGGCCTAAAATCATCTTTATGTGGTCACTAAATTGAAATCTGAGAGGGCACCACAAATTTTTGGAATTCATGTCAGCATATCTATCAATACCAAAGGTAGACACTAAGTCCTAAAAAAGTTGAGAGAAACATTATTTTTTATCTGTTTTGCTAGGGAAAAGTTTGGCTCTTAAATAAATTGTTCTAATGCCTAAATTTTTTTTTTTTTTTTTTTTTTGTGATTTGTTATGCCCTGCTGTACCTATATTTCTTGATTTTTTATGATTTTACTTTAAGTTCTGATGCAACGCATTTTGTATTCTTTATATTGGATGTGTATCTTCACTGCCTGGCTGAAAAAAAAGTGACTATAACAATTTGTTTGATATCACTAACGCAAATTAAGCGTACATTTGCCCAATATTAGTTTTTTCATGGAAGTCATGCAATATCTCAACACCTATTTTTATCCTTTTAGCCAGATTTGGATAACTTTTTTTTATCAAGATCCTTTGTGTGAATCAAAAAAAGAAAGTTGAATTGCTTCTCAGATTCTACTCTAACAAGTTTCTTGTTTGAAATGAGGTCTAGAAGCAATTGTTGACAATCGAAATGTTCTAATGTTCAATTCACTCCTGCTCTTTTAACCAATTTTCCGCAATTCAAGAAAAAATTCATTTTGCTATAATCATTCTGAAACAATCAGCTTCAGACAAGAAAATTTCTATTGAGTGAGTGGTAAAATGTCATTTGACATGCTGAAATACTCAGCTGACTTCACTATATTGTTGATCCTTGTCCAGAACAACAGAAACAACTCCTGAAGTCACATTTCTCTGTAGGGGAATCCAACCACCAACCTCTAATTTCACTGGCGAGTGCTCTACTATTAATTAGAAAAATATGTTCTTTAAACTGAATGGGACTGTCCAGTCGACACAGCCTCCAAACTCAACAATAGCTCGTAACAACATTAGCCCCCAGATGGCGATGTGCAACGAAGCAATCAAAATAGATTTTTTTTTCTATAGTTTTGTTAGGAGGCTATCTACTATGCAGTCCTGCAATAGAATGTATTGTGACCTTTTTTGGCCATGTAGTGTATTTGTCGTCATAATTTATATACTCTTTTTATTTATTTATTGTTTTAAAGTCCTTACTAATTTTGAGAAATGATCTTCTCACACACCACAGTTAACATTGACTAACTTAACACTAGACATTTCCTAATTCTATTGTTACAGCACTAATGCTACATGTTAGCATGTAAATGAAGCTAGACTTCTTTGATAATGACAAATTTAATTAAATAAAATGAAGATGAATACATATTTCAATATACTCATACTAATTAATGTTTTTTTTTTCGATCAGCCACTGTGGATCCAAGCTTGGAGACTTTTTACATTGCGTTCTTAGAGGATAAATGTTTCCCCACCCGAGTCCCATCGAAGAAACAAATTGATAAAAAAGAGTATAAAAAAATTTGCACATTTCCCTCCCTTCCCCTACACCTCCTTTAATTATTTCTTAAAAATGAAATGATAAGAGAAAAACACAAACCCAATATGTTCATTTTATTCAGGGAGGAAATGTATGGCAAGTACACATTTTATTAAGTTTTGTTCACTGGCAATGAATTTGCAAAATTATATTAGCGTTACAATAGCACTGAATTTTTTTGTGTAAAATTTTTCATCGTAAATATCATGATTCAAAATCCTTAAATAAGGAAGCACCAAAATTGAAAAAGTAACACGATTCATTTTTATGTAGCAAAAAAAGGGCATTACTTCTGTATGCTCCAAATCAGTGCATATATGTGACTACCGAGGTTCATTCTAACTAAACATTTTTACAGTGTGTGCAGCTTTGAGTACATACAGTGGAGCTCGTGTAGATGAATTTTGAACCTATTCCTTTTTTGCTCCCCCTTCTTGAGACACACTGTAAATATTTAAAAGAAAAACAGCTTGTTAAAAAAATGTTCTGTGTGCTATCAAAAACAATGGCAGAGCCTTACAAAATAATATACATGATTTCATAAATATTGCTTCTAAGACAATGCTAGGCCAACTGATTTAAGAGCAGTCACGTTTTATTTCTGCATTTTTGTTAAAATTGTAACCCTTTAATTGGCGAGCATTGAAATAACCAGAGGAGAATTATTTTGAGGGGTTATATTAAGCAAATGGGGTATCCTGAATGCTATTACATGAAAAAAAAAATGTATTGTCAATATTTAAAAAAGTAAAGGTATTGCATTTCAGAGAACACACTGTATTTATATGATTTACGTATATTTTAAAAGTTTAAAAATTCCATTTTTTTGTTTTGCAATTTGCTTTTCTATCATTGTTGAAGGAGGATGCATAGCGATATGCCACCTCCACACATAGTATTTCTCTCCAAAAATGCAAGGGTCAAAGATCATTCTTTGCTTGGCTTGTCAAGAAATAGAGAACACATGTACTTTAAGCCATTCTGCTGGTAACTATAGGCACTTTGTAAACAGCTCTCACATAAAAATCAAATGTTTAGAAGTTGCTTAGAAGAATCAATGCCGAAATAAGCTCAAAATTTACAATGTCTTTACTTGTAAAAAATATAAGAACCATGTATATGAATATTTGAGATCAACACTGCCAAATAAAGGGTTAATGCTAGCGTTTTTTCTACAAGAAACTACATTTTTTTGTAAGAAAAACAATTATAATGCTTTTAACTTCAAGAAATGAAAAGCAAAAAATATGTGGATTTTTGAGATTGAGTGTTTTCAACACTAGCCTTCAACTAAACAAGCTTGGGTTTGATGCTCAGCTGGGGCATGTATGCTTTTCTCCAGTTCGAAATAATTCAATTCAATCATTGTATTCAACAAACCATAGGCCACTGTTGTGTGACACGAATCAAAAATTCTTAAGTAAAAAAAAGTACTAGAAAGATGTCTGTCGTTTATTTGTTTAAATTTTCTCTAGGATTCACCATAAAGAAAACTATAATTCCTCATTAGAATATCACTTTGATTAATCTGAAAGCATGAAGTTTAATTTTTATGTTTGTGTGTGATTTCATATTCTTCTTCTCATTACAGATGTTGGCTCATGAAGTCCATAATATGGATTTAACTGTTTTTCCTCTGTATTTGTGATTTGAATATGATGTTCATGTTGCATAATTTCATGTGATATTTTCAATTTCCCCTTACCTTGTGTTTTTCCCCCTACATGGCATCCACATATGGCTTTATGAATTTTTTGCATTTGCCTCCTTGCTTTTATTATACACTTCCTGCTTCCACTCCATAGGTATCCATTTTTAACCTCGCTGTAGGCTTAATGGGCATGGGCAACATTCCTGCCTTTAAAACAATGCGCACTCTCCGGGCCCTGAGGCCCCTCAGAGCCCTCTCTCGACTGGAGGGGATGAGAGTAAGTAAGATGGATGTTGTGATCTGTGTAGCTTGTTGCACTGCTACAAAGGTCCTCAGTGTGTTGCTGAATTGTAACGTCTTTGGCTGTCCTGTGATTTCTGTCCCCCTGAGAGCACAGTAACTGTTGTGTAGAGGGTATTGCAAAAAAATGTGTATATTTATGAAGTGATTTCTTAAAAATGTGAGTTTGTTTTCATAATGTGATACAATATACCGCTCTAGTTTATTCCTCAACCCAGGTTGTTAGTCTCAAATGGGAATCAATATCATATACATGCATACATTTAGTTTTTGCCCTTGTCTAATGCAAAGGGTTTTCCAGCATAAGTTAAAGTTAATATGTTTTTTTTCCGAACACTCATGATGCAATATCATTAGTAAAATGTAAATAAATAGATTCTTTATAAATATATAATTATAGGGTTTGCTAGTTAATCTTCCACACAGTTTTAGAACTTCAAAATTAAAAGATATCATAGAATTTTATCATGTTTATACTTCTTGCACTTAAGTTTAATTTGCCTTAGATTGATATGTTTTTCTTTTCTTTCTTTTTCTTCAAATGTCAAGAGAGATGAGCACTCAGTTACACAACTACAGTCAGCCTTGCTTGCTTTCTTCTTTCTTTCAAGCCAAACATGGTCCATGATCTATAACCGTCAGGCAAATTTAGCATATCCCCAATGGGGCTGGACTGTGGGGCAGACTTTATTATACAAGAATAATAATAATACATAAAATAGGAAATAAAATAAAACAACGCACAGATACAGTGACTATATACAAGTAGAAAATACCCATGCAGACTTTGTATAATTAGTGGAGAGGTTCATCATTTCATGCTTAGTCATTCTCTTGAGAAAATTTATCTAGATCCTATGCTAAAAGCATGTTACAATCACCTCCTTGAGCTTCAAAGTGTCTTTGGATTGAAGCTAATGATTTTTCCACTTTGTGCAAAGATGTGGAGGATCTACATCTTCCTTGCAAACAGTCTGAGGTCTCATAAGTTCTGTTACTTTCATTTTAGCCTAAATTGATGAATTGTGAAATCTCTTTTTGTGTAACTTAAAGTTTCTGTGAATCTTCCACCTGAAACCCTTAGAGCCTATAAGTAAAAGTATATGTATCCCAAGAATCCAGCTATAGTCCCAGTGGGCATAGCTTGGTAAAACAAAGTTGTTTTATCATAATTGAAAATGTCCTCCAGATTATACTCACTAAGAACTGGAGCTAAATTTCATGAAACCATTCACACATTACAATATTGTATCACGTACCGAACCTAACTGTCGTTGTAATGTCTTAAATATCAAATTGTTCCTTTGCTTCCATGAGTGTAATTATTTTGAGGCAGAATCATGGCAAGGTTGATTAATGCATTTTAGATACTTTCAGGATGAAACAAGTGCAATACGAATTGGTCAACACCATCAAAATCATATTTTATCTTCTATTTTTTGATCACGTTTCTGTTCTTTCACCAATCTTGTCAGAATTTTCCTAATGCTTCACACACCTGAGCTTGGAAAATTACATTACCTTTTTGGCATTTCAGTTTTTTTATTACATCCAAAACTTTTAATTTGTTTCATAAACAAAAATTATTTTTCTTTATTCATGCTCATTTCTCTCACTTCAAGACATTGCATGAAGCCATATAAGCATTTGTAGATTTGTATAGATTTTTACTTTCATTGACAAAGTCAGCGCCTTCTATGGGCTAAACAAAGAACAGAAATAGAACAAAATAATTCAATGTACTGAAGAGAGCTTGCACACTACCAGGCCATAAATCTAGGTTTCTTAGTCTTAACTGGTCAGATGTTTTCTACTATTTCTAAATGTTTTATCTAATGAACATAATATGTATATAGTGGTTAATATGTGTTCCCATCTTTGAGAAACAAATGCAAGTCAATCTCCCACATATCATGTAGTTAAAATGTCTCACCACAGAGAGCAATAAGCCCACAATGGTACAAATATTCAATCATTTACACTTCACTCATAGTTAGAAAAATAGATGGCAGCACTACACAGAAACAAACTTCGTGTTAGGTTGACAACACGTACATACACATTCCAACATGTACCAATTCATTAGAAGTTCCGCAGAGGAATATGGATAAAGTGCATGTGTGGTTTTAGACTTATGGATGGGTGGTTCCACAGAACCTAACACTGTGACCTAAGGTGTATTGTACTATCCAAACTTACAAAAGAAAATAGAAGTCTTTAATAGAGACCTGTAGCTGAAGCAAAGTTTAACAGAGATCTAATAGGAATGTCTTGAAGCTCTCATGGTTCAATCAAATTACAACCCAAGTGCTCAAACCTGTGTGCAGAGTACATTTCACATTCACAAAAAAAGTGAGTAGCTGTTTCTTCCTTATATAAACAACCTCTACAGGTTGAATCACTACTAACTCCTATGACATTAAGCTGCCTTTTAAGAGTACAGTGGCCAGTAAGTAGACCAACAGCTCTACAAATACCATTTTTGCTGAGCTTCATCAGTTCCTTCTGCCTAAAACTAGGGCAGTCACATTTTCTCTTTTGCCTGTCGCTGACCTTCAGTGTTCAGCTAATCTTGGTACTGTTTTCTCTTGAATGTGAGTTAAAAACAGTATTTCTGATCAATTCCCCTGAAATGCCCAAAGCTGGCTCAGGACCAATAAATGGAGTCCCAATGGTCAACCCTGTCAGCCAATTCATTACCTGAGATACCTGAATGACCCGGTACCCAGAAAAGCTTCACTCTGTTATTGTTGGATAAATTACAGAGTGCAGTGTAACACTCTCAGACCACATGATAAGTGATTTCAGACTTCTGAAGAGCCATCAGCGCAGCCTGACTATCAGCATATATAAAAATGCATCTTCTAATAAAACCTCTATCTATGCAAGTTTTACAACACATGAGAATTGCAAAGATTTCAGCCTGAAAAACAGTGTGTGTAACCACCTAAAGGATATGATAACTGTGTACTATCTCCAGGACAGCATACTCCAGCTCCAGTACTGTTTCCAAGCTTAGAGCCATCAGTATACCAAATAAGATTTCCATCACTGTGAGTGGGAGCAATGCCCAGTCTTCCCTAGAAGGGAATTAAACCATATAAGGCTTATTAAATGTAAATTTAGAAAGCATGCCATCACTTGGCGTGTTGAGATATGGATGCTGTGTGACATTTCCATCAAGACCACCCCCATGATAAGTACTGTGAGTACTCTTTCTAATGACCCAAATTCTTGAATCTTTTCATACAGATGATTGCTTCAGCCTCTATATGCACATGTAGCGTATACAACCCGAGTAAAAGCTTGAATGCTTCAGTAGGAGTGGTTTTCATACAGCCAGAGAGATGGCCATGCAAACCATTCTTCTTAGTTTAGCCAAGTTGGACTTAACCGTATTGTACCTGGTTCTGGACCACCAGACAACAGAACCATAAGTAATAACAGGAGAGATGATCATTGAGTATATCCAGTGGATGGCTCTAAGATTTAATCCCCATGTTCTTCCAATGGCATTTCCTGCAAGCCCAAAAAGCTCTCTTAGCTTTGTTCAGACAAAACTCAAGGTACTTCTTCCAGGTCAGTTTCTGATCTAGGTACACACCTAGAAATTTAACCTCACTGGGATATTCAATAGTTTGGCCAAAGAACTTGATGTTCTTCAAAGAAAGGTATTTTTTTCTCGTAAATGCAACCATGATACTCATTTGTGAGTTTGTGAGTTAACAGAAAGTCCCTCACTGTCACACCACTTTTCAACCTTTCTAAGGACATCAGACATAATACTAGATACAGTATCAATGTATTTGCCCCTAGCGACAATTACATCAGCATAACCAATGCAAGCCATTCCAGATTTAGCCATTTTGTCCAGAAGTGAGTCCACAACTAGACACCACAAGATCGGAGAGAGTACACCTCCCTAAAGGCATTCAGCTTGTGCATGAGTCGTCATGTTATCTCCACATAGATATGCATTTATGCACCTGAAGGATAGCAAATTATTGATCCAATTAATGATGCTTGCATGGTTTAGTAGTAGTGGTTAATATGCATTTACAGTTGCCGTGTGAATCCCCCTAGTATTTTAGTGAGTGGGAAAATTATTTTTGAAATCAAAACATCAAGCAAGGAACTTATCTCCATGGGAGAAATTTTGTTCCAGAGGATGTTATTTGTATAAGCAGTTATTTGTTTATATGTTAAGTGGGGTTGACTGTATTTCTGTTTAATATTTCCTCAATATAATATGCACTTCTCATGGGAGTATAATATTTATGCATTTTCTATAGAATTATCAATCACTATACACATTAGCTATTTGAACAGTTGATGTTGATTAAAAAGCATGATATTTTCTAATCTCTCTTTTGGAACTTATTGCACTTAAAATAATCATGATGAATTCTGTAATTCTTTTCAAAATTCATAGATCAAAATGTTATTACTTTGAATCTATTTTTTCCCTAAATATATTAAAATGAATTCTGTTGCTTAAAATTCTGAAATGAAAAACTGATAACAGTTGTTTTGCTCTCATGCGAACAGGCTATGTGTGCGTGTGTGTGTGTGCCTTTATGTGCCTTTGACATTACATTGTCCTGCAGCAAGAATTCTGCATGTGTATGAACTAATGTGTATGTTTGTGTGAAGGTTGTGCAATGGAAAAAGCTTATGATTATTGCAAGTTTGCCAGATTCATTGCCAGAAAAATTTATTGATTCTTCGTAAGGTCAAAATGGTGTTATGCAGTGATACCTTGGTTAATGAAGGTTTTTTACGCAGTTTTCAGGCTTGACTAATGAGTGTTTTAGTGGATGCCAAGCTAATATAACACACCTATGGTTTGAGCTGGATTTTTGTGTCAATTACCACTAGAATTAGTGTTATTCAAGCTCAATTAATTTGTCTTTGCCATCCCTTTCCAGGAATGATATCTTTAGTTCTTTCAAAGAAATTTGTGCCATTTCATGTGAAATAAATGAATACACTGAGAGGAAAACACTTCTATTAGAAAAAAAAAATCCTGACTTTGGTATTTTAGAAGCATGCGGTGAGACTTCATCATCAAACTAAACTGTTGTGCCTTCTTAAGAGTTCATCTTTGCATATGAGACAGAGAAATGAGATGATTGCATCACTAGGAGCCTAACTTTATTATGCACAAACTTTAAATAGAAAAAAACTACAGTTTCTGACTCTTTATTAAATTCTACTTCCAATTATGTCAAGCTGCCTATTTCAGCCTGTAATGAGTTTCGTCTTGTTTTATATAGTGCTTTTTTGCTGCTTCATAAAACTTATCTTTATATTTTGAGCTGCATCCAGAGCAAATTAAACAATTGTTCATAGAAACCTATGAAACAAATTCATTTCGGCTAATGAATATGATTACTAAATGAATTATCTTCGTTAGCCGAGGTATCACTGTATTTGTATTAACTGGAGATATCAAAAATGCATGTCTGCAACATCATAGCTCTTTTTTTTCAAAGAGCTCCATACATCTCCAATTAAACATTTTGTTGCATTTTTAATGGTATATTTTGATTTCCAGTTGATCCATTTGCAATTTAATAAAATGAAAAACTATTATTAATCTATTTGAAAGTCTTAGCTATTTCAGAGGCATATTGAAAGGGGAAAAAATTGCACTCATTTTTTGTGAAACAAGACTCAATTCGAGACAACAAAGTTGATGATGAGGTTCAAATTAAAACAAAAATGGTATCTATGGGAATCACATGCTTCAGCTGCGTAGTCCCCAGCCGTCAACCAACCTCAGTCACATTTTCCCAACCTTTGCCTGACCCTCTTCTTTTCAAATCCCCCTTTTTTTTGCCTGCACTATCATTCCATCCTTTATTTCTGTCTTAAGTAGATGAAAATTACTCAGTGTGCTCATAAACTTGAAATTCTTACCCCTCCCCCCCTCGCCAGGTATCTGTGATCAATCTAGTAGCTTCTGAACTTGGGGCCGGAAATATCCAAGCGCTGAAGACAATGAGAACGCTTCGTGCGCTTAGGCCGTTGAGAGCTCTGTCGCGCTTCCAAGGAATGCGGGTGAGTGCCGGGAGACTGGACTTGTTCTGAGATCCATCTCACGAGCACCAAGATGAATTTCATCTATGCATGCTTTCAAAAATTATAAACTCACCTACTTTTATTTATTAAAACTTTCTCTATATTTATTTTCTTTTCACTCTAATTTCCTTCTCACTCTTGGCCTTTTTCTTTAATCTTATCCACATTAGTATAGGAAGCCTTTTATTCTATATTTTCAGTTTCACCTTTTAATAATCCCAAACACAGTTTAAAGTTTACTTCATATTTTATTTTCAGAGTGCTTTTTTAAGGTAGGCATTTCATTTGTCTGTGGGTTTTCCTACACAAATACCACTTGATAGCCAAGTGAGTTATGTACTATTCATCAATATTATAGGTATAAATGTTGGCCAGAGCATACATTTGATGTCTTTATAGCTGTCTGAAATTGTCTTTAAATTAAACCCTTACCTAGTTAGCACATCTATGTGCATCAAATGTTATCACAACGAAATGAATAAAAAAATTTTAGAATGTTATGAGAATAGGCTCAGAATATAGTGGTTTTTTTTATAAGTTTTACTTTTAATCTGGTCATCATTGAAATATTTCAGTAAATTTCAGTTTGGTTGAGTGTATACCATCAAACATATAGTCAATAAGAAACATCTGAATTCATTTCTTTTGTTACACAATCTAAGTTTAACTTTCAAACATACATGTGTTAGAATTAGCAATCAAGATCTTATTTCTGTGGAGCAGTGTTTTTTTGAATATGCTACATATATATAGGCATGTGCTTAAATGCATTTTCTCTATTGCCTTGTGAAGTCTTTAAAAGATATTAACGAATATTGAACCACATATTTTTCAAAAAGTTATTAATAAATGTTGACGTTTCAAGAATAGTGTTGATCATTGCATGCTGTGACCCGCCAGCAGTTGTGTATGATTCGGTGTTACAAAAAACTGTGAGGGAGAGTTTTAGTACATTGGTCCCCTTCCAAGTTTCAATTTTTGATCCATTTGAAATTCTTAATAAAAAGATACTCTGAAAATATGCAAAGTTTTATCATCTTCTATGTATAATTTTGTTTTAAGTTTTCTTTTTAATCTCCGATTTTTTTTCTGCATGCACTGTATTTCTAAAAATCATACACCCAAAAAAAAAATTCAGCAATAAAATATCTATAATCATTCTCATTGCATGCATGGGGGAGACACACAAAAAATGTGTTTCTGATGGGAATGGCGTCAATTGCTAAAATCTGTTTCATTCTCCAGTAAGGAGATATTTAAAAAAAATAAAAACTATATAGTTAGTTATTTTTATTAGCTTAGATTTTTTCTATTTAACTTTTCTGGCAAGATGAGTCAAAGGTAAGTTGCGCTTCTGTCGCATTGTTTGCATGTGATGTGAGAGAGCATTTAAATGTGTCTTTTTTTGTCTTGAAGATGCATTTCTATCATGAATTTTATGCTTTTTGTTTGAAATTACCATTCTTTTGGCATGTTTTTCTGAGTAACATAAACTCTTTAGTGAATATTCTTGTGTGCAATGCAGTGTTGTGTTGTAACATTATTGTGTCTTTATGTTTGTGTTACTTTTGTCTTGTCTGCTAGCATTATGTTATGGAATGTAATATATAAGTGATATGACATATTATTCTTTTATGACATTACACATATTTTGTTAATTCTATCTCTTATGTAAATTTTAATATTTCTCAGAATAATTGGCACATTGCTTATGTTTTAAAAAAATATAATTTTAGCAGTTTCCCAAGAGAAAAATCTGAACTTGCTGACTTTATTAATTATTTATTAAAGCAATAGGCTGAATTGCCTGTTTAGATATTATTCACATTCAGTTGCGTTCAAACCATCAAATATACATACATATTGAATTTAAAATGGAGGATATATATAATTAAACAATGGTATATTGTAATTTAATGTACAGTGCAACATGAAATGTCAACTGCATGACTCTGAATTCATTATGAAAAGTTTGCTTAGAATGATTTCGTCTAATTCCTGCAAAAGTATTATCATAAGCAACTTTTATTGCTTTGTCGTCTTTTACTTTCATTTTGAAGTTAAAATAATGTGCAAGTAAAGTTATATCACATTGAACCTGTACAATTGCAGCGTAGTGTATATTTTTGACTGGTGTATCACAACAAGCAGAACTCTTTATTTTGTGTGTCATATATATTTATATATATACATATATATAAAGGTATATACACCAGTCAAAAATATACACTACGCTGTAATTGTACTGGTTCAGTGTGATATAACTTCACTTGTACATTATTTAGGTATGAACCAAACGAAAGTATCAAAACTAAAAAAACATTGAAATTATAGATTTAGTAACCAAGGGCTTTATCAACATCTCATTTCATCATTAAACATATAAACTAACTGCATTAGTTGCTGTTTTAGTTAACTTTTGATCAATTTACTTGGCAAATTATGTTAAAAAAATCTAAATTTAAAAAAAATATATAATTTCAAATTAATTTTCACTAGTTTATATTACACACAAGATAGGCCACTATACAGTCAGAATACCATAATTTCAGGTAATTGAGCACTAAGATTCATAAGCAGCAATAAGAAAAATTGTTGTTTCCATTTTGTAAACTGTTTATGATTTTTGTTCAAAAATGAAAAAAGGAAAACCTCTGATATTGAAAAATAAAGTCAAATGTTGTGTGTTTAACTTGCCATTCAAGTTTTCTGTGGAAGTTGTGTGATATAACATGACATTAGACATTATTCTGGAGTAAGAATTGGATTTTTTAGCTGGATTACAAAAAGAATTTCAGTATATTAAAAAAATGAAGCTGCTGTGAAGCTGCAAAGCTATGAAGTAGCCATAGTGACAGACTTGCATAGCAAAGACCGGGTTCAAACATCACTGTGCCACAGTGGTGGTTGGTTAAGTTGGTTTTTCTGTGGTTCCCAACTTCAAGGCGTGAATGCAAGCCAATCTCCCCATTAAAAAGTCTCACCGCAGAAAGAAACAGGCCTTGCAATCATTGCACTTCCCTCCTATAGTTCAAATAAGTGATATGGCGGCACTAAAAAATCACAACACTAGATACGCTTTCAAACCGTTAGATACACACTTTGTTCCAGACTCTACCATGAAGCTGGGTTGGAAGAGATCTCAGCAATGGGATAAGTCCGGTGGTATCCATTCATTCATTGTCGGGAAAAAAGTAGATAAGCTCGGTTTTGAATTAGCCTTGAAGCTAAAAATGAACTTCTGAAGCTATATAAGCTGTTGCTTTATTACGGGAAATTATGGTACATTTGAATTCCAAAATGATCATTATACATTAGATAATTTTATTCTGCAATTTTTGGCAACTGTGTGGGAATGCTGCTTATTCACTCATATTTACTAAAGAATATATGCTGAAATTCCTTATATTGTGTATAAAACAATTCAGAGAGAATAGTTCAATTCTGAAGTATTGTAATGGATATATATTGAATTAATCTCTCTGGAAATTTTTTGAATTTCCAAAATATTTTTTTGGTGGCAGAGTACTAATATGTTGACATACCATAAACATAGGTTGTTGTTAACGCCTTGGTACAAGCCATACCAGCCATTTGTAATGTCTTGCTGGTGTGTCTGATCTTCTGGTTGATATTTGCAATCATGGGTGTGAATTTATTCGGAGGAAAGTTCCATTACTGCTTTGAGGAAGTTGATGGTCAAAAAGAACGTACCAATTACAGCTATACCCCTAATAAAGATGCTTGTGAAGCTAAGAATTTGACGTGGGATGCTCCTAAGATCAATTTTGATAATGTGTTAAATGCCTACCTAGCCTTGTTCCAAGTGGTAAGTCTTTTCTTCCCTTCTGATTTACATCTATGCATTCTTATTCATTTCACATTTCTGTGTGAATGTTTTAGTTTTTTTTAAAGATTTATCCTGTTATATTTTAGGGATTGTTATACAGTAGAACCTCCCAAATCGAGACACTCATAATCCAGACACTTTGGCCGATTTTTTTTTTTCAACTGTAGACTTTTGATGCCTTTTCTTCACTTAAATTATACTTTGGCTTTTTCTAATGTATCAACCATTTTATTTCTTTTTTGTAACCCTTATTTTTGGTGCCCACTGTGATTTTAAGGCTTCTAAGAAACAATGGCAATTGTGTGTGTGCGCGCCTCAATGAATGTGATTAGCCAGAAAGTAGCTTTGATCACTTCATTCTTCTTCATTTCATTTCTCTGCACTGTACAGTTAACCTTAGTGTTTTATAACTTTTTGCTCTATTTTTTTCTGTGATCATCTAAGTGAATTTCCGAACATACCGCAAACGTCAAGTGATGTTGCATACACACACAGAAGCTGCAAAAGAAAACAATATTCAAGTGCTGTATATAAGAAATGTTGAACTTTTGACAAAGTTAGAGCGCAGATCACTATTACGAATAACATATATTGCTTTATTAATTTTTGATTAAAATATGAATCAAAGTGCTCGAGGAGATTTATTATTGCTATAAATATGAAAACTTGGGAAATAAACAAATGTGGATCCATAATTTGGAAAATTTCCTAATCCAGGACCACGTAGGTCCCAACAGTCCGAATTTGGGATGTCCTACTATATATATACATACCACAAATCTGTAAGTTTGCTATTATATAGTTCCACTATGATTATATAAATAATCATGATTTTGTGGTCTTATTTCACTAGACAAACACAAACATAATTTTTATAACAATATATCCTAATTATGATTTTTTATTTTCTAGGCGACCTTCAAAGGGTGGATCGATATCATGAATAGTGCTATCGACACACAAGCAGTGAGTAAAAGTTTTCCACCCCCTCCCCTTACATTCTTTTCAGTAAAGATCTAATGTGTCACATTTGTCGTGTTAAAAGAACCCATTAATTGTACTTTTTTTTACACAAAGTACCAATCTGGTGATGGCATCTGCTATTGAAGTGCTTTTCTATTTAAATTGAGAGATGTTCATTGAATGATACTAAGAGAGTAGCAAATTAATATTTTTTCTTCTTCTCTAAGGATAATTGCTGTTTCTGATCGATAATGTTACACAAACCACAATTTGTTGCTTGTGCAATTTCTCTTTCAATTTGGGGGAATCTTCAATTTCATGAATAGCATAAATCTCATCTGAGAAATGGGAATGTTTCTATGACTGTTTTTTCTGTAGATTGTTAGAAAAAAAATTACAACTAGAGAACCCTCTTGGAGATTAATGAAAAAAAAGATTAGTATATCAGAAAGCAATTTCCTTGACTCAGATCAGCAACACAAACAGTTTTTGCCGATGCTACAGTCCTTGTTGATGTACTGAAGTGGGAAACCAAGCCCACTTCCTATCAGCGGTAAAGTCCAGTTCAAAGGTTGTAATAGTGTATATTTAATTTTTCCTTGGAGACTGAACTCTCACTTCAAGTAGCCCAGTATTCATTTTCTGAAGAATTTAATTTGTTTTATCAGCAAATACTCTTGCTACTATTGATGGCATAGTTGCATTATACTGGTTTTGTGGCACGAATTTCACAAGATTTTAATTGTTATTTATTTTTTTAACAGAAAAATGAACAACCAATAGATGAAGTGAACATCTACATGTATTTGTATTTTGTATTTTTCATCATCATTGGATCATTTTTCACCCTGAATCTGTTCATTGGTGTCATCATTGACAATTTTAATGAGCAGAAGAAAAAGATGAGTATCAAGTCTACTAATTATAACATTTTTAATCATGTACAGTAGAACCTTGATTATCGGGGCTAATGTTGGGAAAGATGGTCACAAATAAACAAAAAGCACAGTTATCCTTTTTCTGTCAGTCATTCTGCTCAGTTATGAAATGTACTACAAGAATGGCACAAGAAGGAATAACGCTGGTTTAGCCGATGAACCATGTGGTGATGTGACCACATCCAAAGTTACAGTATTCTTATGACTTATCTTTCAGTTGCAAGAAAAAAAAGCAATACATTTCCACTAACTTGCTGGCATTTCTTGTAACTGGCTGTAAATCTTCTAGTGGAGATCCCACCAGGACAATGTCCGGTTCTTATGTGTGCATATGGGCGGGTAGGCTGCTATTCTGTTTTACTGCATTAACATGGGAGTTCAGATCTGAGAATGGTGAGAATGGGGGGGGGGCAGTTCTTTTAAAGAATGAAGGAATCCAGTTCTTCAAAATGGAAATGTTAGTTTTCATCACAAACCTTCACGGAATCTTACATAACCAATGAAAAAAAACAACAACAATAACATCATGAAACTGAAATTTTTATAGCACCGTTAATCAGCTTCCTGGTCAATCTGTGCATGGATAACCAAGGTTCTACTCTCTACTGTATTTGCAAACTGCATATTTTGTTGTTCTTTTACTATACTATCTGTCATATAATTAATTCAATTTCCATATATTTCATATTCATAATTCAATAACCAAAAAGTGAAAATTAAGCTCCTCTCCAGCTATGGCTCTCTTTTGGTAAACCACCAGCTAAACGAATGAAACATTGCTCACCAAAATGGGTGTTGAGCAAGACAACTCACCCAAGCAGTTATGCAAAGCATATTTACAGTTGGCCCCTCCTAAGCAGATATCAACGGTTCCAGCACACAATATCCGATTATCAGGAAACAGTGCAATTTCCATTTAAAACTTTTGTGTAGTTTGTACAGTAGACTCTCTGTAATCTGGCACATGTCAGACCAGGGGTACGCTGGATTACTGTGAAAGTCAAAAAAACAATGCATTCATATTGCTTAAACTACTGTATGCCAGATTTTTATTAACAAAATGCCATATAAAGCCAAAAATGAACTGAATTTAAATATTAATTTAGGATATTATACATTTTATAAATTTACTACGAAATGAGTTTGCATAATGAATCTGTATATTTATCTTTTGTAAGAGAAAAACAATTATTCCTGATAATAATTATTTCATTTGAGTAAAAAAACTGGGGTCGCGGGTGCATATTCCTTGGCAAGGTCAAAAGGTCAACCAACTTTTCACCTGCAAGCTTATTAATCACCTCATTTTTTTGAATGAGAGCAAATGCTTTATTCTTTCATTTGGACTGTTAGACTGCAATGACATTGCACACACAAGAGTAACAATAGAGATACAGCAAGTCACAAATGAAGGAGACTAGAGAAACCGTGAGACACCCAGGCTCTGTCGCAAGAAGCAACGTAAGCACTTCGACCCTGGGGAAGAACCCGGGCATCTCCAGCAAAATCAAAATTTATTGATACTTCAAAAATTACATGTAGTGCATCGTAAATTATGTAAATCAAAGAATCAAATGAATCAAGTGAAATTCAAAGTGCAAAGGGCAGGTATACAAATACAAATACAACGCCACAACAGGCAAAATGCCCAACGAGGTGGCTGATAAAAAGATGCCCATAAAAATATGGATGTCATATATTTTAAAAAAAAAACAGCAACCCGATTAAAAATGCAATTAACACACATTATAAACAATATATACACATGATAAAATATTATACAATGCCCATAAAGAATACCTATGGTTGTCTTATTCTAAGAATGGATAGCTTCTCGATTTACCCCAACATGTTTATCGTATTTCTTTTTAAACGTGTCAATTGTGTCAATTTACTACCTCCGGGGGTAAGCTATTCCATTTATTAACAACCCTATTAGAGAAAAATTCCCTGCGACACCATAGCCTTGCGGTGTACTAAAAGTTCATGGTCCATCCTATCCATCCCATTGAAAATTTTGAACACTTCGATCATATCTCCTCGACACCTGCATTCATCCAATGTAAACATATTCAAAAAATGAAGTCTCTCTTCATAACTCAAGCCCTGTGTGCCAATAAGGACACGCGTAGCTCTTCTCTGCACCCCTTCAACCAAGTCTATGTCCCTCTGTAGATATGGTCTCCAAAACCTTACAGCATACTCCAGTCCAGGACGAACTAAGCCTCGAAAAAGCGGAAGAATGACTTTAGGAGAACGCGGAGAGACCTTTTTGAAAATGAGACCAAGCATTCTATTCGCTTTTTTGACCACCGCTGAACAATGTTCAGAAAACCTAAGTCGCTCGTCAATGAGAATTCCCAAATCGGTGACCCTAGTTGCATCCGGGATAGTGACACCATTCAACTCGTAAGAGAACCGGGGGTTGTTCGAACCAAAATGAGCGACCATGCACTTATCTACGCTAAACGTCATGCTCCATTCATTTGCCCATGCTGCAATCCTGCTTAAGTTGGTCTGGAGCAACTCCCTATCGCTTTCATTCCCGACTGCCCCCATTAGCTTCACATCATCTGCGAATTTTCTAGTAATCCCATTGATACCCCGATCGAGTTTGTCGCTAAAAAGGGAAAAAGTATGGGGCCAAGGACACTTCCCTGAGGAACTCCACTTGTGACGTCTGTCCAACCAGAGAATTCCCCGTTCACCATAACTCGTTGCGACCTATCTCTTAACCACGATTCTATCCAATTCAGCAAGTTGCCCCCTATTCCAATCTCGTGTAAAAGCTTCAAGAGTTTGCTATGTTGGACCCGATCTAATGCCTTCTGGAAATCAAGGTAAACAACGTCGACATTTTTGCTCTTACCCAAAGCCTTAGTCACATAATCATAGAAGCAAAGGAGGTTAGTTACACACGACTTCCCCTTCCTGAACCCATGCTGATTATCCGACAATACATTATTCTCGTCTATCCACTTCACAAACTGCCTTTTGATGATAATTTCCAAAATTTTCGAGAGGGAGCTCGTCAAACTCACTGGACGATAATTAGACACCACTTCTCTACTACCCTTCTTAAATATCGGAACAACGTTAGCCAGTTTCCAATCTCTCGGGACGATACCCTCAGCAACACTACTCCTGTATATCTGTGCGACTGGCCCCAACAATTCATTAGCACATTCCCTGAGAACCCTGGAATAGATATCATCTGGTCCTGGTGCTTTGCTTGCACATACATTTCTTAGAAGATTTAGGACCTCCACGTCTTCTACTTGAATATCGTTGAGGGTTTTATTACCCCATGGAACACCCGTATATCGAATATCATTATCTCCAATAAAAACCAACGCGAAAAAGTCATTGAAAGCACTACACATGCCTAAATTGCTCTCTACCCTAGAGCCTCCTATCGAGAGGGGACCAACTGTCTCCTTACATCCATTATTGACGTATCGAAAAAATGATTTTGGGTCAGAGCCAATGTTATCTGCCAACCTAGATTCAACTTCCTTTTTACTATCCCTTATCGCTTTCTTCAACAGTCTTCTTTTATCAGTAAACAATGATAGGTCACCTCGTCCACTTTTATACTCTCTGAATGCTCTTTTCTTTTCAAGGTAAAGGTTCCGCACGCTATCCGAGGACAGCTTCGTACTAAATTCCTCCCATTGACTTACCACCCCTACTGATTCCAATCGGTCTTTGAAAACTTCCGCTAACCTTCCTCTCAAAACATCAAAGTTCTCCGAAAACAAGGAACCAATCTTTTGTTATCAACCTTACCCGAGGAAAAGTTACAGTGAAATCTGATGATACGATGATCACTGGAAGAAAACTCTTCCCCCACTGAAACATGTTCAACTAGATCCTCAGAACTAGTAAGAACTAAATCCAAAATAGCAGTACCCCTAGTGGCTTCTGATACATGCTGATACAGAAAATTTTCGAGCACCAACTTAAAAAAGTCTCTTTCATACTGATTTCCAGATGAAAGGTTCTCCCAATCAATACCTGGGTAATTGAAATCGCCTAGTATGAGAACCCTCTTACGCTTATACATGTAGGAAATTTCATCATGCAATTTGGCGATGTAGTTTGGATCCCTATTCGGTGGATTGTAACAAACCCCAACAATAAGTTTATGACGTCTTTTGTTCTCAAGTTCAACCCATATGGTTTCAATATCACTTCTCTGCACGTTACACTCTCTAGCCCCTTCAAACAGGATTTCACGTATATCAACACTCCACCCCCTTTCCTATCAGATCTATTTCTCAAAAACGTATCGTATCCTGAGATGTGTAAGAAAGATTCATCCCCATCGTTTGCCCAAGATTCTGTAATGGCTATAAGATCCAAGCCCTCCACAAGTATCATAGTTTCTAAAAAATCTTTCTTATTACCCAAGCTCCTGGCATTTATTAACACACATTTTAATTTGCCCAGTGGTTTAGTGTCAATCGAGAAGCCATCCAAGTCAGAGGTGGGTAATTCCCCGTCAGTACTGTTGTGATTACCATTAACTAACCCGCATTCCCGACTATGTGGTCTGGGAGTAAAAAACCTGACCTAAGATTGTCGTAAACCTCCCAGACCCCCCCCCCTCTTATTTAGATGGATCCCATCCAAACGGAGCCACCTATCGTTAAATGCGGGAAGCTCCAAGAACGTGACCCCAAGTGAGGAGCAAATGTCCTTCAGGCCAATATTGAATTGGTGGATCCTATTACTATACCCCCTACTACCCCTTGGCAGCACTGGAATCACTGCCACATCTGAACCCCCCTCCCTAGCGGATAATAGTAAATCCTGGTACTCTGACAGAGACTCACTAATATTCGCTCCTACTTGATTTGTTCCCACCCACAGAATCGCCCGCAAGGGCAACTTTCGGCGATGAAAAACGTCTCGAACGTTGCCAATCTTCCCCCCAGGAAGACAACAGCGCTCGAAAACCCGAAAATCCCTACACGGTTCCCAAGTTCCCTAACCATAGAATCTCGGATGATTAAACCCCTATCACTATCCCCCCTCTACCTCATCCACGACCACCCATTCGCCCTCTAAACTGTCGTTGTTCGTGGAGATTGCTTCTTCATCAACAGGTGGCTTGACGACCAGAGGCTCCGTATCGCAATCAGAAATTTGATCTATCAAGGATTGTATGACAGAGAGGCAGAGCACCCCAATCCACTCTGACAGTTTGGTCCACCCTGTCTGATTCACTCTTGAGCACTGTTGAATATCTTGAAAATTTCTTCTGAGCTTCATTAGATTAGGGATTCATCCTGATCCTTGCTTGCAAACAGTGGCACCTACGTGCAACCTGTCAGAGGGAAGATGCGCCAATCTCCTTAACGGGTGTGCTAGTATGGGAGGTAGAGGAGCTGGAGAAGTTGGATCCCTTATCCTTACAGGATGTTATGCAAGGAATTTCACCAATTTTCTTACCTTCTCTTTTGATTCCTCTCGACATAGTATGCCAAGCATCCATGGTCTGTGGAGATGGGCAGCTGGCGAACAGAAGTGAAAGAGCATCTTTTCTGGACAGCATGTGGCATAGTGAAGGGGCGTGCCAGGCTCAAGACAAGAGCATTCAAAATGAAGGAGACTGGAAAATCAAATCAAATCATAGAGCAGTGCTCTCTTAACATATTGGCCAAAATGAGAACTTCTTGTGGCCATCACGAAAATTAGAACTTGTTGAAATTTTTCAGGTAGGGAAGTTCCACGATGTTCTTAAGATGACTCTGGCATAGACTGAGCTGTATAGAAGTTATGGGTGGGTTACAATAACAAATATTGTTTGGTATTATTTTCCCTCTCAGCAGCAGATGCATGCAGACATGTGGTGACATTTTACATTTTTCCACATCTGCAAGGAGCAAACACCTCTCATGGATGAGATCTTTATAGAGGGCATATAGTATATAATCCCTTGAGGCTACACTCACACAGTGTATACTGGTTTTTTTTTATTTGTCTTCCTCTTTTTCTTCCTTGTCTGTCTTCTTGTTTTTATCTCGTTTGCGTATTTGTTGAATATGTTTATATGCCTATGTTTTTCCTATCAAAAAAATTGGCCCGACGAGCAAACAAAATAATGCAAGAAAACGCATCACTGGACGGGCCGGATTGCAGAAAGTCTACTGTATATTGAAAACTGATGAAGGCTCAATATTAATAATGCTTTTGGAATAAATCATACATCAAAATGAAATGGAAATTGTAATGAATTACAACAATCACAATATCCAAGATACAGTGAAACTCTCCTCTAAGACGGCCACTCAGCGTTCCTCAAAAAAGTGACTGTCTGGAAGGTTGACCACTGAATAGAGGTTGTATGAAAGGAAAAGCACAAGGGATGTGTCAAAATAGAGGTTCTCAATAATCACAAAAAACTCTTGAGCTCAATTTATTTACAATGCCAAAAAAAACGGGTACATATAGAATGAATACATATACACTACAACGATACTCCATATAAAGATAAATCCCTCTATAATGGGTTTTTAATCCTGTTTGAAATAACCTATAGTCTGTAATTTTAAGATAGAAATGCTTGAATTTTCATGTTTTTGTCAGTATCATATTATAGGTCTGCCTGCTCTCTTCAAGAGACTTTTTCAAATGGGAGACCGGCTCACATTTGTTTCCTCAAAGGTTTTCCAGCTTTGAGGCACAAATGTGAGTCGTTCTCCCGTTTGAAAAAGTCTCCCCGAAGAGAGCAGGCAGACCTACAACATGATACTGACAAAACATGAAAATTCAAGCATTTCCATCTAATAAAAGCCAGGTGACAGCATGAACACAAAACAAGCGTAACTTGACAACATAAATATGCATACACAACCAAGCATACACTCAGACCCTCAGAACACACATTTTCTCTCTCCGCCATGTGCCGATTCGTTAGAAATTCTGTAAAGGAGGTGCATGTTCAGTTAAGTAGTATTAGTAGTCTGTAATGTTAAACTTCTCTCGATACAACAATATCCTTTACTATGACAAACCCCTCTATGACAGTGTTTTTTCAGAGTATTTTGAAACTGCTACAATGGTTTTTATTTGTATTTATTTTTCACTCAAAATATCAGTGTAATTTTTTTTTAAACTCATATCACATGTTTCAGTTCTTCTGAGGATGTCTAATAATATCGGTATTGGGCATCATAGGCATACATCGAATTTTCTTGATTGGGGGTTTTCAAAATTCTTTTTTTTTGTCAAGGGAAAGGTTTAAGTTTTTTCCTGCAGAATAACACTAAAATCTTTTTGTGTGATACATCATAGTCTATTGTGATAAACCCCTTTACAAGGGATCTAACTGAATTTCTTTTATCAGCTAATCAATTCAAATATTTTGCAGTGAATAGGTACTGAAAACTGCATTTCTTTTATGGTTATATTTGTATATGTTTGGCAACTATATAGCATTAGCCTATGTCATCCTATTTAAAAATGTTTCCAACCTTGTCACACATGAACAGAAAATCTGATTGATCCGAAAAAACATTTATGCTGATGTATAAAGATTATAAGGTTATACAAAGAGAACTGCGAGCTCTCTTTGCATTGGGAATAAAAAAATTCCCAAAAATTTGTTTTTTACTTGTATCTATAAGGAAGTGGCCATGGATGGGTTGACCACTGACCGCATAGAAAGGTGGCCACAGAATAGGGGTGCTATTTGTATTATGTCTATGGAGCATATTGTCCCTTTCTGAGAAAAAATGGCGGCAAAGAGAAGTTGTGGCCAGGGAATCGAGGTGGCTGCGTATGAAAGTTTCACTGTGTTTCCTTTTTATTGCAAAACTTAGCGCCCTCTATGGGCTCAATGGAAGGACAAAAATAAAATAATTAAATGGGACATACTGAAAACAACTTGATAATTTGAGGCTAATACCCACTCTCAAGTCTAAGTTTTTTCTAAGTCTTTACTTGACAACATATTTGTCATTAATTGCAAATGTTGTATCTAAAAAATTATATACAAAGTGGTTGACGTGTATTACTAGTTGCAGTGTGAATCATATGATTCAGTTAAGCTGGGAAAGTTGGCATTGTCTCTGTGGGAGAAATTTTGGTTTCGGATGATTTTATCAGAATAAGCGAGGTGTCTCTTATCTTATTAAATGGGGCTGATTGTATTTCCCAGTTATACCTGCATTTCCTGTCCACAACACACCTATGTTGTCGTATTGTTAAAAATGGTTGCCAAAATCAGTGGCCCCTAATTGTATATATTCTTTCACACACATCATATTTTCTAAATTTTCATCTTATCAATCAGAGTGATTGATCAGATGAAGAGAGTGAACTCAACCAATTAAAATTGTGGCTATCTTCTAGACCAGAAATTTACAACACCGATCAATCTTCTTTGCTCACCTACAAGCAGGGCTGTAGCATGCCTTGGGGGCCCCGGGGCAGATATATACTTGGACCCCTTAAAAGGAAACAAATTATGAAAATTAGTGTGCATTTTTTGTGAGGTCTCAATTTTGCTCGGGACCCCCGGTCACCCAAACCTGGTTATGGCGCTGCCTACAAGTTTTCAAGCAAGATGATTCACTCAGGTGGACATTTTATATAATACAAATGAGAACAGTTTTTACTGTGTTCTATATACAATATGATGTGATGTGTGGGATAACAGATGACATGCCTTTGAATTGATTCTAAAATAATAGCACATTCTTTCTTCCAAACTAAAACCCTGGGACTTTTCTCAAACAACTCTCCGAACCTAATTTCATCTGTTACCATCATAGTTGTTAATCGCAATAGTACACAATTGCCCTGGGAAATACCTTGCCACAATTGCAGTTATGTAAAAGAAAAAACTTATTTATTTTTCTTTTGTGAAACATTTCTGCTATATGATGTCTAACTTTTTTTTTTTTTTTTTTTCCTTGATATCCAGGGTTCGTATATATATATCAATCGATATATATCATGATATATATCGCGATATACATCCGATATTAATTTTCAAGATATCATGATATGATAATTTCAGTCAAAAATGATATAATATTTTTATGGATAAATGAAAAATGAATTCTTCAATCATAAATTAGTTCCTCTTTAAATAAATAAAAAGTTCAAAAATAAATATCTTTTAAGTCAAGAATGAACTAATATTTTCAGTTGAGAAGGGTGGTATTTTCAGTCCAGAATGCGCTGATATTTTCAGTAGAGAAGGGGTCTGATATTTTCAGTGAAGAATGGTTTGCTATGTTCAGTGGAGGATGGGCTGACATTTCCAGTTGAGAATGGTCTAATAGTTTCGATTGAGAATGGTCTGATATTTCGAGCTGAGAAGGGTGGTATTTTCAGTTAAGACTAGGCTGATATTTTTAGTTGAGAATGGTCTGATATTTTCGGTGAAGATTGGGCTGATATTTTCAGTATAGAAGGGGTCTGGTATTTGCAGTCGAGAATGGGCTGATATTTTCACTAGAGAAGGGTAATATTTTCAGTCGACACAATGGGCTGGTATTTTCAGTTTCACATTTTCAATCGAGAATAGTTTGACACTTCCGGTCAAAATGAGCTGATATTTTCAGTTGAGAATGGGCTGATATTTTCAGTTGAGAATGGGCTGATATTTTCAATCAAGAATGGGCTGATAGTTTCAATTGATGATGGTTTGATATTTTCAGACGAGAATTGGCTGATATTTTCAGGTAAAAATGGTGATATTTTCAGTAGAGGAGGGTCTAATACCAGTTATAAGGATCTTATACAACCTAAAAACATGGAATAAACAATTTTGTAAGCTATGAGTAGTACAAATAATCTTCCATTTTCAGCTGGGAAGGGTGATATTTTCAGTCAAATATGGGCAGATATTTTCAGCTGAAAATTTTGATATTCTGAAAATGGGCTGAAATTTTCAGTCGAGACTGGGCTGATAATTTCAGCTAAGAAGTGTGATATTCTCAGTTGAGAATGGGCTGATATTTCCAGCTAAGAAGTGTGATATTCTCAGTTGAGAATGGGCTGATATTTCCAGCTGAGAAGTTTGATATTCTCGGTTGAGAATGGTTTGATATTTTCAACTGAGAAGGGTGATATTTTCAGTTGAGAATGGGCTGATATTTTCTGTCAATATTGGGTTGATATTCTCAGTTGAGAATGGGTTGATATTTTCAGCTGAGAAGTGTAATATTCAGTTGAAAATGGGTTGATATTTTCAGCTGAGAAGGATGATATTTTCAGCTGAGAAGGGTGATATTTTCAGCTAAGAAGGGTGATATTTTCAGCTAAGAAGGGTGATATTTTCAGCTGAAAAGGATATATTTTCAGCTGAGAAGGGTATATTTTCAGTCGAGAATGGACTAATATTTTCAGTCGATATTGGGCTGATAAGTTCAGCTGAGAAGTGTGATATTCACAGCTGAGAATGGGCTATTTTCACCCTCACATTTTCAGCCAAGAATGGTTTTGATATTTTCAGTTGAGAATTAATTGCTAGATATCTTCAGTCAAGAATGGTCCCCCCCAAAGCAAAATGTTTTGCATTGTTCTGCAACGAGCTCTCAGCTGACTGACTGGAAATGTTCTGCGGTAAAAATTCCCATAATAGTGGGAACACTACACTTTTCTTAAAGTTCTTTCAAATTATTCTGGTGTAGCATTGATTGTTCTGCAACATACATTACAGATTTTGGCATATTTTGCTTTGTGAGAATGGTCTGATATTTTAGTCTCATGTTTCCAGTTGTAAATGGTTTAATATTTTCAGTCGAGAATCGACTGATATTTTAAATCGAGAATGGTTTGCTATTTTCAGTCGAGAATTAACTGCCATTTACAGTCAAAAAAAGGTATAGATGTTTTCAAAAATATCATACTAACAAAACCTGCTCCTCCAGTTAAATGTGAAAAATGAAATTTAAAATAATCTTACTGATAATTATCAAATGTATACCTTGATGTCAAGTTGGAAATGTTCTAAATTTTACTGTTAACACCATTTGTGGAAACATTTATGACCTACAATAGCTTGACTATTCTATCGAAATTATCAGTTCACAATTTTTATTTTGAATGCGAAAAGTTATGTTAAAAACATATAAAATTATTATAAATATCAGATGGATGTGTTTAGATTAAAGGATATGTTCTAACTATTAGTTCACATCAAGCCTGAAAATGTTCATTATCAACAATATGTTGACAATTTCATCGAAAATATCGGATATATATCAAAATATCCGATATATATCAAAATATCGGATATTTTCAAAAATATCACGATATTTATGAACCCTGTTGATATCCACGCAGGAGGATCGTTAGAGATGTTCATGACTGAAGACCAGAAGAAATACTATAATGCAATGAAGAAAATGGGAGATAAAAAGCCTGTGAAAGCAACTCCCAGGCCCAGGGTAAGTTATCAATAACATACACATTTCTAAATTGGCGCTTCAAACGTAGGCTGGCCATATTTGCTTGAGCACCAATTATCGCCAAAAATGATGCCAAAACTACGCAAAGTTGCCTACTCGTGCTGAAATCACCGAAAAGTCGCCAATCAAGAGAACGCCACTTCAAATTGCAGTGAATTAAAAAAAAAGAACATGATAAATTTGTGAAATAAAAATTCTTATTTGTTGTCTCAATTATCGTAATGTAATTTCTAAGTTTGGAAGATAATTTTCATCGTTGATTTGATCAATAAAAATCAAGTTGTGTCTTCGTTGAAAATAAGTGAGAAATCGGAACATTTTTGTAAAAAATCTTGGGACAGCCAGAAAAACAGAAAAAAAACCTGGCTTGTCCTAGCAATTACAGGACATATGGTCACTATTTGAACACAACCTTTTCCTTAAAAAAAATTTATTTACTGTAAGTTTTGCTACAGTACAGAGCTATTAATCCATTACCGTATTTTAACGTGTATAAGGAACCCCTGATTTTTCAGGTTTGGTTAAGAAAAAAAGTTTTTTTAAGGTATTAAAAAAAGAGAAGATATTTTTTGTTTGTCATTAAAACCATCCAATTCCCCCATCACTCTCATTTGATACCTCACAATCATCAGCTAGTTCATTATCATCATCAGAGTTAGGTGACTCAACAGTACATGTATGTGGCGAACTCTTGCACCTGCTTCTTGCTTGCACCTGCTTTTCCAGCACCTTGCTGATCCAGCACACCACAAAGGCAAAGGATGAGGAAAAAGACACACACACTCTATTTACTGTCTGGGGACCAGACGGTGGCATTAACCTACTCTGTATTATATTTTAAATATTTAACATTCATGCAAAAAATAAATTATGTTAAAATTTGACTTTGAAGGCGTGCTATCAGTGCCTAAAGTGTTAATTTCTATCAGGGGTGCTGCTGACGTGTATCAAATGTCCAGAATTTCGGAAAAGGACACACACAAAAAAATGGTCCTCGCCAGGGCCGTAGTGTGCCTTTTCATGGCTCTTTTCCTTGAGGAAGCTCTTCTTGAAAGGGTTATTATTATGCAAAATAAGTAATTTTTCGGCCCCCTTATTCGACTCTGCACCCTGGGGCAGTGCCCTGGTTGCCCCAGCCTAGTTACAGCCCTGGTCCACACATCCTTTCCTAGTTCCAAGAAGAAGAAAAAGTACAGAGAGAAAACCTCCCTAACTTTTTTCCCATTGTCTGCCATGATCGCATGACCTTGAAAAGTAGTTTTACAACTTTGAAGTACAAATCAAGTATTTTACTATACTATACTGATATATAAACCACACGGGTTTTAAAGAATAAAATGACGAGAGATATCTAGTTGCGTCTCTATGAATGAGGCACCATATACAAAATTTTCCAATTTCTGAGAGTTTTTTCTCCCTTTGGGTTATGTCCCCGAAATCAGCTGGTGTTCATAGACAGTGTGTAGACGGCATAAATTTGCTTCATTCCTACAAGATTGTGAATGTGCATTTTTGCAAAATCTTAAATGATAGGAACGCACGTTCAAATCGTAAACAAATTCCCAGATCAATAGATCAATGAGGGTGGGAGAGACAGAATCTGAAAACTTGATCTTGAATATCTACAGTTTTGTCATCTAGTCATTATGCGGTCGTCACTGTTTCGCATTGCGAAAATCAGGTCTGTGTATGCAGAATCTGCTTTTGGAGGGGCACAAGGATTTCTTCCACAGAAATTTTGGGTCAGTAACACTCAAAAGAAAAATTTAATTAACTAATTAATTTAATGAGAAAGCATTTTTTCAGTATTTTAATTTCTTACAAAAATATTTTAAAATATTGTTAAATTTTTAAAATTTTTGGGTTTCACTGCCCCTCCTCCCATGGTTTTCTCGGATTCCGCCTTTATCGAAAATCTGGGTTTGGAGCCCACGATTGCTCAGTAGTAATTGGCTAAATATGATTTTCTAAGGTTTCCTAACTTTCAGTCGACTATCCCTTTGAAAAAAAAAACTTTTGCCACGAATGATCACACAGACCTACAACGCAAATATGTATACATTTGATTTCAAATCCACACATTAGCAATTCGGAAGATAGATTGGCACTACCTACTGAACACAAAACATGCCAAATGCTGGATACACAAACAAGCACACTTAAGTTTCACCAACACAAATCTGACATAGTTTCAATTCAGGTGTGAAAATATGTAGCCGTTCTGAGAGGAAAGAAATGGTGGTAGATCAGAGTTTTGGACCATCAGGGAGGGAAAAGAAAATCATTTCACTAAGAAATCGCTTCACAAGGATTTATATGGGTAGGAAATCAGAAGATAAGCTTCAGAATCATTTGCTTTATATTTTATCAGAAGATAAAAGAAAGAGCTGAGGTTGTTGTTTTTTTTTTATTTCTGAAAGGGAAAATCAATCAGAAGAGAGTTTATGGGTTGATTTATTAAATATATAAATGTGTGCCTTATAATTAATTATATTTGTTTTAGATTTAAAGTTGAGTTAAGTTTAAAGTAAAGTTAAAGATTTAGTTTTGTGTCAAATTCCATACATTAAATTCTCAGTGTTAATGGGTTTCTTTGCAAGCTTTCTCTACTAGTAGACAATGAAAGTAAATGAACCTGTTGTAAGCTATTTATCCTTTTTTCTTTCAATGAACCTTTGGATTGAACATTTTTCAGAAATCAATTATTTGATTCACAAGGATACCAATGAATGGTGTGTGGAGACCAGGCTTAATTTTTTTAGGGTGATCCACTTTCACTCAAAAGGGACCCAGATTTTGCCAATAACCTGGGTCCCAAATAAATTAGAGTACAGCGGCATTCTCTGGTCTGTAATGGTATCCATGTATAAGAAACTTCCCCCTACTTTCAGGACCCAATTGTTGGCAAAAACTGCTTGTTATACACGTTAAAATATGGTACATGAGTGAAGGGTTTTTATTACTCTTTTTGATACCTTACATGTTGATAGTATAACAGCTCTCTGTATTTCTACGTACATACACAGGTGATACGTGAATGATGCATTATTATATTTTTTGATACGTAGGAAGGTTTTAAAACATTTCTTTGCAGATTTATGTTCAACAGTATAAATTTAATATAATACCAGTTTTTCTATACATGCAGTAGTATTTATGGCTTCCCCTCCCCTTTTTTGTGTTCTTATGGGTGCATGTTTATTATGTCCTACTTTCTCGATTTTGCCTTTTTTGATTTTACCAAATCCTGTAAAAAAATTGTGAAGCTTTTTGTGAATGAAGAAATAACTATCAAAATATATTGCTTAATGATACAAATATGGCAGATTGCAAATTGGTTTTGCCAAAGCAGAATATTGTATTGTTTTTTCCAGGATTTTTGGGGTTGTATGTTTATTTGGTTTATTAACTTTTCCTTTTGCTCAATTGAAAGGTTCGAAAACTTATTTTCTGTCTATGTTTTGATCAGTTATTAAAACTTGTGTCTAGATGGAACAAACATTTTGTATTGACTACTTAGTGGTCTTGGACTATTCAATGTAAAGTAACTGGCATTCATCTTTCAAAATTATGGTTCATATTTTGTGTATAGGTGAAACAACAGTTTGCATAACAAAGTAGTTGCATACATAATCCTATTCTTTGTTTCGTGATTCTGATGTTACTCAATAATGTTCAATTGTATTTGGTATTTTAAAGTCATGCAGAGACGTAAACAATGTTTACAAAGCTTTGCAAAGAGCTACATTGAAAGTGCTTCATTTTTCAGAAATGATCATATTAACTATGAACAGTCTAAATGTACACAAATCCCTTTACAAAAGAATGGACAGTGCAATAAAACTATGTTTTCCCTATCGATTTATTTACATTGCAAGTTGTGATTTCCACATTTTGCCCAGTGCTTTTGGAAGTGTGATGGTCTCAAAAAAGCATCATTCTTAAAAAAATTGCATGTCTTCATAATTTGCTGTACATTGAGAAAGAGAGCTATGTATCTTTTTGATGCCTAACTTATTGGATGTTCTGTTTGTTCTGAATGTGACTGTGACAAGGGCAAAATATTAGATCAGTTGTGATTATATCAGATAGATGATGGCATAGAACATTCAAGCAAAAAAGAATGAGTCGAATATCACAGAATTTATTGTTATTTGATACAAACATTCAAGATCAAACCTCTAAAGCAGAGGTCTTCAACCTTCTTCTAGTCACGAGCACTGCCTGTACCCCATCATAAAAAAAAGGAGCACACTTACGGCAAGTTTGACATATGAATGTATGAAATCCAAATGATTTCAATCCTTGAATGCACTTTGTACAAGGTATTTAATTGGAATGTTGATCAAGTGCTCACAAGCATAAAGCACACTGGGTGCTTCAGGGAGCAAGTGCTTGTGAGCAATGAGTTGAAGATGCCTGCTCTACAGAGTAATTGATCTGATTAATATTGAACAGTTGACAAATTGGACTTAGAAACATCCCTGGAAAAAAGAATGTAATCTATTGCGGGGAGAGACGAAAAAGAATTATCTGTGGTTGCTAGTCTTGGTAAAAAATTATTTTATTATTATCTCCCTTTACGATCAGGGACGTAATATTGCGTCCAAATGCCAGTGGAATAAATTCAATCTAGCTGACTTTCCTTCAACCTCTTTTTTTCCTTGAGGCAAAGGTTTACTGTAACCATATGAAAAAAAAATTGTGTGTGTCCCCATTCAAGGCCATTGATATCACCACTGCCATCATGATATTGATGGCAGTGATTTAGATATCACCACCGCCATCAATATCATGATGGCAGTGATTTAGATATCACCGCCATCAATATCATGCTGGTAGTGATTTAGATATCACCGCCATCAATATCGTGCTGGCAGTGATTAAGATATCTCCGCCATCGTGATATCTTAGCGAAATAGTGATAAACTGTTAATAAGCAACTGAGATAACAATGGTGGTTCTCCTCAGTTTTTTCCCTTCCTCATTCTCCACAGCATCCTCCCCCCCACACACATATAATGTATCTTTCTCAGAGCTAATCCTTCTATTATACATATACTGTACATTGAAGTGAGAAAAAGAACAAGTAAAAATAACTACAAAACAAGTTTGTAGGTGAGGACAAAAAAGCAAGGCACTGTAATAATATTCTCTTATCCAATATCTCTCTGTATTGTCCCTCCCCACCCTTATTTCCTTTTTTTCTCTCTTTCCCTTTCTTCCTTTTTAAACATGGAACAAGGCCACCCCCATTTATTGTCTATACGTCTAATACAGATCATTCAAATTTATCGCCAACAGCTTGAACGCGAAGCAGTTAAGTCATTTCTGTCACATCCTCTGTGTTTTTCTTTTTGGCTTGATTCAATCTTATAGGATGCTGAAATAATGCTGTGAAGATGCCAAAGAAAGGTTTGATGTACAGTCATAATAATTAAGAAATTTTATATATATACTGAAATTAATCTCATTAATTATGATTTTAAAGTCAATTTTCTTTATTATACTATCAAACATTGCATGTGAGGTTATCCCATTTGACTAAATTATCGTAACTATAATCGTCACACTTGTGTCCTACTATTTTTATTAAAGTGAGCCAGTTGATGCCCTGCAGAGTTTCAGTCTTTGTAGACCCCAAAACAGTTAAAATATTGGCAACATGATTGTTCAACAGACCAATTACAACAATGGTTCTTAAATGTTTGCCATCATTGGCTCCCTTGCCTCAGTCAATGTTTACCTGTTGCTCCACAGGATATTCTAAGAACCACTTCCAAATACTGAACCAGTACACATAAATATCACCAGTTTGCCTCTGACAAAGGTTATTGATGCCCCCTAGAAGCTGGGATGCATGTTCTGTGACATACAAAAAAATCTGTCCTTTAATATGGGCTGTTTTTTCCCTCATTTTCAGTGATTTGAGAAATCAAATATCTAAGTTACCATTCTAATTCGAATTGTGGAAGTTTTTACTGCTAAGCTAGGAAGAGTCAGCAACAATCTTTTAATCAAAAAGTTAGACCACAGCATAAAAAAATTAAATTTGTATCTTGGTACATTTATTTATTTGCATAATATTCTAAGCCGAGACCTAAGATAATGCATCTGATTGTAACAGAAATACTGTTTCATGTTGCACAAAAATTCAGCGGTCATGGGAGGGTCAATGATATTGGAAGGAAGATTGTTCCAGTCAACTATGGTATGAGCTGTATTTAAGACAGTCAGTAGAAGCAAAAATAAGATTTAATTTTTGGGGACAGTTAAGTTTGTTAGAGAAGTAGGATAGCTTGATTAGAATACTATGTAACCAAAGTTTAGATGACCATGGAGAATCTTATATAGCATAGTTAATCAGGAAGTGAGTAGGGAGATGGTGAAGATTAAAAATTCATGTTTAATTCGGAAACTGATACAAAGGAAGACCTGCAGTTGTAGATAAAACGACTGGATTTATTTTGGATCATTTCTTATTTGTCAATATTAATGGGCTTCCTAGTCGAAGAAATTAGATATATCTAAAATGGGAAGTTTTTGGAATACTTTTTCCTAAAATGCATGTAAAGTATGTTTCTATAACCAATGGTGTATTATTTATTTCAGCTTAAACAATTTTAAGTTTTCGCCTTGTATGACAAGCTTCTTTAAAATTTTATCTTAGATTTATCCTTAAATGTCTTTGATGTTTGAAATTGTCAAAGAACTGTACTTCCTCCGGGCCAAAACTAGAGGGGGTGGGGCAACTGTCCCAGATGGCAAACTGTTGGAGGCTGAAAATTTTATGGGGGAAAAGAAACACTGTTCTAAAATGATCAAACTTCACAGTGGGGAAGGGGCATCAAAATCGTGTTTGCCCCCCACCCCCCCTATAAAATTTCTATTTACAGCCAACTAGTACCAGTAACAATGCTTCAACAAATACTTTCTGGAATGCATTTTGGAAGTGTATAAAGTATTATTTGTGTTGGAATGATCAATTTTTTTAAATTTCCTATTCATATTACATATGCAATAAAACATTTGTAGTTTTAGCCATGGGTTACTACCAGGTAACTCAATATTGGATGTTTTGAGAAAAATGTGTTTGAACATTACTTATTATTATTATTTTTTATTTTTCATTTTTTTGCTACAGTTCAAACCTCAAGCAATAGTTTTCGACTTGACCACCAACACAAAATTCGACATGGCCATTATGTTATTTATTGGCCTGAATATGGTGGTGATGTCTATGGACCATTTCCAGATGGAAGAAACATTTGACTCTGTTCTGGAGAGACTAAATATATTCTTTATTGCTATATTTACATCAGAGTGTGTGCTCAAGATTTTTGCCTTTCGCTGGTATTACTTCAAAGAGCCTTGGAATGTATTTGACTTCGTAGTTGTAACACTTTCTATTTTAGGTAGGTAATTTTCTTCCCTCCTGTCTTTTTTAGACTCGAATACCATACAATGTTCTTTATAACATTTTTTTTGTCTATTTTTGATACATGAAGTCAGACATGATGATATACAATTATTCTTTTGAATTTTAAATGTTTTTCAATAGTTATTTCTGCTCCAATTTTTTTACAGTCTGTAATATGTATTATGCAAGAAAATTATGGTTTATTGTAGGGGGGGGTCTCTCTCCAAACTATGAGGTGCACCTACATGGAGTGCAGCTTGATTTTTTTTCTGCAGGAAGATGCTAAATCTTTCAAGTTTCTACAAATTATCAGCTGCAAGTTTTCCTTTTAGTGCTAAATTGATTTTTAAAAAAACTGTGCGTGTGAAGACACAAGCAGATTTCTGAAGCTTGCAGGGTGCTTAACGATTTTTTATTGAATTTACAAAAAAATTACAAAAAATCAAATTGAATTTAAATAGACAGAGAAACATGTGACGTCTGATCTAAACGAAATGCAAACAAAACAAATAAATCTAAGCAAACTACATATGTCAATGCTTCCAATTTTTCAGCCTTATTAAAATTTTCAGAAATCAGATTCTTTCAATTTTTTTTTATCTTCATAAGAAAAATCCTTATAAGTCCTCAAATTGTTCTTCGTTTGAATTGAAAAATTCCTTATAGAAAATACTCCTTCAGTCCTTACGCTGCCAGACTGACCACATTTTCTCTGGAAAAATATGGGAAATCAGAATTTTTCAAGTATGAAAATCAGTAATTGTTGCCAAATATGATGCCAAAAGCAAGCAAAGTTGCTAATTATTGCTAAAAAAATCGGGACTGGGAAAAATGCATCATGGTAAATGAAATTTATATATGGCCATCCAATGCAGTCCCAAAATAAAAAGTCCCTAGATTTTCCCTTTTATTTGTATGACATTTATTTTAATGCAAAATACTGTATGTAATCATGTGATAAACTACAGATTTTTCAAGTCTGCGAATTCGCACCTTAGTGTCAATTACAAAAGTATAAGGGGCAGCTTAAGTAAGGGTGCAATGGGGTGCCATGCACCTGGACGGCAGGTTGTAAGGAGTGGTAGCTTACACTTAAGTCAGCCACAAAATTTTAAAAAAATTTCCAATGGTAAAAATCCACATGATATCACGCTTTTGAGCCGTACCTTGACAACAAATATGTTGAGAAAACTTGAGGGAACAGACAGGGCTTGGGGCACATAGTACCGGAAGCAAGAATAAACTCTGCTATAAGTGAAACAAGCCTGAATTTGGGTGCCCCTATCAGTAATTTTTCTGAAACGGTCAAATAAAGGCAAAGGAAAAATTTTGCTTCTTCTTACTTATACAAATACAACGCCACAACAGGCAAAATTCCCAACGAGGTAGCTGAGAATTGACCTTGAGAATACTTGTGCAGCTATGGAGCACAAGAAACAAATTTGAATGAATTATTTAATAAAATTTGTCTAATTTTTACTTCAGCTTTATGAGCAGTTACATCAGAGCCAGAGATGCTGTGGGTGACAGGAATTTGTGGCATCGGTCTAAGCACCCCCAGAACTGGTACAAAAATAAAAAATTTCTACATAAAGTTTAGGACGTGTACCCACAATTTCAAATTACTTCTGACGTCTCTGTTTATGGGATAAGTGTAAGTAATGATCATAGCCGCCGCCGCCCCCCCCCCCTCCGCCCCGCAATTTTTTAGTTCATTGTACACGTCAAAGAACCCACTGCATCTTTTTCAATCGGTGACAGATTTCACAGATCCTCTGATCTTCCTTAGAAAACATATGGATTCAATTATAATTTATATATCATGTTGATAAGTTTTATATGAACAAATTATACTCATTTAAAAGTTTTACATTTCCATTCAAACAAAATCACAATACTTTCATTTTTCTTGTGACAATCTGTAACGAATAGGCCTAAGAGTAACAATTTTGAAACACTCTCTCAATTTTCATTTACAAACATTTTTTATAATTTTGGATATTTTCGTCTGGAATAGAACTTTCCAGTTCAAAAGAAATTCATTATTTTTATGCTGCAAAATCATTTGCGCCATTTAATATAATTTCATCAAGTACCATGTTATTTCTTGTGACCTTTATTGTCCATGGCCATTAAATGACTTTGAAATGATGTGGTTTTTTTATTTTTTTTTACTAATGTCATTTAGAGAAAATTACCAAATTTTCACATCATATTTGACGTCAGGTGACTACTTGGATAGCATCTGCTCTGCTTGGAGGGATGCAACATGGATTCGTCTAGGAATTTCAAGCATGTTGGTCAGAGCGTGTAAAAATGTGTGGGAAAACACACACACATGCAAACACTCATGCCATTGAGGAGATATATGTGTCAGAGTAAAAAAAAATCCCCTAAAAAGAAAAATAGAATGATTCCGGAAACCTGGAAAGGAGGACAAAGGGACAAATTTTCTAAAACATGGGAGGTTGCTTGAAATGACACCAAAAAGAAGGACAAATGATAACCTTATAAGCCATATAACTAGTATTTTTTTCAATAAATTCTGTGGTGCTTGGTTCTGAACTATGAGATTTCTGTTCTTCAAGTCTTTGCTTGTGAAGCCTTTGACGTTGAGTCAAAGTTCCTGAACGTTAAGGCTTCAATAGCAAAATACTTCTGTTTTATGTGGAACTGATTCCCCAATTGATTCCCAAGCAATTTAGAACTTGAGATACTCATTAGGAAGGGCATTGAGTATCTTATTCAGCAACATCGAATTGACTACATCTTTACTCATGTAGCAATCTTGAATCAAAGTTGCTACACGAGTGAAGATATAGTCAATTCGATGTTACTGAATAATATACTCAATGCCCTTCCGAATGAGTAGCTCAAGTTTTAAACCGCTTGGGAATCAATGGGGGAATCAGTTCCACATAAAAAAAGAAGTATTTTGCTATTGAAGCCTTAGACGTTCAGTCAAACTTGCTGCACTTCTTTCTTTATGTGGAACTGATTCCCAAGCGGTTTGGAACTTGAGATACTCATTCAGAAGGGTATTGAGTATCTTATTCAGCAACATCGAAACAGGAAGCCTTATCTTTTCTTACAAATCTCATCTTGCCAAAAAAAAAATGTCATACTTTTTACCCATGTGAGCAGTGGTGGATTAAAGTCGGTTTAGGCCCCGGGCGCAAAAGAAAATATTTGGCCCCTTAAATTAGAAAAAGTGTAAAGTTTAGGTTTTTTGGGGCCCTTCAGAAGTTGAGGGCCCGGATAGCCCACCGTTAAATCCACCTTTGCATGTGAGGCGATACTGTCAGCAGGATAATTATTATATCTGGACAATTGCAAATACAATGTCCAAGTATCAGTGACGGATTAAAGTCGACCGAGGCCCTGGGTGCAAAAGAAAATATTAGGCGCCTTATATAAATTAGAAGAAAGTGTGAAGTTTGGGTTTATTGGGGCCCTTTAGAAGTCTGGGCTCCCGCCGTTGAATCCGCCTCTGCAAAGTATCTTTTGTTTTTCTGTTCATAAACAATGTATAAAGCATTCCACATATCTCTGCCAGACTTGCAGGTAAGAATATGCTGGTTTGGTTCACCATGAACACTCGAACCAATCATATATTATAGCTGCTATATAACTATTGCTAACTTTGTGCACATCCAAATTCTGTACAAAAATGAATGTAAAAGGGATTTTCAAAAACAATAAAGGGATTTTTCATTAATAAAAGTAAAACTGTAGGTATTTTTTCCCTTTGCAGAAACACAACATCGTGCAAATAATCATTAGTGCCAAATAGTCAGTCATTGCCAACCAGTAGGTTAAATTACCTGCCATTATAATTCTCAAATCAAATCTTGCCAACAAGAAGAAGCCGTCCAGCTCATAGCACTTATACAGACTCAACGGGAAATATCGTCGAAGCAGATACAGATCTTCTTTCTAATTTTGGATGTCAAAAGACCACATTAATTCTAGCTGTTTGGCAAATTTTTTCAATTCCTGCCCCTCCCCCTTCCCCCAAATTTTTTTTTTTTTGTAATTTGACGAAATGGCAACAATTTATATTATGCTTGTGACATAATTTCAGGCATAAAAAAAGCAATGATCTTTTTTACCAAATAAATTCCTTAGGAATAATTCTTTCTCCAAAAAGTGGGGACTTTTTGGAATCATGGTTGAAATTTGGGAGACATAAAATTTTTTTTGGGAGTCCGGGAGATGGATCCACATTTGACCAATAAATAATCAACTTTCTGCATTGAACAAGGTAATTGGATAGCATAACATTTTGAAGTATTGAATTTACGAAAATGCAGGGAGTCAAGTTGAATTTTAATAAACAGAAAAAACATTGTCTGATTGATGTAAATGAAACACAAGCAAATGTAAACAACCCATGTGTTGCCACTATAAGAATACAAAAGTATACCATTGTTAGCAGTGCCGTCTTAACGCATGAGCTCACCCGGGCACCTCAAGAGAAGAAGGGCCTCACAAAAATGAGATTCTGTTGAAATTTTCTAGAATTTACCTGGTAGGGCCTTAGAAAACCCACTTGGCCCGGGGGCCCATGATGATCTTAAGACGGCCCTGATTGTTAGCAGTTAGAATTAATTTTAAATTTTCAACATTCACTACAAATTTTAACTTGAGTTTGGTTATGATGCATCTGCATTTGTTTTTCTTACAGTTTTCCTACTATCCAGAAGTACTCAATTGGGTATACTCCTCTATGTTTGTCATTTTCTTTAGCAGAATTATTGATAGATTGGAATTATTTACTAAAAGATTTTTTCCCATCTTTAAATTCCAGGTGTGGTGCTCAAGGACCTCATTGAAAAATACTTTGTCTCACCTACTCTTCTGAGAGTTGTTCGTGTAGTGAAAGTGGGCCGAGTGCTCCGATTAGTTAAGGGTGCACGAGGAATACGTACTCTACTTTTTGCACTCGCTATGTCCTTGCCAGCTTTGTTCAACATTTGTCTTCTGCTATTTTTGGTGATGTTCATCTATGCTATCTTCGGCATGTCTTTCTTCATGAATGTAAAGAGAAAGTATGGCATTACAGAGAACTTCAATTTTGAGACTTTTCCAAATGGCTTTATCTTGCTGTTTCAAATGTCCACATCTGCGGGATGGGACAGTGTGCTTGCAGGCATCATGAACGAAGACGACTGTGAAAAGCCAAACGAGGCAGAAGGAATCACCGGAAATTGTGGTAGCAAAGGAATTGCAGTGGCTTACTTGGTTTCCTATCTCATAATTAGTTTCCTAATTATTATTAATATGTACATTGCTGTCATCTTAGAGAACTACAGTCAGGCTACAGAGGATGTGCAAGAAGGCCTAACAGCTGATGATTATGACATGTACTATGAGATCTGGCAGAGGTTTGATCCCGATGGCACACAGTTTATCAAGTATGAGAACCTCACGGATTTCCTCGATGCTTTGGAGGAGCCGTTGCAGATACCAAAGCCTAATAAGTACAAAATCATCTCAATGGATATTGCAATATGCAAAGGTGACCTTATATATTGTGTTGACATTCTGGATGCTCTAACGAAGGACTTCTTTGCAAGGAAAGGTCACGTGATAGAAGAAACAGCGGAAATGGCAGATGTAGTTCCCAATAAAGATAGAGGTGGTCTAGAAGCTATCAGCAGCACACTCTGGCGTCAGAAAGAGGAATACTGTGCCCGTGTCATACAGCAAGCCTGGCGGCGTTATAGAGGCCAGAACACGCTCGAACCTAAGCAACAGCAAACTGCTATTGTAATCGAAAGTGACGGACATGTGACGAAGAATGGTCACAAAGTTATAATTCATTCGCGTTCGCCAAGCGTTACTAGTCGCTCGACAGATGTGTGATATCTAAATTAAAATTTAAAAAAGGGCAATATCCTAGGCTCTGTACAGACACGACACTTTAGGGGGTGATACATGCAGAAACTTGCCAAACGCAGCTGCTTGAAGTGTCTATTTTTATATTCTCTATGCGGAGGTTGTGTATTAGTCTGCTTGCAAACACGGCGTACTTGGTTGACTAAAACAGTGTTTTCCATTGTTATTTTTCTAAATATTAGTTTACAATATCTATTTACACTAAATATGTACATATGTGCAAGAAGAAAAATTAAGAGAGGAAACATAGCATACAGCTATATATATACATATATATATAAATGTATAATGATTCGTTGCTAAGCGTATGTGATTTAGTTGATTGTTGCCAGTATTAATTTTAAGTGACATATGTGTTGTCAAGAGACTGTATGAGTGGCTTTGTTTATCATTTTAACATGTGTCGTTTGTTGATTTTCTCGTCGATTCTGTTTATGCGATTTGTGTGCATTTAATTATTGAAAAAAATGGGATCAAGTGAAAAAAACTTTAATCTCTGTTATTTGTTGTAACAACGATTTGTTAACTGCCACCTAGGCAAATCAATGAGAAAACATTTTTACAGCTTCCATATGGGCTATCGAGAAGATACATAGTATATTACACATATTTACCATTCCTTTTCCCTTCGTTTTTTATGTAGGAGGACCTGACTTGAACCATCTTCTTACAAACAAATCGCAAAAAATTCGCCCATGTGATGTTGGAAATCAGGAAAAAAAAAAGAATATGTTGGGAGGGGGAAAATGTTGTTTTTTCTGATTCACTAATGTTACTAGTTTGTTGAATGGTTAGCTTGTTGAATTTAATGATAATTTTAATTATTTTGGAAAACCTCCAAGTGCATAGCAGCTCATTGATCAAGATGTGTGTGTAATGCTTCCGAAAAAGTTGACAGTGACAAAGAGTATTGGCAAGAAAGAAAACAACTTTAAGAGGGAGCTGCCTCAACAGCTTTCATACAAATAGATGGAATCGAAGAAATATGTGCCTGCCTGAAAGAGAGCATTTTGTTTAAAATTTTAAGCAATGTTTCAAAACTTTTTCATTGCTTAAACCAAGGAAAGACAAAGAGAGAATAAAAGAAGGGAACGTAATGGACTCGTATTCCTCTCGTTTTTGTGATATGCAAGTTGTCAACGGATTCCTCTGCTACTTGTTACTTAGCTTTTACCGGTTTTTCCTGCAGTAGGATGGACCGGAGCCACATTTGCCTCAATAGGGGAAACCGCTGATCAGCTATGAGTTTAGATTTGAAACAACACACAACGCCACAAATTTAGCAATACTAGAGTGATAAATAACTTTGTCTGAATCATCTGACTCGTGCTTTATGCTATTTTTCTCTTTATTCTTGAAAATTCACCGAATGCGGCAAGGAAGGAATTGAAAGAGAACGTAGTGCCTATTCGAATTTGCACAAATCAATATAAAATGGAGGAGTATTCAGTTTTTTGGTTGATCCTCTGTTTCACCATTATATATATATATATATAAACATTATCCCTTCTCATTAAATGACAAAACGCATAAACCTTGTACAAAGGTGTTGAGACGTCGTGCCTGGTATTACAAACTGTCTGATGAGCGTCAACAGAGCCTGTGTGAGGAAGAAGAAAAATAAAGAAAGACTAATAGGAAAAGTCAAACTTTCTTTTTCATTTCATTAACATGTGCCTTTCTGCCTTGTTATCAACTGTTATGAGGTTGTGCGTCAGAAGCTGCAAAACAATTTCAGCTTTGCCTAGAAATACAAGTTCTAATGTCTATTAGCACTTCAAGTATCCACCAAAGCTTCGAAAGTATTTAAATAAATCTGATGGAAAAAAATTATACAGAGTATTTAAGATGAGTTTTATATCCGTCATTATCGTTGCTGCTTAAGTTTTTCTGCAATCTTCAAATTTTTAACCCTTGTTCACAGTATATATAATATATATATGTATGTGTGTGTGTATCAGAATACATATTTTGCATTTAAAAAAACCGAGGTTCTGGTGAAAAAAATAAACCATATGTTTTTCATATTGATCATTAACAAAGCATTACTATAAATAAGTATGTAGTGAGAAAGATATTCCTGCGCATTTGGTTCTATATCATGCTCTTTACTCGTATCTAGAAACGTTACTGGAGGGAGACTAAAATCAAAAATGAATTGTCTGTTCCATTACAATCCAAGTAGGATGGAAATAGCATTCAAATCAAGGAACAAAATGTTCTCCAAATTTAAAAGTAAAGTTTTTGTTTCCACTTTTCGACTACTGTGTCCAAAAGTGAAGGATTTTACAGTCGTACTCCAGAGTGTACTCCAGAGTTATTTTTATCGGAACCTCAAGTTCATTCTGAATAAGGTTTCTTTTCTTTAACAGGAGACTTTGCTTTTATTTTTTGCATATTTTTAAAGCATTAATTGATAAATCGCCTTGATTATCACAAACTTTAGTGCCTGAGCAAAATATAAAGGGATGAGAGGGGAGACACAAGTTGCTTATCCTTTTCAATTACTCTGCATTATCGATCATGTATGATTTATTTTTATCCAACCTCTTTCGAGCAAAATAAATAAAGATGAGAAAGTTACCAATTTTGTGTAAAGTCACAAAGAGTGAATTTCTAGATTCAATCAATCAATCATCACTCGCCGGTTATTATGAGCGGGGAATGAGTTAGTTTAGAATTAATAACTAATCCAATATTAGAACAAAGACTAGATGACGCCTCTGAATAGTTATGAGGGAGCATTTCCAAATTGATGCTCCTTCTAGCATTTAAAAAGAGAAAAAAAAACTAAAATTTTATTAGCTTCGGAACATACTAAGAACTGAATAATGTAATTCACAAAATTCATACTCTTCTTAGTGTGGAATTTGCGATTTTTCAGAAATGGCCAGTACTAAATAAAATATGCAAAAATTGATCTTTCTTGTATATGTAATATAATGACAAGAGTATTTGGCTTTCTTTTACCTCCTTGGTTTATGTCTTTTTGATTTTTGAACAAGGCTGGCTATATAATATAATATGTCGACAAACATGAAAAAAAAACTTTTTTCAACTTTAAGAACATGCTGGAATAAATAAATTCAAAACAAGAAAAAAATGCTTCGGAAAAAAAAAAAGTTACTCGCCATTTCCATCTTTGAAAAAAAAAAAAACATGCGAAGAAAGACGGAAAAATTTCAATCATTCTCAAAATATTCTCAAAAATTCTGCCTTTTCAGCTTGTACTTTGTAAGATGTTTTGAATTTCACAATTTGTACCATAACTGCCTGTAAATACATCATTGAATAAATTTTTGATAATTTATCACAACGAAAAGATGCTCAAGCAAGAATATGCTGTTTCCACCTGTCTCTTTCTTTGTTGTGTTTGTTTCAGTTATTCAAAGGCCCTACGCATTCAAATGGTATTGGTGCTCCCACATCCATGTAAGTATATTTTATTCAATATTAAATCTATCAAAGAAAAAAACCAGTAGTGGAGACCATTGGCGTATGCGGGGGGGGGGGGGGGAAATTCTGTGTACACCTATGGTGGAGACTAATATCTTAAAACATCATTTTTTCAAAGTTTTTTTTCCTTAGGCCAGGATTACACTATAAAATTTTATAAAAGCTATTTTACAAAACTGGGGAAGAAAACATTAAGCGTATCGGCTGCATTCGAGTGAATAATCCAGGTAGAGAACTAATTTTTAAAATATAGTGATTTTTCATTAATTCATGAGTGCAAGGGAACAAAGAAAAGAGACGCATATGTGTGAGAGGCAGGACCGATCCTAGAAATTCTGCGCCTGAGGAGAATAATATTTTGCCTCCCTTAAGATACAACTTTCTGAAAAGAGTTGTCTTTCTTGACCTCTGTTACTTTTTGCTACAGTGGTTCCCAAAGTGTTGGTCACAACCACCTTGGATGATGATTTACGATATCACGAGAGAATTTTCTAAATAAAAACGCCCTGATGAGAGTAAATATATCAAATCAATTTAATAACGCTTCTTTGAAGTGGGAGAGTGGTCCTGTTTATATTCTTTCTTATGTGTTTTGGGAAAAAATTCTGAACTCTTAATTGAAATAATTGAGCTATTTGTCACATATATATCGTATAACACATTAAAATCCTACATAACATTTACTAAAAATCGTATTCACACAATCAAGTATCGCTTTTGCGTACTTTTGAGATGAATATGAAAATTAATTAATATTTATATTCTGAATCCAAAGACAAAATTTGCTTATTGAAAATCCAAGAATAACTCATTTTATAGTTTTTAAAATCATGATTACCCGCGTTATGTTGCCTACATACGCGTAGCGTAAAGATAAGTTTTTCCTAAGGCGAGACTTGATAAGGATTATTCTAAGTAGCTATAGTTTTTCTTAAGGCGACTGGATAGGGACCCCTATTGTAGTGGCTATAGTTTTTCTTACCTTTTTACTTAGACGTAGCAGCGAAATAGCATCCCTGAGGTCATACGTTTGTGACCAGTTAGTACGCAGGAAAAAACAGGGGGGGGGGGCATGGCCCCCACATCCTGATGCGGGGCCCCTAGGATGGGACATTTGGCGGGCCCCCAGACTTGACTTTTCACGGGCCCCTTTATAGTGAATTTATGGCATGAAAAAACAAAAAAATGATGAGAATCGTCCCGGGCCCTGTCAGCCTCCCCCTTGTGGGGGGCCATGGGGGGGGGGGCGTGCCCTCCCCAAGATTCAATAATTAAAAATGTTTTCAAGTATTTTAGTAAAGAATGAAAATAGAAGAAAATATACCTTTATCCTATACCATATGTTATCTTTATATCAATTTCCGTTAATTTCAAATGCTTTTGAACTACTAATGTAACTCAAAATTCCTCTGAGAGAGATTCTTTGTACTTTCCCCAAACCTAATGTGCCCCCTCTAAAGGCCGATCTTGTGTACGCCAGGTTGCAGAGTATTATAATGTGGTAGGCTTTCTCGTGGTGCAACTGGTAACGCAAATTCTACCATAAGTCATTATGGCACTTGATCATTGACGCAGCGTAACGTTGATGGTCTTTGCGCCAATAAAAAACAAACTCCAATTCGAAGGTGCATACGGACCCTCGAATAAATGATAGCAAATCCGTCTGAAAATATGTTTTTTTGGTGAAGTGCCTTTATGCACTCTCCAAAACACCCTCTACTGCCTTTGCTATTACTATTCGACCACACAGTCTTATGAACAAAAGTGCTTGTTTAGGTGTTTTATATCACATCTTGAAGTTTGCCCCATGTATTCAGAATCGCCTTGTATATTAAATGTGAGAAACATCAATGAAGTAGAACCCTTTCCGCCACCTATCAAATAAAACTTTTACAATTCTTCGATGAAAATCAGCGATTGAATTCTGATTAATGTACCGCATGAAAAAAATCAATTTGATGTCACATTAGTTAAGATTTTATAAACAATAATTATTAGTAAAATTGTTGAGTTCATTTAGAAATTTTAACAGTTGTTATTTGTTTGTGGTAAAGAACACATCAGTAAAATTCCCAACGTGTAGTTCTACCATCCCCCCATGCTTATATAAAAGAATATCCAAGCGAAACTAACGTCTAGCGCTCGCGATTACTATAGTTGTCCATTCTGAGAGCGCATGCTCAGAGACAAATAGATGTTCGAGAATTGATATATTTAATTACAAATGGTTAGCTGCAATTGTAGAGTAGCTGGTAGGACGACAGATTCATGGTTCGAATCCCACCCGAAGCTCTATTTTTTTTCCCCCTCTTACTTTTTCTTCGGGTGATTCTTTGGATTTTCCTTCAAACATACGGAGGGAAAACAACGCTTGTTCAAAAGAATTGAACAAGCATCACTATTGATTGTGATATTCGGAGTACGGTATTTTGCACTCGCAATGGCATTGCGTTTGTGAAAAATTCATTTCTTTAAATTTATTTTTAAGAAAAACAATTACAATACAATCACAAAACCTCAAATACTTTCATTTTGCTATGCGAAAAGTAATAAAACGTGTGTGGGGCGGCTGGCTGATACGCCATTCCCAGCAGCAAGCGAATCGTGACTCCACACACCTCCGGGAATGTTGGGACGTTTAATAACAGCTTTGTGTGAAAGTGAAGAAATATATATATAATCATTCAAAAAAAATTTAATAAGTAAGGTAAAAAATAGCGTCCCGGGCGGGATTCGAACTGCGAACCTTTCAGCTGGCTTTGATTCTGCGTCGTCATCATACCAACCACTCAACAATTGCGGCTGGCCGATCGTAATTCTCAAACATCTATTTGTCTCTAATGCGCATGCATTGTCGGTAATATATAGTGATCGCTATAGTAATCGCGATCGCTAGACGTCAGTTTCTCTCGGATAATCCTTTACAAGGATGGGTAGGCCCCAGTATTTTTCTGCGATCAGTCAGATTTTCTATGATTTTAATTATAAATATGAAAGTTAAGGACGGCTGACTGACTGAGGTAGATACATTTTCTCAGGGCGTACCGAGACTTTAAGACTCACATAAGCTTCCATGTTTGATGCTGCTCCGTACGAGCTGGATGAAGAAGTAAAGAAACTGTTATATGATAGTTGAGTGTGTGAGTGTACGTCTATAAGAAGTTTGTCAATAACAGATAATAAAATTTTCAGCCTATGCTATACTGAGAAGAGAGTCAGTATATGTCAAATTAATTGAGATCATTTTAAAAAATATGAATTCCGTGACAAATTTGATAATTTAACAAATTTTATTGTTTGTAAAATATTAACAAATATCATACCATATTGATTTTTCTCATGTGGTGCATAAATCAAAACTCGTTTTTATTCAGCTAATTTCAATAGAAGAATTGTAGCAGTTTTATTTGATAGGTGGCGGAAGGAGTTCTACTTCATGACTGTATAATTGTTTCCAATATTTTCTAGAAGGCATTACTGATAAAATTTTATTTTTACACCATCCTTCTTATTGTATATAGACAAAATACCTAAGAAAGGCACCTTTTTTTCATAATGCATAAATTTACAAATTATGACCGTTTAGAGTCTGAAAATGCTTCCATGTACACAGAGTTTTTTGCTGCGCAGAAAAAAAAAATTCCCTATACTGCATAAGGCAGCATGTTATTTTATCATTTCATACTGATATCGAAATTCTCTGAGCAAAGAAACAGGTCGCAGATGAAATAAAAGGTAATGTGCCTCCATCTAGGAAAAAAAAGTTAAAGGGTACATTTCATGTTTGAATAAAACGCTCCCGTTTCGCGCTAGCACCTCGGTGCTCATCACGCAGAAATTTCCGAGAGTGAAAGAGCACCATCATAATAAATCTGGGATAAAAAAAAAATGCTGCCTCGTGCCTTTCTCCGGCCCTGGACCTATATCAGATCCACGATGAGGGCCGTAACTAGGCTGGGGTAACCGGGGCATCGAGCTGAAGAACCCCTCCCCCCAAAGAAAAATATATACACTTATTTTTCATAATAATAGCCAGGGCCGTAACTAGGCCGGGGCAATCGGGCACTGCCCTGGGCCCCCGAGTCGAATGGGGGCCCCACAAAAGTTTGCAGTTTTGACTAGTAATAAGCCTTTGAAGAGCCGCCTGGCAGTACAGTGGTTAGGGAGCTAGGGCAGCTATAGCTTCTGACTGTGCAGGTCTGTGGTCGAATCCCGGTTCGGTCATGGATGTCTACTAACTCACTAACCAATTCCCTGAACAGATCGTAAATTTCTCTCAGGAATACGTGATGATCACGTTATTAAAACAAAAAGGGGGGCCCCCGAGAAGTCAAGCTACGGCCGTATCCGCGATATAGATCTATTTATCTCTGACTATGCCTTTTTTAGTTTGAATGATATCGTAGTCAGATATAATCTATATTTGAAACAGAATTTTATGATACAGATCTGTATCTTTGTGCTACTGCGATCCATTGAGAAACTTTCCCAAAATTTTGCGACTATTATTCTTTTATACTATAAATATAATATAACTTTCATTAACGTATTACAATTTATATTTTCTGTAACAAATTAATGAGTTTACTTTCGATACTCTTTATGGCACGACGATAAAAAGAAATAAAGATTTCGAATGTGTGGGTGGAAAGATCTTTGATTCGAAAGATTTTCTCCCAACAAATACTTTGACCCATAGAGTTATGAGATTTGAAAACTGAGAAAGTAGGACGCCCTCGTGCAACGATATTTAAGGCGACTGGAATAAGTATCTCTATTTATATCTAGGGTTACTAGATCCGAAGACTGAGAAAGGAGGACGTCTGCACACGCATCTTTGGTGACGTGACTTATCCTAATTTTCCCAATAGATGGAGGCACTATTCCGACCAATAAAACCGGCAACAATTATAATACAATATTTCCAAACTACAGGGTGGGCAAAAAGTCCGTAGGAACTTTAAAAATGAATAAAAACCGAAATAAAAACGGTTTGCAGGGTTAGTATCGCTAAGTCACCGGAATTTTTATAAGACAGGAAAAAAAACTAAAAAAACAGCCAATAGGTGGTGCTGACATACACAAGTCAAAGAGAAGAATCACTCACTTCACTTCTGAAATATAGATGGTAGCACTGAAAAACAAACACGACACTACATACGCGCTCAGACTGTTAGGTACACACACAGTTACACTTCCGGCACAACTCACTAGGTAGTAAATCGCCCATAGATGGTGAAAGACCTGACTTGTGCTCGGTTTGAAAGAATGTCAAGGAAGAGATACCTCCAAATCGTTTATTACAGCAGCATGTGTTCCACGTGACCACCACCATCACAGCGGATCAAATCCAGCAACGGCAGAGTGCAGCAGGTCCACATACACGGTTTACAACGGTGGGCTGCTTGTGGATTAGGAGCGCAAGTTCTTATACCGTCTCATTTGCATGTTTCCACCGAAGTCACTCGCGTCAGCGCCGCCTATCGGCGGCTTTTTTAGTTATTATTTTTTCCTGTAAATAAAAATTCTCGTGACTTAGCGATATTAACCCTGCAAACCATTTTCTATTTCGGTTATTTTTCTGGTTTTTATGAATTTTTAAAGTTTCTACGGACTTTTTGCCCACCCTGTATAAAACAGAACCCCTAAAAAAAGCAAAAACAGGAAAAATTCTGGGAATTTCGACGGCTATTGGTGAATGCGTGTGAGAAGAAAAAACCCACAAAAAAAAAATACTCATATCAATGAAGAAATATTTCCAGAAAAAAAGGGAAAAATAATGCCGGATACCTGAAAAAGAGGACAAAAAGACGAATTTTCCAAAACGCTTGAAATGACATCAAATGGAGGACATGTCCTCCTAAAGGAGAACGGTTGGTAACCCTATTTATGTCTTGTGGCTATAACGACATTTTTTCCAATGCCCACGACAAGATATGACTAGACGTTCCCCTTTTTTATCTCACTTCAAGCGTCGTCCTACGTTTCAGAAAATTCACCCTTTTGTCCCCCTTTTCAGGTTTAATTAAGGATTTTTTTTCCCCCACGTTGGAACATATTCATTGACAAGGGTTTTTGTGTTTTTTCAAAGCACATTGGCCAATAGCCGTATCAAAATTCCCAGAATTTTTGCTGTTTTTTTTAAGTAGTTAGTTGGTCATTTTTTTTTTTTTTGATTATTTTTGTCGCACCACGGTCACTTTCTGCACACGAGGGCTAATTAGACCGGAACCTACAATTTATTGCCAATTCCGAACGGCAACTTTTTTTTATACTCACCGAGACGGTGGTGCAGGGACGGGCTTAACTATTTTGCGGCCCGGTGCGAAAACAGCTGTTTTGCGGCCCTTCCAATTAATTATTCAAGATCTCCTTTTGAGGGGGCTGAAATAAGACTCAGCCCCCCCCCCCACCAGGTTCCGATGCCTATGCTATTCTTTGGCATAGCCATCGGGCCCATTCTGCTGCAAAATATGGTCGCCATCTCTACAACATCTATACACAGCACATAAGTCGCGAATACTCTTTCAGCAGTGAAAAGCATGCATTTTGCCGCGCACATCCCCCCCCCCCCGGTATAGAATGAAGTAAGTATGTCGTTGGAGTGAGAATTCAGCGCTCTTTCTTTTCCAGCGCCCCTGAGCAAATCGGGCACGTGCCCACAAATTTACAGGGCGCGGAATTTGAGGCGAATCTCTCCCCACGCCTCTGCCTCAAAGAAAACTGTACAAGAGCCACCCAAAAATAGTATTTGCCTAGGGCACTAAATTATGAGATGCAGGCCGCGGGTTCGGGAGGGGGTTGTCAAAATCCTAGATCTGGAGGGTCCCCGTCTTAGACCGAATCTTAAGATATATTTTGACTTCTTACCAAAGCACTAACTCAATGAAATCAACGTATTTTTCTCAATGAAATCAACGTATTTTTCTCAATGAAATCAACGTATTTTTCTCAATGAAATCAACGTATTTTTCTCAATGAAATCAACGTATTTTTCTCAATGAAATCAACGTATTTTTCTCAATGAAATCAACGTATTTTTCTCAATGAAATCAACGTATTTTTCTCAATGTAAACAAAGCATTTTTAATTGGCTTTGGGGCCCCTAAAATTTAGCGGCGCGATGCGACTGCACCCTTCGCACTTGCCTAAGTCCGGTCCTGCGGTGGTGCACTAACTCTTCGATTGCAATCGGTTGCAATCTTTTTCTGTGGTCATGTTGCCGTTTCTGTTGTGCCCCTGTGTCAGGAAAGTTTTCTGACAAGGTGGAACCGGGCATCAAACTCGCGACACCTCTAAACATTCTTTGGTAATCAGTGCCGTCTTAACGCATGGGCCCACCCACGCATGGCCCGGGGGCCTCAAGAGAAGAGAGACCTCACAAAATTTAGATCCGGTTGAAATTTTCTAGGATTTACCAGGTCGGGCCTCCGGAGAACGACTTGGCGCGGGGGCCCATGATGCTCTTAATATGGGCCTGTTGGTACTTTAGGCGAATATCTTATCGACCTCGGCTACCGCGCCCACTGAGCTATAAGGAAAGTGGACCACATCACACCCTTTTGGAGAAAAGCGGGTGAAACATTCCTTGAACGTGTTAATGTAATGGGAGCAATTTTAAATACTACCATTTTTTTAAAAGCTACAGAGGAACTATTTTTTTTAAATACATTTTTAATATTATGTTTCGCATTTTGGTGAAGGCTTACACTTCATCATCCTTGGATAAGTCGCCATCTGGTGGCATTGTCAGCAATTGTGATCGTTGGTCCAAGTTAGGTCCGACCGTCCATGTACGGTCCCGTTCAGTGCACACGAGCTGCTCCAAGGAAAGATTGAGCTATTCGTTGCCTCTGTAGTCTAGTGGGTCGAGGGCGTTCACACGGAAAATGAAAGGAAGTGGGTTCGATTCCCTGCAGGTGAATTTTCTCTCTTTCCAAAATATATCTTCGCATCAGATAGCTGTGAAAACCCTTTGTATTATCAGTTATGTTGGCTTTCTTCACACGTATCGCCACGTGCAAACAGAACCAACATTACCATTCAGAATCAGCATCTTGGACCATAGTCATGTTCAGTTAATCAAGTAATTAATTGACGGAATTATCATATTTACCAATACGAGCTTTGGAATTATAAATAATCACCCCGTTGGATATATGATAAATTCTCGATTTGGGAACAAAATTTCACGAATTAGAGTTTGCCTGATTTTATTGTCCGCTATCGAGAGTGTCCGCTAATTGGGAGTGAAATAAGTAAGTATAAAGCCTTATTCCTATGACCGGGGATCAGGAGGATCAGAAAGGTGTCTGTTACCGGGAGGCGTCTGCTAACGTAGTGTCCATTAAGGGTTCCACTGTATTAAAGAAAGAGTAGAGAAAAACAGTTTTCTCGGAACTTTAATTTTGAAGATTCAACAAAACCTGAGAAGAGTTGCAAAAGAACAGCATAAACTAACGGAAAATGCTCCTTTTCTCCGATTTTCGAATTCTAATATATCTCAGCGAATATTGCACTGAAAAACGTGAAATCATTTTTGTTCGGTTCAGAAATTTTGTGACACACTGTATTTTTACTCTCAAAACGCGCACAGAGTGATTTCTGAACCCATTTGGAGCATTTTTTTTTTTTTTTTTAAATTGAAACTATACCTCTATGAATAACGGTTGATGAGATAAAGACCGAATTAGGAATTACAGGACACCGTGTGTAATACAATTTCACACAGGAACCCCCCTCAGATACAGTAACCCCTTTTTTACGGACAATTTTTTTTTTTATCCCGCGAATTTACGCAAAAGAGGGGTTATACTGTACTAATCAGATTTTATTATTATTTTATGCATGTAATACAGTTTCCCAACTTTTTTTGTCCCATCGGCCCCCAACGCAATCTAACCCGTAAAATCCTATGTTATACTCGTAGCTACTACCGCCCCCTCCCCCTGGACCATTCCATCGCCCCCGAAGGGGCGTTAACGTTGGCAATCACTGATGTAATAGATCATAAAGCTCTCTCTGCATTCGAAAAATCTCTCATACATTTGCCTCGAAGGTGATTGTCAAAAATTCTTATCCAATGCATCTCGCGCTCGTGAGATTTTTTTTTTCTTCTGAGCTGACACGTAATGAATCACACTATTTAAATTATATGTTATTAACTTCTTTTTTTTACACATTAGTGTACCATGAACAGGAATATTGTATGAAGTAATGAAATTAATACCAGGTTACGTGGAATAGGTTAAAAAATAGAACATATCCAAGAAAAGCTCAATTTTATTTAATACCACGTGGCACGCCATCAATTTTAGCACTTTTTAGAGAAACAATTTGTGATTGGGTGTGGCACCTCTTTTTCCTGCTATTGCTTTATCGAAGAACTATAATTTTCCGTATAGAAAAGGGGAAGAGAAATTATCATCACATCTGATGTTTTTGTTGAACTTTAGCGGGAGGAGTAGGAATATTGATGCTATATTTTACAAAAATCACTAAAAACCAGCCAATAGCAAATTCGACATGGCGTAAAAATTTTGCTACGATTTACTACAAATTTGACAGGAATTCGAATCAGCACGTTGCAATATAATAAACGACATTTTTTGTATATGTACCACAAAATTGACGAGAGGAAAATGGTCATCTTGCCGACACCATCAGAAAAATTTCGCCATACTTTATGAGGAAATTTGGTCGAGGGGGGAGAGGAATAACTTTACTTTCGTTTCATTTAATGTTAAATATGTCTACGAATATCATTCATATTTCTAAAGTCAAAATATTTGCATAATCACAGTCTTTTCATAATTTTTTATTTTATTTTAAATTTCCAATACCATGGAAGTGCAATCCAACCTCAGGTATTTTCAAGGTTGTGGTCCACTCTATGAGTGATCGAGTCTCTTGCTTAGGCTGACCATATTTCATCAGGGAAAAACGAGGGAAATTGAAACCCCGAATACAGAAAATCGCCAGTTGTCGCCAAAAATGATTCCAAAGTTAAACGAAGTTGCCTATTATTGAACTCATCGGAAGATCGCCAATATCTGGAGAGGAAGTGGATTAAAATGAATTCGTTCGACATGACAAACATGCGAGATGATTACTGTATTTTTTTTTTTTTTCGCGTTATAATTATCATATTATGAATGATTATCACTTATGAATCACTATCATTATCACTTATGAATCACTATCATTATCACTTATGAATCACTATCATTATCACTTATGAATCACTATCATTATCACTTATGAATCACTATAATTATCACTTATGAATCACTATCATTATCACTTATGAATCACTATCATTATCACTTATGAATCACTATCATTATCACTTATGAATTATAATTCATAAGTTAGGGAAATGATTTGAAGGGGGGGGGAGGGTTTGGGTGCACGATCTTGGCTTCCCATGCTTTCCTATGGGGAAAATCGCAATTTTTTTAAGGAGCATTTAAGAATTTTCTATTTACTTTAGGCACTCAATTTTTTTTTTACAAATACTATGGATATTTCTAAACAATTTAACACGATCATTTAGAATTTTCACTGTGGATTATTTTTTTCTTGAATTTTAAGTTGAACAACACGTAGCTTTTTCAAAAGACACCAACATTTACCCATATTTTGTGCCAAACATTTTTTTTAAATAATTTTAATAAAAAAATACACGTCTTAAAGTATGTAACACCATAGTGTTGAGTGACGCACAAAGTTTCGAGACATTTAAATGAGTGGTGTTCAAAGAAACGTTCCTTATTTAACAAAAATCAACAATTTTTGAGAAAGGAGCATTTTAATGGAAAATATTAGCATATATATAATGCTTGACAAAAGTTTATATTAAAATATTTTTAAAATATTTCTAGTACAGGTAAAATAAAAACACGGTTAGACGCAGAAAATTTCATAGCATTTGAAATGGAAAAATTCGAAAATGTATTTTTTGGAAAATTTGTGTGCAACAACCCACTTGATCCTTGATTTCAAGAGAGAATAGAAATTAAGTAAGCTCCGATGAAAATACTGGAAAACATGGTGTATTTTCATAAAAAAAAGTCACTGAAAAATGCGAAAATATTAGTGATATGGTGATCCTACTATTGTTTTACCGGATCGCGCTTAGCAATGTACTCTTACTTCTTCATTTTAAATGTTAAAGCGTGCAAACCGATTGGGACCGCAGTATTAATGGTTTTTACCATGTCCGATTCAGAAAGCGTGACACGAGTCTCCGATATAGGGTCTACCGACGTCAAGCGAATCACGTAAATGATTCGGGTTACAACTTAGTTTTTTCTTAATAACATCATTCAACCAAAAAATGATAAAATTTCAACGTCATATTAACAGTTTTCAAAATTAATCATAAATAAATATCATTGAAGTCAATTTTTGACGTCACATTATCAAGGCCGTCTTAAGAGCATCATGGGCCCCCGGGCCAAGTGATTTTTCTGAAGCCCTACCTGGCGAATTCTCGAAAATTTGAACCGGTTCTCATTTTTGTGAGGTCCTCTTCTTTTGAGGCCCACGGGCCGTGCCCGGATGGGCCCATGCGTTCACACGGCACTGCACATTATGTGTCATGCAGCTATATTGACTTTTTGCATAGCGAATCACGCGTGATTGGACACATCACCTGACATTTACGTATCACCATTTGTTTTTCTATCCGCTTTCATTCGTAAAATTCATTTGTATTCTATTTATGAACCACGTGATCAACTTAATTTAAGCATTTAACGATTAACCAGAAATTAATTCCCCAAATGGATAAATAGATAGAACCACTCCCAACCCTGTGGACTGATGTGAAGCACCTTACTTCCTTTACCTCAAAAGATGCAGAGTTGTCGGAAAAGTTAGCAGAGATTAATAGTTGTGGGCCCTTTGCCCCGTGTTCGCAAATATCAATCACTCGCGTCACTCTCCCCACGAAGACAGCCATCAACTCGATACAACGCACAAGCCATTTGACTAAAATGTATAGCTGAACCCAATGATTAGGGAGAAAAATTACACGTTCGCCCAGTGGCACATAAGGACCGGAGACCACAGCCTAGGATTTCGAAAGAAGTAGTGTGAAAAAGATTTATGGGCAAGAAAGAAGAAGAAACTGACATGTTGAAGTGGGAGAGATTTCAAAATGGTCTAAATTCACAATGTGTACAAAAAATATATACAGCGGACGGAAAACGAAGAAAAATTAACAAAAAAATACAAGATGAGATTTTCCATTTGGGGACATTTACAAGGGAAAATCTCATCTTGTACTCATTAGTAAATATTTGTCCATTAAATAATGAATTTGAAGTGATTGAATTACACTATCACGAAATACCGTCCTTGGATAAGACTGGTCTTTATAAGAGACCTCGAGTTGATCCTTTAATCATATATATCCTAATGACATTTCGCTTACGATATCCTTGGAGAATTTTTGTTTGAAACCAAAGCAATCTTTGCTGAGGATAAGCACTATCTCTGGAAAGACATCAATCCCCATGGAAGCCTCGAGCACGTGTCTTTTCCATCAGGGACACGGAAAGAAATTACGTCCCTTTTCCGGATAAGAAAATTCGTTAAAGATTATAACTCGAGTGAGTAAGAAAAAAAGAAAAAAGTTAGAGTTGAATTTATCTGCTTTTCCGTAAAAGCGAAATATTCTCTTTGGCTCTTATAGATTATAGGGAAAAGCTCATCTGATTTTTGTAGCAAATCATAAGAAAAGAGAGATTTTCTGGAATGTTTCACGCTGCTAAAAGCAGTTAAGTAATGTTGTAAGATCCCATTTCCTTTACAAGAAGAAAAAAATATATATATACATTAAAAAACACATAAGAGATATAGCCTTTTTGCCTACAAACCAACCAAATTCTACAAAGGATTTGAAAATATCGTCTGATGTTTTTGTTGAACTTTAGCGGGAGAAAAAGGAATATTTATGCTATATTTTACAAAAATCACTAAAAACTAGCCAATAGTAAATTCGACATGGCGTAAAAATTTTTCTACGATTTACTACAAATTTGACAGAAATTCGAATCAGCACGTTGTAATATAGTAAACGATATTTTTTGTATATGGACCACAAAATTGACGACAGAAAAATTGTCATCTTGCCGACACCATCAGAAAAATTTCGCCATACTTTATGAGGAAATTTGGTCGGGGGGGGGGGGAAGGGGAAATAACTTTACTTTCGTTTCATTTAATGTTAAATATGTCTACGAATATCATTCATATTTCTAAAGTCAAAATATTTACATATTCACAGTCTTTTCAGAATTTTTTATTTTAAATGTCCAATACCATGGAAGTGCAATCCAATCTCGGGTATATTCAAGGTTGTGTCCACTCTACGAGTGATCGAGTCTCTTGCTTACGCTGACCATATTTCATCAGGGAAAAATGAGGGAAATTGAAACCCCGAATACAGAAAATCGCCAGTTGTCGCCAAAAATGATTCCAAAGTTAAACGAAGTTGCCTATTATTGAACTCATCGGAAGATCGCCAATATCTGGAGAGGAAACAAGCAATACTGCAAAATAATACAATATCGAAATGCCCAGTATTTTTACTGGGCATTTCGAAGGATAGAGGTAAAGATTTAAGATTCTTTTTTTCTTTACAATACACTGTTCAGAACTTTAGTGATGATCCAACTGTGCAGCGCGAACGTTAAAATACTAACTCGAGGACGCAAGTGGGGGTTTGTCAGACCCCAATTTGTATTTCCGTGATAATGAGTCCTTAATCATTACAACGGCAATCCCGAAATATCTCGGGCTCTTAAAAACTCTCTCAAAACGGCAACCCTGAGCCCACATACTGTAGAAAGTTTTCTTCTCCTGATATCACGTTTTCCTTCCATCTTATCCTCCCGTCCTGTCAATAAACTGCCAGTGGGCGGAGTCAGCATTTGTTCAAAGTTTGATATCAGAAGGGGACGATGTTTTTCGTTTCGAGGTAGCATAGGCTTAGTATTATTGCGTACAGTTCCATAAATAACACAAACGATTTTTTTTTTCTCTACCTTGTTTTTTTATCATTATTATTATTTTGTGCTGCAAAGCTTTTATCGGCTCGCAATCGGGGGGGGGGGGGGAAGGGAGATTCTGGTAAATAGGTGACAAGTTCCAGAAGGTTTAGTGATTCCAGTGTGGCAGTTATAATGCGGATCAAGAAAGTTTTAAAAACCTCTTGAAGGGGTTAATGTGCTGGGACAAGATATCTCCGCCCTGTGTAGATGGAAGAAATGCACACATTCGCTTTCTCTCTCCCTTCTTTCGGGACTCTTCGGGTGAGGTAGCCCAGGGGGTCTATTACGCTCATGTCGTTATGCCCGCGTTTCAAACGTGTTTGGGGTTTGCGATGCATTGTGGGATAGATTTACGTCACCATCGCTAAAGGTTGATTTTTCTCACATCGTTACTAGCGATTTTCGTTATCGACATCGCTACGTAAAACGTTAACTAACGAGAACCGGAGACCACTCGTTATGTTCGCGTTACGGAAATAAACATGGCCGCTCGCGCGTACATTTTTCGATGAAGGTGAGAGCAACGGAGACAAATTAGTTAGAATTGGAAATTATTCATTCATTATTAATTTATCAAATTGTTCATTATAATGAATAATAATTCTCTGAATTACGTTCCTTAATTTAGTAACATGATTTAGAGACAGCATTATCGTTTAAAATGTTATCTGTACACATACTGATTGGAAAAAATTATTCATAGTGGTAAATCGTTATAAATTATTATACTCGGTACAAACATAAATCACTCTACAAAACGGTTTTTTTTTAAATCTTGCATGTAAATGCCTTTATTCTAATCTTAAACTCATCTCAATATAAGATTATTATTTAACTGGTAAATCTCTCTACCGCGATGTTTTCAAGACATTTTGAAATTCACTATAATATTTTTTTTACATCTCGTTCAAAATCGACGTTAATATATATTTAAACGTCTCCAGATTTTCCCCTTCTTAATTCGTTTAATAACATTGATATTTTGTGATATCAATTAAGTATTGCTACTTTCTGTGCAGTACACAGAAGCGTAATGCAGTAAACACCATTACACACACACTATACTCTGCGCACTAAGTACAATATAAAAAATCAAAGTAAATTTTATTAATCAACAAATAAATTTTTTCTAATCCTTGAGTGCATTTTCTGATCGGAGTATAAAAAAGATGTCAACAACAGTGTAAATTTAGTGGCACTTCATTCTTATGTGTGAAATAAGGAAACCAATTGTCTAATTGATGATGTAAATAAAAGGTTACTTGTTCTTGATTTCGACTTAATATCAAGACGGTAGATTAAATGTGTTAAAAACATGGTAATGTATGATGATGATATTTTTGATAGTCGTTTTGCAAATTCATATCATTGAACTTCAATAGAAAATCATTTTTTAAACGTAATAATTTAGAAAATTTCCCCGCGCCAATATCATGTGCGTGTATAGCCTACCTTTTTCTCAAATATTTGATGAAAGTAAAAAGAATCCGGATGAATTAAAAAGAAAATGTAGCTTAGAAAATTAGGGACAACCAACGCGCACGAGTAAATAAAATAATAATAACGCACGTGCTGCAACACTCGTTGATAGTGATGATGATTATCAGCAGCGGAAAAAATTATCCGATTGGTCCATCCCTTTCGGAGCTAACGCAACTCTCGCACCAGGGAGTTTTTCGTAAAATAGATAACGACATACCCCGGGTTGCTGAGAAAAATCAAGTTTTTGACAATGGTCGCTGAGATTTGCGTTATCAGGCTCGTTGAGAATTTGCGTTAAGGGCGTGACGTCACTAACGACCTCGTTGTATAACGACGTGAGCGTAATAGACCCCCTGGTCGATAAGATACTCGCCTAAAGTACCAAAGGATGTTTAGAGGTGTCGCGAGTTCGATACCCGGTTCGTCCTTGTCAGAAAACTTTCCTGACACAGGGATACAACAAAACGGCGACTTGACCGCAGGAAAAAAACTGCTACCTCAGGGAGTTCCCCCATCGACGGTTAGCGCACCAACCTCTCGATGAGTATAAAAAACAAGCCTGCCGTTCGGAATCGGCAATAAATTGTAGGTTTGGTTTTTGTAAACCCTGATAGTGATTTTTTTTCTTCTCACATATGATGTATCTTATTAGAGTGGAAGAGAAGAGGTAGGATGAGGATGAAAAGAAATATAACTTTGTGCCTACATTCTTACCACCCTATCTTTTATAGTCTTACTCTCTTATTTGTGTGTTTTTTCTTTCCCTTTGCCTAACGTGCACTTGGGTTAGAACAAGGTTACTATATTTATTACCGATTCGTCAAATAGAAAGCATCCGAATTTCTTGCCAATTCACTTGGGGGGCGCAGTAGCCCAGGTCGATAAGATACTCGCCTAAAGTACTAAAGGATATTTAGAGGTGTCGTGAGTTCGATACCCGGTTCGTCCTTGTCAGAAAACTTTCCTCACACAGGGGTACAACAGAAACGGCGACATGACCCACAGAAAAATTCCCACATCAGGGGTTAGCGTACCACCCTCTCGATATAAGTATAAAAAAAGGCTGCTATTCCGAATCGGCTATTAAATTGTAGGTCCTAGTCTAATTAGCCCTCGTGAGCCGAAAATGACCGTGGTGCGACGAAAATGATCAATGATCAATTCACTTGCAAGCGAAGGGGTTAGTCATTTTTTGCTGGTCCGCATTATTTCCTCCCTTTTATTGCATTTATTTCTTGCCGATCCTCAAGTTATTTCTTCTTTTTACTCTGTTTTGCGGGTCCTCAAATCATTTCCCTACAGGCATGAGGCATAATTAGTTGACATCCATGCCCGAACCGGGATCCGAATCCAGACCTGAACAGTGTGAAGCTAATTCCCTAACCACTCGAAGGCCGAGCTGCCAATTTTTGTAAAAAGATAGCTTTTTTTTCATCAATGAGTAATAATTCGATTAAAAAACTCTAAAATTTTAATGACTATTTTCACTCCTAAACGAAATTTGGGAGTAAAATTGAACTTTGATGAGTGAGAGAATCATGTGAGTGGAATTTGTGGCACTCATGCTTAACCGAACCCCACATGACCTTTTTTTTTCTTCTTCTTCGAACCTTTTTTTCCTTTCATTATTTTCCTAAAGATATGTAGGCGCCATATACAGGGTGCACAGCAAACAGGGGTATGGCTTTTTACTGGTGAACCATTGATTCTAGAGGTGCTGCCAGTGAGAAAAAGTTTTCAAGTAACGTGTAGTACTCAAATATGACATTCATGCTTCGAGGAGATGTATAGTCAATTAAAAAAAATAATAACTTTTTAATCATTCCCCTGTGCCACAAAACCCAATTAGAAAGTTGTTTCCCTGTGTACCGAAAAAAAAATCCACGTTTCTAAGTGTAATATTCACCGAGATATTCTCGAATTCGAAAAATGGAGGAAATTTGGGGGAAAAAACATTAAATACGGGTAAAAAACACCTTTTCCGCATTTAGAGCTACTAAACCACAAATGCACCTCGTCCATATTCCTCTGCGGACCTTCTAACGAATTGGTACATTTTGGAATGTGTGTTAGCCCGTTCGGGTTTGAGGCCGTTCTCGTAAGTACGTAAGCGAATGCCGTTCAATGATTTCAAATTGCGTTGTGTATATATAAAGTATAATAACCCAGGCAAAGTTTACACAAAGTAGTCATACACGAGATGCTGGAAGTTAATTAGTTTATTTACACTCTAGTTAATTGAATTAATGCAACTTGTATTTTTCATGCCATATCATCATCCTTATTAAAAATTATTAATACATATTCCATTCAAGGATACTTAACAAAATCTTCGGTTGGCCCCCAAAACAATTAAGCTCTTGGCCCTGAACATTATATGACCCGTGATTTTCCATTACATCTCAGTTCGCCCCCAAAACAATTAATTACTAGTACCTACACTATATGTCACATATGGGAGAGAGAATATAATCCATGCATCACTCACCAGGTGAGACCCTTCTCCAGTCTTTAGCTTTAGCCCCTTAGACACTCATCGCAGCCAAGAAACGATTCCTCTGATTACAACTCTCGTCTTCCCAAGTCATCTCTTTTCAGTCTAGTTTGTTACTGCATTTCTAACTCTCCAATTCTCAATTCCCCCGTATCCAGATTTTCTCATCCCTTTAAGATTTCATTACGGACGTCCCCCGTCCCTTGGAAAACTCCACCCATTTAATTTGATTTGATATTTTACCCATCATCTCTAAGTTTCTATTCGTTTCTTGAAGGTTTATTCATAAGATTGGCCACTGCCGATCCATCCCTAATTTCTTTGTCCAAGCGACTCTCCCTTCAGGACCCCGAGAACCCCAACGGCCATGGCCTAACCTTTAACCTACATCGAAGCTTCCCATGACTAACACTCGGCATTTTAGATCCTCTGTTATACTTTAATTGCACCCCCTAAATAAAGGGATTCTACTTCTACTTAAATGGCCGTCAACTATTCTCAATCTTGAAATTTGTCTATTCATTCGTTGGTCCCCTTTATTTTCTACGATTCCCCGCTTTTTTTCTCCAAGAAAACACTCCTCGGACGATCCCTTTTGCCTAGGGCACCCCTGAAGTACAACCGACCAGATGCTTTGTGACGGTAACTAAAACATTCCCTAATGAATGGCGATTGCCCCATCTATTTACATCGGTCTGTGATTGTATTTCTTTTTAATTGGGACTATGTTCCCACCGCTTGGACAAAGCTTCTTCCATCGACATGACGCCGCTTACTTTAAACCCTCAAGAAACATGTCTACCATCCATAGACAACCATTCTTATTTACGTTCCTATTGTTCAATTATTTGTTTGCTGTACATATAGTAGATCGGTTACTGTCGCCTGCTATCGGTGCCTGACCTACAGTTCTAAATAGTTAAATCCAAAAATCAAATTAAATACTCCCAAACTATCAATTTTAAATATATCTGAAAATAATAATTTTAAATATTCCCTCTATTCTCTATTCCTATTTAACTAGCACGAGCTAGTTAACATGTGTGTGTATGTATAGCGAACCTTCCGTGAAGTTTGTTTCTATGTAATACTTGTTATGTGTAGAAACCGAATAGGTTTGAGAAGAGAGAGAAAAAAAAAGAGATTCCCATTCGTGGGTTGAGGAGACGAGTCCACTTTATAAGGAATGGGGGTCAGTTGGACTCCCCACGTGCCCTGTCAAGTTAATAATAAGAAATTATGATTATACATTTCGTAGGCTATTCCACAATAGTATCAGATCAGACTTGTGTCACTCAAACAACATAGGCCACGTCCTTCGTGAATGATCACCATACAAATTTGATTATGTACGTGATCAGTCACGCGATCCGAAATATTAGTACATTCTCAAGTATCAGAACCACAGATGGGAGATTCAAATTCATTAAATCTATACTGTCTATAGTTTAGAGAGAGATGACATTTAATAAACTATAGATTTTCATTCACGCACACGTTTCAGGAGAATCGAATATCACACATACGTACAAACAACGAATAATAAGATAATTATGAATGTGTTTACATTCGTTTTGAGAATTATAGTAATCGAGATTCCGCTAATAATTTGATACGGTGAGCACGTGGAAACCTTGATGATAAAAATAAAATAAGATAATACTTTGTCTCAAATGTAACCACTTTTAATGAAAGGTTCATATCTGATTACTGGACTGGAAGCTAATTAAGAAGGTACCTCTACCTAATGGATGATCGCATAATTAGTTTTGTCTTGTTTCGTTATTATGAGTTGTCTTTAATTAGTTTCCCCTCCTTCATAAAGGCCGAGATCAAATTTTCATTTGATTAAGCGCAGATTATTTTTTAATTGATATGTTCATAGGGAAAAAAATTGTGCTTATTGAATTCATATCCCGCTCATTTTTTGTCATATCAATTACGCTTCGACTCACGGTTTATAGTCGCTCCGGGTGGATTTAGAACCGAACCAAATTTTATTCAGGTTAATACCAAGTACAAAAATTATTTATATATTGCAGGAAGAGAAACAACCAACTACAGATATATATCAAAAATTAAATAATAGCTGTTACAATGTTGTTACACTACTTACTTAATACAAATACAAACACAAAGGCTACAACAGATAAATTACCCAACGAGGTGACTTAAAAAAAGTAGGCCCAAAAAAAATAATATGGATCTCAAACGTAACTAAAATACAGCAACCCAATATAAAATCATACATCTCGAAAATAATTAATAATACATAATACACTGCTTAATGAAAAATATTATGGTTGTCTTATTCTAAGTATGGATAGCTTAGCAATTTATCAAAATATGTTTATAGTACTTCGTTTTAAACGTGTCAATTGTGTTACTGTGCACGATACCCCCTTCCCGGAGGTAAGCTATTCCATTTATTAAGGACATTATTGAAGAAAAACTCCTTGCGACACCACAACCCGGATTTGTCCCTTACTAAAAGATACTGGTGTCTCCTTGTCCGAGCAGTTGATTGACGGTGTATGGCTCGTGTTCCATCCTATCCCTCTCGTTGAAAATTTTAAACACTTCGACCATATCCCCCGTCACCTACGTTCCTCCAATCTAAATGTATTCAAGAAATCAAGTCTCTCTTACTAGCTCAAGCCTTATGTGCCAACAAGAGCACGCGTAGCTCTCCTCTGCTCCCCTCTCAACACAGTCCATGTCCCTCTGTAGGTATGGTCTCCAAAGACGAACTAAGCCACGGAAAAGCGGAAGAATGACTTTAAGAGAACACGAAGAGAATGAAACCGAGCGTTATATTTGCTTATTTTGACCACCGCTGGACAATGCTCAGAAATCCTAAGCCGCTTGTCATGTCCCTCGTATACATTCCTATGCGGAATGCCGGTACATGTCGGAGGAATGTGTGTTGTGATTTAATGTGTGGCCCTTAATATGTATTTGTGTTGCCAGAGTTGTGCTTACTTTCGTCGTGCTTGTTCTCGCTAGTGTTGCCATATGCTTACCATATTTTACTGTCACTACAGTGAGTACAATAATTTTCAATGTAAAATAAAAATTTGTAGCAATGGCAAAAACTTATTTATAGAAAAGTTTGTTAAATAAAATCAAAATTCACACATATAACATAACAGATGCTTATTTATGTTTCTTTATCAATGTCTGGAATACAGAATTGGACTTTACGTGTCAACCAGACTAAAACTTTAGTTCTCTCCAAATACTGCCTACCCACGCCTGAACGGTTCGGATTCCGAACAGGATAATTCGGAAAATCAGTCGATACATTTGGACATGAATGTTGAAATGTCCTCTCCACATGCTAATATAAGATTCCTCGAAAGACTGGTTATATTTTTGGAGATGATGAATACAATAAAGAAAATTCATTCAAACACTCACACTTCCGGCCCAACTCAATCGGTAGTAAATTACCCATCGGGCGATAGGTTTGGAAGTCTGTAAGACCAGTCGAGGCTCAGGCTCTGTCCCTTGAGGGATATAAGCCTTTTACCCCGAGGGGTAGGACCACACTGGAGAGAGCTGACTGCGCCGGGCCGAAGGGCTTGGGTTCCAAGTCCCCCGATCCAGAGTCCGGGGTTTGAAAGTCTGGAAAGATGTCGTATATCTATAAACAAGCGTTAGCCTGGAAGTCGAAGTTATGCAGACAACAGCAATGGTCACCTTCAAAACTGCTCAGATGAGATTAGACCTGTTGAAATAAACCAAAGGCAATCTATAGATAACTTCAAAATACCCGAAGCACCATCAAAAACAAACTCAAAAATGCATTCTCTAGCAAACCAGGTCACCCCAAGGTTTTTAGTGCCGAGAAAGAACTAGCATTTCCTAGTCACGTGGCAAAATGGGTGATTATTGGTTCCTTGGCCTTCAAAGCTTGTTAAAAGAGGTATTCCTTTGATCAACTTTTAAGACATAACATTATTAAGTAAAAATTTCAAAGGTAACCCATGCAGATAACGCTATTTTGATGATCAATACAAGCTGAAATATAATTTTTATATCAAAATTTTTGTTTACATACATAATTTTTGTTACATAAGATAGCCTATCGATATAGAAAAGGTCACAAGAACATAAAAGTAATAATAATATCAGGTTTATATTAGAAAGTGAATTTGAAATTTTTTTGAAAATAGGCCAAAGAGTAGCTAAAGTTTACTATATGGAATTAAAATTTCACGAAGGCTTCATTGCGGGGGAAAAACGGGGCATTTTCATAAAAATTCAGGGTACTCCCAAATTTTAGGAAATAGGAGGGTGTCTCGGGACATACGTGTCATGGCCATCCTACGTCCGGAAGCGAAATGGATGACACTTTCTTTTATTTTGCATCTCATACAAAAGAAAAAGTGCATCACTAGGTTGGATCGCTATGTAATCCACTTTGACCGTACCTCATATCTTTCTTGACTGAAAAAAAAAAACCTATACAAGGTGACTCACAATGTATATATGTACTGTACATAGCAGCAGAAAGCTGCCGGGAAAAAAAAACGTCCATTGGGAAATCATCTTGAATTTGGTAGGATCCTGGGTATCAGAAGTTGTCCTTTCTGAGAGGAAAATATTGAACGTACGTGCATCCTACATCTTGAACATCAGTCGTATATCGGGCTACAGTAGATAAGATTATAACAGCTCATATACCCACCTCCATATCATCGCCGAGACAATTAGATTAGTTAGTTTATTATTAATTAATAATTAGTTTATCAACCTTTGTGAAAACAAGGACGAGTAAAATGTCTGGAACAATTTGACGGACCATTCGAGTCCCGTATTACGGGGCATTCCTGTAATTTTCGTTCTGATTTTTTTACACATTTATTGCGTTTTTTTTCAACGGTACTTATACACGCACACGCGCGCGCGCGATTTCATAATACAAATATTTTTAATGATAATTATGGCAAAAATTATAAATACATTTATATCACATATTTGTCAAATTCAACGTTTTGTCCTCAATTTTTTTGAAATTTTAATTACGACTGGTGGTTGTACCTACTTGTGACAATGTTTTGGATGACAATTGGCGATGTCCCGTAATTTACTGATTATTATTTAAGATCCCAATTTGCCGAACTTTATTTTCCACAATGAAATATGGTCATCAGATGATTTGAATATGTTTTTTTTCGTGGAGTACATTTTTGTTCATCACGATTATTAGCAGCCCGTTATTTCCACAGCTTTCATCAATTTTTGCATTAATTAGCAAATCGCATTTAAGGCAATAAATTGCGATTCTTGGCAAAATTTTGTGAGATTTCAGTATTTAAGATCGGAATTTCCTGCATTCTCCTCGATGATGTTAGTAGCAAAGAGATTTTTCATCTTGGAAAAATTCTGGAATTATTTTTCAAAAAATTATGTATCGATTCTGGAATAATTTTTATTTTTAGTGGGGGGGGGCTGAAATTATTTTTTCCCCATTTATTTTGTGAATTTTCATCAATTCTGGAATTAATTCTTTCATTTATTCTGAATTGCCTTGAATGAATTATTTTTCCTACTTTAGATTCTGAAATTTCATTAGTTCCCGAACAATTTCTTCCATTAGGTCCTAATTTTGAATTGGTTTTGGAATTATTTCTTCCATCAATTTAAAATTTTCTTCAGTTTGAAACTTTAATTCTTTTTTATTTTCTTCTGTTAATTTACATTCAGTCTATATTTTTTTTGTATGGATATTTTTCAGCATTCCTGCATATTTTGTAATAATGTACGAATTTTTAGATGTATATTCCCTTCTCCTAGAGAATGTATTAGATCGGGGCTAAGGGGGCCCTCGGAATTATTTACTTCTCTTTCCCCTCTAATACAGGGTGGTCAAAAAGTTCGTAGAAAGTTTAAAAATGAATAAAAACCTGACCTGAATTGAGACTGTGACGCCGGCTCCACGGCACATATTTACAGGCCATTCTTCTGGTCTTATCAATGGGCACCCCTGTGGGGGCCTAATAATGAATAAAAACCGGAAAAATTACCGAAATAAAAAATGGTTTACAGGGTTAGCATCGTTAAAGGTCACGGGGATTTTTTTTGACAGGAAAGAAAACCCTCCAGAAACAGTCATAGGTGGCGCTGGTACGCGTGACTTCGGTGGAAATATGCAAATGAGACGGTTATAAGAACTTGCGCTAATAATCTACAACCAGTTGACCGTTGTAAACCGTGTATATGGACCTGCTGCACTCTGCCGTTGCTGGATTTGTGACTCGCCTGAAATATGTTATCCCCTGTTGTGGCCGCTGTAATAAACGATTTGCAGGCATTCTGTTCGTTACTTGCGTATCTTTTTTTTTTTTTACTCGTGTACGTCAACGCCACCTATCGGCTGTTTTTTGAGTTTTTTTTCCTGTCTTAAAAAAATTCCCGACAAATCGTTTTTATTTCGGTTATTCTTCCAGTTTTTATAAATTTTTAAAGTCTCTACACCGCCTTTTTGTCCACCTTGTATTTCGCACCGGGCTCAGCGTCTTGTAAGGCCACCCTATTCTGAAGTTTCCACTCTACATCAGTGGTTCTCAACCTTTGAAAGCCGACGGCCCAGTTGATTACTTTTTTATGAAGGCCCGGTCATACACACGAATAATGGGAAATAAAGGAGGAAAAATGAAACAGTGAATCACTCACGGCCCGATATGACTGATGTCAGGTCGGTACCGGGCCGCTGCCCGGCGGTTGAGAAAAACTGCTCTAGATGCTGATTCATGACACCTATCGTGTGTGTGTGTCCGCCATCTATATTTTAAAGGATTTTCACCATTTAATTTCAAACATGAAATAAAGTGAAACCTCACATTACAATGATACGTGATATAACAAGATAAATGCCTCTACAACGATCTTTTTTCAAGTCTTGTTTGGAAATGCCTGTAGTCTAATGTTAAACTATCATCTCTCGTTATAACGATAATCGCTCTACAACAATATTTTCTCTTGATCCGCAGAATATCAATATATCAAGATTTCACTGTATTTCTTTTTCCTTAGGAAAAAAATTGTCTAAAAGTGAGACATTTCACCAATGAAGGGATATTTTAGAGAAATGGAACAAATACTAAAGTAATAGAGTTCCCCCGCTTAATGTGATCACATCGGGACTCAAGTTTCTGATAGAAATAACGGAAAGATAACTATATTAAGAAAAGTCCCGTTTGCAAGAAGTGACTATACATACCGTTTGAACGAATGGGACGTATGGGTAAACGGGACAACAATTTTTCTTCCCCACATAATTGATTGCAATATTACTGAATCGTTTCTATTTTTTTTTTCCTATTCTAAAACGGGATCTATTTTTTCCCCCTTAAGAGTTAAAATCCTGCATTTTTTTTATTATTCAGCTATTGTGAGCTGAATGTTTATCACAAATTACGGTAGTTTTTTAATGTACACAATATGCCAGGGCCACTTTACCAGGCACGTTGCTCGGTGCAAAAATAATAGACTGGTGGGGGGCACCCCAGCCCCGATTTTTCTCTTCTGTGAGAGAGGGAAATTGGAAATCAAGAAAAATATAAAAGAAATAATTTCAGAATTCCCGAAAATTTGGAATAAAAGGAAGAAATAACTCCAGAAATTGATGAAAATTCGGGATAAATGAAAAAAAAAAATAGTTTCGGAATTGATGAAATTCAGAACAAAAAATTCAAATTCTGAGAAACTTCAGAAAAAACGGAACTTTTCTCATTTTTGGAATTCTCTCTGAACTCTTTCATCATTCAGAATCGATGAAATCCAGAATTATTTATTTTTTTTCTTATCTTAACTTTATTTTTTCAAAAAAATAATAATATGAAAGAAATAATTATTTTAATTTATAATATTTGTTGAAAGAGAGACGAAATCTAAGATGAAAGTTCAGAATTCCAAAAATGAGAGAAGTTCAGAATTTCAGAATTGCCGAAAATTTGGAATAAAAGAAAGAAATAACTCCAGAAAAATTGATGAAAATTCAGAATAAATGAGAAAAAAAAATAGTTTCAGAATTTTAGGAAAAATAATTCAGAATTACAAAAATTCAAATTCTGAAAAACTTCAGAAAAAAACTGCACTTGTGTGATAAAGTTCAGAATTCCAGAATTGATGAAAATTCAGAATTTATTTTATAAAAAAGAGTCCTAGATATATGGCGGAAATTCAGAATTCATGAAAGAAATATTTCCGGAATGAGTTATTTATTTATTTCTAGATGAAAATGCAGAATTCTAGAATTGATGAAAATTATATGTTTCCCTCGAGAAAGTCTCTCCGGAAAAGAAATTTGAATCTGGTTAAATGAAAGAAACTGATCAAGAACTGATGGAAAGCGCTCTATATTTTCGTCATAAATTTGACTTCACTAAATGAAGGCCATTGCAAAAGCAGCTCCACACGTATATGGACTGATTAAGAAATTAAGTACGGAAGTGCTTGTCAACAAGGGAAGGGGGAAAGAACACCGTCTAGCATCCTACATAGTCTTGCAGCCTGATAACGATAACTTACAGGGAAAAGATTAAGTTTGGTTAAAAAAACCTTAGCTTCAAACTTTCGACGAAAATATTATCCGAAGTCTTGATAACTTTTAACGAATTTTTCCCCATGTTATGATATTAATCCTTGCAAAAGTGATAACCGTTCCCAAACGATAACATTGCCCGTGATTCTAATAAGAGGCGCCAACTTTAATACTAATTCTAAGGCTAGGATTATACTATAAAAGTTTCATAAAAGTTCATTTATGAAACTCGAAAAATACAACCAATAAGGTGATCGATTGCATTTGCTAGAATGCTACCAATGCTCTTATTGGTTGTATTTTTTCATTTTTCAACTTTTATAAACGTATTTTTATCAAGCTTTTATAGTGTAATCCCGGCCTAAGTCCTAAATAATTCGTCCACGATAGCATTGAAAATAATAGGTTCAAGAAATAAGTAACGAGAAACCCGTTAAAAGGAACTTTTCCGGCAAATTTAGAACTTTCAAGTTTCGGTATTTACCAAGGCTTAAGTGAGCGATTAGTTCATACACGTCTCCCAGCTGGAGGGCATGCTAAAGAAAAAGAAACGCGATAGAAACTCTTCTAAATCTTTATTCACTCTAGAGTCTAGACTCACGTCATCTCCACGTGTTTCGATGGAATTTCGAGAACTTACAATTGAGAAAATACTTTATTCACGAGTTACGAATTCCGTGGATTTCCTCTCGGAAAATGCGGAGATGCTTCAAAAGTAGGACATAACTTCAAAACAGTGACAAAGAGAGAGAGAGAGAGAGAGAGACAGAGAGAGAGAGAGAGAGAGAGAGACAGACAGAGAGAGAGAGAGAGAGAGAAGAGAAGAGATAGAGAGAGAGGGAGCAATGAAACAAATAATTCATTTAATGGGACATTCTCGGAATTCCAAGCCGGTTTGTGAAGTTAGACATAACTTTGGCTAATAGATGGAGCCAAAGTCTCCGTGGAGTTTAAAGCCGCCTTACTGAAATATATCTATTGCGATGGATGCGTATGTCTCAAAGATGACAAATTTGAGCTGATACAACGTTTCCAACGTACAGGACTCTTGCTGTAAACAACGACGTTGATATGGCGAAGCCTTCTTGAAATAAAGTTACAGCAAAGAAAGGAAATGGGTATTTTTTATGGCTTTTGTTTGGTTTTCTATGGCTATTTTAATGGTTTATTTTTGTTATATTTTCTGTTCGAGGTATTAGCTTTTCGTCAAATGAAGGTACTGTACGTATATAAAATTTCCAAGTACAGCATGTCTCTTTGGACGATGGAAATTATTGCATATACACAGACAACGACAGATAATACATGACAACTGGTACAAGGGCCAGACATGGCATTACATGACACGCGTAATACCCCCCCCCCTCCCCCCGATAAATATGGAACGGTTCTATTTTTTGGAATCCTCAGTCTTTATGATGATGATACGACCTAAGAATCCGTGACTGTTCCTATTTTATGACCGAATTCGAGATTGGGTTACATGATTAGGATTCGCGGTTCTTTTATTACAGAAGCAATAAATGACGCAGACGCCTTTATGATACGTATAACAGTTGTATAGTGACCATTCATTTGATGTTTTCTTGGACACGATGAGATAACATTTATGCGAGTTGTAATTAGAATCAGACATTATTTTAGAAAGATTATAACCGGTATGGACCGTCAATACGAAACATTTCTGATGCTTGTAATGCAACATTATTCACAACCAGGGGACAATGATGTCTTAAGAGCGTTGTCATTGTTTTTCATTAATTCCGAATTTCATTGTCTTTTATCAATTCTGAATTTTCATCATCTTTCATCAAATCTGAATTTTCATCATCTTTCATCAAATCTGAATTTTCATCATCTTTTATCAATTCTGAATTTTCATCATCTTTTATCAATTCTGAATTTTCATCATCTTTTATCAATTCTGAATTTTCATAATCTTTTTTCCAGTCACGAGCACTGCTTGTGCCCATCTTCAAAAGAAGAGCACCCTTACGACAATTTTCATCATTTTTCATCAAATCTGAATTTTCATCATTTTTCATAAAATCTGAATTTTCATCATTTTTCATCAAATCTGAATTTTCATCATTTTTCATCAAATCTGAATTTTCATCATTTTTCATCAAATCTGAATTTTTATTAGTCGCGAAATTATTTCGTTCATTTGTTCCGCAATCATTTCTTTTATTATTTGTAATAAATTTTTTAGTTCTGAAACCATTTTTCCTGAAATTTTCACCAGTTTCGAATTTTCATTAATTTTTATTATTTCTGAAATTATGAAATGTTATATTCGTGAAATTACATGCGTTCATAAAAAAATAATTCAATCACCCTTTTCCGCATTCCTGTACACATGTATATATTTTTATATTTTTTATAATCAAATTTTATTCACTTTAGAACCAAGTACACAAAAAACACGAGAAAAAATAAATAAAAAACTAGATATCAAAGATCCTACACTAGACGTATTCTTTATAAATACAGCCTATGCCTTTTTGGATACAGACTTGGAATACGCCTCCAAAAATATTCAAAATCGGGACTCAAGTGAAGGTTCTTCGAAACCAACACGCGCTGAAACATCATGCGAAAATTTCAATTGCCCACTTGCCGGCAGGGTTTCTCATTTTTTTCTGCACAGAAAATGTCAGTTTCTTCTCCCATTCTATTCATTATGTCTATGACTACAAATAATAGACAATTACGGAGAATCGTACTTAATATTTGTTTAAAAAACTCAAAATTTTGATTCACTTATTTACACACACACATTTCTTACTTATTTACTTACCTTTTTTTGAAATTCACATTTTTTTTGCAAAGCTTTTATTTTGAATGTTTTTGCATGTAATATATAAACTGAAGAGCCAAAAAAACTGGTACAGGCATGCGTATGCAAATAAAGAGATATGGAACCAACCAGAGTACGGTGCTGCGGTCGGCAACGCCTATATAACACAACAAGTGTCTGGCGTAGTTGTTAGATCGGTTACTGCTGCTACAATGCAGGTTATCGAGATTTAAGTGAGTTTGAACGTGGTGTTATAGTCGGCGCACGAGAGATGCGACATAGCATCTCCGAGGTAGCGATGAAATTTGGATTTTCACGTACGACCATTTCACGAGTGTACCGTGAATATCGGGAATCCGGTAAAAAATTAAATCTACGACATCGCTGCGGCAGGTCATGCAAGAACGGGACTGACGAGAATCATTAAACGTGACAGACGTGCAACCCTTCCGCAAATTGCTGCAGATTTCAATGCTGGGCCATCAACAAGTGTCGGCGTGCAAACCATTCAACGAAACATCATCGATATGGGCTTTCGGAGCCGAAGGCCCACTCGTGTACCCTTGATGACTGCACGACACAAAGCTTTACGCCTCGCCTGGGCCCGACAACACCGACATTGGACTGTTGAGGACTGGAAACACGTTGCTTGGTCTGACGAGTCTCGGTTGCAATTGCTTCGAGCTGATGGACGTGTACGGGTATGGAGACAACCTCATGAATCCATGGACCCTACATGTCAACAGGGGACTGTTCAAGCTGGTGGAGGCTCTGCGATGGTATGGGCCGTGTGCAGTTGGCGTGATATGGGACCCCTGATACGTCTAGATACGACTCTGACAGGTGACAGGTACGTAAGCATCCTGTCTGATCACCTGCACCCATTCATGTCCATTGTGCATTCCGACGGACTTGGACAATTTCAGCAGGACAATGCGACACCCCACACGTCCAGAATTGCTACAAAGTGGCTCCAGGAATACTCTTCTGACTTTAGACACTTCCGCTGGCCACCTAAATCCCCAGGCATGAACATTATTGAACATATCTGGGATGCCTTGCAACGTGCTGTTCAGAAGAGATCTCCACCCCCTCTTACTCCTACGGATTTATGGACAGCCCTGCATGATTCATGGTGTCAATTACCTCCAGCACTACTTCAGACATTAGTCGAGTCCATGCCACCTCGTGTTCCGGCACTTCTGCGTGCTCGCGGGGGCCCTACACGATATTAGGCAGGTGGGCCAGTTTTTTTGGCTCTTCAGTGTATATTCTAGTTTTTAGATTATGAACTAGATTGTGTATATTAGCAAGGCCCGGGTATTGTTGCCCAAAAAAAATCTTGAAAAATGACTAAAAAATGCCCTAAAAATGAGAAAAAAAAATGCCATCAAAGTAATAAAATGGAAGTTCCCTTGAAAAACCGGTTATGTTTAAATGTAGAAAGAAAAAGTTTTGACAGCATTAAAATATCATGTGTAAATAGTTTTCTCAGCATTTAGATTTCATATAAAAAAAAAAAAAAAAAAAAAAAAAAAAAAAAAAAAAAAAAAAAAAAAAAAATAAAATAAAATAAAATAAAATAAAATAAAATAAAATAAAATAAAATAAAATAAAATAAAATAATAATAATAATAATAATAATAATAATAATAATAATAATAATAATAATAATAATAATAATAATAATAATAATAATAATAATAATAATAATAATAATAATAATAATAATAATAATAATAATAATAATAATAATAATAATAATAATAATAATAATAATAATAATAATAATAATAATAATAATAATAATAATAATAATAATAATAATAATAATAATAATAATAATAATAATAATAATAATAATAATAATAATAATAATAATAATAATAATAATAATAATAATAATAATAATAATAATAATAATAATAATAATAATAATAATAATAATAATAATAATAATAATAATAATAATAATAATAATAATAATAATAATAATAATAATAATAATAATAATAATAATAATAATAATAATAATAATAATAATAATAATAATAATAATAATAATAATAATAATAATAATAATAATAATAATAATAATAATAATAATAATAATAATAATAATAATAATAATAATAATAATAATAATAATAATAATAATAATAATAATAATAATAATAATAATAATAATAATAATAATAATAATAATAATAATAATAATAATAATAATAATAATAATAATAATAATAATAATAATAATAATAATAATAATAATAATAATAATAATAATAATAATAATAATAATAATAATAATAATAATAATAATAATAATAATAATAATAATAATAATAATAATAATAATAATAATAATAATAATAATAATAATAATAATAATAATAATAATAATAATAATAATAATAATAATAATAATAATAATAATAATAATAATAATAATAATAATAATAGGGCGCGGTAGCCCGGTCGATAAGATGCTCGCCTAAAGTACCAAAGGATGTTTAGAGGTGTCGCGAGTTCGATACCCAGTTCGTCCTTGTCAGAAAACTTTCCTGACACAGGGGTACAACAAAAAACGGTGACTTGACCGCAGCAAAAATTGCTACCGCAGGGAGTCCCCCATCGAGGGGTTAGCGCACCAACCTCTCGATGAGTATGAAAAACAAGCCTGCCGTTCGGAATCGGCAATAAATTGTAGGTCCCGGTCTAATTAGCCCTCGTGTGCAGAAAATGATCGTGGTGCGACAAAAATGATCAAATAAAAAATAATAATTTTTTTTAATAAACGAGTTATAATTCATGACTCGCTTAGGAGCATTGGCGTTATGCCCCCCACTCCCCCTCCATAAAGGGTGGGGCTGACAAACTCCAGCTTGGGGGAATGACACAATTCTTATCACATTTTTTGTTTCTTCACAAGAAATTCACTATTGAGAGGCCCACGAAGAATCTGACCGGAGGGTGATGTTGCTAGATGTGGGAGCCATGACTGACATACTCGGGAGCGGGGGAAGGGAATAGGGTTTTTGCAGTTAAAAAACCAAAAATAACCTCCCCTTCCCCATAAGAAAACCCAGGCCCGCCATTTGGGGGGGGGGCGGCAAGGCTTTTGAAAATACACTACAAATGGTATATATATATATATATACAAATATATAGTAATGCATATATGCGTACCTTTTAGTACATGCTCTTTGCCCCCCCCCCCCTTGGAAAAAGTTGAAATGACGGCCCTGAGAGGAAACCCTGTGTATGCATATGCTTAAGAAGCCGAAAAGCATCTTTTATTATATTTTTCATAAGTTGCTCAATGCAATCACCATTCATATAATTTTTTCAATCTTTCCCATCGTTAAAAATATTTAAAAAATGAAAAACATCGTTGAAATGCCAAAAATTCCCTAACAGTGAAAAAAAGTTGAAAAATGCAAAAGATGAAAAACAAAAAGACATCAACATCCGGGCCCCTGGTTATTGTATCAACCAGGATATTAACCTGATTACAATATTTTTGTATCTAGATATCATTTTATTGCTGTTGTATGAAGCCATATCGTTTGTGCAGATTTACTCAAATGCTTACATTTCGTTAGCGCTCTCTAGGGATAAGCATTACGATGCCAGCGCCTATCACGTGCAAGTTAATTTCAGGAAGAAGCGATGCCCATGTCTAACAAATGCATGTCAGGCAAATGATTAAATAATCCACAGAGAAAGAAACGCGATTTCTCCAACGAGAACAACCAGAAATGACCAAAAATAGTCACTTTTTGAGGTTTTGAGGCTATTAATCTTCACTAGTGCACATCTGGCAATTTTACTATCCAAATTAGAATTTTTTTTTGCTTCTTCGGATTCCTTTACTTTTAAAGACAATAAATATGCACGAAACTTCTTAATAATTGCCGAGTATTTTACTTATCCGATCTTTTGCACTCTCGTACAGAGGCGAATATTTGCCATTTCACATGTAATCGTCTTTGTCATCATAAATAAGCTAAATGCGTATGATTAAATCTCAAACTCTGAGGCTTAATATAATTGTTCAAAGAAAGTAATGCATAGCGTAGTTTTTAGAACACAATGTTCTAAAGTTTTACGATGCCCCTTTCACACAGTGGTCCATATAAATTTAGCAGGAAAAAGAATATTTTCTCAAAACCTAATGCAGATTTTTTGAAAATTCTTTTAGATCCACGTCAGATATATAGATCCCCACATACTGAGAATTATAAGCAAATAATAACAACATTCGGTAATTATAAAATCATTTTAACACGATTACCACAATTTGTTTTCCTTGAAATTCTCAGCATTTTAAAGCCATAATTACTTTTCAAATTAATATTTTTTCAGTTATTACCGATATTTGTTATTTCTTTGATATTAGTTGTACTTAAAATAATAATAAATCTCTGACATTCTCTCAAAACGAAAAGTATTGAAATATATATGACATGAATGTCGCTCTCCACTTGTTAATACAAGATATACAGAAGACTGGATGTTGTGAAGATATTTGTAATTTGAGATGTTAATTTTTTAAGGAAGGGAAAAACTCATCTCCGCCTCTACCGGGAGTCGAACCCGGGTCCCTCGATTGCCGGACGAGTGCTCTGAACCGTCCATGTCCGGCAATCGAGGGACCCGGGTTCGACTCCGAAAAATGAAATGAAATATGTAAAATTGCAAAACCTAGTATGTGTATTTCCGATTTGGGTATTTCGCGTTATAATGGAATTTCAAACAAGAATTAAGAGGAAACTTCAGTGGTTATTTAAAAATAACAAATATACTGCGTGCGAGGGTTATGGCATTTTACTAGTGAACCATTGATCCTAGGGGTATACTTCCAATTAGAAAAATAATCCAAATCACGTGTAGTACTCAAATACGTCATTCATGTTGCAAAAGGTTGTATAGTTATTGAATTTAAAAACTTATCTATATTTTTTATATGGACACCCTGTGTCCAAAATCCCGATTAGAAAGTTTTTCACTGTATCTCCTAATGCCAACCAAAAAAAAAAAAATCTTAATTTCTGTAGTGCTGCCCGCACGATGGCGCTGGCGTATCTTCCCAGCTTGTATAATTATTAGATTTTCTGGGATATTCGAATTCGAAAAACGGGGGGAAGTTGGGAAAAAACTGCATTATATAGTACAGTCGAATCCTGTTATAACGAATTCCAAAAGACCGAAGAAATCACTTCGTTAAAACGAAATTTCGTTATAAAGGAATTCCAGTTTACCTAGCATTGTTCCTATGTAAACTTACTTGGAGGATTAGAGAAGTGTTCGTTAAAACGAGATTTTCGCTATAACGGTATCCGTAAAAACGGAATTCGACTGTATATAAATGCGGGTAAAACGGTTTATCCTCATTCAAGTTATACAGAAACCTGTATAATAAACATTGAGAAATTAGTATAGGGCAAAAAAATTCTCTATTTTTCCCAACACGTGCCTGAACATTAGAATACAAATTTGAAGTTCCAAAAAATGAAATTTACAAAAAAAAAAAAAAAATGATGGAAGAAAAAAATTCAATGGAAAATTTAAAAGCACAGATGCAGAAAAATGTGCTGAAAAAGCTGGAATAAATGCTCAAAAATATTGATAAGAATTTTACTGAAAAAAACAACCATGCAAAAAGGGACGTATGACATTTTACTGGCGAACCGTTGACCCTAGAGGTATATTTTCCATTAGCAAAAGTATTCAAATAATGTGTAGTACTTAGAAATTCGAAAAAACACAAGAAAATAGGGAAAAAACAGCTCTAAAAACACAACCGTTTTACCAGCATTTAACTCTTTTTTTTTCCACAGAATTTCCTCCGTTTTTCGAACCCAAGAATACCTTAGTGAATATTACACTTAGAAACATGGAATTTTTTTGTTGGCATCAGAAGAGCCAGGGCAACAACTTTTCAATTGGTTTCGGGGCACACGGGAACTGATTAAGAACTTAATTTTTTTATTTCAATAACTGTACAATCGTCTTGAAACACGAATAACATATCTCAGTACTACACGTTATTTGGAAACTCTTTCGAATTGGAAGTATATTTCTAGGCTCAACAATTCACCAGTAAAATGACATATCCCCTGTTTGCGATGGACACTGTTAGGGGGGGGGGGGGTGTCTGCAAATTGGTGACGAGTTTGACTGTCGCTAGATGGCGACAGAGGTTCTGATGTGTGTGATTTTATTTCATTTTTAATTAAATTGGATTATTTGAGTACATTATATTATTTTTAATCTGTATTTTATGTGTATACATTTATATTTTATTTTCAGTGTAAATATGTCTATTATGAAACATTGCGGCAGTACTGGAAATAGTGGATATTTATGTACATGTATGCACATGTATGCAGGGGCATTGCCGTCTTAACGCTTGGGTCCACCCGGGCATGGCCCGGGGGCCTCAAGAGAAGAGGGGTCTCACAAAAATGAGAACCGGTTCAAATCTTCGAGAATTCGCCAGGTAGGGCCTCAGAAAAATCAATTGGCCCGGGGGCCCATGATGCTCTAAAGACGGCCTTGTGCAGGGGTTGCTGTATTTTTTAAATATATGACCATCCGTATTTGTTATGGGCATCGTTTTTCTCAGCCACCTCGATGGGCATTTTGCCTGTTGTCATTTCGGGCCCATCTGTGTGGGGGGCCCCTTTGAGTTTAGTTTTAGTTTTGGTTACAGGAAAGGGAGAGGAAGCTCTCTCTCTCTTGATTCTTCTTGTGAGTGGTAGTAGCAGTCTTGTAGGAGAATGTGGCTGTTGTAAGATAAAAGTTTATGTCACATATTGGATGTGACCTCGTCTTTTCATTTTTGTGACTGAATTACAGCAACAGATTGGCCTTGGGTAGAGGATGAAAACTTATAGAAATTAATTTTCAGTAGGAGTTACTTCAGTTTTGTTCATCTTAAGTTCAGTTTTGATGTACAGTACTAGGTTTCAATTGCTGGGAGGATTGGAAAAGTGACAAACCATTATATAGGAATAAACTGTTATAATGGTAGCATTAGAGAAGTGACAAGCCATTGTAAAGGCATGTGCATGTCTGAAACGCATCGTTAGGTAACCACGGTAACCAGAGTAAACATTCCGAAAAAGATTGTTGGGGGGTGCCCAGGAACTATTGTTGCCCGACGGTTTTTCTCCCATTTCGGGCATTTTCCCAGCTCTGACGAAGTTTTAAGGTAGCCTACGGTTCAATCATGGTCCTGTTTGGTATATACGCAAAATTTGGTGACGTTCGGTCTGAAACTGTAGATGTGTATAAAGAACAGACAGGCATACATACATACAGACATACTGTATTTTCACATTTATATATAAGATGACAGACGCTGTATATGTATGTATACGAAGATAAAAATGTCAAAAAAATGTGAAATTTCAAAAATATACAAGCCTTTAAAAAAAGAAAAGAAAAATTCACCTCAAAGATCATTTGGTGGATTGGGGGAAAAAATTGCCATTTAAGAAGCTGTTGTCAGGTGAATTGGCGGGACGGTATCTAATTGCATCAAGAAATTATGAATATTTACAGTGTATATGTATATTGATTTATACGGATGTATTGAATTTTAAGGTCAAAAGATGTTTCTAAAAAAATTTCACATTTTTTTCTCTAGTGGCATTAGCACATACACCATCGCAAAATTTTCTTCAATACATTGAAAATATTTCTCTAACTCATCAATAACAGTAATGCAATAATTTATAATTGCGTTGAAGTTGTGTTTTTATTGTCAAAAAACATCGCATTTCCACCATTAACTCACATTTTGATGCCAAAAATATCTTCAACAATATTCCACATAATTAACCTATTGATATCTGTCTCCACTATTTCGGGAAATACAACCATCACTTTGATTCCAATAATATCACAAGCAAAAGAAAGGCATGCCAATAGGTACCAGCTGCTACAGTGCTGTCTACCTAGTTTCGTACGTCTTCTTTTTTTCCTAAGAATTTCAAGCCATAATACAGTAGGACATTTCAAATCCGAACTCTACGGGACCTTGACGATTCCGGATTAAGGGAAATTGTCCAAATTATGGATCCACTTTTATTCCCTAAGTTTTCATATTTAAAGCAGTAATATACCTCTTCGAACACTTTTGTTCATAACTTCGTTTGAAAAAAAAATTAATAAGGCACTATATATGCGTATAGTAACAGATAATTTAATTAAAACTATAATTCTAATTTGCATACCACTACATCTTACCCACGGGGGAAAAAAAAATATTCCTCATTCTTGAAACATCTTTTGTAGTCGTTGCTCGGATCTACAAAAAACAAAAACACTGAAGAATAATATATTTTTCCCCATTTTTTTGAAGTTGGTACACGGTGGCAGATTTTCCGATTTCATGTTTTCCACACGATATTCGTACGGGAAAAGCTCTACGTTCTAGTTTTTCAAAAGTTCAATTTTCTCACGTATACGCAAAGCATCACGTTTCCGCCAGCAGCTTGTACCTTCAAACTTCATTGATTTTTTTCGGCATGTTCGGAAATTTACTTGGAATTTCATTCAGAAAAAAATAGAGCATTGGACAAGTTCGAAAATATTAACTATACAGGTCAAAGAAATGAAATGAAGAAAAGCTCTTCTCTCTGAAGCTGACTTTCTGATTAATCACGTTCATTAAGGCACGCAATTGCTATCATTGTTTTCATTGATATCTCGAATACCCATCGCTCTCCTTCTAACAGGAAGAGATAAGAAATACAGGGTGTCCAATACGTATTCGTGAATAATTTATAAATTCAAAAAATTGAAAAAAAAATGGACATATTTGAATACGCTTCGCTAAAAAATTATTGTCACGAAAGTTTTTTTTTCACCGATACAGGAAAAAAAATTGGTTCAAATTTTTGCCGATAGAGGGCACTGCACGCCTGTCCGAACAGACAGCCCTCAGAAAAGCAATTACAGTTCCATTTGTGCTATTCACCCATTACGCAGGATCGTCAATCATCCAGAACTATTCATCATTAAATTTTTTTGATATGATCCAATCACCTTCAACATCTTTACAGACATAAAAAATTTTATTTCAGCTTTCAATATAAATATTGCTGCTTTATTTATATTAATTCTTTTGATATTATGTCATCACAATATTTCTCATCAATAATCATATCTCTCTCCCTCCTTACTTTTTATTATTATTATTATTTTTTATTATTATCCTCAACAGAATTGGATATTACAATTACAATTCTTTAGATAAATGATCCAATTGAGTTACTTTGCACACTCTCACAAAATATTGATATTATAATGTGCATATCTTTAAAGTAATGGCCATTACATACAATTAAAACAAAAAGTTATCTAATTCAATTATAATATGTGATACATATTGCATATGATGTGATTAAATAACTTACATACTTCCCGTATATGCGGGTTTTCTAGGAGTATCTTACATTTTCCAACTATATAAGCAATTTTCCCATATTACTTAAATAGGACATGTAATACAAAAAAGTGATTAAAAGTCTTAAGATAATCATCCTACTACTATTTATTTTATGTACAAATTTACATTTCGAATACTTACTCTTTTTCCAAAAGTTTTCAGAATTCTTTTCTGTATTGAGTCATCATCTTTCCAGTCTTCTGAAGTTGGTTTCCTGCTGTTTCTCAGGCACGAATGAGAGCCGGTTGCCATTCGAAAAAGTCTCTCCGCAGCGAGCAGGTAGACATTCAACACGATTTGTACATAACACAACAAATTTAAGCATTTACCATCTTCAGTTCGAGATATTGAAGTCAGACGGCGTAGCACCAGCAAGAGTGTGTTAGGCACCGCACATGCACCCAGAACACACATTCCGGAATGTACCGATTCGTTTAGAAATTCCTCAGAGGAATGCAGACGAGGTACGGTTAAAAAGTAGCAGTATTTTTGTAGTACAGTTGAGTTGTAGTAGGGGATTGGTTTTGAATTGCATAATTCTTAACAATTATGTGATTGAAATACAGTGTAAATATATGTTCGTTTTTGTATTATACCATATGGGAAACAAAAAATAATTAACTATAGTTTTTAAAATTCAAAGTAAAATATGAAAGATAATCAGCGGAAAAAATAATAATAAATTCCGCTGTGATAATTTGGAGAAAACGTAGAATCATTATTTTATTTCTTCAGAAAAGCAACAGCTGTTTTTTTTTTCCCCTCAATTTTCAAGATAGTTTTATTTTCTAATTTTTTCATCTTTTTTTTTCAAAGACCCGTTATTTTCTCTTTCATTTTCCGGTTTTTAATCAATTTTATTCGATTGAAAAATATCGGTATAGATTTTTTTTAGTCATTTTTAACGGATTTTTCTCTCATCTTAATTTCTCTTCAAAAAAAAAATCGTAATAGCCAACAAATCCCGGGAGATGAAAAGAAGGAAATTTTTCAAGGAAACAAAAAAATTTCCCCGACTTGTGTTTTTCAGAAATAGATGTTGATGAAAAGAACTATGAAATAATTGGTTTCATTAAGATGTAAGATCTTTTACTCGGTTCAACTAAGGATTTTCAGTTGAATATAACGTTGTTTTCTGTTATGATCAGAGGCGCCGACGTGAATAAAATATTGAGGGGGCTGAAAATCATCATTCGTCTCTTATACACTGAAGTGTCAAAAGTAATGGGATCTTAATAACGTTCGAAACCTCCTTTTACCCGGCGAAGTGCAGCGATATTAAGAGGTATCCCATGGCTTTTTGCACTTCAGTGTATACTGGTCTCAAACCCTTACGTAGGAGGCGAAATGGCGCGTTCCGTTGTATGTTCATGAATTTTTTTTTTTTGGGGGGGGGCAGCCCCGTTACAAAATTTACTGTTGTGGGGGGTGTCATGCATGGACTGCAAGTAACAAGAGACATTCGATTTTACTAAGTTCTTTTATACACACAAAAGCTCAAGTATTTGATAGGGGAGGATTTTTCGAAAGATGTCTTTTACGCGTGGGTTTTCTCAATTATAACTTACGATTTATGTGCATGGGGTGGAGCATACCATTGTTGTATCACGAAACTAAGTGACATATATAACTCACCTTCGCCACAGCGGCGAACAAGAAAACATCTCTTTCAAAAGTGTTTCTCATTTGTTGTTCCTTTTTTGTTTTATTTGTGACAACAATGTGACAGATTAGTACAAAAAGCCAAACAAAAAAAAACTGCAACAAAAATGAAAATACGTGCATACATAAAAATAAATAAACATAAAATTAGGAACATTTGCTCTGTGACCCAAGGGACTAGCGCGTCCTTCCAGTAGGTCTATAAGAATAGTCATCTGTTAGACAAGTGGCAATAAACATCTTTTTTTCAAAAATTAGTTAATTGGGTTAGGGTTTACGGAATGTATTTTAGTTAAATGCTAATTTCTTGCAATATACCAAAATTCACAGAAATAATTAGGATCCTAAAATAATTATTTTCATTATAATTTGAATTCATTATAATGAATTAATTTTCGATCAAAAAAATCAACAACTAATTACCAAAAATATGAAATTGGCAAATATGCCAAAAGCGTGCACAATTACGAAGACACGTTCTGGAAAACGGACTGGAAACACGTTGCCTGGTCTGACGAGTCTCGGTTGCAATTGCTTCGAGCTGATGGACGTGTACGGGTATGGAGACAACCTCATGAATCCATGGACCCTACATGTCAACAGGGGACTGTTCAAGCTGGGGGAGGCTCTGTGATGGTATGGGGCGTGTGCAGTTGGCGTGATATGAGACCCCTGATACGTCTAGATACGACTCTGACAGGTGACAGGTACGTAAGCATCCTGTCTGATCACCTGCACCCATTCATGTCCATTGTGCATTCCGACGGACTTGGACAATTTCAGCAGGACAATGCGACACCCCACACGTCCAGAACTGCTACAAAGTGGCTCCAGGAACACTATTCTGACTTTAGACACTTCCGCTGGCCACCTAAATCCCCAGACATGAACATTATTGAACATATCTGGGATGGCTTGCAACGTGCTGTTCCGAAGAGATCTCCACCCCGTCTTACTCCTACGGATTTATAGACAGCCCTGCAGGATTCATGGTGTCAATTACCTCCAGCACTACTTGAGACATTAGTCGAGTCCCTGCCACGTCGTGTTGCGGCACTTCTGCGGGCTCGCGGGGGCCCTACACGATATTAGGCAGTTTTACCAGTTTTTTTGGCTCTTCAGTGTATAAAGTAGTAATAATGTAAGAATTCCCACTACATCCTCGCATCATTTTGTTTAATTAAAATCACTAAATCCGATTTGATATACTTTGAATTGTTATATCACGTCTTTTTACATATATTATACTAGATACTTTGATTACGATGTGTGGCAGCAACAAATAATACAAATACATTTTGGTTTCCTGGAAGGGCATCCATAGTGTCCCTTGGGGCTGCATAGTGTATATTCGTTACTTTGATCAGTTGATCATTTTAGTCGCACCGCGGCCATTTTCTACACACGAGAACTAATTAGACCGGGACCTACAATTTATTGCCAATTCCGAACGGCACTTTTTTTTTATACTCATAGAGAGGATGGTGCGCTAACCCCTCGATGTAGGCCTCCCTGCGGTAGCAATTTTTTTATGTGGGTCATATCGCCGTTTCTGTTGTACCCCTGTGTGAGGAAAGTTTTCTGACAAGGGCGAACCGGGTATCGAACTCGCGACACCTCTAAACATCCTTTGGTGCTTTAGGCGAGTATCTTATCGACCTCGGCTACCGCTCCCTATATTCGTTACATGCCTTTTTTCCCCCTTTTTCCTTTTGTATTCCTATTTGGTTGTTACTGTCTAGTATTTGTGTAATGTATGTGCGCATATTTTTTTTTTTCTATTAAAAACACACCACTCAGCTGCTGAAGGTGTGAAGAGGTTCCCTCTCTCATGCGCTTAGTTGAGAGGACGAGTTCATTTCATAAGTTATGGGATCTGTCAGACGTCACCCACGCACTGCCGAGCTAATTCAAACTAAATTAAACTAAAAATTCCATATAGTGACGAATTGTTGGCAGCATTTGCGGAGGCGGGAGGGCTGAGCGAGGCTTGCTACCTTACACCCAATAAAAATGTCGATTGGCTTCATAAAAATGCCAAAAGGTTGACTATGCTGACTGATTAGAATACCGAAAGATTCTCGTTTGCATTTGCTCTTACATGTGGAAATTCGAACGTCTAACCATATTGACAAAATTGAATTTCACACCGACTTTATTAGATTTAGTTTGAAAGCAAATGTTAAAATATGTTTTTTTCCCTCGAGTAAATAGGGTCTTATAAGGTTAGTGATGAAGGAAAAATTGATTTTATCGAACCCCGGACGTGTCTTCTGATGTCTTCTGTCAATGAACTTTTGTCAGTCGCTTGGTGGATTAAGATGGAGTATGTATGGCATGGTCAAGAATATATACATTGGTAAACTCACTTGTTTTATGGGTGTGTTTATTACTGCGTAGATCAGGCTTCCGTTCGTTCGATCGTCCTTTAAGAGTTAATGTGTTTGCTGACAGCTCCCATAAATTACCTTTGCCAGTGACGTCCCGTCGCCTCCCGCGACTTGCTTGTGTACATGTATAGCCCTATTTCTGGAAATACACGTATAAGACGCAACACAGACACACAATATTGGAGCTTTCACTAAAGGTGAGGATATCACGCAAACCAAACTCACATGCCGCTCGTTACACTAATATCGTTGATAGAATAATATGTTGCAATACTCGCGTTTATCGAGCAATACTGCTACTGTATTGACCTATGGTGACTACTAAATATCATTCGATGAAGTGCATTGTTGCGCGTTAAAGCGGCAATGACATACAAACAGATTCCTAAGAACAGTATTAGCAAATTATTTACACATTTGCTCTTCCAGTCATAATTACTTAATTATCATGATTATCGCCCAAGTAAATATTATGGATTACTTTCTTTGCCTAGATTGCGATTTTTGAATGCAGGCTTGGTGCAGTAGCGGTATATGAGTGCATTAGTCTCGGTACCATCAAAAACCATTTAGTCACAGAGACATCAGACCTACAACATTGAAATTACACTCGATTATTAGATCTATTGCTAGTTTCGAATTTCTGATTTCAAGCACCTCTTTGCAGAGCCGCTGTGCAGTCGTTCGGGCATCACGCCGGACTCTCATCTTGATGATCCAGGTTCGAGCTCCGTTGGCGGTGCAATGGCGGTCAGCTCGAGTTGGTTGTTTTCCAACATCGAGGTGCGAGCCCGCCTTCGATTTGAAAGTTTCCCCCGCAGAGAGCAGACAAACCTTCACCACGATGCTTGCATAACATATTGCCAATTACCGTTAAAAAAAATTCTTATTCTGTGGAAGATAGAGGGCAAAAGTGAAATAAGGTGAATATATCAGATAAAGAGTTATAACTGTAGTTGTAATTATTGTAATTATGACTGATCAAACAGTAAAAATTATCGTCGTCCACTGTTTCAATTAAGTTTACAGATACAAGTGAGCGTCATGGAAAATACGGGACATTTTTACAGAAAATAAGTCGTGACGGTCAAAACTAGTGGAATGTCACATAAAAAAAATGGGTTATATGGTCACCCTATCAAAATATATACTTTAGAACTTATACTTTTACACAAGTTGTAAGTCTTGTGAAAGTATTCATCCTTGATTCCAATAAAAAATCCAAGAAAACTTCGTTAAAAACGGGACATTTCTAAGTAAAAGAAAAATTGTGACGGCCAAGAAGACGGGAATGTCCAATAAAACACGATTCACATGATCACTCTCAGTGACGAAAAACATCAATCGTTGGTGATAATGACTTCATTCGTTATATTAATTGTATATCAAGTCATTGGATATTAATTTAAATATCTCAATATTTCAATAAATTAGATGTATTTTTGAAATGGGAATTCATAAAAATTATATGATTTTTATTATAGATTTTTATTATATAATTATTAGTATTTTTTTTTTCATTTATATTTCACCATTTATTATAAATTCGAGAAAATATTTTAATAAAAATCACACAGAAAAGGTATCGAAACTTTCTTCCAAGATAAAAGAGGCGAAATTCCAGAGAGAGTAAATAATTACTTTCGGGTTATAACGTGTGTTTACTTTTTGAGTAAATCACTTTAAAACTTGGAATCTTGTTTAAATATTTCCTTAGATAGGAAAGAGAATTTTAAAGTAATCTCTGTGAAAAACTAGATACGCATTAAATTGGAAATATTGTTTCCTATCTTTCTATGTACATATAATATATAGATATTTGTTGTTTTAAGATTTTTCCTCTGGGATTCAAGAAAATAAAAAGGGTTTTTCAAAATAGTCTTGTTGCGAAGCATATTTTTCCCCAAGAGGATCGTAGGTGCTCATGCCGTCCACGAACTGACATCGTTATTACTTTGACACGTTTTCTTGAAATACGCCTACTCTCTTGCTGAAGGTTATAATTTAGATTTGTATGTATGTATTTGTTTTGGATCCATCTGTAGTTCAATATTTGATCCGAGATGATATTTTTGGACGTATTGAAGTGCATTTCATGTCAAGCATGGAGAGAGAAAGAGAGATGTCTAGTTATGTTTTGAATTTTATGGAGTTTTCGATAGGAAATGGTGTATTTTAAGATACATTCGAGATTTCAATGTTATTCAAAAAGAGTGTTAGAAAATAATAAAAATTGTCCATTGTTTATTCTAAAATTAAAGTGAAAAATAACATCATTAGTGCTTCTCTTTATGATGAAAGACTATTGGATAAAAATATCAGCCGAGGTATATTACGCTATCAGGGCTGCAGAAATCTACAGGGTGTTTCAAAAAGAATCACCCAATTTGAAATGCGTATATTACGAAAAATATTGAACACATAGACACTAAAGATTAATTTTATATTACATGGCTAATCATGAAGTTTTTTTAAAAACCAAAGTAAAGGTGCTCAATATGTCCACCTTGGGATGCACGGCATATGTCTGTATGACAGTCAAATTCGTCCCAAACTTTTGCGAGCATGTTTGCATCCACTGCTGCTGTTATGCATATCTTCAGTTCGGCTAATGTAGCTGGAAGGGGAAACGGAAAGCACATAAACGTAGTCTTTTATGAACCCTCCACAAGATCGCACACTGTGAGGTCCGGCGATCTTGGAGGCCAGTGATGTTTAATGGGTAAAAGCCCACAACGGCCAGTGGGGAAACGAGCTTGCGGATGCGGCGGCCAAAGAAGCGACCAATACCGGAGTCTTTTACGACGAACTCTTATACCCAGCTTCTCACGCAAAATCACTCCTCTGGAGGGACATGATAGCAAATTGGCAATTGCATTGGGATATGCCGGAGGCGTCAGGAAGATCAACTCACGAAGTTATAAAGAAAGTAGATACTAGGAGCAGGGGCTGGTCACGAGAGCTCATCTTATTTGTCACCGGTCATGGGCCTTTCCCAGCAACCTTACATCGCTTTAAAGTGATTGCCAGTGATAAATGCTCTTGCCTTGAGCCTGGCACGCCCCTGCACTACGCCACATGCTGTCCAGAAACGATGCCCTTTCACTTCTGTTCGCCGGCTGCCCATTTACACAGACCATGGATGCTTGGCATACTACGTCGAGAAGAATCAAAGGAAAAGATAAGAAAAATGGTGAAATTCCTTGAGGAACATCCCGAGAAGATAAGGGATCCGTCTCCTCCAGCTCCTGCAACTCCGGTACCAGCGCCGGTAAGGAGATCGCCGCGTCTTCACCCTGACAGTGCGCTGGTGGCACTGTTTGCGAGCGAGGAGCAGGATGAATCCCAAACGTAATTAATGACGTCTCGGAGAAATTAGACTGACTGTATTGAACTGCCGGAGTGCAATGAGATGCTCTGCCCTTCTTGTCATTTGATTCAATCCTTGATCACTCAAATTTCTGATTGCGCCTTTTGCGATACGATTTTTATACAACTTTCCATGACTATTTATTATCCGTGCCCGTTGCACTTTACTTTAACTTGATTAATTTGATTCTTCGATTTACATAATTTTTGATTTCCTTTCACTATATGTAATCTTTGACGAATCAATAAATTTTGGTTTTACCGGAGATGCCCTGTTCCCCCCCCCCCTCGGGGGGGGGGCAAAGTGCTTGCGTTGCTTCTTGCGACAGAGCCTGGGTGTCTCGCGGTTTCTCCAGTTCTCCAGTGATGTTTAATTGAATCGTCAGGTCCCGTACGGCCGATCCATCGTTTAGGAATGCGAATCGGTTTCTAACAGTGGGAAAAGCCAATCTTGACAAACACTGAACTGGCGGCCGAAGGAAGAGCGTTAGCGCTACCTGTCGGCAACATCGTGAAAGTCGAGATTTTCCTCTTTCTACCTATACATTATTCGATCAAAACGGATTAAAAGCTGAATAGTTATGATTTTTTTTAAATATTAACTATTTTAAAGCAAAAAAGTTAAATTTTTTTTTAATTAACTTAATTTTAAAAAAATATATTTTTTTAAATTATTTTAATTTAAAAAAGTCAATAAACTTTCGGTTTTAATTTTGTAAGTTTTTCATCGACACTAATGCAAGCTACACACGCTTGCGTGAAATTCTATAGAAATGCTTTGTTTGGCAAGCCATGATGCAAATGTCAATGCATTTTGATCTGCAGGTTGATTTTAAATTCAGGGGACAAATTTGAAAAGGTGATATGAGACCCAATTTTTTATCATATATAGAATGTGTGGTCTAATTGCTATAGAAAGGCGGTAGAGGTCGTTTTTACGGAGTGCACAACAGCACTTCACCAAAAGCAAATATCATATTTTTACGACGGATTAAGTGCCATCAACCATTCGAGGGTGCAGGGTATTGTAATGTGGTAGGCCTTTTCATGGTGCAACCTGGGTAACGCAAATTCTACCACATATCACCACACCGCTTGATCATTGTTTGGCGTAGCGTAACCTATTTGCAGTGCGAACTAGCGTAACATATTCGTTGCTGAATGTACTGTACTATTTACTCATATTTCAGAATTTAAAAAAAAAGCACGGAATTTTCGATGCAAACCACAAACTCAAAGGGACATGTTCGATTTTTAGAAATTATTAAAATGTCCAGTTTCTTTTTGTCTCGCCCTGTATGTGACTACAGTCGAATCCCGTTATAGCGAAAATCTCGTTTTAACGAACACTGTTCTAATCCCCCAGATAAGTTTGAATATTATTAATGCAAGGACCTGGAATTCCTTTATAACAAAATTTTGTTTTAACGAAGTGATTTCTTCGGTCTCTTGGAGTTCGTTATAACGGGATTCGACTGTATATTTGTTGATAAAAGACAAAAATTACTTTTGTAGTTTTCTTCAAAGGGTACTAAAACGAAAAATAAACAAAATATAAAACCCTGATATAAAAAATGTCTTTTGTTCCCAGATATTTACAAAGAAACAAAGGGGAATTGCAATATATGTTAATGTTATTTAGAAATTTCAAAGAGGTTCTTTAGACTTCCCTTCATACATAACAAAATGATTTAAATCGCATTCCCATGGTACACACCCCTACCCATCATCAATCCCAGTCGACCACAAACGTATTCCGGTAGAGTTCATCCCTTTTAGCAAAATCCATCAGCGAATCGGGACTGAAGCACGTACTAGGATTACAGAAAGACCAACAGGCGAAAAGGCAGCTTAAATAGTTCCTCTCTCGACATGTTTAGAATCTCGTTTCCCATCTTCTCATTTCGCAGACGTACGTACCATTCTCTCACAAACGTTATTTGAGAGATAAGTATCAGCGGAGTGTAATTAGTAGAATAATTACTCATCTGACAGATCTCGGGTTCGACCTAAATTAGTGTCAACGTTCCAAAAACTCTACCGAGAGTTTGTAAATCGTGATGTTGATAACGGATCGACGCGAATCTCCGTGAAATACTACGCATGCCTAAAATTTCCAGTTTGTTCAATAATACACATTTTTAACTGCAAAGTGTCCCAAAATTGACAGACCTATTCGGAAAAATGAATAATAACAACAACGGGAAGCAATAGAAATGTGCCGTGCGCTGCAATTTATTGGGTTAACAATAAATTTGCAGTTAGAGAGAATATCAAAATTGGTCGTAAATTTTTGCAACAGATGACGCTGTAATATACAAAAACTCGAATGCGATATACACGATATTATCAAAATATCTACCTATATAATAGATGCAGGGTGGTGAACAATATGGTGTGTGGTTTCTAAACAAAATCAACAAGCCACCTACACATTTCTAGGGATACGGAAGACTCCTACGTATTTCTGGATGTACGAAAGATTCCTACGTATTTCTATGGATCATGAACACTAGTATGCATTTCTAAGCATACGGAAGACTTCTAAGCATTTCTAGACGCTAGAGATACGTAAGAATCTTTCTCCAGAATCTAGAGATACGAAAGAGTCCTACGCACTTCTGTGGATCAGTAAGCCTCCTACGCGTTTCAAGAAACACGCATGCGTAATACGATTACGAGCAATCAGCAGATCTTCTATGGATTTATAGGTCTACGCATCGTCTCCTGCGCATTTCTAGGGATGTCTCGTGCTATTACAGAAGACCGGTATACGGGTCTAAGGCCGTGCACATATTGAGGCGAACAAGACCAAAGAAGAGAAAGATACCCTTTTCAAAAAGGTGCGAGAGTTGAACAAGTATGTTTTCACCTCGATCTGCTGATGTTCGTTATATGCTGATTGGTCCGTTTCTCCCTTTTTTCTCTTTCCCTCTTCTGCGGATGATAATCATAATCACACCCTTACATTTCAGAACCCCTCCGGCCGTTTTCTCTATCCTCTTCCTCTTTTACTATACGTGGACATCTATTCCTCCACCCTCACCATACATTTTTTTTATTCCTAGTCACAATTCTTGGAACTCGCACCTCTTCGTTCCACTCTGAGTGCAGCCTAAGGAATCAGCATGTCTCCTACGTCTTTCTAGACGGGACAAACAAGCATTCTACTCACGGCGTGTCACGCAGTGAGTAGAATGCTTATTTGTCCCTCCTACTCACTGCGTGCTACGTCGTGAGTAGTGAGTAACAGTGCGTAAATAAGAAAGGACGTCGTGTCTCCTGTGGTGTATACAGATAACAGGCTTGTCCGATTTGCAAGAGGTCTGCGTTCGATTCCCGGAGGAGCAGTCGACTTTCCGTGCAGAGTTCACCTCGGCGTAATATGTAGAAAAAACAGTCTTTCCTTTAAGCATCCTAGTTATTTACAAAGTTATGAAAGCCTTCAGCACATTGGAAAAAGTACGAACGTCTCATACGTATTTCAAGTAGTACGCATACCTCGTACGCGTTGCAAGCAATGCCCCCAGAAATATTTCAATGAGTCTAAACAATTTGAACGTCATTTCTGGGAATAAGTAAATCACCAACGAATTTCAATTATTTTCAACGCATGCTTTGGAAAATAATTGTTGTAGGAAGTACAGAAATTTTAACTTTTATACATATCCTATGGGGAGCTCGGCGTGATTTCTCCATATGGCACCCGCCTCTCTGACGCACACCGAGTTTTTCTGGGCACTTAAAGCCTTTTATGCATATCCGTGAGGGTGCACCGAGCTTGAAAAGTTGCAAAGCTCTGAACAGAAACAATAATAAAAACCAATAGATCACAAAAAGAATTTGTTTTCTGAACTAAATCCCTTGATAACCTCAATCATTGGAATAGTCCCTTGAGATTTATTGATGTCAGCACAGGGATGGTAGCTTGGGTCGTGTCTGGTCTGTCGGAGCACAGGGATGGTGGTTCATTTCCATAAATGGAAACGATAGATCGATACAAATTTATTTTGGGAATCTTGCTAGTCTTTTCAAATAATCGGTATAAATGACCTTTTTCCCTTCAATTTTTCTTGAATGAATTTGAAAAACTTCATACTCTATTAGGATTTCATTCCGGATTTATTATTATTATTTTTTGTTTCCTATTGCATACAAAACTTTACATTTGTTGCGCAAAAATTCAAATATTTTTTTTCGCGTTCATTTTTTTTTTACTTAAGGCATTGCGCATGAAGCATGAAGCCATAGCGTTTTTTGCGGATTTTTTTGGATTTAATTTTCATAGAGGAAGTTAGCGCCCTCTATGGCGTAACAGAAAACAAAAATAACGAAATGTACTGAAGACAATTAAAACATTCTTTCAGGCCAGTACTCACCTCTAAATATATGTTTTATTTGTGTTAATTGTAAATATATTTGCAGTAATCTCTAAATGTTCATTTTAATAAAAGTATTATGTATAAAGTAATTATTATTTTAAAAGTTTTTATTATGGTAACTTCTTAATGATCTAGCATTCGTACTGGATATTCGTTCTTGATAACAAGAGCGAAACGATCATGGATTATTTCAGCAAATTTTTAGGCCGTTTTTGGCCCCTTCCCTCTTGTCAGCAAAATTTCGTCATCAGCTCTGCCCCTCTGAATCCTAACGCATATTAGTGGGATCAGAGACGGAGAGAGGGGCATATGGGGCTCGTGCCCCCTCCCCAACGATCAAAAATTTATTTTTTTAATGCGAAAAATATTTTTTTTAATTGAAATTTCGGAAGAAAATACCTTTATATGTTATTATAATCGATTTCTGTTAATTTAAATGTTACGCGAAGGCTATGAACGCAAAATTTACCTATTATAAATCGCATGAAGGCCCATGGACCAAATATGGCCCTGGGGGTTATCTGATGCGGCCTGCTCTTCTCAAACCTAATTTTGTAAAAATGAACTAAGCGGCTCATTTACAGATAGGTTAAGTCTCCCGTGGTCCAATTCCAGAACATTTAAGCGGCTGTGGCACATTTTGAGATCACTTAAATGACCCGGGACACAGTTCCAGAATTTTTTAAGCGATCCCTTGAGTGGCATGCGACGTAGTTTTAGAGCACTTAAGTGTCCCCCAGTGCGGTTCTACATCACTCAAGTTACCCGCGGCACATTCTCAGATTATTTAAGTGATCCGCGGCATATGACGGAGTGATGCGTGGCACAGTTCCAGAGCACTTAAGCGGCCCGGACACATTTCCATATCACTTTAATCTGCGAAAAATTTAGAGATCACTAAAGTTGCTCTGTGGGGCACTTATTAATAGTGGGGGGAATGTTACTTCAAGTGCCACAAAATATCGAAAGGTTTTTCTCGTTTTTGGCTCATCGGGTAAGATGCCATTAAGAATATTTCATATTTTCATAAAGGGTGGTTGATGACGTAAGCATTATCCAAACTCCCCTCACCCCCCTTGTCATCAAATCGGAACACCCCCCCCCCCATCGATGATGACTTAATACCTGAACGGCCCCTTATACCATTGGGCTCTCCAGAAACTGCTGTGGTTCTCTTCTCAACTCTGGCTGTAAACTCCAATCACAGTAGTACTGATAGTTCTACACTTAACAAGCGTAAAAATTTGTATATGACACATTTTATTCATTCTGGTGCAGACAAAATTGATTCGCTGCACGTGTAATTGCTGCATTGTAAAATACTTCAGATATATGACTACAATATTACATTCTTTATTTACCTATAGTATAATACTATTCATAATTATTTACATACCTTCATTATCATATTCATATATCATTAATCGCGCCCACTATTAACATACATCTTCCGCATCTGAAGAATCTGAATATGGTGACTTTATCATCATTAATTCATATATTCATAATATTATCACATATAATTAGTTAGCATCAATTATCATGGATATGTGACATCCATTAGCTCCTGTGGAGGTGGCTGGTAACTCCCATGATAAAGATGTATTTCCAGCCGCGTTTCTAAATTTTTCGCCATCTTAGAGATGGTATGAGATGACTCTTTAATTGCCATCGTCACTATTATCTTATACCAGGGGTTCTTAACCTTTCCAGCCGCGACACAAAATCAACAAAATGATCAGCTTCGCTACCAATGGGATTTTTTGCTTTTCTAGATTAGTGAAAATTTATAACGGGACTGTAAGAGTGGATTTGTACGATCCATCTCAAAATCTCTTGCGAATCAAGTTTGGGTCAAATCGCTGGCTGTGAGTGGATTTTCACGACCCATCTTGGAAGCCCTGCGAATCAAATTTCTGTAGTGTCTCAAGTGTGAGTCATAGCACAAGAACCCCTTGCTGTCAGTGTATTTGTACGACCTATCCAGGAAGCATTTGAGAATCAAACTGCGCAATGACCCATAGATCAGAAATCTCTGACTGTAAGTGGATTTTTCGACCCATGTCGAAAGCGCATACGACCCAAGTTTGGGTCGTTACCCATAGCTCAAGAATCCCTGGCTGTAAATAGATTTGTTCGACCTTTCTCGAGAAACCTGGCGAATCAAGTTTGGGTAGTGATCCCCTAGTACAAGAGACTCTGGGTGTTGGTGGATTTGAACGACGCATCTCAGAAGACCCTGCGAGTGAAGTTTGGGTCCTGAAGAACCCTGTCTTATAACAACCATGACTTCAATGCACTACTGTATTTAATTGACATAGCGATGATGGAAGGGGGTATGAGCTTTTGAAATCTCATCTACAACACCCCGATATACGAGTGAAGGTTCAAGGTGTAAATTCCGATATTCGATTCAGCGGGGGAATTTTTTTTTAAATTATTACAGCGGGGAAATTTAGCATTGTCTGTACGGGAGAAATTTCGGTTCCGGAGGATTTTATTCGCGTAAGGGGAGGTAAATCCGCGTTACCCAATTAATTAAGCCGGGGTCGACTGTATTCATATTGACATAGTGGAGTGATAAAATCGATTTACATGACAACAGGACAAACACCTTAAACGTCAACAATAAATTATGCATGTGATAGAGAACATTAATTTATATTCATCCAATTATTCAAGGCAAACACACGGCAACATCCTGAAGCCCCACATCCGCAGAAACATTATTATAATCTTTCGAAGTACAAAGGAAGCCATCAATTTACTCCCTAGCGTTCTTGAAATTTCGAAACTTTAGAAAGAAAAATATGATACAAATTTCTCTAAATTCGTAGAATATAAAAATAATTTAAAAAATTATGCATTTTTCTCTCTCTTCTTGGTGAAATACTTAATGTTATTCTCTGACATGTTACCCGTCTTAAGGCTGCCCGTATTACGACTGCGTGTTTTTCTTAAACGTGAGTCTGCATATTACATGCATATAAGTATGTTTATGTAAATTATGCGCATATTTAAGTAGCGGCATTTATTTGCGGATGAGTTATTCTAGAACATATGGAACGTTTCATGTGAAGAAAATACGTTCCTCAGTGTGAGGATTTCTTTCATGTTATATTCAAGGATTTGGAAAGAAAAAAAAATTGAAATTTAAGAAAAGGAATTTTTCTGTTCTTTCGGGAAATATGATTTTTCCCACCATCAAATATATATTACACGTTTTCTTACGGGATTTTTTAATGTCTGTGTGTGCATAGAAACATCTAATTCAATTTTTAAAAGTGGTTGAGGAAATTCCGAATCACGCTTTTATTACTGGTTGTGGTTCCTGCTGACTAATTATTAATTGAAGAGTTCGGACGAATAACGGTCTATGTTATATGTATTTTCGTGAAGTCGATTTTTGGACTGACTGAATAATGTTTCACTTCGCTTCGGCTGCAGGTTCCCGGGATAGTTCCAGCAGAAACCTACGCATATCGTTGTCATGCCATGTTAAACAGCTGCAATCGCTAGTTCTATAATTAGAACAACGATTTGTGACAGGGCAGGACAAATCCCAGGTGCCATTGGTGACTAGGAAATCGGTACTGGCGCCTAAAATTTTCTAAACGTGGTTGCTAAATTGGAGTAAATTTAAAAGTCTAAGGCCAGGATTACACTATAAAATTTTGATAAAAGATCTTTTATAAAACTGAAAAAATTCAATCAATAAGCGCATCGGTGGTTACATTCGAGAAAATTCAACCGGTGATCTTATTGGTTGAATCTATCGTGTTTTATCAAAGAGCTTTTGCAAAACTTTTATAGTGTAATCCCGGTCTAAGGGTGACACAAAAGTTTTGCTGATTTCACTACGCTACATATTTTAACATAGGAATAGTAAAAGAAAACATTATTTAGGACCGTTTCCGTTGAGCAAAATGCCGTGCTTGGCTCTTATGGGATTGGCTTGGCTCCTTAATATTTTTTCGATTCGTCAAGTCCTGTACGTTTCCATTGCATCTCAGCTACCTTCCTAGGTAGGTTATTTAGGTATGGTTATTATAGATGTTGATACCATAATGTGTAATAATAAATGTTTTAGTCGGGTCGGGTAATTGAATTAAAAATGAAGAGAATGAAACCTAATTAAATGGAAAGAAGTTTCGAATAAAGAATTTGTTTTTATTATTCTAAAGCACCGAATAATTGTTTTGTTAACCGTGACCGTACATTTCAGACCTCTGAGAAAGAACTCTTGAATAAAGAGATTTTTATAAGATTTAAGTACTACGAATTATTGTTTGGATCAGTGGCTCTCAACCCAGGGCCATGTGGCCCCCGTGTGGTGCTGGGATATTCTAAGGGGGCCACGGGTGAAAATCAAATGAAGGGGGGGGGGAGCCCCAAGTGATGGAATGGTGCCACGGAGATCTGTGGAGAATGAATTACGGCTTTCCGGTGAAATATGGTGTGAGAAAAGGTTACGGTTTTCAGAATCCAGCAGAACTGTCCGTAGAATCAGGGCCATCCTTAACCCACGAGCTCATGTGTGTATGACGCGGGGTCTCATATCCATGGGGTACTACATGATGAGATCTGGTACTATGATTTTCAAATGTAAGTATGTAAGATGTTGGTTTCAGCTAAGTAGGGGTTCCCAGAACATCATATTGCCCGAGAACCCGATGATGTTGAGACAGCCTTGCATAAACCTACGCGCTCAGCCCATGAGGAAAAGCTCACTGAAGTCTAGCCCATGGTAGGCGCGGACCCAAGATGATGTGTTGGGAGGGTCGATTGTATTTTCACGTTGGATCGTTTCCAATTTTACTCAGACCATTTCCACACTTAATTTGGCTCGAGAGATATGACCACCCACTTCCTGCATTCGTGCCTGGCCGAGGGTTCTAGGGATCGATCTCATTTATAAAATTTTTGTTCATTATAAATTTAGTTTTGATTGAATTTAATTCGTAGAAATTCAATTTATATACTAATTATTTTATATATAAATGTGAAAGTACGTATGTCTGGTCTTTACACAAATCTACAATTTTAGGCCGATCGTCGCCAGATTTTGCATATATACCAAACAGAACCGGGAATGAACCGTAGGCTACTTTAAAAGTTCGTCAGAGCTGGGCACATGCCCGAAATGGGCGAAAAACTGTCGGTTCTTTTCGTGTGAAAAAACTTTTTCACACGGACAGCTTTTCATCGCCTGTTCGTAATTTGTACGTCTACAATGGTTTTGGGGGCCTCAAAAATCACTTTCCGAACGTTTACTTTGGTTACCGTGACGTTCCCAAATGAATTTTGCCAGTTGTTAAACTCAGTTCAAAAACTTGCAGACAAAGTCTTCCCAAACATTCAACAAGATCACCGAAACCATGAGTGACTTTGTGAGAAAGTGATTCCGGCACCGAAAAATGACAGTGTGAACAAGATCAACGAAAAAAATCCAAAAACTTATTCCAGGAGACTAACTCCACATCTTAGAAATCAGTTGACACTGTCACAGAAACCGCGCAGACAGTTCTGTATCCTGCAGAATTTCTGAACTCTTTGGATATTCCGGGCATGCCACCGCACAACTTGATCCTCAAAGTCGGAGCACCTATAATGCTTTCGAGAAATTTGGAGACACCGAAACTCTACAATGGCACCAGACTCTGCGTGAAGAAATTGCACAATTACATCATTGAAGCAACGATTCTAACTGGATGTGCCAAAGGAGAAGACGTCTTCACATTCCACGTATGCCAATTATCACTGAAGAAATGCCATTCACTTTCAAGCGATTACAGTTCCCGATTCGTTTAGCTTTTGCCGTGACAATCAACAAAGCGCAAGGCCAGTCGTTAGCAGTGTCAGGTATCAACCTACTTGAGCCCTGTTTTTCACATGGACAGCTTTTCATCGTCTGTTCGTAATTTGTACGTCTACACACCAGATGGAAAAACAAAAACATATTGTGCATCCACAAGCGATCGCCTGAAGTTTTTAATTAAAATATTTAAAAACAAAAGTAATTTTTCCTTACTTGATGCAGAAGTTTTTTGATTAAGAAATAATTAATAATCTATACATTGTTTACGGGGCGGGCAACGTCGCCGGGTATCAGCTAGTTATAAATAATTATTATTCAATGGTTGTTAAGAAATTATTTATCTGCCTTTTCTTTCAGCAAATTATTAATGTTAATGCTCTGCTCTCACCAGAGTGGAGAATGTTACTTCATAAAACATTTAAAGTTTATCGAACAAAGAGTAAAAATCATTTGATATTTTAGAATTTGTTATTCTTGTTTACGTGAAAAAAAAAGATTTCCTATATAGTTTTTTTTCTCTGCTAAATAAATACTTACTGAATATTTTCACCAAAAGACGTCAGCACATTAGTTTTGAATTTTTATGATAAAATAAAAAATTTTCTCATCGAGATTCCAAGCACTGACTTCCGATGATTGCGCAATAAAATCTGCTACTGCTACTTCCATAACTCTCACAGTAAGTTTTATAAATTAATCACGTGACCTGTGTGTTTGAAGAAGTTGTGTTTGTGTGTTGAATCTGAATATCACGGTTTGTCGGTGGCACCGAAGAAGACTTAGGAAGTGGGAGTAAACTGCTGTGAAGGGTAAAAATTGTGTAGAGAAGTGTGTGCGTGTGAGAAGAAAAATAGGGGAAAAGATAGAATATTATAAAGTCCGGGAATTATATTTTCAGTAAGCTCTTTGCACAGTGTCAACATGGCCATTACAACATAAGCAATCTCCAAACACATCAACCTAATAACAATCAGTGAGTTTGGTGTGGGAAAATAAAAACCTCTAGATGTAATTCGAGGAAAACAAACAAAATTCAAAATAATATGAAAACAAATATAATCAATTTAAATCAAATAATGGTATTTACAGATTCCAATTCGCGTTCAGTGTTTTATGTTTATACATATACATATGCACATTTGCTTTCTTTCTTTCTTTTCCACCTTGCTCCAACTCTGTGGGTTTTTTTTTTTTTTTTTTGTACGTTACATTTTATGTACATATACCATAATAAAAACAGAAATAACGATAATAAGGTACCTATAGACCTCATAAAATACAAAATAAAGAATCATATTCGGTTAATTAGTAAGATTCTGCCACTCCCTTCACAGAATGTTCTTTGGCCTTGCGTATTTAGACACATTATCATATCTATAGGTTGAGATGTTTCTAATATGCGAGTATGGGGATTCTCTGTTGCTCTTACATTTTTTTCGGCACAGATTTTTAACTTAATTAAAGATAGTTGTAACCTTAGAATCCCTCCTAATGTCTTCGTTTCAAATATAATATGGATACTTGGTGATCCTTCTGAGGAACTTGTTTTGGAATACTTCAAGTATGTACATTTTAGGCATAGGCTTACTGGCATAGGTCCATCCAGAACATGCGTAGAGAAGAATTGGACGAACAATCGCTTTATAAAGGAGAGGAGAATCCTGTTGTAATATGACAGCTTGTTTCTGGGGAAGAATATTTTGTATAGAATGTTAGTAGCCGCATTTGCCTTCCTGATAATTTCCTCTACATGTTTTCCGAACATAAATTTAATATCCAGCCAGACACCTAAGTAATTTGCGGATGCCTGTGCAGTCAAGTCAGTACCATTTATGGTGAATTACATGCTCCTTCAAGTAGCTGCGTCGATTTGTGAACCATAAAAACTGGCAATTTGAAGGATTCTCAAGAGCTTTATAGTCATGTCTGTTAAACCACATTACTATAGCGTCATCAGCATAAAGCGCAAGCGGTCCTCTTAGTGGATCTGGAAAGTCGTTATGTATAGGTTGAAACATAGTGGACCAATTATTGAACCCTATGGGACAGATGCAGAGATAGGTTTTCTTGTGAAAATTTAGTCTTGAACTGGACTTGAAAACTTTTTTCTCTAAGCTAGTTGTTTTTAGGAGAACAATTAGGTATGCAGGCAATTGCAGACTTATCATTTTGACCAAAAGTGTGCGTTGATCTACCAGGTCTAAAACCGCCTTGATGTCTAAAAATACCGCTCCAGTGATCTCTTTGTGAATTTTTGCGGATGAAATAACCTCTACTACTCTTGGACATGCTGCGCACAACCATGGCCCCTTCTGAAGGTGCATTGTTCCTCCCTAGTAATTTTTCTCTCTTCAAGTATATTCTCGAGTTTATTTACCAGTAGCCACTCGAAGATTTTGGCCGTGTTACAAAAGAGAGAAATTGATTTATAATTTTGCGGAAACAACAAGTCTTGTTCGCTTTTTGGTATCATCTTTACCACTGCCCCCTTCCAGAATTTTGGGAAGTAGCAACTGGTAAACATTGTGTTGAAAATATTTGTCAAAGATGAAAGTATGTTTGCAGGGAATTTTTTTATTGCATGATTACATATTCTTTCAAATCCTGGAGTTCTTGCTTTTCAGTTTTCTAAAAAATTTTTTCACTTCATCCAACGATGTTAACGGGTCCGCATCACCAGAAGAAAAAGGAGGAGTGACCATAGCAATGTAAGTTTTAACCTTTCCTCGTTTTCTTCTGAAATTTAACAGGGTTGATTCTCATTAGGCATAAATTTCAACTCCAGATGATCAGCAAAAGCATTCGCTATGTCTTCATCTGTGTAGACCAAACCATTCTGTGAGTGTATTTTCGCGATCCTAGAGTAGAAAGACTTGCACTTATTTGTTGCCTTCAAAAAGGAGCCGTCTTACACATTTACCTCCTGGATATAATTTGAGAAATTTTCGTTGCGGGACTTAATGACGTCATCCCTAATCTCATACACTAGTTGATTCATGGCCCTCTTATCCTCGGGCCGTCTGAGACGTTGCCAACGTTTCCGTTAATAATTCTTCTGTTTGATTTTTTGTCGTATATCATATTCAAGATTGAGGCAGTTTAAAGAAGAATTTATTCTTTCTGAGACTGACTGATCACTTGTTTTATTCGTTCAGTTATCGAAGTGACTGCGTTTTCGATATCAGCATTGGTCGAATTCACCATGGCAAGTATCGGATCGCTTTTGATAGTATTCTGAAATTTTTTATTGTGTGCTGAAAATACAAATGGTTTTTGTCAAATAAGAAATAATTTTTCTCTACATTAACGCCAATTTCGAAACTAAAACCAAAAATGTAATAGTTTTTTCATTTTGTCGCGGGCCGCGCAAAACTACCTCGAGGGGTGGTGTTGGCCACCCCTCGAGCTTGCCTGTTATAAAAAATAAACTGAATTACAAATCTTACACATCATTTCAACATACCCTAATTTTTTTTTTGCGACCGCGGAATTTTTCCAATTAATCTTTTAACGGCATAAAAATGTTCTTAATATCACCCACTATATGTTTTCAATATTGCCTACGTCTAAAATGGGTTGAAATAAAGTTTCATTGATGTTATGATCATACTTTCTCTACTAAACGTGAAAATTTGAGACACAACAAATTGAAAATAACACAAGAAAGATTTTTTGTATTTTTGCAAATGTAGTTAACGTATTCTTTTAACACTTTCCTTAAATACAACATCACAATGAACAAAAAAAGAACTTGGAAGCATTCGTAACTTTTTATTTTCGTGAGACTATTTGTTACATATATATCACACATGCTCTCTAGGATAATCGTTTGTGTAAAGTCCGTCACAAATTGAATATTGAGCTTATCTTCTTCGTCACAACTGCTGTCGTTGTCGTTAGTTGTGTATCAACTAACTAAAACCACTTGACCCGAGGGCTCTTGATGCTCTTAAGACGACCCTGGATACACATGGATAGATAGATAGAATCGCTCACAACCCCGGACTGATGCAAAGCATCTTACTTCCGTTACCTCAAAAGAGGCAGAGTTACACGCATGGAGGTTCTTCATCATCTTCTGAAGAGTAGGAAACTTCCTTCATCTTTTCCGATTTCCGTTTTTTTGGAACTGGTTACTTTAAAGCTTTCGTGATGTTTTTCCAGAAGTTGACGAACTTTCAAGCAACAGTGTTTTTCCCCGTTTTTTTCAAAAGACAAGGTGTCTCTTAAAAAAAAGAGAGATGAAGCCACTTCCTACCTGAATTTTTTGTTTTTCCAGAAAAGAGTGGCGCAAATTATTTCCAATGGCTATTTGAAATTTCATCCTTTCTACATCCCTTGTCGTAAGTCCATAATAAGTTTTGTCCATTTGTAAACAATAAACACATTAACAAAAACAAATAAAGTAGTGAGATAGAACCGCTCACAACCCCGGATTGATTCAAAGCATTTTACTTCCGTTACCTCAAATGAGGCAGGGTTGTGTCGGAGAAAGTCGGCAAAGATTTATAGCAGTGGTCCCCTTTCCCAGTGCTCGCACGCATCCAATCACCCGCGTCGTTCTCCCCATGAAGACAGCTATCAAGTCGATCTAACGTACATCCATTTCACTAAAAATGTATAGCTGAACCCAAACCAGATAGAAAAAGTTGGCATGTTGAAATTGGAGAGAAATGGTCTCTATATAAATACACAACATATACAAAATATATACAGGTCTTCCACTGTGACAGGAAACCAGGAAACAGAGCCTCTGTCCATAGTGCTGAGCAGTTTTGCTTCCTTTTCCTTTTATGGAATACACAATATACATATGAAAAACACCTCCACTGCGACGGGAGTAATCAAACACAACCTCTTTTCACAGTACTGTGCATTTACATTTGAAATACTTACATATATTATTTACATTATATAAATTTTATTTTTTATATATATATATGGTGGAGGGGAGAAACACATCCAACTGAGCAACACATGGGTCGCTAGGTAGAATCGGGGACATGTACGTACCATAATGGACCCATAAAGGACATCTATTTACAAAAAAAAAAAAAAATTAGGTTTTGGATACCACTAGAACGTGCATATTAAGCTATGCAAATATTGTTACTACAATATTCCTACGAAAACATACAGTTGAGCATACAAATATTTCCATTATGATGCCAATGCAATTGATAATACGAAATTTCTATCAACGCATTATAATTAGGAATACCAAAGAATATTACTAGGAAGGCAAAATAACAAAAGCCCTGTTACCTATGCATCCTGTGTATATTACCTCGACTCTTAATCTCTTTTTTTTTTTCCGTTTAATTTTATGTTGCACATTCTAATAACAATTCGCAATATTATAACGAATAATTTTTTTCCCCTTTAAAATTAACGTAAGCGCCTCAAGATGTAAAATTTCGTACTGATAAACATAAGCGTAATTAAATGAAATTTGATAAATATTTAAAAAAATTTAATATAAATTTTTAGAGAAAAAAAAAAGTAATTAAGTAAATAAATATATACAGTGCTACCGTATTCAAATTAATCGGCAATGAAAACTTTTAAAATTAATTACGTTTTTTGAACAAGAATTCATTAATTATAACCATTGAATCTCACTTTTAGTGGTTTTCAACATTAGTAAAATTTACGTTGGATAAAATTACGTTGAATAATGAAATAAAAGTATGTTGTCATTTAATAAAACACTACGGATTAGAAAAACTAACTTTTTTTTATAAATGGTATTCCATAATGAAGTTTTTATACGTCATTCTTCAAAAACGAATTTATATTTCTCACTGAAAAAAATGAATTAATCTCTTCAGACAGCCTTCGAAGGAAAAGCCAACGGATTGCTAATTCTATTTTTGAGTCGATCTAATTTTAGTTTCTATTTTAATTATTATTTAATTTTTCCAAAAAAAAATATGCCTTTTTAATCCGGATAGAATAATTTTTTTGCGTTTTTTTCCCCCTTTAGATTTCTATATTGTAATTTAATCGGCTTTTGAACTGAAAGTATTTACTTATTTTTCAGTGCTAAAAAATTACTAATTTTTTTTTTAAATGACAAGATTGGATGTCCTACATATAGTCTTACATAGCCCAGGGCCATATAACAACGGCTGTCTCACGAGGCTCTGGAGTAGGTACCAGCTGACGTCACGTGTGACTTCATTCTCCTACAAACGGAATGCACCAGCACCTCCTAGAGCTAGAAGGCTTCCACAGTCTGCTTGTGACATCAGTAAGTAGTCCATTTTCCCCTCAGAATATTCATGGAAAAAAATTCCCTGCTCGTGCCAGTATCACCGTTGTGAGGAAAAGAAATGATCGGGCTCAGAATTGGCGATTTCTATGCCTCACATCCAATCACTATGCGGTATTTGTGAGCCAATCAGGAAGATTCTACGCCAAAATAAGAAGAAACGAAATAGGATGCTGTGTTTCAAAATGTGGCGAACTTGCTAAGTAGTCTGAATGACGTTTATGGCAAACGCTGCAGAGGGCTTCTGTCTCTAGGAGGTGCTGGCTGGAGTAGGGACCAGCTGACGTCACGTGTGACGTCATTCTCCCACAAACGGGGTGCACCCACTTTGCTGCCTTGTCAGTTACGATAGTTTGCAAAATCGCTGTACTGCCCATTTTATTGAATTCTTTCCAAAATGATCTTTTCGATTATTTTCATTACTGTCTGTTTGTTTATTGGCTTGCTTCATTCAACCATTTAAACACTTAAAATAATGAATTATGCAATTGCTTATGATCTAACTTTCAGTAGCAATATATTTCTCTGATGTAGTTGAGTTCAATCACGTACGTTAGTCGATTTTCATTGGGTTGATTGAAAGCCAATGCGAGACAGATAATTTCAATTGTTTTTTTTGAGTTTTATAAAATTGCAATTATATTTTTGTCTTCCCTTCAATTAGGTGTAGTTTGAAGAAGTGTGTGTTGATTTCGTTATTACCAATGCAACTATAACAGCGAAACATGGGAATCCAGTGACGTCGGAGCCGGGCGTGTTGTGGGTTGCTCGAGCACACCCACGGTAATTCATAGTATAGGTCTGAGCACCCAATTAAATTGATTCAGAAACCAAAATTTTCCACGTAAAGATCAAAACGAACACCTACAAATTCCAAACACTTCAAACACCCTATGGGTAGCAAATGTAAAAAAAAAAATTGCTAATATACAATGTTTGAAGTTATAGCTATTATTTCTTTAATGCTAATATCAAGAGACATCATGAATCACCGACTATATTGCTTGGATTTAATCAACTTCTTAGATTATGGATTGTAAAAAAAAAGATGAAAAATAATACTTGGGACCAACAACATAAACGAGAAGTCTCTCACAATCGCATGCTGATGTCATCTGCTACAAAAAAAAAGTACCAGAATCGTGACGTCACTTCACCTCCGAGATCACGGCAACTGAGCCAATGCGGCAAGCGCAACATCAAAGAGGTAAAACAGCCCTTTTATTATATAGGCAACACTATCTATATCAGAAGGCCTCCGCGCGAAACTCGTGACGTCACTGACGAAGGTCTTCTCACTATAGCCATTGGATATGGCGGATGCATGTGCCATTTTTATCCTTTTTTATGGTATATCCAATGTCTATAGGTAAGATGAACTTCTTCAGTGACGTCACGAGCTTCGCGCGGAGGCCTTCTGTTATAGATGGTGTTGATATAGCCCTATAAGCTGCCTCTTCATCTCTTATTTATACCATTTAAATGTATGTTACATATGGATCAGCAATATAATAGCAACTGAATACTTTTGAACAAAACTAAAATAAGCATCGCATCAAATCACAGAATTGAATCACAACTAATTTTTTTTAAATTTTCTTGTAAGAAATACAAATTGATAAATAAATTAATTCAGAAAAATTGAAAAAAAAAATTTATGTTATAAATTTTTACAGAAAAGTAACTGGAAAAACGGGGAAAAAAACCATGAAATGACCCAAAAAAGAAATATTTCCTGAAATTCTAAAAAAAAAATTATAAAATACTTTGGACTCGGCAGGTAGGTACTTACATCTCTGTTAGAGGAGTTGATATTTTCATCGGGAAAAACATTTGCGTCACTAACAGACGGCCAGAAAGGATTTTTCTTTCATGAACCGTCTATTGTTGAACGTGTGATAAATAACAAGTACTTCGCTTTTTGAGACCATACCTATAGATACTGAAGTGGTACAGTACAAAAAGTGCTTCGAAAAATAATGATAGAGATACACGAGAGGGTTATACTTACCTCATCATTTTTCGCTGTGATCCGCCTACTTCTTTTGGCAAATAATGAAAAATAGGGAGGCCATCGTTGAGTGGCCGGATATATACGTCCGAAGCTCTCTACATCAAATCGAGCACAAAAGAAAAAAATTCGGAGTTTTTAAGAGCAGAAAATATCTCGTTTATGATCTTTATTTCCAAGAAAAAACCCCTTTGTATCGGAAGAATAATTTGTATAATTAATTTTAGAATATGCATATTCTCATTGCTTGTCAGTGATTATAAATACAAATCACACCATGTAACACAATTTTTGTTCCTGTTTAGCCAGCCTAATTTCTCAGTGACGTCCGACTAAATAATGTGTTGGAAAAAAGTTTTAGGACGACCGAAAAAGCCGCTGTACTTCGCAAACTCGTGCTTGTAAGCTTGAAAAGTTCTGGACAGTGCCAGTTTCAACAGGACAATGCTTCTGTACAAGTTTCAGAGTCTACGAAGTCTTGGTTTGAAGTCAGTTCGGCAGAGCCCACACCCTCTTTAGCAGAAAGCCTCCGCGCGAGAAGCTTGCGAAGTCACTGCAGTCGTCCATTTCACCTACAGTCATTGAATTTACTGCAAAAAAGGTAAAGATTTCGCATGCGTCGGACTGCTATATCCAATGGCTAAAGGTGAAATGGACGACTTCGGTGACGTCAAAACTTCGCGCGAAGCCTTTCTGCTATAGAAGGTGTTGGCTTATAGAGCTCGTTGATTGCCCAGCCAGACGTCCTGAACCCTGTAGACAACTTGTGGGGGGTTTTGGCACGAGAAGTGTATAGAAATGGTACGCAGTGCAAAAATAAACGTGACCTTACGGAAAAAATCACGAAGCAGGACGTTTGGACACAGCTCATTGGACGCGAGAAACTTGGACTTGTGCCGTTTGGATGCCGGTCAATTTATATATTTAATGTGCATATTATTTGATAGTAATTTTACGATTATTAAAATATGGTTGTAATATTGAACCTATCACATATTGACTCTCTCTACGTCTTATTTATTTGTTTATTCTAAATATGTGAATAGTTTTAATGAAACGTTTTTCAGATGACCAATCCAAACCTGAACACTTTTTTTTGGCAACAGATTGAAATTTGATTTCTATCGCCCTTACAGGAATCAGCGATCAAGAATTTTTCGAAGATCCCTGGTAAATGCTAGTAGTTATGATAATCATCTGGTATTACGATGGAAGCACGATCGGTTGGCTGCGCTCAAGTGATCTTGAAATGTTCTGCGGGTCATTTAAATCATGTGGAACTGCACCGCGGGCCACTTAAGTCCCCTAAAAGGTTGTCGCGGGTCGCTCAACTGATCTTGAAATGTGCTGGGGACCATTCGAGGCACGTAAAAATGTGGCGTGGGACGCTTGAGTGATCCTTAACTGTACCGCGGGTAACTTAAGTGGCTTGGAACGGCTTCACGGGCAGTTTAAATATTCTGGAACTTTGTTGTTGGTCATTCAAGTGAACTGAAAATGTTCCGAGGGTCACTCAAATGATGTAGAAATGTGCCGCTTAGTTCATTTTTACAAGATTGGGTTTGAGGTCGCGGGCCACGTCCAATGACTGAGAGTGCCCCTGGCCGTAGGTCGATCATTTATGCTCTAAAAAGGCTTCCTAGATAATCCCGAGGCCAACCGCATCTTGAGCTTGTGGAAAAACATACAAAAAGTCTATACAAAACTTGAATGCCATACATCACATTCTCCACACTCATATCGACAAATTCAAAGAAAGCACGAGTGCTTTTACAGAAGAGCACCTTCATCAAGCAAATCTCGACCAACAGCATCTACATAAGGAAAACAAAACGAGAGAAAATACGACAGAGATTGGGGACAAGAAACGTGGTAATGAAAGTATATAGGAGAACGAATGTGAGGAAAGTGAAGTATTTTTTTAAAATTTAAACTTTTAATTTTACTCTAGTTTTCTTTTCTGAGAAACGTTTAGATACGCGACAAAAAATTCTGAAAAATATTTGCCGTTTTTTAATATGCTTCATAAGTGTGAAATATCTTTTCCCGTCAATTACACTACTCCAGTCACAAAATCAGCCAATGTTTAATAACTAATTTACATACATGATCCGCAAAACAAAGTTTGAGAGAAATATAATAATTATTTTCACAATTATTCAGGCTAAGCAAACAATAGAAATAACTAGAGAAATAATAGCTAATAATAGCTAAATAATAACTAGAAATAATAAGAGGGCCTGGGTTCGAGTCCCGGCGGAGACGTGATGACTTTTCTTTCCGAGCTCACCTCAGCATAATATCCGGAAAATAACTGTTTCCTTGATATCTCTGCCTGAGAAAAAAGCCATCTATATCTCTCTAAACCGTCCCACCCGGGGGCCATTTCCTGAAGTTAAGAGAGGCTACTAATGCCTCTACTTCAGCGCCTCACGACACAGTGCGTGAAATTAGGAAGGCAGATTCATGTGTCTCCAGTGGTGTAGATGGTAGCATGCTTGCCCGGTATGCAAGAGGGCCTGGGTTCGAGTCCCGGCGGAGACGTGATGACTTTTCTTTCCGAGCTCACCTCAGCATAATATCCGGAAAATAACTGTTTCCTTGAATAGAAATAACTACTTATTCCCAGGAAACAAAAAGAAAAAACATTTTTATTTTTGTTATATAGTGTGATAAGCAAGATTACTTAACATTACATTCGCTGTGAAAACCATCGCTTATTGACATTTTATCCGAGGTGTCGCGGTAACCGAATTCCACTGACAGCATAATTTAGATTTAGAAGGCCAGATCACATAAACCTGCAATTATTTATGGTGACGTGAGACCGATTAGAGACCATTTCAACGGAGAAACGGACCAATAAGACAAAACCGTAGGGAGAAACGGTGAAATAGTGATCTCTACATAGAAATTGTTAGCCCAACTTCCTAAAAATGTTATGTCCGAGGTCTCTCATTGCGTGTTCGTCGACATTTAGCAAAGTCTATATTACCTTCATTCTTTAAAAGAATCGGCCGTTAGCAACGTTTTACCCTATGCGTCGTAGTATAATCGAATTTGACTAATAGTGAGTATGATTTCACAATTTAGAAAGCCAGATGATATTAATCTATAATTCTTATGAAGTTATAAAAACTATTATAGGCAATTTCAGCGTAAAAATGGACCTATAAGACAAAATCGTAGAAAAATTCAGGTTTTCAGCATTATCTGCCGTTATAGCTTGAATTTCACTTACCGATGATGTTTAGCCACTTGACGATCACGGAAGAAATATTTCGTCCAGACACACCAGTGGAATAAATTCAATCCATTTCGTGGTATTTTCTTTCCTCTCTCCTCATCATCGCGTAGCTTTGTTGCAACCATGTGAAGTGAAGTTTTTTTTTTTACTCCCCGTGTTTTTATATACTCCTGTTAGTGATCCCCCCCCCACATATAATACAATATTTCTACTATATACGTATAAGAGCGAAAGAAAACACGTAGGGTGAGGGTGAAAAGAAAAATATACTATATATACCCATTCTCCTATCTACTTATCTATTAAACTGCTTTCCTTTCACTTATTTCTTCCCCTCCTTTTGGTCTCTATTTTTTTTTTCTTTATCCTTTTCTCGTTTCCTAACGTGCGGTTAGGGTAGGACGAGGTTACCAGATTTATCAGCGATTCGTCGAATTGAGATCAACCAAATTTGTCACCAAAAGCTTGTAAACGAGGGGGGGGGGGTTGATGCATTATACGAGAGGAGGTGATGGCTTCGGTTTTTTTTTACTTTTATGACAACAGCGCCAGCTGGAGGCTCAAGTTAAGTCATGTGAAGCATGTTAGATACCCATTATGCTAAATTTGTACTTAGGATATTGACTCTCGAGATTTATCGCCGGAGCGTCTCTGATAGACTGATTTTAAGGGACATCTTTTCCATAGTACCTGAAAAAAGAATAACGGGTGCCAAAGAGACTTCCTCTCAGACTCGGCTCCCAGCCACGACCTAACGCCCAGCCAACCTCCCGAACTCTTCAACTAATACAGTTACGTCTCCTGCTTTTATTTGCTTTTCAACAATGGTATCGCATCTCTTCACAACGATGGACGTTTGTTCGATGATGCAGTCGATTCATTTCTTTGTTGTTGCTCCAACAGAAGCGGCTGCTCTACGAAAAAAAACTATGTTGTTTTGTCAACATGTTGAATAGCAATTTTATGTTTTAAACTTCGTTTGTGAATTCGGGAGTGTGATTAAATTTTGTTATGTTGGAGGTCAAGATGCCTGGAAACTAGGATTATGAGAGTTGTAAGGAAGTATGTGTTTTTTCAAAAATGTCATGAGACGAATGGTAGAGAGAGATCTTCTTTCCAGAATGGCAAGTTATTGATCACCGCTCTTTTCTGCTGATTGCTGAAACTAGCCATCCATCCTACAATCAATGATGGAAATTACGATAATTGACATAACCCCACGCTTTATGTGTTCGATAATAGCGCGGTCTAAGCGGTTCACCACTTCCAACTCACCCGAGCCAACAAGCCAACGAGGGAAGACGCGTGGTCCAGGACCTGGCCTGACCACGGCGGAGGGCTCACCCGAGCCAACAAACCAATGAGGGGAAAACGTGGTTCAGGACCTGGCGCTTGGCCACAGAGAAAAACAAGGGGCTCAGGCTCAGTGAAGCTGAGGGGGACATCAGAGGAGCTCATCGGAATAAATTGTATATTGTATAATAGAAATATTTAAATCTGTATATACTTTTTTTTTTTAATAATGTGTTTTTATATTCAATGTTCATGTATTTTATATTTTTATATGCATAATGAAGCACCCGACATCGCCCAGCCCCCTCATCCGGGCAATGGCTAAAATTGACAATGGTCGATAGAGCCTGGGCGGTGCACGGAATGCAATGAAATGGTTCACCACTTCGTTACAACCATGCATTGCACGGCTAAAACCGCATGTTCAGATGTGTTCTGTCGCTCGTTTCTCGCATGAGTTCTGAGAATCACATTGTACATAAATTTTTAAATTAACGTCACATTTAACATATTCACAATATCATTATTTGATATGTTTTTTTAATTGGGTAAATGCTGTCAAATATCAGTATAAGGGGTCATTAAAATATTATGTCAGCATCGGGGGGGGGAGGGGGTAGGGGGTTTCGGGTTTGCTGACTTTTGATGACAAGGGGGGCTCTGTATGATGCTTTCGCCAACAACCATCAAAATGTTTTTTTGATCATCGGTGCTGGGACATGCTCCCCCTCGCGTAAGTCTATGATCCAAGTATGCGTTAAGAGGTGGGGTCTGCATGTAATTGTCTAATATGCGTTAAGAGATAGGCTGACGATAAGAGGAGGGTCAGAATTTTGCTAAATTTTGCTGACGGGGAGGGGGGGGGGCATCAAACATGGCTAAAACTCTGCTGACGTAATACTTGAACGGCCCCTAACCTGGTATATTCATACTCTCCTCAGAGTCAAATGATATACAAACTTTTTCGCGCACACATCCTCTCTAATATTAACATTCATATAAATATGCGCGTACTTTTTTTTTTTTGTCCATCAACGAATCCTATCCATTTTCCAAACCGCTCTCAACGATTTACAAGCGCACGTCACCGTCGACGGATCTAAATAGAGATGAATGGTCGTCAGTGGTGGTAAGCGGTCATATTTCTTCTCCCTACGCATATTAGTTACAGTTGATGTGCGTGTCATCCTAATAACATACCCCCGCGACGACCCAAACGAATAACAGGGAGGTGGTAAAGTGAAATTTATTCCGATTTCATTACTGTCCAGGGCACTGAAATGATGGTGGAACTATCCTGTCTGTCGTCACCGGAATGTATATATATTAATTCATATTAATCATTTCCAAAAATCTCCGACCCGCACCCTCCTCCTTCTCTCTGTAAAAATCCATGACCTTAAACGTGAATGATGGTTATTTTTCAAATTGCAGTCGTTCTCTGGGTCTGTCAAATTGTTTCGGTGCGGAAGGAATATTAACTTATCTGTATTCAATCTAATGCCATATTTTCCAAACTAATGCGAAAAAAAATTGACACCAGTTTGTCAAAAAAAAAAAAAAAAAAATTGACCACGTGACATTAGTTTTTTTTTTGATTTGGTGCAGTTGGTGATTCCCGGTATTCCGGATTGGTTGGCTTGTGGCTCGCTGGTCTTGGATGTCATTAGATTTTTCCACCGTGGCCCACGTCTCCTGCGGACGGACCAGCTTATATCCCCTTCCTCCCTCATGGGATAGATCCTGGGCCAGACTGGTCCTACCGCTTATATCCCCTAGTGGGACAGAGCCGGGTTCAAGGTTGGTCTGGTCTGGTGGTGGCATTCCGGATAATATGAATTTTTTTTGGTTTCCAGACTATCCCATAAATTCGTAAATACTTTAAAACTACAGTGTTCGACCTTTGGGAGAGTGCGTGCCCCTTCACCGGATGAAAATTGTCACGGGCCACTCAATTAAGTAATCTGTAAATGTGCGACGGACCTCTTGAGTTATCTAGAACTGTGCCGCGGGTCACTCAAGTGATCCGTAAATATGTCACGTGTCACTTGAATGTGACTGGGAATGTGCTGTACGCGATCTGGGAATGTGCTGTAGGACACTTCAGTACTTTTATATGCCAGGCGTCACTTAAGGGATCTTTAAATGTGCCGTGGGTCAAATCAGTCGTGACGCAAGTCATTTGAGTGATACAGGCTGCTTGAGTGATCTGGATGATCCGTAAATATGTCGCGTGTCTCTTAAGTGATCTGTAAATATGCCGTGGTTCATTTAAGTGGTTTGAGATGTGTACCGCTGGCTGCTTGCGGGACTTGAAACCGTGACGCAAGTCATTTGAGTAATATATAGCTGTGCCTCGGGCCGCTTGAGTTATCTGAAACAGTGCCGCTGTTCTATATGTCGCGTGTCTATTAAGTGATCTGTAAATGTTCCGCGGACCGCTTAAGTGCTGTGGAAATGTTTTGTGGGTCAATCAAGTGACCTGTAAAATGTGTTGTGGGTCACTTAGGTGATCTTAAAATGTGCCTCGGGCCAATTGAGAAACCTGAAACAGTGCAGCAGGTCACTGAGTTACTTGGAAATAAAAGTGCCGTGGGCCACTTGAGTGATGTGGAACTGCACCTCACTTCACTTAAGTATCTGAATGTCTGCCGCGGTCCGCTCAACTGTTCTCGAAATGCGCCGTATGTTACGCGAATAATGTAAATATGCCGCTGGTTGCAAGAGATCTGTTTAGATCATATGCCGCTTAGGCGCCATTCACGTATTACGTAAGCAGATGTTTAGCCATTTTTGACCCCCTCCCTTGCCACCAAAAGTCAGCAAAACACTAACTCCCCTCCTCCCCCACTTTTCAGCAAAATTTCATCAGCAGCTGAGAATATTTCATATCTTCAAAAAGGGGTGGTTGATGACGTAAGCAACCTTCAACCCCCCCTCCCCCACCTTGTCATCAAAAGTCAGCAAATCCGAACCCCCCCCCCTCGATGCTGACGTAATACTTGAATGACCCCTTAGTTCCTATTTGCAAAATTATGTTTGAAGTTACGTGCCACATCACATGACTCCGAGGCTCCCCAAAACCCAGCTAATTTCTGAATATTCCTGTTACTGGCGCTTACATGAGGTTTTCTCAGACTAGGCCTAGTTACCTCAGACAGAATCGCCGGCTGAAGCCTTACGAACGTTTTGGACACGGAAGAGAGTGAAGAACGGTTTTGTGAAAGAAATCCTGTGTATTGTGTTCCGTGCAGCGCACCCTCTGCCATCAAAATTTGAACTAATCTTTTTCTGCACCAAAAAAAACAAAAGCCCACCTTTGTGAGAATAACTTTTTTTTGCAAACCGCATTCAAATATATCAGTTCATGGAAATTTTGCAAATTTTGGAACTATTTCTTGAATTTATGGGACACCTTGCAGTTCGACATTAAATTTATATGCATCAAGTTGAAATGAACTTTTTAATCAATTACGTACGGCGACGTGACCACATAAAAACATCTCTACCGCCACCGCCGTTCGGAATCGGCAATGAATTGTAGGTCCTCGTCTAATTAGCCCTCGTGTGCAGAAAATGGCCGTGGTGCGACAAAAATGATCAAACCAACAAAAATGGGCCACAATAGTCCAATCGACCAACTGAAAAAAGACGCCCATACCGCAACCTAATATGGATGGCAAATACAACCAAAATACCGCAACCTAATGTAAAATCGCGTATCACGGAAGAAGAACAGATAATACACAAGCAGGTAAAAACGATTATGGCTAACCCGGGTTTCCCGGTGCCGCGCGCAACGTGAATCGCCCAGCGCGACGTGCCGTCCACTGACCAATAGGAAAAAAAGTTGGTATGACTTTTCCTACAGAGCACAACACGCCTCATGCCAGCGCTCCACGTCGAGCGTGATTGGGAGACTACTTCTGTGGAGGAGTCAAATGCGCCGCGCATTTCGCGGATCTTCTGTTCACTTTTGTTGTGGTTTGTGTTTCCCCTTCCTTTCTGCCTCCCTCTTCTATTGTGCAAAAACACGTTGGATGTGCAGACGGCAGAACATATGATGCGCCACGCTAGGAAAACGCAAACGCGTATCGTGATAAAGTCGGACGTTTCTGACGTCGCGAAATGACCTTAATCGATTGACGCGCCGCAGAAAGCCTGCTCCTAGGAAAACCCGGCTTTGTCTAACATCTAGTATGGATAGCTTCTTATATAATTTATCCCACTATGTTCTTTTTTAAACGTGTCGAATGTGTTAGAATTAACGACCCCCCCCCCTCCCCGGAGATAAGCTATTCCATTCATTGACAACCCTATTAACCCAAAATCTGGAATTGTTTCCTCACTAAACGCGATACTGCTGCCACCTTGTCGAAGCAGTTGTAGTATATAGATTATTGGTCCACATTACCCATTCCGTCGTAAATTCTAAACACTTCGATCAAATTCCCCCCCCCCCTTCCGCCGAAACCTACGTTCTCTACCAATGTAAACATATTCAAGAAATTTATTAATTATTACAATTCCTTTACAATTTTTAATGAAAAAAAAATTACAATTTTCCTACAAAAATTCTGCAGTTTTTTTAAGATTTTTGTGAGGCGATTTCTCTCCACTAAATGTTTTATTTTCTTGTTTTTACGGGAAATTTTCCAGGCCACCCATCGATTTGAATATCCGGAATCGTCTCATTAGGCTCTCATTCTCTGAGAATCAGCCACGTTGAACGAATTTTATACTGCAATTAATAATAATAATAATAAATGTTTTCCAGATTTCTGGAGGTAGATATATTCAGGCCAATTATTTCTCCTTTATTTCTACTTTTTATGAAAATGGGACGAAGATTCTATTTTTGGTTATGATATGTCTCTCTTTCGTTCTCTGTCATTTGAGCATTTTTCTAATTAATTGACCTTCCTTTTTTTTTTAGATTGATCCTGAACACGTGTACGACACATACTCAAATATTCGTAGGTTAATATTTCCATTAGGCTCAAGAAAAACTTTGAATGCGCATTCAATATGTACACTGCTCAAAACAATTAAGGGAGCACATGGTTTTAACAAAATTACGCAAAGATGTATACCGATAAGTAACATAAAATGAATCTCCATAATTTAAAGCCTAGCAGGAAACGGAAGAAGAAAACTTCATATGCAAATCAAAGTTCATGACGTCAAAAACCAGAAAAAGGAGATAAGGGCAGAAATCGGGATGTTGCAGAAACGTCTGTTTTACTGCCGTAACTGAAATTCGATTGCGCAGTATTTTTTTTGAGACAAGGTGACTTGAGGATGTCTCAACAACGTGATTGTTATAGGCATGTTATAGGCAGACTGGAATCCGGGCAAACACAACGTAGTGTCGCGGACGCTGTTGGAGTCGCCAGAAGTGTTGTTGCAAGGCTGTGGAATCGATTCCAAGAAACCGGAAATGCTAGACGTCGACCAAGGCAAGGTCGGCCACGCGCCACTACAGCAACTGATGACCGGTATGTACGGTTAACAGCCCGTCGAAACAGAACAGAGAATGCTACGCAGCTGCAAAGACGGTTGCTCTTGGCAACAGGACGAAGGGTGTCCAGCCAAACAGTACGTAATCGGCTTCATGAGGGAGGGCTCTATGCACGTAGGCCAATGGTCTGCATTCCGTTGACCCCACGCCACCGTGCGACCCGAAGAAGATGGGCTGCTGAACAGAGATTGGGAGCAACATGATTGGAGCCAAGTGCTGTTTACAGACGAGTCCCGATTCAGTCTGGAGTGTGACACCCGACGTGTTCTGGTATGGAGGGACAGGGACACACATGAAAGGTCACAATACAGACGAGCTGGTTGGATGGTATGGGGTGGGGTGGAATCAGCATAGGCGGACGTACGGACCTGCATATCATTCGCAATGACACTTTGACGGCCCGAAGGTATGCAGACGAGATACTGCGACCTCATGTCATCCCTTACGCTGGAGCCATTGGAGATTCCTTTGTTTTCCAGGATAATGCCCGACCGCATGGAGCTCGTCTGGTGGAGGACATGCTTGAAGCTGAAACAATACAGTGTATGGAATAGCCAGCGTGCTCTCCTGACCTGAATCCAATCGAGGGCGACGCATTGCTGCGCGACCAAGGCCGCCTGTTACTGTCCGAGACTTGCAGATTGCACTTCTTGAGGAGTGGAACAGTATTCCCCAAAGTCTGATCGATAACCTCATCGCATCCATGGCAAACAGGTGTGCAGCAGTCTTAGCTGTTCGAGGAGACCACACGCCCTATTAAAACTCATGCATCATGTCTAAACAGTACTTTTTTTTATCGTTTACATGTAACCAAATTGTTGCCCTAAATCATCTTTTCATGTTTTTTCCATATTTTCAAAGAATTAAAGATTAATTCCAAATTTTTTTACGTCTTTTTTCTGTATTGCGCATTGATACGCGTGTACTATCCATTGTATGCCAATACGTGGCTGCCTCGCACGGTTTTCTTCACTTTTTTGCTTGCTCCCCTAATTGTTTTGAGCAGTGTATAATAAACGGTTATTATGCGTACTTTCCGATCATCTTAGTGAGTTTGATAAATTTATCACTTGCCGGTAAAATATGCATAATACCCAAGCATCGTTGGTAAATTTGATAAAATACGGAACATTCAAGATCCCGACTAAGACGTTTCTACGAGTTTTTTTTTTTCCTCTGAGACTAAATAATGATATTGCAGCGCAAATGTTTTGAAAATATTGTTAGTGCAGCGAATCCCGCTCACAACGTTTTTTCGTCATGGACAAACGTTGTAAGCTGAAAACGCTTTTAGACAAAATATCGATGAACATTTCTAATCTCTGGAATCACGAAAGCAAGTAGTACTAAGCGGGAAAACGTTCCAAGCGCTGGGAGGGACGTTATAAACGGATCCACTGTGGTTTTAGTTTGCAGTACTATGTGTCGCAAAAACCTTGTGACTAATTGTGAAATTTTATCTGACTGAAAATTCACCGTTCCCCCCCAAGCGCAATGCAGCAAACAGTGTATTTTTCCTCTTTAATCCCCCCCCCCCTTCTTTTTTTTCTTTGATTTCTTCAGGTTTGAAATATGTTATTTCATTTACTGCCATCTACCGTCTAAAAACAAAACGGTTAATTAATGTGTTAAAAAAATTCAATTTAAATAAAGACACGAATTTTTTCATACTAACACATATATTTATTTCAAATCCTTAAGCTCAAAAACCTTATCAATCGACATACCCGTATCGGTCTCCGTCTTCATCACCACAGCTCTGATCGGAGTTCACATAATCTTTTTTTATACAATCTCACTACGTCATCCGACGCAGTACTTACATTTGCATATCCACTGAATATGGAATTTGATCGAGCAAAAACATGAAAACCAACAATCGGCCCCATTGATCGAATCAAAGAATTGAAAAGTCCATCAACAATTTTTTTAAAATTTCTCCTTGACAAGAGGCTTGGTTAAAAAATCTGCAAGATTATCTTTCGTACTTACATACTTCAATTGAAATAAGTTATCATTCAACAATTTACGTACAAACTTGTACTTAATGTCTATATGCTTGGTCTTATTATTTTCAACATTATTTTTAGCAAAATGAATAGCCGCTTGGTTATCACAATACAATATAGCAATTTCATTTTCAAGAACATTCAATTCTTTAAGTATCCTCGAATACCATATTAATTCCTTCGAACATTCAGTTAAAGCTACAAATTCCGATTCCATGGAGCTCAATGCAATGCATTTTTGCTTCTGCGATTTCCATGATACCGGGATTTCTCCGAGCATAATCAAATATCCACTAGTTGAATGTCTTTCACTAAGATTACATCCCCAATTTGCATCAGAATATGCTTTCAATAAAAAATTCTTTACATTAAGCATTATAAGATAAATTTGTCTAGTCTCAAAAATATAATTCAATACATCAACTAAAACTGTCCAATGGTGATACGTGTACCCATTACAAAATTGTGCCATAGTATTAACTACGTATGAAATGTCGGGTCTCGAACGACTTGCTATAAATGACAAGCATCCTATTAATGATCTATAGGGTATTTCACGCATGAAGTCATTTTAACAAATTTCATTCGCTCTATCCGGTAATTTACATCCAACTTTTAAAGGTAATTGTACATTTCGTTTCGGTAAATTTTTAAATCTAGAAATCAATTTATCAATATAAGTTTCCTGATGTAAATACATTGAATCACCAATTTTTTCAAAATTTACGCCAAGTAAATATTTTACTGGCCCTAATTCAGTTATATCTAACACGTCTTTAATTCTATTGATCTCGATTTTTGCATCTTTTTCAGTCTTACCAAATATTACAATATCATCAACATATACAATCAAAATTACTTTGTTCAATTTATAAACACAATTACACCATTTACATTTATAATATCCCAGATTTAGTAATATTTTGTCTAATTCAAAGTTCCATTGACGTCCGCTCTGGTGTAAACCATATATAGCCTTTTTTAGTAGGCACACATAATTTTTATATTTTTCGGAAATATAACCAACGGGTTGTCTCATATATATACAGTTTCATCAAGATTACCATACAAGTAAGCCGATTTAACGTCAATTTGAAAATGACACCAATTCAATAAGCTAACTAATATAACAAACAAATACTTGATTATATCGAAATTTACGACTGGGGGAAAAAACATCAGTAAAGTCAATACCTCGTTTCTGATTGAAACCCTGAGCCACTAATCTTGCTTTGAATCTCTTGATGTTATTTTTGTCATCTCGTTTGATATTGTATATCCACCGGCACCCTAATATTTTCGCATTTGGAGGTGGTTCAACAAGATCCCAAACTTCGTCGATCGTTCATGATCTCAATTTCATCATCCATAGCTTGATCCCATTTTTCCTTAAACTGTGAATTTTGCGTTTCCTCGAATGTTTTCGGAATTTCAACGTTGTAAGCTTCACATTGAAAAATATCCACAAAATCCGCACTTTCATCAGATTCCACTTTTTCACTTGCAGTTTTCACAACTGGTTTAAAATTGAATTGATCTGGATCAAACTTCAAATTATTTTTCTCGCAATATTTTTTGACATCATTCAAATTTCTAAGTCTTTCCGATCGTTTGGATGTAGGGAAATAATACACATCTACACGTGAACTTGTAGTTCTGGGGTTTTCTTCCCTTATCCAATTTGATACGTCAATAGATTTTTTCTCCGAATCTTCAAATTTTCTAACATTTTTGTCTAGTTCATAAGAACCATATTCAAACTTATTTTCATGACCGAACAGTGAAATAACACCAATTTTTGATTCATCAATTTTTACATGAATACTTTCAACAACTTTACGCTCTTTAGGAATCCAAATTCGGTATCCTTTTCTTTGGTTAGCGTATCCCAAGAAAATTCCAACTTTCGCTTTAGCTTGAAATTTATTTCTGTAAGCTTTTGCAACATGCACGAAAGCCAAAGATCCAAAACTTCGAAAATGCCGGACAGATGGTTTATGACCAGTCCAAATTTGTATAGGCGTTAACCCTTTAGTGAGTGTGTATACACCTGTTCTTGACGTGAACATAGGTTAGTAAAGCTTCAGCCCAAAATGATGGTTTTAGTTTACTGTCATGTAGCATAGCTCGTACAGCGTCCATCGATGTGCCATTGAACCTCTCCGCTACACCATTTTGTTCTGGAGTAAAAGTTGTGCTCCTTTCAATTCCTATTCCCAAGTCTCTTAGAAAATTTTCAAACGTCTTGTGAATGAATTCTAACCCATTATCGGTTTTGACAGACTTCAACCTTTTACCAGTTTCTCTTTCAGCTTTAGACAAATATTTTTTGAAATATTCAAACACCTCATCTTTGTTTTTTTAAGATAAATACATCAAACTTTTGTTGAATAGTCGTCAATGATTGACAAAAAATATTTTCCTCCATTTAACGATTTCACGGGAGCAGGCCCCCATAAATCCATGTGGATTCTTTCGAGAACACATTTTGTATTTCTGGCATATTCATAGTCTTTAGTCAGACATACTCGCTTAGACTTAGCGATATTACAAGTTATGCAATTAGCGTTTTTGAATTTCACATTTTCTAGACCTTTTACGCTATTATTTAAACTCATATTTTTAATTACAGGAACATTTATGTGACAAAACCTCAAAACCTCTTATGCATACAGTCAGAATCTAAGCCATGTGCTTCAATATCATTCCCCTCATTAATTTTTGGATAACCATGTAACACATATAACAAACCTTTACGAAAAACAGTAAAGAAATATTTCGACCATTTGTTATATACAAGCATTTTGTTATTTTTCCAAATAATTTTGTTTCCGCCCAAGTCTATTTTAGCTCCGCTTAGTAAGTTTCTCCTCATATTTGGTACATACAATACATCCGTGAGAGTTACGTTAACGTCACCTTTTATATCTTTAATAACAAAATCAATATCACCTACCCCAAGGATCTTGGAAATATAGTCCTTGTCAGCTATAAGCGCTTCCGATGATGGCAGTTCTCTAAAGTTCTTGAACCATGATCGTTGATTACAAAAATGTGAAGTCGCTGCTGTGTCAATCAGGAATTCTTCCATCTTTCTTGTCGATGAGAAGGATTGTTCTTGATCGGTGATTGCACTATCACAAAACATAGTCTGAGTATTCTTTCGATGATCACTCACTTTTTTTCTTTTTGAAACATCGATCCACCTTGTGATTAGTCCCTTTACAGTACGTGCAGAATTTCGACGGCCCCATAAGATGATCGTAGGTGGTTGAAGGCCTAGATTGTTCGTTTGGTTTGTCCAACACGCATCCACTGCTGTCGATTTGAGAACGGCGACTCGATTTAGCCCGATTACGTTTTGTTGATTTCATTGCATATGCACAGTCGATTGCTGTTGCGTTAGAGTCTTTCTTTTAGTTGGATTCTACCAGCTTCACTAATTAGTTTCTCGACGTTCAAGAAAGAGAATTCGTCGTCCGCTAATCGATATAGGATTTGTACTAAATTATCGTACTCTTGTGGTAGACGTCGGATCAACTGGAAACAGCACAAAATTTCTGGGATCTTGAATCCCGCATCGTTGACTTCAAGTCGTTTCTCGGCAACTCGTTTGCAAAATATGCCAATCGTCTCATTCTCTGAATCAAATTTCAGCTCGAAAAATTCGTCGATTAAACATGCTAGTCTGGCTCTGGATGTCGGTTCGAAATTTTCCTTCAAAACTTGCCAAGCTTCTTTTCCATCATTAGTGTTGCTTATCAGAGGAAGAAATTTTCGCTCCACACCTTGATAAATTGTGGTGTAACACCGTTGCCTACGCCAAGCAAAGTCTCTTGTCTCGTTCCGGAGCATCGTCAGGATATTCTTGAGCTGTGCCCATCACAAAGTCCCAACAATTGCGATCCATCAGCATAACTTTCATGTCCATTTTCCATGTTTAATAATTGAACTCGTTCAACTTGGGAAAAACAAATCGATCTGAGCAACTTTCAGCCATAATTCATCAATATCTAGGAAAACTTCGCTAGCTATAACATTTACTTATAACATTTACGATTAAACTAGAGCTTTTAGGATTTGGGTGCTCAGGCCCATAACCTTGTAAAAAAAAAAATTCAATTCAAATAAAGACACGAATTTTTTCATACTAACACATATATTTATTTCAAATCCTTAAGCTCAAAAACCTTATCAATCGACATACCCGTATCGGTCTCCGTCTTCATCACCACAGCTCTGATCGGAGTTCACATAATCTTTTTTATACAATCTCACTACGTCATCCGACGCAGTACTTACATTTGCATATCCACTCAATATGGAATTTGATCGAGCAAAAACATGAAAACCAACATAATGAATGTATTTTGTTGAGTTAAATATGAGTAATGCAGGCTTTTTCTTACTCGCTATAAAAACTTTTTTATGAGTAGGTGGATGTAAAATAAAACTAAATTCTTCAGTTATATATTTTGAACAGTACTATTTTTTATGTTTTTCAATAAACTTTTATATTATATGTTAAAATTTTTTATTTATTAATTTTTACAATACAGGAGCTTCGTGCTTGTGTGCTTATCGTGAGTTATTGGTACGAGTATCAGAGTTGAAGTGTATAATGGGGGTTCACATTTGAACTCGATGCTCTGTATAACGGTCACTGCTATACAATTCACTATGCATGTGTACGAGAGATCTCCGTCTACGCTGACTACAGTTTCATGCTTAACTACGTAAGTTATGCACGTGAATTCGGAACGTTCCTTCTTGTTCAATAGGGTCGGCCAATGTCGTTGACAAACCAAGTGATTTTTTGTTAAGGGAGAATTCTTGAAAACTCTCATTTCATTTTCCGTAATCCAAGTCAAGGACGTCTGAAATATTTAAACCAAACGCGCCCACACGTTAATATTCGTGTGGAACTTCTAACGTGTAGGGGACGCGCTGGAACACAATAGAAAAAAAAAATTCACGAGGTCAATATCCGTGGTAGACCACATGGTGACATCACGGGTCCTCAAAATTAGAATGAGCGTCGCCATCAACGTCCACGGATTCGAATCCGGAGAAGAGCATCGAAAAAACAAATTTCTTTATCTACCAAGCCTAGAGCAACGCCGCTCGACTCTTGATGCAGCTTTGGCCTAGAGCGACCACCGATAGATTGCGCCTTCATTTCCCACCTATAAAAACACCTATAAAATTATGATTAACTCCGTTGGTTGGAAATTACCGTTTGGCGATATGACCGGAATTGGTGTGCAGTAAAGTGGTAGCTGAAATGAGCAGTACGAGTACGTTTAGCAAACGATATCCAAAATGGCGGATGTATCAGAAACTCTGATACATAATTCCACCAATAATATGTCCTGCCGGGCAGAATCAAAATTGTTTATTAATGTTCCTCAGAATAACCGCTAAATAACGTGGAATCTTTTTTTTTCAGCATTGTGAAGTAGCCCAAGATTACAGTATCATTTGAAAGCTACTTTTCCTACATTACTGTCATTAGTATTCTGTACAGAGTCGGGGGAATTATTGGCTAGAGGCAGCACAGAGCTCTTGGATCCTTGAAGAGAGATTTCACACAGGAAGTCCGTTACCTTTTATGAGACTCATTAAGAATTTAATATTAATTGAATATTACTTTGTATTGGCACATTTGGTTCCGAGGAATACAAAAAAGGATCTGAACACCCGGCCGTAAAGTGAAAACAAATACACGAACGAAGTAATATCGAAAATTTCGTTTCTTCTAAGGATATTCACCAGGACTTCTACCGCGGACTACAGGTGGGAAATTCACAGTCAAAAGAATTTTCCACGCATAATGGAAACACTTAATTGATAGTGATAGGATTGATTGTCGGACTAGTGTGTGCTGTAAAGTTTGGGAGACCATACCTACAGAGGGACATGGACTTGGTTGAGGGGGGGGGGGAAGATGTAGGGAACTGCTACGCGTGCTATTGCTTGCACACAATGCTTGAGCTTTCAACAAAGAGTTGATTTCTTGATTTTCATTGGGAGAGCGCAGGTGTCGGGAGGGGGGGGGATATGATCGAAGTTTCTAGAATTTTCAACGGGAGGGATAGGATGGACCATGATGTATTAATACACCGTCAATCAACTACTTCGACGTAGTGTCGATGTGCCACTGGGCGCACGTGTAATTTTTTCTCCCTAGTCACTAAGTTCCGCTATTGATTTTCGTCAAGTGGCTTATACGTTACATCGAGTTGGCAGCTGTCTTCATGGGAAGAACGACGCGAGTGATTCGATACTTGCGAGCGGGAGGGTGGGGGCACTGCTATAAGTCTTTGCTAACTTTTCCCGACAAAACTCTGCCTCTTTTGAAGTAACGGAAATAAAATGCTTTGTATCAGTCCGGGGTTGTGAGCGGTTCTATCTATCTATCCAACTACTTCGACGAGGGGGGACACCAGTATCGTTTAGGATGGGATAATTCCAGTTAGTGGTGTCACGGGGGGTTTTACACTGATTGGGTTGTGAATAAATGGAATACCTTACCTCCGGGTGTTGTGAATTCTAACACTATGGACACGTTTAAAAAGAATTACTATAAACATATTTTGATAAACCGCGAAGCTATCCATACTTAGAATAAGGGAATCGGAATCTTGTTATGGGCAGTGTTTTACATTATTAATTATTAGGGTTTTTTTTTTTCGTGATATATGCTCTTATAATGGGTTGCTGTATTTTAGTTTCATTAGACATCCATATTATATGTTATGAGTATCTTTTTCTCACTATCCATTGGGCGATTTGCCTGTTGTGGCATTTGTATCTGTGTATATTTGACAAATAAACATCTAATTTCACCAGTGGAAGCCTTAAGGCGTTGGCGTTGAAATTCTTCTAGTGAAAGCTTAATAATATCTTTGGGTTATTATAAATATATTAATTATTTTTATTCATTCACGTAAAATAAAGTTTCACGGAAATCTAATATCAAAGAAGATACATGGAATGAGTACTGCGCTATTAATATTTAAAAATTCATGTTTTTCTTGATAACTCTCCACGTGTGTGTGATAATGGTCAAAGAAACTTATCCTAGTCTTCCAATGTCATAATAAAAAAAAATTGTTTTCGCTCATTCGAAATTCTGTTATTTTTATCGAGACATTTTAAGATGTTTTCGTTTTGTCTTAAATCTCAAAATTTGAATACAATGAAATCATATATTAAACTTATCAACCGATGTTTCTCCATGAAAAAATAAGAGCTTTATTGATAAATTTTATTGCTACTTAAAATATTGAAAGACAGTATTTGAGAGTTTATTGGGAAAACATTCTATCGTCTTCTCCTACTCACATTTATTATTGCTACTTGTAGATGAATTGAAATATTTACTCTAGATATATCAAATTCATAAATTGAATGATAAAAGTCTTTTTTTAATTTATTCATTTAATGAGGAAAAAATACTGGGTGTTTCAAAAAGAATCATCCGATTTGAATGCGTATTGAAATGCGTATATTACGAAAAATATTGCACACACATAGACACTTAAGATTAATTTTATATTACATGGCTATTCATAAAGTTTTTACAAACTAAATTAAAGATGCTCAATATGTCCACCTTGGGTTGCACGGCATATGTCTATACGGTAGTCAAATTCGTCCCAAACATTTGCGAGCGTGTTTGCATCCACTGCTGCTGTTATGCATATCTTCAGTTCGGCTAATGTAGCTGGAAGGGGAGGCACATAAACGTAGTCTTTTATAAACCTCTACAAGAATAAATCGCACACTGTGAGGTCCGGTGATCTTGGAAGCCAGTGATGTTTAACTGAATCGTCAGGTCCCGTCCGGCTGATCCATCGTTTAGGAATGCGATTGTTCAAAAATTCTCGAACGTTCAAGCTCCAGTGTGGCGGTGCCCCGTCCTGCTGGAAAATGAAGTCGTCCGAATCGGTTTCTAACCGTGGGAAAAGCCAATCATGAAAAACACTGAAGTGGCGGCCGAAGGAAGAGCTTAATCGCTACCTGTCGGCAACTGCGTGATACTCGAGATTTCCCTCTTTCTACCTATACCTAATCAATCAAAACGGATTAAAAGCTGAATAGTTGCGATTTTTTAAAATCGCATGATTCTTTTTGAAACACCCTGTACTATACAGGGTGGGATATTATCGAGCGAGCTCTCAATAATGAGCGCTCACAATATTTTGTAAAACCGTTCTAAGCATAGTACTCAGAATTCGAAATCCCATATACTGTGCTGTGTAAAGCTAGGGCTGAGCACTCACGAGTGCATATACACTTCCGACACCTCTTGAAACCAGTATGCATAAAAAATGAAATGTCCTGACTGATTCATCATCGCCGAGCCGAAACGGCTAAAGATACAAATATGATATTTGGTCACTAGTTTTATTTCATGATTTAAAGCCTCACTAAGAAGCAGTGCCGTCTTAAGCATGGGCTCACCCGGGCACGGTCCGGCACGGTGCCTCAAGAAAAGAGGGGACCTCACAAAAATGTGATCTGGTTGAAATTTTCGAGAATTTGCCTAGTAGAGCCTCAGAAAAATCACTTGGCCCGGGGGCCCATGATGCTCTTAAGACGGCACTGCTAAGAAGGGGTTCTTTAAAATTCGACACGCGAGTGAGTCACGAGGGAGTTGAAATGTTATACAGAGAAATCAAATTCAGCCGAAACCACTCAAACTATAAATACGAAATTTGGTCAGTTGTTTCGCTTTATGATGTAAAGACCAACCAAAAAGGGGTTATTCAAAACTCGACCCCCCTAGGGGGTTGTCATAAGAGGGTTCAAAGGTTATATAAAGAAATTATGCCGAGCCGAAACCGAATGAATTATAAATATGAAATTTCACCAATAGCTTCATTTTATGAATTTAAGACCCACTAAGAAGGTTTTTTTTTTTTTGAAATTCATATTCCAAGGGAGTCATGAGGAGTTCAATTATTATATTAGGGGAAATCATCGCCGAGCAATTTCCATATTATCAAATCCACGCGAGCGCGAAGCTGCTGGTAACAGCTAGTTTGGTATAGATGAGTTATGTCCAAATCATGCATTAATGGAAATGGAAACTAATGTGAGAAATAACTCTCCACGGAACTTATTTAAAGTGATAATTCAGCATTTACATCAAATTCGAAATTGATGAAAAATTACAGCAAAAGTTAGGAATAAAATAATGCAGTTAACAAAAATAAACTTTTTCGAAAGTTCGTGAGAGTTCCAAGGACATTAAACGCCCATTTAACCTGTAAACGATGAGATATTAGTAATCAAAAGTTTTTATATCTCATTTCAGCTAGTATAAGAAAACTAATCTGGAAAAGATCTTTGTTGAATTTAAGATTTTTAAGATTTAACAATCTGAAAGTTTCACGTCTATCCGGGCGAGATTTTAACGCAGTTTCTTTTTTTTAAATCCATTTTCAAAAACGTAAAGTTGTACGTTTGGTGTAAGTTCGGTGAATTCTGCAAGATTTCGTAGTGACGTCATTGGTATTTAAAGCATTATAACTCATTAATGGACCAAATAAAAAACTCCCTTTTTCATATTTTTGACAAGGAATCACGTGAGTAATTATTAGGTGGTCGATAGTTATCACCCTGTATAGCATGTTCAAAAAGAACATTTCGAATCGAAATCGTCGGATGATTGGAAAGGTATATTATCATTAGCAGTTTTTAAGTGTACCGATATTGTACTTTTACAGGGATTTCCAAGGGCCTTGAATATCACATGGGCAGGGCTGGAACTTGGGTGGTGGGAGTAAAAGAAAGAAAAATTCGGGTGGAAAATTTTGGAAGGGTATGAAAAAACATTTATAGAAGGATTTTATATAAGGTAGAGGAGGCGGTAAAATAATGTCCCCCCCCCCCACACCCATGAAAATCGCAGTTACTGCTCTGTAAAAAAATTGGGACGCCCTAAAATAATGTATAAGTATTATATAAATCTCAGGTTTAAACAAAATAAATAACTATACTACAGTGAAGCAACATAAGTAAAGATTAAGTAAAAATAGTAAAAAGTTAAGAGCAAAAATGTAAGTAAAAATATAGTATATATGTACCCCCGGAGGTAGTAAATTGTAACACAATTGACACGTTTAAAAAGAAATACGATAAACATGTTGGGGTAAATCGAGAAGCTATCCATTCTTAGAATAAGACAACCATAAGTATTCTTTATGGGCATTGTATAATATTTTATCATGTGTATATATTGTTTATAATTTTTGTTAATTGCATTTTTAATTGCGTTGCTGTATTTTTGAAATATATGACATCCATATTTTTATGGGCATCTTTTTCTCAGATACCTCGTTGGGCATTTTGCCTGTTGTGGCGTTGTTTTTGTATTTGTGTATTTATTTATGTATCATAAATAAATTCATAGTAGAAGTAAACAAAAAATTGTATATAAAAGTAAGTAAAAAATATAAAAAATTAAGTGCAAATAATTATAAAATAAAATAAAAACAGTAAATATTAAGTAAAAAGAACTAAGTTAAAATATTATAAATTATGTGGGGGAGAAATACCAAAAATTAAGTTAAAAAATACGAATATTAAGTTAAAAAATACGAAAATTAAGTCAAAAAATACGAAAATTAAGTAAAGAAACTAAAAAAATTGTAAAAATTAAGAAAAAATCTGTGTACGCAATGTCCATATTTTGTTGGCTGTCCTTCAATTTCGTTCGCTAGTATATACGGAAACAGCAATTACTGTACATGAAAGTTAAATTTTATCACATGATTATAAATAAATAAATATATTTTTAAAATTTGCGCTCATCATACACCCAATGGGCACTTACCGCGAGGAATACGGCGATAAAATGGTGTGACTACCTTTTATTTCTACTTCATTTCATGGCATTAATTGACAAAGAAATTTTGGCAACGTTGAATTGATGTTCCTCTCCAACGCATGGCGTGATTGGAAACATATTGATTATCAGAATCCTTTGAATTTTTTAAGAACTTTTTAATTAGCTTTAGTAAAATACGGAAATGAATCGAATGGTTTTGAAAGGAAATATTTATGAATTTGCTTCCATTCGTTCGAGTTTCTTTCCTCGATTAATTTTAAAATATATTGGAAAAATGTATTAATCTCCTTTACAAGAAAACCGTATGGTTATACATATTCATATTCTGTCGGTGAATTCATAGAAATGTTTCGTAACTTGAATAAAATTTGCGTTTCTTCGGGATAAGAATTCTAGAATTAATCAAACTCACGTGTCACACTTAATATTGAAATCGAAATAAGAAATTTTATTCAATGTCTTTCTCTGAAGATCCTATTCATTTGATGAACGTTTTCCGATTGCGTCCGTAGAGTTCCTGGAATTTAGATAATTGCGGACCAGTCTCTTGTAATAAAGTCTCGTTCGTAATAAGAAAATTTCAAAATACAGGCACAATTTACAATGAAAATCTCGATAAGTCGAATGTGCAGCGGACGACAGAAAACTTCGAGTTATCGTTAGTTCGAAATATCGGAAGTGCTGATTTTAGAGTGGGAACAAGAAAGATTTATCAAAACAACATCGCTATTTACGAATATTGTATTAGTAAAATGCCAAATTACTGAAGATGAAGAAATTCGAAAACATAAGTTATTTTAATTTAGTCATATTTAACACATTTTTTCTCTCTTTTTTTCACGTGAATACAACTTTTAAATTTCCTGAAGATGCTAGGAGCATTCGCAAAAAGTTGCACCAGATTCGCAGAATGACACCAGTCTCGCTGCCCTGATTCGTAACAAATTGTTTTACGCTATATCTGAGCAGTTCACAACGAAAATGGACGACATTGGTATCGTTTGTCAGCTATTCCAAAGACGAAGCATATGATAATGATTTAATTTCATTATGTGAGTACCTACCACGCAATTCAAGGCACAAAACCCCATTCACGTCAAGACTTGAGGCAGTGTCTACGACACATCCTATCCCAATTTTTGCATTTCATTTCAAAGAAACAAAAAAAGGGTTCTTGACCAGGGTTTTACGGATTCCTGTTGCTCTGAGGCCGGTATTACACCATAAAAGTTTGATAAAAGTCCTATTATAAAACTTGGAAAAAGCAGCCAATAAGGTCAACGGCTACATTTCCTAGAATGTAACCAATAACCTTATTGGTTAGATTTTTCAAGTTTTATAAAAGGGATTTTATCAAACTTTTATAGTGTCATACCGGCCTTAAAGAGATTTCAGAGTATTCACATGAGCGTGATTGCTTATGAATTCGTTGTTTTTACGCTCTTATATGCTGAATATTATACTTCACGTGGGCCTGTGACCTTTATTTTATTAGCCCGGGATTGGGGTAGCCCCGGTTTCGATTTCACAAGATACTGAGCTTTTATTTTTATTCGCATGGGAGGTTTGTATACATAATATAATTAGCACAAAGGGTCAGTGGACGACACATAAGATTCCAGGAATCCCTTATACAGAAGTTCTTATTGCTTCTAGTTTTGGTTTCACAATATACTGATTCTTTGTTTTATAGGCATAAGGGGTTCGTGGTTATCATCTCATAGCACAAAATTCAGATGATATCACGAAAGTCAGATTCTTTACCTTTTGATTATCCAAACGTGAAAAACCAAAAGGTTAAGAATCCCTGAAAAAAAAAGAAGCTCTTATATCCCCCAGTATTGATTTCATAAGATACTGAGACCTAGTTAGCCCTATGTGGCCCGTGCACTTCATCTTATCTTAGCACAGGGAGTCCGTGAAACACAAATGATTAAGAACTCCTGGTATCGAAGCTCTTATTGGTCCTAGTTTGGGTTTCACAAGATACTGCCTATCCAACTGTGCAAATATGATGAAGGGAAGACAAAAGGTTGAAAACACTGTTGTATACAGGGTGAATACTATCGACCATTCAATAATTACACACGTGATTCCTTGTGAAAAATTAGTATGGAAAAGTTTTATCAGGTTTTTTTTTATTTGACCAATAATTATGGAGCTATAACGCATTAAAAATTGATGACGTCACTTTCGGATCCTACCAAACTCACCGAACGTGAACCAAACGTATAACTTAGCGTTTTTAAGGCAATAGAAACGCTAATAACCCTGAGCGTAATCAAGAAAGCTTAAACGGTGCAAACCAGTTTTTTTACTTGCCCTTTCCCTCGAAAACTTGACAGTTAAGGGGAAAAAAATTACCTCATTTTGGAAAAAAGTGTTGATTTTGGGAAAAAAAATTTCTAATAGATCTCGTTTGGCTAAAACTTTACAAATCAGGTGATAAATTTGCCAATGTATAGTGGGGCGAAGATAACCAGAAATAACAAGGTCAACATCACGAAGAGGAAAAAGCGCCAATCATGAAAGAAAATAACTGAACTTGGCCTCTAGCGGGATTGAATATTTCGGTTCATTTTCAATTAACGGCAACCCGCTGCATGGGGGAAAATTTTCGTATCGTTGGCGCGTAACTGACCATTACAAAACTGACACGTCAAAAAATTTCCATAACATAACTCTTTTCATATTCGTTCGATCCTAAAACGGGAACTTTTCCTTACTAATTTTTCGCCAGGAATCACGTGTGTAATTATTGGGTGGTCGACAGTACCCACCATGTGGAAGCTCCTATTATTTGTATTTTCGATTTCACAAGATAATCTACTGTGTCTTCATGCTATTGGTACAGGACATGACGTTCATCTTATTAGCACAAGGGGTCGTTATGACACAAAATATTGTGAAAATCCCCTGATATACAAGTTCTAATTATTAATTGTTTAGGTTTCACAAGATATCGATTGCACGTCTGTAATATGGCTGTATTAGCACGAAACTTTGACCGTTTATTTCTATCAACATTAAAAATACGTACAATAAATTTCACTTGAATCCAAGGAATCCTTTATGATGTTGCAGTTTTAAATAACATGAGTGTTTTTAAAATAACAGTATGAAGAAATTTCTAGTAGTTCTTATACATTTTTTCGGTATAAAAGCAACGTTTATATGCTTCCATCTAATCAGTTTTATTTCCGATAGAATTTTAAACGAGGATTTTCTTCAGAGACCAACGACCCTTGAGACACTTATTACTACTTACATATTGTGCTGAAAAACTCTTAAGAAGGGAGAGAAAAGGAGAAAATCCCTCCTTTTCTCTCTCTCTTAAAAAATAAGCATACAAATTGAGGATATTTATGAAAAAAAAACCTGAATAAATAATGTCAAAAATATCCACTATAATAGAAATCATTATCGTTATTTTGAAAATAAGTATTTTGTTAAAGTTATAAGTATTTTTTATTAATAGTTGTGCCATGGTGAATTCATATTTAAGAAAATACGGGGAAATAATTTGGATGAAAATTTTTTAAAAACAATTTTTTGGATCGATTTACGATCGGATTTACTTGCAAATATTTTATGTGAATATAGCTGCACCATACATTGTACAGAGCATCCCATAAATTCATAATTAGTTTCAAAATTCATAGAAACTGAAGTGAATTGGTGTACAGTTGGTTCTCGTTTTAACGGGTACCGTTATAGCGAAAATCTCGTTGAAGCGAAAAATTTTCTGATCCCCAAATAAGTTTACATAGGAGCAATGCAGTGAGAATTTTTATACTGCGAAATGAAAAATCCATTATAACTAAGTCAAAAATAGGTTTCTGAAAATCAACAAAAAAGTACAAAACGTTCCAAAAATAATCCCCCTAAAATCGGTTTCACAGAATTAACTTGCTGAACTGTTGAAGAAGAAAGATTGTTCGTTTATAGCTTGTGTGGGGAAGACATTTTAAATAATACGGGTGAGTGAAAAAGAAATTAAATATGTTATGGTATATAAATCAAATCTACGCGTTAGAAATATTTCATATTTCTGTTTCAAAATGAGTGGCTTTGAAACGAAACAGCTTTCGATTAAAGAAAAACAGGATCATTTCTGGAGCTGATGCTGGAGTAAATCCAAACAATGTGACATTTAAAATACGGCATATCTCCATCTACTCTTTCACCATTTCTGAAAAATCAGACTAAATTGGAATTTCAAATTCAAACGGCAGTTATAGGATCCCATGGGAAAAAGACTGTTTTTCTTATGTATGACACGTATTAAAAACTGGGATTTTCCCAGTTTTTAATACGTGGATGTAGCTGTCTTTGCAGGACATTTGTTCAAAACATTTTTTCCTAGAAACATACATTGTTTCGTAACATTCATTCCCGAAATGAGCTAGTTACCAGCCCACTCATATGAGAAAAGACTTTGGAATTCGCATGTGCTTTTGGATGCGGAATCTATCAAGCATTGCACGCGTTTGTGTTGTTTTGTAGTTTAGAACAGGGGTTCTGGAACTTTTTCCCACCCGCGGATTCCCAGATAAGTTTATGAATGTTTTTGGGAAAATAACCTGTGTCAGGGGTGCTGTTTCGTGGCACCCGGGACAAAGTTTGGCGGAGCACAATTTCAGAACCCCTTGCTTTAGAGTATAGTTTTCCAAACTTTTTTGTTCCAACGCCCCCTTCTTCAGAAATTTTTCTCTCTCATCGCCCCCAAACTCAAACAAGCCCATAGAATCCAATGGTATAACCGTAACCTCAATCGCCCCCCCCCCACCCCTGGACTATTCCATCGCTCACCAGGGGGCGATATTGCCCACTTTGGGAAACACTGCTTTAGAGAAATTTGTTTTTTTTCCTCCTCGCCCACAATATGTGTAAAAAAAAAATTGTCAACCTTATTATTTGTTTTAATATGTTAAGTGGTGATCTTAAACTAATCCAAAAAAATTCAGTGCCTAATTATTTGAGTTATTTTTGAATTTAACTTCATTCTTTTTATTATCTATAACGTAACTAAGTAATTTTTCCCCTCTGAATCAATTTCTGCTACAACGAAATTTTTTTAACAAATGGAACAAATTTTAAAATCGGAAATTCCTTTATAACAAAATTTTGTTGTAACGAAGTGATTTTTTTTCAATTTGAATACGCTATAACGGGATTCGACTGTATAAATGTGGTTGTTTGTGGAAAGGGGATTTGTTCTTAGTACAGAAAAAAAAAAATAGTTCCAAGTTCTGTTGTTAGAAGATGAGGGGAAAACCAGTCTGGGAGGAGTGATTGGATCGGAATCTTTCTTCAATCATCAGTGTCTGTCTATCTTTTCAGTGTCTGAAACGTTCGTTCATGAAGCTTGAGGTAGCAATTCGGGGCTGAGGCAAAACAACTTCACCAATAGTGCTCTATTTATCAATGTCAAAATCACAATGAAAACCTTATGTAAACGCTAGTAACAGAGAAAATTCAGAAATGAGCTGCTAATCGTACATTTTGCATTGGGACTTAAGCCTGTTTATAGTATCCTGATTTGAACATTTCCAGTGATCTGTTCTTGTACAGCATGTTCTATCGACAAGAACTTGAACTAAATTTTTTTCTGAACCAAAAAAAAATCCTTCTTCGTCAGGATATGTTTTCACAAATTCAAATACATACCGATTTTTTTCAACTTTTAAGAATTTTTAAACTAATTACCAATTTATGGCATACCTTACACATACAGTCAAGCTAGTTCATCATCATATCGAAGATACTGGAAAATTTACTTATTTTATCATCAGGGTTGACATTTCAAAATTTTTAAATACTGGTTTTGTATGTGGCCAAGGAAAGATGGCCTCTGACCTTGAATGGCTTTCATTACTTACAAATACAAATACAACGCCACAACAGGCAAATTGCCCAACGAGGTGGCTGACTTAAGAACATCATGGATCCCCCGAGCCATTTTTTGGAAGCCCTACCTACTACTGCTACACCACACATGCACCCCCCCCCCCGCGGAACCCCCCAACGAACCCCCACGAATCGGTAGATGCGGGAATGTGCGTGTACGTGTAGTGCAACCTGACGTAAAGTTTGTTTCTGTGTAATGCTTGTTATGTGTAGTGCTGTCATCTGCCCCCAGTTTTTCTAACTATGAGTGAAGTGTTATGGTTGAATGATTTACCGTTGTAGGACTGTTGCTCTCTGTGGCGAGACTTTTTAACGGGGAGATCGGCTCGCATTTGCGCCTTGAAGTTGGGAACCACAGAAAACCAACTTCAGCCGACCACCACTGTGGGGTTCGAACCCGGATCCTCGCATCACGAGTCCGGCACTATAACCACAGTCCGGCACTATAACCAAACGAAAAGTCATTCTTCAGTAGGGGTAAAAGGACTCCAGCAGCAACCATTGAGGATATTTATTTACTCTCCCCCCCCCACATTTATCTCTACTGAAGAATGAACCCTCTCTTTTTACCATGAAGGTCATACAGGCCATCTTCCTCTGGTTACACAATACGAGAAATATAATCGGACCATAAATAGGAAATCACATAATACGCATACATTTTTTTTTTCAATTCAAACCTCTACAATCTACTAGTATGCCCTCACCAAAAAACCTAGGTGTTTTGTTCGCCCCTGGATATACAGTATATAGCCATACCCGTGTAATGTACAATCCGAAGAAAACATTCATTAGCTAGAGTATGCTTTCAAATCTTTCCAAGTTTGAAACTACTTCGACATCTTCCTGTGTTTACGGTTATCGAAAAGTTTCTCGAATTTTCGGGTGGATTCTTCTTATACAGATGTTCAAGACTGTTCTCGAACCCGACTTATATACAGCTCTAATGCTTGTTATGAATTAACCCCGTTTCTAATATTGTCATGGTAGGGTCAGCGCTAGGTTGATAATACACTCTCGCGGTGGTCTTCCGATTAGAAATGCCTCGGGATAAGGACCTGATCACCTGTGTGGGAATAGTAATAATACTTGGGATTTTTGGTGTCTTCCCATTGGATTAGAGCAGTGTTTAACAAAGTGGGTGATGGAATAGTCAAGGGGGGCGATGGAAGCTACGTTTATACCATTGGATTCTATGGGCTTGTTTGAGTTGGGGGGCGATGAGAGAGAAAAATTTCTGAAGAAGGGGGCGGTGAAACAAAAAAGTTTAGAAAACTATGGATTAGAGCCACGTTATAGGCTCTTCTCATCTGAACATCGAAATATTGTCCATCCCTTGAAGTTCATTATCAGTACAGTGAAACCTGTACGAAACGGAAAGTCAACAGATTGAAATGATATTCCGTTTTAGACAAATTTAAGTTTTATAAAGGTGCAAATAAAAGCACTAATCATTGAACGGACTATATTTTGCTTCCGTTTAAGACAGGCTTCCGTCTCATACAGTGTCCGTCTTAGGTATCACTGTATTTAAAAAATTCGTGCTTATTATATTTCCGTGATTTTCATTTCAGGAAGAACTCTCCGCAGAGAGCAGGCGGATCTTTTAACTAATACTCACATAACATAAAAACTGGAGCATTTAACCATATTAACTTCAAAATATGGAAAACAAATGGCAGCACCAGTATAAATCGAAACAGCAGAAGCCAGCCCTAAATACGTTAGGGCCACGCATATACATACAAATACGTTCCGTCATGTAAAAATTTGCTAATTACCGCAAATCATAGTAAACAAAAATGCACTTGACGAAAAAATATTCAAATGCTCCGATAACCATATTTATTAAGAAAAATAAAATTTGGATAACTCGGATCCTAAATAATAGTCCGTAAAATACGGGGCATCGCTAGTCGTTATCAAAAACATTGCCAGAAGTAGGTACAACCACCAGTCGTAATTTAAATTCCAAAAAAATTGAGGACAAAACATTGAACCTGGCAAATACAGTAGTGAGATGGATACTATTCATAATTTTTGGCATAATTACCATAATATAATTTATATTATGAAAACGCTGTGTGTATTCACGACTTTAGTAAATATTACGAATTGAAATAAATATCGCTAAAAACGGGACAAACAAAAAAATCGGAACAACGGAAATTACAGGAACGTCCCGTAATACGGGGCACAAGTGGCCCGTCAAATTGTTTCAGACATTTTCCTCGTCCTTGGTTGAGAAACATCCTAAAACGACATCATATGTTCCTCCTTGTGGAGAGAGACACGATCCTTCTTAATGCTATTTATTACATCCCAGACAGTCTTCTGAAGTAAAAATAATCGATTTTTTCTCTTTTCAAACCCATTTAAGCTATGCCAGTCACGAGTATTCGGAGTTCATCGCATCCATGCCCTTAATTTGATTTGTTTCAGAGACCGATATTAAGTGACAAAAATGTCATCGGATTTCGCCTTGAGGCTAGAGGAGCAACTTACTTAATGTACTTTATACATGCGTTTAAAAAATTCGAGGGGATAAATGGATTTCCAGACTCTCTGTGTTCTTCCATTATGCCGATGGTAATTTGCATAATAAAAAGGAACAGCCAAATAAAGCAGATGCGTCCCCCCCCCCCATATATAAGCGAAAAATTACCAATATTTTCAAGTAATTTTTCCCCAACTAGTCAGTATTAAAATTTTCAGAGTAACGACATCTTATTAAGGATAGAAAAGTGGAATTATATATATATTTTTAGTTTTATTTTATTTGAATTTAGATGTTAAAATAGAATTATAGCCAATGTAGTTCTTGTAAAAATCTGTGCAACAACTTCTGTTAACGTTGCCTGTGCGATTTACGCATTAGCATTCAGAGGAGAGGCGGGTAGGAGTATTCACCTGGAGGATTTTTGACTATAAAAATGGAAAGATGTATAAAGTATCAAAAAGTTATATTTAACATAGTTTATTAAATGAACGTTCAAGAATTCAAAGCAGTAGTTACATGAATAAATGAGTTATAAATTTATATGGAGACCATACTTACAGAGGGACATTGACTTTTTGAGGGGATGCGAAGAAGAGCCGCGCGTGCTCTTGATGGCGAATGGGGGCCTAAGCTATGATGAAGAGTTGATTTTTTGAAAACGAAAGAGCGCAGATGTCGGGCGGATATGATTGAAGTGTTTAAAATTTTCGAGGGATGGTTAAAATGGACTATGAGTTATTAATACATCTTCAATCATATGCTTCGACAAGGGGAGACCAGTATCGATTGGCAAGGGACAATTCTAGATTGTGGTGCCACAGTGAGTTTTTTTCTAATAGGGTTGTGAATAAATGGAATAGTTTACCCCCGGAGGTAGTAAATTCTAACAAAATTGACTCGTTTAAAAAGAAATACGATTGACATATTGGGGGTAAATCGAGAAGCTATCCATACTTTAGAATAAGACAACCATAATTTTCTATGGGCAGTATATTTCTGTATTTTATCATAATTGTTGGTTTTTTATTGCTTTTATTGGGTCACTGTATTTTTGATATAATTTAGATATATACTATATTCAACATACACATTTTTTATGGACATCTTTTTTCAGCCACCTCGTTGGACAGTTTGTCTTTTGCGGCCTTTAGGTTTGAATTTGTATAAAAAAAAAAGAATACGTACTTTTTTTCCGCTCTGTCGGGTAAGAGTACTCAGTGTGTACGGCTAAGAATACGCGACCGAAGGTTTTTCACAGCATACGCGAACGAATGTCCTCGTAATTTCACAATTATAAGCATTCCTTATGCCACCAATCCTTACATGTTTCAAACTGAGCTCAATCGTTCATCGTAGGATTGTTTACATGCTGGGCAGATGCATTTTTCGTTGTATGGTCAAACTTGTTGAGAGAATCACTTCTTTTCAAGGAGTTCACAGTTTTTTCTGTGATTTCAGTTCCTTTTCAATGCAATCAGCCTCTTTCTTCATTTAATGATCTTGGTGGCGATTGTTTTCTTCAATTTCAGCTTATTTTGAATGATAGAACTTGCATCACAGTTGTGTGCGTACTCCTAGCCACACATCTTTTCTAAATCGCTCATACATAGCAACACTCTAAGATAGAGTTGAATCCCAACGTCAACATACTGTTCGATAGAGAATGTAATTCATAATAAATTAAACCTTGAGAGTTTTCATCTATCTTCTATCCACAAAAATATTGAGTTCCCTTCGAAGAAAAATTTCATACTACTATGACAAAATCACACATTTTACGTAATAGGTTGGGAACATCAAGGATGTCATCAATAGGACAGTATGTAGGACAATTTCTTAAGACACTTCAAAACACACGTGCTTACTTGGTGATAACCGCTTTTACTTGTCCTTTGCGAGAACAGATTTTTTTTTTTTTGCGTACTCTTACCCACTTTTTACCCGCAGGCCCATCATTTGGTCGCTGTGGTGGTCGAGTGGTTATAGTGACGGGCTCGCATCGCGAGGATCCGGGTTCGAACCGCCACAGTGGTGGTCGGCTGAAGTTGGTTTTCTGTGGTTTCCAACTTCAAGGCGTGAATGCAAGCCGATCTCCCCGTTAAAAAGTCTCGCCACAGAGAGCAACAGGCCTACAACGTAACAAATATTCAATCATTACACTTCACTCACAATTTGAAGTACAGATGGCAGCACTGAAATATCAAACACAACACTAGCTACACACTCAGACTGTTAGGTGCGCTCACTTTGTTCCAGCCTCTGCCACGAAGCTGGGCTGGAAGAGATCTCGGCAACGGGATAAGTCCAGTGGCAGAGCCCCTGGCGTTCATTCATTCAGGCCCATCATTTGGGGGGCGGTCAGGGGAGGGCCGTTGCCCCCCCCCCGGCTTTTGAGAAAACACTAATAATTTCGTTCGGGGGGGGGGGGGGGAACCAAAGTGACAGAACAATAGATTTGGCCATCTTTTTCCCTTTTTTCGGTCATTTTCTCACATTTCGGGGGGGGGGGGGACCAGACCCCCAAGTCCCCCTCGGCTACGCCCTTGGTACATTGAGTACCATGCTCTTTGCCCCCCTTCTGGAAAAAGTTCCCCCCCCCCCAGAAAAAGTTGAAATGACAGCCCTGCGCCTTTCCGCTTTATGTTACGGTAATCAATGTATTATATATCGTTACCGTAACATATACAAGTATATTTTATGTTATGTCAGGGTCGCTTTTAACAAATGCGCATATCCATCTAAAAATAACGGCGCTTTTAAGCAGAATGAATGAATAGTAAATTTATCTTTATTTCTTGTTATTTATGTGACTATTCAACCTTTTAACTGTTGCCCTTTGATCTTTTTTTCGCCCGTGGCGCTCTTGGGACCATGCGTAACCAACCCCCCGCGCGTTCTCTTTTGAACTCCTCCCCCCCCCCCCGTCTTATCCAGGACACCCACTTATCATCCAGAAATGAGATCTGTGCTATTTTTGGATTAATGTTTTGAATGAATTTATGCTGAACAAAAAGTTCATAACTTAGATCGATCTCCGGGCTTCTGAGCTAGAATTTAGTAAGCTGTCTGGGGTTTTAGGCAGGGGTAGTTTCAACATCATGAGCCCCATACTTAGCTGGATCTAACAGCTTGTATACAGTATTTACATAGTACCCAGACCTCATCATGTATGCTTCCTGTGTATCAGGGCTCAGATCCACGCCGACATAGGTTCATGAGTCGAGGGGCCTGGATCTACGGGCAGTTCTGTTGGACTCTATATTTTTCTCACAATATTTCACTTAGGAGAGAGATTTTTATCTCTTCAAATCTTACTTTTTTATCCACAGCTCTCTGAGGCCCTTAACTATATATCAGTCATGCTCTCCTTTCACTTGATTTTCACACATGACCCAGTAGAATATCCCAGGACCACAAAGGGGCCATACGGTCCTTGGAAAATAAACCACTGCTTTAGGTGTTCCTGAATAATTTCAAGTGGTAAATTTGCAACCCTTCTTGCCACTTAATTAGTCACGATTTCTTAATTATCATTATTGTGACTCGAGTGTGTATTGATCGTCGAGCCGCAATAATGCGACTTATGATCTTCCAACACTTATCAGATATTTCAAAGAAGCGTGACGTCATATCGTGTCTTATTACCTCTGATTACAACCCCTTATATAATCTCATATACTCCCAGGGAAGATTCCATTACCTGAAGGAAAGACAATCATTATTTGTCAATGCACAAATACCATAAAAGTGGTATTCACGTGTCAAGTTTCACTTCCGTTCACCAAACTCTCGATCATAGTTCATTTGAACGAGGTAACTTTGCGGTTGTAGCGTTATCTATCAATGTCCTCTCCATGTTCGAGGGTTTCGTGATGAAATGATGCGATGGTGACGTTGAATAATCTGACTCCAGTTCGGAATGAGAATAAACTTATAAGTATTATTTATTAACAAAATGGATTAAAACAAGACAAAACATGTGGCTACATGTAAACGATCGACTTCCTCGTCACTGGCGTGTCGTGATATTGCGCAGATGCAAAGCGTACTCCGGGATCGATCCTGGGGACTTTTACACCTCTTTCAGGTTTGTAGTTTGGAATTCTATCAGACAAACATTATTTTTCCGCCTCCATCACTGTAAAATTCAATGATTTTATAATGATATTTTTGTTCATTCCTCCAGTTTGCCACCCCCTCCCCCAAGTTTGCTACCCGAGGCAGTTTCTCACCCTCTATTTCTAACTTTGAATTGTACCAATCCATCTGTGTCTTTTAGTAAAATAAGCTTTCTATATAGTCAATAACGTTCAATTAATGCCTTGAGACAGAGCAACAGGCTATGGTATAGTAAGGAGGAGGAGGAGGATGTAACGTTCAAGTAAGCACCTGCTCTTGTATATCGGCATCAAGAATCATTCCTTTGCCATGTTTGCAAAGGCAGGTAAAGCAGATCACACAGTGAAACCTCGTTTACGCGACGTTCAAGAGGCCGTCAATCCGGAAGATGCCCAGGCCACATCTCCATATGCCAATATCGGCTCATTGTCCTCACCGACTGATAACTCTGGCAATTTATTTATTTAAAAAAACATACATTACAAAATATACATTACAATCATAAGAACTATAAAATCATAATCTAAGTATAAAATCAGTTGCGAGATCACAATCTACGTATATAATCGGAAATCGAGCATATAATCCTGTATCGCATATTAAAACTTAATTCGAATGTAAAATCCTAAATCGCATATTGAAATCAATAATATAAATCAAATATAAAATTCATAATCGATTTCATCCTCAGTTTAAATCGTTCGATTTCCATGGCATTATATACTGTTCTTGTGCCTCAGTCAGTCTTTATAGGTGGTCAATTTCTTTTTTCTTTGGGAACGGCGAAGTGGTGCTGTCTGTACTTGTACTATTGGTTGATATGGCATCTGTGGGATCACTTTGTCTTCATTGTCTTCTATCCATCTAATTATTTTCTTCACTTTTTATTCACTCTATCTTTGTTTTTAAAAATCTCATTGATCCAAAGTGTGGCATTTTTAGCAGCGGGCATATCCATGTGCTTTAGATGTGCAGTTAATTTACATGTTGTCAAGTAATGGATGGGAGTGCCAATTTAACCACAAAGGCAATGATCTGTTTCTCGTTTTTTGAAGAGGTGAAGATAATTGGAAAAGGACCGTGATTTGGTTGCAAAAAACACAAGTTCTCTGCTCCAATTTTTTTGCGTTGTATGAAACTTTTGGTACTATTTGGTGGATACTTCTTCCAGTTTTGGCATCATTCCATCGGGCTTGCCATAGATTGAGTATTTCTTTTCTTGCTTTTTGTTTATAGATGTTGGTAACAATATTTTAATTAACTGTGTGCCATTGATTGTCGCTGCTTTGGCTATTGCGTCTGCTTCTTCGTCCGTCCCCCCACCCACGTGCGCTTCGATCCAAGATATGCGAATCTCTGGGTTCTTGAGGAGGACCTGCCGAATATCCCTAGCCATGACATGGATGGTCATCGGGTTCTGTATTGCATATATACGAGGTGATTATAAAAAAACTATCCCGACATATGGGCCCCTAACTATCATACCATTCACAGAAACTGAATGAAATTTTGGCATAAGGTATTTTGATGTATGCACTCAAGAATGATATGGAAAATAACAGTGTCACTCTAACAGTTACGGTTACAGTGAGAAAATTTCGAAAATATCAAATGGCAACACCAAGTTTTTTTGTATTGGAATGTGATCTCCATTGTGAAAAACCCTAAATAGCGTTCGAACGGCAACTGTAGCATGAAAATCACCGGCGGTAGATAGGCTAAAAGTGAGGACAACCAATAAGGACAGAGAAGCAGCATAAAATGAAGCATTTTATTGTGTTTCACAAATTTTCCACATGACCTTGTGGAGGACTAATCAGGCTGGGATCTCAGCCGAAGAAACGGTGTGACGAATGAAACGAACATTAATGCTCTGGTGCACGGCAAAGTCCTTTTTACTTTTTCCTTGCCTAGCTCCGGAGATTTTCGTGCTACAGGTGCCATTCCACCGCTATTTAGTGTTTTTCAGTATGGAGATCGCATTCCAATACAAAAAACTTGGTGTTGCCATTTGATATTTTCGAAATTTTCTCACTGTAACCGTAACTGTTAGAGTGACACTGTTGTTTTCCATATCATTCTTGAGCGCGTACCTCAAAATACCTTATGCCAAAATTTCATTTAGTTTCTCTGAATGGTATGATAGTTAGGGGCCCATATGTCGGAATAGTTTTTTTATAATCACCCCGTATATGAAAGTCAAATATATATATAACTGAGACTTTTTACAAAAATTACTTCTTCTTCCCCCCCCCCCCACAAACCACACACACAAAATATAAAATTCAATGTGTTAAATTGCATCTCTAATACTGTTATAAAAAATATTTCAATTATACAGAGCGCCCGTAATTAAAAGACCCTATTTTAAAGTAGCGTACAGGTGAGACCAGTCATCAGAAAATTGTAAGAGAGAGTGTGCGTGCGTGCGTGTGTGTGTGTCTCTTATGGGCAGACCTGTACTCCCCAAATGCTTACAATGTGTGGACTTTCTTGTCCTTTGAGGATAACGCTGGAAACATTGGGAAAAGCGAAATTCTGAAAGGACACATGACCGTCGAAGCAATTGAAACACATTTCTTTTGGAGCTCACTGCGTCTGCATATTCTCAGAAACAAGCAATAAACAAATCACTTAAGTGTCCACTCTGAAGGGCCATCAGCCAGCTCACTGGCTATTTTCGTATACGGCAGCAATCACCCAAAAATTTATGGCTTTTGCGGCGACAATATGTATAAGAAGAACTGTTGCAACAACGCGTTTTCACTTCATACAAAAATTTTGCCCATTTGATGGACGTTTTTTCTAAAGATTCGGAGTTTGAGTCGAAGTGAAAACGTCGAATAAGTGAGGTTTTGCGTCGAATAAATGAATAATTTTAACATTGAAATGCATAGAAACCGATTGTGACCGAAGCCAAACGTCATATAAACGTGGAAGTCGTATAACCAAGCGACGTATAAACGAGGTTTCACTGTAATTCATCTTTTACTATATATTTTTTTACCTTTTTCCTTCCCGCTCCATCGGATTGAATTCTCTCTTCGTCTGGAATTCACAGATGTAAAAGTAATTATGATACATTCGAAATATCCTTCAAGTATAGCACAAAAAGACACCTTTAGGGTAGAATAGTAAAGAAGGACCATTCCCTCGAAAGGTACCTAACGTCATTTGAAAGGGAATGAGTTTAGTTTGGTTGAGATACGAGAGTAACTACAGCTCAGAAGTATGCATTTGTTGTGAGACACTGTATGTGTATTTAAAGTGAAATGTATGATAAAATTTTTAGTTCAACATTTGAAGTCATCCCCAGAGGAGCATACAAAGTAGCTGTGTAGGACTGAGCTAGTACAAGAAGTTAATGCAGTGCAAGAATTGAATACTTTAAGACAGAAAAAATAACTATTTCTCGTGAAATACTATACACTTTTCTTAGCGTCATTTATCGATTGTTTCAGATCAAATTAGTGTTGCGCGTGACAGCTCTTTGAAATAGTACGTTGTCGCATTTGATGATATGCAAATTTTATAAGAAAGAATAGATTCAGTCGAGGACTGGTGAAATTATCACGAAAGTCTCATTATTAGGATAAATAGACATCTGTACTATTTATAAATTCAGAGTAGAAATGGCATCGTAAATATTTTATTTTCTTAGTCTATAAAGATGATGTTCTTCGTGAGAGAAAAAGGCACCGAATTTCCAGAACGACAGCATTATTAACAATCCTTACATTGACACACGTGTGGGGAAGAAATTTATCATCCTGTGATTGGTTGCAACGAAAAACAAAGGAAAGTATAACATCATTTTTGGCGAAACTCTTGGTCTTGGCGATGTTTAAGTTCGAATGCCGAGTTTTCGCTTCTTTTGGCAACAGTGCATTTTTTTTACATTCTCTCACCGTCGCAAACCCTTTCTGCTATTTAAATCTTTCTTAATTTTCACTTGTTAATTCTTCGAACGAAAACGTCCGCAACAAGAGGAAACTAAAAAGAACGATAGACAAAAATGAAACAAAAAAAAAAGTAATTATACTTTGGTCTTAAAATTTCGCCAAAAACACCGCCAACAATCACGGGAATATAAAATGTTTGTTTTGTTACTATGCAGCCCGAACGATACTAGAGCATTAGGTTTTTATTTGAAAAATTGCAAATCGCTGTAAGGAAATACGGTATTCTTATGTAAATTGATAATATATTATTTTTTTGACATAAGTGTTATTATACATGCATGTATGAAGAGACTTGCATATAGAAATACCAGCATAAAGACTTTGCAGAGTCTAAGAGTGTTGATCAGTAACTTACGGACAATTGTTACGGGGGTTTGTTTTCCTCGAATTACATCGAGAGGTTTTTATTTTCCCCCACCAAACTCAGTGATTGTTATTGGGCTGATGTGTTTGGAGATTGCTTATGTTGTAATGGCCATGTTGACGCTGTGCAAAGAGCTTACTGAAAATATAATTGCCTCTTTTTCCCCGGACTTCTTTTTCTTCTCACACACACACTTCTCTACCCGCAATTTTTACCCTTCACAGCCGTTTACTGGCAGTTCTTTAAGCGTGGTAATGGAGTCTTCTTCGGTGCTACCGACAAACCGTGATAATCAAATTCAGATGCAGTCCAAGATGGAGCTAGCTCACAGTCGATGAGGGTTTCCTGCCAAACATTAACTGTTTTTTCCCACTTACACACATTATCCACCAAATTTATCACCTTCCAGCAAAAACGAAATTAGTTAAAATTTAACTGTGTTGTCTGCCACAACATATTATACTCATGTCACAAGTTAAATAAAAACCTATATATACCACATTGACAAACAAGGAAAAATTTCGTTTGTGCCGCATATTAACTTTTAATCAATAAAAATCTTAGAACTTAAAAAAAAAAAATATTTAAATCATTAATCGACCGGACTGAAAAACATTTCATACAGATATTTAATTAGTATTCCAGCCGTGAATAAGTCAATTAATTTATACGTATTTCACAAAAAATAAAAGGAAGCATTATCGGAATGTCACACACACAAAAAGAAGGGACTTACCAAAGGCTGGTCATCACCATCCTCTTTGTGGTCGGTAGTCAGCACAAACTGTTCTTCGAACTGCATTTTCAACATTTTAAAGGGGTCCCCTGCTCAAGAATAGTGAGCAACCCAGGGAACTACAGCGGATACCACTTATAACGTTTCTCAAAAAACCAGCGTGACAAAACTTTGTAATCGGGAAAACTCTTCAAAAGGGAAAACTTAATGAGAATTAGAGTTGGGATCGCGAAAATAAGTCGTACTAAGTGGGAAAACGTTCTAAGTGGGTAAGTAACATTATAAGCGGGATCGACTGTACCTAATACGTGAACTCTACATGCAAAATGACCGCAAAAGAAGTGTGTGCGTGTGATCCTCTCTCTATTCATCCACTTCCCCGAATAGTTTTGGTTTAGACGGAAACCCCTCTGATTGTTTAAAGGAAACACCTGATTGGAATCCGATTGGTGATAGATTCAAGAATTTAAAAGAAATATATATACACAATAAAATCCCTCTTTTGCGGCCACTGGCGAGACAAAAAAATTTGTCCGTAAAAGAGGGATAACCATAAATGAGAGGTTTGAAATGCATACTTTTATTATACAAAGGAAAATTATATTATTTGGCTGTAAAACTGGGTTGATCACATCTGAGGGGTGTCCGTTAAGAGGGGTTTCAACTGTATATGTCGTGAGTGTGAGAACGATCGCAATATTGGGAGCTAATTCTGTTGTTATGTCGCAGCAAGTTATGTCGGGTTCAAACAAAAATGACTGTGTTATAGACTTCGAAGGTACGTGTTATACTCAGATCATGAAGTGACTATATGACAGGCAATTTTTTTAATTTTTAGTTCGAATACAGAAAACCCCTCTTAAAGGACAACCCCCTCCGAGATGCGGCCAGCCCTCTTTTACGGCCAAATAATAATTTCCCCGTGTATAATGGAACTACTTTCCAAACCCCTGATTAAAGGTCACCCCCCCCCCTTTTGCGGATTTTTTTTTGTCCCACGGTGTCCTCAAACGAGATTTAAGGAGAGGACTGTATTTTAAGGCGCTCACACATACACGACATTGTCAATGTTTTAATGCATAGTTTCCCAAAACCCCAATTAGTCTTTGACTAACTTTTGTTTCATCGCGCCCTTCTTCAGAGAAATTTTCCTCTCATCGTCCCCCAACTCAAGTGAACCCATAGGATCCTATGTTATACCCGTGGCTTCTATCGCCCCCTTGGACCTTTCCATCGCCCACCTTGGGAAACACTGTTTTAATGGGAGTCTGAATATTACCCAGGTGTATATACAGGTCCATATTACCCAGGTCCATAGCATTTGATGAGCTTTATGAATGCGTCAGCAGAGAACTGGAATAGGTTTTAGCTCCAGTCTGAGTATACAGACATGGTAATAGGTATAATAGACATTGGTACAGACATGATGAGCTTAATTTGTTTACGTCTTTTTTTTCCACTTTACTCGCACAGCATTGCATAGGAAAAATGAATATTCATATAAAAAATCGCAGAAAACAGCATAATAAATAAAATCACGGAGATAAACACAGAGGAAAGGAATCTCAATCAAGTGAGTTGTTAGACGTGGACAGGGCGTTGTTTAGAGTTAGACCATGATTTACAGCGGGGATCCTGTCTATTATTTGCCTCCCACGGATCAATGGGCGTTAACCCTCCGCAGATCAATCGTTTCTCATTAGACTGACGCAGAAAAAAACGTTTTGTTCTTTAATTCTTGTTACGGAGAGAAAGAATAGAGATTTGTCATTGCTATTCTCTAAAAAATGTGTCTTTACATTGCTGTGTATAGTCATTATTTTCCTTAGTAGTTACATTAAACAGACTTTAATTTGTATGACAGAATTAGTGGTTGTTTTTCAACTTTTAATAAATAGACTATTTTATAGTTTTTAATTATTTCTGACCATAATACAGGGCATTTTTTAGACATTGCGGCACAAATTGAAACTTTCCGTAAAGCTCGATGGGCAACTAAGTTATATTGTGGTATTTGGAATTGTTGGATGGTATCAAGAGATTTACAAGGATGAATGTATTGCGGCGTGTTAACGGATGGGCTGACGGGCCTCCGAGTTGAACAGGGGCCCAAAATTTTGGAAGACTTGTTTATTAGCCGACATTATTTCTTTCATCAATTTTTTTTTTTTTTTTATGTATTCATATTCGGAGAATTAAAGGGCGTCGCGATCTCTTGTGTGTGTGTGAAGTTGATTTTTCAAAAATGACTTTAAAAATATTTTATTTAATAGCAAATAACTCTCTCTCTAAAGCGATCAACAATTAAAATAATTTTAAGCTCATGGGTCCGCATTCTTAGTATTGATAATAACAAGCTGACTAAGAAATGTTTTATTGCCCTTAACAATCAGAAAAATAGCAATACTACTTCTAATTGGGTATCGTAAGTAAAACATATTTTATCCGAATATGGCTATCCTTATGTATGGTCCCTATACATAAGCGAAATTAAGCGTACCATTCCTTCTATTTTAAATCACATTGCAACGTGTTATTACCATAAAGACGGTAACTATGTAATGCACTCAACAAACTTGCCACATTATAAACACTCAATTGTTCCTTTCTTATGTGAGCCATATTTTAATTTACCATTTTATCATTTTTGAGAAACAGTGGTGAATTTGCATTTTATTTTATTTTCTAGTTGTATTTGTTTTTTGAAATTTTGTCCTGTTTTAAAGTACAAAAAAGACCGATGTTGGAATGTTGAACCATCCTTGGAACATTTTTGCTTTCTCGAAAAATCCATATTTGATGATTGCAGTTAAAAAGGAGGAGGAATTTAAATTTCATATATGTTTCATTCAGTATTCAGACACTAAAAATAGAATCAGTAATATTCTACAGTAAAACTGACTAAGCAAAAGAAGATAGAAAAATAAATGTTCTAAGGCATATAACAGGGTGAAATCGCCGATATACAGTGGTGTTATTCAGTATTAATCGGAGAAGAGACTCATAACGAGCTTATAATGCGGGAAAGAGGACGGATGATATTGGAAACGAGTATTTATTTATTTTTTTTTTTTTTTTTTGGTTAGGTATATTACGTGAAATTTCTAAAGAGAATATTCAGTTAGCCGAGTTTTAAAAGTCTAGATGGTGCTAATTACCTGAGGATTTGCTAAGTACACGATTGTTGAATCGCATTTAAATTTCTTGAAGCATTTACGACTCTTATTAGAGTTGTAAACGAGTTTTTTCTTTCGCACTGGTATACCTCCTCCCCGTATTTCTTTACATCCAGATCAGATGTTTTGCTCGTTTTTGACTTGATGGAGGGGCCCTGGGTAGGGAAAAGTAAACAGAAGACCTCAACTTGGGAAACAATGTCTAATTTTCTTCAACAAAGATATTTTGTTTAAATTTCAAGCCCTAAATTACAAGAACCCATGCTTTCTATGATAATTTATTATCCGTGCCCGTTGCACTTTGACTTTAACTTGATAAATTTGATTCTTTGATTTACGTAATTTTTGATTTTCTTTATGTAATCTTTGACATATCAATAAATTTTGGTTTTAGACGGGGGGACGGGCGGGCGAAGTGCTTACGTTGCTTCTTGCGACAGAGCATGGGTGTCTCGCGTTTTGTCCAGTTTCCTCCAATGGAGCCCAGGCAGAATTGAGATCTAGCTTGAACAGTCCCCAACGTTCCAAAAACCTTATAAGGCAAATGAACTTCCCCAGCTTAACTTTTGTTACTTAAACTGTTACGTTTGGGTATGTAGGATTTTATAGTGACTTTTAAGCATATGGCAATGCTGTTAACAATCTCTTTTTTTAATGGGAGCTATAAAAATAGTCTGTTCCTCTTTCTCAAACTTTTTCATAGTGACGACTTAACCGAAATTAGCGACGAGTGAACGAGGGTTTAATAACATTGTGGTCTATGAGAGCTGGAAGGGTCTGAAGAAAAATGACGACTTAACGAGGTTTTACTGTATAATAAGATAATAAAAAGTCTTTGGTGGACATAAACCACAGCCGGCGTGAAGGAAATCCCGTACTTGTTCGGAAGAAACACAGGCTGGCTGTGGTCTTATGTCCACACACAACAGCGACTTTTTATTACCTTACCCTGCGTACCAAGAACCGTGGGACAGTTCCCAACGGAGGATGCGCAGAATCCCGAAGGTCCACACACATTCATGAATCAAAGATTATGGTTACCACGGACGGAGACACAAAAATTAAATATTATATATAAAATTACTTTAAAATAAAAGCACTTAATTAAATTAACACGCAGAAGCACCGTTAAATGTTAAAAAACTTTCATAAATACAATAATCTGACAAAAAAAAGGTGTACTTTTGCGAAAATAATGTCTTGAAATAATACTTGAGTATAAAACATACACCAGTATGAAATATTCTTTTAGTTTTTCTACAGTTCAATAGATGGCAATGCTATCGCCCCACATTCACTTTTCCTGGGTAGATTGTTCAACACTTGCTGAAAAGGGGCTATTAAAGTATTACGTCAGCATCGATAAGGGTTTCCGATTTGCTGACTTTTGGTGGCAAGGGGGAAGGGGATTTGATTAGGATTCAGAGGGGCAGAGCTGATGAAATTTTGCTGACAGGGGGGTCAAAAATGGCTAAAAATTTGCTGACGCAATACTTGAACGGCCCCAAAACGCCGTATTTCTGCTGCTATAAATGGCGGGGGGGGGGGGGAGTTCCATGGCAGACACCAAGGTTTCTGGGGGTGTACGACTAAAAATAATTCACTTTTGGAGTTTTGACCATGCCATAAGGGGTCATTCAAGTACACAGTCTGTCCAGTGGGTGATAGGAAATAAAATAAAAAGAACGTTTATTTTTTTTACTTACTCTAGCTTTTATTCATAATAGACTCCTTGTGAGTTAATACAGCCTGGAAATGGTTGTAAAATTTTTTTGAAGCACTCCTGAAACTCGTTCTTTGGAATTGCCTCGAGAATCGCGGTCGTAGCCTTCTGGATGTCTAAAATCGTGTCGAAACGCTTTCCTTTCATTGCCAATATTAGTTTTGGAAATAGCCAGAAGTCGTATGGAGCTACATCAGGTGATTACGGTGGGGGATCCAGCACCACAATCCTTTTTTTGGCCAAGAAAGCGCGCACAATCTTGCATTTGTGGGCCGATGCATTGTCGTGCAACAACGATTTTGACCCTTGTTCCCGATATTCAGGTCAAACTCGAACAATTCTGTCCTATAAACGATTTAACACCCATGTAATAGTCACCATTCACAGTTTGCCCTTCTGGTAAGAATTCATTATGGATATTTCCTTTAGAATTAAAGAAAACAATGAGCAGCGTCGTGATTCGGCTCTTCTGCAAGCACACTTTTTTCGGTTTTAGATATCTTGGACCCTTCCATTCCGAGCTTTGGCGCTTTGTATGTGGCTCATATTGAAAGCGCTATGTCTCATCACTTGTTGCAACGGTTGGCGTGAAGTCTGGATCCGTATTAACAGCTCTTTGCAAATCTCTGCTGTGCTCCACTTTGCAATCTTTTTGATCGTCCGTCAGTGTGTGTGGTACACACAAAGCCTGGCCATGGATAATCTTCAGTACTCTTTCTCCCATCACGAAATCTTTCTTGGATACCAGAAAATAAAAGAAAAAAAAGAAAAAAAAACCTATATGCACATCGGGTCAGCTTGAATATACAAAAGCAAATCAGTCCGTCAGCCACCCAATTTTCCACGAGATCGCAAAACACTGTGATGCAAGTTATATTTCAGTCAATTTATGCATTATAACTTACAGTATCAGATATTAACATATATTTTATATGCACTGCGATACGCATGTTATCACGAGCTATAAGATTACATATTTTCGTAAAAAATCAGTATATGACATAAACTGAAAAAAAAAATTGTACATTGTATACATTAACAGTATAACTCAGCAACACAAAAGATTCAAGTGAGAACTTTACATTTAAAAAATGGTATATGCTAATCCAGTCTAAATCAGCAAATTCTTTTTGTATTCATCAAATGCACTTATATAAACACCTTACAATTATTCAAATAACTTTTCAATAATATCTATATACGTATTTAAACATATATAACATAATATGTATTCATTTAAATCTTGTCATAATAGGACATTAATGGTGATGTATATAATATTTAATGCTTTTTTGCATGATGGATTTTAAGAAATTAGCTACTTTCTTTTTTTTCACCAATGTTAAGATTTTTATGTTGTGGTTGCTATAAAATTGTATTCTTTTCTGTCTTTGTCCCATGCTTCACATCTATACACTATACGTTGAGCGTCGCTAGCCTCCTTCTTGCAGAAGATACATAATGAGTCTCGTCCGTGGAACCTTGCCTGATAGATTCCCAGTGCCCCATGTTGAGTTGATGTAGAAGTCTCCATAGATGTTGGTTGCTTTTTCCTTCGGCATTATTGAGTGTGTAAATCTACTTTTTGTAGTTGAGTTCCGCAGCCTCTGCCATTCATCCTGTATATATATTTTGACATTTTTAAGTTGTATGTTTAGTGATTTTAGTTTTAATGTCAGATTGTTCCTTTTTTGTTGCTTCTTTAGCTTTATTATTCACATAGTCATTTCTTTTATTATTATCATATGCTTTGATCCAATGAAATTTGATATTATTTATCGTAGACAGACTTTGTATTGTGCGATGAATTTCATTATAATTGTTAGGGTTTGCTAGCTCTTATAGTGCCGATTTCGAATCATGTGCACATTCTAAAAATGTGCACATTTTGAAGGTGATTTTTCATGAGTATATTGCACTGCCTGTGAAATCGATGTAATTTCGGCTCTAAATACAGTGCTAAGATCACTAAGCCTTGTTAGTTGCTCCTTTTCAATCTGTGTGTTTTTATAATGCACAAGCACAGCGAACCGCGTTTTCAATGCTTTATCCATCTGCGTAAATTGAATTTCCCATGGTATCCTTCCGACCATCATTCCAGTCGATCTTCTTCTTCTCCCACGGTGGTATTAGAGCTGGCTTATATTTTATATGTGCTCTCTTTTAACAATATTTTGATTAATGCATATTTGTTCTCCAAGTTGAAGCAATTTGTAATGTTTCAGCAGGTTTTGAAGCGTGATCTGTATGGGTGGTATCCCAGTAAGTACATCCAATGCTTCATTAGAAACAGTAATATAGCATTTTTAGATTACTGTGTATATATAAACTGTGTATATAAAGCTTTCCTCTGGATGGAAATTAATTTGTCATCCTCCGTTCTTGTATTTGTGTACCAGATTTCGTACCCATATATTGCCATTTTCTTCAAACATTCCAAAGATTTCTAAATGTTCTAAATATTTAGAATTAATTAAATATTTAGAATTTTCATAATTAATTAATTTAATAGTTGGAATATTTCTAAAAATATTCTAAATTCAAGAGATTTCTAAATGTGCCACGGATCGCTCAAGTGTTCTGGAACTGTGTCGCGGGTTACTTAAGTGATCTTTGAATGTGGAAGTGATCTTTGAGACCTACTTCAGTGATCTAAAAGTGGGCCACTTAGTTCATTTTTACAAAATTGCGGGTCACGGGTTTACCATATGTGGCTTAAAGGGTGGGTCGTAAGGAATTTCTTAAAGAGAAATTTTGAGGTTTTATTCTACAAATAGCATTGAAATTAACAGAAATCGATTATAACAACGTATAAAGGATTTTTTCGAAGTTTCTTTCGAAATTTCAATTTAAAAAAAAATTTTGTAATAAAATTTGTTTTCGTCTGGGATGGGAAGGATCAAAAAAGACTAAAAAATTTGCTGACGTAATACTTGAAGGCCCCTAAGGCCTCTGCAGAAAGTATCAAAGTACAGGACGTCTATAACTTAAAGACCCTATACTAAAGTAGCCTACAGGCGAAGCCAGTCATCCGAAAATTGTGAAATTTTGTGGACTTCGTGAAGTAGGGGAATGGGAATTTGTTTCAGCGGGAAAAAATTAGTTGCACATGTCGCCACCAGAGGACGTTTTATTAAGAAATGACACATAGGCAACGTTTACAATTTTGCCAATTGTTAAGCACTTTCACAACTGTTACTGCAACAAAACGTGTTCCACATGATGGCCATCATTTTCAGATACCATGTGAAATCGCAAGATGGCATGTTCCACAACTGACCGAAGTGTGTGCGGGGAAATTTTTAGCACGTGGCATGAAATGCTGCCTTTAACGTCAGGTAAAGTTCTTGGATTGTCACGACTTACCAGACGTTTCAAATGCCTCCAAAGCCAAAATCGCGTGTATTAAGGTCCGGGAGATCGGGGAGGCCATAAATTAGGGAAATGCCGGCTATGACACGTTCTTCTGTAAAATGCGTTTTTCTGATGACTGGTTTCGCCTGTAGGCTACTTTAAAATAGGTTCTGTGAATTATGGACGCCCTGTATTTTATTCAGTATTTCAATATGTAATTGTTACACACACACACCAACGTTTAGGGTATTTACGCCACTGTGCAGAGAAATATTATACATATGCCGTCCTGCCGAAATAAAACTGAAAAACATTTATAAAAAAATAAATGTTTAGTCTAAATCTCTCATATAATATACGATCAAAAAGAATTTAAGCATTAAATTTAGTAAATATCACGCAACAAGCAAAGTGCCCTAAAATTTTGGGGCCCATTTGAAAAATTAAAAAAAATCAAAACAGGGAGATTCAAAAAAATGCGCTCATTTGTGCTTGGAGAAACTAAATTTTCAGTCAGACAGAATTTCAAAATTAGTTGTAAATGTTTCTACCAGATGATGCCGCAGTCTGAGAAAGACCTAAAATACTTAATTTCGAAAACATCCACCATTAGCAGCAGTAGCAATATGAGATATGGTCCTGGGACATACACACACACACACACACACACACAAAAACGCGTACAAAACGTCTCAGCCTGAATTTTGGAGGTATTTTAGTTTTTCAGACTGCAGCGCTATCAGTTGACGATCTATGTAACTAATTTCGTTCTGTCTGGATTCAATGAAGGACATCCCGGCTGAGGGGCCGTTCAAGTAGTACGTCAGCAGATTTGTAGCCATTTTTGACCCCCCCCCCCTCCAAAACTCGGAACCCCCTCGTCAGCAAATTTTCTCTCTTTCTCGTCGGCACTCCCACTATGCCTCCTAACGCATATTGGAATCAGATACGTACGCGGGTGGCATGAGCCGCCTCCCGCCCCCGCCCCCCGATGATAAAACAAAAAAAAAATTTTTGGTGTAAAAAAATATTTGAAAACAAATGTTTAATTTTGGAAGAAAATACCTTTATATGTTATTATAACCAATTTCTGTAACTTCAAAGCTATTTGAACGCTAAGAACACGAAATTTTTCTTTTAGAAATTTATGGTGACCCACCCTCTAAGCCACAAATGCCAAACTTATGGCCCACTGACCAAATGTGGCCTTCGGGATATCTGATGCGGTCCGCCGCCTCAAAACCTAATTTTGGTGAAAATGAACTAAGAGGCACATTTTCTGATCACTGAAGTAGGCCTCAACGATCACTTTCACATTCAAAGATCACCTAAAGTAACCCGCGACACAGTTACCGAACAATTAAACTATCCGTGGTACATTTCGAGATCCCTTGAATGACACGTGGCACAGTTTTAGAGCACTTAAGCGGCCCCCAGTGTGGTTCTACATCGCTCAAATTACCCGCGAAACATTTCCAGATTACTTAAGTGATCCGTGGTATAAATTACGGATCACTTAAGTGATGCGTCGCACAGTACCAGAGCACTTAAGCGGCCCGGAAACATTTCCAGAAGACTTGAAGGATCCGTGAAACATTTAGAGATCCCATTAAAGTGGCTCTGTAGGGGATTTATCAATAGGTAGAATGTTAGTTCAGGTACCCAATAATTATCGATTTTTTTCCGTTTTTCAGTCACTTTTCTTGAATTTGTTATTTAATCAAAAACATTGATACAAGTAATTTCCAACGGATTTATTAAATGCAATATTATCATATACAGTCAAACCTCGTTAGTGCGTCACCCGATAAACACGTCACTCCGCTTACCAGATCACTTTTTTGGAAGTCCCAATTATCCTCATGCAGGAATTGGCACAGCTATGGCTCATTCCGTTTACCGAGTCACTCCGCTTATCAAGTCATATTTTTGCTGTCCCAAGAGTGACTCATTAACGAGGTTTGACTGTATTCGCATTTCGCTTCAGTGAGGTGATCGGAGTGATCCTTCTCCCCCCATAGATCCGCGCCTGGAGTGAGTAGGCCTACGGGGATAATAAGTACCACAGCTGAAAGTTAGGGTGTGTTTTACGTTGCGAAAAAATAAAATAAATTTATTTTTTAAGACGTTTAAACTTTGGAAATTCTTTCATGACTCCCCTAGCATCTTTACCCACAGAGAGACACGGCAAACAGTTTGGGAACCACTGTTTTAGAACATTCTAGAAAATCCCTCGTTTTTTATTATTTGCCACAAATTAGAAGAGTTTTTCCTTTCATTTCCGATAGCTAAAAAGAGTATATTCCGCTTTTTTTTTTACGAAAAAGCAGATAAATTCAACTCTATTTCTTTTTCCTTTCACTCACTCCGGTTATAATCGGTAATGACTTTCCTTACCCGGAAAAGGGACGTAATTTCTTTCCGGGTCCCCCGATGGGGAAGACGTATGCTCGAGGCTTCCATGGGGATTGATGTCTTTTCATAGATAGCGCTTATCATTAGCAAAGATTGCTTTGGTTTCGAACAAAAATTCTCTAAAGATATCGTAAGCGAAATGCCATCCAATTCAGGGTCTCTCTTATAAAGACCAGTCTCTTATCCGAGGATATAGTATTTCGCGATAGTTTTATTCAATCACTTCAATTTCATTATTTAATGGACAAATATTTACTAATGAGTACAAGATGAGATTTTTCTTTCTTTTCCCTTACAAATGCTCCCATTTGGGGAATTAATTTCTGTTGAATCGTTAAATGCAAGGCTTACCTTTGGTCACGCAGTTCATAAACAGAATATTATTGAATTTCCCGACTGAAAGTGGATGAAAAAACTGATGATGATACGTAAATGCCAGATGAAGTGCCCAATCGTGCGTAATTTGCTATGCAAAAAAGCCAATGTAGCTGCATGACGCTTAACGTGACTTCAGTGACATTTATTTATGATTGACGCTTAGAAAATTGTTAATATGGCGTTGAAATTTTATAATTTTTTTTTTTTGGTTGAATGACATTAGTCGGGAAATACTCAAGTTGTTTTCATGTCTTTCTATGTCGTACGCACAAATGAATGTCGAATTCACGTTAGTCTTATTTAACTGATTTAGCACCTAATATGTTTCATTTATCGGTTTTTAAATGATTGAAAACCTAATTTTTAGAAGTGAAGTTCCAAAGATATAACAAGTGTCGACATTAAAAATCAGTTGAAAACTTCCAAATAATCTAAAATAAACCGACTGATATACACTGGTGAAATAAATTAAGAGAATTTGCATATTTTATCGAATTTCACGAAAAGAACTGAACTAATGTAAAACCACTGCTTCTAGACATAAATGCAAATCTTGTACGTCAAGTCTGTAAGAGGGGGGCCATTAACCCATTTTTTTTGTTTATTCTGCAACCGCTGTTTCATACCTTCCGACTCCAACGAGTGTTACGCACGATCATGCGTGTGTATTACAGTTATTGAATGGTTATTTGTTTTGTATTGTATCAATGTATGTACATATCAAATTTCATTAAAATCGGTACAGTAGTTCTAGAGATAATCGACCAAGCCTGCAAAAAATTATCTTAATTTCTTACACCAGTGTACATACTACATATCGTCTAGAAATTTCGTTTAGGACCACTTGCATTTCGGGACGGTGACCAAAGTCATTGAATAGATTTCCCCCTTTCCCCAGTCATTTTCTCACATTTCGGGAGGGGGACAGGATCCCCCAAGTTCCCCCCCCCCCCACTCCTGCTACGGCCTTGTCCTTATGCCAGAAGCATAAGTGCGCAATATATATGTGTCGCTGGGAAAAAATAACATGGGAAATGACGTTTGAATGTTTTTTTACTCTACCCATCTTACTTACGGAAGTTATTTTCTTTAGTGTTCTGAAACGTGTGTTTCAATAGGGATACACATTCTCACTGCTGGCAAAACTTAATATAGCTAGATAAGGAATCCAGCTGTGATAAAAAAAAAAGTAAAAATTTGCATATTCATGTTTCTGGTGTGAGGCAATATGCATAGCTTAGAGCTTCCGTGGCTCTAATCACTGTGGAAATTTTAGTCATATAATCTTCAATTAATTACAAGGCAATTCACGAGAATGAAATGTACATTTATTTTTTTATGTATATACGCACAATCCATATAAATTTCACAAATGTTCAACTCATTTACATAACAGTTGTAACATATAAAAGGGGGGGGGACACCAAAAACATTGTCAATCGATGTTTAAACATCATCATCATCGATTTTCCAACACTGAACAAAAAAGAAAAACCATCAATATGCACAAGAAAAGCGCCGAAAAAATAAGTATGCAGAATTTTCCCAACGTAAGTTAATGAAGTCATAAACTAACTACCTATAATTGTCTGAACACTCAGCAGTTTTGGTTTGGAGAGTTTTCTTCGGATGCTGCGGCTACTACACTTCGGACTTTGGCCGTAACATAAATATTTTCGAAATAGATTCTGAAATATGCTATGGCAGTGTTTTTCAAACTATGGTCTGCGAACCAGAGGTGGACCGCGACGATGGCATGGGTGGTAGAAAACAAATTAATTCTCACTAAATGAAAAATTATTCAACCATTGTAATTAGTAATATCCATATGGGTTTAATTAAATATGCGCCTTCATACTTAGGTTCACCATACATCATCGAGGAAAATGCGGGAAATGGCGATTGTAAATACGCCATTAAATTTAGTGATATATCAACAATTTAGTGATATATCATCACTAAATTGTTGCCTGAAAATGCAGTTTGCTAATTAATTCGGACATTGCTGAAAGGGAAGGGAATAAAGGGCTGCAACAAATAGCGGTAAACAAAAATTTATTTCATGAAAAAAATATTCAAATGATCGGATAACCATATTTCATTGAAAAAAAATACGATAAACTGGGATCTAAAATTGGGCAAAATATATGGGACATTATCAATTCGAAGATTATTATTATTATTAGACAACATTATCATTAGCCATCAAAAACGTTGCAGGAAGTAGTTACAATCACTAATTTTTTGTTAGAACTGCTGAAAATTTTAGGAAAAAGCGTTGAACCTGACAAATACGTGAGGTGAATATTATTTTTTAGCCTTAATTATCATAGTATAATTTATATTCTGTTTATACACACAGCGTTTTCATTAACAGTATAATTTATATACCGTTAATAAAACGCTGTGTGTATTCATTAGTAAATATTGCAAATTCAAATAAGCATCGTTGAAAAAACGGGACAAGTGCATAAAAATAATTGAAACAACTAAAATTACAGCAAGTAATACGGGACACAAGTGGTGCGTTGTTTCAGACATTTTACTGGTCGTTCGGTTCAAGCAGATTCAGAAACACTGTGCTATGGTATTTGATAATTTTACAATTTGTCACAGTGTTCACTTTTACAAACACCATCCAAAGTGCAAAGAAAATGTCACGGCTATTGGATATTGTCAACATCCAATAGGGATAAAAATCTTATCTATTGTGAGTTTTGATATCATCTGTTGTAAAGAATGTTTTCGGTGGAACTCAGTTTTACGATTTCTTGGAAAAGGAGTAGAAGAAAAAGGGCCAAAGCCTGGTTAGACGCTGAATATATCATTTCGTTTTCATCTTGAGTATCGACGGCCGTGAATACAATGGCTCCCCGCAAACTTCACACTTTAAGTTTAAAATCAAAAGTTGAAATTTTGAAAAAACTAGAATCGGGTAAAACTCAGAGTGAACTCGCCAAAGAATATAAAGTTGCACGGAACACTGTTTCAACATTTGCCAAAAATAAGGAAAAAATTTTGTCAGCATTTGAATCTTCTTATGAACCAAGCAGAAAACGCATAAGAAAATCAGACTTCAGTGACGTAGAAGAAGCAACTCTTTTGTGGTTCAAATCCGCTCGATCTCACTCAATCCCATTATCAGGACCAATAATTCAAGAGAAAGCAAAGGATTTCACAAAAAGTCTCGATCAAGCTGATTTTACTGCGAGCAGTGAATGGTTGACCCGATTCAAAGAGCGCCATGGCATTGTTTTTAGGAAAGTTTGTGGAGAGAGCATATCTGCATCTCAAGAATCTGTTGAAAATTGGAAGAATGATATTCTGAGACCAATGATAGAAAGGTATAAATATGCAGATGTGTTTAATTGTGATGAGACAGGTTTATTTTTTCGCCTTTTACCTAACCAAACGCTTGCCTTCAAAGGCGAAAAATGTGAAGGAGGTAAAAAACACAAAGATCGTGTGACAGTTCTTTTGGCTGCAAACTCAGACGGTTCTGAAAAATTGAAACCGTTAATTATCGGAAAATCAAAAAACCCGCAGTGCTTTAAAAAAGTTAAAACTCTTCCTGTGGACTATGATGGCAACAAAAAGGCATGGATGACATCAGATATTTTCGAACAATGGTTGAGGAAGTTAGATAGAAAATTTTCAAGTGAGAAAAGAAAAGTTTTATTTATTTTGGATAATTGCACCGCTCATCCAAAAATAACGGACCTTTCTGCAATAAAATTATGCTTTTTACCACCTAATTCAACAGCAATTTCACAACCACTGGATCAAGGAATTATCCTAAGTATGAAAACTTTTTACAGAAAATTACAGACCAAAAACATTTTTGAATTTTTGGATGTTGGAATGGACGCAAAAATTTCTGTTTTAGATGCTATTGAAATGATTCCTTCTTCGTGGAAGTCAGTCACGAGTGCCACGATTCGGAACTGCTTTCGTGATGTTGGTTTTTGTTCCGAGTCTTTGGAAAACGAAAATTTAACCGAAGATTCCTCTCAAATTACATGTGGAGAAAGCATGAATAATGCTACGGGTGATTTCACTGAGGATGAATTTGTGAACATTGACTCTGATCTTGCAACTTCAGGACTTTTAGAAGACGACGATATTCTAGAATCAATCAATCAAAGAGGAAGTGCTTCGTGTTCCGAAGAAATAGAATCAGAAAGTTCAGATGAAGAAGTATCTGTACCATTTCGCCATGATGCATTAAACGCTGTAGATGTGATACGTCGATTCCTACGCACTCAGGAAAAAGCCGAACAATCGCGGGATAAACTGAACAGTATAGAAGGATTTTTGTTTTCTCTGCGGAAAGAAATACAAACAAATATACTTGATTATTTTTCATGAGGTAGATTTTTTTATATGTTTTGATTCTATTATGAAACAACCCCAAATTAAAATTAATGAGAGAATTAGCATTTTATTTAATCGAATTGTTTGAATGCGTATAATTGCGTACACAAAAACGATCAGACAAAAATTTAGAGCGAAACCCCGATAACTCGACATCCGCTTAAGTCGACATGTTTGTCGATACTTTTGGAGTGTTACCGAGAGTCTACTGTACTAGTAAATTTTCTCCCAATTTGATAGTGCACGTTGCGACAGAAGTGAAGACATGTCGTACGAAACCTTTGGTGCGAAACGACTGTCGTGGTGGAATCGCAACTCCTTATCACAACTCAATTTAGTGAGTGTGGTACGAATCTGAACTGGGATTGCGGTTACAAACCAATTACAGTGGAACTTCGGTTAACGAGAAATTCGCATAACAAGCAAAAAATTTTGAACAAATTTTAATTCGATTATAGAGCGATGATTCGCATTACGAGCAAAAACTTAGCGCTTTGTTTATTTATTTTCACGTTATCACAATTGAGCCAATGGTTTTTCACTTTCGCCTGCACACATGCTGTGAAATTGTGGGTAATTTTCTTCTTATAATCTCTTGAGTCAGCGTACTTATCTCGAATAATGAACGCCCGTACGACCGTAACTGTTTACAATACGAAACTAGATGTAGCAATGTGCGCTTGAAGTGTTTTTTAAATTCTGCTTGGAGAAAACTGTGGGCTGATTGCATTATTGAACGTGACTTTTAGGGGGGCTAGCTCATGAATAGGAACCAACATTTGTCGAAGAGATTGTGTCCTTGGGAAGACTATGGGACTCGACGTGCAAGAGTCCGGCATTCAAGAACTAGTGGAGGAACATGGTCATATTCACAGACGAACTGATGGATCTCCATTGCGCTCAACAGCAAGAGCTTATGCACGGGACCCCGTCTGAGGAAGACGAAGCTTTAAATGAGATTAAGCGATGTGTAGAACGTGGAAATATCTGTGAGAAACTTTGTAGAATAGAACCAATCAACCATGTTCCACTGTACAGTGCTCTGAGTTCAGTAGGTCGACTCTCATCAGCTTTGCCTGAGACAAAGAGAAAAAAAATCCACAACATTTGATCCATAAATCGTACGAAAACGATTAAGTTGAGAACAAGATCTTGAACACGTCGATACGATAGTTAAACATTAAAGTATTCCACTTCTGGCAGCAAGGCAACCTGTCATCCTGTTAAGACCGGTGTGCTGAAGCAGGAATGACATGATTGTCTAGAACGGGGTGGCCAACAACTGGCCCGTGAAGTGATTTTGTGCGGCCCGCGACAAAGTAAAAGTACCATGAAAAAAATTAAATTTGTGATTTATTATTTGAAGTATCGGTTCCAACATCATATTTCTTGATTAACAAACTGCTTACAAACTTCTTATTTCTAGGGACGATATTAATTTAATAACTAAATAATTATTTCAATTAATAATGAAGCGGCTTATACACCGAAGTTTCAATACTGATGCTGCCCGCGACGATATAGCTGACCATTATATTGGCCCGCTGCGCAAAATCTGGCTCTCAGAGCCATCTTATTTGGCCCGCGACCTCTAACTTAATTTTATGAAAGTGAACTAAGCGATACAGTTAAAGATCACTTAAGTGGCCCGTGATACAGTTCCAGGGCACTGCAGCTGCCCACGGCCTATTTACACATGACCAAATTGGCCCCTTGCTCATCTCCAGATCACTTGAGTGACCCGCGACATATTTATAGATCACTCCAGTGGGCCGCTACTCGTTTTCAAACACTAATGAAGAACCCGGTACTCTCTTAAATATTGATCACCCTTGGTTTAGAATGACAATGTACTTGATGGGATCAAATGAAAAGACTAGCACACAATAGCTGCAAGGAAACACACATAACGCATTTCGGTAAACTCGGAATTCTTGATTTTACGTGCGTTCACAAAGGTTTTATTTCTTTTGAAAGCAGCAATGCAAATATAGGTCCCACAGCTTCAGCTTGGTCATCAACTTCGATGGGCAAGAAATAGAAGCAGCAGCAGTCTTTGGCTATCTAGAGCAGTGTTCTTCAATCACGTATCGGTGCTGGAATATTCCGTCGGTCCCCGAGAAACTCGCTAAATTCTTAGCTACTACCTTCTTCGAGGTGAGAAGAATGCTTGTGAAATTTCTTTTTTACGTAAAAGAGAGAGATTTGTTCAGCAAAAGTACAAAAAATAATATTTAATAACAAATACCGCTACAATCTAGTAACCGGTAAAATGTTAGTCTAGTTGGGAGCAAAAAAGTAAATTGTGTATAATATCATACTATATTTTGTTCATTTTGATAATTTACATCGATTTTAAACTAATAATAAATCATACTTTTAGAATTGTGCGAAATAATTTTTTTATTTGATAGGTAGCATCAGCAATAAAACTGTTTTTTTTTTTTTGTCTATGACTGATTACAGTGCATATTACAGTGAACTCTCACTAATGCGTCAGTGCAAGGGAACAAGGAGAAAAGGTTATGCCCGTTATTTTCGATTAAATTATTTCATATTCGACACACCAAAATGTGTGAAATACTTTTCTTTATTTAATCTATCTATCTTCTACATATATAAAATTGATTTTCTGTGTGTGTGTCTGTGTGTGTGTGTGTGTGTGTGTTCTCTATACAAATCTACAATTTTAGATCGATCGTCGCCAAATTTTGCATATATACCAAATGGGACCCGACTTGAACGATAGGCTGCTTTAGAATTTCGTCAGACCAGGGCAAATGCCCCAAATGGGCAAAAAACCGCAGGGCAACAATGGTTTTTGGGCCTCAACAATCACTTTCCGAACGTTTACTTTGGTTACCGTGGTTCCCTAGCAATGCGTTTAAGACGTGTATATGGCTTTACAATGGTTTGTCGCTTCTTTAACGCTGCCAGTGTATATGTATAACAGTTTATGCCTTTATAATGGTTCGCCACTTTTTTCAATAGTCGTCAGAATCATCATCAGCATCACTTTGGTCAGGCAAAGGATGATCCCCATAGATATCAGTGTTAAAATTGCAGATTTTACTGCATAAATGCGGAAATGTACTGGGAGTTTCCTGCTACATCAATAATTTTAAAAATTGTATTGAATTCTCGATTTTTGAAATATTGAGTTTGCTTAGAGGTATACGAAGCCCAGGAGATTAAATATGAAGTGATTAGCCGGACCTACTTTTGAGTTGGATATTCGTGCAATAACATTGATTTCAACTTTTTATTTATATCTTCTCAAGCATGAAAATTAATGTCTCCGTATTGTCTTCTGATATTCAAACTGCATAAATTCATGTGAGGTAAGATATTTTAAAATTAATTATGGGCCCGTAAAAAGTACATCGAAAAATTCCACAGCTTTAATTAAGCATTTTTGGAAGCTCGGGGGGGGGGGGGGGTCAAAATATTGAGCGACCCTTAAAAAAGGGGGAAAATATATATATATTCATTTCTACGTTTCTTTAAATCATTATTTGTTTATTTCATGAAGTCGCGCAGGAAGTCGCCATATTGGTTAACTTAGACACGGTTTGCATGTTCCTCAAAGAAAGAGGGAGATACCACGTGATACAAAAAGCCTCATTCAAGAAAACCCGGGCAGCGCCGGGTATTATAGCTAGTAATATATATAATGAAACTATTTAAAACATTATCTATAAACAGTTCAGTCTCTGAATATTGCAATTAATTTATCTTTTAAAGATTGAAAAAGGATGGAGAACTCTTTCACAATCAAAAAAAATCAAATTATTTCTTTCGTTAGTATATCTCTTCAAGAATCTCTTTTATTAATTGTAGAATTATTTCTTTCATTATGTCTAGAATAATTTGTTTCATTATGTCTAGAATAATTTCATTTATTAATTCTAGGATTATTTCTTTTATGTCTAGAATAATTTCTTTCATTATGTCTAGAATAATTTCTTTCATTATGTCTAGAATAATTTCTTTCATTATGTCTAGAATAATTTCTTTCATTATGTCTAGAATAATTTCTTTCATTATTTCTGGATTTGCTTCTTTCATCGATTCTGGATTTGCTTCTTTCATCGATTCTGGATTTGCTTCTTTCATCGATTCTGGATTTGCTTCTTTCATTGATTCTGGAATTGTTTCTTTCATAATGCTAAAATTATCTTTCGTAAATTCTGGAATTATCTTTCATTTATTCTTGAACTTTCATCAATGCTGAAATCATCTATTTCATTAATTTTTGAATCATCTCAATTATCAATTCTGTATTTACATCTTTCATTAATTTTTGAATTATCTCAATTATCAGTTCTGTATTTACATCTTTCATTAATTTTGGAATCATAGCTTTTTCATCAATGCTAAAATTATCTGTTGTATTAATTTCGGAACTATCTCATTGATGCTGAAATTATTTCTGTACTTTATTCTTTTAAACTCTTTCAAACTCTTATGGATGTCATTCCAAAATAACGGAGATCGCGCCGCCAGTCACACAACGCGTCACATGATCTCCCAACGAATGATGCACTGCCAAGGCGGATTGATTGATTGATTGATGACCGCTCACGCCCAGAGCTGTTGTGCAAGACAACTTCCTCTCTTCACCTCCTGGAAAGCTGGGTCGTGTCGGAGAGTATCTTCAGCTCTCCAAGGCGGAGACAACTGACGTCGTACTCCCTACAGTAATATAAGCTCGATGCCTGAGAGAGAAATTCTGCGACAAACATAAAACATATCAACTAGTGTTATAGAGCATAAAATTCACACCGGTGTGCAGCAAGAAAACAAAAAAAATATATAACATCGCACAATATTTTTCATTCCCATGCTGTACATACCGGTTTTAACTCAACGGCCAATTTTACTTCCAGAAATGCAACAGTGAGTTTTGTGTTTATTTGATAAGTGGCAGCAGCTCATCTGTTTTTCGAATTGTATGTATTAGATTTTATATTTGAAAATCAAGTCCGAATGTTAGGAAATTTTCATACAAATTATTTTTTTTTGCGGGTTGGCAAATAATTGCTCCCATTAATGCCAGTCCACTAAATTGTTCGCAAGATTCCACTGGACCGCAAGTATTAAATGGTTGAAGAACACTGATCTAGTCCGCCGATCAGTTTCTCGAACCTGGAGCCATCGTCGACGTCGATACTACAAGAAAACTGAATGTGAACTAGAACAGTGTTCTTCAACAGCTGGTCTGCGTACCGATGCGTCAGTGGGAATTTCCTGCCAGTTTGCTTAAAATTTGGCACAATCTATGTAACCGTTAAGTAATTTCATATTTAAAAATTAAAATGCTGTCTTCAAATTTATTTGTATTTCGGTTTTTTCCAGTTTGATTATTTTTCAAATTATTTTCACGAATTATTTATATTTGGCCAAGACACTTGAAGTTATCACTCAAATGTATTTGTCTTCATCTGGCCCGTAAGATATTCCTTGAATTCTTCCTGTCCGGTCCACAAATTATTTTGTTTCAAATGTTTTTGCCGACCGCAAATTTTCTTTTGTTTCCACCGGTCCGCAAACGTAAGAGTGAAGAATACTGTTCTAGATTGTTGAGAGGGTCTGTCGTCACACAACATTTTGCTCAAGAATGTGAGGATTGAGTTTTGGTTGGGTTATCCCGCGGGGGGGGGGGGCGCTGTCCTGGGGTTCCTTGGGTGTTGAGTTTCCCTTCCTCCCTTCAGGCAACTCTTTGTTCTTTCAGAAACATCCATCCACCTGGGAATGCTTTGATATGTCATCTGAGCGATGTGAAGCCGGGTGTGTCTGATCCTTCAATATTTAATGTTGTATTTTTGCGTTAGAATGCCATCTCCCGTTTGTGTCATCGCCAACAACCAATCTTTTCGCCGAATTTTTGTCCAATTCCACTGAGAAGTACTGTAACAAACCACTCTATAGCCCGAACTTGACACTCCTCTCCCCTCCCAAAATATAAATTAACTAGCTATAATACCCGACGCTGCACGGGGTTTCTTCAATTACTGAGACGATTGAAAAAGTGACAAACCACATTATAAAGGAATATAAACACGCAATACTGGCATCATTAAAGGAGTGATAAAAAATTGTCTCAACGCATTGCTAGGGAACCAAGGTAACCAAAGTAAACATTCCGAAAGTGATTGTTGAGGCTCAGAAACCATTGTTGCCCGATAGTTTTTTGCGCATTTCGGGAATTTGCCCAGCTTTGACGAACTTTTAAAGTAGCCTATAGTTCAAGTCCAGCCCCGTTTGGTATACATGCAAAATTTGGGGACGATCGATCTAAAGATGCAGATTTGTATAGAGCGCGAGCGCGCGCACACGCACTCACACACTCATAGGAAATCAATTTTATATATATATAGTAAGATAAATATATTGAACATGCTCTTTTCAGGTCCAAGGCATTGCATTTACTTCTACCTGGTACGCACATTTTATCATTGAGAATTCTTGTCACTTCTCATTAACTTGTTAAAGAGAGAGTTTTTAACACTCAGATATTTTTCTCAAGTGAACTCGTCCACACACACAAGTTTTGGCTACTTTTTTTCTACCCATCCTTTTGTGGAACTTGGACCTGTGTTTCTAGTTCCCACCTCTGGCGAGAGCTTTCATCTTCATCCCCGCCGTTTACAGAAGCCTCAGAAAAACATACTCATACTCTCTATCTGAGCCATCTTCGGCTGTCTTTGGACATTAGAGGGTCAAATGAAAAACCCTCATACCCTTATAACCCGTCATGGCAGCAGGAACAACAAAAATGGGACCTAGGTAGAACCACTATCGTAGAAAAATGCTCCAACCAAAACCAGCCACTTTGAAAAGAAAATGCAGGTGTTCAGACAATTAATACAGATGATAATTAGAGTATATCCATATGAAAATTATTTTTTTACATATCCATTTCGTACAGAGTCCGAGAACACACCAGAAACTAAGACAAAATATAATAATACTCATACATATATTTCGTTTTATATATATTACTTTTTGTTTTCGATTTTTCATGATGAGAAATGATGCGTTACATTTTACAACACACTTTACAATGACGGACGTAAAAGCTCCAAGATTCTTTCCATAAAGGAAAACCCCCGATGAAAAACAATGGAAATTCCATGAATTTTACGGTTCATGTTTTCAAGCCCATATAATGTTACTCGATGACTTCCATATATTCTGGATACTTGTTACACAGCTGATTCAGTTGCTTGTAGATAGCCTTCATGGTTATGCGTTCGTGCGGGCGGATCTGCCAGCAACCCAACATCAACTGGTACATTTCTTCCGGACAATGTTCCGGCCGCAATAGCAATTTACCCGAAGTTACTTTCTGGATGACCTGCGTTTGAAGACAACGCATAAATGAAAAACAATGAAATTCATGGATCATAGAAATTTCATACACATACACTAAACTGCAATGAAATAACAGTCAATAATAGCGGTATTGGAATCACAAATAAAGTACAGCCTCTCTTTCGCGGAAACCAGCGGAACGAAAAAATTGGTCCGTTAAAGTGGGGAGGACCGTTTATCAGAAGGTTTGAAATTCGTACTTTTATTACACAAGGGGAATTATTATTTGGCCGTAAAAGAGAGGTGACCGCATCTGAAAGGTGACCGTTGAGAGGGGTTTCACTGTATATAGCCAATTGTGTGCTATTCACAAATTCACATAAGTCTTTCTTATTAGTATAACAGTTAGAGTTCATGATCTAGATCTCTACACCAGGAGTTCTTAGGCCCCTCCTCCCACTCCCCGAAATGTTTCAAAAGATTTCAAGTGGTCCTTGGGCTTGAAGGGGAAAAAAATGAACTTATTTTATTTTTTATTACATTATTACATACTAAATATTATTCTGTGTAAAGGTGACTTTCATCCTATTGTCAGGAAGGGTCCATGGACTAACACAAAAGGTGAATAGCCCTCGATTCGGACCAATTCGATCGCGGCAGAATAATATGTATCGGATGCGAAGGGTTCGAGAACCAAAACCCATGAAAGTAAAATTTCTTGATGCATGCCATCAATGTCTTGCCTAGGACACAGGTCAAAGAGTAAGGATCATGCTGATAACTTCAAAATATATCACGCTAAAGGTGGTCTAAAAATATTGCGGCAACCCTATGAGCCGAAAGATTTCGCATGCTAGGGTGGTACTCTGCAAGGTCAGGGTGATTCAATAATAGCTTGTGTGCTTTCTCTTAAGCTAGGGCCACACTCACATCCAGCCTGGTCCAATAGCCATTCACAAATATTTGCTTCCAATGTTTGCTTTATACTGCTACATAGACAGGCTAGACACTTGCCCATCCTGGCACAATGTCGCTTGGAGAATATTCACTCCCAGAACACTCTCCAAGAACATTAATACGCCACCGCGTGTTTTGACTGTTGGCGTTCTCCAACCAATGTGTGGCCGAACTAAGATCTTAGAAGGAAGGCGACTCCTTTGACTTAGGTTGGGGTTGGAAGATCCTGGTCTCTCTCTTCGACCAATATCTGCATCACGGTAAGTACAGTAGTAGGTATTCCCAATTCAGTGGCATTTCAGTGCATGAAGAAGATTAAAATTTTTCTAGTAATCAAACTTACCTCTAGATTCGACAATTCATACCAAGGCTGTTTCCCGAAAGTAAATATTTCCCATAACACGACACCGAAACTCCATATATCAGATTCCGTAGTGAATTTCCTGTATAGTATGCTTTCTGGTGGCATCCACCTGATAGGCAGCATTGTATGACGACCTACCTGCAATGCAACGTCGAAATAACATGTTTATAACTAACATGATGAATAGCTCATTACCACATTGAATAATGAAATATACGAAATCATACCCTGTAGTAATCCGTGCTGTAAACATCTCTAGACATCCCGAAGTCTCCGATTTTGACTACAAGTTGGTCACCAACCAGGCAGTTTCTTGTCGCCAGGTCCCTGTGCACGAAGTGCTGACTAGCGAGGTACTGCATACCAGCAGCTATTTGGAGCGATACGTTCAACAGCTCCTGCACCGTGAGCGGGAGATTCTTCTTCGAGTCGAAATCATCTTTGCCTAATATCTCTGGAGCTCTGTCCCTGATAATAAAAAGCAAAATTCGTTACCGGTAGTCATTTACTATCGAATGACTGGTGCTGACGACAAATTTTATGCATAAGACATTTCCAACGCTTCATTCCAGAATTTCAACGGGGATGCCCCGATGTCATCCAGTTCTGTTTTGTCCGTTCCGTCCCCTTCCCCACTTTATATCGTTTCATCTTACCTTCAAGAACGACAGTGGTCTTCATCGCCCCATAACCTGTCATACAAGGCTCGGGCTCTGTCCTTTTCGGGATATCAATTCTTTACCCGTGTGGGTTGGGAGGAAAATAAGCGGTTAAAATCAGTTACTAGGATGTTGAACGCTTATTTTTCCTCGCAACCTGGAGAGGATGGTCCCATCCTGTCCCATAGGATGGAACGTTTCGTGATATGGCAGGTCAGTTTCTTACGGGTCCCTATATAGTATAGTATAAAAATGAAATGGAATCCATCCCGGTCCCTCAAGAGGGAGCTCTGCCATTCCCCCCCCCCCAGGTGCGGATCCAGGACGATGTAACGGGAGAAGTGGATTGTGTAGGTGTATCGGATGATCTCCTACAAGTTCGTTTGACTTTCCCTTATTTTACGGGACAAACAAATTTTTCCATTTTATTTTGATCTTGGGAGAGGCGGTGATCTCCCATTCCCCGCCCATGGATCCGCGACCCGAGTGGAAGCAGACGTTTTTAACTACGAATTGAGCGGAGGCAGACATCTTCAGCAGCGAATGAAGCCGAATATGTCTTCAGATTCGAAGGGAGCAAAGGTAGACATTTCAGCTGCCAACTAAGTGGAGGCAGACGTCTTCAGATTCGAATAAAGGGAAGGTAGACATCTTTAGCTGTGAATGGAGAGAAGGTAGGCATCCTCCGTGGTGAACGAAGCCTAGGCAGATATCTTTAGCTGTGAATAAAGCGGAGGAAGACGTTTTCAAATTCGAATGGAGCGGAGGCAGGCATCTTCTTTGGCGAATGATGATAGTAATTTTGTAACCTTGAATATTTGTATGAGCTCATGGTGATATTTGTACCCAATACTACCTTCATAGTAATGTTTATGTGCATTCCCAATAGTATAAAAAAGGGGAATTTTTGTAAAGTAAATAATGTATGCATGTAATTCAAATGTGAATGCCCAGCACTGTCAACGGAGGCTCTGCTTGATTGTTCCCGTCGCAATGCGGGCTCTGTGTGTATTCTGTGTGTGTTTATATTGCATGTTCTGTAAGGGGAAGGGTGAGCAGAACTGCTCAGCGCTGTGGACGGAGGCTTTGTTTCTTCGTTTCCCGTCACAGTCGAGGCGCTGTATATATGTAATTTGTATGCATTGTGTATTTAGGCCATTCTCAAATCTCTCCCACTTCAACATGCCAGCTTCTTTTTCTTCTTTCTTGCCCACAAGTCTTTTCCACATTTCTTTCGAAATCCGAGGCTGTGGTCTCCGGTCCTTATGTGCCACTGGGTGCACGTGCAATTTTTCTCCCTAGACATTGGATTCAGTCACCCATTTTTGTCAAATGGCTTATATGTTGCATTGAGTTGATGGCTGTCTTCATGGGGAGAACGACGCGAGTAATTCGAAACTTGCGAGCACGGGACAAGAGGAGCAACTACTATAAAGCTTTGCTAACTTTTCCGACACAACTCTGCCTCTTTTGAGGTAACGGAAGTAAGGTGCTTTGCATCAGTCCGGGGCTGTAAGCGGATCTATCTATCTATCTTCGGCGAATGAAGCCGAGGCAGATATCTTCAGCTGTTAATGAAGCCGAGGCAGGCATCTTCAGTTGCGAAAGGATTGAAGCAGATTTCTTCAGCCGCGAATGAGCTGAGACAGATATATTCAGCTACGAATAGATATCGGTCCAGTGTGTTACCAGCCTTTTTGTGTGGACGGAGAAGAACAGACAAATTTTCTCCATATTATTCTACTCTTCCGAGGGACAATCGCCCCCGCGCTTGCATCCCCCCACCCGTGTGGAATCCATGATGGTCTTGAATGTTTTTAAAATTGAGAGCACTGATCCATCAGATGCAGAACGCCAATGGGTAAATTCTTGAATATGGTATAGAGGCAGGCCAAAAGGCCTTGTAAGTGTGAAATTAGGTACACACTGAGCACTCTCAGTGCTTTGCAGAAAGGCTAAAAAATACCTTAATATAAAGTTCGTGTATGAACTTCTCGCTTCTTCGGCGTGAAGTGGTTGCGAGAGGAGGCAAAAGAAAGAAGAGAACTGAAGAAAAAAGGACCTTTTTCATCTAATTGAGGATGAAACGGCACCAGACGATGGACCGGGAAATGACGGAACGGTACCTAGTCTCTCATTTCAAAACTATTTTTCTTCTATGTACGAAAATAACATCATTTTTCAAGATAATAGGGTATGACGATGGAAGTAATTAATGGCCATCGATGATCAATGGCGTTGAGCGATTTGATACTATGCCAAAAAAAAAATTTTTTTTTTCTTCGAGGACTCATGTTTGTTTTAAAATAGTTTCCTCTGTAAAGCATAATCATGAGCAACAACTGATCAGATTGCGGCCATCGTCAACGGGAGAATAGATAGATAGATAGAACCGCTCACAACCCCGGACTGATGCAAAGCACCTTACTTCCGTTACCTCAAAAGAGGCAGAGTTGTGTCGGAAAAGTTAGCAGATTTATAGTGGTGGCTCCCCTTGCCCCGTGCTCGCAAGTATCAAATCACTCGCGTCGTTCTCCCCATGAAGACAGCCACCAACTCGATGCAACGTACAAGACATTTAACTGAAATGGACAGCTGAACCAAATTTGATTATGGTCTAAATACATAATGTATGCAAAAAAATATATACATACAGTCAACGGGAGAGGTTTCTCTGGCGAAAGGGCCGTCGAACATCTACCGATGATGTCAAACAGTAAAATTCGGATGAATATCGATGATAGAGTTCTTTACCCCGAGAAACTCCCCTTGACAGTGAGTTTCTGAAGAACTGTATGGTGTGGTGCCACACTGTTAATGTGTGGACACTTACCGAGAGGATGAAACATACAATTTTCATCAGAGGACTTGTGTGTCTATGGAATCAGTTCAGAATGAGCTTCAGGGATTGTGGGTGGGGGGAGAATAAGAGGTCGTATAGAGCATTCTGGGACGGCAAACAGATTGTGTAGTCTCGGTAGAATGTTGGCATCGTCGAACTACGGTTTACGCAAATTTCGCCTCCGACATTTCGCCCCTGACACGTTTTGTTACTCCGTCGCCAGCCCTGATCGTGTGAGTGGCGAAATGAGTGATAGAGTTACCAAGTAAGTGACTGTATGAATGACCGAGTGAATGAGTTACAAAGTAAATGATTATATGAGTGAGTGAGTGGCTGAGTGACCATATAGGTGACCAAATCAATGAGTGATTAATCGTGCGAGTAACCAACTGAAGAAGAGATGAGTAACCGCATGAGTGGGCAAATGAATGAATGACCAGATGAGTGGGTGCGTGACCATATGAGTGAGTGACAGTATGTGACCACATGAGAGAATAAGTGAGTGTAGCCACTCATACGGTCACTTCCTTGGTCACGCATACGGTCACTGACATAGTCACTCACTTACTCACTTCGCCACTCATGCGGCCACTCACACACTCACTTGGTCATTCACTCACCCATAGGTCATTCACTTGATCACTCATACAGTCACTCACTCACATGGTCACTCGCCCAATCATTGGTAATCCACACAGTCAGTCACTTACTTGATCACTCACACATTCCGGGCAGGGGAAATTTCAGGGGTGAAATGTCGGGAGGCGAAATTTCTGGATCCCTCGAACTGCATTACGTGTTCGACGTCGGTTTGCATGCTCTCCTCAAGACTGACGCTAAACTTCGGCATTATAATTCTAGCTAGGTAATTTACAGGTCCTGCATATTTGGAGTGACGTTGAAAGGTGGTTTTTCATCTATATATAGAATTAAGACCGATTACTCCGAGGAAAAGGCCAACAAGACCCAAAAGAATCTCTCAAGAACATTTCTTTGCCATGATTTATTCAGGCGCGAAGATGTAAATTTGTTTTCGGGGCAATTTTTCGAGTGGTATGTCCCAGATTACTACTGCTTAAGCCGTACATTCAACTCGTACACGTTCCTCTGTGGAATTTCTAACGAATCGGTACATGCCGGAACGTATGTTGTGAGTGTACGAGTGACCCTAACATATTTATGTTGTCAGAGTTGTGATTGTTTTGTGTTCTGCCATCTGGGGTCTTGGATATTTTGAAGTGAAGATAGCAAATCCTTTGCCATGATTTACCATGTCCGAGACTGTAAGATCTGTTCTAAAAATTAGCATTTACTACGACGATATCCCGTCATGCTCAAAAAGATTGTTATATTATTCCCGTCTCTCTGTTTTTGTCCCTGCTGCTCAGTCTGAATTGTTTCAATTTCATAAAGAGACACGGAAGTCTTCTGCGACACAAATTATGTATGTTTCATTTCCTTCGAATAGTTTCCATCATATCATGGCACGAAATCTCGCCGTTCCTCAGCAAAAGTCCGAAATCTTGTCACTCCACGAAGTAGTAGACCAGTTTTTGGCGAATTCACGAATCGCCTAGACTTGGCCACCTTGTGCAGCTGCACATTCCTAAATACGGCCACGAATGCACAGGTTTGGTATGAAGCAAGCATTTTTTGTTGACGAGACTTGAAGTCTAGATGTTAACGTCTTAAAATAATTATTGGTATTATGAAAATGAAAATTCTAACCGGTACGATTATTATACTAAAATTCAGCGTTTCTCGACCTATAGTCCGCAGGCAGACTTGATAAAATTACCATATGAGTTCAAATGACGTTACACCTTGATACTTAGGCTCACCATGCATCATCAAGGAGAATGCAGGAAATTGCGGTAATAAATACAGGATGTCACTAAATTTTGCCGAAAATTTAAATTTATTGCTTTAAATGCAATTTGCTAATTCCTACTACAAAGTTGCTAAAAGGTGTGGAGATAAAAGGCTGCTACAAATTGCAATTAAGAAAAATGTACAGTATTCCACGGAAAAAAAAAATATTCAAATGATCTGATAAACATATTTCACTAAGAAAATTACGATAAACTAGGATCTTAAATTTATTAATCTGTAAAATACGTTGATATAAAAAAACTGCCAAAAGTAGCCACAATCACTGATCGTAATTAAAATTGCTGAAAAAACGGTGTAGAAAACATTAAACCCGACCAATACGGGAGATTAATATTTGTAGTTTGTGCCATAATTATCATTTATTGACATGCCATTAGGCATATAATTTATAATATGAAAATACTGTGTATGCGCGCGCACGCGTTTGTGTAGGTTTTTTTTGTTACGATTTCAATAATTATTATAAATTCAAATGAGTATCGTTGAAAAAACGGGGCAAATAAAAAAAATCAGAGCAACGAAAATTACACGTATGCCCCGTAATACGGGACACAGGTGGTCGTTTTCAAAAAAGTTGAGAAACTGCTACAACTGATGAATATATGTAGGTGTGTGTAATATAAGTGCAATTTGGAATTTTGATTATAGTAATATAAGAGATAAACACTTTAGCATCTCACTACTTCTAATATAAACAAGTAAACATGCCACCCATCTCAATCATATCCATTATAATGACGAAATAACCGCACAGGTGCCTCGTCAGAACTCCAACGAGTAATGGTGCTTGTCAAAAATTGCTAATGGACCTTAACGCAGAGGAAGAGAGAGAGAGAGAGAGAGAAAATAGAGAGCGTTGTATACCGGAGATAATTGTTGAGATCACCATGAGCCATGTATTCAAACAGCATCATGAGAGCCTCGCCATCTGTGGAAACGCCGTAGAACTTGACGATGTTCTCGTGCTGGAGATTTGCCAGCAGCTCGGCCTCTCGATCGAAATCCATTCGAGCGTCCTCGAACTGGCAGTCCTTGAGAGTCTTGACGGCTACTAGAGTGGTCGGTTCTTCAGGTGTCAGGTAATCGACGGTTCCCAGGTAGACTCTACCGAACGCTCCTTCTCCGAGAAGTTGCACGAAACTGATTTTCTCTCGGGCGACGTGTCTTATCTCTGCAAAAATTATAAACGTGACGTCAATGGACGAAATTATTAAAAAAATATATTGGAAATCGACACTTCTCAGAAGATATGTATATGTGATGCCACTCTCAGCTATTCATACGAATGTTATGAATATCTTTCTGTTGCGAAGGTGAATCGGTGGAAAGAAAATTCAACTGCCTCTGCGGGAAATCGAACCCGCGTCCTCTCAAATGGCGGATGAGAACGCTAGACCACTACGCTACAAAAACAACGAACATCTCTTCTTAGGGCTGAACCGTAGGTGTGTGTGTGTGCGCGCTTGTATATTGTGTCCGCTCTTGTATAATAAATAGTCTTCTTCCTGACACCGACTCGTTCGCACCTTTCTCTTTAACAAGAGCTAGCGTGCGCGGAACAGGACCATACATGGACAGTCAGACCTAATTCAACCAACAGCTCTGAATTACTGACACTGCCGCCAGATGGCGGCCATATACACAGATAAAGTCACTTTGAGGAGGAGTGACAGTAATTGGACAGTCAGACCTAACTCTGCCGACTGATGGCGAATCTGTAAGATGACGACAGATAATCAGATAATCAGACGTAACTCAGCCAACAGCTCTCAATTACTGACACTGCCGCCAGATGGCGACTGTATTTGTGCATAAAGTAGCCATCTGGTGGCAGTGTCAGTAATTGAAAGCTGTTGGCTGAATTAGGTCTGATTGTCCCGTGTACAGTCCCGTTTGCCTTTGTAGGTGTAGTGACCCAGCACGCTCATCTGGCATGTGGGAAGACGTACGATCGATTCCCCCGCAGCAGCATTTGAATTTTCTTTTCATGAATTCATCTTCGCATCAGCCAGGATGTTTAAAAATCTCCATTTCTCACTATACCAACCGGCTGAATTGTCTTTCTCGCCATCTTTGGTATAGTTAGGGTTCTCGACCATTTTCGCCGGATTCAGCGGGATGCCCTCGCTGAAGAATCTTCTGCGTTTCCTGTTGTCGTTGGTCGTCGTCCCGGGGCAGAACAACCAGCAGAAACTCGACGGCAACATCCACATCTTCTCGTCGGCACCGTCCGGAGAAGAGCGGATTCTCCGCCAACGAACGAAACACAACAAACAGGCCATCACCAAGACGGAAAACAGGATGCCTCCGAACAGCAACGAGTAGAACTGCCAATTAGACGTGAAAAGAGGTAATCATGAATGTAGTATTGGAGACAATGGAATCACATTATTCGAAATAAAATCTTTGTATTAGCATTTGTTTACCATCACGGTCTCTGTCGATTGCGAACCAGCACCAGCCACTTTGGAGACGGTAGATCCTGGTGGCATCGGGTGTCCTTGTGGCACGTACGTTGGATGAGCCATCGGGACTGGATCTTTTAGAGAAATGAAACTCATCACTGTATTTCATTACTACTCTTGCAGAGATTCGATCTACATGGTGTCCCATAATTTGTAAATAGTTACAAAATTCATAAAAATTGAAGGAATTAGTATATTTGAATGCAGTTTGCGGAAAAGTTATTCCCACGAAAGGGGGTGGGGCACAAGAAAAAAAATTCAGTTCAAATTTTTGGCAGCAGAATTTTGTACCGCACGAAAAAATTAGGATTGAAGCTTTCTTCAATCTCTTCTGTGTCTGGGAACGTTCTTAAGTCTCTTCCGGCGATTTATTGGCTGAGGTAAAACTCTGCTTGCTTTATCTACCAATGTCAACATCACAATGAAAACCTTATGTAAGCGTCAGTAACAGGAATACACATTCAGGATTTATGTCAGTGATTCCCAACGTGGGCGTTAACGCCCCATTGTGGGGATGGAATGTTCCACGGGAGCGGTAGAAGATACGGGTATAACATAGGATCCTATGAATTAGTTTGCGTGGGAGGGGTGCGATGGGGGGGAAAGTCTGAAGAAGAGGGCGTTGACACGAAAAAAGTTAGGAAATTATGATTTAGATTAAAATCGTACATCCTGCATTTTATGGGACTCTAGCATATTTCCAGTGATTTGCTTTCGTGAAGCGTTCTCTATCAAATGTACCAATTCCTCCAATTCTTATGAATTTTCAAACTATTTACTAATATATAGGACACCTTGTAAATTGGAATGTGTAAAAATGTATAGCTATGTAAAGGTATGTAAAAATGTATAAGTACGTAAAATCATACCTTTATGGAAATTGGCCTCGACTGACATATTATCTCTTCCGTATGCATTCATCGCGACAAGAGTATACACCCCATCGTTGACAGGCGTCGCCCTTTCGAGCTGCAGGCAGCCTGGAATCAATTACATATTCAGTGACATTACGTCACAGGGTCTCGGGAGAAGGCAGTTATGGTCAACAACATATACATAGTAAGAAAATAGGAGAAAATGTAAAACAGGTACATATCAACAGGCTTTAAAGCTTCCGTTACACGTGTTCTAGCAGAAATCAACAGATGACGTTGCTATGCCTTTTTACACAGCTGCAATCCGGGGGGGGGGGGTGAAGGTGTTTCCTTAATTAATGGATTACTTTAATTGTGTCTCCTCTAAAGTTTGGGAAAAAGACAAACCGTTGTTCGGCCGAATGCTTGGATTAATGAAAATTCAAAGTTTGTGCGAATGGATCAGTATTTAGGATGTTCAAATCAAAAATACACCGGCAAGTCACAAAGTTGTCCATGTTGTCGATTTTGGGTTGCTGCTGAAAAAGATTATTGCGAACCCTTTATTTATAATCAATGCGGTAGGCATCCAAGTGGTGAAACCAAGTTAAAAGTGAAAACGAATGTACCTCAGCGTTTGCCGCTAACCTTACATTGTTTATCACACCTTGTACTTAGTGATAATATTATAATCAAAATATTTATTCAAATTATAAGCATTCATGTTGAAATTATTGAATAAATAAAGATTGTAAGTATTTCGTCGTTTTATATTCATATCAATGGGGATTTATCATTTTTCAACATGATCAACTGTATACCGAAACATAAAAGAGCAAACAAGGAGCTCTTGGTGAATGTAAATTAACATTGCATATGGAGTAGTAAAATAAACACTGAGCATAGTTTAAGGGGATACTTATGGGAGTACTTATATGGGAAAACGCAAAGCTCCCACGCCAATGTGTGTATGTGTATATATATTTATTAATTTATTTTAACTATTCTAAAAAACATGATTTCGAGATCTTGGCAAATGTTTACATTATTCAATTTCTGGAACAAAACTGCATCGAGATGTTTCAAAATGATTTGAATGCGAAATGATTATTGTTCTTCTTAGAATAAAGTTTATTCCACCTGCATTCTTGCACTCTGGCTAAATTACCAGCGTATTGAGAAAAATTCAACAAAAGATCTGTGTATCTGTGCCCCCCCCCCCACCATATAGCCGATCGTTTAGCAGGCCCGTTATTTAGGGGGAGCAGGGGGGCCATTGTCCTTCCCCTGGCTTTTGAAAATACACTACAAATGGTATATGGTATATATATACAAATATATATATGTGTGTGTGTACCTTTAGTACATGCTCTTTGCCCCCCCCCCCCGGCAAAAGTTGAAATGACGGCCCTGTCGTTTAGAGTTAGTTTCGCGCAGTTGACTTGGTGCGCATCCAGATGTATTTCTATGTTTATGGGGAAAATTTTTTCTCCACTACAACGAACGAATGGTGCCGACTTGAAATGTAGACGGCAGCAATCACTTCCATATACGTCTCCAGATACACACATTTATGTATTGAAAATCCTGTAGAGCATTCCGAAAAAATCAGCAACATCACCACTTTTGCCTAAAAGTATGATTGAACCAGTCCCACCAAAAGGCGAATCATCCAATGCCGTTTTCAAGGATTACAGTGGCGTCAAACAAGAGAGAATCCGATTGGGAAGAGAGGCAAATCTGGGGGATTCGGACTGCAAAGTGCGCAACATTGTGCACAACGCTCAGACGAACAACTCCACTCATTGTCGTTGCATCAAAAGATCGACCGACTTGTTGCGTGTTGAGCTAATACTTTCTACATGGTTACGTTACGTAGTATCTAGGAAGCATTGGTTGTGTTGATCCACTTCACTATACTGATGTTGGTTTTTTTCGGTGGCGTGGCACTGTGTCGCTGCTCTGGACTTGGTTTTTAAGTGGTTGCCTCGTTAACGAGAGGCAGGGAGTTCATACCAGATGCTTTCAGGAACTTCATCTTGAATCGTCACCTCGAACTTGAGGTTCAAGTGCAAACTGGTGAGATCTGGTTTGTTCAAAAGTGAACAAAGTATCGATATCTTGACCCGAGATATCCGAACCCTTCCTCCTGATTCATTGACTCGGCCTGTGATATACTGGCAGAAATGCAACTTCGTGCATCACTAGTACGACATTAATTTTCTAAAATATGCGTCACGGGTCTCACGGATGCCATCAAAGCATTGTCAAGGCCACCACGTAGTCAAGAATATTTGTACTAGGCCTACTCAATGATTAAAAATGAACCGGAGTTTACTCGACTCACCCAATCATTATCGGGATGAGAGCACCGTACTACAGCACCGTGACTACAGCAATGGAGCTGGGGATGCCACGTTTCAAAATCGCTGCCGTACGGTAGCACCAAAATCGGTCAGGAATTATGGAGTTAAGCGCCCCAGTGGTGTGGTGGTAAGATGCTTGTCTACCACCATGAAAGTTGCCGTCAGGTCCTAGGTTCGAACTGGGAGAAGAATATAGATAAGATATTTTTCGTAACGAACTTGAGAAGACCATCGATAGATGGCGCCTTCAATTCCAACCCAACTCGTTAACGGTAGTAAATTGCTTTAAACCCCGCTTCAAGAATTTTCACCAATGACTGCTCTCCATTTCTTTCCTTACGAAGGAAAAAAGTCGACAGCAGGTGCTAGAAATCCCAACGCTACCGCAATATTTGCAAATGTGAAAGGTGCTACAGCTTCTCTGCTTTTACAATCAAATACCCGTAGTTACTCTGCCGTAGTGATCAATAATCTCCGCGCTCATGGTAGTAACCAATACACAAGTGGTCTGATTCGTTGTAGACAAATATCGATATTTTCAACTAGCAAAACGGCCTTCACAAAGTTTACCGGTGTTCGTGGGAGATGCGACACACGTTATTAGGAAGTATTTACCCCCTTTACGATCACGGACGAAATATTTCATCCAAACGTCCGTTGGATTAAATAAATTGAATAAATTCAATTCAGTTCTCTATTTTCTGTCCTCTCTCCTCACCATCACGAAACTTGATTGTAATCCTATGAGCCGATGTTGTTTTTTCCTCCCTGTTCTTTCCCTATTCATGTTAGCGATTTTTTCTCCCACATATAATGTATACCTTTTTTACTTTAAATACAATATAAGAGCCAAAACGAATACTCAGGGTGAGGGTGAAAAGAGAAATGTACTGTATACTCTCTTATCTACTTATCTATTATATTTTCCTTGTTTTTTCTCTTTCTTTTCCTCCTTCCTTTTGGGGTCATTCAAGTATTACGTCAGCATTGGGGGGGGGGGCGAAGGGAGTTTCGGATTTGCTGACTTTTGATGACAAGGGGGGAGGGGGGTTTGAAGGTTGCTTACGTCATCAACCACCCCTTTTTGAAGATATGAAATATTCTAAGCTGCTGACGGGGGGGGGGGTCAAAATGGCTGAAAATCTGCTTACGTAATACTTGAATGACCCCTTTTCACTGTGGTTAAGTTAGGACAAGGTTATCAGATTGATCAATAGACATCAAAAAATTTGTTGCCAAAAGCTTGTACGTGAAGGGGTCAATCGATATGGTATCACAAAAACTCAATGATAATATGGTATCAACCAAGTGTCATCACTTGCCATATCAATGTGGACCATTTCCGAGTTGTGTGATTGGCTGAATATTCTCATGAGTAACGTTTCTATAAATAATAATGTCAGAACTCACCATCTGCCCGATAAGGATTCTTCATGCTCCACACGTTCTCAAGATCTCTAATCTTAGGGCTCGCAATCAGGTGATTGTTGAAATACCAGACTCGATCCGGTTTCGGGAAACCGGTAACTTCATACGATATGCATATGTAGAAATTGTTCGTGGCTTCCAGGTGCACGATCTTCGGCGGTGCTAATGAAAAAATATGGCTCCGAATAATTATTTTCCCCTTTCATTCACAAAATAATTAATTAATATGGAAATAAAACATTTGCATAAACTACGTTTGTTTGTTCCGAGCGTTCAGCAGCTGTGACCAGTAGGTGGATCGATACCAAAATTACTTCTTATACCCATACTATTCAATACATGCGCTCAACGATTCTATAATACAAAACTGCCGTTTCATCGGTCTCCAAGTGTAAAAAGTTTTCGTAAGAAAAATCATAATATGTACAGTGTTTCCCCAAAAATAAACCCTAGCATGATTTTTCAGGATGTTCCTAATATCAGCCCTACCCCGAAAATAAGCCTTAGTTAAAATTGTCAATCAGACAAGTTTTTGTAGTCAATTAGGCGTTTCCCAACACACGACAGATGTACTGAACTATATAAAAAGATGATGGCTTTATTACCACATTTATTATCAAATAAAAATATAAATGAATGATATAGAAATTATACTGTCATAACGAGCAACCAGTACAGTTCGACGCTGAGGACCGAATGAAGCGACGAGTATTTGTTGCCGCCGCCGTCGACACATCGCTTCGTTGGGTCCTGAAAATCTAAACTGAACTTCTTTTGTTTACTTCAAACGACAATACCCAAAAGACGCGTTTTATGAAGCTCAGCGTTCGCAGTTTTTTGTCGATTTTTGTGCAACCATCATTCAAAAATCTCTTCATAAAGAAAGAGCTATTCTGTCGAGTACAAGAAAGAAATCATGGAGGAATCCAGAATCTTACGACAATATGCACAGAGAAGAAGTTGGATCTCCGAATGGTCCGAAAATGGCGACCTGAGTACCATAACCTCAATCAATAGGCGGACAATGGAAATGCCGAAAGCTCAAGCGTAGGGCAGGTAGGCAACCTTTATTTCTTGAACTGGAAGACATTATCTGTGGATGGATTGCTGACAGGAGGGCAAGGGTTTTGGTAGTGCGCAGGGCCGATATTCGAACATTTGTCCTTTCAATGGCACTACAATTAGGCATATTCGCAGCAGAATTTAAAACACTACCTGAATGGTTTTCTTCAGCGATATCAGCTGTCTTTGAGAAGAGCAACAGCATTGTTTAAGCTGGAAGACAATAGTTGTGTCGCGCAACGGTTTTCTTATCCATTGAAAAGATCTCGCCAGATTTAGCCGATGACCAAACGTGTTATGAAATTCATTTATTATTTCATACGACCATAAGTAATAGATGGTAGCATCAACAGAATATATATAAAGCTCAACGCAATTCATTTACTGTTAGACCAGCACCTCCTAGAGATAGAAGGCCTCTGTGACGTCAGTAAGTAGTCCATTTTCCCTCGGAATATTCAGGGAAAAAAATCCCTTGCTCGTGCCAGTATCATCGTTGTGAGGAAATGAAATGATCGGCTCAGAATTGGCGATTTCTATGCCCCACATCCAATCACTATGCGCTATTTGTGAGCCAATCAGGAAGATTTTACGCCAAAATAAGAAGAAGCGAAATAGGATGCTGTGTTTTAAAATGTGGCAAACTTGCTATTTAGTCTGAATGGCGTTTATGGCAAACAGTGCAGAGGCCTTCTATCTCTTGGAGGTGCTGGTTAGACACACTCATCGGAAAGACCCAAAAATCATAAATTATAAAGTAGGCTTAGTAGAAGGGTTACGTACCTCGTATTTGAAGAAAAACGTCACTTGTAACTTGACCGACAGAGTTCTCAGCAACGCAGGCCACTGCTCCATTATCAGACGCGTTCACGATCGATATGCTCAAGATCTGAGCACTGGTAGCATTTTCGTCAGCGTAATAGTCATAATTGATATCAGTGGTGTTGTTGTTGTTAGAAGACGACATTGTACCACTTATCAGGTCCCAAGAACCGGTCGTGAATGTCGACGTCAACGAGCTGGTGTTCCAATACACCACGGGCACTGGATCGCCAGTAGCGTAGCATATGAGGTTGATCGATTCCGACTCGTTCACCTCGACGTCTTTCGGAAAAACCGTCAGTTTCGGTAGTTCTGCAACGAGTACGTCAAAGAGATAAATAAAAATGCATGGTCATGATGCGTATTGTGTGGTGCATTCATCGATTTGAATTGGCAACTCAGTCATACAGAAGCGGAACAACTATACGCATGCGTGTATAGCTGTTACCTATATCCGTTGAGCAATTGCTAGTATATCACTGATGGTTCATACGCGAATTGGAATCTTATGAGAAGTTATTATTATGCAATTTGAATTTGTGTGATTATCCATCCCTACATTTTTTCTTGTTATGATGTATGGGGTAGAGTAGCTTCATCCTTGATATAAGTAGGGAATTGATGAATGAAAAAAAATGATGAATTTCATGATGGTCCTACATGATGAACTACGGTAACTTGGAGTTCATCACCTAGCATTATCCTCGAAAAACTCAAGGACCAATAATTCCCTATCCATCCAAATTGGATAGGGATAATAATAGTATGTAGGATACTAATATACAACTTTTTGCCTCGTCTAAGTATTTTCATGTAAAAATCAAAGATTTTCACTCAAAATTCGTCATCTACGCCGGTCTTTGGCTGATGGGCAACTCTTGAAAAAGGTCTCGGTATACCACGCATTAGTACACCATTCTGACAGGAATGCCAATTGAAGCTGGTGGGTACAATATGCGCGACCCCGTGAATAATTCAAAATTTTTAACACATGTACCGTGTAATTTCCTGTATATATAACCTGCATTATTGTATAGTCCGGAGGAGAGCGGGCGTGTGCCCAAGAGCAATAAACACAATGAAAAATAATGGTGTTGTTCCATAAAATACGGAACGTAGGCCTATATATTCACTATTCTTCATTTACGACCATTCATTTCACATTCCTCGCCATATAACTCTGGTCCACGGCTGCAGTAGAGGAAAACACGCGCCGAAACTTGAACGTTCAGCCAATAGACTGTATTTTGTGGTTCGTACCTATTATTCTCCCTGCCCCTCCCCCCTCTTTAAATCAAGGATTCTTAAACAGGGGTACTTGGAGTGATTTTAAGCGGTCTGTGACCGTCGTTTTTAGATGTGAAAAATCGTTATTTTTACATTGCTTTAACACTTTCAGACCCGAGCATTCATTTTTTTGGAATTTTCAAAATGTTTTTGCAAACTTACACAATCTTTTAAGTCAGGGCTTAACACCGTGAGGTCAAAGGATAAATATTCCACAGCGGGAGAGAAAAGTAACCCATACATATGTAGTACCAGGTTCTGAAAGGTTATACTACTATTAAACCAGACCATGCACGTTGTCCATATTTCTCTGCGGCACTTCTAACGAATTGGTACATGTTGGAAATGTGTAGGGGTGCGTGTAGTGAACCTTTCGTGAAGTTCGTTTCTGTGTAGTGTTTTGTTATGTGTAGTGCTGCCATCTGTCATCAATTTTTCTAACTTTGCGTGAAGTCTATTGATTGAATAGCATACCGTTGTAGGCCTGCTGCTCTGTGCGGCGAAACTCTTTAACGGGGAGATCGGCTTACATTTGTGCCTTGAAGTTGGGAACAATAGAAAACGAACTCCCACCGTCGCCACAGTGGCGGTCGGCTGAAGTTGATTTTCTGTGGTTCCCAACTTCGTGGCACAAATGTGAACCGATATCCCCGTTAAAGAGCTTCGCCGCAGAGAGTAACCTAACCCGGGTACTCACGATGCGAGTCCGTCAAAGAAGGGTTATACTGAATATTATTATTTTTTAAAGGACCCGTGGACTTGGGGGGGAGGAGAGGAAATCTTCCGGTTTTTTTTGCTCTATACCAGTGATTCCCAACGTAGGCGATTGAAAGTTCTAGGGGGCGGTAGAAGCTACGGGTATAGCACAGGATCGTATGGGTTAGATTGCGTTGGGGGGCGACGGGAGTAAATAAATTCTGAAGGGGTGATGGGACAAAAAAGGTTGGGAAACACTGCTCTATGGAGCTTTTCTTAGTGTTTTACGGCATAAATGCATTTTTATCGAGCATTTTCTGAGATTTAAATAGCAAAAATCCTAGCCCTAGTTATGATAAATTTTTGATATGTTTTTCAGAAAATTAGAAATTTAAATTTTAAAATCTCTAATTTCCTTATGTGACGTCATTAACGTGACGTCATTCTTTTCATTATCCACAGCGTCTTTATTGTACTTTTATTTACAATATGCTAATAATAATTAGTTTCAAAGTATTTTTCGCGATGAATATCTAAAACGAGTTTCTCAAAATGATAATCACAGGGAAGTCTTTAATTAGTTTCGACACGAGAAGTACGAGCGGAATTTTCTTCGTGAATTATGAAATTTTTGAAAAATAATTTTTCTCATGAGAAATTCATCAGATCTCCTTACCGCAGGGTTGGATGGTAGCATTAGCAAGCTGATGATGATGATGTTGTAGGAGGTGCTGGCGATCACCATCATTGTTAGGCCCGTCGATGCATTTCACTTGATCCCATAAAGGTCCGAGGATGTTCTTCTCTTGCCACATGAGATTCTGCAACCATTTGGCGCTGCAGTTGCAAGTGATCGGGTTGTTGTCGATGATACTATATAGAGAAATAGGAAACGTAGTGTAACCAAATCATCGTACTTTCCCGTCTGACAGTACCGGCTTTTTTTTTTTAATGAAAATGTCCCGTTTTTTAAACGAAGCCTTGTTGACTTTGTAATCTCCAATAAAATCATGAATGAAGATAATTTTCACAACTCCCACCAAATGATTAAAATATACTATGATGATCATGACTTTGAATACAAAATTCTACTTCATGTTTTTATTGAACATTTGAACTCACTGCAGTAGCACTTCGTGTGCGGAAAATTCACAGACAAACAGTTCATCGATGAAGTTATATAGTGAGTGAATCGATGAGTAGGTGAGTCAGTAGCAGTGAGTGATTGATCAAGTGAAGTCAGGGAGTTGATGAATAAACAGGTGAGGAATTGAGCACGTGAGTGAATAAGTTAGCAAGTGAGTGCCAATGTGTGAGAAAGTGAGTAAGTGAATAAATAGGTAAGCAAGTGAGCAAATAAGCAAGGGAGTAAGTAAGTGAATCATTCGTACGATCACTCACACAATCGCTCACTCACTTGCTAACTCACCCACCCATTTGATCACTCATGGTTGCACATTCACTCGCTCACTCACCCCCTCACTTTATGAATCATACGGTCACTCACCCACTCACGTGGTTACTCACTCGGTCGGTCACTCACTCACTAGCTTATTCGCAAGCTCATTCATTAACTCGTTCGGTCACTCACAAATTTATTCACTTGCTCAATAATTCACTCACTGGTGACGAACTGTTGTCTGTGAACTTTCCTATCGGTAAACTGCATTTCGGTGAATTGCTGTGTAAATCAATTCGTAAATCGTAGCGCTCCGTTTCCTACCCTTAGCATTATCATTTAGCGATAGTTGGCGACTTTTTTCGTGACAATTGGCAATATCCCGTATTTTTATCGATGATACATTGTCAATTTGGGAGAATAAGGATATTCCCAGATATTAAACTCAGATATACGGACACCCATGGCTGACATTATTTCTTTGAAACAAAAGTAGGATATCTACATGATCATTTATGACTGGCACCCAACAATAGTTTAATTACGCAACATGAGCAAAACAAAATCACGCCAACCTGAAGTTATATATCCTGCCAATCAGTGACACTCGGCGACCAAAAATATGTCGGATTGTGTGATTAGCACACCCGAAACAAAATCGAGCCAAGCAATAGGTCACCAATTTTGGACAAAAATTAATTTTTATAACTTCATAAATTATATTACGATAAGAATGAGACAAAAAAAATTAAATTTTATTTCATGTCTAAAAAACATAATTTTGTAGTTTATCATTTCCTGCCATAGGCAATATTTCAGCGATTTCAAGCAATAGGTCGTTAATTCGGGACAAAAAAAAACGGATTTTTGGTCGATACCCCTAACGAAATTAAGGGTATCGGCAACATCTCATACTGCACTTCCAGAAAGAAAAATGCTAAAATCCGAATTGAAATTGAATTCCCCTCCCCTTCATTTCAAATTTATTACATCGAACATGAAGTTGACCTGTTGGATGGCTCTAGAGCGTATTATATACCCCTGGCATATGGCATGGACAAGGATAGGACTTCCAAAATATGGACGTATTTTCACGTCCATAAATTTATTACCCATTATTGGCAAAATTCTGAGACGTATTTCAAAAGACGTACAACGAATCTCACTCTCAGAAAACAACCCACGTTATATACAAATGACATTTAAATGGAAGGAAATATCGCATATGTATGTATCATCTGGGTGATATATACATAGTATTTCTTAATATCCAATTAAAGATTGAATTGCGGTACAGAAAATCCGATTTTCATCGTACGGAAATATTATTCATACGATCCGCCGACGATAACTATCGGAAGAGATTTCGAGGTTATATTTGGCAGTACTAAGATGATTGAATTTCCCACAGAGATAATGCAAATACGAAAATGTCCATAAATCTCAAATAAGTATATTTATATTAAATACAAAAGTGCGGGGATTCCCCTAGGTAAAGCCAGTTTAGTGATGAAAATCCTAGTGTGCGTGATGAGTTTTATATCCTTAATATAGCTATAATACCCTTTAATAATCCTTAATATAGCTATAATACCCTTTAATAATAATGAATATAGCTATAATACCCTTTAATAATCCTTAATATAGCTATAATACCCTTTAATAATCCTTAACATAGCTATAATACCCGGCACTGTCCGGATTTTCCTCAATTACTGGACACTTACATAGTTTATATGCCTTTGTATAAACTATTATATATATACTGACACGATTAGAAAAGTGATAGACCATCGTAAGGGCGTCCACAATTAAAAAGGCCCTATTTTAAAGTAGCCTGCAGGCGAAACCAATCATCAGAAAATTGTGAAATTTTGTGGAGGACTTCATGAAGTAAGGGATGGGAATTTGTTTCAGGGCGAAAAAAATTAGTTGCACATGTCGCCACCAGAGGACGTTTTATTAAGAGGCAACGTTTGCAAATTTAACATTTGTTAAACACTTACAATTGTTACTGCAACAGAACATGTTCCACATGATGGCCATCATTTTGAGATACCATGTGAAATCGTAAGATGGCAAGTTCCACAACTGAACGAAGTGAGGCGTGAAATGCTGCCTTTAAGGGCAGATAAAGTTCTTGGATTGTCACGACTTACCAGACGTTTCAAATGCCCCCAAAGCCAAAAGTCGCATGGATTAAGGTCCGGCGAGGCCATAGATTATGAAAGTGCCGGCTGATGACACGTTCTTCTGTAAAATGTGTTTTAAGAACATTCTCAACATGTACTGGAATGTGTGGAGGAGCTCCGTTTCGTTCTGTAACAGCAATGCATATCGCTTCCCGATCACTTGACCTGCAGAACGTAGAAGTAGGGACAGAGAAAAAAATGATGCAGTAAATCCACGCCATACCGTCACTTTTTGATGAACGCAACGGAACCTCTAAGATAGCGTGTGGATTTTCTGGTTCCCAAATTCGGCAGTTGTGAGTATTGACTGCACCATCCAAGTGAAAATGCACTTCGTCTGTCTAGAAAATATTCCAAGGCTATTCTGAAAGTCTGTCAGTGATACTTCAGCTTTTCTCAATATCAATGGTGTCAGCCATCACGATACTCACGATGCTCAACTGCTGCACATGCTTACTACCACAATAGCGTTAATTTGCGTCGTCCGCACAGCGTGATCCTACCCCAGCGCATGCGTTTCGCGACGCTGCTTACGTCAGATATATAGTGAGCGGACCCACGAACGCATTCAGCGGTCAACTGACATCCACTTTTCGTCTCCTCTAGACTCAGAGCCTGCATGCGTTTTTCGTGATTTTCACCCTCTCAACGTGGTTTGCGACACCATGTTCCATTGCAATTTTTGTTCCCCTTGATGTTTACTAAAAACCCTCTGAGTTTGTCGGTCCACCAACAGTATTTCACTCTGTATATCGGTAAGGATCCGAGCTTCCTTTCAATTGAAGATGCAACCAGCTTTTTTAGATTTGGCGGATCTCAGGAATTTGTCACGGTTAGATTTTTTGTCGAACTGAATGATGATCGGCTTTATTTTATCTTTTTTGGTTGTGGGCGCTCTGTGAATCACTGTTATGGTATCAATCAGATCGGGCTGTATTTGATTCGCCAAATTTTCTTTGATGTAGTCATGTCTTCATTCTCTGTTTCCGGGAGGCCCTGAATTTCAATGTTGGTTCTTCGGGAGTATTGCTGTAGTTCTTTTTTACTTCCGATTTCAGGATGGTGTTTTTCCTGTAGGTCACTAATTTGCGATTGGTATAATAATGTTTTGATTTACGAGTTTCTTAAATTAGAAATATATGAACAGTTAAGGATTCGATCTGTGATTGCGGAACGCCTCGTTTATTTATTTATTTTTTTTTTTACGTTAGCAATATTTTTCATTTCACTCAGCAGATTGGTAATATCCAAGGCGCGTAAGGTTGGTTCATTGTCTGACGACTGGGATATCCAGTACACTCACAGTAGCAAGATCTTGTGTGCTCCAGAGTCTGTTACTTTGGCTGTTTCTTTGCATTTCGGGCAAATCCAAGAGCATTATTTCTTAAATTGAGTCTTTCATAGCACGATATGAAATCAATTCAATCTTCATTTACTGGCAAATAACGATGCATCAATAATAATAGGTGATGTCCTAGTCTGTGGGATATTCTTTCGGTGAATCCCACACAAGTATACTGATGATGGGTTTTACATCTCGTACAGCTGATTTCGTCTTCGGGTGCTATAATTTTCTCCGCACATTTGCCGCACAAGATTTCCGCCATGATGAACAACTTTAAGCGTGTGAGCGCGATTGAGCTTTTAGAGTGGTATCATATTAGTTTAGGAAAATAAAACATATTGCGCATCCATCATGAGATTGAATACTTGTGTTAACTATGTATCTTTTTCTTTAGAGCGTTTGGAAATAAAATAAATTGGTGAAATATACTTAAAGACAGGAAAATAAATCACAGCTTCACAAAAGCACAAACACTCCAACTGGTCGTTGACTTGATTTCTATAATAAAAATATGAAAAATATTTGCCCAATTCTTCTAATGCGATATTCTATTTGTATTTGTATGGATTAGATAGCATTTAGAAAGACAAACAACTTATTCTATTAATAATTCGGAATAAAATTCTCTCGACAAAATTCTGTAAAGTACTTTGCAATGGAAATTTTCAATATTGAAAATTTCTTAAACTGAGTCTTTCATAGCACGATATGAATTAATTCAATCTCTCTCTCTCTTCATTCAATGGCAAATAAAAAACGACGCATCAATAATAATTTTTTTAAACTGACTTAGAAGAAGCAATTACCAAGAAAACACGTGGGTTGCATGTTTTCGAGAAAATTTCTGATGTACTTAAGCCTATTGCTCTTTCAAGTGCTAAATCCTCTTACGTTTGCGGGTTAATTCTCTACAATTTACATCGTGCATAAATTAAGACAATAAATAATAGTTTCAGAAAAATGAGTTCAAGGAGATTATAAGATAAAAGGTGGTAAGATTAATATTTTCCCCCCGCTTAAAAAATATTAATTTACTAATCATTAATTACTTTTTGAGATCTTCTGAACTGACAAATGTTACTGGAATGAATTTTTTCCCCTTTGGATATATTTATTTTTGTTTATTTAGATGAAAAGTACTAGCAATTTTTACGAAATAATCTCTCATAAAATTCTAATTTATTGACACTTATTTGATAATTTATAAAAATTTATAATCAATGGAAGAACAGTCTCAGGAATACTGAAAAAATAATTTTTGAGTTCATGAGAAAAAAAACATTTTTGAAACAAAATAATTTCAGAACTTGTGAAATAAATAATTTAAGAATCAATGAAGGAAATAATTTTGAAATCAGTGATGGAAAAGGTTTCAAAATTATTTCATATTTTATAAGAAGAAATGATCGCAGAGTTTTATTGAATATGAATTATTTCGAGACATTCAAATAAGTAATTTCAAGATATACTGAAGGAAATTATTTCGGCCAAAATAACAATTTTAATTGATGTTAAAAGGATGGAAATTATGAAATATGAAAATATTTATTAAATGTGTGAGTAGATTCATTTAGAATAATCTGAGAAGACTTATAAAAGCATTTAATTAAAAGAAAATATTTTCTTATTTGAAAGTTAATGTCAGGGTGTCTCATAAATTCGTAAATTTTTTAAAAAATTCATAAAATAAATTGAAGAAATTAGTATATTCGAATGCGGTTTACGAAAAAGTTATTCTCACAAAGAAGGATTTTTTTTCGTACAGAAAAACCAAAAATAGTTCAAATTTTTGTCGATAGGGGATGCTGTATAAAGATTCAGTAGGAGTGATTTTACCTGAATCTTTCTTTAATCTCTTCTGTGTTCGAAACGTTCGTAAAGCTTCAGCCTGTGATTCGTGGCTGAGGTAAAACAACTTCACCGATTGTGCTTTACCCGGCAATGGCCAACGTTACAATGAAAACCTCATGTTTGCTCCAGCAACAGGAGAATTCGTAAATGAGCTGTTTATCGTAAACACTGCATTTTATATATGGATATAATACAGCCATCAATAATTAATCTTATGTCTATGACTTTATGGGACTCGGATTTTTCCATATCTCCAGGGAATTTCTTCCGTGCAGCGTCCTCTACCGTTGAAAATTCGAACTAACCTTTCTTTCGGTACAACCACCCTCGTGAAAATAACTTTTTTTGCAAATCGCATTCAAATAACCAATTCCTTCTATTTTTTATTAATTTTTGAACAATTTACCAATTAATGGGATACTGTATTTTAGGGCGTAGTTTTTAATGAAGGGTATAAATATGTGTTTTCCATATTTAGGGTATAAATAGGTGATGGAATGGTCCAAGAGGGGCTGTAGAAGCTTTGTATACTTAGTACAGTATCCTATATGTTGGCCTGACAGTGGTGATAACCTCGTCGAGCAGAATTTCCTCAAAAATTTCCCTTTTGACTAAGTGTCCCCCATTTCCCACGCGTTCAGTAGTGTGCTGCCATCTTCCGGGGAAAATGTGTAATCAAGTATTTTACAATAGAGAAGTATTGCACAGCATTAATTTTTTTTTTGTCAAAAATTCTTTTTTTGTTTGATGAGAGATAACAGAAAATTGAGGAAACTATGGTTGTGTGATCAGAGGTGGCTAACCCACCGCACACACGTGTCACATGGTATCAGGAGTGGCACGCGAATGTTTTCCAAAAATGGAAAAAATTCATTCCGTTTTTTAAAATCGAAGAGATTTTTTCCAACTTTTAAACAACGCTCTTCAAATGAATGGCGGCCTTTTTTTTTTGCTGCCAACCCTGTATTTAGTATGGTAGGCACTCTTAAAATAACAATTATGTGATGACTTTCCATTCAATGCTTTTGTATATGGTTTTTCAACCTTGGGCATAGTTGCTGGACGACCCATGTGCACGAGATCCAGGATAGTCCGCATTGGGGGGGGGGGGGCTGCATTTGATAATGCATTGAAGATCAATAAAAAAATTAGGGAGGGGTGGGCTCACGCACCTTGAGTCCTCAGGTTCCGGTATCTATGCCTAACAAAAAGCGCGGGTAATATGAACTATACCGATGTACGTACATACTTAATCTGCATTGCGATAATCGAATGTAACTCAAAAATAAAGACAATTTAAAATTCAAAAGAGTGAAAAACACTGAACATTTCTACGCATATAAGAGCCGAACAATATTTTGCAGGAACGGAGGGAATGCTCGTGTCCCGTAAAACGGGATGCATGATCTGCGTGTTGAAATTCATAGAGTGGTACGCGCGCAATGAAAATAATCTTGATTGTGGCACGGCTTGTGGGAAGAGGTTCACCACCGTTGGTATAAATCAAGAAACCACGCATTCAATGTTGTTTCTCCGATGTTGTGTGATTTTTTTCTCCTAGGGCTGTTTCCGTCTTCTAAGGTGTATTCACAAACATCCGCCACGGCTCGTTACAGCCACGAGAGTCCCGCCTCGTTTCAGTTGAAAAAAAAAATGTTATTGTCGCCTCTCTGTTAGCCTTTTGGTTCGCACTCATCAGACGCAGTGCAGAATCCGATCCGTCAGTCTGTCAGGTTTCGGTTTCTTTGGAAGTACATTTTTGATAAATAAGACTTATAAACCTCCTGGGCTTCCATGAGCCAATTTTTTCCGAGTTTTGAGTGAAATGGTTTTTTTCTCTCACTCCTATTTTTAACTATATTCTTTTTATTTATAATTTTTAATAATATTCTCATTCTCTCTCTTCTGTGCTCACTGATTTGCTCATTCACTCATTCCTATGCTCACTTGCTAACTGATTTGATCATTTTCCCATGCTCTCACCAAGTTGCTGATTCCCTACTTCTGTGTTCACTTGCTCACTGATGTGTTCATTTGTCACTAACTTGCCCATTCATTCACTTCTGTGCTCACTTGCGCTCACTGATTTGCTCAATCACTCATTCCTATGCTCACTTGCTCACTAATTTGCCCATTCAAGTGGATCATTAAATAATTAAATAACCAAATCAATGAGCAAGTGAATATAGGAGTGGTGATTGAGAAAATACGTCAGCAATTGAGCACAAAAGTAATGAATAAGCAAGTTAGTGAGCATAGTAATGCTTGAACGAGTGAATTAGTGAACAGGTGAATGCAGAAGTATTCAATGAGCAATTTAATGAGCATAGGAGTGAGCGATTTAGCAAATGAGATAGCAACTTGATGCTCACTTGCTCATGATCCCACTCACTAGCTATAGTACTTGAAAATTGCTTGTGATTTTACCCCTTCTTCTTGTGGGCTCCAGTCGTGGCTTGTTGGCGATGTGCGTTTGTGCACCTGCCTTATGTATTTCCACTCATTTTGTGTACGATAGTTCGATTTCTCCTCGTTTGGTACGGCTAGTGTTTTTCCACATTTACCCATGCCCTTTTAGCAAACCAGCTTATATCCCCCTATGAGGACAGAGCGGGGAGGGGGGGGAGTTCAAGGTTAGTCTGGTGATGGTAAATTGCGTGGTGGTGACTGGAACCTGACCGACACTGAACTGATGTGTGAGAATAGCCCATACTGTAAAGGGTCGGGATGCATCGGCGTCTGACAAAGGCGGTACTGTGGTGTGTGAATAGGCCTTAATACTACTACGAGTACGTACAATGGAGCACGTAGGCAGTGCCTAGAAAAGCATCTGCTCTGTATGTAGGCAAATCGGGTTCCCGTTTTCTGTGAGTTTCCCTTGTAAAATGATCAAAGCGTATATGTATGGAGAGTTGGGGAAAACCCATGTGAACGCACTGATAAAGAGATGTGTTTCGTACTGGCATAGCTGTCAAGTCTCCCGGATTTTCCGGAAGGCTCCAGAATTTCTACTCTATCTCCCGGACTTGCGAACGATTCTTATATCTCTCGAATTTTACTCGTGATTGTAAAAAATCCCTACGTGTAGGGGAAAAAATTATTCCCCAAGAATTTACCCAAAAAAAAAAACTGCTTCATAAGAGTTATGTAAATTGTTGTCATTTCGTCAAATCACAAAAAAATATTTCATTTTTGGGGAGAAAACACAAAATTAGCCAATCAGCAAGCACCAATCTGGCCTTTCGAAATTAGCACGATCGCGTGTATTTGCTTTATCAATATGTCCCGTTTCGGGCCCGACGTAGTATTTGGTTTGTGAGATTTGATTTTTCAGAGGTAATTTAACCCAAGAACTTTAACGAACTGGTTGGCCTTGATTGGCGATGGCCTGCGCGATGTCACGGTTTTTGCAACGGGGAAAATATCCCTGAAGTTTCCGTTTTACTATAATGAAATTCCCTAAATTCTTTTAAAAGATCCCCTTTTACATTTATTTTTGAACGTAATTTGAATCCGCACGAAAAACCTCCCGAACTCTTCGACAAAACATTCTCCAAAGTTGGCAGCTATGCAATGGCGATTTTATTTCTAGAAACAATATAGGGGAAAAAATCCGAAAATAATATTCATTTACAATAATCCCAGAAGGCATGGAAATGCACTTACAGTGGAAAATTAGTAATAATAAGTAGTAAAATGGGATCAAACGGGAGAAATATCGATCGAAAACGGATGAAATGAAGACGCTTAAATTGGCATAAACAATGAGGACGTCTGGTAACCCTACCAATATAAACGATCTTAGCAGATTATTTTAACTTCACCAAAGAGCTAAACTGATCAAAGCTTTGATATTGAATCATTATTAAACCACGTGAAATCTCGACGGAATTCGAAAGGAATAATTGATCAAGTCTATCGAGATAAATGTGATCAGAAGCATTTTATGTGAACGTATGGTTCGTATGGCGAAAAACGATGTTCCCTGGTGGGCGATTATTCCATAAACTCGCCCTTGTCATGTACAAGCGAGGATATATAATAGATCACAATGCCCCCCCCCCCACCTAGCGTCATTTGTCTGAAGAAATTGATACACGTGGAGCGTTCCAAGGACAGCAACAAGCGACGCTTCATCGATCTCAAGCAATTTATTTATACACATGCTTGGACAATCATCGTTACCGAATATTATTCCGGCCATAGTTTCGCGACATGATTACCGCGTGGATTTGGCATTTGCGCATGATTTTGTGGACCTTGAAACTTAACATACACGGTGTCTCGTAAGTTTGTTCAAAAATTCATAAGAATTGATGGAATATAAAAGTGTATTTGAATGGTGTTTGACAAAAAGTTATTCGAAATTGGATTTTTGTTTCCTATAGGAAAAAATTTTGTTCAAACTTTTGTCGATAGATGGTGCTGCGTGTTTTTCCTATCGATCCTGATTGGACCCGAACCTTTCTTAAACCTCTTCTGCGTCCGAAACGTTTGTAAAGCTTCAGCTGGTGATTCGTAGCTGATGTGAAACAACTTCGCCAATGGCGCTTTATCCACCAGTGCTAATGTCACAATTAAAACTTTTTTGAAAGCGACAGTAACAGGAAAATTCAGACACCAGCTGTTAATCTCGTACGCACTGCATTTCATAGTACTCAGATTTGCATGTTTCAAGTGATTTGCTTCCTTGCAGAGCTCTCTATGAACAAAAATTTAAACTAAATTGTTTTCTGTACCAAAGAAATTCTACTTCGTGAGAAAATACCTTTTTCACAAACCGCATTCAAATATGCCAATTCCTTCAAGTTTTGTAAAGAATTTTCAAACTATTTGGTTTACGGATCCTTTGCCGCCCGACATCTCGCCCCTAGCACGTTTCGTCCCCGGTACATTTGGCCCTCCGGAAAATTCGCCCTGACAACTTCGCCTGCCCAGACAATATGAGCGAACCAGTGGGTGATCATATGAATAGCCAAGTGGATTAGACATTTACCCGCTGACATTTAACCTGCCCTAACCGAATGAGGGGCCGCATGTGTGGACATACGAATGGTATGATGGTCGCCGATATCGTCAATCACTTGGTCACCCATATCGTCAATCACTTGGTCACTCATTCGGTCAATTTCTCAATAACTCACTTTGACACTCATACGGTCACTCACTTGGTCATTCATATAGTCAATATCTCGGTCACTCATAGAGTCAATCACATGGTCACACATACAGTCAATCATTCAATAACTCACTTGGACACTCATACGGTCAATCATTTGATCATTTGCATGGCCATTCACTCAATCACACGTTTACATACTCATACAATCACTCACTTAACCATTCATTAGGTCACTCACTCAGTTAATCATGAGGTTTCTTACTGGGTCGCTCATTCTGTGAATCGCACGGTATCTCACTTGGTCACTCATACGGTCACTTATACAGTCGCTCACTTGGATATTCATACAGTCACTCACTTAAGCATTCATAAAATCACTCTTTTGGTCATTAGTCCTGGTCACTCATTCATACAGTCAATTGCACACTTACACATATATTCACTCACTTGATCACTCATTCAGTCACTCACTTGGTCACTCATTTGGTCACTCATTCAGTCACTGACCTCGTCATTTATACGGTCACACACTCATACAGTCAATTTCACACTCACTTGGTCACTCACAGTCAGTCCCTCATATTTTAGGGCAGGCGAAATGTCAGGTGTGAAATTTTCAGGGAACGAAACTTACTGCGGGCGCAATTTCCGGGGACGAAACGTTCCAGGGGCGAAATTTCCGGATCCCGTTGAAGTATTCAGAGCAATATCTGCCCTCCACAAATGGCATTTCACTCCAGAATGCAAACGTCTCTCAAAAAAATCGTTCTTCCTTCCCTCTCTTGTCAAGAAATAGGAAAGACATGCTGAGCCATTCTGCTGGTAATTATAGAAACAGCTCGCATGTAGAAATCGAATGTTTAGGAGTTGCTTAGAAGCAAGAATGTCGAAACGAGCTCAAAATATAAAATGCCTTTACTTGAAAAAATATAAGAAAACCCATGTTGTATTTGCACACACACATTGCCAAATAAAAAGGGTTAAAACATTCCCCTTCCTCCCAGAATTTTGAGCTACCCACTATACACCGGGAGTGCGTTGTTTATAAATAAATCCACGAGCTTCCAAATGCGATAGATTTCAACGTGAAATAAGCTTTATGGAAACTAAATGCGAATGGTTCTTTGAAGTGAAGCTTATTATCAGTAGATTACAGTAATAATCGATGTATTGGAAGTATGAGGCTTTTCGAATAGACGTCATAATCATCATCAGCATCACTCTGAGGGAACAAACACTAGATGATCCCCATAGAGATCAATGTTAAAATTTCCGATTTTATCGTATAAATGCGGAAATTTAGTGGGATTTTTTCCGCCACATCAATAATTTTAGAAATTGAATTAAATTTTTGATTTTTGAAATATTGAGATACGAAGCCCAGAAAATTGAATATAAAATAATGAGCCAGACCACCATTTCTGAGGTGGAATGTCCCTACAATAACATTGATTTCAACTTTTTATTTATATATTCTCAAGCGCAAAAATGAGAATTAATGTCTTCGTATTGTCTCACATTATCCAATTGCATATCAATCCATATAGTTTGTGATGTTTTGAAATTAATTATGGGCCCATATAAATTACATTGAAGAAATTCCACAGCTTTAATCAAGCATTTTTTGAAGGGAAAACAGGCAGATCGATAACTTGAAGTTTAACAAAAAGATTTCGAAATATCTAGCTCCCATTAAAAAGAAAAAAAACTGATTCATTTCTATGTTTCTTTAATTTTTAGATTTGTTTCTTTCATGAGTCGCACAGGGAGACGCCATATTGGTTACCTTGTATGTCCCTCAACAAAAAGGGAAATATCACGTGATCCAAAACGCCTCATTGTTACGATCAAGTTAAACGATTAATCAATCGCGCAAAGGGCCATTGACCATAATAAAAATTTTTAGGGTCCCTCAAAAAGTATCGCAGTTTTATGATGGAAACGGCATACTGGTCTAGTTTCGTTTTTTTCGCACCACCATCCCGATTGGTGAAGAATGTTCTGGAAGATTTCATCCCCAAGAAAGTTGCGCCACCAACTTGGTACTATGAAATAGAATTCTCTGGAAACTGTCTCTCAAAGGTTCGACTAGTCTATTAAAACGACGCGAAGAACAGAGAAGAGACAGATTTGTTAGATTATATAGATCAGTGATTCCCAACGTGGGCGTTAAAGCTTCCCTGAGGGCGATGGAATGTTCCAGTGGGCGGTAGAAGCTACGCGTATAACATAGGATTCTATGGGCTATAATTGTGTTGGGGGCGATGGGAGAAAGACATTTCTGAAGAAGGGGCCGATGATGACAAAAAAAATTGGGAAACTATGGATTAAATGCTCGATAAGAGAACTCTACTCTAGTTAGCGTATATCTCTGCTTGTAAATACATGTAAAAATTGCTGTTCTGTGAATAAATAATAACAATTCTGCGAAGTTTTTCCCTCCTCTGCTTATTTCAAGGACTTGAGAAAAATTATCCGGAACAGTATACATTAATAGTAAGTAAATTCTTTCGATTGAAAATGGAGTCGCCAAACTGTTGGTGAAGATGCAAAGATATTTTGTTTCCAGAAAATGATACTTTTTATATTTTCAGTTCCGTTTCCATTCCTGTTTAATTGCTGGGAACTTCTCTGGAATTTCTCTTTCTTACCAGAAAAAAATCCGTTAATTGATTGAATGCATCAAACTTTAAACAAATTAATTAATTAATTCACTGACATCTAAGATTCACTAAATGATGTTGTTTAGTTATACAGGGTGGATATTTACCGCTTAATAATTACACGCGTAGTTTTAGTAGGTGAGAAAAACAAAAACTTATATAAAAGGTGTTTTTCCTTTCAGGACACCTGGCTAATATTCAGGGAGTTATAAAGTTTTGAAATTTTGTGACGTGTCAGTTTTCTAATTGTCAGTTACGCACCACATATCCAACAAAAGAAAAAATTTCCCCATGCAATGACGCTAATTGAAAATGAACTGAATTATTCAACCCCGTTATAAAAGCCAATTTCACAGTTACTTTCTTTCACGACTGGCATTTTTCCTCTTTGTGTGGACTGATGTTAACCTTGTTATTACATGCTTCATTCGCCCCACTATATTGGAAAATTTATCACCAGATTCGTAAAGCGTTAGCAGAACACGAGAGATCTACTGTAAAAATTGTTTTCCCAAAATCGGCACTTTTTTTGCCAAATTGTGGTAATTTTCTTTCCTTCCTTGTTATGTCAAATTTTTTGAGGGAAAGAGCAAGGGAAAAAAACTGTTTTGCACAGCTTTAGCTCTCTTGATTACTCTTGGAGTTATATCATTGATATCAGCTTAAAAACGCCAAATTTTACGTTTTATGAACTTTCGGTGAATTTGGCAGGATTTGAAATTGACATCATCAATTTTTAATGCGTTGTAATTCGATAATTTATTGGTCAAATCAAAAACCCGAAAACACTTATCCATATCTGTTTTTCCCAAGTTTAATTATTGGGTGGTCGATAGTATCTACCCTGTATTTTTTGCTACTTTGCGAATGGTTACATTTAAATTATTATTATTTTCGGATAATTTTTGTTCATGTCGTTGACGTTGGATTTAATCAGAATCTTTAAAAGAAATTTTTTGCATTTTACTGAGATTTTCTCCATTTGAAAAAAAAATTCCCATTTTCTTTTCTCGTTTCGGATTTTTTTTTTAGAGTTTCACGTTTCTTCAGTACCTTTTCTTCTCAATTTTTCTCCAACGCTAGTGGTTGACATCAATCAGGAATGTTTGATAACGTCAATAATGTATTTAGTTGCACCAGGGGGTCGCCAACGCACGAAACTCAAAACTTCTCGCCGTGACCACCGACAATTTGTAGCAAATAGTTTAAAAAAAGACAATTTTTTGAATGAAAAAAGTAATAATTCGATGAAGTCTGCATTCCATTACCATTTTCCCCGTGTATCAGATATGTTACCATGGCCGTCTTAACTAGTTGGGAATGGGGACAATTACACTTTTTGGGGAGCTTAACTTCATTATTGCCGAAGGGAGAAGTCGGTATTAAGAAGCATACATAATTATACAATTTAGGAGAATGCTTGAGATATCCTTAAGGAAAAAATAATTTCAGAATTTCGGAAAATAATAATAATTCAGAATTTTTGAGAATCATAATACAGAATTTGAGAAAAAAAAATTAACAATAAGTAACAGAATTAATTTGTGAGATTTCATTTGGGAATGTATTACAGAATCAATAACAGAAATAATTTCAGAAATTTTGAAAAAATAAATAATTTCAGAAATTTTGAAAAAATAAATAATTTCAGAAATTTTGAAAAAATAAATAATTTCAGAAATTTTGAAAAAATAAATAATTTCAGAAATTTTGAAAAAATAAATAATTTCAGAAATTTTGAAAAAATAAATAATTTCAGAAATTTTGAAAAAATAAATAAATTCAGATAAGTGACAGAAATGATTTTTAAATTACTGAATTTTCTTCACTATTTTTAGCATAAATAATTTCAGATTAAATGAAAGAAATAATGGCAGCATTGATGAGAAAATTCGTAATTGATGATAAACTAAATTTTCATAACTACTGAAAAAAATAATTTCAGAATCAACGAAAAAAGTTATTTCAGAATGAAAGAATTAGTTTTAGAATTAGAAAGAGGTAAGATGTAATTTTAGAATTTCTGAAAAAAAAACCAGAAGCTAAAAAAAAGTTTTTAGAATATTTGGAAAACAATTATTCAGAATATTTGGAAAAAATTTATTTCAGAATTTTTAAGAAAATATTATTTCAGAATTTTTAAGAAAATATTATTTCAGAATTTTTAAGAAAATATTATTTCAGAATTTTTAAGAAAATATTATTTCAGAAATTTTCAAAAAATAAAATTCAGAATAACAAATAAAAATAATTTTTCAATTACTGAAAAAAAGTATGTTTTTTTACCATAAATAATTTTGGAATAACTAAAATAACAAAAATTTCAGAAAAGAGAGAAAAATAATTTTTTATTAAGTTAAATAATTTCAGAGTAAGTGACAAAAATAATTTCATAGTAAGTGACAAAAATAATTTCAGAGTAAGTGAGAGAAATAATTCCAGAATAAGTTAAAGTTAATTTCTGAATCAGAATTCATGGAAATTCGCAAATGATAAAAATATAGTAATTTCAGAACTACTGGAAAAGATTTCAGAATCAATGGAAAAAAGATAATTTCAGAATTAAAATGAAAAAAAAGATAATTTCAGAATTAAAATGAAAAAAAAGATAATTTCAGAATCAATGAAAAAAAAAGATAATTTCAGAATCAATGAAAAAAAAAGATAATTTCAGAATCAATGAAAAAAAAAAGATAATTTCAGAATGAATGAAAAAAAAAGATAATTTCAGAATGAATGAAAAAAATTAATTTCAGAATTAGAGAAAGAAATAATTGAACAAAAAATAGTTTCAGAATTGGTACAAGAAGTTATTTCAGAATGAATGAAAATCTTCAGTTATTTCGGGACCTTGTTTATACTTGGGACCGTGTTTGACCAGTCCGTTAAAACGCCATTGTACAGTACATTAGATTCTTGTGAATCCTCAGATCCTATCCTACAATCATAATTACCACAGTATAACCTGATGTGATGGCCCGCGGGCTTCATGGGAAGTTCTGTTTAAGCCGGCAGTGTCTGAAAGGTTAAAAAAAAAACCCTGATTTACGATGTCCATATGATTCCACGAATTCTTCCGCTGTTTCCGTTTTGTCATTTGTTTCACGGGACTCACGATTAAAATAAATGCTGAGATTCAAAAATGGAACACAAGCATATAAATTCCGATCGTCTCTCTCTATATAGGGCCCTTTTTTATATTTTTATGTATTTACGTCCGAAACGATGGGAGAGAAAAGAAAAACTAGACAACGAGGAACTTTTCCATATTACGATATTGAAGGAAATATTTTCCAGTTTTCTATATATTTTAATACTTCCGTTTTTTTTTTTCCTAGCGTCATTTCCGCTTCATTACTTCCTATTTTTGAAAGCGGAACACGGATAAAAAAATGTTATTCGTAGAAGTTCCGGATTTTACGGAACTTTTCCGAAAAAAGATGAGCTTTTCACCTAGTTTTGCCATTTACTTTTTTGCTCTTTGCTTTTTCTTGCTTAAAAAAAGCAAGAAAGTTTAGGAAAATAAAGTTACGGACCGTAGATAGAATTCGACTTTTTATTTTATACGAATCTACTGACAGTAAAATCTTTTCCCCATATCCACTTTTTATTTACTATTTACTCTGAATCGAGATTGGCACAAAATACCAAAATTATAGGAAAACAAACATATTTGAAACCGTTAAGGATCTCTTGTCGATTCTGTGACATTGATTCGTAAATAAGCATGTTCAAAAAAAGGATAGTCAAATTTTTTAGGCGTAGTAGAACATGCCAAGGTTGTGATATATGTCTTTGCTGATGATTTGAAGATTTTTAAATGTATTGATTGTATTGATGTATGTTATTGCCTACAAAATGGTGGCCTTTACTTCACGAATGGTGTTTACTTAATAGACTTTATCTCAATATTGATAAATGTTTTGTTCTTTCATTCACTGACAAAAAGAATCCAATATTTTTTACGTATAGCATTAATAATAGCCAATTGCTCAGACTGCGACTGATTTGGGCGTTATTTATAGTATCAATTTTAACTTTGCTGATCATATTAGAAATCTTTGTTCTGTGTGATATAAAAAACTTGGCTTGCTGAAAAGAATGTCGAGAGATTTCAACGATAGTAATCCTTTAATATCCCTTTTTAATACACTTATAAGATCTAAGCTGGAATAGGCTTCAATTATCCGGAACCCATTTCACGCTTGCCATATTATGAATCTTGAAATTATTCAAAACAATTTCCTAAGGTATTTATATTTCAAAAAAACATGGTCCTTATAACAATATTCTATCTGCCACTCATCTACGAAACAGTTTCAATGTCATTAGTTTACAAAAACGTGAAGATTACTTGCTCGCGCTATTTTTTGAAGAAGCTGTTGACTAACCAAATTGATTGCATACCCATTTTTAACTAAATATGTTTCAATATTAAGTGCCACAATGCAAGAGCTAATTGCTTATTTGCCGTCAAATCATTCAATACTAATATTGGTAATTACTGTGCTGTAAACAGATTTTCCGAATTTTATAATGAGCTTCCTCGACATCCGGATATTTTTCATTCGTCTGTTACCGACTTCAGAAGATTTTTGCTGTGATTGCGTTGTATATGTATATCTGTGTAGAGTTTTTGTATTTTGCGTAATTTTTGTTACTCTTTAATTTGTCTCTTGTGTATTTTATCATGCAGTCGTATTTTCTATTCTGTGCTAATTTTTATTTTTACTGCAAGCTGTAATTAGGTTTAAACCAGTTATTTTGTATTTTAAATATATATATATATATATATATATTATATATATATATATATATATCCGGCCTGCTGAAGGATTCCATTCGGCCCGGTATGTAATTAGTACATTCAATACGATAAAATAGTAGCAGCGAAATGTGCGTTTCTGGACCGTAGAAGCGTCGACTGGAGACTTCGCATTTCTCAACAAAATCCTTAAAATTAATAAAACCGACAGTATTTCCACGAGAAAAGTACGAGAAATCAGGATCTTGATGGGATCACAATTACAATAAATCCTTGGTTTACGAACTAATCCCGGTTTACGAACACGCAAAACGGTCTAAATCCCGAAAGAAGCTTATTTCAGAAGTCTGAGATTAAATGTTTTTCGATAGAATTTAATTGAAGAATTATATTTCATCATAGTGAAGTTCCTACCACCAAATACTACTTCTTTTATTCATCCCATAGATCAGGAAATCATTTCAATCTTTATAAAGCTCTGAAGAGAGAAACATTTATTAAAAAGTTGATTTGCAATAATATCTGGCACAGAACTAACAGTCAGTATCTTCTAGAAACATTATACTTCATCATCCGACATTGCACAGTTCTTATTTACAAACCTTAGCAGCAATTGTCTAACAGAACCATCAGTTTGGCTTGGAGTATATTTTGTGGCCAGATGAAGGGTTGCAAGCGGAAATTTTGAGGGCTTTTGACACTAAGATTATAGATGATACATATTTACAAAACCAGACTTTGCCCTAGCATCGTTTGCAGTTAGCATTTCATCTCTTTGGAATTACGGTAGTTTTTTCCAGTGTTGGATTAATGATAGCCATTGGTTATGCACAGAAACTGTTGTAAAATTCGAACTAAAAATGTGGCCCAAGAACGAATTAATTCATTTTACATCGATTGTTAAGGAAAAAATTATTTCGTTATGTGAATAATTCACTTGATCCGTTCCAGAACTTCATTTGTAAACCGAAGATTGACGGTATTGCCAAAATACAGGGTGGTTATAAATAAACTTGCACTACTCAGACGCGTGCAGCTCCCGTTCTGGTGGGCGTATTTCATTGAAACATGGTATTTAAGCTATTTGGGCCATGGGAAAAAGGTAACTGAGATAAAAAAGCGTCACTTTCTCACCTGGTGGTCAAAAAATTTAATTACAACTTTTATTAAATCGTTCTTTTTGTGGTCCATATATCCCATACACCAAGTTTCATCGAAATACCTCCATCATAACGGGTGCTACATACGTCTAAGTAGTGCCAGTACAGTATATTTACAACTACCCTGTAATTGGTAAAGTTGGGTAAAGTGACCATTTATCACTGAAAAATCACCAGTTGATGGAAATAAAGCGCTGCTGCGCAAATCACACAGCATTGAAATATAATTTAAGGGGGAAAACGTTTAGTTTCATAAACATGAAAGATATGAATATTTATATGACTATGATTAAATATAGTAACTTAACTTATATATGATCATAATTATGACTAATTAACGTAACATAATTTCTAAAATTTTAAAATTTCAATTTCTAATAATGTCTGACTCATTTAATGCGCCATCTACAGATAATTTTTTTTATCATTTCAAGTCCCACCGTGCTGTCTAAAACACAATGGATGATTATTCAATTAATTGAGATCAGCTTTAATAAGCTTAATAAAAAAACTAAATTTAGCTAAAAACTTAGCCCTGATTACATTAGAGTGGTTGGTACTATGTAATCAGCTTTAACACATTTTTTGAGTTCTTTTATTAACAACGTATTTCCAGCAGACTCGGCTAATCTGATTGCGGGCCATTATTAAACAAACTCACATTTAATCAGTTCATTCACCTATGACGCCATCTTTAATTTCCTTCTCGTCAAGAGAACATGAGATAATTGAACAATTCGTTTCATATCTTTCATAAGGGGAAAAAAAAAATCTTGCTGTATTGATAGATAAAAATGTAGTGTGTGGATATAATCTCGTTAAAACATTTTTATCTCTCTTTATCTCCGGTGAAAAAAAAAGCACACAATAGAATGAAAAAAGGAATTCTTGGGAGATAAAAACTTATCTTTATAAAATTTGTTTTGGCAGTTTTAGTCCGTCCGAATAATCACAATAATATAATTCCCACAGACTGCCTTACATTACTGCCTTACTTTCCTCCCCGGGGATTATGAAAATGATAATGGCGTCCCCCAAGGAAATTGTATCCTCCATCTTTTGCCGCTTTTTTGATAAATTTCCTTCCTTATCATCTTACATAATTGATTTGTCACGAAAGACCTATAAAAGTCGTGGTTTTCAGATTTCTCGCATCTACGGCTTCTCTGTACCAGCAATCATTTCGGTTGCTGCTTGATCGCCCAGGGATGCATACGTTCGCGATTTCATTGCTGTGCCCAGGGCCTTCTCAACGAGTTCTGGGTCCTGTCTGGTTCTATACATTTTTTTTGGAGTAAAAAAAAACTTGATCAGTAAAAAATCGAAAATTTTAACTTTCCAAATGAATGGAAATAATTAATTTGCTGAATTCTGTGCTGAACTCTACTCTCGAAGCACCCATGAGCCTGTTCGTTAAAAAGCTACTCCCCCATGCCCCACACGCCGTTACGTTCATGACGCGATTACCTAGCCCTGATGATATTTCACCTACCGCTTCTTTTTCCTTCCCATGGCGAACACTTTTCTGCGACTTTCTTGCCCTGATGATGATGAAATTCGTATATATTGTGGATCACCGGCAGGACCAGTTCTGGGTATTTTTCAAGTGTAAGCGAATATATTTTGGTGATAAAAAATCGCCCTTCCCCCTTCAGTTGGCACCCTCAAAAAATCGACCCCTTTCAGTTGGAGCATTCTACTCCACGTAACTCGCAGGATCCAAGGTCCAGCCCTGATCACCGGTGCTTTTAAAGTGTGTACATTCCGCCATTGAATGATTTTGTGCACTTCACACATGTAGATCTGAATGATAATCCGCTGCCCGATGGCCTTATCTTTGGCAGTTATAGCACTGCATATGGCTGTAATAGTTGTGCAAATGTTTGGGTGGCATATGCTTTTAATTACAAAAAATACGCACATCACTATTCACATTCTATCATTGCAACATTCTTAAAAAAATTCAGTGACGTCCCTGAGAGCTGCGATCCGTATTGTGAAGTAATCATAATACGGTATCAAAGTGCATATATGTTCGCCATGTCGATAAACATTAATACTGTACTTGTCCAAAAATCGTATCAACTTTTTCGATTTTTGAAATAAGGAGATTAAATATTTATAATGCAAAAGTTATACATCGTAAAAGAATTCTAACGAGGTTTTATAATTAAGGATGACTTAATTTCTCAATACATCTCTGTTGGCACTTTCATTTAAGAATTTTGATCCGAGCTTTTTAATTGGTTGGGGTAATCAACTTTCTCCTGATTTGTTTTGAGCCGATGGCTACAAAATAATGATCATTCGATATTCACCACTAATTGTATTTAGGTACACATAGTTACATTTATATCATTGGTTAGTTAATTTTAAATTAATTATAGAAATCTATAACTTCTGGCCCAACTTATATAGCACATTACACGCAATAACACATGTGCATATATAACACTACTAAAAATTCTTCTAAATATTTAATCATATCTGACCGCAAAAATTTCTATAGTTCTAAAAATTTCAATATGCATTTTAAACCTCATATAATAAGAAATACAAAAACAATATGGATCCATCTATATACATTAATCATTTAAACTTCAAAAAAAGATCTGTATTATCGATATAAATATTATTTTCTTCAGTTAATTCAACATTAATAACGTTGATACTTATTAGAAATGTTTGTATATATCAATTTACTAATGTACTTACAGTTCCATTAGCTTCAATCCTTTCGTTATTTTCCATGGTAGGAAGGATATGTTGTTTTTACGGAAATTTCTAGAATGAGAAACACCACATCAGAAAATAGAATTAACATGGACTTTGATAAGACAAGTGAATATGTTATTGAACTCTGTTATTTCAGTGTGTCCCAAAATTGACGGACTCATTTGAAAAATGCGAGAAAAAAAACTAAAATACAATATTTTTTCAACATATCTACCATTTACAGCAACAACATGGTGCAGTTTCAGAACAATTTCGCAGAAACCTGTACAGACGTCTCAGCCGAAATGGCTTGAATTGAATTCAAAAAGAATTCCTAAATTAGTCACCAAACTCGTGAACAGATAGCGCTGCAATCTTCAAAACTGAAATACGGTATTTCCAAGATTTCGGCTGTCTGCATGGGTTTTCTGAACGATTTATTCTGAGTCCACACCATGTTGCTGCTGCGCAAATCGTGGATATTTTGAAAATATTATACGTATTTTAGTTGATTTTTTTTTCAAGATTGCAGTGGTGTATCTGTTACAAATTTTGAGTAACTTGAAATTTTATCTGACTGTTTTCCCAAGCGTAATGCAACGAAAAAAGCGCATTTCTATTTGACTTCCCCTTATTTTTATTTTTTTACGAATTTCAAATATACACTGCTGGCCACCGTAAATGCAACACCCTGAAGGAAGCATGCAAATAATATGAAATTTACAACATGCATTAGCGAAGGTGAGATATGCAAATGATTAGAATTTCAGCGCAGACACACATCACGCGCGCCTGTGGCGCCACTTCAAAGCGCTATTTAAGGCTTGGAGATTTCGGCGATTTGAAGTACGGCAATTGTGTTTTTCTTGTGGTTTTTTCAAAAAACGATCAATTATGCCTCGTAGAAAACAGCGATCATCTTTTGATCAAGTATCCGAGTTCGACAGAGGAAGGATAGTGGCCTACCGAGATTGTGGATTATCTTTCAGGGAAATCGGTAGTCGTGTTGGACGAAACCAAACAACTGTAATGCGGATATGTGATCGTTGGATGCAGAAGGGTACGACGGACCGACGTGTTCGATCGCATCCACCTCAGTGCACCACTTCACGTGATGACAGGCGTATTGTGCGTATGGCAGTGACGGATCGCTCAGCCACATCACGAACCATAGTACAGCACATTCAGTCTGTACCGCATCATCCAGTGTCTGCGCGTACCATTCGACGCCGTTTACAGCAGAGTGGTCTGTCCGCAAGACGTCCATTGCTTCGTCTACCCGACGCAGAACCACAGACGTCTCCGCCGCCAATGGTGCGATGAAAGAAGGATGTGGACGGCACAATGGAATGAAATTGTCTTTACTGACGAGTCACGCTTCTGTCTGCAATACCACGATGGTCGGATTCGAGTCTGGAGACGCCGTGGAGAGAGGATGCTGAACAGCTGCGTTATGCACCGCCACACTGGTCCTGCACCGGGTATTATGGTATGGGGTGGTATTGGATATCACTCTCGCACTCCTCTAGTACGCATTGCCGGTACTTTAAAAAGCCAGCGCTACATCTCCGAGGTGTTGGAGTTAGTTGTCCTTCCTTACCTTCAGGGCTTGCCCACAGCCATATTTCAACAGGATAATGCGCGACCACACGTGGCACGCATTGTCCAAAGGTTCTTCGTCAATCGCCAGATTGAATTGCTTCCCTGGCCAGCTCGCTCTCCGGATCTTTCACCGATAGAAAACATGTGGTCCATGGTTGCTTAACGATTGACCCAGATTACATCCCCAGCTGCCACACCCGATCAACTTTGGCAACGCGTGGAAGCTGCTTGGTCTGCTGTACCCCAAGAACACATCCAAAGTCTCTTTGAATCAATGCCGAGGCGTGTGGCAGCGGTGATCTCCAACAATGGCGGCTACTCTGGCTACTGATTTTGGCAGGAACCACACTTCACAGAAGTCTATAAATTTAATCATTTGATGCTTGGTCAACATGTTATCTACAAAATAAATATTGTTGCGATATCTCTTGTCTTTCTTGGTGTTGCAATTTGGGTGGCCAGCAGTGTATCATGCGATGCTGTTTGTTTCTCCGTCGTTACGCATCACATGCGGAAAAGATAGAATTCAGGAGCTGCCATCTATCCTCTATAGCAGTGTTTCTTAACCTTTTTCAGCTCATAGCCCCCATGGATCACATTTTTTTCTCGTGCCCCCACCCCCCTGTCTTATCCAGAGCCCCCTCTACCCCTCATCAAAGAGTGGGATATTTTCTATTTTTTTATTACGAATGAAATTTTAATAAATCAGACTGATCTCTGGAATCCTGGCTAGGCACGGATTCAAATGGTGGGTAATCATCTCTCTCCAAGGAGTCAGATTATATTGTAAAACACGGTCTGTGTAAAATATCGGGACGATCCATCGAACATGCACGATAAATCGACCCTCCCAACACATCAACCGTTGTGGCGGCTCTCCATACTTAGCTGAAAGTAACATCTTGCGTATGAAAATCATAATAGTAGATCCCATAATATTATAGTGCAGTCCCCCCCCCCTCCCTCTATTATAGACATGAAGACCCGGGTCATGCCCACATAGACCCAAGGGTTAAGATGCCCCTGGTTCTATGGACGAATCTGATGAATTCTGAAAGTAGTAATATTTTTCAACCATGTTTCCCTTTTAAAGCTTTTCTCTTCACAGCTCTCTATGACTCCCTTCGCCACCTGTCGTGGATCACCTTTCTTCTGATTTTCTCCCGTGGCCCCCCCTAGAATATCCCAGGAGGACCGCCAGGGGACATATGGCCCCCAGGTTGAGAATCACTACTCTATAGACAAACTGGTAATAAATAAATACTTTTATGAGTTAAATTCGAATATTGCAAGTTTTGTTGTTTGCTATGGTGATTAAAAAAAGAAACACGGAAACATGGCTATTGGATTGAACTACGTTTTCAGTTAAACGTTTTTGTAACACTAAAATTTTTGATATTTTCAATAAATATAATATAGTATAGTCGTTAACTGAACTCGGTTATTCTATGTTGCATGTCAAAACTATATGCTAATATGTCTGTCGTTGGTATGGAACGTAATTAGCAGGTATCGTTATACTTTTGAATTTTTTTTTTCGAATGATTTATTTTATGTTGTTTTATGATCTATTATTGTTGTAGTATGGATTCTAGACTAGTGTTTATTGAGAATATAAATATAGTGTGATTGAATCTTATGTTATTATTTGTATAACTCTTTTGTAATAACGTTTTATTTGTTTTCGGCAATTGATATATGTTATTCAATCTGATGAGGTTCTATTTTGTTTTGTTTCTAGCCATTTATTGTTGAAGAATGAAAATTTTATTAGTCTATAAATACAGTTTTGTCTTGTAGTTAGATTTGGCATTCTGTTGCATTATTGAGAAATTGAATTTTCTGGATGTTAATGCCAAAACTGATATTTGGGAAGAAAGGTGATTCCAAATAACAGTTTCGGCATTAACATCCAGAAAATTCAATTTCTCAGTATATTTCAGGCCGAAAAAATACCATCTGTTGCATAATAATTGTTTGCTGCGGTGTTTGTTACCTTATTTTATTATATATATATTATCTAGTTTTTTGAATATTTGTTTGCTAAACACCTCCCCAAGAAGTGATTCCATATGTTACTATTGAGTATATCCAAGCATAAAATAAATCTTTTAGAAAGTTATTGTCGATTGTGTTTTTTAATCTGTATAAAATGGCGGCATATGTTCTTAATTTCTTTATTAATTTTTCATATTGCGAGTTCCATTTTAGGTCATCTTGTATTATTATTCCTAGGTAGTTGTCTTCATGAACTCTTTCAATTTCATGGCAGTTACATTGTGAAATATATTGGCATGGACAGTGATCGTGGATTTTGATTCTTATGTTCGTTAAATTATTTATATTTCTTGTCTTTAAGCATATGTATTTTGTATATTTAGTTTAAGTTTATTTTACTTAAGCCAGGTGTTGAATAGGTCTTCTTCGACTTTTTTTTTAGTAAATTTGTAATTTCGGTATCTTCAACGTATAGTATTGTGTCGTCAGCGAAAGAAATTAATTTACCATTTATGTTCAGTTTGAATATGTCATTTATATAAACAAGAAACAAAATCAGCCCGAGAACCGATCCCTGGGGTATCCTTTTTTACTTCTAGAAATGTACTGCTTTCTTCACCTATTTTAACTGCTTGTTTTCAATTAAAGTAATATGTTTTAAACCAGTTCAATATATTACCTCGTATACCAGCTAATGACAGTTGCTCTGTTAGTATAATTAGGTCCACATTTTCAAAAGCTCTTTTTAAATCTATAAAAACCGTTATTGAATATTTATAGTAGTTAAACCCGATGTTCAAATAATTACTTAGTTCTAAAATGGCCATTTCTGCATTTTTACTTCTTGAAAACCATATTAGTTAGGTGCTAGATAGTTCTGATAATTTAAGAAACTTATGAGCTGTTTTTTCTATCACTTTTGAAAAAATGGGAAGAATTGATATAGGTCTGTAGTTCAATAAGTTATTTGTCTCTCCTATTTTATAAATGAGATGTACAATGGCATATTTTAACTCGCTATAAAAGAATCCACTTAGTATAGATGAGTTTATTAGGTTTTTATTATATCTATGCAATTATGGGCGATTATAGAGTTCTGGGACACCCTGTATACTAATCAATTGAAATGTCAGGGGGAAAGATTGTTTCAGTCCATAAAACGAAATTTTTCAGGAGACGAGGAACAAAGTTTTCCTTTAAAAATCTGATTTAATTACAATGTTAAAAAGTTTATTTTAATTTTATATCAGGTACATGTTATGTAAAACTCACAACCAAACATTGCATAAAATTTGAATAATAATGATATTGGATCATGGCATGGTGAATTAAGTTAAAAGTAGGTGAAAAATTATTGGTGGTTAGTGCAGAAAAATATTCAGTAAAAAAAAATGTTATTATCTTTAGTCATCATTGTCGTTTATAAACTGCAAGTATTCGTCATGATACTGCTCATCACTCTCACGTCCATCCCACGTCAAGTTGCCGTAAAAGCTCCTAGCTTTGGGATTGGTGACAAACCTTGTTGAAGATTGCAGGTCATTGTACTTTCACGAGAGATTGAGATTGGGGGGGCCTTGCACAAAACTTCCAATTCTTCGATAGGCATGTCCTTCTGTTGTTGATGGTCCTTTTCCCTTTTTGCTTGCTTTTAACAGCAGCTTCATGGCCGGTATAACTACCAAAGAAACCGGAACAGTGGTACACTGAATGTAGAAGTGTACAACTATCTACATGAGGACATCTGATTGGCTTTGTCGACAGTGGGCATTTCCTCTGGTTCATAGGTTCTAAAAAATCTGTCAAAGCTTTGAAAATTTCTTGTTTACAGTTAATCACTCTGAAAAGAGATGATTTTACACGATCGCTTCTTATAACTCCTATCCATTCATTCCTTTTGAATCTCGGCGTACGACGTTTGGGCACAACAATTATCTATACTCAGTGATACTTTTATACAGGAACTGACCTCAAAGCCATAAGCACAAAGCACGAACTACCCACATCAATATAAAGCAAAACAAAACACAAATACTCAAATACCACTTTCTCCGCATGTCTCAAATTCGTTTCTACTGCGCAAGTGCTGGACTCTAAGCGTTTTTTCATCTGCGCGCAGTGACTGAAATCATTATTTATGCCGGACCTTTCTTCCTTAATTGCAGCGCACAGAAATAATTTTTTCCTCTGGTATTTTACGTGGTTGAAAGAGACGGCACTGAGCTATAAAAAACCGTATTTTTGGACTGAAACCGTTCCCCTCCCCCTCGACCCTTCAATTATTTATTATTGACATTACACTACCAAATATGGAATAATGAACTTTATACGAGAATTGAATGAGCTTAAATGAGTTAATACTCGTAAATAGCTCACCATTATTATTGTTTCATTTTCTGCTTGGTGGTGGACTTTAATTTCGCGGCTATCGACCACAGATTTAAAACCACTCGGTCTCTGTCACCATCAAAACACCCGCTTAAAAGTGTTAACGTCAAAGATAATTTATGCTGTGAATACCTTAAAATCGTTGGTCATTATCTAGATGTCATTTGCTCCATTGACAATTTGACGTCACCATGCGGAAAATTTAATTAATTGCGCTAAAAGCCACGCACGGGTTAATTTTGATAAACGTCTCGATCATACTTATCCCCCCATAGTTTTCAATTGCTATAAATTAAATAATGTCGAGTTTCCAGTAATGAGTTCCAAACGCTTATCCATTCGCAAACATATCGTAACGCCACAGCTGTTTGTAGTGCTAATTATAGAATGTGCGTTAATGGCGTTCCTGAAGCCATGCTGGATTAATTCTAATACCTGAAATATATCCCTGTCTATACAGAGGGCGTACTCTATACATGCAACTACCAGGTGATTCAAAAGCAACAGAAAAAAGTGAAAATTCAAAACTCGAAAAAATAGGCAGTAAGAAAGCGGATGTTTCATAAAGAGGAGAGTTTTTTTTTTAAATAATGGCGAATTTTATTGTCATGATAATAATTGCATTTCTTATCGACTGATAGTAGTGTTGCCATACCCAATTAAATCGGCTATAAAAGCTAGTAGTGTTACAAGTGGAGGCAAAGAAATATAGATCTTCTTAATAATCAATACCAACTCCTGCTGATCAAGACTATAAAGATGATATATGGGAAATTGGCATCTAATGATGATTATTGTCGGATTTTGATAATCAAATAATCACTGACAATTCATACAAATGTGATTTCAAATCAGATTTTCAAAAAAATTCAATTAACAAATTAGTAATTCAATAAGCATGACAGGACGCTCATGGAAGTTCAGTTCACCAATTAGCATGGTTTTTAATGAATTTTTAAGCGTTAATGTTGTTAATGGATCGTCATCTTACGTACTTTTGCAATCTGTTGCACAGGGCGGGTATAAATAAAGTGACAGTACTCAAATTGATTATACTGACACCACTCCGATCTATGTAGCTCCCGTTGCAGTAGACATACTTCATTGAAACTCGGTATATACGTTATTTGGACCGTGGGTAAACGATTACTACGATAAAAAAAAATCCATTTCTCCACCTGATGGTCGAAATTTAACTTTTTTTTATTGGATCTTTCTTTTCTCCGTGGTCTATATATCCCACATACCAAGTTTCATCAAAATACCTCCATCAGAATGGACTGAGTAGTGTCAGTTTATTTATAACCACTGTCGTGCCTTATTTTAGCATAATTTTTCAAGAGTTTTTATGTTTCAGCTAAAGTTTATGAAATGAAAGCACTTTGGTTCCAATTGTCGGTCATCAAATGTATAGCTTTGATGCCACTGCCAAATATTCAAGTTTTCCTTCTTGCTTGAGGGAAAACACTTTATTGGGCACAAATCTCTATGCTTGTCCCGTTAGTTCTCAAGGGCTGAAACTTTATACTATTTTTCAAATCCGAACAGAGCCTGTTTCTCACAAGAAAATTCAACTGAGATTTATGAAAAGTGGAACACATTCAAAGTGTAACGAAGCCCCCCGTTTGATATGCCGGGACGAAGAAATCCTGTCCACGAATGATGCGGATGCTCATTGTCACCATTTTTAATTTCAGACCCTGCGGTCTACGGGAGTGCTGCCAACTATTGAGCGTTGTTGAAAAAAAACTTTGAATGTTTTTCTTTACTTTTATGTATCATAGATTATACAGGGTGATCCAAAAGTGACGCAACCCCTTATAAAAAAAATTAATTTGTCAAATTCTACCGATTGTAAATGAAACGTTTTTCATAGACAGCAGCACTATACTGTTTAAGATGAAAAGTCGTTTTTTTTTCATTTTCCATGCCCACTCTTGGTGGCTCTTTGATTGTTTGAAGCAAAACATTTTATGGTTAAACAATATTTTTCAACTCATTCGTTTGAAGCCGTTATTAAAACATTCAAAAATGAATTCCCAAATGTTTCTGTGCCTGACAGGACACCAATCGGAAGATTGTTGTCCCATTTTCGAGAAACTGGAAATGTTGAAGACTGCAGGTGCGCCCGTTTGTAGGCGCCCGTTTGTACTGAGCCAGCATGGAATGCGCGAACTAAAGAACAAAATACTGAAATGTTGTACTGTTCACACAGCCCTGAAGAAATTGAAGTTTAGCGCCTGTCGTGTTTGGGTTCTTCCGTAGTTGAAATCAAGCTCCAGACCAGGTCAAACGTCAGAATTTAGTGCACCGAAAATCAGCACGTCCATCATGAAAAGCCTCTGCATTCGATCAAAATCGGTGGGTGGTGCTCAGTTTCACACCATAAGAAAGTGTGGGCTCATTTTTCTTTTTTAATAAACAGTAGATGGGAAACTGTAAAAGGATATTATCCGGTAATTCATTGCACTGTTGGATGAAAATGAACATATTTGCTTTTTGCAACAGAATGGAGCAACCTGCCATACGTCTAATGATGGCCTCACTGCACACATCTTTCGATGATCACTATTTTAAAAGGATTATGGCGACCAATATCATTAGAACCTGCCATCCCCTGATTTTTTTCTTGTGAGGAAACCTGAAGATGGATGTACAAGAATAATCCCCATTTCATTGATTAACTAAAAAAAACATTCAATCAAAGATTGAAGAGGTGATTGATCTGAGAAAAGTGGCCAGAAACCTGGCAAGAAAGAATGCGCATTGCATTCACGCAATAGGCTCACAATTTGAATACATGTTGTAACATTTCGAAACAAACTTAGTTTTTGTATCCAAAAATGTTGTCTTATTCGAACTATATAGGTTTTTTTTTTTTTTAATTTATATCTTGATAGCATTTTAAAAATAAAATATTTTAGAACAGGCAACGTGTTTTTTGGATCACCCTGTATTATGTGTAATAATTTTGAAAATATAAATTTTTGAAATTCTGTCAATTTTTTGTGCAAACCCTGTATGTGTTTCTCTTGAATAGCTGGGATACGCTGTCTCATCGCTATAACTAGTTTTTTTCGCTAAATTTGTGATTCCAAACCTGGAATGCAAATTTATAGTATGCTAAAATAGTGCTGAAGAATTCTAACAAGAAATATCAGACTTAAAGTTGATGAACTGATTCTTAAAACAGGTTTTACTTATAAAACAAATTCTTGTCACGGGAACGTGGCCTATCTAAGTTCATTATCATTATTGGAGGACCATAATCACCCTTTACTCTCAATACTAATTTGGAATAGACGGATAGTATATTTACTGAAAACAGACGAAATAAGATGCAACAATTAACTAATTACTAATTTCCCGAATGTTCATTAAAATGCAAAATTTTGAGATCGAATAAACTACGCTTAGAAAATCCATTCTCTCTCACATTTATAACTTTCTCTCGTAATAACGATGATTTACTATTTTGAAAATTAATAATTAAAATTTCTTAACCTGCTTAATCTGAAAGAATTTGAGAACTTACGAAATGAATAATGCGCATAATTAATTCAATTAACTATCTGCATTTATAAAACAACTTTCCTCATTTAATATTTAATTTACTTATATATATGGTGAAATCTGGCATTTTTGTATTCAGGTATGCTTTATATGTGTAACGTACTTGTATATTAAGTATGTGTAGATGAAAACTGAGCCACTCCGTAGTTATGAAGATGAATTTGTTTCGATACAGATGGAATAATTTAAATATTCACGATGTTTTTGTATAATACAGTATAAAATGTTTTTCGATTAAATTATTTAAAATATCTTACACTTCTTTCAAGTTCCTGTTGCTCTTGAAAACGTCCTCGGATACGTACGTTAGTCCACTGCTCTGTATTGTTCTGTATAAATAAATATTACAAAAAGAAATATTGAATTTCAATTTTGTTAATAATCGAATAAAATATAATAAAAAAATGTACTTTGAAAATAATTTTCTTTCAATCGGTGAAGATCGTTCCTCATATGAGAGATTCAGATTAGTCGGAATCCGGAAATTTCGCCTGTCCTGACCGTATGAGTGACCGAGTGAGTGAATGACTGACTTCATTTGTATTAAGCGTAGCTTTTAAAAGCTTCGGACTTCGTTATTACCAATAAAACTGCAACATAAAAGCATGAGAAGCAAATATAAGCCTACTTACAGTTTACTCAATCAAGACTTTTAAATTTCCGGACACCCATATTTTGAAGTTTCTGGGTCTTTAGGGAAAGTATGATAAGTTTATTTGATCATTTTTATTACACCGCGGATATTTTCTGCACATTATGCCCAATTAGACCGGGACTCACAATTTATTGCTTATTCCGAACAGCAGCGTTGTTTATACTCAACGAGAGGTTGGTGTGCTAACCCCTCGATGTGTGACTCCCTGCTATAGCAATCTTTCTAAGTGGTCATGTCGCCGTTTATGTTGTGCCCCTGTATCAGGAAAATTTCTGACAAGGACGACCCGGGTATCGAACTCCTGATAACTCTAACAATCCTTTGGTAATTTAGGCGATTATCTTATCGATCTTGGCTACCGCACCTCGTTATGATAAGTAACTTGAATCCCAAGTTTCTTTCTCTTCAGCGAATTGTGAACTGAAGAACTCACATTTGTTCATCATTGATTTACTCAAAAATCACAAAAAAATATATAAAAATTCCACCTGCGCTACCAGTGACACTAAAACAACACCATCAGATCACTCACTTAAAAATAGTAAAAAAAAATAACCAACTAAAATTTTAAATAATCCTTTTCGATATAGTACGTTTTGTAAGCTGATGTTGTCTACGAGAAAAAATTGGTATGGCCGTCACACAGTAGCTCCGAGACCATGCCCACTGAGTCAAGGCGGCAATCTCAAAATCAATGAGGTGAAACAACCCTTACTACATGCATTACATACAGATGGCAAGGAACTCCCGAGAAATATCCCGACTCACGCAAACGATTATGTTTTTCGCTATGTGCTGCCATCTGTTTTTCCCCAACCAACACTTCCCCGACATTATGCATCCCGTATTTTAACTTTTCAAATGTGCCACAACACGAAGATTCCAACATCATCATTTCATCCTGGATCTGCAAAGTGGACGACGCTCGTAACACATAAATTTTCGATCATTAGCGTCCGTATTGTATTTCGTTACTCACTATGACTATTCAAACGTAAATTTGTGGATGGTAATTGAATCATTCAAGGATAAAACTCACTTATTCAGGAACTCTCTGCAACATAACAAACTCCTAGCTTTTAACGATGCGGGGATTTTGGATAACATATGCTTTTGACGTATACGAAGCGTATCAACGTTCATACGACGAATGCATGATCGAGCATTTCGACGACTGAATCTCGAGAGAGACAATATGCAAAATGTACCATTAATAATTAACGTGAATGGTTAATGTGTATGTTTGTGTTTTGAAGAGGCTTGCCCAGTGGATAATCGATGCTGCATTTATCGAAGGGTGCCCTCAGATCTCTTCCGTCAAAATGAGATGTAGTACACGCTAGCACAAACAGCTTTTGCAATGGAACCTGGGGTCGCAAACGACATTTTTGTTCAGTACTTTGAAATTTCAGCCACTCACGAGAAAAAAAAGGAGGAAAAATATCTCCCCACGCCCATAACACCGTTAGAAAGGAAAAAGGGGACGACATTCTTTTTCTCGGTAATTGCCTACAGGGACGGCACTACCCCATGCGAGGCTCGGTTAGAAATAATAATATTAGTACTCTGATACTTACATGCACCTCGTACACATCACTCTGAGGAATTTCTAACGAATCGGTTGCATGACGGAGCATTTTGTGTGCACGCGCATGTGCGTGACCCTAATTTGTTCAAGTTCCCAGGGTTATGCTTGTTCCCGAGTTCTTGCTGATGCTGCCATCTGCGTTGCATATTATGAAGTAAAGATGGTAAATGCTTGATTTTCTTTTTTTATGCTATGTAAGTATCATGTTAAAGGTCTGCCTGTGCTCTTTGAGAACAAGTTTTTTGCGAATGGGAAACTGGTTCGCATTCGCGCCTCCAAGTTGGAAAACAGTGTGAAAATAATGACAAAAGGACAGGGGCGTGTGTGTCTCAAGAATTTCGGGGCAGTAAAATGTTCATATGATCCTATTATCCCAGATTTTAAAAAACTGACAGTTGAAGGGAAATCAGCATTCAGAAATTGATACATTCTCACAGAATATATAGGAATACTGAAATTGTCCATGCTGAAAAAAAATGTGAGCAAAAATGGATATAAATTGACACAAATATTAATTAGAAAATTTCTGATCGATGAAAATTTAAAACTGAAGGTAATTTAAAATTAATGAAAGAAACATTTACAAAACTAATGGAAAATTTAGAAATTAACTAAAAACAAAAAAAACAATAGAAAAGAATAATTTCTTCCGTAATTGATGAAATTTCCAGAAATCATGAAAATTCAGAAACAATTCCAGAAATCATGAAAATTCAGAAACAATTCCAGAATTGATTAAAATTTCAGAAATGGACAAAAATTCATAAATAATTTCAGAATCGGTGAAAATTAAAAAAAAATTTTAGACGATGAAAATTCAGAATTAATGAAGGAAATAATTTTCCAGAATTAATGAAATAAATAAATTTATATAAGTTCAAAAACAATGAGTGCAACAATTCCAGAATTGATTAAAATTCAAAAACAATTCCAGAAATGACGAAAATTGAGAAATATCTTCAGAATCGATGAAAATTCAGAAAAATCTCCAGAATTGTGAAACTTCTAAAACAATTGAAGAATTCATGAAAACTCAGAATTTATGATGTAAAAAGTTTTCAGAATTAATGAAAGAAATATTTCCAGGTACATGTATACATAAATTCGGAAACAATGAAAGAAATAACTTCAGAATTAATGAAAGAAATAACTTCAGAATTAATGAAAGAAATAACTTCAGAATTAATGAAAGAAATAACTTCAGAATTAATGAAAGAAATAACTTCAGAATTAATGAAAGAAATATTTCCAGATACATGTATACATAAATTCGGAAACAATGAAAGAAATAACTTCAGAATTAATGAAATAAATAAATTGATATAAGTTCCAAAACAATGAGTGCAACAATTCCAGAATTGATTAAAATTCCAAAACAATGAGTGCAATAATTCCAGAATTAATTAAAATTCCAAAACAATTCCAGAAATGACGAAAATTGAGAAATATCTTCAGAATCGATGAAAATTCAGAAAATGTTGTAGACGAAAATTCAGAAAAATCACCAGAATTGTGAAAACTTAGGAAAAATTCCAGAATTTGTGAAAATTCTGAAAGAATTGAAGAATTCATGAAAACTCAGAATTTATGATGTAAAAAGTTTTCAGAATTAATGGAAGAAATAACTTCAGAATTAATGAAAGAAATAACCTCAGAATTGATGTAAGTCCGGAAATAATGATAGAAATAATTCCAGAGTAAATGAAAATTCAGAAAATATGAAAGAAATTATTCCAAATTTGATGAAAATTGAAAATAAAGGAAAAGAATAATTCCAAGTTTTGGAAATCTTCAATTATTGAAGTCACCCCCCCCCCCATTTGATAAGGGGATCTAAGTCTCTAAGTCTCTTTTGTCCACAACGGGAAACAAAAATGTTATAGTCACCTGCGGCAAAAACCCTATTGTACGCACAAACTCCTAGCTTTTAACGATGCGGGGATTTTGGATAACATATGCTTTTGACGTATACGAAGCGTATCAACGTTCATACGACGAATGCATGATCGAGCATTTCGACGACTGAATCTCGAGAGAGACAATATGCAAAATGTACCATTAATAATTAACGTGAATGGTTAATGTGTATGTTTGTGTTTTGAAGAGGCTTGCCCAGTGGATAATCGATGCTGCATTTATCGAAGGGTGCCCTCAGATCTCTTCCGTCAAAATGAGATGTAGTACACGCTAGCACAAACAGCTTTTGCAATGGAACCTGGGGTCGCAAACGACATTTTTGTTCAGTACTTTGAAATTTCAGCCACTCACGAGAAAAAAAAGGAGGAAAAATATCTCCCCACGCACATAACACCGTTAGAAAGGAAAAAGGGGACGACATTCTTTTTCTCGGTAATTGCCTACAGGGACGGCAAAATAACAGAAAAAATACATAAATAACAGAAATAATCCGCTGGAAGAGGAACAACCTGCGGATCGGCAATAAAATCAAATAGGGGCCATCCAAGTATGACGTAAGCAGATTTTCAGCCATTTTTGACACCCTTCCTTCCTCCCCCCCCGTCAGCAAAATTTCGTGAGCAGCGTAGAATATTACATATTTCCAAAAAGGGGTGGTTGATGACGTCAGCAACCTTCAAACCCGTAACCCCCCTCCCTCTCGATGCTGACGTAATACTTTAATACAAATACAAATACAACGCCACAACAGGCAAATTGTCCAACGAGGTGGTTGACTTAAGAACATCATGGATCCCCGAGCCATTTTTTGGAGGCCCTACCTACTACTGCTACACCACACATGCACCCCGCCCACACACCCCCCTCCCCTCCCCGCGGAACCCCCAATGAATTGGTACATGCGGGAACGTGCGTGTACGTGTAGTGAAACCTGACGTGAAGTTTTTTGTTTCTCTGTAATGCTTGTTATGTGTAGTGCTGCCATCTGCCACCAGTTTTTCTAACTATGAGTGAAGTATTATGATTGAATGATTTATCGTTGTAGGACTGTTGCTCTCTGTGGCGAGACTTTTTAACGGGGAGATCGGCTCGCATTTGCGTCTTGAAGTTGGGAACCACAGAAAACCAACTTCAGCCGACCACCACTGTGGGGTTCGAACCCGGATCCTCGCATCGCGAGTCCGTCACTATGACCCCATACACATACACAACATTAAATGGACTGTATTTTATTTATTAAATCTGAAATTAAGTATTCGCTTCACGAATTGTGGATGAAATCTCTCGAGTTGGTTGAAATATTCGGTTGGTGTGGAGGATGAAATATTTTGAGGACTGCAACCGGTCCACAAATAGCACAACATTGCTCTAAATCAGACAAAACATTTTGTCTGATTTTTATCCTTGATACGACAGGTATTTCAAGATCTCGTTGCGGTACCTCACGGCATTTATTCCTTCACCAATCAATTATCGAGTCAAAGACGATTAAGTAAAGTCAATAAGAAACCAAGAATAAGTACTTTTACCGGAAAGAAATAAGTAATGAACACGTAGACAGAGAGAGAAAGGACAATAGATATAATCTGTTACAATGGAATGCCACAGAAGAAATTCCTTAGGCATGATAATCAGCGAGTTTTCCCCCTCCTCCAAATTGTTTCTCTTGCTTTTTCCTATATGGCTGTAAAGGCTCTCAACACCCACACAAACTAGACGAAAAATCGATGAACGGTCTAGATACAAATGTATATCCACGCTTATTTTGCCTTCTTTGTTTAGCCGTCCGAAAGAATGTAACTAAAAAAAGAGCTTTTACTTTCTCTCAGTGTCGACTTCGCTCCTCTTGAGATGCAGAGCTATCAATTCTAGATTATCCTTGCGTCACTGCGAATTTGTGTCGAAGAGTTTTATTCCAAAAATAAATCGTATTTCGACGCATTATTCAACTTCGAGAACTTCTTTTTTCTTTTGGTTCGTATCAATTGGAGAAAATTTCGTTTGCGTGCACGTAAAACTTTGGGATTGGGAACTCCCCAAGGAATAAAATCACATTTTGGTTCTTTCATTGTTCGTTTTGTGTCCTGTTCCATGTGAATGTTCATGTAGAATTTCAAAAAAAAACCCCATCAAATGAGACTTGAGCTTTTTCTGTGTCTTTTCTTTCAGATATTCTGACCTCACTGAAAGAGTTTTCGGCATTTTATGTAATTAATGGTATTTATGTTTTGGTCGTGTTCAAGGAAAGAATTGGATTTTTATTTGGCTGAGAGTTTCGCAAGGCGGTTGTGGTTCAAGAGGCCTCACAAGAAGTAAATTGATTTCAACAAATATACCGTATAATAAGAGATTCCTATAAATAGAATGTTCGGTCGGACATAGAATTCTTCGTTTGAAGGAACTGTCGCAGTATCTCTTATTCTTTTTGTGTTAGTTTTACCGGGATAAATTGATTTCATATGATTTTCCTCGTACTACGGAGTATAAGGATAAATCTCACGATAATTTCATTCCCCAAATGTTCCGATAATGTTAGATAAATTTCAATTTTCATCCGAATCATATTCAGTTTCTGCTGCTTTGAGAACGCGGGGCTACAAACAAATATCCATATGAAGAAAACATCACCCTCTATATGGAGGAAGTTCCACCATTCAACTCAATTTGAAGTGATATTGTTTGTTTCGCCATCTGTTGATCATTGTTTCTACTATATACAATGAAACGGTGTCTAAGCTCCCAAGTGTTTGCATTCCGATAAAATATTGATTTTTTTTTTAAATTTAGCAAATTTTTCTCTTTTTCTTCTAAATCAGCGAAGATGGAGTACCTATATTGGGGGGGGGGAGCCTTCACGCCACAATGCGTGAAATAAGAAAGGCAGGGTCGTGTCTTCAGTGATGTAGATTGCAGCATGCTTGCCCGGTATGTAAGAGGGCTTGGGTTGTGTCCCATCGTGTCTCGGCGAAGACCTGATTACTTTTATTTCCGAGTTCGCCTCGGTATGATATCCAGAAAATATCTGTTTCCTTAATATGTTGGGCTGAGAAAAAAACCCTGTATTTCATAGTTTGCTTGAATAGTTGAAGATGGTGTTGGAAGTCATACAAATTCATTTGTCTCCAAAAGTCATGGATGCAATCTCACTTCTCTGCCTCGAAACCGTCACAGAGCCTAAATAAGCGTCTAAAATAAGGGCTGTTTCATGACTGCTGGAGTCGTTGTATCAGCTGACGTCACGTGTAACGTTATTGTCCTAACAAAACCACGTGCGATGCGCCCGTTTTGCTACCTTGTTAATTACGATAGTTTGCAATCGTTGTACTGTCCATTTTACTGAATGTTTTCCAAAATTATGTTTTCGATTATTGTCAATAGCGTCTGCATATTCGTTGATTTTTTTCGTTCAACCACTTAAACTTTTATAATGCGAAAGTTTGTTATTTTTTTTAAGAATCAATTTCCAGCTAGAATACTCGTCTCGGATTCATTTCAGCTGAATCGCGTACGTTAGATAATTTGTATTTGGATGATTAGAAGCCAACTCGAGACAAATGATTTCAATTACCTTTTAAACGTTCTAAAATTTTCAATTAGCTCTTTGTTTTCATTTGAAATTCGGTGTAGCTTTTAAAAGCCTTGGACTTCGTTATAATCAAAACAACTACAACATAAAAGTAGGAGAAGCAAATATTTTTTTAAAAAATCTAATATATACAATATTTGAAGTTATTATTTCCCATGCTTATATTAAAAGGCATTATAAAAATCAGATGAATAATTAACATTATTCAACTACTATTTCTTGGATTTAATCCATTTCTTAGCTCTTAGATTATAAAATCACCACACGCACATACCAGTGACACTAAAACAACACTATAACGAGATATCTCTCACTTAAAAACAGTAAAAAAAGCAACTAAAATACGTCCATACAGTTCGTTTTGTGTGCTCTCATGACATCTGCTAAAAAAAGTATCAGGACCGTGACGTCACGTAGCAGCTCAGAGACCACACCCACTGAGCCAAGGCGACAAGCGCCAGTTTAGAGGGGTGAAATGATCCATATTGCCCTAATGTACTCACAGAGATCAGAACACGCATTATTACCAGACCTCTCTTTCTCTGTATTACGGAAACTTTCCGTCTTGAAAAGATGTGCTGCATTTATGTGGTAAGGTGGTAAAAAACCTAATAACTCACATGATGCCTACAGTATTCCTCATAACCGGTACGCCATCTCTGAAAACAATCGTCCTAGCTAACTGGAGAGAATCACTAGCGAGAAGAAATGAGCACAACATAACAAAATGTAACTCTGATATGCATTGCGCTAGGTATCAAATTATTAGGTACGCTTCCAATAATTAATAAATACTTTATTCAAAACTCTCTCTCTGTGTGTCATTAAATTTCTAGAAATTCAATAACAAAGCTTCTCTTTTACGAAACTTTAGTGTGATTACAATAAAGCAAGTCTCACTGTTGAACATCATGAGAGCAATTTAAAGTATGTTATCACTGTTCCACTTGTCAACCATACTTGAAAGTCGAATAAACTCGGTATTGTATGTTATCCAATCTCATTCCATAATCCCGCATTTCCAATATAGACGGTCTACATCTCTGAGCACGGCCCGAAGCCCTGCCCGACTCAACTCATCTGGAATAATTGTCCACTCATACACCATTTTAACTAATCTATCCAATGTTAAAATTCTGAAAGTTTTATTTAAATGTTTTATTCAAATACACACAATCAATCCTACACTGAAATTTCATCGTACTTTCATGAAAATATATTGAAAGGAACGGTGACACAAAATAAAATTCAATCTCCTTCGTAAAAAGAAAATGTAGATGGTAGAAACAAAAAGTTGTTTGTTCGATAAATTTCATTTGATCCGCGCACAAGAGAAATCGTTAGTTTCTAGTCCCGTGAATAATTAGAGTGGGGCAAACCAACTGGAAACGCTATTCATTGGCGCTGCTCCTTCGAAGAATTCACTAAAGAATCGCCGTCTTGTGATTCTGGATTGTCCTCTAATGAATATAATCCCTAATCTCGGATGTTCGTACCTACATCGTTAATCATTTCTGTTTGAGGTCTTTCGATCGAAACAATTTTGCTTCTCGTGCAATGGTTTAAGATTTACCTCCATCTGGTGACCTTTGATAAAATTTGAGCCCGGTTGTGTAAAACGCAATTTTTTTTACAGATTTGAACACCATGCTGACCATGCTCTATCGTATCGCAACAAATGTTCAATATCTCTTGATGTGTCAGTTGCTGTTCCATAGGAGTGTAATGGATAAATCTTGCTCTCACAAATTCGACTGTACTTCCACTTTTATTGTTGTAAATGCGTCTTCAGGTTTGGGTACCGAACAAGCCGTCCTACAAAAAATACAAGTACTTCGCCCCAATAGGCAAACTGCCCCACGAAATGGTTACAAAAAGGCGAAAGAAGGCCCATAAAAATATGAATTCCAAATACACTCATGTCAATAAATTAACGATAATGCCAGCTTCGGCAAATAAAGGTTCAGAAACAAAACACACGTTACTTATTCATAAAGCCCATTTATTAAACAAAAGATAAAGAACAAAAACGATGGTGTATGTATGATAACATTCATAAAAACTACGATTTTTGCTCCCTGGAGCAATTGTAAAAAATATCTCCTTTACAAAAACTTACACTATTACATGGTTGGTATGATGGTTAATACCTTGTATGTCTCCCATGCGATGAAATACAGTCCGTACAACGCCTAGGCATGCTCAGTATCAAATTATCGATCTGATCTTGGGGAAGATCACTCCACTCAGCAAGCAATGCTCTCCGAAGTTGCGGTACACATGTAGGAGGTGGTTGACGGGCTGCAACTCGTTGGCCAAGCATGTCCCACACATGCTCTATCGGATTCAAGTCAGGTGAGAATGCTGGCCATTCCATACGGGTTATATCCTCAGATTCAAGGCATTCGTTTACGATGTTTGCTCGGTGAGGACGGGCGTTGTCATCCATAAACACAAATTCTGCGCCCATGGCACCCCTAAACAAACGTACATGTTGTTCCAGAATGATGTCCCGATAAATTTGGGCTTTCATGGTTCCAGTTTGAACATGCAGATATGTTCTGGTACCCAGTATAATTCCACCCCAAACGAGCAATGTTGCACCACCGTAACGGTGTCGTTCAATGATGTTGTCTTGGTGGTAACGGGTACCTGGCGTTCTCCATATGAAAGTCCGACGTGAATCAGACTGCAAGCTAAACCTGGACTCGTCGGAAAACATCACACAAGCCCACTGTGACGATGTCCACATTGCATGTTCTCTACTCCAGGCTAATCGCTGCCGACAGTGAGTTGCCGTGAGCGGAACACATCTGACAGGGCTGCGAGCATATAGACCAATATCTCCCAAACGTCTGTACACGGTTTGCCTTGAAACTGTGATACCCGTGGCTGCAGATAGCTGACGAGACAGGTCGGATGCTGTGCTCCGTCTGCTTCTTTTGGCAGTTACTGCCAAATACCGGTCTTCATTCGGCGTTGTAACTCGGGGGCGACCTGTACTGTAACGTCTACTGACATTTCCGTTATCTTGGAATCGTTGCCAAAGCCTAGAGATGACACTTTGGGCAATTCCAAGTTCCTCGGATACTTCCATCTGAGTACGCCCACATTCCAGGCAGCCGATAATTCTACCACGTAAAAAAATTCATCCACATGCGTCCTCTGTGTCATAACTATTCGCTTATGGCACTGAGCACCTTACAGAACTCTTGTGAACAATTTTACTTTTTTGCCACCATTCCTTATATACCCCCCTTTTACACTCTCGTCATTGTGACGTACTATCGGCATCATGTGGTGACTTCCTGAAATTTGCATATCATTCTTGCAGATGTGTGTGATAATTCTACAGGTGAAATTTTTACTTTAGATTTCGATTTCCGTGTGATTCTGAATTATCCTTAATTTATGGACATGAGTGTACATTTAAAAATTCAGCAACGCAAAAAGCAATTTTTATGAAAAACTAAAACTTATAGGAAAAATATAATGTATGGCCAATAAAAAAATGATCATTTCTCCATCTAAGTATGGATAACTTCTCGTTTCTCCCCAACATAAATGTGATGTTTCTTTTTAAGCGTGTACTGGAATTCCCGTCCCTCGAAGATAAGTTGATCAATTTATTCACATCCCTGTTAAGGAAAAACTCCGGGCGACACCACAGCCTGTAGTTGTCCCTTACTAAACGGTACTGGTGTTCCCTTGACGGAGCACTTGATTGATGGTGTATTATTAACTCATGGTCCGTCCTACCATTCCGATCAAATTTTTAAACACTTTGATCTTATCCCCGACACCTGCGTTTTTCCAATGTAAGCATATTGGAAAAACCAAGTCTCTTTTCATAGCTCGAGGCCCGTGTACCTATGACAGCCCAGGTAGCTCTTCTATGCACTTCTTCGAACAAGTCTGCCTTTCTTAAGATATGATCTCTAAAGCAGCTTACTCGAGATCAGGACGAACTAAGCCTCGTAAAAACGGAAGAATGACTCCAAGAGAACATAAAGAGACCCTCTTAAAAATAAATCCGAACATTTTATTTGCTTCTTCGACCATCGCTGAACAATGTTCAAAAAAACTAAGCCGCTCATAAATTAGAATTACAAAATTGGGGAGCCCACTTACTTCCGAAATAATATTACCATTCAATTCGTAAGTGAAACTCTGGGATGTTCAAACCAAAATGAGCAAACATGCACTTGTCAGCAATAAAGGACAAGCTCTATTTTTTGCCCAAACTACAATCACATTTAAATTGGTCTACATTAACATCCTGCTGCTTGGTTTCCCGACTACAACTATTAGTTTCACGTTGTATGAAAAATCTCAAACTGCAAATTTACCAATAATCTCATCAATACCCTGATCGAATTTATTGATAAAAAATGAAAAGGTATGGGACCAAGAACACTTACTTGAGGGACTACATTTGTGACACTTGTCCAATCAGAAAATGCTTCAATCACCATAACCCACTGTGACCCATCTCACGACCACGATCCCATCCAGTTCAATAAGTTGCCCCTGATCCCATTCATTTGAACGCTTCAAGAGTTTATAATGTCGGACCCTATCGGATGACTTTTGGAAATCAAGGTAGATAACTTCGACGTTTTTGCTTTTGCGGATAGCTTTAGTCACATGTTCACGTAGAAGCAAAGTAGGTTGGTCACGCATGGCGTTCCCTTCCTGAACCAGGGCTAATTTTCCTCCACTAAGAGATGTAAAAGACGTATTCTTGCATAGAATGACCAACAGTCACAATCTTGTTCCTATGAACAAACAGTCTCAAACTTCTGAAGTGTTTGAAAAGTTTACCGCGAAATCAGACTCAAGACAATCAAGATATTTTTGTGAACATATATTTGTGTTATACTTTATATACTTTCATGACTCGAAAAATTCTCCAACATAATTGACGCTTTTCAAAGCAATGAGTTAACATCACCTATAGGCGTCAAAGCCTGGTTCAGATACGGTTAAAATCGATAAAATACTTCAAAAACCTTGAATACACTTGGATCTATGTATACTTCGGTGGATCCATCTAAGACAACACGTGCGTGAAATCAGTGTCTAAGAGAAAAAATTTCCACGTTCATTCCATTATCTTTGTTATTATACGGATTAATTTCCTAAGACTCCATCATCAGCGACATATAAGTGTAGAAATTCTTCATTAGATAAAAACGATGGTACTTGACTCTACTTGAAGATTTTTTTCCCCCTTTCAATATTGACATTACTTCGCAAGACAAGAGTCCTTACAGACAATGAAAGGGATAAAAAGTATAGTTTCGCATTATTATTTGTTCAATGCACACCATACACATGAAATCCTCGTTATAAGTTCCTGTATGGCACATTAAAATTTGAAGCTATCTTTTACTAATTTACCAACAATATAAAATAATCAAATTCAAAGGACTCTTAAAATGACATTCATTGTGAATAGATAAATTCCTGATGTTTCTGAGATCTTGAAATAACATTTAGTTTCGTTTATGTCTATAATATTATATTCAGGGTGTATAGCTAACAGAACGAACCGCAAATTACTGGCAAACCTTTGATCATAGAGTAGAGGTGAAAATTAAAAAAGAAATTCCTAGTGCCCAATGGTGACTAGACCTGATAAATCAAGTAGCCACTCATGAACGTGAGCAAAAGAAAAATACAATAATTTCAACGTTGGCTGATCTCCACACACCTATTATTTTCACATTGACTTGCTTTGAAGCAAACTGCAAATAGAAAATAACTTCACTCGTATGTTTTTCATCTATTTATCGCCCATCATTTGTGTTTAGCGAGTATATAAACATTGACTGAAATACAGGGCGTCCATAATTAAAAGACCCTATTTTAAAAAGTAGCCTACAGACGAAACCAGTCATCAGAAAATTGTTAAATTTTGTGGAGGACTTCATGAAGTGATGAAAATTTGTTTCGGGGGGGGGGGAAGTATTTGCACATTGTCGCGACTAGAGGGCGTTTTATTAAGAAATGACACATTAAGTTTACAACTTAACAATTGTTAAACACTTACAATTTTTACTGCAAGAGAACATGTTCCATATGATGGCCATCATTTTCAGATACCATGTGGAATCGCAAGCTGGCATGTTCCACAACTGACCGAAGCGTGTGCGGGGAAATGCTCAGCACGTGGCCTGAAATGTTGCTTTTAAGGTTATGTAAAGCTCTTGTTTTGTCACGACTTACCAGAAGTTTCAAATGCCCTCAAAGCCAAAAATCTGATGGATTGAGGTCCAGGGATCGGGGAGGCCATATATTAGGGAAGTGCCGGCTGTTGACACGTTCTTCTGTAAAATGTGTTTTAAGAGCATTCTTAACACACACTGCAATGTGCTCCGTCTTGCATAAAGATTTTGTCTGCAAAGCAGTGACGTGATTGCAGAGCCGGAGCAGTATCACTCTGTAACAGCAGTGCATATCGCTTCCTGGCGATCAAACATGTTACTGGAGCTGTAGAACGTAACACCTCGTAGAAGTAGGACCTAGAATAAATGATGCAGTAAATCCACACCATACCGTCACTTTTAGTGAATGCAACGGATCCTCTAAGATAGCGTGTGGATTTTCTGGTTCCCAAATTCGGCAGTTGTGAGTATTAACTACTACTACTACTACTACTTAACCGAACATGCACCTCGTACACATTCCTCTACGAAATTTCAAACGAATCAGCACATGATGGAGTGAGAGAATGTTTCTAGGTTTACAACACCTGCGGCGTGAAACATCACATAAATTTACATGTTTACCATAGGTATTCAAAGTGAAACGCCCTCTGGTGGCGACATGTGCAAATATTTTTTTCCCCTTGGAACAAATTCCTATCACTTCATGAAGTCCTCCACAAAATTTCACAATTTTCTGATGACCGGTTTCGCCTGTAGGTTGCTTTAAAATAGGGTCTTCTAATTATGGACGCCCTGTATATACCAAGCAATCATTAATTTTCAATAGTTTACGATTTTTGCTGTGACGCTTAAGGGGTTAAACCAGGAACGCCTGCTTCGAATATGTTCATACTAGGTATTTATTGTGTTGTGTCTATTGACACTTTATACCGGGACACCCCTTTTCACGAGCCGGATGGAACACCTTGGTGGGCTTCCTTTGGTCCGCGGGACGGAGGTTGTGCGTATCCTGTCGATAAAATGTGAAAAAATAAAATAAATATTTGCTGAACTTTGTTTCATTGTATTTTTTCAATTTCAATAATGCAAAAACACATCTTGAAAATTCAAAAAGAAATTCAATGCTCGGGTCTGACCGAGCATGGAGGGTCATGTTCTCCCAGTTCAACTCAGGATTCCCGCAGATCCAGGAAAAGTGATGGGGGAGGGGTGGGGGTTATCTCTCCTCCCAAGAGCCGCTGAAAAGTATCGGGGTAAATTCACCTGTCCTGTAAAATAAAAGATGATCCAATCACCTTTATTCACCCCTCCAGACATGGGGAGAACGACATGAGTGATTCGAAACTTGTGCGTACGGGGCAAGGGGAGCCGCCACTATAAATGTTTGCTAACTTTTCCGACACAACTCTGCCTATTTTGAGGTAACGGAAGTAAAGTGCTTTGCATCAGTCCGGGGTTGTGGAGCAGTTTTATCTATCTATCTATCACCCTCCAGACACATCTCTGGATCCACTTGCCTCCACTCCATTCGCAGATGAAGATGTGTGTGCCTTGGCTCAATCGCAGATTCCGTTATGAGGGGGAGGAACGATCGTTCCTCCCAAGAGCCGAATAATACGGGGAAATATTTCTGTCCCGTAAAATACGGGATGATTCCAAAAATTTAGACAACTCGCCTCTCCTGACACATCATCCTAGATCCGCGAATGTTCAGCTAAGATTGTAAAGTTTATTCACACAATGTGTGGTTTCCGAGCGAAAATTCTTTTTCGAAATTTTGTTGACGTTTTTCCTATTCCTGCTTGAAATCATACCAGGAAATCGGAAAACAAACTGAATACATTGTACTTACAAGTGACGAAATTTCGAAGTACCTGTTCAGTAATTTGAAACGAAAAAACTTTCAAATGAGCGAAATGTTTTTGGAGGAAATAAAGTCTGAATCGGTGGCAACGCACTAGAAATGAAGAGAGATCTCGTGTTTCTTACAAATCACTTGAGCAACGTTGAAATGGGATATTGGAGAGGTTTCATTTTGTTTGTCTTTTACAGATAAAAATGAATTTTCTTGTGTGGTGAAGTCATTAATAAGAAGAATTTCTCAAAAGTACTTGAAATTGAAAAAAAAACAAATCCTAGAATATAAAAATTTCTTTCTTTTCAAGACAATTTTCGAGAATTTTCTCCACTTCCGTTGTGTCTTTTTTTCTCTGAAATAGGAATTTCTCAGCGAAAAACAGGTAGTTCCACTTTTGATCAATTTTCAGCCAACCGAAAATAAGTTTAAAATTTAAATTTTCCAATTTGTGCCAACACTTTGTCTTCCATTCATTATTTATTTATTTTTTTTTTAAATTTCATTGGTGTCAAGTGGCACAAAGACTGCGCCAAACAAGTCATATTTCCTGTTTTTTATACGGCTCTTGTTGTGAAATCTTCGGGTTTCAAAGTGAATTGTGCGTCAAATTTTGTAGTGGCTACATAAGCGATTAATGCTTTAGGGTGCGTTTTATTTTCAGAATGATTAATTAAAAGTTATCCAAAGTACGTATTACGGTCAAACTCGGTTGTAACGACACCTCGGGTATAACGACATTAAGTGGTTCCTGCGACTGATTCTTAAAGATAATAATGCTAATGACCCTTGCTTACAATACCAACGAAAACACGGAAAACTAGGATATAACGACGCATTTTTCGCTATTTCTGCTTCGTTTTTATGGCTTTTCCCCGAGAAATTCCTAGAATTAAAGGGCAGAACATGAAGAAAATGTTTGTCCGTTGTTCTATTCATACGGAATGATGAAAAAAAAAATTTATTTCATGTTTAACTCTGGATGTGTTCATTCTTTACTTTCCATCCATTCTAAATAGCATCGCCCCCTTCTTCAGAAATGTTTTCTCCCCCATCGCCCCCCAACGCAATCTAACCCATAGGATCCTATGTTATATCCGTAGCTTCTACCGCCCCCCCTGGAACGCCCACGGTCTCTATTGATGTTGCTTCTATTTCTAGTACTCATAGCAAACCATGAAAACACCATAAATGTGTACCTATAAAAACCACGTACATGAGCGGAATGTTGATATTTCGCTCATCTACATTCGTTATTTCTTCAAGCTTTGAATTTCGTTTGAAAGGATATCCAAAAATGGCTTCAAAGCCCACCGATCACCTCAATGAATACGGCAGTGGCTGTTTTGTCCCGAGGGTTCCGGCAAATATTACTTGTCCCTATCTATTACCACTCATTCATTTTGTTAAGTGATCTGTGCACGCGCAGTTCCACTGGAAACAATGGGAAATGAATAGGAAAATAAATAGAAAGATTCCAACTTTATACACTCATTGCCATAAAAATTTGCGCACCCAGAAGAAGTCGTCAAAATGAAACGAAATTTTACACATGTAAGTACTACGTTGATATAAGTAACTGATTAGAAAATCCAAGAAAAAGGATCATTTATTGCAGAAAAAAGTACAGATGAACAGAAGTTTTAGTACTCTGTTGGACCCCCCTCTAGCGCGAATGCACGATGCGATACGAGTGGGCATTGAGACATACAAGTTCCGTATGATGTCCTGAGACATCTCGTTCCACAGTTGCTGTAAATGCGCCTCTAGTTCGACCAACCTCGTAGGGTGTCCAACTTGCCGTCCCAAATGATCCCAGATATGCTCGATTGGTGACAAATCTGGGTATAGAGCAGGACAGGGAAGGGTGGTAATGTGGCGGAGGCAGTCTTGTGACATCCTTGCTGTGTGTGGCCTAGTATTGTCTTGTTGAAAAATGGCTCCTGGGAGCCCTGCCATGAGTGGCAACACATGTGGCTGAAGGATGTTATGGACGTACCGCTGGGCTGTCATTGTGCCATGGATCAATATTAGGGGTGACCGTGCATCGTAAGCAATGGCACCCCATACCATGATACCAGCTGTGGGAGCGGTGTGTCGCTGTAAAGCGAAGGCAGGATTGAAGCGTTCACCACGGGGCCTCCACACACGAACACGATTGTCATCACTGCTCAAGTTGAATCTCGATTCGTCGCTGAAGACGACCGTTGCAGTGCAATCCCGTCGTGCTCGACACCACTCCAAACGGAGGCGTTGGTGGGTGGGTGTCATTGGCAGCACACGTAATGGGCGCCGCGATACCAGATGTCCTTCAGCCAGGCGCCTTGCGATGGTTCGTGAAGACACAGGGGCCCCGTAGTGAAGCTGCTGCCTGTGTCTGGATAGCGGCCAATGAGGCAGTTGGCTCTACGCGTGCGTTTCGGATGATGTGACGGTCTTCTCGACGACTGGTCTGTCGAGGGCGTCCTGAACCTGGTCGCCGTGTAAATGACGTCTCTTCTGTCCACTGGTCCCAACACCTCCTAACAGTAAAATCACAACGGCCTAGTTGACGAGCTACTCGCCGAGCTGACCACCCAGCTTCCATCATCCCGATGATTCTTCCCCTATCGAACTCTGACAACTGCTCATATGGTCTTCGACGGCGGCGTAACGGCATGTCTACCTCAGCATTTCCTTTGCAAACGATTAAATACACTCCAGCAAGCTCTGCTTACCGGTTTTATACTCCAAGGAGAACGAAGTTCAACGCCCTCTAGTGGCATTACGCAATGCGAAATCACGCTGCATTTCTAATCATTTGCATATCTGCCCGACATGTACCTTCAGGCCAACTTTCGTTTCGATCCCACAATTATTTCTTGGTGCGCAAATTTTTATGGCAATGAGTGTATATGGCGAATAAATTTAATATCAATAAATTTATCATCACCATTTGAGAGAGCGGTTGCAGTTTTTTGTTGCTAGGGATCACGTCGGTTATAACGGCAATTCTGCGGAACCTTCGATATCGTTATAACTGAGTCAGACTGCATTTCAATTTCTACTTCGTTAGTGAAAGTGTCACCAGATGACTACGCCCAAGTTCTTATGTTCATCTAACGGTGAGAAGGAATACTTAGTGGACATGAAATGTCATTACTTTGTTACTTGCTTATGATATAGTTTTGAAATGCTATAATTAACATTAGTTTGATTATTATTACCTTGCTATTCTTAGTTACCTCATTCGACGCCATTTGCTCATAACTAATCTACTAATGACTATGTCCGGCTAAGATTTTTTAAGTTTAAAATATCTGCATTTGTGACCTTACATTAGAAGGTTAAAGTTGTAAAAAAATTTGAAAAAAGGGACAAACAATTTAGTTTAAAGGGGAAAGCATCAAAACTGATTTAAAGACCAAATTTACAACGACTGAGGCTACACAGATCATGCACAGGAGATCTTGGATCTCTATGTGCAACTTTTGTGTGTGGAAATTAGCTCTAGTTTTGCTTTTTTTCCTCATTACGGCTGCACTGTTTGAGCATTTACCGCATTTAAGTGAGTACCGGGTTGCATTCCTGGAATTCTATGAAAAACTGGTAAAAATGATAATCTCGTAAATTACTGAAAATGATCTGGAAAAAAATTAAGATTCCGAAAACTGCGGTAATTTCGAAATACATACATATAACTTTATTTACTTACATATACAGTGGAACTTCGATTAGCGAGCAATTCGCATAACGAGCAAAAATTTCCGAAAAAGAATTGATTCGATTAACGAGCGATGATTCGCATTACTAGCGAAACTTTTACGCTTTGTTTATTTATTGTCACGTTTTCACAACTGAGCTGATGATTTTTCGCTTTGGTGCACACGTACTGTGGAATTGTAGGTAATGTTCTCCCCTATGGTGTCCGGTCAGCGTGCCTCACTGGAAAATTTGAATGTGACTATTATACGAAACTAGATGTTGCATTGTAATCGCGCGTATGTGTGCGCTTGTTTTTTATATAAATTCTGCTTGACCAGGAGTTGACCATAGATGAATTGATGGACCTCCATTGCATGCAAGAGCAAGGTGAGCAATTCAAGGTATCTTTTTCTGAGGAAGAGAGGTGAGAAGTCTCTCAGTTTTCAAATGTGTTTATAGAGATATGTAAAATGTGCGAATCCGAGCAAAATTCTGTAGAATTGTATCAATGAAATAGAAGCAAGAAATAAATCCTAAAAAGGAGAAATTCTCCGAAAAATCTTAAAAAGGAGACAAAAATCAAGTGTCATCGGATACGCTCTATTTAAAATCGCACAAAAAGAATAAGAATGCAAACAACAGTGAGTCCGTAAATCGTACAACACGAGATATTCCTCCTCTCTCTCGTTGTTTAGAGTAAATTAATTTATATACATTATCGTATGCTTGTTTATGGCGTTATTACATTATACACTGAAGAGCCAAAAAAACTGGTTCACCTGCCTAATATCGTGTAAGGCCCCCGCGAGTCCGCAGAAGTGCCGCAACACGACGTGGCCTGGACTCGACTAATGTCTGAAGTAGTGCTGGAGGTAATTGACACCATGAATCCTGCAGGGCTGTCCATAAATCCGTAGGAGTAAGATGTTCATGTCTGGGGATTTAGGTGGCCAGCGGAAGTGTCTAACGTCAGAAGTGTGTTCCTGGAGTCACTTTGTAGCAATTCTGGACGTGTGGGGGTGTCGCATTGTCCTGCTGAAATTGTCCAAGTCCGTCGGAATGCACAATGGACATGAATGGGTGCAGGTGATCAGACAGGATGCTTACGTACCTGTCACCTGTCAGAGTCGTATCTAGACGTATCAGGGATCCCATATCACGCAAACTGCACACGCCCCATACCATCGCAGAGCCTCCACCAGCTTGAACAGTCCCCTGTTGACATGTAGGGTCCATGGATTCATGAGGTTGTCTCCATACCTGTACACGTCCATCAACTCAAAGCAATTGCAACCGAGACTCGTCAGACCAGGCAACGTGTTTCCAGTCCTCAACAGTCCAATGTCGGTGTTGTCGGGCCCAGGCGAGGCGTAAAGCTTTGTGTCGCGCAGTCATCAAGGGTACACGAGTGCGAAAGCCCATATCGATGATGTTTCATTGAATGGTTCCCACGCTGACACTTGTTGATGGCCCAGCATTGAAATCTGCAGCAATTTGCGGAAGGGTTGCGCGTCTGTCACGTTTAATGATTCTCGTCAGTCGTTGTTGGTCCCGTTCTTGCATTATATTTTTCCGGCCGCAGCGATGTCGTAGATTTAATTTTTTACCGGATTCCCGATATTCACGGTACACTCGTGAAATGGTCGTACGTGAAAATCCAAATTTCATCGCTACCTCGGAAATGCTATGTCCCATCTCTGGTGAGCCGACTACAGCACCACGTTCAAACTCACTTATATCTCGATAACCTGCCGAAACCCGTAGGCCACATATAGGATTGCCTATGACTTCAATGAGCGATTGACATCAAAGAGAAGGTAAACGAGAATAGTTAGGTTTTCACGAAATCATAGACTACCAATTTTACAAATTTATTCATGTTTTTCTACTTTACAATAACATCAACCATTAAAATTTTGAAGTAAATTTGATGATTGAATAAATGGTGTTTATAAAAATATGTTTTATTCTACCACATTATATATTATTTTTCAATATTGTTCTTCAATCGGAAACTTTTTATCAATGTCAATTGAAAAATCATATTAGTTTTATTCGGTATTTGAGCGGTGCTGTCAGAAGGGCCCTCAGAAAGAGGTGATAGATTTCAAGTAAATTATGGTGGGTTAAAATGTTAATATATATACTTTCTGAATTCAGCATGGAACCAGGACCCATCTAAATCCTCGTATCTATGGGGGAGGGCACATGATGAGATCTGGTACTACAATTTCTGGATGTAATTACTTATATGTAAGCTATTAATTCTCTCCAGCCAAGTACGGGTGACCACAGAACACTGTCAGTGCCGTCTTAAAACGTGGACCCACACTGGAACGGCCCGTGGGCCTCGAGTTTGAAAAGGATGCTCATGATAACGATATTTGGTCGAAATTTTCGAGAGCTTCAATATGTGAATAGCATACTAATAAGACAGGCATTAGAAAACTTACTTTATTCAGTTGGGGGGGGGGGAAGCAAAGCCTCCTAGAGTAGTATCTAGGAGGCTTTGGGGGAAGCCGATGGGGCTCTTAAGACGACCCTGCACTTTTCGTGGGGACCCACGAGGTTGAGACGCCCTCCCCGCCAAAAGGGAAGTTTGATTTCTAGCCCAGGGTAGGCGCGGGCCGAAGTCAATATCTCTGAAAATTAAGTGGCTCTTCCAATACATGTATTTTATTGTATTATATATATATATATATATATATATATATAACTATTGCATTGTATTATAGATTAAATGCCGTTCTTATTAGTCATTTTTTGTAAATGAATAATTGTGGAACGAACTATCCGTGTTTCCACTATATCCTGTGGGGGAATTTGATTCGAATATCGAGCGATTCGTACAACGAGCACGTGCGCGGAGCGAATTAAGCTCGTTAACCCAAGTTCCAGTGTACTTTACTCGTATTACACACAGCCTATCACATGAATGTTATACAATATTATCTGCAAGGTACTTACAATTTTTCAAGATTCGGGTAAATGTAAAGCTGTTCTCTCGTCAGAAACTTCAAATTTGATTGCTGCTCTATGATTCTGCAATACACACACAGAAAAAAAAAATATATGAATAACCATTTTCACACAGGATAAGGAAAGAAAACTTATATCCATTAAATTCCTGATAAAAAATATTTGCTTCTTTTTATGAATGCAAGTGCATATTTTAAATAGACGTGTTTTGTATTTCCAATCATCACAGATTATACATACTCTCTGTCACATATCAGAGATACGGGAATAGTTTCTCAAATTCTTGCACTATGTTCGGTATTTACGTATAATCCGTGCCAGGAAGATAAACTGCCAGTAATTGTACCAGTGATAATTACAGCGTAAATTATAGCAACCTCCCCCTTCCCTAAAGAGCCACTTTAGTGATCTCTAAATGTTTCGCGGATCCAAGAGCTCTGGAAATGTGTTCGGCCGCTTAAGTGCTCTGCAACTGTGCAACGCATCACTTAAATAATCTGAGAATGTGCCGCGGGTAATTTAAGTGATCTGAAAATATGCCGCGGGCCGCTTAAATGTTCTGGAATTGTACCACGGGACACTTAAGCGATCTGTAAATGTGCCGTTTAGTTCATTTTTACAAAATTAGGTTTGAAGAGGGCAGGCCGCATCAAGTAACCCCCCTAGGGCCATATTTGGTCCGCGGGCCAAGGAACTTTATGTGATTTATCATTATATGGCTTAGAGGGTTGGTCGCGATGAATTTATTAAAGATAAATTTTGAGTTCATAGCCTAAAAATAACATTGAAATTAACATAAATTGATTATAATAACATATAAAGGTATTTTCTTCCTTTATATCAATTCCACGATCAAGAAAATAAATTTTTGATCGTGGAAAAGGGGCACGAGAGAACCCCCCTATGCCCCCCCCCCCCGTGTACATCTCTGATCCCACCAATATGCGTTAGGTTTCAGAGGGGCAGAGCTGATGACGAAATTTTGCTGACAAGGGGGGAAGGGGGTCAGCGTTTCGCTTACTTTTGCTGACAAGTGGGGGAGGGGGGTAAAAAATGGCTAAACATTTGCTTACGTAATATTTGAACGGCCCTATTGCAGTTCATTATCATTGGAGTTAGGTGGGAAATAAAGGCGCCATCTATCGGTGGTCGTCCCAGACTCAGTAGGTGAAGAAATTGTTTTCTACGTGTTCTTCCTCCCTGTTCAAACCCGTGGATATTGATGGCGACTTTCATGGTCGAATACGAGTAACTTACCACTGCACCACTCGGGCGGATAGTGTTGGCAACCTGGCGCAGATGATACTCATAAGTGCCCAATATTCTCCAACACTTTTTGCAACAGCGGACCGGTGATAATAGTTGAGAACTTCCCAAACCGGCATAAATGGGAGAAATAGTTTGCGGACTGGCAAAAGTAAACAAATACGAGAAAATTTGCAGACCGGCAATAAATACTCGTAAATAAATATGAGGAATATACTTGAAATGAAAGAATAAATAGGAAGAATAACTGAATCATGTCAGGTTTAAAGAATAAAATATACACCAAAAATGGAAAAATTACATTTTTTTCCCTAAAATATCTCCAGGTTCTGCTCTAGGCATGAGTCGTAAGAAAAAAACAAAAACCAGTCTCTAGATGCAAACTTAGCACCTTGAAATTGGTAGTTTTAGGGGAATGAAATATTAGGGGAATATAGTTTTGTTTTTTGATTCCTCAAAAACTTGATTTCTGGACTCATTCCCTTATTAAGACAGACGATTCAATTATGGACAGGTAAAAACAACATATGAGAGCAGGGGAAGTAATTTGTGAGAACCGCCACAAAATACATAAGCAATATATGAACTGCATTTTATATATTGAGTATAAAATTAAGTAAATTGATTACTACATAACAGAAAGTTTTGCGGACCAGCAGGATGGGGTTGAAGAACAATGAAGTTGTTGAAGTGATGACAAATCCGCTCTTGAATGTGTTTTGAGCTTGACATGCAATCAGTTATGAGAATTTTACTATTTCGATCCACGTTCATTATAGCAACCCCCCATCGTTCCAAAGAAAACAAACGCTATAACGGGAACTTTTGTGTCCCGTAGAAATCTAAACATATTTAAATTATGTTTAAATGTACATTTTTCGAGATCAGGTGAAGCTCAGATTTAGCAAGTTTAAGGAAAGGTGCCTTGCAGATTTTTCTTATGCTCAAAGAGGTAGATTTCTGTGAGCTAGGGAAAGAGGCTTGAAAATTTTTGCGTGCTCAGAAAATGTTTTGGAAGTTAAGAAAAGCCTGCTACAACAAAAGATTATAACCTTAATTTATTTATTTCTGTCAAAATTCAAAGTTTCAGGAACGTTGCTGCACACGCATATGGCACAAGGCACGCAGTGTGTCAAAGCCGTCAAACTTGACCGTTCCGAGGTTTTGTGGGTTCAAAAAACCCACCGTATTCCCCAAAATCTTAACTTACAGAAGTGCTACATCCATTTTGGAAGAGACACGTTGCCAAGTCCAACGCGCACGTACATCAATTCATATCGGCTGTAAAGTGGAGGCTCTAGTCTAATTATATGTCGTGTACATTAAAATTGATTGCGGTGTAATAGAAAAATGATCAAATGAACAAACACATAAATCATTAGTGAATGAGTATTTCTGGAAATGAAAATACGCATATATTTTTTTCTATTTTCGATTAGTTATTTTAACTTTAAAAAAATAGAAACTTCCGAAACAATAACATCAAATTTAAAATCCGAATATATTGAGTAAAAAGGTTAGCTCAAGGTTAATTAGGCAGAAGAAGAACTGCAATTACTTGTTTTCTGTCCCGGAAAATAGGGAATGGGAAAATACTGTTCAACGAAATAAAAAAGATAAAAGCAATTATTACTTATCAATTTTTCGTTGAAACCAATGAAACGTCTTTTAATGTTATCTTCCGAAAAAAGTATAGAATATTTATTTTTGAAAGGGAATCCTGTTTTATGTCTCGTGTTGCTTTTAATTTACTTTTAATCCACAGAGCAAAATATTAGTGGGAAAATAAACTAGAAACTTCAAAAATTATTTCATTTTTGGGTATTCCTCGGGGGTTTTCCAATTTCATTTCCGCATCTCACCACTTTTATACGAAGTTTTTAATGTATACTTACAACACTGTGTATAGGCATTTCATTGAATACTTGAGCAATGTAATACACTGCATAGACGTATTAAAAACAATGTCAACGGATTTTGCTGTTGAAATTCCACATACGCGTAATTTGTGAGTTACTGGGAGATATACTCGAGTATTACTCTGTATTTTGAAGATTACGATGCATTAAAAAGTTAAACATATTGCACAGAGATAGACATTAGGGTGGATCGAAAAAAAACGACGTAAACGTTTTTAAAATCGGTTGATATCTTCCGGTTGCGCATCGTGCTTGAAGTTTATGTAAATTGACGAAAATGAAAATTTTTTCTGAAATTTTTTAATATTACTTAAAATTCTAGGATCGACACACAGAAATTTGTTCTGCTTATTTTATGGTTCAATAAAATAAAATAAATTAAAACATCATTAATATTTCAATGTTTATTGGTCGCGCAAAATGTTCGAGAAACAGGAATTTTGTTTTTCTACAGTTGCAACAGGTCTACAGTTTTGTAGACCTGTTGCTCTCTGTGGTGAGACTTTTCAACGGATTTTGCGATCGACTCGCATTCGCGCCTCGAAGTGGGGAACCACCTATATAGATGGTGCATACACAGGGCCAAAATCTTTTTCTGGACCCATTGGGTAATATCTTACTGGATGTGAAAGCTCCCTGTAGTGGAGTATGAATCTGTAGATTTTTTTTATTCTAAAAGTAGACAGAGAGAGAAAGATGCTGGACAAAGACAAGCAGTATTGTATTGGACATATCCAAATTAATAATTTCGGGACATTGTCCAGAGTGATATTTATTTGACGGTTTACTTAAAGTTGTTAATCCAATAATTGAACATAATGCGTTCTTCGTACACCCTAAAAATTTACTGTTGGCTATGATCGTTGATGACAGAGAACACATTCGATAGAGCTTGGATATAGAAGAACTTTAAAAGCAAGATAATCCGCCTCTAAAGGAAAAACTATTAGGCACTCGTGGATATATAAGATGAACTTTGAAGTTACCGATTACACTGAAATCATTTTCTGGTATACATGCTGTTGCATCATCCTCCCCCCGCCAATGGTACTGGAAGTACGAGATGATGGTATTATATCATTCATCAATTCTGACACTAACCACATCAGAGGGCACCGAAAAGTTTCCTGGTCACACTCAGACAGTCGAGAAATGTATACATTGAGAGATATCGAGGCCTCAACTAAAGACATGAAGCTAGAGATGTACTGTACTTCATATCTGTACTATTATCAAGATACGTTATGCTTGCTTTCTCCCAAAAGTCAGATTTTAAATGTGTCAATTTTGGTGACTAGTTTTGAAATATAATGTAAATTACACACACACGCGCCTACTTCGGATGGCTGATTGGGTAGGGTGTGGGTGGAACTCGACGTGCAGCTACATTCCTGTAATTAATTACGGGTCGTTTTGTTGGAACAAAACGGGTAAAGAGCTGCACAATGAAACTTCGGTAAATTCCTGTTTTTTCGAACATTTTGCGCGACCAATAAACACTGAAATATTAATGGTGTTTTAATTTATTTCACTTTATTGAACCATAAAATAAGCTTAAAAAGCTTTAACGTGTCGATCGTAGAATTTTAAGTAATATTTAAATATCTTTAAGAAAAATGTTAATTTTCGTCATTTCCATAATCTTCAAATACGATGCGCGACCGGAAGATATCAACCGATTTTAAAATTTTTTACGTCGTTTTTCTTATTATTAAAGGAGGCAACTTTTCCGCACTATAAGCGATTTGAAAATTAAAAATTTATTCCTTTCGACCCACCCTAGTAGATACGTCTCTGAAATGGTGGGAAAGACAATCAATGGTAATTTTAAAGTATAAATTCCCGACACAGTTGTTGTTGATGCCAAAGACATAATGTCTTTGTCTTAATGTTACCCATTGTCATATAATTGTTTGATCATTGCGGTTATTTGTATGGGGTGTTTCAGAAAGGACTCTCCCCTCCCCACCTTCCAAATGGCATAACTTAGGAACAATGATTGATATTGACTTTGACAATGATTACCGACCGTAGATCAAAAGGATGTCAAATTTCCATGTGGAAAGTCCATATCGCCTCAGCAATTTAATCCTTTAATGGCCCATGCCGAAGCTTTGTAAATCATTTTAAAATTGTATATGTTACTGCCAAATCCCGAAGTGCTGCCAATACGCAAAATGGCGAGAGGTTTCGCCAAAGTCAGATTTGTAGAACTGATTCGGATTTTGGCCGGCCAATCCGCGAAGTGGCCGATCCCTGTAGTCGAGAGTGCAATTCCCCATTAGAGTAATTCATTCTAAAAATTCCATTCCAAATACATAAGTAGCAAGATTACGTGTTCTTAAATTTTTTCTCACGCTTGAAAGTCCTACAACCAGTCATTTTTGTTTGCACCATACCCAACTTGCTGCGACACATCAACAGAATTGGCACCTACATGAAACACATTCTCACGACATATTTTGAGTCTTTTTCTTTAATCCTTGAACCCCTCACGAATCTAAGTCCGATCAGGAGTTTTGTTCAACCAGTCTGAAATAGGGTTTTTAATTTGTACAAAAGAATCAAAACCAAAAAGTATTCGAATGATGTGATGAAGAGGGAGAGAATCACGACTCAAAAAACATACCATTGAAGATGTGGTTAATAGGGCTAAGGCACTATGTTCCGAGTCAGTGAGAGTTATGTGTTTCGTAGCGCTTAAGGCGTTTGTGAGCAGGTTCGAAAACCGAGATGAGACCAAATAATTAAATACAGTCGGATACCGTTGTAGCGAAAATCTCGTTTTAACGAACGCTTTTCTAATTTCCCAGATAAATTTACATAGGAATAATGCAAAAACCTGGAATCCCTTTACGGCGAAATTTCGTTATGACGAAGTTATTTCTCCGATCTCTTGGAGTTCATTATAACGGGATCCGACTGTACGATAGTGGTGAGTGACCATGTATTTATTATTATTATAGTTAATTTATGGTGAGTAAAATGATAGATTAAATGTTTTGTTCTATTACTTTAATATTGAAAGTTCTTATGTTCCTTAACACAAATATTCTGCTGTTGATTGCGTAGTGCAATTTAGTTGTTTAACAGCTTCGGTTACATGCAATTGGCAAGAAATTCGAATGATCTCTGTTTGACGAATCGGGATAAATATGATAACCTTGTTCTAACGTAATGGCATGTTAGAAAAAGGAAGGAAAAAAAGTAGAAAAAAAAAACGAATGAAAGGAAAACGGCATATGTATTACTACACTCCCTCTCTCTTATCTGTAAGTATTACTAATGCATTTACATTAGTATTAATATGTACTAATGCATTTATTGTAAGTATTATTAATGCATTTAGTACACTTCCTCATCCTTCATCAAATTGATAACAAAATGGCAGTACATTTTTACTACAATAACACTCATATTTAATCTGTATATTTCGAAGATTTTGGGCACATATATAATTCCAGATATTTTACTGAAAAAAAAAAAACTCGCAACAAGAAAAAGATGTAAATGAGAGTAAATTGCCGCGAGACTTCTCGAATTCTCGTATGAAGCAGCTCCCTATCTGTCAATTTTTTTTTTTTTAATGGGCGATCTAATGCATAATGGATGAGTCTATAGAGGATTACTTTGGTCTGGAGGAGAAATTGAAATAATTTTTATTTGGCCTCCAGAGGAATTTCGGCTCATGTAGTGGAAAATTCTTGGGAAATTTCGGTATTATGAAAGATTGCCTACCAATACTTCAAAATCAAAAGAAAAATGTTTACGGAGGAAATATTAGGAGCCTGAAATAATTTTTAATCAGCACCAAATTTTTCTAATTGTAATCAGTATATTACCTCGTTAGAAAACGTCTATAGATTCAGGCTATTTTATAATAAGATACTCATGCTGGTGAAGGAGGAGGGAAAAAAAACACTTCAAAGAAGAAAAAGAAAGTATTGCAAAGAGGAACTGATTCTCAGAAGTAAATGTAGGAATTCCCACAAGTTTTCTACAATAGTGGAAAATTTAAAATATCTTGCGGAGAAGAATCCTTGTCTCTGATCTGGCTGCATCCTAAACATCTGCGATACGGTTTTCGGGAATCACAGCGATATTCCTACATTCAGCAGAATTTTATTTCCAAGATCTCTCTCTCTCACACACACACACACACCCTTCGGGACTTACTGCTCTAAGGTAAGGAAGGGCTATACAGGGTGTCCAGTAAGTCCTAATTCTGCCTGTGTAGGGGGTCATTCAAATATTACGTCAATTTTTGATGACAAGGGAGGAAGAGGGGTTTGGATGATGCTTGCGTCATCAACAACCCTTTATAAAAATATGAAATATTCCTAATGGCATCTTACTCGGTGTGCCAAAAACGGGAAAAAACCTTTCGCTAGTTTGTGGGCACCTGAACTAACATTCATAAGTCCCCCCTACAGAGCCAATTTAGTGATCTCTAAATTTTTGGCGAATCCAAGTGATCTGGAAATGTGTCTGGACCGCTCAAGTGCTGTGGAAATGTGTCTGGACCGCTCAAGTGCTCTGGGACTGTGCCACGAATCACTCAAGTGCTCTGGAACTGTGCCACGAATCACTCAAGTGCTCTGGAACTGTGCCACGAGCCACTAAAGTGATCCACAGATCACTTAAGTAATCTGGGAATGTGCCACGGATAACTTGACTGATGTAGAACCGCACTGGGAGGGTGCGCTTAAATGCTCTAAAACAGTACCACATGTCACTCAAGGAATGTCTAAATGTGCGACGGATCACTTAAGTGTTCTGGAACTGTGTCACGGGTCACTTAAGTGATGTGTGAATGTGCTACGGGCCTACTTGAGCGATCTGGGAATGTGCCGTTTAGTTTATTTTTATAAAATTACGTTTGTGTGTGTGTGGAGGAGCACGCACGCCACATCAGATAACCCCCAAGGCCACATTTGGTCCGCGAGCCAAGGGCTTACCGTATATGGCGGGTTAGAGGGTGGATCGCAATGAATTTCTTGAAGAGAAATTTTGAGTTCTTGGCCTTCGAATAGCATTGAAATTAACAGAAATTGATTATACTAACATATATAAAGGTATTTTCTTTCAAACTTTTATTTATTTTAAATATTGTTTTGCATTGAAAAAATAAGTTTTTGATCGTCTTCGTGGGGGTCACGAGCACCCAACCCGGCGTACGTCTCTGACCCCACCTAATATACTAATATACGTTAGGAGGTTGGGCGCAGAGCTGACGAAATTTTGCTGACAGGGGGAGGGGGCACAGTCTTGGGGGAGCACTTTTACTCAAAAGTCAGCAAGGGGGGTAAGGTTGTCAAAAATGGCTGAAACAAAAATTTGCTGACGTAATACTTCAACGGCACCTTTATCTCATCAACCGTTTGTCGTGAAACCATGTTTTTCAGTTTTAAAAAATGCTCAGAATACGTTCAGAAATCACCCTGTATCAGATTTGAGAATGAAAATACAGTGCACCAAAAAAATAAAAAAATTTATACGGTCCCTCTGTCCTTTAACTGTGACCAACACACAGTGCCGTAACTAGCCATTCCTGTGTCCTGTGCAAGAATTTGCATTTAGCCCTTTCTAGCCCCATTCTTGGGCCCAGAATGGCCCATTTAGGCACTTTCTGCCTCCCCCCCTCCTCTAAGTGGGCCCTGTGCTGGTGCACCTGTTGCACCTGCCTATTTACGTCACTGCCAGCACATAAAGTAGTTGAAGGTAGACATTCTGCCAGTACACCATCCTATGTGCACCCATCCCATGCAGTCCAAGCACACTCGTCAAAGAATATAGAAATAATAAAAATAAAAAATAAAAAACTGGAATATTTATTGACATTCATTAATATGCCCACGCCATCTATGCGTTATTTTGAGAATTTCATTTTCAAGAAAAATCAATCTAAATCATCAGAGGATGGTTTATCAGGATAGTACACTGAGCATCTGATTCATAGATGATGGAAATTTCATTTATCTGTTACATGATTTCAGATTTAAATTCATGCAGCTCTCATGTTCATTGATGGTTATATCAATTTATCTTTTATTGCTTTCGTCTGAGGTGGCTATGTTCCTTTGATTTCAATTAAATTTCCGGATACACCGATCCTCCGAGAACTCTTCGACATCTCATGTGAAGCGGGGATCCTTCAATGCTCCATTTAGATGATGGAAGCGTCCTGGGGGTTAAACATCCACCTAATAGCCGAAGTAAATGTTAGCGCCAATTGAGAGAAGTAACCTTTTTTCGATAGTCACACGCATGCGCATATTCCGACGTTTTCAATGTTCCCGTGAGCTTCTAACGAAATAGGTAATGACTTTTTTGGCCAAGCAGTGTGTAACCACTTCGAACACAAAATAATACTGGAATAATTTGTACATAAATCCACTATTTCTCTGTGCAAGTTAAAAATGGCAGATTGCAGTGTTGTGTGTGAAAATGGCAGATTCCTCCGCCCGCGGCGAAATCGAAGCCGAAAAGCATGCCGCTAATGTGCTGTCTTAGGGCCATGGCTCCACAAACCAGTGGTGTATAATATTTTTTGGAATAACAAATATAAGCTCAAAGAGCGATTTCAACTACTTCCCAAGTATCAAGGCATATAATCATGGACTATAAAAATAAACCTCGCAGCTTTACACCCTCCAGTAAAATCCGCATACTGTGTATTTGGAGTGGCTCCAAAGCCATTGGGAAATCATCCTTCATCGACGTGTTGTTATTATCGGAAATTCCTTTAGAAAATTTTTAAAGACAAAAGAAGTGTTATTGGAGGTAGCCAAAATTTCGCAATTTCGAGAGAAATAACAAGGTTTCTCTCTCTCTCTCTTTGCTTAATGGCAATCTGCAAAGAGAATGAGGGGGGAAACCCGTGTAAAGCAATTTTTAAAATTGTTCTATCAGAAGAAAATGTTTTCAATGTCTATGGTCTTTTTCCAGGACAAACAATATATCCTTGTGGAAGACATTTAACAAAGTTCGGTAACATCCGTGAAGCAATTTAATACTTCACAAATAAATAAAATTATCGAAATTTTGTAGGAAAACAATAACTTGATCACGTTGCTTGCAATCCTTATTACGTATTTGTTTTTCTCCTGTGATTTACGTTGTGTTTAAATTAATGAAACTTCGCGAATTTTCTTCCGGGGATTTTACGATTGGTTGAGAAACTGCCCTAAAGGTATACCATTTGGGAAACAATGGCCTAAAGCAGTGGTTCTCAAACTTTTCTCACCCGCGACACCATTTCGACCATGTCACCGGTTATCCGTAGCTCTCCAGAATAGTCTAGAACAGTGGTCCTCAACCTGTGGTCCGCAGGAAAACTTGCTAATTTTAATTCTAACTGAATGAAAAATGTTCTTGTTGATTTAGCAATATTCTATCGGTAAATTTTTGTAATTTTAGTAATATCCTTATGGGTTCAAATAGAAATTAGATTTTCTCATTTAAGGTATTATATCTAATCGCGGAAAATTCTATTTGTTGCAAGACTAGATATGGAGTAAAAATTTGCTGAATATTGTTAAAATCTGAACAGTGGAGAAATAAAGGACTGCAGCAAATCGCAGTTAATTTATTTCATGAAAAAAAGCATTCATCATGACTGGGGGACCGTTTCCACTAAGAAAAATACGAGAAACTGTGATGCGAAATACTGAAAAATACGGGATGTTTCTCTAATTGTTTTCTTAAACATTGCCACAAGTCACCAATTATTGCTGAAATGGCTGAAAATTATGATTGAGTGAAAAATGAAGGACTACTGAAACTCACAGTAACTTGAAATATAGTTGACGGAAAAAACGTTGATCATATGTCAAGTTTGTGAGATAAGTATTGGTATATAGTCATAATTATCAGAATAAAATTTATAAGTTTTGGAAGTGATCTTCATTCACTATTTTAAGTAAAGTTAACGAATTCGGATAAGCTTCGTTGAAAAAAAACAACAATTGTCGGAGCGAACACGAATACAGGGATGTCCGTAAAATACGAGTCACATGGTCACGCAACTCATGCTATATCTTAGAGGTTCATCGGTTAAAGGTAATCGTGCTATAAGTTAGAGATGTTCATCTACGATATTTTACTGGTCCTTGGATTCAGAAAGGTTGAGAAACACTGGTCAGAACTGCGTTAACCTTTTCGTGTGTGGACTGGTGGAAGTGTGCAAAATAATTTGCAGACTGGCAAAAATAAATGAATAAATGGGAGAAACAATTTGAGTGACCGGTAAATTGTGAAATGAAGAAAGTAATTTTACGGTCGGCGAGAAGTAATAAATGAAAAAAATAATTTCAGTGACCGGAAAAAAAATGAATAAATGGGTGAAATAAACTGAGTGATCTTTGGATAAATGGCGTAATGGGAGAACTAATTAGAAGGCCGGAAAAAAATAAATAAATGGAAGAAATAATTTGAGTGAGAAGGTCAGGCATATGGGAGAAATAGTTTGAGGGCCGGCAAAAAATAAATGGGGGGAAAATAATTTGCGGGAAGGCAGGTAAATCAGAAGGGGAAACAATTTGTGTGGGCCGACTAAAAATGAATAAATGGGAGAAATGAATTGAGTGAAACCGGCAGATGAATGGCACAATGGGAGAAATAATTAGAATCAATAAACCCACTCTTTTCTCGTGAAACCCCTGACAGAGATTGGCGATGCCTGTAGAATCCGCGACGCTCACTTTGAGAACCTCTGGTCTGGAGAACTATTGAAATAATGCACATAGAAACGTCCTCTCCATTTGTCAATACAGATAGAATAGTCTATCTGAGCCCCTCGGACTCATCTGATTCATAAACGAGACCTCAAACCTTTTTTTTTAATGAATTTAGCGGCACATTTCCACATCACTTGTGTTACCCGCGGTGCAGTACCACATCACTTCAGTGGCTCATGACAAAAACCCGAAAGTTCAGGCAATAAAAATGCCTCTTTTTTTTATCTATTTTCGAACTATTGATTATAAATCCCTTTTTTAATGCTTATTTTAGTGCCTTTTTGCCTGCCTATTTTGACCATTTTTAGTGCCTGAACTTCCGGGCTCTACTCCTGACATATTCTCAGATATTTCAAGTGGCAGTTTATTCAGATATTTCAGTTTACAGATCCGCGACATATTTACAGATCACTCAAGCGTTTGGCGAAACATTTCCAGATCCCATAAGTGAGCCGCGGTGGCAATTCCACATCATTCAAGTGGCCTGTGTAACACATTCTCAGATTACTTGAGTGACCCGCGGAACATTCCTATTTTGTACATCACAAGGGCGGCCCGCGTTGCGTTTACCGATCACTTAAGTGTCACTTAGCGCATTCACAGATCACTTAAGTAACGCTTAGTGCATTTACAGGTCAATCAAGTGGCCCGCAGCACTATTCTAGATCATGTGAGTGCCTAAAAATGTATCAAGTGGAGCATTACATGAGTTTTTAAATTCAATTACAATTATCTATAGCTTGAATTTCATAGTTAAACGCAATGAAAGAATTTGGAGGGAAAAAAATTAATTATATATAAATAGAGACTCGTTCTCCATTGCAAGGTTCCTTCCTGTCGGAAACAATTAGCACGATTTCAGTTTAGTTAATGGAGTGTCTTCTTGAAATGGATTCCCCCGTGACATCGAATTTCGTCGTGTCAGGCCTTTAATTAAGCGAAATGAGAAGAGGCCATCGCTAGTGAATATCCTTACAAGGATAAGCGGATCCCCCTATGAGAATATAAAGCTTTAATTTAACGCGATTCGAGGAAAAATATAGATTGACGTCATCATTATGGGTGTCTTAGGTTGTATTTAATGGATATGGAACTAGAAGATTCGTTGCTGGGTGCAGAATCTGAGCATTTTCAACTGACCAACGATCGGTGCGCGTACTTTTGCTTTTTTTTTTTGCAACTTGTCGGGTGTTTTTCCGCATTGGTTGGTCATTGCAGACATGAACTGATGTGTCAACTAAATTCCCATTAGGCGGTGGTTCTCGAACTTCTGTCACTCTCAGCTTCCTTGCGTTATTCATGGTCCATCTGCGGATCTCCAGAATACTTTAGTTTATATTGTGCATACATATAAAAGAACCACATCGAAGCATAAATATTTCCAGCTCATGGCGATGCACCAGAGAAAGGTTGGTGACAATTCTATGAGCCACGAGCATATTTTGAGAAACACTGCAAGCCTTGTGACCGGCTAAGAGAGGCTGCTAATGCTTCTACTTCATTAGAACCCCCCTTAAACAAGGATTGAAATTATCCAGATTTCATGCATCCGTATGCCAAACTTGACGTGAGGGGTGCTCTGCTTTTGATGATGAGTACAAACAGTGCTCGTGACTAGAAAAAGTTTGAAGACCTCTGTCCTAGAGTTTAGCTGGTGTGTGGATTGGACCACTTAGATGTATTGCCTGAAAGCCACCTTCTAGGAGTAAAGCCTTACACGTGAGACAACTTTATGGGCTAGAGAGTTTTTCCTATTGGAATTCAAAAAATCGCTGAAAAGGTGGAAAAAAGAAGCATAAAAATGTATTAAGGAAGTGTTGTGTACATTTGTTTATGATGCTTTTCTCTTTCACTTCTTTAGCAATTTTTTTTTTTAAATTCAAATATTTCAGCAAATATTGCAATTGGGAACATGGAATTGTTTTTGTTGGCCTCAGGAAAGACAAGGCAACAACTTGCTTGTTGGTTTTATAAGGGCAAGGTGTTCGTGTAAAAAGTTAATTTTTTTTATTATAATAACTATACAACCCCTTGCAACATGAATGACGTATTTGAGGTCTACACGTTACTTATATACTAATTTTAATTGCAGGTATACCTTTGGGATCGATGGTTCGCTAGTAATTTGCGGGCGAGGAGTTAGCTGTGTACGCTGTTTAATGCGTCTAAGGGCAACACATCATAGGCTTGGACATCAGGCCAGCTTTTCTACGTTTGGTCACTATAATTTCAGCGATTGCGGATGCTAAAAGTGTCTTAATAGAGATAACATTCTTCAGGGTAATAAATAAATTATCGAAGAATATTGCGTATTTTATTCCTTGTTATCGATACGATGTCTCAACGCGAAAGAGAGGAAGATCCATTTCTTAATGGGATCAGAAACATCTCAATAGCTTATCATTTCTCCATGCAGTAGGCCTATATATGTATATTAGCATCTCATCAAGTAATTCCCAAATGAAACGAAACGTAATCATTATTTCCCCTCTCCGGTGAACGCGATCATTTCATTGCAATTTCGTTCTGCGCATGGAATACGTGAGAGTTCTCATGGAGTGCATCTTTTCATGTGAGATAGATAAATATACTATCCATAATAGTATACACCCATAGGGATTCGCATTCTTCCTCTTCCGATACTATTATTACTTATTCATAGCCATTCCGCTTGAACACACAGAGTCGCTGTATAAACTCACTTATTATTTCTTGCAAGTAACTGGCTTGATATAATCTTAGCCAATATAGATATCGGAGAAATTTTTTGCGAATGCCAATTGTATATGGCTTTATTCACTGAATTTTCACTGAATTACTTTGATTTGGCTTCTTTTGCGTTGCGTACCTCTCGAGATATAATGAAAACCAATTTCATTATACGAAAGCGGGCCCAAGCCTGTCGCCCAGACCAGAACAGGTATCAACACCGGAATAGCAACGTAAGATTTGTCTTAGAAATGATTATCGGATGACACCATTTTTACTTTTTTGTGACCCTTCCGTGATATAGCTCAAAACAAGTTCATTTGGAAAGCGAACCGCGAGCTGGGTGCTCCGACCGGAGAGGAGGTATTAGAACCAGAGAGTGTGGCGTCATTGGATTTATGTTGACGAGATCTACCTGCAGACATTAAAAACACTGACGCATTCTGAATACTTTCTGAGATATGAGCGTTTAAAGAATTTGATCGCGCAACTTTTAGCAAATGCCACCATTATCGTCAAATGATTTAAAAGACGCATTCACGTGAAAAGTCAAGACGGCAAAAATTACGGGAATGTCCAGTAATATAATACGGGTTATATGATCACTCTATATACGCACCAGTTTTTGACCCGCGAGCAGCAGAAATACCGCATATCCGGCCCGCAGACGGGAAAGGTTGTGCAGCCCTGCTGTATATAATCGCAAATGAACTAAGATACTAAGATGGAACGATACACGGATTGATACACAGTGGAGATCAAACCTTTCTGACTCGAGACGCCCCATTAAAATATATTTTGTGTTCAAATGTGACAATCTCAACGGATATTACATCTAACGGAAACGTGGAACGTATTACTTCAGCGGAACAAGTAGTTTCTAAATTACAGTAGCATAAATCAATTTTGTATTTTTAATTCACCTAAGGCGCTTCGTGAAAAATAAATTCCTCATCTTTTTATCACTCCTACGCATTATTTGAATATTTTTTTCCCGAATATAAAAATCACGTTCCTACATCAACGTTTTAAATAATGTATAAGGACCTTTATATTCCAAGATTTTATATATATAAGTAAATACATTTATATCACTTTTTCCTTTTATATACAGTGGAACTTCGGTTATCGAGCGGTTCGGTTAACGAACAATTCGCATAACGATTACGATCTCCCCGTTAAAAAGTCTCGCCACAGAGAGCAACGGGCCTACAACGTAACAAATATTCAATCATTACACTTCACTCACAATTTGAACTATAGATGGCAGCACTGAAATATCAAGCACAACACTAGCTACACACTCAGACTGTTAGGTGCACTCACTTTGTTCCAGACTCTGCCACGAAGCTGGGCTGGAAGAGATCTCGTCAACGGGATAAGTCCGGTGGCAGAGCCCCTGGCGTTCATTCATTGTGGAATTGTGGGCGATGCTCTTCCCTACAGTCTCCAGTCAACGTGCCTTACTCGAAAGTATGTATCTAATGCGTAGTAGATATCTACGCACTTAGATATCTACGGACTTAACTGCTTACGATATCAAACTAGATGTCGCATTGTAAGCACACGTATGAGCGTTTGAAGTTTTTTTCATTATAAATTATGCTTGGCTGAAAGGTAGACAAACTGATGGACCTCCATTGCCTGCAACAGCCAGCAAGATCTTATGGAGGATGTCTTTTATGAGGAAGAGAGATGTGCCTCACTTCAAATAAGGTAAGAGAAACGTGTAAAATATGGGAATTTGTGCAAAATTCTGTAGAAAAGAACCTGTCAAATAAAGCTGTATAGAAGCGTGCAGAAAATGAATCAGTCCAAAAAAATGCAAATTTCCCATTTTTGACAGGTCCTGAAAAGGAGGCAAAAACAAGTGTCATTAGATACGTAATTTTTCAAAGTCGAACAAAAAGAATAAGTTTATTATTGTGTTGTAATTATTGAATGAACTCATTTTGATTAGTCTCTATTTTATGTGAATGAATAATTGTGGAACGAATTATTCGAATTTCCATTATTTCCTATGGGGGAAGTTTGATTCGAATAACGAGCGATTCGTATAACGAGCACGTTGGTGGGAAGAATTAAGCTCGTTAACCGAAGTTCCACTGTATATTTGTTAGATTTATTATTTATTAGATTTTAATATTTTCCCCTAGATCTACTTTATTTTTCTTCTTCGATGATAATATAATTCAGAGTGCATACAAGAGCATTTATGACGGAGATGAATGAGAAATAACACAAGTGATGCGTGAAATAGCATATTTTTACGCCTTATTCTCAACGCAATTTATTACACGAATCACGAAAACGGTAAATTGAGATGGAACGTGTGTGTTTTTGCAAACGCGGGCGGCAACAACACGTGAACTTCAATACTCGCTTTTCATCGGGCGGTTTTCCAAAAAAGAAAACTTTCGATTCAATTTCTTCCAAAATGAAAGATAGAATTTTTTCTGCCAACACATATTTATGTTATTTCTAGTTCATGAAATGTGATTTTCCGAGAAGGAAACTCCGCCCAAAAAGCAGGTGCGCTTGGATAATAATGATTTATCTTCGGACGCTAATTACGGTTAAGTACGTTCAATTACCAAAAAATTCACGTTTTGTGCATATGCGTTGATGTTGATTTGAATAATTAAAACGATTTTTGCAAAATCGATAAATAGTAAACTTTTTTTATCGATGTTTATCGGAATGCCGAAAAGGGTACCGTTTGCTGTATTACGCTGTACTACCTTCGTTGAACACCATTGGTATATATATATATATATATATATAATTTGCCACCATTTATCTCCCCTTTTTTGTGCACCGAACGAGTGAATGTCATAGGATGACATTGCAGGAAGGATGTTGCAGTACTTCCGAGTCAAATTTAGCTAGAAAATTGATTACCGGTAAACTGTAGTTAGGCATTAACGTTTAATAACCAACACCCACGATCAACATTCATTAAGATTTGTTACAAGGGCAAATCAATTATAAACAGGATTTCAAAGGAACAAAATTATACAATAATATTGTTCCCATGCACATTTCTTTTCTACATAATCTCCAGATTTAAAATGCATTTTTTTTTTTTTTTTTTGAACGAATTGGTAGTTTTCTGATCCTTTCCTCGAAGAAAGAAGAAGTTTGTGTGTGAAGCCAGTTGCACATAAGTATTAGTCCACTCCTGCATCATCATCGGATCATTATCCTCCCAAAGCGTGCCAAACACGGTAGTCACAGGAGGGGATAGATCCGGACTGTGGGGAGGGAGTTACAGAGCTGTTTAGTGCAGAGTTCGACATTTTCATACTTGCGCACCAGTGAAATTAAATGAAAATTTAAATCGTGGACTGGCATTAATGGGAGAAAAATGATTTGCAAACCTGAAAAAAAAAATGACGAGAGAAAAATTTCCTGACCTTCTGACTTATCAGACATTTGAGAAACAAAATTCATCTGGGACTACTGCTGCTACCTATCAAATAAAAGCAAAACTATCTGTTTAGAGTTACAACTCTGGAATTGAAATTGATTGTTGGTTTAAAATGTAGCATCCAAATGAGCAACAAATGGAATGATATTGTTTTTTCATGCTACTCACCGTTGTAAATTTTATACGCTATTATGCTAGTTGATATGTTTTTATGTTGGCCGCAGGCTTCAGCTATTCCGTGTTATTATTTTCATGATTACGCTACATTACATATTATTAAATAAAAAAATATTCTATACTTCTGGGTATGTTGAATATAAATGTTATTAAAACTAAAAGGAATGGGATCTTTTTACGCATATGCTTTATTTGTTGTAGATGGCAAGTGCTTCCAGTGTAACACTAATATCTCTATTACAGGTGAAAAGCGTTGGATCCTCGCTATCATCCATCAAATAAATGCGAAACTATTCTTATAATTCTTAAAGTAAAATTGGGCGTTCATTTGAGACCGGTGGAGCGTCAAAATGAACAAACTTTGCTATAGATGAACGATTTTTCCTCATCCTAATATATGTAGGAAACCGATATTTTCTGGATTTTAAGCCGAAGTGAACTCGGAAAGAAAAGTCATCTGGTCTCCGCCGGGACCCGAACCCCGGCTATCTTTCATTCTGGGCAAGTATACTCCAGGCAAGGAATGCAAGAGGGCCTAGGTTCGGGTCCCGGTGGTGACAAGATGACTTTTTTTTTTCTTCCGCGTTTACATCGGCATAAAATCCAGAAGATATTGGTTTCCTTGAAAATTTGGTACGTGACCAATAGTTGTAACCAGCTCTGAGGGATGGGTGCGTTTCGAGCGGAGGAATTTTTTTACGCGCTCCGTTAGTTGTTTTATTTTAATTTTTTCACTGAATCGTGTGTGAAAATGCCTGAAATTTTTTTTAATTGTGAAAATGTGGTTGTTTTTTTTTTTTTGTGTACTGATTTTCAACTGAATATTCAAACTGAAAGATTGTGTAATAACCGATCTCCGCCGTACTCATAGGATAATAAATAAAAACCAGGTCTTGTATCTCCACTATTGTTGCGGTTTTGCGCGGAAATTTGTGTGATGATGTATGGGTTTCTTGTGTATATTTTGTCGGCTAAACTTGGAACTTTAAAATAACACATCTTTTGTAAAAGTTTGACCGAAATTGAATAGTTAATGGCATGTTAAAAAAACTTCGAAAAATATTCCGATCTTTTAGGGCGGCTATGACAATGTAATGTAAATTCCAACATTATATAATTGTTCTGCCACTAATAGATCACTTAAAAATTAGTGATATTTCGGTAAAAAAAGGGAAAAAATTAGTCCATCAGTGCACTATATAATAAAGATATACGTTTTTTATGATTTTTCATAAGAAGGAGTTGAAAAACTGGACGCCATTTTTCGGAATTGTGTTCATTTTAATGCCGCACTATGTTTTTATGTTGTCGTAGAGTTCAAACGAGAGAAACATTGTTGAGCTGTGCCTTTTGCTGCCATCTATCCAGTAAAAACAAAAGAGTTTTTTATAGTTCTTCAAATACAACCAGCTTTTCGTTTCGATGCACCTTTCTCATCCCGCAACAACGATACATCCCAATCATGTGTAGTGGATTCAACAATTTTATGAAATACTTTCGCGAATAGGCAGGAAATTCCCACGAAACGGCACCGGTGCGGGCACCAATGGTTGAAGAATACTGGTCCAATGAACCACTTTCAGCTTTTCTGATGGTGAGGTGCAGCCGTGCAGGGGCATACGCACAGATCAACTTCTACAAAGAGTACAGATGTCTTGGGGGGGGGGGGGGATGGAGGCACAAAAGATTTCTGCCCGGGAAATTTTGAATAACCATCCTTCAAAAAGCATTTAAGTTAACAGAAATTTGACAATATAGCATATATAAAGGGTATTTTCTTTCGATATTTCAATTTTTTCACCGAAGCATTGCATTTTTTTTTCTACTTTTCAGTCGGCTTGTGGGGTGGGGAGGGGCTTCTTGAATATCCCCATCCCTGCGTACGCCTCTGTAGCATCGTGTGATGGCTTAGCATTATCGGCGAAAAAAATGGCTCTAGGAATACTGTGAACTCTAGGAACAATGGCTTGTTAAGTGGGTTCTAGCAGACACTTTTCAATGCTCCAGGGTACAGGTCATCATCAATGATGGATTGAGCTCTCCCATAGCTAATGCTGTGTCAGCTGTTGATGTCATTTCTGATATCGCGATGTGGATATTGCATAATATGTGATGTATTTTGTAGTCCCTGTCACTTTTTTTTCATCTCACCACACCATACATTTTATGATAAAATAAATGTACTGTATTTATAGGGACCGTTCCATTCTCTGTTTACGTCCCCTGAAGAAATTCCAATTTTCGGAAAAGGACGAGATTGCGCGGAAAAAAGCCATAAACTGTCGGAAATGAGAAGAAAACAAAAAATACGGCGTAGACGTAGCAGTCATCGTCATTCCAAAAACGTCTCCGTGTTTTAATACAATACAAACATAAAAAAGCCAATACATAAACAAGTACCAGACATTGTTGTTTTTGACATTGGCCACCAATCTAAAGTCTTTTGTTTCAAGTAGGCCCTATACTCATTTATTCAAAATATATACAGTCGTTCGTCGACTTACGGTTATACTGTATTACGTGTGTCTCTAAAATTCCTAGATGGCTTTTCACTAGAAATCCGTGGTAGGTGTGAGTAGGCCGACTACGCACGGCTTAGGAGCCTTTCAAGTATTTTTGAAAAATTCAGCAAAACTCTGACCCCCCCCCCTCTCACCCCGTTAGCAAAATTTCGGTTCCCCCGCCTCCTAACATCGATTCTGAAATAATTTCAGAACCGATGCAAGAAATAATTCCACAATCGATGAAATAAATAAAATGAAATTCCAGAATCAAATCAATCGCTCAGCCACGTTGTTTACTAAGAAAAAAAATGTATTTGATATACAAGTATGCATATTTTCTCTCTTCTAGTACCATAATTACGGGGAGGGGCCCAAACCGCAGGACCCGGTGCTACCGCACCTGTCGTACAGCCTTAAATGCGACTCTGAATTCGATGCATGAGGTTAGAGCCCTATCAGTCTATTAGAAGGCATGTTCACACGCGAATCAAGAGGTTTTATTATAAGTATAACGGAAGAGTTACCAAGTATGGCATTTCCTAATAATTCAGTTTTCGCAGACTTACGGCCGTATTCACCAACACAGTTTAAACTGCAGTCGCAAGCGAAAGCATTGAAGATCGAAATGGATTGGTTGAATTGAGGATTTTAACTAATTTAAATTGAGGATTTTAACTAATCCGTGTCGATCGTTAATCCTTTAACCTGGTCAGTGAATACGGCTATTAGAGAGAAAAGCAATTTCCCATTAACGTTACATTACATGCATGAGCTCGGGAAAAAAAAATTTGGGGTGCAAACATGGCTCCCACATCCTGGAGCAGGGGCACCCTATGCTGGGATCTTTTGCGGGCCCAATGGTCAGACTTTTCACGGGTCATTCCTATAGTCAATTTATAACGTGAAAAAGCAAAAAATGGTGAAAATTTTTCCGTACCCAGGGCTAGAGCCCTGTCAGCGTCCGTCTTTGTGGGGGCCAGACAGTATTTTCTCTGCCTTGTCAAGGGTGTTCAACCTTTCGGAGGGGACGAAACACTTCATTAGTTTGAAAACCTGTCGTGGACCACTTAATAAAGTGATCTGGAACGGCGCTGCAGGTTGCTAAAGATCGGTAAATAGGCCACGCGTCACTCAAGTCATCCATGAATACGTCGCGGGTGACTTATGAGATCTGTGAATGGACGGCGGGATACTTCAATGATCTACAACAGTGCCACGAGTCATCTAAGTGATCTAGGAATACCCGCGGTATCACTTTATTAAGTATAATCTGGAACAGCACCGTAGGTTAATAAATATTTGTAAATGGACCACGGGTCACTCAAGGGATCTATGAATATGCCACTGGTCACTCCAGTGATCTGTGACTGTGTCGCGGGTCACTTAAAGGATCTGTGAATGAGCAGCTGGGCACCTCAATTAACCTTGACCTTTGAAATCATCTGAAATCAGCATCGTATATCACGAACTCAGGACACCTTTCACCTTTACAAATGCCATCATAACTCTAGTTCGGCTCACAGAAGATTTCCAAAAATGAAAATAAAGCTCAAACGTATTTATAAAATATGAAATATAAGTAATAAAATTCAAATTCTAGTTATTTAGAGTTCACTCATCCATCATGTAAGCTCGCCAACCTGAGAATTCGGGGGCCATGGCTATCTCTCACAGGGGATAATTCAAAGCCCGGAATCAATCGAAAAAGAGATTTATGGATCAATTTTCGGCCTGAAGATCTAGAAATGGGAAGAGGGAAAAAAAGCCCATTTCTCAGACGTGATCTTTCCCATTGATTCCAAGAGGATTCATCCCACAAGAAATCTTTGTTCGAATGGAGTATACATAGATAGGAAGAATCACGCATGTGCTTTTAAATATACTATATATATTCATTTATATATCTAAGTAAACAGGGGATTTCCCAGAATGCATTTCGCGGAGAATTCAGCGAGAAAATTGGGAAGATTTATCCGTTATATAGCCATTTATTTCAATAACCGTATCACCATTTTCGGCAAGTTTTTCGCAAGTTTACTTTGTTTCTAGAATATTATTCCATTTATTTCAAATGTGCTTTCCGAAGGAATTACTAGCCGTGAAATAACGTAGGTATCTGGGATCGGAATTTGATGCAACATTACTTTCTCAACAGCTTTTATTCTTCCATATTGGGAATAATGGATCGAAAGGAAAGTGGGTAAACGCGTTATCATGGAAGAAAGAAATGCTACAATACAATACTGTCACGTGCAGTTTCTCCCATGAATTCGTAAATACTTTAAAAATCCATAAATATTGAAGGAATCGGATGTATTTGAATGTGGTTTGCGTAAAAGTTATTCGTACGAAGGGGAATCCGAAAAAAAATAGTTAAAAGTTTTGTTGATAGAGGGTGATTGCTAAAAATGTGCATATCAGAGTCCTATACTATGCAGTTGAACGATTGATAGTTCATTCAAAGATCTCTAGAACTTTGTCGCGGTTCGCTCAAGTGATCTAGGAATAGGCTGCTATTCATAGACTCTGCCATGAAGCTGGGACGGAAGAGATCTCAGCAACGTGATAAGTCTAATGCAAAAACAAAGACCATAACAGACAAAATGCCCAACGAGGTGGTTGAAAAAAAAAAGTCCATACAGTTTTTGATGCCAAATATATCTGCAAAGTAAAAATCTCAAGTCGCAAGTCTGAAAATTAGGTGATGTCTGTCATAATTGGCAGTTTTGTTCAACTTTGGCATCATTTTTGGCGAAAACTCGCGATTGCCGAAAATATAGTCCGCGTAAGTTTAACGAGTTCTTTTTTAGACCAGTGTTCAACCTAGACCAGACCAGAATTTAATTTTGGCTGATTCCCAGCCCTATGGGCCGCGTGTCAGCATACAAACTGGCCAAGAAGGCCTTTGAATTAAGGAAAGCATATATGTATATATTGTTTGTGTATAGAATTGTGGTGTGCATGTGTGTGTATGTGTTTGATAGAAAGAAGTCCAATCGGTCATGGTCTGTCTGTCTCCCTTGACACATTCAATGCCGCCACAACATACTCAACACCACCACATGATACACAATATCGTCACACACATCACCAAGGGAGAAAGTCCATTCGCTCGTAACACTCAATTCGGGTGGAAAGGGGGAAAAAACCTCACAAGTGTTCAACCTAGAAATAGTAGAATGATTTCGTTGACCTGCCAAAAATTAAGAAATAATTCGAGGACCGGCAAATAATATGAGAATAGGAGAAATAATCTACAGACCGGCAAAAAAATGAATAAATAGAAAGAATAATTTGTGAGTAGGCAAAAAATAAAAAAATCTCAGAAATTATTTGCAGACTGGCAAAACGTAAATAAATAGGAGTAACCGAAATAAAAAACGGTTTGCAGGGTTAGCATCGCTAGGTCACGGGAATTTTTTTAAGACAGGAAAGAAAATAACTCAAAAACCAGCCGATAGGTGGTGCTAGTACGAGCGACTTCGGTGGAAATATGCAAATGAGACGGTTATAAGAACTTGCGCTCCTAATCTACAAGCAGTTCACCGTTGTAAACCGTGTATATGGACCTGCTGCACTCTGCCGTTGCTGGATTTGTGACTCGCCTGCAATGTGTTATCCCCTGTGGTGGTGGTCATGTGGAACATCTACTGCTGTAGTAAACGATTTCGAGGTATTCTGTTCGTTATTTGAGTATCTATTCTTTAACTTGTGTACGTCAGCGCCATCTATCGGCTTTTTTTAGTTGCTCTTTTTTGCCGTCAAAAAAATTCCCGTAACCTAGCTATGCTAACCCTGCAAACCGTTTTTTATTTCGGTTATTTTCCCGAGTTCTATTAATTTTTAAAGTTTCTACGGACTTTTTGCTCACACTGTATTATCAAAAATTATGTAGCGGATTGGTCAAATATTTCTCGAATCAGCAGGAAATCCCCACGAAAAGCAGCCCAATAGCGGTACAGATAATAAATACAGGGTGCCCCATAACTTTGTAAATAGTTTAAAAATTCATAAAAATTGGAGAAATTGGTTGGTGTGGTTTGCAAAAAAGTTATTCTCATGAAGGTTGGATTTTTTTTGTTACAGAAAAAAAAGACATTGGTTCGATATTTTGTCGATAGAGAACGCTGCACGAAATCATATTGTATCCGATGCTTTCTTTAACATCTTTCACGTCCGAAACGTTCGTGCAGCTTTGGCCGGCGATCCCTGACTAAGGTAACACAACTTCTACGACAGTCCATTATCCTCCAATATCTACATCACAAATGAAAACCTTGTGCAGCGCCAGTTACAGGAAACTTTAAAAACGAGCTATCAGTCGTTCACGTGCATATTATATGACTCTGATTTGCATATTTTTAATAATCTCCCTCTACTGACAAAAATTTGAACTAATTTTTTTTTTTTCAAATCCCCGTTCATGCGAAATAACTTTCTCGTGAACCGCATTCAAGTATAGCGATTCCTTCAATGTTTATGAATTTTTAAACTATTTACGAATTCATGGGATAACCTTCGTATATATATCTAAACATTTGCAGTTGTATTATGGCATTTCTTTCTTCCAATGTTAACACATTTATCCATTTTCAATCCTATGGAGGAATAAAAGCCGTGGCGGAAATAATATTTCATCAAATCCCGATCCCAGATACCTACGTTATTTCACGGTTAGTAATTCTTTCGAAAAACACATTTGAAATAAATGGAATAATAATATTCTAGAAACAAAGTAAACTTGCGAAAACCTTACCAATACGGTTATTGAAAAAAATAAATGACTATATGACATAAATCTTTCCAATTTTCCTGTTGAATTTTCCAAGAAATGCGTTCTCGGAAATCTTCCTATTTACTTTGATATGTGAATGTGTATATAGCGTATTTATAAGTACATTTGATGCTCTATATATATACAGTATATACTCTATTCGAACAAAGATTTCTTGTAGGATGAATCCCCTCACTTGGAATCAATGGGAAAGATCACGTCCGAGAGAAATGGATTATTTTTTTCCTCTTCTCATTTCTACACCTTCAGGCCGAAGATTGATCCATAAATCTATTTTTCGCTTGATTCCCGGTTTTGAATTATCCCTGTGAGAGATATCCATGGCCCCGAATTCTCAGGTTGAGGGAAGCTTACATGATGGATGAGTGACCTCTAAATAACCACCATTTGAATTTTATTGCTTATACTGTACTTTGTTTGTGCTGTATTTCCATTTCTGGAAATCTGGTGTAAGCCGTACTGGTTGTGATGGTATTTGCAAAGGTTAAAGGTACCCTGAGTTCTCTTGTGATACCATATATTTTAAGTACATAATGTCAAAAATGAAAACTATTTATGTGTTTGTAGGTTGTGCCATCTATCTTCCGAAATTGCAGTGAAGAAATGTAATTCAGCAATGAATGTATTTCACTTATGTATTTTTTATTATTATTATTATTATTATTTTGAGTTTCCAGGATGCGGATTTCAGATGATGTCAATGCTCAAGGTTAAGTAAAATATCTTAATTAGAAATGGTTGGTTTCAATTATCATACAGAATCCATTTGAAAAATCACATTTCGAGGGAAAATCACGACATTGATTACAATGGATGAAAAGTCCTTAATTACACAAAAGACAGATTTTCTAGACCTAAAAATTTTCTGTGACGGTCATCTCTCTCTCTCTCAGACCTGACGTAAAGGAATTATAATGTGTAAATAATTCATATATTCAGTTCATATTATTTCGCCACATTAGCATAATACCGGTGTTGCAAATTTAAATATTCATTATGATAATATTTTATTATATGTGTATATACAGGGTGCATAGCTAACAGCACTCACCGCATTTTGCTGCCGAACCGTTGATCCTAGAGGCATGCTTGCAATTAGAAAAGGGATTCAAATAACGTGTAGAACTCCAATATGTCATTCGTGTTACATGAGATTGCATAGTTATTAAAATAAATATGTTAATTTTTTTATACGAGCACCCTGTGCTCAAGAACCCAATATCGAATTCACTGTGCTGTTTCTCCTGAGGTCAAAAAGAGAAATTCTACGTTTCTAAGTGCAATATTCACTAAGATATTTGGATTCGAAAAATGAAGGAAAGGTGGGGCAAACAGCAAAAACTAACGGAAAATGGTTTTTACTGTCATTTGGGCTGTTTTTTTCCTAACTTTACGTTTTTTGAATTCAAATATCTCGGTGAATATTGCACTTAGCCATCGTGGAATGTTTTTTTTGTTGGCATCAGGAGAAACAGCGCAGCTGTCAATTGCAATTGGGTTCTTGAGCACAGGGTATCCGTATAAAAAGTTAGTTATTTTTATTTGAATAACTGTACCAACCCCTTGCAACATGAATGGTGTATTTGAGTTCTACACGTCATTTGGATACGTTTCCTTACTACCAGTATCCCGCTGCGATGAACGGTTCACTAGTAAAATGCGGTGTGTACTGTTAGCTATGCACCCTGTGTATATATATTTCACAATCAATCGTATTTTTCACAATATTTTCAACATTACTCAAATTGATCATTATATATTATCATGCTCACTCTTCTTATTCTATTCAAAATCTGATAACATTATACCTGATATAAGGGCATTGTCCTCCCCTACTGTGACTTGATTTTGCTGGATACGTGGTATTTTTCTAGCCCAAAAGAAACGCGCTATTAATACCCTATTAATGCCATTTTCTCAGCGCACTTGATATTTTTGAATCGACATAGATATGATGAAGAGGCTATCAGAGCTGAGCCAACATTCAGCGGGGACCCTCGTTCCACCATTCCATTCAAGGAGTTTCAAGATGAGAAGTAAAGGTAAGGAGTTCAAGTCCTTAATTGGTATAAAAAATGCGGTTTGCATAAAAAAATTTTCACGGCGTAGAGTTTTTTTTTTTGTCAAACATAGTTTTAAATTTCAATCGCAGATGGCGCTATATAATAAAATCTCAACTTACATAAAAAAGACATGCCGTAAATAAAATGTAGATGACGCAACATGGTCAATTACATTTGCACAACTTATTTAACGGATCCAGTAATGAGCTGTTTAGCATTTTGGCATACTTTGTTTGCAGCTAGCCGCTAAGAACATACACTAAGAACATTGTGATACGGCGCCATCTGCGAGTTTTTTTATTTAATTCATCAATAAAAAACTCTACGTCATAACAAATATTAGGCACGAACCTCTTTTTTTATGCAATTGGTTGATTTTCTAATGAATTTCAAAAATGTGTCAAATCTTTACGCCGGCTCTGTGTAATCGATTCTCCCTCATCCCTTACAAAAACACACAAAAAAATTAACGCAATTCAAAAAGTCTCTGAAGAGACAAAAATAATTTATTCAATGAGGGAAAAAAATCCAAAATTGGTGAAAATATCTAAAATAAATTAAAATTTCCTTTTGCATGAGATAGAAATTATTCATAAACACTTTTTTCTAATTAGATATCTTTAGCACATCTCGTTACGTTGAGTCAACATAATCATATTTTTTTTAATCATGTAATTAAGAAATTCGATTCTCATTGTCAATTTTGCTTCCAATTACTTCAGATTAGATTCCAATTTTACCATTTTCTTTATTTTGTATACACGTCTGGCATTTCAATTTCAATATTTACTTACTTATTTTGTTTTCTACCTCTCTAAATATACAGTATTTATATATGTTAAGCTGCTTAAATTCATTTTCTGATTACTTTTTCTCCTTCTCGTTTATGCCACAAATACAATAATTATATATAATTATATATAATCTTCAAACGGTGCTGTTTGAAATATTTTCCGAATTTCGATAATTTGGTTGTCGTAATAGATAAGTGCCTTTTAGATATAATTAAATTAATGGTGTGTATATAGAAATGTGTGTGTCTCCTCTTCACTTGTTGATACAAGATTAAGTTGATATAAATGGGAAGCGAAGTCTTAATTTTGCCCACGGAGGTTCTTAACATTCCGAATTAAACACAGTATATTACAATAAACGAAACGATACTGTACAAACCATTGCAAGATTCATTGAAAGACTAGTTATTTGTGGAGATAAAGATTACAAGGCAGAAAATTGTCTTAAAACAAATTCTGTTTGCCCCCTATGGGGACAGAGATATGAATTTTCTTTCTTGTAATCTTCATCTACACAAATAACCAGTCTTTCAATGAATCTTGTAATGGTTTGTACAGTATCGTTTCGTTTTTTGTAATATACTGTGTTTAATTCGGAATATTAAGAACCTTCGTGTGCTAAATTAAGACTTCGCTTCCCATTTATATAAAATGAAACTTCTCGTGGTGGTGCTGTGTATCGGTGGCCAAATCGGGAGGAAATTTTTTTTTATAATTTTGTCAATCTTTTTACCATGGAACATATGGATCCTGACGGGTTCCTCTTTGTGTTTTTCGGCATTTCGGAGAATTATGTAACTTTATATGCCTTTTTTTAGACTTCTATAACCCACCCACTCAATAGTATATGGAATAGGGCAGCTTCTCAACCTTTCTATACCCAAGGACCAGTAACAGCCTATGTCTGAAACAATTCGACGGACTACTAATTCTCAGCACGAGCAGTGACCCATATATCCCTTCTTTTACGAAACATTCCCACATTTACATCTTTTTTTTTGCCGTTTCGACATCCTTCATACATTTGTCCCGTTTTTTCAAGCTTATTTAAATTTATAAATCTTTACTGAAATTTAGAATGGAGATAATTTTTCATAACTTATAAAAATCATATAATTATAATTATTCATAACTAAGGTCTATGATTTATAAATACTCATCACATACTGTTCAACATTTTTTCCCCTGAACTACATTTTATTTCACTACAATTTCCAATAGTCCTTCATTTACAGGGTGATCAGCGAATAAGCCCTTATTTCAAAATTAAATATCTCTACAACAAAGATCAATAGAATTATGCGGTAAACGGTACGTTTATTAGCAAAACTGTAAGAATGTTGTACAGAAATTTTGAAAATTTAGTTTTTTTTTTAATTTTTTAAAATTAAAAAAAAAAAAAAAAACTGGTGATTTTGGGGTTCCGAAAATCCTCATTTGTGTGACGATAAACTACTGCATTCGCCTAAAGTTACTGCATGGGCTGCGGTATGCGCCAGAGGCATTATCGGCCCCTTCTTCGTGCGAGAAACGATTACTACTGAACGTTACGTTACAATTTTGGAACAATTTGTCAACACACGTAGCGCATACCGCAGCCCATGCAGTAACTTTAGGCGAATGAAGTGGTTTCTCTTCACACAAATGAGGATTTTCGGAACCCAAAAATCTCCAGTTTTGTTTTTTGTTTCTTTAAATTTTAAAAAATTAAAAAAAAACTAAATTTTCGAAATTTCTGTACAACATTCTTACAGTTTTGCTAATAAACGTACCGTTTACCGCATAATTCTATTGATCTTTGTTGTAGAGATATTTAATTTTGAAATAAGGGCTTATTCGCTGATCACCCTGTATTACCCATAGGTAGTTTTCCAGCAATTTTAGCTAAAATTTGTGATTTTTCTGAGTTATGACAATTGGTGAGAGTAGGTGATATCTCGTTTTTCGAAGTATTTAAGATCCTGATTTTTAGTATTTTCTTCAATAAAAAATTGTTATGTCGAATTGTCAAATTCATTAACATTAATATTAAAATAGTTTTAATTATAGAGAAAAGAAAAGATTATACTACATTGAATAGATGGGATTATGCTACATGGCTTCATGGGATGTTGGATTATTAATTTGTACAACGTATGTCCTGCATAATTAAGTAGATGCTTATATATATTTTTTAATTGTATCATATCGTATAATATGCATAATGATAAAAGTTGGAAAGCCATGCTATTCTATAGAAAGTATAGGCCTTAAATACTGTTGTGCAGGGTACTGCTGTCTTGAGGCCCTCAGATGAGAGGCAAGGATCGAGTTATAAAGGGTTGTAAGAGAGTGGAGGAGATGGCCGTCGAGCCATAATGTATGTTTTTCAAGGGATGTGATTTGGGTCCTTGGTGAGAGGAAAATCTTCAAAGATCTCGACGGTCTTCTTAAAATTTTCCCCTTTTTCTAGTTGTACCTCAATCCTTCTTCTGAACTATTTTCTCCGCCAACTGTAAATTAAAACGCCTAATAATTCCCATCAGGACCTGCACCCAGTACTTTTCAATGTAGTTTTGTCTCGCCAGGGGGGGGCCTTTTTAGCACACCCTCTGAGAAAAATCGCTCTGTTGAAAATTCTTATTGCTGCGGGAAACGTGAGGTGTTTTCTCGCTCTCTTGTGATTTTATTGTGAGACGAAAATGTGAGAAGAAAAAAGAAAGGAATTTATTTTCGTGTGCGGCCTGATACGTAGTTTTTTGTTATTTGTGCAAATGGAAATGATATCGTCCATCGTCGGCTTTTGTCGGATCATCGTCATCTGCGTCTCAGAGACTAGGAGTCTCTTTCACCGACTCGTGGCCAAGAAGTTGATACCCGTCATTGACAGATACGTTTTCTCTAACTAGTGGTATGTCAACCACCGACAACTAACGAGCGGTAGCTCTTTGGCTCTAGGTCGCATCAATTAACTTCGAACATTAAAGCCCAACACAGACTTTATGTCACGCTCTTTGCCCACTCATTAAGCGAAAGGACAGAAGCACAACAGCCTATGTCATGTAAGTCAATCTATGTAACGATTTTTGTTAATTTATATATCCATTCGGTAGTTACCTACATTTTTTGTTTCCCATAATATCTAATGGTTAAAATTAAGTATTCTTTAACGTAAATTTGCCGGACTCAATTTTTAATGTGTTATGTTTTCTCTCTTATCCTTTGTAAATTTAACCTGTTGTGGTCCTAAAAATTCGAACTTGGGTGAATGACTTAAAATTTTAAATTAAATTAAATTTAAAAGAGGACCAAGGCAGAATATTCTGTCCTAGGACAAAAAGGCCAATAATAAGTAGAAAAAACATTTATTTGACAGCATGGTTACAACACACTCCGTTGCTGTCGGCTGTGACCTTCACGACCGCAACTTCAAACAACTCCTGTATAATCATTTCTCTTCGTCTACTTTCTGACATTGAACTGCGTTACACGGGCTGTATTGCAATCAGTCTGTCAAGTAAAATGTTTTTGTACTTATTCTGTACTCATAATTGTACTTTATTTTGTATACCTCAGGGTATGTTGTATACATTCTGTCAAATAAATGTTTTTTTCTACTTATTATAAGCTTTTTTTTGTCCCACCCTTGATAAGTATTTTTGCGATTTTCATCGACTAAACGTGGTTTGCGATATCGTGTTCTATGTCAATTTTTGTTACTCTTTATGCCTAATCTCACCTCTCTGAGTTTGTCGCCACTTCAAGGCAACACCCCCGTATATTCCACAAATACTTCAGATCTCTTGTGACCAAAGTATACAATATGATTTTTCATACATCTTGAACCAGTAGAGAATCTTGAACAACTAGTTTTCCCCTTTACAAAATCCTTAAAGAAGAATTCGGTGCCGATAAATATTTATCATCCCATAAAAATTTAAAACTTAAGAGAATATATGCACAGTTACGGCTAGGATTGGACAGAATCTACATCGAAGATAATACATTGACTATTTTTCCATTAACGTCATGTACGTTGGGAACATATTTCCCTTCGTTGCATATTTTATAACTTTCACAGGTTATAAAATATTTTGATTTAAAAGTCCAATCACCAACAAAGTCTGAATTTCTTAAATATCACGAAACTAATTATAAAAAATGTTTTTTTCTTTCTGTCAGATGTTATAAGATATAGAAATTTATTTGAATTATGGGGGATGTATGAAGTGCGCTGCTTGTCTAGGTACGTCAGAAACGGATTTATATATTCTTGGTAAATTAATGTAATTCATTCGTACCTATACAGGATGATTCAAAAAAGATGGAAAAAACTTTAAGAGGTGATAGTACACACCAATACAAACAATTATCAGCGAAGAATTCATGGTCTAACATGAAACGCAAACGCGCTAGCGCGTTAGAAACGGCCGCTCCGCAAACGTTAAAACGGCATTCCTGTTGGAATATATCGGGAGGAAAATAACACCCTGCATGCAAATGTAAACTGGAGAAGAAGAATAAGAAACCGTATGCAAATCTGCGTCGCAGGGAATAAACGACGCGGACACCAGCCCTGTGAAGTTATTCCAGCGTGCAACCGTTCTAATAGTTGTAACGTATGGAATAATGGCGCACGTTAGTAATACTGAAAGAACAGACATGCATTTCAGTACGAAAATACTTCGTATTTCCACAAGTTATTTTTGCATGGATGGTGTTCTTTTTCCTCCCGATAAATTTCAACAGGAATGCCGTTTCAACGTTTGGCGAGTGGCAGTTTCGAAACGCGATAGAGCGCTTGCGTTTCATGTTAGACCATGCATTCTTTGATGACAATCGTTTGTATTGGTGTGTACTATCGTCTCTTAAAGATTTTCCCATCTTTTCTGAATCACCCTGTATATATAATGTATTCAGTATGAAAAATTTACCTATGTGCGTTGCTAATGATTTTCAATTTTTGCCACATGGTTGTTTTGCGAATGGTATCGAACCAAGAAATAAAGATTCCCTTCTATACTAAATAAATAAAAATGAAATAAACATTTCCCTCTGCGGAATTTCTAACGAACCCGGCACATGCTGGAACGTGTGTTCCGAGTGTATTTGTGACCGTAACGTATCATGTGGTCAGAGTTATGCGTGTTAAGCGCTGCAAGTATCTGTCTTCCATACGTTAAAGGGGGAATACCAGATACCTGAGCTGATATGTTTAAAAACATGTGAATCGTGTAAAAAGTGTAGATAGAGGCATCGTAGATCTTACCAGCCACCACCCGATTGACCCTGGTATAATAAAAGCTTCAGGAAAATCGAAAAATTTAGGAGAATGTTGGAATTGGTATTTTCTAGACATAAAATACATCGAGTAAAACTTACGTTTGTAATTTACTGTCGAGACTTCATCTCGAGTATAAAATTTCTCCATTTGTGAGCGTGTACGAATTTGTCCTAGTATGAATTTTCAGTCCATGTTTTACCACATGTTTCTAGAAATCCAGGCCACACTTAAATTTATTGTGGAGAAAAAAATATATTGTTGTGTGTAAGAGAATGGTAAAGGAAATATTTTATACCCATACGTGATCTCAAACTACATCAAGTTTATCCTGAATGAATAAGTAAAAAACCCAAGGAAACACGTAAAACTTGCTTTTCTTCCTTTCTACATCCATAACAGTATTTTTTTTTCCCTGCCCTTCTCTAGAAACTCGAATCTTGCAAGAAACTTCAAACGTCCCATGCTTTCTATATCTTAGAAAATGGTCGCATGTACCGGACTCGTATATACACTATGAGTTTTCTCTACAAGCGTAACTGTTTTGGATAAAAGACTAAGTGGATTCTATTCCATAAAGGCATTTTGTCCAGAAAAGACACAAATTTCCCAAAAAAAATAAGGTCTAGCATGTCCTAAAGCAACGTAGATGTATATCCTAAATATATTCTTTTACAGTGAAAAGAATATTTTTCGATAAAAAAAAAAAAATACTAGAATAAAAACAGCAGCAGAAAACGCCGTAAGTGACATCACGTTCTAAAGTAAGTACTAAGGGAAGAGAAAAAAAAAATTAAAAATATATACTGAATTTCGCTCCAGGATAAAAACACTTTGAATGAATACCCGAAAGGCAGAAGAAGAAGAAGAAGAAAAAAATGAAACAAGAATGTTACAAATCACGAATTGCCCTTTTTTTTCTTATTTTGTGAAAGAAATAGCGGAAACATCACAGAAGCATCTTCTCATCTCTTCGTTGTTTATCTTCTCTGTTTGAAACTCGTAGGATATCTAATAAGAAGTCGTAAGCTGTAAGTACCTGCTTCAAAAAAAGAAGAGCATGGATGTTGCAATGTTTTTTTTTTCACAAAGAAATGAACCAGAAATGACATCAATTTTTCAAAATCTACATGATTTTTCTTCGGATATAGTTTTGAGAATATTTGAGTTTGAATTTGAGCTGCTAATGTTGAGCTTCAATGAACTCTGCGCTATAGATTATATTGGGCTTTTAACGATCACCTGTCACACTGCCCAAAAGACGGTCTTTTTATACTGAGAGCACCTCGAAGCAGTTTTCAGGTTTATATATAACGCACGGAAGAAGCATTTCAGCATCGGGTATCCGAATACCGATCAACTGACACATCGGTTAACCGAAAGCGTTCTAGTCGGAAAATTCAGCGCCAGAGTGGCGCAATGGTAAGATGCTCGTCTTCCACTATTAAGGTTGCCGTCAAAATCCGTGGGTTCGAATCCAGCCAAGAGAACATCAGAAAAAGTTCTTTACCTACCGAGCCTGAGGCGACAGATGGTGCCTTCATTTCCCACCCAAGTCCTTGTTGGAAATCGCCATATGGCGATATATGACTGGAGTTGGCGTGCGGTAAAGTAGTAGTCGGCAAATCCACTGCCTTGATACGGCTATGAAGTGATTAGAACAACAAGAGTTGCTGTCTTTAAAACGTTTGCGAGATTTAGCGGCAAAATAACGAGTCCCAGCTCTGGAGCAAAAGAAAATTTTGAACTTCTTTTCTTAAACTGCAGGCCTACTTTAATGGCCATTTCGAACTTGTCAAACCACGCTAGTCAGATTTCTGTGTTATTTGTACGACGTGTGATATACAATTTTGTGTTTAATATCACTGCTGCTTTTTTCATATTGCTCCTATGATACTTATACAATTTTTTTACGTGAATAATCGGTTATCCGAAAAATCAGTTACCCGAAGACCTCCCCAATTGTTTCGGATAATCGATGCTCTCCTGTACTTCACTCAGCTTCGATACGCCACTATAGAGGATATTACTCTGTTTTTTGCATGATTCTCTAGAACGAGTTATAGACGCCATTGTCATTTTTTAAGGCTATTATACGACGATCCCCGAAGAGGTTACTCAATTGTCTCTCAACTGTTATACGACCCTGAAAGAATTTACTCATCTTTTAAATGATCTAAATATAAAATGTTCAGTTTCATGCAGCTCTAAAAGTCGATTGGATTTTATACGGATATCGAAGGAATAGTTCAGCTTTCATGAAGAAGTTATTTGAAGCTTGAAGAGATGTTTCGTACGGCCACGGAGAGCTCATTCAGCTTTCATATGGTCCACAAGAAGTAATTCAAATTTCATACGGCGAAAAGAGACAGAAAGGAAATTTGTACACCATGGGGTCTTACCTTACATGTTCTGCTTGATACTGTATACACGCCTTCAGAGATGTTAAATGACCCTCAGAGATACTATATTCGGATTTAATACTGATTTCGGAGAAATGGTTCAGCTTTTATACGTATAAGTCGTTATCAAGCTTTTATACATAGGCCAAGAGGTTTTATAAAAAGTTGTTCGGCTTCTATGTATTAACTTATCAGGCCTGCAAGCTGAACGTCTGTGAAATAATTTCTAAGGGCTGGGAGGAAACAGGTGTTATACCTTTTCCATTCAAAAATAATGGAATAGGATGTGAATCCCACCCGCAATGCTGATTCCTATGGCAAATCGGCCTTGAAAAAAAAAACACTCAACGATCTCGAAAAATAAAGAAATCTTCTGAAAATAGAGTTTAACAAGGCCATGGCATTTTTAAGAAATGCCAATAAATGCAACAAGAGAAGGTTCTTTCAAAGAAAAAGCTATTGCCATGCTTCAAGTAAAGCAATAACGCTATCCAGACGATAGGAACAATGTATTATAAGCCATGGGAGACGGATCGTTATTTGTTCTTGTTTAGCGATTCTGGTTTCTGGGATCATTTATTTTGGTGACAGATTTTTAGTCAGTACAGTGGCGCCATCTGTTGTGGAAATTGGGAAAATTGACGTCAACAAAAGAGTGCGTGCATTCTTCCTCCTTTTCCTAAGTTTTCTAATCCTAACCCTAGATAAGAATTTCATTTATCGTTATAAAGAATCTAGAGAGAGCTCGCGGAAGGCAATATGATAGTGTTACCAGTGATCCGAAGACTGACGAAGAAGGACGTCTGCGCACGCAGCCTCAGTGACGTCACTGATCCCAATTTTCTAGTAGATGGTGCCACTATTCCGACCAATAAAACCGGCCACGACAATAATTTTTCCTCAACTCTAAAACAGAACCGCTGAAAATAGCAGAAAACAGGAAAAATTCCGGGAATTTCGACGGCTATTGGTGAATGGGCATGGGAAAAGAAAATCACAAAAACACTCACATCAATGAAGAACTTTATGTTTCAAAAGTGTTAAGAGAGAAAAAAAAATCAAAAATAATTCCGGAAATCTGAAAAAAGAGGGGACATAAAGGCGAATTTTCCGAAAAGTAGGAGGACGCTTGAAATGACATCAAAAAGGAGGACGGTTAGTAACCTTAAATACAGAAAAAACAACAAAGGACTAGTAAACATCTGCACACCATCTCAACTCTATTGTTAAAATTATGAATGACTCTACGTAAATTCAGCTTGTCTACAAGACATCGGATGCACAATATGAATGTTATTTTTTGTCCATTAATATAAAAAATATATTTTGATACTCCGAAGAAGAAAACCTGACCATATGGGAATTTATAATGAGTGTTATTAAAGGAGAATCGTTAAGGCTCACGTTGGAGAGATTTTAGCTCTATTGTAATAAGTGAGCTATTGTTCGTTGCTGAAAGTATCTTTTGTACGAAGAAGACTCGTGAGTCTTTTCAGCATCGTATAAACGAGTTCCGTGCGATGAGATTGCTCACGACGCCGTGTTGACGCGTTTTCTTCTGGGTCTTTCCGGTTTTGCACTTGAATGTACTTGTTTACCATCGCTGTATAATCACTCTATGCTGCACGCAATTTCTTCTTGAGCTGGCGGGTTGGTGTGTGGTGTCCGTCCGTGTGCCGGAAAGTGATCGAGTCTTCCTTTTTTAGGAAATCTAAAATGGACACACACACACACGCGCGTCCAGCAATTACTATTATCATTCAGTGGGATTATATAAGAACAGGCTTAGGAATTAATGGATAGAGGTGAGTAATACTTGGTGCGGATCCAGGACGATTCTAGGGGAGGGGGTGAATTGTGTAAGTTCGATTGATCGTCCCGTTCGTCTGACAGTCGACGGGACAGAAACATTTTCCCATATTATTCGGCTATTGGGAGGATCGGTCATTCCCACCACCTCTCTCTAGATTAGAGCCTTAGTGAAGGCAAACATTTTCGGCATCAAATGTAGAGGAGATAGGCATTTTAAGCTACGAATAGAGCGGAAGCATACATCTTCAGCTACAAATGAAGCCGAGGCAGATGTCGCATCTCGTACACATTCCTCTACGGAATTTCTAACGAATTGGTACATATCAGAATACGTGTTCTAAGCTTACGTGTGGTTCTGATGTGTTTATATTAGAATTGTGCTTGTTCCGTGTTCTTGCAGGTGCTGCCATCTGCCACACATATTTCGAAGTAAATGCTTGGAAGATAGTAAATGCTTGAATTTTCACGTAGGCCTCACCCGGATAAGCCTTCTTGTCCCCGAGAGTCTTAATGGTAATAACTAGAACGTACTGTGATCTTCCAGATTAAGTACGTAGATTTTTCGGCTGTGACTTCCAGCTATGTAGGGAGTTCTCAGAACACCACTTTGCCCAGCTACCATAATGTTGTTGAAACGGTTCTGCGTTTATCCGACAAGGAATTAGTAATATACCTTCCAAAAACGTAGTATGGCAGATATTGTCATACATCTTGACATCACTTCGGCTGAATGCGGAACTTACAGGATATACACTCAGTGGCCATAAAATTAGTAACCTATTTTTAGGAACCTGCCGAAGTTTGAGTGAGGGACCCCCCCCCCCCCCCCACTGAAACCTCGACTCGTCCGTGCAGCACGTGCACTGACATAATAAACCGGGTTTGCAGAAGATAAAAAAATTATCTTCTCGTCAGAGGCACCAATTAACGTTCCAATTAGCCTGTTCATTTTGAAAACAAGAGATTTGAGGGACTTTGAACGTACATCATGATTCCAGCGGAGCGTGATTCCAATATCTCCGAAGCCGCTACTTCCTCTTTTTTTCTCGTACAACAGTATCTTGAGTCTTCAAAGAATGGCAGCTAAGGCAAGAAAAACTTCGAGTGGAAAGCGGAATAGTGGGCGGAAATCACTTGTGAACGAAAGCGGTGCCAGGCGATTGACTCGCATTGTGTGCAGCAGCAACAGAAGAGCTACAACGCAACAAATTGCAGAGCAATACAACTCAGGATCATCGCAAAGCATATCTGTACGCTCTACAAGACGGATCTTGAAACGAATTGGTTTTAATAGCCGGCGACTAACGTGAGTCCCTTTGATTTCACTGCAAAAACGAAGAAAAAGATTTTTGTGGGCTAGAAAAACGTCGAAATTGAACACTTGATGAATGGGAGGAAGGTTGTCTAGTCTGACGAGTCGAGATTCCTTCTCCATGACGTTGATGGCAGGATCAGTATGGGGTGCAAGCAGCATGAAGTCGTGGATCCGGCATGCTACATAACAACCAACCAAGAGCGTGGCAGAATCACGATCTGGGGAGCATTTTCCTGGTATACTCTTGGTCCCTTATTTCAATTGGAAACAACCGTCAATGCCAGCGCCTACCTCCACATCGTTGTTGACCACGTGCACCCGTTTATGGCCATAATGTTTCCTGATGATGATGGCTACTTCCATTTCAATGCATCCCCCCCCCCCACGGGGCTGGAATTATCTCAGTTTGGGTTTGTGGAACGTGTTTCGGAGTTTCAATTGCTTCAATGGCCCCCCCTCAGTCACCCGATCTCAACTGAATTGCGCATTTGTGGAACGAAGTTGAAAGGTCTGTTAAACGCTCTGGAACACCACCTTCTAATCTAAGGGAATTAAGAGTTGCCATTTCGTTAGCATGGGACTAATATTTCTGGTCAATGGTTTCAGCAACTTGTAGATTTCATGCCTGGAAGAATATCTGCTGCCATCGAAGGAGGTCCCACGAGATATTAGTGGTGAGTAATAGGATGTTCCTAATTTTTTGACCACAAGGTGTAGGGTGTCGCAAAATTGATGATGAACCCACTTGAAAAATGGATAAAAAACAACTGGGAGCGATAGAAATGCATCGCCGGTTACATTGTGCTTGGGGAAAACTGTAAATCTTCATTCAGACCGAATTTCAAAACTAGCTACGAATTTTTGAAACAGATGACGATGCTGTCTGGAAGAACTAAAATATGATATACAGTGGAACCTCCCCTTACGGACACCTCCCGTTAACGGACACTTTTATGATCCCCGGTCCATTGGCATGAGGGTTTAGTATGTATTTCACTCCCCATTTGAACATACTCGTTAGCTGGCAGTGAAACCAGGTAAACTCCAAGTTTTTTTGCAAAATAATTTATTAACTTTTAGTCGAGTGAAAAAAAAAGTCGAGATATTGAGATTCCAAATCAATAAGTGCCAGCACCATAACTGTATGGCAGAAGGCCTCCGCGCGAAGCTTTACCATCACTGAAGTCGTCCATTTCACCATGCGATATCTTTACCTCTTTTTGTAGTGTCCAATGACTATAGGTGAAATGGACTTCTTCAGTGACGTCACGAGCTTCGCGCAGAGGCTTTCTACTTTCTCTTAAAATGTAATTTACTAAAATTGTGCACTAACAACACCATCAATGCACAATTGTAGTAAGTGACATTTTTTGCAAAAATGGAGTAAGTGTCTAAGTTGGAGGCCATAGTTCCAGATACTGTAATGCACAAGTTTGAGGTAAGTGATAAGTAGACAGGAAAGCGAAGTTTCGGCATCCACTGATGTGCTATGTGAATGCGTTTTTTATGCAACACTAAACCTCTCAAAAATCAGCAAAATGTCACTTGCCACATGTGCACTAAGCCATCGAAATACTAGACATCGCTAATTAATCGTCAAAAAGGATGCCAAAAGTAAGTTAAGTTGCCAATCGAGATGGATGATGATTTTTGCTCGGCTAAAATACATGAAATGAATAAGCTTTATGGATATTATGCCGAGGCATAATAGAGGTAATTATGCCGAGGCATAATAGAGTACCGTCTTAACGCATGTGTCCACCCGGGTACGTCCGGAGGCTTCAAGAGGAGAGGGGGCCTCACAAAAATGAGAAGTGGTTGAAATTTGCGAGAATTTTCCATTTAGGGCCTAAAAATCATCACTTGGCCCGGGGGGGGGGCCCATGATGCTGTTAAGACAGCCCTATGCCGAGGAGAACAGGAAAAAAGTGTTGTTTCTTTCCTCGATTCCCGGTGGAGAGAAGCAACACTTTTTTTCCTCTTCACCTCGGCATAATATCCAGAAAGCCCATTGATTTCATGTAAGTTTCCAATTGTTACTAAAATTACTGAAAAATCGCCAATTGCGGGAAATGAAGCACCACTGCAGATTACAGTGGATTAAAATTAATTCTACGGAATAAAACGTCTGAAACATGACAAATATGTGAAATGAATATTCCCATCTACAGCCGCAATTATTTTAAAATAATTTTTGGATTGGGGAGACAGTTTTATTCCCTGATTTACACAAAGAGTAAAAATTCAATTTGAATTCGTTGAAAATACGTGAAAAACGGGACATGTTTACAAAAGGGTCGCGATGACCAAAATTGGATGCAAATACGGGAATGTCTCGGAACACGGGACGTATGGTCATTCCACTGAGACAAAACTCACAGAAACACGTGCTCAGCTGGGATTTTGCAAATGCCTCATTTCAGTTCCCCAGACTGCAACGCCATTATGTTAATGAGTTTTATAACTAATTTGGAAATTCTGTCTGAATCAATTCGGGTCATCCCGGATGGGAAATTTTCACGGGTTACCGTGAATTTGTTCTGAGACTACAACACGTTGTTGCTGCATATGGTGCATATGTACTTTTAATGTATCATATTTTAGCTTTTATTCCGACTGGAGCACCACTAATTTTTAGATTCTGTGGGACCTGAAATTTACTATTATTTATTTATTTACAATAATAATAACCCAGAAGGCATGAAATGCACTTACACTGGAAGAAAAGAAAAAAATAGTCAGTACGGGAAGCACTTCGCATACGGAGTCAGGTCGAAATCCCCAATAGTGGAAGCAAATCTTGCGTAGGAGGCACATACAAATTCTGATGGAAGACTGTTCCATATTCTTGCCACACGGCATCTATATCCGTGGAAAAAGCAATCCCTTCTAGCCGTTGGTATTCTTATTTGGAAGCGATGCCTACGTAGGTTAACTCGCCTGTCTATGATCTCAAAGAAAGGCTCTCTCGATGGTAGATAAACAATTTGGTGGACTAGTTTGTAGCGCATCTTCAGATCTGCAGCGATTCTACGCCATTCCAGTGAGTGTAAACCCAGAAATTGAAGTCTCTGGCAATAAGATAGACCGCTCGTGCCAGGTATTCGTTTAGTAAACGACCTCTGTGGCTTTTCGAGGAGCTGTATGTCCTTGATTTTGTAAGGGCTCCATATCCCAAAACACAATGCGCCAAACGGTGCATTTCTGCAACTCCCTGTACTTTTTTATCTTTTTTTCAAATGGGGGACGTCAATTTTGGACAACATGTATGTGACCCATGAAAGGCGCATACGTGACCTTAAAGGTCGGTCTTATCCGACTGAGTATAGTGCAATTGAACTTAAAAATTTCTCACTCTTTCTCTCTGGGTTCGTTCACATTTTTTCATTTTAATTTTGAAAATTTGAGTAAATTTGACATTTAAATGACACCTATAACTGTTTACGCAAAGTCTCGGCAATGTGTGAAACAGACTTTGTTAGACTTAAATTTTGAGAAAATAGCTAGGTGTGAAAATTCTCACGTTAAAAGACACGTGGTTAACCTAATTGAATACTTCAAAAGAGAAATATTCTGCAAGATATTGAAGTCTCAAATATTTAAATCCAAGTTAAATATTTAAATTAAAGTCAAGTATTTTAGAATTTTATTTAAAACAAGTAATATTTTACAACAGATATTCTCTTTCGTAATATATCTTACGGACATTAATGTTGGAGAAATTTTTGATATTTTTTGGTTTATACAGTCATTGTAACGACAGTTACGATAGGTCCCAATTATTTCATATTTCTCCGCCATGTTATTTTTATCCAATGCAATGACCGATAAATATCATTCCATCCATTACGACCGAACTCAGCTCGGCGAACGTCATCTATAGCAGGAGGTGTCCGCGAGAAGCTCGTGATGTCACTGAAGAAGTTCACGTCTCACCTATAGCCATTGGATATACTACAAAAGGGTAAAGATGACGTATGCGTCGGCCTACTACATCCAATGGCTATAGGCGAAATGACCTGCTTCAGTAACGTCACGAGCTTCGCGCGAAGGCCTTCTGCTGTAAATGGTGTACAGCAGACCCCCCCCCCCCGTTTTTTGGTATGTTTTGCAAAGAAATGGGCAAAATCCATCGTTGACTTTGATATTTGATGCTCGGGGAATAAAAAAAATAAGGCGTCGTCACTTCTACGAAAAACCCTGTGGTTAAGTAGCGTTATCACTGGAAACAGGGGTGAAACGATAGCGAGTCACACTGCGCTCGCGTGAGTCCACTGGATGATGATTATGTTTCTTTCCTCCCCTCTATGCTATTCGGTTTTATTTTATCACATGGTAAATCACTAGCACGTTCCACGTAATTAATTTTTCCCAATTTCACTTCATTTCTCAATGGAATAACATGCAGGGAAGAGAAACTCACGCTTTCAATCTGGAAATTATTCATTCGACACAACTGCCTTAACACTAGAACGACGGATAGCGGTCATTTCAACCACACAATGGGAAAAAAATCAACATAAACTATTTTTCTTTACTGAAACTTCTGAAAACAGTATCTATTTGACTAATTTTTCCAGTGAACCCTTGTTCATGTACAGATTTTTTGGAAGTTTGAACAAAAATGCTTGTTATGGCAACGACTTATTCCGTGTTTTGTTACTTTAAAAAGTGGTTTGATTTGATTTCTTGAACTCGTAATTCGTGGAATCATTTTCATTTGTTCACTGATAAGGTTTGAAGTGATTGCATTTTTAATTGGGTTGGTGTATTTTAGTAATATACACTGGTGAAATAAATTGAGATAATTTGCATATTTTATCGAATTTCATGAAAAGAACTGAACTGAATGTAAAATCACTGCTTCTAGACAAAAATGCAAATCTTGTACGTCAAATACGTAAGCGTACACGTGTGTGTAGGCGGAGCCAGTAGAGTAACAGGCTTTATAAGCGCGCGTAAGTTAAGACGCATTTCGTTCGCTAGCACACCTCGGCGAATTTCTTGGTGTTATTTTGCAGCAATCGGTTAATTTCAAATTGTAACCGTAAAAATGAATAACCACCAACGTTTAGATGATGGAATGAGGTGGCGAATTGTGGGGAGGCCAATCTCAAGTCCAGATTTGTAGAGAGTTCAATTTAACGCCCAGCGTCGTGTGTAACTTATGGAAACAGTTTCAGGATACCGGATCCATCGAGAGAAAGCCTGGGCAAGGTCGTCCAAGAGCCACGACGACCAGAGAAGATCGCCATTTTTCGATTATAGCGAGGCGTAACAGGAGTGCTACAGCTTCTCAGCTCTCTCGTGACAGACACCCCAAATCTAATGACTCCGCTGAAATTGTAAAAATATGTGCTCACATTTTTTTCCTTCTCTCGGACTGTGACGTGCATTGTGCTTACCACAGATGCTTAAGATTTGAATATTTCTTGTGCTTACCATGTTTGCATTTTCGTGTTCTTCATATTTGCATTTTCGTGTTCTTCATATTTGCATTTTCGTGTTCTTCATATTTGCATTTTCGTGTTCTTCATATTTGCATTTTCGTGTTCTTCATATTTGCATTTTCGTGTTCTTCATATTTGCATTTTCGTGTTCTTCATATTTGCATTTTCGTGTTCTTCATATTTGCATTTCTGTTGTTCCCCGTTTTTTTTCTCTCGGACTGTGACCTGCATTGTGCTTACCGCAGATGTTTATTTTTCATTGTTCTGTGTTTTCCAGTGTTATATAACTGATATATAGTATATATAACTGATGTTTTCCCCCACCCTTTTCATACATATGTACCTGGACTGTGACGTGCATTGTGCTTCCACAAATGTTTAATTTTCACATTATTTTGTCAATTACTATATATATTTTAAGTCTCCCCCCCCCCCCATGTACTTTGCAAAAGTGTTGTCATGTTTGATCGGGTAGGGTGGATGGATTTGATGGGCTGGGGAAGGTGTTGCTACTTTTCCAACAGATACCCTTTACGTTAGAGGTTCCGTAAGGAATATTAACGTGGTTATCTGTCTGGTAGTTCAAGTTCAAGCTCTCTCGTGACTTGTATGCAGCAACAGGAACCCGTTTATCAATGGTGACTGTTCCCAAAAGACTTCATGAGAGAGGGTTGTTTGCAAGAAGACCTGCAGTTTGCGTCCCGCTCACTTCTACGGACAAAAGAATCCGTTTATCATGGTGCAGAGAGCATAGAGATTGGAGTATGGATCAATGGGTGACCGTTCTCTTCACTGATGAGTCCCGGTTCAACCTAAGCACCGATTCTCGCCGTACGTTCATATGGAGAGAACCAGGGACCCGCTACTTACCCTCCAATGTCCGCGAAATCGACCATTATATCGGAGGAGGTTTAATGGTCTGGGCAGGAATGATGTTGGATGGCCGCACATCTCTCCATATCTTTGAAAGAGGCACTGTGACTGGTGTGAGGTATAGGGATGAGGTCTTGGAGCCCTATGTTCGCCTTTTCAGGGGTGCAGTTGGCCCTGAGTTCATTTTAATGGACGATAACGCGAGGCCACGTAGAGAGCTCTTCTGCTCGACGATTTTCTAGAGAGTGAGGATATTCGCCGGATGGATTGGCCAGCCAGATCTCCAAACCTTAACTCTATAGAGCATGTCTGGGACGCTCTGGGGAGGCCAATTGCAACTCGCAACCCCCCCCCCCCTTCCCTCCGGGAACCATCCAGGGGAATGAAAACAGCGTTGCTGAATGAGTTTGACCAATTGCCACAGGAAATGATAAACTGCCTTATTTCAAGTGTGAAATCACGCTGCGAGACCTGTATATCTGTAAGAGGGGACCCATACCCCCTATTAACCCATCTATTAACCCATTTTTTTGTTTATTCTGCAACCGCTGTTTCATACCTTCCGACTCCAACGAGTGTTACGCACGATCATGCGTGTGTATTACAATTATTGAATGATTATTTGTTTTGTATTGTATCAATGTATGTACATATCAAATTTCATTAAAATCGGTACAGTAGTTCTAGAGATAATCGACCAAGTCTGCAAATTCTCTTAATTTCTTACACCAGTGTATGACATCCATACTGTTATGGGCATCTTTTTCTCAGCCACATCGTTGGGCGTTTTGCCTGTTGTAGCCTTGTATTTGTATTGTATTTGAAGTATGTATAATACGCTTGAGAAGTTTGCGGAGAGATTGCATGCGTGAAATGAAAGAATTGTGAATAGCCGCCAATTCTGGAATTCAATGCAAAATACCATATGTAAGACATCTTTTCAATTGTCGATCGCATTGTGCACTTAATGAATTCATTTTGCTGAAAACATCAACGACACTCATTGGTAGAGTAATGAAATTTCATGATTTCTCGCAGAAATTTCCTTTGTCCACGATTCCAATTTTGTGTGTTAATGGAGAGACTTAAATTTTCTCTCCTTACCAACTGTATCATTATTATTATTTTTTGACAAGTCAAAAGCATGGTATGTGGTAAAATATTGGATCGATCTTTACGTCACCCAGAAGGGACCGTAGACTGGTATGTTTGGTGGGGGCTCCGGGCCTCTCCATGGTTAATTTATAGTGTGAAGAAACAAAAAAAATGATAAAAATCATCCCGGTTTCTCCAGGCTGTATCACTGTTCACGGATAAAATCCTGAAAAATTAAGATTCTTTTCATCGTGCATCATTACGCTTTTACTGCATTCCTTTCGCTGGTAATAACGATCCATAACAACGCTAAAATGAATTGAATTCCGTACGACGATGAGCTCCTTCAAAAGTGAATCTTTGAATGGTACAAAATGAGTACTGGAGAAAAGCAAGCACCATATGACAGAACTTCTATTCTCTCTCCCACAATATTAATGTTCGCGGCATAAGTCGCATAGGAAGACGGGAGAAACCGCGATGACTAAACGGAGCGCGATATCTTTAGATTTCAAATTGAAAGTTTTTTGTGGAATTTGACAAGAAATTGATGCCGAAAACCCGCGGAACGAAGGGAATCGTTAGAACGAACTTTGACGGTGTTTTGTATTTGCGTTTTAAAATACAATTTATGTTCTGAATTGTATATTTTTGAAAGTATACTCGCACGGAAAGATATAAAATGAAATACCGTATGCGTATATGAATCATTGATATCAAAATTACAGTGTAATAAATAATGCATTGATGTAAATATATCCGTAGCTTTCAGTCAATACCCCCCGCAAGAATGACGTAATAATTTTATTAGTAAAGGACCCGTAAAAGATCCTGGCCTCTATGGGCAGGATCTACAGGATTTGGGGAACCTTTACTCTATTTTCAAAATCTATTACCCGTAGACATTGTGAGAGCTCGGAGAATATAACGATTTCAAAGTCAGCGTTCTCGAAAAAAGATGATTCAAACATGCGTGATTGTAAAGCAATTTACAAATGCCGAAAAATACGGAAACAAAAAGCATGAGCACGTTCGAAAATTCATGAAAATTCGGAATCAATGAAAGGAAATGGTTTCGAAATGAACGTTATGTTATATATTTCGTAAATAATTAAAATTTTGAATTGACGAAAAAAAATTTAGAATGTTTTCAAATTCAAAATTATTGAAAAAAATTATTTCAAAATTCTTCAATATTCAGATCAAATCAAAGAAAATATGTACTTCGGAATCGAGAGAAGGATGATTTTAAAACTGATAAAAATTCTGATTCGATAAGAGAAATAATTTCAGAATTAATGAAAAAAATTATTTCGTAATTAGTGAAAGAAATGATTTCAGAATTCATGAAAGGACTTATTGCAGAATCGTTGAAAATTTGGAATTAATGAAAGAAATTATTTCAGAACCAAGCAGATAAATGATTTCAGAATTATGAAAAAATTAATTTCATAAATAATTAAAATTCAGAATTAATGAAATAAATTTTTTCAGAATTAAGGAAATAAATTTTTTCAGAATTAATGAAATAAAATGTTTTCAAAATTAATGAAATAAAATGTTTTCAAAATTAATGAAATAAAATGTTTTCAAAATTAATGAAATAAAATGCTTTCAAAATTAATGAAATAAATCTTTTTAGAATAATTAAAATAAATGTTTTCAGAGCATAGGCGAAGATAGACTTGGAAGTCTGGGGGGGGGGGCACACGATGATGATGATGTTTCAGAGTAATTGAAATAAATATTTCAGAATTATTGAAAATTTACAGTCAATCAAAAGAATTGATTTCAGAATTATGTAAGAAAGGTGATTTCAGAATTAATGAAAGGAATGATTTCACAATTAATGAGAGAATCGTTTCAAAATTGTTGAAAATTCAGAATAAATCAAAGAAATCTTTTTCGGAATTGCGAAAAGATGCGATCTTTTTTTTAATGAAAACTCTGATTTATTAAAATTAAATGACGAATGAAAATTCTGGATTGATTAAAGAAATAATTTCAGAATTCATGAGAGAAATCATTTCGAACTTGATGAAAGAAATTAATTTCAGTGTTGATGGAAATCCGAAATTAATGAAAGAAATTATGAGATTCATAGAGAATCTAGACTTGATGGAAATTCAGAATTTATAAGCCTTCTCTAATTTGGTTGCCCCTTTTGGACTCGGAGCCCTTGTCCCTTTGGCCCCATCCATTCAATCAGTCTTCATTTAAAGAGCTTCCATTTATCTATATCCGATCAGTATTTCAAAATAGCTTCAGTATAAGCATCCTCTTTTCTGCTGTAGCTCATAAAAATCTCTCGCTACTCGAGAAAGGTCGAATATTTCCACCGTTTTGTAATAAAGAGACCTTTCGGGATTTTAAATTCTAAGAATTCACGGGAGATTCGGAGAAAATTAATCATTTTCTTCTCACTTCATATGGATTTCAAAGTTATACGCATGCTATATAAACCGGATTCGCTGAATTCAGGTAAAATGTAAACCAGTCCATTCTCTACAATCTCTTCAGATCCAATCAGCGTGAGGACTTTTCCTTCGTTACTTTATAAATAAACGCTGTTTCTCAAAGAAGTACTCCAAAATCCTCGAGGGCATTGAGACCTTGATTGACATGATCCGTAAATTCTTGTCCTATCTGTTCCGCATCGTTTCCCAGAAATTTCTCATTTAGTTTTGCATTAAGTAAGAAGTTCATACGTAAAGATACGTTCTCTACGAGCGAGTTTCACAACTGTCTGATTACACAACTGTAAAATCTAATCAACGGCAGCAATTTCCTAAAAAAGTTACTTCAACGAAAATAATGACTTTAAATGAAAAACAAGATAAATATTTAAAAAAAAATGTCCCTAGCACACAAAAGAATAATTATTTATAATATCCTATAACTAAGAGAAAATTCGAAAAAAAACCCTAGCAAATTGTATGGGGATTATTATTGTATCGAGATGTAGACATCACCGTATTGCTCCACCAAATTTATGCTGCTCTTGGCATATTTCCAAAATTCACATCGTTGGTATTAACATTTATATTCATTCACATCAAAAAATTATAATTAATATGTTAGGGGGTAGGGAGTTGATGCCCGCAAATTTTCCGAAAAACACATTTTTGAGTTTCTCAATTTTCAAATCTTATGGAATTTTTTGCGTCTCTGTTCAAGTTTATGTTCTACCTGTGCTAGAAATATTTTCAAAATATTTTAATATGTAAACTGCTGGCAGAGGCATTATATTTATGCATATGCTAATATTTTCCACTAAAATGCTCTTTTCTCAAAACTAAGTTTTTTGTTAGATAAAGAACATTTTTTCGGACACCAGTCACACAAATATCTTGAAACTTTGTATGTGTCTCAATACTATGGTGTTACATACTTTAAGACGAGAATTTTTTATTTAAATTATTTTAAAAAGTTTTTAGCACAAAATATGGGTAAATTCTGATGATTTTTGAAAAGTTGTAAGTTGTTGAGGTTAACATTTGAGAGAAAAAAACCAACAATTACAATCCTAAATGTTCGTTTTAAATTGTATAAAAATATACATATTATTTGAGAAAAAAATTGAGCGCCAAAAGTGAATAGAAAATATTTTTGAATGTTTCTTAAAAGGATATTTTTCCCATAGGAAAGCACGTAAAGCCAAGATCGTGCACAAACCCCGTTAATTAACAAAATTCAGTTAGATTTTTTGTCCAATGTAAAAGTATTCACCGCATTACGTTTTTGTTTAATACACCTCCTCCCCCTAAAGTGTTCCCTAATGGACAAAAGCAAACTATGCTTTTCTTTCTGGTACAATGAATAAATATCCATGCTATTGCATTATTCAACACATATTTGAATTGGTTTTTTTTTACTGTTAGTGTATAGTGGTGACGGTACTTAAAGTAGCAGGTAAATTAATTCACGCTGTAACTAAATAATTTTAAAAAAATCCTTTTGTTTTTAAGGCTTTATTTAGAACTAAAATGCGCTACCAAAAAATATACATGATAATTATTTCATTTTTTCATAGTGTGGTGAATAATGAGGGTCGATTTTTGGGTAATTTACAACAGCAGATGGTAAGGTATTCCATCCCTAGGATGTTAGAATTCCCTGCGCGTGGCGTTACCAGTGCCTCCGTGCAGAAAGCATAGGGAATCAAGATTGTCGTATGGAGCCAGTGATCGTTTTTTTTAAAGGGGCTAGTAAACCCAAACAAATCGTAAATCGGAAAGGGGTGTCATCGTTAATTGTCGATTTCAGCAAGAAAAATTAAAAACAAATGCTTCAAACTTCTATCGTGAAGTTGCATTTTTAAATTGGAGCTGAATGTTCAAGTGAAAGATGGTGTCACAGGGTAATCACCATATTACTAAAGGCAAAATATTAGGTATAAATGAATAAAAATTAAGCTCTGATAGTTTATCCTGGCTCCTGAAAAACTTTTTCCAATATTTTTTTTCCACGATACTATAGCCCAGAGTGAAAGTTCGGATGGGTGGCAGATTTCAGTATTATAAGTTGTTCAACAATATTAGGCCGGAGGAAGGACGGCGAAAAAATTCAAAAATGCACAGTGATGGGGCACTAACGGTATTCACGATGCCAATATCAGCCGAGCACACTGAGAATTAATTCAGAAATCGAAATGTCCTACATAACACTCAGAGGCATCGAAAGTGTTTTAGACTTGTGGGTACTCTATTGAGCATTGTGTAGGAAATTTTGATTTCTGTATTTATTCCCTGATGTTCTGACCCGGTGCTTAAAAAATGCTGTGCGTGTGCGACGTCCAACAGCCTTAACGCACCACGTATAGCTAAACGAGCACCAGCAGGTCTGAAACACTTCCAAAATGTCCCTTGTCTATCTTAATAAAGAACGAAATAAAAAGGCAATTATCATTAGTTTTGAAAAAAAATTATGTGAAAATTGTTTCATGTTATTTTATATAATTAATCATATTCCCGTAGATATTAATGGAACACGGGAAGTTCAAGTCATGAAAATGATTTTTTAGTATACAAGAAAAATTACACAAACCGCATTAAAGCTGTATGTCAGATATTTTTCTACTGCGATTTTTATAATTGAAAAATCATGGTTGTCTAGGGGAAATATTATCGCCGTTCCTAGTTTTCTCTGTGTTCGTTTTTCGTCACAAACTGATATTCGAAATGTCCCTTACGAACCGAATTTCATTCATACTTCAGATTTTACACACTTGTTTCTTATGACCTATTTAAGAGATAACAAAGCATCAGTTTTTAAATCCATCAACATTTATTACTACTACTACTAAACCGGACATGCAGTTCGTGCACATTCCTCTGCAGAATTTCTGACCAATCGGTACATGTCGGAACGTGTTGTGGGAGTGCATGACGCTAACATACGTATGTTGCCCGACTTTTGCTTGTTTCGTGTACTTGCTAGTGCTGTCATCTGTGTTCCATATATTGAAGTAAAGATGGTAAATGCTTGAATTTTTCATGTTGTGTCAGTATCGTGTTATCGGACTGCCTGTCCTCTGCGGAAAGACTTTTTTTAAATGGGAGACCGACTCACATTCGCGCCTCGAATTCGGAAAATCGCAGAGAACCAAATCCAGCCGGCCACCACTGTGCCGCCAACACGATTCGAACCTAGATCCTCGCACTGAGAGTCCAGCACGATGCCCCACGACTACACAGTAGTCCTTCAACATCAACATTTACTGCTAAAAATTAGAATTAATTGTCAAAAAGCATAAAAAAAATTGCGTTTGGCACGAGATTATTTTTTTTAGGTTTTATTTATTTTTTCTCACATACCATTCGACACATCCTGAAATGCATGCCTATAAGGAAGCACGATAAAAAATATGAATGGAATTCATCAAAATAAGAGATGCAGGTGGCAAATATGGCTTACGCATATAGAAATATCCTCTGCACTTGTTAATACAAGATTCATTGAAAGACTGGTTATTTGTGAAGATAAAGATTACAAGGAAGAAAATTCATCACTGCCCTACGGGGGACTCGAACCCCGATACATACACTCCAAGATTTCAATATTCTATCTGCTTCCATAGCTTAGATGCCTTAGATCAGTGTTTCCCAAAGTGGGCAATATCGCCCCCTCGTGGGCTATGAAATGGTCCGGGGGGGGGGGTGATAGAAGCTTCAGATCTAACATAGGATCCTATGGATCCACTTGAGTTGGAGGCGATGAGGAAAAAAAATTTCTGAAGAAGGCGGCGATGGAATAAAAAGTTTGGAAAACTATGCCTTAGATGGTAGAGCACTCGTCTGGTAAGAGGACGGGTTCGAGTCCCCCGTGGGGCAGTGATGAATTTTCTTCCTTGTAATCTTCATCGCCACAAATAACCAGTCTTTCAATGAATCTTGTATCAATAAGTGCAGAGGACATTTCTATATGCATGTGGCCATCTGTTGGGCTATGTCATTCACGAGCTATTAGTTGATTGCTGCCGCCGTCCACGTACGGAGCCTTTTAACATATACATACGTTCCAAGGTTGAAATATTCTATCTGCTTCCATAGCTTAGATGATAGAGCATTCGTCCGGCAAGTGAGAGACCGGGTTTCGAGCATAGACTAAAGATATAATAGACAGCGCACGCTATTCATAAAACTTGTCGAATCTATTGGCATAGGAGTGGCTATCTATAGCCTATCTCTTATATATATACAGCCTATTTGATTTATATTTTTAAATATTCTCTTCTCATTCACTTTGTCACTTTTAATTTAGAAAATTTATTTTAACCAGGGGTTATTAAAACATAAAAATTATCTTCCAAGAACATTAAAATTACTGTAATCATACATTTATTTTGAGTATATAATTATAATGCATCATATTATTTTATGTAATGTAACACATTCACACTCATACCATATTCAGTTATGAAATATTTAAATAATAAGCAAAAGTTTCATTTCCAACGTTCCTGAAAAACCTTTTATAACCTTATCACACAAAAATGTAAACACTTACATAATATTTCAGGAATAAAATGAATTTTTCAAGAAAATTGCAATACCTCTCATTGTCAGTACTTTTCTAAATTATCAGAAATGAAATTTCGTGTAGGGTATATATGTAATAATTTAGAGTACGTAAATGTATGTTACATGTGACATATGTGTAACGTCTTCGCTCCAGAAGTATACATATGTGAATCTTCATTTTTTTTTAGGCATTAAGTAGTTTTTAGAATGATTCTTTCTTCAAGTTAACATCTGAGGTACACATAGTGACTTCAGATCTTAACTCAGATGGTCCTAATAAAGATATTGACTGAAAATTAATTAAGCAATTAATTAATTGATTTTCTTGTTTCAGGGCGATTTCACATACAACGAACACAAATTAATCGATAAAAAAAATTATTTTCTGTAATAGTTTTATCTCAGGCGTGAAGAGAGGTAAAAATACTATTTTTAGAGGTAGTTATACATTTTTATGCTAAACTCCCATTGTCTAGAGGGTGAGTTTTCATTACATTCTATTTAAATAAAATATTTGCCATAAATTCCTCATTCTGAAAAGAATATTTTCTTCAAGTTGAGCGAAACTCGAATAAACTCACTAGCTCGCCAAATTTCGCCAAATCTTGCGGAGACGTATATTTCAGTTAAAAGTTAATAAAACTCATTACTTCAATCATTTATTACCAAAAATTCTATTAAAACATTTAATAATGGCTCATGACATTTGAATTTTACCAAAACTTGGAACTTTAATTGAATTAAATCCAAAATGGAATCGTTAAAAACTGCGAATACGTCAGAAATCCATTGAATCGTCAATTTAATATTCCAATTTTTAATTTATAAGAAGGGGAATAAGCAAAAAAGTATTCCTTTATGTGAAAGGGTACTGGTCCCCCTTTCCTAAACCGTTCAGAACATCCGAAAGCTGCGCAAGTATAGACCATTCTAATCAAAAATAGGACAGCACGTGTAGATCGTCATACGAATAGCCATAAGGAAAGCATTGCCAGCGAGATTCCCTGACCAGCCTTTTAACCGGAGGCACGTGACTCCGATCTTTTCTTCACGTTGTAACCCCTCGCGCGCTCTCTATATTATTCTAACTCTGTGGATACTTATATTACTCTACCTCAGTATAATGTCGAATCTATTGGCAGAGGACTTGTCGGCCGTTAGAATAATATCTATTATTAGATATTATTCTAACTCTGCGGTTTCGAGTGTCCCCGTGGGGATAGTGATGAATTTCCTTCCTTGTAATCTTCATCTCCACAAATAACTAGTCTTTCAATGAATCTTGAAATATATATCTCATTTCAGTTTTGCCGCGTTGTTTCTCAAATTATTCATTACAGATTCACCAAAATGCATATATTGCGTGTGTTTACGCTATTTAAAAAACACATTAGCTGGAAATATTAAAGAACTATAATCTTCATTTTGAACATTCTTTTCCCCTTAATGGGACGTATCGAATTTTTAAAATTAATTGAAGACACTAAACTAAAGACCTATGACGAAGAAACACATGTTATACAGGCTGTCCCATCAAGACCGCCCAAACTCTGCACAGCCAGATTCCTCACTTGGAATACATAAAAAAATGCCCAGAGAACTACCTGTCCGACCTAGAACTCCTTAATACACAGTATATGAAGGCGTCTTAGTCCGACCCATAGTTTTCGAGAAAAATGCGAAAGAAAAGTATGACGTCATATCTTGTGCTATATCAAACGGCGGCTTGACGTCATTCCACGGCGCGTGCATGCATGCCTCGATGTAGATCTTTTGAACATCTTCCTATGTAAACATGCTAATACCGATAGTTCATGTTTCCAATAAAGTTTTTTTTTCCCTCGCATAGGATATATGACGCCATACTTTTCTTTCGCATTTTTCTCGAAAACTATGTGTCGTACGGGTACAGTTCTCTGAGCATTTTCTATGTATTCCAAGCGAGGAATCTGGCTGTGCAGAGTTTGGGCGGTCTTGATGGGACACCTTGTGTATGTGGATAAGCGTGGTTTGTTTGGTCTTAGTCAATCCATAGTGGTGGTGGTGTGTGTGTGTGTGCGCGCGCCACAACGGCTTCAATTTTAGTACCTCGACCCCACCTCCAGGGAATTCTAACCTCCATGATTCCATCCATTCACAATAGCAAATAAACTCCTTGCGACACAATAACCCGGAATTTTCCTTAACCAAACGATACGAAGAATAACCAACGATACCTTTTGTCGAAGAACTTGACTGACGGCGTATCATATCATTCCCATTGAAACTTTTAACACTTCAATCACATCTGCCTGATATATCTACGTTTTTCCTAAGAAAGCCTATTCCAGAATAGTCTCTCTTCATAGCTCAAATCCCTGCGCACCCAATGGTGTTCTAGTGATTCTTCTCTGCACTCCCCTTTATCAAGTTTTTAATCCATCTGGAGATATGACCTTCAAACCGTACGGCATACTCTTAGCCAGGAAGAATCAAGCAATGGGAAAGTGGGATTATGACTTAAGAGGAATGCGAAGAGACATATCTGAATAGATATCCGAATACTCTGCCATTCTAGCCACAGTGGAACAATGGTTAGAAAACCTAAGTTGCTCATCGATGTTAATTTCCAAATCAGCGAGCTTAGACACATTTTGAATATTTTTGCCGTTCAACTCGTAAACGAAACGTGAGTTGTTCGAACCAAAATGAGCGACCACGCGTTTATCAACGATAAAAGTCATGCTCCATTCATTTGCCCATGCTGTGGCCTCATTTAATTTGGAGTAACTCCCTATCGCCGGGATTCCACATTACACCCATTAGTTTCCCGCCATCTGCGAATTTGCTACCAGCCCCATCGATACCTTGATCGAGTTTATCGATAAAGATTGAAAGACGCATGGGACCTAGAACACATCCTTGTGGGACTCCATTAGTGGAGCAAGTACAATCAGAAAAATTCCCGTCTATACCATGACCCATTGAAACATACCCGATAACAATGATTCTATTCAATCCAACAAGTTGCTCCTAACCTCATGGGGTTCGTATCGTCTTTATTGGGGGCGGGAGGTTTTCTCAATTGTTACGTCGATCAATAACTCTCGGGTACAAAATCTGGCGCAGACGTTAATTACTCTTGAGCTCTTTTGGGAGCACTCGCGATGCTTGAGATCAAAAGGCTGAAGATGGCTTGAATAAATTATCATCAAAAAAAGTATAGGCTTCTTGTCTATGCTAAATTTCGTACACAAGAGGCACTTGTATTGATCTTCAATCTTCCTGTTCGATGTGCTAATGTAAGACGGTCCGGTAGGCCCCAAATCCCTACGAGCGGATCTTCCAGTTAGAAAGTCTCATCACAGTACAAACACTCATTATAATTCATTCACTTCATTTCTAAAATATAGATGGCGGCACTGAAAATCAGACACAACACTAGATATGCACTCACACTATTAAGTACACACACTCACACTTCCGCCACAACTCAAGCGGTAGTAAATTGCCCATCGTGATAGACCTGAGTTGTGCTCGGTTCGGAAGAAAGAAAGGCTCAAATCCATTTATTTTTTTATCACTAACGTGTGATACATACGTTTGTATTGGATTACATACTGTAATTGTATTGCATACTATACATAGCGGTTGTATTGAATTAGCTCCTTGTTACGAGAGAAAAAAAGAAATTGCAGAGAAATAATTATTTCATATTCATTTCTGTCAAATTAAAAAAAAAAATGATTACCGCATCGTGACTACTACTACGAAACCAGACATGCACCACTTCCATATTACTCTGCGGAACTTATTACGAATTGGTACATGTTTTAATGTGTGTGTACGTATAGTGAACTTTCCGTGAAGTTTGTTTCTGTGTAATGCTTGTTCGTGTAGTGCTGCCATCTGCAATCAATTTTTTTTAAACATTTCATAGTTTTTCTCAATTCATAGTGATTGAAGTGTAATGAATGAATAATTATACCGTTGTAGAGGCCTGTTGTTCTCTGCGGCGAGACTTTTTAACGGGGAAGATCGGCTCGCATTCGTGCCTCGCAGTTGGGAACCGCAGAAAACCAACTACAGCCGACCACCACTGCGGCGACGGTGGGGTTTAAACCAGCGCCTCTGAACCCGGATATCGCATCGTGACTGTGATATAATGGGTTGCGTAGGCATAATTATCACGAAAACATACGCGAAATGGTGCTTGTGTGTCCTGAATAATGATTTTTTGTTTTTCGTACTATAGCTAGAGATCTCCGACCACTTCGCGAACTGGCTGGCCAAAGCCAGAAATTCGGACTGTGACCGGGTCAATTTATGACGAAATTGGGCAATTTGTGAACTCGCTTATTTCGGGCTTCGGCTCTAGCAGTTAACAGATGCATGTTGGGCTTCTGCCCATTGCTTTTTTTTAACACTGAAATACAAAGAACTAGCTTATATAAACAAAAAAGGATTAGCTTATAAGATAGAAAAAAAGCTCATGGATTCTTTTATCCATCAGAATAGCAAGTAATGTTGAAAGCACTGAAATGAATAATGCATGAATGGGCCCGAAAGCATTCGCGGATCTGTAAAAATCTTCACATTTTTACATGATAGGATTGCATATAAGGTATCTGACGATAAGCTTCTTTGAATAAAGCTCCAACGATTTTCATCTCAACGAACTTACAAAAATCGTATTACGACTGAAAATTCTAAATTTATTTCGAAGATGAAACTTGAAAATTTTCAACATATCACGGTCCAAATAAACAGGTTTCGCTAATATACAGTCTGATTCCAATTGTTTGTCCATAGGACTATCTCTGCAAACGTTGACTTTATAAGCGTACTTCCAACTATGAAATGTTTTCAAATGACATGCGGTTTCTTAAAATGTCATAATTTTTCTGAAGGGTCGTATACATGAAAAAATAAGGAAATTAACTTTTTCGACAGTCTCCGCGTGCTACAACTTCCAGTTCGTAAAATGTAGAACCTGCTTCGAAAAAGTGATTCGCAGAAAATCCCTTATTTTTAAATAAAATATTTGCAGTGTTATTTACCTCCAAAATGATTGAGGGTGTGGATCATAAATTGAGAAAACCTGTTTTCGTGATTTGTGGCATAAATGTTCACACATGTTACACAAATGGTTAATTGAATTTAAAGTGTAAAAATTTTATTTAAAAAAATTTAATTGTCATTGTGACAAAAAATGTTAAATATTTTTTACGATTTTCAATACAATTTTCAGGATTTAATAATAAAGCCTTTCCACAGTAATATTGTTTCGCAACGAAACCACCTTTTCACTTGCCTTTCTCATGTGATCAGTGGTTTGGATATATTTGGAACTGCAACATTCAATGCATTTTTTATCCCTCGAAAACAGAGTTTTTATAACACATTATGTTTTTTCGGGTCTTTCATTTCATTTCTTGGTCCTCAAGACGTTGAATAATTACTAAAAATCATTTTGTCCAAGAATTATAAGAATTGTCATACACAGTGAGTGATGAAAAACATTTATCTATTAAATACACAGTAAAATAAATAACAATAGTAATAAAAAAAAAAGTAGTTGAGATCATTCCATTTGTATACAGTCCGTAAAAATGGAGATTTTCAAACAATAAAAACTTGCCAACGTAGCGATAAGTCGGTAAAACATAGTTTTTCATCCTCAATATCTCGATAAATATTGCATTAAAAAATACGGAGTTTATCAAATGACTGTTTGAAGCAGGTTCTACATTCCACTAATTGGACATTTTAGCACACGGGGACTGTATAGCAAGTTAATTTTTGTATTTTTTTTATTTATACGATACCTGAGAAAACAATTTGGGACACCATAATATCACCATGTTAGCATGGTGAAAAATATAGATATCCATACTGAAAGGAAAAATTGTCAGGAATGAACTGTGTCTCTTCTATACATATTATACGGTACTCCATTGGAAACTACGCAAATACCACATTTTCATTACAATCAATTTCAAAGAAAATAATGAATAACCGCCTGAAATGAATTATCAGTGAAATGGGGAAGAGGACAATTAATAATCTGTTCCGTCTGTTCCCAAATGATTAACTCGTTAAAAGATAGTGAAATTCTGACAAAGTTTAAAAGAAATTCGATTATAAATTTCCACGGATTTTTCGGAAATCCCATTCCGAAAACCACGGCTGCAGCATTGATGAAAGGAAAAACTCGAGTCCTAATTAATGAGTTGTTTCAATTACATTAAAAGCACCGAAATGAACATTAAAAAAAGATTTTCTTTTACTTATTTCCGTTACTACCTATTATTAAAGGTCGATTTCGCAGCAATTCTGAATGAAAGAGACAAACATCAAAAACGAATTTAGCTGAATCAGTTTATAAAATGAAAATAATTTGTGCTGAAATCCCCCGACTCTCTCAGATTTTCTCTTCCGAAGAGATTTTCTATTGCATTTTATATTCCTGAGTGAAGAGGCAACGAAATGCTTAGTTTTCTTTCCAATACAGTACACGCAAAGACTGGTCATAAAGTTTCTTTGCTGTTTTGAAGTAAGGGCCGTGATGGAAGCTGTAATGAATGAATTGTTGCGAGTGTCGGGAAAATTCCGTTGTTTGTTCTTTCAGCATGAGGTCGAGATATCTAGCATTCTTCAGCCGCAGTGGTTACGGTCATAATTAAACGGTGAGTATAATTAAACTAACACTGCTCCGTCTTATGTAGCGCACGCTGTGGTGGACGTATTTATTGAATCTTTCTTTTCCACCCATGGTTCATGTATCCTGTATACCAAGTTTCATCAAAATACTTCCATCAGAATGGGTGGTACATACGTCTGAGTAGTGGCAGTTTATTTATAACCACCCTGCATAGCATTAATTTCTCTTAAGAGAAAGACTTCTGACCCAACTCCATTGGTATCATTCATTCAAACCGAGCACAACTCGGGTCTATCTCGCCTAGGCAATTTACTACCAATTGAGTTGTGCCCGAAGTATGTGAGTGTGTGTCCTTTCCCCCAAATCTCCTGGGTCTCCCGCGAAAACGGTTATATACAATACTAGCTATAATACCCGGCGCTGCCCGGGTTTTCTTCAATGAGGACTTTTGGATCACGTGATATTTCCCTCTTTCTTTGAGGAACATGCAAACCGTGTTTAAGTTAACCGATATGGCGCCTCCCTGCACGACTCATGAAAGAAACAAATCTAGATTTAAAGAAACGTAGAAATGAATATACAGGGTTTTTCAAAAAAGAATCATCCGATTTAAAAAAATCATAACTATTCAGCTTTTAATCCATTTTGATCAAATAATGTATGGGTAGAAAGAGGGAAATCTCGAGTTTCACGCAGTTGCCGGCAGGTAGCGCTAACACTATTCCTTCAACCACCACTTCAGTGTTTGTCGAGATTGGATTTTCCTCCAGTTAGAAACCGATTCGGATAACCTCATTTTCCAGCTGGACGGGACACCACCACACTGGAGCTTGGACATTCGAGAATTTTTGAACAATCGCATTTCTAAACGATGGATCGGCCGAACGGGACCTGACGAGATTCAGTTGAACATCACTGTCCTCCAAAATCACCGGACCTCACAGTGTGCGATTACTTCTTGTGGGGGTTTATAAAAAGACTACGTTTATGTGCCTCGTCTTACAGCTACATTAGCCGAACTGAAGATACGCATAACAGTAGCCGTGGAAACAGTGGATGCAAAATTAATCTTAAATGTCTATGTGTTCAATATTTTTCGTAATATACGCATTTCAAATCGGGTGATTCTTTTTGAAACACTCTGTATTTTTATTTCCTTTTCCAAGGGGAGCCAAGTATTTCGATGCCCCTGAAGTTATGCATCTGCCTGTTTCTGCTTCAAAAAATGCTTAATTAAAGCTGTGGAATTTCTTCGATGTACTTTACGGGCCCATAATTAACTTTAAAACCTCCTAAACTATATGAGAATTTATGCAGTTGAATATTAAAAGATAATACGGAGACATTAATTTTCATGTTTGAGAAGATATAAATAAAAAGTTGAAATCAATGTTATTGCATGAATATCCAACTCAAAAGTAGGTCCGGCTAATTTTTTCATATTTAATTTTCTAGGCTTCATATATCTTTAAGCAAACTCAATATTTAAAAAATCGAGAATTCAATAAAATTTTTCTAAACTATTGATGTGGCGGAAAACCCCACTAAATTTCTGCATTTCTACAGTTAAATCGGCAATTTTAACACTGATTTCTATGGAAATCATCCTTTGCCTGACCCTCAAAATGAAGCTGATGATGATTCTGACGTCTATTCAAAAAGCCTCATTACTGGGAGGATTGGAAATGTGTCAAACCATCATAAAGGCATATACACGTCTGAAACACTTTGCAAGGGAACCACGGTAACCAAAGTAAACGTCCCGAAAGTTGAGGCGAAAAAATCATTGTTGCCCGACAGTTTTTCGCCCATTTCGGTGATTCGCCCTGCTCTGACGAACTGTTAAAGTAGCCTATCGTTCAAGTCACTCCCGTTTGGTACACATGCAAAATTTGGCGACGATCGATCTAAAAGTGTAGATTTGTATAGAGAACACGCACACACACACACTCATACAGAAAATCAATTTTATATATGTAGATATCACATCTCACAAAATACACGAAGCTTCCTCGCCACATTTGGCCATTCGTTGCCGAGTCTTCAAAGTTCAAAAGCCTCGCGAGCAGTTGCCTAATAAGTGCGGTTTTCAGTGAGATGCCTCGCGACAGTTGCCCATGCGGCGCAGCTTTTGCCCTTTCGAGTAATGTCGATTGGTAGCAAATTGTCGTATGGCGATATGACCGATGTTGATGAGCGGTGGGAAGTGAAGTTTCAGAGGGCTACATATCTCGAGCGCATGATGAAAGAACCAGATTCCCCATCAATCCATCCACTACATCTTTCTGCTCTGCCCTTCAAACCAGCAAAGAAACTTAATGACGTCTCTGCATTTCAGAGTTAAGTTTCATAAAGTTCTTCAATGAAGGAAGGAAAAAACAAACGTACGGGGTCGCAAAATCTTAGAATAGATATTTTCTTTCTATCGGCCAATAACACATCAAGAGAAGATAATTTTAGGATATTTATGCCGAAATGAGCTTCGGAAAGAAATTAACTACGTATTTGATTACTTCTTGACCCATACATGCAGCTCATAAACACTGTGGAATTTCTAACGAATCAGTTACATGCCGGAATGTATTGTGTGCGTGTATATCTTACGCGATAAATGCGGTAAATCTATTTAATAAACAAAATAATCGGTTATTGTGCATAATCGCCGAGGATTTTAGTAAGTTTGATAAATTTTCCTGAATTTATCCCTTTTACTGGCGATTATGCATAGTACCGAAGCGTCGTTAGTAAATTTAATGAGTACTAAAAAAAAAGTTTTCACTTTTACCAGCGATTATGCATAATACCCAAGAGTCGCGTCGTTGATAAACATGATTAATCATACTATGTGATATACATGATTCATTCATGTATTGTATCCTTATATCGAGGTACGATCGTAAAATTTTTTATCTTTACATCGTGGTCTGACTATATTCATCATACATATTAGGCAGTCATCACACATATAGTTGTAGGCCCGGTGTTCTCTGTGGCGAGTCTTTTTAACAGGGAGATCGGCTCGCATTTCCGCTTCGAATTTCGGAACCCCCCTTTTACAGCTTTTCACCCTTTTTTTACAGCTTTTTAATATTTTTACAGCTATTTAATATTTTTACAGCTTTTTAATATTTTTACTCCTCCTTAAAATAACATTTTTGGAGCGGCAAAAGAAACACATAAATAGAACTATTTGCGGGCCGGGTGATTATAACCGGTTATTAGGCATACTTACCAATAGTCTTGGTAAGTTTGGTGAATTTATCGCTTTTACGGCAAAAATGCATAATACCCAAGCGTCGTTGGTAAATTTGATAAATACTAAGAACATTATCACTTTTAGCGGCGATTATGCATAATGATCAAGTGTCTTTGGTAAATTTGGTAAATGCTTGAAATTTATCGTCTTTATCTGCGATTATGCACGATACTCTAGTGTAATTGGTGAGTGATAAATATATGTGAAAAAAAAATCCAAATGAGGCTCTAGTATGTGTGATGATTGATCATGATCGATGAGTGATCGTGTGCGTAGAACGATGCAACCCACACGGATAAAGGACTTAAATCCCGAAAGGGACAGAGCCTGGGTCCTGTCTGGTCTGACGGTATGTGTGATGAATATAGTAGGACCCGATATAATGATAAATTTTACGATCGTACCGCCGATATAATGATACAATACATGGATGAATAATCATGTTTAGTATATAATTTAGTACGATTTATCATGTTTATCAACGACAAGAAGACTTTTGGATACTATGCATAATCGCTGGTAAAATTAATTACTTAAGGGAAATAGAAGGTGTATTTTTATTCTACATAGACTCATTATTTATATGACATGTATTTGTAAATTTATTTCATTATTTCAGCTCTGATGATTCAAATTTTCACAATGAATACATATTTTATTCACAGTGAATACATATATTGAAATACATATTTTATTACATAAAATTTATACTAACATAGCATACGGTTTTCGGGAAATGGCTTATATATGTTGTATATATGTTGATGTCTTGTCCTTTCTAGGTGGTTTTTGTTTTGTCTTTTAAATGTATTATGCGTATGTTTTTGCAAATAAAAAAAAAACCATCAAACTTACCAAAATGCTCGGCGATTATGCATGATGACCGGTTATTATGTATAACTGGATTTATCACATTTACCATAGCAGCTGTATAAAATGAGCGAAATATTCCGTGGACCAGGCAGCGGTTTTCAGTCTTTGGAAGCCCGTGGTCCAGTTTTATTTGTTTTTGTAAGTGGAAAGACCCTGTTGAACACACACGACCAACGGAAAATGAATAGGGAAAAGGAAACAACTAACGCGGCCTAGTACGGATGATGTCACGGCCTGATACGGGGCCGCTGCCCGGAGGTTGAAAAACCACCCATCTAGTGAAAGGTTAAAAAGAAATAACGAACCTCCGTCATGAAAATGTGTGCCACATGTTTTACAAAACATTAATCACATGGAATACCTTAAAACACGAAAATAATAATATAATAAAGTATAATTAATTTTCTATATTGCCCAGCTCATTGAAACTAAAAATATTTTCTCATTATTACTGTCATTTCCGTTGCTCTAGAAACCGGAGAAATATTCAAAGAATTTCATTAAATACTTAAATTCCGAAGAGGAAGAAAAGCAGCAAAAAAAAGCGGGGTTTAGGAATAAGAAAAACAGAAAATTTTATTATTTTTGAAATAATTGTTCAACTCAAGAGATAAGACTGGTTTTCTTTTGTTTAAATTAAATCCTACGTCGTGAAATATGATTCAAATTCATTTTTTCTTTTCTGGCAGAGAAATCGCATTTTTAGAAACATTTCTTATACAATCAAACTCCTGCTATCTATTTTATATTTAAGAAAGTATTAAATAATATTTATTAGATTTATTTTTAAAAATAATAATAATTTTTTCCTTTTCTTTTCAAGAAGGAAAAAGAACTCGGAATTCAAATAATTTTGAAAAAATTGGAGTTTTTTTTGTTTTCTCTCTCTTTCTTTTAAATTCAGTGTGTCGTTTCTTCATCCAATATCGATCCTGATTTCTGCATATAGGCGAGTTATGTATTTCTCCAGAGCTTCGAATTTAAAAGGCCCGTATTGGAATAAAATGAATTTGGTTACTTAATTTTATGTATGTTCCTGACCGTGGGAACCGAACAATATTTGCCCAGAATCCACTCAAGTCAAATTCAGACATTTATGGTCCTTATTCACTACCATACACAGTCGGCCCGCTTAGCCGCTGTGGTGGTCGAGTGGTCGTAGTGACGGACTCGCATCACGAGGATCCGGGTTCGAACCCCACCGGTGCCAAAGTGGTGATCGGCTGAAGTTGGTTTTCTGTGGTTTCCAACTTCAAGGCACGAATGTGAGCCGATCTCCCCGTTTAAAAGTCTCGCCACAGAGAGCTACAGGCCTACAACGTAACAAATATTCAATCATTACACTTCACTCACAATTTGAAGTATAGCTGGCAGCACTGATATATCAAGCGCAACACTAGCTACACACTCAGACTGTTAGGTGCACTCACTTTGTTCCAGACTCTGCCACGAAGCTGGGCTGGAAGAGATCTCGGCAACGGGATAAGTCCAGTGGTAGAGCCCCTGGCGTTCATTCATTCAGTCGGCCCGCTTAATCGGGTAACGGATGATCTGATACCCCGCATATAGGGCCTACTGATAAAATCCCCTGGAACCAAAATTTTCCTCATAGAGACAACGTTTAAATTCCCCGCTTAGTGATAATTTCTAAAACGTTTCCCAACTTAATAGAATATTGGAATTCATACGACAAATACATATATATATCAACCTATCACCAACTATGTACATAATCTTTTTATTGAACAAAGTATTCAGAAACTACGTAAAATACGTATGTAAGCAGCTAAAACATGAAAAATCCGGAATTGGTGCCCTGTAATGTCAAAATTATCTCCAGTACATTTGATTATTTTATTTTTGTTCTTTGTTTGGCCCATAAACTAACTAACTTTTTGAATAAGGGAGAGAAAAATGCACAAGCCATGGATTCATGCAATGCCTTGAAATTAGAAAAAATTACGCGAAAAGTAAAAATATTTCAGTATGTGAAACAGATTGAAAGTTTTGAATGCAATAATAATAATAATAAAACCCGAACTGAAATTACCAAAGAGCAATGGAATTTCTGAAACTCGGGTGTTAAGCATTATAAAAAAACGTGGATGAAGATTTGTGAAAGAACGGAAGCTCTTGATCACAAAAAAAAAAACGGAAGAGGAAAATCTAATTTTTACGGTGCCGACTAATTTCTATTGCAATGGTTTTATACTGAAAAGCCAAGGGAATCATCAATCAACCTCGCCATGATTAGGCAAAAAGCTGGGGAAATCGTCAAAGATTTCTAAAACTCCGGAAAAATATAAAAACATATGATAATTGAAATTTCAATTCGAAGATTCATTTCTGTTTATTTTCTCTCACAGCATTGGGCTAATTTGCTTTTCGAATTCATTTTCGTCCTATATATGTTACGGTAAATGCGGCGGTTATTATACATTATAACAGGTTATAATTAGGGCTGTCCGATTAATTGTTAATCGCCGTTGAAAATTTTAGTTGAATTAATCCACTCGATCAATTCGATTGAAATGTTTTATAAAAGTTTGTGAATTAAATCGATTTTTTTTTTTAAAAAAACCGATTAGATGCGATAAAAATCATGTTCTATACAGAAAATTTTGGATAAGTGACCGTATTAAAAAATATTCGAATCAATATTTCGATAAAATTATATTAAATGAAAATTGGTGATTTCAGTTTCAAATTGAGTTTTATGAGAGTGTAGGTGTCGCTGTTAAAGTTCTGCATCAAATGAGTTTTAGAAGACGACCAAAATTTATGGTCTCTCCTATGAACAGCAGTTTTTCGTATTCTTGGAAGTATCAGGTTATCTCCTCACAAGTGCCATTCGAGAGGAGTTTCCAGGAAAACAAGCAACTGTATAATCGGAAGTAGTTTCGATATCAGTGAATAATAATCAAAAGTAACCGGTTTTTTTTTTTAAATACGAGAAGAGCCAAGTGAAAAAGTTACAAGTTTAGGCAACTATGTTCAGCATTATTAAATTGCTTGAAGCTGGCATCCTTAATTTCTTAAACCTATTCCTACATTTATTTACATCTACCGAATAGGTGAGTGAAATGAAAAAAACGTATTTTTATAGCATCCATCAATATTATATGGTCACAAAAATATTCGATTAATCGATTAAAAATTTTTATCGATTCCCAGCCTTAGTTATAATGTATATTTATCAAGCAATTTGGTAAGTCTCGTAAATTTCTCTAAATTAATCACTTTTACCGGCGATTATGCATAGTAGCAAGCGTCATTGGTGAATTTGATTAATTCCCATAAATTATTCATTTTTGGAATAAGCGTCGTTGGTGAATTTGATTAATTTTCCTAAATCTCTTTTCCGGCAATTATGTAGTATCCAAGCGTCGTCAGTGAATTTAATAAATACTATAAGCTACAGAACAAAGTAAACCGGTGATTATGCATAATAACCAAGCGTCACGTCGTTGGTAAACATGAGAAATCGTACTAAATAATATACTACACATGATACAAATACAACGCCACAACAGGCAAATTGCCCAACGAGGTGGCTGACTTAAGAACATCATGGATCCCCGAGCCATTTTTGGAGGCCCTACCTACTACTGCTACACCACACATGCACCCCCCCCCCCGGGGAACCCCCAACGAATCGGTACATGCGGGAATGTGCGTGTACGTGTAGTGAAACCTGACGTGAAGTTTTTTGTTTCTCTGTAATGCTTGTTATGTGTAGTGCTGCCATCTGCCACCAGTTTTTCTAACTAGAGTGAAGGGTTATGATTGAATGATTTATCGTTGTAGGACTGTTGCTCTCTGTGGCGAGACTTTTTAACGGGGAGATCGGCTCGCATTTGCGCCTTGAAGTTGGGAACCACAGAAAACCAACTTCAGCCGACCACCACTGTGGGGTTCGAACCCGGATCCTCGCATCGCGAGTCCGTCACTATAATCACTCGACCACCACAGCGGCGTGGTGGAATTATCATACAATACATGATAATTCATCATGTATTGTATTATTATATCGGGATACCATCCTAAAATTTGTTATCATTATATCGGGGTCCTTCTATATCCATCGCACATACTAGACTCATTTGGAAATTTTTTTCATATTTATCAAACTCACGAACTACACTAGGGTATTATGCATAACCAGATAAAGGCGATAAATTTCGTGTGTTTGTCAAATTGACCAACGACACTTGGTTATTATGCATAATCGTCGGTAAAAGCGATAATGTTTTCAGTATTTATCAAATTTATCAATGAGGCTTGGGTATTATGCATATTCGCCGGTAAAAGAGATAAAACTTACCAAGACGATTGGTAAGTAAGCATAATAACTGGTTATTACATATATATATAATTTATCACATTTACAGCGACATACATATCACAAGATATTCTAACTGCCTTTGGCGCTGATAATGGTGTGTTATTATGAACATTAAACTAAAAATCTATTTAATTTACTTTGTTCTGATATATTTCTGCTCGGATAATGTGATAACTATATATATAGTCTATTTTTTTCAATATAAAATCTATGCTACGGTATGAAACTGCAATGGTTGATGGCACATATCGCAGCAAATCCGTCGGAAAAATATCATATGTTTCTGGTGAAGTGCTGTTGTGCACTCTCCAAAAACACCCTTGACCGCACATTCTATGATCAGAAATGCTTGTTCAAATGTCTCATATCACGTCTTAAAGTTTGTCCCATAAAATTTAAAATCCCCTCGTACTACCTGTGAAAAAGTCATCAATGAAGTAGCGCCCCTTCCGTCACCCATCAAATAAAACTATTACAATTCTTCAATTCAAATTAGCAAACGAATTTTGATTAATGTGGCGTATGAAAAGAGTAATATATATTATGTTAATATTTTAGGAACATAATATTAGTTAAATTATCAAATTTGTCTCGAAATTTTAACAGTTGTTATTTGTATGCGGAAAAACAACGTTAGTAAAACTCGTAATATATATTCATCTTAATCTTTCTGTAATTGTAATCAAAAACAATGTAAAAAGCAAAACACTTTGCAAGTTTTTCTTTGTTCTACCCCGCACAAATAACAACTGTTAAAATTTCGAGGCAAATTTTATAATTTAATTGATAATATTATAGACTGATAATATTATACAATTTGATAATATTATTGTTCATAATATATTAATTAGTATGATATATTGTGTTTTTTTCATACGGCACATTAATGACAATCCGGTTGCTAATTTCAATCGAAGTAGAAAAACCACCTATCAAATAAAGTTATAACAGTTTTATTTGATAGGCGACAGAAGGGGTTCTACTTCACTGATGTCTTTCTCATATGTAATATAATACTGTACTGTATAAATGTTTTCAATATTTTCTAGAAGGCATATTTTTGCTGATATTTCATTTGCCCGTTTTACCGCCCAGTAATTTTTACATTGCGTGATCCGAATCGTTTGTTAAACCTATGAAACCAACCTTTACTTGCATAAAATTCTTATGAAATAGATTTTTCATCAGCCCTTCTCTTTACAAAAGAGTAAATTCTTTTCGCCTTCGCCCGTTATAATATTACAATCAATTCGAATACCTTTCTTGTAGCAGTGTTGTACCCACAAAAAAAAAACTGCATTTTTTTTTTTTACGAGAAACACGTGGATTCCGTAGGAGATGCAAAGTTTTCGCTGCCACAGGTACAGCTACAGCCACAGCTGATCGAATTTCAGATTCCATTTTCTTGATATATCTCACCGTAGATTCGTTGATTCCGCAATGGCGTTCCACAACGGCAATTGACTTATTTTCGCCAATCATAGTCAATACATCCAATTTTTCTTGTAAAGTTTTCACTTTTTTTTTGGTCTTTTCGAAATATCATTATCAGTATTCATCAATAGCACTTAGACAAATGAGTCATCCTAAACACGCACAACTCAAATTTTGTGAACAAAACATATGAATGACGATTGCTGTGTTGCAAAAAATATTTTCCAATAAAGCAAAAGAAAAAACCCGCGAACACCGGAATTTCAAGTACGGGGGGGGGGGGCCGACTTTACTCAAAAAATTACCCATTTTACCAGCGATTATGCATAATACCCAAGCTTCGCGTCGTTGGTAAACATGATATATCGTACTACAGTCCACGATCGTTAAAACAACCCCGCGTTATAGCGACCTTCCCATTACGAAGACCGGTAAGAAAAGTGCAAATGTTTTCATGTAACGACTGTGCTATATGTTTTCCTTCTGATATAACGACCTTGCAATATAACGTCCGTTTTCCGTGGACGATGGGGGGTCGTTATAACGAGCGTCGACTGTATATGTTACACTATTCATGATTACTCATGCATGTATTGTGCCATCATATCGGGGTACGATTGTAAAATTTATTATCATTATATCGGGATCCGACCATATTCATCACATACTAGACACATTTGGAATTTTTTTAATATTTATCGAATTCACCAATTACACTAAGGTATTATGCATAACCACAGGTAAAGGCAATAAATTTCAAGCATTTATCAAATTTAACAACGACACTTATTATGCATAATCGGAAGTAAAAGTGATAATTTTTTCAGTATTTGTCAAATTTATCAATGCGGCTTGGGTATTATGCACCTTCATCGGTAAAAGTGATAAATTTAACAAACTTACCAAAGCGATACGATTGATAAGCATGCATAATAACCAGTTATTTATGTATAATAACCTTTTTATCCCTAAAAGGCGAAATAACCATAAGTCCGCCTCAGCCTGTTCATTATTCTAAAGCAAATAATGGAATAGAAATATGAACAGTATTTAACAAAGAAAAGACTTACATTTCTGTTATCTTCTCCCGTTCGTCTTTAGATGTCAATATTGGGATGGAATCCAACGTGTCTTTCCTCTTGCAGTCCAGAGTGTCTTTCTTATGGCACCAACAAATCTCACAAACTGTTGACCTATAATCCGTTTTTAATCCGCATGATGTTGCGAAGTAGAACATCAACACTATCGCACACATTTCGGTGACACGGGAGACCGCCATCATCACGAAACTAGTTATTTTTTCGCTGGTTTCGTGATTAAATATTTGTTTTCTTTGTGTGATGTTATATATTATATATATGTTATCGTTATATTCCTGATTTTCCAGAATCGACTTTATAATTAATAATAATTGTACATCTTCTGTGGAATTTCTAAAACTTCGAAAATAATTTTATCTAAGGAAAAATTCGAGCTTATTAGGTGGGTTTTCCATGATCACTGGTGAAGGAAACAATCGTTGAATTGTTAATTATGCAAATTTAAAATTATTATTCAAGAAAAAATATATTTGCAAGAGTCACTTTGTAGAATTTAAGAATTTATTGAGTTTTTACTTTTTAAATTAAAACAATTGGAGATAGGAAAAGTTTGATTTTTTCAGGAATTTCAAAAACTCAATTCAATGATTTTTAGAAACTGAATTCAATGGTTTCAAAAACTGAATTCAATGGTTTCAAAAACTGAATTCAATTATTTTTAGAAACTGAATTCAATTATTTTTAGAAACTGAATTCAATTATTTTTAGAAACTGAATTCAATTATTTTTAGAAACTGAATTCAATTATTTTTAGAAACTGAATTCAATTATTTTTAGAAACTGAATTCAATTATTTTTAGAAACTGAATTCAATTATTTTTAGAAACTGAATTCAATTATTTTTAGAAACTGAATTCAATTATTTTTAGAAACTGAATTCAATTATTTTTAGAAACTGAATTCAATTATTTTTAGAAACTGAATTCAATTATTTTTAGAAACTGAATTCAATTATTTTTAGAAACTGAATTCAATTATTTTTAGAAACTGAATTCAATTATTTTTAGAAACTGAATTCAATTATTTTTAGAAACTGAATTCAATTATTTTTAGAAACTGAATTCAATTATTTTTAGAAACTGAATTCAATTATTTTTAGAAACTGAATTCAATGGTTTCAAAAAATTGAATTCACAAATTTTTAGAAACTGAATTCAATGATTTTTTTAGAAACTGAATTCAATGATTTTTTTAGAAACTGAATTCAATGATTTTTTTAGAAACTGAATTCAATGATTTTTTTAGAAACTGAATTCAATGATTTTTTTAGAAACTGAATTCAATGATTTTTTTAGAAACTGAATTCAATGATTTTTTTTAGAAACTGAATTCAATGATTTTTTAGAAACTGAATTCAATGATTTCAAAAATTGAATTCAATGGTTTCAAAAATTGAATTCACAAATTTTTAGAAATTGAATTCACAAATTTTTAGAAATTGAATTCACAAATTTTTAGAAACTGAATTCAATGATTTTTTATTTTCTATAAATAAAAAAAAGTTATAATTCAATACTTTTTTTAGGGAATCAAAATTTAATGAAAATTTTTGAACCTTAATTCAACGATTTTTCAAAGAAATCGTTTAAATTCAGTATTTTCATACAGAAACTGAATTTAATAATTTTTTTAGAAATCGAATTCAGAAAAAAAAGAAGTTCAACAAGAACTAAATTTGATCACTTTTTTTAAAGCAAAACTCACGTTATGAATGCTAATTTCAATGAGCAGAATTTAATTCATTTTCAAAAAGATAAATGCGGTAAGATTTAAATTCATAATTTTTTAGCTGGATTAAATTTAAAATATATTTGAGAAATTCAAGATTTTTCATATTTTCAATTTACTGCCTTACATGATCGTTGTATAATCTCACGTGCGATGAAAAAATCTTCACAGTTCAAAAAAATAGAGCAAGTCACTTTTTTGTTTTTAAATCCGATTCACTGAATTCACCAATTCCAGTTATCCGTTGGTTACGCCAACCCGGAAAAAAGTCGGTAATTTCCGGCCGGGAGTAGACTGTTTTCCAAGAGGACTACCGCTTCCGGACGTCTTCAGCCGAGTCCTCTCTTCATCACACTGATACCTAAAAGTTCTCCAGAGACAGGCTATTCACGCGAACGCCCACGTGCTAATACGACAGTGTTATGAAGTAAACACCACACAAGATTCAACGTACAGTCTTATGAATAAAAACCCCCTCTCTCTAGATGCGCTTGTGAATCGTGATGTATTGAGCGCCATCTATCGGCTGGCTGTCAAACTAGATTCTCCCATCAACAAATCGTGGTTGTTTTTTTTGTCTCTATTAAATTAAAAAATTTTACTCTCTTCTTATTTTGTTGTTTTTCTTTTTTTGTGTCCTTTTCCCCCTCTACCTAATTTTTTCCCATTGTAACATTTTTTCACCGTTCTGTAAAAAATCTTGAAAAAATGCACAGGGCTTTCTTATTAGCAACATGGGCTCCCCGGGCCAAAATATTTTTCTACTTCCCTACCTGTTGAATTCTTGAAAATTTCAGTTATTTCTCATTATTGTGAGGCCCTCCTCTTCTCTTCAGACCCCCGGGTGGGCCCATGTGTTAAGACGACACCGGAAATCAGGATTTCTTAAACTTTTCAGCCACGACGTAAAATCAGCAACAGGATCAACTTCGCGACCCATATGACTGTTTTTCGAAATTGATGAAACCAGTGTCGCAATAAGAGCATTTATAACAGGGCTGCGAGTAGATTTTTTATGATCCATCTCGGAAGCCCATGCGAATCAAGTTTGGGTTGTTTAACATTGCTCAAGAGCGACTGGGTATCAATGGATTTTTATCGCCCATCTCGGAAGCTCCTGCAAATCAAGTCTGAGTCATGACCCGTTGAGTACCTGTCTGTTTGTGGATTTCTATGACTCACGAAACAAATTTTGTTAGTGACAAATAGCTCAAGAGCGTTGGCTGTTAGTGAAATTTTATGACCCATCTCTGGAAACCCTTTCGAAACAAGTTTGGGTAGCGGCTCATAGCTCAACATCACCACTGTTAGTGGATTTTTATGACCCATCTCGTAAACCTCCAACGAATCAAGCTTGAATAGGGATAGCACCGAGTCCCCGGTTGTTAATTTTGATTGTTCGGATGTAGAAAACGACCCACCTTGGAAGCCCCTGCGACCCACGTATGGGATCTCGACCCATAAGTTACTTTCTTATGTCAATTGGTTGTTTTTCAAAAAGTTTTTAAAATGTGTTCAGAACTTGTCATTCACGCCCAGGGCCATATAATAAGGGCTGTCTCATAACGTACCGGAGTCGGTACCAGCTGACGTCATCGCCCCTGGCAAAATCGGTAAATTGCCATTGGCTACCTTGGTATTTCAAGGTAACGCTTCAGTTAAAAAAAGTGTTACAGTTATAAGACTACGCCAAATAGCGTATTAAAGACAAAGCGTATTATTAATACGCTTTGGACTACGCCCTTTGAGCCAACGCAGCAAAAGCAACTTTAAGGAGATGAGACAGCCCTTACTATACAGCCCTAGTCCACCCAGTGCTTTTAGTTGGAAAAAGTCATAGTATATGTTTTGACACATAAATTCTCCCCACACGACTTGGCAATTTATGTTTTTTTTTTTCCTTTCATAACATGAAATCTATTCGATTTTTTCTAATATCAACGTCACCCTCAGCAGCTTCCGAATGGCTTAATCTGAATCTCAATGGCTTCAAATTTAACCTGATTGAAATTCCTTAACTGTATTTAATTAAAAACATTCAAGAACAGCCGTGTATTTACTCGTAAATATCTTGGAACGAAGCTACTGGTTATTCTATCATTGGAGATGTCCGCCTGAGAAACAAACGATTCCCGTTTTAATGGCGAACACAACCTGGAACTGACGCTTAACAGAAAATTAATGACTGGGGTCAAGCGACACTCAAGTCGACGCTGTCACTTGGAACGCTGTATCGCGAAAGATGCGAAGATGTTGCGTTTTCTCTCCAAACTTCTGTTCCGCGAAGTAAGCGTCTGCTGCGGGTCTCCGAAAACGTAAGTTTTGGGGACATTTTATTGAATTGAAAATGAATGACCAAAGATTAAGCCTGAGTATTACATCGAAATATTTCTGTAACACTGGGCAACAATGAAATTGCGTCCGACATGAAAATATTCAATTCCGAATTATTTTGACCAGCTGAACACGAATATCGCCATGTAAAGAGTTATATAAAACGTCTTCGTGGTGATAACGTATATTATTGAAATATTACAATATATCGCCATGAAAAGTGTCACAAAAATGCTTTATGGGCGGTATCTGTGGACAATAGTGAAAGTGCAACTGACATGAAAATACATTATTCTGAATGGTTTTGACCTGCTGAGCACGAATATCACAATGAAAAAGTTCTATCGGCCTTTTTTGGAGATATTACCGTGTAAAGTGTTAAAAAAGTACTTTTACGAGCGGTGTCTGTGGACAACAATGAAATTGCCGACATGAAAATAGCCAATTGCGAATGGTTTTCATCTACTGAACATGAATGAACTTGAAAAAGTTGTATCGGGATTTTTTTTTTTTTCTTTTGAGATATTACCATGTCAAGAATGAATTAACTAAGTGCTGTAATATACAGGGCAGGCAAAAAGTCCGTACAAACTTTAGAAATGAATAAAAACCGGAAAAAAACCGAAATAAAAAACGGCTTGCCGGGTCAGCATCGCTAGGTCACGGGAATTTTTTGACAGGAAAAAAAACGGAATTTTCTAACAAATAAAAAAACGCATCATCCAATTGGGTTGTAGGAAGAAAAAAATGTCAAGAACTATTGCTCTTACCTATTTGCGAGTTTTCTGTGTACTTATGAGGTTTTTTTGCATATATTTATGATTTTTTTTCCATTGCATTTCAATTTGTTGTAATATTACATGTGCATTAAATGTGCAACTGTAAAAAACAAACCAGAGCTAATCCAGCTTTTTTTTATGGTTAGATTCGTATTAAGCACACCGAATTACTTGGGAGTTGACTCTTTATTCGGGAAAACAGTTACGCAGAAAATTTCAGCCACCATTTTCATCGCAGCCATCTTGTCGGGCATTTTGCCTGATGTGGCCTTGTATTTGTATTTAGATAAAATAAATTCTTTGGAGTCGCATAGCGTGTGTTATGTATATGCTGTATCCCTCTTGTATTTTTTTCTTTCTTTTTTTTGTATTTTTTGCAGAAGTTGTGTGTAATGTGTTTGTATACGTGTTTTGCAATTACAGCGGAACCTTCTTTAACGGACGCTCCCCGTTAGCACATTTTACTACTACTGACGCCTCCCGTTAACGGACGCTTTTCTGATCACCGGTCCCGTTGAATAGGCCTTCAATGTATTTCACTCCCCTTTAGCTGTCACTCTCGATAGCGGAGAGTAAAATCACGCAAACTCTAATTTTTTCCAGATTCTAATTTGTGAATTTTTGTTCATAAACCGATAATTTATCATATTCAACGGTGATCATGTATAATCCTAAACTCGTATTGGTAAATATGTTAATCCGTCAATTAATTACTTGATTAACTAAACACAACTATAGTTCATGATTCCGAAAAATTATGGTGCTTTTTTTTTGCACATGCTACTATGAACATGCACTTATTTCAATTCAATTTTTGCAAAATATGTGTAGTGCAAGTATCATGCAGGATAAAAATTATGACTTGGTTTGATGAAGAGAAGAAAGGCTATAAATTTTTCTATATTTATCAAACTTTGCAGCTTTACTTAGGAATTATGCATAATCACCGGTAAAAGTGACAAATATAGTGAAATTTAATCAAACTTTCTTTATCGAGACGATTGATAATTTTGCATAACCACCGGTAAATCACTTTTACGCATAGTAACATGTAAGAACCAATTGCGACCGCGAAAAAAAACGCCGTATAAATGTGAAAGTCGTACAAACGTGGTTTTACTGCATTCGTACCTTCCCAATAGCGGACGCTTCCCGTTACCGGACAAAAATTATGGCTGTCCGTTTTTTGTCGAGAGGTTCTACTGTATTATTATTTTTTTACTCGGTGGAAGAATCGGTTTGTAGCAATATCGATTTCTGTATGTTGGCTTCTTTGCAGTATCATTATTATTGTAAGGTAGTAACATTTACAAGTTAAACTGAATCAAAAATGTTGTTTCATTCCTGGGAATTTAAAAGTTATACTGATAATAATGATGATGAATCAAAGAAAAATTATTTTTTGGGTGTTGTGGTTTTTCTTGTTGACTGTCAACACGTGTGTTGATAATATTCTTTACAAATTAGATTCGTCCTTCCAACCCAAACACGTGAGCTTTTTCCTCTCCTTTAGTAGCAGAGTTTAAAAGTCGTTATCTTCATAATGCTGTTGAGAAAGCACGCGTCATTTTAGTCATAAATTCGTTTTTCGATAAGGATGCCTAGTAACCCCATGCATATTTATCGTAATATGTGGAATGTCTCGAAATATTGATTCAGAACCAATTACTGGTCCCTATGAAGAGGAAATATGGCGATGGAAAGTTATTATGGAGAACAAAAATGACAAACGAAAAAATTCTCAAGCAAAGGCAAAGTGCGTGACGAAGTATTTATAAGTCAACCATGACACTGACTCACAGTTTACAATTTTGTAAATGGGTGACGAAAGCGAAGAACGAAATTTAACCTTCTATGGCCCGGTGTATATTTCCATACACCAGGCTAGCACATGGTCAAAAAACTCATTACGCATATTTCTTTTCCGAAATTTTTGGCATTTTAGATAATACATCTTTTAGTGTTATTTCAATGCCACTTTGAGGTCGTGTGGGCATTGTACTGGACTATCGTTCGTGGATCCAGGTTTGAACCCCATTGACGGAGCAGACGTGGTCGGCTTTTCAAAGCACTTAATACTTTACTTGTTGTTGTCACAGAGAATTTTTTATTATCTGGTTGAGTATATAGATACAGTAAAGCCTCCGTTAACGGACACTTCCCGTTAGTGGACACTTTTCTGATCCCCGGTCCAGCGGAACAGGGTTTTAATGTATTTCACTCCCCGTTGGTGGACAGTAAAATCAGACAAACTCTAATTTTTTCCAAATTCTAATTTATCAATTTTTGTTCATAACTCGAGAATTTATCATATTCAACTGAGATTATGTTTAATCTCACGCTCGAATTAGTAAATACGTTAAAATTTCAATTAATTACTTAAATTAATTGAATACAGCTATAGTCCAGGATGGTGAAATCGATGTCCAGTGATGTTAGTTCTGCTTGTACATGTTGGTATGTGTGAAGAAAACCAACATTACAAGACTCAAGAAAAAAAAACTCCCTATGCATTTCGACACGCTATGGGTGTCGTCTTTCGAGGATAAAAAAAAATATCACGCTCACCAAGGATCCCACTTGGATTGATTACAAAATCTTAACTCTCGGTTGCTCAGCGGAAAGAAAAAATATACGTCTGTCCAAGTCAAACGTCGTGACCAGAATGAAGCTGAGCGCCTGCGTGTAAGTCTTCTATAACGTCCTGATTGGCTGCTTGCGAAGTGGAGCTATCTGATCAGTATATTCCAATCTTCTTGCAATCTTCCTGCTCGTAATGAACTTAAGCCATGGCGCTGCGATCAGTGGTGTCGATTGCAGCACCATGGCTTAAGTTCATTACGAGCAGGAATCGTGAGAAGATTCGAATAGAAGTTGGGCTTCGGCTGAAGTTGGTTTCCCCAACTTCGCGTAACAGGCCTACACACACAACGATACAATTATTCAATCATTACACTTCACTCATAGTGTGTGTACGGTGTACATATACGGTATAATAATAGTAATAGTCTCATTGCGATCTGCAATATCACCAAGGGTTTCTTGAAACAGTACAGAAAAGGGTTCCATGAAACACTATCATCGAGGGTTCCGTGGAAAAGCATCGCTAAAGGTTCAGCGAAACACACTTACTTAATCATCAAGGATTCTGCGGAACAGTATCACCAAGGGTTTCATGGAGCAGTGTCACCAAGAGTTCCAAGGAACAGTCTTGAAGCGCATAATGATTCTGTGGAACATTCTCGTAGAGCACAAGGATTCCGTTGAACAGAATCACCAACAGTTTCGTAACCACCAAGATTCCCCCCTCCTCCTCCTCCTCCTAACTAAAACCTTGGAAACCTTTCCCAAAAAAATTACTTATTTCTGTCTCTTTTTTTAGATTACAGCCAATCTTTTATGTATAGCTGAAAATTTCTTTACGATTTATGTTTCCGTAAATTTCTATTGGTACCAGTGTCGTTTTAACGCATGGGCTCACCCGGGGGCCCTCAAGAAAAGACGGTCCTTAGAAAAACAAGTAGTAGTTGAATTTTTTGAGAGTTTTCCAGGTAGGGCCTCGGAAAAATCACTTGGCCCGAGAGCCCATGATGCTCTTAAGACGGCCCTGATTGGAACTTTATTCAAAGCAAAATCGTTGGAATAAAAAAAAAAACGGTCCAGAGATCTATATCAGTTCTACAACTCCTATAACATTTTTCACATATCCTCAAACTTTTCATTTCGCAACAAATCAATACCTGTTATTTCGCTCGCCTTTGGCACTTCATTTTCATTACTTTTTTGCATTACGCGCATTTTTTTTTTTCAAACAAGACCATGACAAACAAATTGGAAAGTCTTAAAAGGCTCATTACTTTTCTCAAAAAATAAAAAAATTAAAAGCAATACAAGTTCTTAATACTACTTCAAATCTTACTAAAATCTTTCCGTTCCGCCATATTTACTTCTCTTGCGAAATCATAGGGAAAAGTGTTCACGGGAATTCATTTCTGTTTTTTCTTATTCATAAAGAAGAGCATACACTTGTCATAACTTCCTTATTTCGCAATATTTCAAAAACGAATTGACATTTTCGGTGACATTTGGAATAAAAAAATGCAAATATATAAAAGGCAGAAGTTTTCTTATCCGAGGATGACGTCACTCTCCGCCATCCGTATATGAAGATTTTTTAACAGCCGGCTGTGATGCGAAGATGTATTTAGGAAAGACAGAGGAAAATCCAGCTTCCCTTGCGAGGAATCGAACCTACGTCCTCTCACTTGTTCAAAAAATGTGCTCAAAGGGCGTTAAAAAAGTTATCCCGTACCAATTTTGATAGTTAAAATGCAGTGTGTTGCAAAATGAAATAAAAATCTAAATTTTTATACGGTCCCCTTGTCTTCTAACTTTTAATTAGAATGTTGTTGCCTTGTATCTTCTGAGGCCGACGTATAAAATCCCATGTTTCTAAGTGCAATATTCGCTAGAACATTCGAATTCAAAAATCAGAGAAAAGTTATGAAATAATAGCAAAAACTAACGGACAACGCTCCTTTCCTTCATTTATGCTGTCCTTTTCCCAACTTTTCTCCGGTTTTTGAATTCAAATATCTCAGTGAATATTGCACTTAGAAACTTTGAATTTGTTTTGTTATCCTCGGGAGAGGCAGGGAAACAATTTTCTAATTAGAAGTTAGAGGACGAGGAGACAATATACAAATTTTCGATTTTTTTTTTTAAATTTTATGACACACTGTATTCCCACTCTCGAAACTGGTACAGGGTAATTTTTGAAAGCTGTTAAACTACGCCTCTACGGTGGATGATCGATGAGATAGCAGCACATTGGCACTTACAGGATACCCCGTATAACCATGAATTCTGCATTTCATTAATTTAATCGTCCCATACCTAAAATTTTAAATACTAGAGCTAATGATTTAGCGATTCGGTAATATTCAGTTTCCCTTGTGGGTCATAGAAATGTAAATAAACTCATTTGAATGCATTTACAAAGACTTCGTGAAAATTTGTTGAGTTGTGTTTTTCAAATGAATAATTGCTCATAATTTTTTCTTAATGCCCAGGTATTTTTTTTCCGCAGATGGGATTTAGTGAATTAATAGAAATGTTCGCAATATTTCCAAAATATCAACTGTTTGATTGTAGCGCTATTTCTAAAGATGGAGTCAAAATTGTCCAATTTTCTTTTCATAAATAGCATCGCAATTTCTTTTGTTACTGGTATTTCGTTACTCAGCAGCCACGGCTAATACCAATACTGGCAAAATGCCCAACGAAGTGTCTGAGAAAAAGATGCCAATAACAAATATGGATGGCACATATTTCTAAAAAATACAGGCAACCTAATTGAAAATGCAGTCATAAAAACTATATATACATGATTAAATATTATAAAATGCCTATAACTAGGAAGACCATTTGAGTATTACGTCATTCGAGATTTTTTAGCCTTTTTTTGACCCTCCCCTCCCCCGTCAGCAAAATTTCGCCAGCTCTGCCCCCCCCCCCCACCTCCTAACGCATATTGGGATCAGAGACGTACGCGAGTGGAGGGGCCCGAGCCAACCCACTATGCCCCCCAGATGAAGCACATCGAGAAAGAGATCGTTTGCACAGAATGCTTTAAAAAAATAAATAATAATAAAATATATTAATAGACCAATGCTTCGAAACACTAATATTCTTTCTGTTATATAACTATATTCTATCATTAAAAAAATATTATATCATGCTTTAAAATATTAAAATATTCAAAAAAATATTCCGGTAGAAGCTATGGGGTCACACAGACTCCTGCCCGTCTTTCTAGGTATGGTCCTCCGAAACGTCTTTCTAGTGTTACAAAAAACGCATCTGCTTTTTTTGGTGATTTTTTTAACGCATTTTTCTCACTTTTGGTACATATTTTGGAATTTTTAACTTTTCCAGGGCATCAAATCAAATTTATTCCAATTTTCACACATACAGAAAGTTTTAACATTAATTCTTGTAAAACATATTTACCATCCAGAGACTATGACAGAAGTCTTCTACCTTTTTCTAGTCACGAGCTCTAACTGTACCCATAATCAAAAAGAAAAGCACCCTCTTGGCAAATTTGGCATGCGGATACATGAAATCAGGATGATTTCAATGCTTGAATGCAATTCGTACAAGGTTTTTAATTGGACAATTGAACAAGCATCGAGCACTCTGGGTGCTCACAGAGAGCACCGTGGTGCTCGCGAGCAATGGGTTGAAGATGTCTGGGCTGTGATGATGCCTGTAAGGATGATTGAAAACTTACACAATTAAGGGATAAAATAAAAAGTTACGACATGAACAGAAACATTAAAAGAAACACACACACGTACAACATAAAAAAGACAAAATTATGAATGTCAGATAGAAAACATAATGATGACAATAAAGGAGAAAAAAAAGCATACAACACACAAAAAAGATAAAATTCTTAATGGACGACGAGAATAAACAAAAACATTTGGGAGGAAATGAAACTCTTAAAACTCTTTTAAATGAAAATATTAACGCAAACAAGAGCAAATGTTTTGAATTAGAAAAAATATACATGCACAATTAAAGTGGCAAAGCTGAAGTGGATAAAATATTATTGCTCCTACTAAAGGTCAAAGTAAGAGTCTGCTTCGCTTATTGAAATTAATAATTTTAATAATGGTTTTTCAAATGCGGAGTGCGTGGGTTTACTCTGCATTTCTCTAGTGGTAATGAATTATACAATTTCGGAGCTAAATAATAAAAGTGTTTAGGAAAAATTTCTTTCCTGAAAGTAGGAATCTCTCCGGTAACTCATGTGAGGTCTTCGCTCCGATACGTTATCTTTTAAATCACATAAACTTTTATTACGGTTTAAGAAAAGAATAATACAGAATAATATACTTGAAAAAGAATAATTTATAACGCATATTTTGGTATTTTGGCATTTCAAGTTCATATTATGGCATTTCAAGTTCATATTATGGCATTTCAAGTTCATATTATGGCATTTCAAGTTCATATTATGGCATTTCAAGTTCATACAAGTTCATATTATGGCATTTCAAGTTCATACAAGTTCATATTATAGCATTTCAAGTTCATATTATGGCATTTCAAGTTCATATTATTGAATTTCAAGTTCATATTATGGCATTTCAAGTTCATATTATGGCATTTCAAGTTCATATTAGCATATTTTAGAGCGTATTTCGCCACTTAAAAACGTGCATACAATCCGAACCTAATAATAATGATAATGCTATAAAATTTCATGGTATGTAAGTACCTACTACAGTCGAATTCCGTTTTATCGAATACCGTTATAGTGAAAAAAAAAATCTCGTTTTAACGAACACTTTTCTGATCCCCCAGTTGCAGAAAACCTTAAATTCCTTTATAACGAAATTTCGTTATAACGAAGTGATTTCGCCGGTCTCTTAAAGTTCGTTATAATGGGATTCGATTGTATTACAACTACAGTCGAATACCGTTATAGCGAAAAAATCACGTTTTTTTCGAACGAACACTTTTCTAATCTCCCAGGTAAGTTTCATTTGATCATTTTTGTCGCACCACGGTCATTTTTTGCACACGAGGGCTAATTAGACCGGGACCTACAATTTATCGCCGATTCCGAACGGCAGGCTTGTTTTTTTATACTCATCGAGAGGTTGGTGCGTTAACCTCTCGATGGGGGACTCCCTGCGGTAGCAATTTTTTGCTGCGGTCAAGTCGCCGTTTTTTTGTTGTACCCCTGTGTCAGGAAAGTTTTCTGACAAGGACGAACCGGGTATCGAACTCGCGACACCTCTAAACATCCTTTGGTACTTTAGGCGAGCATCTTATCGACCGGGCTACCGCGCCCCCAGGTAAGTTTACATAGGAACAATGCAAAAACCCTAAATTCCTTTATAAGGAAATTTCGTTATAGCGAAGTGATTTATTTCTCCGGTGTCTTGGAGTTCGTTATAACGGGATTCGACTGCATTACTATAGTCGAATCCCGTTTTAACGAATGCTGTTATACCGAAAAAAATCTCGTTTTAACGAACACTTTTCTAATCCCCCAGATAAGTTTACATAGGAACAATGCAAAAACCTTAAATTCCGATATAACGATATTTCGTTATAACGAAGGATTTTTCTGATATCTTGGAGTTTGTTATAACGGGATTCGACTGTACTACTGCCGCTTAACCGTACATGCAGCTCGTACACATTCCTATGCGGAATTTATAAATAATCGGTACATGCCGGCATGTACGTTCCGAAATGTGTGTGTGTGGCCCGCAACGTATTCATGTTTTCTGAGTTGTGCTTGTTTTGCGTGCTTGCCGATGCTAACATCCAACTTCCATATTTTCTAGTGAAGATGGTAGATGCTTGCATTTTAATGTTGTGTAAAAATCATGCTATATGCATAGTAAGTGCTGCCTCCTTTGAAGTTATTCTTTCCACCTTACTCAGTGGGCGTAGTCTTCGATCAGGTGCCTTACGTCACTGGTCACTTACGCGACCTTGAAATACCAGGGTAGCCAATGGCAACTAACCGGTTCTGTCAGGGTGATTGCATCACCTGGTACCGACTCCGGCGCGTCATGAGACAGCACTTGTTTTTCGTCCCTGGTATCATGTTGTAGATCTGCCTGCTCTTTGCGAAGAGACTTTCTTATAAATGGGACACCAGCTCACATTCTCACCTTGAAGTTTGAAAACCACAGAAAACAAACTTCAGCCGACCACCCAGGGCCCTTACACATGTGGGAGCCCTGAGAAAAAAAAGGAATTAAGGAAGGGAAGAAGCCCCTGTGAATCTGGTCAAAGACTTTTCGTCGGTGAATAGATTTTTTTCTTTTAATTTTCAGGCTACTAAAAATCATGGGGCCCATATCGAATGCCTGACATGCTCATGGAGAAATCAGGCCGTGTGTCCACCACTGTGCCTCCAACAGGATTCGAACATGGATCCTCGCGATGAGAGTCCAGCAAAATTCGCACATGATGTAAGCACCTACAAAATGACAAATACATGAAAAATAAAGCATTTAATTGTCTTTCCTTCAAAATATGGAAGACTGATGGCTGCACCAGCAAGAACACAAAATAAGTGCAACTGTGACAACATAGCAACAACTTGCCGCCTGGCAGTCCAGTGGTTAGGGAGCTAGCTTCTGACTGTGCAGGTCTGGGTTCGAATCAAGTTCAACTGTGAGTAACAAAGTGTGTAACCATATGAATGGTGAGTGATCGTATGAGTAACCAAGGAAGTGGCCAAGTTAGTGACCGTATGAAATACCAAGTGACCGTACTTAGTAATCAAGTACGTGAGCTACCATATGAGTGACCATATTAGTGATCAAGTTGGTGACCAGATAGAAGGATGGCTATAGGAATGACCATATATGGTCATTCCTATAGCCATGGTCATTCACACTCATATGGTCACTCACTTACTTGATTATTCATACGGTCATTCACTTGGTCACTAATACGATCACTCGCATACTAACTTGGTCATTCATACGATAACTCACTCACTAGATCATTGATATGGTCATGTGCAGTCACCCACACAATCACTCACTTAGTCACTCATTCGGTCATTGATACGGTCAGGGAGGTGAAATGTCAGGGGTCAAAATGTCGGAGACGTCGAGGGAGAAATTCTCGGATCCTCCCCCCCCCCCGTATACAATGTGCATGTACATTTGAGTAGCAGTAATACAGTAGAACCTCTCGAAAACGAACACCCATGGGACCAAAACTTTTGTCCGCTACTGGGGAGGTACGATACACAGTAGAACCTCGTTTATACGCCTTTAACATTTGCACGACGTTTGGCTTTGATCGCAATTGGTTCCTATATGTAACTGCGTATAAAATTGATACAGCAGTGGTTATGCATAATCATCAATCGTCTCGATACATTTTTATCACTTTTACCAGTGATTATGCATAATACCCAAATAAAATTGGAAAGTCTGATAAATATAGAAAAAAATGTATAACCTTTCTTCTCTTCATTAAACCAATTAATTATTTTCACTCGTACATGCGCGCACTATGCGTATTTTGCAATAAAAACTAAATTAAGTGTGAAGAAGGTATAACATTCATATAACAACACACATTATCAATCTTGTAATGTTGGCTTTCTTCACAAGTATCGACATGTGTAAACAAAACTATCATTACCATTCGGAATCACCATCCTGGACCATAGTTATGTTCCGTTAATCGAGTAATTGAATGCTGCATCTCATCATATTTACCAATATGAGCTTGGGATAATTTCCATTGAATATGATGATTGATGAATTCCGGATTTATGAACAAAAATTCACAAATTAGATTGGAGGGGAAAAAAATTAAAATTGCCTGATTTTACTGTCCGCTACCGAGTGTCTGCTAAACGGGGGGGGGGGGGTGAAATACATTAAAGCCCTATTAAATTACGCAAGACTGGGGATCAGGAAAATGTCCGTTAACGAGAGGTGTCTACTGACGGGTAGTGTAGTGTCCGTTAAGGGAGGTTCCACTGTAGCATCTAAATACTCCGATGCGAATTGCATGAATTTTCTCCAATGCATTAATACTTATTCGAAAATTCTCGCCCCTAAAATTAGATAATGTATTTCAATGCAAATTACCACCGACATCATGAAAAGAACGATGCGTTAATAATTAACTCGTCACTAATTCGTTTCGTAAAACGTCAGAGACAGGCTCTTTAATGTAATTATCCTCACTGCGGGATTCGATCTCATTCGTGACACACTCAAGTCTATATCGGGCAAACGGAAATCGCACATAAATGATGGATGAGACGAAATCCGAACGCGGAGATGAAAAGTGTCTATGACCGAAAAATCCTCTAATGAATAGCCGCGGGGAAAAAATATCGATTAAAACATTTTACTCCTTGCACGTGATGAATTATAGTAAGAGAAGAGGGAAAGCCACCCACACGCGTCTCTAGCTTTCTTCAAGGTGATATTACTTCCCCCACATGGTAAGAAAAGCGTGTATTCAGTGACATTTCCACGACGTTTCCTCTGGAATCACGGAAAGATAATGAGAACGATCTCACTTTTTTCAAGCACTCAATCGCGTGACGTAGGTGCATGCACGTGTACAGTAATGTGAATCATTTCCAGCTCGAATTAAGAAGATTTAAATTCCTGGGCATTAATTATTCAAACCCCGACAGTGTTATCTGAAAATTGCAAGAAAACGGTTTCCTCCTCTGTAATCTAAACAAGTGGTTCTCAATCTGGGGCCATATGGCTCCCTTGTGCTCATGGAATATATTCTGGGGGGAGGGGCACACTGGTGAAAATCCGATGAAAGGGGAAGCCACAAGTAGTGAAGGGGACAAAAGAAAGATGTGAAGAAATAAAGTAGATATAATTAATACGTTAAATACAGTATATCGCCAAAAAATTTGTCAGTCAAAGTGCAACTAAAGTTGCTGATTACAGTAGTCTCGCTTCGCTTATCCGACATAAACGGGCCGGCAGAACGTCGGATAATAGGGAGGTGTTAAGAAAAAAGTACTAAACGTCAAACTGTTATGATTTTACACATTATACGAACCTAATTATCATGTTTTACAACTTTTTTTTTGTCGTCATACTTGCGGAAATTTAAACACCACAATAACGTTTGGCAAATTAACCCACACAGACACATACGCATGCAACAGACAATAAACTGCTGTGCACTGCATTGAGTAGTTAGTTGTGACAGTGAGTGAGTGAGGGTGGGTGAATAACAGATGCATGAGTTATAGTGTCGGCGGGCACGCTACTGTATAGTCGAGAGCAACAAAAAATAGACTACGCTCACGCTTGCAACTTGCAGTTTTTGTTGCTGATTGATGCAGGTTTTTTTTTTTTTCTTTGCGGTGGGACGTCGGATAAGCGAAGGTCGGATAAACGAGACTCTAAAGTACAGAGGAAAAAAACGTATCAGTCAAATGCAAGTAAACTTGTCATTTAAAGCCAGAAAATCGATCAGTTAACCGCAAGGAAAAGTTGCAAATAGCAGCCAAAACATTCTTCAAATTAAATAAAGTTGCAAATAACAGTCAAAAAATTCGTGAGTCAAATGTACGTAAAGTTGGCAATTACAGTCAAAAAAGTCAAAGGCAAGTAGTTTATAACAATGGCTAAAATTTGCTGAAAATTTGCCAATGGCAAGATAATGAAGTGCTACTGCAATTCGCAGCTCATTAAAATGCAATTTTAACACGACAAAAAAAATGGAAATATTTGACAAATGTGCGAGATGAATATATTTATACGACTATAATTAATTGTAATAGGCATCATAATTATCATAATTTATAGATCATGAAAATAACCTTATAATCCATGATTTCGAAAATTCAACAAATCCTCGTTAAAAAAACTGGGATATTTTATTTTAAAATAGTTGGAACGGCCAATTGCGGGACTGCCCCCGTAAAATACAGGCCATATAGTCACCCCGTACAGCATACATGTTTCTCGCCCGCGAATTGAAAGGTTGGCAACCCCTGCTCTAGAATACTGTATACCTTTGTAGACGCCTTACCTTGGTCTATATCGTTCTGTAGAGCATTGTGTACATCACGAGCCAACAGCAACTAAGATTTCCGTAGTGAAAATGGCAGGTGCAGATGTTATAGCAGCGCATAGATAGGCCTACATTTTCCGCCAATTTGAAATCTGCAATTTTCTTGAATTAAAATTCAAGCAATTACTTTACTTCACCAAACACCAACTCGGGCCATATCACTATATTGCAATTTACTGTCATTAATGAGATGGGTTGGAAATGTGAAAGCGCTATCTATCGCGGTCGCCTCAAGCTCATTAGGGAAAATATCTTATCGATGTCCTCCCTGACGGCAACCTTCACGGTGATAAACGAGCATCTTACCACCTCGCCACTCGGGCACTAGATTTTTCTTTTTTTATTTCATCTTCAAGCTTTCTTGATTCTTATATACAAATAGAGAAAAAAATTTGCATTAAATTTGAGTAAATACAGCAGGGCCGGAATTGGGGGGTGGGCAAAGGGGCAACTGCCCAGGGTGGCAAAATTTGGGGACAGGAAACCTTAAAGTGGGAACAAAAACAAAATTTTAAAAACATCAAATCTTACTGTGGCACACACACAGTTAAATCATTTTTCCATTTTTCGCCCCTTCACCAGCTGCTGCCTTAAAGTGTGGTACTAAAAATACTTAGTTTTTAAAGACTTCCTAATATACGTACAATCTTGTGAGGAATTCCACTCCTATTCAAAGGCTCAGCTCTGAAACCGATTTCATAAAAATGGACACTCCAAGCTTTCCTGATGTAAACGTGGGAATATTTTGAATCAGAGGAATATCATAAGATTATTGCTTAGCAACATCTGCTGAACTCAATCCAATAAGCATGCTTGGGATGCTCCCAAAGCAGCGTTTATTTATCGCAATACTACCCAAAAAGTAACACATGCTCTACCGGCTAAATAGTGAATGAAATGACACCTTGAAACTCTCTCGGAAAACATAATTAAGTATTGTTAAACCATTGTAGGATTCTTCAACTTGGATAAAATTATATCAAGTTTTAGGAGGGCGTGTATTTTGAATGAACTGATGACTGAACTATCAATTATTGCTTATAACACAAGAGTGCTCAACCTTTACAAGAGAGTGCAGGCCACATCATTGGTTTGAAAACTTGTCATGGGCCACTTAATTAAGTGATATGGAATTGCACTGCAAGTTGTTTGAGTGATCTATTGATAAGCCACGGGTCACTTGAGTGATCTGCTGCACCGTAGACCACATATGTGCTCTGGAATTGTGCAGCGGGTCACTTAAGTGATGTTTAATTGCACCGCAGATAACTTAAGTGATCTATGAATGCACCACGTGACACTCGAGTGCTCTGGAACTGCATTCACCGGCCACTCAAGTGCAGTGGAACTGTACAGCGGGTCACTTAAGTGATCTGTTTGTGTCGCTTAGTTCATTTTTACAAAATTAGGTTTGAAGTCACGGGTCAAATAACTCTGAGGGCCACATTTGATCCACGGGCTGTGGGTTGAGCATGTACGGCTAAAAATATGAGGTGATTCAAACTACTGTGCCAAAATGTAAGAGATCATCGAACACACCTAAGCAAACTTTTTTTAGAACAGTTGTTTTCAACTTTTCATGTTTTATGAACCTCCCACCCCTGAAAATGGGTAGATTAAATTTTTTCAGGGGGTGGGGAGGATTCTGCAATCTAGGGGGATCCTTTCTTATCCCTAGCTTTGAAGGCTTGTTTACCTCCCAACATGCCTATGAGGTGTTGTGTACCCCATAAAATTACACAGAGGATTTTCTTGTTTCTAAATTTTACAGAAGGCATACTTATGTTTTGAAATGGGTTTGTAGGCGTACCTTTAGACATGCCTATGAAGCCTGTGCACCCTTAGAAATCCATAGGAGACATGCCTACCCCCCATAAATTTGTGGAAGCATAGACCTAGTAATGCATATGTTTATTTACTTACCCCTCAGCATGCTTAAGAGGCTCATATATGCACCTTAGAAATGTGAACAAGGCATGTGTAGCTGTGTACCACTTGAAATGCATATCACTAGAAAAGTGTTGCCAAATTTGGCAACAAGGGTAGCCCAAGTTTTGAATCACCCTGTACATATAGAAGAGTGTATAATTGAGGAAGAACATTCAACACAAATACTAGATTATATGTAGCATTAGTCTCAGAGTTTAATGGCAAAATATAATTAGAATCAAATATATGGTCTATATACAAATGAAAATGAAAAAATATAACAAACAACAAGACTTTTTCATATACAAATCATTTTCTCAGTGAAAAGATTCAACTTAAAAGATTTTTTCACTTAATTTTACTCGCAGAGTTGAGCAAAATCACAATCAAAAAATGAGATTAATACAATCCACTGAAAGATCCAATTTTTTTGTCATTAAAAGTGTTATATTTTTCGTACACAAAAAAATAGTAATAATAATTTGTTTTTCACATAAATTTATACATGGTTTTTCAGTCCTAAACGGTCAGTGGTTTGGCCAGAAAATACCTGGCTAAACTATCTGCAAAGTTGATCATTTTTGTCGCACCAGTCATTTTATCTGTGATGTCTTATGAAATACAGTCTTAGATATAAATGTGTTGATGTGCATTGTGTGTATATTCCTGTACACCTTCACTTGATTGAAGTAGAATCTAAAAGAGGATGATAAAACTGATACAGAAATGAAAAACGGATAAAAAACTCATTTTACAACTATGTACACAACATTTTGATGGTTCTTCTTAGATTTTTAAAATTTGTTCATGGGGTGAGTGCATCATTCTTTGCTGAAGAAGTCCAAAAATTTTACAAAATTGATTGAACGTTTCTCTCATTTTGTAGAATGTTTCAATCCTTTAAACGCGGTTTTTAAAATTTCCCTGATCCTCGTAATAACTGCCTGAATAGAAAGCACTAAAGCCTCTGCAAAATGCTATCATCTTTTTCAGGAAGAATACTTCCGATTTATGCAAATGAAAATGCTTTCCCTTCTCTCCTTCCCCCCCCCCAACTCAAAGAATAATGTATTTAAAAAAAACCAAGGAAGAAAAATATATTTTGTATTACTTATACTGTACATATTCCTTTTTCTACCCTCTACCTTCTTCTATTTTTGAAGCGAAGGGGGTAAACATCATCTCTCTCTCTCCTTTCTGTTAAACTTCGAACAAAAGCTCACTCCACCCACTGGCAGTTGATCTGGGATGTTGGAGGGAATGGGAAGACATGTTATCAGGAGAGAAGAAAACTTACAACAGTAGCTGGGCTCAGCATTACCAAAAGAAGAGTGTTTTAAGGAAGCAAGATATCTCATATTTGCTGAAATACAGGGCATCAAGTTAAGTGTGATATTTCATCATTGCAGCTGTAAGGGTTAAAGTGATTGAGGCACGTCTCCACCCAAGGCTCAAAGTCTTCATTTCAGCTTTGTTGGAATGTCACTTTGTAGCCAAAGACTAAAAACTCTTCCAAGATAATGCAGCCATAATAATTTCTGTACCCTCTTTTTATTGCTATTCTTTTCTTCGGCTGATGATCTGCATATTATTCATTTATTTGGTGTGAAATGAATGAAGTTTTACGTGTGTATGCGTGAGCCTTTTTGAGAAAGACTCACCTCAATGAGAAATAGAGGCATTTTTAAAAGGTGAATGACATGCAACAAAGCTTGATGATGAACTCAAAACATTTGTTACCCAACGTCTTAAAAGCTGCCAATAAAAATCTTTGTTAGCCAAGATGGCACTGTATGGGGACAATAACTATCTACAAGATGGAAGATTTGATGCTAGTTTGGAAAGATTTGATTTCAAAAACTTCTACTTATTAGTCGGCCCTGTTTCATATTCGCAGTCTCTTTCCCAGTTTTCTAAAAAGCACTGTTACGGTGCTAATTTTTGTATATGAACAAAATATTCATTATAAACAACAGAAAACACTTTTCCCTGGATTGGTTTAAACTGTATTTTGTTCCAGAAGTCAGAAGGTGCTTTGACAGTCAAAACATGCTATTCAAACTTCTTTAGATACTGGATAATGTCCTTTGCGTTTAAGTTCTCTATATGACTTCCAACTCAACATCTAGCATACAGCTGCTTCATCGGATGTTATGCAAACATTTATGGCTCACTACAAATATTACTTGATGATAATTGTGCAAGCAATCAAAGCAGATATCAATGCAGAAATGTCTTAAAGTCTGGATAAGTTTCACTGCTGCCATCAGCGTCAGTGCTTAAGCTGACGAAGCTATAAAGGTGAAAACAGTCAACTTGTGTTAGAACTTTTAGTCACAATGTATGCCAGAGGACACATCCATTTCTACAGAGCTAGACTAACTAACAAACTGAAATGAGGAAAAAACGGCTTACAGACCTTATAATATTTTTCAGAAAGCATCGCTGAGAAGAGATTCACTGGATACCCCTTTCTACTTCTGCTACACAAATCAGTTATAAATGAGATGTCAAAAAAACTAAAGTTTATAGTTTGTGTTATTCACTGCCACCTCCAAAACATAACCTCTTTGAATACCGAGGGGGGCGACTGTATGTCGAGGATGTTAAGATTCCACATGCTAGGTCATTATGACGACTAAACAAGTTGTATAAGTATGCACCTAAATTTTTATTCCTAATTTATCAAGTCCTGATTTATATCACTACTGCAAACATAATTAACAAGAAAATGTTGGGCGATAAAAGCTGTAGTCATCATTCTATTCTTTTCATTTTAAAAATGTCACAGCAACATCTGTGACATTTTTAAAATGAAAGGTTGCGAGATTTTCAACTTTTGAAGTACAGACATACTCAACTCCAATCGTATTTCATTGAGACTAAAGTAAGACTGACAATCATCCCTAATTGGCACCCAACAATAGGTTAAATTATGCCATCAGCAGAAGCAAGATAAAACTACAACAAGCAGAAAGTTGCCAATTTGGGATAAAAAATGGGAGGGTGCATCATAAAACCTCAAATTAACTGAGGCACATGGCCAGGCCAAGATCGATAGACCATATGCCTTTCTCTGGCGCAATGCTGCACATAATGAATAGCGATATAAAAATATTTTTCCCATAACTTCATTTGTTTGCAAATAAATTTACCTGTGATTAGCAAACTTTTATTTTTCCCATTTTTAGAGATTATTTCTGTAAAAGCAGAATTTCATTATCAGTTGTTTCCAGAAGCATTACCTTCGGTTAATCAAACTGTACTGGTTCTACTGTACCAGTCCTAGTATAAGTAATTTCACAACCCCTCGTTTTTCTTTGTCATACAATCAATAATTTCATTATGAAAGTTTTCTTACACAAAATCAACTGAAGTATGAAACATGATTTTAGTTTTAATTATATAATTGAATATTTAAATAATGCAATATTGCAATTAATATTATATAATTGATTTAAATATTTATATATATAATTAGTATGTGGGCGTGAGTTTTTTCTATACAAATCTACAATTTTAGATCCATCGTCATCAATTTTTGCATGTATACCAAACAGGGCCCAGATTGAACAATAGGCTACTCCAAAAATTCATCAGAGCAGAGCAAAAAACTTTCAGGCAACAATGGTTCCTGAGCTTCAACAATCACTTTCGGAATGTTTAATTTGGTTACTATGGTTCCCTAGCAATCTGTTTCAGACATGTATATGCCTTTACAATGGTTTTCACGTTTTTAATGATGCAAAGTATTATGTATAATAGTCCATTCGGTAATGGTTTATCACTTTTTCAATCCTCCCAATAATTGAAAAAAACCAGGGCAGCGCCGGGTATTATAGCTAGTTATTTTATAATAAATATTTTTAATATAGAACATCCTGCATATTTAACGAAAATGCAATAGATGCGGGCAGAACCTTCAAAATAGGAATGTCTGATAGCCTTATCATATTGCATGTTCTCTACTCAATTTGTCAAAACCATGCCTGGTGGAAAAAAAACAAGCCTGAAGCTACATAAATCTAGTCAACATTTTGATGATTTCACCCATTAAATGACACAATGCAACATAAGAATAAGTATATATAATTAACCCTTGGGTGTTAGCAAGTTTCACATTCTGGAATTTCGTAATCACAAGTTCTCCCCCCCCCCCCCTCCTGCTTTATCATTATAAGTTTTCTTTAGAAAAAGTGTTAAAATACAATTGAAGACACTGAAATGATCTACTACTTTTGAACACACAGAGCAAGCTCTATTCCTTTTGCTTTAAAAATGGCATTTCCAGGAAACATCACAGAGAATCACTACCTTTTATTTGACCACTTTTTTCTACCACTGTCGCTCCTAAATCATGTTCCCCCCCCCCCTATATATCGACTGAAGGCAATATACATGCCTAAAATATAATGTTCAGTTTATTTGAGGATTTTTCATATTTGCTGTGATCTCAGGAACAAAACCCTAGCAAATACCAAGGATGGACTGTAGTTATTTCTTTGTGGTGTAGAATATCATACATAAAAAAACATAAAGAATTTGTATCTCTCTAAAACATTCCAACAAAGACACTTTCAGTAATATTGCATTCACATTACAGCCAAGAGAAACGCTATTCTAATCAAGCAATAGAAAATAAACATATTTTTACTCTTTGATCGCGAGTGGAAAATTGTCCTTAACACTTCCGAGTCATAAAACAATAAAAGAAAGGAATCATCTGATCCAACAACATATAATTATCACAGCAGAGCATCACAAACTTGCTTTTTTATTTTTCAAAGCTTTGGCTATGGCCTCCATCAGTTCATAAAATCTCTTCTTAACCTTTAAATTAGAAAAAAATATGAATATTTAGGAGTTAGCATACAGGATGATAAAACGGAATTTACATTGTGATAAATTAACTAATAAAATTTGAACTTATACAGTTATAATACTTCACAAACTGAAATATTTAATAGATGGAGATTTTTAAAGGGCATGTGTTATGCATGGATTTATTCAATTATAACCTATGGGTTATGTGCATAGAGTGGGGCTTACAGAGAATAAGCAATTATCTTCTAAGCAGATCTTCTTCTGTACTTCTCCTTTACGTCACGATACTTCCTTTATGTCTGATACTCCCCCTTTTATGTTGTGACTTTTCCATGACTTACGTGACCTTTTTCTTATTTTCATGACTTTTCCGGGACTTCATGACTTTTAATGGATGGTAGACACACTGTCTTATTAAATGCATCTGAGCTTTTTAGAATCACAATACCTACCATATTTTCCTTATGAAAAATCTATGGCTTATGCGATTTTGAAAGTTAATTTCCAGCATCTGTGATTAATTTAGAACTACAGATTATTTATTTAACACAGTAAGCCCTAAATTTTATAGACCAATAGGCAGTGAAGGTTTAATAAAATCAGTAAAGGCATCAGAGAGCTCTGTTGATCATTTGATCATTTTTGTTGCACCATGGTCATTTTCTGCACACAAGGGCTAATTAGTTTATAGTGCCGGACTCGTGATGCGAGGATCCAGGTTCGAACCCCACAGTGGTGGTCGGCTGAAGATGGTTTTCTGTGGTTCCCAACTTCAAGGCGCAAATGCGAGCCGATCTCCCCGTTAAAAAGTCTCGCCACAGAGAGCAACAGTCCTACAACGGTAAATCATTCAACCATAACACTTCACTCATAGTTAGTAAAACTGGGGGCAGATGACAGCACTACACATAACAAGCATTACACAGAAACAAACTTTACGCCAGGTTGCACTACACGTACACGCACATTCCCGCATATACCGATTCGTTGGGGGGTTCCGCGGGGGGAGGGGAGTGCATATGTGGTGTAGCAGTAGTAGGTAGGGGCTCGGGGATCCATGATGTTCTTAAAGTCAGCCGCCTCGTTGGGCAATTTGCCTGTTGTGGCGTTGTATTTGTATTTGTATTTAGTCAGGAAAAAGAGTGCCTCTGATACTCAGAGAGGACGAATTTAGACTGGGACCTACAATTTATTTCAGAATCCAAATGGCAGCCTTGTTTTTATACTTAAGAGGTTAGTGCGCTAATCCCTTGATGGGGGGGGGGACTACCTATGCTAGCAATTTTTTCTGCTGTCACATCGACGTTTCTGTTGTGCTCCTGTGTCAGGAAAGTTTCTGACCAGGACGAACTGGGTATCGAACTCGCGACAACTCTAAACATCCTTTGGTACTTTACGCAAATATCTTATAGACATGGGATACCGCGCCCATTGAGAGTTTTGTACATAAATAGAAAAATAACACTAACCAGACTATATTCTTTGATGCCAACAGCTTTACAGGCCAGTTGGAAAGATGTGTCTGTCGGTCCAAGCTTCTGACATATAATAAGTATCTGTTTATCTTGCTCCCTGAAACAATAAAGTACTATAAATTTGTAATACTCCATCAATTTACACCACAAATTCTTCAAACTTTCTTTTTACAAACATAACTTGTTAAAATGGTAATGAACACAGGCTAAAATATGATAGAGTCACAATATCTAATAAATTTTTGACTAATATCTCATGCACTTCGAGAAGTTTGCGCTTCACTTCTTATTTGAATGATTTTTTATTTCATTTTCATTTGTGGAAAGACCTGTTAGATTATACTGACGCTTATTTTGTTATGCTTTTGCTACATGACACGAAATTGCTGAGTAATTTTTTCCACAATGTTAGTTTTCAGACATAATGCCCAACGTGGTGGCTGAAAAAAAATGCCCATAAAAAAATATGGATGTTGAATATATATCTAAACTATATCAAAAATGCAGCAACCCAATAAAAGTAATAAAAAACCCAACAATTATGATAAAATACAGAAACATACTGCCCATAAAAAATTGGGTTGTCTCATCTAAGTATGGATAGCTTCTCGATTTATTCCAATATGTTTATCGTATTTTTTTTAACGTACCAATTTTGTCAGAATTTATGACCGCAGGAATTAAGCTGTGCCATTTATGCACAGCCCCTATTAGAGGAAAAACTCCCTGCAACACCACAACCTAGAATTATCCCTTACCAATTGATGCTGGTGTACCCTCATCAAAGCAGTTAATTGACAATAGCAGAATACCAGCACAATCTAATTGTTCACTATTTTAGTTGTACACTGGTTTTCTACCACCACCTTGTCCTATATTTTAGGACTTGTCAACTGTCTAGACTACAGACATATTCTTTTTTGTCTTTTTTCTCCAGGTACCCTTATCCTAAAATTCAACACCTTTCTGCTGTGCCACAATAATGAAGTCTACTGCTTTTGCTACATGACACCAAATCGCTGAGTAATTTTTTCCACAGGGTAAGTTTTAAACAACAACTTGAATGTTCAGTAAGATCAGAACTAAGAGGCCCTACTTCTGTCTGCAGTAGGATTCACTGTACTCCATTCCATTACCATTCACATTAATGTGTTTCATTAAGACAAAGTTTGACAAATACCAGGTGACCATATCGACTGGAAAATTGGTATAGGTACCCAAAATTTTCTACTTATACAGTAAAAACCTCTTAACGGACACCCCTCAGTTGCAGGCACCAGTTTTAAAGCCAAATAATAATTTCCCCTTGTATAAAAAAAGTATGCATTTCAAACCGATCAACGGTCACCCCTTTATTACGGATGGGGTTTTTTTTTTGCCCCATCAGCGTCTGCAAAAGAGAGGTTTTACTGTATATGATTGCTAAATAAGAGTCTGAAAAACTTTCCTGATTTCATAATCATGTGTCTTCAATCTTCAAACATGGAAAGCGGGTCATTAAGTCAGAGAAAAGTTTATGAAAACATTCAAAAAGAATGGTTTTCCTTGCAAAAAGAACAGTGCTTGGCTTTGTAACAATACTTGTTACCGGGAGTAGGAGTCCAATGTTAGACTTCAAATTGGTTACTGTACTGTCAGTCGCGTGAGTGGCGATCACAGACGATCAGCATTGCTGTTGTATTGAATTATATTTTTGAATTAATACACCTTGTTTCACTGGCAGAGGGTCACAGACTTCAGCTAATGAAATATGATCTTTATCTTGATCATATACTGGTCCAAACATTATTGGGTGGACCTAACCAGTTCACTCAGTATTGTTGGTTGCTGCTATTCCAACATTTGAAAATTTATTATTTTTCCTGTTTGGTGATTATGAAAATTTTCTTTGTCTGAATGTGACATAAGTTAATTCTTTTAGAGACAGAGTAGTTCTGCAGATCACTTGCTCTAAAAATTACTTTGTTTGAGATTGCTTAAAACAACTCACAATTGAATTTTTGTCTCACTTATCGCAGCTACTTCATAGCCTAACATGATCTTTTAACCTGCATTTTCAGTGCCTTTGCACTAAGTTAGTCATGGCTAGTTGGGATGTTTTAGTAATTTAACAAGTTTTTGCTTAAGCCTCTTGCAGATGTTCTTTTCGAATTCCTCATCCTAAGGTGGTCAGTTGACCAATGAAACTGTTGGTAAAAAATTGAGATCTAGTTTAAAATGCAAAGTTTTGAACTTTAAATTGTTTCTGAAGGTTTGATCAATATAAACTTGGAAATCTAAATTGTTAATAACATTTAACATGAATAAATGACTTGTGAAAATTTGAATTTCATATTTTTTTATTTTGTCATCTGTGAATCGGGATGCAAAAATAAAACCTGGGGATATTGTACTGCGACAATAAAAATTTGTCTGGCACCTAATTTTTTTTTTTTGATTCATCAAGTCCTGCCTTAAGAAACTACATGTGCTTTGTTAAGGACTGATTTACGGGCAATCTGCTTGTTTTTTATTCATATTTATCTCTGGCTTTTTTTGTCTGATTGAAAGGAAATAGCTGATTTTAAGGGGGAGAATTCTACTTTCAAATATTACACCTTTATAGAGATTTGCAAGTTAAGATTCTCTGAACTTTTTTTACAAAGTATACATTCAAATTTTGATTTCAATCAATTTTTCAAATCAAGAGCTACGTATTATGCCGAGATGAGCTCAGGAACTAACTTTTCTTCCCGAGTGCATCTCGACACAATACCGAAAAACCTCTTGAGTTGATTGTGTCGTCGACATAGGGAAAAAAACCATCTCTTCAAATAGTTTTTGCCAGGATGGTTTTTCTACTACGGCAAAAACCTGCCAACCATGACAAAAACAGATTGTTAAAACTTAGAACAGAACAAAATATATTGTTTTCACTGCAACTTACTTAGTCCATTTGATATTTTGTTCCTGTGGCTGCTGCTGAGAAGTCACAGGCACCTTCTCGTGTGAAACAGAGGGCATAGAAGTGTCCAATCTACGTTTGTGTCCAGAACTAGTTGATTGCACAGGTTTCTCTATTGCTGTAATGAGCTTTTCATCTTTGTCAGGAACGCTGGACACTGTCGGAATTGAAGCCACGGGTAACTTCTCTTGTGAAGCAGAGGGCTTAGAAATATCGCATCTACTTCTGTGCCCAGAACCATTTGATTGCACAGGTTTCTCTGTTGCTGTTATAAGATTTTCATCTTTGTCAGGAACACTGAACACTGTCGGAATCGAAGTCACAGGCAACTTCTCTTGTGAAGCAGAGGGCTTAGAAATATTGCATCTACTTCTGTGTCCAGAACCATTTGATCGCACAGGTTTCTCTGTTGCTGTAATAAGATTTTCTTCTTTGTCAGGAACACTGGACACTGTCGGAATCAAAGCCACAGGCAACTTCTCTTGAGAAGCGGAGGGCTTAGAAATATCGCATCTACTTCTGTGCCCAGAACCATTTGATCGCACAGGTTTCTCTGTTGCTGTAATAAAATTTTCTTCTTTGTCAGGAACACTGGACACTGTCGGAATCAAAGCCACAGGCAACTTCTCTTGAGAAGCGGAGGGCTTAGAAATATCACATCTACTTCTGTGTCCAGAACCATTTGATCGCACAGGTTTCTCTGTTGCTGTTATAAGATTTTCTTCTTTGTCAGGAACACTGGGCACTGTCGTAATCGAGGCCACAGGCAACTTCTCTTTTGAAACGGAGGGCTTAGAAGTATCACATCTACTTTTCTGTCTAGACCTATTTGACTGTGCAGGTTTCTTCATTATAGTAATGAGCCTTTCCTGTACTTTTTTAGGTATTTCTGGAACCCGAGGCACGATTGGAATCAAATCCACTGGTAACTTCTCATGTGAAACAGAAGGCTTAGAAGCGTCCAATTTACTTTTGTATCCAGAACTTTTAGACTGTACAGGTTTTTCTGCTGCTGTATTGAGCTTTTCATCTTTTTCAGGAACGCTGGACACAGTTGGAATCGAAACCACAGACTTCTCCTCCTGTGAAATGGGGGACTTAGAAGTATCCAGTCTACTTTTGTGCCCAGAACTATTTGACTTCACAGGTATCTCCGTCGCTATAATGAACTTTTCTACTCTGTCAAGAACCCTGGACACTGTTGGAGTTGAAACCACCGGCAATTTCTCTTGTGAAAGGGAGGGCATAGAAGTATCACATCTACTTTTCTGTCTAGAACTATTTGACTGTACAGGTTTTTCCATTAGCGTAATGAGTCTTTCCTCAACTTTTTTAGGGATTTCTGGAACATGAGACAATGTCGGAATCAATGCCACAGGTAACTTTTCATGTGAAACGGAAGACTTAGAGGTGGCCAATCTACTTTTTTGTCCAGAACTATTAGGCTGTAGAGGTTTCTCTGTTGCTATAATGAGCTTTTCATCTTCTTTAGATTTTTCTGGAACCTCTGACGCTGTCGGAATGGAAGCCACATGTAACTTTTCATGTGAAATCAAAGGCTTAGAATTGTCTAAACTACTTTTGTGTCCGAAACCATTTGACTTAACAGGTTTTTTCATCATAACGAGCCTTTCCTCAACCTTTTCCGGTTTCTCTGGTTTTTTCGAGACTGTTGAAATCAAAGCCACAGAGAATTTCTCATGCAAAACAGAAGGATCAGAAGTGTCCCAACTATTTTTGTGCTTAGAATCATTTGACTGCATCAGTTTTTGGGTTGTAATGAGCCTTTCCTCAACCTTTTTAGATATTTCTGGAACCTCTGACACTGTTGGAATCAAAGTTGCAGTCAACTTCTCATATGAAACAGAGGGCCTAGGAATATCCCATCTACTTTTCCTTCTAGAAATATTTGACTGTACAGGTTTCTCTATTGTCATAGTGAGCCGTTCCTCATCTTTATCAGGTTTCTCTGATGCTTTGGAGGCTGTTGAAATCGAAGCCACAGGCAACTTTTCATGTGAAATAGAAGGCTTATAAGTATCACATTCACTGTTGTAACTAGAACTATTCAACTGTACATGTTTTTCCACTGTCATAATAAGCTGTTCCTCATCTTTCTCCAGTTTTTCTGGTACCTTGGCTAATGTAGAAATTGGAGCCACAGGCAATTTCTCAAGTGAGAGGGAGGACTTGGAAACATTCCATATACTACCGTGCCTAGAACTATTTGATGGAACAGGTTTTTCCATTGTCGTAATGAGCACCTCATCTTGTTCAGGTTTTTCTCTAACCTCAGACACTGCAGAAATCGAACTTCCAACATCCTTTGTCTCAAGATTGTCACTAATAGGATTAAGGTTTGAAGATGTTGTCGCAATGCTTTGTTGATCAACGTTCACTTTCTCAGCTTCTAAATCAGGATACAGACTCTTTCCAGGGGTCTCTACCCCTCCTCTGATAGCAAACTCATCGAAAATATATGAGTTTTCACCACACTGACCAATTGGCACAGAGTCTTCTGATATGCACGACATGACTGAGGAAATTTTAATGATTTGTTCATTTTCAGGTGATCTGGACTCCAGTTCATCCTGAAATGGTATTTTGATTATACTAATGATGCAATAACAGACATGTTGATGACCAAATAAACACTTCAAAATACTGGAACATCAATTGAATAATCTCAACAAATTTGATAACTGGAATGACTGATTTTATAATCAGTTAATAATTAATAATCAGTAACTATTAAGCATCCAGTTGTATGCATACCCGACTCCCCCCCTCCCCCTTTCAAGGTAAATGGGAAAAATAGTACACCAGAAGCTGCAAATCCTGCTAATTAAGCACTGGTAGGGCAAGATGGGCAGAACCATGAATTGAATACCAGCATTTAGTCATTCGAGAGACGTTCAGCTCTTTTAATTTACTCTGGTCAGCCCTTATCTGTGATACAGATCATACACTATGAGGCAACCTCCAGGGTTAAAACCAATTAGATAAAAGTACTAGGCATGCCTAAAAGTTCTGTTTTAAAAGATGCATGTTGTAGGCGTAATGTGTCCCATAAAATGAGGATGTGATAGTTTTGGAATCTTTGGCCAATAAAATGTATGTACATCCTGCATGTAAACCATGTGAACACAATGTTTTCCAAGCAAATTATTCATAAACAAAATGTACACAGCGTAATTCAATAAGCAATGAAAGTCATAAAAGACATCATTTACTGTATGGCTTCAATACAAGTACCATAATTTCCTGCTTATAACTTAATTCACAGCCGTGAATGGTCTCAAACATGTAAAATTTCTTGTAGCTATCTGTATCACCACTAGCTTTCTAGGGTCACCCATCTCCTATGCACAAAGCGCAAATCATCTCTAGATGCAAGTAATTGATAAGGTTTTCCACATACATTGCCAGAGACAATTTACTATCATTTTACCTCAGAAAGAGGTGGTAAAACCATCCATTAAAAGAATATAAAAACATTGATACTATGTGGTTCTATCTAGTCTAGAAGTATTCTCTAGAGCTGTGATACTCAATGTGGGGCAATATGATTTTTTTTTGGGGGGGGGGGCAATTTTAATTGATATATTAAAGGAGTAATCATAATTTATGAAAGTTCATATTTAATGAAAAAATGATTGCAGAATTAATTCAAATTCAATGAAAAAAACCATTTGAAACTTAATGAGAATTAATACTTAATATAAATGATAAGGAACTTATTTCAGAATTACTGAAAAATAATTTCCAAATAAAAGAAATTCATATCCAGAGGAAAAAGTAATCCACAAATTAATGCAATGTCATATTTAATGAGGAAACAATTTAAGTATCAATGAAAAAATTATCTTCGTAATAAAAAAACGTGAGAATTAGTAAAATTCTTCAATAATACAGGGCTCCCTATTTGATCTTGAAGACCTAGACCCTGTTGGATTTACATGTTAAGATGCTACTGCAAGAACCAGGATATCACAGTATGACTTATTGGCCATGGGCTTCATGGAAAATTTTATTTTTTGACCTATAATGTCTTAAAGATTGAATGCTCATGCTTAACACCAGGTTATAGGGATTTCCAGGTTTTGGGCTTCCTGCACATAGATTCTGAGGAGCGGGAGCAAACAGGCTAATTTAAGGTTTTAGAAGAGCATAGGGAATCTCTTCTCCAAATCAACTTCGAGTTTTTAACCTTCAAAAACAGTTCCAAATTCACAGAAATAGATTGAAACAGCATTTACAGAATTCTTTTAACATTTTCGATCATCTTTGGAGCATGGGCCACATACCCCTTCCCGTCTTTTATGAGGAGCATCAGTATTTTACAAGATACATAGGTGGGGCATGGTGAAAAAAAAGTTGGAAACGCTGCTCTAGAGAGGAAGGATTCAACTCAATTCAATGACTAAATTGTCCAATAGCGCAGGGCTCCCACTAAAAAAATGAGAAAAAGTACGAAAATGCAGGACTAAAAAGTAGGATGGGGGAGGGTAACTCCCTTAGACAACATAATCATAGCATAATGGGAAAAAAATCCCTGAAAAAAAAAAAAAAAAAAATTGCAAAAAAATTAATTTTGAATTAACTTTTTTTTTCATAGCACTATTTCAGTTTCCTATAAGACTGACTCAAGCCAAAGCAAAATGATAAATGACTTGGTTACAAAACCAATTTTTGGCCAAAACGGTGTACTGGCACCCACAGATAATTCTTTGCTGTCTCCTCATATATATTACATTCTTTTTTTGGAGTCTTCCAAAGTGCAGAGCTTGTCAACTCTCTTCGACAAGGCACATCATATTTTGAAGACGTATGTTTTTTAAGAATGACGCTCCTTCGAGACCACTTTCAAAAGCACAGTGCAAAATGTGTAGATTACAAGATCCGATGTAAATAAGTCAAGGTGAACCTGTTTTACTGCATTGTCCATCATTTTTTAAAGGGACTTGTTCACATTTTACTGTTCAATGCCAGTGTAATCATTTTTGACAAATGAAGCACTTCAATTTCTAACTCTTTCTTGAGCATTGTAAATATTGTTTATGCCTCTTCATGCCTTAAAAATACAGAAGACAACTGAATGCTATTGGGTAGCATCAGAATCAACAAACCTAGAATAGGCCTATGTATCCAACTGCTTTGAAATGCAAACTGTTGTTTCACCTATTTGCACCGTAATTTTGAATAATGAATGTTAGTTACTGTCCAAGACCATGAAGTAATAAATACAAAATTATTTTTCCCATCCAGACAGAAGTTTTTAATGACTACTATACATGTTGAACCCTCAAACTAAGCAAATGAAAAATTAATCAACCAAATGGTCCACATACAACCCCCCCCCCCCCCAAATAACCTTAAAAATGATAAAATTTCTGCTTTGGCAGAATCATTAATTGCATTCTTCAACATTTGTAATATGTGGCAATATATCAATGATTTCCTGCTCAATTAAAATCAATTACACACATTTTGTCGATAGGATTTGGTAAAAAAGTAGGAAAAGTAGGACAGAAACTAGAAAGTAGAACAAAACCGAGAAAGTAGGACAAAAGTAGGACATTTTACCAAAAAAGTAGGAAAAGTAGGATGAGTGGGAGCCCTAAATAGCGATATGAGAGTTGGTGTGCAGTGGAGGAAAAAGAAGAAAAATACCTAAGGGATTGAGCCTGTTCTCGATCACGTATTACAATTTATACACAGTAAAATACGGTAATTAGTTTGACCATTGAAAGAGAAAATAAATGTAATGAAAATCCCAGTAGAATAAAAACCTTTTCAGGAATCACTGCTAACTTGGTTTCAAAAGTACTCAACGTTGTTCTTTCCACATGAGCTCCATCAGAAGACTTTACATTTTTGCTAAAAAGAAAAAGAAAATTAGTGCATTTTGCATGTATACAGCACAAGAAAACACACAGTTCACCAACAAGTTTCTCCAAGTAATTAATGACTAATTTTACTTCCCATGTCATTATTTTCCCGAAACTACCATATTTCGACATGTATAAAGAACCCCCTTCTTGCTGAAAATTGTATCCCAAAAATATAAGGGGTTTCTTGTACAGGGATAGTGTATTATAGATATGTATCTTTCACACTTTTTTTTTTTAATTTTAAGCCCAGAAAACCAGGGGAAGGGGGGTTCTCCATATACGTTAAAATATGGTACACTTTATTTCAAGAATGTGATTTTTCCTTTCATGCGGGATGAAATTATTTTTTTAACCACAGTACACACTCAGTTATGATGCTCTCATTTATCGTTAACTGATGTCAGTTGACTCATTCATACTTTTATTTTTAGTGATGAAGAAATTACTACAGTCAGTGTCTAAAATTACTGCAGAAGGGAAAAGTTTTCTGGAAATGAAAATGTTAATATGGTAAATAGACCTATAAATTGGCAAATAAACAACAGGAGTAGTTTTGAGTATTTCTTCAAAAAGTATGGCTTGGTTAAAGGTTCCCGGGAGCAGTTCAGAATCTGATTCTAATGTGTTTCAGAGATGCAAGACAGATCTCTTAGAACAGTGGTGGTCGGCTGATGTTGATATCCTGTGGTTCTCAAAGGTCTGAATGCAAGCCAATCTCCAAATTAAATAGTCTCACCACAGAGAGCAACAGGCATACAAAAGGTACAAATATTCAATCACTACCTTCACTTCTGAAATATATATGGCAGCATTGAAAAATAAGACAGCACTAGATACAAACTCAGACTGTTAGACTACACACTAGACTGTTAGGTACACACACTTACACTTCCGACACAATTCACTAAGTAGTAAATTTCTCATGGCGATAAACCTGAGTTGTCCTCAGTTTGAAAGAAAGAAAAGATCTCGTAGAATGAAGATATGCCATGACTGTTGTGTGTGAATAGACTTAAAAGCTGCAAGAACATTGAGATTCACCTGAAATACTGTTACATTACTAAAACAACTAAATGTTTTGACAAAAATAAATTCACAATAAATTTTTTCATGAAGATCCCTATACACAAGGGTTCTAAATTTTCTTGCCATCATTCATTAGGTCTAGTCTAATCAGGCTTAGAGCTCTGTTAAAGCCAAGTTAAGTTGTATTTCCATGCATCCAATTATGGCCTGAACATCACTGCTTTAGACAGAACTTGAAAATCTGACATCACGTATGATTTTAACCCCTAAATTGCCTATGGCGATAGACCTGAGTTGTGCTTGGTATTAAAAAAAAAAAAATATTTTAACCCCTTCACGATCAGGGACATAATTGCCTCCAAATACGAGTGGAATAAATTCAATCAAACTGACTTTCTTCAACCTCTTTTTCCCTCATGGTGAAGCTTTTTCCTCATGTAAGCTTTACTGTGAAACACAGTAAACATGCTTACCACATGAAACAAAGTTTTATGCATGTTGCCAGGACCCCTATCTTCTCCCACCACTATAGTGATATCTCAACGAGAAACTGAGATAACAATGGTGGTTCTCCTCAGCATCCTCTTCCCACACACACATAATGACATTTCTCAGAACTAATCCTTCCTTCCATTATACATATACTGTATATAAAGTGAGAAAGAAAACTAGTAAAAAAAGTACACAACAACTTTCTAGGTGAGGACGAAGAAGCAAGGCATTGTACTAATACTCCCTTATCCAATATCTCTATGTATTGTTTCTCCCCACCTTTATTTTTTTTTTCTTTCTTTCTTTCCCTTTCTAAATTTTTTTTAATGTGGACCAAGGCTACCACATTTATCGTTGATATGTCTAATACAGATACAGATCATTCAAATTCATCGCCAACACCTTGAATGTGAAGTGGTTAAAACCGTGAATGATTTGGGAATATGAAGCTGAATTTTTCTAAGTAGCAAAATGTAGGCAATAAAATCTCATTGGTTTTCAGTATAAGCAATCATGTCGGAATAAGATATGATGATTAAGCGGTACCATGACTTGTGGTAGAATTTGCATTATCCAGATTGCACCATACGAAGGCCTACCACATTATCTTGCACCCCCTCGAATGGTTGATTGCACTGATTGAAAAATCCATCAGAAAAATATGATATGCACAGTATTTGTTTATTGTTTTTGGTGAAGTGTTGCTGTGCATTATTGGCATACGCATTAGGTCTAGTCTAATTAGGCTTAGAGCTCTGTTAAAGCCAAGTTAAGCTGTATCCCCAGATACAAGATTATAGTGTTATTTTGCAGGAGAAAACGTAAAACCCTCAGAAGGAAAAAAATCTGAAACCCCCTTCAAGAAAATTCTGCATTACACCTATGCAGCACTTTCTAAAACCTTTGCTATTGTAATTCTACCACACATTCTATGACCAAAAATGCTTGTTTAGGTTCTAAACTTTTGGAATTTCATGTTACCTCTTAACGTTTGTCCCATGAATTTAGAATCACCCTGTATTTCTGTGCATTTCTTACCTGTCATTCAATAAATCAGAGCCATCAACCAATTCAAGTTCCTTTGTAGGTTCAACTTCGGGACAAGAACTGTCTTTCTTTTTTTTGAAGTATGATGAACCATGATGTTTTGAACGTTTCTCTTTACTGACATCAGACTTGCTAGTTGTGTACTTCGAATCAGCTGGAAGGCAAATACTGGTCTTTGGTAAGATACTTTCATCACTGGTGCTCGATATGGAAAAACCAGAAATTTCAGAACTATTTTCATCGTGGTCAGACATAAAAGTTGCAGGTATATTGCTCTCGGTTGGTTTCAATTCTTTCACTGCTGGAGTCTCTTTTAAATTATCAGAACTTTCTGATTTGGATCTCTTACGTGATTTCTTTTTACGGGAACTTTTCTTGTCACGATCTTTGGATCGGCTTTTATGCTTCTTCTTAGAACTTTTGCTACTAGAATCTTTAGACTGAGACAGCTTTCTGACTTTGTCAGCCTTATCGTGTTTTTTACTTTCGCCACTTCGCTTTCTTTTACGTTTTTTTGTTTCTGTCTGAAAGAATTTAAATAAAAAAGTTCTTATTCAATATCATGAAAACTTTTGCTGACAGAAACTATCAAATCGAAATTCCGATTTTAATAACACTGGAAATTGGTTCATATAAATAATTGGTACACATACTATTTTAAGTTACGAGGGGCTTTTCAAAAACAACATTATTGGCCTGTGGGTGGGTTGTGTTCACAATTCAGACTTTTAAACCATTTGACATGTATTTTGGTGTTTGCATTGGAATAAGTTAATGTAAGGGTGCTCAACCTTTAGGAGAATGTGGGCAGCTTCATTAGTTTCAAAACATGTAGAACGTCACTTAAGTGATCTGAAACAGCACCACTAGTCATTTACCTGACCTGTAAATGTGCAGCAGATCCCTTAAATGATCTCGAAATGTGCTGCGAGACCTCTTAAGTGTCCAGGAACAGTGGTGGGCGTAACGTAAGTGGTGTGAAACTGCACAGAGGGCCACTTAAATGCTCTGAAACTGTAATGCACATCACTTAAGGTCCAGTTTACACTGAACCGATATACGATAAGTGGTACAACCACAACATCTACACTGATTGGGTAAAACTTGAGTATTAGTATCACGGATCATATTGTTGTAGTATAGGTCCAGTATGAACCTAACCTAAGTGATCAGTAAATATATTGCGGGTCACTTGAGTGATCTTTACATATGTCAAGATTCACTTAAGTGATCTGTAAATGTTTTAAAGGGTCACTAAATTAATTTGTAAATCTGCTGAAGGTCACTTAAGTGATCTGTAAATGTGTTGCAGCTGCTTGAGTGATTTGTAACTGTTACACTGGCTGCTTCAGCGCTCTTTAACTGTGTCACTGATTACTCAAGTGGTCTGAAACTGTGCCAAAGGTCACTTAAGTGATCTGTAAATGTGCTACGAGCGACTCAAGTGCTCTGGAATTATGCCACAGGTCACTCAAGTGATCTAGAAATCTTCCATGGACCACTTAAGTGATGTGGAACTGCACGGCAGGTCATTTAAGTCATCTGTAAAGAAGTGCTGCCTAGTTCATTTTTTAAACAAATACAAAATCATTTTTAAAGTCACAGGCCACATTTGGCCTGCAGGCCATGAGTTGAACATGAACATGTTAATGTCTAAGAGTGGTTATATAGGTTACAGGTAACGTTCATTACAAACTTGATTAATGAACATTACCTGTAACCTATATAACCACTCTTAGACATACATTAACATGTTCTTACATTAACATATCATTACAAACTTGATTACCCGGGTTCGAACCCCACCGTCGCCATAGTGGTGGTCGGCTGAAGTTGGTTTTCTGTGGTTCCCAACTTTGAGGCGCGAATGCGAGCCAATCTCCCCATTAAAAAGTCTCGCCACAGAGAGCAACAGTCCTACAAACAGTACAAATATTCAGTCACTACACATCCCTCACTTCACTTCTGATATATAGATGGCAGCACTGAAAAATCATGCACAACACTAGATACGCACTCAGACTATTAGGTACACACACTTCCGGCACAACTCATTAGGTAGTAAATTAAATTGCCTATGGCGATAGACCTGAGTTGTGCTCGTTTCAAAAAAAAAAAAAACTTGATTAGTTTGTAAAATTGGAGGTTTGCGAATGAGAAAGCTGTTCAAAGAAATGCCATATCGTTTGGGAACAAAGAATTATTTCATGTTGATGTGTTGGTTTGCAAAATCGATCAGCAAGTGTAATAAAAAAAAATTCTAATCATTTCTATAACATAGTTGAAGTTACCTTCAAGCAATCTTGAGTAGTTTCATCAGCTTTAACAGCGAAACTTGATTCATGAATTTCAGTAGAAATTTCATTCGGTGCAGTTCCCATGAAGATGAGAGCTTCGGATGCCATTTCTTTTTCAATCAAAGCTAATGTACTTGGATGAGTCAGAACATGCTGCAAAAAAGAAAAAATATTTTATCTATTACATAAATTTTAATTATTATCCGCAATTGCACAAAAAGGAACTTTTTTTGCATTTAAAATGCTTGAAACAAAATACCCTTTTCCTTAAACAAAATAGTCAATCAATTCCACAAATTGAGTGAATCAAGCTTAATAATAATCTCTCATCGTACTAGAGTAGTTGGAAGAAAAACTCATGTGGTTCATACTCATTTTCATGAAATAAAATTCCCGGACTTTTGCAGGTTTTCCAGTCAAATCTTCGAAAAAATTCCAGGTAATTTTTTAATTTAAAATGTAATATAAATTAATTATAATGAACTGTAAAAATACTCAATTTAAACTCAAAATTACTCAATTAATAAAATTCTTTAATTACAAGAGGTTTCGAATTACAAATACATGGGTGTGATCATTTCTGCTGATCTTCGTTGGAACCTCCACATGGATATATTTCAAAATGCCTTCAAGAACTTTTTTCCTTCATAGTAACCTAAAATATTTCACCCGCCACCTCCAACATCTATGCTTCTAAACTTATATATCCTTCCTGTCTTCTCCTATGCCTACGAAATTTGGGATCCTTATAAACACAGCAATATAGATACGATGGAATCTATTGAAAATAAATCTAACTGCTTTATTTTAAACTGCTGGTCTTCCTGTTTCCATCACACAGCTCAAACGCCAACTTAATATATCCTCCCACTTACCTCCCATAGATATATCGCTCGCCTATCATTACTTTTCAAAATTATCCATGGCTATTTTAACATTGACACTAACCACATTCTAATCAAATCTTCACATTTTTCCGATAGACTCAATCACTCCCAAAAATTGAAACCTTTTCTTGCATCCACAGATTGCTTCAAATTTCGTTCCTCCCCGTAAAATTATTGATTGGAACAACCTTCCGTCAAATTCTGTAGACTGTATTTCAATCTCTGATTTTGTATGTAGCATCAATTGCCTATGTCAAATCCCATCACAGCACCCTCTTGTATAGGCCTTGGCTAAACAATAATGTATTAATAAATTAGCATTAGAACCGAAAAGCTTGGTAATCAGGGGTTTACAGAACTCCGATTCCACATGCTTGGCACTCTTAGCATGGCTCTGAATAGCTTATCTGCCCATGTTGCCCAAATTGAGCATTTTGCTGCTTATGGAGGATATTTTCTATAGGTGGTTTTTAGAGATGCAGACATGAAGAAAACACTGGGAGGGCTGAAAGTTGCTGATCGTCACATATATGGGACTCAAGCGCATACATAGGAGAGGGAGCGTGCATTATGTTGTTTTATCAGAAATTATTGGGAGGGGTTCAAATTTCAAATGCCTCAGACCCTAGGTTCTGGCTCCTATGGTGGTGGTGTTGGCTTTATATAGGTCATTTTAACTGCTTTAATTTAATAAATCCAGAGGATTCGGATTTTCATCTGCCCATTATAAATTAAAAACTGTTTTCTAACTACTCATGTTCTTCAAATAGAAAATACTCACGTGGAAAATCAAAATAAGCCCACACTTCACCCAGCGTTGCTCACTGAAGTCAACTTAGTCAATTATTACAAGTGAGCTACTTACCCATGATGCATAATTACCATGTTTCCGAAAACACTAGAACTAGTTACAATAAGGTCGCTGCAATAGGCTTTTCTATACTGACTTACAAAGTCATCGTTCCTCCATAGCAGTATCTATATTTTTTGTAATACATTGCAATATTTTACGGATTATCAATATTTACAATGTTATTGGACAGTAATTTATATTCTTAACCCCCCCCCCCTTCCTTTTTGAGGGAATTTATTTCTTCTTTTTATTACTTTTTATCTTTTTTTTTTCAATGAGAAGACAATCATGACCATTTTGCAGGTTGTGGTCTGAAATTTGCAGGTTTTAGAAAAAAAATGGCTATTTTCCCTGAATTCCGTGCCTTTTTTGTAAAAATATTTTCCCATAACAATTCCAGGCTTTCTCGTGTGAACCATGAATACTTTAGAGCTATCGTTTGATTTTTTTTCTGTTAACCATTGTGGCATTATACTGTGTCATACAAACTGAATTGATCTTTTTCGTCATTTTCCTCAGCCAATTTTTGTCTGTTTCGTCCTTGCTACAGTTTGCTGAGTAAAAAAACCATGCCCTATGTATTTGATTTGAATTTTGAATATGCATTTGGATATTTCCTTCCTTTTATATTTGATACTGCTTTCTAAATGTACTTCGTGATGCTCATTAAACTTCCCTCTAGTATATGTCTGGAATGGAGCACACTGTAACATTAAAAAAGCTATTGCATCCCCTTCCCCACCCAGAGTTTTACAACATGTCAACTTATACGCAGGATATAATGGTAACTTTCAAGAACAAATCAAACTTGTAATTTGATGTGCAACAGAATGAGAAGATAACAAAAACCTACCTTCAAGATCAGTCGAGCTTTCTCAACTGACATTTGCGCATTGGTTTCCCTCAGTGTTGCACCAATAACCCCTTCCATCTCGCTCAAAAATAGTTCCAACTCTGCGAGGGCAAGCTTATAGTCTTCAACAGGGACATCCATCAAAATCAAGTTTCTTCAACGCTTGATTTGTCATCGATCTGATTATCTCATGAAGATCTCCTACAAATAAACAAGGTTTAAATATTATCCAGCCATTGATAGATAAACAAAGAACACAGTAAATTCTAGATATAACGATCGATATTCTGCAGACTAAGAAAAAATATTGGGTAAATACCTAATGTACGGTATAGCGCTGTCTAGCAAATATTTCTTATCGCGAGAGAACAGCTTTGGTATATGGGACACACCAAGTTGGCAGATTTTTTCAAACGATAGGTCACCAACGCCAGTGCTCTGGTTTGTAGTTCTGCTGGGTTGTCGTTGTTCCAGAATGTACCCCCGATACCGTGGTGGCGCTAGTTGCTGTTTCTAGCGCATCTTTTCAAACTTTTGAACAGCCATTCTGTCTTTTTTTCTTCCGATTCATTAGGATAACATTTTCGTCAGCCAGTAAGGTTATATCCTTTTTACTTATTTTTCTTATTTATTTTATTTAAAAGAATCTGGATACCCAGAAAGAGTCGGGTTTTAATTTTTTATGCATAGAATATACTTATTTATACAACATGCAGTACACATGTAGAACTGTTGTTTATTTAAAAGGGAATTCCTTTAAAAGAGTGGATACCTTATGTTGTTTTGATGTTTAGTCTTAGTGATATTTTTATTATTGCAATCAACATATCAAGAGAAAAAAACTTACACCGGTATCTGGGCTTAGGGTTGGCGAACCCGAGATATTTCAGGATACCCAAAATAAAGCGGATCACGTTACATGAGATATTTTGGGATTTCCACTGTAAGAGTTAAGAAAGCCCCAAACACGTTTAAGCGCCAGGGATGATGGCATATCTCTGTTTTGCCAATGTCGAAAAACTGACTACAAAAAACGTATACTGTACATTGAGAATGAACTAAATATTGTTTTAGATGGATTATTGTTTTATAGAGAGGCAGTAGGTTAATATTAGATTATAGGCATTTCCGAACAAGGCTTGAAAAAATATTGTTGTAGAAGGATTTAACATTATATTGATGCAGTGAACTTTCACTGCAATAGCATTCTATGTTATTCCAAGAGTTGCGCTTAGTTAAATAAAAAAACAACTATATCTGTTGTAAGTGATTTATATATTTTACAATTCAATCATTGAGCGAATCATAATATAATTTTTTTTGGACAAAAAAGAAAGAATACAAACAATATCTTGCTTTGACAAGATTTGACAGCATGGCAAGATTTGATTTCTCATTCGAATTCAATGAAATGTCAATGAGATATTAAATGATTAGCAGCTATTAAATGTGACAATGTTTTTCCTAATATGTAACTAAAAACAATTCATTGTTAAGTGACAATTGAGAAATATTTCTACATTTCCAACTCTCTTTGCAAAACTTGTAACCATTACTCACGCTGTTGATGGACTTTGTTTACAGCAACACAAGCATAAACCCCCGGCTCAAGTTCAATTTTAAATTTTCTGGTCGACAAAGGCGCATGATGGTCGTTTAGCCACAGCGGGGGAGAGGGGGAAACCTAAGGCTACTTTATCTACGTGACCATATGTTCCGTTCATTACGGTTCGTTCCGTTATTTTTCGCTTTCTCTCTGACGACTTTCGGAAAAAATATCTCTATGAAGTTACTACAGAGTAAACAAAAACTGAAAATAACCAAAATTAAAAATCAAGTTCAATTTCAAAATTACTGAGCTTAATTAAATCTATAACTATTTTAATTTTTTGCAGTGAAATCGAAACTTTTAACATTGATTTCTACGGCGATAACTTTGTGTTTGTCCGAGGAATTTTCAACCGGTGTGCCGCGGCATATTTTCTTTCTTTCAAACCGAGCACAACTCTACTCTGTCACCATGAGCAATTTACTACCGAACTGAGTTTAGCCGGACGTGCGCATGCGTACCTAACAGTCTGAGTTGTGGTCAAAGCGGCTCAAGATTTCATCTTTAATACAGCTTTGGTTGTGGTTATCAAATTCGCAAACTCAGAAAGGAAGACGTTTATGTACGCATCCTTAGTGGCGTTACTTATCCCAATTTTCCCACTAGATGGTGCCACTATTCCGATGAATAAAACCGGCCACAACAATAATTTAGCCCAACTCTAAAAACAGAACCGCCAAAAAAAGCAGCAAAAAAATTCACAAAAACACTCATATCAGTGATGAAATATATATATTTCAAAGTGGGGGAAATAAAAAGCAAAAAAGAAAGTAATTCTGGGAACCTGAAAATAAGGATGAAAGATAGAATTTTACGAAACATACGAGGGCGCTTGAAATAGCATCGATAAGGGGGATGGTTGGTAACCCTTGTCTGAGTGCGTATCAAATGTTGTGTCTGGTTTTTCAGTGCTGCCATCTACATCTCAAATTGTGAGTGAAGTGTAATGATTGAATATTTGTACCGTTGTAGATCTGTTGCTCTCTCTGTGGAGAGACTTTTTAAGGGTTGTTTTATGCAGTGCCGTCTTAAGGCATGGGCCCACCCGGGCACGGCCCAGGTGCCTTAAGCGAAGAGGGTCCTCACAAAAATAAGATCTGGTTTAAATTTTCGAGAAGTTGTTTGGTAGGGCCTCCGAAAAATCAATTGGCCCGGGGACCCCATGAGTGTGGTAACGAGGCTTCCTCTTTCGATTTTTCTGCATGTGGAAAAATGTACTATAGATGGGTTTATGTCATGGAAACTATGCATTGCCGATTTGAACTTACGAAGCCCTTGTGCTTTGTAAAACTTAATGAACTCATCGTCCACTTCTTAATCTTGATCATCATGCCGTATTGCTTGAGTTTTAGGAGCAATCAGTTCGATTAGTACCTCCCGTGTCAATTTTTGAATTGCTGTTAATTTTAATTCTCCAATTTCCTTTTTTGCTCAGTTTATTGAACCTTTCTCCGTCTATCTGCTTCGCTACTATAGCAATATCTTTCATAACCTTTTCGACTGATTCCGTAGAAATACAGTCTTCGGGAGCACGCTGTGGCCGAAAGTTCTTTTAATACAAGATGTTCCCATCTTAATAGCTTCTACAGTTCTAGCAATAACACTAATGGTGTCGGTGAAATTCATCCATTATCTTAAGACGTCTCCTGCATTTGCATCTTCTTCCAATGCTTGCACAATCATCATTGAGTAATGCGCATAGCGAGCCCTAAATGTTCAGATAATATCCGAACAAGCAGCTGAATATTAGATGCTGAGTTGGAAGGCATATAGAGCCATGAAGAAAAAGCAAAATCTTCCGGAGGGGGTCTTGAAACATTTACTTAGCACGTGCGATTTATATTTTATTTCGATACGATAATTAGCACTGGTAAACGGTGTTTCCGTAGAAAACTAGGAAGGAGACACCCCACCCCCCGAATATATACGAAATTCGCGAATATCGAGGGCCGACTGTAATCCATATATTCAGTGACTAACTAAAAAAGCGGGCTCCGATGCATAATTTTTTTCTTAAAAAGGGCTCCTCTCTCTCTCGAGTCAAAAGTTTGGGTAACGCTGGTTTGACGTGTATCGGTGGTGTCAGCTAATTAAAATATTGCAAGAAAGGAGAAAGGGTAACAGAGAGAATAAGTTTTGAGAGAAATTACAGAGGATCGCAATTGAACTATTAAAAATAGATATTAGGTTTTGGTTTAACTTGGTAAGTAATAGATTCAAATTTCAGAACCGATTAATGGCACACTTTGAAATGTTATAAAGAAAGCAATAATTCTGTTCTTAACATTGCATTTGTGTGAAACCAGTTTTTCTGCAATAGACAATATTAAAAATAAAAATTGATCACATAAGACACATAAAATTAAAGTTTGACAAAAAAAATTCCAATTTTACGGAAAAGTTGTGATAAGAACATGAAGAGAGAAATATCTAGAAATTTTAATTTTCTCGTAACATAGTTTTGTACATCGCATTTCAAAAAAAAAAATTATCAACGTTTCCAAGTGATTTTTGAAATTGAATTTACTGTGATTTTTCCAACATGGCTTTTTTTTGTTCAAATTTTCTCTTGAGAATATGTAATGGGGTTGGTGAATAAAATTGCGTTCTGAACGGGCGCTTGTTCGAGAACTTTGGAGAAGCAGCATTTCTAGATACATCCCTCTTGTTTCTTGTACCAGTAGCAGCCGACCTGCGATATCTGTATCTGTAATAATTGCCATCGTCTCGGAAATCACCACTGTCATTAGCCAGTTCGAAGACATTAGTTAAGATATCATCCTCCGCACAGTTGTCGGTTTCGGCACCCTCGTCGAATTCTTTCCTGATGAATTCCCCAAAATCCTCCGGAAATTCACCACATTCGTGTTCCAGGAATTCTATTAGGCATTCTCGAACCAGATACATTGTCCTGGAAATAATGCAACAGATATCGTTGAAAAGTAGAAAAATATATTAATTGATACCAAAAAACATAAAATGGGTGTAAACCCAAATTTGTGGATGAAAAATCGGTGAGTGAGAGGTTGCATTCTATTTTGTTTCTAAACTTTTTTCCCGGTGTGGAGATGTTTGATAAGATTACGCTGTTCGTTATAAGTAGCTGAAACAGTCAAAACGTAAATTTGTTTGCCTGTATTGGTGTACGTAACGTTGAGTTGGCTTTAATTGGCAGCTTAACTTGCGTTTGACAATTTTTCTGGCATTAATTGACAATTTTGTCGCGAGTATTGATACTTTTCCACCCGAGCACATTTCACAGGGCGGAGGTTGTACAGTGTACACTCCTGTTGTGGAGCACATGCGTACGCAGGATTTTCTCAGGGTGCAAGTCATTATATATATAGAAATGTCCTCTCCACTTGTCAATACAAGATTCATCGAAAGACTGGTTATATTTGTGAAGATGAAGATTACAAGGAAGAAAATTCATCACTGCCCCTACGGGGACACGAACCCCAGTCTCTCGCTTGCCGGACAAGTGCTCTACCATCTAAGCTATGGAAGCAGATAGAATATTTCAATCTTGGAGCGTATATATATGTATATATATATATGTTGAAAGGCATCGTGCATGGACGGCGTCAACAATCAACTAATAGCTCGTGAATGACATAGGCCAACCAGATGGCCACATGCATGTGGCCATGTGTTTAGTGAGAATTAAAAATCATCAAAAAAACATTCATTTCAGAATCACTGAAAATTAATGAAAGAAATAATTTCAGAATCACTGAAAATTAATGAAAGAAATAATTTCAGAATCACTGAAAATTAATGAAAGAAATAATTTCAGAATCACTGAAAATTAATGAAAGAAATAATTTCAGAATCACTGAAAATTAATGAAAGAAATAATTTCAGAATCACTGAAAATTAATGAAAGAAATAATTTCAGAATCACTGAAAATTAATGAAAGAAATAATTTCAGAATCACTGAAAATTAATGAAAGAAATAATTTCAGAATCACTGAAAATTAATGAAAGAAATAATTTCAGAATCACTGAAAATTAATGAAAGAAATAATTTCAGAATTAATGAAAGCAATTATTTCAAAATAAATGAAAGGGATCATTTCAAAATAAATGAAAGGGATTATTTCAGAATAAATGAAAGGGATTGTTTCAGAATAAATGATAGGAATAATTTCATAATAATGAAAAGGATTAAAACGTTTCAAATAATCAATGAAATCAATGAAATTCAATGAATCAATGAAAAAATTATTTCTGAAGAAATTACAGAAATAATGAAGAATTTATTTCTGAAAAAACTTCAGAATTAATGAAAATTTAGAACTGATGAAAACTCCAAATGGATGGAAGAAATGATTTCAGAATAATGAGTCGAGTAATTTTGGGACTCGTGTGACTCCGCCCCGTCGGACCACCTGTTTAACCGCCGTTAAGGTATACAAGGTACTTGATCTATAGGCCGATACAGAAAAGGGGGGGATACGGGTGATCACCCCCCCCCCCCCCGTTCAATGAAAAAATTGCACAGGGTGGGCAAAAAGTCCGTAGAAACTTTAAAAATAAATAAAAAACGGAAAAATAGAAAAATAACGGAAATAAAAACGGTTCCAAGAGTTAGCATCTCTTGGTCACGGTAATTTTTTTGACAGGGAAAAAAATAACTCAAAAAACAGCCGATAGGTGACGCTGAAGTACTCAAGTCAAAGAAAAGATACGCAAATAACGAACAGAATGCCTCAAAATCGTTTATTACAGAAGTATGTGCTCCATATGACCACCACCACAGGGTATAACACATTGCAGGCGAGTCACAAATCCAGCAACGGCTGAGTGCAGCCGGTCCACATACACGGTTTACAACGGTGAATTGGTTGTGGATTAGGAGCGCAAGTTCTTATAACCATCTTATTTGCATATTTCCACCGAAGTCATTCGTACCAGAGCCACCTATTCGGCTGTTTTTGAGTTATATATATTTTTTTTTCTTGTCAAAAAAATTCCCGTGACCTAGCGATGCTAACCCTGTAGACCCCCCCCCCCCGGTTTCACTATGCATACTTTCGACGATTCGCCCCCCCCCCTCTTCACGTTCGGAGGGCATGTATCCGCTTATAACTAGATCACTAATTATCACAAAGAATCATTTCGATATGCGCACTTGATAAATGTTTGTACTTCGAATTATGGTCATTCGTATGAATTCCTGGGTCATAGGAATTGCAGAATCGAAACACGCTGATATTGAGAGCAAAAAAAAAGAGTAAAAATGTCATCAATATTTCAACTCACGTGCATTTTGTTTTCATGCCAACTCCATCTTGTGCGTTGTTTTCTTCCAAAAGCTTCACAGCTTGATTCAAGCCGGAAAACGAGCAATGTAAGATCGTATCAGAGAATGAGTCTTTTTCGGCGAGATCGTTCAAACACTGTTCCAGTTCATTTTCCTGGTCATCGCCCTCTAACTCCCTGGCGTTTCCTGTCCAACGAAATCAAAACCAGCTTAGAAATCAAAAAGCTTATTCATTCGGAGAGTCTGAGCAATCCCGTTTTTTTAACATAGGGGGCCATTCAAGTATTGCGTAAGCAGATTTTTAGCCATTTTTGACCACCCCCCCCCCCTTGTCAGCAAAATTTCGTCAGCAGCTTAGAATATTATATCTTCAAAAAGGGTGGTTGATGATGTAAGTAACCTCCAAACCCCCCCCCCCCCTCTTGTCATCAAAAGTCAGCAAATCCAAAACCCCCTCCCCCCCCCCACGATGCTGACATAATACTTGAATGACCCCATACGAAAATAAAATAGATTTAAACTAATAAATGTTTATATACATACACACACACGCACAAGTAAAAAACTACTTAATTTTTTTTTAATTCTTCAAAAACAAAAAATACAAACTCAAGTACAGTGAAAAACAGACACTTAAAACTTTTCAAGCCTTTATTGACTAGCAAGAATCAAATTACTCTCATTCGAGTTTAGAAGATACGCATCCTATATTACGTCTAGCTGCTGCAGTAATCAATTTTATTTAAACAAAATTTATTGAATGAAGAGTAAAATTCGAATTCAAGTTTTTTGTAAACAAAGGGTTAAGTGGTATTGCACTGTAACACCATCAAATGATATATTGGAAGGCATTTGAAAACAGAAACTGATCAGGTAAAGAAAATTAATGTTCAAGAAACCGCTCTCTCTCTCAATATCCAATGGTATCACCCATTTCGAATATACAGACGCGTCCGGGTATAACGAAGTCGCCCGAAAACGTCAAAAACATTCGCTATATTCGATATTCGTTATAACCAATACACAATAATTACTCGAGTCTAATGAGAGCAATAAGCTTACTTGAAGCAGCTTTTTTCAAATTATGGTCGGTGAACCAGGGGTGATCCTCAAACAGACGTGAGAATTTAATTATAACTAAAATGAAAATCATGTTACTCACGTGTGTCATTTAATGATATTCACATGGATTAGAATGAAACATTGAATCAGCTATTATGATACTGTGCTTCGCGGCTCTTAGGGGTGCCGCCAACGTATAGCAGAGGCAAGCTGTCGATCGGTGTGTGCCGGTTCAGTGCTTTGAAACGATTCTTTATTGAAGAAATAGCTACTCTGGGAAGCCGCGAATATAAATATTGACTGAAGCAAGGGAGCCGTGGGCGACAGAACATCAAAGAACCACTACTGTAAATGGTCCGTCGAACTGTTACAGATATTTTAATGATCCTGAGATTTACAAAACTGAGAAACACTGATATAAATGAAACTGGGGTTATGCCGATCCCCTTTTTATTCGATCGGCTCTGGGAATAAACAGAACTAGAGCGCTATCTGTAGCTCGAGATCGTCGTCTAGCTGCGAAAGGTTGTGCACAAAGAAAGTGCACAGCCTTTGTGAATAGTGCGGTAGTACTTCGTAACCTTAATTTTGTTTGTGAAAGAGAATTTCTGATTTTATGGAACTTAATATCCCATCAAAAGCAATTCCCTTTTTGACAATACTTCGTTATATCCGATATTCATAAAAATGGCAATTCATTATAAACAATACTTTTAACACTATTTGGTATTGCAGGTTCACTGTATGATGGAATTTTTTTTTAATATATAACCGATAATATTCTATTCTGCTATAAAGCATGTTTGTACATTGATTTAAATAATTTTTTTTTTTTTGGTTTTTTTTTATTGGATTTACCGATAATCGGAACTAATAAAAACGTCATTCCGAGAATACGAAAAGAATATATTTAACATGATCATGATTCTGAAATCGAAAAAGAACAATTCGTGCTCTATAAACATAGAAAATAAACTATGTACTGTGTAATTCCATATTATAAATAAAACAAAATGGACTCACCAGAAGCTAATAGACATACGAAAAACAAGAACCACATCTTTACACAAATAATCTGTTAATATGGATAGAAAAAACAGTAGAATAACATAGGGCTTACTATGATATTTGATATTTATGGTGATCGAAGCTATATGTGTTTTTAACTATACGTTGTTTAACTAACTTCCTTCTTTTTTTAGAGCTAATAAGAATAGCTATCTCGCCAAATTAAGATTTCCCAGAACATTTTTTAATTATTTCCTGCCGGAACTTACTAGTGAATTTCTCTCTCTCTCTCTTCTTCATAGCGAAAAATTGTTATCAGATGAGCTTTATAAACAGCAAAAACTTTCGGATGCTGTTGATTTCGCTGGCAAAAAAAGATTTTATTTTTTATTTTACTTATTATCAATAAGCGGAATGAAATACAGAAATAAGTACTTGTGATTGCAGTCGCAAGGCCGGATCACCACACATTTGAAATTAAAATTAAAAGCACATACAAACACAATTTTAAAAAAATTGAAACATTAACGTTTGTACCACAATATAAACTTGAATATGATAGTGAAGCATTCAGACATTTTTTTCAAATAATTAGTCAGCCATAGAAATTAGCCTTTAACGAGCAATTCCAAACAACAATTGTGCCGTGATAGAATGTTTAAGTATCAATTTAAAAAATAAACACAATATTTAAATAAAACATTATCGTAATGAGACACACATATGCTCAAAAGGGACTTACCAAAGGCTGATCATCCCCATGCTCCTTGGAGGCCGGTAGTCGGCCTAAACGGTCCTTTGAACTTATAAGAAGGGGTCCCCCCTCCCCCTTGTTCACACAAAAATCGTGAGCATCCCAGGGAATCATTTAATACGCGTACCCTACATACAAAAAGCCGCAACGGAACCTGTCTAACGCGGAAATGGAAAGGAAAACTGTACCCTTTAACGGAAAATCTCTCACAAGCACTGAGTGTTTATAAACAGATAGGCCAAAGGATCATAAAAAATGTTAAGAGTGCTCCAACGAAATTGTTTATGCAATCCATGCTTGCAACGGCTTTTGCTGGGTGGATGATGTAACTCAGCAAAAACCGTTTCTGTACTTGATGCTGTGGATTTGACAAGCCATGTGTGTTGTAGTAAAGCAGTTACTTTCTGAAATTGAAACAAAATTTTTCGGAAAAATCAGTGAAAGGGTTAAATTTTCAGATGATATGCAAGACACAAAATTTTATGCAGGCTGTGTGTATTCTGTGATCGCGAGCAGGGCCGGAATTAATCAGAGAGAGGCAAATGGGGCAACTGCCCTGACGGCAAAATTTAGGTATGAACAAAAACACCGTTATAAAATCATAAATTTTTACAGTGTTAGAGGTGGCAAAATCTTGTTGCTGTGTGTGTATGTTTTCCTCAGGAAATTATTAGTTACGGCTCTGATGCTGAAATGGGGCAAAAACATTGTACATAAACATAGATGATAATGTACAAAATGAAGCTGATAATGACACCCTAATTGAAAACACCCTTTTGAAGAAGTTGAAAAGAACGAAAATGTAATTATTTTTTAGAAGAAAAACAGTGTTGATCGGAATTTTATACAGATGCTGTCAAGACCTAATTACAGTATTTAGTAATTATAGACTAATTATTTATTTAATCTATTTTTAAATTATTTACTCTTTATCTCCAATTTATTTATTTTTATTTTATTTCAATCACACACGAGATCGTTACGTAGTTTTACACATTATATCAGTTGAACCTTTATTAAGCGAAAACCTGAGTTCAACGGAAAAAAGTCTCAGTCCCTTGCGATTCCTTGAAGACAGGTTTCACGTAATACTGGTCATATTATCAGTTTATAAACGGTTAGCTTATTGTGAATGGAGAGCCTTGTATTTTTGTGGCATATCTTACTAGACAAGGTTTCTGACAACTGGCTGTTGAGAAGATGAATTTTATTTTTGAAAGAGAGAAAATTCAGCTTACTTTGCGGGGAATCGAAATAACGCCCTAGATCAGTGTCTCTTAACCTTTTTCAGCTCATGGCTCCTTATGGATCACATTTTTTTCTCGTGGCCCCCCTGTCCTATCCAGGCCCCCCCCACCCTCACTCAAGATTGAGATACTTTCTATATTTTTATTATGAATGAATTTTTAATAAATCGCATCAATCTCTGGAATCCTGGCTAAGCACGGACTTAAATGGCAGATTATCATCTCTCCCAGGAGTCAAATTATATGTTGAAAAACGGTCTGTGTAAAATACGGTACGATTCAACGAACATGCACGATAAATCGACATCCCTAACACACCAACCGTTGCTCTGGCTGCCCTAAATACTTAGCTGGAAGTAACAGCTTACATATGAAAATCATAGAATCAGATTCCATATAGTGCAGTCCCCATCCCTCCATTATAGACATGAATACCCGGGTCATGCCCACATAGACCCAAGGGTTAAGATGACCCTATTTCTATGGACGGATCTGATGAATTCTGAAAGTAGTAATATTTTTCAACCACGTTTCACTTTTAAAGCTTTTTTCTCTTCGCAGTTCTCTGACTCCCTTCACCACCTGTCGTGGATCACCTTTCTTCTGATTTTCTCCCGTGGCCCCCCTAGAATATCTCAGGACCGCAAGGGGGGCCATATGGCCCCCAGGTTGAGAACCACTGTCCTAGACCACTAGACTACAAAGGCAACGAATCTTTCACTCTTTCCTTGGAGCTCGTGTACACGAAAGGGACCGTACATGGACGGCCGGACCTGACTCAGGCCAAGCTCACAACTGCTGACACTGCCCCCAGATGACGACTCGTGAACCCCTGTAGCACACCGATATAGAACGACGTAGGCCGAACACATACTGGGGAGTCGACAAAGAGAGCGATTTCAAAAGAGAAAATACATCGATGCTGATCTCGATGTCCCCTCACATACTGACGAGGCGGAGAGAGCGAAAATGACCGCAAGCGTTCTGAAGGGTAAAGAAGAGAAGCCTTTGAGCGGGAAAAGTGACATCTCGCCAACTAGTAACCCTACCAACCTGTTCATGCCAAATCAATCAGTTTGGCAATATTGGGGGATTCCAATAAACCAGCGGTTCTCAACCAGTGCTCCGTAGAGCCCTTAAGGCCCCGTGTGAACTCCCAGGGGCTCCGTGGCCACTCGAGGAAATAAATAATAAAAACCAGTAAATTTGAAAAAAATAATTATTAATATTTTTGAATAATAAAAATAGGTCAGAAACTTTGATGAATAAATAAAAAATAGGCGTCCGGGGTGCCGCCATAGAAATTACATACCGGAAAGGGCTCCGTGGGTCAAAAAAGGTTGAGAAGCGCTGCAATAAACCCATTAATCCTCAAAAGACTACAAGTCCTGATATATGTTTTTAATGACTTCTTGTATCAAACCGTTGTTTCGAATATTATTATTGCATAATGTTATTATATTATAATATTATTGCATAAATATTTAAATAATTATACTTCAATCAAGATAGAGAGACAACAGAATTAGTTAGACACTGAATAAAAATACATGCCTATAATCCGCAGAAGTTAATTTCGATACTTTCTGAAGGAAATATCACCGTTAATGAGATGAAGCGAGAAGTTATCCATACACCTCGATGACGCAACTGTAATTTTTTTATGGCCACCTTATCATTATGAAAATGATTGTTATTAGCGATAAATGTATACGTGGTCGTTAATCACAACTTATCAGAGTGGATCCATTATTTATGACACCCCGGAATTATAGATTCCTCCTATATGCAGGGCCGTCTTAAGAGCATCATGGGCCCAAGGGCCAAATGATTTTTCTGAGGCCCTACCTACCAGGCAAATTCTCGAAAATCTCAACCACATCTCTCTTTTGTGAAGCCTTTTTTATCTTGAGGTCTCCCGGGCAGTGCCGTCTTAAGGCATAGACCCACCCGGGCACGGCCCAGGGGCCTCACAAAAATGAGATCTGGGTGAAATTTTAAAGAATTTTCCTGGTAGGGCCTCAGAAAAATTGGCCCGGGGGCCCATGATGCTCTTAAGACGGCCCTGCTCCCTGGTCGTGCCCTGGTGGGCCCATGCCTTAAGATGGCACTGCTTTTGGCAGTGTTCTATACATAACCAATTTCAATGAACGCGCGGATGATGCAATAAACTGGTTTTGATTCTGTAAGAAATATAGAGATATGTATTGTGTGTGAGATGTTCATTATTTGTATCAGAAAAAAGCTCGTGTCTCTTTCATAACACACGACATTCCAATTCAAATCCACGGAAATAACAGATATTCAGTACAATAAAATAAAAGAGAAAAAAACAGAAACCGTGGTTCGCCAATGTTAGTAAGCGATGAGCAATCATCACGGTGTTTATCCGTTTTCCTAAAAAACGGGTTCTCAATCTCAAACATTTTCCACCCGCGCAGCCCATTTCTCTTATGAAGAGCCATTGGCGTACGCAAAGGGGGGATTTGGGGTTCTAATACTCCCCTCACCCCCTAAAGCCAAGATTATAGTGTTATTTTGCCGGAAAAAACGTAAACCCCCCCAGAAGGAAAAACAAATCTGAACCCCCACCCCCCCGAGAAAATTCTGCGTACGTCTATGTGAAGAGCAGTTGTAAGAAAAGCATTTCTTTGAAAAACCTTTGTCAAGACCACTGCGAAACTGCACTCCTGACGAAGGTTGGCGCACACCGTTTGAGAACCCCTGCTAATCCATCAACGTGTTGACAAATACAGGGCCGTCATTCGAGGGAGGGGGGGGGGGCTTTTGAAAATACACTAAAAATGGTATACATACATACAAATATATATATATATACTAGGGGGGCTCTGCTCCCCCCTGTCACCTTTGGCGACCAACCCCTCCCCCTTTTCTCATCACAACATATCTTATTTATTTCGTCCCACTTCATCAGCGTACTATGGAAAGGGACATGTGAAAGCACCAGCTTACTGAAGAAGCGAATTTTATAATAAAAAAACAACAAAAAACAAATGTGATTCATCAAGTACCCCCAGAAAACTTGCCCATGGGGGTCCCCAGACTCCAATTCGCTGAATTTTAGTGGGGCCCAGACTGGATTTATCTCGGGCTACCGATGTGTTGCAAATTTTACATTGTTAAACAACAAAAATCAATGAGATTCATCAAGGGACACCCAAAATGAAACCTGTCAACATTTCCATTGGGCCCCGACCTGGAGACTTGTCGGACATCTCCCCGGTGAGGGGCCACGAAAATTTTAATTTTTATCAATTTTACAACGAATGAAATCCAGGGCCCCCATTCAGCAGCAGGGACCCAATACTCAGATTTTTAGTGGGGGACGCAGACTGAATTCTGGATTTATCTCGGGCTTCCGCTGTTGCAAATTGTACAATGTTAAACAACAGAAAAGAATGAGATTCATCCAGGGCCCCCAAAGGAGAACCTGTAAACATGGGGCCCCCGACTTGGAAGCTTGTCGGTCATCCCCGGTGCGATCGCCATGAAAATTTCCATTTGCATTCATTTTACCAACGAATAAAATCCAGGGTCCCCAACCAATTACCTGGGACACCAATTCGCATACTTTTAGTGAGGCCCCCAGATTGGCTTTATCTTGTGCTTTCGTTGTTGTAAATTCTAAAACGTTAAATAACAGAAAAGAATGACATTCATCCAGGGCCCCCAAAATGAAACGGTCCCCTCGGAGCTTGTCATACATCCCCCCCCCCGTGAGTGCCACAGCAAATGTTCATTTGTATTCATTTTACCAACGAATAAATTCCAGCCCCCCCCCCCAATTACCCGTGACCGAATTCGCAAATTTTATGGGGTCCCCAGACTGGATATACATTGGGCTTCCGCTATCGCACGCCATTCTCATGTGCGCCTATGCATTTGCATATGAGAGGGGGGGGGGCATTGCCATCCAGGAATCAAAAAATGGATATTGCGGTTTTCTTCTTTAAGAGTTGTTTTTCTGTATTTTTCATGTTATTCTGGGGCAAGTTGGGCCATTGTTAGAATAGCAGCTGCCCTGTCTGGAATTCGATTCGTCTGGGAATTTCGAGGTCGTTGGTCAAAGCGTGAAAAATGTGTGGGAAAAAAGACACGCAAACACTCATGCCAATAAACAGGGGCGGCTCGAGCTTGCCTTGCCGCCCCTAAAGGCTTCCCTGGTGGGAGGCTGGCAGGGCTTCAGTCAAGAGGACCTCTAGATCAGTGTTTCTTAAACTTTTTCAGCTCATGGCCCCCGATGGATCACAATTTTTTCTCATGGCCCCCTGTCCTACCCAGGGTTCCCCCCTCTACCCTCATCCAAGAGTGAGATACTTTCTATTTTTTTATTATGAATGAAATTTTAATAAATCAGGTCGATCTCTAGAATCCTGGCTAGGCACGGATTCAAGTGATGGATTATCATCTATCGCAGGAGTCAAATTATATAGTAAAAAAGGGTGTATGTAAATTACGGGACGATCAATTTTACGTATACATACCTCTCGGCATGACCCCCACAAGAGCAGGGCTGACAGGGGCCGGAACGATTCTTATCACTTTTTGATTTTTCACACTATAAATTAACCCCAGAGGGCCCCCGAAAAGCTGGTTTGGGGGCTCGCCATCTATTCCAGTCTAGGGGCCCTGCTGTAGGATGTGGAGCCTCTCAGTACATGCACGTAACTTGGTCCCGATGGGTTAAATGGGTCCCGAATATGCTAGAGTTAAATGAATACTTGACCTAAAATCGTAACCGATTTCCATCACTCAAAAAACGTCACTCACTTCCGTAACATAAAATCGTCACTAATTTCGGTTGCTTAGAAACAGGCCCTTTTCGAGTTTGTGATTTTATATTATAGAGTAGATATACATAAATTGAGTTCATGTTTTTTGCCTGCCCCCTTCCCTGGAAAACGTTGAAATGACGTTCCTGGAAAAATCTCCACAAATTTTCGTTGAAATTCTAAGAATATGTTCAGTATTGAGTAGAAAATTAGCGTCGACTAGCAATTCTCAACCTTTTTTCTGAGTCACTGAGCCCTTTTTAGTATATAATTTCTACGACGGAGCCCCGTACGCTACTTTTTTTTTTTTTCATTCGGTCATAAAATTTACTGATTCACTTTACTTTAACTGAGTGAACGTGGAGCACTGGTTGAGAACTGCTGATATAGACAGTACATAGATAACGTTTTCTTTCTTAAAGATTTTTGATGTGTTTGTGGGGAGGACAGGGTTTTTCCGCTCCAGCGACTGCATAATGATATATAGTGGTATATAACTTATGATTTTATAGTGGTTTTCCAGTTTCCGACAGAAATTTGCCACCCTTTACATTTTGCAGCCCAGAGCAAAGGCGTGGGCATGAAAAAACATTGAGAGGGCTGAAAGTTGCCAGTCGTCCCGTGACGAGCCTCGAGCCCGTATGTAGAAGGATGCAGTGCCCCGCTTTATTTATTCATCAATTGGGGAAGGGGGTTCTCAGCCCCCCCCCCAACACAAAATATATTGGGGGGGGGTTGAAATAGCCCCCCCCTCCCCGCCATGTTTTGGTGCCTACGTCCCATGGCAGTACGTTTGTTATTAAAAACTATTCAGGGATAATTGAAAAGATGAAATTTGAAGGATGAAATTTGCGCCCCTCCCGATACTACGCCCAGGAAACCAGACCAACCCCCCCCCCCTAGTTGCAGCACTGTCCGTTCATCAGAAGGAAGTTCTCTTGCACATAGTGTAGTTTTCCATGCAAAAAGCGCAATGGGATGGGCGGAAATTTGCGAAATATCTATCTCGTTAGTCCCAGTAAAATTTTGAAAAATATTCACGTCTAAAAAAATGACGGGGGTAATTAATGCGTAAAATGCTACCACAACAATCGTCAAACTTTTAAATTAGGATAGACTGGGTTAAGCACAAAAAATGGGAATCGAAAAGAAGAGGGAGCGCCAAAAGTGAAAAAAAATCCGAAGCACTCCCTCCAAACCAAATGGGTGGTGATGATGATGATCCCCCTCAGAAGTTCTCTTTTTTTCCCAAGAGAGTGAGGAGAAAAAAATAGGGGAGAAAACTGACCAATCCCCAAATAGCGTCTGATTTTACCTCGCGATGAAAACAAACCGGCTTGAAAGAATCGCGTACCTCTTGAGCTGCCTCTTTCTCCTTCTTGTCTCGCTGCCCGAGTATGTGAGGCGCAGAACAAAACAGTGCATTTGTTTTCGCCGCTATTTCGTACCTCTCCGCTCACATCCCCAGTATGTGTTCGGCCGTAGAGATTTCGATACCGCTCGAAATCGTTACCAATTCTTCGACGAAGAAATGTTGACGCCATAGTTCGACATACAGAAATTTGGATTATTTCAAAAGGGACTAATTATCGCACAAGATGCTCTCCTTCGAAATGAAATGCTGTAAAAGTGAGAGTAAAACTATTTTAGAGTAAAAAAGGAGATATTTCGTAGTTTATTAAGTGAATACATTTTTACCATATCGTTTTATATCGTACACACAAAAATTTCCGACGGTCGGTATTCATTTGACGTTCCGACGTCGGAGCGGTATCGGCACGATATCGTTGTGCTACTGGGGAAATGATGACGTCACTTTCCACTATCCAAGTTTTCAACAACTGTCTGTTGCAAAGATGAATTTTTCTTTTTTTTGAAAGAGAAAATTCAACTGCCTTTGCGAGGAATCGAACATACATCGAACACTTTCCGGGTGAACGCCCTAGACCAGCGGTACTCTACCGGTGCTCCTTGTGCACTTCCCAGGAGCTCCGGGGCCACTCGAGAATAATAAAATAAATCAATAAATTTGATGAACAAACAAAAAAAGAAGCCTAAAGGATACCGCCATATAAATAATATACTAAAAAGGGCTCCTCGAGTTAAACAGAGCTCCGCCATAGAAATTATACACTGGAAAGGGCTCCGCGTGTCAGAAAAGGTTGAGAACCGCTGCCCTAGACTACTAGAATACAATTGCAAATTCATCTTCGCAACAGCCAGTTGTTTAAAAACCTTGTACGGATAGCGGAGATTGACGTCATCCTTTCATAAGTCGTCATCTGGTGGCAGCGTCAGAAGTTGTGAGCTTGGCCTGAGTCAGGTCCGGCCGTCCATGTACGGTCTCTTTCAGTGTACACGGGCTCCAAGGAAATATTGAGAGATTCGTTGCCTTTGCAGTCAATTGCGTTCACCCGGAAAGTGAAAGGGAATCATTGGTTTGATTCCCCGCAAAGGCAGTTGAATTTTCTTTCTTTCCAAAAAAAATGCATCTTCGTAACAGCCAGTTGTTAGAAACCTTGTATGGATAGCGACGTCATCCTTTCATATCTTACTAAACCTGATCGAGGCTATTGCCGCATTGCGCACGACCTCAGGTGTCTGTTAAGCGAAACTTAGTCGCTTGCGACCTTAGAAGGTATTTAGTTAGACTCTATTTGGTGTGAGTTGGGGTTCCACTGCGTAATAATTATTACGAACCCCGGCTGAGTAATTAGTAACTCAGCAAACCCATTTGTCAAATAACACTGCCGATTACAAGAGCAGTAGTGCGTATAAGCCATGATTGAAATAAAAGCATAGGAGTGTGGCGAAACGCTATGTGCATCTAGCACCATTTTTTTTTAATTTTTAATAACGTGATCCACACGTATTCCCAAGGGATCAGCGAATTTGTTAGTGTTAGTAAACATCCATGCCCGAACCCAGACCTGCACAATGAGAAGCTAGTTCTCTAACCACTCAACTGCCGGGCGACTTTGACGGCAGTAATAAAGAAACTAATATGGTTTGGGAAAAATTGTAATGTTTTTGAGGTGGGATCAGACAAAACCTCCTAGATACTACTAGGAGGCTTTGGATCAGACCGTTCCCCCCTCCCATAAAATATTTTTGGATTCAAGTGAAATGTATCTCCACCGTGATCAAAGTGCAATACAAAAAGTGATTATATACCTCCACCTATTAATTGTAACAATACGTTACAAATTTATTTAATTAATTATTTGGATTTTAACATCCGAAGTCATTCCCAGTTGCCCCTATTCAAAGAGGGATCTTATCAAGACCAGAGTAACTAGCATTAATAATTCTAGAATTTTTTTTGACACATGCAAAGTAACAATTTGGAGTGGAGAAAAAAAAAATGTACAAGAAAAATTTATTTTCATTAAATTACAGTCCTTCCCCCGGACTGGTTTAGGCATATGAATAAAGTTCTTCGACCGTGGGAATGTGAGTTTGCTGTCATAGGTAAGGTGACCATACGTCCCGTATTTCCCGGGACAGTCCCGGTATTTCCTGTTTTTTTGGCCGTCTCGACTTTTTGGCAAAAGTGTCCCGGTTTTTCCGTATTTTATACGAAGCCTACTTGAATTTTTATTCTTTATTGAAGTCAAAGATTGACATTATTTTTCAACTCATAAATTATTTTAAGATAATTACAACTATATGTGAGAATATTAATCTCCCACATTTGCCTTGGTGAACTTTTTTTTTTTTTCATGGAATACATTTTGATCCACTGCAATTTGCAGTAATGCATCATTTCCCGCCATTGTGATTTTCCCATAATTTCAGCAATATTTAGCAACTTTGTTCGGTTTTGGCGATGTCCCGTATTTTCCCGTATTTGGAATCCCAATGTCCCGTATTCCTCTCGAGGAAATATGGTCAGCATAGTCATAGGGAGAGATTTCCTCCAGGCGATCGAACTCGGAGTTAGAAAGCTTCTCGAAAAATTTCTCGGCGAGTTTTTTGGCTAAAGATGTTGTAGTTGGAACCTTTGTGTGCTTTCGTATGTCCGTCTAACCATTTTTTTTTCAAGCCCAGCACAACTCAGGCCTATCGCCATGGGCAATTTACTACCTAGTGAGTTACGCCGGAAGTGTACCTAACAGTCTGAGTGCGTATCTAATGTTGCGTATGATTTTTTAATGCTGCCATGAATATCTCAGAAGTGTAATGACTGAATATTGTACTGTTTGTAGGACTGTTGCTCTCTGTAGCGAGACTTTTCAACGGAGAGATCGGCTCGCATTTGCGCATTGAAGTTGGGAACAACAGAAAACCAACTTCAACGTCTAACCATTGTACCAATTGCGGATGTGGATTTCTTGTAGTATATCAATGGTTCTGCGCGCGCCATCGAGCTTGATCATGAATTGATCGCCAATGGTGCCAGTCAACAATCGCGCCAAATAACCAAGACCACATCCGACGAGCAAGCTCTACTGGAAACCAAAGCCGCTTGTAAGTTCTCTTACTTACAAGTTCTCTTACTTGCAGCTTTGACTGGAAACTGGAAAGTTGGTCAACTGATTTCGATTGTAACAATTGCAAAAATGAGTGGCAACGTAGTTCGTGTTTCCCGCGGTTGCCGGTGGTCTCTCCATTCCATGAGGCGGAATGTTTACTTAGTAGAAGCAATAAACAACAATTAAGTAGTTAGAGGAAAAAACGAATTAAGCACTCACTGATCCAGGTAATTTGTGAAATTTCATTCCATTGATTGCATCAGAAATGATTTTAATGTATTGGGTTCATTATACATGGATGTAACGAAATTGATTTAAAAATTCCTTTCCGAACCAAAGTTTAGGTATCCGAGAATGCACCTTATTTAAACTATGCCCCCCCCACACACATACCTCCCCTTCCCCTCATACACACATCCCGCCAAATAAAGTTGCTCCCCCTCCTCACTTAACCATGCCCCACATCCTGGAGCGCGGCCCCTAGGCGGGATCTTTTGCAGGCCCTCCGGTCAGATTTTTCACGGGCCCCCCTTGTATAGTTAATTTATAGCGTGAAAAAGCAAAAAATGATAACTTTCCTGGGCCCCAGGGCTAGAGCCGCGTCAGCCCCCCCCCCTTGTGGGGGGGGGGCCATGTTCCTTTTGGTTGCATTTAAATATGTTTGAGATCATCACTCTCAAGAGCTGAACAATGGGGGAAAAATGGTATGTCTCCTGTAAAATAAGAGATGATTAAAAAACCAGGGTTGGGGAAATAATTAAAAAAACTTAGGCGCCAGCAAAATTTTGCAGGTGCCATTAATTTTCAAGATGAAACTCGTCCGAAATAGTGTATTTTTTTTATTTGTCTAGAACTTGGAGACTCTACAAGCTATTTAACCACACATGCACCCTTTACATGTTAGCAGACATGCTAAGTTATGATAATTTTGTACTGTTTTTCGACCTTAATTAAGTTACCACACATGAATATTAGGCGCCAATTCAATTTTTTTGTCGCCATGGCAACCTCTTGCCAGAGATTTGTCTAGTCTTGCTATAGCCTACAATAAGTTACCTCTCCCAACACCTTTACCTGCACAGAGTGACCTACAAGCAGTGCCGTCTTAACGCATAAGGGTCCACTCGGGCATGGCGCGAGAGAAGAAAAAAAAAATTCAGTATAAAAATTGAAATATAGAAAGAAAATACTCTTTATTGTTGTGTTAACCAATTTCTGCTAATTTAAATGCTTTTAATGAAGGGTAGTAACTCAAAAATTTTCCTGCCGCCCTCTGCCCCCAAGCATTGTGTTCTTAAAGGTTGATCCTGTGTGCATCCCCTGATGGGAGTGACAAAAAGCAGGACTTGGAGACGAAGGCATATTTACAGCAGAGTGGTGGTGGCGGCCCAGGACGTCAAATCTGAGGAATGAGTGGTCAATCAGATTAGATTCGAATAAGAGAAGGGCGACAAAACCATAAATCCACCTCTGGTCACCCTCTGCAGCATTTCCATCTTGTGGGTGCCCCCGTTTGTTTTTGTTTGTCTTTGTTTAGAATAAAGTTGTGTGGTACTTACATACAGTATTCAAATTCGATTTGTATATGCCAAATAAATAATTAATATAAATTTTATTTTTACTAGAATGGATATCGAGGCGGCAGGATTCAATGACCTGCTCCAACAGGCGGAGCAGCTCACTGCTGACATGGATGGAGATGGTGAGCTTCCAAGGGTTGAGAGGAATCTCAGACAGATAGTAGATGCCGGGCAACAGCTGTGGTCAAGAACGGTTCTGACTACGAGTAAAGACAGTTGTGATGTCAAAGCGTAAGAAGCACCTTTCCCCCCTCCCCTTTTCAAACCAATTTGCATTATGTTTGATTTTCAATAAAATGCTAGTGTTTTAATGCTAAGTTTTTCAAAATGCAAATGCTAGAAGGGTGCATTAAAAGTAGTGGAGAGAGAAAAAGGGCCAATTAAGTGATCTGTAGTTGTGCTGTAGGCCACTTATGTGATCTTTTAATATACCACAGGTCGCTTAAGTGATCTGTGAATGTGCCATGGGTCACTGAAGTGATCTATAAATTTATTGCAGGTTACTGAAAAAGTCTTGTTTGAGATCATGTGTGAGCCACATCAGATGACTGCGGGGGTCATATTTGGCCTGCGCATCATGATGAGTATGTATTGGTATTGGCTAGTTTTGATTGTAAGTGGGAATAAATATTTGGGAATTGTTGGTACACTGTCTTGGTCCACATCATGTTTTCTTGCCAAGTCATTTCTCTTGTGTTCTACCTCAGCAATGCAAGCCTAAATTTTAGGATGCCAAAATAGTCCCACAGATCAATTTGCAGGGCTGTAAATAAATGCTTGGCAGGGCAAGCACTCATTTTGGCACTCTCTTGTTATGTTAAAGGAGTTTAAAGGTTGGAATTTACACCCCCTGTGGTCTGGTGCCAGATCCCCTCAAGTTGCGGCCCTATTGATTCATCAAGTATAATATTACGGTATTAATACAATCATACATTCTGGTATAATCAATTCTATGATTATTGTAATCAATTACAGAATGGATTATAATTTTGCATGTTAAATAGATTGTGAATTTTAGTTATGATCACTGAATTTAGTTGTTTGTGCACTGAAAATTTTTGCTGTTAAGTGGGCTTGGCACAAAATTGTTGGGGGGGGGGAAGTTATAATGGGTTCAGCTGAATTAGGTACTCTTCCATTATAACCATATCAAAAGCACTTTCTATTACTATTATTCACGTTGGTCATAATAATCTTAGTAGCTACATTATGTTCTTTAATTATCTGCTGACATGCATAATATAATGAGAAGTTGGGGGGGGGGGAGATGTGATATGATTTCCTGATACAAGATAAATTAGTAATTTGTCTGAGAGCTTAGTTCATCATGGTGGAAGAATTTTGTGATGAAGGGGGTGCCATCATGCCCGAGTAAATAAAGCTCATTGTTCCATTCTTGTGCTGGTGAAGCAGCAAGTTAAGTTTTCTCATTCACAGCAGCCAAACAACTCTAAATACTTCTACTGAAATATCAACGATGGCCTCAAATGCCTAATATGTTTCCCTCCACCATAGTTCTCATTGCACTATGTCTTTATTTGTAATTTTTTATTACAGTTCGATTTTGTTGGGAAGTAAAGGTTTTGATTTGCCCAAAATCACTCAGAAACTGGAAGCCCTCAGTAGCACTAAATCATTTGAACCTATAGAGCCGATTAGAGAAACAGACGTTCAAGTAAGAATTACTTTTGTAATTTATGTAAAATTACAATTATGTTTAATTAAAGACGAGAGCGATGGTTGCTGATAATCATAATCTTACTAATTTATTAACTTTAAAGAACTACACATAATTATAACATTACTATTATCCACAATCATAGCTTAATATTAAAGTTGAAAATGAAAGCTAAACAAAATTTAGATGGAGTTCGTACGGAGATAGTCCTTCACTATCACGACACGTGTAGACTGGCCATGCAATGGTTTCTTCACTTATTTCACTTATTATTTTTTTTTTATACGCCTAAGCATTTTTGCAGACACTACCACTACTTCTTCAGTCATAAATCGTTGAGCTGCTGCAATGAAACAAAAAAATATTGATGACTCCTATTATTCATGGCAGATATAGCAAATTGAATGCTTGATCCCTTAAAGTTTGTTTTGATGTGGTTCAACTATACAATAAGACCTTTTATCTTAAAATTTCAAAATTGACTGGAGCAACTTTTTTTTTTGGTGAAATGAAGTTTTAATAAAAAAAAAAAATAATAGAAAATGATTATCATCAAAGATGGCAAAAATATCGATTGAGAAAACTAAACTATATTTATAATGGTGTATATACGACAAGTATTTTTACAGCTTTGTTAGCAGTTGATCTCATAGTTAGTGGATCCAACTGTATTTGACTGTTTTTTAACCTAATAAAAGTCAGAAGTAACTTGTGTAATAAACATTAAGCAAATTATTTGAATAAATAATAAAATTTAGTAAATTTTATAATTGTGCCGACATGTGTTCTTTAATAGTAGCGTGTGAAAATTGAACCATTTCATTTTATGCAAAAAGAATTTATCAGAAGTTAAATTTCAAATATTTTACTTGTCTATTTCTTCAAAGGGATACCTGAAGAATGAACGGGAAAATGCCATGCTTACAGCTATAGAGGAATCTAAAAAAGCTGTGAGTTAGTTTCATGATTTGTTCTTGAATTTGCTTCATGTGATATATTAGCTGCATGCAATATATTTAGCTGCTGATGCAAATTGTGGATAACCCAGATAGACGTATTTTCTATCTTGATATATTGCTAAGCGGAAGACTAGATGCAGAACTGTTATATGAAAATCATTTAGCACCAAATAGGTGAAAAATATTGTCGCAATTGTCAGGATGGCGTTTTTTTTACATGATCATAACAAAGATCAATTTATTATTGAGGCATGAGAAAGTTAATTGTTATGCTATCACTGGTGTTCAAAGTAAAAAAATTGTCTCAAGGTTTTTGATTGCTGAGTACTCCAGGTTAGTAATGTTAATTGCTTTATAACTCTTTTCCAGACTTTCGGTCGAGCTGAGCGTTTGTTATGGGAAACTATAGAAAGTGAGTGGGAGCAAGAAAAAGAAAGAATATTGAATACTATGATGGGACCATCACATGAATTAGTGGAGTTCAATGTAGAGCCTGAAGTGAGTAAACATAGTCCCTTTGGCTATATGGGATTGAATTTTGATTTGGATGTGAAATTACAATCTTGTATTTTTTTAAAATCAAAATTTCAAATCTTCATAAAATAAACAAAATGATTTCTTAATTCTGTAAACATTTGAATTGAACTAAAAAAAAAAACTCAATGAAATAAACATATTTTTTCTGTTAAAAGGAATTTTCTTTAAGGAATTCTATTATTTAAATACAATGGGACTTGATTAAATCAAATTTTAACAAACTCTTTCGAAGTGTTCCTGTGTACTTTAATGTTTAAATTATCTGTTCAGTTTCATTTTTCCTGTTAAATGTTTTAGGTAATTTAAAGTTTTAGAGGAGGGGGAAAAACCAAATTTTACAAGTAAAACATGAACATTTAATCCTCTGTGAATGTTTATGATTAAGTTCTAATTTGTGTCAATTTGCAAATATCATATAGTAGAATTTGATGATTCAAATTTTTTTTTTTGCAGTCTCCTTGAACTTTGAATTAAAGAGTTTGATTTTAATTTAATGAATGATTATTTTTGTTGATCTGAATATACAATCTATTTCAGCCTGTCCTGTGTGAAACAATCAACTTGAGAACAAGAAGTGCCATGGACAATATAGAAATGGCTTATGCTAAAGTGGTGAGGTTTAATTTTTATTATTTTTGTCATCTATGAATTCACATTCATCAGGGCAAAATACCAATAACATGCTGGTTGAAATACCTATTCTTTTTTTTTAAGCTTATCTTTTATTTTATAAGTAGATGTTACAATTACTTTACTTGTATTTATAAGTAAGGTAAAGAATTGGAGCAAATAAAATTTGTTTGGCTCAGAAATTAGACAAAAATTAGCTGGGAGAATCAGTTTAATATAACTTTATGGTAAAAAATAAGCTAATTGTGTTATAAGATCTTGTATCATCTCTCATAAAATCATGGAAATAGGAAAGAACTCTCAAAAAGTTTCGCCCCAACTCAGATTGATCCTGGTTGCACAGAATTACTGTCAGTATCCCTTGTCTAACATGCAGGGATATCCCCTGTCATTAAATATCTTTTTAAAAATCATGTCTACAAGTACGAATTCTAGTAATACAAGTATTTTTTCTAATCCGAACAAGCTCTAGTCTCAATTAGTTTGAATTAGTGGAGTTCTACTACATAATTACTTGATTGACTGAAGCAATTTGGTTTATTTGAAGACACACTGTATATTGTATAGAGCCCGAGTTGCATGGTGGTAAGATGCTTGTCTACCACTGTGAAGGTTGCTGTCACTCACGGTCCTGGGTTTCAAACCTAAGGGAGGATATAGATAAGATATTTTCCCTAACAAACTTGAGGCGACCACCGAGAAACAGTGACTTCATTTCCAACCCATCTCATTAATGGCAGTAAATTGCAATATAGCGATATGGCTAGAATTGGTGAAGTAGTTGTACATTGTATAAAGCGACGGTTCTCAATCTTTGGAAGCCTATGGCCCGGTTGATTTCCTTTTCATGAGTGGAAGGCCCAGTGATGCATAAGACTAATGGGAGATAAATGTGTAAAAATGAAACAGTGAACCACTCTCCTAGCCCGGTTGACTAATGTCAGGGCCCTGAGGTTGGGAAACACTGGTATAAAGCATGTGCAACACCTTTTGCATCACATTTAAATTATTTACCATACATTTCTTAAAGTGAGAAAATATCTGAAATTGTGATGTTTTACCTTTTACAAAATGTTGATATTTTGTATAAGTGTCATCAAATTATTCTCTCATCAGCATTTGTGAATTATCAAAATGTATAAGTCAAAGTTTTTCTGTATAGATTTATCAGTACAATGAACATATGTTAACAGTCGGTGGTGGTGGCCCTTACAACCTGGGAGAGAGTTTCCAAGCCATCTTCAATGAAATCGATGATCAAGTAAGAATTAAGTTGTTAAATTTCCAGTTATCGAAATTCCTGACCATAAATTGAGTCTTCAGTTGATGGCCATGAAGTTTTTTAATCAAAGTTTCAACGCATAATTTGTGTTAGAAATTGGTCTGGCGTATGTGCGTTATTTAACCTGTTGTGATCACATTCACTTGACTACAATAATTTTCTTTTCTTTTGCAGAAAGCTACAGATCTTTGGGAAATGGTCATCAAAATGATGAAAATACCATTGGGTTCCCAGAAAGATATTGTTGCTGCTCGATGTTCTTTGCAAATGCAAACAGCTTTTATTGAACAAGCTCGGAAACATTTGGAAGACCAGTAATCTTGAATTGTTTTTAAATGAGCCATAATGCTTTATGTAGTTATATAAAATGATGGCCCTGATAAAAATTTAATATTATTAGAGTATAGTGCAGGGGCTTGACAAATTGGTGTGGGGGGGGGGGGAGATTTACAGGTTCCAAGTAAATTTCTTTCTTTGGAGAAAAATAGCTCATTTTTTTTCTATGACTTTGTGAACTGGCATAAATATGAATGTTTTTCCTTGTTTTCTCGACATTTTAATTTTGTAATCGCACATAGAAAATTTTAGCTGTCAATTAAAATTTTTTGTCAACGTGGGAAGTTGGATTTGCCAACCCTGGCAAAGTGTTGAGCCTTTTTGATAATTTTTATTAATGCTTAGTACAGTACTTCTAAAAGTGTATGTTACTGCTCCCATGAACAATGTCAAATTTTTTCAAGAGTGTCATATCAACCAGGAATATTGATGTATACCTTTTCACTAGTTAGAAGGAACCAGAGTTTAATTGAATCATACAAATGTTATCATGAGGGCACCAAATATATATATGGTTACAGGGCATAAGAACTGTGTACAATGTTCCCTCTGATGTTTTCCACATGAGGGAACCCACTTTTTCTCTACTGTAGTGAAATGCTACAATATATGCCAATAATATGCATTAAAATTTTGTGCTTGTAGAAGCTTTTTGCCATCTGTCGCCATGCAAGTACACAGCTTAGAGAGAACATTGCCGTGGATTTCATAATTTCTGAGATTAACTAATTCAGTATACAAGGTGTAAAGCTTCAAGTCCTTATTCACTATCTTTTGCACTGTTGCTTACAGAACCATACTTTCAGTTATGAAAAAGTATGTGAACAACATGCCTATTTCAGATATCTCATTTATTTTACTAGGAGCAGTCTATATATCAAGGAAAAAATTTAATTTTCTCTCCTATCCCATTGTCCCCCTAACTTCTGTTAGGGGACCCCTTTGTTCCCTAACAAAGTTGTTGCCCTGTTTGTACCGAGTCCGGAAAAAAAAAATCCAAATTTCTAACTAATTTTTGTCAAGATATTGCTGATTAGAAGTCAAGGGGAAATCTCAGAATTTAATGAAGTGTTAATAAACTGCAACCAGGATTGGGTTTTTGTTTGACATAACAAGCATCAAAAACTGGTTTGAACCAACAAAAACCTAAATGAATGCTTTTGGATAATATTTTGAAAAAAATAAATATACAACATTATGGAAAACTTTTTGCATATTACAATACTTTATTTCTTTAATGTTAATTTATTACATTAAAACAAAATATTAATTATAATTTGCAATTTTGAATTTTTTGACATAGAAAGAGTAGAGAACATATAAAATATATAATTTTATGGTTCATTTATTTAAACCGGTGTTTCTCAACTGCTGGGCCTTGACATCAGCTAAACTAGGGTGTGAATGATTCATTGTCTCGTTTTCCCCCGTTAGCCATGTATATGACGGGCTCCCCCTCACAAAAAAAGAAAAAAAAAATCAACTGGGCCACAGGCTTCTAAAGGTTGAAAATCACTGATCTAAATTACTTATTACATGTGTTCAATTTGCTAAGGAAAATAGAACTGTTTATTCGAAAATATGTGTGATAGGATGTGCCGGAAAGAGCTAATTAAACTCATTAATCAAACTCATTCTCACCTAAAAATTTCTTAGCTCAGGTTGTATAAATCCAGAATTTTAGAGTATTTTCAATCAAAGCAGAGCTGGCAGAACTTGATACCCAAAGCATTGTTTTGCACTTTTATATACAGCTTCAATTGGAAAACTATTGCATTATAAATGCTAGTATATACACAATATCATAGTCAGACTTAGTTATTCTTACTTTTGCATCAAGAATAAGTTATAGAAGCTTCTTAAGCATCATATACAATTCAGCACTGTCAAATTAAAGGGCATTTTAGTCCTGCAACTTAGAATGCTAGATACACTCTAATGTTATATGCAATAAGAGCGTGGTGGCCCAGGTCGATAAGATACTTGCCCAAAGTGCCAAAGGATGCTTTGAAGTGTTGCAATTTTGACACCTGGTTCGTCCTTGTCAGAAACTTTCCCGATACAGGAGTACAACAGAAATGACGACATGACCACAGAAAAAGATTGCATCTACAGGGAGTCCCACATCAAGGGTTTAGCGCACCAATCTCTCAGTGAGTATGAAAAAAGCTGCCATTCGGAATCTGTAATAAATTGTTGGTCCCAGTGTAGTTAGCCCTTCTGAACAAAAAAAAAAAAACAACTGTGGCATGATAAATTATCAAATTATGCACAATATGGGTATTGTTTTATATCAGTGATTATCTAAATAATTTAATAACAGAAATCAGCATTATATATATATATATATATCATGTAAAAGAACTTTTTAAATACCTATCTATTATGAAAAGAGTACAGCAGATGTTTGTATCTATACATATAGATACAAACGAGATTTTGGAAGGTCAAGAATCATCTTGAAGAATATCAAATCATTCCATAGTTTTTCCTTCAGCGCTTATGCTATGCTCTATTCAAATTGTATACTTTATAAGAAAAAAGAACATATATATTGTCCAAAACAATTCTGTAGAGAGTAGAAAATTATTGTACAATCATATCAAGTAACTTGTTCTTTGTATAACATAGTCACTTTAAACATTACATGCAATTAAAGTGTGTATTTCCAATGGGAATTTTTATATTGAAAAGCAATATTTGAGGTTTTTGACGTCACATACAACTGCGGTTTAAACCGTCAGAAACTGCTGTGCATCAAAAACCTGCCAACCCTGACTGCAACTGCCAAAGAATGTTTCAAATTGTTTCTTGACATATGCTGTTCTATCTCTCATTTTCAAATTCAAATAACTTGGCTAATATTGCATTTAGAAACTTGAATAATAATTACTTTTGATGTTAATACAAACATGGTAATAACTTTCTAATTCAAAGTTGGTGGGGGGGGGGGGATAATGAACTGAATTTTTTTGTCCATTAGTGTATATACAGCCCTTAAATTTCAGCAATTATGAGATATCTAGCCTCTTTAAAACCCTCCTCTTATTTCAGCAATGATGACCCCAAACATGTTTGTAAATTTGGCTTTATCTTCAAGCATGTTTTTCTCTCTCCCCTCCAACCTGTCTTACAAGAGCCAGTAGTCAGTCAGCCATTATTTTTCATGTTTTGATAACAGAAGGAGAGAGAGACAGCATTCAGAATATAAGTTTTCCTTTTGGGTAGTATAGGAGTATGCATACAATATAAATAATAGAAAAATTTAGAGTACTTCTATTTTTATTCTCAGAGTTGTGGTGGGGAGAAGCACACTATCATCTGCCCAAAATTCTTCGTGAAAAAGATATGCCATTTTTTACAGAGGGTTTGTGGTTGTTTTCCCTGTACCAGTTTTAATGTGAATCAGTAAAATTTGTAAAACCAATTAAAGGATTAATTGATATTTTTCAGGTACTTTGAATATGTCAAGTCGGTTGTGTATGGAAATTTACATCAAGCGGAGCTTGGTTCCAGGCCTGGTGCTTATTTTGTTATCAGGAGTTTCCTGAAAATCAGATGGTCATCACTGCCAACTGGTCTAGAGGTGAACTACAATCATTTTGTTAATGTTAATTTTCCAATCAAATGATCATGAGAAAAATTATGCGTATGAACTTTTTTTTCTTTATAATAAGTGTATGTCTTAGAATGATCACTCATGAATGTACTATATATATATATATATCTGCTGTTAATATGTGCACTGTAATTGTTATGTAGTCAAACACTGTTGTATTGCATTGAAGTTTAAATAATGATCATTGATCTTTATTAATTTACAGGATGGTAATGTTGATGGCAATCCAATCTGGGCTGTGATATATTATTGCTTAAGATGTGGAAAGCATGCAGCAGCATTAGAAGCTGCAAAAATTGCTGGGTATGGAATACTTGTTTCTAAAGGAAATAAATATATATTTTTTTAAATTTCAGGAGTGGTTTTTCAGATGGGAAAATAATCTTATTCAAACTATATGATTCAGATTCAATATTTAGGTAGTAAATGCAAAATATTCAAGGAAGTAGAAAATGAAAGAACACAACTAAAACACCTTTGTTTTTTTTTAATCCACTAAAGAATGTCAAAGTGCTCTGTTTTCAGTATCATTCAATGAAAATAGCATATATATGTACAAAACTAAATGTTTGAAATGTATGTGTGGTTTAATAGTAATATCAAATTTATAAATGTTGAAGCTACTTGGCGGAATAACAATATACATGTGCAGGTGCGGTAGTAATATTGTACATAAATCTTTGTTATTTGTTCAAAATATTATTTTGGAAATGAATTAAGTTTCAAATATGCAATATGAAACCTTGCTACAATGATACTCACTCTGACGATAAATTCCTCTACAACAATATTTTTGCAAATCTTGTTTGGAATCATCATTAGTCTAATATTAAACTCCTCTTGATATAATGATATCATTTTTACTAATAACTCTATAATAATATTTTTTTAGAGATTTTGAACAATATAACTGTATACTTTTACATATCACTTAAAATCACTTTTAATATATTTTCAAACTTTTCACCAGTTTTTGTTCTTCTGAGAGACCCTCTATGGTTCATCCCCCATAAAAACATATTAAAAATTTTTCTTTTCTACAAAAAAAATGGATGTAAGTTGGGGCTATATTGTCACATTTGTAATTGAAATGATACATCAACACAGCTATTTAATTAGTAAATAATTTTAGTAGTAAATTTTTAATTAAGTAAAATAGTTATATTATTAATAGTAAATTATAAAGTTTGCCGTGATTTGAATGTTACCCATAAACAGATCAAATCTTGCATAGCAAAGTTGAACAATTTTCACCGTGAATTTTATTTTCAATTCTGTCAATGAGGTGTAATTTTATAAATCTCTGCACACGTAAAGCAGCTCTAAAAAAATGACACAGACAAAGAATCAACTCTTTCTAGATGAAAAAAGTAGTATATTTTTACATATCTCTATTTTGTAATGAAATGACACTAAAAGATTTATTTCATAAAACATCAAAAATTTAGAAAAGAAATTGGTATAAAATTGTTTTTTTGACCATGTATATTCAAATATACACGGGACCCTAGAGGGTTAATAACATGGTTATTTTGCACCACCTGGTGATAGTGGTACTGACGTTGTCAGTTACTTATAACTTCCAATATATTCATTGTTGGTCTTTAGAATATCATACTAGCGCTAAATCAAGATTTCACTAACTTTTTCTATGATAAAGTTTAAATTTCACATAATACCTGTTTTTTTCAAATGGAATCTACAAATAAACGTTTTGTAGAATTAGCTAAACAATCCATATTAATGCCCTTCATTTGAAATCAGTGGACTGCTATTTGAATACGATAGTACCATTACCCTGTATAATAACCCATAAGTGTGGTAAGAGAAGTACAGGGATTTGTTCATCTATTTAAATGAGAAAAAAAAAAAAAAAATGTATATGTATGATGGTTGAAATTTTCTTTAAATTTGCTTTAATTAGTGAAAAAAGTTGTTTTTGTGTAGGTGTTTGTCATTTGAGAAGCATTAATATTTGTGTATCTTCATTTGCAGAGACAGGCTTGCTGAGTTTTTGCCTTTCTTAACAGAATATAAAGAAAATGAAGGACGGAGGTGGGCATTTGATTTTATCCACTGCCACAGAGACAAAATATTTTTTCATTATTACTTGTTTTTATCATTAATATTTGTCATTTCTTGTAGGTTGAATCCAAGTAGCGAAAGTCAAATCCGTTTGCAGTACAGGCGGCATGTAAAATCGAGTCCTGATCCATTTAAAAGGTAATAATTACAAAATCTCTTTGTTTGAAAATTTGAGATATCCAAGTGGCATAGATAGCCCAGGTTGTTAAGATAGTTGCCAATAGTGCCAAAGGATGTTTACAGGCGTGAGTTCGATACCCGGTTCATCATTGTCAGAAACTTTCTTGACATGGGGTTGCAACAGACATGACCACAGAAAAAGATTGCTATCACAGGGAGTCCCACATGAAGGCACTCCAACCTCTTGATCCGTATCAGAAAAAGTTGCCGTTTGGAATCAGCAAGAAATTGTAGGTCCCGTTCTAATTACAGTAGAGCCTCAATAATCCAAGGTGGATGGGATCAAGTCCACCAGCGATTAACAAAAAAAATCAAATTATCCGAAAAATAAATAAAAAATGCTTTAAATGTTGGTTTTACTTAAAAAAAAAGACAAGTGCAAAAGCAGTACCAGCATACTTACTGCATTTTTTATTGATGAATAAGATATAAATGCCATACAATGTATTTCAAAAAATGAAGAATGTGAAAAGGGTTTGAAGATGAGAGAGTGATCGAGTCTGAGAAGAGTGGGAATGGAATTGATGGTGAATGACATTGAGACAGAGCTTTCAACTGCTTTCACCTAAGCAATTACAGGGCAATGCCATTGTTCACCATTATTAAAAAACAGTCAAACTTGTCCCTCTTTCTCTGCGACCCTTCCGAAAGTTAAAATGGTCTACATCTATTCAAGGGAGTGTAAAATTTTATTACACCAATTATACCTATTATAGGGCTGGGTTCTGCCTAGTCCCTTTCAAACTGAAATAATACTGTGCAATATGTACATACTGCATAGAACTACTGGGAAAAAATAGAAAAGCTGAGTTCTCTTCATGGAAAAATATACTGAGAAAGGGGAATCTCAAAATTCAAAATTTTTCTGTACACACCTCGACTTATCTGGAAACTCAAACTTTAAGGGGTCAGATTTTCGAGGCTCTACTGTATTTATCATGTACAGAAAATGATTGTGGGGTGACAAATTGTCAAGGGATCAAAAATAGATGGTAAAAAAAGGTGGCAGCTCATTGATGTCTTTTTTCTGATGGGCAATTAAGGTCCTCAAATAGAATGTCTAATGCTTAAATAGAATGCCAACTTTAACTAAAATTTAATTATTAGATCACCTTTCAAAACATGTGTCCCAGCAACTTATTATATGAATCACCTGAAGTCTAACCAAACCAAACTGAAATGGCTGCTGCAGTTAAAGCTAATGATTGAGAATATTTCCTCCAAGTTGTAATGCATGGTAATCAAAACACAGTTCCCTGTTGTTGTGTTTTGCTCCTTTTCTGTTAAATTAAATTTTTAAATCCCTGTCCAAACACAACTCACTGTGTTGATTGAAATGAAAATGTGGTGCTTCAGTGTATGCTGTTTTATTTAATTTTGTTTCTATTTAAATGTCGGCATTGATATTTTTGTTTTATTTTCCTGTAGGGCTGTGTGTGGAATTTTAGGCTGTGATATGACTGGCGATACATCAGAAGTTGCAGAAAAGACAGATGATTACCTGTGGATAAAGTTATGTCAGTTACATCCTGAAACAGATGGAGGAAATGTGACTCCATCTCGAATGACTTTATCTCAATTACAAACACTGTTGTTAGAAGAATATGGTTAGTGGCTTATCAATTTTTGCAAAAATGAACAAATTTACAAAACTTCATTTGAATGATTATCTATTCCTGTGTGAAGGTTAATTTTTTTATTGAACTTTAATATCAAATTCCTCTTAATTTCTCGAATTACTATCACATCTGTATTCAGGTCTTCAATTTGCTTGAAACATTTACAGGCATCTAATGAAAATATACGAGCCAATGTATTGGTGGCCCAAGAAGATCTGTCTGTTGTCTGTATATCAAAGAGACACGTTCCATGTTCTCTGAATTGAGTTTAACAGAAAGCTGTGATGTTGAGGTCACAACCAGTTTACTTTCTGAAAAAAAAAGGTGAAAGATGGGCATGTTCCACGAGAAACCAAAGAAAGTGTAGTGTGGACCCACCTTAATGTTATGGAACATGTCTGAATTCGTAGACATTGATAGTGGAAACTTGACTTTACACATCTTGCAAATGGGATGTTCATTGTGCTGTTTTTTACATTTACTATTAATGAAATTAAAATGTTTTCAGCCCCATGCATAGCAAAAGTATCTTAAATTTTACCAGGTGTACAAGTATGAAATGCGGATTTCAGAAAACAGATGGTGCACCAATGCAGTTTGTGCTATAAAGATTTGACACTGCGCCATTCTGTTGTGTCATCAACAAGTGTCAGATGTGCACGAGTGATAAATTGGAAAAGTGTGTGCATAGTGTTGTATTGTTGTGTTCAATATGTCGAAAGTTATACTGAACAAAGAGCATTCGCGGACAGCATTAATTTTTTTGTTTTCATTTGAAGAAAACTGCTGCTGAATCATACCGATTACTTCGAGAAGCTTATGGTGAACATGCTCCATCGCAAGATACGTGTGAATGATGGTTTCGGTGTTTCAAAAGTGGTGACTTCGATGTTGCAGACGAGGGACGTGGAAAACCGCCAAAAAAAAAGATGTGGAATTGGAAGCATTGTTGGACGAAGATGATACTACACAGACACAAAAACAACTCGCAGAGCAATTGGGCGTTAGTCAACAAGCTGTTTCCAATGGCAATGCCCCATGACAATGTGAAATGCTCCTTGACAATGTTCAATGGTCAATGTTCCATCACATACGGCAAAAGCGGTTCGCGGCACGTTGGAAGCACTCAGCTGGAAGTTCTACCCTATGTGGCTTACTCACCAGACTTGGCTCCTTCGGATTACCACTTGTTTGCTTTGATGGGTCACACACTTTCTGAGCAGCGCTTTGGTTCGTACGAAGATGTGAAAAAATAGCTCGATGAATAGTTCGCAGCAAAAGGGGAAGATTTTTACTGGCATGGTATTCACAAATTTCAGGAAAGATAGGGGAAATGTATAACAAGCAATGGAGCATACTTTGAATAAAGCACTTTTTATCATTCTTCCGAATTTAACGTGTTTTTTAAAAAAAAAAATCTACATTTCATACATTGTACACCTGGTACTCATGTGAACTCTTTTTCCCCCCATAGGTGAATCACATTTTCAAGCTTATCAACAGCCATTCCTATATTTCCGTGTCCTATTTCTCACTGCTCAGTTTGAAGCTGCTATTGAGTTTATGTCACGTATTGAGCAGCTGAGGTGCCATGCTGTGCACGTGGCCATTGTTTTATATGAAATGAACTTGCTTGCCTTACCACATAGCCATCAAGCACCTCTTCGTGAGTAATTTTTTTCTAATTATAATCATAGTTCATATTTACAATTGTAAGATTTTGGATAATAAATTGCAGATGAAATTTCTGGTTGACTAGTCCTGTTACTATCTTTCAGTAAAAAAACAAAAAGTAATACTTCAAAGTCTATGTAATTAAAATGGTAAAGTTTGGTGTAAGTAATTTGGTATACTAAGCGTAGCTACACCAAGTCTTGTGGATTTCAATTCTATCTTGCAGACACTGTAAAAGTTCTTGAATCTCCAGAATGTTCAACATAATTGCAAAAGTTTTTTTTTTTTCCGGGGGGGGGGGATAATTCTAAAAGAATTATTCTGGGGGGGGGGAATTTTCTTCCCTCTTCACACTTTGTGACATGTGTTATGGTAGTTCAGTAATTTTTATTATTCAAAACTTAGGGTTATAACAACCAACATTCACTATTTTGCTAAATCACAATGAAATGTTTCATTTGCTGAGGAAAATTATCCAAATTTGCCATAAAAGCTTGTGTTCATTCATTTTCTCGATGGGCTATCTTATCTAGTTTACAAAATTTCAGAATTTTGATACTGTTATGCATTTATGTATTATACTGATGTGTATTTGTGTTAAATTTATTTTCTGAAAATTTTAATTTGCTCCGTATTTGTGTTGAAAATATAATTTTGAATATATATAAATTTTCTGACTATTTTTTCTCATATTTTCCAGTTGAAACTTCATAGACTTTAATGTGCATTTTCTTAAAGAGTTAATGGTTATTTATGTATGAAATTTATTTAATACTTCCTGTATTTATTTTTAGTAAATTTTATATATTTGCACAGTATCTAAAGTCCCATCTGATAAACAACCGATGCGCCGATTGAATTTATCCCGCTTGATCATGATGTATACCAAAAAATTTGAAGTCACAGATCCTCGGGAGGCCTTGCAGTACTTCTATATTTTGAGGTGATTATTGCTTATTAATTTTCTGGAAAATCATAATTTTAAGAATGTGCCAAAAGTAAGATTTATCTTCAGTGGCAAGCTTTATCACTAAGACATACTTGTACTATGCCAGAACATAATGTAATATTTCAGCTATTTTTCAGCTAAAATATTCACTTCCAACATTGATACATTTGTTGTATAGTGAAATAGAGTGTAAGGAACCTTTTTCCTAAAACTCTGTACCCTTGTGATTTGGCAAAAGTCTTGAGAGCTTTTTGGATCTCTGCATCGATTCTAAAAAAATACCCTGACCACGGGTGTCCCAACCATTTGATAGAGGCATGACCTTATCTTTTATAAGAGGCTATCAATATTTGTCACAAACTTCCATGTTCCCACTTCTAGTGTACCCTGGCACACACTTCAATCTTTGACCATGCCTTCAGCTCACATATTGCTGCCATATTTCTATCCAAAATTAAGGATCGTTTCCAGAAAAAATAAGGAAGAGCTTTAAAAAAAGAGGATCCTCTAAAAAAATTCTAAACAGGTCCCTAATGTCTGTCTGCCAGATCTTTCGACGCATCCGTCCCTTCACCTTTTTATCATGCTGTCTGGACAGTCTGAAAAGGCATTTTATTCTTTTTTTCGTTTGGCCATCTTAGCTATTCTGTTCACAGCTATCTGTATGCTACTTTAGAAATGTTCTCCTGAATGATCAGTAACACTAGCACAGAGATAGGTAGTCATTAGTCCTCATCTTGCCTGTCCCTGATCAAAAAATAATTCTCCTATAGCTTCATCCTTATTGGAATATTCTCTGGGGCATTAAAAAGTGAAGAAGAAAGAAAAATTTTCATCAACCAAAAAAATACAGTTAGACCTGCTTATAATGAAGTAGGAAAAAACATCAAAACTATTTGTTAAATGCAAACTTTTTATATTCATATTAGCTAACATTTTACAACATGCACATTACACATTTTTCAGTAATCTGATTAATTCTTAAAATGAATAGATTAAAATATTTAACATTTTAATGAAGATTAAAAATTTAAATAAAATCTCACGTAACTGAATACATCAATAAAAATATGTCATTGTTTTTTTTACCCTTTGTATTTTTGTGGACCTTGGAACTCTTTTTGCTTTTAAATCTTTTTTCCCGAATAAGCATGCATGCAAAATGTGATGTCTTTTCTTTTGATAAGATCATAGACACCGGAAATTTTTTTAATCTTTTTTATGAATCATTCAAAGATAGAATAAAGAACTTTGAGTGATCCTATTTTTTTTATACATAAAATTCTTTTTTTTTTTTAAATTTTTGGCTTTCTACCAACTGCATAGCTACAATTTTTGAAGCAATGAGTAACACTTTGTTTTTTGGACATTTTCAAAATTAATTTGCACCCGATGAAACCACCACAACCAATGTTTGAATCTAAAAAAATTACAAATGCGCACTAAATGCGATTTAGATTCTTGGAAATAAATAACTGCAATCCTTTCTTCCTAATGAGGTTTTCCGCAGACAAAATAAGATTAATAACAGAGAAAGGTAGGAAAAAAAGCAAGTAGAATGCTACAATACCCAAAATAACCCTAATAGAATGTCTTCCAAAGAAAGAAAGGAGAAATTATTTGTTGCAGAAAGGTAAATTTAGAAGATTCAGATAAGATTATAAAGAAATTTGTTATAGACATACTTTGCTGAAATCTGAGTTCATTGAAAGCAATCAAAATAACATACGTAATCAATATGGAATTCACTGAAAACTGAAAATCTTCATTATATGTAAAAATGATTAATATCTGTGCTCATAAAAAGCGAGTCCGACTGTATCATTTAATTTTTTTTTTTGCAGAGACTTGAAAGGTCTACAAGATGTCAGTCTGTTTATGTCTTGTGTTAGCGAACTTGTCCTTGAAACTAGAGAAGTGAGTTTTTCCTCACGTATGAAGCAAAATTATAGACTATTACATTTTAATAATTTTTTCAACTTCCCTAATTACTTCAATAGCCTGATGAAATATTTTTTTCAGTTTGAGATGCTGCTTGGCAAAGTTGAACCTGATGGTTGCCGAAAAGTAAGTTTACAGAAAATATCAAGTTTTTATGCTTTATGCAGTATATTTACTGGATTAAACATATTATGATTTATATACATTTGCATGAGTGAATATTTTTGTATTATACCAGTATTAATTATAGCTATTTGGGTAATCAAACTTTGTTGCCAAAATGGAAAAAAAGGTTAGCTAAAATGAGCCAGTGTTTATAGGAATTGTTTTATTATAGAATATTAACAAATAGGCACTTCTGACCTGAATTTCCATGAAAGATATTTCATCAGAACTTGCAAAGATTTCTTTGTAAGTGATGGAAGAAATGAGTTGCCAAAATCATCATCTTTGTCAAACTTAATTGACCACAGTGGGCAGAAGTCTTTTCATATGCTGCAGCAGATGGCACCTCAATTTGCTCTGAAAAATTCAGCTCGTCTAATATAAAGGCAAAGTCTCACCCAGATGACAGACATAAACCCCTCCCCCCCCCCTTTACCTTTAGCAGCTTCATTTCTGATAGAAATTTAGGCCTGAACAATCTCAAAATTATTGTTACAGACTTCAAAACATGCCTGAAAATATTGAATTTTGTCAAGGATGTAACATTTGATGTCATGATTTTCTCGATTCAATCTGAAAACATCTGTGTTTTTTATAGCCTGGTGCGATCGACAAATTTGGACACGACACTCAAGCAGTGATAGAAAAAGTGGCTGCTGACAGTGAGGTTAAAGGACGTTATGAAGATGCTATCAAACTGTATGATCTTGCTGGGGTGAGGCATTTTTGTGTTTTATTTGATATTATAATACATATTTTACCAACTGGTTTTATCAAATTTTTCTGTCTGAATTTCCTATGTATAATCTGCAAATGAAAATTTCCCTGTTTCGAGAGAAAAAATCTCAGTATAGTATGTAGCAACTTATAATCCCAGTGTGAAAATTGTATTATCAAAACAAAATTATAAGGAAAAAAATGGATACATACAGTCATCCCTTATTATTCATAGGTTGGGGGTTACGTTTCAGGAGGGAAGACGATGAATATGAAAATCCGAGAATGATCTAAACCATAAACTTTTGTTTTTAGGCATTTAGTTTACATGTTACAGTATAGTAATAAGGTTTCTTCTCCCAATTTTTTTACACGTGAAAAATGTATGATGAGTTTATTTCATGGAAATAATCCAGTGTTGATTTAAATTAATGGAGCCTTTCACTATGTTGTTCATAATGAACTTGTCTTCTAATTCTCAATCTAGATCATCTTCATGGGGTATCGCTTCAGTTTAAGGGGCAATTAGCTCAATTCACTTTTGTGGATTTCTGAATTGCTGTATTGCTGTTAATTAATTCTCTAATTTGTTCTGCGTCTACATCAATACACCCTTCCAGAAAAAAAGTTTTTGTAGTTCAAGTTTTTATATTGTTCATAAAAATTCTAAGGGATATGGTACTTATATTCTTTGCACCAATGCTCACAGATTTGCAGATTTAATGATGATGGTTATAGTACATGCAAGTTATTTATTGCATAACTTGCATTCCTTTTTATCGCACCCACAAAACAACAGACCTTTCTACATGACAGACATGGGATGAGGGTTACATTAGTGGTGCAGCAACAGCTGATTGAATTTAGAGTTATTTTCCTTGAAATATCTGACAACATTCTTTGTTGCCGTAATAATGGAAAATTGCAGCAATGAAGCTAACCTTTGCCAATATTTTGAATTTTCCTTGTAGAAACATTTTCAAAAGCATCAGAAAAACCTTTAGGAGGGATTTTTTGAATTTTATAACATGTACAACCTATATTTTGTTCCAATACGAGAATTATCACAGCAATAGTGTTTCACAGGAAAATAATGGGAAAGAGACACAAGTATACCAAAACTGTGACTATGATCTCCATGAATTCTGAGGGCTGACTATATATGGTAGCAAAAAAGAATAATTTTTGTACTCATATGTCATCTGAGAAATATATCTTGCTGCAGATAAGACACAGCAGTATATAATCCACATTAAGACATTCAGCTGTTTTTTAATGTATAATCTACAGATTACACACTCAAAAAAATCATGGTACTTAAAGTTATGTTGGCATTTATTGAATTTCTCCTATGTTTATAAAAATTTATTTCACATTGGTTTCTAAAACAAATTATTAAATATTTGATGCATGATTATATTTTAATTTTAGAAACATCAAAAAGTCATAGAGATACTGAACAAGTTATTGGGGCAAGTTGTGCCGAGCGTGAATACCTTAGGATCAAACAGACAGCGTTGGGAAAGTATTGCATTAGCTATCGCTAATAGGTGTGTTTACTAATATTAGTGGTTTGGCTTTTATTTAAAAATTTTTTTTCTCTGCATAGATCAGAAAGTATATTGAGTGTCTTCAGGTTCATTTAGAGCTAGCACTTAAAACACAGCAAGTGAATTAAATTTTTTTTCTAGCTATCCCAAGAGATTTTTGAAGATATATCGCTTGTGTATGTAATCAGGATTTTGGAACTTCGTTATTGTGAACATTTTCTCAGTATCTGTGAAAGGACCAGCATTAAATAGCACATAGATCAAAACTTAGATTTATAATATATTGTGAAACCTTGTTAAAATTATAATTTCATTATTTTAGTATTGTGCTCTGTTCTGAACACAAATGCTATTTTCACATTTCCGTTCGTTAAAAAAAGCAAATTGTAAGTTTTATCGCTGCTGTAAACACAATTTTCCACTTCAAAATATTCAAACTTTCATGATTGAATATGCAGACTAATATATTTATATATCCTTATTTTAATCAGAGAGGAGCACAAATTTTTTTTTGCACTCGTTTACTACTTTTGCAATCGCATCTTTGCATACCATTTTTTCATACACATGACAAATTGCTGTGTTATAACAACTTGGTTCATGCTGAAAGGCACCAAGATGTTAAACATGGATACAAATTCTATAACCTTTCCAGAGATCCTTTGGTCAATCAGGATAAAGTGCTGGGGAGTACTTTGTAATCCTTTGAAGAGCAGAAATTTTTCCAAAATCCATAGAAAACAATATTAAAGGTAGGCCCACTATGAGGGACATCGTGCCATAAAGGGATAAATAATCAAAATTAAAGAACCATTTGGCCTGACAGCCTTCCTGCAAAGGAGCCTGGTGATGAACAGCCACAAAGTAGGGTGAATAAACCTTTCTGAGGTAATTTTAAGCTTAAAAAGAAGAGCTTTATTCTAATTGGCCTAGTATTTACTATTATGCATTAGAATTCAATTTATAAAAAAAATTCTGCATGTTTGTGTTGACAGAAACCTTCGAAGTTAAAACTATTATGTAACAGTTTTGTTTATTGTAAATGTGTGTATTGATATAGTGTATTTGTGATTTCTCTTATCTATAGGTATAAATCTCAGGGCCATAATGCAGGAAGTGATGCTGCAGGAACGTTCTATCTGTTGCTGGAACTGATGTCATTTTTCAACTTTGCTCACAATAATGATCACATTCAGGCTATAGATGTGAGTTATTTTATGTATTTTTTTTGTTTGGCATTGTTTTCCACCTTCATGAAATTCATTGGAGGTGGTAATGTGTAAGACAATTTCATTTAAACAACCCAAAAAACCCTAAACATACTTCCTGTTTTTTAAAATTATCATCCCAAATGCTACAAAACATATACAATTAAAATGATTAGTAGCTGCTAATTAGACTATCTTATGCAATCATATTTTTCAAAAAGTTCTTATGCTTTTATCAGGGCTGGATGAATTGCAAAAACATCTATGCACCATTTTATCTAAAGAAAAAGGTCTATCCAAAATAATGTTTCTTTTGACTTTTTGAGGCCATAGATTCATCATTTATCAGGGCATTCATTTTTCATGTTGACAGATAAGCTGGTATAAATTCCAAACATTGTGCTACTCCCAGCCTGCAATTTAGTAACTAAACAAATAAAATTTTTGGCACAGATAACCAATTCTTTAGTGCCAAGGTGATCTGGTCCCCTGGGATTTGTCCAGCCCTGGCTTTTATGAATCCAAAGTTTTTAAACATTTAGTTACTTTTGGGGCAGCAACTTTTCATTCATCATTTACGAGATATCTCTCACCTAAATTGATGCCTTGTATTTCAGCAATGATAGGATAACTTGCCTCCTCAAAAGCCTCTTATTTTTGTGATAAGGAGCCAAGACATTTTATATTGTACACATTTTTCTAATTCCATCCCCCCCCCCCGAAACACCATCTTGTCAGCTTAACTTAGAGGATCTTAACCTATAGATTGCAGCCAAAATATTTAGGTTCCAGGTACTTCCGCGAGGACAGGTAGTTTAATTCCATTAAAAGCTAGGGCTTTCAAGTTATCGATTATGACCCAAACGTGATTCTCAGTAGCTTCTGAGAAGGCTCCTACGAATTCATTTCTAGCCAGGCATTCTTGAACTGTGATTCTCACAGCCCAACCTTGATTTACAGAAGCTTCCTAGATGGGTCGTACAAATCGATTTACGGCAAGGGATTCTTGAGTTGTGCTTTACAACCTAACCTCAATTCACAGGGGCTTCTAAGATGAGTTGTGCAAATTCACTTAAAGCCTTGGGTCCTTGAGCTATGAGTCTTGACCAAATTTAATTCACAGAAGCTTCAGAGGTTGGTTGTACTTACCCCTGGCTTAACTTACAGTAGATGATACTCTGGTGATCTCTCTTTCTTTCTTATGTTCATATTTTGAGAACAGTGGGAAAAATATGTTCTGAAAGAAATTTTATTTTTTCTTCTTCCCTTTGACTGATTCAAAGAAGTGAAATAAATTTGCATACAACCCAAAGATGGAGGGTGGGGGAAGAGACCAATTTTCTCAAAATCGGAAGAGAGTCTCGTTCTTGAAAAAAAGTGTGCCAATTTATATAAGGGGAAGTTAAGTAATTCTACTATATGAATAAAAACAGGTCAGAGAGGGAGTAAAATGAATTATAGCATGGAAAACATTTAAAACTTTTCAACCAAAGTCTTGTGTGTACAAAACAATGAAAATAGGAAAAAAATAAGTCGCACCATAATTGATTTTGATAACTTTTTGTGGTATTTTGATTTATTTCTAGTGTATAAAGAATCTGAAGTTGTTACCATTTTCAATGGAGGAAGTGGAACAAAAAGTCACTGCGTTTTCGATGTATGCCGAAGAGGTTTGTTACTTCGTTGTTTCGATAATTTTGATGGAGAATGTTTTATACAGCCAAGAGCTATTATCTGCATGATATGATTCATATTTTTTGATTAGATATTTATAGCAAACTAAATTTTTGTTATAGTGGTGTTTGTATGCATGTATTCTATGGGGTGATTCAGAAAAGGTAGGAAAAACTTTTAGAGGCAGTAGTACACACAAAAACAAAATTTCATTAACGAATGCATGATCTAAAATGAAATGCAAATGTGCTAGCACGTTTTGCTCCACAAACGGCTGCTCCACAAACTTTAAAACGATATTCCGGTTGAAATTTATCAGGAGGAAAAGCACACCATGCATGCAAACGTAACCTGGGAAAAAGAAGAAACCGCATGCAAATTAGCGTCACAGTTAATAAATGGCACGGATGCCAGCCCCCTTGCACACAGCTGCTATTGCAAATGTGCAAATGTTTTCGGATTGGGCAGGCCTGTGCGGAAAACTGTACATTCGTGCTGTCTCTGTGGTATTTCCATTTGCAGCTCTGTAAATGAAATGCATGTCTGCTTTTTCGGTATTACTAAAGTGCTGCATTATCCGTTACAACTGTTAGAATGGTTGCACGCTAGAATCACTTCACAGGGTTGGAGTCCATGTCTTTTATTCATTGTGACACATATATTGCATACACGGTTTCTTCTTTTTCCCCAGCCAGGTTGCATTTTCATGCATGGTGTTCTTTTTCCCCTGATAAATTTGAATGGGAATGCTGTTTTAACATTTGCTTAGTGACAGTTTCGAAATGCACTAGCGCGTTTGTGTTTCATGTTAGACCATGCATTCTTTGACAGTTGTTTGTATTGGTGTGTACTATCGTCTCTTAAAGATTTTCCCATCTTTTCTGATAATCACTCTGTATATATATATATGCAGGGTGCACACAGGTAAGAGGGTGTATGGAGCATTTTACTGGTGAACCATTAATCCTAGAGGCATACTTCCAATTAGAAAAAGTATCCAAATAATTTTCAGTACTCAAATATGTCATTCATGTTGCAAGGGGTTGAATAGTTATTAAAATATAAAAACTAACATTTTATACCATCCCTGTGTGCTCAAAAATCAATTTCCAAGGTAGTTTCCCTGTCTCTCCTAATGCTCACTAAAAAAATATCACGTATCCTAGTGTGCAATATTCACTGAGATATTCAAATTCGTAAAACTGAGGAAAGTTGGGAAAACGCATTAAATGCAGGAAAACTGTTTTACCCATTTTTACCCTGCTGTAGCGTTGTTACAAACATTGCACTTGAAAACTTGGAATATTTTTAGTTTGCATCCAGAGAGACTGCAACAACTTTCTAATTAGGTTTTGGGGCACTCAGGTGCTGTATAAAAAGTTATTTTTTTATATTTTAATAACTATATAGCCCCTTGCAACATGAATGACATATCTGAGTACTACACATTGTTTGAATGCTTTTCTAATTAGAAGTATACCCCCCTATTAGGATTGACGGTTCCCCAGTTAAATTCCATATGCCCAGTTACCTATGCAACCTGTATATCACATATTGCTCATGGATCAGAAACTGTCCACCTTACAGAGTGACTGACCAAATGCTAACCATTTTGTGGAGATAGGACTTCAGACAAGAACCGAGACATATATTTATTTGAAGTGGATATAGATATGAATTGAACATGAGATTAAACTTTTCGACTTTCTTTACAGGTTAGGAGGAATTTCCCTGATGTTTTATTGGCAACCATGAATATTTTATACTTGGAATACAAGAAGACCAAGTGAGTTTTTTGAAGAAGAAAATAGTATTCCTCCCCCTCCCCTTTTCTTTTAGTTGCATCACTTTTGTGACACCAAAAATGTATTAAGGCTGTATCTATTTGATTTCACTATGATTATGATTTTTTTTCTTCTGCCTGTATCCAATGTCTTCCCTTCTCTACTTGTGATGGATGAACTATTGAATTTTCACATTAGTTATGTGGCCAAGTGTTCCACTAATATACTAAATCAGCATTTATCAACCCATCAACATGTGGTCTGCTGACCCCTGGAAGTCTGAGTACTTGCAAGGGGGGCCACCGGATCATTTTTTTATTCACTACTGCTGCATGAATGACACATTTTTTGCCATGTGAACTGTTCGTTTATTAGATTTATTATGGTGTGCAAATTATAGAAAACAATATACAGTGAAACCGCCCTACAACAATACTCTATAACAATAATACATTTTTTTCCCGGTCCGCACAGTATGTGTAGTACTCAGTTATATTGGTGTTTCATAGTATTTCAAATTTTATAAGAGGGTGGCACTGAAATCGACTTTATGATACTGTGTTTCCACGTCATCAAAAAGTTTGGGGAAACACTATGCTAAATCATTTTACTAGTAGGTAAATTCTAGTTCGCCAAAAATGTAGGATTTTTCTTCTGATATCTAAAGAAATTTTTGTTGCTTTATGTGTTTAACGTTTGGTTGTTCTCGACATAGCATCAATTTTATAAATTGACATCTCCAAAAATTTTTGAATACAATACTTGAAGATATGAGTGTGATGAATTTAAGTTTTAAATACAAGGCCACAACAGGCAAAATGCCCAATGAGGTGGCTGAGAAAAAGTTGCCCATAACAAATATGGATGTCATATATTACTGAAATTAAACCAATTAAAAATGCAATTACAAAAACTATAAATAATATATATACATGATAAATTATTATACAATGCCCATAAAATGTATTTATGGTTCTCTTATTCTAAGTATGGATAGCTTCTTGATTTAGCCCAACATGTTGTCATATTTCTTTTTTAACTTGTCGATTGTGTCCGAATTTACCACCCCCAGGGTTAAGCTATTCCATTTATTAATAATCCTATTAGAGAAAAATTCCCTGTGACACCATAATCTAACATTGTCCCTTACCAATCGATACTGGTGTCCCCTTGTAAAAGCAGCCGATTGACAGTGTACTAATAATTCCTGGTCCATCCTATCCGTTACGTTGAAAATTTTGAACACTTTGATAATATCTCCCCGACACCTGCATTCATCCAATGTAAACATATTAGAAAAAATGAAGTCTTTCCTTCATAACTCAAGCCGCATGTGCCAACGAGGACACACATAGCTCTTCTCTGCACCCCTTCAACCAAGTCTGTGTCCCTCCTTAGGTATGGTCTCCGAAACCTTACAGCATACTTCAGTACAGGATGAAGTAAGCCTCAGGAAAGTGGAAGAACGACTTTAGGAGAACGCGAAGATTTACAAAAGAAATTGTAAAAAATTTTAATATGCGGATCAGTGTTCACCAATATGAATCAAAATTCAATTTTACTCTTCCAAATTTCGTTTGAGTGAAAATACCCTAAATTTCAGTTAATTTTTTTTTTAATGCAGTTATTTCTCACTGATAAAGGGAAATATCCCTTAAAATTTTGGAAAGTAGTGAAAGTACTCTTCAAAATCGTACTTTCAGCACCTTTTTGAAAATAAAACCGTGCATTCTATTAATTTTTTATGAGTTGGTATATTCAACCAAATATATGTGTTATAATTTTACACTATCCTAAAACTGATTTTTTTTTTTTCAGACAAAAGATCGGATTACTTCATGAACAGAGACCTGATGGAGACAGCATTACCCAGGACAAGGCAAGTTTGAAAAGATTAATTAAATAATATATATATTTTTGCAAATATTAATATCAGTAGAGGTGATTTATTGTTTGTTTGTGTGTGTGCTAAACAAAAAATCAACTATTCAAAGTCAATATATTTTTTTAAATATTTTCCATCTTAATCAGGAGTGGTGATCCATTTCATGCCATAGTACTAAGCGGCATGCGTTAATTCTTTTTTTTTAATTTTGCAAAATATTTGAAATATATGAAGATACATGAGCTCCATGAAACAATTTTCAATAGGTTGAAAAAATATTAAAATTTTCAAGTTTAATTCAAATTTTTTAGGACACCAAGATTTCTCCAAGATATAAGATATTCTTGTATTACACAGCTTTTTGTGACCTTTAGTGACAGTGATGATTAAAAAAAATGAAATGATGGCAAACAAAGTTTGTGGTCTTGTTTGTGGCTTGGGTTATGACGAGGTTGGCAGGGGTGGGAAGTGATGAGTTCATTTTGGAGCAGCGAAATTAACTTACAAGAATATTTTCATTACTCCCACTCCTTTTCAAAATAAAACAACTGCACTGTCTTTTTTTATCAAGCATCTTTTCATCGGCTTGATTTTTGTTTTTGGTGTTTCAGGCTTTTGACACCTTGTGTGAAAGAAGCAGCTGTCCTAAAATTTTTCACACCCAGTCTATTTAAGATGCCACACTTTTTGCTTATTGAGGGCACTATTTGCTGTCTGGAACAGCAGCAGTTTAAATAGCCTAAAAATGTTCTTTTTAAATTTTTTTATACTCTGAAAGAAATTCTTGTAAAATGGGAGAAAATTTCGGAAAATTCAACACTGTTTGGCGATTCAGCACTCGTTATTTGGCGAGATTGGCAACAGTGGGGCCGTTCAAGTATTAACGTCATCAGATTTTTTAGCCATTTTTGACCTCCCCTTGTGAGAAAAATTTCGTCAGCTCTGCCCCCCCCCCAACCTCCTTATGCATATTGAGATCAGAGGTGTTCATGCAGGGAAGCCCGAGCCTCCCTTCCCCCCACCCTTAACCCAGACGATTAATTTTTTTTCCATGCAAAAATTTTTAAAAAAATTAAAATTTAAAAAGGAAATACCCTTTTCTTTATGTTATAATGAATTTCTGTTAATTTCAATGCTATCTATTTGAAGGCTAAGAACTCAAAATTTCTTTTCAATAAATTCGTTGTGACTCACTTCTTAAGCCATATATGTTAAATCCATGGCCCCACAGGCCTGATGTGGCCACCATTTCAAATTTAATTTTGTAAAAATGAACCAAGTGGAAGAAACAATTGCTTAAGCAACCTGTGGTGCAATTCCAGCTCATTTGAGAAGCTCACGGCACATTTTCAGATCACTTAAGTAGGTTTGTGACATATTTACAGTTCATTTGAGTGACCTGCAGCACAGTTACAGCACACTTAAGCAGCCTGTGACACATTTCTAGAGATCTTGAGTGGCTGGGACACATTTCTAGAGATCTTGAGTGGCTGGGACACATTTCCAGATCACTTGAAGGATCTTCAGAACATTTAGAGATCACTAAAAAGACCCTATGGAAGACATGAATAGGAAGAATATTAGTTCAGGTGCCCACAAAATAGAGAAAGGTTTCTAGTTTTTGGCATACTCAGTAAAGACGCCATTAAGAATATTTCATATTTTTTATAAAGGGTGGTTGATGAGGTAAGCATTATTCAAACCTCCCCGTCATCACAGTCAGCAAGCCCAACCCCCCATCTATCTTGACATAATACTTGAATGACCCTTAAGTAGTATGGGAGGGACTCTTATTTCGGTTACTCACCAATGTTGGCACGTAATCTGTTCACTGTATTGTTTCATGTTTCTCGTTTAATAGATATCTTAATACAGTGGTCTTCAACCCATAGCCTATGGACCAAATGTGGTCCTTGCAGCTTTTTTTCTAGTGGCCTGCGGACCTCTTTGAAAAAAATAACTTTATTGAAAAGGGAATTAAATTAAGATCCGCAAAAGCTTGCTGGTCATAGAGAGCTGTACTGCGGTATTAATATCTGTAATATGCTTTCGATACATTAAGAGTAGTCCTAAGAAATTCGGAGGGCTCAGGGCCCAAACACCTAATTTCATATAATATTTTTTTTGGAGGGGGGGGGGAATTCAGTATCAGAATTACTGAGAATCAGCTTGATTGAAGGAATGATTTTAGAATTACAGAATTTTCAATAAATATCAGGGAATATGATTTCCAAAATAAATATTTTAAGAACTGTATTTCCCAAGTATTTCAGATGTATATAATTTCGGAAAGAAATTTCAGAATCATTGAATGAAATGATTTTACAATTAATTTCAAGGAAAAAAATTATTAATAGAAATAATTTCTGAATTGCTTTGAGAAATACATCCAGACTTAATGAAAGAAACAGTTTTATAACTACTTCTAGAAATTAATTTTTGAAATTATTTCATGATTTGTTTTTAGAAATTAATTTTAGAATTATTGTTTTGTCCTACCGGTGTTTGCAAAGAAGGGGTTCTACTGTATTTTGAACCATTAAAAAATTATGGAAAAACCAGATATGCTATTCAAATATGATGAAAGTTCATTTTAACTAGACCATAATATTGGGAAACTTTTTTCAATGTAACAAACTTATTATATAAGAACTAAGTATTATTATTGACGGTACTTTGCAAATTATTCGTAACAGTGTTTATTTTTTTTGTTATTCACTATAGTAATTATAAATATTACATTTTACTTTAATTAAAATTTCCATCAAGTACTTTTTACTTTTCCTAAAATGTTTATATTGATTTTGTTTTTTTTCCTTCCTCATTTTAGTATCTCATTTATCTCAGAAACGAAGCCAAAGCATTGATCACTTTTGCTGGGATGATTCCTTATAGGATGCCGGGTGACACAAACGCCAAGTTGGTTCAGTTAGAGGTTATGATGATGAACTGAGGTGTGTTCGTGTGTGTGTTTTTTTTTAAAATCTCCTTATTACAGTATTTTTATAGGTTTCTATATCATCACATCCCAAATAACAATAAAATGTGTTTAAAAGTATCCAGACTTGATTAGTTGAGAAAAGTGTAACAAGTTTTTTTCACATCAAAATTTATACTTAATATAGTTTTTGTTTTTACTTGATTCTAGCATAAACCTTATTTCTCAGCGGTGAAAGTAAATATGGCCGGGTTTTTTTATATCTTTGAACCAGGATGTAAATTCTCATGCTAGGTTCAAAGTAATAGCTTTGGACTTTCATTTTGTGGTACAGTGGTGTCTTTCTATATTTCTAAATTGATGGGAGCGAAAGAAATTTCAAGGCAGAGTTTTCGAGAAAAGCGTTTCGAGTTTCTACGTAAAGAAAGGACCATTAACAGGGTGTAACAGAATCATGAATTCTTTTCAATCTAGGAGAAAATGTTGCATCAACACTAAAAAAAATACAGTAGTCTCTTGATAATCTTTCTGTACACTAGTCTGACATTTTTTCTTCGAGTGTAGAGGAGGAAAACATGTCACTGCATGTCTATATTATTTAAATTGGCTCTTTTAACTGACTTCCAGTAATCTGATGATTTCAGTAATTTGCACACCCTTAGTCTTATATGTGCTGGGTTAACGAGAGCTTAATGCACACCATTTTGTCTTTGCAGAATGAAAATATTGAGTGCCAATTCCACCTAAAAATGTCTTGTAATGCCTATAGCAATTGTAGAAAAAAAATAGGCTAATTTATTTAGCTCTTGAATTGTTGTCGTGCTGAGATAAGATTGAATACACTGATGATTTGCGATAGAGTGGGGGAATTTTTTCCCGTTCACACACAGGAGTTATATTTCTGATTACTGTAATACCCTGACTTATGTAATTTTCTAGTCATCATGGCAATATTGTGCCTGGGATTTGTGCAAATTAAACTTTTTTTTAAAATCTCTTTTGAACTGAACAGTTTTTGGAAATCAGTTATTTGATTCACAGAGGAACTAGTGAATGAACTTCAATTTGTTTTCAAGAGGGACCCATATTTTGCCAATAACCTGGGTCCCAGGCAAATAATCCAGCAGCATCCCTGAGTAAGTATCGTAATAAAAGAAATAAAAAGATAGATATTTCAGTAAATTTTGGTCCCCAGTTAATTTTTTATGTGCAAATTCAACTTGTGTAATCCTTGGTTCCACCTGTCACTGTATTTGTACAGTTTAAAAGTTGAGTTATGAGCTTAGAAATCATTTAATTGAACTTGACCATGCATTTACAGTTGCTATGGGTGTTCATTGCATTTGTTCAATAGAAAAAAAAAAATCACAACATTATTAAAACAAGTTTATCCGTTTTCAAAAACTTGTAAATATACATTTATATTCCGAGACATAATTTGTACTTTGAATTCACTGCAACTCGAAGCCTGACTATATAAACATGAAGAACACGACATCCATACAGAAGGGGTAAAACCAGCATTAAATTTTTTCAACACAATAAAAAGCCAAAGTTGCCATGAATCATACCACCACTCGATTCAAACAAATATGACTGACTAGAAACCAGTTAAAAATTTGACACATTTTTTTTCTTCTAATTAATTAAACATTTTTTTTTTTTTTTGTTGAATATGAAACAAAGGACAAAATGTTCTTCCGAATGCAAAATGAAGTTTCTCCTGATATTGAAACTCATGTCGAATTTCCCAAAGATAAGTCTGGCGTCGTGCCTTCTTTGGCCTGAAAGTGGAAAAAATTATTTTTAGATCATCCCTCATAAGTATCTTAGTTTTTAAAGGCAAGCTTTATCACAAACAGACATGTGATAACATATTTTTATTTACACATATGGACTTGAAATCAAATTTCATCAATACAAGGATTCAAATAAAACCTGCAGCATTGAGAATATTTGCCATGTGTTTACGAGCTGGCAATGTGACAAAACTGTGCAAAACGTGTGAATTTCCAGAGATAACTTGGCTTATGTACAGCAGAGATGTGTGATAGATACGTCCAAGCAAGTACAGTGTAGTGGTATTCAATTTTTGTGCCCAGAAAGTGTGACAAGTGAAATTTTTTGTCGAATAGAAGTCTTGTATGGAGTAGCGTGCCTCAAATGAACCACTGTTCAAGTGGTGTGGCCAACAAAGTACGACAGACCTCCCTGGACAGGAGCTTGTCATATGGACATTTTGGTGAAGGCACAAATAGCTACATTACATTACATTACAGTACATGCTCTGTCAACTGCTGTGAACATTAGCGCAGAATTCATACACTCGATCATGAACAGCGAACTGATGAAGTTGCAGAAAGTTTATGCTCAATAGGTAATCTCGACACCTTCGCAACAAGCAGAAAGAATGGCGCATGGAAGTTTGCCTGAAACATTTGATCCGATACCATAAGGACAGAAGCGAATTCTTAGAGTGCATTGTGGCTATGAATGAAACATGGTGCCACCATTTCCAACCGGTAACGAAAAGGATGAGTCAGGAATGGAGACATCCATCATCACAGAGGCCAAAGAAGGGCCAGTCATCTGCTGTGGTTGGGAAGGTCATGTTAAGCATGTTCTTTGATATTCATTGATGTTGGAGTGGATGCCCGTCGGGGCCACAATCAAGGCTCAATACTATTGACACCCATTACAGAACCTTCGAAGTGCTATTTAAAGCAAGCAGCCAGCAAATTGTCACAAGGTGTGATTTTGCTTCAAGATAACAAAAGGCCATACACTGCTAAAGTAACAAAGAGCACTCGGAGTGCTTTCACTCAATGGAAAACATTGACTCACTCGCTTTACAGTCTGAATCTATCGCTTTACGATTACCACACATCTGGTCCATTAAAGAAGACCACGAAAGGTCAACTCTTCACCTGCAATCAAGCAGTGTGTGGAAGAGTGGTTCATCAGACTTTGTCCTTCTTCACGGAAGGTATCAAAGAACTTATACCATGTTGGGACATTTGCCTGAACAATGGTGGGAAATTATCTGTAAGCTCTCTTGAAGGCTCACTGCTATGCTTCTCAATTGCTGTATTGTTCAATTCCCAATATAATATCTAATTTTTCAGACACCAGTCTATGTTTCACTTGAACGACCCTTATATAAAAGATGTTTGAAGAAATAGCACATTGTTTAGAGACCAGAGGACTATTTTGTAAAAACACATGCCAACTGTAGTCAGTATTGATACATTTGTAACAGTGGGTAATAAACCTTCCTTATAAGATTCTGTGCTCTGCAACTTATAAAAGTTATTGCCAGCCTATTAGACTTCTGCATAGTTTGGAAGTGCAGTGCTTGACCATTTACATTGCCCCATAGGAATTTTGCAAATTCTTATATCTGTCACACATTTGCCACGTGCGCCATTCTTTGACCCACAGTTCCAGCTGCTTAGTATTCTTTCATTTCCTTCAATGCACATGCCCTTCACTTCTACTCTTGATCATCCTATGTTTTCAGGGCAGTCTCACAATTTGATTTTTACCCATTATGGTAATACCATTTTCTTTTCAGCTATTTTTACATGAAACTTGGGGAACATCTCCCATAGATATGAGTTTTAGGCGTTCGGATATTATGTTAATTTTCAGAAATTGAACACACAGACATTTTTATTAGTTCTTGAATTTTGCAATTGAACTTTAATGTACATTTGTTCTAGTCAAGTTTTAGATTTTGTTAATGAATGAAGAATTATTATTTAAGTTGCTATGTATTCAATGATATAATTTCAAAATGTCTAAGAATACTTACGGCTTTATGGTCAAGAACCATACTCTTGAAAGCCAGAAAATCTGTGAAACTGACTAAAATATCAAATATCTCTCCATCCAGAAGATCTTCATTGTGTCTTATGCTGTAAATGAATACGCAAACCATACATTTTAGTGGCACTGTGAAAGTTATTCAATACATGAGCTTATATCTAGGTAATAAAATCATCAGACATGACGTAGCCAAAGCTCATCTTGTGGTTGGAGGACTGTATTAGTATTTTGGGCAATAAGGCCCAATGCTGCTGATCAGAGTTTCCACTCAATGTTTTGTTTGCTCTAGTGTCAAGCATCTTCAGGAGTAATGCAAAGTCTAGGATGAAGCCCACATTTATATGTCCTACTTGCTAAAATTTGAAGTGCTCTTGTTTGAATGTGTAATTTGATTTGTTATTTTATTATCATAAAATCACACTCTGAACATCGGTGATCTCGATTTGATCAGCTGTTTGTCCCCAATCAAATGATACAGACAAAAACCACATGATCATAAAAGAGCATTGAAATTCAAACCATTGAGAGAAATGTTGAGTGGAAACTCACACATCTAATACTTTTATGAATGATAGCCTGAAAGCCTTAAAAACTGAATATTAGCTTGGGTACACACAGATTGGAAACCACTGCAGTAGAATTTATTCTAATATTTCACACAAATGAAAATTGAACCACATAAGCTTTACATGAATAATGCCATCAACTTTCTTTTAAACCAAATTCATTTGTATTTCTTCATCAACATTCAATAAAAGTTTATTTTCTAAAAACTGAAAACTTATGGAATCAATAAACAGAACCCACTTGATTTGGGCAAGAAATTCTCCCATGCAGAAACCAGGTACTCTTCTGGTTAGCTCTGATTCAATGTGCTTTTCGACTAGCTCTGCCTGCATTGAGGGAAAATAAAAATAGCATTACTATTATGTAGCAGCATATATTATTTCTGTGGTCAGATGGCAAAATGTCAATAATAATAATGTGATCCTCACGTATTCCCAAGGTATCAGCATGATCCTTCCAGGGAATTTGTTAGTGTAAGTAAACATCCATGCCTGAACCCAGACCTGCACAGTGAGAGGCTAGCTCCCTAACCACTCAACTGCCAGGCGGCAATTGCTGAGTTTTCCCAAAAAATTAAGTTCAGTTGTTCACATTCTGGTGTCTCGTTTGTCAAAATTTTGGAAGGTGACAAAATTTCATCTACCTCTTTCGGTTTATGAGGAACCAACAGAGGAAAATTGCAATAAGTCAAAAAGCCACAGCATTACATTTTTGCAAAATATTGTTTACAAATTGCCCTCGTGAAATTTTGAATAGACCATTTGCCACGTGCGTCATTCTTTGACCCACAGTTCCAGCTGCTTAGTATTCGTTCATTTCCTCCAATGCACATGTCCTTCACTTCTACTCTTGATCATCCTGCGTAATGTTTTCAAGGCAGTCTCAATGTGACTTATTACATTTTGACATCTGAGCACAGATTTATAAAATGCAGCAAAGTGACTTTTTCATGAAAAAATTATACAACAGTTACATTAGTGTGCAAAATTAATGTTTTAAAGCAAGTACATATAACCCTTGTTGCAAGAGATACTGTATATGCTTGTGTATAAGCTGGACTTCCTCACTTGATGATCAGCAACAAGTTGACACCCCCCCCCCCCCCCACAAAAGAATAGACACATTTAAGAGCAAATAATATAAAAATCATGAAAAATAGTCAAAATCTTCCCTACTGACACTTTACAAGATAACGTTTTTCTAGCAATGGCTACACACGTCAAAAAGGCAGAGGTGCATGACTTTTTCAATCCACAGGCCAGGTATGTGGAATGGTTCGTTGTTTGCAGGCTTCAAACTAATGCACTTATTGCGTTGTATGGATTGATATTTTATTTAGCAACACCTTATCAGACCAGATGGTATCTATTTAGGAGTCTACAGGTTAGGCGTGACTGTTGTGGGGATGGGGGGGGGGGAGAAGTATTGGTAAAACTCTGGTTTCCCCACTCCCAAATATAGGAATGAAATTTTAAACAAAATTACTCTTTTACCCTAGTGCTTACTACAACTCATTTTTGTAGTCACAATTATTACAAATATGTGTTAAGATTTCCAGTTTAAAATATTTTCTTGCTTACATTTCTTCATAACAGTTATTTGGCAAACGTTATAAGCAGGATCCACCAAATCTTCATGCAAAATTTATGCTGATGATCCAGCTACAATTAAAGTGAAAGAATATCTCCCAGAGATACATTTTTTATTAACTAGTTATGGTGGAACTTCAGTTCATTGGGGATCTGTAAGCTTAGCAAAAATTTTGACGATGTCTCGCAAGGCAAGCAAAATTTTGACCTTTTTCTGACAAATTTTGACTTGAATGAGGTATTTGTCTTGTTTGTTGAGTGTCACATGATTACAACTAAAAAGCAGAAGATTCGCTCTCTCACTGTGGTCAATGCCATCTTAATGAGTTAAATGGGTTAAGCTCAAGCATTTTTCCAGGCGTGTTTATTACATTGATGAAATGAAATATCAAAAAAAAATTTTCTGCATGCAGATGTGTATTAATGAAACCCTTCAATAGTTTAAGGGCCGATTTGTCAAGACATAATTGACAACAGCAGTGGCATTTCTAGCAGAAGCCTATGAAAGACAGCCCGCAGTTGTTGGGTGTTAATGCAAGCAGGAATTTCACAGTGAAACCCCTTATTCTATAATCATAGTACAAATACCAAATAAATCAACCTGCACTTTTTATCTTTGAAAAGAATCTTGGGTGGCATGGGAAAGAAATATTGTGGTACAAAAATTTGAGTGTCCATTATTTACCATGGGGAAATTTCGATTCAATTTACTTTTAATTTTGTATATACATATGTTTTTATCTTGTATTCATTTATGCAAACTGTAACTGGGCTTTTGCCTGTAGTTTGTATTTTAAATAAATAAATAAGTGTTTCGGATTACGAGCACATTCACAGAACAAATTATACTCGTGAACCGAAAAGTTCCATTGTTTTCGCGAAGTTATTTAAATGAGTCATCCAAAAGAGAAGCTATCTACAAGATGAAAATGGTAGGATTTATAAAATTTCCTGATAACACAAAGAAAATATATTAGGAATCTGTAAGAGAGTTCCATGAGCAAGCACACTTACATATCGGGTAAAAAAAGGCATATATTCATGCTTGTTCTCATCACAGTTCTCGAATACATCGCAACACGTATCCAAGAAACTCTCTTTCATCTGTAGAAATTCTGGGGCTATTATCATAAAATAAAAGTCACATCATTACATCTGATTTTGGAACATCAATCATATCTACTTGACCAGTGAATAAATAAAACTATGAGAAAAGTTCACATTATATAGCGATAAAAAAAATCACATACAAGCCATTAAATTATTAAAGACATGGGTGCAAGAACCAGACACAACTCCACTGTTTTTTCCTGATTTTCACTTATTCCTATAAAAGGAAAAATCCTCTACCTGTTGGTGCAAGAACTATATATAGCTCCAAGGAATGGCTATAGATATACAGATACCTCAGTTTTCGTTGATAATCTGTTCAAAAACAATCATCAAAATCTGAAAACCGAGGTAATTATTTCCATATGAATCAATATAAATCCAGTTAATTTGTTCTACCAATAATGCATTTTATAGAGAATAAATGCACCGCTTAGTACTTAAAAACAATAAGACATTAATATAAAAGACTAATGTAAAGAATAAATGAATATTTAATATGGGATTCACATTTGTTATACCTTTCTGAAGACTCTTCTTGGCATATGGAGGAGAGGTGCAAATAGTACTGTTTGGAAGGGGAATCCCTTCCTCCTTGAGAACTTTAGCTATCAAGGCACTATCTGGGGTGGAGGGGGGTTACTTCCCCTTCTTGGTCTTTTGGCACTAGGACCAGCATTAGAGTCAGTCGACCATGTTGTGCAAGAAAGCTGTCCAGGGGCGGGGGTGTTTCCTGCAGCCTCTAAGATTTTTCCTAAAATGAGGCAAGATATTATCATTAAACAAGTTGCAGCCTTCTTCTTCACAGGGCTACTGGCTCTGGAAACTTCCTTTAGTCCCATGGAATTGTTTGGAGAGACACAAGGGGTGATGCTCAGACAATGAGAAACAACGGTACACTGAACAGGAGAACCAAAATTAGCAATGAGGTCACGTGAGCACGGCGACGAAATCCGATGCAACTGACGAAAACGAGACAAATTCTTTTACGAAAAAAATTGACGATAACCGAAGTCAATGAAAACCAATGAAGGTATTACTGTACACTGCTCAAAACAATTAGAGGAAATGCAGTTTTTATTTAATTGGGATTTTTAAATATTTCAATTGGTAAAATATAGACAAAGAACATTATTAGGCTGTGCACATACAGCAGTGACCAAGAGGTACGGGAGTGCATAATATAGATTAGCGATGAAAACAATTTTGTTGTATACTGGACATACTCGAGAAGCGAGAGAAAGGCCACTCAACGAGGTACGCAATTTGAACAAACCTGTTTCAGACGTGCCAACTTTTAGAATTTGGAGATTCTCCCGAAGGGGTACCCCGGCACTCATAGACTCGATCAAAAACAAGTTTAACAAAAACAATTTTTTAATCAATTAGGAAAAAGTTCAAACCCCCCCCTCCCCCAAGGCAGGTTCTACATTTGCCCCTGAGCAGAATATAATTCCATGCAAAATAGAGAAATCACATCTACATACTGTTCATAAAACATAAGTGTTTCCTTTCGTGGATGCTATTAGTGATTGATGATCTTGGGTATATGAACACATATTTAATCGGAGGAAACAATTAAAAAAAAATTCAAAATACAAAGCTGCTGAAGAAAAAACTTGTATTACCACACGGCTGTTAATGGAATACAATAATGATTATACAGCAATTTTGGCAACCAAGGTCATGCCCCTGATAAATTATTGCCAATAAACGCTACATAAACAAAGTCATGTCTTTGCCAGTTGCTTAAATGCAGTAACCAAGACTTTTTTATGACTGCTTGATGGAAATGACCACGGCTGTCCTCTATGGGTGTTTTCCCTAACGACGACAGCAGTCATTGATGTCACGACAACATGAAAGCTCACGTAAAATCTAATTTCCGGCCAAAATCCAGAGAGAAGGAGGAAGGATGAAAAATCCGGAGTCTCTCCCGCCTAAATCCGAAGAGTTGGCAGGTCTGCTGTTTGTTTTCACCTTGATCTGCTGATTGGTCCATATTTCTCCCCCTTTTTTAAATTTTCCTCTTCTGCAGAATGGTCATCACACTCTTACATTTACGAAACCCTCCAACCATTTTCTCTATCCTCCTCCCCTATGAATTTTTTTCTTTGTAGCCACAATTCACACCTCTTCGCTCCACTATGAGCACAGTCCGAGGCATTCACAAATTGTTGTGTCACAAGAGTTAATCATCAACTAAATTATAATATGTTTGAATAAATTTAGATAAATAAAACATATCCATTAATTGTTTTTGTCAGTGTATAAAGGAGAAAGGAGCAGTATTGGTGTCTCACGCGAAATCGAGAAGCAAGAATTATCTTGTTTTTGCACCAACTGGTTCAACGTGTGGTCGCTTAGTGACAGTGCTTCCCGCATTGCATCAGTCAGTCGTTGGCATCCAGTTATGGTGATGTTAAGGATTTCTGAGGACCTTTCAAGTGAGTCAATGGACAGTGTAATAATAATTATATTCAGATAAGTGTGGAAAATTCAGAAAATTTAGAGCTGTCTGGTTCTCACATCCACGTCATTGATTGCTATGATAAAAGTAAGATTGGGGTCACAAAAATACTTACATATAATTATTTCTTCAATATGACCGATAACCATATCGAAACCATCTTCATTTTCCCTGTTCAAAGATAATACATTGTTTCAATATATCATTTTGAAATTGGAGAAAGAAAAAAACCCATAATATTTCAAATACGATTGAACTCCATTAACATGAAACAGAAGGAACTGTCAGACCAGACACAACCCCAGCTCTGTCCCTTCTGGGATGTAAGCCCTTTAACCGTGTGGGTTGGATCAGGCAGGGGAGAAACTGAAGGGACTAAGGCAGTTATTCTGCATTCAGGACTGCAACTACATACTTTGTCACCATGGGCAAGCTGGAATTTTGACACTCCTTCCATGTAGAAAAAGAATGTAGTTAAAGGATGAATTTGGCACCCTACCTGGTCCAGCGCCTGGGGAATCAGACCTACCTGCCCCCCCCCCCCAGTTGTGGCCCTGTTTGTATTAACTAAATTTTTGGTAATCCATTAAAATTTTACACCCGCCTTTCATACATGTGTATTACATAGCCTATTTCATGATATAGGGTTTAATTACAGAATGAAATTCACTTATGCCGAAGGGTGCTCCATACAACAGCCAAAAATAAGAAAGGTGCCCATTTTTCAAGAGACATTCTACTATTTTTGGTTTTTCTGTCTTTACGACAAAAAAATGTTTTTTCCAAGGAGCTTATTTGATCCGTGAATTTTTACAGAAATCATGGGAGACAGCTATTTGCATAACTTATTAGTGTCAATGCTTGTTATAACCATCATCATCCCAGCAAAAATGGATGTTATATCAGGTCATTAAATCGAAAGGGAAAACATTGAGACTAGTTATATGAAAGCATTTTGGACTTATCCTATTGGTCATGGTAATGGAATGGTTGTTATAACGTGGGGTGTTGTTACAACTGTATATTTTGATATAACACTAAATATATTCAACTCGCACACTTGTCAACATGTATGCATTTCATGAAATACATTTTTGTTCACGGCACATTTGCTGCCGCCTTTTACTTTCCATATCAATGGAAATTTGAGTAATTTTGCAGACAACTCACAATTTTTTTATGGCATTTGCCTGGATGAGAGAAAACACTAATCATAAACAGAACTAATGATCAATTCCCTCATATTGCCTACGGTTTATTTACCGTTGCTAATTTTTTGATTACTTCAGAATAGTGATATTTCAGCAACATCGTCCTCCCTGGGGGCATTTTCATATATTATATTATAAGGTGTTCCTACCATTCCACTGGTAACCCTGGTAAATAGCTCTGAATCAAGTCTGGCAATGAAAAAAAATTCACCAAGCGATTGTATACTGCAAGGCCTATACCAGGACTAAACAAATCCCAGGCGTCAGGCATTATGGCAAATAGAAAATCTGTATTGGCACCTATTAAAATTTTCTATAGGTACATGACTGCTAAATTAGAGTCTATAAGGATGACATAGAATTTTTGGCTTACATTACCTTTTTCAAAATGGGAAGGAGTTACGAAATTCTGGAAAAGAACGGAAAAAAAATAAATATCATCTAGAATCATGGTTATTGAGCGGACATCAAGCTTGGCTCCTCAGAAATATGACTTTTGCCTAAATATTTTTACGATTTGTCAAGCCCTGGCATATGTAAAATTGGGACTTCTACCAAACTAACATTTCAATTGCATGACAATAATTAGAGATAATGACAACTTACCCCTTTATTAGGATTTCATCATCCTCAAAAAGATCTGAAAATAAATTTATATTGAATAACGTTTTTCAATATTTTTCAAATATTTCTTAGTTTAACTAATGGGTTAAAGCTGCTCCCTTATCCAAATCTACTCTATAATATAAAATCAAAAACTTGAAAAGTGCCTCTTTCTATACAATGGAAATCAGTTACGATTTTGGGTCAAGTTTTCATTTAACTATGAATGTATATGGAAAACTGTTTGACCCGTTGGGATCAAGTTACATTTATGTACCGAGAGCAAATGTATATGTATGTAACATCAGTGCTCCCAACACACAGGGTCCTATCCAGGGTGGGGCATTTGATAGATACCTTCATCAGAGTTGACAGGTTTCATTTTAAGAAGGCCTCCAGATGAAGCTCGTTGTTTTTTTTAATTCTCACATGGTCTACTGGTTAGGATACCTGGCTCTCACCCAGGAGGCCAAGGTTTGATTCATGGTGTGGGAAGTTTTTATGTCGCTGTGGTGGTCGAGTGGTCATAGTGAGAGACCTCCAAGCAGAATGTGCCAAAATCTGCAACGTATGTCGCACAACAATTGGGAAGAATTTTAAGAAAAAGTGCAAAAAACACTATTACATACATGGGGATTTTCACCGCAGAACATTTCCGATCAGCTGAGGGCTCGTTGCAGAACAGTGCTAAACGTTCTGCTTCAGGGGTGACAAGATTCAGACCCGAGTTCAAACCCCACTGTCACTACAGTGGTGGTTGGCTGAAGTTTGTTTACTGTGATTCCTCGCAAAAGCGAGCCGATCTTCCCTTTAAAAAGTCTCGCAACAGAGAACAACAGACCTACAAACGGTAGGTATAAGTATCCACTTATTACACTTCACTTCTGAAACATAGATGGCAACACTGAAAAATCAGACACAACACTAGATATACACTCAAGACTGTTTGGTACAAACACTTACACTTCTGGCACAACTCACTAGAAAGTGAATTGCCCATGGCGATAGACCTGAGTTATGCTTTGCTTCGAATGAATGGTTTTTTGTTGTTTAACACTGTGAAATTTACAACAGCGGAAGCTTGAGATAAATCTAGTCTGAGGCTCCCAAAAAATTCTGCATCATGGGTAACCGCTACTGGATCTGGTGACTAGATTTTATTCGTTGGTAAAATTAATGCAGAAAAAATGTTCATGGCCCTCACGGGGGGGGGGGGACATGTCCAACAACCCTCCCTATGGAAAAGTCGACTGGTTTCATTTCGGAAAGGAAGGGAGGAGAGGATGAATCTAATTTTTTTTTATCATTTAACACTGTAAAATCGATGGGACTGTAAATGATCGTGCATACAATTATTCACTGACATTTATTAAAAAGATTGAAATATATATTTCATTATTCCGCAATTAATAAATGCCTCCTTAAACAAGATTTCGTACATTACCAATTAACAAGAACTACATATTATATCTTGTAACGCTTTAAATAAAAACAGTACATTACCGACTGATCTTTCCATTTTAATATGAATCGTAGACGAAAAATGAAAAATAATTCTCGATTTGCGAAACACATACGGACGACTGTGACCAATATTTTTCACTGTCAGAGACAGGGAAAAAAAATCCCATCTTGAAAAAAAACCCGGAAAGTTCTTTCTTAAAATTGGGATAATAAAATTCAAAAACACTAAAAGTTCACAAAAATATTTCGAAAAATATCAATATATTTTTTTTTATTTCCTACTTTGAAATTCATGTGACGTATTGTGGGAATTTAATGCCCACTCCAGTTTGACGAATTAAAATTGCGCTTATTTCTATAAATTTGATCATTATATTCAAAAACGATTCTGTGATTGGTCTAATATTTCACGCCCTTGTGAATCGAAGCGAATCGCGCAACCGGAAATGAACAGCAGATGTTCGAGCGAATGAAAACAAAGCAGCTGCTGTGCGGTAGGAATTTAAATTTAAATCCCAACCGTTTCGCGTGTTAAATACCCCTTTCATTACAATGAGCGCTTCTCCGTTAATCTCATTAAATCGCATGTATACCTAGACTTGATCAATGTTCTTAATAACATGCTATAATAATTTCTCTCTCGAGTGAAATGAAATTACAAAGAGTTATAAAATAAATCTAATTGGGATGGTAATAATGAGCTGAGCGGTTGTGTATGTGATTTGTATTAAAAAATTAGATTCTTATACGCTTTATCAGAACTTTGAATGCGAGGTGGGGGGCTGAGTAATTGATGTGATTCGTAAGTATTTTATCTATCTTATTTTCATGACTTAACTATGAGTAATTAGACTCAAGGTAGATTAAGATAAGAGATATGATAAGCGCTTATCTCAAGTATTAGATGACTAAAAGGTGAGGGATACTTCCAGTTCATTCATTCTAGTGCTTGGTCTCGTATTGAGTTCATAGCTCTAAACGTTATGGATTTTTTCAGAATCATGGACGCCTTTTATGATCAACTAGAGTTATATGGGAGATATCCGGTCGTGTATAAAGTGGAAATTCATCAAGGAAGTTTCGAGAAAATCCTTCAACTCTTCGTCGATGAAATTCTTCAAGCGTGCCCGTGCAGTAAAGTAGAAGAAGCTGTTGTGGACTATGTCACGCGGGTGATAGATCCAGTTGGATGGAAGGCTGTCTGGAGAGCGACGCAAGAATCCCTGCACCTGAATACGGAGGGTGATTTCGTTGTTGAGGTAATAATGCAATGTATCAGTGTCTTTATGATATACAGGTTTGCTGCCACTGGGCACTGGAGTAGATTGGATGCCAAACTAATACTTTAAACGTTTGATAAATTCCAAATATATGGTATACTACTGTTTGGTGACCATTTTGGTGCTATTTGCTAAGGTACGGGAAGGATGACAGGACAACTCTCAATACCGTTTGAAAATATGCTAGAGAGGATGGTGTTAGCGGCATATCGGGGTTTAGGTATATTTGAAAACTTGGTGACAGATAGGCATACCATATATTGGGAACTGACCTGTTTCTTAAAAATTGCACTGGTTGGATAAGTGCATGCTCGCCTCAGCTGACTTTGTGCATACTTGCAGCTCTGATCTTCCAAATTCAAATATCTTGTATTTCACCTCCATGGTACTGTAAAACCTCTCTTTTTGCGGTCACTGGTGAGACAAATTCCTCTAAAAGAGGGGTAACCGTTAATTAGGGAGTTTGATATACATATTTTTATTATACAAAGGGAAATTATTTGGCCATAAAACTGGTGGCAGCACCGACAGGTGTATGTTAAAAGAGGTTTTGCTGTAAATAGGGCCTATATTGCCAATTATCTGTAATTGCTGGCAAAGTTAAGTATCTAGTTGCAGTCCTGGTGTTTGTTACAGTCGAATCCCGTTATAACAAACTCCAAGAGACCCGAGAAATCACTTCATTATAATGAAATTTCGTTAAAAAGGAATTCCATGTTTTTGCATTGTTCCTATGTAAACTTATCTGGGGGATTAGAAAATTGTTAGTTAAAATGAGATATATATATATTCATTATATATATATATATATAACGATATTCGTTAAAACAGGATTCGACTGTATATGGTCTTTTAGATTCAAATATCTTGTATTCACCATACATTCTATGGCGCATATATGTATTGGCGTATGCAAGAGCAGGTTTTGGGGATTCTAACCCGAGCTGGCATTCTAGTGTTATTTTGCATGAAAAAATGTAAAAAAAACCTCTTCAGAAGGAAAACAACCACCTACTTATTAACCACCTACCTGAGAAAATCCTGCATATGTGTATATGATCATTTATCTGTAATTAGTGACAGGACTGTCTTAACGAGTTTGGGATGCCCATTAAGCCTGGATTGTAGATTAAAAATCTTGCATGTGTTTAATTACCAGTCATCTAAGCATATTATAGAATTGAAGTATGGGTTATGATGTAAATGACTAGATGAATTGTTTTTCAGTTCATTAATTTAGGGGGGGTTAATTCTGTTTTAATTACAGCTCTAGGTCTAATTGTCATTAGCCTATCCACCTAAGCCTACCCATTATGCAACTGGTCAGTAATTAACTTGTGGACCTATAACTGTATAGGGTTTGTCCCGAATCTAATTTCATTCAATTTTATTAGTCCAATGTTTCCAAACTGGGCCATTTCTTAAAACAGAGGTTTTCAACCTTTTTGTACTTGCGAGCACTGCTTGTGCTGATCATAAAAAAGAAGAGCATCCTGATGGCAAGTTTGGCATATGAATGCATGAAATCAAGGTGATTTTGAGTCCTTCAATGCAATTTGTACAAGGTGTTTAGTTGGAAAGTTGATCAAGTGCTCGCGAGCAATAAATTGGGCACGAGCAATGGTTTGAACATGCCTGTTGAAGAAGGATTGCTGTTTTCTCACCAATTATCAAATTGCGCCAAAACAGTGATTTTGTCATGAACATATAGCAAAAGTCCATTATAAGGACAATTCACAATCATGAGGGAAATTGTCATTGTAACAGACTTCTCATTATAAGCGAATTTCCATCTTTTGCTCTGGGTTATTAACGCTACAGGTTATAAAATTAAAACTCAGTGAAATTTTAATTACTTACTTTTAATTGGTTAAGAGTTGATTTTTCCGAGCATAAAATTATAGTGCAAACTGTTACTTTTTCTGCATTGAAATATATTTTTGACATCCTCGTTGTAATATTAACAAATGAACAGAACTCTAATGACGAAATCAATTTTTGGTTTCACTGCAGTTAATTCTTTAAATTTTTTTGTGTAAAATTTCATATAACGAAATTGAACTAGTTGGTACATGCTGGAATGTGCGTGTATGTGTTGTGAACCTAAAGTTAAGTTTGTTTCTGTGTAATGCTTGTTATATATGTATAGTGCTGCCATCAGCCATCAAATTTTCTAACTATGAATGGGGTGTAGTGATTGAATAATTATGTTGTAGGCCTGTTGCTCTCGGTGGTAAGACTTTTTAATTCAGAGATTAGTTTGCATTTGCGCCTCGAAGTTGGGAATCACAGAAAACCGACTTCAACCAACCACCACTGTGACGCCAGTGGGGTACGAAAACTAACTTAAACTGCACGCTCTATTAGTCGTTAGTAGAGGTAAAATTCAAATAATTTTATCACATAACCCATGTGTATAGTCGGAAAACCCTGACTTTTCAGTATCCATTCTTTGTTCAAATTAGCTCCAGAGTAATTATAATGAGGAGCAAGTGCCATAATAAGAGTAGTGTTCAATTTTTGGAGAAAGAGAAGGAAAAACAAACATTTTTTTGCATTCTTTGACTTTATTACAAATGTTTCCTTATTTTCAACTCGCTATAACTAAATATTTTTTGTATCTTTAGCATTAGCTATTTCACAGTCACTTGCAAATCACTTATTACAGTGAGATTCTCGTTATAAGCTATATGATATCGTTATTGTGGACTTTTAGTGTAGTTTGTCTTTTTATCAGTGGCAATTGCAAAGAAAAAAAAATTTTTTAGGTCTAATACAGTGAAATTCCTATAACGATATTAAGGAGACATGTGGAATATATTAACACTATGAAAAGTACATCAGGACCAAATAGTAATATCATTATATAGGATTTTTACTGCAGTTGAAAGGAATCATGACTAGTGTGAGGTGGACTGTTGTGGAAAAAATCATTTGAGTGTCCAATGTTTCTTATAGGGAAGTTCATTTTGATTTAAGAGGTTTTTTGGATTATGAGCACCTTTATGGAAAAAATTATGCTCACAATCCACAAGCAGACTACTACCGTATTTCATTAGTTTTAGTTAAAATCTCTAATTGGTTATTTTTTCTTGTAGGTTGTAGATGTGAGCCTTCAAAAATTGGAAGCTGATGTTGTTGTGAAAGCGTTGATTTCATTGGATTCCTCCAGCCTAGAAATTGACATAATTCGGAACAAAGTAAAGCCAAACACTTGCAGGACGGTACCTCTGATTGAACTTTATCCTATAAGTGAAGAAGATGATGATGAAATGTTTGCGAAAACTGCCATAACTATTGAACATGTTAGGTACTCGATTGGCTGTTTTTATGATTGTTATTTTATTCAATTCTAATTTTGTATTACAATGTTTTTCAATGTAATTTTATTGCCGTTGTCAATCAATAATGATTGACAATGACATCCATTAGGTAGCTGAAATGTGCCAGGTGTTGCTGATTTTGTGGGTATGCATCTTAATAACACTGTGTATATTTCTTTATGAATTACTGATAGGCTAATTCAAAGAACAATATGAGGACTGATAAATTTTTGTCATTTGTTTCATTAATTTGATTAAAATTGTAGTTTTCAAAACACAAAATAGTGTATGAGCTGTAGGCTTTGAGGGGTTTTTCTTAAGAGCATAAGCACAGCTACAATCATTACAGTAATTACTGTTATTAACAATGTCATTCACCTTCTCTTGTGTTTCGTAGGCTTTTCTATAAGTACTTGTGTCGGCCATGGGAGCTTGAAGATGATGACATATGCTACACAGAAAAGACTTTGAGACCTAGACTTCAGCTGTTAGTACCATTTTATATAAATTCATTTTGTATTTTATATGAGTTTTGTGTATTGTAGATATTGGTTGGGCTTGTACCTTGTGGGGTAAATGCATGATTTTGCACTCTACCAGCCTTCAGGACCATACAGTGTATTGGAGGTTATATTGCCATCACCATCAACCATTTTTATTCCACAGCTGAATGAAGGTCTCTAATTTTTTCATTTTACTCTGTCTGTTATTGTCATCAAGTTGACTCCAGTTACTTTTCAAATCTTGTCGATCCATCTTGTTTGGGGATGCCTTTTCGGACGTTTAACACCACAGGGGTATCAATCCAGAATACTAGTGGTCCATCTGTTGTGCTTGGGGGTATACAGATGTAACATTCTTACTTACTGAAGAAACAGCTTTTGAAACCAGATTATTCAGTTTGATGCCAAGTCTTACCATGTGTATTGAAAAAAAAACCTTGGTCCAGGTTTCTTTAAAAACCGTTTCCATTTTCTTATAGCATATTCATTCCTTTTGCATGAAATATCTCAAACTTTCTAAAACAGGAAGTATAGCATAGGCCTAATCCTTGTAGGGGGAGGGGCTATGCTTGGATTTTTTTTTTGGCCCTCCCTTAATGAATTTACAGTGTGAAAATTAAAAAAAAAACAATCGTTCTAGGTCCCTAGGCTACAGCCCTGTGAGTCCCACCCTTGGGAGGAGCACCCATGAAGTACAGGTATTTCTGCAATGTGGGGGATCAGAGGCTCACATAAATATGTCAAGCTCAAGTGACATGAACTCTGAAGATGTTTGGTGCAAGACTTTGTCTTTGAACGCTGTATTATGTTAGCATGTGCATTCACTAAACCAATGTTTTAATTGGTTTAGCCGTTCCAGAGGAAACCAGTAAAAAAAAAATCTTCATTAGCCAGGGTATTGCCATATTTGAGAACAATCTTAATTCCCCATTTCTTTTCAAGCAAGATAAATTTTTACTCCCTCGCACTATTTCGGAAGAATGTAATACAACCACATAATTATAGGCATGTTTTGTCATTAACCTGTTGAAATATCAGCTTTTCTCATTTTTTTTAGCTGGATGCACATTAAAATCTGAGAATTTCAAAAATATGCATTTTTGTTAAAAGGTTGAGGTACAACACATTAGATTCCGAGACATGATAGATTTGAGCGAATGCAATGTTTTCGTCTCTATTCCTTGTACGTTCAGAATAAAACACCCCTTCTATTCTGCATTCTACAGGTATTTCGACATCCAAAACAAAGTATTACCAGAAATGATGATTACAAAAATAAATGCCATATTGAAAGAAGGTTGGGATATCCTCAGCGAGCTGAAACTTCTTTACCGTGATATGAATGTCAGTGATTCCGAAACTGATTTACTCGAAGATGATGTTCTAAAGACTTTGAGCTTAAGAAAAAGATTAGAAGATTTACAGAGAAAGATGGAGATTCTTGAGAATCCAGTTATTAGGTGAGATTAGAAAACTACTTTTTGCATGTGCTAACAGTTTTATATTACTCTATTTATTAACACGTACAGGACCAAGCAGTTCTTGTTGTGAATGAACCAAGTGAAAAGTTACTGTATATTGAAAATTGGTTTTTATATTAACAATTATTGGTCTGTATTAATTTACTAGCTATAATACTCAGCTTAGCCTTGCTTTCTCAATATACTGGCAACATTAAAGGGAACCATGCTAACCAAAGTAAACATTCCAAAAGTCAGTTTGTAGACCCATGACCCATTGTTGCCCAGCAGTTTTTTTTACTCAATTTGGGCATTTGCCCTGCCTTGACAAACTTTTAGAGTAGCCTATTTTGCAAGTTGGGTCCAGTTTCATATATTCCTGTGTAAAATTTGGTGGCAATCTGTCTAAAATTGTAGATTTTTATAGAGAACATACACACAGAAAATCAATTTATATATATACATCAGATTTTCAGCTTAAAATTGTTGATAAAATTACTATAAAAACATCAATGACATGATATTAGATGTAATTTTTTTTTTTGATAGTTTTAGGTTCAATGTTTTTTTTTAAACTTTTTAAGTGTTAGCATATATATTCAATATTCATTGGTTTTTATTTCATACTTTGGCACATGAGGGCAGTTTTGCAACTGGTGTTTGGTAGTTATGAACAGTTTTAGACAAGGTTAAATGAACAGAACCTTGTGTTCTATCCTTGTCAAAAATCCCAACGCTACTCTATACTTTATTTACTGTCAGATATTTGACTGATACTGCATTTTATATATCAAAAATTTAAAAAAAAAATACTTTCATCAAAATAATGGAGTTTAAGTAGTAGCTATTTAATATTCCTTGAAAAATCTCAGATACATCATTTCGATTTCTTAGTGTTTTAGGCATCAGATCCCTTACTACTTAACATGTTATTGGAGTTTCTCGGAGCAAAGAGCTGTCGTTGATACAAGTTCATTTTCTTTTTTACATATTCCACTGTTAGTGGCAGGCATCATTAAGATATGTCTAAGTACAAATATAATAATTTTCAACACCTCACTGACTGACTTCCGAACATGAAATATGTATAACCAGGGGTCTGTCCAGTTCAGACATATGTAATGTTTCCAAACTCTTTATAAAATAAAACTTAATAAAACCATAAATTTGACATTTCATTTTTTTGCTTTATCTAAACTTAATGACCATTTTCACAAAAATAAGGGAAATTGTTATAAAAATAATCAAGATTACTCTAACATGAATACATTAGGGCCACATGTATGTTTCAGGGCTGGAAATCTTGCCCAACATGCCTGAGGACTGTTAAAATTTTGATAGGGCATGAGTTTTTTTTAACCGCATTTGCAATGTTGCTATATGAAATATTGATTCAGGCACATGTATGATTTTAAATGACTAGCTTGACAGGCATGTGAATTTTTAGAGATTTGTCCAGTCCTTGTATGCTCAAAACATACATTTCTGCATATACTAATTCATCAGAAATTCCGTAGAGGAATGTTTATGAGGTGCTTCTATGGTAAATATTACTGTACAATATGATCACATCATGTGTGATTGTGTTTATGTATAGTTTTTTTTTTTTGCAGAACTTTAGTCATGAAGAAGTACATTCCGTATAAGTCTCCACAGAAACAACCAGAAAATACAGGTCCATTTACATATATAGTGGCGAAACAGTTTTCAGTTGGAATGATATTAGTGAGTGAAATTCTATATTTAGAAAATTAAGAATAAATTGATATTGATTTTTTTACTTAATGATTTTTGAATTGTATCACCACTCACCATCCCAAATTTAAAATGTCTTTAATATTACAAGTATGACAGTGGTACAGAAAATAATACCTGTTTCATACGTAGTTAAAAAAAACCAGCCAAGATTTTTTGGGAGAAAAAAAAAACTCTATAACAGCAAAACATATCTTACCCTTCTGCACATAATCACAATGCACATCCAAACACTTGTTGTATTGAGTTTAGTGATACCAGCTTCCTGTTTCTCCACTGAAAGTGCTTTATTTGTTTGTTCAATTGTGACAAGATAATTGCTCTTTATGAATTTGTGAACTGTTTGCTGAAAATTGCCCGTAATGATGGTAGCGATGTTGTGATTAAAACTCTGAAATTTTAACCTGTTGAAAACAGGAACGATCATGATGATGAGCGAACTCATCTGTCATTGCAGTTAATTTTCTCCTTTTGGTTGGCAAATTCATAAAGAATGATGACTCACTAATGGGGTTGCAGCATGACTCACTAAATGCCAATAGAAGTTGTACAAAGATGGACGTGAAATCATTATCAAAAACCTCATTACATGATATGACAAGTGTTTAAGTTTACGCGTCGCTGTTAAATAAAGATTTAAAAAAATGCTTGCTGGATGTCTTTTAATCATGAAATGGGCATGACCTTCTAGAGGACTCGTAAACCTTGAGTGTTTTCAGACTTTATGATACATTAGGAAAAAATCAATTTATGAATCAATTTATTACCATAATTTATGAAGTACTTTTAGCAATAAAAACCCACTGGTAATTAAAAAAAATTTTTGAATTGCTGATTTATTCTTTTTTGTATTACATTTATAGAGTTTGAACCTGAATCCAGATACTCTTCTGAAATTTGATCATTCTCCAGAGCGTGCTCTCAAATCTTGTTACAATGGTGATACAGTACTGATATTCCCAGGTCACTATAGGCTGGATACGGTTGGTTGGCTGGATAGCAATATAACTGTCAGAGGTAAAGCTTTAAGTTAAAAAAAATTGAATGCACAATCTTTTTTCATTCACTCAGATTTATCTCTCAAAAGTTTTCAATGCATAGTTATATTGCATGAAATTTTGAAGATGGTTTTTTTTTTCTTTTGGCTAAGCTTGATCGAAATACTGATGAACTTGTGGATTTGAATGCTTTCTAGTGTTTGTGTATGATTTTTAGTTGAGAAAATTTGCATAGAATCAACTTTAGCAGTACCGTCTTGACCCATAGGGGCCGCCTGCGGGGGAGGGGGGGGGAGGGAGAGGTCTCACAAAAATTAGATTTGATTGAAATTTTTGAGAGTATGCATAGAGGCCCCAGAACCTGGATCTGAGACCATCTGAGCTCCCGCAGTAAATTTTTCGGGGGTGGGGGGACTGAATTCTCATCCCCATTAATTCATGAAAATATAATGCATTATACCATTCTGCCTCCTGTGTACAGGACAAATGACAATTTTCAGTCACTTCAATGAGTTCATATCAGCCCCTCTGTTTGTAGGCAAGCATTTTTAGCCAGGTAGAGCCTCAGAAAACTTGGCCTGGGGGCCATGATGCTGTCAAGATGGGCTTGGTCGGCGAGCTTTTGTCAATTGAATGAATGCGATGGTCCTTCGATGCTAAGTTTTTCCCTGCCCGGAGAGTGCGAGAGCTGCTGTAAAAATCAACTGTTAGCAAAAACCCAAGTTTTGCTTTTGTCTTTGTTTTTGTAGAGTGTAATTCGCGGCGCATATTCTGGATAATTTTGATCACGATATTCTGACGTTCAGGTCTGATTTCAAGGAGCAGAAAGCAACATTTTTGTGAGTGTGTGTGTGTGTGTGTATTCGGGTGTGGACTGTTTCAACATGGGATACAGGCGATATTTTTGTGACAGTGATATGTGATCCTCGCCTCTTTCGTATCATATTGGATAATCGTAAATGGAAATCCACTTTTGAATAACGGGGTAAGTCATCTGCTTTATATTTTTCACGAAGCAACCCCTTAGGGAAATAGATATACTCACCCGCCCTAAATTTCTGATCTCAATCACTAGTAGTCCAAAGACTCGTTAAAGGCGCTAATCCACCTTAAAGATTTTTGTCTCTATGGATCGAGCTGTTCAGACTCCATAACATTTTTAAATATTCTTCTTCGCCATTTTCTTTCCACTGGCCTAAGAGAGAAGAAAACACTACGAGCATATGTAAAGAAGGACAATGAAGGAAGACAAGCTGGTGACAACGACCCCCCCTCTCTCACTCAATCTGTGAGGAAGGGAAAGGAAATCGTCCACACAAACTCGCCCCAGGCCATTCAAGGGGTGTTTCTTCTTTTCCCTCACGTAAATACGATTCCTGCATACACATCCTCTCCACCCCCATCGCTTTTTTTTGGACTGCAAAATTTTTGTTGTGAATTGCTGCTACTATTCTTTTTTGCATCTCGTAAAAAGAAAGAGGGGTTATATAGAAACAATGAAGAGATCCCTGCTTATATGGACACCCGATACCACTGAGGAAAGAATTATGCTGGAAATGTCGGACCATCCTAATTCAACCCCCCAAAATGGCAGCATCGAGGGGGCCAGCCTGCTGCAGGAGGGCTTTAATGCCGATCTCCACTCTGAGGAATGGATAACCAGCGACACAGAAGTGGAAACACAAAACAGTGCCGATTGTAGTTTTCTCGCAACCCCAAAAAACAAGGGACAAATATCGACTCCCTGGCCTAAACGTGTCAAGCGAAAGGCCATAACGTTAAAAAAAAAGAAAACAAACAAACTTGCGTCCCCTCCCCCTGATAAAGAGGACACTGAACAGTCAGCATGTGGGGGCGCACTCAGGCCGGTGCTCACACCCTCTAAACGCAAGTGTAAGGTGACAAAATTCCTAAAAAAAGAGCATCTTGAGGTAAAAGCGGCACAGCAACTGTGGACTCTACTAACCTCCCCAAGGAAAGGGGGTAAGAAAGAGCGCCCTTTGGTACCGAAAGGGAGGCAACACGAGGCATTCAACCTCCTGCGAGAAATTATAGATCAAGCCAGGATTAGCCACGCCCCCAACGCTGCAATCGATACATTCAGGATGGCAGAAGGGGAAATATTTCCCACGGATGACCCGAATGGGAGCAAATTACTACAGTTGTATTTGGCGAATGAAATTGACCCACTGGCCTACGATATGCCCCAAGATGAGTCGGATAATCACAACCTTCAGTGGACACAGCCACCAGCAAGTAGAGGGGGGCACCACAGATTCAACGATTTGGAAGGGTCGAAACCGGGAGAAGAGGAACCCGCGGGAAATAAAATACAAAAAAACTCATACATCAGTAGGGACACAAACAGAGGAGGAATCCAGCCCGACAGCGTGCAATGAGAGTACTAAGACACAGGATCCAGTGACGGGATCGGGAGCGTCAAGCGTACAGGCAGAAGTTGCGGAGCAGAAAGTTCATTCGGAAGTACCCACCTCAATCAGTGAGGATCTCACGGCTGGAGAAACAGAAGTGGGAAAGAACGTACCCCAGAGTATCACACAAAAGAGCTGCCAGGAGAGACTATTGGCGATGGCAGGATACCCCTGGAAAAGGTGGCGAGCACAACATCCCCATATTGAAACGCATCCAGGTGTTCCGCGGAATCAAGACATTGGAGCAAATAAGAGCGTATTAACTTCAGGGCCCACAGCAACGCACCAAAAGATGCCACAACTAATGACCACTAATTCCCATGGACAGGAGAAGAGTGACAACCACGGCCAACACAAACCTGTCCACAACTTGCAAGAAACTGAACAAGTCAAGTCAAATGATAAGATCCGGATCAACAGTGGCTTCTATGGAGAAAGACTACAAATAGCAATCCACAATCATCTCGCCCCTTCAACAAGTAGCAATGCCACATACAATCTCAACAAAAGAACGGTAAGCAGACCCCAAGCTAAAGATGGTAAAGGAAGAGAAGGAGCAGGGATCGGAAAAGTAGTGGCAGGGGGAATAGAAAACAATATGAAAAAAAGAACCGCAACAGACAACACCAAACCCAAGAGAGTTGAGACAAGGATAAACAGAGGCAACGGAGAGGAAAGCAGCCTTGCCAATCCCAACAAGAACTTAAGGGAGGTGTGGAGGAATACTGGCTCACGCCAGCTGTACTCACAGGCTTTGCTGCGCAATACGGTGCACACAGTTTTGATCTACCCTCGCCTGGAAGGGGAAGATACGAATATTCCATATTTATTAGAAGATCACTTCAGCTCCTGTGAAAATGAGATCAAAATCAAAGCCATCAGAAAAATATCCCGAGGCTTTGCTGTTGACTGTTTCAGTGAGGGGGATAGTGAGACCATTCGACAAGCGATACTTAACGTTGAGCACCTGAGAGAAACCCTAGATACAAAGCTTCCAGGCAAAGCAAGACACCATATTATGATGAGGGAAGTTAGACGTACATCGACCTCAGAGAAGGTGGCAAAGTTACTAGCTAAAGCCTTCTCCATCCCCGAAGACGCGGTTATCTTCAAGACCTCCCTACGCTCTAAGAACCCAGACACCGGACACCTGGTATTTCAGGTACCAATAAGTAAAAAAAGTGTTGAAGCCTTGCGTAGGGGACATCTACTCTTGGGCTTCTTGGACTATAGGATATCGGAATTCAAGGTCACCAATCGTTGTTTTAAGTGCCAAGCATTCGGGCACAAAGCAGCAGACTGCAGATCAGGCGATCCATTCTGCGCTAAATGCGCAGACAGACACAATACCCGGGACTGCCAGATGAACAAACTGCACTGCATAAACTGTCTGTGGTCAAACCAGGCAAAGGGCACCCGATTCAGGTCAGATCATATGGCTTCAAGTCTGAACTGCCCCTGCTTCAAAGCATATAACGGGGCGCAGCGCAGTGCAGCACAGGTCGAGAGACACTCAAACCAATAATCAAACGTCATTAAAGACAGGAAAAGAGAAGAGCATCGGTGACTAACTTGGTATGTCTAAACTATCAACCAATAAACTGCTTCCTTCTCACGTGGGAGTAAATCCATCACCCGACAGCAAAGTCAGAATTTTACAGATTAACATGGACCATGCTCGGAAAGCCACAAACCAACTGATGCAAACAGTGGCAGAACTCCGGGTGGACATAATCCTCGTTCAAGAGCCATGGGTTGCAAACGGGAAATTAAAGGGGATCCCGATGGCTTGGCAAAAATGGTCCTCTGCTAACCTAAAGGCTGCCATATTTATTCCAAATCCAAATATTAGAGGAGCAACGCTGGCGGTGCACGACCACACGGTTGCAATAAAAATCGGCCTGATGGGGAAAGAGCATATCCTCATCAGCAGCTACTGCTCTCCAATTCAAGACATCACGCCAGCATTGGAGGAAATTTCAACAATATATAGAAAAGCAGGCTACCTACGCATACTGCAATGGACCTGAACGGTAAAAATAGTTATTGGAACTATAAACGGGAGGACGATAGGGGACAGGCCATCTTGGATATGGTCATAGAGCGAGATCTGTATATCCTCAACGGGGATAACATCAGACCGACATATCAGCTCGGGGACTCAGAAGGATGGCCAGACCTCTCACTAACGAATACGAGACAGGAAAGCCCAACTAACTGGCAGGTAGGGGAAGAGGTCACACAGAGCAGCCACAAGTATCTCCACTGGTGGCTCAATGACGCCCCTCTGGTGGAACACAGAGTAAAGTTTAGTTCCTCCCAGAGAAGACTGAAAATATTTGCTAACAAGTTCGGGAAGCAAGCCACAGACTGGCTAGATAAAATATCAAATTGCAACAACATCGAGCAACTTGAGCATACCACCACCTCTCTCATGCAGACGTTGAAGTTAATTGGCGAAAGAACACTCCAATCCCAACACAGACTGGCTAATAGAGAGGTGAGGTGGTGGTCATCTAAGCTGGCAGAAGAGAGAAGAAAACTAAGGGCCCTGCACAAAAGATGGGAGAAATCAGCTGATGCGAACAAGGCAGAAGCCCTAACCAAATATAAGAAGCAGAAGGCCATTTACACCAAACAAATGACAGCAGCAAAAACGGACGCATGGCGCGCATTCTGTCATAGTGCAGTCAACCCATTTGGCGCTGTCTACAAGGCTACGGTGAGAAAGTCCACGCTCCCCCCACAAGTGCTACTCCTAGGTGATGGGAAGAAAACGATCCTCGAAGCAGTAGAGGCCCAACTACACACACTATACCCAATAGATGAGAGCGCAGATCTGGCTGAATATATATCTAACGAAGATGAAAATGTTTCTCACATCGCAACCAATGTCAATCCGGAACCTAGCATTACTAAAAACGAAATCGAGAGAGCACTAGCGAGAACAGGCAAGAAAAAGTCGCCAGGGCCTGACAAAATAACGATCCCCATGCTGACCATTATACACGAAAAATTTCCAGATATCCTCGATGCCCTATACAACAAATGCCTCGGACTGAATTCAGTGCCTGCGGCTTTTAAAACGGGACAAATGTTAATGTTCCTTAAGAATGGCAGATCCCCCGACAACTTGGACTCGTTCCGGCCCATCACATTGCTGCCACACATGGGCAAGATTCTGGAGCGAATTCTAGTGCAACGTCTCACTTATCACCTCGACAAAGTGAATTGTTTTCACCAGCACCAATATGGCTTTCGCATGGGCCGCTCCACAGAAGAGGCACTCTGTGACCTGCTGGACGCCATCGATGGGGCAAAAAGAAGCAACCGCTATGTGGCACTTGTGTCCCTGGACATAAAAGGAGCATTTAATTCACTGAGATTCCCCATTCTCCGAAAGCTCCTAAAATCAATTCCGGCGCCACGTGAAATAACAGCAACTCTGGAGAATCTCCTGTTGGACAGAGTTATAGGCATGGAGACACAAGGACAGTTCGTCTCTCATCACCAGACCAGAGGCTGCCCGCAGGGATCATGCTCGGGCCCCATGCTATGGAACCTGGTGGCAGATCAACTGCTCAAACGCAATTGGCCGGAAGGAGTGAGAATACAAGCGTATGCAGATGACGTCCTCCTCCTTTTATCGGCCCCGAAAATTAATGGCGTGACGGCTAGAGGGGCGACTGCGATGAAGATAGTCAGTGATTGGTTAACAGAGTACGACTTGGAAATTGCTGCAGACAAGTGCCGGTACATTTGGTTTAGTGAGAAATCCCGTCCCACTATCAAACTGAATGGGGAGCCAATTAGACATTCTGCTACCCTCAAGTGTCTAGGTCTAACCATAGATGGCAAACTAAATTTTTTAGCACACATGAAGGAGCAAAAGGCAAAGGCAATGAGGACCCTACAGCGAATGCGGAATGCAGCGGGACCGCAGTGGGGCCTCAAAACAAAATACCGAAGGATTCTCTATACCCAAGTTGCGGTTAAGATAATTACATATGGAGCAGCCGCATGGGGGTCCTCTATGACGGTTAGAACGCAGCGCATGCTGAATTCCGCACAAAGAGGATTTCTCCTGTACATGACTAGATGTTACCGCAAGACGTCTACCATGGCAATGCAGGTGCTGGCAGGTACTCCTCCGTTGGCCTTGATCACGCAATTCCTTGCAAAATCCGCCAGACTCACCAGGCTGGGAAGAAACATCACGTCAGCAGGAATACACCTTGACTCAACCAATTATGAAAGAAATGCGATAGGATGGACCCAACACCCTGCCAGTGAGCCCATCGATGCCCAGATAACAACCGATGAGCAACTCGTGGACCCCAAATGCAAAGCAATCTACACAGACGGCTCCCAAACAGCGGACGGGACGGCAGCAGCCCTTATATGGCTGACTGATGGAATCACTACCAATCAATGGGCCGCGAGGCTGCAGGACGGTTGCAGTGTCTTCCAAGCGGAGCTGTGGGCCCTCAAAATGGCTACAGAGCAAGCCATAAAAACAGAGGACAGAATAAGGATTTTCACGGATAGCAGAGCTAGCCTGGAAGCAATAAGAGACCCGCTCACACGACACCACAATGCCAGACAGATCCGCAACTACCTGACCACCAACAGAAATGTCAGTCTGCACTGGGTGCGAGGTCATTCTGGTATCCATGGCAACGAGTTGGTGGATAAGCTCGCCAAGAAAACCACCAAATCTGCTCAGAGCGCAATGTTAATTAAGCTTCCCCCTTCCCATGCCAAAAGACTTCTGAAAAGTCACTTATTAAAAATGTGGCAGGAGGACTGGGACGAACCTGAACACCCAGGCAGACTGATTCACGATATCCTACCTCGAGTCGGATGGAGGGCTGTGGGATGGTCCCGAGAGAAAGCCATTTTCTTTACTGGTCATGGACCATTCCCCAGCTACCTCGAGAGATTCAAAATATCTAACAACAACAAATGTATGTGTGGAGAAGTCGGCACACCACTCCACTATGCCACCAGCTGCCCTTACACAAAAGTCTTCCACCTGATCAAACCAAGGCAGGAGCTGGTGAAGGAGTGGTTTAGGAGGATGAGCCGGCTCGAAAAAGAATCACGAACTCTTGAGAATCTCGTGCGCTATCTCGAAAAAGAGGGCATTGAAAAACTCCACAGGAGGAGAATAGACATAGGCAACCACACAACTAGACCAGATCAGCCTACGAGAAGATCCAGCAGACTAGCAGCACAGGCAGCAACACGGCGCCATTGAACAATAAGTTAGCGACCAAGTCACTGCCCAAGAGACCCCCGGGACAAACTGTGATCAGGGCTATGAATGGTTGTGCATAAAAAAAAAAAAAATGAAAAATGTCGGTTTACATAGCGGCGTGAAATCTTTATGTATATAATGTATATATCATGTAAATATTTTTCTTTTGTCTTGCTTTGTAAATATTTTTTCATAAACAATAAAAAACCCGCATTAGCCCCCCCGAAAGGGATTCGGCAGTAAATTGTCCCTAGACGATTTGCCGGGGCTATTGTCGGCGAATTGAATTGAATTGGTCCTTCGATGCTAATATTTCATGAAGTTACGTAACAAAGATTTTACAGTGGTAAGAGGCATCAAAACAATTGTCCTCCCATCCTTACAGAAATCCTATTTATGGCCCTGGGTTTTTTCTTGGATTTTCTTAGAATTTTTATCAAACTGAACTCGAGTCATGACAATACAATTGGATAGTTGATTTGACATTCTTGATTCTCAAAGCATCAAGGGTTTAATCTCCTGTTTTATAGGTCTGTTTTTTATGTAACTCAGGTTACCATTGCACAGTATATTAATAAATACCCCATTGCTTTTTCTGCATTATAGAATATTTGCCTGGGTAGGGGAATGAAATTTTAATTTTGTAATTGACTCAAGGAGGATCACTTGTCAGTGTGATAATGGTTATATGCATCCTCAGACAATGGCAAGTGTGTCCAAACATGTTAGGACCATTGCTTCATGCTGTTAAGGCTTGTTATTTTAATTTTAGTATTTGACAAGAAGTTTGAGATTTCTGTTTTTTTAACATTTTTGTTTTAGGCGTAGGATCAAGTGGTTCAGTTTTGCTGGAGGCAAGTGGAAACAGTGAAGTATTTCTAAACTGCGATGCACAATTCATCATGTTCCAAAATCTTACATTCAAGTCTGCTGGTGGTACTGTGAGCGCAGTCGTAGTTCATCATGGAAATGTGACAATGCAAGACTGCGTGGTAGACAGCGATGGTGCTTGCGTGGGCATAACTCTTCTCGGAGGAGCTGAGTTGACTCTCAAAGAGAGTGAAGTCTGCAATGCTAAAGTAAAGTGTAGTTATGGGATCTTTCGCATGTGTGTCCTAAACACACCAATTTCAACTTCTATTTTTAACATAAATTCACTGAAATTAAACTGATTAAGCCTAGTTTTGAAGTATGACTGTGATTCTAAAACGTTGGAAAGCTTAGAAATAAAATATTTTTGCATAGAAAAAAATGACATGATGTACATAATAATTCGCAAATTATTAATATATGAAGAAAAGTGATGCTTGTACGCATACTACTGAAAAATTAACTTTTCTTTGTCCTTTCAGGAAGATGGGATTCAACTACGTGTTGCAAGCTGCCTCTCTCTGAAGTCTAGCAAAGTAATTTCTTGCGGAGGAAATGGCATTCACATTGATGTTGGCGAGGACATTTTATTACCTAGTCTCACTGAGATATCTCTCTCCGATTCCCATATTCTATCCTGTGAGGGTTATGGTATATTCGTCAGCAGCTATGACTTGAAACAACAGTGTGAAACAGAAATTACAAGAAAAGACTTGTCCTTGATGAATCTGTAAGTCTGACTTAAGTAATGTATCACTTTTAAAGAGGGTGCATCATTTGCGAGGGGCCTGTTCAGACTTTTCTGTATGGCCCTGCTTTTGTGAAAATGATCTATTATTTTGTGAAAGTAAGTCAATTTGTAAGAAATGAAGCAATCTAGCTAATTTTGTACGAAAAAAATTAAATTAAAATTAAAAATTTTAAATTTAGAGTTTATTACTTTTTTAAGGGCTGAATTTCCACTGGATGGACCCTTTCCTGTATATTTGTGTAAATATATTTGTATAAAAGGTGTTTCGTTAATGCTACTTAAAAAAAATGATAGTAGGTATTGAGAGGAACAAAAATCATGATAAATGCTATTGCAAACAATATTTAGTTATGGAAAATCGAGAAAATACTTTCCCTGTGTGTGCTGTGCACAATGTAGCAGGAAATGTGTTTCATGCAGGGCTGGATGAATTGCAAAAAAAAAAAAAAAATCTAGGCAGCAGAACAATTTTTTATTCAAAAAACATTTTACCCGAAGAAAAAAGGCCCAAAATAAAGCTTTTGACTTTGTCAGGACACAGTGACCCTCTTTCATGTTGGTAGATATGCTGCTATAAATTCCGAAAAGTTTGTGCTGATCTCAGCCTGCAATTTAATAACTATACATAGAAAAATTTTAAGCACCAGCACCAATTTTTTAGTTGCCATGGCGATCTGGCGCTTGTCCAGCCTTGGTTTCATGGATAATGTATCCCAGCACATTGCATAATCGCTAAATAAAAATACAACGGTACAATGCTCAACGAGGTGGCTGAGAAAAAGATGCCTATAACAAATATGGATGTCATATATTTCAAAATACACTTGAAGGCAAGTGTCGGGTGAAAAAAAGTCCCTTTCTTCAATTCTTGATTAAAAAAAATTTCAACTGACCATGTTCTAAGTTCCTCGGCCAAAAGACTTTCACAAGGGAATCTACTTATTGAACATACCATTCATTATGAAAAGTATCGTAATTCCCAACACATATTAGATACTTCCATTCTTACTCCTCACAATTTCTGAATTTAAAAAAAAATTATAGCTGAAAGGCATCCTGTTTTAGAGTAATTGGGGGGGGGGGGGAATTCACGATTTATATATAACATTCTGAAACGTGTTAATGTAAAGAAGAAAAACGGAATTGTCCTGTTTGATTGTTCCTCATGGCCATTGTTTTACAACCAGGATTTTTTTCAGATATAGCTATCAATCAGTTATATTGTTATTAGAAACCCACAGTCCCAATGTTTGTGATCATATTGAGTGGCATGCATTGAATATAGGAGGTTAATGTTCCTCTAAAAATGCCTGGGAGGTGTGCAAGCCCACCTTGTTTATTGAACCATAACTTAATGTTTTGCACCATTTATTTTTATTACTTTACTTGAAGTTTTCTGACAGTGCTGATTATTTCTTGCATTTATTCTGGGGTCTAGTACAGTTAGTAAAATCATTTTCATAGTGTTTATCATCACTTGATAAATAGCTTTCTGAGAGTAGTTCATAATACAGCTGATTCCCATTTTAACGAATACCATTATAGCGAAAATCTTGTTTTAACAAAAACTTTTTAACCCCAGATACGTTTACATAGGAACAATGCAAAAAATGGAATTCCTTTTATAACAAAATTTTTTTATAACAAAGCAATTTCTCTGGTCTCTTGGAGTTCATTATAACAGGATTCGACTGTATTATGAATAGTATTTTGAAGAGGATGAAATGTTCTGGAAAGTTTTTTTCACTTTAGCAACTCATAAAAAATTTATTTCATTTTTTTCCGCACAGATTCCCATGGATAAAATCCCAAATTGAGAATACAAAGCTGTCTCAGAACAAAGGTGGAGAGTTTGGTGTTGTGAACGCTTACAGACCAGTTAAGAATATACCCTGTTTCACTTACTCAAGGCAGCTGAGCTATGATAATTGTTGATTTTCTTTGAGTTTCGACTATTTGACCAATTTTATTTATGAGTTATAATCAACATCCTGCACATGTTTGTTTTTATTTATTATTTTTTAATGTAGAGCATAATACAATTCTAATCATATTTTTTAGAACATATACGATTTCTTTTAGCCACATTTAATAATCAAATAATTTTTTCTATTTTTTTTAGAATCGTTATTGAAATTATTGTATGTTGTGTGTGTCTTATAGTCAATTTCTTATTTGCAATCCCAGTGATGTAGATGACTCTTTTTATCAAAAATGCACGAATGAAATTATTTATTTTTGGTATTTTTATTGACTTTGTAGAAAAATGAAATAAAAATTGCTATCGTCATTATTATTATTACAAAATGAGTTGTGGATATTCATTATTTTGTGTGATCTTTTTCCTTTGGATTTTTATAGCTGCGCACAATAGGACTTGATAGATGGGCCAATGGGGAGGAGTGGGGTGGGGGTAGAGCCAAAGGGACTCTTGAATGATTTGCTTCAATTCTGAATCCTAATTTCTGAAATTGTTTTCATTAATTCTCAAGTACAGGATGATCCAAAAGTCAGAGCTGATGGCAAAGTCAAAAAACAGAAATTCCAGAGGAAAGTTCAATAATTCATTGAATAATCCAAGTAGAAGTACAAAAATTGACATGCTAGAAACGACAAAGGGATTTATCGAAAATCTTAAAAATAATTACAAAACTAGTCGACAGATGGCGTTTCACGAGATAAAAGAATCGGAATTACAATGCATCTGATAGCAAAGATAAAAAAAAAAAATTTGTGTCCTGTGCAAGTTGTGTAATTCAGCCTTCCTCTAGGACAAACGGTTGATGAAATAATGGTTCCAGTTTAATAAATGCTCAAAATATATGTTCAGGATTCATACTGTACCAGTTTTGAGAGTTTGTACCATTCAGTGTCATAAAAAAAAAATCCAGATTTATATATACAGTCCCTCTGTCTTCCACCTCCTATTAAAATGTTGACCTGCCTCTGCTGAGGTCAACAAAAGAAATTCCACGTTACAAGTGCAATGTTCGCTGAGATATTTGAATTCACAAAAATCGGAGGAAAGGTTGGGAAAGAATCATCGTCCTTTAGAACCGTTAGGTTTATCCTGTTCTTTCCCAACTTTTTTCCGATTTTTGAATCCAGCTAATTTCTTTTTTATGCATACAACACCTCAAATTTTAAAATTTTGTAATTGAGAGTATAATTCTAAAATCAACGGTTATAGAGATATCTGCTGTGTACAAACAATTTGCGACACCCTGTACAAGCCAAAGAAAATGAAACCGCTTCAGACTTCTCTCGTTACGCATTGAATACACATAGGGCTTGTCTTTATATAAAAGAGGCCCCTTTTCTTTCAGAGGTGCAGCATACACATGAGGTCCTATTTTTTTATAAGTAGAATATATTTCTCAGCAAAGATAAGGGGGGAGGGGGAGAACATTTTTCTTGTTAATGATGAGATCTTATTTTCGGCGGCAGCTAAGTCTTATGGTAAAAGAACCGAAAAAAGAGATATATTCCGTACGGGGAAGAAGTCATTGCATGTAGAGCTTTGGGTAGTTTGAAGAAAGTGTCTGATGCGTGAAAAGCGTCACCATGGAGTAGTATAATGTTTCCTTTTTTGTGAGGCGTAAGGAAATTCACGGAGATGTTGCTCTTGGTAATGACGTTGCCTGAAAGAAGAAACAGCATTTCTTTTTATTCGTTTCTTATCTGAGATTTCCATCTCGAATGATCAAACTGTTATCTTTATTTCAGAGTTGGGACCTACGGAATACGTTATACCAGTGTTCGTCCAGGAGTGCGAGATGGGAAGGAAAGGAAATTGAAAACATGCTGATTGATTATTCAGGGAAATTGAAAAGATGTGCCAAAAACTAAACTTTTCAATTCAAAAATACGAATCGTACTTAAATTTTGACACCTTTCTTTAGCTTTCGGTCGCAGAAATATGTGCTGCGTGAAATTTGAATGTTCCCAACTTAAAAGGAATTTAGTAGCAATTTCCGGATGCTTTTGCAAAAGTGTCTTTTTCTGTTAATTGTACTAAAAAAATCCATTTTTTTTTAAATCTTAATTCCATGAATGATGGTAATTTAATTGCAAGATGCTCGCATTTCATTCAAATACAAGTCAACGCTTGCATTCAAACGGAATTTCAAAATTTTGATTTAGCAAAATTTTTCTGTGTGCTCAGTTGTAACCATTTCCAAAATTAGGGAAGACGGCTTCGTAAACACTTGTATCATTTGCAACCCTCCCCCCCCCCCACCTTTGCCAAATGGGGGGTTTGATGAAAACAAAAATTCATGAATCACTAGAATGTAAGTGATAATATGCGCCATAACCCCTTGTATGGGGGGCGATCAAACCCCCCCTCCCCCGAGCCGAATAATACAGGGAAAAATTTGTCTGTCTCGTAAAATGGCATGTGCCTCGGTTTCATTGGCAGCTGATAATATGTCTGCCTTATTCGCCTCATTCAAAGCTAGAGAATATTTGCCTCGGCTTCATTCGCAACTTAAGATATCCGCGAGGATGATGTCGCTCTCCGTTATCCATGATCTGGCTGATGTGAAGATATATTTTTCGAAAGGGAAAATTTTTTCAACTGCCCTTGCGGGGAACCGAACCGAATATCTCAATCTTCCCTTGGAGCTCGTGTGCACTGAACGGGACTGTACATGGACGATCGGACCTTACTCAGGCCAAAGCTCACAATTGCTGACACTGCCACCAGAAGGCGGTCACCATCGGGAATAATTTATCTGCCCCCATGAAATACGGGACGATCAAAATAATTCGCATAATTCGATGGGATTGGTATCCAGGACGATGTGAATTCACGCCTGTGGTCGGCTGATGTTTGTTTGTTGCGGATTTTCAGTTTCAAGGTATAACATGGAACACGCACAACTCTGTCAACATGAATAATACATGACGCCGCATACACAACAAATTCCTGCATGCAACTAATCCGTTTGAAAATTTCTCAGAGGAATATTTATGTACGATAGGTGTATGTAAAGTCATTAGCACATCCACTAACGTACAAAGCTCTCAGCCATAACAAACTTTCAGGCTCATAGAACATGATGCAACTTCGGCGTAATGGTAACCGTTACGAGCCCCAGAAAAATTGTGTTTAAATTTATGTTTTGTGATCCCTACCAGTCTATACGCGCGCGCGTGTCGTGTGTGTTAAGTATTAAGGAAAAGCTGCCATCTACTGAATTAAAATTGAGAAAATGGCTGATTGAATGAATATTCTTCTTAGTGAATTTGTAATGTAACAAGTTGCCTGATCGCTGTGTAGCGAGACATTTTTTAGGTAGAATCAGAACCAGAATGAATGATTCTCTCACATCAGGACCTTGCCCTTGGAAAATAGCTCTGGTCCACGGCTAAGCCAACATCCCCTAAAGGAGACCAGGTGGGGGGTGTTGGCTAAGCCCTGTCGTAAATCTTCTATTCTGATATTCTATAGTTTTTTATTAAAAAATTACATTCTTATTTAAAAAAATCTATATTTTTCAGCGGATTTTTTGCCGCACTGTAGTGCATTGAAACCGTAAATACGAAATCAAGTCAATAGATGGCAGTAAAGTCTGTGGTACGAGACTAAATTTGCAGTTAAAAAAAGGGGGGGGGGAGAACTGCAAGTTGAAAAAAAAAATCATTTTTTTTTCTCTTTCTCCCCTTAAATATCGTTGGGTAGATTTAGATTACGTTTGACCATATGATCCCCTTTTTTTTTATGTACGTTCCCGTATTTTTGCCTCCCGACTTTTGGGGCTATTCAAGTATTACGTTAGCATCGGTAATTGGGCGGGGGAATTTTGATTTGCTGGCTTTTGATGACAGGGAGGGGGGGGGAAGGGGTTCGAATGATGATTATGTCATCAACCACCCTTTATGAAAATGCGAAATACTCTTAATGACATCTTTGTGTATTTTTGTGTGTATTTATTTACTATTCGGTCGAATACTAACTAGCAAATGCAATCTATACCACTCCCTTAATTAATGCTCAAAACTTAAAACACAAGCTAAAAATATAGTATGTTCACTGTTCAGTTTGTTATGTGAAAAATGATCTCTGTGCATTCATAGCAAAGTTCATTACAGAGTGTAAGACAGTGGTGGTCGGACCATGGGCGGAGATATGGCAAGGGCGTGGGGGGGCCCCCAGCGTCAAAGGTGGAGTCGACTGATCTAATGTATATATGTATATACGAATTGACACCATCCTCATCGTGCCCCCCCTGCAATAATGACCTTGCCCCCCCCCCAGACTTCCAAGTCAATCTCCGCCTTTGGGTCGGACTCACTATGTATATTCTCGAAGGGCAGTCTCAAATAGGGGAGTGAGCAGGATCGACCTTTGGAAGGGGTCACAACAATTTTAGGGGGTGGGGCACGCATGGCCCTTACATCCTGGAGCAGAACCCTGGAACTGGCTGGAACCTTTACCGGGCCCCTTTCAGTGAATTTTTATCGTGAAAAATGAAAAAATGCCGAGAATCGTTTCGGACCCCAGGGCTGGGTCCCTGTCAGCCATACCCTTGCAGGTGGCCATGGAGAAATGTTAAGTTGTCAGCCTTTGAAATTAATATAAATTGACTATAACAACGTATAAAGGTATTTTCTTTCGATATTTTTCAGTTTTTTTTGAAAAAAATATTTTTTATTGTCTTGGGGGATACGAGCCCCCCCCCCCTATGCCTCCCCTTTCCGCGTACGCTTCTGATCCCAATATACGGTAGGAGATGGGGCAGAGCTGACAGGGGGGGGGGGGATCAAAATGGCCAGAAATTCGCTGACGTAATACTTGATTGACCCCTTTCCAACGAAGGCAAAGTGAATTTGTAATCGTTACTGAAACCATAGACTAAGGAAATTTGCATAATTGAAAGCGCGTTTATAATTTTAAATATAAAATTTAGCCAACAATATATTGATGACGTCCCGTTAGGGGCGCTTCTATAGAAGGGCGCCAAATCCGAGGTGAAAGGGTAAAAAAGGTAAGAAAAATATATTTTTTCTTTTTGTTACGAATAGTGAGGATAAAATGGGAGGTAAGAAAAGGACGCCAAAAATAGGTCCCGCACAGGCAGAGATTTGATCTAGAGTCACCCTTGCGTCCCGTATTTAAGATCTCAATTCCCCTTATTTATCTGGAAGAAATATGTTCACCCTGATAAGGGATCAATACAATCAATCAAGTAGTCGATAAAATTTGGCATTCCACTTATCATTCTCTTGAGAGCTAAACCCCTCGAGCTTTCTGCCTGAATGAAAGGTACAAAACTAAACGCAGAGTAAAACTTAGAAACTAGAATAAATCATCATTTCGGGGAAGAAAATTTAAGAAAAGTTCATTTATATTTCATTTCTCCAAAGAGAGTGAATAAGCGTATCATTCCTTTTTCTTCTTGTAACGAACATTGTTAGTGAATTATTTCTTCGTTGAATCGGAAACACAGCTGGGTTCTTAGAGATTGTTAGTGGGGCTCAATCTTCACAACCAAAAATAGAATAGAATTCTGCCAATTTTGGGGAAACCGATTCTTTCTCGAGTGGAAACAGGAAACATTGCGGACTATGACATAATCATCGAAAAGGAAAGAAATAGATTAGTATTTTCTTCATTGCATAGGCCGACCATCAAAGTTACAAAAAAAATGAGGAATAAATTAAAATACGTATTAAATTTGATAGCATGAGTCTATGAGGTATTGAAGTTCAATTTATATTCCCGCCACCCTCCCCCTTTTGCTCAATTTCTTTAAATTATTATAAATGGATGTAAATTTGAGTACGTTCTCCTCGATGAAAATTATTTATTTCTCCTCAATGATTGATTGATTGACCATTTAACAGAGTTCAAGTATAATCAATATTTTGATTACTTTTATTTACTTTCATGCAAAATTTTTCTTTTTCATTATAATTTTTATTTTGGAGAGATTAATTTTTTTTCCTACAATTTTTATTTTTCTCGCTACTTTCGATAAATTCAATTATCATCATTCATTATTTATAAAGAAAACGTTAAAATATATGTAGAAGAAAATATTTTAAAGTATACAAAATTGAGATATATTCAAATCTGTTTAGAATTTTGAATTTTTTAAGTTTTCGGAACTGCACAAAAAGAAAAGGAAAGAAATTAAAACATTTAAAAAAAAGATTGAAAATATAAAATATATTAAAAGCATTTGAAGTCACAAAATAATATTGGAAGAAAAAATTGAGCTGATACATATATTACAACTTTACAAAGGTTTCGAAAATTTAACAATGGAAGAAAAATATGAAAAATCACAAAAAATTGGGAAATTATTCAAAATTTTTTAAAAGTTTGAAAAATTGAAAATAATAGTATTTGAATGAAAGAATCACAATATTTTCTATTATTTTAATTCTTTCTAGAATTACAATTCTTTCATTTACATTCATATCATTAATTCTTTCATTTACATTCATATCATTAATTCTTTCATTTACATTCATATCATTAATTCTTTCATTTACATTCATATCATTAATTCTTTCATTTACATTCATATCATTAATTCTTTCATTTACATTCATATCATTAATTCTTTCATTTACATTCATATCATTAATTCTTTCATTTACATTCATATCATTAATTCTTTCATTTACATTCATATCATTAATTCTTTCATTTACATTCATATCATTAATTCTTTCATTTACATTCATATCATTAATTCTTTCATTTACATTCATATCATTAATTCTTTCATTTACATTCATATCATTAATTCTTTCATTTACATTCATATCATTAATTCTTTCATTTCATTATTTCATTTAATAATAATTATTATTAAAAACACTCAAATATATAAAATATGAAATATAACCAAAAAAAATCAATTCCTTAAAATTCTAAACAGATTTAACCAATAACTAAATATTACAAAGATAAATACACCATTTTTTAACAAAAAGGGGAAAAAATCACAAAATTAAGCCCTTTAAATTATCTCTAAAAAAATTGAAACAGAAATTTCCTAAGAGAAAATTGAAAAGTTTAAAAAATATCCGCGGAATTGAAATCCTTATACTGATTCCAAATAATTAAGAAGTTTAATTATTACAATAATTAAGAAATTAAAAAAAAATCTTTTCCTCATTACGGATTCAATTTCACAAGAACCATTTCAAACTTTAGCTGTGAAATAATCATGATGCAACATGAACGACCTTATAATTCGTTATCATTTCGAAACTAATACAAACACACCGCCATAGAAGCCTCGCTAAACATGGGATTAGGAAGAACCTTCAAACGAGGGTAAAACCCGAAAACACACTTCAAGATCAAGAGATTAAAAAATAAGTTTATTCCGAAAGAAGAAAACAAACGTTCAAAAAAACTCAAAGAGTGAGATAGATGCTACAATACACACATATTGGGCTCTCTTTCTCTTAAGATAGGATCCGTAATGGTGTTTATTCAAGGCATCAACAAGAAGAAAGTGTGAAGAAGTAGTAAAATGGAGAGAGTCTGGAAGAAAACCAAAAATAATATCTCACTCTCTGCTTCTTTTCTCGAGTGTTCTATTTCAAAAAAATCTTGAGAGAGGAAACACCATTGAGGAAAAAGTTAAGCCTTGAGAGTCCTATCCAAGTAAAAATGACAGAGTGGGCTGCCCGTCAGCTTACAGCATTGCTATGGGAAGGGCGCTTTTGTTTACCACTTCCATAAATAGTAGAAATTCTTACAGAAATAACTCAGAGATTTCGATTCTTCTCATTGGGTTTTGAATTTTACATTTTAGAGAAATTCTAACCAAAACAACTCAGAAATTTTGATTCTCTCATTAGAGTCCAAAAAATCTACTTTTTATAGAAATATTAACAAAAAAAAAATTATTCGGAAATTTAAATTCCTCTTAGATATTAAATTCTACATTGTACAGAAATTCTAACAAAAAAAACTTGGAGAATTTCAATTCCACTCATTGGATTTTGAAATTTACATTTCGTAGAAATTTTTAACAAAAACAACTCAGAAATTTCGACTACCTTCATTGAAGTCTGAATTCTACGTTTTATAGAAACACTGCATTAACAAAATTAACTCGGAAATTTTAATTCATCTTGTTAGGTTTTAAATTTTAAATTTTATAGAAATTCTAACAAAAAGGACTCCGAAATTTCAATTTGAAATTAATATTTGTAGAAATTATAGCAGCAAAAAAAAAAAAAAACAAAAAAAAAACCACAACTCAGAAATCTTATTTCCTCTCATTAGATTTTGTGTTCTACATTTTATAGAAATTCTAACAAAAGCGACTCAGAAATTCTAACAAAAGCGACTCAGAAATTTCAATTCTTCTCATTTAAAATTTTCAATTCTCCTCATTTAATTTTCAATTCTCCTCATTTAATTTTCAATTCTGAATTTTATAAATACTCTCACAAAAAATAACTCGGGAATTTTAATTCTCATTATAGTTTAAATTCTACATATTAGAGAAATTCCAACAAAAATAACTCAAAAATTTTCAATTCCTCTCATTAGATTTCAATTTCTGCGTTTCGTAGAAATTCTAACAAAAAACAATGCAGGAAATTCAATACCTCATTAGATTTTGAATTCTACATTTTATAGAAATCCTTACAAAAGTATAATTCAGAAATTCCAATTGCAATATAAGAGGAATTCCCCACGTTAGATTGATTATAACAATCAATATAAATATGCCATATATTATGCTGAAGAAATGTAGAAAAGAATTAGAAAAATATTCCATATATGTGTGAATTCATGAATAGCAATTTCAAAGGAATTGTTTTACTGAAGAAGAAGAAGAAATAAAAAAATTCGCATTAGTTTTTCCTGCTTTAAAGGAATTCGATATTTTCTAAGAATTTTTTCTCGCTTGTTTCGGGAATGGGTTTCGGGTTGTTTCCCAGTAAGCTAGCTGCATCTCATTTGCAGTTCTTTTGGATGAAATTGCGTTTGTTATGTGGTGTGTAGATTTATAACCAGCTTGAATAATACATGATTTTTCTTTATGTGTTTCTTTCTGAAACTTGTGAGAGAGGAGATTCCAGGAATTAATTTTACGATCTTCCGGGTATTAATTTTTAGCGTAGAAATTGGTCGTAGAGTCGGAAATGACGCGATTGTTCATCAGTCTTTAAATCTTTGAATTTATGAGTTTCGTGCAGTAAATGACTTTTTGCGCTTTGCTAAAAGCTGAGAAATATTTCCGGAGGTTCTCAATATGTGTACAGGGTTATCGAAATAGAAATTTCCTATCTAAGAGGCTTGTGGAGACGTTCTTCAGGTCCAAATGACACTGAATTTGGACAACTGAAATTACGCATCATATATTCAATCAAGATATTGATAAAAAAAAGTCAATGGATAGGTGGCACCACCGCTTCAAAAATCAATCTACGTAGAAACAATATGTTTCCCTTGATTAAAAGCAATGGAGTTTCCCACAACAGAAATCAATAATTGAACATTAATCACAGAATCAGAGCCGCCCTTAGAGGGTGTGCGACAGGTGTGGTCGCACCTGGTCCCATGTTTTGGGGGGCACATTTACAGTGATAATTTCTTTCATTAATTTCGAGTTGTCATCAATTATGTAAAATTCTGCATTTCTATCTAGAAAGAAATAATTCCAGAATAATTTATTTGAACAATTTAATAAATTTTAACTCTTCACCATGTAAATCGGAAGCGGACTGAACATCGAAAGAATACACTCATAGATAATTTCATAGAAACGTCATCGAGGAATAAATAGATAGACTGTAAAATAGGAAGTCATTTTATACATTTTTTCCGGAAATAATTTTCACTTTGGTGAACTATACTGAGATTTATCCAGTAATCTAATTGAAAAAATAATAATAATTTTCAGATCGTATTCATACGGAATAAAAGTCTAAATTCTTCTAAATTCGAATATTCGATTAGGAACACGACAATATCACGACGTGATTTTGTATCTGATTTGAATATTTTGTACAACATCCAATTAAGGAGGAAATCCATTTACACATTCTATACTTGAGACGCCAATTTACAAACTCTCTACACGTCAAACTTTCTAGTACCAGTAAACAACAAAGATGATCTTGTTAACCGCATTACGGAAACTGCCGCGGTAGAATCGTTGCCAACGGAAGTGAGTGAATTATCTTCAACAAGATTTACGCGGTGCATATATTTTTACTTCTTTTTATTTTTAATGAAGAGAGCACTATATTCTTATATTTCTTGTGTAAATTGAGCCAAAGTATACATTTTTCCTATCTGTAACATAGTAAATGGCGGGCAGGGAGGGATGACGAGAGAGTAAAATGCATTAAGCATCATTTCCCTCTCCCTCTTACATACTTTATAGTGATGATCCCGGCCGACCTTCACCATCAAAGGCTTTTCTGCCGCCGGATAGGAAAGAATAAAAATGTAGGAAAGAACAAAGTATCCAGACCTCCTTTTCTTGTACGTACGGAGTGTACCGTAAAGTACCGTACTCCGTACATACTGGGCAATAAGCCCGGAGATCCCCTTAATGCATGTCAACGTTAAAGGCTTTAGATCGATGGTTTCTCGTATATACTAGGCGCGCTCTTCACAGCATTAAATATTTTCTATCTCTTCCCTCCTCTGAAACTTTCTTGAAGAACTACCCTTTATTCTACTTCTTTTTTTTCCTCTTTTATGTGGAACTTGCGATATTAATGGCTGCCTGGCACGCATAATGCCACTTATGAAAATGAACCTACGTTTCCGCTTGATATTAATGAATTTGAAGAGCTGTTTTTTAATTAAGATTAATTAATTGTGATGCAGTGAAAGTTTCAACATCTGGCGGAATCTATTTATTGTAGACTCAAGAGCTTGGTCATTGGTGGTCTTTGTTGTCTAAGTGAATGGTTTTGCTCAGTCTTAAGTAGTTTAACACAATTTGGATCTCCTTTAATCTTAATTTTTCAATAAAAGAAGAAAAAGGAGCAAGTAATTACATAATGTACAGATGCAATTATTAATATGTTTATACCAAAACAATGATGTTAACATACTAACCAAAAAATGAAAAGTCAAAAATTAATTCAAGTACAGTAAAACCTATCTAAGTAGAACATGGTCTTCGAACCATGGCCCCCGGGGCAAATTCTGTTCTTCAAAAAAAAAAAAAAAATCGTTAACACACACACACACACACTATATAGGTTTACCGACATTTCTTATTTACCTATCTCTACCGACACAGGTCAATCTGAACTATGAACAAAATTACACATTTTCTTTAAACAAACAACTTAAAAAACGTGCTATATACTATTATATATAAACGTACTATTATAAATGAAACTGTGAGTTATATATGTATGTCTACATAAAATTTATAATATTTAACATTATATTACATTACATTTATTCCGCGCATGTTATACAGATGTACTTAATTTCGCTTACACATTTCCCGCAGCCTTTCACATTCTGCACAGGTGTTGTTGGTTTTGTTTCTGTTGCAATATGCGATTTAGCAAGCCTTTCGTCCTTGTGGAATATTTGGTGACGGACGATCAATGTTTTGTTGGTCTTTTTCTTTGCCGGCAAGTTCTTCGACTAATTGAAAAAGAAAACAATTTCTGGATAATTTTGATTCAGTACATTCTTTGTATAGAATTCATGCATTTATCGCTGCTAAATCCAAAATATTGAAGAATACTTGGAGAGGAAATTTTCCTCTTCACTATCTGACGATTCTTCTGTTCGCCGACTTTGATCGGATTCGAGAATCTCATCCTCGTTTTCATTTTCTTCACTGCTTGTACCAGAGAACTCCTCACTTATGCCGACTATTTTTCTCAATATATCACTTCTAGGCATATTAGGAAGAATAAAGCAGGGCTATTTGTCGAAACAGGGTAAAATTGAATAATACGATGTCGCTGATACGCAAAATGTAAGAGAATTTCTTTAATGGACAGACTGAAACTGCTAAGACAGTAATTTGCGGATTGACTTTCGTTTGTTTTTCCGATGCTTATCTCTGTTTTTTGCAGGGGTCTTCCAATACTAATACGTAGCGCATAAACAGAGCCAATTTCTTGGCTTTAATGCATATTTTACTAATGCGTCAAATTGACCCGTATCGGTAGAAAGAGATCTCATAGAGAACTTCAAAATTAGAAGGCTTTTAAGAAGACGAATTTCGATATGTACTCACCTCTCGTTGAATGAATAGAAGTCAGTGCAAGTGGCAGAAAAAAAATTTAAACGGTTTCTATATAATTTCACTCACGAAGTCGAAACGGGTCAAAATGACCCGCCCGGTAAACCTAGTGTTAAAGAGGCTTTGGGCCACTAAAATCTGTACTGCTCTATTTAGAACTGTGGGATACTTTTCAGATTAAATCGTAATGCTGTGCATTTGGCTTTTACTTGCGTTGCGAACCTCTTAAGATATAACGTAAAACAGTTTCGTTACCAAAGCGGACTGCGAGCCTGGCGCCTAGACCGAAAGAAGTATTAAAACTAAAGGAATGCCATTGAATTCGTTTTAACGAGATCTACTCGCAGACATTAAAAACACTTATATATATTCGGAATACTTTCTGAGACATGAGCGTTTAAATTATTTCGTTATGCAACTTTTAGCGAATGCATCCTTTATCGTCAGATGATTTATAAAAGACGTATTCACGTCAAAAACTACGAAATATATTTGAAGTCGATAGGAAATCTCATTCATGCTCGATTGTTTTCCCGGAATCGACATCCGATTTTCTCTTCGGAAAGCACCCAAGTACAGTACCGGGCATCCCTTCTCTCGTGTGCATCCCGGTAAATAATATGAATTCCCGAAAGCAACGAGTCGTTCTTTTTTGAAGATGAAAGGCTTTCGGGGAAATTTAACGTTGAATGAATGGTTCGCGGAAATTTCATTATTGTGTTTGAAGAGCTTCCAATTGATCGGTTTGAGAAGGAGGAGGACAGAACCTTCGGGTATACTCTTACCTCCTTCTCTCTATATATTTCTAGAGGAAGCAAGAGAGGTAATTCTCTCGCACAAAGATTAAGCTTTGAGGCTTTTGTTTCCACGATTTCGCGCTAATTTTCGATCAATTACCGAGAGCCTCAAAAGATGGTTAAACATTAAAAATTACTTTTACGAAAATAAACTGTTATAGTCGTTTTAATAAGAATGTCCCGTTTTGTACCATATTTTCAACGAAGTCAACTTAAATTCGCCATCTTGGTGGATATAGACAATTTGCATAACTTTATAACTGCAAAAGCAACATTTTCCGATTATTTCAGCAACCATTTTTTTTCACCGTTTTTGTCTGGACGAAATGCGGTTATCCCAGGTCAGCACGAAAAGTACAACGTGTATATAAAGTTCCTCTGGTTTGAATTGTTTACAGCCGTAACTATTTATCGGAAAAGCTACAAAATTTTTAAGACGTTTTGGTTCTTTTCTGAAAAATCGAAAATAGCTAATTTTTGCATATATGTGACCAAACTGGTTAAGTTTCGTGTGGCCAATGTACTAAAACAACTTCAGTAGTACCACTGGTATTCTCTTACCTTCACTAATAAATGTGATGTCGAGTTCACACGAATATGCTTTACTGGTGGAAAGTCTTTTATGAACACGGTGATTTCGCATCACAAGCGTTCCGGAAATTTTCACAGTCTAAGAAATTTGTCCCCCATCTCTTCATTTAGACCAAGATATCGACCCAAATGAATTATTATTGTTTTTTAAAGGACATTTTGGCATGCAATAAACACAAATCAATTAAAAAAAAATTTTTTTTTTACTAATCAGTTTTGGCTCAGACGTGAGGAGATTAAAATTTTTGTCATCCACCGCTTCCTTGCATCCATCCTACAACATTCATCCAAGCTTCCCAGAACAATCTAGGAGTAAACACTGAACGAGCACATATCAAGGGCTAGACAAATCTCCAAAAATTTGCATGCCTGACTTAAAAGTATGCATGCCCGAATCACAGAATATTTTATGTACTACCGTCGGGCACGGGGTTTAAAAAAAAAAAAATGCATGCCCAGGCAAAATTTCTACATAAGCCCCGGGCATGTTGAACAATCGTTTTGTTCAAACCTGGCACATGCCAGTATAGATAGCTCGCCGAGATGACCTTAATATTGGTTAGCGATGCCCCTAGGAGCCATGACGCGCACTTTGAAAACCTCTGACTTGAAGAACTGAGACGAATATATTAAATGTACACAGACACGTTAAATTTCTGCATCCGAGACGAAATTTAGTTCCATATAATTTACAAGAACCTATATATTGTCTTCTCAGACATTATTCAAAAAAGAAATGATCTTTCACTTTCCCCGATTCCCCCAAAAACCAAACCACAAAATGAAGTAGACGAGATTACAACCCATTTCTTATAGAGCATAATGCATTTTTCTAGAGCGTAATTATCGCAAATTCCGCGGAAACGATTGTTTTATTTCCGCAATCAAAAAAAAAGTTCTATTTCCATATCCATTTGGACATTGGCGGGACACAAACTAGCAAAAAAAAAGGTCACTGTATCCACAAAATGTACCTAATAATAGTCACACCAAGTCACACACAATACACACAGGAAGCAATCAGTTGGAAAACCGACTGAGGGTAATGAGTCGGCGTATCCCACGCATTAAGATTACAGGTTATAGGTCAGTCGTCGAAGATATCATCAAAACTAAAAAAAGTCCATAGTCCCTTTTGCTTTTCTTTGGCTTTGGTATAATGATCTGGAAATTGGTTACATATAGAATTTGCGGTTGAAGAGAAATAACAGTACCCCATAAAGTTGTCCCATATTCCGAAAAAACAATCACATTTATATAATTTTGGATATGAATCTCGGGAGATGATCGTTTTCCACAAGAAGATTCTTAAGTTGTACGCTATAAGAGTGAGCGAGAAAAAAAGAAAGAAAAAAGTTCGACATATTGGGGAGTTCATGTCTGCCGTGAATCCTTCTCAGGGGCTTCGTGGCCGGAGGTGCTGTGGGTGTTCGAACGCCCACAACACTTTAATTACAGTAATGAGATGATGAAAAATAATGATGAAGAGCAAAGGGGCCCCGAATTGTATTAAACCTGTGGGTGCTCGGCTTGAGCTTCATGTAAAATTTTTTATTTCTGCACGTATTCTAGGATTGGTTGGACCCTTCAAGATGCTGTGCTCGAGCACCTATTTCATCTTGAACGGTCTGATCAATCTCTAAATTGGTTCAGAAATAAAATGTTTTTGTCATAAAGCTCAAGCCGAGCACCCACAGGTTTAATAGAATTCAGACGCCCCCGTTTTTAATGATTATTTTTCATCATCTCATTACTGTAATTAAATTTTAGTTTCTACGGTGCAAATTTTAAATATCAAGAAATACTGTTACTAAGGTCCCATTGAAACAGTTTTAGTCACGTTAGTATTATCACAAAACTGCATTTGCGTTAAGTCTAGGGTGACCATACATGCCACATTTTTCATGTAAATTTTGGCCATTCCGACTGTTTTTGCAAAGAAATGCCCTTTTTTCACGTATATTTTCAACGAATTTACATGAATTTTTATTTTTTATTGTAACCAATTGAAAACATTTTTCATCTCATAAATTACATTGAGATAATTGTAACTACATTTGAATATTCATCTCAAATATTTATGTTGAATCTCGTAGTTTTATTTCGTAGACTCATTTTAATCCACAACAATTTGCAGTAGGCATTTCCTGCCACATTCAGTGATTTTTCAAATATTTTAGCAATACTATAGTTATCGACTTTGTTCACCTCTTGGCATTATTTTTGGAGATAATTGGAGGGATTTTTCGTATATTACCATACTTGGATTTAATAAAAAAAATTTTAAACAAATTTCCTATATTTTTTTCTCGAGGAGATATAGTATGTGTGGTCAAGCCCTTGGCTAAGCCTGATGTTTGTTGTTTTTCTGTCGAGGTGGTTCTCCACCTCTGGTCATCTGGCCTCCTTGCGGACCTGGGTAGACCCCTCCTAGTATACCTCCTAAATATTATAAATATATAGTCTCTCTTTGAGGTAATGATCCAGGCAGATCCGGACTTTGACATTTAGCAGCCCGGTGCGAGAAAGGTTTTGCGGCTCTCTTCAATATTACGAGAGATAGAGAGATGTGATAGGAGGGTTAGGCCCAGAGATTAACTCATGTTTTCGCTCTGTACATCATCCATCAGAATTCAATATATGGGACTAGCTTAAAGTCTTTGAATTCAGATCCAGATTAAGATAATAGATATATATATATACAAAGGTATTTTCTTTCGGTATTTTAATTTTAGTTTACAAAGATATTTAAAAAAAAATTCTAATTTTTGATAGGCTTGCCGAGGGAGGGGGGATGTACCCCCACCCTGCGTACACCTTTGCATTAGCTCCGGGGCAAATTGATTTTTCTGATGCCCCTATCAAGTTAGAAATGGTTGTCTACCAATTCACTTGCTCACTCTCGCAAATTTTAATCAGATTGGACTTTCATGAGCACCCATGCCATGCCTAGGTCGGCCCAAACGTTAAGATTTCACTGCTAGCCTCCGAATAATTGCCAGGGATATCTCTCTCAAAGCCTTTCAAGAATTTCTATAGATACTAAAGCTTCTCAAAAATTTCTGGGGGATATCAAAAGCCTCCTAAAAAAGGGACGGCTAATGGTGTCCTACACATTTACAGGGGCACGCAAGCACCCTACGTGTATTCCAAAAGGGAGATGCACCTTCTACGTGTTTCTAGATAGTGCACAAGACTTCTATGAATTTCCAGCGGAGTACTTGAAGCGTGAAAAGTTGAGAACCACTGATATATAAATCAGGACCGCTCTTATCAGACATGAGGCACTGTGCGAAAATAATTAAGGTTGGAAGGCGCCTCTCCACCAGAAGAATATACTTCTATGATGCCTTATTTTGTGTTATTTAGATTTTTATGACCATTTTCATGGTTGAAGCACGGCTATTTTGTTTTACCAATGCAAAAAAATAATTGATTGATAATTTTTTCTAGAATGTGGTGTCCCCTTCAAGAGTGGTGCCCGGTATGCCCCTGCACCACACGTCCTAAGAACGGGTCTTGCATAAATGACGAAGGGTATGGTATAAGAGGGGGAGGGGGCATGGGAAATGCTCGAAAAAAAAACTGCCGTTAAATTCTTTCCCAAAAAAGAAACGTCATTTATTGCTTTTGTAGAAAAAAAAGGCAATGACATTTTTTTTTTTTGCTGGTACGAGCATTCACTGGTCGTGAAAATTAAGAGAACGGCTGTTATACATTATAATGGCGCAATTAATATCAATTAAGAGGGTCGAGGAGTACAAGGTACTTTACACAAATGCACCAAATGGCTCGAAACGAATTCAAAACTCTCGCGTGTTTGTCCATTACTTTCCAAGAGCTTTCTCCTGAGCTCAACGACTAGGAGGCAAAAGCACACAGTTATGGCCATTCTCTCTCTCTCTCTCCTTGGAATTCTACATCGTTTATGGGAAAAATTGCTCCTGGAGCAGATGACGGTGATGATCGTTCCGGTCCTTCTTGTTCTTCTCGGGTGTCTTACGAATGTCTTTTCGTGTAGCGATTGTGTCATAAAAGTGCGCTGCAGGTACGAGAGGGAGTATGTCTCAAGCTGGGGGTTTGTCGCCGATTTGAATGAGATGCGCTCAGAATGGAGCTCTCCCGGGGAGCAGCGGTAGTATTATATTATAAATCCCAATTTCTAGGATCCTAAACTGCCAAGGATAGTGCCATTACTACGACGCGACATCGTTATTGCCGTTCATTAGTAATAAGTGGATCCGGGACGAAATATCGATCTGGCTTTCGATGATAATTGAATTGAAATGTGTAGGCTACACTGTTTGCTATCCTCTTCTGGTGCTTTAATTGGTGTTTTCAAGCTGTATTTCCCAACGTTTTTCAACCCATGCCCCCATCTTTGGACCATATTTTCTGTTCGTGATCCTGGGGGGGGGGGGTAACATATACATGGGTCCTTGGGAAAATTGATGTCCTGGCTCCCATACTTAGCTGGAAGAAACAACTCGCATATTCACATACATTTGAAAATCAGTGCCAGATCTCATCGTGTAGGTCCCGTATGAATATGAGGTGCAGGTCATGCTCGCAAGTGCACATGGGTTAAGATAGCCCTGGTTGAACAACAACACTGTTCGGTTCAGAACAACACTGTTGGATTCTGAAAGTATTATTTTTTCTCACCGTATTTCACTTCAAAGCTTTATTTCTTCACAGCTCTCCATGGGGGCCCTCCCCGCTATCACCACTTGTCAAGGCTCTCCGTTCATCTGTTTTTACCCGTGGCCCTCTTAGAATATCCCAGGACTACAAAGAGACAATATGCAGGGCCGTCTTAAGAGTATCATGGGCCCCCGGGCCAATTGATTTTTCGGGGGCCCTACCAAACAAATTCTCGAAAATTTCAACCAGATCTCATTTTTGTGAGGCCCCTCTTCGCTTGAGGCCCCCGGGCCGTGCCCGGGTGGGCCCATGCCTTAAGACGGCACTGACAATATGGCCCCCAGGATGAGAACCGTTTTAGAGGGTGGATGAGTGTAGTCGAGGGACTATATTCGTAAGAGAAAATTGGAAAGATGACCCCGAGATTCATTCCCATGGGCAAATGAGTATTTCTCCAAAGACGCCTCCCCCCCCCCCACCTTCTTTTTGTGAGTCCCCGATCTAAAAGAAAACATATATTTTCGGTGAATAAAAAATATCTTATTCTTACTTAACATCTCACTTTAATGTAAAATAAATATTGAATTCAGGGACAAAGCATTCTAATTACTGGCGACGCGCGCGTAAACAGTAACTGACTTTTTTTTTCTCCCCTAACTTGAAGTCACCGCTGACAGGAAAGACTGGCTGTTCATGTCACTGAGTGTCCTCAGGCTTGACATCTCCGAGGCACAGTTTGTCACCACCCGCGCTGATGTCTGATGGCTCACTGGCTGCCTTCTCGGCATCCTCGTTGCGGACTTGAGAAACGCTGGTTGATTCGACGCTGCTCTCTGATCCCGCCATCCTGGTAGCGGACAAGTGTTCTCCCTCTTCGCGATTACCGCTCAGTTCACCATCCACTTTGTGATCTACAGTCGGTCCACCGCAGACTCCGAAGTATGGTTCGGATGATGGCGTTTCCACTATTGAAGAATCCTCCTCACCGATATCATGATGCACTGAGACGAGCTGGATGTTTTCATGAAGCTTTTCATGCGAACGAAATCGTTTTGGAGCCATGGCTTCCGTTTCAATAACTTCTTTGGCATCATCGTCCAGATCGTTTTGGATATTTTTCGGCTGTTCCTTCTCATTGTCAAATTCTCCACCGTGGGTGACGAAGCTGGGAACATTTGAAATTATCGATGGGGATCTGCGAACGGGCGGTTGGTCTTCGTCGAGACATTTTTCGTGCCAATCGGCCTGAGCCAATTTGCGCGTTATTTCTGTGAAATCCGCGATGCCAGGGGACGATATCACTTTGAAATTTGTATTGCTAGCCTTTTTCTTCTTGAAAACGTGACATTCCATTTCGAGACCCCCTGTGCCGGTTCGGCGATCCCCTTTGACACGACTGCTCTCATCTTCATCTGATGCGGCATGGATGTGTGTCTGTACCGTTGCCGTAGACAAATATGAAGTAGTCGTACTGCTCTTATTGTCGTCTAGTGTCATGAAGGCGGCCTCGTTGGGTACGGACGAAACGGCACCTTCCCCCAATTCTTTTTCGAGCATGTTCCTAAGCTCTTCGAAATCTTCGTCGCTTTGCGCATCTGTATTGCAGCCTGAAGAACCGTCCGAACTGCATAGGATAGTATCCAGAACTTCATTGACAGGGTCCTGGGAGGGTTGGTTGATCATTCCGATTCCTTGAAGAATCATAAGACTGCTTGGTCCAGCACGCTGGTCGTTTTGTTGACCGAAATCGGCATTTGTATAGTTATTTTCCAAGGTTGTCTCAAACAACGATGACTCGGCGTTCTTGTCCGTGAAGCGATTCTCCAAGTGGTAGTCTTTTGCCGTCGTCACTACGTAGTTTTTTGACGATTCCTTTGGTTCCAAGTCGCCAGCGTGCACCATATCACTCCCTCTTCCAACGTTGTCTGATTCTCGACTGTCTGTTACGAAGGGAAACGGGCCAGTGTCGTATTCTCGACCTCGAGTCAGGTAAAAACCCGTCGAGCCTTGGTCAAACTCGAACAGATGTGGGAGCGGCTTCTGCCAAGACTTCCTTTTATTCGTACCACTACCAGCGCCGCCGCTACTCTTGCCTTTCGAGAGCAGAAGGATTTTCTTCAGCGGGTCCTCATCCTTGATAAATTTCGGCATCTTGTTTCAGGAAACAGCTTGCACCCCTAGAAAAACAAAGAATTAGCAGTTATCTACGAAAATCGGAATGAATTTCTAGTTGCCTCTCTGGATGGGATGGAACAGGGATGGATAGCAAGGCTGTTTCATCTCCTTGAAGTCGCTGTTGCCACCTTGGCTCAGTGGGCGTGCTTTTGGAGCTGCTGCGTGATGTCACTGCTCTGATACTTTTTTAGCACCTGGTGTACTAATGCGGCTTATTTCACATTTCAGTTATTTATTCCACTGTTTTAAGTGAATGATTACTTGGACTTACTGGCCAGTCCTGACGCGTGGGCCGACCAACGCCCGCGAAAGATATTTCCTGCAGAATTATCGATATCATTCTTCAGGAAGTTGAACACGTAATGAAACACGACAGGTACACGAGGTGCGGATCCAGGCCCATATATCGAGAACGGGGAATTTGTGGAAGTAAAGGACGCGTACAGTGAATAAACGTCCCGTACTTCACTGGATAGAACGCTTGTTTTTCATTGTCTAAGAGATAACTAAAAATTATTAGAAAGTTCAAAAGATAATTGAAATCATCTGCGTCAAGTTGCATTTCAATCAACCCAACTGAAATATGTATCCAAGAGAAATATTCTCAGTGAAGTCACCTCACATAAGCAAATGAAAATTTTTTTATTTTAAATGTTTAAATGGTTGAACGAAGTCAGCCAAAATAAGTATAAAGATACTCGTGACAATGATCGAAAATATAATTTTGGAAATAATTCACTAAAACGACCAGTACAGCGAATGCAAACCATCGTAATTAACAAGGTAGCGAAGATAGGATTTCTCAATTCTGTCAGAGCAGTGACGTCACTCATTACGTCAACTGGTACCAGTGATATCCGGAAAATAATTTTGAAGATTAATTTCACTCCTCTCCAAAATTTTAAGGGGTAGTTTTGTGAAAAGGGGGGGGGTGTTTTTTCCCATGAAAAAAAAGAGAAATAACGAAAAACACAAAACATAAAAACCCTTAAATTTGAAGGAGTGTTTTCACTCCTCAACCAAATTTGGAGGATCAAAATTGGTGCGTGAATCACGCATCCAGATACGTAATGGCGAACATTGGCTGGTACCTAGTTCGTCGCGTCATAAGACAGCCCTTACTCTATGTAGCCCTGAACTAAAACATCATACATATTATCACTAATGAAATAGTACTAGAATACAGCGAGAAGTGTCAAACAACCTCGATATTTACGCAATACAGGAATACCTGTATAATACAGGTTCTACGACATTACAGGAATGAATAACGATAGAAATAAATGGTACCTGTATAGATCTGGTATTTTGTAGAACAAAAGGAACACACACACTCGATCTAAAAAATTTCCGTCTTAAAAACCAAAATCACAGATCATTATCCAACACTAGGGTACATTGACTATCAAGGTAAAATAATAATGCAAAAAGTGACAATGGAATTTTTAAACAGACCGAACCAAAAACAGACTGTATTAAATGTAAAAAATTATTTCAAATATCTGTTTTCAAATGTTTTTAATGGTAATCGAATGGAAGTTTGGACGGATTAATAAAAAACATAGGTAATCAACGAATTGTCGTCCCAGGGTGCGATTTGCACCCTTAAACTTGTCGAAGAGTCGGATTTTTTTGACACAAAAGGGGACGGAAATAATTATAATTATCACCATTTAGGTAGCACCAAGTTAACAAAATACATGAAATGGATCTAGATCAGTATTTCCCAACCTGTGGGTCCGTGAGTACTCTGTAAAGGGTTAACAGAATCATTTTCATTTACTTACTACCATTGCATTTGACACACTTCGCGCTGCGGAATTGTAATTTTTCAATTTTTTATGATATGCAAATTGGAAAAAAAGCCCAATAATTTTTTTTTTATATTATGGGAGGGGGTGCATCGAAATTGACTTTCGGGCACTATAGGAAAGGGGGGGGGGGGTTGTCCGCGGATCATTAATCGACGCAACAGGAGGTCCGCGGTATAAGAAAGGTTGGGAAACGCTGATCTGTATTATGCAGCGAACATTCATTTTCGATTGAGAATGTAAAAACAACATAAATGTTCAACGCATTTCACCACCACATGGAAGAAAATCCTACTGCTAATACTTAACACGTAATTTTTACACATCCCCCTAGGGGAATTTCTGACGAATCGGTATATGTCGGAACGTGTTGTGTGAATGTATGTATATACATGGCCCTAACATATTATATGTTGCCAGACTTTTTTTTTTTTTTTTGCCTTGTTTCGTACTTGCTAGTGCTGCCATCTGTGTTCCATATTTTGAAGTAAAGATGGCGAACTTGGTGGTTTTTTTTTAAATATTTATTTTTTGCCATTTTAGTTTGTTGATATTGTTCACTAATAAGTAACTGTGCTCATTATTGTTAATTATAAACTTGCAATGTATCAACCAGTATGGGTCTCCAGACCCTTTGGCTGATTTTTTTTGTCTCGTCTTGTATTTTGTAATGGGAGATCGACTCAAATTCCAACCTCGAATTTGGAAAACCGCAGGAAACCAAATTCAGTCGGTCACCACTGTGCTGCCAACGGGGTTCAAACCTAAACGGGGGGGGGGGGGAGAAAATCATACGAAACATCGCGAAGAAAACCTTTCTTTCACACTTGCGTACGTCCTATCGTAGTCGACAGTAGAGAGGCGTGAGACATTTCATCTCAGGCATAGTGGATGTACTTCAAACCTCGTCTGAGCTGAAGACGACATACGTCACGCTTAAGCCGATACAGGCTTCATTCAGATTCGAAATGAAAAAATAAACAATGCATCTTCCCCCCAACACATCCTAAAGCAGGACGGTGAGGCTGGGATCTTTGATGCCCTCTCCCCTCAGGCCAGACTGTTTCGAATCGAATGAGCACGGTCATGATAAGGTTTAATCATAATAATGTCGCTCATCGGTGTACACAAATCGATTTGAAATGGAAAGACCAAATTTTAAAATAACAATAGTTTTGACTCACATCTATTGTTTGAAACAAAGCTAAACGAGGAAAGTCTTTGACGTTGATTATGCTTATAGGCGTACATATATCATAATATGTCTGGCTACATGTCTGGTTTTTTGCCCCTAATTTGTGATCTGCTTGGCACGAACTTTTTTTTTTATTGTGGTATAGACCAGTGGTTCCCAATTTTATATCCTCAGGGGAGGGTCACTGGTGAAAATCAAGTGAAAAAACACGCCCGCCGTACGATTCAAAAGGTCTTATACCAGGTTGATTACCAGGGCTGTCTTAAATAGATGGGGGGGGGGGGGTCTCTCAAACACTTTTTTGAAACCTAAATTTAAAGTCGTTTAAATTAAAAAGTCGGCATTCATAACTGCGCAATTTAGAGATGAAAGCTCCTTTGAAGTAAAAACAGTTTAGAATTTTTGAAAGAAATAATTTCATAATTAGGGATTTATATAGTTTCAGAATAGGTGTCATCACTAGTTTTGGAATAGGTGACATTAATAGTTCCACAATAAGTGACGTTAATAGTTTCAGAAATAATATATATAAATAACTTAAAAATTATTGAGAGAAATAAGTTTAGAATAGCTGATGAAAACAATTTTGAAATATATATTATAACAAATAATTTTAAAATTATTTAAAGTAATTTCAGAACTAATGCAAGAAAAAAAAACCAGTTAATGAAATAATATATCACAACTAATGCAGAAAATATATCACAAAATAATTTCAGGATTTGTGATGGATGTAAGAACACACGCGCACGCACGCACAATTCAGCATATTTTTAAAGAAAATTTAAAGATATTTAAAATATAATAATTTCAGAATGAGCGAACAAAAAAAAGTTCAGGATAAGTAAAAAAATAATTTCAGAAATAGTGAAAGAAATAATTTCGGAGTTAATGAAAAAAATATATATTTAAAAACGTGTGGTTTGCACTAAAAATTCTTATCATGGCTTAGATCTTTTATTTGATAAATTTAACGGAAAATTCAAATTTCACTGATACGTGGCGCTGTAGAAAAAATGGAACCATATATAAAACTACCATATTTTAACCCTTTCACCCGTTTTGAACTAGCCGGCCTGGAAAAGACAGCTAATATCGACATGTGATAGTTTCGTGTTAGAAAAATTCTCATGAACTTCAGTTATGCACTGTTTGTGTTGGAATTTTACGTGTTTCGTCTAATTTCTAGTTTGACCTGACACTTGTGTGAGTGAAATTTGAATTACTTTTTAATTTATCAAAAAACAACTCTAGGCCATGATGATGTGTATTTTGGTGTAAAGTTATATTTTCTTTTGTCAATTGGGTGATTTGTTATAATTCTTATATTATATTCATTATTATTATGTTATTATTATACAACCTCTGACAATAAAGTTCGGTGAATAGTCCTGTAACATTAACGTAGCTGAAAGTTACCTTACTGTCCTTCGAAATAGTCACCTCCCATTACTATACACCGCTGAGATCTCCTATACATGTCCTGGAAACTTTGCAAGAAGTCTTCTTTTGGGATGGAGTTCAAAAGCCTCATCACGTTTCGTTGAATGTCAGGAATATCGTCAAATCTCTTTCCTTTCAAAGCGAGTTTGAGTCGTGGGAATAGGAAGAGGTCTGGAGGATTGAAATCTGGCGAGTATAGTGGATGTTCAATTTGCACTACCCCCTTTTTCGCCAGGAACTGTTTGACGATATTGGCTGTGTGAGGGGGAGCATTGTCGTGAACAAGAAACCATGAACCTTGTTGTGCGTACTGAGGTCGTACCCTGCGCAGACGTTTCATGAAACGGGTCAAAATTTCAATGTACCTTGCAGCATTCATCGTCGTTCCCTCAGGTAGAAATTCCTTGTGGATAATGCTTTGACGGGGGTTGTCAGAAACACTTTCCCGGCCTTCTCTAAAACGGGCGAACCACTCGTACACACACACTTCATGGACAGTGTTTGATCTTCATAAACACGTACCAGCATCACGTGAGTTTCTTTCGGTGTCTTGCCAAGCTGAAAACAACAACAAAACTTTAAATTGATCTTTTGTTCGCTCATTTTCCTGTTCTCAGTTAAGAACCAACGCACTAAACAAGCACTTTGTAAAACAAGTCTTTCACAGAACACAAACGACGCTCAACTGAACAACGGTGGCGGCAGATGGTCAACACCTGCGCTACGCATGTGCAGCGTTTTGCTTCGCCAGTGTTGCCAGATCGGCCGTTCTGACTTCATTCACCGAACTTTATTGTCAGAAGCTGTATATGCAAAGGACATTTTGCCCACCTTGTACTTTTCTTAATTTATAAAAAAAAAACTGTAGGCATGATGAGTATTTTAGTGCAAACCAACTTTTTTTTTATGTCAATTGATTTGTTATAAATTTCAAAATGTGTCCAGGACTTGTCGTCCACTGTGTATTTTTGAGGGATCTCGGTTACACCTGCATCATTTAAGCCAGTGGAATAATGACAGAATCATTTTGCATAGTGCTACACATATCTCAGCGTTTCTCTTCTCATTTTGTAAAACGCACTGTACTTAGCATACATCAGGGGTGGCCAACAGTTGGCCAGCGAAGTAATTTTGTGCAGCCGGACAAGAAGAAAAAAAAACTATTATATTTTTGATATTAGTTTCGGTTGACGAAACAGTGGTTAATGTAGAAAAAAACATATATCTCTGATTTGACAAAAACAATGTGTAGTTTTAACACGCAAACACAAAACCTCCTTAAACACACAGGCAACATGACTGATTTGGAAAACCTACTGCGGGAGTTATGGCAATAGCAGATTTTCCTTGCTCAATCCAGAGGCCAGTGATGGTTATCTCGACGAGCAAAATTTCCCTTTCAAGAAAGGTGAAAAAGTTTTCTGAAATATAATATTTTCTTAATAATAATTATAATTTATAACTAATTAACTATTAATATTAACTATTAATTATAATTTATAACTTATAATTATTCATCGATAATTATTTATAATTAGTATATTTAATCGAATGAAGAGTTTAGTTAAAAATCCCGTCAAAATGCTTGTGGTCCCCGATGCCATAGAAAGCAATCATAGGCCTACTGGAAGCGGCATACATAATTAAACGTCAGAGCTTTGTACCTTGACGACATATAACACCTTCTTTTTGTTATTCAAAAAACATATTATAATTATTTGTTTATGATAAAAATTAGTTATAATGTATTTCAACAGCAATTTGTTTCAATGACAAAAATTACAGCATTGAAAACAAAAGACCAAAAAATAAAAATCTTTTTCTTTAAATTATTTTTTGTCCAAAAATTATATTTTCAAGAGTTCTGCCGATAGAGGGTTCTCACCTAATTCGAAATCCGTAGTAATTCCGAGTTTTCGTACGTCATGAAGGATGATTTGCATAATTATTGAATAGCAAATGGCAATCAGACAGAGCAGTTGATATCAGTTAAGAGAAAAGGTTCCCTTGATCAAATTCATGAAAGTTAGGAATTTTTACGGAATTCTATCTCTCGCTCAACTTTTAGAAAGCAGTGTACACAAGTCATTTTCTTCCGATTGTGGTGCCGAAATCTCAGCTGTGACGAATCAATTTCCATAGTGACGTGCATCTCAAATACAGCCAACACTTGTTATAACGACCACTACCGTTCTACAGAAAAAGGGTGTTATATATCGAATGTTTAGAAAACATAGCTTTTTAAAAGAACTCATTATTTGGATGGAATAAAAAATTATTTTATTCGTTTTGAAAAATGCAAACGGTTGCAAATTGCAATGAAAATGCATTGGTTGGAAAATAAAATTTTTATAATTGCATGTACGCACACTATTATGTACGAAATTCTTCAATATCAAAGGTCAATGTCAAACGCAGGGCTTAGATGCTTCGTCAGCCGGGGCAAACATACATTTTGGCGCTCCCATATAATGAGGTTAGATGGTGATATTGGTGAATCCTCTGGTTCGGCTCCCCTCCCCCAGTTTCGGCCTTGGTCAAACACACTGATTCATTTCTCTGCATTAAAAAAAAAAAGGCGGGGCAGAGTTGTGTTCGGACATCATTATATTGCATTAAATGGTGTATGTAGTGTATTGGATAGTATATTGGTTGCTGTATTGGATGAAAAAAAAAACATGGATTGAGTAGGGAAATTAATCGGGCTTGTCGTACCATTTGTTATAATGGAACGGTCGAAATACGTATGCTCATTATATAACAAGCTCCGACAGTATATATCCTTTTCAGATTCGAGAATTCATTTTGTGGAATTTTCAAAATGTTTTTGCATTTTTGATACTCAAAAAATATGCGTTAAAACATAAATGTCAACAAATCTTTATTTTTTTCAAATTTTCGATTTTTTTTGTGGAACAAATTTACTTCGCTAAAATTTTTTTCAGCCAAGATGATGTAGGGTAAAAAATTTTTTACCCTACATCAAAAATATTTTTTCCAAAGTTTTTTTTGCTAAAATCTCATTTTTCCCTGGAAGCCATTTAAAAAACTCCCGGAAATTCAACTTTGCTGAAAGAGCTTTCTTCTGATGAAAGCCCCCCCCCCCCCAAAAGTTCATATTCACCCATATTTCTAACTCAAACACTCTTTTAACTACTCTTAGTCAGTGCTTAACTCTCCGAGGCCAAAAGAAAAAATTCTATCGTGAGAAAAAGCAACCCACACACATTTTTGGCACCACGGTCTGAAAGGGATATTGCAATCACTTTTTTACACACACACAGTCGCCCGATAAAATTCATATACGTCCTGAATTTTTTTCGGAACTCCATCCTGCGCTCACCGTTTTGAAAGCAGTGTAAATAGTGGCAATTTTCATCAGACTGGTGTCAGAACTAGCGGAAGCAAAAAGGGGCAATTGCCCCTTCAAGTTTCAAGGGACGGGATGACGTTTTAAGAGGAATAAAGAACATTTGACAGTGGTAAGGGCGGCACGATCACGTTTGCCCCCCGCATGTGATCTTGTCCTTCCCCGAACGTCTGTATCAGGAATGCCTTGACCATAGTAGCAGTGTGACAAGTTGCTTCATCTTGCATAAACGTGACGGTAGAAAGCACATCTCTTTCACGAAAACATTGCACAACTTTCTCGCGCAGAAGCGTTAAATAACGCTGCGCATTCACCTTAGCCGTTTTCCACCCATTTACTGGGCACTGCGTTTCAAATAAGAAGGGTCCTATGATGAACGAACCTGTGAACCCACACCATACTGTCACTTTTGGGGAATGCAATGGTGTCTGCGTGTACTCACGTGGATTAGACGTCGTTCAGATGCGACAGTTGTGGGTATTAACGTAAAATTAGCTTCATCTGTCCACAAGATGTTAAAGACCCAGGTGGAGTTCTGTTCGATTATGGAGAAAGCCCACCTCGCAAATGCTTCTTCCTGTACGGTATCCGATGGTAAAAGTTCATAGCACGACTGCAATCTGTATGGGTACAGATAAAGGACTCTATGAAGAGTATTGCTTATCGAGCAAGCGTCTGGCAGCTTCACGAGCGAGCACTGCTGGTCCCTGCACCTGATTCGGACGCTAACGCTTCCATTTCGGCTGCAACACGCGGCGAACGTGCCTTCCAAAGCGTATTATTGATACGCTTTGGTGCCTTCCTTAAACATGATCGTCCGGCTATTACACGATCCTCCAGCGTTCCAGTTTTCTCAAACCGTTAAACGAGCTTTATGAGGCCAATCGCTGTTAAAGGCCCTTTTCCAATCCTCACATTCTTCTGAACTCGGAATTTACGCAAGTCAATGATCGTTGATTCCTGGTTCACGTAAAACAACTTCACCAACAAAGCTTTATCCTGCGCTCTCAGCATCCTTGTTCACATACACGGTTTACAACGGTGAACTGGTCGTGGATTAGGAGTGCCAGTTTTTACAACCGTCTCATTTGCATATTTCCACCGAAGTCGCTCGTACTAGTGCCATCTATCGGCAGTTTTTCGAGTTTTTTCCTTGTTTTAAATAAATTCCTGTGTCCTAGCGATGCTAACCCTGCAAACCGTTTTTTAATTCGGTTATTTTTCCGGTTTTTATTAATTTTCAAAATTTCCACGGACTTTTTGCCCACCTTGTATTTATCTTTACACACAAATAGCATCATGAAAACCAGTTTGGAATCCACTCATGGGGAATAACTAGACATCTCTTTTCCGTTCTTATTATCGCGCATAAATGTAATCGTATCTTCCTTTTTTGGCTGATTTCTGCTCATAGAAAACTGAAATGCATTTCGCTTAAAAAATTGAGAGGGTTAGAGTGACATTCGACGAGTAAATAATATTTCTACATAGGAAAGTTTTTTCACCATACTCTCAAAATCCTCTGAAACCAAAGTCCTAAATAGACAATGTTAATAGCTTCATAGAATATGATTTCAACATTTTCCCGCTTATAACAATATTCCACTCCACAGGACAACTATAGGTATTAATCGCTATGTACATAATATTTTTATTAGACAAAAAACTTGAAAATGTTAGCAAATATGTAGTCAGGTGAAGCCCATGAAATATCTAGATCTCGAGCCTCTTGAAACGTTTAAGCTAGCGGGTTCTTAACCTTTTTCCGCTGCCACCCAACATCACCTAGATCAGCTTCGTGACACACGCGATTGTTTGTTTTTCGAAATTAGAGAAATCAGTGACGAAGTAAGTGTTTTTATAACAGGACCCGTGGATTTGTGTGACTTATCTAGGAAACCCCTGCTAATCAAGTTTAGGTTGTGACCCAATAGCTCAAGAATACCCCCCCCCCTTTTTGGGTAGCTTTGTAGCAGATGAGTGGAGAATAGGTTGGGTTTCTGCGCCTGATGGGGGTGCTTTGGTCCTCAGTGGGAGACTTGACTGCTTTCCTGTATGCTCCCTATACTTTAGAGCAGTGTTTCCCAAAGTGTGTAATATCGCCGCCTGGTGAGTGATGGAATGGTCCGGGGGGGGGGGGGGTAGAAGCTACGAGCATAACATGGGATCCTATGAGTTCGTATGAGTCAGGGTGAGATGAGAATTAAAAATTTCTGGAGAAGGGGGGGGGCGAGGAACAAAAAGTTGGGAAAACTATGTATTAGAGGTTCCGTTGGAATATTAACGTGGGGATGTGTGTGGCTCTGAAGCTGAAGAAAGCCTGGTTGTTAGTGGATTTGTACGACCCATCTTGGAAGTCGCCCACTGCAACCCAAGTTTGGGTTGTAATCTATAGGTTAAGAATCTCTTGTCTGATCTGTGTTCAGTACATTTGATTCGAGGCGCGAAAGCGAGCCCAATTCCCCGTTAAATAATCTCCCCGCAGAGAGCAACAGACTTATAACGGTACAATTTTCATTCATTACACTTCACTCATAGTTCGAAATATAGATGACAGCGCTACAACAAGCATTGTATAGAAATAAACGTCACACGTTAGCTCTAATTATAGTAATTCTTTCGGAAAACACCGTAGAAAAACGGAAGCAAAAGTGACGAAAAATCGTCGTTATATAGTAGTTATATTTTACGGACGTTATAAGCAAGGTTCATTAATATTGTTCTCTACGTGAATCAACCGGAACCGCCAAATATTGACAAAAAAGACGGAATGTCGTTACAATTGAGTACTACCAAAATGAAAGAAACTGCAAACTCACGAGGGAGGAATGAAAAAATGAAATGGGGGGGGGGGGGTACTCAGAATAACTAGAATATGGTTTTTTTTTCACTTGCTCATTCCGGTTATGCTCTTGAAAACTTTGAGTATTTGTTGACAGGCTCTCACTCGACTTGTCTTGACTTGAGTGAAGACGAACATAAAACATGCACTTGACGTGATTTTTCAGGGCGACACTCGACCTAAATTTTAGATCTGTTCATAATGTCCCTTTCTATCAGCGTAACATGTATGACAATATAAGATAAATAAATATAGTGAGGTGGGGGGAAGGGGGGGGGAACTAATTCTAGAGTTCTTGTGATCTATACACTCCTCCAAAACAACTCCCACTCACTCTGGTGAAAAAAAGAATATTATTAAAATAAGAATGTTATAACTTTTTATACGGACACCCTGCCCTCAATAACCCAATTACGTACAAAGTTGTTGCCCTGTTTCTCCTGATGCCAACAAAAAACTTCCACGCTTCTAAGTGCAATATTCGCTGAGTTATTTAAATTTGAAAAACGGAGAAAATTTGGGGGGGGGGAAACGTTAAATCCGGGTAAATCGTTCTACCCGCATTTAACGCTGTTTCACTTTTCCTCCACTTTCCGAATTTTAATATCACAATGAATATTTACTTAGAAACGTGGAATGTTTTCGTTGGCATCAAGAAAACCAGGGTAACAACTTTGTAACTGGGGTCTGGAGCGCAGGTGTCCGTATAAAAAGTTAACATTCTTATTTTAATAACTATGCAACCCCTTACAACACGAGTTACATATCTGAATAGTGCATGTTTATTTGGATACTTTTTTTAACACTGGAAGTATGCCTCTAAGATCAACGGTTCGCCAGTAAAATGTCATACTCTCGGTTACCTATGCACCCTGTATATATGTATGCTACTGCCAAAGGCCGAAATTGGACAGTTCGCGAAGTGGCCGGCCAGTTCAGAAATTGCTAATTTCATTGTGAATTGACCCGGCCAATGTCTGAATTTCGGGTTTTGGACAGTCAATTTGCGAAGTGGCTGAAAATCTCTGGCCGAAGTCCGTTCAATTTCGTTGTGAATTGACCTGGCCAATGTCTAAATTTCGGGTTTTAGCCAGCCAATTTGTGAATTGGCTAAAAATCCCTGACTGAAGTTCGAAAGAAAAGGCATAATTTGGGGTCATCGCCATTTGACGTATTTTTTCACAATAATTATGTAAACGTTATCTATGGAAACCTCTCATATTGCAGTCACGATGCGGTAATCATTTTTTCTTCAAAATTTGACAGGAAAACTGTATGTCTACATGATTTTATGAATATAGTTTTTTCCTCTCAAATTTCTATTTTTCCCCCAGGCAGATAGAGCTAATCCGATACAGCTATTATATATAGACATGTATCACACCGGCGATTGAAAAAAAGTTTGGGGCCTAGTGGACCATCTTACATCAGTATATTGGCCGGGGGGGGGGGGAGATCTCCAGCCACTTTCCTATACATCCCTCTATAGAGATCCCTATAATTCGGGGCATCGCCATCTTGGCGTATATTTTTAGGATAATTGTGGCCATTTAGAATTATTGTTAGCTATGGCAACCCTAACGATCAAAGAAATCAGAATATCGACATCTTAGGGATTTGAAATATTATGAGCTACTTACCCCAGCCCAGCGAATATGATTCGCCATCCAGGGGTTCTCCGGAGAGAGTATTTATTTTCTCAATGTGATAAGGAATTTCATTCTGCCCCAGTGAGCAGCATCACATGTAAATGAAATTGAATTTACCAAAAAAGTAAAAACTAAACTATGATAAGTATTTTAGTGCAAACTGCATCTTTTTATGTCAATTGTTTGATTTCTTATTAATTTTTAAAATGTGTCCAGGACTTTTCGTCCAACCTGTATTTTTCAGAAATTATCCCCTCGGTGAAATTTATAAATGTTGCGAAATTCCAGCACATACTTCACTATTAAAAAGTAGCGCACATATTAATCATATTTGAAGGTGCAAAAGATTATTAATTAATTACTATTAATTATATATCTTATAAGTTATCCTTAAGATATTTCAACAAAAGTTTAATTTATGATGAAATTAAAACATTAAAAAATAAATTATTTAAATGATAATCATTTCCTTTGAAAAAAAAATCCCGTTTTTTTTTGTAGTTGAAAAAGGGCATTGCCAAAAGTTTTGCCGATAGAGAGCGCTCAACCCATTCAATATTCGCGATAATACCAAGTTTCTATACGTCATGAAGGATGATTTGTATATTTTATTGACTAGGGAATGGCAATCAGACACACACTCAACAACACGCACAGTATTTGATATCTGTGAATTGTAAAACAGTTTTGAGAAAAGGTTTCCTTCATAAAATTCAGGAATGTCTTGCACTTTTGCGGAATTCTATCTCGCCCACAACTTTTAAAAACCATTGAATACAAGTCATTTTTTTTCTGATTTGTGGTGCCGAAATCTCATCTGTGTTATTGTTTTAGCTGGCCGAAACAGTTGTTATAGTGACATATATACATCAACTATTTTTCTTCACAAAAGCAATCTCATATTGTGATAACAATTAAAACAAATACATCTGATAATGCACAAAGAATGAAAAATTACATAAAAATGCATTTGAAAGTGCCGAGAAAAGGAAAAAAGATCATAAAAATTGTGAAGATATGGATTTGAAAATACCGAAGTATGTGAATGTAATAAAAAAATATGTCTCAAATATTCTTCAATATGTCATAAAAGACGCGCACACAATACATATATTGGAAAATATCAATGAAAAAATATGCATTTGAAAATGAAGTTTCCCTAAAAACGATGAACATGCGCAAAAAAAATATATGCATGAAAAGAGAAATATGCACAAAAATGAAAAAAAAAAGCATATTAAAAGCACTGAAGTATGGTCTAACAAGAGGAAATAAAACTATGCAGTAAAACTAAAAAATAAGCGCGAAAAAGTGAATATACATGAATTAAGAAGTGCAAAAACTTCCATTTACGTGTGCCTAAAAATATGCTCTAAAACGAACAATACTCAACAGCAAATTACTTTCTTGAAAAAATATGCAATATGATAAAGAAATTTTATCAAATTTGAAGAATGGAAAAATAAAATTATTTTTGCAAACAAAAGTATGATATCATCAATAGAAAAAATGCTATAAATATGCACTTATTCTGAAATTTCGGTGATTTTATGCATTCGTATGTACAAACTATAAAAAGTGCTAAAATATGTATTTCCATATGCACTTATGCAATTTGCATATAACCAGAGTTCTACTTATCACATACAGTATTCGTGAAACAAACCTTTTTCTTTGTGAATTGAATTTTGATCCACAGCAATTTGCAGTTGCACTTCATTTCCTTCCCCCCCCCCCCCCACCTCCAACATTAGTGATTTCTCAGTGTGATTTCAATAATTAATGGAAACTTTGCTTGCCTTTTCCAACTTTTTTGGCAATAATTGGTGACCTCCCGTAATTTTTTTGGTGTGCATCCTTCGTCCTCGTCAGAAACTTTCCTGACGTGGGTGTACAACAGAAACGGCGACATGACAACAGAAAAAGATGGCTACTGCAGGGAGTTCCCACACCGACGGGGTTAGCGCACCAACCTCTCGGCGAGTATAAAAAAATTGGTTGCCGTTAGGAATCGGCAATAAATCGTAGGTCCCGGTCTCATTAGCCCTCGTGTGCAGAAAATGATCAAAATGATGAATAGTCAGCCAAGGTATATGCACCGTGTTGTGTGCTTTGTTAATTTTCTACCAGAGCATTTTTCGCGGACTGGATTAAACCACTTGGTTGGCCACATTTGGGTCGCTGACTGGAAGCTGTGCATCCGTGGTCAAGACGGAAACGAAACATGGAAGATGGTTAAAATGACATATTATGGGAAAATTTATTTGTCAGATGTACGGTGGTGCTACCTATTCGTGAATATTTTTTTTTTCAAGTTCGATAGATGACGAGCGCATGACCTGAAGTGTTTGTTGAAGTGTCATCCGAGTTTTGCGCCATTCGGACCACAGAATAACCCCCACAAAATCCTCTGAGTTGGTTAGTTTAATTTTGATAACCCTAATTAATTAATTATATTCCGTTCTCCATATGTGTAATTATTGATCACCATTGACCTTGTATCCCATAAATAATGACATAATCAATGACATAACATACTTTGTGTGTTGTTTTGTGGTCTTATTATGATGAAATAACATCTAGAAAGAAAGAAAGAGAGAGAGAGAGAGAGAGAGGAAGCGTGTAAAGAGAGAGATTAAGAACATCTGCCGATTGATTCATCGATTAACAAATGGTGACGATGATCGTTCGACAGATCTTTTCGTGATTTCCGAGCGAAAAGCAGCTGCTTATCTTCACGGTCAACGCTCAATTATATCACCCTTCGCATTCATCTTATTTCCACGGGTTAGATTCAATTAACGCCGGCACTTCCATTTGATATGAATTAGAAAACGTTTAATGGACTACTCAAATTGAAAAAGGCGCAGTGAATGGATAGAGATGGTTGAATAAAATGTATCTTCTAATAGTTGCGATGAGTAGGTCCACAAGGGGGGGGGGAAAGGGGGTTTGAGAACCGACTTTGGTTTTAAATGTTCCTTTTACATTACACGGTGCGCCAAAATGAGTGCTTGCCAAGGCTATCAAAACATCTAGTTGTGGCGCTTGCCACGCACACGAGGACCCGGCGGCTTAGGCCGCTGGAGCAACTATCTCAAAAATTTTTGAGAGGAAGCCCTCCTCTTTAGTGTACGACTACATATGTTAGAAGCAGTGTTCTTCATTCTTTTTCTTTACAGCTGAATGAATGAACGCCAGAACTTTGCGGACTTATCCCGTTGCCGAGATATCTTTTCCTGCTGAGCTTCGTGGCAGAGTCTGGAACAAAGTGTGCCTACCTAACAGTCTGAGTGCGTTTATTGTGCTGTGTCTGATTTTTCAGTGCTGCTATCTACATTTCAAATTGTGATTGAATGTTTGTAGCGTTATAGGCCTGTAGCCAAAGTCTTTTTACCACTGCCGACCGGTGAATGTAGCTGAACAATTTTGCTGACCGGTAGATATGTGGGAAATAATTTGCGGAGCAGTAGAAATGCGAGAAATGGTTTGAACATCGGCTAAAAATAAATAAATAGGAAAAAAAAAATAATTTGCGGACCGACAAAAATAAGTAAATTGAAGACATAAGAAATAAATAGGAAAAGTAATTTGTGCTGCAGACCGGCAAAAAATAAGTGAATGAGATAAATAATTGGCGGACCAGCAGAAAATGAATAAGAGGCAGAATTTTCAGAGGAGTTATTTATGATAATCTCCGGAACAGTGTCAAACGGCAAAAAACAAATAAATATAAATAATTTAGGAACAAAATAAAATAAATATTATTAGAAAAATAATTTTCGTACCGGCAAAAAATAAATAAATAGGAGAAATAATTCGTGGATGACAAAAAAAACCAATTAGTGGGAGAAATAATTGTCAAACGGAAAAAAATATGAATAAATAGGAAAAATTATTTGCGGACGAGACTAAAAACAATAAAGAACTGGAAGAAATAATTTTCGGATCGGCAAAAAATTAAATATGTAGTGAAAATAATTAGTGTCCGTCAAAATGTATAAATTTAATTCATGGGCCTCTGACGACTGAGACAGAAATTAAAACGAGTATAGAAACGGTGTAAAGTTTAATAAATCTGAAATTGTGTAGTGGCTATATGAACTGGTCGAAATGTTTCGTGGTCCTCGGACTAGCGGTTGAAGAACACTGGCGTGAAGCATTTGCTTACCAATGTTTCACTTATCTCCTTCTACTGTGCATAATTAATGTTTTACATTTTCTTGAATTACTTTACTCGTTCTTTCCCGCATTTGCTCATTACAGCTCTTTCTCCCCACTGAATGGCCCGTCACCTACCCCAGTGACGGACATATTCGGACATTTATTCATAATTGAAATTTTTATGCTTAGAAATTAAGTATGTGTTACATACTTTGAAGACTGCCGCGATTTCATTGCAAATGAGATCACGATATCCTTTACAACTGCGCTCAGAAAACATTTTCCTACGGTTATTTCAAGATGCATAAGCCTAAAAATTCAAAACGATCTTTCACCAGTCGTAGATCAACAAGATATACTCTACCACGAGATTTTTTTCAGTCTCACATCTGAAAATATTATGTGCTTTTGATGCATATTTATTGTTGGCGTCTCACTTTTTGCATATGCAAAATGTTTTAAACAAATTTCTATTCAAATTCTCACAACTATATTTTGCATGTGCAAAAAATTAAACACCGCTTACATGGAATTTTTTTGAAATACTGAAATTAAATTTTTTTTTCTATACTATCATATTTTATAATCTGTTTTGGGCTAGATTGAATCTCGTAGTGGGCGGTAGTTTGCCCATCATAGCCTACCTAAGTTGGGAAACACTAGTGGTTTTTGTCAAAGAAATCCTTCTCCACGCACTCCATCTTGATGACACGTTGGAATCCATTATGACATTCCATAAAGTTTAATCACGTGAAGTAGTCGACGATCGTGTGTCAAATTTATGGCTCACAAGTTTTTATTTTCGTCTCCCCTTGTCTCCAGAGTAGACGAAAATAATAAGCAAGAAGAGACATCGTCGAGACTATTTGCCATGTTAGCAAATACTGATGGCATAGCATATATATATATTCCAAATGTGACATATAAACCATAACTCACGAGATGACGTTCAGTTTTAGGCTTTCCATCTTCCTCCCTAGGGGAAAATAATGCACAGAAGGCGGATAAATGTTTTCGGGCTGGCCATCTGTTCTGTTTCAGAATCAGACAGCCGCTAACATAACAAGTCCAAAGAGTTGCTGTGTGAATAAACTTTAGACGGGATACATTTGGTTCCCCACCCTCCTGAATTTATCCATAAGACAACGAACTTTCATAAAGGAGGCGTGGATACTACTTGAAATGTATAGGAAGCGTGCGTACCCCTTGAAATGTGTGAGGAGTATTCCATATTCCTACAAAATCGATCCCATATTCCTGTATTATAGAACGGAAAAAATAATATTTGTGTGCGCACACTTTCGAATGTGCGTAGGAGTCTTACGTAACCAAAAGAAATACTTAGGAAACTATCCAACCCACCAAAATAATTTTCCATTGAAAAAATATGAATTTTCCTTTTTTTCATTGAAAAAAATATGAATTTTCATTTTTCATTGAAAAAAATATGAATTTTCATTTTTCATTGAATATAAATTTTCATTTTTCATGAATATAAATTTTCATTTTTCATTGAATATAAATTTTCATTTTTCGTTGAATACAAATTTTCGTTAATCCTGAAATTAGTTTTCCATTCACTATGAATTTTCATTAATGCTGACAATGTTTCTTTCAATAATTTTGAAGTTATTCCTTCAATAGTTATGAAATTTTTTCTTTCAATAGTTATGAAATTTTTTCTTTCAATAGTTATGAAATTTTTTCTTTCAATAGTTATGAAATTTTTTCTTTCAATAGTTATGAAATTTTTTCTTTCAATAGTTATGAAATTTTTTCTTTCAATAGTTATGAAATTTTTTCTTTCAATAGTTATGAAATTTTTTCTTTCAATAGTTATGAAATTTTTTCTTTCAATAGTTATGAAATTATTTTTGATTTGTTCCATTCCCTGGATGGAACCCATGATGATGAAAGGGTCCTGTATATTTCAATTGCCCCAAGACAAGTGAAACTCTAACCCGGGGGGTCCAGAGACTGGCCTTATTGATAAATGTTTTAATTATTTACCATTACAACAGCCTTATTCATAAATTGACTCAATCAGTCAGAAAGGGCGTTGCTCTTAAATGAAGATGGTTGTCGTTAATAGGAAAGGCGGCCATGAGAATAAACTGTGGTCTAAAGGGGGCCATGGGCGAAAAAAGGGTTAAAAAGACACTGCTCTGAGTTATAGATCCGTCATCGAAGAATTCCCACAAAAATGACCGATCTCACAGGCATGGGTGGAGATACAAGGGGAGGGGCAGCGTCAAAGGTGCAGTCGACTGATTTAACGTATATGTGTATATATGAATTGACATATCATCATCGTACCCCCCCCCCCAGACTTTTAAGTCTATCCCCGCCTATGCTCACATATAACACTCCAATACAGTAGACGCTGCTTATTAGAATCACGAAAAATGTTATCATTCGAGTATTGTTATCACTTTCGCCAACAACGAAATGGACTAATATCATAACATGGTGAAAAATTCACTGTGAAGACGATTTTATTTTACGAATTATTTTGAAGAAAAAAAAAAAAGTCGAAACTTTTTGCATATTTTGAAGCTAAAGATAAACCAGCAGGGTCGTCATTTCAACTTTTTCCAGGGGGGGGGGGCAAAGAGCATGTACTAAAGGTACGCATATATATATACTTGTATATCGCCTATATATACCATTTGTAGTGTATATTCAAACGCCGGGGGGGGGGGAGGCAACGGGCCCCCCCCTGCCCTCCCTAAATGACAGGCCTGTGAACCAGACTCGCTTTTCCCCCTCTTGTTATCAATTTGGGTGACTACGTCGAAAATCAAAAGGCTCCTTTATTTAGGAAAAATTTTCACATTCAGTTCGTAAAAATTTGTAGTGCTTCTTTTGCAAATTCTTCCCTGTAGTGAAGGTAAAAAAAAGGTATTTTTCTTGATCACATTCACAGTTTCTCGGCCGTAAGACTTTCACAAGGGAATCTATAGAACGTACCGTAAATATTATAAACGGTACCGTATTCAATCCATGGCGCGCGGGCCAAATGCAGCCCTCCGAGCTTTTTGCTGTGGCCCGAAGACCGTTTTTAGAAAATGGCTACTTTACATTCCAAAAACGATTTAATTCCAAAAAAAAAGAAAAAGAATTCGTTAGAGAGCTCTGGCCACTGAATTCTGTATATTAGACCTTTAGGCCGTCTACATAATTACAAGATGTACAAAAATGCTGATAAAATCCTAAATGAAAGTAATAATTTTAGAATTATCGGGACAAATTTCAGATTTAATAAAAGAAATAATTGGTTTAAAAATTAATTAATTAATTTAAAGAGAGAAACGAAATTATTTCAAAATATAAATCATCATCGTCATCAATCGTACATCAGTCCTAAGACTGGTTCGCCTCCATGTTGAGCGGCCGCCACTCATCTCTGTCTTGGACTTTGTTCTTTAGTTGGTTATAGCTGGTACATTCTGCGCCCTTTTGTAGCGTTGAGATCCGTCTCTCCGAAGAAACACGAAACTTCAAGCATTTCCATCTTCACTTCAGAAAATCGAAGGTAGATGGCAGCGCGAACACGAAACAAGCGCAGCTCAACAACATAAATACGTTAGGGCCACGCATACACTCAGAACACACATTCCAGCATGTGCCAATTCATTAGAAATTCCGTAGAGGAATGTGTACGAGGTGCATGCGTTGAGTCTCAACGGTTGAGATCCAGGTGATCTTGGGCCTTCCCCTGAGCCTTTTCACTTCTATCCTGCCTTCCATCACATCTCGTAGCAATCCGCCGTGAAGGAGGGCATGTGCCAACCAGTGTAAGCGTCTGTATTTAATCCTTTTCAGGATTTGGTGACTCTCTCCAACCTGTGTTAGTACTTGTGAAATTGACCTCTTCAGTGTCCACCTTATGCGCTCTATGCGCCTCCAGCACCACTTCCAATCGTTTCGCGTCTCTCTTGTTTATGGTGCGTGTCTCTGAACCGTATAGTGTGGTGGACCACACATATACCGTAATCAGGCGTTTTCGTAGTTTAATCGGTAATTTTTTTTGTACGTTAACAATCCTTGTTTAGCGCGGAATTCTTGTTTAGCAAGGGCGATTCTAGAACTTATGCCATTGCTGCAGTATCCATCTTCTGTGATCCAGCCCCCAAAGTATGTAAACGATGTTACTTGTTGTAGTTGTTGATCTTTGATTTTTGTCGTGAAGTGATGAGCTTTCTTGCCCATTGACATTGCTTTCGTTTTGCTGATATTTATTTCTCATCCCGTACTTCTGGACATCGTGGTGGTGAATCCTCGAGAGTAGTCTCGTAAATGTTGCCTGGCATCCTGCCAATTCAGCCAGGTCATCCGCAAACGTTACCGTTTTCACTATCCGGCCTCTATTCGGATACCAGCACTGCATTCATCAGTCTCATTTAAAATTATTTCTGAAAAGACCTTCAATAACCCTGGTGATAGGAGGCATGCTTGACCGTCCGAGTGGCGGGGTGGTAAGATGCGTATATCCCCATGAAGGTTGTCGTCACGGTCCCAGGTTCAAATCCAGAGGAGAGTATAAATAAGATATTTTCCCTAGTGAGCTTGGGGCGACCACCGATAAATGGCGCCTTCATTTCCTACCCAACTCATTAATGGCAGTAAATTGTAATAAAGCGATATGGCCAGGCTTGGTGAAGTAGTAGGCTTCCTTGTCGGAAGCCGCGACAGATGCGAGCTGGTTTGGTGTGTCCCCTTCTTCTAATCTTTTGAAAATAAATAAAAATTCAAATTTATATATAACGAAAGAAAATAATTGATAGCAAATAAAAGTATTCGGTGAATTTTTGGAGGAGGAGGGGGGGGGACCAACCCTGTTTAATAACCGAGAATACCACAGTATGACATGGTGGCCCGGGGGCTTCGTGGAAAGTTTAATTTAGCCCGCAATGTCTGAAAGGTTGAGGACTCCTGTTATCGGTCTACTCATTAGACAGTTACATTGAAACTCCTCACAATTTTTGAATTAAATTTATATCCAACATTGTAAAGAGTAGAATAAGAAGAAAATTATGATAAATTGAAATAAAAGTATAAATGTGATGATAATAATAAATTGCTATCTTGTAAATTACTCGGTAGGGTCATTTTAGTGCTAATTAAAGACAAAAAAAAAATCAATGTTATTGAAACAATTAGTTAGTACAAAATAAAATATCTAACCTGGTACTTTAAAGGGCCGTCAGAATATAAAAGGTTAAAATTATTTCAGCTTAAAATGGAAAAAATTCTGTTTTAGAACAATTGAAAACCAAACCAGGATGATTTAACATTTTGAAACCTGCTAAAAGGAAGAAAAAAAATTGAGTTGTCCCGTTTCCATACATTCTATTCCATCGAACGGGATATATGGTCATCGTCTTTAAAACTGAATTTTTTTCCGGATGTAATTATCAGTCGTTCATTGTTATCAGATACCCCCGAGTTCCTATGATAAAAAAAAAGTGGCGTACACCTTGTACTTCGAATCATTTCCTTTTAGCTCATATAAGTACACATAATCTAAAAATGTACATTATAGTGAAGGACACAACGAATGCCCTCAATTTCAACCTTGGATTCAAAGGATGAAAGAACAACAGCGGTCCAGGAAAAAAAAAAAAATCCGGTCTTTTTTTAACCACATGCTCGATCGGATCGATATCATGAAGGTCTGATTCTTTCAGTCTGAGTCTGACGTAAAAGCGCGAACACGCTCATAATACTGCGCGAAGTGACACTAAAACGTCTCTTCTTGACCTACATCATCGAGACACTATTATCATCATTATCATCTCTATTTACATATTGATATTTAATATCCGGTATATCGATTATTCTGTAAAAACATGTGAATCCCAATGGAAATACCCCACGGATGGCTTTACGTCTCCCTAAATGGATATTCATCCTGAAGCGCATGTTCTTCTTAGAGGTAAGCATTTATATATATATCAACATAATTACCCATAACAGATTTTATCAATGGTCATTTATGTTTCGAAATTGTGGAATCGGAACTACAGTTGTTTGAACAATTTTTTTAACCATAATTATTATAGTGATTATAAGCTATTTGATTCATATTTTATGAATTTGTTGACGAATTTACCTGTTAGTGTCCTCTATACTAGTTCGTTTCAATTTATACTTGTATATTATGAAGTTGAAGCTGGGATGCGGACGACTGTGACCGTTCGAAATACAGCGGATTCCCGATTATCTGTCACTCAAGGGGAATAATCGAAATCGTTGGATATAACCGCGAGGACATAATTATCAGACGGTTGTGATTTTTGTGTACAAATACAAACCTAACTTATAAACGACGACCTCAAACCTAATTTTTTTTATATGACATGAATGTCGCTCTCCACTTGTTAATACAAGATATACAGTTGACTGGATGTTGTGAAGATATTTATTATTTTAGATGTTAATTTTTTAAGGAAGGAAAAAACTCATCTCTGCCTCTACCGGGAGTCGAACCCGGGTCCCTCGATTGCCGGACGAGTGCTCTGACCACTAAGCTACAGAGGAGATAGAGATTTTCCTTCGCTAGAGCGTATATATGCCGAACGGAACCGTGCAATGGACGGTGAAACCGATCAGCTAATAGCTCATGGACGACGAGCCACCAGATGGCTATATATATGACATGAATGTCGCTCTCCACTTGTTAATACAAGATATACAGTTGAAATACAACTGTATACAACAGTTGTCAACTGTATATCTTGTACTAATTTTTTTTAATGAACTAAACCAAGTGACTCATTTACAGACCACTCGAGTGATTCACGGCACATTTACAAATAATTTAAGTGACCCGTAGTATATTCAAAGATCACTTGAGCGACTCGCGACACAGTTCCACATCACTTGAGTGGCCCACGGCACAAATTTTACCGTGCTCAAGCTGCCCGCGACACATCTCCACGTGACTTAAATAGCCCACAGCAGAGTTCCACTTACTTGAGAATTTCCATCACTTAAACGGCCCGTGGCGCAGTTCTACATCACTTTAGTTACACTCGGCACAGTTCCACGTCACTCAAGCGGCCCGCGGCAGATTTCTACATGACTTAAGTGACCCGCGGCGCATTCCCAGATCGCTCAATCGGCTCGTGACAAGTTTTCAAAACAGTTAAGTGGCAAGCACTCTTGTAAAGATTGAGTACCTTGTTATAAATATTATGAAGGCGGTCCCCACTGTATAGCAAACCTCGAATATAACGAGCGAAATTTTTCGTCCCTTCCCTCATCAGATGCAAAATATAGCGAACCTCCGTATAAGAGGAACAAAATTTTCTGTCCTCCTTTGAAGTTCGTTATAAAGAGTTATTAGAGGTTTTACATCGTAAATAACTATGCAGGTAGAAATAAAAGGAAAATACATTCAAACCCCGTTATAATGAATTTGAAGGGACTAAAAATTCGGTTTAAAAATTTCCGACCTAATAAGAAAACATACTATGGGATACGGATAAAATTTCTCTAGTTACGTCTGGTGGTTCGTTACAAGCCGGGTTCGCTATAACGGGGTTCGATTGCGGCAAAAATTTAAGAAAAAAAATCTGTAATAATGATTTATTTTGCCCACAAGTGTCATGAGAGTGTGTTGGATAATCGAAAGTCTAATAAATAAGGTTTTGATTTATAGTATAATGATTATATGCTCGGTATGTTTTATGTCTGGAGAGATGACATTTGAATAGACTGAACCAGTATATATCATTGATTGTCTTCTGAGACATGATCATGTCTCGTCAAGTTTTCTCATTGTGAAATTAATCGATGACTCACGGTAACAGCCGATTAAGGGCATACGTATATGAACTTGTGAGTCCCGTATGGAACCAGCTGCTCGGTAACGCCCTATCGTCAAAAATTGAAGCTCACGAGTTGTTGTTTCGACAGCATTACGCGTAGATTCAACATCGTTCTCTGTGTGTGTGTGTGTATGCTTTTCCCGCCTTAGGTTCATCTCTCCAACATGCACCAGTTCTTTTTTCCACATACACGTGAGTGTTATTTTGACCTTTCATTCCAGGTGTTACGCACACGTGTGAATAAACGATTCCCTCCCCCCCTCGTTCCAGAGGTTCTCAATCTGATGATCACACGGACGAGATAGATCATCACCAAACACATGCGAGAAAGTATAAAAACTGGGATTCTTGTCGAGGTTGAGGAGTTCCGTGCGAAGTTAATTTTACAGGCCTATGAAATATCTAGTGTATGTGGTTGCTGCTAGTTAGAGGCTCACAGAAACCAGACGTGGCCGCACTGGTCCCACGGGGCACCGCTCCGAGAAGGGCAATAAATCAAACGTTGAAAATGCGAAAAAAAAAGCTTTGTCGGCCGAAGAAACGTGGACATGGGGAAGCCGTCTTATTTGCGGCATGGGCACCAAAAATAGGTCCCTGATGTGTAGGGGATTTTCTCCTAAGTCGCCCTTGGACAGAAAGAACTGTGACGTTGGGATCCGGCAATTGACCTTATATATGCACTGGGTGCTTGAAGTTCCCGTGTACTCTGAGTAATTTTTCTCAATAACTACTCATTCGAACACAACCAAATTTTCAGGTTATCTTAACGAGACCATGGGAGGGAAATTTATGCAGTAAAAAATATTTCAATTTTTGACCAGCAGGTGAAAGAAGTGGCTCTTTGTTATTACATTTTCTTTTTTCCCATGGTCTATAAGGCGTATATGCCAAGTTTTGAATGGAATATGTCACTGGAATGGCCGCTACATAGGTATGAGTAGTTTCAGAATACTGACTGTGTGTGTGTGCTCGTGACGCTAAATTGGTCTGAGCAGTGTCAGTAGACAAACTGCTCAAACCTATGTGGCGCTGGTTCTGGTGGGCGTATTCTATTGAAACTCGGTATATACGTTATATGTGGACCACAAGGGGAAAAAAAAATCAATAAAGAGATAAAGAGCGTCACTTCATAACCTGGTGGTGAAAAACGAAATGTTTTTTACTGCATAAATATCTCTCTCTCCTATGGTCTCATTAAACCTCCAAGCGGCCATCACGAGATACCTCACCTCCAAAAAAATCCTCTTATTTTAGCATTACCAAGTCCAGATATTTTGTAAAGATGACCTTTAGTTTGCTGAAAATCGGACGAAAGCTTACTTCATTTAAAAATATATGGCATTTTGAGGGGGGAAGGATAGTTATTTCTAATTGCCGCTTAAAGGGTCAGATATCCTGAAAATCTGACTGCATTCGGGTAAGTTAGTTTTTGAGAAAGCTGTTCACAGTACGGGAACAATTATTATAAACACCATGTATATTTTCAGTTTTTTCAGCATTAATTTATCAATGTGGACAGAGACCCCACTAAGAGTCCTGACCGTATAGGATTTCAAAATCCTGACTTTAGGATGGAGGGCTGTTTGTATGTGTACACTTATCAATAACCTCTTCAAACATAAGAAAAAATTTTCTATTGAAAAAAAATTTTTTTTTTGAAGATTGATTTTTGTGTGTCAAAATGTTTTTTTAACCTTTTGCGGTCCAGATGTTTTTCAGGTCGTAACTTGAAAAAAGAATCGTCAAAACCATTTAAAATCATTAAAAATGAATGTACACGTCTGGAGTGAAGAGGATAAGATAATAGTGTTTCTTTTGATACGGGTATATGGAAGTGGCATTGTTAGACGCGTATCCAGCCTAATTAACGCTTTGCATTTTTTTCAATAAATTTACTTGCTTTTCCCCGTTACCAATTATTTTCCCCTCGTACTGGGGGAACGATCATATCGCACCTCGGAGGAAATGCAACACGTGTACCACAAGTTTGAAACCAGTCACATAGACAAGGCATTGACGAAGTGTCTAGATCAGAGTTTTTTTCCAACGTTTTAGTTCACGTGGAACCCTTAATAGTTATGAGATTGCTCTACGGAACCTAAAAAATTTTTGATTCCGCGGAACTCCTGAAATGTTATTGCGGAATCTTAGGGCTCCACGGAATATCAGGTGAAAACCTATTGTCTGGATCAGAGGCCTTCAACCTTTTTCCAGTCGCGAGCACTGTCTGTACCCATCATCAAAAAAGCACCCTTAAGGCAAGTTTAGCATGCAAATGCATGAAATCAAGATGATTTTAATCCTTGAAGGCAATTTGCACCAGGTATTTAATTCGAGCGTTGACCAAGTGCTCGCGAACACAAAATCGGACACGAGAATCGAGCACTTTGGGTATTTCAGAGAGCACCGTGATGCTCGCGAGCAATGAGTTGAAGATGCCTGGTCTAGATCGGGGGAGGATGTACAAACATTTCAGCCAGGAATGCGTCATATATAAAATAACAGTGTTCATTCTGAAAACAGCGCAGACATTATGACTCATCCACAACAAAAGTGCCTTATAATTTATAAGAAAATGGCATCATCAGCATAAATATCTTCTACAAAAAAGATAAAATTATTCATTTAAATTTTAAAAAAAATGAAAGAAATTTTTATGGAACCTCTTTGTTTTAATAGTAAATATCGCGAAGCTTCTCCGGATTCTCCGAGAGAATACGGTATTCTCTGCCTTTTTTCATCCAAGCCATATCTTAATTGAATCTCTGTTTACATGAAGGAATATTAATTAACTTTATTTTTTGTGGCGAATTGTTTTCCGTCGCCAAGCATTAAACATTCACAGAGAAGATAAAGACTTTCATTCAATTAAAGAAGACGTATAATTAAGGCAAGTAAAATTTTGAGATAAGATCGTTCTGGTAATTTTTTTTCCTATGAAAGCCGTATATTAGCTAGAAATTTACTCGTCCTCCTGGATATGCAAATACGATGCATGTCATATAGATTAAATATTTTAGAAATTATCTCAATTTCAGTATAAAATATGCGAAAATTTGGTACTATTTCAATATGTTACGGTAAATATGATAATAACCGGTTACTATGTATACTTACCTTTCAGATTTAACTTAAATACTTATACCGTATCTCTATCTGTATTTGTTTTTACTTCTATCTTAAGCCGGGAGTACACTATAAAAGTTTGATATTGAATTGTTGCATTTTTCAAGTTTTATAAACGTTTTTTTTCATAAAACATTGGAGCGAATGTAAACAGTAGACTTCGGCCGGTATTGCACTATAAAAGTTTGTTAAAAGTCCTTTTATAAAACTTGAAAAATGCCACCAATAAGGTCACAGATTGCATTTTCTAGAATGTAGCCAATAACCTTATTGGTTAGATTTTTCAAGTTTTATAAAAGGGATTTTATCAAACTTTTGCAGTGTAATACCGGCCCTGGTGGTCATTTTTTTCAAGTTTTGTAAATGATCTTTTATCAAACTTTTATAGTGTAAAATATAAAATTTGATTAAAGACGTTTTACAAAACAATAGCAATATGCCTATTGATTGTATTCGCACGAATGTAACCGAGTTATTGGTTCATTTTTCAAGCTTCATAAACGAACTTTTCTAAAACGTTAATAGTGCAATGCCGGCTTTCATCCATCGTCAGGTCTGTGAATTATTTCTTCCATTTTTTTTCATTTTCACCGGTCCGTCCTAAAATTGGCCAAATGTCAATTAATTAATTTTTTTCAGGTTTGAAAATTTCTTCTACTCAACTTAAAACTAGCCTTTCCTGTGCCCTAAGCAAGAATTTGCATTTATGCCCCTTCTGGCTCATTCTTTGGCCCAGAATGTTCCATTTAGCCCCAGTCTGGGCTCCCTCCAATTGGGCCCTGTGCGGGTGCACTCGTTGTACTTGCCTAGTCACGGCGCTGCTTCTGTTATTCATTTTTCTCCTATTTATTTATTTTTTGCTGGTTAGAAAATTATTTTGCCCATTCGTTTTTAGTCGGTCCGTAGTTTTTTTTTATTTCTGTTTTGCCGCCGCGGTCTCTGCCAATTGCTTCTACTATTTACATTTTGCATGTCCACAAAATGCTTCTATTTTTTTTTCCGGTTCGCAAATTATTTCTCCCATTTGTTCATTTACTTGCCGGTCTGCAAATTATTTACTACATGTACGTTTTCTCACATTTATTTCAATTTTTGGCCGGTCCGTAAATTATTTCCACTTATTTTTTCGCCTATTTGTGTATTTTTTTTCTGGTCCGCAAATTCCTCCAACTGTGTATTTTTTGCTGGTTCAAAAATTATTTTGCTCATACATTTTTTGGTGGTGCGCAAGTTGCTCCCACTATTTATTTTTTCTCCTGTTTATTTATTTTTTGGGGGCTTGATCGATTGCCCTCAAAATGGAAGAATTGATTGAATTTTTAACGTGTTCCCGCAACAGGTCGTTTGCCCTCAGTCTGATTTTCGTCATTGTAGGTGGTGGGGGGGGGGGGGGGAGTATGCGATTTTAGAACTTTTCAGGCATTTTATTTAAGTAATCATTTGTAAAATTTATGCGCAGTTTGGTTAACAAATTGTGAAAGTGATCAAAATATATTGATAGGTGTGCCAGAAAAAACGTTCTTATTAGCGTCCTCCGCTGTTAACATGAAACACTAATTTCTGAATTGATGCATATAGTAGAAAATGTTTCTCTCTTCTTTTTTTTTGCAGAAATTTATGTTATGTTTACGTCATCTACCGTTCTTTCTAATTTTACACGTATAAATTTTCGTCATGTTTTTCATTTTTCGATTGTTTTTTTTCATCCAAGAAATCAATTTCTCAATAATTTACGGAATAATTGGTTATTTTGATAAGTTGTGGCTACTTATAAAAAATCGCATACAGAGAAATATCAGTTAATACTATGTTTCTTCTGCCCCAATTATTAAAAACACCCGTCTTTCTAAAATTGAGGTGAGGGCAATTGATTCATCTTTTTCTGAAGACTAATTCATCGTGGGGGCAATCGACCAACACCCTTTTTTTTTTTTGGTCCGCAAATTCCTTCTACTACAGTAGAAATTGGTTAATTTGAATTTTGGATAATTCAAAATCCCCTTGACAGTTTTCTATCTAACTTAATGTTAAAATTTCTTGTTTAATTCGAACTTTTTTCGAATTTCTTTTTTGAATAATTCGAGAAGTTGGAGGGAAACAAAAAACCATGATTTGTTTGTGTTTGGAAAAATTCTACAAGAAGTCAGACTGCTTTTCTCGATCAAGTTGTTAAATAACAAATTTTTGGAGACTAATAAAAGTTTGAAAATTCTGTTTTTCCTTTATCCTTTTTTTGGATAATCAAAATTTAACATTGTTCAGCTGCATCGAAACTGTGTACTACTTAATGGACTGGAAGAATCGGAAACCATCGTGCACTGTATTCGTACTCTAACATTCAAGAATCAGAATCTTTTTGTCGTGATTTTGTATGGAGAAAATATCAGAAAGTTCAGATTACAATACGTTAATGAAAGTTGATTTCCTTGATAGCATAAGAAAATTTTGCGTATCATTCGATAACATTTTTATAACGGATGATCATGAACTATTTCTGTAAACCAGGTTTTAAACATGATCAAGAAATTATGCACTGATGCTGATTCCAGAACAGAGGAATAATGTAGTAGCTAAGATCAAATATATTATAATTATAAATTATTAAAATTTGGGAAAAAAGTTTCATAACTGATGATAACATTTTAGTAACTGATAATTATTATTAAATTTTCCAATTTCCGTCGGTCTGCTAAATATTTGAATTACTTTCACTGTTCCCGGTTGTAGAAAAAGATTGAAGAACACTATTCTCTATTATGATCTCGGATTGAATCCGGATAAGAGAGATGGAATCAAGATCGATCCACAGAAATAAATGACCTCCTAATCCTTTTTCTAACTGATATACAAAATAGACTAATGAGTCCGAACGAATAGCGGGGGGGGGGGATGTTCCTAGACCGTAAATCTCTCAGGAGTTATCTATCCATTCAGCCACTCCCACGCAGTAATAGCAGCTGAAATCAGTCCCAGTGACGTCATTTAAAGGTAATTGCGTTTTACCTTTTAGAGATAGAGGATCAATCTCAGTTGAAATATGATGATGGTGATGATGATTTACCATTTACCGACGACCACACGCATACAATGAAAGTTACTACACATTTGTAATGAAGCGGAACGCAACTAAATTAGAAACAAAATCTAATCAGTTTCAGAGAGGATTGTCAGGACTGGTTATGGTTTAACGTTTCCAGCATCAAATTTTCGGTATGAGTTTAATGCTTTAGTTCCAGTGGACTCTCACGATTTCATCCGTCTATCTTGTGGATCATACATGTTTAACCCATGACCCGCGGTCCAAATGTGGCCCGCGACCTCAAAACAGATTTTGTTACATTAAACTAAGCGGTGTATTTGCAAGATCACTTGTGTCCTGCGGCGCATTTTTATATCACTTAAATAACCGTCAAATCGAAAGATATCCGGCCACTTCGCCAAATGGCGATATTAGATTATTGTCCTCCACGAACTGGATATATATCTGTGGCAATTTATTTATAAAAAACATACATATTACGAAATGCATTATAATCATCACAAGTTTAAAATAATAATCTTAAGAACAAAATCAGTTGCAAGATCACAATCTACGTACACAATCGGAAATCAAACATATACTCGTATACCGCACATTAAATCTTAATTCGAATATAAAATCCTTGCATTTTGAAATCGATAATGGGGATCAGATGTAAAATTCATAATCATTTCATCATCATTTTCAATTTAAATCGTTCGATTTCTACGGCATTATACTCTTCCTTTGTGCCATCAGTCAGGCTTCTTTATAGATGATCACATTCTTTTTCTCTTTGAGAACGGCGAGGTGATGCAGTTTGTACTAGGTTGAAATTGCGTCTGTGGGATCACTTTGTCTTCATTGTCTTCTACCCATCTTATTATTTTCTTGACTTTATTCAATATACTTTTATTTTTAAAAATCTCTCTGATCCAGAGCGTGACATTTTCAACACGGGCATAGCTATGTGCTTTAAGATGCGCAGTTAATTTACATCATGTTAAATAGTGGATGGGAGTGGCGATTTCCCCACAAAACTTTTTATTTTTCACTTAAGTGAACCGCGGCACAGCTCCAGATCACTTATTTGACCCACAGCATATTTTACAGATCACCACCACAGCACAGTTCCAGTGCAATTAAGCTACCCGCGGTAAAGTTCCAGAGCACTTAAGTGACTCGTAGCATATTTATCGATCATCGCGGTACCGTTCCAGATCACTTAAGTGACTCGTAGCATATTTATCGATCATCGCGGTACCGTTCCAGATCACTTAAGCTACCCGAGACACAATTCCAGATCACTTAGGCCGGTATTCACCGACATGGTTTAAGCTATAGTCACAATTTTTTGATAACAGATCGACACGGATTGGTTAAATTCAGGTTTTCAACCAATGTATGTAGATCGCTTATCCAAAAATTGTGACTACAGTTTAAACCATGTCGGTGAATACGACCCTTAAGTGACTCGTAGAATATTTACAGATCATCGCTGAACAGTTCCAGAGCACATAAGTGACCCGCAGTGTATTTACAGATCACAGTGGCACAGTTCTAGAACACTTAAGTTACCCGCGGTACCGTTCCACAAAACTGCTGTGGCCCGTCGCGCATTTACAGATCACTTAAGTAATCTGCGGCACTCTTCCTGATCACTTGAGTGGCCCGCAACACGTTTACGAATCAGTGAAGTGGCCCGCAGTCTCCAACAGGTTGAACATTTTTAATGTAGATCAGTAATGGTAAAACTACAGCCGCGGACCAAACGTTGCCCTCATCTGATAGTATTTCATATACTGTATAAATGCTTTATAATGAATTATAATTGACTGGTCAGATTTTTTTTTTATGGGCCCGCTGCTGAAACGTTTTTTCATCACCGTGGTAGATGATTCCTGTTACGGGAGATGATAACGTCACAAAGTAACGTAATGCGTTTTTAAAAGGGTTGAAATTGAAAACTTAATGCTCATCGTATGTGGAATAGTTGCATTTCCACAACGAATTATAACTGCAAAAATTATGTCGAAGATATGTGCTTCCTTGGAGTCCCTCAAGGAAGTGTCCTTGGCTCCTTTTTCTCTTTTTTATCGATGAACTCGATTAGGGCATCGATGGGATTGTTAGCAAATTATTAGATGACGTGAAGCAAATGGGGGAGTCGTGAATCCAAGCGATAGGGAGATACTCAAGATGCCCGGATGCGTAACTAGTGTCACCGATTTGGCGATCCTCATTGAAGAGTGACTTAGGTTTTCTGAGCATTGTTCAGCGGTGGTGAAAAAATCGAATAGAATGTTCTGTTACATTCTTAAAGAGGTCTATCCACGTTTTCCTGAAGCCATTCTTCCGCTTTTTCCGAGGCTTGGTCCGTTCTGGACTGTAGTATGCCGTAAGGTTTTGGACCATTCTAAGTCGCAGGCAGTTTTTCTCTAATAGGGTTGTCAATAAATGTAATATCTTACCTCCAGGGGTCGTGAATTCTAACACAATTGACACTTTTAAAAAGAAGTGCAATAACATAGTGGGATAAATTGAGAAGCTATCCGTACTTAGATAGAGGCAACCATAATCTTTTTTATTTGCAGTGCATTATATATTATTAATTATTAGCTTTTCTTTCATAATACATGATTTTATATTAGGTTGCTGTATTTTGGTTATATTTGATATCCGTATTTTTTGTGAGCCTCTTTTTCAGCTACCTCAATGGGCAATTTAGCTATTGTGGTCTTTGTATTTGTATTAATTGAGCTGGATAGAGGGGCTCGTAACTGAACCCTGTGTAAATCTAAATGTAGAATAAGAAAGGACGGAGATATTTTCTGATTTGAATCCATCAATTTTCTCTCTCGGGAAAGAGTCCTCCTCATTATGAGGAAGGTACGGATTCGGATTCCCGTGGGGCTACGCGTCCATATATCAAGCTATGATACTATAATACGGCCCGATCTGTCATCAAACAAGTCCAGATTGCGTGTATGTACTGTTGGTAATCTTCCAGATGAGGGATACGATAACCTGCTAATGCCAGTTTTCGGAATCTAACTCCGCCTGCTTCAAAGAAGTGATTAATGATTGCCTGATGTAACATAAGATTTTGGCGTTGAAGGTCTAGGGATGCGTTTTATGGCCTTAAAGGGGTCAAAACTGACCTTCAATCCGGTCATTCCGACAACTTTTTAAAATTTTAAATTCAAAGATTTATGTCTTATTTTTTAAATACATCATCACGTGACATCATCGTGACACGTGAAGTTTGGAGCTAAATATTTTATTATGCAAAACGAATCTAATCCAAGATTGCATCTTTTCAGCCGGAATTCAAATGCCATTTTGTTCCAGAATGTCATGAATAATGAATTTTAAAAGGACACGCACTCTTGAGTGTTGTGCACGCGAAATATCTTTCCTCTCGTCATATGCTGTGAAAGCAAATTTCAGAACGTTTGCGCGAGCGTAAGGGACCATTCAAGTATTACGTAATCATCAAAGTTAGGGGGTGGGGAATGTTTAGATTATGATGATCACGTGGGTAACAAGTGTATGTAAATATAAAATTAGAAATACTCTTATATTCGCATTTACAATTTCTGGATATTAATGCTGAGAGGAATTCTGGAAAAAAAATTTCTTGGCTCCTCCAGGAATCGAACCCTGGTCCTCCTCATAAGCGGTTATACCGAGACCTCGAACGGGGGGGGGAGGGTGAATGTCAACCTTCACCCTTACGTCTCGCTATGCAGTGCGTTTCTCTCACTAAGAAGTTATGAAGGTGGTCCCTTAATAAGGCCCAGAAAATAGGTGGCCTTTCAATAGAAATGGAAAACCGCAAAGGAAAATTTTTTGGGTGAACAAAAGAAAAATTGGTCGAAGGAGACCTTTTGCAGAGGTTTCACAGCATAAGTTAAGGGGTCTCCTACTTATTTAACATGGTACTTTCTTATGTAGAAATGTTATTTATCATTGATTCATTTCAAATTTTATTTTTACCGCATGTTGTACATGCTGATTGATTGTACATGCCATTTCGTGCCAGTACAAAATGTTACATATCTCAAATAATTAACTTTTTTACAATTTTCAAATTAAAAACAGCTTGCGTGCATAATAAAGTAACATGTAATCAATGTGATTGAATAAAAAATGATTGAAAATAAAGGAAAAAACTGTTCAGTTCTCTTAAAATGACGAAAAATAGTTTCGAACCATTCATAAATACTTGGGCTATAAATTTTTTTTTCAATTTAAAATTTAATTTTGAGTAATATTCAGCCGATAAAATCTCAGTATTTTAGATCATTTTATGAACTGAACAGTTTTATTTGTTTGAATCATTTTTTATTCAATTACACTAATTTCATGCAATTTTATCATGCGCGCAAGATTTTTTTTAAATGCATTTTTTTGAAAATTTGTGAAAAAAGTAAGTATTGAAGATATGCAAAATTTTGTACTGTCATACAATAGCATACACAATCAAATACTGTATATGTGGTAAAAATATTAAATAAATAAATAATATTTCTGCATAAAAAAGTGCTTTTACCATGTTAAAGGGTATAAAACCCTTAAGAGCAGATTCTAACGGTATTTGAATGTGTTAAGCGCTCTTTCTATCGATAAAATTTTGAACTATTTTTTTTTTTTTTTTTTTTTTTTTTTTGCACCGAGAAAACATGATCATGATTATCATTCGCAAAATAGCTTTGTTCGCTTGATCTACTAATAATCTTTTAAAATGTTATGAGTTTTTAAAATATCTACAGAGTATTGGTTTTCATCATATTTACAAATATCTGCTGAAACATATTGAATGCTATTTATTACATAAACAACTAATAAAATAACAAATGTCTTTTGGGTTTTCCAATAAATTTAATTTTTAGTCACCATAAGGGTTGAACACAGCACCCATAGTGAAATTTGTATGGTAAATATGGACGTTACATTCTTATTAACGTTCTTACTTAATAGTAAGAACAATTGTTCAGGTATAAAGGGTGTCCCATAAATTCGTAAATAGTTTATAAATTGATAAAAATTTATATATTTCTGAATGCCACATTTGCGCAAATGTTATTCTCACGAAGGGGATTTTCTTTGGTTTAGAAAAAAAAATTGTTAAAATTTTAGTCTGTATAGAAGGTTCTGCACGAAAGCGAATATGTAAATAAGAGTCCCTTAACTTTCACTCTTACGTAGCGCTTGGCAAAATGCGATAAAATCATCAAAATAAATTACTGTATTCCCATTCGGAAAACAAAATAATGAAATCTTGACGCTATACGTGAATTAGAGTAGTCGGTTATTAATAAACATACACGAGTGCCGCCGCATTTCTCTATACAATACTGTAATTCGTACGATTATAGAATAAAGATTTCACCTCTCTCCGAAAGGACAATAATATTATTCACTGTGTGCCTCGCCTTCACATTGCTAGGTGCGTTATCGCTCTGTAACACTGGATTGAATTGTGTTGAAGACGATAAGTGATCGATTTAATGTCGAATCAAGAGCTAAAAAAATACACACAGGGGAGCTTTTATATTTATGGCGCGTATATAAGTGAATCAGAAAGCGTATCTACAACGGGTAAATTATATTCTGGGAACGTTCGCTCTCCAGATATCGATTTCACACAACTCTATAATGATCCATTATTAGCTGCAACTAGGCCGATTTGCTTGGATGTGTGACCAGTCTTCATAGAAGCTTCGTGAGAGCGAATTATCAAGAAATACATTGGTGCCTGAGAGGACGTTTCGAAACGACGAAGACAAATACCGTATTGATTAGGCAGCCAGTGGACATTACATATGTATGACCATGCTCTAGAATATTTTAAACGCTAATGACCCGAGAGGACGCAGATTGCAGATATGTTACGGTAAATGTGATAAATCGGTTATTATAAATAACCGGTTATTATGTGTACTTACCAAGCATTTTGGTAAGTTTGATAAATTTCCATAAATCTATCACTTTTACCGGTGATTAGGTATAGTACCCAAGCGTCGTTGGAAAATTTTATAAATTTCTCAAAATTGATCTCTTTTTCCGGCGATTATTCATAGTACACACGCGTCATTGGTAAATTTAATAAAATGCATAATTGCTTATCGTCCCGGTAAGTTTGATAAATTTATCACTTTTATCGGTGACTATACATAATGCCCAAAAAGCATACTTTCCTCCTATTTACCAGATCATGGACCGCCGCTCTGTCTCAAGGAAGAGATCAGGTGGTCTCGAAGAAGACCTGTGGGACGTGCTGAAAAAAATAACAAGCGTACGCGGTAATTTGATAAATACTTGAAATTTATCGCTTTTACTGGTGATTATGCACAGGGCCGTAACTAGGATTTTTTATTTTTTTCACCCAGGGAAAACATTTTGCCGCCCCTACAATTTTAAAATTCGATAATTCTATAACGGTGTTCTTTGTTCCCACCTAAAACTGCTACCCCCCTAAATTTTCCCACCCGGGGCAGTTGCCCCATGTAGTTACGGCCCTGATTGTGCATACTACCCAAATATAACAGGTGAATTTGATAAATGTGAAAAAAGAAATCCCAAATATGTCTTGGTAGTATTTTTGATGAATATTGCCGGACCGCGATATAAGGAACCCCCTATTCAAGGTTTTTCAAACGTTTCAAACAGAGAAGAGGTACAAGAAAAGGTTTCAGGTCCAAAATTCTGTGATTTGCTTTCACACAACGTACTCTATCTTTTTTTCTTGAACAAGAAAATTTCCCTTCGTAAGAATAACTATTTATAAACTTATGGGACACCTCGTAGGTCGCCACCTGATGGCATTGATGTCGTTTACGAGCCATAGCTGATTGATATCACTGCCTATCGGTACCTGCACACGGTACCGTTCAGCATACATATATGTATTTATTATATTATACATAATGACTTGTTATTATAATAAAAAAGTGTCGTTGGTAAATTTCATAAGTACTTGAAATTTATCGCCTTTATCTGAGATTATGTATAATACTCTAATGTAATTGGTGAATTTGTAAATATGAAAAAAAACCCCAAATGAGTCTAGTAGGCGTAATGAATGAACATAGTTAGACCCCAATATAATGATAGCAAATTGTACGAACGTACCCCGATATATTGATGCAATACATATATGGATTATCATGTACAATATATCATATAGTACGATTTATCATGCTTATCAACGACGCGATGCCAGGGTATTATGCATAATCATCGTTAAAAGTGATAATTTTTTAGTACTTATTAAATTTACCAACGACGCTTAGGTACTATAAATAATCTCTGGTTAAAAGTGATGAATTCACGGGAAATTTACCAAACTTTCCAAAATATTCAACGATTATGTATAAAATAACCGGATTTATTACATTTATCGTAGTCTATATACGCTGCAAAGAAGAAATCTCTCATTGCTTCTATAGCTTAGTGGTAGCGCCCTCACTCATACTACGAAAGCACCGTCATTAGAGTCCCAGCAAAAAACAGATGTGAATTACTGTTTTTACAGTAAGTAAACAGGTGAATAAGTGAATTTATTACTTCAAAAAATCATCATCTCTCCATAATAACCAGTTTCCTGCATATACCAAGCATTTAATAAATTTCAGTCGCATATGAATGAGCAAAGTTCTAACCAACTGATTTCTCGGTGAAGATATTTTATTTCATCGTTTCACTGACACACAAAGCCAGTAAGTCTCGGATTGTCGGTTATACATATCACAGATCTGTACAAAGCAGATTCGTCGGAATAGTCTTATAACCGGATTCTAGTATTGTTTTCTTTCCGATTTGCTGGAGATCTTTAGGTTGTCTGTAAGGCGTCGGTTCTAGACAAGTATCGGTACTCTAAGTTAATAAATTGACTAGGATAGGTGCAGGTTGTCTTGGGTAATTGGCACAAGCAAGCGTCTTCACCAGCTGATTTTAGTCTTTTTTTTTGGCACTTTACATCGTCTATTTCTTTCTACCTTCATCCTTAGCTCAAAGAACCTTAAGAAATTCTAAATTCGTGCAGTTTTTCTCTCTCATACCCTTTCTTCTTCTGTAATCAATCTGAAGCTGTTTTCCTGAAACTATCAACTATTCGTACTGCTGAGAGTTGTTGTTTTTATTACTTTTTTTTTTAAACTGATAGGTTTTGAGTTGTGTATTATTCGGTATATGGTAGACAAGATAGGGGAATGGTTGGTCTCGTGCAGGTAATTATCAGCTACCACCGCCAACCGAAGCAACCGGCACAATGAGTGGTTTCATGTTTTTCATGTGGTTCTGGCTGAGGTGTTGTTTCCTGAGGCGCTTCTTTTTTCTCGCTTGCCATCGCCACCACCACGTCGGTCTTAGGAACCTCTGGTTGTACTTTGACGTCTTGACCATCTTTCTTCTGTTCATCCAAGAGCTCCTGAAGTCTGGGGTCCTGGTGGAGATATATTCCGGTCGATCGAGTGATGATGGTCATCGGCATGCCCCCGTAAGGACCCTTGGCAGTTTCCATGGGCTGCGGATAACCCTGGAGGTTGTTTTTCTTGGGATCGGCAAACAGTTCGAAATTGGACTTTGTTTTCTGAAATTATGTCATCATCCACAATACAGACGGATTCGCTTATAACGACGACTTTTCATTCATAAAAAAGTTTTTCCCCTTTCGTGTTGCTTATTTCTATAAGCACATTACGAAGTTCACGTACAACGAATGTTTTCGCTGTTTTTTCCGACTTCGTTATAAGCGGATCCGACTACAATTAGAATTTTTTCAAATGATTTCCTCATGATACCTAAAAACTACTTGAACTATCCGATGGAAGTATTGTCATACTTGGTGTCAAATTAAAGTGCTCAATGGAACCCGTGGACCATGGCCCCCCACAAGGGCAAGGACCGGGACAAATCAATTTTTTTTCCACTATGAATTCGCTAGAGAGGGGTCCGTCAAAAATTTCAGCCAAGCGGCCCGGCTCCAGGAGGGGGGCATGCTGTGGGCAGCCATGTCATAAAGTGGTATTTGGAATGTTAAGATGGGATACACAGATTAAACATTTAATACAATGTACTGAGGTGTTTTAAGGCCTAAACACACTGACGTGACGTGATAATCACGTCACGTTAGCGTAATGTGTTTCAACTTTCAGACAGATGGGTCAACGAGCATCGAATTTAACGAGGGACACCAAATTAATGCAGAATTTTTTATTCTGTGAAATTATTCCTTTCATCAAATATGAGCTTTTAATAACTCTGAAATTATTTCTCTCACCACCAATTCTGGATTTTAGTTAAAATTTTTGTTCTTCTATTGTGAAATTCTGAAATTAATTCCATGAATTATGAAATTATTTCTCTCAATAAGTCTGAAATTATTTATAATAGAAATTACGTTCAAAAATCAATCAATCTCAGAAATTAATCCTGAGATTGAGCCTATTTCTTCCAATGATCCTGGAATTGTTTGTGTTTCAACAATTCTGAAATTAATTCTAAAAGTAATTCTGTGATGTTATTTCTCAATATTAATTATTAAATTATTTCTCAATATTAATTATTAAATTATTTCTCAATATTAATTATTAAATTATTTCTCAATATTAATTATTAAATTATTTCTTAAAATCCATTATGAAATTATTTCTTAAAATCCATTATGAAATTATTTCTTAAAATCCATTATGAAATTATTTCTTAAAATCCATTATGAAATTATTTCTTAAAATCCATTATGAAATTATTTCTTAAAATTAATTATAAAATTATCTCAACAATTAAGTGATTGTTCCCAAAAGTAATTACAATTTTTGTCTTTCAAGGATAATTATTTTCTCACGAGTTATATCAGAATCATTTTGGAAATAATCCAAAAATTATTTCTCTTTTATTACAGCAAATCCGTAGTTGTGTATACCTGCCGGGTGCTGCATTTCCCTCCCAAAATATATGAAATTATAAATGTATGAAGTGTGTGTGAAAAGAGAGAAATATAAAAAAAAAATTATGAAGGGGTGCGTAAATGCGTTTTTGTTCCACGAGTAGCCACTTTAACAATTTAAAAAAAAAAAAAAATATATATATATATATATGCGCATTTCAGTGTAAAGTAGCCATTTCCTCAAAATGGTCGGCGCCCACGGCAGTAAGCTCCGAGAGCCATGCGTTGAAGACCTCTCGGACTGTATTATTTACCCTAATCGGGGCTTTGAAACTTATTCTAAAAATTAGTTATTCCACTGCTCTCACTCTAATTCTGTCGGGATCTGAGACAATCACGCAAGTCATTTCTAGAATAGAATTTATTTATTCCACCTCCCATACCTCGTACGTATAGAATGAAAACGTGGCTTAAAACATGAGTGCACTAACTCTGGCGGCCCGCCAAGGACCTATATCCGTCCCGCGAAAGGGGTTCCATTAGAAAAGTATGAATACACACAATATACGATAAACACCTAGGCTGCGACCATATCTCCTAAATAAAAACACAGGAAATCGGGATCTATACGGGGCATCGCCTGTTACCCTGGAAAATTAGTCAAATACATACAAAGAAGGCCGACAATTACTGCCAATGACAGCTGTCACCGGCAGAGTTTACACCACAATCAGGATTGGAGATCGAACCACGAAAGGATTGGAGATCGAAACGGATTGGTTAAATTCAGGATTTTAACCATTCCGTATCGATCTCTAATTCTTTAACCTGCGATTGTAGTTTAAACTCTGTCGGTGAATACGACCGAGCAAGTAAAGTTACCAGCTATTTGTAAAATCACTGAAAAATCTCCAATGGTGGGAAGTAGAGAGCTACTGCGCAAAAAAGTCACAAAATAGGAACTTTTTTTTTATTCACCTAAAAACGTATATGTTTGACAAATATGTTGTACGATTATATTGATGAGGCTATATGTAATAAGTAATTGACATAAGTCATCGGCTATCGTAATAAGTCATATGAAAATAGTTTTAGTTATACATAGATTACTGTAAAGAAAATTTAAAAAAAGATCAAGTGAACCTTGTTGAAAATAAGGAGGAAACGGAACATTTTTTTGATGCTTATAAAATAAAAATAAAAGTTAGGATGACCAATACTAAGGTGATGTCCCGTAAAATACGGGTCATACGTTTCCTCTGCATGCGTAAGTTTTGCCCCGTGAAAGGTATTAAGATTTAAAAGGTTGTGCAACCCCCCCCCCCCCGGCTCAAAATATTAATCGATCTATAATGGTATAAAGTGGTATAAATAATACCTTCATTCTCAAGAAAGCGGTCTGCGATCGGGTCACGATCCTGTCAATACTGAGCCCCAGTGGGTAGCAATCGTGTTTTTTCCAGATATCGTCTTTACGAGGTGCCATTTCTGGAATTTGATGCGGAAAGAAAAATTCACAAATTATTAAAATAGGAATTTTTATACCACGAAAAGCTAAAGAAAAAGCATAACTGGATCATAAATTGCATTCAAATTTATGCTTATAGTCCAGAATGAATGAAGACTACAACCAGAACATACAAAACTCGGTTATAGCATCAGAGATTCAGCGAGATTTCGTCGTTAAAATCGAGGTTGATATTTTCAAGACCTTTCTCGACGAAAAATACAATTGGATGCAATCACATACTGTGCATGAAATTGTTGGTTCATTATTAATTTTTTTTAGGTGACCATATTCGATCAATGAGACTACGGGATCATTAATACGGAATACCGCCAATACTCGCCAAAAATGTAGTGAATTTTGCGGTTATATTGCCAACTGTATTGCTTATACAGCTTAAGAAATAATCCTTGGCGAGAAATCCAGTGCAACAGCAAGTCCGCAGTAAGTTAAAATGTATTTTCACGGAAAATGTCAGATGAATATTTATTTATATTAGTAATTATTGATATCGTAATATATAATTTATAAAATTATACAAATTATCTTCATATCGGAGCAGCAAACATGAAACAATTTTTTTTTTCCGACGTTAGCAATCCATAGAACAACAGACAAACATTCCTTCAATGTGATGAGCTATAATTCTAGGAATTTCTTGGGAAAACGCTATATATAAAAGCAGAAGCGATGGAAAATGTGTCTTTACATTCGAGGTCGTTGCGTTTTAAATGACGTTATATAAACAATGTTCATTAACATTATTTTCTATGAGAACTAGGCCGGAACGCGAGTTATTGTTGTTAAAGTGGAGGTATCATTACAACCGAGGTCGTTCTAACCGAGTTTTACTGTATAATTTTTCTAGATCCTTCCAAAGGCTTTCGTTATTTTATAATAAAATGGATAAATGCATTCGTAATAAATCTGTGTATAGTAATGCTCACCTTGAACAGGCGCCTAAACAGAATCAAAACCAGTCTCTATGCAGCCTGAATATCTCCTTACTACTGGAACCTGAATCTAAAACTGACTAATAGAATTTTTACCCTATACTGAAACACTACCAAATCTAAAACGACGTATACAATTATAAATTTTTTTTCTACGTTAAAATAAATATTATAATAGTTAATCATTGTTTACTGATGAGCTTTCTTATCATTGACTATTGTTGCCCGTGTGCAGAAAATTCACCACCACGCAATTCACCGAAAGGAAAATTTACCGTTAGAAAAATTCGCCGGCACGCAATTCATCGACACAGTGACATAATGAGTGAGTAAATGGATGAGCAGGTAAGTGAGCTAGTGAGTGATTGATCAAGTGGGCAGGGAGCTAGTGAGTGATTGATCAAGTGGGCAGGGAGCTAGTGAGTGATTTATCAAGTGGGCAGGGAGATAGTGAATGGGCAAATGAGTGAGTAGATGTGAGCGAGTGGGCCATTCATATGGTGACTCATAGGTTACCGACACACTCAATCACTCATACGATCACTGGCCCGCTCAGTCACTCACTCTCTCTGTGACTCCCCACTCACCGGTTCACTCATAGGGTCAATCAATCGCTCACGTACCCACTCACTTGGTCACTCATACCATCAATACACATCGCTCACTCAGTTGTTAACTCACCCACTCACTTGATCAATAATGCGGTTACTCATCCAATCATTTGATCACTCATGTGGTCACTCATTCAATCGCTCATACACTCGGTCACACTCTCTAGCTTTTCGCTAGCTCATTCAATCATTCACTCACTCATATATTCACACTCACTTGTTGAATCACTCGATCACTCACTAACCGGTGATGAACTATAAGTGAACTTATATTATCGGTGAATACTCCCACTCCCAGTGATGATCTTTCTGTCGGTGAATTAATTGTTGATGGTTTTTACCGGTGGTGAACTTTCCCATCGGTGAATTGTTTCATTGAATTGGCAAGGAATTTTCCGTAAATCATTATTGACCTGGTCACTGTTTTCGATGTCCATTCCAGGGCTTTAATGTCCCGATAACGTTAACTTTCCGAGATTTCTGTATTCTCAAAGATTTATTTAAATTCCGTAAAAAAAACCAATTTGAAAAAAAAACAAAGTTGTAAATATTTCATTCATTCTGAAACAGACGCACGGATTGATAGTATTTTTTTTATGCAAATGAGGAACCTCATTAATGAGAATCAAAATCTTGTTCCTCAAGGCGTTCCGTCCTTAAAAGAAATGCACACAATGGATTTTACTCTTAATTAACTATCCACGAAATCCGAATATTTTGTTATTCTGACGACAGAATAAGAGCTTTATTTGAATTTCCTCTTGAGAGAAAGAATTTCAATGTGTGACGGCGGAGACTTGATTCTTCTTTTCGTGAAATTTCTTCCGTGAAGAAAAATTTTTATAAGAACGATTCTCTCTTATAATCCTACTATTTGCTGAGAAAGTGGTTATAATAGTAGTATTTACAAAGAAGTTATTGAAGCCTTTCTTCGCTGAAGGCGAACAATTTTGTAATTGCAATCGGGAAAATGAAAGTTACGGAAATCAATATTATCCTCAGGTATCGTGTTTTATACACGAGTCATTGTAAATTTATCCGAGTTAATTAAGGATAAATATTGCATTTCCGTCGGTGGAATAGGAGATTAGAATTTCTGAACATTTTCTAAACGAATTAAATAACCTTAAACAAAACATGCCACTTGAAATTTACTTTGTTTTAATGGTGAATTTCATTAGCTTGTGCTAAATTCATATTTAGCTTCAAGAATGAATAGATTTTTTTCAGATAACTCCGTATAAAAATTGAGTACAAAAAATATGCATATACGAGGGTTGTTTGATAAGTAAGGTAAAAAACCTTTATCTTTTTTTTTGAAATTTTTTTTATTATTTTCACCTGATTTCTTCAAGCTCTACACACTCTTTTCAATGATGTTCAAGTTTCTTTCTTTATCCCGTCAGAAAAATATATTTTCTCTAACACTTCAAAAAAGTAATTTGCAGCTGTAATGACCTCTTCGCACTTGATGAACAATTTTTTTTTTCTCAACCAAACGGAACTTTCAATATCCGGAGCAGGATAAAGTCACGTAAGGCCAAATCTGTAGAATTTGGTGGATGAGAGATTGGTGCAAATCCTTACACATGCAATTTGGCAATCGCAATGGTGTATCAGATAGATGAGGAATTGGCTTGATGAGATATGGCTTTTTTTTTGAATGCCAATCTTGGTCGTTCAATCAGCAGTTGTTCCTTCAAATTTACCAGAAATATGGCATAATGTTTTCGAATTATTGTCTGACCCTTCTGGAAGTAGCCTATGCAGGGAATGCCTTGAGAATCTCCCAAAAAAATTGGCCTAATTTTTCCAGAAGACAAAATAACCTTTGCCTTGTTTGCTGCCGTTTCACATAGCTCCATCCACTGCTTCGACCGTTGTTTTGACTATGATGTATAGTGGCGAATACATATTTCACCCAGAGTCAAAAATCGACACCGAGAGAGTCTTCAGAGTTATGCGCCAGCATCGACAAATTTTCTTTTGAAATGTCTTTCACATTAGCTTTTGACCAATCGCTAGCAATCACGGAATCCATCTTGGACAAAGTTTTTTTTCATTTCCAATTTCTCATGGAAGAATATTGTGTTGAGGTACCCACATTATCTGCAATCTCACGCAGTTTCACTTTGCGATCTACCATGAAGATACCACGGACATTATCAATTATTTAAGGTGGTGGACTAAACCGGACATCCAGGACGCTCGTCTTCTCCGGTGGATGTGCTATCCGTTTAAATTGATTGAGATTCAGCTCATCCATGATTTTCATCTCAACCCATGTTCTCCATGAATGTTATTTTTCTAAAATGCTTAGTAACATGCATTTCAGTGGGGGTTAAACCAAGGGTGCTCAAACTTTGGGAGAGTGCGGCCACTTCGTTGGTTTAAAAACGCATTGCTTGTAACTCTTAAGTAATCTATCTGTAAATATTCCACTGGTCACTTAAGTTACCTGTATTGTGCCGCAGGTCACTTGAGTCATCTATAAATGTGCCGCGTGTGTTGTGGACCTGCACCGCGGGCCACTTATGTGCTCTGAGATTATTCCGCCGGTCACTTGAGTGATCTATGCATAGTGTGAATGTGTCGTGGGCTTCCAACTGGAGTGATCTGGAGCAATGATGTGCAACTGCACAGCACACAGTGCACTTAAGTGATCTGCAACTGTGTCGCGGGTCCCTTAAGCGATTTGAAAATGTGCCACTTGGTCCATTCTTATAAAATTATACATGAAGTCGCGGGCCACAGCAGATTACTACGAGGGCGACATTTGGCCCACGGGGAATAGGTTCAGTATTGGGTTAAGCATTCGCGTTTCTGGCAAAAATCAGATCCAACCAGCTCATGAACGCAAAAATTGAAAATTTGCACATTCAGTTCTTCTGGCATGACGGAGACGCGATGTAAGACAGTCTAAAATTCTGAAGAGAATATTTGAAAGAACTGTTACTGTATCGTGCTATGCAATTTTTAAAATCTTTTAGGAACAGAAAAGTAACTAGATATTCGTTCATTCTCCCCCCCCCCTCCCCACCCGTAATGTTATTCAAGTTTTCGCTGAAATCAAGTGTCTCTAATGTTGTATACTATGCGTGTGTGTATGTGTCATAACAGAAGCCTTGAACCTCTAAATCATTGGAAATACAAGATCCTTTGAAATCTTAAACTGGCGTTTTCCGGAGGGGGTACTAGTGACGTGTGGGGCCTTCGTTTCAAGTTTAACTGAAGAAAACGATTCCTTATAGTGACAGGACGGAAGTTGACTATCATTTTACTTTGATGACTGGTGACTCTTTCTTCCACACGTGGGTAAATTATCTCTTATAGCTTACACGGTTGACCTTGAATGACAAATCGAATGGTCGAGCAGTTATATCGTTTCGTTATACACTGCTATAACATTCACTGGTGTAACGAAAAGAAATATCTGGAGTTCAGCATATTATCTAAAGCTAGACTACCGAGATACCAAATATGACCGTGACTTCATTATATCGATACGTCGGAACTCTCAGGTTCGCAACTCCTTCCTGTCGGGAATCCCATAAGATAGAGTAGATGGGAGGCCTTATTCAAGGGGGTATGAAGAATACAAAATGTTTTTCGACGGATCGTTGGGATTTGTTATTACAGCAGGGGTCTTCAACGCAGGTTCCGTGGGCCACATTTGGCCCTCGGAGCTTTTTGTCGTGGCCAGCTCACCACTTTCAGAAAATGGTTGAAAACATTGAGAACCAAATAATTCTAGAAAAATTAAAGAAATAATTTCAGAATTAATTAAAAAAAGAAATCCTAGAACAAATGAAAGAAAAGATGAAAATTCAGATTTAATGGAAGAAAAAAATTTCCAGAATATTGATGAAAGAAGTAATTTTTGAATTTTTGAAGCAAATAATTTCAGAATTAGTGAAAAAACTATGTCAGAACAAATCAAAATTGGTAGTTAATAAAAGAAATAATTTCAGAATGAATATGTCTTCAATTATTTTTGTCCCTGTTTAACAAAATCCGATACTTGGGAGAGATGAGACTCCTCTCGGAGTAGAGACGGACCTGACTGACTGAAGACCTTTAATTCAGATAAAATACCTACTATACTACTGCTAAACCACACACGCACTCCTCGTCCATATTCCTCTGCGGAACTTCTAACGGATCGGTACGTTTTCGGAATGTGTGTGTACGTGTTGTGAACCTGACGTGAAGTTTGCTTCTCTGTAATGCTTGTTATATGTAGAGATGCCATCTCCCATCGATTTTTCTAACTATTATTGAAGTGCAACGATTGAATAATTGTACCGTTGTACGATTGTTGCTCTCTGTGGCGAGACTTGGATAAAATACCTACAGGTAGTGGAAGCTGGTGTGTGAAAATATTGTAGTTCAGCCCTTCCAGAGAAAAAAAAACGCACTTTATTTTTTTTTCTTCTCATTCAACAAAATTAGTATTTTTGCAAAATGAAATTCAAATAGAAATTTAAGATTTTTGAATTGGGTAAAAATAACTAGATATATATATTTATATATACATTTTTTCAAAATGAAGCGTCGAGATTTACACATATGACAATCTTCTAATCTTAATGTGTATTGAAAATATTTCCAAGCGTGTATAAAATTGTAACAAAAAGCGTGATTTATGTGACTGTGATTTATCCTTCGTATTCCCGAAGAACCCGGTGAGAAGGAAAACTTCGTTCGAAAAAGCAATATCTTGATCGTGTGTAACAATTTACTTTCCTGCCATTCGGGAAACAACTGATGTAGACATTGATGAAGTGATCCACTATTAAATACAGTCGAATACCGTTTTAACGAATACCGTTATAGCGAAATTCTCGTTTTAACGAACACTTTTCTAATCCCCATGATAAGTTTACATAGGGGCATTTTTAAATAACCTGGAATTCCTTTATAACGAAATTTCGTTATAACGAAGTGATTTCTACGGTTCCTTGGAGTTCGTTATAACGGGATTCGACTGTAATAAGGAAATATCTCATGCATTGTGTATACTGGCAGAATAAAACCCCTGAAAAATCTCTGTACAGGTTGTCCCAAGTTGTTTGCACAGAAGATATCTCTGAGTTTTACTTTAGAAACCTAGTTTCTGTTACTAAAAAGTTTTCAAATGACGTGCAAGTTTCTTAAAATGTCTGAAATTTTCCAAGGGGTCGTATATATTAAGAAAAAGAAGAAAAAATCAGTTTTTATATAGATCCTGTGCGCAAAAACTGCCAATTAGTGAATATAAATGCGGCTCTCAGATGCCATTTACAAACATTGCATATTTCAAAATGAAATTTCAACGAAAACTGTGTTTGACTCTCAAGTTTTCAGCACTTATCACCAATGATTAAGGGAGTGGCTCATTAATAGGAAAACATAAATTGAATTCAGTTGTACAAATTCTGTAATTGTCAAAAAATGTAATTGTCTTGCGAAAAAAAATGGTCGAGTTAATTTCATTTGTGCACAGTTCCTAAAAGTGACTATTTTTGAGCCTATCGAAACATGCTAACAGTGATAAGTCGCCAAATTATAGTGATTTTATATATTTAATATCTTGATGAATATTGCATTTAAAAAATCTGAATTTTTCTGTGAATGATTTTCCAGAGTGGGAACTACATTTTAATAATTGGGAGCTTCAGCACAAGGGGACTGCATAAAAAGTGAATTTCTTTATTTTTTATGTGTACGATCCCTAAAACAAATTTTTAGATTTCAAATACATGACCACACGTCATTTGAAAACTTTTTGTAACTGAAAGTATGTTCCTTAAGTCAACGGTTGCAGAGATATCTGCTGTGCAAACAATTTGACAACCCTGCATATCGATGTTTATATTACTAATAATTTTTACTTGGAATGTCTAGAGATAATTGCTTATACCAAAAATTTCTCTCTAGATAAATTTTTAAAATACTAATTCCAAAAAGCATGGAATATTATAGGTATAGTAATTAATATTGTATGTATAATGTACAGGGGGACTATAAATAAACTTTCCACCTAACACCAACTCCGCATTATTGCAATTTAATGTCATTATTGAGTTGGGTTGGAAATGAAGGCGCCATCTATCAGTGGTCACCTCAAAAACTCTTAAGTGAAAATATCTATATTCTTTCCCGGGTTTGAATTTGGCATCATGACGGCAACGTTTACGGTGGTGGACAACCATCTTACCAACATGCCACTCGGGCGCTTTACATTATAAATAAACTGACACTACTATAAAACTTAGTACATAAGATATATATATATATATGTACTATGGGGGAAAACAATGTTTCAATTAAAAATAGTTCAACATTTGATAATCAGGTGAAAAAGTGGCGCTTTCTTGTCGCAGTTACCTGTTTTCATGGTCCAAAAAAAAAAAAAACCAATATACTTTATCTAGTTTCAATAAAATACGTCGATCATAAAGGGTGCTACATAGGTAGGAATGTTACCAGTATAATTTAGCTGTGCCCGGGCGGTGTGGTGGTAAGATGCTTGTCTACCACCGTGAAGGTTGCTGTCACGGTCCTGGGTTCGAACCCGAGGGAGGATATAGATAAGATATTTTCCCTATCGAACTTGAGGCGACTACTGATAGACAGCGTGTTCATTTCCAACCCATCTCATTAATGTCAGTAAATTGCAATAAAGCGATATGGCCAGAGTTGGTTGTTTGGTGAAGTAGTATAATTTAGCTGAGGAAAAATACTCCTGCGATAAAAAGCGCTTCTTTTTCACCTGGTGGTAAAAAAGTGAACTATTTTTTTAATTGTTCAGAAAGTAGCATTATTTTCCCTATAGTCAATATATCCTTTATGCCAGGTTGGCATTGCTATCAAATACCACCACATTCTCAAACATTATCGAACATCACCAATATTGTCAAAACACCACCATCGGAATGTGGGCTACATACGTCTGACTAGTGCCAGGTTATTTATAACCACCCTGTATTGGGTGGTTATTTCCTTCACTGCTTCTTTATGAAGAAGTGAAGGAAAAAAGAATGATTGTGTAAACCATTGAAAAAAAAAATCGATCAACAACCGTATTTTCTCAATAGCACTACCGTACGAATCCGATAGCAAAAAATGCAGGAATTCAACCTAGCCAACCTTTGAAACCTATTGAATAGAAGCTCGGTTATAATAAAGAGATAGGGATGATGAAAAAAAAAAATTTCCCTCATGTGCATGTGTGTATCCGCCGGCTACTATACAATTTCCTGAAAACACGCTGCAATAGAATCGATCCTTGGCATCTCTTTCTCTTCAGGCAAAAACTCTCTTCCGTCTTCCTTAAACGACAGGTAAATAATATATTAACCGGATTCTCTCTATCTCTCTGTGCTTTTTCTCCCGAATTCTCTTCCTTCAAAAGAATACGAGGATAACAAGATTTTTCCCTTTTTTTACTCCTTTAATAGCTGATTTTTTCCCCAAAATATTTTTCATAAGAAACAGGATGCCCTGAAAGTTTTCTTTCTATTGAATGCGACGTTAAACACATTTTAATTTATGGAATTTATTTATACAGTATGCGAGAAAAGCATTATTCTCAAGTGAAAATCCTACCGTACTGCACTCATGTTGGGTTAGTGCAGTGTTTCCCAAATTGGTCAATATCGTCCCCTGGTGAGCGATAGAATGGTACAGGGGGGCGATAGAAGCTACGATTATAACATAGAATCTTGTGGGTTCGTTGAGTTGGGGGGCGATGAGAGAAAAAAATTTATACAAATACAACGCCACAACAATCGAAATGCCCAACGAGGTTTCAGAGAAAAAGATGCCAATAACAAATATGGATGTCATTATATTTCAAAAATGCAGCAACCCAATTAAAAATGACAAACAATATATATACATGATGAAATATTATATAATGCCCATAAAGAATACTTATGGTTGTCTGGTTCTAAGTATGGATAGCTTATCGATTTACCCCAACATGTTTACCTTATTTCTTTTTAAACGTGTCAATTGTGCTAGAATTTACTACCTCCGGGGGTAAGCTATTAAATTTATTAACAACCCTATAGAGAAAAATTTCCTGCGACACCATAACCTCGCATTGTTTCTTACCAATCGATACTGGTGTCCGCTTGTAAAAGCAGTCGATTGACGGTGTACTAATAGTTCAACTCTTTCTAAAGAACGGGACGATGAAACAAAAAGTTTGGGAAACTAGAGGTTAGTGTATACAGAAGCACTATATTTTTCCCTGTAAATTGTACAAATAGTGAAAAAATTATATAATTATGTACATTATATACTACAGTTGACGCTGCTTATTATAACCAAGAATAATGTTATCATTCAGGTATTGTTATCACTTTTGTAAAAAATGCAACAAATCTATATCATAACATGGGGAAAAAAAAAATGTTATCACGGAAAATGTTATCTTTTTTTTCTTTCCATCGAAAGTTTTTGTTGACAAACATTTCCATACTTAATTTCGTAATCCATCCCCAGTATTCGCTGCGAACCATGTACGTGTGGAGCTGCTTTTGCAACGGCCTTCCTATAATGAAGGCGAATGTATGACAAAAAACAAAACTTTTTTTCCTTCAGAACTTTATCAGTTTCCTTCAGTTGACCAGATTCAAATTCATTTTTGCGAGAGACTTTCTCGAGGAAATGTACCGAACGTGCTACATACATCATAAAAAGTATGAGTATGTTAATGCGAGAAGTGATCCTGGTCCATGGTCGGTATTCACTGTCGACGTCAATGTTAACACAAGATATGCAGGAAACTTGTTGCAATGCAGAGATGATTTTTCGAAAGAAAAGTACGTTTCCTTTACCATACCCAGAACTACAGTCCTCTCCAAGGAAGAAATTTCTCATTGTTTCTATACCGTAGTGATAGTGCCCTCACTCGGACTGCAAGAAGGCTGTGGTTCGAGATGGGTCTCCAAAAAACCACCATCTCTACATATCAAACAGTTTTATATATATATCTTGTACTGTATCACGTGACGGAGGTTCGTCATTTCTTCGTACTGGACACTATTTAGTTCCTTCCTGTAAAAAATTTTTAAACTCGTGCAAAACCAATTTTAATGGTACAGTATAATATAAATCGTAGAATGATTTTTTTTCTCTTAATTTGAATACAAGCTCATATAGAATGCTGTCCGACAATCACTGTCGGTTTCGACTTATTTTAGAGCAGTTGAATCAGATTTCTTTTCGTACGTTTTATGCTCGTTAATCGAATATTTGTTTACAAAAGTTGGTGCATTTTCAAAAAATATTTTTTTCCCACTTATAACTAGGATTTATCGTATACATATATCGTCCAGATACCACTGCACTAAAGACGAGAAAAATCACGATTCCCGTAATTCTTTAATAGCATATACAAGGTCTCCTGTATGTCCTGATTCGGCTTTCATGATGGTTTTAATTTGAAAGGAATAAAAATGCCCGAAATATGTGCGGGAATCACTCGGTACCAGTTTCATGAGTTAAAATGCAGTGTCATAAAATAAACAATTTGAATTTTTATACGTCCTCCCTGTCTTGTATCTCCTAATTGGGAAGTTGTGGACCTGTCTCTTCTGAGACTAGCAAAAAAAAAGTTCCACTTTTCTAAGTGCAATATTTCTTGGGATATTTAATTCAAAAATCTGAGAAAAATATTTAATTCGAAAATCTTGGGGCAAAACATCAAAAAATAACACGGAAAATGTTTTTTTACCGTCATTTGCGCTGTTTTTTCCTAACTCCCCCTTTTTTTGAATTCAAATATCTCAGTAAATATCGAACTTTGTTGGCCTCAGGAGAGACAGGGCAACAACTATCGAATTTTTGAGGATAGGGTGTCCATACAAAAAGTTATTTTTTTTTTAAATTAAATAACTATACAACCACTTGTAACATAAATGTCATATCTGAGACCTACATGTTATTTGGATATTTTTCTTAATTGGAAGTGCGCCTAAAGATGAACGGTTCGCCAGTAAAATGTGGCAAGGGGAGTTATGGAGTCACCCACAAATTTTGAATCATGGTTATCCAAGACTATATTAAAATTTCCAGCTAATATATCTATTAATGTTAACACATTTTTTAAGACAAAACCTAAAATAATAAGTTTGATGAATGAGAGATGTATTTTGAGATAAAATACGCTTCTCTCTATGACGATTTTTTACATAATTATGCGCCCAATCCTTTTTTATTGTAAAAAACCAGTCCCGATTAAATTGATGCGGAATTAGTTTTTTCTAATTTGAAACCCCGAATAAAAACAAAACTTATTCCATTAAAGCTTGAAGGAATTCAACACATTTGAAATGATAGATGAACCAGACACTACACAATTCCTAACTCAAATATCGCAATAACAATAATTATTTAAGCCTCGTCATCACACTTGAATAGAATCTTATCACGTTTATGAACGTCCCAGTTACAGTAGCGTAATCATTAAAAAATAAGTGGTTTATAATATCAATCATTAAACTGTAATAATACGTATATTATTAAATGCATAGTATTATAATAATAATACGTATATGTTATTTAATGTGATATAATCCGATTATTAAAAGATATTCATGATTGACGGCATCCGGACTGATAAATCACATTGAATAGCGAAGGTGATGGACGAGAAATCCAACACTTAAGTGAATTAGATTGATGTGCGCCATATATTCAAATGTGACCGATATTCATTTTATTTATAAACTTGGGAAACTCTCCCATATATTATATAATCTATCATAATAGATAGAAGCTATACGAAAGTGGCTTTCATCTGATAACAGATAATTGGAACTTTTCTCCTCTGATTTTAAATCATAGGCCTATTTCTACATCATGCTGAAGATTGACTAAACATTTTCAGACAGAAGAGTAACATAAACACTTCGATGCCATTGCATAATAGATTTCTATAATGCATCATTTTAGAAATAAATGGTTTTTATGGCACATTTTTCAAAGAAATTAATATAATTAAAGCTCAGAGCATTAAGGAATAGTTTATGATTTATTAGAAGATTTATTATACAGGGTGCATAGTAACGGGGCGTATGGTATTTTGACTACTATTATTGAACCACATATGCACCTTCGTATATATTCCTCTGCGGAACTTCTACCGAATTAATGCACGTTGGAATGTTTGAACGTGTTGTGAACCTGACGTGAAGTTCGTTTTTGTGTAATGCTTGTTATGTATAGTGCCGCCATCTGCCATCAGTTTTTCTAACTATGAGTTAAGCGTAATGATTGAATAATTGTACTGTTGTAGGCCTGTTACTCTCTGTGGCGAGACTTTTTAAGGGGGAGATCGGTGGTATTTTGACTGGTGAACCGTTGGTCCTAGAGGAATACTTCCAATTAGAAAAAAGTATCGAAATAACGTGTGGGACTCAGCTACATCATTCATGCTGCAAGGAGGTGTACAGTTATTTAAAAATAATAATAATATACCGTCCCCGTGTGCTCCAAAAAAACCAATTAGAAAGTTGCTCTTTTGATGCGGAAAAAAAATTCCATGTTTCCAAGTGCGATATTCACTGAGATATTCGAATTCGAAAAACGGACGAACTTGGGATTAAAACAGTGATAAATGCGGGTAAAACGGTTTTCCTACATTTTACATTGTTTTTTTCGAATTCAAATACTGTATCTCAGTGTAGCCTATATTCTCAGCACTTTGAAACTTAAAATTTTACTTTGTTGGCATTAGAAGAGACAGGGAAAAAACTTTCTTTTTGGGTTTTTGGGCCCAAGGGGACGGTATAAAAAGTTGCCTTTTTTATTTTAATAACTATACAACCCCATGCAACATGAACGGCATACCTGAGTACTGCACGTGATTAAGGTACGTTTTCTAATTACAAGTTTACATCTGGGATCAACGGTTCACCTGTAAAACGCCATACTCCCCGTTTCCTATGCACCCTGTATGTTACATGCATTAACTTGCTCATTAATATGATCCGTATACGTTTAAAGATAAGTAGCAAGTTAAGGAGTAGTAGTATACACTGAGCTCACGACACGGCGGCCGTTTTATGTTAGCGGATGCATCCATATCAACAATAATGTAAGTTAGCAGAATCCGTTTTCATTAGCTGAGGAGGAGAAACTTCGAAAAAATCTTCGTAATTCGAGGAGTTCTTTCGACGAAATATGACTGTATTTTACATACTTGAAAGGTCTTGATCACTTCAAACTCTGTTGTAAGGACGGCTCAATCATAACGACAAAATTTTGCGTCATCTTCAATAAATAAATACTTTAACTAAATTTTTTTCTTTCTGTACAAAAAAAGAAATCCTCTTCGTGAGAGTAACTATTTCGCAAACCACATTCAAATGTGTACCAGTTCCTTCAATATTTATGAATTTTTAAATGACTGTATGTTTACGAATTTATGGCACACTCTGTAAAAAAGAAGAAAGTTGTAATTTATATCTTTCCACATATAATGTCATTATGTATGGGGAAAAATTTTCTAAACAGTTGTATCGGCAAATCGGTGAAAAAAAAACAAACTTCCGTTCATAAGATTACAATGAAGCTTCGTGACGTTTCGCGCTATGTATGTATCTATCCCCCCCTTCCCAAACTTCAAGTTAATTATCTGGCTGCTTCAGCTTTCAAAAATGCTTAATTAAAGCTGTGGAATTTTTTCGATGTACTTTTTATGGGCCCATAATTAATTTTAAAACAACCTAAACTGTATGAATTGATGCAGTTGAATATCAGAAGATAATACGAAGACATTAATTTTTCATGCTTGAGAAGATATAAATAAAAAGTTGAAATCAATGTTATTACATGAATACCCAACTCAAAAGTAGGTCCGGCTAATTACTTCATATTCAATCTCCTGGGCTTAGTATACCTCTAAGCAAACACAATATTTCAGAAATCGGGAATTCTATACAATTTTTAAAATTATTGATGTGGCGGAAAACCCCACCAAATTTCAGCATTTCTACAGTAAAATCGGCAATTTTAACACTGATTTCTATTAGGATCACCCTTTTCCTGACCCTCAAAGCGATGCTGATGATGATTATGACGTCTATTCAAAAAGCCTCACTACTGAGAGTATTGAAATGTAATTGTATTGAATAGTAGTATTGTGTAGTATTGAAAGTATTGGCAAACCATTATAAAGGCATAAACTATTATACATATACATATACTAACAGGATTAAAGAAGTGACAAACCATTGTAAAGGCATATACACGTCTGAAACGCATTGCTAGGGAACCACGGTAACCAAAGTAAACGTTCGGAAAGTGATTGTCGAGGCCTAAAAACCATTGTTGCCGGACAGTTTTTTGCCCATTTGGGGCATTTGCCCTGGGCTGACGAAATTTTAAAGTAGCCTATCGTTCAAGTCGGGTCCCATTTGGTATATATGCAAAATTTGGCGACGATCGATCTAAAATTGTAGATTTGTATAGAGAACATAGACACACACACAGACAGACAGACAGAAAATAAATTTTTTATATATAGATAGATTTGAATAAGAAGGAAAAAAAAAGCGCAATCAATATAATCAAAGAATTTATTTATTTAAATAAATCCGTCTATAAACACGACAAAAAATATTAATTCCAACCTTAGTAGTTTACAAAGATAACAAATAACTTGAACAATTCCATTGTAATAGTTTTGTTTTTTAATTCAGATTTCATTCCTAAGAAATAGTAAACACGAGCCAATCTTATTAAATGAGAAACTTTTCTCCAGTGTTATTGATATTTGTTCAAGGGAAAGGAGGAGGAAAGTAAAAAGTATTTTGGAGAAGTTCGTCTAAAAATAGAATTTAATTTTCCACCGAAGATAAGGTATGGGAGTCTCTTTCCTTCCACGTTCTCGAACTTCATTTTATTACAGATATATATATATATATTCTGTTTGGATATCTTTTATAAAAGGTTATCTATTCTTCCAGCATCCTCGTATTCTTTTATCTCTCTGTTCTCTATACATCTATACCATAAAATTACATTGTGAAAAAGGAACAAAATGAGAAAGGAAGTTCAGCTTTCCTTGGGAAAGCTGAACTTCCCCTTTCAAACTAAAGTTAAATTGACATTTTCTTTTTGTTCCTTTCGAAGGCTTTCAATTCTTTTATTAAAGTATTCTGCTTTGCACTTAATTACATTTTTTTGGAAATGAGGCAGACTCTGTTGAATGTAAATATAGAATTTGAGAAAATATTGAAAACAAATATACATTTTATGCGTTATCAAGTCTATACAGATTTTTATGATGGGATATTTTATACAGTAAGTGGCACACGAAAAAAAATATGTTTAAAATATAATTTCACTTTCTATAATTAATTATTGAGCTGAAATTACAACAATTTGAATTTATAAAATTACTAACTGTTTACCAGCGGCTTCGCTTACGTGGATTCGATAATCTGAAAATTTCCATGCAATGATTCCGCCGCATAACATTGGAACCTCTCACGATTCCCTTGGGGATTGGATTTTCAGAAATCTCATCTTATAGAATGCGTACCTATGTTATAAAATATAAAACTGATCGAATTTCATATTTATAGCTTCAGCGGTTTTGGCTCGGTGATGATGAATCAGTGAATGAGGACGTGTTATTTTACATAAATAGATAGAGGGTGTCCCGTGAATTCATAGTTTAAAAATTTGTGAAAATTAAAGGATTTGGTTTCTTTGAATGCAGTTTGCAATTATTCCCACGACGGGGGAGGGATTTTTTTCGGTACAGAAAAATAATTTTGTTTAAGTTTTGGTAGATAGAGGGCGAACTCATGTTGGGTCTGTAACGTTCATTAAGCTAGAGCTAGCGACTCGTGGCTGGAATCAAACCTTTTCACCAATAGTAATTGTTAGTTAGGCCCCGGAAGTTCTAAAGACTAAATGTCTTTTTCTTTTTTTAATTTTTCCTGCTGTAAATGTGCATTTCGACGTTTTTGAATGTTCATTCGTGAATTTTGAGCCCATATTCCACTGAACTGAATTGTCCGTTCCGGTTCCTAACCGAAGCGATTTTATTTTAGTTGAAAGTTTTCTGGCAAGGACGAACCGGGTATCGAACTCGTGACACCTCTAAACATCCTTCGGTACTTTATGTGAGTATTTTATCGACCTGGGTACTGCGCCCCTTTTTTGCTTGCCTTTTTTTACAATATTTGGTGCCTAAAATTCTGGTCTACAGTGATTATCATCGCCTTTGAGCGGTGGTGTGAGCATCGTGATTGGCTCTCATCGTGAGGATCCCTGTTCGAACCCCGTTGAAGGTAGAGAGGTGGTTGGCTGAATTTGGTTTTCTGATATTTTCCAACTTCTCGAGGCGAGAATAAGAGCCAGTCTCTTATTTGAAAAAGTCTCTCCGCAGATAGCAGGCAGACCTTCAACATGATACTTACATAACATGAAAATTCCAGAGTTCACCATCTTTACCCGAGCATATGGAACACATGGCAGCACCAGCAAGAACTCGAAACAAGCGCAACTCTAATAACAAATACTTTAGGACTATGCTCACTCAACACTTTCCGACATGCACCAATTCACTAGAAATTCCACAAAGGAATGTACAAGATACATGTACGTTTAGGAAGAAGTGATTATTATTCATCAAATTCAACATCATAATGAAAACTTTATGTGAGTGCCAGTAACAGGAAAATTTTCAGAAATGAGCTACTAATCGTACACCTTGCATTTTATGGGACTGATTTGCATATTTTCAGAGATTTGCTTTCTTGCAGCGCCTCTTTCGACGAAAATTTAAACTAATTTTTTTCTGTTCCAAATGAGCCCCCCCCCCCCCCCAATGAGAATAACTTTTTCGCGAATCGCGTTCCAATATACCAATTCCTTCAATTTATATGAATTTTTATACTGTTTACGAATTTATGGAACACCCTGTACATTCCCCCACGAACGCTATGTATTGATCTAGAGTCGAATACTTTATTTTAATTCTAAAATTTTCAACGGTCATAGGATCAATATTTAAATAGCTTCAACGTGAAGCTCGTTCAATGATGATCCATCCTATGATCGTTGAAAATTTTGGAATTGGAACCTTCAAGTAGTTAAAAATCCTTTTAATACTTTATAATGATGTCTGGAAATTCTGCACCAACATGCAAACTAAAATGTTATGCATGATTTCAAATAACAAATCTCTTATTCATATAAACAGAAAGGACCAATTGAACCACTTTGAGAGCTCTTATTGACTAATATTTCTTATAGATACGAAAGGATGTAAAACACCTCAAAGCAAATAAACAGGAAAAGTAATTATATTGATTCAGGAAAACGGCTCTGTGGATGAACTCTCGTATTTTCGCATCGATTTCCAGCTCAAATATTTGACTGTCGATGGTAAACAAGTATTTTCTACTTCAAGAAAAAACAATAAATAAATCACGGAAACTTGAATAGAGAACTTTTATGATGGGTTCTTACGTTTTCATTGATGCAATTCGAATCTGAAGTACATCGACAAGAGGAAATGAATGCTGAAATTAGTATTTACTCAATAGAAATCCCATTAGGACACATTAAAGACAAAAAGCATCTGCAATATATAACAGACACTATTATATTATCAAATTATATTTGAACTAATGTTGGCTGTCGGATTTCTAGCCAGGATTTCCCAATTTATCAATTATCACTTTCAAGATTTTCTGAACAATTGTTGAAATAGAAAAAACCCCCCTAAAAACACACATTGTTTTCCTTTACATTCTTTTAAAGTAATTTTAACCGTTCGATGCATTGTGGGCTGTCTGCTGCAATCAACTATTCCACCTAATTAACATCAGAAAATATTTTTTAGAGAGTTGTGAGTGTGTGCATTTTCTTTCAATAAGTTTAAAAATAAATTAATAATTCATCCCCTAGGTTCTGTTCAATGTTTATGCGAGATGCGCGTATGGTGATACTTGATATAATAGCTGAATTGTGTTACAGCCCAAATCCAAAATCTGGCCAGTTCGCGAATTGGTCTAGAGTTTTGGATAAGATCAGATTTTCAGAAATGATTCGTCTTTGGCCAGCCAGTTCGTAAAGTGGCTGGAGATCCCTGGCCAAAGTTCGATGTGCTGATGTAAGATGGTCTGGCAGTTGTTGCCACATCGATTTTTTTTCCACCGCCAACGTAAACATGGCAATACAGGGTGCAAAGGACGCACGGTATTTTACTGGCGAACAGTTGATCTTAGAGGCATACTTCCAATTATAAAAACTATCCGAATAACGTTGTAGAATTTAGATCTTCTAACGTCATTCATGTTGCGAGGGATTGTACAGGTTATTGAAATAAGAAAATTAACCTTTTTATACGGACACCCTGAGCCGAAACCCAATTAAAAAGTTTTTGCCTGTCTCTCTTGATGCCAACAAAAAAGATTCCACGTTTCTTAGTGGAATATTTGCTGAGATATTCGAATTTGAAAAACGGAGGAATGATGGGAAAAAACAGCACTAAATGAGGGCAAACCAATACCTATATAGACTCATAGAATTTTCTGTCAAATTTTGGAACAAAAATAATTACCGCTTCGTGATCGCTATATGATTTTTTTGTGTGAATAGGTAATCACTAGAGTAAGAGCTGTGGCCACTCCCAACGCTTGCGGACCTACGTATCCCCCCCCCCATCTCACCACATTCGTAGTTGGGGAAGACCCCCCCCCCCCCACATAAACCCCTCTAATCAATAGTCTGATAGCATACGTCTTTGGGTGGTATACGCCGACATGGTTTAAACCAGTGTTTCTTAACCTTTTTTTGCCCGTGGCCTCCTTTGAACCATATTTTTTCCCCGTGGCTCCCCTGTCTTACCCAGAGTTTTCAACTCTCATCTAGAAGCAAGACACTTTACACGTATTGAAATGATTTTTTTCAGTGAATTTATACTGAACGAAAATTTTGCAAAGAAAATTGGCCTCCAGACCACTAGCCTAGAATTTATTGATCTCCTCGCTAGTCCGAGTTCTATCAGGACCGTCTCAACATCATGGGGGCCCCCCTCCTTAGGCAAAGTGATGCTATGGTAGTCCCATACTTTAGCTGAAAATAAACAGCCTACATATTTCCTACTTATTTTCAAAACTAATTGTACTACAGAAAATATCATAAGGTGGGGTCACTTATAGGCATGAGGCCCCTGGGCATGACCCCTCACAAGAGTGGGACTGACAGAGCTACAGCCCGGGGCCTTGTATAGTTTTCATCATCATTTTTTTTGTTTTTCATACAATAAATTTCATATAGAGAAGGGGGTCTGAAAAATTTAGCCGGGGACTTGAGAAAAATCCCATCCCAGGGAACTTGTTGCAAAATGTAGGCGGTGAGGCCTGGGTGGGTCCATGCCGTATAGAAGGCCCTGGTTTTATGGGTGGTTTTGTTGGATTCTCTCTCTCACTGTAAGTGTTAGTCACTAACATAAAATCTTTATTTCTTCACACCTTAATTTTTCTTCTCAGCTCCCTAAACCACCTGTCATGGCCCCTTTCTCCATTTTCTTCCGTGGCCCCCTTGAAGTATCCCAGTACCACTAGGGGGGGACCATATGGCCCCCGGTTGAGAACCACTGGTTTAAACTATAGTCATAATTTCTGGATAGGGGAACACAGGGATTGGTTGAAAAACATCTTTAAAGAACAAAACAAAAGGATTACTCTGTATTTTTGGTTATGCACATAAATGGTGGTTTCACTGAGTATCATCTAGAATGGCAATTCTTCGGTTGATTTCATTGTTAAAGTAAAATATGTGAAAAAATATATATCAAGAGGAATTCCTCTGTGATAAGGATACTTATGTATAAGAATAATTGAGAGAAATATAAATGTTTATATAGGATTCTTATTAAAAAGAAATGTACAGCTACTGCAAATTGCAGTGAATAAAAAAAACCACGATAAATTATTATATGAACATTCTTATTTATAGCCGTAGTTATCGTAATATGATTTATGAGTTGGGGTGATAATATTAGTCTTTAATTTGACGAGTAAAAAGTCAAGTTTTCTTCGTTGAAAATACGTGAAAAACCGGGACATTTTTGCGAAAAAATCGGGATAGCCAGAAAACCCGAAAAAACCGGTACTGTTTTGGGAAATACTGGACATATGGCCACCCTACCGAGAAAGTACAGAAATGAAAAACTACATATATTTTTTTAATCGTAAATATTAATTTTATCTTTGTTCTAAAAATTTTTAAACGTATCAACATTTGAATTAAATTTGAATCGTATATTCTTCTAATAGAATGAAATTCAATACAATCAGTGACGCTATATAGGTACCTTATCCCACCCCCCTTCTCCTATTAATATTCACGAGGACCTTGATTTTAGACAAATTAAATTTTGTTTTGTTTTCTAGCTTGACTATGTTTCCATGTTGTTTCTCAAATATCCCGGATAAGCAACTGAAATTCCAGGCACGCATAAAGAGACTACGCACTCGGAGGGGAATAACAAACGAAGTGACGGTCCATAAAGTAACAGGGAAGACGAAAAGGGAACACAACACCGTACAAGTAAACGCTATCCCCCCCACCCTCTCCCGCGTCCCCAAAGTCTTTTTCCTCCATTAACCGGGTATCCCTGGAATAGGCTCAGGTTTATCTGATTATCCGGAAGAGCACTAAAACCTAGGAGTAGAGAGATGTCGATGTAATACAACACTCCCGTTCTTTCTGATCAACTCTGCGTAGAAGAAATCCAACTGTCGTAAAAAAAGAAAGACGGAGTCAATTTCTCTGGGATGAATAATACTTGGACTTTGTGTTTGCAATCGTAATTAGCGATGCAGGGTCCGAATGCAGCTGCATAAATTGGATAACACTTGGATGACTGTTCGTTCGCTGGATGCGTGTAGCTCATCGTCCATCGAGCTAAGTAAGTAATCTGGGAAAGACAAATCCATGACCAAACATTCAAAACTTGTTCAGTTTTAGATGGAACAGGAATCGCTCAATCGATGGTAAAAACTTTGCGGAGGTTGAAACAGTATTCAATAAGGGAAATCTAAGATAGGGATATATAATGTTACTCACAAAGCCCGAAATATGCGAACAATCCACGGAATGGCCGAGAGGTTCGGCCAAAGTTCTATTTTCAGAAGTGATTCGAACTTTGGCCAGGGATCTCCGACCACTTCGTGAACTGGCTGGCCAAAGCCCAAAATTTGGATATTAGCCGAGTCAAAATTCAACGAAATTGGTAATTTCGCGAACTGCCCAATTTCGGGCTTTGGCAGTAACATCTATGTATATATTGTTAAAGTTATATATATGATGTATATGTGTGCAGTGTAATATCTTTTATCATTGTACAATGTACGTTACCCAATGTGGTCACATCTGGACTCGAAGTTTCTGATAACTAATCGATTGATAACTATATCTGAAAATGAATCCAGGTCGTATGTTCTGTGACCATATGTCCCTTTTGGTAGAACGGGACGTATGGAACAAATTCGTTTTTTTTTTCTCGCATATAACAGGTTTCAAAGTGGCAAATCGTGCTTCATAAATACGGTGGGCCCACACGTGTTCACATTTTCCGGTATGAGCCAGTTCGTTACAAAATCTGTCAAGAAATGTATACTATTTGAATGCATATTGTCAAAAGGTTCTCTAGGTAACCTAAAATGACATTGCACGTTTGTAATTGTATATGAATGCGCATACATGACTAGTGGTCCCTTAGGTATCATGCTAGGGACCTGAATTTTTTTTCACCTTGTAACTCAGGATTTTCTCTGGTCGCCCTCCGAAGCAATGAGATTATATCGCCTAAGTGACAGAACCTGGTCGTGCTCGGTCCGTTTTGTTTGTGTGAAGAAATGTTTACGGGCACATGCACTGTTTAGTAGTACTTGGCGCTATGCTTGTTTTTCCCTTCTTCAGGCGGTACATAGTACCGGAGCTCTGCTTTTTTTTGAAATAAAGTGTAGGAAGTTGCTGTTACAACAGTTATATGGTGAATAACAACTTTTTTCCCACAATAAAAAACAAAATAAAAAGCACTGCTACAGAAAAACGTTGTCTTCTATTACTATCAAACTGCATTGAAACGCTAATTGTCGGGGGATTTATCTTGGCCACTCTGTTACGCTTATGTAATTCGTTTCCTTGATAACTTTGCCTCCCGCGGTGATCAGTTGAATGGTTTCCAACTGTTGTTGGCTCTCGTCTGACTCGATGCTATTTCCTGTCGAAATATGATTGTGACAGAAAGTCGTGTATCATTTCCGGGTATACAGGGTTTCCCGTAAGTGCTAATGTGGCCTTTATCTCATCAACCGTCCGTCGTAGATGTATGATTCGAATTTGCTCAAAACGAGTTGAAAAAATTGCCCTCTACCAATTGTGAAAAAACAGTGTGTAACAAAATAAAAAAAATCTAAATTTTTATACAATCCCCTTCTCTTCTAACTTCCAATTAGAAAGATGTTGTCTTGTCTCTCCTGAGACCAAAAAAAAAAATATCTAAGTTTCTAAGTGCAATATTCGCTGAGATATTCGAATTCAAAAATCTGAAAAGGTTTGTAAAGAACAGTATAAATCAGGCAAAAGGAGCATTGCCCGTTAGTTTTTGATGTTCTTCCATAACTTTTCTCCGATTTTTGAATTGATATATCTTAGCGAATATTGCAGTTTTAAAAATGGAATTTTTCTGTTGGCTTCAGGAGATACAGGAAAACAACTTTCCAATTTGAATTTAGGAGACAAGGAACCTAATAAAAATTTAAATTATTTATTTTCTTACACACTATATTTTCAATCTCAAAACTGGTGCAGCGTAATTTTTAAATGTCTTTTGAGCATTTTTTAAACTGGAATCATACATATACGATGGACAGTCGATGAGATAAAGGCCGCATTTGCACTTACGGGACGCCCTGTAGAATGAGAAATTTTACACAGAACACTGTGAGAACTTTCTTACAGTTCTGATTTCATGAAAATGAATTTTATTGATCGACGATGAAATACCTATGAAAAATTGTTTCGAATGGGGGTTGGGCATCGCCAAACTTCAAAATAGTGTAAAGGCGGACTTATTTAATTTGTTAAGTCAAACTCCAAATTCACTGGAAAAAGATTGAATTATCCAGTTAGTCTATCTCGAATCCCATAGGGGATAATAACTATCAATTATTGAAATTTTATCAGTTACGAAACTTTTTCCCAAAATTTTAATGTAATTTTATAATTATAATAATTGATCTTGGCTGCTACATTATATTCCACTCTTCTAGAATCAGTTTGAGGGCCGGTATACACATGCTACTAACTTCTTACTACTACTTACATGATACTAACTTCTTGCTACGAAGTAGTACGAAAGCACGCTAATTTCTAGCATATGTTACCAATAAGCAAAAGATTAGCATGTGTATTCGAAATAAGCAAGCTTATTCAAGAGAGCACACTACTGAATCGCACGAAGGTATATTTTTCCATCCTAGATAGCAGTTACAGGGAAAGAAGCAAGTTTTTTTATTACTCTATAACAATGCCGTGATGGGAAACTTTCAAATTTATTTTTTACAGGAATATTGAGTGCTTATGGAGTGTCGAATGTAATATTAAAATTACTGAACGATTTTGTTTATTTTTGCGAAGGAACAATTGATAAGATCGAAAAACATCGTACACATAATTTTCTGTGAAAACTTCGAGCCTAAAAGCATAGCTTCCCACACGGGGCCGTCATTTCAACTTTTTCCGGGGGGGGGGGGGGGTGGTAAAGAACATGTACTCAAGGTATGCATAGATATATATATATACCATTTGTAGTGTATTTTCAAAAGCCGGGGGGGGGGGACAACGGCCCCTACATGACCCCCCCCCTCCAAATGACGGGCCTGGCTTCCCACCTTTCGTTAAAAAAACACATTATTTCGTGTTGCTCAATCAATAGAGACGTTTAAATTTCGCAAAATAATAAAAATAATAAAATCTAATAATCGGGAATTTCGCATTTATTGGCAAAAACAACTTTCGAATAAAAAATTTCGAAATTGTTGGCAAAAAATATTTTTCAAATCAGAAGTTCCGAATTCATTCGCAAAAGCGAAGTAAACTAACGACACAATTTTTTTTTTACAAGTTTAATGGTGAGGTTAATTATTAAAGTGCTGTACTTGGTAAAAAATCGAGAGTTTTTAAGTGCTTAGAAATTATTACTTATTTTGGCTTCAAAAAGCGTAAATTATCGAGATTCACGGAAAAGTGGTTAAAACCAAATTTTCGTGTATTCATAAAACCTGGCACACATTTCGCATTTATCGCATCTATTTCTGAGAGAGACTTGGAGAGCAACATGTATGAAAAATGAGTTTGTGCATATACTTTCCATTTCCATGTTGTGAAGCTGAAATTGCAATTCCAAAATGTTCTCACACTGTTTCTAAAACCTGATGAAATCTCGCCGAGAATTTGTGAGATTCAATTTCTGAAGAATAATTTTTTTTCTTGGAAAGGTATCCTCGAAATAGAAGGGAACGTGTCCCCGGTAAAAGACGTGCCATATCCTTCGCCCAGGTGCTTAACTGCTCAATATACTCGGAAATTTATGTTTGACACATTTGAGTTGGGTTGATATTGACGTCATCGTTTAATTGTACATGAAAGGAAGAGGGGCTCTATAGGCCTACGTATATATAGGAGTACATAGCATATATAATCCCATTGTGATGTGTATACCGTATTCCCCCCATTTGACGGCATGCGTGAAACAGTTGGGGAGAACAGTAATACTCGTATTTTCTGGTATGCCTGGAAATTCGTGTCACAGATTCTAGAAGATTCTTAAATGCCTGGGCTCTAAGAATCTATTTAATTGATTGGTTTTGACTTTGTCTGTTCTCTGCTTTTTGGATGCTTTGTGTTTTACGAACTGTTTTCAGATAGTTCTAGTTTTACGTCTGCTTTTGCCATCATAAATCTTAGTACTATATTATAAATGTCGGATCCTCAGCATATTCATTCACGTAGATTAGATGAGCTAAATGGAAAAATTAGTTTCCAACGGTAAAAGCGACAAATGTAGTGAAATTTAATCTATCTTTCACTCGAGACGACAATTCATCTTTATCGAGACGATTGGTGATTATGCATACCCCGCACCGGTATATTACTTTTACAGTGACATAAATTTTATAGCAGGGGTTCTTAACTTTTTCAGCCGCTACCCAAAACCAGCAACAAGATCAGCTTCGCGACCCATGTGACTTTGTTTTCCGAAATTAGTGAAAAAAGTGAGACGCAATAAAAGTGCATTTATAACAGGATTGTACGTGGATTTGTACGGCTCATCACGAAGCCCTTGCGAATCACTATTTGGGTCGTCATCCATAATCTCAAGAGCCCCTGGCTATTAGTGGATTTGTACGACACATCTTGCAAGCCGCTGCACAACAATTGTCGGACTTCACTCATAGTTCAAGAATCCCTGGCTGTTAGTGGACTTTTATGAGCCACCTCGGAAATCCCTGCCAATCAAGTTTGGTTTGTGACCCATAGCTCGAGTCCCTGGCTTAGGGGGATTCGTACTTTACGTTTCGTCGGATTACGTTTCAGTCGAGACCCCGTAGCTCAGAGTCCTTTGGTGTTAATGGATTTGGACAACGACTCATCTTGGGAGCCCGGTGACCCAAGTTTGGGCCGCGACCCATAGGTTCAGAACCCGTTTTATGGGAACCAATCGCGGCCGAAGCCAAATGTCGTATAAATGTGAACGTGGCATGAACGAGGTTCGACTGTATATCATACCTCCGCATTAGCAGACACTCCCCACATTAGCGGACAAAATATTTGGTCCCATGGGTGTCCGTTATGGAGAGGTTCTACTGCATTTTATTTCCAACGAAGAATGATTTCGAATATCCAAATAGAGGATTTCTATACTTCTAAATGGTATCACTAAAAGAAATCGAAATCGTATTTTAACGAGGATACAGCTATTTCATTATAATGCTTTGAGAAAGTTCTGTGTGCCAATTAATTGGATAAAAGAAAAAACACATACGTAACTCATTGTGCAGTGGGTCTTGAATCAGCTTAGATATCAGGCGTACAATGCTTCTGTAAAGAATACAGATGGCGCTTTAAATTCCCTGGTGTCGTAACATTCATTTAACGATCAAGAGCAAAGCAATTTTCTATTTTATACTGAGAGAAAAGAGAGAGAAAGAGAGAGAGTGTTTGTGTGAGTGAATGTTTACTTTTTGATTTGCATAATGTCGCACGTTCAGACCATTGTCCTAATTCGACTGAATTTCGGATTCAGAAAACGCCCTTTTTATATAAAGTTCATTTTCCTTTTTTTTCAATTAAAAAAGATAGGAAACGTATCTTTTTTCTCCGATCCTTTCAATGTCGATCAAAAATCGCCCACGTAATGCAAAATTCAGAGAGAAACGCCGCGTTAGATGACGAATAATTTGCATCCGATTACCAGCATCACGTGTGGAAATTTCGACCTCGGGTCCACCCACGATTGTTTACATAATAATTTTTAATTTTATTTTTCTTGCATTAAACACACATGACTCGATATTTTATCATACGAATCACTGTAAGGTATATTCACCATAAATTCACGAAACGTAGGTGTTTATTTGAAAATTTCAAGAAGTTGTGAAGCTGATTTGGGTGATAGGCGTATACTAACATAGAAACCCAGTAGCATGTCAAACACGGTAAACCTTCGATTTACGGGGCCTCGATTCCACGGACTTTGAATTTAACGAACAAAATTTTTTGCGCTTTTTTTAGTTATGATGTCTTTTTTTTAAGTTTTCCCTCTTTTGAATTTATTATTTAATTTTTTATTCAAATAAATTAAAGGTACTTCTCAAATAATAGCTGCAATAAACGTGTGAATACATTTCAATATAAATGACTTGCATTTCACGGAGGACAAAGCAACATCTCATTCAACATTAGCAGTTGAAACTTACAGCTCTTAATATGGAGGGTATTAATTACATCGACTGCCTAAGCTAATCAGTCTGCCTATGCATTCCATCTAAACCGGTGATACCCAACGTGGGGCCCACGTTCCCCAAGGGGGCAATTTGAGTTTTTCTATGAACGCCTGGAACTGAAACTTCCTTCATTTCTTTAAATCAGTTCAAATTTTTGGATTTTTCAACAATTTCTCTGTTTATTACTTATTCCTTTTATTTTTCTCTTTCAGTGGAAGAGGTTTGTCTAAGGGCTCTTAATGTTTTGTGTTCCACAGAAAATTTGTGCCAATGAGATGAAGTCCCCTATGCCCATAAAATGAAGAAAAATGAAGGCCACCACTCCTTTACAAAATAATATTCTGTATATAGACATGTCTTAACAATGAGTTGATTGAAAATAAGGACTTACCGGGCTGTCAGGCCGTGGTCTGCTATTTTTTTTCCCGATGCCTCGCCCGCAGCTGTGGTGGGCATGTTCAGAGGTGAGTCTGGCACTGCTTAGTGCCTACGAGATGCCCTTCTTATCAACTCCCCCGGCCTCACTTGCTACAGATTGTTGTCGTCGGCAATTGGTAGTACCGGACTCACCTCTGAAGATGCCAGCTACAGCTGCCGACGTAACGTTTGAAAGAAATAGCAGACTACGACGGAAATTATGTATCAATAGTACACGTCTATTCGATATCACAGTCAGAATCGTCATCCACTGATTCAATCAGAAAAATATTAAAATCTTTCTTATTGCGTGTGTGTGACAATCAAGGCACGAGAAGCGTTTAAACAGACTGAATCTGTGCAAGGAATGCACAAGAGTATGTGCTTCATTCGGTGGTTTCAGATGAACAGATCCAGGATTGTTTCATAAATGTTAGAGTTTTCTTCTTTCCTCTAGAGTGAAATAAGTATAACCGACCCCGAGTTCCGCACCAAAAATTGTTCGTTTTGACGTGTACTATTGCGCGTCGTGTACTTCGAGGATACCTTCTATATTCAGTTGTATCGGGGAAAAAGAATATAGGATGATTTACGAGAGTTCATGAAAATCCTACTTATTATGAATACGAAACATCACTAAATCCAAGGCTAATAAAAAAGAACCACGATATTGATTTTGAAATGCGAGATGTATAGCAGGAGAACTTTCACCAAAAAAATCGAATTTTTTTCTTCCTCTCACGAACTCATAATGAATACCAGTGGCTCTCAATAAACTAAAAAAAATATCTGGTTCTTCAATAACGAATGCCTAAACTACGATAATTATTCGTTAATTCTGGAGAATTTTACTTATTTCCTTTAAAAAAAATAAAATTCGGGGGAGGAAATAGGAATTCGGAAAATTTAATCTAATTACTTGCTTTCCCTTTAGTTTGTAGAATACTTTCTACGATGAGCTAACCTATCGGAATTATTATTGGAATTTATTTAAGCTTACAGAAGAAGAAAAAAAAAACACATAAAATACTGAGTGATATTGGTTTTGCGCTTCAGTAAATATTATGAAAGTTTGTGATAAAAATGTAAGCGCAAATATCTTCATAGGCGGTTGCATATTTGAAGATTTTAAAAGAAGAAATTTTGGCCATAAACTGACGTTATGGACGACTAACATAACCTGGTTTTAAAAAACTGAAAGATAACAATCAACGGTTTCCGTGACCTTAAAAGAACCGTTTAAATAAATTAAAATCCGACATAAATCGATGATGCGAAATATAAATGATGATTCAAAAGCTCACTCGGAGATAATGTCCCGGTTTCAACGCCTATACCTTTTGAAATATAAATAGATGTCTTTGGTTTTTATGTACAACTACTACTTTACCGTGCACGTACTTCGTAAACATTCCTCTGGGGAATTTCTAGCGAATCGGTTCATGCCGGGATGTGTTCTACTAGTGTTTCCACCCGTCTTCAATCGAAGTGAAAGAGGCAGATGACAAATTTTCGTGTTATATAAGTATAATGCAGGCTATCTGCGGAGAAACTTTTTAGGGAGACCGACTCATACTCGCGTCGTTGTTATGCTCTGACTGTTTTTAAAATCCGCTGTGTGAGGGAATGGCTCTGACCCGGGAGATATGCAACAGCTCCCGTGCTTAGCAGATGTGTGGCCGTATGGGTGTTGCAATGGCATCTCATCTCGAAAGCCAGGATTCAATCGTCACAGTGTTGGTCAGCTGATGTTGGTTTTCCTAAGTGCTCTAACTTCGAGGCGCAAATGCTAGATTTTCTCCCCCCCTCATCTGGAAAAAAGTCACCGCAGAAATCGAGCAAGACACGCCAGGATTTCAAATAAAGTTTGCGAAAATAATCTTCCAATGCCAATTTCTCACATCTAATTTGCATGGTAGATGGCAGCATCGGCAATTTCAATACACTTTACCTCTTCAGAGATAAGATGATGGCAAATCGGTCGTGTGGCTATAGCCAGGGGTTGTGCTACTTTATTAAAGTGAAGCTGTCGTGCTTGATGCGAGATTCAACTGAACTGTATATACGCAATTGCAAGCTTGACAAGCATGCATGTTCAATTTGTTTTGTATAAGCACACACAAAAAAAGCACTTTGAAGCACATACTTAAGAAGCACTTTGTAACAGGAATACGTTGAGCTTGGGAGATGATGCGCTGGCTTTGCCTGCCTTTGTCTTTGGTCCGAGTGGCGTGGTATACAAAAATATCCTCATCAGCAAAATACGGTATATATTGGTGGAGATGTGCGTGGGATATATCTCACACACAAGTAATATACACATACAATATATATAAATTGGAATATAAGATTTCATAGTGTGTACAGTACTTGATATCAACATAACAGTAATTGATAATTTATATTGAAATATAACTAGCTGAACTGATTTGCGCCAGTATTTTTCAGCCAGTGAATGCCAGTAAACTATAGCTCCATAGCTGTAAGCTAAATATAGTTAAAAATAAATTCTGGGAAGTAATAATGACAAAAACATGAAAAGTTGTACAATACTGTATGTATAAACTTATCTGGAAAATATTTGTATGAAAGAGAAGATTTTATAATTGTCAGTGTTTTCAAACACTTGCTCGCGAGCTGTTAATGAGGATGGGTGACGTATAAATATTTTATGTATATTATATTTTAATTTCATGCAAGAATGCGTAAACCCCAGGGGCACTAACTTTCTGCCCGCGAAATGTTAATGGTGATTCCCGGGGTAAGAATTTTTTTTTAATTGCTAAGAAATGAAACCCTTCGGGGAGCCGCGTATGGCGAATCGTATTCGCCAGGCCGGGGTTCGTCATATAATTGCCTTTGTCCTTGTGTACGAAATAAAAACGCCAACAAAAAATATCAACACCAAGCAGATGGTACATACCTTCAGTTTTGATTGTACAAGCATGCATTATCAAAATTCATCCACAATCTTCAAGCGCTTGAACAATGGAAATGTTTCAATCAAAATTCTCATACAGACTCTAAAAGCATGCTTGTACAAAAAGATTGAACCTGCTTTCCTGTGAAGCTTGCTGTTACTTATGTAGCTGAATTAAGACAGATTCTTCTACTCCAGGAGTTTTGAAACCTATTGTCCAGCCTACACCACGCTTTCTGGTTATGAAGGATTCACTGTCTCGAAGCTGCTGGAGCATTTGGCGATTGTCTCGTTGGTAATCGTGCTTTGTAGAACCTTTGAACAGTTCTACCGTTCTAGTTCTCAGCCTCATCATTAAATGAATATATTAAAGTTAAGAATTAGTCGAAATCGAGAATCCCATCGGAGAACGACTTACGAATTACGCCAAAGAAAAAAAGTTATCAACTGACATAAACAGGGGTTCCACCTTCTTCCTCTAAACGGAAAATTTTCAGCCTCTTTCTTTAATTAAAAAAAAAAAAAATTCCAAACTCCTCTACCACGCTTTCAAATTTTAATTTTGAAACATTCTCCGTCGGTGTGAGGACGATATTCATTAAAAATACACTGTGTATCAATGCTTCGAAAGGTTGAATTGTCGACCTTTGGAAAAAAGTTTAAAATATTTTTTTTTAATTTGCAAATTTATGGAACTGTCTAATGTGTATTATGAAATACGATAATTTATAATAATGTACGGTTCATTCAATAATTCCCCTTGTGAAAATCTTCCAGCGGAGAAACTGTGAATGTGGTCAGATAAAAGAAACCAACCCTAACCAAAAACTGAAGAAAGGGACTTTTTTTTATCTTACGTATGCTTTCGTTATGGCCTTTGTAAAAGAAGCGCTACCAGTACGAGGAGCAAGCATAACAGTTATCACGGCTGATTGGGACACTGTGAACATGAGTACGGAAATTCTTGTCAATGAGGAAGCCTTCTGACCCCCCTATATTGTCTATATTGTCTTGCCAGATGATAACGATAACTATTAGGGAAAATAAATATTTTTCAATTTTAATTTCAAAATATTAGGAAAAAAAAAGCTTCAACGAAAAAAAAAATTGATAACATACGTCCTGATGCCAAAAAACGAATTCTCTTTCCATGTTATGATACTGATTCGTTTCCTTAATTAGCGAAAGTGATAACAATACTTGGATGATAATATTATCTGCGATCCTAACAAGCGGTGCCTACTATTGCATATTACACGAACACTCTATATATTAGTGATAAAAAAAACTATTAAATGTGCCTGTCCACTGCCTAAAGGCGAAATGACTAAACATGTGCAACAACTATTCCAAAGTCAGTTTTTTCCCCTTCAAAACCCAGTCATTGCCTGCAAGGGTAATGAAGACCCCCATATTTCCCCCTATAACTGTCCCCACGGGAGCTCGTAATTGGAAGATTGACGGTACATTAAAGAGTTTGGGGTGGGGGGAATCTCTCCCTTCCCCCCCAACAGTACATTACCAAAGTGCAGTTGCGTTAATCTCTCAGGAAAATTCAGTAGGTCATCACGATGGGAATATGATGTTCCCATTGCTGATGAGTTCCCTCGAACACATCACCATCATCATCGTCGTGATTCTCATCAACGTGGTCTTGATGTCTTGTCCCCCCACTCCTTGTCAAACGCTCATTGATATTGAAATTTTTTTTTCCTCGTGGCTGTTTCACACAAACATGCTTTTTTTCCATATCTTTCATGAGGAACGCTATTACATAAATAGCAGGCATAGATGTCGAGAGAGATGATTCAAAACCTGATGAAAGGTGATTACTTTGGGAGTTTGTGTAATGTGTAATTTTGGTGGGTTGGGAATTATGACTCGTAATAAAGTTAACGCCACGAGATAAAAAAAAAAAAAATTGCTGGAAATAAATGAGAAATTCATAGCGCGCAAAATTGTAATTCAGACCCGCTAATGTTCCCACACGACATAGATTAACGGAAAGTTCACCGGGGCAACAATTCACCGGCAGGTGATTGCAGCAAGGAAAATTCACCGACTACCAATTCACCGGCAGCTCGACACGAGTGAATGAGCTAGTGATTGAACAAGTGAGCGAATAAGTGACGAGAAATGTCCGAGTGAGTGAGAGAGCCCTACAACGATACAATATTATTCAATCATTGCACTTCACTCATAGTTGGAAAAATTGATGGCAGATGGCATCACTACACACAACAAGCATTACAATGAAACTAACTACCGCGTTAGGTTCATAACACGTACATGCACATTTCAACTTCAATTCGTAAGAAGTTCCACAGACGAATATGGACGAGGTGTATGTGTGGTTTAGTAGTAGTAGTAAGTGATAGAGTGATTAGTGAGTGTAGGGTGGGTAAGTGAGTGATCTGGTGAAAGAGTGAGTGAGAGTTCGCTAGATAGTTAGCTCTGGTTTACAGGCTTGTTTTACTCAGTCACTGACTTGCTTATTCGAGCAATTATTCACTCACTTGCTCATTTACCCATTCACATGCTAATTCACTCAATCTCTTGGTAACTCACCCACTTTTTTGGTAACTCAAACATTTCCTTGCTCACTCACCAACTCCCTCACTTGGTCACCCAATTGCTCATTCGCTCACTTATTTTCTGACTCGATAACTAACTCATTTGCTGAATTACTTGCTCATTCATATTAGACTCACTTAATTGTTCATATGCTCACTCACTCGCTCATTCATATTAGACTCACTTAATTGTTCATATGCTCACGCACTCGCTCATTCATATTAGACTCACTTAATTGTTCATTCACTTACCTAATCATCTACTCACTAAATTGCTCATTCACTCAATCATACATTCACTGAATAATTGAATTTACTCATTCACTCGATCATTTACTCATTTACTGAATCATTTACTCATTTACCGAATCATTTACTTATTTACTGAATCATTTACTCATTCGCTCACTCACCCACTCTATTAAGTGATCATTCACTTGCCCACTCACCCATTCTATTAACTGCCCATTTATTCCCTCACTCTACCCCTGTCTTAATTGCTCGTTCACTGATTCACTTGTTCGCTCACTGACTCATTTCTCACTTGGTCAATAACTTGCTCACTTAATTGCTTATTTACTAGCTCATTCGCTCACTTGCTCACTAAACCACTTACTTAACTGCTCATTCGCTGACTCATTTGCTCACACACTCTTTCACTTGCTCACTCTCTCATTTCGAACTGTTGTCGGTTAAATTTTCCCAGCGATGGATTTTCTTTTCGGTGAATTTTCCTTGGGTGAACTGTTTGGCGGTGAATTTTCAGGACACGAACGAGATAGACCTCAGCAATATTCTGCCTCAGGTCACTGCGGATAAAATAATTTATTTATTCTTAACTTGGCTTCCTAAAAGCAATTGAAAAGAATAAACGCATACTGGGTGAAATAAATGATGGTAATTCTTCTGAAACACGATACACAAATTGCCCAATCAAAAGAAGAGACAAACAAAGAAACACAAAAGAAAATAGAAAAGAACAAAAACAATTCCCTAATCAAATCAAATCAATCAGTCAATGTCGCGTGATCGCTCGGTTGAAAATACTCTCCGAGAAATACCATCTCTCTTAATTTGCATCAAGCAACCCGGTTGGATGCGATGTGTGGTTAGTTCCTCTGTTTCTCTACCCCCCAATCTTTCAAATCTTGCCGCCGATGTTCAGCACATTCGTTGTTGCGCTCAGTCGTCCATTACAGTCATGCGTGCGGATTACGTACTGGTTGTCGGGGGAAATAAGCACATTTAAGCTTCGTACAGGGAGAGAGAGAGGTTTTGGTAAACCCATTGCCCATGAGGAACGACGGAATCGATTTCTTAGTGTATGTTCTTCAAAAGATACGGGATAGTACTGATTACTGATATAAACCTTTTCAAGAGAAGCAAATAATCTCGAATCTAAACCCTTTTAATGGACACTTCAAGATGTATTAAATAAAAATTTTCAAATGTTTGTGAAATAGATAGATTTCCTCCGTATAGGTTTCAGGTCCCGGTGTCCAAAAGCATGGGAGAATCCTACCTCCGAATACACCATAAAAGTCTAAAAGTCTAAAACTATAACATTACTAACATGGAGATAATCATTGAGATATCGAGTCAAGGATTTTGATTCCGCCTTAGAGTGAAAAAATATAGATTGGAATCATTATATATGTAAGGTAAAAATTACGATCACACACACAGTCGTAATAGACGAACAATATTTTTAGTATCAAACACCGGGTAGGTGTAAAATAAAGTGAGTTGATCTGAGCCCCTTCTAGCGAGTAAAGGTTGCCTATTAGACGAATCAGCAAAATTTGATACATACGTAGGATAACATGCGGTTTGAATATTTGAAGGAAAAATTAATGCCGGAAGTCGCTAATAGGGGAACATTTGCTGCAAATAAAATTGCTTAGCGGTATGTGTAATTAATGCATTAATAATGCCACATGAGAAAAGTCAAAATAAATTTTGTAAACGACTTTTAGTATCCTACTTCACCAAACACCAACTTGGCCATATCGCTCTATTGCAATTTACTGCCATTAATGAGATGGGTTGGAAATGAAGGCGCTATCTATCAGTGGTCACCTCAAGCTCGTTAGGGAAAATATTTTATCTATATCCTCCCTCGGGTTTGAACCTGGAACCCTGATAGCAACCTATAAGTTAGTAGACGAGCATCTTACCACCACACCACTCGGGTACACTTTTAGTATCCTAAAAACGTTGGCTGTTAATTGCAATTAAGTGTATATATGACCAGATTCCTATATTCCAAGAGCTACATATCTATGTGAATTGATGTAGCATCGATACAGTTTCTTGGACATGGTCAAAATCTTGATGGCAAATGACATTTCCATCTCCACATACAAGTATTTAACTTCTTTAATCAAGAGGTAGAGAGTCTAATGCACCTGCATTCACAGAGAAGTCTTCCGATTCATTGGCCTCCATTTTTTTTGGTTCCAGCAGCTGAAGACTTTGTTTGGATATAGGAGAGAAAAACAACACAGATTCGATCAATAATTCCACAATTCCATCAAACATCATCGATACTTCGGGGGTTCGTGATATCTGATAATTGTACCTGATGCTGGTCCTATCAAGTGATTATGGAGTGGTACTAAAAAAAAGAAGCTTATCAGTTGTAAACCCGCTGCTATCGGCTCTATTGCGACGATGTAATTTATGTTGTGGTTGTCCATATCTGTAGCCGGACTTATCCGACTAAAATTAAATTCGATTACAACTTTCATTAAAAGTATGTAAATTAAATTCATTTACTTGACGAAACTGATTAGATGTCCTAAATGATGTTCCTCTTTATAAAATTTTAGATAAAAGTGACCATATTTAGATATTTTTCAACCAATAATTTCATAAAATTGTTGGGGAATCGGAAATACAAGTCGATTCGACGGGAATATTTCAATTCCAAATTGACATTGACTCTTGAGTTTTAAAAGAAAAGCTCAAAATATATTGTCTCCAATGTGTAAGCCGGTTTTTCGCGTTTGGGAAACATGCCCCTCCCTCCAGAACCATTTGGGAGCGAACCCCCCCCCCCCACCCCACCATATTTCCTACAGTTTCTGAAGGAAACAAGCAACAATATGTAAAGATAATAATCTAATTATCGAAAATAATAGGATATGACAAAATATGTTCAGCGTATTTAAATTGCTTCATGCAGGGGGCCAGAAGTTCTTAATCTATTCCTAAATTTATTCACATCTAGAAAATAGGTGCTTGAAATGAACGAAATATATTTTTATAGTGTCAATTAATATTATATATAGTCACCAATACTGCAACTTCGATTCGAAAAATTAGAATAACGTAAAAAGTCGTTCTCTTTTCTTCAACAGAGGATCACTAGAAAAATAAACAACGGAAGTGAATGAACTTACATAAACTGAACTTACCTGTGACGTTTGTTGCATGTTAAAAATTGCAATATAACATTTTTTTAAAAAAATATTTAAGATATTCAAAAAATTAAAAGAATCACACAGAAGAGATGGCTCAAAATATTAGAATAATGGGGAATTTATTATTGGATAAACGTCAGTGCCAAAATTTGCATAAATCACGCTATCGCATTAGACATATAAAGGCAGGCTTGCAAACTTGCTTTATTCGGTTTGGTGTTGAAAATGGGTGGACATAAAGATTTTACAGAAGGTCTAAAATCTCTGGTAGTGAATCGCCGCAAAGAAGGATTTACTGAGCGGATGATCGCCTAGAAAGCAAAGTGCGTTCAAGCAAGTGTGAGTAAACTTTTAAGAAATCACTGAAGTGATAGTAATTTTCAGAGAAAACGCGTAAATAGTGGTCTATTACTACAGCGAGGCAGGACAGACTCTTAAAAAACATCGTGAGATTTTACCGCTATCATAGCGTCAGGTTCATACATAAATAGTGGAAAGGACTTGGTGTCAATGCGTCGCCCTCCACCACACTGAGACGACTCATCATTATGGATATAAATGCGGTATGCCCAAGAGGAAGCCGCTCCTTACACGCAAGCAAATGAATGCTACTTCTATTATGGTATGGGGTTGTATGAGCGCTGAGTACCCGGGAGGTTTTGTATTTCGATCGGAAGAGTAAAATCCGATGTATATCGAAAAATTCTAGAATAATGCACTATACAATCGGCTGAAAATTTATTGGAGGCTGATTTCATCTTCCAACGAGACTGTGCATTTTCTCACACTCCGGAATCGACACTGCTTGGCTCGAAGAAAAAACAAATGAAATTTCTTCTCTCCTTGGCTATCAAATTCACCAGATTTGAGTCCCATGGAGAATTTATAAGGTGTCGTGAAGAAGCGCCTTCAAAAGTTTGCTCCAAAAGACAAAAATGAACGTTTAATGAGTTTCAAGACTACGTGGGAAAGTATCAGTGAAAAATCTAGTGGATTTTTGCAATCCTTTTTTGCAAAATCATTTACGAGAGATTATTAAAGCTAAGGGAGATGCCACAAAATGTTCAAGATTTAAATCAATTCATTTTGAATGAGTTCTCACAAGTTTTATAACATTATCGTAATTTTTTGTATAAAATTAAAAATTATTATAATTTTGGGATTTTTTCCGAAATGCCGATTTTTTTCTGAATTTGTAAAGTTTCAGTTTTTATTTATATGTTACATTTTTTGGCAAAGTATGTAGAATCAGTCGACGTAGTTTGGAAATTGTGGACATTTTCATTCCGGTGAAATAAAATCAATTTGTAAATCATGTAATGCATTTTTCGAAGTTATTCTAATTTTTTTAATTGGAGTTTTATCTTTGTTAGGAAGAGGAAGGGTAGCGTGTGAAAAGATTCGATTAAAATTAGATTAATCTGCCGTTTAATCAATTAAAACTAAATTAAAAATTTTAATCGATTTTCCCAGCCCCAGTAATAATCCGTTTCAAGACAGATGTTCTATATATATTTTTTTTTGAACAAAGAGGAAAAAGTAATTTGGCATTTTAGGACGCATTCAATCTACTTTAAGCAAATTTTTTTGCTCAAGAACAACCTCATGGAAGATAAAAATGCAAATTACAACCACACTGCAAATTTGGGCTTTCTAACTTGAGCATTTCAGGAATTGGTTTTGTGAATTTCTGCGACGTTCTAATTTTCTGAATCAGACATGTACATAGCTATGGGGCTCTGAGCGCCTCCCGTTATTTTATGCCCACCCAGTATATTCGTAAAACATTTTGAGAAACCTGTTTTATGAATGAATTTTGTTTGCTCGGTTTTTGTGTTGATAACGAGGGGACAGTAGAAAATTATTGTCCAGGAAAAGAAGTAAAATGGCGTAAAGGCTCCTCCCAGCTCATTGCGATTTCCGGTGCCATAACTTATCATCATCATCCAGTTAGTTTTAGTTATTTGGCCTTGAATGAGACCGACTCAATCGAGCTCGAAATGATGGAAAAAAAAGGACCACACTAATTTGTCTAGTCACCAGTCCGAAATTCCGGCGAGCCAACAACAAGGAGAGAGGAGAAATAGCAGTCTTATAATAATAATAATAGTGTATATCGTACGCATCAAACCGACTAATTTGACTTTTTCGTTGAACAGACCGTTCACGAAAAATTTCAGTTACGCATTAGTTGCTGTTCTAAAAGTGCAAACTGCGTAATTCTTCCAACAGTCACTCTGTAAAAATTCTAAACGGCATCCACGTGTGCCAATAATTTTCTTAATACAGGGGATTTCAACTTTCCATACACTGCGCACCAAATTATAGTTTTCCATGAAGACCGCGTGGACCACTAAGCCGTACTGTGACTGTGGTGTTCAGAATTGTTAGGTGGTACACAGATTCACAAAACTTAATGTGATTTAATGGATGTGTGTCTCAATAGATTGACCAACAGACCCTGAGTTGAATTCACCACCCCCCCACCCTCGATCAATAATACGTCATTCACTCACTCGGTCATTCATACTGTCACTCATCTGATTACTCACTCACTCACTCACTCACTTGCTCAGGCACTCGCACCACTCACTAACGTATTCACTCACTCTCTGAATTACTCGGTCGCTCACTCACTGGTGACAAATCGTTGCCGGTTAGTTTTCCCAGCGATGATTTTTCTGTCGGTGAAATTTCCCAGCAGTGAATTTTCCGTACATCTTTAAGAACAACAAATAAGAATAATTCTTTTATAATGACTTAAAATTACCCATAGCTTTTATAGCCGAAAAGTAGTAAAATTGATGATATTGGCGACCATCCAATGAATAGAATGATCGCATGTCCGGGTCCCCGCCTGTTAATTAACAGAAAGCGTCGGGTAATGGGAGGGTAATAGTCCTTTTTTGTTAATACATTTTCTTGGCACCATTCCTTAATTTCTATGATAACAGTACTCAATAAAATCACTCGAGATTTTTACACATCGTGGGGCCTTGGTGATTCTCGAGTCTTATATGCTTTCTTTCATTAAGGGAAAAAAAGTTTTATTCTGCTATTAATTCATTCTATTAAAAGAATCTTCCGGACAAAACAATAACGCAATTTATCAAAGGAAACAAAACTTGAACAATGCGGACATATAAGTACTACACAATATCGAAATTAATGTTACTCGAGAAGATTGTACTTATTTCTGATCGGTGCTTGGGTGTTATAAAGATCATATATTCTATTATGAGAAGAGGAATATATTCATCATTTATTCCTATTTTTTTATTATCCTAAGCGGAGATAAAACTCCAAAAGGTTTCTTTTATATATAGGGAATGGCGGAGAACTGGTGCCATCCTGAATTTTCAAACACGAATTTATGGGACACGATCATGTTACACTGAATCATCGAAAAACTTTGATTGTTACGTACATATTAACCACATAAATATCATAGCCAGAGCCGTGTTCAACCCTTACGTTCCCCGTCTTCTTGAAAGACCAAGAAAAAAAATCTTTGTCCCTTAATTTCAATGCTAAACTACACATTAAAAAACCTGGATTGAACAGAATCTGTCTAATGCGGAAACGGAAATGAAACTTGTATGCTCTTAGGGGCCGTTCAAGTATTACGTCATCATCTATGGGGGGGGGGTTCCGATTTGCTAACTTTTGACGACAAGGGAGGAGGGGGGGGGGTTTGGATAATGCTTACGTCATCAACCACCCTTTATGAAAATATGAGTTAGGATTCAGAGGGTCAGAGCTGATGACGAAATTTTGCTAAGGGGGGGGGGGGCAAAAATGGCTAAAAATTTGCTGACGTAATACTTGAACGGCCCCTTAACGGAAAATTTCATACAAACACTACGAATGTTTCCCAGACCAAGGGAATCACACGAAATGTTGAAGTGTTCTACCGAAATTTTTTATGCTATCTCTGCTTGCCAATGTGAGAGTTCTGCACCATCCGCCCCCTACATTAGCAAAAACTGTTCCCGTACTTGATGCTGCGACTTTAAAATAACAGAAAACTGACGGTTTATCTTTCACCTTGTTTTTTTTAATGTGTATTATTTGCGGAGGAGGAGGGGGGGGGATTTATCAGTGCACACTCAAACGAAAAAATTTTTCATCTTGAACATAGGTCGCAATTTCGAGATGGTTTAGTGATTTCTACTGATTTCTACGACCCCACCGTCGCTGCAGTGGTGGTCGGCTGAAGTTAGTTTTCTGTGGTTCCCAACTTCAAGTCGCGAATGCGAGCCGATCTTCCCTTTAAAAATTCTCGCTCACAGAGAACAACAGACCTACAAACAGTATAAATGTAATTCAATCAAAACACATCACTCACTTCACTTCTGAAATATAGATGGCAGCACTGAAAAAACAAACACAACACTACATACTGTTAGGTACACACACAGTTACACTTCCGGCACAACTCACTGGGTAGTAAATCGCCCATAGATGGTCATAAACCTGAGTTGTGCTCGGTTTGAATACCAGTATCGATTGGTAAAGGACGGTTGTGGTGTTGCAGGGAATTTTTCTCTAATAGGGTTGTTAATAAATGGACCCCCACGGGTAGTAAATTCCAACACAATTGACATGCGTAAAAAGAAATACGATAAACATGTTGGGATGAAGCGATAAATACTTAGAATAAGTCAACCATAAATAGTTTTTATGGGCATTGTATAATACTTTATCATGAATATATAGTTTTTAGCTTCTGTAATTGGATTGCCAACTGGGTGGCGCTGCATTTTAGAAATATATGGCATCCATATTTGTTATGGGCATCTTTTTCTCAGTGACACGGTTGGACATTTTACCAGTTGTGGTCTTGTATTTGTACAAAAAATGTTTAAGGCCGGTATTACACTGTAAAAGTTTTGTAAAAGTGCTTTGATAAAACTTGAAACATACAACCAATAAACTGATCGGTTGGATAAGCTTGAATGTAACCCATCAGCTTATTTTGTATTTTTCAAGTTTTATACAAGCACTTTTATAAAACTTGTTCAGTGCAACACCGGCCTAAGGAGAAGGAAGTAATGCATAAGAGCATTCGCGAATATTCTTTGCTTTTACAGGTATTTATTTCTAAGTTCCCCAGCTTTACTTGTTCACAACACTTGCTGAATACAAAAATAAATGCTCAACAAATACACACATACAGTGTGCATAAAAAGCAATTAAATGCGTGCATAAAAATCATTAAATACACTCGTAATTGTCACGAAATTAACTGCAGGGCAGTATTTGCGTCTGTTCCTGAATGGGTTCGAACTGTTTCAGAGCTGCCTTAACCATATCGAGTAAGGTCTCATCCGTTGCTCGCTCGGCAAGTTCCTGCAGCACTCGTTCCACTCCTATCTTCCTGAACACTGCTTGTCGATTCGCGGCCTGGGAGGTTTTCCTGTCCACCAGGTTTCTTACGCAGAGAGTGGCGGCTGTCTGAAGCTTCACGTTGTCGCACGCCAGGTAAAACGCCACCTTTCCGAGCAGGTTCTCGTCTTGCATGACGAAGTCTACGGAAAGTTCTCCCCCGCACACGTTAGCCACCAGACAAAGCACCTGCTCCAGCATATCGGCGCCGCTCTTTTCCGATCTCATGATCGCCACTGCGACGTCGAGGATGGCTTTTCCGTGCACGGCCATGATCGAATCGACAAACAGTTCGTCGCCGACGAAATTCCTCAACAAACCAAGAGCTTTCATGCGCACGTCCTTGTCGGGGTCTTCGACTAAACTTGCTATCTTGCCCATGCCGACGGACGACAGAATCAACGTTATGACGTTCTGATCAGCACCGAAGGCCATGTTCATGAGGGCCCAGATACCGTTTAAACGAAGATCAGGTTCGGGTCGAGCAACTAGGTTACATAGCAATTCGGTGATGCGACATTCGATGATCTGCTGTTTCGTGGGCGAGAATCCGAGAAGTAGGTTGCACAGCATCCCTGATGCGATGGAGAGAGCGTAGAGTGGGGAGGATTCGTCTTTCAGGATTTCCATCAGCACTGCCCAGATCACTGCCCCGTGGTTGTGGAACACAGTCCTCAGCGAGCGAACAGATCTAGATAGATTGTGGAGGCATAGCAAGGCTGAGATCTTGACGTCGAGGCCCGGATAGCTCAGTGCCTGCATGATGTGATCCACGAGCTCCCCATTTTCGACCAGGATTTCTCGAATGTCTCTGTTGTCGGCGACGAGAGCCGCAAAAGCCCTGAAGGCGGCAATCGCGGATGACTGAGAAATTCTTTCTCTTTCGGCGGCTTTCATACACAAAGGCGGGCAATGCCTCAGCAGCTTGAACAACGACCGTATCAAGTGAACGCTTAAGCTTGCCAGACGCTGGAGCTCCACCTGCAACTTCATCAACAGACCCAGTGTTTCGGCGGCCTCGATCCTCACCTGAACATCATACTCTTTCTTGCACAGCCTTATCAAGGTGGGAAGGACTTTGAAAATGACCCGGTTGTCACGGGCGGGAATAGCCCCGGCTTCGCAGATGAACGTCATGCACTTCGCGGATTCCACTTGGATCTCGGGCGAATTTTCTTGACCCATGAGCTCGACGAGCTTGTCCGGAATATTCCGGATGAAATCACTACTCGCGACGGCAACGAAACTGGAGACGGCAAGATTCCCGCGACAGAAACTCGCCAAGAACTTCAGACAGGGGATGAGAATTTTCTGCGATCCAGAGCACAGGGAGATCGAAACGGCGTCCACGGCACCGTACGCGAACAGGACGTTCTGGTGATCATTTTCAATGCAGATCGAAGACAGTATGTCCATGACCATCTCTTGGTGCGTCGAGACGAACCTGATCAGGTGTGGTAAAATCATTGGGACGGAATAAAACTCTGATATCGTCTCCGGAGCGGGCGACCGAACAGCTATCGCTCGTACCGTCCTCAAGCACGCCACCGCTAATTTGGAGTTAGGATAGCACGTTCCTCTCAAAAACAGCTCCATTCCTCCGGAACCTATCACGACATCAAGGCAACGGCGAGGTCCCTTGACGAGGCTACAGACAATGGTAGAAGCTTCGGCTCGAAGCCGCGGGTCCAAAGTTTCGTCCCGAAGAATCCTCATGAGTATCTCCACGATGCCAGCTTCCACGAGATCAAATTTCCTTTTGTCCACGTTTCCCATGATGTTGTCCCTCGCATAAATCAACGCGTCAAAACACGAATGGCTGTCGAAAGCTGTCGTCAGCTTCTCGATTATAACTTCTACCGCCATTTTCTTTTTTTTTTTTGTCTTCGATACTTCAAGCTGTTTACTGTTTTTTCCCTAGAAACTTGGTAAAAATGAACTAAATATGAACTCCAGCAAGACGATAAGAAGCCATAAACACACAAATAATGAAGGTTCTAGAAACTAAAAAGAAAATATCGACACAGGCAATGAAATTTTTACAATAAAGAGCCAGTATTAGTAATAGATAAAACGGAGCACGTTTCAAAGTCTATATCTTCAGGAGGTCACGTGATGCCAGTGACGCCACGAAACTAATGTGCGTTAACTTAACTTGTACTCCGGGAATGACCATCTGTATAAATAAGCGTCCAGGTTCGGACCTCGTTCGCGGCGCAGTGGTGGTCGACTGAAATTGGTTTTCTGTGGTTTTTCAACTTTAGGACGTGAATGTGAGCAGGGGAAAAATTCTATCCGCAGAGAGCAGCCAGATCATGATACTTTCTTGCATAATATGAAAATTAGGGCATTTATTATCTTCACTTCAAAATATGTGATTTTGAAGATGGCAGTACCAGCGAGAACAGGGAACGAGCACAGCTCTGACAACATGAATACGTACGGAGCCACACGTTTTCCTCAGAATACACATTCCGGCATGTACCGATTTGTTAGAAATTCCATAGAGGAGAATGTACACGAGGTGCAAATACGGTTACGCAGTATTAGTATAGTATAAATAGGTTGACCATATTTCATGGAGGAAAATACTGAACTTATTATCCTAAATGCAGAAAAATACCCCCATTCGAAAAACGGAAGAAATTTGGGAAAGAACAGCTTTAAAAATGCGGGTAAAAATGGTTTTTCCGCTTTCAAATGCTGTTCTTTCCCAAATTTCCTCCTCTTTTCGAATTCTAATAGCTCTGTGAATATTGCACTTAGAAACATTTTATTTGAATTTAATTTGTTGAATTTTATTTGTTGGCATCAAGAGTAGACAGGGCAACAACTTTCTACTTGGAAGTTAAAGCATAGGGGAGTTTAGTATTTTATTTTGCTACACACTGTATTTTCACTCCCAAATCTGGTACAGGGCAATTTTTGAACGCCTGATGGCGTTCTTTAAATTGGAATCATACCTTTACGACGGACGGTTGATGAAATAAAGGCCGTATTAGCACTTACAGGACACCCTGTATACAGGCAGATAGTAAAAATATATTTATATAGAGCCTATATTAACCTATGTTGAAAAAAAAAATGAAAATATAATTTTTAAAGAACTTACAGCTTTGTGCATTGAGATGGACACTGGGTCTCAACGGTTGCAAAAAACTTCTGAAATCTTGTTTTGGATGCCAACTTCTAAAAGATTGTATTCGAAAATGTAGATTCAAAAATAGTTGCATCTGAATGCAGTTCACTCATGGTCCCACATGTAAGAACCTTGTGGCCTAACACATGGGCTCAATTAACATCAATTTTAAAAGAACTTAAAGGGGGTCCATTGGATTGCTCAGGCCGGGGCCTATGATTTTGTTAATATGGCTCTGCCCATATGGGGGAGAGCTGGCAGGCGTCTGGCCTAAGATCCCGTCACGTATCTTAATGGTTTTGTTTTCTCACTCTAATCTATAAGCTTATAATTGGAAGGGGCTATGAAAAATCCTGGACTGTGTGGGTCCACCAAAGAATCTAGTTTAGGGATCCAGAATGTATGGGTCATGAGTTTATTGATTTGAAATTTCTGTTCGGTTTTCATCACTTCCTAACATGTCAATATCTGATCCATCTGATCAAATTATACACGGTAGAATACTGTGCCACATTTCATAATCCATATATTTAGGTCTATATAAAATCAACGACCTTATGAGAGAACAGTGACAGTGAAATAAACTTATTTCTACAGATTTATTTTGGTAGAAAATGAAAATAAATTTCAAAATTTCATGCATAGATTACACTCCAACGTTTATAATAGGTTAAAATTGTACACTTTGAGACGAATAACGCAAAGAACCGATACTGCGCATCCTGTTAACAAATGCACGAACTGAAATAGAGTGAAGTTAAGATACGACTTGCTTGGCCTACAAAGGGTGTATCCATCAAAGTGTAATGATGCTTGGTGAAAAACATGTCCAAATTGAAATGTGTTCTGTTACTATTTATGTAAAAAAATTTGCTCTTGTTGTTTACATGTTTTAAGGTACAATACAAGAAATGCATGAATGAACCATGAATTGGGAAAGGGAGACGTGGGTGACAAAAGTTTGAGATCCACTGCAGTAAAAGGATTGTTGTCAATGATAAGAAGTCAATAATAAACCTTATTACATGAGAAACAGATTTGATGTGAATATCTCAGGGTTATATGTCCATTAAGATGGACGATGGGTGTGTAAGGGATAAACGATTCTAAAAAATTATAAAGGTCAGATAAATCCTTTCTGACTTGACATCTGCTTAAGTCGACATGTTTTTCAATCCCTTCGGGGGTAGAAATTCACCATAAAACTTTTAAAATCGATGAACTTCTCACTTATTGCACTTTTCTTTCATTTTAAAAGTTTATTTGAGCTATCACTGACGTTAATGTTGAGGTACGTTGAAAACGGGTCATTTTGGAACAAAATATCGATTTTTATTTTTTTTTCATTTTTTACGAAAGCACTATTTTGTAATTCTAAAAGAATCCTTGTTTTGTTTAAATGATGCTCAGAACCCGAAGTTACATCCACATTTAGTGTTAGTTTTTACATCTAAGTGATATGTGAATAAGCACTTCAAACGCGTTTAACGGAGTTTAACGTTAGTTTTGACATTTTACTTCAGTTTGAAACATGATTTCTAAACATCTATTCATTTTATCATTACGAAATTTTAATATGGTATTTTCTTATGCATTTTTGAGGTTATGAACCAAAATCTTAAGTCTATCACGTACATTTATCAGGTTTACAGTGTTTTATAGACTATTACTAGTGTTATTTCAAAAATTCACATGTGCATTAACATATTTGAGTGTTACTTATGAGCATGAAATACAATCCTTTAGATTTTGATTCATGACTTGCACGTTTACTAGCTGAATGTATGTGTGAAAATATCAAAACATTCCATCCACATAGAATATTTTGCAATCGCGTTTGAAATATCACATGCATTTTGTTTAAAATTTGACATGAAAATGACTTGGGTAGTCCAAAATTTATCAGTTTTCAACAGTTTGGGACGCTTTCTATTAAGAAAGTTATATGTTTAAGTTCACTCTCCAGTGCTATTTTAAAGAAAAGTGACAAGAAAGGTAGTCGGATGCCTTAAGAAAAGAAGGGAATGGGAGGGGGGGAAGGGTATTTATAAATGGAGGAAACATTACGGAGCATTATGCAAATGACTAAGTATAGACGTTAGGGGGAAACCCCCTCCTCTCTATTCTTTAGACTCTATTAAAACGGAGGTGAGAATAAGTCACGTAAAACTTTGTGAAGCGTATATTTACATCACGATAAAGCGTTTAAATAAATAAATTCAAAAAGAAAAAAAGAAACCACACACATCTGTTAATACTCACGTTATCCATTATCATGAAAGAATCCGACCTTCATTTTGTTATGTATATAGTATATACTAGGAATTATATGAATAAAAACAAATAAGACTTTCCCTACACATCGGGGGGGGGGGAAGAAAAAAAAGACTCTACACCCCCTCAACGAGATGTTCGTAATGGACTATTCCAAACACACACACACAACGAACAGAAGAGAGAGAGAGAGAAGGAGTTTCTCTCTACGTTTCATACACTTCACTATTCAGTCTGACAGCAGACGACGGGAAAGATCAGGGACGTACGGACCTAATGCCGTGTGTTTCTAACGTGGACGGATTTTTGTAGCAGACGACAGTCGTCACATTGTTTATTTATATACGGCGGGTTCCTGATTTTTTTACGGAGGAAAGATAAATTATTTTTCTTAGTTTCTCCAATGTTCGGAATTTTATGAATGAAATATCAAATTCACTAGATATAGTAAAAAATATTCAATATGATATATATATATATATTTGTAAATTATATATATAATGTTTGACTATTGACTTTGATTACTAGATAATCACTAGCAAAGAGAGAGTGTCTTTGGTATATACCGGTTTTGTTTATTTGCCTTTGTTGTGTACCTGCTGCGTGCGCTTGTGGGATATTTGAAGCTCCACGTGACTAGTTTGATCATAGTCACATTTCATTATCATTTCGTTGTCCCTCTGTGCGGTTGAATGCTTTGCGTACCAAATGCTGTGGATACTGTTATTTGCTTTTGTGGGATTTAATATTTTGTGAAGTGCGTGTTTTTTGTGAGGTGTGTGCTGTTTTACTTTGAGATTTTCTATGATTGAAAGATACGTTCCAAGAGGATATGATTCGCATTCAATATCAGCGTTGTATAAGGATTTTAAATGTGTGCTGATTGGATACTTCAACAGTGATGGATATCGATACTCATCCGATTGTAAGTTTTATTTCTCATATTTACAATTTCTTTTGTTGTAAATTTCGAAATTTATACCTTAATTTACAGGATTTTTTAACCTTTTGTGTTACACTTGGGGGAGGGGGAGAATTGGAAGGGTCGTGCCCCCGAACCGGTTAAAAAGTTTTGTTCTCTTCATGAATATTACCTTAACTGATTTTTGACCACTCTAATTTATGACCAAATCTCAGTTTTTTTTTTTTTATATATTATAACTGATTACCTGAATAACATATTTGAGAAGTTGTTAAAAATTGGACTTTAGCATGTTTTTCTTTGCAATAAATTTTAATTTCAAATTAATTAACTCGCATTAACTTGTTCACGATGTGACAAAAAATAAAAATGGAGGAATAATTTATTTTTCTATTTTTTTAAAAATTTATTTCTTTGATGGTTATTTTTGAAATGTAATGAAAAAATTAAATATCTTTGTAAACAAATTCGAACTCGTTAGACCTTTTTCATTTCCAAAAATGTTCGTTTCATACAAAAATTTGTATGAAAATTGGAAAAAAAAAATATTTTAAACAAGGCGTTGGGCTAATGTAAGTCAGCCAAAAAAAAAAAAATGAGTTGAAACATTACCCGACTTTGGCCGTCAGGGAAGAGCCCTGTGACTAGAAATCATAGGGCCCTTTCCCCGAAGTCAAAGATGTTTCATCAGTAAGTGGCTGCATGTTTAATTTTTGGTGCCCCGAAATCACGAAGCCTTGGGCAAACTTTCCCGATTGCCTATACCGAAATTCGGCCCTGACGAACTCAAATCCTATATACAAGTGGCGGCTCCATTAAGAAAACATTTCTGTCATACACACAATGAAAATGCGAAGTTGCGTCTTAACGGGTGAACCGATGGGGAATGAGTACGTAACATAAACCGTGCCGTACAAAATACATTCGAATGTACTATAATTTTCCATATAATCAACGGAATACATATTTAAAAAAATAATTAGTGGGAATATAGACCACTGCGTTGTATATATCCTGAGCTTTATTCCCTTCCCCCGAGTTGCCGGTATAAACATATTATTTAAAAATAATATTCCGAAATGTGCAAAATTATTTCAGCAATTATGTCCATCAGCCTCGGCAGAGGATTAATGGATGACATTTTCCCCTCAAATTAACAAAATTAGTACATGTATATGTGGAATTCTACGCAGGAAATTATGATAGGTTCAAACTCGCTAATCTTCCTGCCGCGTGTGGTTTACGAAATTTTCTGTGCAAATCCCCCTCTGTTTATATAGAACGCGATAACAACGTACCTCGCGAAATTTTATGGAATATGAAACGCGGTAATCGCGTTGCTCGGCTACAGGGCGAACAGTTCCGTTGACAACTCTCTCTGTCATGGGGATCTTTAGCACCCGACCTGCTATGATCAAACTTGAAATAATAAAAACTCTACGTTGAAATTCTAATAGAGGAAGATTGAACTGGTGAAATTGATGAATATAGTTGACGTAGCACTGAAAAAGAACCCTATAAGTTCGGTAAATTTCGAAATGACCACGTGGGGGTCGCTCAAGTCAATGAAACTTACCATTGTTTGAATCACGGACTGGAAATGTTCGTGCGCAGAAACATTACTTGGCTAACATTAACAGAATTTGCTTTCCCATTACAGAAATCGGAAATTTTCAGTTTCTGTAAAATACAGGTTGGACGAGAAGTCCTGGACACATTTAAAAATTTTACAACAAATCACAACCAATTGACAAGTACTTCATAACAAATCGCACTTTTTTCATGTCCTGGGGTTTTGTAAAATTAAAAAAAGTTCAAATTTCACTCATAGGTGGCGCTGTAAAACAGAAAATACGACATAACACGCAACACAGTATATAATTAGTGTTTATAACACAATTCGCGTTGTATAATACTCATATTTCAACATGACCACCCTTTCACCCGTTCAGATGAAGCCCGAACTAAAACGGGCACTCGCATTGAAATGTGATAGTTTCATGTAACGCAAATTGTCATTAATATAAAAAATGCACTGTTTGTATTGCATTTTATGTTATGCCAACACCATCTGCAGAAGGCATCTCCACGCGAAGCTCCTGATGTCACTAAAGAAAGTCATCTCGCCTATAACCATTGGATATAGTAGGCCGACGCATGCGCCATCTCCACCCCTCCATCCTTTTTTATAGTACAGTCGAATCCCGTTATAGTGAAAAATCTCGTTGTAACGAACACGTTTCCATTCCCCCAGATAAGTTTACATAAAAACAATGCAAAGACCTGGAATGCCTTTTATAACGAAGCGATTTCTCGGGTCTCTTAGAGTTCGTCATAACGGGATTCGACTGCATATCCAATGGTTATAGGGTGAGGTGGCCTTCAGTGACGTCACGAGCTTCACGCGGAGGCCTTCTGCTATAGATGGTGTTGGTTATGTCGAGTTTTTCGTTTCACAGCGCCACTGTGAGTAGAATTTGAAATCGTTTTTTCAATTTTACAACAACAAACCTTTCTGTCATAAGTATTTGAATACAAACCACACCTTTTTATGTCAATTGGTTGATTTGGTATTAATTTTTAAAATACACCCAGGACTCTTCTCGTCCACTCTGTATATTACATATAATTTACACATGATGGTTGTTGAATCGACATGTGCGATGTCATTAACTGCTGGTCGAAAATTTAGAATATGGGTTTTTTTTTTCGCATAATGCAGGGGTTCTCGAACTTTTCTTCACCCGCGTCGCCCCATTCCTCTATTCAATACTTATCCGCGAGCTCCCCCAAAGCTGTAACAAAGAATATTTTCAAAAAACCTTCGCCAGGGTCACAACTCTTTAGATTATTGACAATCATTTGATTAACTGACGATTACTAGATTCTTTATGAAAATGTCATCTTGTTTATGGTTTTGATTGCCTATCGGAGTTTGTTGTTTCGATTTTAAGTATCTGTTATATGATCTCAGATTGACGATCGTTTTTATATTTATTTTATTTTTGTTCCCATCGCGACAATGCTTTGTTGTTTATTATAAAACTTTCCGAATACACCCATCCTTCGGGAACGCTTCGATGTATCTCTGAGATGGGAAGCGGGTTGTGCCCGATCTTCAAAGGTAAAAGGGTCACAACTCAGCGGCGCCCCTGACAAAGGTTGGAGGCGCACCAGGACGCTGCGGCGCACAGTTTGAGAACCCCTGGCGTAACGTGTTTTTTTTTCACCTGGAGTGATAGACGGGACCTGAATGCTAAGGGTGCAGCCGCATCGTGTCTCAAAACAATTGTATGAGGCTTTAAAGCACTATATTAAAATACATTGAGGACATGTGATTCCTATTGGCATTTTTTACGTATTTCATTTTCACGTTTACTTCTTGACAGAGCCTTTTCCCGAAATTACAGGTGCTAACAATATCCATACACTTGCAGATATGTGATGAAGGAGGGGGGGGGAAGACTTGCAAACTGTTTTCGCACCGGGCCCACCCTGAGAATAATAATGAAATTCTTGACGGTAATCAATGACATTAGAACAGAGGAATGCTGGAATTATTTCTCGTTGAGAACTTCCCACGTGAAGCTCAAGCTGAACATCCGCTGTTCTGAAACACTCCCAATACCCATGTGGTGGATCTTACTCTGAAACATTAACGAAAATTTCACCCGACAGTTACATTATTTTAATTCACCGGGATCAATAACCTCTTTAGGTCTGGGTTACAATCCCACTAAAACACTGTTAAGCATTCGAAATCGGCTGTATAAATATCCTAAGTAGTTCTGACGACTAGTAGCAGTTATATGGTCTCTCTATATAATCTCCAACGCAACCTTAACATTATTTCCGAATGGTGGCTCAACCTGGGAATTACCTCTTAACTTCTCAAAAACTGTTTCTATGAAAGTTACCCGTAAAAGAATTCCCCACGATTTCCCTTAAACTCGATAAACAACTCTTTGATCTCTGAGGTTTCCCATTATAAATACTTGGGCATTATAATCTCTTCCTATCTCCGCTGGAACCTTCACGTTGATTATATCTATAATAAATGTCTCCAAAAACTCTTTTTCCTTCGCCGTAATCTGAAATACTCCACCCATCATGTCCGTCACTTGTGCTATCAGACATATATTCTTCCTGCCCTCTCCTATGCCTGTGAAGTCTGGGATCCCGACACCCAAACCAACATAGACAAATTAGAATCTATCCAAAATAAATCCACTCGTTTCATTTTTAGCTGCTGGTCTTCTGTCTCAATATCCAACCGCTCTCCTCTTTTCGACTTATTTCTCGTTTAACTTTTCTTTACAAAATACTCCATGGGTTTTTTTAATATTCTAATCCAACCTTCACATTTCTCCGTTAGACTCAATCATTCCCAAAAATTTCAGCCCATCTTTGCCTCTTCAGATTGTCACAAATTTAACTTATTCCCAAGAACTATTATCGACTGGATTGTACTACGATTTCAGAATTCTCTTGTTCCATCAATCGTCACTCTCGTCATATATAAATTCCGCATCCTCTTGCCTCGGCCAAACAATATTGAATAAATAAATATGGAATTCACGATGGGAAAATGATCCTCTTTTTTCTCCTTTGATGAGGAATCCATTTATTTGATGTTCCCTATCGATGATAACATACGGTGGGTTCTATAAATTCCATCTATCTCCACATGAAGACACAGCAGACCAAGGCTATTCGATCTACAGAAAACGTATCCTAACTACGTATTTCCACTTGAGCACAGGTACATAATAGAGACAATGAAACCGGAAGCCAATCCAATTCCGGACCGTGGATCTGGAGATCCGGTTACTAGTGCTATTGGACCCTGATCTGAAGAAAAATAAATGCAATTGTTTTTTTTTAGGAATCGCTGTATTTTTGTATTAAGGAGAGCTATTCGATTTGCTTTTGCGATGAATGATCTGAAACGATACTAAGACATGAAAATGTGTGAGAGAGAAGACATTTTTGCTTATCTTACTTTTTTTTTATAAGGAAACGCCCAAAGGCGAAAACTTATTTTCTCGGGGCAAAAGCCTATGAGTAATATATATATATATAATGATCTCACCGGCAAGTCGTGTCTAATCATTTAAGGTCCGGAACTTCATGCACAATAGCTGCAGCTAATTCAAGACGAAACGCAATTTTTTTTTGTAAAATTCTTCGATGTATTATTCATTCGGGGAAGAGATTAATTGGCGAGAAGAGAGGAGGAAAAAAATGGGTTCCCCCCTAATATTATCTCGCAACTGAAACGTAACAAAAGGTCTTGAGCAGGAAAATGAAAGATGTTCTTTCATCATAATTTTGTAGGTTCCTTTCTGCCCCCTTATAGAATCGTGATTTTTTTCCCCTAAATTTTACCGTTAGATCAAAGGAATCTTAACGAAATTGGAAGACGCAGATCAAATCTTTGAAAAGTGGAACATACCTGGTGATGACAGTAGAAACTCGTTTATCCGGGCAACGTTAACCGATGTTGTGTTTTCTCAGTAATTTTTTTCTTTGGCGATGAAGAAATAATCTTGAGCGAAGAAGAAAGATCTGAAATTCTATAGTCGAGAAAAACTATGCTGTAAGCCCTCTCAGAAGCATTCACGAGATATCTAGCTTTCTTAAAAGCCTTATATTTTAGCAATGATAGGCAGATATGTTGCAAACCTATTTTCTTAAGCCTTTAAACAGTTTTTAAAGTTTTTCTGATCCGCATTATAACTGCCACATAGAAAATCATTGAAGCTTCTAGAAATTGCCACCTATTTTCAAGATTTATTTTTCGATTGCGATAGCTGATAAATGCTTACACCCCCCCCCCCCCTCACAACATAATAGTTTTTCCCTCTTCCTTGTATTATTATTGTTTCCTCTTATTTATACTGTACGCAATAATACTGTAATATCTTGAAGGGAAAAAAAAAACATCGTCTTTCTTCCCTTCTGTTATTAGACTTTGGACTAAAGCTGACTCCGCCCACTGGCAGTTGATTGGCAGGACGGGGGGGGGGGGGGAGAAAAGTATGTTATCAGGAGAAAACTTTCAACGGTATGTGGGGTCGGGGTTGAGAGTGTTTTAAAAATCCGAGATATTTCGGGATTGCTGCTGTGAGGGTTAACAAAATACTTCCCTATTCTTCCTTTGCACTGGCTGAAAATCGTAAGAAAACCTACCGTATAAAAAGATATGACATTTTACAGAAGGTTAGTGAATTCTGCTTATTTTTTAAAGGGTTAAGGGAGGTAACTTTCTTTCCAATTGAAAATAAGCAAAAACTATACTTTTGAATGATGGTTTTGAGCCGGGAGGGGTGGGGGTGTCGGCAATCAAATTTAACTGGCGAGTTACTGATAACTTGTTCCATTCACCAGCGATCAACCCAACAGGCGAATAAAAATACGAAAGACGTGTTCTATAATTACAAATATATTGTTATTGTTGATCTGTGATGAACAACTCATCATCAGCAACGTGTGTGATCTTGGCGAAAAATGTTTACGTTGAAAATAACCCATGAAGCCAAAGATGAACTACATTCTACACCTCAACCCCTTTACGTATATGATTTTTTTATTTGCTACAAATTTGGAGGATGTGCAGTTGAACATGCAGAGTTAAATCTCATAAAGTGGTATTATTGCTAATATATAGGAAATGAAAGGAAAAAAAGTGTGAAAAACACACACACACACAGGATTTTCTTTCTCTCCCTTCTAGCTACCATTTCCTTGATATGCATGTTACACTATATATAGGGTGATTTTCAGAAAAGATGGGAAAAACTTTGATGGCAATTGTTTGTATTGGTGTGTACTATCACCTCTTAAAAGAATGCATGGTCTAACATGAAACGCAAATGCGCTGGCGCGTTTCGAAACTTGAAGACGGGAATACTAGCCGATCTCCCATTTGAAAAGTCTTCTCATAACCAGGCAGACCTAAACACGATACGTACAAAACTGCGAAAATTCAGGAAGCCTATTTGCTAATTTCACTTCTAATATAGAACGTGAAGGGCAGCACTTCTTTGCACAAGAAACTCACCACTCTGACATTAAAAGTGCATTAGAAACTAACACACACTATCCATTAGAAATTCTCCCAGAGGAATGTTTTCGAGGTGAATGCATGGTTGGCCAATTGCTCATGCTTAGTGTTTGTGCTAAAGTTTTTCACCACATTGCGTTTTAGGCGATGCATCAAAGTACCGCAACTAAATTCTATGTGAGAATGGGAAAATCGGCTAAGAAATTAGTGTTGCAAAATATATAGAGGGAGAGTCCATGTTGAACATTAGAAGAAATCATGAGCATGCAAAATCCATTTTTTTACAGGGTAAAGTCCTTCAACTTTTTCAACAGACACGGTACGACCGTGCGATTTTTCGATTTACCGCAACACAATTTACTGAAAAGAAAATTTCACAGCCACGCAATTCACTGAAAATAAAAATTTAGACACATTTCCCTGCTAGGAAATTTCGCCGACAAAGTGATCTAGGGAGTGAGCAGATAAACGAGTGAGTCACTCATTACGGTCACTCACGCACTCATTACGGTCACTCACGCAATCATTTACTTACTCTGCCACTTATACGGTTACTCAGTCAGTACACTTTTTGACTCATGCAATCACTTATTCACCAGCTTATTCCCTACCTCATTCACCAATTCATTCGGTCACTCACACTTGCTCAATGATTAAGTCGGTTGGTCACTCCCTCACTGGTGACGAACTTTTGTCGGTGATTTTTCTGTAAATCGTTTCGACAAAGCATTGCATAGTAAAAATTTATTGAAATAAATCGCCACCACACAGATTTTACAACTAGATGGCGATTGATATTAGCATCAATTAAAAAAAAAAACACCGTTCGTGAAAGATGAAAGAAGTCATTGAAAATTTATTTTTCCACCAAATCATACGCCGAAAAAAAAATATTGATATCGCATTAAGATATACGCATATGCAAATGAGTCTAACACCCGGTTACAATGCAGCGAGTTCATCGCACCCGTAGAAACATATTTATGAAACCAGATCCCTTGGGAGAAAAATACGCGGAAACATTTCAAGTAAATAGATTTATTTCGAAATTAGAAAAGGAAGACATTCTCTCTCTCTCTGGAAATATAAAACCGAAAGTTGCGAAAATAATCATATCTCTTCTCCAAACTCATTCTTTTTTTTTTCCTTTTTAAGCGTTTGTTGCTTTTCCCACGATACTCCCTCCACTCATCATGTGATATTCATGTTGAAAAGAAGAAAAAAATCACAAAAACCGAAAGATTTCAAAAATTCCAGTTTTTTCTTGTGTTTTCTCATTTTACAGCAAACAAATTAAATGAATTTCAAAAAGTCTTAAAACTAAACAAAAAAAATTTTGGTTTTTTTTATTCCCACGGTCAGTAATAACACACGTTTGTTTGAAATTGAATACATATATTTCAAGAAAAGATCTGGTTTTCAGCTTTATTTAAAGAGTATGTTCAGGAAATGAAATATTTATAGAAATATTCTAGGAATATTTTACCGCCCTTCATTATACTGGAACTGGAAGACAAAAAAAAGAAGACATTAATGACCTAAACCATTAAATTTAATAACCTAAAAAAAAATGTATTTCTTAAATGTATGTATCTCCGTTATACGGCTGAAAGGGGGAAAAAAAAGTTAATTAAATTCCATATGTTTAATTACCGTAAATTATTTTTTCTCTTCCATTTGCTTTTAATGGATTTTAGATGCGTGATGTTCTAAAATACTCACGAATTGAATTTTTTTTTTTTTTTTGCATGTGTTCTATATGCACGAACAACACGGAATGGCCACTTTTATTTGCTGTCGAAAGAATATTAATGAATGTTAATTGCTTCGAAGCGCATTCATATACGATTATCGTGACGGAAAAAAAAAAATTGAGTTGGTATATTATGTTTATCATGTTCAATTAAATTACCGTATTTTGTTACAGAGAAACTTGGGATACGCGATTGACTGCATTACTTGAATTAGGGTATTGAAATTCGGTGATTGTTTTAATGATTTTTATTGACTAATGTTCCATTGGATTCTATGAAATTATTTAGAATGATCATTTTTCATATGCAGGAAATTGTCGTGTACGTATTTCTCGTGCGCGGAAAATTCATCACCTAAAAATTCATAGACGAACATTTATGACAACATAGACGAAGTGGCATAGTGAGCGAGTGATGATCAGGTGAGTGAGCCAGGGAGTTAGTGAGTGAACAGAAGAGCAAATGAGTCACTCGTATAAAAAAAGTCACACTATCTACATATTTCACCAAACACGAACTCCGGAGCCGTATCACTACATTGAAATTTACTGCCATTAACGAGGTGAGTTAAAATCAGTGTTTCCTAAAGTGGGCAATATCGCCCCCTTGGGGGCCATGGAAAGATCCGGGGGCGGTAGAGGTTTGGAGTTTAGTATAGAATCCTGTGGTTTGGCTTGGGGGCGATGAAAAGAAAAATTTATGAAGACGGGAGGTGAGGAGACGAAAAGTTTGGGAAACCATGTTATAAATGAAGGTGCCATCGGTGGTCGCCTCAAGCTCGTTAGGGGAAAATATCTTGTCTATATATATATATCCTTCGCCCGGCTCGAATATGACGGTAACCTTCACGGTGGTAGACGAGCATCTTACCACCATGTCACTCGCTCAGTCACTCATAAAGTAACTCGCTTACTCATGATTTTTATTACTTACACGTCTGAACAATTTTATTTCCATTTTTTCACATCGATAAAAATTTTAAAAGCGCCATTCTCACCCATCAGTAATGCAGCTCCCCAATCATTTAGTGACTTTAAAAATTTTGCCAAATGTCTCGTAGATGGGCAAGAAATTCCTACGGACCGGCAGTTGAAAAACAGTGTGTCAGACTATTTAAAAGCAGTCCTAATGAGAAGAAATCGTTAAAGTTTTCCCCCATTTATCATCTTAACATTCTACGGGATCGACTATTTCTGGAAGCGAACCGAAGTCCATTTTCAACGAATCAACCATTGATATAAACTTCTTCGACAGTCAATCGATAATTTCAGTTATTAAACACTCAGCTACCGAATTTCAATGGAACTTCCAACCGCCTCTAATACTATCATATTCAGCTAAAAAAAAAAAAAAGATAAATTTCACCATCAATGTTAAAAAACCAGCCTACAGGCAGAATATAATACGTGCTACATACTTTGCTGTAATCCAATTTCACAAAAGAAAGCTTTTTTGTCGATCGAGTAGAGAAATGTGTAGCGCCTGAAGGCGATGGAAGAAATTCACTTTTCGTTGTTGAGATCGAAACAGACCGAAACGAAGTTATTAGTCATTCTTCGTTCAACATCAGGTCACGAATATGATCAGGATTGAGGGTTTACGACATGCATTGAAACGATATTGTGGGGAATATATAATCTCATTAATACCTAAACATTCCTAATAAAAGACAAATTAAAGCAAGCTGAACGAAGGGTGGGATTGGATTGGATTCGAATTCAAAATGTAAAGCAGAGTCATTCAGAACGTGTACATTAAAACCTCTATTGGAAATTTGTGATTGGGGCCATTCAAGTATTATGTCAGAAGATTTTTTAGTCATTTTGACCACCCCCCCCCCTTCCCGTCAGCAAAATTTTGTCGACTCCACCCTGACGATCAAAACTATATTTTTTGATGCAAAAAATATTTTAAAAAATTTAAAAAATTTCGGAATTTTTTTTTTCTGTTTAAGAAATTTATTGTGACCCACCCTCTAAGTCATATATGCTAAACCCATAGCCCGCGGACCAAATGTGGCCCTTGGGGGTATCTGACATGGCCCACAACCTCAAACCTAACTCTGAAAATGAATTAAGCGGCACATTTTTAGATCACTTAAGTGACCCGCGACACAGTTCCAGAACGCTTAAGCTCTCTGTGACACATTTAGAGATCCTTGAGTTACGTGGTGCAGTTTTAGAGCACTGAAGCTGCCCCCATTGCAGTTCTACATCATTCAATTTACCAGCGGCACATTCTCAGATTATTTTAAGTGATTCGCGGTACATTACCAGATCACTTAACTGATCAGTGACATAGTTACGGATCACTTGAGTGACGCACGGCACAGCTCTAGAGCACTCAAGTGACTCGCGACACATTTCTAGAGCACTTGAGCAGCACGGACACATTTGCAGATAACTTGAAGGATCCGCGGAACATTTAGTGATTTTAGTTTTGTACAGTTCCACACTTTTATGAATATATTTATACTACAGAGTGAAACTTCGTTTATACGACGTTCAACAGGCCGAGTTAAAACGTCGTATAAATGTTTAAGTCGAATAACTGAGACTTAAAGAGAAGACACCCCCCCCCCCACACACACACACACACACGCACACAGAGAATATTATAAAATTCAATGCGTTTTGCTTGCATCTCCAGTTCTGTCATTTAAAAAAAATGTTATTTCAATCATACTTGAGGGAAAAAGTTTAATCGCATTTCGAATTACATAAAGAAATAAATTAGCAGAATTTAGCAGAACATTACCTTTATGACGCGACATTGGGTAATAAATTGCAACAAATGGAATTGATGGGAAATTTTCCGTCTTGGACTCTCGTTTTTTGTCGTAGTAGATGATTTGCAGCTTGGTCTTCGGTTTTTTTTTTCTGCCTCATAATCTTTTTCAAAATTGTTCAAAAATCAACTATCGTCACACTAATTTAAAATTCTTGTCCAATTCTTCCAAAATTGTCAGTTTTCTCTTTTTTTAGAGAAAGAGCTTTTTGTTTTGTCGACATTATGAACGGCGGATATAACACATCCAGCAAGTAAAGCACCACAACGAAACAAAATTCTACAGGAAATGATCGAAACAGCTTACTGTGTATGTGTACCGTATACGTGTCTTATCGGCAGACCTGTGCCCTCCGCGTGATAACAATGCGCTTATCTTAACCTCTGGGGATAACACTGAAAACATTCGAAGAGAAAAAATCTGAAAGGACATATGACCGTCAAAGCAATTGTAATCCGTTTCTTTGGTTCTCGCTGCTTCTGCGTATTCTCAGACACAAGCAATAAACAAATCACTAATCTAAATAATCAGTGTGTCCACTCTGAAAAATGACCATCAACCAGGTCACTGACTATTTTCGTATGCGTCAGCAATCACCTTGAAATTTATGGCTGTTACGGTGACAATATGCAGGACGAAATGTTGAAGCAAAGGGTTTTCACTTCATACAAGAATTGTGTGCATTTGCTGGATAAACTCTGTAAATGACGTTTTTCCAAAAGATTCGAAGTTCGAGCCGATGTGAAAACGACGAGTAATTGAGGATTTTACGTCGAGTAAATGAGTTATTTTAACATTAAAATGCATAGGAACCAATTGCGACCAACCCATGCCAAACGTCGTATAAACGTGAAAGTCGTATAACTGAATCGACGTATAAACGGGGATAAGAAAACTAACATTTAATGTTAGTTTAAACCTCGTATTTCAATGCATATTGTCAAAAGATCGTCTAGGTACCCTAAAATAGGGCCCCCCCCCCAAACTCTTATAATCTGATTCTCGTCTTTATATGTCTGACCTCTCACATGTTTTTTTGTATTTGTATATGAATGTGCATACCAGGGGTGATTTAGATTCCATGACAGGGCCGTCCCCTCAATTATTTATTTAGTCACGTAATGCTTTTCACAATGTATATTTTGAAAGTCCGATAGAGCTCTCAAAAATATTTAATAGGCCGCCCGACACCCATACCTCTAACGCACCACCAAACCGATTCAACTGTCTTGATATTGATACTGAACGTGATGATCAGGAAAAAAAAAATCCGTTTTGTGATTGATTGATTTTTTTTTTGCAAACCTAAATAGTTAGAATTGATCAGAATTCGATCAAATTCAAACAAGTGCATATGAAGTTTTTAAATATTAACTTTAATATTGATTTTATAAACCGAAGGCAAACTCATTTTTCTGTTGTAAATCTTAGTTATTCACAAATACAGAATAATTTTAAAGCCGTTTAAATGATGCATCTGCTGTGCATCCGAAACTGTTCTTCGGAATTGCGTGTACAAAAGAAATTAGTGCGTGTTGTGAAGCGACACACTAGCCAAGTACTAATAAATAAGTATCGTATTTCTTCGAATTATAGCGTCGCGGCATTTACATTGATCCAGCACATAGCTTTAGTTTCAAAAAACAAAATGTTAAAAAAAATTTATCTTATGTGAGTTTGGGAATTCTTGCTGTATATAGGCTCACGTATTGGTACGTACGTGCTTCGAATCTCCATCAAATTGCCATTTGTTTAACCCTTTCAGCAACAGATGGCGCTAAATGTTCTAGCAAAAACAAAAATACAATTAAATTTTTTGTTTTAGATCTGAAAAAAGGCATGCTTAGATTTATATGATGTACGTATTTTTTAGATTTGATAGGTAACATAAAATATTCGACTATTTTCATTCTAAACTAATGCAGGTCGTAAACATTTTTTTTCCCAAAAAAATTATTTTTCAATGCTCTTGCTTTTCATATGAAGTTAATTTCATTTTTCTTAATGACTATAGAATCGATTGTAATTAGACATTTTGGAAATTTTCTGTTCGTATTTTCGGAAGTAAATTATGTGACAAATAATCTTCATAAAATGAATTTTTCCTTTAATTTTTTTTCTGGTTTTTCCTTTGACAAATCATAGAAGCGGGATCAGACTGATATCACACGATGGTCGAATATAACAATAAATCTCTTACAAGAACGATATTTTTTTACATGTTGTTTAGAATCGCCTGTAGTCTAATGTCTCAGTCCTTTCAATGTCTAACTCCTTTCAATACGTACAACGATATTCATTACTACGATGAATCCCTCTGTAACAATATTTTTCGAAGAGATTTTGAGATCACAAGAAAGATATGTTTTTATATGACGCTTCAGTATATTTTTAACCCTAGATTACTAAATATTCGTCTAATAGATTAGTTACTGAGTAACATTGATTTAAGTTTAGTTATCTAGGGTTAAACTCACCTGTTCTTTTTCCTGCGAGCGGGTCTATTAGATCTTGGATCTTTTTTAGTTAGTTATTATCGTTAGTTTTATTGTATCTTTCTATTAGTTTTATTGGTGTCGGTATTTTGTACCAACTGATCACCGGAAGTGTTAATGAAGACGTTTGTTTTGGTGCTTTCTGTGTAGTACACTAAAGTGGATACGGTAAACCTTTGTGTGGGGTAAAACAGCCAACCGAATTTTATTGATAAAACAATTTTTATTTCATGGTAAATGAATACTAACACGTGAATTTTCTGGTGCTACTGACAACACTGGTTTAGATTGCAATCATTTTGTTGCCGGGGGGGGGGGGGCAGATATGAATTTTACTTTCCTAAACAAAATAAATCTTCATATAGCTAGTTTTTCGTATATATTGTACTAACAAGTGGAGAGGAAGTCTTTCTCTACATATACGTTGCTATCTGGTGTCCTTGATGCCATTTGCGAGCTATTAGCGGAATGTTATCACCGTCCATCGCACGGTGCCATTTGGCATATATATATATATATATATATGTATAAAATGCCGAATTGCTTCAATGAGGGAATATTCTATCTGCTTTGATAGCTTAGTGGTAGAGCACTGGTCCGACATACGAGAGACTGGGTTTCGTGTTCCCGTGTGGAAGCGAAGATGAACTTTCCTAAACATCAATATTTCTTCATACAGCCAGTTTTCCGTATTCAGTAATCTCTTTCTTACACCGTCTCACTTATACGTTTCTCTCAGTTATAAAACTATTTTCTGCATTCCCGATTAAAGATATAGGTAAGTAATGCTATTCATTTACACGCGTCTCTCACTAAATCGTCTTTTTTCTTGTTCCCTTGCAACAACGCATAAATGAGAAATCACTGTTCATTGTTTTATTATGATTATTAGTCAACAACAGCATAAATTTAGTGGCATGTGATGACAGTGTTGCCTGTTGATATAATAACCCATTTATTACGATATTTTTTGTTCCAAAGCGTGTCGTTACTCGAGGGTTTTTTTTCATTATTCAAATCAAATTTATTCATTTTCCCTTATACAGAAAGATTTAAAATTAATTTCTGTAAAACATATTTACCATCCAGAGGGTATGAAGCTTATAAGGATGATTGAAAACTGGCATAATAATTAAGGAATAAAATAAAATACGACACGAACAGAAACATTAAAAAAAAGACATACAACATAAGACAAAATTATAAATGTTAAATAAAGAGCACAATGATAAAAATAAACAAACAAAAAACATACAACACACCAAGACACAAATCTCAATGTATGACGAGTTATGTAAAATAAACAAAACGTTAAATAAAAAATATGGGGATGGGATGAAACTCGCACATACATAGGTAACACAAACGAGAAAATTTTGTAAAAAAAAGTTGTATGATTTGTACCCACTCTTTCAAAAATAGTATTTTTCTTTTTAATTTAATTAGATGGAAGTTATAATTATTTATTACCACTATAGCGCTTTAGTGATAATTTTATTTCACTTTTTTATAATGTGGTAGAAAAACTGTAAAATATAGTAGAACTTTTTTTTTTAGTATACGCATATCTCAGAGACATCGCGAAATAATTTTACGACTGAAAGGAATTGTTTTGATGGATTTCTGAAGGAAACTCGTTGATAATAAAGCTTTTAGTTTTCAATTTCTTATAATTATCAACTGATTTATTAACACTGTAGCAAGATAATCATAAACTCGTAGCTGGCATTCATCGTGATGCATAGAAACTCTATGTGCATGTTTTCGTGATACTTTGAATGCATATAAAATTAAATACCAGTATCGAGAAAATTCATTTTTTTTTATTTTATTCACTTTTTATGTCATTCTTCTACATTGATGAACATAATCTGCGTTCAACGTTCAAATTATAAGAATGTATAGCTCACGAACATCGTAAACATTACGAATGTAAACACAAACTGCTGGAAAAAGTCAATTATCTTTAGGTACTATGTCAAGAAGAAGAAGGCGGCTCGAGGGTACATGACCCAGCCACCAGTTTCTTTGCTAGTGTCATCAGGTTAAGATGACGAAGAGGTCGAGAATATTGAGAAAAAAGGCTGATCACCATCATCATCGTCTTCGCCGTCGTTGGGAACGGACGTGCTATTATCGCGCTCCGCTCACCGACACGCCAGTGCGCCATTTTGTGTCTTTCTTTGTGTTTTTCTTCGTTCTCGTGAGTTTTACTTAGCGTGTTGTTTATTGTTGGGTCATATTCTGCGGTGATTTTCTTTTTTTTTAGCGCACGTTGGATTGTGAGATAAGTGGTTTTTTTTTTTATATTGCTCTCATTTTTTTTTTAAATTTTCGTTGTGTATTTTCGATCGACTTATATTTATTTTTCTCGTTCGCATTTCATTTTCGTTGTTTTTTCGCCAGGTTCGCTCGCTTCTTTGATATAAGTTCGTAGGTTTTGGACGTTAGTGTTAGCAAACAGTGTATACTTTTTCCCGGGTACTCTCAATAACGTTGTTTTCCTTCCATTTGGGCCTATTGTTGTAGTGTTAGTGTTTTGAGATAGTTAGCTAATTCTAATAAGTATAAATTGTACTTCGTAGCTTAATACTTTTTTTAGAGGGTGTTGTATTCTTTATATACATATTTATTTTATTCTTCGTGATTTAGTGCTGAGCATTCTACTTTACGTAATTTTTTCGTATAATCTCTTACGTATATTTTGCATAGTAATGTATTTTACATTATTTTAATTTCCAGTTAACGTTTCTCATTTTCGTATTGTTAAGTATTATTATTATTATCTAGCTTTAGCAATAGTGTTAGTATGCCTCGACCTCGACTAGTGTTGTGTAGAGCTTGCGACGGGAGGTTTCCCTGGTCTAGGGGTATAGTAGCTGATAGTTTCAATTGTAAAGGGTGCTTGGATAGAAAAAGGCTGGAACACGAGGTCGAAGCTTTACGGGAAAAAGTTAGGGTGCTAGAGGGTCCGGTTATAACGGACCCTCTGGTCGTCGAGCCACCTGTTGATGAAGAAGCAATCTCCACGAACAACGACATTTTAGAGGGCGAATGGGTGGTCGTGGATGAGGTAGAGGGGGATAGTGATAGGGGTTTAATCATCGGCGATTCTATGGTTAGGGAACTTGGGAACCGAGTGTGTAGGGATTTTCGGGGTTTCGAGCGCTGTTGTCTTCCTGGGGGGAAGATTGGCAACGTTCGAGACGTTTTTCATCGCCGAAAGTTGCCCTTGCGGGTGATTCTGTGGGTGGGAACAAATCAGGTAGGAGCGAATATTAGTGAGTCTCTGTCAGAATACCGGGATTTACTATTATCCGCTAGGGAGGGGGGTTCAGATGTGGCAGTGATTCCAGTGCTGCCAAGGGGTAGTAGGGGATATAGGAGTAGGATCCACCAATTCAATATAGGCCTGAAGGACATTTGCTCCTCACTTGGGGTCACGTTCTTGGAGCTTCCCGCATTTACCGATAGGTGGCTTCGTTCGGATGGGATCCATCTAAATAAGAGAGGGGTCTGGGAGGTTTACGATAGTCTTAGGTCAGGTTTTTTACTCCCAGACCACGTAGTCGGGAATGCGGGTTAGTTAATGATAATCACAACAGTACTGACGGGGAATTACCCACCTCTGACTTGGATGGCTTCTCGATTGACAACAAACCACCGGGCAAATTAAAATGTGTGTTAATAAATGCCAGGAGCTTGGGTAACAAGAAAGATTTTTTAGAAGCTATGATAGTTGTGGAGGACTTGGATCTTATAGCCATTACAGAATCTTGGGCAAACGATGGGGATGAATCTTTCTTACACATCTCCGGATACGATACTTTTTTGAGAAATAGATCTGATAGGAAAGGGGGTGGAGTGTTGATATACGTGAAATCATGTTTGAAGGCTAGAGAGTGTAACGTGCAGAGAAGTGATATTGAAACCATATGGGTTGAACTTGAGAACAAAAGACGTCATAAGCTTATTGTTGGGGTTTGTTACAATCCACCGAATAGGGATCAAAACTATATCGCCAAAATGCATGATGAAATTTCCTACATGTGTAAGCGAAAGAGGGTTCTCATACTAGGGGATTTCAATTACCCGGGTATTGATTGGGAGAACCTTTCATCTGGAAATCAGTATGAAAGAGACTTTCTTAAGTTGGTGCTCGAAAATTTTTTGTATCAGCAGGTATCAGAAGCCACTAGGGGTACTGCTATTTTGGATTTAGTTCTTACTAGTTCTGAGGATCTAGTTGAACATGTTTCGGTGGGGGAAGAGTTTTCTTCCAGTGATCATCGTATCGTCAGATTTCTCTGTAACTTTTCCTCGGGTAAGGTTGATAACAAAAGACTGGTTCCTTGTTTTCGGAGAACTAACTTTGATGTTTTGCGAAGAAGGTTAGCGGAAGTTTTCAAAGACCGGTTGGAATCAGTAGGGGTGGTAAGTCAATGGGAAGAATTTAGTACGAAGCTGTCCTCTGTTTTGCACGACGTCATACCCTTTGTTCGAAAAAAGCGTGTTTGTACATCACACCCTCTATGGTTCACGGATAGCGTGCGGAACCTTTATCTTGAAAAGAAAAGAGCATTCAGAGAGTATAAAAGTGGACGAGGTGACCTATCATTGTTTACTGATAAAAGAAGACTGTTGAAGAAAGCGATAAGGGATAGTAAAAAGCAAGTTGAATCTAGGTTGGCAGATAACATTGGCTCTGACCCAAAATCATTTTTTCGATACGTCAATAATGGATGTAAGGGGACAGTTGGCCCCCTCTCGATAGGAGGCTCAAGAGTAGAGAGCAATGTAGGCATGTGTAGTGCTTTCAATGACTTTTTCGCGTCGGTTTTTAATGGAGATAATGATATTCGATATACGGGTGTTGCATGGGGTAATAAAACCCTCAACGATATTCAAGTAGAAGACGTGGAGGTCCTAAATCTTCTAAGAAATGTATGTGCAAGCAAAGCACCAGGACCAGATGATATCTATCCCAGGGTTCTCAGGGAAGGTGCTAATGAATTGTTGGGGCCAGTCGCACAGATATACAGGAGTAGTGTTGCTGAGGGTATCGTCCCGAGAGATTGGAAACTGGCTAACGTTGTTCCGATATTTAAGAAGGGTAGTAGAGAAGTGGTGTCAAATTATCGTCCAGTGAGTTTGACAAGCTCCCTCTCGAAAATTTTGGAAATTATCATCAAAAGGCAGTTTGTGAAGTGGATAGACGAGAATAATGTATTGTCGGATAATCAGCATGGGTTCAGGAAGGGGAAGTCATGTGTAACTAACCTCCTTTGCTTCTATGATTACGTGACTAAGGCTTTGGGTAAGAGCAAAAATGTCGACGTTGTTTACCTTGATTTCCAGAAGGCATTCGATCGGGTCCAACATGGCAAACTCTTGAAGCGTTTACACGAGATTGGAATAGGGGGCAACTTGCTGAATTGGATAGAATCGTGGTTAAGAGATAGGTCGCAACGAGTTATGGTGAACGGGGAATTCTCTGGTTGGACAGACGTCACAAGTGGAGTTCCTCAGGGAAGTGTCCTTGGCCCCATACTTTTTTCACTTTTTATCGATAAACTCGATCAGGGTATCGATGGAATTACTAGCAAATTCGCAGATGATGTGAAGCTAATGGGGGTAATCGGGAATGAAAGCGATAGGGAGTTGCTCCAGACCAACTTAAACAAGATTGCAGCATGGGCAAATGAATGGAGCATGACGTTTAGCGTAGATAAGTGCATGGTCGCTCATTTTGGTTCGAACAACCCACGGTTCTCTTACGAGTTGAATGGTGTCACTATCCCGGATGCAACTAGAGTCACCGATTTGGGAATTCTCATTGACGAGCGACTTAAGTTTTCTGAACATTGTTCAGCGGTTGTCAAAAAATCGAATAGAATGCTTGGTCTCATTTTCAAAAAGGTCTCTTCGCGTTCTCCTAAAGTCATTCTTCCGCTTTTTCGAGGCTTAGTTCGTCCTGGACTGGAGTATGCTGTAAGGTTTTGGAGACCATACCTACAGAGGGACATAGACTTGGTTGAAGGGGTGCAGAGAAGAGCTACGCGTGTCCTTATTGGCACACAGGGCTTGAGTTATGAAGAAAGACTTCATTTTTTGAATATGTTTACATTGGATGAACGCAGGTGTCGAGGAGATATGATCGAAGTGTTCAAAATTTTCAATGGGATGGATAGGATGGACCATGAACTTTTAGTACACCGCCAATCGACTGCTTTTACAAGGGGACACCAGTATCGATTGGTGAGGGACAATGCAAGGTTATGGTGTCGCAGGGAATTTTTCTCCAATAGGGTTGTTAATAAATGGAATAGCTTACCCCCGGAGGTAGTAAATTGTAACACAATTGACACGTTTAAAAAGAAATACGATAAACATGTTGGGGTAAATCGAGAAGCTATCCATTCTTAGAATAAGACAACCATAAGTATTCTTTATGGGCATTGTATAATATTTTATCATGTGTATATATTGTTTGTAATTTGTGTTAATTGCATTTTTAATTGGGTTGCTGTATTTTTGAAACATATGACAACCATATTTTTATGGGCATCTTTTTATCAGCCACCTCGTTGGGCATTTTGCCTGTTGTGGCGTTGTATTTGTATTTGTATTTGTATTTGTATCATCCAATGACCCGGTGAAAGGAAATCCGTGTTGAGACTGAAAAGAATATCCCAGAGAGAAAAAAAAAATTAACAAAGAAGTTTGTTTACGCATATTTAAAAAGTAAAACCTGTGTCCTGTTGGGTAAACGACGTAGGTTGCTGGTTATAACTTAAAAGTGGGGGGGACGGGGACGGACCACAGTCGGAAGCGATGAATAATAATAATAACGCCTATTTTGTCTGTGATGAGTTAGTCAAACTTCAACAAAAATATCTATTGAGAATTTACCAGACGAGGTAAATTATTCAAGTTTGTGAAGTAGAAAAAGGGGGAAAAAACGCCTAAAGAGCTTTTTTCTTCTTTTAAAAAAAAAGCGAGAAATGAGTGTAATCACTTCCAGAACATGACAATACACGCCCGTGTGTGAGTGAGAGTATACATTACCAGCGTTTTGGCCCCTGTGGTAACCAGACTTTGGTATGTATTTGTCATGTCATTGGTGATTCTGCAACTAAAAGAAAAAAGTGAAAGTTTATTGACGTCTGAATAGGAAGTTTGGCGTTACGGTATATTAAGTGGGAGTCACCAGACTTGTTTCTTTTTTTTAAATTTTTGTTTTCTTAACCCTTTTGTTATATACTGAATCACGACGTTTGGTTTGTGTCGAAATATACGTCGTGGAAAATTCTATTTTTTTGTTTAATAAATCTCGTTTTCTCTTTAAAGGCTCTACTAATAGTATTTTTACGCCTAGTTTTAAACAAACAATAGTAATAGAATTAAAATGACACTTTTATGAATGCAAATATAAGTTTCGATTTTGGTATATCAAATTCTGGGTGCATAAAATAAATTTGAAACACCGTAAAAAATATATATATATATATTTTTTTTGTGGCAAGAAATTAGTCTTAAAATTTATTCCATGAGAAATCAGTGCAATGAAATGTTAGAAAAATAATTTAAAATGAATGTGTGTGTGTGTGTGTGTGTGTGTACACACATAATTGTAAGTTTGAGAAATAATTTTGAGCAATTTTAAAGAAATGCTATTAGTTTCTCAGATACGAATCCTGCAATCAGTATATACTGACAGGATATTTCCAACAAATCTAAAGTTGAAACTTTGTTCTAAATTTACTGTCGAGTTAAACATTGGACGGAGCAAGGCCGCCTGGCAGTCGAGTTTGAATTTTGCATGAGGTATCTCTCACAGTATTTCGAATTTTACATATCATATATCAAGGGCATCGGAAGTGTTTTAGAGCTGTGGGTGCTCGACTTGAATTTTACATAGGAAACTTCGATTTCTGAATCGATTTTGGAGGTGCTCTGACGCGTGATACAAAATATTGTGGGTTCTCGACCATCCACATTCCCTCCACCCCGGCTCCGACAAAACAGTGTGATAGTATGACTCTCGTTCAATGGACAAGCCAAGAGAAAGCCTTCTTCCCCTCTGGACATCAATGAGACTTTTCCCATCTTATTCGAAGTGTAATCCATGATAACCACTGCCCAGCATGAGCAACCTACCAGCAACGCTGTTACGAAGATCATCTCACCTAGGCGGCAGCCATAACGATCTGGCCTTTGCCAAAATCAGATGTGAATCCTCTCTTTATCAGTGGCAAAACGAAGCACTGAATACGAGATCTACGACCCGTGTTTTATATACGACTTCCTTGACCTTAACTCATGCTATGCGTTTGTTGTAGGAAGCATACATTTTCCATTTTAGACAGGCGGTTTCATTGCTTCGGCTCTACTCTGTATAGATTCTAGTCAACATACAACTAAAATTTCTCGTCCCATCGTAAAAATTGCATTTTGCAAAGTAAATAGATAGAAATTTTATAAATATTTTTTTGTAATGAAAGTTGTTGTAAATGAAAAATGGGATTTGAGAAAAAATATAATAGTTGGGTCCCGTAAATTCATAAAAATTGGTTGAATCGGTATATTTGAATGCGGTTTGCAAAAAAGTTATTCTCACGAATAGGGTTTCTCTTTTCATACAGAAAAAAAATTAGTTCAAATTTTCCTGCATGAAAGCAATCACAGGAAAAATGCACGATTAACAGCATCATTTCGCTAACAAAGAAAGGTCGTTTCACCAACACCTGAGAGAGAGAGAGAGAGATCTCTAATTATGATGCTCACAAGTTTCTGAAACATCTAAGTCTAAAAACGTATCCATACGAAGTATGAGTTAAAATTTCGAAAAATGTGTGCGTGCTTGTGTATACATGTATATATGTTTGTAAATATTCAAACATGAATTAGTTAATCTTTCAAGATAATGTTTAAGACAGTCTCACGAAGGAAGACATCAAATATGTAAGACGAACTGGTGGATAAGACAATTTTTTTCTTTCTTTTCAAGTATTATCGTTTTATGCCAATTTAATATTGTGTTACTCCAAGGTGAAGAACACTGCTCTGTTTAATGTTCAACTGTCTAGTTACCCTGGCCCTCTATCGACAATAACTTGAACTTTCTTTTCTGTACCCAAAAAAAACCTATTCCTAAGAATAACTTTTTCGCAAACCGCATTAAAATATACAAATTCTTTCAATTTTTTAACCTCCACGAATTTATAGGACAAGGTGTATTTTTTTTTTCTTGAATTTAATTTTTTCATTTACAGCAATTTTATTCTTATATATAATTTTTACTTAAAATTTATATATTTATATTCACACTATAGGCTATAAAATTACATCTTGTAATGAAATGCTTAGTTAAACGCTCTTATTTACTTTGCAAAGTCGAAATAATAATCATCCATTTCTTCGACGGAACGAAGAACGAAATATTTTACGAATTTATGAGACGTCATGTAAGTTAGACATCAAATGTGTCTTCTAAATTCATTTCTTCGAATTCCTCGTCATCTTCAACTTTTACGGGGTTAACGACAAATAAATTAGAATCTTCCCGTGATGCCCCGATTTACAGCTTCCATAAAAAAACTAACAACCTTCTTGAGATGAATTTCTGGGTGGCTCCTGACTTTGACGTGAGAGATAGGATTGGTCAGGAAAGCTCACGCATCCTGGTTATTTTCTAATTAGCTTCCAGCATCTAATTACTACGTCGGCTTCCCTTCGGGTTTTGTTTTTTTTTATTCTATATTTCCTTCCTTGTAACGTAATTCCACAGTATACCGTGAAGCTGCATAATTCTGTTGATAGGCAAGCCCAAAACCGAGCCTGTCTCTCTATGTGCTGAAGCATCTCTGTTCTAATTGAACTTGATATTCGAAATGATTCCGGTTGACTCTTCTCCTATATCGACTTAAATATAATTACATTTCTCAGTGTGATTGGAGGTAGAGTCAGAAAAGTGATTCATTGCTTAATAATAACTCTACTCAAGATAATGTCAAGATCGTATCTAGTTTGTTTAACCTGATGTCATCATTTTCTTTATTTAGATCCATTTGTTTGGTAATACTTCATGCAAGGCAGAGTTACTTCCGTGTGAGTTACGGTTAAAAATCTGAAGTGAAAATTTCTCTTATCAGTAAAAAAACGTGTAAAATCTTACTTCTTCATATAAGATGTAGACAAACGGGTGTAACGAGACACCATAGCCATAACGTCAATAATTGGCCGTCCGGACTTATCCCCATAAAGCAGTGTTTCTCACCATAAAATGACTGAAACAATTTTACGGGCTATTCCTGCAATTTTGGTTGTTTCGATTTTTTTCATACATTTTCCCATTTTCGTCAATGATACTTTCATTTAAAAATTTGTAAATTTAAAAGACAGGCATATTCATTTCACGTAGTTTGTCAGGCTCAACGTTTTTTCCGCAGTTTTTCAACAATTTTAATAAAAAATTAGTGATTGTGCCTACTCCCGGTATTATTTCTTATGGCAACTGATTATGTCCCTGTATTTTACGCTATTTAAGATACCAGTTTACCGTATTTTTCTCAATGAAATATGGTCGTCGGATCATTTGAATCTTTTTTGCGTGAAATACAGTGCGTATACTGTAATTTGTAGCAGCCCTTTATTTTACCACCCTTCAGCGATTTTAGAAGTAATTAGAAAATTACATTTAACTCATTAAATTGCATTTTTTTTTTCAAAATTGAGTGATGTCCCGTATTTACGATTGCAATTTTCCTCGATGATGTATAGTGAACCCAAGTTTGAAAGTATATATTTAATTGAACCCATGGGTATATATTACAGACATCAATTATACAACGCTTGAATAATTTTTCGTTCAGTGAGAGTTAAATTATCGAGTCTGCCTGTGGACCATAGGCTCAGAAATGCTGCCATATAGAATGATGTTAATAAACCTTTCTTATAACGTCCATGAAATACAACCGACTTAGATATAACGAAAATATTTTCGTCACTTTCGTTTTCTTTTCAATAACGTTTCCCTAAGAAATTCCTAAGATTGGGGCTGATTACATGCAGGGAATGTCCAACTTGCTCATTGAAATGACCATTATACAAAACATTTCCGTACTTTGCACTTCCAGACTTTTTCTTATTAAAATGTCCCGTTTTTCTCACGAAGCTTATTTAAATTCCTAATCTTTACTAGAATCAGGAATGCAGATAATTTACAGAATTTAGAAATTGTGTTATAACGAATATGACAATGAATATTCATCTCATACTTTTGTCGATTTTTGTTTTTCGTCAAATACATTTTAGCAGACTTGCTGTAGCATTTTTATTTTCTCACCAAGTGTGATTTGTAAAAAAAAAAATATTTGGTAATTTCGGCGACAATTGGCAACATGTTTGGCGGAAATCGGCGATGTCCAGCATTAATTATAGCAGTTAACGGTATTTTTCTTGAGTGGTATTTTCATATTTTCTATTTCTATTTTTCGTGTTTTCTCTTTGTGATTGTGGTGACTTAATAGCATAACGAAATCAAATCGGTATTTGATAGCCACTGATTATTGTATTTTGGCAGAAAAGGCCTTAAAAATGTCAACCTGTTATAAAGACACAATTTCGTGAAATCTTCGATGTAGCTATAACCGAGTTTGAATGTATTACAATAAAGTTTTGCCATTTTTAAATAATTTTCTAGCCTATTAGACTTATATATTATTATAGATAATATTTCCAAACACCCTTTCGATATGGGGATATATATTTTTTTGTGTGTTAAAAAATCCTTCCACACACCGCTTTGATGAGACGCATTATCTTACGAACATTCATATACAGTCGAGCTTGGCAAATATTTGAAGACCAATCACTGGAAAAAAGTTCGAATTATCCAATTAATCTATCCTGGATCAGTAAAACAACTACAAATTACAACTTAATTATCAACATTCACGCAGGATAATAATTATTAATTATTAAAATTTTATCAGTTATGAAACTGTTTCTCAAATTTTAATAATTATAGTATATAATTGATCACTAAACGATTCCACAAATGCAGTGAAATTCTCCAGGGGAAGGGGGGCTGATGCAAAGACTATCTTTTTATGTAGTAAGATTTGGCATCATTTACACAATTAGGGAATTGCCATGCTGTGCAGTATGTTTGCTGATTAGCCAAAAACTAGTGCTTCCCACGGAACCTCACGTTCTGTTGCGTGATGTATAATTAATTTATAACAATTTAAATTTCATATAACAATGCAACCAAAAAACAAACTCGAACGGAATCATACACTGAATGGGACTCGGCGGCGATGAGCCAAATGTAGGCTACTCCAAACGATAATTACCTAATAACGTAATAATTTCTCTTTTTACCGATTTTTAGAGTGTTTATAGTCACACATTTTCGAAATCAAAGGATCATCAGAGTCACACACAATACTCAGATCGTTGTAGAGGACTACTAAATAAAGTGGTTGGCCTGGAAAATAGTTCATTAACCCAATAACAGGCGGTTAAAAAGAATATTCAATACTGCAGGTGACACTTGAAGTATATTTTTTCTCTATTATAAAAGAACGTGTTATACTTCCCTTCCGATAAATATAGCTTTAGATTTCTAGCTTGGATACTCGCACGTAGTCCAGTTAATCCATAAAAAAAGACCCATTTAACAAACCTATTGTCTTTATTGTTGCAGGATGAATTTGATGGTGTGTAGGAAACGGGTGTGTGATTAGTATTCCGATCACCGTGTATCGCCATCTATACATTCGATTGTTTCCAGTAATGAATAGCAGAGGGGCGTTGAAAATGTTCCACAGTTCCGATTCCGACAATTTATGGGTGATGATCAAAGCAGGATCACTTATCAGTTCCGATTTGCTATTTATTTTTCCGTGTAGGAAATCGCAAAATTTTCCTTTTGTGAATACCGTGTTCAGAGCTCAGTCTGATATCGGTATACATATATAATGATGACTTTCTATTTTTTAGTTTTTTATTTGTCGGTACATAAAACAATATCTGGAAAGCAAGACTTTTAGCATGTATGTTCGTCATATTTAATAAAATAATTAGAAAGGAGTGAAACTTTGTGAGGCCTCCACTTCCCGTAGCCGTACTGGGGGGAGGGGGCTACAAGCTAGATTTGCTGAAGGTGTTTAGAACCCTCTATAACAGCCGTTTTCAAGTTTTCAACCTTTTTTGACTAGCGGAGCCCCGTAGAACTTTTTTTTCTAAAGTTATTCATCAAACGTAGATTTGTTTTTATTTAAAAAAAAAATTTAATTTCCTGTTTCTTTTTATTTACCTTGAGCGTCCGTGGAGGTCATGGGGAGTGCACACGGATCCCCAAAGGGTCCCCCTGAGCACCGGTTGAGAACCGCTGCTCTATAGTGAGGGTTTTCAACGCATGTCCCGCATGTAGCTGCACGCGGTTTCATGCAGTGGCCCGCTGACGGGAGCGCAGGAAGAACGCAAAAACAAGCACAAATCCAACAACATAAGTGTCAACGAGTTGCATGTACTAAGTAAAAATCTGAGAATTAATGAGGATTTCACAATTACTGAAAGAAGTAATTTCGGAACTAATGAGAACAAGAGTGCTTCGCAATTCATGAGAAAATTGATAACTGATTGGGAAATGTTTTCAGAATTGAAAGAAATATCAAATCAAAAATATTTCTAAGAATTCATTGTGTCGCATTAAAAAGATAATTTCAGAATTTATGGAAATTCATATTTAATAAGAAAAAATATTCGAGGAATAATGAAAATTCGTGTTTGATGAAAACATTTCAGAATTGATGGTAATTCATGTTCAATAAAAGAATTATCTCCGACTTGATGAAAATTTACATTTGGTGAAAAAATTGTCTCAGAAAAAATAGTATAGGAGAGCCCCGTTTGAATCAGAGTCCTGGGGCCCATTCGATTAAGACGCCAATGTGCGAATCTAGATGCCACAGTGCGACTGGTTGGCCCTCGGGCTTCATGAAAATATTTTTCTGGCCCGCAATGCCTAAGATATGGAAGACTCCAATGTTACGCTATAAGAAATTTGTAGATTAATAAAAAAAAATTAACATGAGATTCATCCCTGACTAGGTCTGGGGCCCTCAGAGGTTCATGTTTAGCATGGTCTCTTATCTCGAAAAAAAAGTAATGTTCTGAGCACCTGAACGCTTACACAATGACGGTCGGAGATAGAAATGCTGCTTCCCCCGTTCTTTTTTAAAATTCTATTAATAACCCCGACCCTCCCACGAAACGATTTCTTTTAACTACCTGTTACTATTTTCGGGCTCAAGGTGTCTTCTGCCTGCCAAAGACGCATTGCGGTTTCGCGATTTCGCAAATTGTGTGTGACTTTTGCATTTCATCATCCAAGATGATGGCCACACCTGTTCTCATTAGTCACACTGGTTAGCGTCATTTTTTGAGTAGTTTCGCACTGATCATTTCCTTAGCCACCGTCATTAGTGGTTATTCTGTCAGATTTTCATGTTTAGTCTAGCATGTATAATTTGAAACTTGGTGTCAAGTTACTACGACGAAGACGTCACAGTGTTTATACAGGGTGTCTCATAAATTCGTAAATAGTTCAAAAATCCATAAAAACTGAAGGAGTTTGTATATTTGAATGATGTTTGCTAAAAACTTATTCTCATAATGTTTGGATTTTTTTGTTGGTACAGAAATCAAATTCAGTTCAAATTTTTGTCTAAAGAGAGCTGCGCACGAAAGCAAATCACATGAAATTTGTAAATGGGAGTCCTATAAAATGTAGGATGAATGATTAATAACTCTTTCTGAATTTTCTTGTTACTGACGCTTACATAAGGTTTTCATTGGTGGATAAGGTATTGTTATTGAAATTTTGTTTTATTCCAGCCACAAACCACATGATGAAGCTTTACGTACGTTTCGGACTTAGAATATATTGAAGAAAGGTTCATGTCCAATCACTCCGGATTTGCTTCTCGCAGTGCCTTCTCCCGACTGAAATTTGAACCATTTTTTTCTGTACCAAAAATAAGTTATTCTCCCCAGGGGGGGAGGGGGTATGTTTTCACAAACCGCATTCAAATGTAAAAGTTCCTCCAATTTTTATGAATGATTAAACTGTTTACGAATTTATGGGACAGTGATCTCTGTGGTATACAATTAATGGTATACAGTGTACTCTCACTTATACACCCTCTCACAAGTTTCTCTCACGTATGAGACGGTTGTTTTGCAACTCCCGGTCAAAGTTATTGTTTATTAACACTATACACCTCTCTCACTTCTGCGAGTTTTTCTCTTGTCCCCTTACACCGACGCATAAGTGAGAGATCACTGTATTTCTTATGCAAATCAAAGACCAGATTGTTTCTTCGGGGCCCATTACCCACGGAAATACAATAACCAAAAATGCATTTATTTTGAAGAAAGGTTTTTTTTTTTTCATTTTGGAACGATTCCAATCTTTGTTTGTTCGCAATTAGCCAGGCATCATCACGAAGTTCCTTCTCTTCCGTCATCCCGTTGCATTGTAATGCTAATGCCTCCCACGATCACCGATTCATTAGGAGGATTCGATTGTGGTTCTTTTTCAAACAACCTCTAACTAATAACCTTCCCCCGGGGTTTTGAGATTGTTCAAACAAAGGTTTATGTTGTATACTATGCTGTTTCTCCCTCTGCGTGTGGAAAGATCTATGACGTGATCATCGTGTGCGTAAAATTAATCGCCAAAAATTCACTAACAATGATTCATCGAAAAGGGAATTTACCGTTTGGAAAATTGACTGTCAATTCGCCGAAAAGAAAATCTACGGCTGGTAATTCAGCGACATGACAATTTACCGACAAAGTGACAAAGCTGAAGCCCTGTCAGCCCCCCCCCCCCACCTTGTTGGGGCCATACTGATAAGCAAATGCGTGAATGAGCAGGTGAGCATATGAATGTGTGCGAGCAAATAGGCAGGTGAGCGAGTAGCGAGTGACTGTGTAAAACAGATGAGCAAATGAGTGAATGTGCAGGTGAGTGAGAAGATGAGCGAATGAGTAAATAGCAGGTGAGTGAGCAGATAAGCGAATGAGTAAATAGCAGGTGAGTGAGTAAATAAGCTGGTAAAAGCGAGTGATTGAGCGAGTGAGAAATTAAGCTGGTGAGCGAATGATTGAGCGAGTGAGAAATTAAGCTGGTGAGCGAATGATTGAGCAAGTGAGCAGATGAGCGAATGTGCAAGTAAGTGAACAGTCGAGCAAATGAGTGAATGTGTAAGTGGAGGGCAAATGAGTGAATGTGTAAGTGGAGGGCAAATGACAATGTGCGAGCGAGTGAGCAGATGAGCGAGCAAATGGACAGGTGAATGAGTAACTGAGCAGATGAGCGAGCAAATGGACAGGTGAATGAGTAACTGAGCAGATGAGCGATCAAGTGAACGAGTAACTGAGCAAGTGAGAAGGTGAATGAGTGGCTGATGAAGTAAAGGGGCAGCTGAGCGAGTGATTGAACTAATGAGCGAGTAAGTGAGTGAGTGGGTGAGTGAATGATATGTTCAGCAAATGAGGGAGTCACTCATGCGATCATTTATATCGTCACTTACTAGCTCATTCACCAACTTATTCGATGGCTCAATTACTTTGTCACCTCACTCAATGGTGTCGAACTGTTATCGGCGAATTCTCCCAGCGGTGATTTTTCTGTCGGTGAATATTAATATCGGTTACTATTCCGTAAATCGTTAAACATCGAATTGACATTTGGGTAGGGTTTGTACACAACTTTTACTATTCGTATAATGCCGTTAACAAAGTGACAAAGCTGAAGCCCTGTCAGCCCCACCCTTGTTGGGGCCATACAGATAAGCAAATGCGTGAATGAGCAGGTGAGCATATGAATGTGTGCGAGCAAATAGGCAGGTGAGCGAGTAGCGAATGACTGAGTAAAACAGATGAGCAAATGAGTGAATGTGCAGGTGAGTGAGCAGATGAGCGAATGAGTAAATAATAACTGTAATAACCTCACGTATAATGCCGTTAACATTGAAACAAAAGAATTTCGAATTCTTTCATAAACTTGGAAATAATTTGTGACTGATTTTTTAACTGTACGTAGTAATTATTTTTAGCACTAATTAGGAGAAATTACTCACTACTATTATAAATGCTCTCAACCTTATTATTTTTTTTGAAAAAATGTGGCGAGGGCTTGCTCCTGAAATGTCAATGCCTCACCAACGGAGGATTAAGAGTAACAATCACGTATGTATATTACACATAATCGACATTATTTTCTTTACCACCATCACCAATCAACCCAATTTTTCCGATCAAGAGTTGTTATTTTCTGTTATTGATTGACAGCGTCAGAACAATCGGCATACTTAAGAAACCAGAACCACCAAAACGAACTTTTCTTTTTTTTCGTGGATTGTTTTAAACTATTTCAAAGATCTTAACGGTGAGCTTGAGGAGAAAGAAGAAACATAACTCATATATAAGTAATCAATAGGTTAAACGGAGTTACAAAAATATAAATGTAAAAGTGAAAGCGCAAGTGGGTGCTTCCTGGTTATTATTATCATTTTTAAAAACCGCATCGTATTGAGGTTAAGACAATGACGTTTCATAACTTTCGCTAATAATTTAATAATAGACCCATCTGTCATTTGTTATTATAGGTTATGCGAGTTTGTTCTTCATTTAAGCAATTCGCTATGGTTATTATTATCATTACTTTGATAATGATTATGATGAGGCTCTCTGCAAACATTTTTATGACTTCTTTTTTTTTACTGTTTTTTCTTCTGTCTTTGAAAAAAGAAAAGTTTTAAGAAGATTAAAGCTATATAGATTGTTTTTTATATTCTGTGACGCATGAGAAGTCAATTTTTATTAAAATATGAGCCGAAATCGAGTTTGACAGAAGATAAAATTCGGACATTGTAGCGTACTTTCTTTTGTTATTATACAGGGTGTCCTGTAAGTGCTAATGCGGCCTTTATCTCATCAACCGTTCGTCGTAGAGGTATAGTTTCAATTTAGAAAATGTTCAAAAGGCGTTCAAAAATTACCCTGCACCAACTGCACCAATTTCGGGAGTGAAAATACGGTGTGTGACAAAATAAAACGTCTAAATTTTTTTAAGGTCCCCCCATGCCCTCTAATTTTCAATTAGAAAGTTGTTGCCCTGTACCTCTCCCGAGGACAACAAAAAAAATTCCTTGTCCCTAAGTACAACATTCGCAATATTTTCCCCTTCAAAACTGGTACAGGGTAATTTTTGAACGCCTTTTGAGAATTTTTTTTTAAAATTGAAACTATACCTTTGTGACACACGGTTGAGGATGTAAAGCATAAGCACTTGCAGGACGCCCCGTATACCTACATATTAAATTGTGATTTCAAATAAATATTTTGTTTGTACTAACGGTTCCAACCCATTTGTGCCGGAAACGTTTTTTTTTTTTTGTGGCAAAATCGAGTTAATTCATATATTTGCTGTATTTAAGCCAAGAATGTGATATCGATTTTAATTAATATATACTTTTTAGCAAAATTCGAAATATTTTACACAGAAAATTTTCAGGAATTGCAAACGACCCGTTCGGCACAAACTCGTCTCAATGGGGGGTATTTATGCTAGGATCAAAAATGACCCATTGGGATAAACGGGTTTCAAACCTATTACCGGCCGAATTTAGATTTGGATTGATTTTTCTCCTTTTATTTACCCTTCTGATCTATCAGTTTAGACCGGTGATTCCCAAGGTGGGGCAATTTGATTTTTAAGAGGACTAGTTTGAGTTTTTCTATGAAGGCTTGGAACCTTCCGAACTCCATTTTTTAAATCGGTTCGAATTTTTATTTTTTTTTTAACAATTTCTTGACTTTTTTTTTATTTTTCTCTTTAAATGGAAGGGGCTTGACCAAAAGTTCTCAATGTTTTGTGTTCCATGGGAAATTTGTGTCGGTAAGATTAAGTCCATGGACCTCCCTGTACCTATAAAATGAAGGTCACAAACTCCTTTTAAAAAATAATAGTCTGTGTACAGCGATGTAAAAACAATGAGTTGATTGTGTTCTCATCCATGCTCACGGACTTTCTGAAGTGTCATTGACGGCCCTCTGATTAAGACCCACTGCTTTTGACTTTGGCTGAGGATTACACTATAAAAGTTTTAGAAAGTTCTTTTCGAAAATGTAAAGCGAATCGGTTATATTTGAGAGAATGTACCCAATAGGCTTATTGGTTGTGTTTTTAAGTTTTGGGAAAGATCTTTTATCGGACTTTTGTAGCATAAATCGTGGCTTCAGTAAGAGTAGACGGCAGAAATAATGGGGGGGGGGGGCATAGACCCCTGGTTTTAAAATTTAAGGAGGCAATGCAAAAAATAATGGTTCTTACACATACTGGTGGGGGGCGGGGCGAACTGTGTTGTGGAGCATATGAAGTTTCATCACGGGGGATATTCCCAACCCCCATACAAAAAGAGTCGGGGGGGTATCAGGATTTAATAGATGATTTGGTGGCGGCCTAAAGGGTTAGAAACCCCACTGGTTTAGACCTGTCAAACAAAACATTCATGAAAACAATTTTCTGTATGATTTTCTGAACTTACCCATGTGTGTCCATACAAACAACACATTTTATTCTTAAAAATAAGTGATTTCAAAAAATTAAATTGATAGCATAAAATGTGGTGAAATGGTTGTAATTTTTGTTTTGTTAATTTTGTTAATCAAGTTAGAATCTCACACCTTCAGGAGGAAAAAATCAAGTACTTTCATGAGCAAAAAATATTTCTTTTATTAATGAAACCAATGTAATTTGGCTGGTAAAAGTTTAATCATTATGTATTGCTTTCTGGAAAGGTTACATTTACCGCACATCAACTCCGGTCATAATCGTCATACGGCAATTTCCAGTCAGTGGATTTGGGTGGGAAATGAGGGCTCCGTCTATCGGTGGTCACCCCAGGCTCGGTAGGTAAAGACACTCTGGTGTTCTTGTCCGGATTCGAACCCGTGGACCTTGACGGTAATCTTCATAGTGGAACACGAGCGTCTTACCACCGTGCGCCACTCTGACGCCCATGATTTCTGAAAAATCTGGGTGAAACTGACGACACCTGACTAGGGTAAAATGCAAACTGGAATATAACGATTCCTCGGCTATAATGCCGATATCCGGCTGATCCCTACGGAGCGAATTTTAACGAACCTTGCTCATAACGTCGATGAAAACGTAACCTAGGAAAAAACTACACATTTGTTATTGCTTTCTGTTTCTCAAGAAATTCTTCGAAAATTCCCCGAGAAATTTCCCGTTTTTGTGACGAAAGTTGCTCACAAGTTTTATCACAAGAACATTATTACAAACACCAAAATCCTCGCATATTTGTGACATAGAACCTTTTTTTTGGTGTAAAATAATTTTTAATTCCCTACAGATTTGCTGTTTTTTTTTATTTACAACCAATGGTATTTACACGCAATAATTGAGAATTTCACCGAAAATTGGCAGAATTTTTAGTGAGAAATTGGCTATCCCGTGTTTATGATCCCAATAACCCGTATTTTTCTTGATAAAATATGGTCACCCCTCCCCCAATCATAGTGAAATAACTTAATTTTTGTATTTGATTACATCTGAGTATATATTTTATATTCAAAATGTCAACCTCGGTTGTAACGACAAAATTTCATGAAATCTTCGATGTTATTATAACCGAGTTTGACTGAATTTCAGATCATGGGAAAATATTTTTATTTTTTGGGTATGCCCATAAGTGATCACTGACGGAATGGCTAATGAAAATGATTGTGAACCAGCCCTCATAAACAATAGGTTATGAATTTTTCGTTGTTGTGATCTGGACACGTTTTGATCCTTCTTGTAAAACAACTTCTCAGCATGGGAGCAGGATTGCGGTAAACTGTATAGAGGTCTATAAGATTTTATTTTTGCACACTTAACCTTTTTTCCGTTGCTTTTGAACTATGTATTTTTTATGGTCCCTATGTTAACCACGGGGCTCTATACATCAGGGAGTGAGACAAGTTCTGCTTAATTTCAATAAATTTATAGTGTACCAAAACATTGTAAAAAAGATGGATGTCCAGTCCCCAGGCTATATACACTAAAAAAACTCTCTTAGATAGAGACTAATAATATACAAGTATCTCTAAAGGAGGCTTTGATATTACTCTCCTACAACCCCCCCCCTTCTGGAATATTCAGGGGGCTCCCTTCTAAGCACCACTTATGTCCCCCATGGGGAATAGAGCGGGGATTATAGTAGGTTTCGGGCTAAGAACGGCTGGTCTACATAGGAGTACGAAAGATTGTTCGATATCTGATTGGTCCTTCTCTTCCGTAGAAGGAAAAGTTCCGACAACCGAAACCGTCACAAGATTACCGAGCACATCGCTGCAGCGGAGAGTAAAGCCACTAAGGAGGACACTCCCCCCCCCCCCCCACATCCCTCAGAGCTTTCACGTTCGGATAATAACCGTGGTGCTACAAAAATGATCAAAATGATCAAGAATGCGCAAACAGCGAAAGATACTACCACGATCGTCGAACATTGCCACACAACCATTTTTCTGATGGCTTTTCGTGGCACAAACATTCAACTGCTTGCAAGAAATTTGTATCGTGAAATAAAATAAATTTTCATACATATGCAGCGCCATGTTTAGAACTGTCAGAATTTTTTCGAACCCTATTCTTTTTCTCGCAGAGATGGCATTTTATGATTTGAAACGAAAGCATCAAGAACCCCTACTAAATCTGGTGCCAATTTGCTCCTTGCAATTCTCTTTCTAGAACTATCCGGTATATTAAGTAATTTGAATAAAAATAATCATCAAATTGCTTTTTACGTACACTGTAAAATTTTTTTTCCTTGATATGAAACGATTTTGGTTCTGTTTGGGTAAAGTCCCAAGGAAATCAGAGGAATACTTTATTGGCAATGGGGAGGTTATAGCCCCAGAGGGCAAATTCGGATGGATGTTCAAGAAAATTAAGCTAGTGAGGAGGTAGGGTGGCCAAACTATAAATTTGTCTAAAAAATTTAATTCAGATTTAGATTGATTTTTATAATTTTTTCCTTTTATTTCCGTTTCTGATTGTTTAGTTTAGAATTTTAGACATATCAATCACAAAAAAATTCATGAAAAAAATTTCTCTGTATTTTCCGGACTTTCCCATATCTCCATATACGTATAAATAACATATTTTATGCTTAAAATGAGTGATTTAAAAAAAATTAAATTGGTAGCATGTGCATTGAAATGATTGTAATTTTTGTATATCGGCCTTCTTAGCCTCTTGTGTGAAAAGATAACAAAGATTCTAATTTTCTTTTCTTTTGATGACTCCGAATACAGCTTATGAAGGCGGAATTGTATTCACTGTAGTTCTACGCTAATTGTTTTTTATATTTCACCAATCTTATTATTTCAGAATCCTCAAGAAAGTAAACCACCAGCGTCATTTCGTCCACCTCCTGCTGTTCCTCATCAAGAGGAGGTTCTGTCCGATGGCTCAACCTCAGATGCAAGAGAGTCATCCTCTGAAAATAATAAATCTGTCCCGTGTCCATTGGATAGCGCTTTTGGTGATGAATGTGGAAAGATTGGACTTTGCTGGATTGATGCCGTCGTAGAAGAGTTCAATGCCGAAGTCATTCATGAAACGGATATTGCCGCGTGCCTTGATGAGGATAGTTCGCGATTGGGAAATCCAAGTGTCATTGTCGAACAAGTAGATCGTCGTGTTGAATCCGGCACAAGTTTTAGTGATTATGCGTCGGATTTGGTAGACCGGATAGTATCTCGAGCGTATGATCGTATCGGCCAAATACATATCTGTGCAAGTACCGATGATCTTGCAAGACCTAGCGTTAGCCAGCTCTCCAGAAGTGATCGATCATCTATTACGGACATCGAGGATGGAGATGATGGTGATGATAATCTCTGTAAATATGGGTCAAGTGACAACAATCACGAAATCTTTAGCGTAATCAAAAACTCTGCAGGGTGCCACTGTGTTGATGGTTATCGCGCGGAAACACCGAGACACGATTCTCTTCCCCAGGCTGAAAGAAAGGAAAAACACATAGTCGAAGACGAAAATACCTACGATGTAGTTCGACATTTACTGGCGGATGTTATCGACAATTTATGTCTCAGTTGTGACACAAATGACACGTCTGAGGAGACCAGATTGGAAGAGGTCAGAACCTTTTCTGAAGTTGTAGACAATGCGATTATTCAACTCCCGACCAGCGAGAGCGGCATTTTTTCTGACTACTCAGAGGATATGAAAAATGATTCGGCATCGGAGTCGGTGATAAACCCGCTTTACGATCAGGGGTTACTTACTTCAGAGTGCCAGACAGGATGCTTGTCTTCTCCTGCCTCCGAAAGACCAGGCCCATCTCTTCCACTAACTCTCTGTAGGGGGTCCCTCGACGACAACAACCAGCACCACGATCTTGTTGATGTTGTTGGCTCCGAAGACTGCATTTCAGGGGTGGAAGAAGATTTCGAGAAATCTTCCTCCTCATCTACTATGCTTCAAGATAGAGCTGCTTCTGAAGTGAATGTTGACCCTGGAGGGTCCTTAATTGGAAGAGAGGGTCCTAGTACTACTACCAAAGCGGATGTGGATCACGGGGACAGGAGGCGTATCTCTTCCAGGAAGTTGAAAAGGGACGGGTATCAGCGTAGTTCCCTGGTGTTCAAGGTAAGTACTTCTTTATATCTTTTTTTTTTTTCATTCACTCACTGATGCTCACCCAAAGTACATTTCTTGACTTTTAGTTGTGATTTATGGCTACAATCAATGTCTGCGGTCTTGTTTTCTTAAGCCTAGCTGAGACACGGCTGTGGTGAGGCTTTAAATGTGTTTTTAGAAAATTTACGGCAAGGCTAACGATGTCTGTCTGTGATATTACGTTAAAGACGAAAATGTCTTCGTGTACTCGGTGCAAAAAATATTTGGTGGGGGGGGGGGCAGAGGCGGTGTCACAAACACTGCCGCAAGTTTTAACGTGAATGAATTTTTTATGCCTTGAATCGCACGGTGAGTACTGACTTAATGAAATGGCTATCATCAAATGTTTCTTTAAAATATCTAATACCATTAGCGTCTCTATTTCTATTGTTAACACTTCCCGAGATACAGCGTAGAACAATTTCATTGTGAATGCGGACCACAGATGTTAACACCTCTTCCGGTGTTAACATCTGCTGGGTATCATCTTCCAAATTTTTAACAGGCGATACCACTGTCATCTTTATGTGTTGTGAAAATCCCGAGATATAACGGAAAACTGTTTCATTAAGGATGTGGGCCGCGTGCCCAGACCGTTAGAGGTATCAAAGCCGTAGTGGTACCATTGAATTTACCTCAAAAATATCTCTCGCACGACACCAATGACTTCCATTTCCAGTGTGAATCTCCCCAGATATAGCGTAAGGCAGTATATAGCGAATACAGTTAGGCGATCACGAGGTACGGGAGTGGATAATGGGAATTAGCGACGACAATATTGTATTGTTTTCTTCTACACCTCACATACTCGAGAGGAAGAGGCACTCAACGAGGTGCGAGATTCGAACGACAGTGTTTGTTTTCATCTCGATGGTGGTAATTTCTCTATCTGCTGATTGACCATTTCTCCCTTTTTTTTAGGGGGGAAAAAAGTCTAGTTTAAATTTTCATCAATAGAGGACGCTATACGAAAGACAATCATTGGAAATATGCAAAGCAGTCTGCTATAAATTGCAGATTGTAACAACTCAGTTGTACGATTAACAGCTCATTTTTCTGAATTTTCCTGCTACTGACGTTAATAGGGTTTTCATTGTGATGTTGACATTGGCGGATAAAGCACTATTCATGGCGTTGTTTTACCTCATCCATCAATCGCTTGTGTGCTTTAAGCACGTTTCGGACACAGAAGGGTTTGAAGAAAGGATCAGGTCCAATCACTCCACCTCAGTGCCCTCTATCGACAAAATTTGAAGGAATTTTTTTTTTTAATTAAGGAAATTTACGAAAAAATATCCCTTTTCGTAAGAATAACATTTTTTCAAACCGCATTCAAATATTCCAATTCTTTTAATTTTTATGCATTTTTGAACTATGTATTTACGAATTCACGGGACACCTGTATCTGTGTTAGTGTCTTCCGAAAGTACGATTTTGAAGAGTAATTTCACTCCACTCCAAAATTTTAAGGGGTATTTTCTTTCATCAGTAAGAAATAACTGTATTTAAAAAAAAAAGTAACTTAAATTTGAAGTATTTTCACTCAAACAAAATTTGAAAGAGTAAAATTGAATTTTGACGCATAATGGTGAACACTGATCTGCATATTACAATTTCTTCTCAACAATTTTATTTTTACAATTTCTTTTGTAAATCTTTCTCTTCACGTTCTCCTAAAGTCATTCTTCCGCTTTTCCGAGGCCTAGTTCGTCCTGGACTGGAAGGTTTTGGAGACCATACCTACAGAAGGACATAGGCTTGGTTGAAAGGGTGCAGAGAAGAGCTACGCTTGTCCTTATTGGCACACGGGGCTTGTGTTATGAAGAGGGACTTGAACGCAGGTGTCGGGGAGATATGATCGAAGTGTTCAAAATTATCAACGGGATGGATAGGATGGACCATCAATTATTAGTACACCGACTGCTTTTGCAAGGGGACACCAGTATCGATTGGTAAGGGACAATTCCAAATTATGGAGCCGCAGGGAATTTTTCTCTAATACGTTTGTTAATAAATGGAATAGCTTATCCCCGGGGGCAGTAAATACAATACAATATATTTTTTTCTCAAATTTTAAAGAATCGCACAGGGTTACAAAAAGCAATCGAGTTTATTTGCCCAGAAAGAATGAACCATTTCTATCGTAAATTAATTAAAGACAAGGCCTCTACATCTAATAACATTCCCATATCTTCATCCAAAAAATAAAACCTCCACAATGTGAAGTTGTGGGTCATCGAAGGTGAAGAACCTGAGTATATGGTGTCAATTGAAATACCAGGCTTTTTTTGAGGTGAAGTACTGAACGGTAGCGAAAGTGTCTCGCTCTAAGGAGCACCATCTTGGTTTTTTTTTACTTCCCTTACTAACCTTGTTTCTTCAGGTGGTCTTGCCATGTCATTTTCTTTCTTCTGGGAGGGCCCTACCTACAAACATGGTGGGAAGGAAATTCCTTTCAGGGTTTGCCATGCATCGTTACGTCAGCGAAACGTGACAAGGCCTATTACACGTCCGCCGCGTTAGTATAGTTAAGTTTCATCTTTTTTTTTTTCCTCTCTTATTCATTTATCTATATTTTTTTTATACTTGTAGCAGTTTCATCCGCCTTTTTTTCCGATATATCCAGAATGAACATGTTTTTTTCCCGTACTCTCTTCATGTGACTCACTCCCGCCGTGTTGATGATCCGTAGGTAGGACCTGCTGGAATTACGTTATTTCTTTTCGAAAGGCCGTTGAATACGGCTAGAATGGAAAAGCGCGTGCACGACGTGCCCTCGAACCCTTCGATTAACAGGTCAAGTCGAGGCCCGTGATTCATGCTCGTAGGAGTCGTATCTGACCGATCTAGCTCCGAGGCGTCCTTTCTTTTCTGTTTTCACAGAAGCCACCTTTCTATCATCTTTCTACAATATACATTTAATTTTCAAAATAGAAACATTTTTATTCATTTGAAGGGTCCAGGAAAAAAATGACTTTACAGCAATTTTTTCGAAACTGAGATAGTGTCTTATAGCTTTGAATGAGTACCATGCGCACGCGCATTCATTTTCGCGGTAGAACGACTTTAAAGTCCTAGAAAATAGCGATAATGTTTCAGTTTAGTGGGGGGGGGGGGGGGGGGTTGACTATTATACTCCAAACTTTTCACACCCGTATTTCTCAAAATTTAATTTTGCTTCCCCTGGACTCTGTCAATGGTATCTTCATCTAAGGCAGCGTTTCTTAACCTATTGTCCGTGGGTGGACCAGAGACGGTCTGCTAAGATTGAATAGGTAGTCTGCAGCCAGACTTCATTATTTGATTCTAATTGGATGGGAAATTATTCAATTATCTTTGATATTCGTTATACCTTTCCTTTTAATAACCGTATTCACTAATACAGTGGGGTCCCCCCGTATTCGCGGGGGTTACGTTCCGGAGGTGACCGCGCATACAGAAATCCACGAATAACCGAAACCATAGGTTTTTTTTTGTATATCTCGTTTATTGAACATCAGGAGAAGAGCAGGGTGACGCAGGGGTAGAAAGGATATGTAAAAGAGGGTGGAGATTTTTCTTGAAAGAACACTGTGATTTCTGTTTGCCGTTTATTCATATCATGAAGTATGCTGGAGTATGTTTTTTGATGACTTCCTCTACTAATTTGTCTACATGTGAAGCACATGCCATAGAAGGATCTATGTCATGAAAATAATGTATTGCTGATTTAAACTTGCGAAGCCCTTCCGCTGCGTTACATATGTTGAATTGGTCTTTACTTCTTTATCTTGATCTTCTTCATCTGGTACAGCTTCAGTTTCAGGAGCAAGTCACTCAGCTCCATTAATTTTTGAAAAGCGTTTGCTTGCGACTCCTGATACCATAGTGTACCATTTGTGGCACGCATGACGCGAGTTGGCCACCACTGTCCTAGATTACACAGGGGAGTTTTATAGGAACTTGTGTTTAGACAAGCACACGTACGCAAGAGGTTTGAGAAGTGCAGTATAATGTTACGGTAAATATAACTCCTGTGATTATACATAATCGCCGGTTATCGTGCTTAATCACCGACCGTTTCAATAAGATTGATAAATTTTTCGAATTTAAATTTTAGTAATTATCTATAATCCCTAGCTCGTGTTGGTGTATGATAAATCGTCAATGAATGATTTGAATTTACCGGACACATTTTGCTGAAACGTTTCCCTAGAATAACGATGGATTTGTTTGGTGGTGATAAAATATATATATTACGTTACAAGACTGGTAATAATTTATATGTTTGTATCCGTATATGACACCTTATTTCCATTTAGTTTAATTTTTATGGAAAAATACGTGTACTGCACACCGTCATTCCTTAACCTATATTCCGCGACGATGACTGCCAAGCTTGATGAAATTATTCACTGTTGCCAGAGGCGCGGACATGAAGAAAACATTTGGGGGGGGGGGCTGAAAGTTGCTTGTCGTCCCGTATATACGGGACTCTAACACGTACACAGGAGAGGGAAAGTACATTGCATGGTTTTTTTCAGAAATTATTGGGGCGGGGGGCTTAAGCTTCTTTACAAAATTTATTGGGAGACGTTCAAATGATCCCAGCCCCTAGGTTCCCTTGTCTACGCCCGTTGTAATTGATATTAGTAATATCCAAGAGGACTAAAATGTAATTATAATGTAAAATAAAATATAAATTAAAATGTAATTAAAATGTATAATTACATTTAGGTTCATTAAGGTATTAATTAGGTTCACAAAACATCGTCGAGGTGAATGCAGGAAATTGCTATCCTAAATAAGGGATGTCACTTTACATCTTGTGAAAAATAGCAATTTATACGCTATTTGTATATTACTGCTAAAATTAGAGTGGAAATAAAGGGCTATTATATAAAAATCGCAGTAAATAAAAATTCATTTCACGAAAAAAATATTCAAATCGTTTAATGAACACATTTCTTGAGAAAAATCAAATTTGGTAAACTGGGATCTTAAATAATCGTCCATAAAATACGATACATCACCAGTTGTCATCAAAAACATGGTCAGAAGTACGCGACATCACTAATCGTAGTTAAAATTCCAAAAATACTGTGGACAAAACGCTAAACCTGAAAAATTTATGCGATGAATATTTACAATTTTTGCCACACAATTATCATAATATAATTTATAATATATGGACGGACACTCTCTCTCTCTCTCTCTGTGTATATACGACTTTAGTAAATATTACAAATTCAAACGAAAGTATCGTTGAAAAAACGAGATAAATGTATAAAAAAAATTAACGGAAATTCAGGAATGTCCCGTAATACGGGGCGCAAGTGGTTCGTCAAATTATTTGACATTTTACTGGGCCTTATTTTCAGAAAGGTTGAGAAAAACTGATGTAAGAAATACAGCGATGAAAAAAATTTAAAATATTCTCTTGAAAATATTTTCCGCAAGAACTTTGATATATTTAAGTATTTCTGGGCAGAAATACATTTTTTTCCTCTTCTCGTCGATTCTATGAGAATCCAGGCTTTTATCACAAAAGAGTGAAAATTTCAGATAAAAAGAACAAGAAAAAAATATCATCGAGAGAAGTCATCTTCTATTACCGAACAGATAGAGAAACGAAAACGGATTCCCGAAAAGAAAAGCTGAAAAGAAAACTGCTTTCCCGTTCTTCTCTCTTGAGCATTCATTCCCCCACTCTTCTTTCATTTTACCACCAGGAACTTGACTCGGGAGATGAGTCGGTGAGGAATTTCCGAGTATTCCGGGACTTCAAAGGGACGATATGGGGTAAAAAAAATCGATGTAGGGAGGAATGTTACGTACGTACGAACTCCTACGGGGATAATCAATGTCAAATATTGCTTTGGGAAGATGCACAGGTGCGTTCGTGACCTCTCCATCCAACCCTGCCGCTCAATATTATGGGAGTGAGAAGAGATTTCTTTGAATGCACCTTATAGGGAACCTATTTCCAAACCTCCCGCTTGCTCGTCATTTGCAGAACATAAAGCTTATTTGTGTTAAACATATGGTTTTGCCAGTAGGGAAAGGAAAGAGCCAGGATTTTTGTGGATTTTCATCGGTGGCTAGTGGCACACACACACGTCTCTTCCAGATTCGCTTTTTTTTACATCACCGCCAGTCGACTTTCTTCACTTCACCTTCAGCGGTTTTACTATTTGAAAACAATAATTTTGGATGCGTTTTATGAAAAATATTTTCTTTTTTAATATGATATTAGCTTGTAGACTATATGATATTAGCTTGTAGAGTTCCATTTGCTCCTCACTTGGGGTCACGTTCTTGGAGCTTCCCGCATTTACCGATAGGTGGCTTCGTTCGGATGGGATCCATCTAAATAAGAGAGGGGTCTGGGAGGTTTACGATAGTCTTAGGTCAGGTTTTTTACTCCCAGACCACGTAGTCGGGAATGCGGGTTAGTTAATGATAATCACAACAGTACTGACGGGGAATTACCCACCTCTGACTTGGATGGCTTCTCGATTGACAACAAACCACCGGGCAAATTAAAATGTGTGTTAATAAATGCCAGGAGCTTGGGTAACAAGAAAGATTTTTTAGAAACTATGATAGTTGTGGAGGACTTGGATCTTATAGCCATCACAGAATCTTGGGCAAACGATGGGGATGAATCTTTCTTACACATCTCCGGATACGATACTTTTTTGAGAAATAGATCTGATAGGAAAGGGGGTGGAGTGTTGATATACGTGAAATCATGTTTGAAGGCTAGAGAGTGTAACGTACAGAGAAGTGATATTGAAACCATATGGGTTGAACTTGAGAACAAAAGACGTCATAAGCTTATTGTTGGGGTTTGTTACAATCCACCGAATAGGGATCAAAACTACATCGCCAAAATGCACGATGAAATTTCCTACATGTGTAAGCGAAAGAGGGTTCTCATACTAGGGGATTTCAATTACCCGGGTATTGATTGGGAGAACCTTTCATCTGGAAATCAGTATGAAAGAGACTTTCTTAAGTTGGTGCTCGAAAATTTTTTGTATCAGCATGTATCAGAAGCCACTAGGGGTACTGCTATTTTGGATTTAGTTCTTACTAGTTCTGAGGATCTAGTTGAACATGTTTCGGTGGGGGAAGAGTTTTCTTCCAGTGATCATCGTATCGTCAGATTTCACTGTAACTTTTCCTCGGGTAAGGTTGATAACAAAAGATTGGTTCCTTGTTTTCGGAGAACTAACTTTGATGTTTTGCGAAGAAGGTTAGCGGAAGTTTTCAAAGACCGGTTGGAATCAGTAGGGGTGGTAAGTCAATGGGAAGAATTTAGTACGAAGCTGTCCTCTGTTTTGCACGACGTCATACCCTTTGTTCGAAAAAAGCGTGTTTGTACATCACACCCTCTATGGTTCACGGATAGCGTGCGGAACCTTTATCTTGAAAAGAAAAGAGCATTCAGAGAGTATAGAAGTGGACGAGGTGACCTATCATTGTTTACTGATAAAAGAAGACTGTTGAAGAAAGCGATAAGGGATAGTAAAAAGCAAGTTGAATCTAGGTTGGCAGATAACATTGGCTCTGACCCAAAATCATTTTTTCGATACGTCAATAATGGATGTAAGGGGACAGTTGGCCCCCTCTCGATAGGAGGCTCAAAAGTAGAGAGCAATGTAGGCATGTGTAGTGCTTTCAATGACTTTTTCGCGTCGGTTTTTAATGGAGATAATGATATTCGATATACGGGTGTTGCATGGGGTAATAAAACGCTCAACGATATTCAAGTGGAAGACGTGGAGGTCCTAAATCTTCTAAGAAATGTATGTGCAAGCAAAGCACCAGGACCAGATGATATCTATCCCAGGGTTCTCAGGGAAGGTGCTAATGAATTGTTGGGGCCAGTCGCACAGATATACAGGAGTAGTGTTGCTGAGGGTATCGTCCCGAGAGATTGGAAACTGGCTAACGTTGTTCCGATATTTAAGAAGGGTAGTAGAGAAGTGGTGTCTAATTATCGTCCAGTGAGTTTGACGAGCTCCCTCTCGAAAATTTTGGAAATTATCATCAAAAGGCAGTTTGTGAAGTGGATAGACGAGAATAATGTATTGTCGGATAATCAGCATGGGTTCAGGAAGGGGAAGTCATGTGTAACTAACCTCCTTTGCTTCTATGATTACGTGACTAAGGCTTTGGGTAAGAGCAAAAATGTCGACGTTGTTTACCTTGATTTCCAGAAGGCATTCGATCGGGTCCAACATGGCAAACTCTTGAAGCGTTTACACGAGATTGGAATAGGGGGCAACTTGCTGAATTGGATAGAATCGTGGTTAAGAGATAGGTCGCAACGAGTTATGGTGAACGGGGAATTCTCTGGTTGGACAGACGTCACAAGTGGAGTTCCTCAGGGAAGTGTCCTTGGCCCCATACTTTTTTCACTTTTTATCGATAAACTCGATCAGGGTATCGATGGAATTACTAGCAAATTCGCAGATGATGTGAAGCTAATGGGGGTAATCGGGAATGAAAGCGATAGGGAGTTGCTCCAGACCAACTTAAACAAGATTGCAGCATGGGCAAATGAATGGAGCATGACGTTTAGCGTAGATAAGTGCATGGTCGCTCATTTTGGTTCGAACAACCCACGGTTCTCTTACGAGTTGAATGGTGTCACTATCCCGGATGCAACTAGAGTCACCGATTTGGGAATTCTCATTGACGAGCGACTTAAGTTTTCTGAACATTGTTCAGCGGTTGTCAAAAAATCGAATAGAATGCTTGGTCTCATTTTCAAAAAGGTCTCTTCGCGTTCTCCTAAAGTCATTCTTCCTCTTTTTCGAGGCTTAGTTCGTCCTGGACTGGAGTATGCTGTAAGGTTTTGGAGACCATACCTACAGAGGGACATAGACTTGGTTGAAGGGGTGCAGAGAAGAGCTACGCGTGTCCTTATTGGCACACAGGGCTTGAGTTATGAAGAAAGACTTCATTTTTTGAATATGTTTACATTGGATGAACGCAGGTGTCGAGGAGATATGATCGAAGTGTTCAAAATTTTCAATGGGATGGATAGGATGGACCATGAACTTTTAGTACACCGCCAATCGACTGCTTTTACAAGGGGACACCAGTATCGATTGGTGAGGGACAATGCAAGGTTATGGTGTCGCAGGGAATTTTTCTCCAATAGGGTTGTTAATAAATGGAATAGCTTACCCCCGGAGGTAGTAAATTGTAACACAATTGACACGTTTAAAAAGAAATACGATAAACATGTTGGGGTAAATCGAGAAGCTATCCATTCTTAGAATAAGACAACCATAAGTAATCTTTATGGGCATCGTATAATATTTTATCATGTGTATATATTGTTTGTAATTTGTGTTAATTGCATTTTTAATTGGGTTGCTGTATTTTTGAAACATATGACAACCATATTTTTATGGGCATCTTTTTATCAGCCACCTCGTTGGGCATTTTGCCTGTTGTGGCGTTGTATTTGTATTTGTATTTGTATATAGATCATACTTCATCAACTTTCATGGGCAAAGCTTTACAGTTGAGCCAACTTTAAGGAGCAAGCGAGTTTTGCAGTGAAGCCTCTGAAACTCACTGAATGGAAGGCTTTCTCTGTATAGCACGTCAGTGTAATGCCGGGAAGTAGCTTTCTATGTCATCCTCTGCTGAGAAAAGAGAAAAAAATTAATTTCATAGTAATGAAATCATTGAGTCAAGAGGTCATTGCGCTAAAGAATATTCAAATTTTATTCAAGAAAAAAACAGAGAATATTTGTACTCAGATACAAGCCATTTGAAGTAGAATCCAATATTAAAAGATACATGAATATAACTTTCACAGTATATTTAGTTTTTCTTGAGTCATTGTAATAAGTTATAGTGAAAACAGGGGCTATCATGTTCTGCAAGAAGAATCACCTGAGGTAAGCCATTTATGTGGCTCGGACGTTTTTTTGAAGGGTCGTTTTTTAGTATTCCAGCTTGTCCGTTAGGTATAGGTATCTGTTCCAGTGTCCCGGTAATGTAATCAGTAGGGGAAAAATGGGGTTTTCAGGACAATAGGCACTCCCCACTTGCTCCCCACCAGGACAATAGGCACTCCCCACTTACTCCCCACCAGGACAATAGGCAATCCCCACCTTACGAGGGGATGTATTCCGCAGCCCTCCGCTAGATGGCGCTCACACGCGATAAGGGATGCCTCGATAAGAGGGATGACGCTTTACTGTTTTTTTTCCCTAAATTAAATTGTTTTATTGGGGGTCGTTCACAAAATAAAATTTTTTATGCCACGCCAGGGATCTTTCCTAAATTACATTTTTATTGGGAGTCATTATTAAATTAGAATTTTTTTATGTCTGGTTGTTCTTGAATTAAATTTTTTTGTCACACAACACTCCATCTTTCTTAAATTAAACTTTTTTATGTCAGTTTTCCAGTCAATAACGTCACCCTGTGTATACCGAAGCTAACAAGAAAGAGAGGGCTATGGCACTCGAAAGTCACGTGATCAACTGGGTTATACTTTTTCTCCCAATCATCCTAGAAAGTTAAAGCTAATGACGAAAATTAAAGTTTCCAACATCATTAAATTATCGCATGACGTCACATTAGGGATCGTTCTTAAATTATCGTTTTCTCTAACTTACTTTTTTTTTTTTCAAACAGGTTTGATGAGGGCTTAAATTATTTTTTAAAATAAAAAAATTATCGTGTTTAGCAAATACGATACCAAAGAACCTTTCCCAAATTAAATTTATTTTATGTCACATTTTCTGAGGAAGTTATTCTAAAAGGCATCGTCATTAGATTGTCGTTTGGAATTTTCTTTTCTATGCCAAGTGATGAGATTCTGTTCAAAGAGGGGTCATTCCTAAATCATAGTTTATATATATTTTTTTTCCTATCCCCATATTCAAATCTGACGTGATGCGATTTTCCACAAGCTCGTTTATAAATCAGCTAGTAAAAATGCATGTATAACAAGTTCTTAAGGAACAATTTATTTGAATATAGCACCACTTTATTTTCGTATACGTCCTTCCAAAATGATCGTTTTCCCTAATACACTCCGTAATGGGATTTTTTTTTCAAAGAGGGGTTGTATCGCTCGTAAAACTTTTTTTGTGAAATTTGTCACAACTCTGACGTCACATCCAATCAATTTCACATGCCCATGATTTCAGTTTTTCACAAGGGTCGTTCTTGAATTATCGTTTACACGTCATTAAATTATCGTTCGGGTAAACTTTTCATGCTCTGACATGTTTTTACAATCCTGTAACTTTTCTTGAAATATGAGTTCTTTTACCTAACTGAGAGAATTTTCCGAGCTGTAAAATAAAAGAGCTACCGCGCAAATGAATTACAAAGTCTTTTCTACAAATCAAGTTTTCATTTATTCAATATTTTAAATAATTTTCTTCAATCATGCATTTCAAATTTTCGTAATTAATCAAGCAATTTTCCGCGACGTTATGATTTTCCTACTGGAATTTTAGCGATGTCATGAAAGTCAAGACATGATCGTAATAGATGCAATATGTTATGTTATCATGCAACTGTAGACATTCGTGCCCAGCTGATAACCCATGGCGCATCCATGACGACTAAATATTTTTCCCCGCGAAATCATATCTTTTTTTTTTTTAACTTCCGACTATAGCATCGATAATGTAGAACTCGTGTTCATCACTTCAGATTGGTGTGTGTGTGTGTGTGTGTGTGTTTTTTCGCTAGCTTCTGTTATTTTTTTCAATGACATTCTCTCTAATGTTCTGGTTACAATAAAATAGTTTATGTTGGAAAAACTATAAATTGCGAAGGAAGGAGGAAAAGCTCCAATGCAATTCTTCCATCTACCGAGATATCACACTTAGTACGAGAAGAGGTTAAATAAATGTCGAACTAGCATAAAAAAACTCTTGATCAGTATAGTTCATTCTTAATAGTCAACCAGCAGGCAGACTTTCTAGCTTTCATACAAAATAGTAATTTTTTACAGCATGCATTTGTTAATCTTAAAGAAACCCCCGCGACGTTTTAGTGGTCTCACAGTCAAATAGTGTGATAAGACAAAATATTTTATCCGAATTTATATGATTTCATGAAGTAACAAAACATTAAAGGTAATCTTTCAACGAAGAGTCGAGAATCACTTACCGAGGTGGATGCTCATTCATCGTTTATTGAGACTGCAAAAAAAAAAGTTAGCTTACATCGTTTAATACTAACTTCAACCTTTTACCTGCAAACTTGCGCATTTGTGAACATCGGGGAAAAAATAACAGCGATGAAGAAGATGCTATAGAAACAATAAAATCAAAAATGTAGTAATACCACAAGAGGCTATGAAATACTTTTAACATATATTTATTTTTATTGATTATTCTAGATAATTTCTTTGAATCGTATCATTTTCCACACAACTCAACATCATCATCACCATGATTCATTAGTGGATCTCCATTTGGATTTGCCCGCAAGTTTCCATCCGCAAGAAGTTCTGGGTACAACTGTGAATCTGATAATATCGGGGAAGTCGCCTCTGATGGTAAACTTGAGATGTCGATTAAAAGGACTTCATTGGCTGATTCACGATTACACACCCAATCTCGAACCCGTTGTTGAGTCTAAAAAATGAAACATTTGGGGAAAAAACCATTTAATTTAAAAAAAAATAGTTTAAGTATTAAATAATTTAAAGAATAATTTTGCTCTTTTCGAGTTTTCATACAAAAGATTTCAATTTTAGTGATGAGGATTATATAGACAACCGAAGAAAAGAACTTTTATTTATTTTTTGTTCCCCTATGAGATCACAAAACAGTTTATGAAACTATGACGGTGAAACTGAATAAATCATGCCGATCAAAAGGCGTGTTGCACTTCGATAGTATGTTTAAAATGTTGATACTAATAGGAAAACAAAAAAAATATTTTTTAGCATCGATTTTTATTTTTCTATTCAGCATAAAAATAGTTTAAACAAAATTAAGTGTCAGGAATATTATGTTTATTACAACTGACTACGTTCGAGAAACTTTTAAAAATAGAGCAGTCTATACAAAACGTATGATTTTAATCATAATTCACAGATATTTTTGAGCTATTACGCATTATTTCCTCGAAATTAGCTTATTTTTATACTTTCGCTGAACATTGTATACTGAAAAACATTGTATACTGAAAAACATTGTATACTATAAACATTGTATACTATAAACATTGTATACTATAAACATTGTATATAGTCATTTTTATACACTACGTGGCTATACTAGTTGTCAATGCAATGAATATGCTAAATATTTTCTGAAATATGTTAGTTTTTATGAAACAATACATGAACTTTGACAGAAAAGAATTTCAATATTTTATATTTAAACAGTTGTAAAATGCAACTGAACATACAGCCAGTTCATTGCACAGTTAGTATCATCTGAAACCACGACTAAAAAAAATGTCATTAAAATATCGAACACACTTTTGAGGAAATGAGTTTTGCGCGCAGTGTAGTTACGAAAAACACGAATCTTCATGAAACACGTTTAAAAATTAGTTGAGATCTATACTCCGATTGAATTGACACAACTAGAATTTTTTTCAACACTTCAAATGTATAAGAATAAAATAGTTACGTATTTCCATGAAAAAGAAAAGAATCGTCAATTTCCATGAAATTCGTCATTTGAAGATAGTCTGCAACCTTAAGTTCAGATCGAGAAACGCTCATAACGTTATATATATATCGATCGCTAATAAATGAGAGATGCACATCACACACGGTTCTTATTTTTACCTTTAAAACCAAAAACGATCCAAACTCTCTTGGATAATTTTCACCGCTTGATGGATGTACATCATTCTTCACGCATATTTAAAATGCAGGTTTAACACTCCAATAAAGCCGAAACCACTGATAATTTTTTTTTATACTCTTCTAAATTTTTAAATTTTCATGGCAAGAAAGGACTGAAATTTTTCTAATCAGAGACTAATTCAACCTCAAGAGTCACAACAGGCGAAATGACCAAGACAGTCAAAATTAACAGGAAAACAATATAAAATAATTGTTTGATTTCACAATAAGAATCAATAAAACAGAATAAATTGAAAACTACTTACATCAATTTTCCTTTTTTTTTCGTTGATGAATTTCCCTCCTCAGGAGACCTTTTCATAGATGACTGGGCATTCCCTTCCAAGGCATCACACATCTCATGTAAGGATTCTATGCTCATTTCAAACTGAGCGAAGTCATTGAGTAAATCACACTCTTGCTGCATATTGTAAGAAAACCTAGAAAAATTCAGCTGAAATGTGAAGAAAATGTCGCTGTCACAGTGAGGTGAGTATCCCGACGTGCTCTTGGTATTTAAACTCTCTTATCAGTCAATGACGCATCATGACAAGTAACGCGAATAAAAGAATGAATACGGAAAGCCGTGACGTGGACTACAACATAATTTCAATTAGCAACTTCTTATCAAAAATATACTTCGAATCAATTTCACTCTGTCTTTTGAAAATATCACTATCTTCTAAATCCGTAATTGAAATAATTCAACCTCTCATAAGAAAGTCGCAACCAGACATGAAAAAAAGTTCTTTCGACTCCATTCTTGAATTGCCATATGAAGTAGTTGCATATCACCCGACACATGCGAGAACACTATGTATCGATCACATATTCAGAGACCCTCGCGAAGAATGGTAATGAAAATTTTAACAACTTTGAAGCTCCACGTGAAGAAAATCCCTCTTACTTACGTCACTCAGATCACTGTATAGACTTTTTTTTTCTTCACATCTCTGTCTCTACACTCCACAAGCCAATATAGCGCATTTTTTTTAAATTAATTATTTTTTTTTCTGTTTGAAACTATAAAAAAATTTTAAAAAAATGGTTAAACTCTTTCCCAGATCTAGTTCTTACATTTTAACCACTCCCAAAACGCTAAAACTTTAGCTAAAGCACAATGGCTCAGCTGCTTTGGGTGACATGAACATGAAACCAGACGAAACATTCATCAGGGAATCTAATAGTATATAGGATCGAAGACCGAAGTTTTCGCTTTTTCTTCGCCCTTCACGAAAATCGTGTGATAATTTTCATCTATCCGGGTTAACGTCTGCTACAACCATCTCGTACGGGTTAAAATCCAAATACCACACAAGGTTGTGATGTTTCCACGCACCCATGAAACCTGGGAGAATTCTCCATCACTTAAAACGTGAACACTAAATGGCGCTTTATAAATGCTATGATATGTGTCATCTGTTTCCAAGTTAAAGAAACTTAATTCCTTAATAATAAATTCTCGCGAACTCAACCTATAACCCTAGTCATCTAACAGGCATGTCATAGCAAACAGGAAGAAATTTACTTACTCATAGAGTGTAGCGACAGAGATGGGAAATCTAAGTGCACTAGCTGGAATCAAACGAAAGAAATGAGGTGATTACAGTTTATCAGACACCAGTTCAAATAAACTTAGATTAGACCAAGTTGAGGATTTCAGCTCGTATAGAATTATGCTAAAATATCAAAGTTCAACTAAATTTGGGGGGGGGGGTGATGTGTTACGCCGCGATTGCAGCCGCAGCTAACATGGCAACCTAAATGGCTCAGAATAGAGGCACTAGTGTTAGTCAGCCACTTGAGTGTTTGCCCATCCTTACGCCTCTTCTTTGATTCATATATGACTATTTAAAAGTATCTCGCGGTTTAGCACCCCTCACTTCATGAACATGGGTTGCATATTATGGAGCTGTTGGTTTCACTTGATTATCACACACATTGGTATATGTTTAGTTAGTTTTTAGTTTATACCAAGAGCACGTCGGGATACTCACCTCACTGTGACAGCGACATTTTCTTCACATTTCAGCTGAATTTTTCTAGGTTTTCTTACAATATGCAGCAAGAGTGTGATTTACTCAATGACTTCACTCAGTTTGAAATGAGCATAGAATCCTTACATGAGATGCGTGATGCCTTGGAAGGGAAAATGCCCGGTCATCTATGGAAAGGTCTCCTGAGGAGGGAAATTCATCAACGAAAAAAAAAAAAAAGGAAAATTGATGTAAGTAGTTTTCAATTTATTCTGTTTTATTGATTCTTATTGTGAAATCAAACAATTATTTTATATTGTTTTCCTGTTAATTTTGACTGTCTTGGTCATTTCGCCTGTTGTGACTCTTGAGGTTGAATTAGTCTCTGATTAGAAAAATTTCAGTCCTTTCTTGCCATGAAAATTTAAAAATTTAGAAGAGTATAAAAAAAATTATCAGTGGTTTCGGCTTTATTGGAGTGTTAAACCTGCATTTTAAATATGCGTGAAGAATGATGTACATCCATCAAGCGGTGAAAATTATCCAAGAGAGTTTGGATCGTTTTTGGTTTTAAAGGTAAAAATAAGAACCGTGTGTGATGTGCATCTCTCATTTATTAGCGATCGATATATATATAACGTTATGGGCGTTTCTCGATCTGAACTTAAGGTTGCAGACTATCTTCAAATGACGAATTTCATGGAAATTGACGATTCTTTTCTTTTTCATGGAAATACGTAACTATTTTATTCTTATACATTTGAAGTGTTGAAAAAAATTCTAGTTGTGTCAATTCAATCGGAGTATAGATCTCAACTAATTTTTAAACGTGTTTCATGAAGATTCGTGTTTTTCGTAACTACACTGCGCGCAAAACTCATTTCCTCAAAAGTGTGTTCGATATTTTAATGACATTTTTTTTAGTCGTGGTTTCAGATGATACTAACTGTGCAATGAACTGGCTGTATGTTCAGTTGCATTTTACAACTGTTTAAATATAAAATATTGAAATTCTTTTCTGTCAAAGTTCATGTATTGTTTCATAAAAACTAACATATTTCAGAAAATATTTAGCATATTCATTGCATTGACAACTAGTATAGCCACGTAGTGTATAAAAATGACTATATACAATGTTTATAGTATACAATGTTTATAGTATACAATGTTTTTCAGTATACAATGTTCAGCGAAAGTATAAAAATAAGCTAATTTCGAGGAAATAATGCGTAATAGCTCAAAAATATCTGTGAATTATGATTAAAATCATACGTTTTGTATAGACTGCTCTATTTTTAAAAGTTTCTCGAACGTAGTCAGTTGTAATAAACATAATATTCCTGACACTTAATTTTGTTTAAACTATTTTTATGCTGAATAGAAAAATAAAAATCGATGCTAAAAAATATTTTTTTTGTTTTCCTATTAGTATCAACATTTTAAACATACTATCGAAGTGCAACACGCCTTTTGATCGGCATGATTTATTCAGTTTCACCGTCATAGTTTCATAAACTGTTTTGTGATCTCATAGGGGAACAAAAAATAAATAAAAGTTCTTTTCTTCGGTTGTCTATATAATCCTCATCACTAAAATTGAAATCTTTTGTATGAAAACTCGAAAAGAGCAAAATTATTCTTTAAATTATTTAATACTTAAACTATTTTTTTTTAAATTAAATGGTTTTTTCCCCAAATGTTTCATTTTTTAGACTCAACAACGGGTTCGAGATTGGGTGTGTAATCGTGAATCAGCCAATGAAGTCCTTTTAATCGACATCTCAAGTTTACCATCAGAGGCGACTTCCCCGATATTATCAGATTCACAGTTGTACCCAGAACTTCTTGCGGATGGAAACTTGCGGGCAAATCCAAATGGAGATCCACTAATGAATCATGGTGATGATGATGTTGAGTTGTGTGGAAAATGATACGATTCAAAGAAATTATCTAGAATAATCAATAAAAATAAATATATGTTAAAAGTATTTCATAGCCTCTTGTGGTATTACTACATTTTTGATTTTATTGTTTCTATAGCATCTTCTTCATCGCTGTTATTTTTTCCCCGATGTTCACAAATGCGCAAGTTTGCAGGTAAAAGGTTGAAGTTAGTATTAAACGATGTAAGCTAACTTTTTTTTTTGCAGTCTCAATAAACGATGAATGAGCATCCACCTCGGTAAGTGATTCTCGACTCTTCGTTGAAAGATTACCTTTAATGTTTTGTTACTTCATGAAATCATATAAATTCGGATAAAATATTTTGTCTTATCACACTATTTGACTGTGAGACCACTAAAACGTCGCGGGGGTTTCTTTAAGATTAACAAATGCATGCTGTAAAAAATTACTATTTTGTATGAAAGCTAGAAAGTCTGCCTGCTGGTTGACTATTAAGAATGAACTATACTGATCAAGAGTTTTTTTATGCTAGTTCGACATTTATTTAACCTCTTCTCGTACTAAGTGTGATATCTCGGTAGATGGAAGAATTGCATTGGAGCTTTTCCTCCTTCCTTCGCAATTTATAGTTTTTCCAACATAAACTATTTTATTGTAACCAGAACATTAGAGAGAATGTCATTGAAAAAAATAACAGAAGCTAGCGAAAAAACACACACACACACACACACACACACACACACACACACACACACACACACACACACACACACACACACACACACACACACCAATCTGAAGTGATGAACACGAGTTCTACATTATCGATGCTATAGTCGGAAGTTAAAAAAAAAAAGATATGATTTCGCGGGGAAAAATATTTAGTCGTCATGGATGCGCCATGGGTTATCAGCTGGGCACGAATGTCTACAGTTGCATGATAACATAACATATTGCATCTATTACGATCATGTCTTGACTTTCATGACATCGCTAAAATTCCAGTAGGAAAATCATAACGTCGCGGAAAATTGCTTGATTAATTACGAAAATTTGAAATGCATGATTGAAGAAAATTATTTAAAATATTGAATAAATGAAAACTTGATTTGTAGAAAAGACTTTGTAATTCATTTGCGCGGTAGCTCTTTTATTTTACAGCTCGGAAAATTCTCTCAGTTAGGTAAAAGAACTCATATTTCAAGAAAAGTTACAGGATTGTAAAAACATGTCAGAGCATGAAAAGTTTACCCGAACGATAATTTAATGACGTGTAAACGATAATTCAAGAACGACCCTTGTGAAAAACTGAAATCATGGGCATGTGAAATTGATTGGATGTGACGTCAGAGTTGTGACAAATTTCACAAAAAAAGTTTTACGAGCGATACAACCCCTCTTTGAAAAAAAAAATCCCATTACGGAGTGTATTAGGGAAAACGATCATTTTGGAAGGACGTATACGAAAATAAAGTGGTGCTATATTCAAATAAATTGTTCCTTAAGAACTTGTTATACATGCATTTTTACTAGCTGATTTATAAACGAGCTTGTGGAAAATCGCATCACGTCAGATTTGAATATGGGGATAGGAAAAAAAATATATATAAACTATGATTTAGGAATGACCCCTCTTTGAACAGAATCTCATCACTTGGCATAGAAAAGAAAATTCCAAACGACAATCTAATGACGATGCCTTTTAGAATAACTTCCTCAGAAAATGTGACATAAAATAAATTTAATTTGGGAAAGGTTCTTTGGTATCGTATTTGCTAAACACGATAATTTTTTTATTTTAAAAAATAATTTAAGCCCTCATCAAACCTGTTTGAAAAAAAAAGTAAGTTAGAGAAAACGATAATTTAAGAACGATCCCTAATGTGACGTCATGCGATAATTTAATGATGTTGGAAACTTTAATTTTCGTCATTAGCTTTAACTTTCTAGGATGATTGGGAGAAAAAGTATAACCCAGTTGATCACGTGACTTTCGAGTGCCATAGCCCTCTCTTTCTTGTTAGCTTCGGTATACACAGGGTGACGTTATTGACTGGAAAACTGACATAAAAAAGTTTAATTTAAGAAAGATGGAGTGTTGTGTGACAAAAAAATTTAATTCAAGAACAACCAGACATAAAAAAATTCTAATTTAATAATGACTCCCAATAAAAATGTAATTTAGGAAAGATCCCTGGCGTGGCATAAAAAATTTTATTTTGTGAACGACCCCCAATAAAACAATTTAATTTAGGGAAAAAAAACAGTAAAGCGTCATCCCTCTTATCGAGGCATCCCTTATCGCGTGTGAGCGCCATCTAGCGGAGGGCTGCGGAATACATCCCCTCGTAAGGTGGGGATTGCCTATTGTCCTGGTGGGGAGCAAGTGGGGAGTGCCTATTGTCCTGGTGGGGAGCAAGTGGGGAGTGCCTATTGTCCTGAAAACCCCATTTTTCCCCTACTGTAATCAATTCTCTTGTTGCTGGTCTTGAGATCTGTTAGAGAGTCATTAATCCAATGAGATTTTAGTGTACTGTGATGGTACTGTTTTTTGTTGAGTTTTTAGAGTTAGTTGCCACTTTGAGAAGAGTCCTTCCTCGTCGTTGCATTGTGCTGTTGCTTTAGGAATGACGCCTCATTTACATGGTGCACACTGGTATGGAAACAGGCGCGTGCGCGCTTTTACTTGAAGAATTCAGACAAATATTGTTCTTATTTGATAGGTGGCAGCAGGGGTCCCAGCGCAAAGTTTTTTTTTTTATTTCATCGATATCTATGCGTATTTCTCTTCTATAAAAAAATTCAAACTCATTCATCCATGTTCCAGGCAACAAAATTCAGCATTCTGGCATTTAGCATATAGTATCAATATCTGCATTGATTAAGAACTACAGGGTGATTCAGAAAAGATGGGAAACACTTTAAGAGGTGATAGCACACACCAATTCAAACAATTGTCATCAAAGAATGCATGGTCTAACATGAAACGCAAACGCGGTAGCGCTTTCCGAAACAGCCGCTCCGCAAACGTTAAAACGGCATTCCTGTTAAAATTTATCAGGAGAAAATAACGCCATGCATGCAAATTTAACTTGGGGAAGAAGAAATAGTATGCAAATTTGCGTCACCGTGAATAAAAGGCGAGGAGCCAGCTCTGTGAAGTTATTCCAGCGTGTAACCGTTCTAACAGTTGTAACGTACGGGATTATGGCACACTTTAGCAATAGAGTCCGCGGCTTTTATTCACTCTGACGCACATTTGCATACGGGAGGTTCTTGTTCCCCAGGTTACATTCACACGCATGGTGTTCTTTTCCTCCCGATAATTTTCAACAGGAATGCCGTTTCGAAACACGCCATCGCGTTTTCGTTTCATGTTAGACCAAGCATTCTTTGATGACAATTGTTTGTATTGGTATTGTGCTATCACCTCTTAAAGTTTTTCCCATCTTTTCTGAATCACCCTGTAGTTAACTGCAATTTATTAGCGAAGCGAGATGAGCTATTATAGGCGTTTTTACCCTATGTATATGAATTAACCTTTTGCGGTCTTATGTCGAGGTGGACTTGACATTGAACCGCATCCGGAAACAACGACACTTCATTACACGCAACGGTTCCTTAGGGGCCGTTCAAGTATTACGTCATCATCTATGGGGGGGGGGTTTCCGATTTGCTGACTTTTGATGACAAGGGGGGAGGGGTTTGGATAATGCTTACGTCAGCAACAACCCTTTATGAAAATATGAGTTAGGATTCAGAGGGGCAGAGTTGTTTACGAATTTTGCTGACAAGGGGGGGGGGAGGGGGTCAAGAATCGCTAAAAATTTGCTTACGTAATACTTGAACGGCCCCTTACGATGACAGGAAACCCCTGTGAATTCGGCTCACAAGCAATACGGAAACCACAAGGTAACAAACATTCAGGGGCCTTCCTCATTTCGGGGAAGGCGCTACAAAGTATCAACGGATTGCAGAAAACCTCTGGACCGTTAAGGGTTGAGATTCACATTAAAATGATCCTAGAGGCGTACTTTTTCCAATTAGAAAATGTATACAAATAACTTGTAGTACTCAGATAGTTCATTCATGTTTCATGTGGTTATATAGTTATTAAAATTTAAAAAAATAACTTTTTATACAATTCCCGTGTGGGCAAAAACCTAATTAGAAAGTTATTGATCTGACTATCCTGTTGTCAAGAAAAAAATTCACGTTTCTAAATACATTATTGGCGAGATATTCAAATTCAAGTAAAACGGTCAACCGGCATTTAACGCTGTTTCTTCCCAACTTTCCCCAGTTTTTCGAATTCGAATATCTCGGTTAATAGTTCCTTAAAAACGTGGATTTTTTTTTGTTAGCAATAAGAGTCATCGCAACAACTTTCTAACTGGGTTGTTGGGGCCACGGGAACTGTATAGAAAGTCAAGTTTTACCATATCTTAATAACTATACAACCCCTTGCAACATGAATAAACATATCGGAGTACTACAAGTTATTTGGATACTTTTTCCAATTGGAAGTATGCTTCTAAGATCAACGGTTTGCCAATAAAATGCTATACCTCTTGTTGACTATGCACCCTGCATATAAGTAAGATAAAAATAGCATATAAGATGACATAAGCAGCATTACACAACAATTACACATCACTATGCAACAATTATACTTCAATATATACCACATCATAAAAACGATCGATATACACCATTATACATCGAAACTTGCATAGGGGATAACCCAAAAATCATACAACAATATTATTATACATCCTTATACAGTATTACAAATTATTGTGGCCTTGCTGTCTTAGTTTTTTATTATAATACGACTACCATAGCTCTCTCTCTGAACTTACTTTTGAAATTTCTATTCATGTGAAAAATATATCTTTCTCGCCTCTCAACATTGGAGCTTCCTGATCATGTAGTTTCTTCAAGAATTTGGCGAAAAATTTCGTGGATAGGCAGGAAAATCACACAGACCATCGTTCGAAGAGCACTGATAGGACCATTGCATCATCTGGCATTCATTAAAATACAGTTTTCCATAAACTCTTTACCGGAAGAAAAATACACATTTGTGCAAAATAATGATTGAAACTTATCATCTAACATAACAATTTTTTTTTTAATCAGAGATTGAAAAATAATTACTAGTATGAGAAAAGTTACCGTGCTATATGCTGCATATAAGAAAAAAACCCTGTTAAGATCATTAGCAGGCTATCAATATTTGAGTTCGCGATAATTTAAACAAATTAAAAATACTCATGAGTGTTTTTAATTAAAAACATTCTTGTACGCGATTAAGCAAAAGAGAAATAGTAGATTTTAAAAAAAAATTCGTTTAATATTTTCTCCCGCATTTTCTTTGAAGTCCATATTAAAATGAATTCTTAAAAGAAATTCCTGCGTAACTAAGAGGATCCTAAATGGGTCTCTGTTGGAAAAGAATTTTCTCGAGGGGTAGAGAAAGGGATTCTAGTTATGAATTTTTCCAATTAAAAAGATTCTTGTGAAAGAGTAGTAAGTACATTATGAAGATCCCGGCAATGTGATATTGGCGTTGAAAAGGTATTTCCTTAATGAATAAGTCGAATGACAAAAAAAAATACAAAACGGCAATTTCTTTTTGGAAGTTCTTACGCCGTAGTTTTTGCCTTTCTTTAGAATAGACGATACCAGCAGCAAGCAGTAGTTGCCTCTCAGAATGAAGTAAATCCGGTATTGATTGCATAGAGCTCTTACAATCTATTAATAGCGTCGTGTCTTTGATTTAATGCCATTACGGAGATCTAATACAGTACAATAAAAAACCATTTCCTATCAAATTCTTCCTTGCAAGTCTTTGCCTACTACCCCAAACCTCACTTACTTTCGGTGGGGAAAGAGTTTGGTGATTGCGCTTGAATATCTCAAGTTTCAAAAGATATAATGTCTCATTTATAAATGGAGGGGGGGGGGGGGAGGGGTGCCGATTTTAAGGGTAAGTAGAGAACATGAAAAAGATTGAGCATTTCACAGGAACCCATGACCGGAAATACCATCGTACATCGATAGGCGGTGGTGATCGGAGACATCATGGAAAAATGATAATGGAAGTACAAGAAATTAAAGGACACAAGACATAGATTCCTTTCTATGACATCCCAATACATATTCTTCTATGGCATACGAGTCGCTCGTGGCCTGCCCTCACTATTCCTGTTGCCTCTTAATCACTTCACGTACAAGCTTTTGCCAACAAATTTGGATTATCTCTATTTGACGAATCAGCGATAAATCTGGTAACTTCGTCCTAACCTAACGGCACGTTAGAAAAAGGAAGGGGAAAGGAAAAAAAATATATAAAAGAAGAAAAAATTTTATAGATAAGGGAGATTTTTTAGTTCTTTCACACCTTCACCCAAGGTGTTCTCTTTCGCTCTTACATGTATATAGTAGAAAAGTGGAAGGAAAAAAAATCACTAATATGGGTATAGAAGGAGTATGGAAAGGAAGGGAGTGAAAAAGCAACTTCAGTTGATTTCGTTACTATAACCGTACGCGATGGTGAAGAGAGGAAAGAAAACACAAAAGTTGTTTGAATTTATTTCACTGGCACGTGGACGCAGTATTACGTCCGTGATCGTAAAGTGGTTAAAGACTCATATTTACACAAACTGTGATGAATATGCGAAATAAAAAACAAAAAAGGGCGGTGACCGATCTATTATCTCTGTAGAAACCGTTCTCGATGCAGTCTTTCAGCTGCTCGTGCATTACTATAAGAGAATTCATACTCTAAGTGCATAACTGTTCGTGTAAAGTTACGTGATCTTCTTTCCGTGATTACTGCTCGAATAAGAAGAAATCGCATATTTCCCTCCACATTCTCATCAACAGCGCCACGTACCGACGTACGATGTTTCCATTCTTGGGCCCCTATGCAGTTCTCAATCTTTTCGATGTTCTCTGCCTCCCTCTATTTATGAGACACCCTGTATACATAAATATTACCTCACATGATCATTGATATTATTTTAGATTGGGGTACAGTAGCTCAGATCGATAAGATACTCGCCTATGGTACCAAAAGATGTCCAGAAGTGACACGAATTCGACACCTTATTCGTCCTTGTCGGAATATTTCCTGACGGCGATAATATGACCACCACCAGACGAGAATATAACCGCAGGTTATACTGCTACTGCAAGAAGTCTCCCACCGATGGGTTAGTGCACCAACCTTTGGATGAAATATGTGAGGAAAAACAACGAACGCTATTGTTCGGATTCAGCAATAAACTTCAGGTCCCCGTGTAATTATCCCTCGTGGGCAAAAAATGACCATGGTGCGACCAAAATTATCGAATTTGTTTTAGATTACACAAAAACAAAAATGAATAAATAAATTGTCATAAACGTTTGAAAAGGGCATATGTATTCAAAACAACATGGATAAGTTCGTTGCTCTATTACTATAACACCCCCCCCCCCCACACACACACACGTCCTGAAACACCAGTTGCTGCCTCCCACCTTCTCCGAAAGAAATTTCTGGCTAAGGACCAGGTTTAGTCTATGATTTTAATAAGATTCGACCGATTAAAACGTTTTCCATGTGATCTTAAATACAGTCTGATCTCTTCATTCTATTGCTGAAACACCATTCAAGTACTATGTAAACAGAATTTCAGCCATTTTTTTCACCTTCCCCTCTCTCGTCAGCAAAAATGAGTAAGTTAGGTTCCTATCTAGGAGACTTTACTGACCGCCCCCCCCCAGAGACAATACGCAGAGGCGGAGGGGGGGGGGACATACCTCCAAAACATTCAAAATTTAAATATTTTTGTTTAAAATAAATAATATTTAAGAAAATTTACCTTTTTATATTGTTTTGATGAAATTCTGTTCAATTTGTCCTTTTTGAAATTTAGTAACTTATAACTTCTCTGGAAGATTTATTCGACCCTTTCCAAAAGTTCAACCAACCAGAGTGACTCACCAAAGGAAAACAACACCGCCCCCTAAAACTTGCCGTCTTCTTAAGATTGCCACCCATAACTGGTAATCTTCATTGCCCTGAGCGATGACAGATATGATCCTGCTATGACCCATGTCTGTAACAGCATCATGCCCCCCCCCCCCCCGCCCGGATTGCAAGTACCAGAAGGATAACATTCCGATTTGGAATACATACGTAAATCATAGATCATTTCCCAATTTCATAAATTTCTTTCCCTATTTCTTACGTAATCACCATTCCAAACACCTCCCTCCCTATCAAAAGCCAGCAAATGCAAACCTCATCCAGTGCTTACGTAGTACTTGAATGCTGGTAGTCTCTAGGCCTAGCTACTTGCCTATTGCTTTGATATTTACAGACGCGATATATTGATGAATACTACAAATTTGACATAGTAGAATAATGGCAAGACTACGGCCGTATTAGATTTGTCCATCAGCTTGTAAGACAATGTTTTCTGTTTGGGAGCTAAAATGCGAATTATTGCTCACGCACCTGGGGTAGGATGAAGTGTTTGTTCCCTCCTCCTCCGAACCTTGGAAGATTCACCTTCTTGAATGGCGCAGCTGTATGGGCATAATTAGATCACTAGTACCCAAAACATTGTACTAAAAGATGCATGGGGAAAATCTATCGAGTTCTTTCCTGGGTCAGCACGTACGTGGGTATTAGTCTGCCAAAAAGAAATGATGTATCTCTCCGAATTCATGACACGTTGCCTCGAGCTTCAGAGCTTTGTATAACGCTATTTGGTTCCCCTGTCCTCTCTGAAGTTTCTTCGTGTAAAGGCAAGATTGGCGATCGACTTTGCTACCAAGTTTACGCGGCTACACTGAACGTTTCTGGAGTAATTTTCTTCCTTCAGTTCATGAAATATCCGCGTCAGTACTTATTCAATCCATAGAGTGAAATCTTTTTTTAAACCGTGTGTCCGAAAATTCGACGAAAAAAATTCATCGCTAGGGAAATTAACCGACAAACAATTCAACGAAAACAGTTCGACATGAGTGAATGAAGGCTTAAGTGAGCAAGTGAGTGATGGAGCGAAGTCCGCTCATTTAATCCCTATGTCGCTCACTTTGTAATTCACTCCCAAAGTCACTCCCCTCACTAGGTCACTCGTTCTTTATCACTTACTCATTCTATACTCAACTCACTAGGTTGCTCACTCTGTTACACACTCAATCACTTGGTCGTTCACTCTATCACTCGCTCATTCACTAATTGGGCCGTTTACTCACTGAGTGGTTCACTTTGTTACTCCCTGCCTAGGTCACTCATTCTGCAGGCACAGTAAATCACTGGATCAGTCACTTACTGACTAGGTCGTAAGTCACTCGCTCACTCATTCTATCACTGGGTCACTCATTTTATAATTTTTGTCGCACTACGGTTATTTTCTGCACACGAGGGCTAATTAGACCGGGACCTACAGTTGCCGATTCCAAATGGCGGCTTTTTTTTTAATAGTGCACCACCGTCTCGGTGAGTAACTCGTCGATGTGCGACTCCCTGAGCGCAGCAATCTTTCTCTGTGGTCATGTCGCCGTTTCCGTTGTACCCCTGTGTCAGGAAAGTTTCTGACAAGGACGAATCCTGGGTATCGAACTCGCGACACTTCTAAACATCCTTTGGTACTTCAGGCGATTATTTTACCGACCTGGGCTACCGCGTCTCTCACTCACTATGACACTCGCTCACGCATTCAATAGGTCACTTACTCTGTCACTCACCACCACTAATCACTCTGTCACTCACTCACTAATCACTCTGTCACTCACTCACTAATTAGGTATTATTTATTATCTTCCTCACTGGGCCATTCCTCGCTCACTTACTGACTCGTGTCGAACTCTTGTCGGTGAATTTTCCGTCGATGGTCGGCGAATGTTTTGGAGTGAAACGTTTGTGAAAGAGACTAAGAAGGAAAAACTCATTGCATGGTATTGTCGAGCCTCAGATTACGGATTAGATGTAGATTTTTGAGTTGCGTTAATTAATTTGGAAAATTATCTTCATTTTTCAAGGACTGAACGTTTTTCATGTAGAAATATACACTATATAGTGATGTCGAAATATTTATATTTCAGAAATCGACGGAGCTTTCTCTCCTCGTGGAAGAGCATCTCGGAGATGTGTTTGTGCCTTTCGATTCTGTGAGAACGCAACTCGTCAGACAGTGTCGAGACATACTGCTGGTAAGATTCCAGGGAGATTTCGTCACCTTTCGGGATGACTACCTGATACCTGCATCTGATCTATTATCATCATTGAAAGAAAAGGTAAGTTCTGTAATGTTTATTTATCCCTCATGATTTTCTGCGAAATAACCCACGGCAATAATCCAGCATCTGCGATTTTCACTAATTTTTTTTTTTGGGGGGGGGGGAGGAAGCGGTGGAAATATGCAAATGAGACGGTTATAAGAACTTGCTCTCCTAATCCGCAACCAGTTCGCCGTTGTAAATCGCGTATGTGGACCTGGTGCACTCTGCCGTGGCTGGGTTTGTGACTCGCCTGCAATGTGTTATTCCCTATAGTGGTGGTCATGTGGAACACATTGCTGTAATAAATGATTTGAGGCATTCTGCTCGTTATTTGCGTATATTTTCTTTGACTTGTGTACGTCAGTACCACCTATCGGCTTTTTTTTCCTGTCTTAAAAAAATTCCCGTGAACTAGCGATGCTATAACCGTTTTTTTTATTTCGTTAATTTTTCCGGTTTTTATGAATTTTTGGAGTTTCTACGGACTTTTTGTCCACCCAGTATATGTGAATTCACATCATCGTGTCTCCCCCAGACTTCCAAGTTTATCCAAGATATCTCCACCTTCGGTAAAAGCGCTTGAATAATTTAGCTCGACAGTAGTGTATTAACATATGACCATTATATGAAAATTGAAAACCGTAATTGGTGGAACGGGGTTCCAATGGATAGTTATAATCCATCAAACCCCCTTCATCATGACTCTGCCAATTCTTGTGCAGACAGAGGGTGCAACATGAAAGTCGTGCAGGAGTGATTGAACCTGAAACTTACTTCAATCACTTCTATGTCCGAAACGTTCTTGAAGCTTTAGCCGGCAATTCGTGGCCGAGGTAAAACAACTTCAGAAATAGTGCTTCATGCACCAATGTCAAAATCGCAACGAAAACTTTATGTAAGCGACAGCAGCAGGAAAATTGAGAAATGAGCTGTAAATGGAGCAGCATGCGTTTGGGGCCGTTCAATTATTAGATAGATAGATAGATAGAACCGCTCACAACCCCGGACTGATGCAAAGCACCTTACTTCCGTTTTCTCAAAAGAGGCAGAGTTGTGTCGGAAAAGTTAGCAAAGATTTATAGTGGTGGCTCCCCTTGCCCGCAAGTTTCGAATTACTCGCGTCGTTCTCCCCAGGAAGACAGCCATCAACCAATGCAACATACAAGCCATTTGACAAAAATGGGTGACTGAATCCAATGACTAGGGAGAAAAATTGCACGTTCGCCCAGTGGCACATAAGGGCCGGAGACCGGAGCCTGAGATTCCGAAAGAAATGTGGAAAAGACTTGTGGGCAAGAAAGAAGAGGAAGAAGCTGGCAAGTTGAAGTGGAAGAGCTTAGAGAATGATCAAAATACACAATGTATACAAATTACATATATACAGCGCCTCGACTGTGACGGGAAACAAAGCCTCCGTCCACAGTGCTGAGCAGTTCTGCCTGTCCTATTGCAGAATATGCAATATATATACACACACACACTGCACTGCACTGCAACGGGAATAATCAAACAGAGCCTCCGTTGACAGTGCTGGGCATTCACATTTGAATTACATGAATATATATTATTTACTTTACAAAAATTTCAAGTATTACGTCGTCATCGATGGGGCGGGGGGGGGGGGGGTTTCCGATTTGCTGACTATTGATGACAAGGGGGGGAGGGGGGGTGTTTTTTAAGGTTGCTTACGTCATCAACCACCCTTTATGAAAATATGAGTTAGGATTCAGAGGGGCAGAGCTGATGACGAAATTTTGCTGACAAGGGGGTCAAAAATGGCTAAAAATTTGCTTACGTAATACTTGAACGGCTCCTTTTATAAGACTCCGATTTGCATATTCCCAGTGATTTGCTTTAGTGCAGCGCTCTATATCGACAAAATTTAAAACTATTTTTTTCGGTCCAAAAAAGAAACCGTTCTCGAGAATATTTTTCTGCAAACAGCACTTATACCAAATTATACTATACCTAATTCCTTCAATTTTTCACGAATTTTTAAACTATTTACAAATTTAAGGGAACACCCTGTATGTATTGAGTGGTCACTCGATTTAGCTATTTGTTTGAAATAGTCTTTAGGACACGGCAGTGCGTTGAAGCACCAGCGGTAAAGATCCGCAGGTTAACGTGCCGGTAGTGATCTGTGTCATCATTAATGAACTGTTAAGGAAAACTTATCGATCATTCTAATCAAGCCTTTTAAGGCCATTTTTCATCTTAAAATAATAATTTTGTGAATTATTTGTTGAATACTGAAAAAAAAGTGCAAATAACATCAGTGTAAAGAACTTCAGACATTTTATTGACGTATATTCAATGTATTATATGGGCAGGAAATTATGGAACTTATGGATTCAGAAAAATGTATGCCGAGATGGCTAATATCTCTGAAGCCGTTATGCCATCAGAGACCTAGTTCCTGTAGCTTTCCTCTTCCATCAAACCAATATAATTGGATGGAAATCAAAAAGAGTCGACGCCGTTTATTAAAATCATTCATAATGTTATCATTTGGGTATTGCTATCACTTTTGCAAAGAACGGAACGGGCCAATAGCATAAAACATGGAAAAAAATTTGTTGGGATTTTGGATAATGTTATAAATTTCCCGTCGAAAGTTTTCTTTTTTGAGTATACTGAAGCGGAGGTTTAACCAAACTTACGTCTTTTTCCCCTGTAAGTTATCGTTATCAGGCCGCAAGACTTTATAGGAGGTTAGAAGGTATTCTCTCGCCTCCTCCCCTTGTTGACAAATATTTCCGTACTTAATGTCGTAATTAGACCGTTGCATTCGCTGTGATCCATGTAGGCCTACGTGTGGAGCTGCTTTTGCAAGAGCCTACCCATAATGAAGGCCAATGAGGGGGGAAGAAGTGCTTTCCAAATTTTCTTGATCAGTTTCTTTCAGTTGACTAGATTCAAATTTCCGATGGACTTTCTCAAGGATATCTATAAAACGCATTGAAAGAAAATTGTTATCACTCTCACATAGAACGGAACAAACCAATATCATAACATGGAGACAAAAAAGTCCTTTATTTTTATCGAGGATTCTGATAATTTTTTCAACTTTTGTTGATTTTTTTTTTTCTCCAATTTTTATCTTTTTTTCCGACGGAAGTTTTTTCTGTGCATTCTGAAGCTAATGTTCAACCAAGCTTTTTTCCCCTGTAAGTTATCGTTGTTAGACTGGAGAACTGGAGAAACCGTGAGACACCCAGGCTCTGTCGCAAGAAGCAACGTAAGCTCTTCGGCCCCCTCCCCGAAGGGGGAAGGTCCAGGGCATCTCGGGCAAAACCATTATTTATTGATACGTCAAGGATTACATATAGTGAAAGGAAATTAAAAATTATGTAAAAAGAAGAATCAAATTAATCAAATTAAAGTCAAAGTGTAACGAGCACGGATAATAAATAATCATGGAAAGTTGTATAATTTCCATGATTATTTATTATCCGTGCCCGTTCCATTCCACAATTTAATAAATAAATTGAAATTGAATAAATAAATAAATTGAAATTGAATAAATAAATAAATTGAAATTGAATAAATAAATAAATTGAAATTGAATAAATAAATAAATTGAAATTGAATAAATAAATAAATTGAAATTGAATAAATAAATAAATTGAAATTGAATAAATAAATAAATTGAAATTGAATAAATAAATAAATTGAAATTGAATAAATAAATAAATTGAAATTGAATAAATAAATAAATTGAAATTGAATAAATAAATAAATTGAAATTGAATAAATAAATAAATTTTATTGATCGAGGATTGTTTGACAGAAAGGCAGAGCACCCCATTGCGCTCGGGCAGTTCAGTACACTCAGTCCAATTCGCATTTATCACAGTTGAAGGTCTTTAAAATATCTCCGGGACACTTGATTATAGATTTAGGATTCATCCTGCTCCCCGCCTTCAAACAGTGCCACCAGCGCACTGTCAGGGTGAAGACGCCGCGATCTCCTCAACGGAGGTGCTGGTACCGGAGTTGCAGGCGTGATCCATGTACGTATGGAGCTTCTTGCAACGGCCTTCCTGTAGTGAAGGCAAATATATGACGGAAAAAAAAAAACATTTTTTCTTTCAGTTCTTGATCAGTTTCTTTCAGTTCTTGATCAGTTTCTTTCAGTTCTTGATCAGTTTCTTTCAGTTCTTGATCAGTTTCTTTCAGTTCTTGATCAGTTTCTTTCAGTTCTTGATCAGTTTCTTTCAGTTATTGATCAGTTTCTTTCATTTGTCCAGATTCAAATTTCTTTTCCCGAGAACCTTTCTCAAGATATCTATGAAACATATTGTGTACGCACATTAAAAATGTATCGTTATATGTGATATACATATTACAGTCCCATTCTAACACCTCACAATGGCTGAATAACAAAAATGCAGGATTTTAGCTCAAACAGAAAAAAAGTCCCATTTCAGAATAGAATTAAAAAAGAAGAAAGGAGAAACGATTGAATATTTTGCAATCAATTATGTGGGAAAGAAAAACAGTTCCATTTTACTAATACCCGTTTACCATATGTGCTGTTCGACCAAACGGAATGTGTGGTCACCGTGCTTTCAAACTTTTTTCGATATGCATATCATTCGGTAATTGCTTTCCCAATGTGATCGCATTAAGCAGCGTGGACTGTATTTGCAAATGAATGCCAAGGCAAGAGAATGAATTTTCCCGTATATTTCCTTTTCATCAGGAAAAAAGAGGGAAAAACAATGAGAATCGGTAACTTGAACGAAGGAGGAAGACTGATTCATCTCTTGTATTTCATTCATCTTTTGTTGAACTTTCTGAGGTGTGTGTATGTGTGTTTTCAAGTTCAGTGACATCTGGAATTCGCAACTTGAGACACGCGGTGACTACCACTTCAGTTGACATTCCACTACACTATGGTGCTGCTCCTCCACCCTGTGACATAATGTTTTTGTCTCGTTGAATCTTTTGTTTTCTTCTCTCTGACAAATGGAGTTGTTCTCGCGCGTTTTAACTTCCGCCGCAAATATCTTTTTCTAGTAAAACAAAATTTTTTTGCCTGTTTTTTACAAGTGACACAAAAGTATGAAAAAAAGAGAATTTTTTTTTGTGTGTGTTGGTGTTCACTGAAGTTTTTGTAATGCTTTCACTGAACCTATTTATGGCATCACCGGAGTAAGAGAGATGAGAAAACGCATTTGACTCCTACGTGGTATTCGGAGAATTTTCTCCTACAAGGGGGCCTCTAACGTTTAATTAGAGAGAACTGGAAACAAAAGAATTATAAAAATGGAATTCCAGGTTCGATGGCCATGATAGCCCTTAGAACGTGTCGAGAGCTCGTAGTCATTCACGCGCGGCCTTGTTTTGACGTTCCCTATCAATGGAACTGAAGTGGTACTTGGAAAAAACAAGGGATTGCAGTAAAAAGTGTTTGCAATTTATATTAAATGTGCAAAGAAGTGCTTCAACTGAGTTTTGACACACACTTTAAGAAATATGACACTCTTTTCCACATTTGTCTAGTTCATTATCTGATTTTGACACTAGAATAAATCGTATAAAAAACTGATTGATAACTTCAGTAGTTAACTGGTGGTGATATTCCCTTGCTAACCCCAAAATTCGAAGGAATACGGTCCGCTCCCAGAAACGTACAATACGCCATTGGCCAAGACATGCTCCAATACCAGAAATTTTTAGGGTTTTTTTTTTAAAAATCAAGTTGAACATTGATATATAAGATCTTGCTTCAAGATATGCGACAGTTTTTCGAGAAAATTCTTTGTTTTTCATGAGTAAAAGTAACTTCCATGTACTAAGGCTACTCTGTGATGGTGAGCAGCAGAAAGTTTTGCACGAGTCATTGGTAAGTTGAAGCTCAATTAGCTATTGATCTAGTCATTGAATTGGGATATAAATTAGTATAGACATACTAGCGTGGCCAGAATTATAGGGGGCAAAGTGGGTATACTCGGTAGAGTTTTGGAAGTAGTGGTATATAACTGTCTCGGTTGGCAAGTTTTTCATTTGATAAAAATTGGAAAACATTTTTTTTTTCCTTCAAAACAATGCAAAAAAATTTTCAGTGATAAAAATTGTAAAAAACACAATGCAAAAAAAACCACACTTTTTCTCATTAGAACTACGGAATTTTATAATTGCTACATACCGTTTTTTTTTTACATTCACCAAGTCCATTCCCGTAGCCACTTATTTCTTTGTATTACATACATGTATGTCTCTGTAAATGTGATAAATCCGGTTATTACGTATGTATAATTATCAATTTATCAGATTTTTTCCGTAACGTATACACTATGTGGATTTTTTTTTCATTATTATTTGTATCGGCTTAGGAAAATTATTATTTTTCAGGGTTTGCAAGCCAGTTTAGCCTTGAAATATTTAATATATATATCTAATATATATATATATAAATGAATAAAATTATCTTGGTATGGGGGGCGGGGGGGGGGAAAGGCGACAAAATCATGTTTGCCAACAAAAATCATAGTTCCGGCTCTGTGTACGAGGGGCCATGGTCTCCTGGGTTTTTAAAGGCTCCAGCCTGGGGGCTCCGGACGATTCTTATTTTTTCAGGTTTTTTACGCTATACATTTGTAGAGGGGGAAGTTAAGAAAATTGACCCGAGGCCCTGTTGCAGGATGGGATTACTCATGATGAGGCCTTCATGCTAAAAAGGCCCGTGCAGAGATTTCTGCTTTGATTCAATCCAATTACTAGCTCTTTCAACTGCTGTAAAATATCTAAGGATGATTCTTTTCTTTAAATGCTAAAAATAGTCTATTTCGTCGCCGCAGAAGATTTCTACCGTAGATGTAGACGAAAAGTCTTGCTTAATTCCGCCTGGACATAGACTCTAGAGCTTGGAAATTTCTTCCAATGACACCGGTCGTGAAAGCCTGCTGTCTCTTAAAAGTCTGAACTGTTTATTATCCTCTGCTGCTGTTTCAGAAAAGAGTGTAGATTAAAATCAACACTGTTGCACAGCTGAAGCATTTCCCGCTGAATTTTGAAAATTTTCGTTAGTGACATGATTACTAGGTACGACTTATTAGTATTACCCATCGCAACACGAGCCAAAAAAAAGATTTCTGTGAGTTCGGCAAATGTAAATTTAAGCCTAGTTCTCAGGGCCATCCCCTGCACTTGTCATTTCGCTCTGATACCCGATCATTACCTTGCGCCTCGATTACTTTCATACATGATAGAGAGAGAGAGGGTAGTGGGTTAGAATCAAATTACATTGCCGGCTTCTTTTTTCTTATCTCTCTCCAAAATGCCTGTGCGAAGATGATACCGCTGCTTTTTAGCGACTTTTTACGGCCCGCGTAATTATCTGTGGGCGCTGGTTTACACACTACTACAAGCTTTATACTTGTATTAGTAAGTATAATTCTCCTCAGAGGCTCGGTGGGCGAACACTGAAATGTAATAATGATAAAAATTACAGCAGCGGCGTTCATCCACAACATATTAAGTCGAATACGTAATTTTACGTGTGTGTGTGTGGTAAGGCCGGCGGCTTGTTGAAGAATCGGGTGCAGCCTTGATCCTTTACACCTTTTCTTATGATATCGAATCCTCTGCTGAACATCTGCCTTTTGTTATGCTTGTGGAAGGTAGCGTTTTGCCAACAGTTTCTTGAGTTCTTGTTGAGGTCCTCTGGAACTGTGCCGCAAGTCAATCAATTGGTCTGAAACTGGTCCGCTGGTCACTTAATAAAAAAAATTAGAAACCACAACTGGCAAATTGCCCAACAAGGTGGCTGGAAAATACGAAAATCGAGACAATAAAAAATATATATAAAAAAATAAATAATAGAAGTCGTCCATAAGATTAAGGTTATCCGAGGCCTAAATTCAGCAACCCAAAAATAATAAGCCAGAAAAAGTAACTAAAAGATCTGCACACAGAAATATTGTTGTCATTGAAATAAGGATAGTTTCTCGATTAACCCCACCCATCTAATATATTACCCCTTGAAGGTGTCCATAGTGGGGAATTCACGACATCGGAAGGTAAGCTATTCCATGCATTTGCAACACCATTGGAAGGAAAGCACAAAGACCACACAACAACCTGGAATTATCCCTAACTAGTAGAAACTGATCTCCCCGAGTCGAAACATTTGAAAGACGGAGTAACATTATTTCATGGTTCTTTCTTTCATTTTTTTCAAAATGAACACGGCCCAGACTCTATCGGTTTTAGACTTATCGGTCTATCATATCGATCTCCTTGAAAACCTGTTAGAATACTTCAATCATATCTCCACGATGCCTACGTTATTCCAAAGAAAACATACTCAACGAATCAAATCTCTCTTCATACCTCAAGTCTTGCGTACCCGCCAGTACCGGCTGTTCTTTGCAGCCTTTCATCCAAGTCTATATTTTTCCGAAACTGTACTGTAGGGAAGAATGAACTGTCTGGGCAAAGCTGAAGGAAGACTCTATGAGGACGCGAAGAGACCTTTTCAAGAATCAAACCGATAGAAAGCATTCTATTTGCTTTTTTTGACCACCACTGAACGATGTTCAGAAAAACCAAGTCACACGCCAATGAGAATTACGAAGTCGGTGAGCCTAGTTGTATCCGGAATAGATTACCCATTTAGCTCGTAAGTGAAACATGCGTTGTTCGAACAAAAATGAGCGACCATGGTCAATGCTGAAGGTCATGCTCGATTCCTTTGCCCAATCGTATTAAAGTTGGCCTGGAGCAGCTCCCTATCGCTTTGATTCTCGAGTACATCCCAGGGCCATATAACAAGGGCTGTCTCCTCAAGCGCTGGAGTCGGAACCAGCTGACGTCATTCCCCTGCGGAACCGAGTGCATCTGCTTTGCTGCCTTATTAATTACGGTTGTTTGCTATATCGCTGCGCTGCCCATTTTATGATTTACTTCCAAAACTATCTTTCTGGTTATTGTCATTAGTATTTACAAATACAAATACAACGCCACAACAGGCAAATTGCCCAACGAGGTGGTTGACTTAAGAACATCATGTATCCCCGAGCCATTTTTCGGAGGCCCTACCTACTACTGCTACACCACACATGCACCCCGCCCATTGTTCTGTGTACTGCTGCCATCTGCCATCAATTTTTCTAACTATGCATGAAGTGTAATGATTGAACAGTATACTGTTGTAGGCCTGTTGCACTCTGCGGCGAGATAAGGTTCACTATATATATACACTGATCTAAGTATGATCTAGAAAGTCTCTTTCTTTGATGTGTTGCGGGCTGGAAAAATTACAGCCTTTTCTGTAGATGCTGTCCTTAAGGTTCATTAAACTATACTGCTATTGGGGGCGGTAGCCCAGTACAACAGAAACGGCGACATGACCACAGAAAAAATTGCTTCCGCAGGGAGTCGCTACACAGTGACCATTACTACAGTCACTACACTACTCCCCATCGAGGTGTTAGCGCACAAACCTCTCGATGAGTGTAAAAACAAACCTGCTGTTTGGAATCGGCAATAAATTGTAGGTCCTGGTCTGAGAGATTAGCCCTCGTGTGCAGAAAACGACGAAATGATATACTGGTATTAGGAAAAAAAGAAGAGTAAATTTTCCAATCTCACACACACAATATACGGTTATACTAGAAACCATTTCTGTTGAGGAATCGGGTGCGGCCTTGATCCTTTACACTTTTCTTTTGTGATATCGAATCCTCTGCTGAACATCTGCCTTATGCTATATCCATGGAAGGACGCGTTTTGCCTGGAGTTTCTTGAGTTCGTGTAAAATTTAAGCGGTTTGCTGCTGCCACCCGCTATTTGATTCCTGCTTCGAAAGAAACGTGATTACTGGAGAAATATGTTTATATATTATGTGCGGATGCACACGTATCTTTTCGTTTACCCCTTTCGATGATTTGAAACAGCTGCTGCTTATTTTTGGTATAGCTTATTTATTGGCGTTTTTTTTTTTTTGGTTGTTGATCGACTGACGTGCGTGAGTCCCATCAGGCCAAACACCTGCTTTCTGCACGGATTACTGTCTTTCGGAGAATATCCTGTTCGGGGTCTCTTTCTGTTACGTCAAGGTTACTGAGTATTATGCGGCGTATACGTATTGTTAATTAGTGAGGAAATCAGTGGTGCTTTCTCGTCGCTAACTTCCGCGTATTGTTGCGGGAATATATGTATGTTTGAAATGACGAATCGTGTATCATGCTATGCGTAAAATTGAACAGTCATTGTTTGTTCCTGTATTTCCCATGGTTGGGAGGGATCCCAATTTCGTATTCGTACGTTATAAATATTAGTTATCCTTCGGTTTCGCAAGGGGCTGGACTAAGTCCTTGATAGAGAATGGGATGCTTATGGCCACCGGAATGAAATAATAGAAAGCCCGAAATGAACCTTCAGTGTTCACTTCAAAATTTTAAAGACAGATGGTAGCACCGCTGGAACACTAAACACGCGTAGCTCAGACAATATAAATATGTTGGGGTCATGTATACACTCCGCGCAATAGTTCTTTCATGTAACGATTTCGTTAGAAATTCCTCGGAGAAATATCACCCAGTTCGAACTAAATTTTGATTTTGTAATTCGTGTCTGGATAAAAGTCTGTTTGTCAAGATTAGCGGTGGCATAGCACGTAGAAATTGCGTGCACCCACACCGAAATTTTCATTAGTTTGTTCGAAGTCAAATGTACGTGGAATAGTATGGCCGAGCACTGTTTGCTTCGCAGAGGTTTCTTTCTAAATCTAATTATTTAAACTTTGCTGCCTCAATGGAGCTTAAGAACGACCTGGAATTTTTGATCCTGTGCAGTTAAGCAGTGCTCCAGTGGAAATAAGACCCTAGCTGAGTATGGTTGGTAAAGTTGTGTGGGTGTCGTGATGTCTTCGTATCCCGATAGTCTTGGTTCGACGTCCGCAAGCAATAGGAGTTCGACTGAAGTGTGTTTCCTATGTTTTTGCAACTTCCGAGAGGCGAATGCCAGCCAGTAGTTCTCCCTTTGAACATAAATCTTACACAGCGGGTATTGAACGTTTCAATTATTGAAGGAACCAAAAAATACCTTGATGTCAGTTTGCCACTTTTTTGGCGCAGTGGTAAGATTCTCGTCTGTTACCAAAAACACTACTATCAAGTTCGCGATCGATTCGATCCCTGGGAAGGACATAGATAAGTTCTTTCCCTACTGAATCTGAGGCGACCACCGATAGATGGCGCCTTCTCAATATGCCCTCACAAAGTCCCCTTTATGATCATGGTGAGAACGGAAGTATGTAAGGACTGTTTAGAGGATCCAAACACTATCGGCAGCAAATCGCCGGCGATAATGACGGTGTGACCGGAGTTGGTGTGCGGTAAAGTAGTGTGAGTTTACCTCTCACTTTTGATTCGGGAAGACAAATCGGCAGCACCTGACCGCAAAACATGTGACAATCGCATGTATCTACAATAAATAAGGTTCCATAATAAATGACTTCCCGACACAGGATTGAAATGGTGGTATATTGCTTATACATTTCCCACTGGAATATTTACGACGGGTTAAGTAGCATATTGTATCTATGGGGGGGGAGGGAAGATAAACTTTCTCGTCCTATCCAGATCATGGCCCACCGCTCCGTCTTAGTGAAGAGATATAAGCAGGTGAACACAGAACACACCTGGGCCATGTGCGTGTGGGTGTCGGGAACCTAACGCGAAGTTTATTTCTGTGTAATGCTTGTCATAGTGCTGCCATCTGCCAACAATTTTTCTAACTGAGGGATGTGTATCGATTGAATAACTATCGTTGTAGGTCTGTTGACGAAATTACAAGCTTTACATTCTTAGTAACACGAGAGGCATTAGTACGCAGTGATTGGTTACTATGAACAAGAAAGATAGCAAGACGGGCGGAGCTTTTAACGAAACTGAATTTCGTCAAATAACCCACTAGGCACTTTTTAGTTGAGTTACGAAAGCCTTTCCCTTCACTTCTACGATCTTATTCAAAAAAGATTCCTGGCAACTCCATTGGAAAAATTAATTTTACCCTTAAAACGGCCTTTTTGAAATTAATAAAATGAAACAATGAATCGATTAAAAAAAAACCACTTGCAACCACGTGAGAAAATAAAATGATAGACGGGGAAAAACACCACTTCACAAAATATTTCACTATGAGTGACGTAATCGTTCTCCGCTCATTGCGACCAATCACGATGAGCTATATTCCTTATAATGTATCTAGGAATGTAAGGTTTGTTTATGCGCTGCCTGTTGCTCTATGTGGCGTATGTTAATAAACCAGGGTGGTAAACGGCCAGTAAAATAAAGATAAAACCCTTCGAGATGCTTGCACATTATGTTTGTTCCTATCCTCTCATCAAAAAATGATGTTAAAGAATGTTGACAAAAGCTTTGATTTTTCAAGTACAGTGGAGCAGCTCTGAAAAAAATTTTGCGACAAGAAAAAATTTTCTGGTCTGCCATTTTTCTCCTGCGTACGAGTTCACCGTCATATAGAGGCCATCTCTCTGGAGGGTCAATTTTCTCTGAGGAACGAGTGCTGACAGCCCTTAGGTTTCATTGCTTATCAGTTCAATGAATCTTTCTGTGAATTCAATACTTCTGAGATCACACCGATTTTTTTTAATGCTTGTGTTTATATCGAGTTTTTGGTACGAATAACTTTCCAATGGAGTGCATATTTCAAGTTTTAAGTTCTGAATTAATCTCGGAGAAACTTCGTAAATTTCCAATGGCTTCTATTTCTCTTGAGGGGAGGTTTCGAGAGAGAACTAGGTTCGTACCTGGCATAGTTTTTCTTTTTTTCTATAAGCTTCCAATATTATTATTATTACTACCATGACTTTTCTGCACGTGGGGGTTTTTCCTCGTGATCGTAAACAACTTTCTTTGAGAAGTTTTTTTTTTTGTTTAAGCAGGGGAAAGGCACTCATCAATCTTCCAGAGAAAGCACTCAGGTGCAGGTCATTGAAAGCTAAGATGGAGAGAAAAAAGAGAAACAGCGCTGGAAACAACTCCGTGATTTATACTTTTTTCTTATGAGTATCATGAATTCCATGATGAGAGGAAAAAAAAAACGCTTGTTGAGGATTGTTATTAAGAATTCAAAATTATACATATGAGAAAAGCAACCGGTACGTGTTCCGGCAATTTTTTCAGTAAAAGTCCGTTTTTGAAAATTTCAGCAAATTTCTTCGAAAAATAGTGTTTTTACTTGAAAACAGACCTTGTTTACAAAAATTTTCGCAAAGTTTTTTTGCACCTGGAGGGAAAAAATTATTATGAACCCTATTATATAGATCAAAACTCCCTGCGAAACCTGGAATTGTCCCTTGCTAAACGATACTGGTGACCCCTTGTCGAAGCAGTTGATTTACGATGCATATCGAACCATAACTCATGGTCCATTTTATCCCGTTGAAAATTTAAAACACTTCGATCATATCACTCCTTCACACCTGCGTTGTCCAATATAAACATATTCAAGAAATCAAGTCTCTCTTATGCCACCAAGAGCATGCCTAGCTCTTCTCTGCAACCCCTCAACCAAGTTTATGCCCCTCTGTAGGTATGGACTCCAAAACCTTAAAAATGAAACCGAGCATTCTATATTCGTTTTTCTGACCACAACTGAAAAATGTTCAGAAAACTTAAGCCGCTCATCAATGGGAATTCCTAAATCGGTGACCCAAGTTGCATCCAGGATCTCATCCTCCATTCATTAATGCCCATGCTGCAATCATATTCAAGTTCACCTGGAGTATCTCTCCCTATCGCTTAGATTCTCGACTACCCCTATTAGCTTCAGGTTATCTGCGAATTTGTTGACAATCCCCTGATCGAGTTTATCGAAAAAACACCTTGTAAAAACCTTGGGCCCAAGGATACTTCCTTAAAGGACTCCACTCTTCACACCAGTCCAATCACCAAATTCCCCGTTTACTATAATCAGTTGTGACCTATCTCTAAACTGCGATTCTATCCAATTCAACAAGTTGCTCCCAATCACAGTCTCATATAAACGCTACAATGTTGGACCCGATCGATAATAATAATAATAAACTTTAGAATATAATAAACTTGAAATATTGTAGAGCCTCTCTTAATCGGTCATATCAATTTATGGGGCGAAATATTTTTTTTATACCGGAGCGTCTCCCAAACTTGCTTGTCTAATCGCCTTCTCCGTTTGTCTTGCTCACCCTTGTTATATCCCCCCATGTTATCCCCCCATGTTATATCTGTAGCTTCTACCACACTCCCGTTCCGTTGCCCCACAAGGGGTAATATCTCCCACTTTGGGAGACATTATGCCATATGTTCGTACACCTCTATGAAAGGCCAGTTTTTTGAGGTAGGGAGACTGTCTAACTTAGGGTTGTATAAAGCTTCTTCAGTGTACACCAGTTTGGTTTTGGTGAATTTGGTTTCCTGCGGTTTTCTAACTTCAAGGCGCAACAACAACAAGAAATTTTTCCACAGAGGATTGGCGGAAGTTCAAGATACCATCTAGCATTTACCATCTCTACTTCAAAATACAAGATGGCAGCACTAGCATAACACGAAACGAGCAAATCTCTGACAACATAAATACGTTAGTGCCACGCACGCACTCAATTTGCATTGTGTTCCTACATGTCCCAATTCTGAAGAGAGTGGTGTTCCTTATACGCAGGAATGAAACAGAATAATTTTTAAATACAGTCTGTCCCGCTCAATTGGGTAATGAATAAACGGATGGCCCTCTCGAACGAATCCTCTGGAACCAAAATTTCTCCCATAGAGGAGTAGTGTACGCGTCGCTTGACCGCGATAATGTCAATTTCCGCCACCAGATGGCGCCACCGGAAATGTTTTCGCGCGTTTTTTTTTTAGCCGGACTTCGAACCGGATTACCTGTCCGATATATTTCGAACCGGACTACCTGTCGACAGTGTTTATTTTCAAAATGGCGGTATTTTTTTATGTCACTGTCGAGACGTTATCTTGACCATGGGATGTTTTCTGTGGTTATCAACTAATTCCCGATAATTACTATACTCTCTTTGGAGTTCAAATCCAAAGTAAAACTAAAAGGGGTCATAGCGTTATCTTGACCATGGGATGTTGTCTGTGGTTATCAACTAATTCCCGATAATTACTATACGCTCTTTGGAGTTCAAATCCAAAGTAAAACTAAAAGGGGTCATAGCGTTATCTTGACCATGGGATGTTGTCTGTGGTTATCAACTAATTTCCGATAATTACTATACGCTCTTTGGAGTTCAAATCCAAAGTAAAACTAAAAGGGGTCATAGCGTTATCTTGACCAAGGGATGTTGTCTGTGGTTATCAACTAATTTCCGATAATTACTATACGCTCTTTGGAGTTCAAATCCAAAGTAAAACTGAAAGGGGCGGGGTCTTACTCGTCCAACTGCGAGGGTTCCTTGATTTAAAAAACGTCGCTCCTAATTTTGATGTGCCTATGATCGACGATCGTCCACGGAGTTATTGGTGAAAAGGGCGCATATTGTGAACCATATCTACTGTTTTTCAATTATTTTCCACGAACCATTTTTTTAAATAAATTTTTAAAAATTTTCTCAAGATGGTCGATCACGTGACCCACGTTGATGACGATACTAGATGGCAGCACTACCGATATTTAACTTCCGTGAAAATTATTCACTATGTCGTTATATAAAAAAATTTATGAAATGTCGTCCCGATTTTCTCTTTGGACATGAAGCTGTATTAGAAATGAATTTAAAAGAGAAAAAATTACGTCGCCAAATTACGGCGAAAATGTCAATTTTGGCACCAAACTAACCAAGATTTTTCTCTAGCTATTTTCAAATCTCAAGTTTGAAAAGATATAGTTCGTTTGTGGTTGATGATGATGCTAATTAACCACTAGTGTTCAAATTATGCTGCTTCGAGAAGACCCTTTTTATAAAAAAAATATCCAAGTTAATCAAACATGATCCAAAAAAAACGCTCACTTTCCAAGCGTTATTATTTTTACCCATCGTCTTTGGATCTTTAAGAGATTAGATACCAAAAATATGCACAAAAAAAAAAAACCACACACAAGTTTTCATTGTCAACATTTCTATATTTCCTTCCATAACGAAACGAGATTTGTAACTACACCCTTAAAAAGCTTATTCTTTAGACATCACTTCTTATACCACATAAATAAGAAAGATATTGTGTCTTCCCGCACTTTATTATTTTATTTCTATTTTAGTTTTTCATTATGTCACTTTATTCATGGCTTTTATTTTATTCACTTCAAACACTTAAAAATTTATTTATTTCACTTTATCCAACTTATTCTATATTTAATTATTCAAACTTTTATTCAAAAATTTTTAATATTTTCTTTATTTCATTATCTTTTTCATTTCGTTTATTTTTAATCATTCAAAATTTTATTTTTTAATGTTTCATCGTTATTATATTATCTATTTGATTTTATTATCTTTGTGTGAACATTTTATTTTCATTGATATTATTTTTTTAAATTTAAACCTACTTTTAGTTTTTCATTATGTCACTTTATTCATGGCTTTTATTTTATTTTTTATTCACTTCAAACACTTAAAAATTTATTTATTTCACTTTATCCAATTATTCTCTATTTAATTATTCAAACTTATATTCGAAAATTTAATTTTTTCTTTATTTTATCTATTTGATTTTGTTATCTTAGTGTCATAATTTTATTTTCAGTGTTAGCTTATTTTTTCATTTTTATTTTATTTTTTATTCACTTCAAACACTTAAAAATTATTTATTTCACTTGTTTTAGTTCACTTTATTTCCATTGATATATATTTTTTTAATTCAAGCCTTTCCAACTTATTCTATATTTAATTATTCAAACTTTTATTCAAAAATTTTAATTTTTATTTATTTTATCTATTTGATTTTTATTATCTTAGTGTCATCATATTATTTTCATTTCGTTTATTTTTCAATCATTCAAAATTTCATTCTTTAATGTTTCATCGTTTATCTATTTGATTTTTATTATCTTTGTGTCAACATTTTATTTTCTTTATGTTTTTATCGTTACTATTCATCTATATATCGTTTTTTCATTATTTTTGTTATTTTATTTTTATTTACTTAAAATTGTTTATTTTGTCGTTTGAAGATTTTACATTTCTTAAATAATATATTTTTAAATTAAAATGTCATGTGAATAAATTTCACGCGTAGTTCAAAAAATGAGACAGACTACAAGTTTATACAGTTCAAATATTTATTCATATCAAGATATCGATAGCATGCTCGATAAGTTTATACATTTGTCTGGAATTTAAATTAATTCCTTTTATCGTCGGTGTGTTATTGACAAAAACACGAATGTCATAAATTGTATTACATTTCGTGAAAAAAACACCATCACCAAGAGGTTGGGAACGAGAACAGTTTCCTCTAAATTTGAAGCTGGGGTCGTCGTACACATTCAATGCAAGGCTAGATAACGTGATAATCACGGACACAACGATGATCCCGATCAAGGCTTTCCTGGTCTCTTCACGGCTAAAAAATTTTCTCTGGGCCGTCACAGCGCTATCCTTTGATACGTCTTGCATAACTCTGTACTTATCACGATCTCCACTGGAAATGACAAATGCTAGCGGGATTTCAGCAATTAATATGCTTCATTATGAAAAATCGACGTGGTCTTTCTAGTGTTAAACTGTATTTACGTTGAATTGGGTATGAAAACCGTGTCTCTGACATGTCTCAATGAATAAAATTTTCATAACTTAAGAAAATATTCATTTCCCGGCGTTTTATGAAATATGAATGTTTCTTACATTTCTGCTGAAAAGATTTCTAATGTTTATCAATCCGGGAAGTTACTCCGGCTTACGTACTATAAAATATTATATCTGTATGTTTATTAGAGTTTTTTTTTTCATGAATTTTACGTTCCTTAGCAGACATTGTTATAACGAGAGGCATGTTTTTTCGAATAGTGATGAGAATAACAAAAGGCTAAAAATAAACTACTGAATCCGATATGACTGGTGTCAACTAAAGAGTGGACATGACATTTTAACTTTTATTCTTTCTCGCACCAATTTTCTCAGAAGCATGTGTGTATTAAATAAAATAATAATACTTTTATAAAAAAAGGGATAAATAACATGAAAAAATGATAAAAATGTTAAAACTCATAAAAATGATAAAAATAACCCACTAGGAATTTTTAGCCAGCAAGACTTCAAAATGAAAGTCCTTTTTTTACTGTTTCTAAATCGCATGTTATATCGTGACTTAGAACGTGATCTACGTGAGTGGCACTTATTACTTTCAAAGGTCACGCTTAGAATGACCAACTGAACACATTATTCCGCCCTAACTATTCAGTGTGAATCCATTGTTTCTTTCATAAAAGTTCTCACAGTGAATGCTTTCCAAAATCAGTTTTTGGTTTCCAATCTTTAATTCCGACATATTCAATTTCTCGAGATGGACGAATTCTCAGCTGTTTTCTCTCATTCAATTTACTATCTTTTTACTAATTTTAACATATTCTATTTCAAATGAAATTAAATTTATTATTTCTATACATACAGAAAAAAAATTGAATTATGGGAAACATATATACCATCTAGAGAAAAATGCCTGTACCGACGATTAAAAAAATTACATTGTTATTAAGGGATAAATAAAATATTTATAAAATTAACAAAAAAATATAAAAAAACACAAGACAAAATTACTGATGTCAAATAAAAAATAAGCACAGAAAAAACACAATATATAAGGGAAAATTCTTAATTTATGATGAAAAATGCAAGAGAAACAAGACAATTTTACGTTCACATAAAATTCCAAGATTTAACGAAATGAAATGATTTTTTCAGCTGTTGTCGTAAAGTACTCCGGATATCACACTATAAAACGAAATGAGTTTTTATATATATAAGTTATTCTTCTTAGATTATTTTCACAAATTCAACAAAATGGGATACATGTCGTTCTTTTAGTTTTTCTTAGATTTCCACAGTGGTTTCAAAGGATTCAACCTAAACTTTGCGCTAGTCAACTAGTTGATTTGTTCTCCCACCCCCCAAACAAGAGCGACAATAGAGAAGGTAGTATGGATACAGATGATTGCAATATCAAAGATGGATAGACGAAACAAATACAGAGATGTTTGGTTTATGGTGTATGGATGAGATGAATAATGGTTTCTCAAAACTGAATTGTTCAAATGGATAAAGTATTCACGTAATTTTCGAATGATGTTCAATATGATGAGACTTAACAAACCTCTTTTATTATTTCAATGCATTAATTCCTTTTGACATATTTTCTTTGATTTCGTGATTTTTCCCCTTTTCAAATTACCGATTTTTGATTTAAAAAAAAAGACACAGTTGTATCATTTTCATCAACTTTTTTAACAGAAAATACTTTAACTACCGTGAGCTAATAAAATATGAATTCGATTATTTTACTCTTCGTATGCTCATTCAAACTTTTCCTTGGACTCATCATTCGCGACGTTTCAAAGAATTATTTTCCGATAAAACTTGCATTTTCGATGAAAAGATTTTTCGTCGAGGTTTCTTCCCGCTATCTTTCTATTGTTTATTAACCTATTGCCGCGAAGATACTTCAGCTTTAATGTTATAAAATATTATCTCTGTACATTTCTTCGTGTTTTTTCATGAATTTTACGAGTCTCAGCAAAATTACATCGGTACTTGATAACTCTCATATCGAATTGTTGAACATCAACGAGGTCACGAAACCCCCCCATACCACATTAAATACTCAATATTTCTCACCCATATGAGCGTTAATGCTGAGAGTAATACTTTGATTTAGACAAAATTTATCACTTTAAATTCACTTTGAACGTATACGCCTGATAAAAAAAATTTATTACCCATACCAGACTATTGAAAAAGACGATTAGGTCAACAAAATTTGGGCGTTCACTCTTAACTTCGAGAACTTTGATGTCCTATATTACGACACAATCTTGATCAATCGATGGGTTTGTAATCCAAGAATGTCGTTCAGAACGGGTACAAATTTAGGTGAAAAGACGGCATATATCATCAATATAGTGGAAGAGAAATTACATCAAGCACAAATATTATAGAAAGGCGTTTATTCAGTAAAATAATTATACTTTAAAATAAAAGAGGTCGATAAAAATGATTTAAAAAAACATTGAAAATGGTAATAAAGAAAAAATGGTAGAAAAAAATATTACAAATTTTAAAGAGGATGAATTTGAACAAAAAGTGTGTGGGAGACTGCCATGTGTCTGCCTTATCCACAGAGTAATAATACTTTATATCTTAAGTCTATGGCCTTATCCTTGCAAAGGACTATCAACAAAGATGGATGCCCAGAGAATGGAAGAAGGGGGTCATCGGTTGCTACAAGATCTGAGTACTATTGCGAATGACAATAGCTACCGATATATATATATCATTTAAGAAATGTAAAATCTTCAAACGACCGAATAAACAATTTTATTTTTTTTTATTCACTTCAAACACTTAAAAATTTATTTATTTCACTTTATCCAACTTATTCTATATTTAATTATTCAAACTTTTATTCAAAAATTTTTAATATTTTCTTTATTTCATTATCTTTTTCATTTCGTTTATTTTTAATCATTCAAAATTTTATTTTTTAATGTTTCATCGTTATTATATTATCTATTTGATTTTATTATCTTTGTGTGAACATTTTATTTTCATTGATATTATTTTTTTAAATTTAAACCTACTTTTAGTTTTTCATTATGTCACTTTATTCATGGCTTTTATTTTATTTTTTATTCACTTCAAACACTTAAAAATTTATTTATTTCACTTTATCCAATTATTCTCTATTTAATTATTCAAACTTATATTCGAAAATTTAATTTTTTCTTTATTTTATCTATTTGATTTTGTTATCTTAGTGTCATAATTTTATTTTCAGTGTTAGCTTATTTTTTCATTTTTATTTTATTTTTTATTCACTTCAAACACTTAAAAATTATTTATTTCACTTGTTTTAGTTCACTTTATTTCCATTGATATATATTTTTTTAATTCAAGCCTTTCCAACTTATTCTATATTTAATTATTCAAACTTTTATTCAAAAATTTTAATTTTTATTTATTTTATCTATTTGATTTTTATTATCTTAGTGTCATCATATTATTTTCATTTCGTTTATTTTTCAATCATTCAAAATTTCATTCTTTAATGTTTCATCGTTTATCTATTTGATTTTTATTATCTTTGTGTCAACATTTTATTTTCTTTATGTTTTTATCGTTACTATTCATCTATATATCGTTTTTTCATTATTTTTGTTATTTTATTTTTATTTACTTAAAATTGTTTATTTTGTCGTTTGAAGATTTTACATTTCTTAAATAATATATTTTTAAATTAAAATGTCATGTGAATAAATTTCACGCGTAGTTCAAAAAATGAGACAGACTACAAGTTTATACAGTTCAAATATTTATTCATATCAAGATATCGATAGCATGCTCGATAAGTTTATACATTTGTCTGGAATTTAAATTAATTCCTTTTATCGTCGGTGTGTTATTGACAAAAACACGAATGTCATAAATTGTATTACATTTCGTGAAAAAAACACCATCACCAAGAGGTTGGGAACGAGAACAGTTTCCTCTAAATTTGAAGCTGGGGTCGTCGTACACATTCAATGCAAGGCTAGATAACGTGATAATCACGGACACAACGATGATCCCGATCAAGGCTTTCCTGGTCTCTTCACGGCTAAAAAATTTTCTCTGGGCCGTCACAGCGCTATCCTTTGATACGTCTTGCATAACTCTGTACTTATCACGATCTCCACTGGAAATGACAAATGCTAGCGGGATTTCAGCAATTAATATGCTTCATTATGAAAAATCGACGTGGTCTTTCTAGTGTTAAACTGTATTTACGTTGAATTGGGTATGAAAACCGTGTCTCTGACATGTCTCAATGAATAAAATTTTCATAACTTAAGAAAATATTCATTTCCCGGCGTTTTATGAAATATGAATGTTTCTTACATTTCTGCTGAAAAGATTTCTAATGTTTATCAATCCGGGAAGTTACTCCGGCTTACGTACTATAAAATATTATATCTGTATGTTTATTAGAGTTTTTTTTTTCATGAATTTTACGTTCCTTAGCAGACATTGTTATAACGAGAGGCATGTTTTTTCGAATAGTGATGAGAATAACAAAAGGCTAAAAATAAACTACTGAATCCGATATGACTGGTGTCAACTAAAGAGTGGACATGACATTTTAACTTTTATTCTTTCTCGCACCAATTTTCTCAGAAGCATGTGTGTATTAAATAAAATAATAATACTTTTATAAAAAAAGGGATAAATAACATGAAAAAATGATAAAAATGTTAAAACTCATAAAAATGATAAAAATAACCCACTAGGAATTTTTAGCCAGCAAGACTTCAAAATGAAAGTCCTTTTTTTACTGTTTCTAAATCGCATGTTATATCGTGACTTAGAACGTGATCTACGTGAGTGGCACTTATTACTTTCAAAGGTCACGCTTAGAATGACCAACTGAACACATTATTCCGCCCTAACTATTCAGTGTGAATCCATTGTTTCTTTCATAAAAGTTCTCACAGTGAATGCTTTCCAAAATCAGTTTTTGGTTTCCAATCTTTAATTCCGACATATTCAATTTCTCGAGATGGACGAATTCTCAGCTGTTTTCTCTCATTCAATTTACTATCTTTTTACTAATTTTAACATATTCTATTTCAAATGAAATTAAATTTATTATTTCTATACATACAGAAAAAAAATTGAATTATGGGAAACATATATACCATCTAGAGAAAAATGCCTGTACCGACGATTAAAAAAATTACATTGTTATTAAGGGATAAATAAAATATTTATAAAATTAACAAAAAAATATAAAAAAACACAAGACAAAATTACTGATGTCAAATAAAAAATAAGCACAGAAAAAACACAATATATAAGGGAAAATTCTTAATTTATGATGAAAAATGCAAGAGAAACAAGACAATTTTACGTTCACATAAAATTCCAAGATTTAACGAAATGAAATGATTTTTTCAGCTGTTGTCGTAAAGTACTCCGGATATCACACTATAAAACGAAATGAGTTTTTATATATATAAGTTATTCTTCTTAGATTATTTTCACAAATTCAACAAAATGGGATACATGTCGTTCTTTTAGTTTTTCTTAGATTTCCACAGTGGTTTCAAAGGATTCAACCTAAACTTTGCGCTAGTCAACTAGTTGATTTGTTCTCCCACCCCCCAAACAAGAGCGACAATAGAGAAGGTAGTATGGATACAGATGATTGCAATATCAAAGATGGATAGACGAAACAAATACAGAGATGTTTGGTTTATGGTGTATGGATGAGATGAATAATGGTTTCTCAAAACTGAATTGTTCAAATGGATAAAGTATTCACGTAATTTTCGAATGATGTTCAATATGATGAGACTTAACAAACCTCTTTTATTATTTCAATGCATTAATTCCTTTTGACATATTTTCTTTGATTTCGTGATTTTTCCCCTTTTCAAATTACCGATTTTTGATTTAAAAAAAAAGACACAGTTGTATCATTTTCATCAACTTTTTTAACAGAAAATACTTTAACTACCGTGAGCTAATAAAATATGAATTCGATTATTTTACTCTTCGTATGCTCATTCAAACTTTTCCTTGGACTCATCATTCGCGACGTTTCAAAGAATTATTTTCCGATAAAACTTGCATTTTCGATGAAAAGATTTTTCGTCGAGGTTTCTTCCCGCTATCTTTCTATTGTTTATTAACCTATTGCCGCGAAGATACTTCAGCTTTAATGTTATAAAATATTATCTCTGTACATTTCTTCGTGTTTTTTCATGAATTTTACGAGTCTCAGCAAAATTACATCGGTACTTGATAACTCTCATATCGAATTGTTGAACATCAACGAGGTCACGAAACCCCCCCATACCACATTAAATACTCAATATTTCTCACCCATATGAGCGTTAATGCTGAGAGTAATACTTTGATTTAGACAAAATTTATCACTTTAAATTCACTTTGAACGTATACGCCTGATAAAAAAAATTTATTACCCATACCAGACTATTGAAAAAGACGATTAGGTCAACAAAATTTGGGCGTTCACTCTTAACTTCGAGAACTTTGATGTCCTATATTACGACACAATCTTGATCAATCGATGGGTTTGTAATCCAAGAATGTCGTTCAGAACGGGTACAAATTTAGGTGAAAAGACGGCATATATCATCAATATAGTGGAAGAGAAATTACATCAAGCACAAATATTATAGAAAGGCGTTTATTCAGTAAAATAATTATACTTTAAAATAAAAGAGGTCGATAAAAATGATTTAAAAAAACATTGAAAATGGTAATAAAGAAAAAATGGTAGAAAAAAATATTACAAATTTTAAAGAGGATGAATTTGAACAAAAAGTGTGTGGGAGACTGCCATGTGTCTGCCTTATCCACAGAGTAATAATACTTTATATCTTAAGTCTATGGCCTTATCCTTGCAAAGGACTATCAACAAAGATGGATGCCCAGAGAATGGAAGAAGGGGGTCATCGGTTGCTACAAGATCTGAGTACTATTGCTGAGTACTATCAGTACTTACTGTCATAATTTTATTTTCAGTGTTAAACTAAAAATGAAATTATGACAGTAAGATAATAAAATCAAATAGATAAAATAAAGAAAAAATTAAATTTTCGAATATAAGTTTGAATAATTGAATAGAGAATAAGTTGGATAAAGAAAAAATAAATTTTTAAGTGTTTGAAGTGAATAAAAAAAAATAAAATTGTTTATTCGGTCGTTTGAAGATTTTACATTTCTTAAATGATATATATATATCGGTAGCTATTGTCATTCGCAATAGTACTCAGATCTTGTAGCAACCGATGACCCCCTTCTTCCATTCTCTGGGCATCCATCTTTGTTGATAGTCCTTTGCAAGGATAAGGCCATAGACTTAAGATATAAAGTATTATTACTCTGTGGATAAGGCAGACACATGGCAGTCTCCCACACACTTTTTGTTCAAATTCATCCTCTTTAAAATTTGTAATATTTTTTTCTACCATTTTTTCTTTATTACCATTTTCAATGTTTTTTTAAATCATTTTTATCGACCTCTTTTATTTTAAAGTATAATTATTTTACTGAATAAACGCCTTTCTATAATATTTGTGCTTGATGTAATTTCTCTTCCACTATATTGATGATATATGCCGTCTTTTCACCTAAATTTGTACCCGTTCTGAACGACATTCTTGGATTACAAACCCATCGATTGATCAAGATTGTGTCGTAATATAGGACATCAAAGTTCTCGAAGTTAAGAGTGAACGCCCAAATTTTGTTGACCTAATCGTCTTTTTCAATAGTCTGGTATGGGTAATAAATTTTTTTTATCAGGCGTATACGTTCAAAGTGAATTTAAAGTGATAAATTTTGTCTAAATCAAAGTATTACTCTCAGCATTAACGCTCATATGGGTGAGAAATATTGAGTATTTAATGTGGTATGGGGGGGTTTCGTGACCTCGTTGATGTTCAACAATTCGATATGAGAGTTATCAAGTACCGATGTAATTTTGCTGAGACTCGTAAAATTCATGAAAAAACACGAAGAAATGTACAGAGATAATATTTTATAACATTAAAGCTGAAGTATCTTCGCGGCAATAGGTTAATAAACAATAGAAAGATAGCGGGAAGAAACCTCGACGAAAAATCTTTTCATCGAAAATGCAAGTTTTATCGGAAAATAATTCTTTGAAACGTCGCGAATGATGAGTCCAAGGAAAAGTTTGAATGAGCATACGAAGAGTAAAATAATCGAATTCATATTTTATTAGCTCACGGTAGTTAAAGTATTTTCTGTTAAAAAAGTTGATGAAAATGATACAACTGTGTCTTTTTTTTTTAATCAAAAATCGGTAATTTGAAAAGGGGAAAAATCACGAAATCAAAGAAAATATGTCAAAAGGAATTAATGCATTGAAATAATAAAAGAGGTTTGTTAAGTCTCATCATATTGAACATCATTCGAAAATTACGTGAATACTTTATCCATTTGAACAATTCAGTTTTGAGAAACCATTATTCATCTCATCCATACACCATAAACCAAACATCTCTGTATTTGTTTCGTCTATCCATCTTTGATATTGCAATCATCTGTATCCATACTACCTTCTCTATTGTCGCTCTTGTTTGGGGGGTGGGAGAACAAATCAACTAGTTGACTAGCGCAAAGTTTAGGTTGAATCCTTTGAAACCACTGTGGAAATCTAAGAAAAACTAAAAGAACGACATGTATCCCATTTTGTTGAATTTGTGAAAATAATCTAAGAAGAATAACTTATATATATAAAAACTCATTTCGTTTTATAGTGTGATATCCGGAGTACTTTACGACAACAGCTGAAAAAATCATTTCATTTCGTTAAATCTTGGAATTTTATGTGAACGTAAAATTGTCTTGTTTCTCTTGCATTTTTCATCATAAATTAAGAATTTTCCCTTATATATTGTGTTTTTTCTGTGCTTATTTTTTATTTGACATCAGTAATTTTGTCTTGTGTTTTTTTATATTTTTTTGTTAATTTTATAAATATTTTATTTATCCCTTAATAACAATGTAATTTTTTTAATCGTCGGTACAGGCATTTTTCTCTAGATGGTATATATGTTTCCCATAATTCAATTTTTTTTCTGTATGTATAGAAATAATAAATTTAATTTCATTTGAAATAGAATATGTTAAAATTAGTAAAAAGATAGTAAATTGAATGAGAGAAAACAGCTGAGAATTCGTCCATCTCGAGAAATTGAATATGTCGGAATTAAAGATTGGAAACCAAAAACTGATTTTGGAAAGCATTCACTGTGAGAACTTTTATGAAAGAAACAATGGATTCACACTGAATAGTTAGGGCGGAATAATGTGTTCAGTTGGTCATTCTAAGCGTGACCTTTGAAAGTAATAAGTGCCACTCACGTAGATCACGTTCTAAGTCACGATATAACATGCGATTTAGAAACAGTAAAAAAAGGACTTTCATTTTGAAGTCTTGCTGGCTAAAAATTCCTAGTGGGTTATTTTTATCATTTTTATGAGTTTTAACATTTTTATCATTTTTTCATGTTATTTATCCCTTTTTTTATAAAAGTATTATTATTTTATTTAATACACACATGCTTCTGAGAAAATTGGTGCGAGAAAGAATAAAAGTTAAAATGTCATGTCCACTCTTTAGTTGACACCAGTCATATCGGATTCAGTAGTTTATTTTTAGCCTTTTGTTATTCTCATCACTATTCGAAAAAACATGCCTCTCGTTATAACAATGTCTGCTAAGGAACGTAAAATTCATGAAAAAAAAAACTCTAATAAACATACAGATATAATATTTTATAGTACGTAAGCCGGAGTAACTTCCCGGATTGATAAACATTAGAAATCTTTTCAGCAGAAATGTAAGAAACATTCATATTTCATAAAACGCCGGGAAATGAATATTTTCTTAAGTTATGAAAATTTTATTCATTGAGACATGTCAGAGACACGGTTTTCATACCCAATTCAACGTAAATACAGTTTAACACTAGAAAGACCACGTCGATTTTTCATAATGAAGCATATTAATTGCTGAAATCCCGCTAGCATTTGTCATTTCCAGTGGAGATCGTGATAAGTACAGAGTTATGCAAGACGTATCAAAGGATAGCGCTGTGACGGCCCAGAGAAAATTTTTTAGCCGTGAAGAGACCAGGAAAGCCTTGATCGGGATCATCGTTGTGTCCGTGATTATCACGTTATCTAGCCTTGCATTGAATGTGTACGACGACCCCAGCTTCAAATTTAGAGGAAACTGTTCTCGTTCCCAACCTCTTGGTGATGGTGTTTTTTTCACGAAATGTAATACAATTTATGACATTCGTGTTTTTGTCAATAACACACCGACGATAAAAGGAATTAATTTAAATTCCAGACAAATGTATAAACTTATCGAGCATGCTATCGATATCTTGATATGAATAAATATTTGAACTGTATAAACTTGTAGTCTGTCTCATTTTTTGAACTACGCGTGAAATTTATTCACATGACATTTTAATTTAAAAATATATTATTTAAGAAATGTAAAATCTTCAAACGACAAAATAAACAATTTTAAGTAAATAAAAATAAAATAACAAAAATAATGAAAAAACGATATATAGATGAATAGTAACGATAAAAACATAAAGAAAATAAAATGTTGACACAAAGATAATAAAAATCAAATAGATAAACGATGAAACATTAAAGAATGAAATTTTGAATGATTGAAAAATAAACGAAATGAAAATAATATGATGACACTAAGATAATAAAAATCAAATAGATAAAATAAATAAAAATTAAAATTTTTGAATAAAAGTTTGAATAATTAAATATAGAATAAGTTGGAAAGGCTTGAATTAAAAAAATATATATCAATGGAAATAAAGTGAACTAAAACAAGTGAAATAAATAATTTTTAAGTGTTTGAAGTGAATAAAAAATAAAATAAAAATGAAAAAATAAGCTAACACTGAAAATAAAATTATGACACTAAGATAACAAAATCAAATAGATAAAATAAAGAAAAAATTAAATTTTCGAATATAAGTTTGAATAATTAAATAGAGAATAATTGGATAAAGTGAAATAAATAAATTTTTAAGTGTTTGAAGTGAATAAAAAATAAAATAAAAGCCATGAATAAAGTGACATAATGAAAAACTAAAAGTAGGTTTAAATTTAAAAAAATAATATCAATGAAAATAAAATGTTCACACAAAGATAATAAAATCAAATAGATAATATAATAACGATGAAACATTAAAAAATAAAATTTTGAATGATTAAAAATAAACGAAATGAAAAAGATAATGAAATAAAGAAAATATTAAAAATTTTTGAATAAAAGTTTGAATAATTAAATATAGAATAAGTTGGATAAAGTGAAATAAATAAATTTTTAAGTGTTTGAAGTGAATAAAATAAAAGCCATGAATAAAGTGACATAATGAAAAACTAAAATAGAAATAAAATAATAAAGTGCGGGAAGACACAATATCTTTCTTATTTATGTGGTATAAGAAGTGATGTCTAAAGAATAAGCTTTTTAAGGGTGTAGTTACAAATCTCGTTTCGTTATGGAAGGAAATATAGAAATGTTGACAATGAAAACTTGTGTGTGGTTTTTTTTTTTTGTGCATATTTTTGGTATCTAATCTCTTAAAGATCCAAAGACGATGGGTAAAAATAATAACGCTTGGAAAGTGAGCGTTTTTTTTGGATCATGTTTGATTAACTTGGATATTTTTTTTATAAAAAGGGTCTTCTCGAAGCAGCATAATTTGAACACTAGTGGTTAATTAGCATCATCATCAACCACAAACGAACTATATCTTTTCAAACTTGAGATTTGAAAATAGCTAGAGAAAAATCTTGGTTAGTTTGGTGCCAAAATTGACATTTTCGCCGTAATTTGGCGACGTAATTTTTTCTCTTTTAAATTCATTTCTAATACAGCTTCATGTCCAAAGAGAAAATCGGGACGACATTTCATAAATTTTTTTATATAACGACATAGTGAATAATTTTCACGGAAGTTAAATATCGGTAGTGCTGCCATCTAGTATCGTCATCAACGTGGGTCACGTGATCGACCATCTTGAGAAAATTTTTAAAAATTTATTTAAAAAATGGTTCGTGGAAAATAATTGAAAAACAGTAGATATGGTTCACAATATGCGCCCTTTTCACCAATAACTCCGTGGACGATCGTCGATCATAGGCACATCAAAATTAGGAGCGACGTTTTTTAAATCAAGGAACCCTCGCAGTTGGACGAGTAAGACCCCGCCCCTTTCAGTTTTACTTTGGATTTGAACTCCAAAGAGCGTATAGTAATTATCGGAAATTAGTTGATAACCACAGACAACATCCCTTGGTCAAGATAACGCTATGACCCCTTTTAGTTTTACTTTGGATTTGAACTCCAAAGAGCGTATAGTAATTATCGGAAATTAGTTGATAACCACAGACAACATCCCATGGTCAAGATAACGCTATGACCCCTTTTAGTTTTACTTTGGATTTGAACTCCAAAGAGCGTATAGTAATTATCGGGAATTAGTTGATAACCACAGACAACATCCCATGGTCAAGATAACGTCTCGACAGTGACATAAAAAAATACCGCCATTTTGAAAATAAACACTGTCGACAGGTAGTCCGGTTCGAAATATATCGGACAGGTAATCCGGTTCGAAGTCCGGCTAAAAAAAAAAAAACGCGCGAAAACATTTCCGGTGGCGCCATCTGGTGGCGGAAATTGACATTATCGCGGTCAAGCGACGCGTACACTACTTAGAGGCATATCAACTCTCCTCCGCTTAATCGAATATTGCGATTCACGCAGCAACTGCAAACGTATATTAACCACTATATGTACATATTTTATTTTGGATAAAACATTTGAAAATTATGTCAAATATATTGCTGTTAAGACATATAAAAGCCTAGACTTGAGAGGGCTCGAAGTGTCTAAGCTGTCTTCAGTACGTACATTGAATTACTTTATCTTATTTTTGTTACTCGTAGAGTCAACAGAGGACGCTAACATTAATTTAATTAAGATAAAGATCTGAAAAAATCTGCACAAATGCCAGTTTCATGAAACCTTGAAATTAGCAAAATGATCGCGGAAAAGAAAAGATTTTTGTTTGTGCCACTAAAATAACTTTTGGATTCAATAAAAACAACCCCCCCCCCTCCTTCATGGAGTACGATCTTCAGTCCCGTTTTATACGGGACGTCTGACATTTACACACAGCCCTGTACTGATGTTTTACTCATTTTTGACTCTTTGTATAGAACATTGTGTCTCCAAACTTTGTTTCATCGCCCCCTTCTTAAAAGTTTTTTTTCTCTCATCGCCCCCCAACTCAAATAAACCCATTGGATCCTATGTTAAATCAGTTGGTTGTATCGCCCGCTTGGACCATTCCATCGCCCACTTTGCGAAACACTGGTGTAGAGCATACATTCCCAAACTTTTTATCCCATCGCCCTCTTCAGAAATGTTTTTCTCTCATCGCCCCCCCCCAACGCTATCTAACCCATAGGATCCTATGCTATACTCGTAGCTTCTACCCCCCCCCCCAGAACATTCCATCGCTCCCAAGGGGGCGTTGGGAATCACTGGTGCACGATTGTAATAGTTAGCACTTTTGTACTGTAATGCCCCCAAAAGAATGTTTCTAAAATGTCGCGGTATTCAGTAATTGATTCCGTGTTTTGTCCCCCGTATCTTAATTAAGAGTTCCAGGATCCCCCCCGTTCTCAAGTACCTCGTCTGGCCTGATAACGTAAACACGCGCACACACACAAAAAAAAGAATTTGGTGCAATATCAATTTTTTTTGTTTGTAGTCGGTCGATTCATCGTCAGATGGCAGCACAGGCTTCAATTATGCGTAAAAAAAAAAAAATTATCAAGAACACTTTAATAAAAAAGTCGACGCCGCTTATTAAAGTAATGGATAATACTGTCATTTGGGTGTTGTTGTCACTTTACCGAACGAAACGACTCAATATCATACATAGGAAAAAAATTGTTTGTGGCTGTCGGGGCTTCCGATAATGTTATCATTTCCCCCCGTTATTTTTTTTGCGCATTCTAAAGCTTCTGTTTAACAAAACTTATTTTTCCCCCCTGTAAGTTCTTGTTATCAGGCTGAAAAGCTAACTACGCGAGAGGTTATAGAAGGTGATCTCCTCTCCCTTCCTTGTAGACAAAGATTTTTGAATTTCGTAATCGAACCGTAGTATTCGTTGTGATCCATGTACGCGTTTTTAGCGGCTTTTACAATGGCTTTTCTCCACAGTGAAGGGAAATTATGACAAAAAAACCCTTTCCCTTGATCAGTCTAAGTTGACTCGATTCAAATTTCTTTTTCCGAGTCGCTTTCTCAATACAATACAAATACAAATACAACGCCACAACAGGCAAATTGCCCAACGAGGTGGCTGACTTAAGAACATCATGGATCCCCGAGCCCCTACCTGCTACTGCTACACCACACATGCACCCCCCCCCCCCGCGGAACCCCCCAACGAATCGGTACATGCGGGAATGTGCGTGTACGTGTAGTGCAACCTGACGTAAAGTTTGTTTCTGTGTAATGCTTGTTATGTGTAGTGCTGTCATCTGCCCCCAGTTTTACTAACTATGAGTGAAGTGTTATGGTTGAATGATTTACCGTTGTAGGACTGTTGCTCTCTGTGGCGAGACTTTTTAACGGGGAGATCGGCTCGCATTTGCGCCTTGAAGTTGGGAACCACAGAAAACCAACTTCAGCCGACCACCACTGTGGGGTTCGAACCCGGATCCTCGCATCACGAGTCCGGCACTATAACCACTCGACCACCACAGCGGCCAAGGGATATGTGAAACATTCCATAGGCCTATGCATTAATAAAATGAATTAATGGTTATACATTAGACAGTTTCATTCAAACGCGTCACAATGGCTGAATAACAAAAATGCACGAAAAGCAAAAATGGTACGATTGACCATTTATGTGTATGACCATAGCTCCCGTGTTTCCCGGGACAGTCCTGGCTTTTTGGGTCTTTTTTGGTTGTCTCGACTTTGTTTTTTTGTATTTTGTAACTACGCCAACTTAATTTTATTCGCTGATTTGCATAAAAGTTATCTTCCCAACTCAGAAATTATACTAAGATAATTACGACTGCAAATAAAAATACCATATTTGTCATGTTTTTTTTCACTTCATTTCTTGCAATTGGCGACTTTTCCGTGATTTCAGCACGAGTTGGCGTTTTGCCTACTTTTGGTACCATTTTTGGCGATGATTGCCGATGTCCCGTATTTCGAAGCCCAATTTCCCGTATTTTTCCTCGAGCAAATGTGGTCAGCCTATCCATGTGGGGGAAAGAAAACAGTTGTTCCGTTTCAAATACACCCACTTACCATACGTCCCATTCGATCGAACGGGATGTATGGTCACTCCACTTACAAGCGGGACTTTTTTCGCTATTGTTGTCAGAAACACCTGGTCCCGATATAATTATAAAAAGCGGCGTGGGGGGGAGAGACGGTATATCGATAATGATAGAGAAAACGTGATACGTTCGGGGCCATCAGATATAAGTTTCTCCATTTAGTGATTTATGCCAAAGCTTTTTATGGCACTGCCTCCAGGATATGATAAGAAACACAAGAAAGTCGGAGGACAAAACAACAAAACCTACCTTTATATGTATAGATATGGCAGATACGGCATGCGTGTGGTCTTGTTCGGAGGTCTCTACTCTCTATCGAGAACCATGCAATGCGTATATCCATTCATTACAACACCCACACCCGAAAAACAGAAACTCTAGCCCATTCCTCTCATTACAGAGCATTTATATGTGTTTTCTTCGAGAAAAGAACCAGAATTCACATATTTTATTTTATTAATTCTATTTTGAGGTTTTTCAAGGGGGCGGGGGGTGGTCTCGGCCACCAATGCAATGGAAAATAAAACCGCACACCTCCATCTATAAAGAGATTTTTTTTTTTTTTTTTTCCATTCCTCGTCTAAATGTTCAATACTTTGAAGAAGAGAAAACTGCCGCTTTTATATGCAGAAAGTTCGAGAATAATCATCATAAAACTGCAGTTTTGTGTATTATGTCACAGTTGGATTTTTTTGGAGAAGCTCCGTGCCCTCCTGGTGGGTTCTCCCACTGCGTGGTTTCATTGTGCTTTTTCCAACATAGGTCCTTTCCATTCCTCTTATTTCACTATCTCTTCTTCTTCCTCCTCCTCTTACTTCTCTCACGCCCTTTTAACTTCTCTTTATTTTCTGAACCCAGTTTTTTTATTTTTTAGTTTTCTTTTCTTATTTTTAACCCACTTCAAATTCAGTTGAATTGGCTGTTCGTTCGTTCATTGCTTCTTTTTTTTTCCCCGTATTTTACTTATTTGATGCTACATTTAGAATATTTGCTATTCACGTGGGTCTCTTCGCGATGTCTTGTATAAAATGCCAAAAAAAATACCTTAGGGGTTTCACGCATCCATTTATCTCCTTCCGATGGTGAAATCATTGTGTAGGTGGGAACCTGGAAATATATGCTTCTGAAATTCGAAAATAGACGTGTTATTAGGAGAAAGAAGACTCTGGGCATACTCTAGGGCGGTGTTCTTCAACCTTTTTAACACTCGTGGACCGGTGAAATTAAGAGAATAATTCCGTAGACCGGCATTGAATGCAGTTCGCAGACGGGCAGGAGAAATACAGTCAAATCCCAATATGTCGAATTTGCAGCGACCGACAAAAAACTTGGAGTTATCGTTAACTTCGACTTATCAAAAATTCCTATTTCAGAGAAAAAAAAAAAATATTGTAATAACAGTGCTATTCACGAATATGGAATAAGTATAATATATAAGTAAGAATTCCATTACTAAATGTTATTTTTTAAATTTCTCTCATTCCTAAAAACTTCGAAATATAGTATTAAAGTCACCCGAATATTGTCACTTGAATTTCTCTGGCAATATGAAAAATTTATATTTCAAGAGATGATATAAACATACTGCATGATATAAAAATTGTAAATATATAAAATTGTGTTTCACGCTGTACGCGTGTACTGTACCTCACAAGTAATGATGATACTGAAAATAACAATTAAAAAAATGAAATGAATTGTGTTTTTTGAGCTTGGATTTCAGTTGAGTTTTTAGTGATTGATATTAGATTCAGTGATTGATTAGTTTTATATAATTTCAGTTTCATATTCTCAATTAAATATTGTTTTGAGTATAACTTCCTCCACTTTTGAAAAGGCTAATTTCAAGAGATAAGGTGGAAAATTTCATAATACGTACTTTCAAAATCGAGAAAATATTTTAAAAAGGTTTAATCGAAACTCAGGTTTTGAACATTAAAATTGGAAATTTGAAACTGGATGAAATTAGTAGGTTAATTCATCTCTATATTGTCTACTACGAAAATGCAGCAATACGCTATTTTTAGAGCATATGCTAATATGTATTTCTCCCATATTTATAGCGGTTTACTGTATTCACTTTCCGTTCTTTGTGACTCCGATAATATTCCAGCCGTTTCTCCTCATACATGAATGCCAAATGCTTCTTCGGCAGGGTTTGGCAATTTCTCATGCGGCTTCCCGAAATGTTTATTGTGCTATATGGCAAATAAACTATGTGTCTGTGTAATTTTCTCTTCTCGCTTTCCGTCTAAGTGTATTTCCGAAACTTCTTTTGAATATACCTCGGGCTGTAACCCATATCCATAAAAGTGAACGGCGCCGATCACTACTATATGAAGTAAGTCGCGCGTGCGAGTGCTTGCTTGAACACGGCTTGCGCTTTCTCCCACCTATATATTTATGCGCAATTTTTCTATTTTGGCCTATTGTTATTCTTTTGTCAGGAGAAGGTGTCGAAAACGAAATTGAACAATCCAAAGAGTCCGCAACCGAATTGTGCGTCTGGCTTTTGTGGACGCAGATTAAAGATATTATTTCGTCGGGACATTATTTTAACTGCTACCCGACGTTTATCATCATTCGCGTGACCCACTTCATAAACTACTGCCAATTTTTTGTTTTTTCTCCAGTATTATCGAGGTGGGAAATATACATACATATAATTTATCCGGCTTTCGCCCTACCGCATATTGTGCTTCCTAGTTATTTCGAATAAAATAGTGATCTTAACGCGTTTATTTTTAGATGTCTGAAAAAATGGTTTCTTTCCACAAGATGATTTGAATTATGAAGCGTTTATAATCTGTTGTCCAATTTGAATAATGATAAATAGATTACGTCAAATTTTGATTTCTTGCGAAATTCGGCGCTTGCACTTTCAATGCCGAAACTTTCGGGAAGGGATTATTGAAATACTAGGCTGATTTTTGAAGTGTCGTACAACTTAACCGCATTAGCACAGTGAAACTTGGATAGTTTAAACTTGGTTAATTCGAATTTCAGGAATTCCCCTTGACTTTCTCATTCAATGTTGAACCCGGACTGATGCATGGCAACTTACTTCCGTTACCTCAAAAGAGGCAGGGTTGTGTCGGAAAAATTGAATATTTAATTCAATATTTTCCACTTATGTTTTGTGTAATTCGAAATTTGATTCAGATGCGTCTAATTAGGAATTTCTTCAAATTCCCGACAAATTCTCTCAACGTTCAGTCATCCTTTTCTTTATTTATTTCGTGGTTTACTAATCTTTTCTGGAGGATAATATGTTTCTCGGCCACCTCGCTGGGCATTTTGCCTGTTGTGGTGTTGTATTTGTAGCAAATATTGGGGGAAAAGTGTAATAATTAAAATCTGTAGTTTTTTTGGGGTGGGTTTAAACAAAAGCAATGATTTCGTTACTAGTTTCGCACGCACACAGTGTGTTCTCTTTCCGCGGGCTGCTAGAGTTTCAACGGATCTTGATTGACATCATTAGCACCTTCCAATGGCAGATGCATATGCTACTACTAAGGAAATACGAAAGTGTTTGGGTAATCAGCTGCACAATAGACGGAATTGTTAAAAGCTGGTGTGGTGTATTTCTGGTCATTTGTCTGGTTGAAATGTAGACAAGATTCGTATTTCTCTAGCATCATTGTTCATTTATTTCGGAATATCAATGTGCAACTTGTTAACATTTATCATCATGTCCAAACGAGATCCACTTGTTCAACTCTATAAAAGAAAAATTTTGGTGAAAATTGGGGGAAAAATAGGAAATATAGTCACACATTAGAAGAGGTATAGAATCTTTTCATGAAATGGATCAAAACAAATCTAAGAAAACAACACAGGTACCTATTACACCGAGAAACCATTGCTGCCCGACAGTTTCTCGCCTATTTCGGGCATTTTCCCACCTCAAAGTAGCCTATCGTTCAAGTCGGGTCCTGTTTACTACGTATGTGAAATTTGGCGGAGGAGCTTCCGTGAGGACAATGAGCCGATATTGCCATATGGCGATGTGGCCTGTGTATCTTTCGGTTTTGACGGTAGATCGATCTAAAATTGTAGATTTGCATAGAGGACAACACACAGACAGAAAATCAGTTTTATATATAGATGTATATAAAAGGGTTTTTTTTTAACCGAGAGAGAATCTGTCGGAGAGATTTCACAGGGGACACCATGAGCTTGGAGGAGAAAAAACAGTTACCTCATAGTTGTTACATTGTTTTATACATGCTGAATATTATTTTGTAAAGGGTTCTGTGGCCATCATTTTATTCTTACAAAGGGTCCGTGAACTTTATTTTATTGGTACAAAGGAGCCGTGGAACACAAATGGGTTAAGAATCAATGTATTATACTTAATGAAATTTTTGCTTAACTTTTGGATGCAAATTTGTCGAGACATCGACATGAAATTCTCGATTTTTGGCACTTTTTTAGAACTATCTTCGTATTCCTCTTGACTCTTCATTTTTGTACTTGGAAAGTGGCAATACCCCAAATTTTCATTGGAATATCATGTGGCAAATTTCTTTCGGTATAATAGAGGAAAAAACGAATTTTATTTAACGAAACATTTTTTTTTTGAAAAATATATTAGTTTCGAAAATTCGAATTTTTGCATTTCCTCAATTCACAGGCTGTTGAATTTAATAGCGAGCTTGCAAACCACGCATATAGCGGAAATAGCCAAAGGCCACTAATAACAGATCTGATTCGGCTTCACGACATCTCCTTTTCCTTCTTTTGCCTGATATTTTCGTATACTACTCAGGTTATATTTCACACCCGAGGTACTTCTGATTCATAATTTCTAAGTGAAGACAGTCTACTGCATCTCTGAAATACAGTGACATGAATTCGTAAATAGTTTCAAAATTTATAAAAATTGAAGGAATTGGTATATTTGAATGCGGTTTGCGCAAAAGTTATGAAGGGAGATTTTATTTTTCTTTGAAACTGAAAAAAAATTTGGTTGAATTTTGACTTGATGGACGGCACTGCACGAAAGCAAATGCCTGGAAACATACAAATCCGAGTCATATAAAATGCAGGGTGTACGATTAACAGCTCATTTCTGAATTTTTCCGTTTCTGGTGCTTACATAAGTTTTTTCATTGTGAGTTGACATTGGCGGATAAAATTTTACTGTTGGAGATGTTTCATGGCGCAGCTTGATCAAATTGGTCCTTGCACCACAAAATCCAAAATGAAATGAAGATGTTTCATCTCAGCCAGGAATCGCCTGTTTAAGCTTCATGAATGTTTCGGACACAGAAGAGTTTGAAGAAAGATTCAGTTCCGTTGACTGGCATTGTCATAGACTCAACTCTATCGTTAAAAAACTGAACTATTTTTTTGTCCTGTTCCAAACCTTTTCCCAAAAAAATCCCCCTTTTGTGAGGATAACTTTTTCGCAAACCGCATTAAAATTGACTGATTCCTTCGATTCTTATGCTTTTATCTTCAAGCTATTTACGAATTTATGGAACACCCTGTATTTTTGATTGGCTGCTAGTAACATTTTCATTTTTTCCTCATTGCAATCATCGTGTTAAATTTGATTATACCTAGAACGATGTATACGAATTTATGGTTTTCCTCTCTTTAGACTGATTTTTCTGGTGATTGCAGTCATATATAAAGGAATGTTCACCGAATTCGGTAAATCGAGTTTATTATCAATGACTTAAATCACAATTTCGGCTTCCGCCTTGGAAATGAGGTTTTGAAATTCTCTACACACGTCTGGAAATTGTTGTTGTTTTTTTCTTCTGTGGGAACCGTGTTTATGTTGTGTGGAAAATATCAAAGAGAGAAATTTCATTTATTCCCATTTATGCCATGAAATCGGATTCAGTTTATTTAATTCATCCGTGATGGTTGGTCGTGACCTGCTGAGGAAGCGATTTTCAGAATCTTAGTAATTTCTTGTGATTCTCCTCTTTCCCGTGGAAAAAAGGGGGTGCCGAAATAAAATCACATACGAGTTGTATGTGATCTGAATTTTTTGATTTTGCCCCCTGTACGACAATTCAATAGGAATTAAATGGGAGTTATTTTCTCAACGACATGTATTTTCCTTCATTTTTATCTTCCGTACTTACTATGGACAACTATTAAACTCCTCATTTGCGTTGGTGATTAGTGTTGGAGCGTATATCGGTTGCCATCATAGGCGTGAATTTGAATCCTACCCACGGGTCCCTGCCCCGTCCCATATTTCTCATACTATGGGAGATAATATCTATAGAAATATTGGGTTAGGTTTTCCTCAATATTTCTAGAAACTTTACGCCTATGGTTGCCCTATGGGTGTTCTTTTTGATGATGATGAGCATTGATGGTGCAGGAAAGTGTTTAATACCCCTTGTTTAAGGGAAATCGTTGCAATATGAGTGGGGGGGGGGGGGTTTCCCATGAAAGGGCAGGGCAAAACTTCCCCCCCCACATCTCCGAAAAGCAGTTTAACGAAGAATCTCTTTCGAAAACCTTTGTCGGGGCCGCTGCGCTCCTGACAAAAGTTGACAGCGCACGATTTTAGAACCTTTGAATGACGGCAAAATAGTTGGGAATCACTGTTTTTGGAGAACACACAGAATATATATATTGATATTTCTTAATCTGCTAGACCTCGGTACACCGTCAGTCACTTTTAACGTCAACCCGTAATACCAAAAATTTCAGGGCCATAACTAGAAACTAGCAACGGGAGATTCCGACAAGAAAACATTGTTGTCATCGAACACGGAAAAACGGAAAATTGGAGTTTGCGCTCTTGCAAATAAAATTCATTGTCGGGGGGGCAACAGCTTGCCCGCATGTTTGAGGAGGACTTAGAATACTCAGTAGAACTCACCAAACAACGATAATTCAGTTTTTTTCAAAATATGTAAATCTATTATGTAAAATTTGCATAATATTTATTTTGTAATTTTAATTTTGTATCTGTGCAATAATAATATTTTCATGATTTTGAACGCATATTATATTGTTGGAATTTCATTCATTTGCAAGCAAAGAATATTTCAGTTATTGTTAATACTGTATTTTACAGTTTCAAGAGGAACCCTCCTCTCTGATGCCTTCACCCCCTGTCTTGACGAATTTTTTGTCCCGCGAGTGTCCGCAAAGAAAAGGGGGGGGGGGATTTACTGTATTTAATTCATTGCTCAGAATATTTCCTTCCTCTCCTGAACGAGTATCAACATTCAGATTATCTTGACGTGTCTTCACTGACCGATATGATTTTGTTTTTAAAGATGCGCGAGATGATGATGATAGCACTTGACATGACATTAAAATATCAGGTCATGTATTGGGTGGTCGAATGTTTCAACCGCTGAGGGTAGTATACGTTTCTTCCATCGACATTTTTTTGTTCTAGTTTCCGCTCGCTCGTACCTCCATGGTGGCATTTGGGATATCGAATCGGAACTATTCAGATTTCACGCGATGCGAACGAAATGTTAGAAAAACATCGGGAATGGGAATCGATCCCACACTCCCTTCGACCTTAACACGAATCCCATTTACCTACATTCACTCGAGAAAACGATTTATCACGATAGAAGAAAATAAAAGAGGGAGGGGGGAGGAAAAGATTTATGCCGTATACATGTCATTCGTATGTTTTTTTTTCGCAAAACACATATTGGAATCTCTTAAAAACAAAATCGGAACCAGAATAAGTCGAATTTGGGTGACCGTAATTATCAATGCAATGAACGGGGAGGGCAGAAGGAGACTTCAAGATTTGTGGATACTTCTCACCCCTTGAAGGGATACCTTCCGGTAACTTTGTTCACGAAGACTTTTTCTCGACACCTTTGTCACCTCACTTGGAATATCAATTAAGAAAGGATGCACCTTGGCCTTGGGAAGAGGAAAGGAGGTGCTTTCCTTCCGATTCTCTGCCACTTTTCCTTGTAGAACCGTTATTTTGATTGATGGAGCGATTTGCCATGGCTTCAATCGTGGCCCATTACCCAATATTCATCCACCTTTTTTCACTACCATTGAAAAAAAAGGGGTCGTAAGATCTCGCGTTTTAATAATGACTCCTGAGCAACAAGAAACGTGGTTTTTCTTCCGTTAGTTGTTTTGACACGGTTTTTCTTTTATTGGTGAAAAAAGGGAAATAGGTTGTTTTGTGTACATGCTTGTATCATTTGAGGTGCCATTTTGGCCAGAAGCTTATCCAAAGAGACAGTAGCATGGAGTCAGAGGAAGATTGCCTAATTGCTCTCCTGCTTAAAGAAATAATAGTAATAATGCTACTGTTATATTCCCTTTTATTATGTAGGGCAGTGGGTTTTGTTTGTGTACTGTAGAAGTGAGTCTTCAAACGTTTATTTGGGAGTGAGTCTTGACCTCTGACCTTGGGACCACCACTGTCCCGGAAGCCACACACACAGATTTGTTGTGATAGAGAAAATTATGCGTATAGAACGGATGACCGCTCCTTGAAATTATCAAGTCCACTCGGTTCCGGTTATTATGCGTATTTGTGTATATACATTTTCTTTTTTTCTCCAGAAACGAAAATGTTACCTAAATCAAAGGGAATTAATGGGTCAAGTTTTATCTTATTTTATTTAAAAACGTAGGCGTTGTCCAATGAAGAAGCTTCATTTTCTCACGGATCTCCAGCACAGTGAACTGGCTGTCATGTTTTATGTGGGTGCGTTCAACTGTTATGTTTGTAATGATTTTTTTTCTTTTTTTTTTGCATATAATAGAACTTCTGATTGTTGCTCAATTATGATAACCGAGATGAACATGAAAATGTGGAACTGCATTGTTGCGTAGTGTTTTCCTTCTAATGTGTGTTTCGTTCTAACATTGAATGTAGTACTTCCGTGAAGTATTTATTTAGATTCTCTCTAGAGCCTTTATGCCGTGGATATCAGAAAAATAGAGCGGATCGGTTTTTATAGCACATGAACCTTGGTATCAAACTGATTTCGAATGTTGGAAACAAAATAAATGAAAAGGTTTGCAAATAGGTCTGCAGGTTCTGCTGTACGTGGAATTAAAAACAATATTGCTATAAATGACTATAGCTAATTCTCCATAACTGTTTGATGTTATTTGCTTCTTTGTACATAGAAACTTCCATTGGAAACTTCTCATTATAAATTTTATTATTATAAATGCATAATGTGTAACCTATATACTTTTCATCACATTATTAGTGCGACTTATACATCATCTCCCAAGAGACAGTAGGTTTTTTTGACCAAAATTGCCAATACCGAAGTTATAATTATAAGGGCATGCTGCCGCTTTCACAGCAAATCCATAGGAGGCTGCATTTCTAGAAACACCTTATATTGCATCAGCAAGCTGATACAGCCTTTGTGCGTTCAAGTACTTCCATGAGGCAATGTTGTCCGATTTGGGAAAGACTGCCCAACCTCTCTGCCAACCGAGTCCGAAAGATGTTGACAGTTCGAATTTTGCGATGAGAAAATAAGTATTGCTGATTTTATTATAATATTACGGGGAGATCTGCCCCATTTTTAACGTAATAATCGCTTCTGGACTTCTTTTGGATTCAGTCACGAGTCCATTATTGTTGCTAGAAATCCCGTGTGTCAATCTGATCACATTAACCCTTTAAGTGGCATTGACGAGATATCTCGTCTTCATAATATCTTCTTATTTGGACGGCTTTTATATTAAAGGAACCAAGTGCCATTAAATCAAAACTGAGAAAAGCTATTTAAAGTTATCTTCCATTCAGTTATCTCTTCAGTTTCGTAGTTGGATCAAGTACACACAGACGGCATCACAGTGTCACTTAATTCTATTTAGAAAAAAAATCCCATCTCTTTCAATAGTTCAGATGTCGGTATATCTCAAAAATATTAAAAATGGCGCTTCGTACCTCTTGAATAAAAGCCGTCCATTTTATCATTGTCAAGCCCATATATTTTGTAAAGTTTGCACCTACTGGAAATCGGAAGAAAGCATACTTCATTAAAAAAGATGATGTTTTTTGAAGATAAGTTTGAAGAATGATTTCTGATTTCCGCCTAAAAGGTTCAAGGGACGTGCATTTTGTGGTACGCAAACTATAAAACTAAGAAGCGGTCACTCAACCCCCCCCCCCCCCCCAACACGTTGGAGGCTACGTTGAAACGTATGGAGCGATTTTCTACTCGTGCTTTTGTTTCTTTAAATTTTTTTTCTGAGAAGTGTATTGAAAATATCAAATAAGGTTGACAAACTTCTCTACTTCAATTTATAAACGGCAATAATTGGCAAACACGCCCTCCACACTTGTTATTTATTAAACACTTATCATTTTCAATTATGATCAAACTCAATCTAAGGTAAATATGATTTCAGTTCAGTCCAAGAGTGATAAACCAAAGACTTTCGTTCAAACAGTTTCAAGCTTCAGCGAGCATGGCTCCCACATCTTATGGAGATGTGGGAGCTATGCTGAAGCCTCTGGCGGGCCCCTAGACCTCCAGACCAACCATGGCCCCCGCTTTGTCCCCATAGGGGATATAAGCTGGTTCGTCTCAGGAGACGTGGGCCATGGTGGAAAATCCGACAACCAAGAGCGGCACCGGCAAACCACCCGCAGCAGGCCGGGCAGCCTCAAGCCAACTAACAGCAGGACTCCTTTCACACTCCCCCCCCCCCCCCGCATCCACAATCCTCCCATTCACCGTACAAAAAATGACATTAAATACAAAGATATGGGGGGGGGGCATGGGCAGGTGCACAGACGCACATCGCCTGCAGGCCACTAATGGGGCCCACGAAAATCAGTTACACAAGTTATTATGAGTATATATATACAAGCAATGGCGGGCCCCTACGCCAGACTTTTCACGGGGTCGTTTATAGTTAATTTATAGCACCAAAAAAATGATGAGAATCGTTCCAGGAGGGTTAGAGCCCCATTCTTGTTGGGGGGCCATGTCGGTGAGTCTAATACTTCAAAAGGAGATGTTCAGGTGAATCTACATTTTTTTAGACACGATTATCATCCTAAGCTTATCACTGAAAGCTGAGCACACACACAAGTTGTACATTGCATTATATGAGAAACCAATGACTTTTTGGACTGAGTTCACGTCCTCGCTCATTTCCTTTTCTTTCTACCAACGTGTGTGGGAATAAAATTACCTGAGAGACAGAGAGCACGCGATGGTGTTGTTTTGAATGCCGGCGCGACTCATTTCATGCGTCGAAGGTTTTGCAGCCCTTTCATCTTTTATTAGACTATATATGTACAGCGCTGGCCGATCGATTCATCAATATTCTCAAGGTCTCTCTCGTGGATGAGGCCAGTGTGTCTGTCAACGTACAACAAACACTCGCAGGAAATCTACCGTGCGTGCCCAAAGGATTTAAGAGCCGGCATTTTTTTTCTCTCCTACTTTTCTAAATGCGAATTTCGTTTCAGCCAATTAGAGGTGAATGAATGAAACGACTGTACACCACAGGACCTAGAAGAACAACATTTGCATATGGCTGATGTATCAGTGTGTCACATTGATCTTAAAGATTAGCATGCATGTCTAATGATGATTATGGTTATTGACAACCAATCATTACGTTGGAGCTGTTGAGATGATCAAAATTCGTGACTAAGCCGTTGTAAAATGGTCAATTAATAGTTTCTTGACATGAAAAATGCAATATTAACACTCATCGTGTGAATGAACACATGTTTAATAAACAATTTATAAAATGTTCACAAAGGTTAGTTGGTTGTTTGTCATTCCTTTTGTTCGTGAGCGGAAAGTTCATCGCCAACAATTATCTGCCTGAAAATTCACCACCACGCAATTCATCGGTAAGAAAATTCACCGACGGAAAAACTGCCACTGGGATAATTCACCGACAAAAATTTCATCGACAAAGTGACAGTGATTGTACGAACAGGTAAATGAGCAAACGAGTGATTAATCGAGTTGGTGAGTGAGCAGGTGAGCGAGCGAGTCACTCAAACGGTCACTCGCCCAATCGCTCGCTCACTTGGTTATTCATACTGCCGCTCACTCACTTGGTCACTCAGCCACTTATTTGATCACTCATCCATTCACTCGGTCACTCATGCAGTTACTCGATCATTTATACGGTCACTCATCTGTCCAATCACGCGGTCACTCGTTCATTCACACTGTTACTCATACCGTCACTCGGTCACTCATGCGGTTTCTCACGCACCCACTCAAAGTTCACTCACCGGCTTATTCGCTCACTCACACACTTTCTTAATCATTTGTCACTCACTCACTGGCAACGAATTGTTGTCGGTGAATTTTCCCAGCAGTGATTTTTTCCGTCGGTGAATTTTTCGTGAATCCTCAGTGTCACTTTTTCCAGAAATAAGAGAGCATAACTTAGACCTCAATTTGTAATCCGTGCATTCTAATAAAAAAAAAACACTGAGAAGATTTAAATGAAATTACCCATACCTATATGTGAAATGAAGCCTCTAAAAAACTAAAATTGAAGCAATATTATAAAATACTAGTCCATCAAAACAAAGCATCAATGCCAAAAAAAAATAACACAAATATAATCACTGCAAAGGAGAATAAATTTTGAATTCGCTTCCCTTGAAGGCATTAAAAATGCGGGAAATATTATTGGCAAGAAAGTAGATCAAGGTAAATCAACACAATGATCATGGAAAAGTAGGAAGAAAATCCAATGAAACTGACAAACGACTCGAAAAATCACTCGTTTCCCACGCACTTGTTTCGTGAGGATCCAATTCACACACACACGTGGAAACAAACTTATATATTAGACAAACAAACAAATAACTAAAATAAAACTTTTCAAAGCCATATTCGTTCACGTAGGATGATAGTTATGCCAGCTTGTTTGCATGTTAAAAAGAAAAAACACATTCAATTTATAATGACATGGGGTTTCCCGAACCGCTCCTTCGAATTCAATTTCACTTACATTGATAACATACGACTCCGAATGAAGAATAAATTTTAAATGATAATGTTTTTTGTTTTTAAATTCAATTTCTCAGCATATTCTACCTTTTAAATATTTCTTAGAGATAATTTTTTGAAGTTCTATCGTATTATTCATGCATGTTCAAATCAAATACGAGATTATTTGACGAAGGAAAATTATTGGTATAAAATTTTTAATTTAATCAAAGTATAATTTTAAGGTCAGATCAATTTATGGCACTGTCAATTCAGTGGATAATTTTGAGGAGTAAGAAATCAATAGATAATTTTCAATGAGGACATACAAGACAATTCAGTGAATAATTTTGAAGAATGACAATTCAGTGGGTCATTCTTCAAAATTATAATTCTCAGTTTCTAATTTTGAAGAATGACAATTCAGTGGGTCATTCTTCAAAATTATAATTCTCAGTTTCTAATTTTGAAGAATGACAAAATTCAGTGGATAATTTTGAAGAATGACAAAATTCAGTGGATGATTTTGAAGAATGTCAGTTCGGTGGATAATTTTGAATACTGAAAATTCATTGGATAATTTCAAGGAATGACAGTCAGTGAATAAATTTTTATAAAATTATAATTTAAAGAGTTTTATAGTGCAATGAAATAGTGATGATGTTAATGTTTAGCTACTTGGCGGTGGATAATTTTGTGGATAATTTTGAAGAATGACAATTATCAGTTTCTAATTTTGAAGAATGACAATTATCAGTTTCTAAGGGCCCTTTCACACGGAGCGGATGCGGACGCGGATGCGGATGCGGGTCCGGAAGAAGTTTTAACAATTGGGATATACTGCGCCTTTCAGACGAGCCGAAAAATCTCCGCACCTAGGAAATGTTCATGCGGGTCCGGACGTCGTCCGCATGTGTCAAAACCTAAGTGCGGGCTCCGCATCCGCACATAGAAGTTTTGACAATAGGTTCATTCGGGGCTATTCAGACGATGCGGATGCGGAGCGAATTCGTCCGCATCTTTGGGTACTTTTTGAAGGTGATTTTTCACGGAATTTTTTTTAATTATTTGCCATAATGATAAAATGACCATCATAAAACACCATATGATGGTCCCTGCTCATTAATATAATGTACCTACATACGTCTATCCCTTTGTTTCGTTCTGAGATTGAGATATAGCAACTTTAACTGCCTTTTGTCCATACTTTACAATTTTATACAATAAAACCTGCCAACAACGGCCACTGACGGAACAAAAATGATAAGCCGTTCTGTGCATTACGAATATTTAACTGACTACATACTTTAATAACTTTTAAATTTAATTTAAAAATTTTAATTTTTTTCTTTTTAAATTTTTTAAATTATTTAAAAATATAAATATCTGAAATATTATTTTAAATATTTGTTATTTTTTTAAATTTTTAATCTGTTAATTTTTTTAAACTTTAAAAAAAATACTTTTATAAACAACGTTATCCCCGTACGACGTTCACTCAGGGCCGGATTAAGTCGTTTGAAGACCCTAGCACTTGAATATTTTTGGTGGTTCCCCCGATACCTACAAGTTTATTTTACACGATATTCAGTCTATAAACTTGAAAAAATGAAATTTTATATTTCAGAAATGACTAATCTAAGGATGGGATTTCACTATAAAAGGTTTATGAAAGTTATTTTATAAAACTTGAAAAAAGCAACTAATAAATTTATCGGTTGCATTTGCTCTAATGCAACCGATAAATTTATTAGTTGCTTTTTTTTAAATAATTGTTATAAAATTTTTATAGTGTAATCCGGCCGGGATTATACTATAAAGTTTTATAAAAGAACTTTTATGAAAGTTGAAAAATTCAACCAATAGGCGCATCGGTTGCATTCCAGAAAATGCAACCGGTGCACACACACAAACACGCACACACATTTTGCATTCAAAAAATTCAACCAATAAGATAATATTGGTTGAATTTTTCACGTTTTATCAAAGAGCTTTTACAAAACTTTTATAGTGTAATCCCGGCCTAAGGCTGGTATTACACTATAAAACTTGAAAAATGTAATCAATAAACACATCTGTTACATTCGAGCGAACTTAACTGATCGGCCTATCGGTTGCATTTTTCAAGTTTTATAAACTAACTTTTATAAAACTTTTATACTGTAATCCCGGCCTAAGACAGAATTGTGATGTGAATATTTCTAAGCACAGACATTTTGAACGTCCCCACCCCTCCCCTTTTTTTCTACTTGCAAATTCTTTGATATCTCCCGAATTTTTTTTTTAGGAACATATTAGTTTCGGATGTTTTTGGATTGGATTTTTCGAACATTGGATGTTTTTGGAATTTTTCTTTCATATTTTTCCGGAAAGACAGATTTGTTTTCAAAATCTTTTGAAAATATTTTAAGACATTTTCTCCCATCGACTACTTGTGAGGATCGGAATGAAGATATCTTTATTCCCATATTCTATGTGGCTCTAGACTAAACCACCAAAGAATACCTCTAGGCTGCATATGGGCACTGAATCAGGGGTGAAGGAGAAAAACAGTTATAAAAATTGCGAAAAAATAGTTTTTATGCACGAATTTCAACCTAAAGATGCGGGCGAAACACCCGCATCTTCAGTGCTCGTGTGAAAGGGTATGCGGACCCGCTTCCGCATCCGCGTCCGCATCCGCATCCGCTCCGTGTGAAAGGGGCCTAATTTTGAAGAATGACAATTATCAGTTTCTAATTTTGAAGAATGACAATTATCAATTTCTAATTTTGAAGAATTTCAGTTCTCGACAGTGCTGTCTTAACTCATGGGCACCTCAAGGGAAGAGGGGGGGGGGGGCTCAGAGAAATTAGAACCGGTTGAAATTTTCGAAAATTTGTCAGGTAGGGCCTCAGAAAAATCACCTGGCCCGGGGGCCCATGATGGTCTTAAGACGGCCCTGTCGTTCGGTGGATAATTTTGAAGAATGGCAATTCAGTTTTTAATTTTGAAGAATGGCAATTCAGTTTTTAATTTTGAAGAATGGCAATTCAGTTTTTAATTTTGAAGAATGGCAATTCAGTTTCTAATTTTGAAGAATGTCAGTTCGATGGATAATTTCGAGGAATGACAGTCAGTGAATAATTTTTTTTTTAATTATAATTTAGAGAGAGTTTTATAGTGCAATGAAATAGTGATGATGTTAATGTTTAGCTACTTGGCATAGGACGTACTTTAGGATGCCACGAGAATCATGCCAACCATAAAACACAATTGCCTAAGGAAATATGGACAAACTTTTTAAGTGGAACCTCATTTCATAAGACGAAACAAACCCTCGCAATTTTTTTCATTATACAGCCCTATTCTCCTATTTATCGTGTATAACGCCTTAGCTACAGACTCGTTCTGCCATCATTACATTTGATAATAATTACGGGGCGGAATCGCTCTCGGTAACAATCCATGCAAGTCCCAGAGTGGAATTTTCCGAAAACTGTCGAACAAATTTCCTTCGAAAAGGGCAAAGAAAACATTACCCTATCCCCATATATTTATGTGTTTCTTTCTTTCCTTCTTTTTTCTTTCAATTTCCATTTTGGAGAAAGATTCCAGTAGTGAAGGGAGAGGTCATCTATTTCACTTGTGTCTTGGCCCTTGTTCCTCAACGTGATCGTGGGGCTCGTGACCCCTTAAAAAGATTTAAGGAGGAGGGGAAAGGGTTAAAGACAGAGAAAGTAAGTCTCTCTCTATATGGCAATACTACTACTCCAGAGGCCTGTTCTGTCAAGAAGAAAAGGTTCGGGCCTCCAGCGGATTTTCAAGAGAGATAGGGAATGTGTGCGCTTTTTTGGACGTTGCGTCCTTGAACCCCTTGAGGAACGGCGCCTTTTTTTTCTCGCTTTTTGAAAGTACGGTGCAAGGCTTGGCAGAGGCGAGATGGAAGTCGAAGAACTCTAGGGTCAATAATCAACGATTTTTCGCCCTCCTACTCCATCCACGTTTTCTTTTCCTTTTTTGACTGTTATTATACTTTCTCTCCTCATAAAGTTCTTTGTTCTTTCTTGTCTGGCATTGTGGTAGTAGTCTTGCTGTTGCATGCGTGGTTTCTTTGGGTCGGTAGTAGTTGTTCCTTTCATATGGAGAAATACCCATCGAGGGGCCTCTTCACCACCGTCATTGTGATACCTTCTCTTTGTATGTTATGAGTCAATTATAATGTTAATTACGATTGATCGGGGGGGGGGCATAAAAAAGGAGTTGATATCAATATATGGTGAAGCACCAGTGCTATCGAATGCCAATGCGTTTTTGTTAATGCAGTCGACGCCACTTATTAGAATCACGGGTAATTATATTCGGATATTGTTATCACTTTTACAAAGAACGGAACAAACCAATATCGTAACAATGGGGGAAAAAGTTCTTTATTTTTATCGGGGCTTCTGATAATGTTCTCTTTTTTCTGCGCATTCTGAAGCTAATGTTCAACCAAACGTTTTTCCCTGTAAGTTATCCTTATTAGACTGGAAGACTATGTATGAGCTACAACGTGTCATCTCCCCCCCCCCCCGTTGATAAACGTTTTCGTACTTCAGTACTGTCGTAATCAGTCCATAGTACTCGGTGTGACTCACGTACGTGTGGAGCTGCTGGCAATGGCCTTCCTGTAGTGATGGCAAATGTATTGACGGAAAAAAACCCTTTCAGTTTTTGATCAGTTTCCTTCAGTTGACCAGATTCAAATTTCTTTTCCTGAGAGAATTTCTCAAGGTATCTATGAAATATACTGTATACATTTAAAAATGTATCGTAATTTGTGATAGAATGGAACGGTAATGTTTAAACAGTTTCACTTTCCGTAATTGCTGAATAACAAAAATGCAGGATTTCAGCTCGGGGGGGGGGGGGGGGTCCCGTTTTAGAAAATAATAAAGAAAAGCCACGAGAGATTTTTGAATATTTTGTAACCAATTATGTGGGAAAGACACATTACGTTTTTCAATGCCGATTTACCGTACGTCCAGCTCCACTAAACGGATGTATGGTCACCAAACTTGCAAACGGGACTACTTTTCGGATGCAATTGTGATTTGATTATTGTTATCAAAAATACCGATTCACGGTTTGATCACATTGACAGGCGTGGACTGTACTTTTTCATTTGAAGAACGCAAAACATGTTCCGGATAGTTTGAATATTTCATACCGTACACAGGGCCGCCATTAGATGCTTCGTCAACCGGGACAAGCCCACATTTTGTCGCCCTCCCTGGAATGTTGAAGAAGAGGTTAAAGGATGAAATTTGCTGCCCTCTCTGATCCGGTGTCCTCCCACTAGTTGCGGCCCTGCATACAGGGTGATTTAGAAAAGATGTGAAAAACTTTAAGAGGTGGTAGTACACACAAAAACAAACAATTTTTATTAAAGAATGCATGGTCCAACATGAAATGCTAACGCGTTGCGAAACGGCATGAACAACCTCTTCAGTGAACAAAGCCTCGAATACACATGCTACTGAACTAAGAGCATTCTCGGAAACGAGCACGCTACCTTGGTTTGCAAAAAAATTAGCATGTACGTATACCAAAATTTGCATAGAAAACACCCTCTAGTGGTGAATGTTAAATTTTTCTTCTGCTCCAAATTTTGTTTTATCCCTTCATTAAGGTACTCCCGCAGTTTAAGCTCTTTGATTTTTGTTAGTTTCAGGCTGTAGATAGCTTAAAACACGCCAACTTCAATTATAACTACCCTTTGTGTTGGATAGAATCTAATTAGAATCTTCACGAAAGAATCCGTGTCAGTTGAATGGTGGGTTTGGCAATTAATATACCATTAGATCATTGGCTGGTGTAGATGGAAAATTGTCGAAAGATTTCACCAAATCGTCTGATTTTCAGTTTAGGCATTTCCACTTAGCCATTCCGTTTTCGGATTTAACAACTCCACAATTACATTCTCTGTGATTATACTTAAGGGAAACAGTCTTTGCACAAAGTATCAGAAGACTTACGAATTAAAGGAATACTATTGTAATCAGTGGAGTTTCCACAGGATATGATCAGGTGCTCCATTGAAGTCTTTTTCTGTATCTGATGTTGCTCATATTGCAGATTGCATTAATTGGACTATCTGCTGAGCTTTATTTTATAATTATGTGAAATAATTGCAAACGGTTCACTCCCTTTTGGTTTTGATTTGAAGTTAGTAGATACGTGCCACTCTGTATATAAGTTAATTTTTATAGAGGTGTTTTTGCTAGTATACATGTTACGGTAAACGTGATAAATCGGTTATTATGAGTAATCGCCAATCGTCTCGGTAAGTTTGATAAATTTACCATTTTTACCGGTGATTACACATAACTCCAACCGTACCTGGCAAATTTGATAAATACTTGAAATTTATCGCTTTTACCGGTGATCATGCATAATATCATAGTGTAATTAGTGAACTTGATAAATACGAAGAAAAATTTCCAAATGAGTCTAGTGTTTGATATACTATAGTTCGATCCCGATATAACACGCGCCTATTAAATGAATTTCACGATTTAACGATTAAAATCGAATTTGAGTGATTTAAAAATTCGTTAAATCAAAGAATTTGTAAAATGGCAGGTGTACTACTGAAGTTATCGGGGTATATAATCAGGGTACTATAGAAAAGCTCGTTAACAGGAGTTTATTATATCGAAGAATGATCGAGAAATTTGTTAAATCAGAGTTTATTATATCGGAGTACAATCGAGAAATCTCTTAAATAAGAGTTCGTTATATCAAGGTCCGATTTCAGAATTCGTCAAATAGGAGTAACAGTCATTTCTGGGGTGTTTGGAAAAATTCGTTACAACACACAGAGTTCATTATATCCGGTTCAGACTCTGGCTCACATGTACGGTCATCTACATGATAAATCTTATCACGGCAATGAGACAGATTTATCATATTTGCCAATATAAAATGTCAATGATGCATAGCAACCGGCAAATGTGATGAGCTTTGTATGATTTATCACGTTTATCTACGGCGCACAGTGATGCGTTTTGCGAAAAACGTGGTCAAAACTCTTTACTCGCCTTGAAATTTGTTGCATATTCTTGAAAACTGTTTGGAACGATAAATATTATGTTTTTTTAACGGCAGGGCGTGGATAATATGATTAAAGGAATTTTAACGGGATAAAAACTGATATGTTTGTGAATTATGGCTATTGCGATGAAAAAACAGCATGGATTTGTTCATGATATCCCATCATCACATATATGACATTTAAACTGCAGTAATATGTAATATTGCTGATAGCATTAAAAAAAACTTATAATAACATAGAAATGCTGCATAAAAAAATTAATTAAGAATTCAAAAAGAAGTAAAAACCGGAAGTTAAAATAAGCATAAAACGTAATTTAAACACAGAAATTTATAATAAAAAAGTTTGTAATGGATGGAAAAATGTTTCTGGTCATGGTCTGGTGTAAAATCTTATGGTCACAACTATATATTAATGTGTATCATAATATTATGATCGTAATTATGGTTTATTAACAACTAGCTATAATACCCGGCGTTGTCCAGGTTTTCTCAACATACTGGGAGCATTGAAGAAGTGACAAACTTTGTAAAGGAATAAACATATCTGTGGCGCATTGTTAGGGAACCGCGGTGAATAAAGTAAACATTCCGAAAGTCATTGATGAGGCCCAAGAAACATTCTTGCCCGACAATTTCGGGCATTTGACCTGTTTTGTCGAACTTTTACAATAGCCTATCGTTCAAGTCGGGTTCTGTTTCGTTTACGAGTATATGTAAAATTTGGTAACGGTCTATCTGAAATTGTGAATTTGTAAAGAGTATATACACAGACACACACAGAAAATCAATTTTAAATGTATAGATAACGCTCAAATAGTCAAAACTTGTTTTGGGTTATTGAAGACGTTTTGCGACAACCTTAAATTTTTTTTCCGTTGTTTCCCCCATGCTAGATATGAATGGATGAGAAAAAGTTATTAATTCGCGCATCACATCTTGAAAATTTTTGCAAGAAACGCTTTCGAATTTATTTAAGTTTTTGATGTATGTGCTGTTTCCTTAATGAATCGGTTATTGTCCTTCTTTTTGTTTTCTTATTAGTGCCAGCAAAGTCTGATATGTATTCACCACCGATTCTTTGTGTGTACTTCGCAGAAAATGAGAACGTTAAGGCCAGTCGTGTCTTGCAATTCATTCTTTTTGCGTTTTCTGTACATCCTTCAAATTTTACTTAATTTAAGCATTTAAAACGTCATTCTGTGTTCATTTCTTTAAGCGATTTTCTAAATCGGTGCGTTGCTGCTTAAAATTTGAGCTCTGATCCTTTTTACCTGTAAGTATTTCGTTAAAAATCTAAATTTTTTTCAGTGGAGCACCCTGAGTTTGAAACTAAAAAAGGTTAGGCATGCTTTGCAGCTTTCAATGTTAAATCTCAAATAATTTGCAGTTATCTGCCATTTTTAAAGAAATTTTCTCAAATTCAAATCTATTCCGCCTTTGTATAGGTAAGCCTCAGCTATGGCATGTTAAAGAAAAGTCACTGCGGAGTAGCAGATATTAGCAGCTAATTTCACCTTTTTCATAAACTAAACATGTTAAAGTATGTTTGATAAGCATGTTTTATAAAGAAATGAATTTCAGGAGGTCACATCAGGTCATTTTTTTTTTCTACCGCCACTCACAAAAATGAACTTTTTTAAAAAATGACTTGGTATTAAGAATAATTTATTTTTTAATAAAAATATCAAAAACGAAATTCTAAATTGCTCACATACTTGAAAGAAAAGAAATAACTGCCTAAAATTCCCTGGAGGGCTACGAAATTTCTGAACAAGAGCGGCTTTGTAAAAGGTTCAGATTGATGTACGGTATACTGCTACTTGAATCGCCACATTGGAGGTGGTCCTGGGCGAAAACTAAGAGGTGATGAACGAAAAAAAAAAACGTACGCCGAGAAGCCGGGTTTTTTCACTCTTCATCTGTGAAAAAAATCAGAATCGAACGGCAAAACTTTTTTTTTTGGCGTTTTGGCCACGATTTTCACAAAACGCACCACCGTGCGGCGCTTGGGTATAATGAATAATCGCCGAAAAAAATGATAAATTTAGGGAAATTTCTCAAATTTATAAAAATGGTCAGCGAATATGCATAGCAACCGGATTTATCACATTTATCGTAACATATATGTATTTAAGTTTTATCGCAATTAGAAATACAGAATATTTATTATTTTTTAAAATTCACTCTTCGAACTGCATTGTAAAAAAGACAAAATTGCACCTATATAAGCAATACTTGAATGCATAAAAAAGTTCATTCAAGCTCATATCTAACTTCAAGGAAAATTTTCAAATTGAGATATTCGTGCCATACTTTCACTGACATTTCATTATTACATTGATAATAATAAAAGTATTTGGATTGGTTGATAGTTGTCTGTCTCATAAAGAAAATCGTTTTGCTGAGGTGTAAAGATAGGAAAAGACGTCGTATTGTATGTGAGAAAGAAAGCAAGAAAGCTCAATAGGTCATTTGACAAACTAGTCTCGAGTTCAATTGGTCATTCAAATAAATAAAAAACGATTCTTTAAAAAAAGGAATACGAAAGAATGAAAAATATTTTAAACGCTTCTTTTGTTGTAGAATTTGAAATATTTATTCGGAATCAGGAAATGTGTGTTTTTCGTTCTCATCCTAAATTCATTTCCAACTTTTTCCTTCAGTTTGTTTTTATTTTCTGAGTAAACTTCAGGGTGGCTTTTATGTCTTTTTATAAAATGGGTGCACACACGTATCCCAATTATTTTCCCTATATATATATACACACACACACACTATATATATATTCAAATACGTACATTTATTAATATGGCATGTGCTTGAACTCCGTGTCACTTTTTTTTTTTTATCCATCCAGACAAGCTTTTTGGAAATTTTCATTTTGTTTTCAATTTGAATTCATTTTTTTCCAGATTATTATATTTAGGACGTTGTTTTTTATTTTGAGGGATAAAGAATAATTCTTAGAAGAATGATATTGTGTGTCAAGATATAAATAAATGTATATAGCCTGATAAAATGATAAAACTTTTTCAACCAAATTTTCTATTAAAGAGTATTTGAAAACGTTAAAAATCGATTTTCGTTGAGTTTCGATTATTTTCTGTCATTTACTCTTAAACTTGTCAGATCCTTGATACTTTGTCTTTTCGCATAGCTCTCCAATATGGGCAATTAAACTTTCATATGAATTCAAAAATATATTTGGTATGTATGGTAAAAATCGTTATTATATATCCCATATAACATAAAATACCTGGTTACGTGATTAGCTTTGAACTGGGTCAGCCAAGAGTCTGTCTTGTTGAAGTTGTGATCTCACAATTTTATCTTCGCATCTTATTAATGAATGATGCTGCATTTATAAAAATATGTCTGTTCGAACTTGAACGTAAAGCCATGAATAATAATATTAAAAACAAATGGCTTAGATAGGTCTGGAAAATGTTTGAAGCCGGATTTAGTTTTCTTAAACAATATCAAGATCCTTCATCGATCAGGAAAAACATATTCCCTTAGTAATAAACACCTTAATTTTAGAAAACATTAAACTCGACACACATTATATACCAATCTGGTATGGATCAGTATTCTATTGAACAATAAACAACTTTTTTTTGGTATCGAGGGCTATCTAATAAATAACTGCCAAATTTGTTTTAAAATAGTTTTTGTCCAATTGCGTTTTCGCAACTCTACAGCCAGCATGTGGTTCACATGACTGAAATTTCAGAACTATTCGTTCAGTATTTTACTACAAATTCGACAAAAAATGTTCGAACTCCAAAGTGAACACAGTCTTGCAGTGTATGTCCAGAATCCGCACGCACGCAGACAACATAACATGTCCCAATCAGATAAGGCGAGATAACTAAAAACGAATCGATCACTTTACATGTACGATTTATTTATTTTAAATATAAATTCAATGTGTTTTAATATCTTTACGGGAAATCAGCAGGTCTTCTACCTCACTCATACATCTTCGCGAGATTATCAGTGGGGGGAAAACCACTGAAGGTGGGTGATTATCATTAAACACGTTCCTCCTTCCCCCCAGTTGAATTTCCATATAAAAAGGATATTTTTGAAAGAAAATGCAAATATTTTGTCCTCGAACATTCTCCATTTTTTTTTTGTCTACTTCCTCACAATTAAGAAACTTTATACGAGTACCACAATACACGATTCATTATGAGTATGTTTCCCGTCATCGAAGAAAACTTCGTATGAAAGATGGCAAGTCATTTGTAATTGTCATTTTTTGACAATATGCTGTGTGCGCGCGTATGCGTTTGGCCGGAAAGCTCTGGCTTTCTTCTTTTGACGTGCTTTTTTTTTTTTCATTCTCTAAAACTGTGAAGAAAAGGGCCTGCCTTGTTATAAAAAGGGAAACCTTTTCAACTGGGTGGAGTTGGGTTTTTTATTTCAAATCTTAATGAGATAAAGGTGAATGAGGATGGCTGTGTACTGTGTTCGTTTTTTGTATATTATTCTGTTAGCCCATGTTTCCGAGTTGTATACTGATTAGCAGACGTGAAAGATATATATTTTTAAATACAACTCTATCGTATTTCCTTTTTTTGTGTAGGTGTGTGAAAGTAAGTGGGTAAATTTATAGTACTTCCGCTTGTGTTTATTCAAAAATTGCCTCAAAAGTCACATTATATATAATACGGCTAACTACCTCGAAGCTATTAAATAACACTGGTTTTCAAGCAAGCTACCATTCAGATTGAGCATAACTATCTTGGTTCTTTGACTGTTCGGAATCTGCGTTAAACAACTTTTCGGTCTAAGGGGCCGTTCAAGTATTACGTCATCATCGATGGGACGAGGGGGGTTTCCGATTTGCTGACTTTTGATGACAAGGGGGAGGGGGTTTGGATAATGTTTACGTCATCAACCTCCCTTTATGAAAATATGAAATATTTTTAATAGCATCTTACTCGGTTCGCCAAAAGCGAGAAAAACTTATCGATAGTTTGTGGGCACTTGAAATGACCCCCCCCCCCCGCTATATTGATAAGTGCCCTACAGATTCTGGATTCGCATCAATTCCTGAATTACTTCATTAATTCTGAATTTTCTATTGTGCTGCAACTATTTCTTAATTATTTTTAATTCATCAAGTCTAAAATTTTCACTGCTTTCGGAAATTTCCTCTCTAATTAGAGTTTAAAATTACCTTCTTCGCTGAATTTTCAACAATTTTTGTGTTGATTTACATTTAATTGCGCATTCAAAAAAAAAAAAAAAATTTTTTTGGATATTTCTTCGGCTTTCTGTATATTTCGAAAAAATGGATGCGGATTCCTCCTCCTCCTCTAGAAAATTTATAAAATCGGAGGCAAAGAGGGTCCTAAGTATGTTTTGTGGCCTGAAATTATTGAGACGCAGCTGGCCTCACTGGTCCATGGGCTTCCCAATCGCGTGGGTTTCGACCATGAAAGCAAGTCATGGATTCAACTCTACAAAATTACTGTATGTCGTGTGTGAAAATGCTATAAAATTATTTACTTACAGTGCAGCTGAGATTAATCGACAGAATGACCTATAAATTAAGAGAAAAAGGTAATTTGTCGATGTGGTGTTTCAATATTCTGAAGCAAATTAATATTTTCACAGAGAGAATGAAACGATAGCTAAACTATTAGAGATTTCTTTGAATGGGAATAATAAAGATAAATTATTCATTAAATCTGAATACTTAAATAAATTTGATATGAAATCTAATTAAATCCAATGTAAATATTTAATTTCCCATAAATAATGAGAGAATGCTCAATTTCTTCCCACTAAGAAACGGAGTTAGGTGAACGCGATGTATACCTATCAGATTCATTACAAATATTCCACATTATTTACGACTTTCCGGATACGCTAAAACTAGTTATGAGAATATAGACTATTCTTCTATATCGTAAATTCTGCAAAACAAATCTTGATGTAATAGTTTCAGAAGGAAAAAAAACATTTCTCATTAATGTAACTCCTGAAAATGATTTAGTAAGGTGTTATCTTTTCAAATATATGCTTTTTTAAAATATAAATCCATATATTTTCCTTTGTTATTCAATAATTAAATATGAATATTTTAATAAATTTAATATGAACCAAAAATAACTGTAAATATATACATTTATAAGTATTGATAGAACACTTGGTTTTTTCTAGTAAGAAACTAAGGTGAACGTGATGTGTACTGATCACATTTCTTTAAAATATTTCACTAAATTTATGATTTACTTGATACCCTAAAACTAATTACACGGAAACCTGTCTACAACGATACTGTAAGGACCTAGGACAAGTATTGTTACAGACAGGTTATCATTGTAGAAAGATTGCGCATTTCCTGGAATTAGAAAATAGGAATTCCTCCGGAACCAAAGAAAATATCGTTACAGGTAGGTTCACATCGTTATAAACAGTATCATTACACATAATTTTCACAGTATAAGAGAATATAAACTATTCTTCTATATATTCTTGTATTCCGTAAAAAAAAGCTTGATATAATAGTTTCCATAATCAAAATTCAATCATTTTCAATTATCCAAATAAAATTATTGATTAAATTTGAATATTTTAATAAATTTAATATGTGAACTCTAATTTAATTTCACTGTGAGTACATTTCATTCCCTATAAATATTGAAAGGCAATCTAATTTTTATCTAGTAAGAGAATAAGGTGTGAACGTGATATATACTTATCACTTGCTTGGAAATTATTCCCACAGAATTTATATGATTTTCTTGATACGCTAAAAAACTAATTATAAGCGAATATAAACTATTCTTCTATATCCTTTTTGAACTCTGTAGAAAAAAAAGATCTTGATATAATAGTTTCAGAAGCAAAAAACATTTCTCAATTAATGTAACTCATGAAAATGATTTAGTAGTGTGTTATCTTATCGAATAGATAATTTTTTTTTTTAATATATAAAACCATTTATTTCCCTTTTTATTATTATTTCATAGTACATGGAAAAAAAACGTAGACTTTAATTAAAATGTTTTCGCTGTACTGGTAAATCGTGTTTTATAATTAAAGAAAACTCCATGTCATAAAAATCGAATTCACGCGCAAGATAAACACGTCCTTTGATTACGAGCAGCAAAAATATTGTGAAATTTCCAAATTACGTATCTCGGAGAGAAATCGTTTTTTTCTTTCCGGCAGGAAATAAGTTGGATTAAAATAATAATAAAATAAATAGTGATTAATCATCTACCCCTTGATATCTTAATTAAGATTAAGAGAGACGTTTTTCTTGTGGAATCGGTTTTGGTAGAAGAAATCGCACATTTTCGAATAACGCTTGTGTTTTTTTTTTTTTCTACTAAGTTTTCCTACCGATTCTTGTAATTATTGTGAAATAATATCAACACAAGGTGAATCTTGACCGGAAAAGATCTATTATCCATTAATTTATTTCGACCCACATTTTGTTTTGACATCTCTCTTATTACATAACCTTCGATTAATTAATGTCGCGGTTATTATGGGAATTCCAAATAATTCTGGTAAAGTGAAGCAAAATCAATCTTATGACGTGGACCGGTTTTTGTTCCTTTTGAGTTGTTTGCAATACGGTGGTATGGTAAATGGGAGGTTGATTTTGAATACTCGATGCTGTGTGTAGTATGCGATTTCGTTATTACTTGCAATGCTGGGGAAAACGTTAGAAATTGCAGTTCTACGTGGCTCATATGTGTCTTTTTTTTTTCTTTTTTTTTTTTCAATTCAAATTCTATTAATAATTATATGATCCTTATATATCTGGTTGAATTTTCAAACGCGTGTACCTGATTGTACTGACATGTACCATCATCATATGATGTCATTTCTTAAACGGACATTGGTTATCATGGATATAAATTTTATTTTGTCTATACGAATCTCATTTCTTGACTATTCTCTAAAAACCTCAATGAAAAAAAATGTACATATTGATTATGTGTGGTGAAAACATAGGCGGAAATAGACTTGGAAGTCTGGGGGGGGGGCGGTCATTATTGCTGGGGGGTGGGGCAAGATGATGATTATGACAATTCATATATACATATATACATTAGATCAGTCGACTCCACCTTTGACTCTGGGGGGGGGGGGCAATGCCCCCCACGCCCCCCCCCGTATCTCCACCGATGGGTGAAATAAGTAATCTCATCATTACTTTTAGAAAACATTTCACAACTAATGACAGAATTGATTTTAGAATCAATGAGACATAATCTAAGAATTAATGGGAAATAATTAGATAAAATTCATATTTCATGAAAATAATTCCAAGATTAATGAAGATTCTTATTTGATAAAAGTAATTCCAAGATTAATGAAGATTCTTATTTGATGAAAATAATTCCAAGATTAATGAAGATTCTTATTTGATGAAAATAATTCCAAGATTAATGAAGATTCTTATTTGATGAAAATAATTCCAAGATTAATGAAGATTCTTATTTGATGAAAATAATTCCAAGATTAATGAAGATTCTTATTTGATGAAAATAATTCCAAGATTAATGAAAATTCTTATTTGATGAAAATAATTCCAAGATGAATGAAAATAATTCTTATTTGATGAAAATAATTCCAAGATTAATGAAAATTCTTATTTGATGAAAATATTCCAAGATTAACAAATACAAACTTTAAGAAGTGATATAAGACACCTAAACAAACATTTTTTATCATAGAATGAAATCGTTTCCGAATCCTCAATGTCAAATATTATCAACGCCTGAACAGCGTTTCGCACTTTTTTTTGTACCGAGGGACAAAAATGTCTGAAACATTTCGACGGCCCACTATGAATAGTGATCATATGGCCCATATTTTGAGGGACATTCCTGTATTTTTGATTGGAGCTTATCCCACACATTTGTTATATTCAACTTTTTACCTTGAACTGCAATTCACTGCGATTTCCAGTAGCCTATCATTTAACAACTAACAATTATTACTAAAATTGATGGCAGGCCCGTCATTTAGGGCCCCCCCCCCTCCGGCTTTTTAAAAAATACCAAAAATGGTATATATATATATACATACATTGAGTACATGTGTTTTGTCCCCCCCCCCCCCAGAAAAAGTTAAAATGACGGCCCTGAGATTGATGGTATTTAAGATCTGAATTTTCCTTATATTTTTCTGAATAAACCAGGTTACAATATTTTTTCGCAAAATATATTTTTTACTGCGATTTAAAGTAGCTCTTAATTTCTGCAATAATTAGCAATTTTATTGCTGCTGCACTATTTGATTTTAAATAAAATCAACCTAAGGAAAACCTGTGCCCTTGTCGTGAACCATAAATTCAGAAACGCTGTACTAAGAAGAAAGTCTGCCTAAAGTTGTGAGAAAATCGAAAAACGAATTAGATGTGACATCAATTATCCACTTGGTTATAAATCCTAACATATGTATGCGATGAGGTTTATAGCTAAGATTCGTCGCTTCTCTTTGAGGATGAAATCTAGAACAAATATTCCATATCATCCCGTTATCCATGAAGTAGAGAGATTTAGAATTTCACATCGATGTCTCTTTCTTTACTGTTTGTGATGCATCTTACATTATGGAAAATTAGAAGTAGTATTACTGCACTATTCGATGGAAATACGACATCTCATCTATATCTGATGAGTAGTCGCTTGTTTCTCGGCAACGTCTCTTGAAGCACGTTGAGGCAATATTCAATAGCGTACTTGACTGTGCTTTGCAGAAACTCGGAGAATATGCTCCTTATTCACAATCACGCACGCCGCGTATAAAATATTAAATAAGTTATACATAATCCGTTTGGATATTTCATGAAGTGTTTCAGCCACAACTTGCATATTAACTACCTTCATATCATCAAATTTGCATATAAATGCGATTTGAATGCATTCGGACAGGAAAGTAATCGTCTTTTCAGTTCGTTTGATAAATTCATCGCATTCTCTTTACGCGAACAAGATTTTTTTTTTTTTTCAATTCCACATCATTTCTTATCGCAATTTGTAAATTTCTTACTTTGAAGAAATCTCATTAATAATCAATCACGGTTAATTTTTTTTACTTTTTGCTTCGGAATTTCTCAAGCACGTATAAATTTCTTTATCCTCTATGATATTGCGTAGAATGTATGTGTTCCGGCTGGTACAGAACTCGAGTGTGTGTTTTCTTTTGTAAAATAAAAAATAGAAAATTGAACAATAGAACTATTTTCTTACCCTACTTATTATTATATGAAAAGACATTCAACGAAATAAAGAGAGGGAAAAAGTCTTGCTAACTTTCGTACATCCGTGGCACAATTACAGTCCTTTTTTGCTTTAAAAAAATAATAATAAAGAGAAAAACCACGAAAATACCAGTCAAGAAAAGTAAAAAGGAATTCAAAGAAAATTGATGCTATTTACTCTTTTTAATCTTTTCAACCCTTTTTTTTTTAATATAGCACTTTTTCTTCAGTTGAAAGGTCGATTGCACCAACCTCTTCCAAAAGAGTTTGTGCTTCTCTTTTATCTCTTAATGGCTGACCTGAAGATTAAGCAGCTGGTCTAAATGGTCAAGTCTGCACTGTGATAGTTTTTCTCCTTTTCTTCCAACCATAATCCGCGGTCTATTTAACTTTCTTGTTCTTTTAAGTTCCTTTCTTTTTTTTTTTTAAAGTTTTTCTCCCAGGGAACAAACACGAGAAGTGAAAGTGAAAGGTTTTTTTTACACAGTCTTTTCTTCTTTTATCGGCATCTCTGTTCTGTCTGAACGATTATAAGTCGATCGGTGAGTTTGTATGGAATTGGTATTATACTAGAGAAGTGTGTGCATGTGTGGTACTCACATCAGCTCCTGGTAAATGGATGACTAAATATAGATATTTCTCAGTAGAGTTGTTAAATCGATTATGTTTGTGATAATTCTATTAGTTTTTCTCCACGCGGTGACTGATGACTACCAGGAAGAAGGAATGAGTCTTTCAACACTTTAAATCGAGCTTTTTTGACGAGTTTATTCTCTCTATGGTGTTTATTTCTTTGAGATATATATATCCAATCACTTAAGGTTGTAGTTGTATTCTTCGAAAATTCACTTTCACTAGTGATTTTTTGTTGTTGAAGTACTTATAATTAAAATTGCGTCAGCGTGAATTTTTTTCTTGGGTTTTTAACATCGTTGTATAACATCACTATTTTCATAAATCTAGCTTCTTTTTTTCATTTATAACTCGGACCAATTTTAGCTGCAGTTTATGAAGGAATTATGCATTTATTATTATTACTTTTTAATTCTCTGATTATCTGAATTTTCTTACATTTGTATTTCCTTTGCAAAGTATTAATAAACTTCATTGATGCACTCCTGATCCACCCCTAAGGATATGCAGGATAATCCGTGAACCAGACGCCACCATCCTGCTCAGTACATATCTGCCAGGGGGAGACGGAAATAATTCTTGAATTGAGAGCCACCGGAACTAAGTTCGAGGAAGGGAGGGGGTACCACCCCTCTTAATGTTCGTCTTGTGGTTTTTGCTATAGGTCGCTGTGGCCATAGTGACAGACTCGAATCTAACTGGCAGATGGTACCACACACAGACAGAAATGTCAGGTTCACTATACATATACGCACATTCCAGCAAGTACCAATTCGTTAGAGGTTCCCAGAGGAATATGTCCGAGGTGCATGTGTGCTTTAGTAGTGGTTTTTGCAATAGATACAGATCCATAGCTTTCAACCGCAGGGCTTAGCGCTATATAACAGCAGCGCCAAGCTAAAGCCTTACCCTACACGCAAGGGCATAATACAAGTAGGGTAAAACTAACTAATAATAAAATAACTAATAATTTTTCAAATACAATATTTAGGTGTGTTGGGGGTGGGGGGGAAGAATTCAAGTGTATTATGTCAGCCTCGATAGGAAGGGCGGTTTCGGATTTGCTGACTTTTGATGAGAGGGGGGGGGGGGCAGAGATTGGAATGATGCTTACGTGGTGAACACCACTCTTTATAAAAATATTAAATATTCTTAATGAGAGATCTTTGCTGGGACTGCCAAAAACAAGAGAAAAACGTTTCCTCACTTTGTGGGCACCTGAACTAACATTTCCCTCTATTTATAAGTCCTCTATAGACCTTCTTCACCAGTTCACCTCTACAGAGTCCCCCCACGTCATGTCTTCGGGGATGTGGTTCACCGAGAGTGTGCATAGTGATCGGGGCGAATTATCTAATTTCTCCCCCACTGCCTATGCCGATGACACAATTTTTCGTAAATGGCGGAACGTCACGTATTAATCTAACGTATTAATTCCAACGTAAAATGTCATAAGTCCCTGTTTGCAATACACCTTGTATGTTTGTATGCATTTAAAAATCAAAACCAGCTAACAAACGATATTTCTTTTAGATGACGTAAAAATATCTGATACATTTTAATATAATAAATTAGGCCGATACATATATATATATCGATTTTTCCTCAGTTCCTTATAGATGTATATTGATGAATATAAGGCAAATACTTCCTTAATTCCATGTAAATGTCCTTAAATATTCACATGTGGTAATACGATCATGTGGAACACACAGCTAATTGTGTAAATGCTCAGTTATTTTCAATGCATCCACACGTGCCGTTCCTTTTTTAAATATGGAATAGACATGAACCATTCCTTCCGGACAACCAGAGATGTACCAGCGTTTCTAGATCTCCATCAGAGTCAATATATATAAATCGGTATTGTTCTCCAAGATAAATATCATTTTACTGGTCACATAACCTTATTATTGCTATTCGATTCATGAAGATGACCCAGAACAACTTGGGAGCACCACGTACTTTCATTGTGAAGATATGTTTTTCTTTTTTTCAAACCTCATAGACGTTTATTATTGGTAGTAGATTTGATAAAATGATACATTAGAACATACATTAGTCATTGAAATTAAAATCTGCTTTTACATTCGGTCCATTATTTGGTTATTAGGACACTGATACGGGAAAATATGACGTATCGGTGATTTTTGATAAGACATTTTAAGATCAACGCAAATTTGAATTGACTGTAAATATATTCGATGTTAATGCCATCTATAATCGATAAGATGTCGAAATTTCGACTGAGATCGGAGAGAAAGTTCAATCCCTACAAAATATCTTCAGATTCTTTAACCTCTAAAATTCGGACGATTTGAGATATCGGTACGTGTGGTGTTATATTTACTCACGTTTTCGTGTTTATATTCGGGATATGCGAATTGAAGTGCCCGTGTGCAGTGATGAAGAAGGTGGCTTCTGATCGGTCACGACGAAGTTTGAAAGTTCGCTGTGCATGTTTAACCGTATTCTCTTTGTTTTAGTTGTGAACGTACATGATCTGTATATGAATGTTTTGCCGGGGAAATGTCACACAGTCGGATGCATTCGTAGCTAGACGATAATTTGAATTGATAAGTCTTGCATATATTTTATATACTACGTTCTATAAATATTGCGTGTATATACAATGAAAGGTTATTGATCTCCGATCATTTAAAGCGCGATCTATTTTAAACGATTTTTTTTTCCGTAACCTAAGACTTTTTCTTTTTTCGATGTCCATAAAAGTGAATACATTATTATGTGCTTGTTCAAGCGTTTCATAGTCATGTCTGTTTTTTATTTTATCGCAGACATAACATGGTTTTCACTTCGTTCTTCGAACCGAACATCTCACCGATACCATAAGGGGTTGCAAAGTACGTGATGGTCATAAAATAATTTTGCCTATAGGTATACAAGCCCCTAGAAGTCGCAAAAATCAACGAATGTGAATGAAGCTCAGGAAATAGGTGTTTCCGGAGTATGTGCTCGAGAATTAGACAAAAACAAAAAGGTGACAGCAACAGGCTTTGGGAAAATTTAAATGGCAACATCCACTTTCTCGCATTGCAAAGTGAGCGGTGCGGTAAAACACAATAAATGGCGTCGAAACGGTACCTGTAGCATGATAAATGCCAGCGATAGATTGGAGACAGAGAAACATGTTGGAAAAATCAATGTAACTCATATTACTGCCGCAGGAAGTGTCTCTCATAGGGTTTTGCGCACCAACCCCTTGGAGGGATCTTATTTGTCTGCGTCTTGCACCGGCGTTTACGGTAATAATTTTGGACTGGCTGCTCTCTCTCGCTGCCGTGGCGATGGATAGGATTTTGGTACCGGAGCTCCCCGCCCTCCCGCAGGAAGCTCCGCTGCAAAACACAGTTCTCTCCATCGTGGCTAAACCCTGAAAGGTAAAGCTTGCATTCCCCTACGGGACAGATCGCGGATCATTTATCGTCCTACACCAAGAGTGCTCAACCTTTTGGAGAGTGCGGGCCACTTCATTGGGTTGAAAACGCGTCCTTTAAGTGAAGCAAATTCATCGCGGGGTACTTACGTGATCTGTAAATGTGCTACCGGTCACTTATTTGAGGAGAGGATGTACCATGGGCCACCCACAAGTGATCTGGAACAGCACCCTAGGTCGCTTGAGCGATGTAAATTTGCTCCGGCTCACTTGAGTAAACTGTAAATGGCCTGCGAGCCACTAAAGTGATCTGGAAATCTGCTGCAGACCAGTCTATCGAAGTGAGAATGCACCGCGGCCCGCTTAAAGTCGGCCCAGGTCACTTGAGTGATCTGGGAATGTGCCGTCAAGTTCATTTTTACAAAATTAGGTTTGAGGTCACGGGCCACACAAAAGATGAATCTGAGGGCCACAGGTTGAGCATGAATGACAGTCTGAACCAAACGCTTTACGAGCTTTTATGCAAGCCTCCTACGCATTTCCGGGCAGTAATTTCAGCAACGAAGGTTGAAAACCACAGGAACAGATAAAGAACCCTGCAATTGGACAATTTGCTTGTGGTTTTTCCTGTTTGTATAAGAAATCGATTCAGATTAGGTTCTATCTCCTAGATTCTTGAAGCTTCGAGTTACACGTGCATAGTTTTTCATCTTTTGTTTCGAGCTCCGCGGGAATTCTGGCACGTTTTAAATGCCACTTTGTGCACGTATCAGGCTCATTATCAACTTTTTTTTATTTTCCACTAGCTACCCACTCATTCTGTAATAACAGAACTAAACCGAAAAAAAAAAAAAATATGTGATAAGAGACATATCAGAAAAGGATGAAAAATGGGTCATTCATTTCCTCACTCATTCTACAAGTTTGCATGTTAAAATGAAAGAAAAAAAAATATTTGAGGGGTGAGCATTATATGCTTCTTAGGTATAAGAGAGAGTGTTATCCAAGGCCAGTTTTAGTTAATAGAAGGGAGGAGCAAATCACGCATATGTGAAAGAGGGATAGAGACTCCCATTGGTTTTGTTTTGTGATAATTTTTTTACCCACAAAATCACGTGAAAAATAAATAAATAAAAAATAACCTAATCGGAAATACACAATTAAATTCTTTGCATTGTCTCGTAAGAGCGAGATATCTCTTCCTGTATATATAATTTCTTTCGAATAAATCTCTTGTCCTCGTAGAAAATATTTATATCATTGCTTTGTTATTCCTGAATAACGTTTCGTTGTGGGATACAAATTACAATTTTTGTTTTGAAATTGATTTGACCTCTACATTCTCATACTGTGATTTTTATTATTATTTTTTTTTTTTTGTCTTTAGAGAAATACAAGTAAACTGGGTTTGAGAACCGAACCGGTTAAATTATGTGAATGGTTTGCTCTCTTCATCTTGTGTGCAGGGGTCTCCTTCTGTCTTTTTTTCATTTGGAATTTAGGACTTGAAATTAATATCCTACTGGTACATAAATTCATTGAATTTAGGCCATCGGGACTCTCTTTACAAAAGAAAATGGTTTTGAGTGCTATTCGATGAGTATCTTAGCTCGTAATTTACGTAGATTGATTATTCGAAACCGATTCTAATGAAAAAAAACCCTCAATAAGAAAAATTCAATTGTCATACTTGCGAATGGGCGCCGTGAACTTTTTAATATGTATACAGGGTGTCCTGTAAGTGATAGCATGGTCTTTATCTCATTAACCGTCCGTTGTAGACGTATGCTTCCAGTTTAAAAAATGATCAACGGGCGTTTAAAAATTACACTTTACCAGTTTTGAGAGTCAATATACAATGTGCAAAGAAATAAGAAATAATTTTTATACGTTCATCCCTGAGCTCTAACTTCCAATTAGAAAAATGCTGCACTGTCTCTCCTGATGCGCAAAAAAAAAAAAAAAATCCATGTTTCCGCAGAGATATTCGAATTCGGAAAACTTAGGAAGTTTGGAAAGGAATAGCGTTTAAATGCGGAAAAAACTTTTTACCCGCAATTAACGCTGTTCTTTCCCAAATTTCCTCCGTTTCTTGAATTGAAATATCTCTGTGAATGTTACCTTCAGAAACATGGGTTTTTTTTGTTGTTGGCAGCATAACGAGAGACAGTGTAGCATTTTTCTTATTGGAAGTTAGAGCACAGGGGACCGTATAAAAATCAGATTTTTGTTTCGCTACACACTGTAGCTTTTTCACTTTCACAATTGATACAGGGTTGCTTTTTAACGCCTGTTGAGCATTTTTTAAATTGGAATCGTATCTCTACGACGAACGGTTGATGAGATAAAGGCCGTGCTAGCACTTACAGGACACCCTGTATAATGATATGTTAATTAGGGCATAAATTTTTCTTAATTTGAAAATTCAATTCTTTTGTGGGACAATTTTGTCTTCAGAATTTCGGCATTGAGAAAAAATATTTTGACTCGCTATCACTGTATTAGGAAGGAGTGGGGGGTGGTCTTCATCCTTTCAGACATTGCGGACCAAATGGTTTTTTTTTGTTACTTCATAGTAACAACCTTAATTCGTCCATAGTAAAAATCGTCATTCATAAATTTTTATACAATAGATATGTATAAAACATATGTGAAACAACAGATATGGATCCCTTTTTTTTCAAACTTAATTTAGCCTGAACAGATTTTCGATTACACTTGCCTGAATGAACTATATTGTCAATTGTAATCGAGAACGAAGAATTTATAGCTAATTTCTAGATTTTTTATCCTAATTCACTTTTATTTGTGAATTGTACGAGTGAAGCTTCCGAAGCTCTTTAACCTCGCAAAAAAGTGATAAATCTTCATTTTAAGAGTCAAAGATCGTATTTGTAAATGTAACGTACATGCAATAAAATGCTACTTCCTAAAACGTTTACGAGTTTTCAATAGTCTTTCCGCATGTTAGGCACCAGTTATTGCCATTTAACATTTTATAATATAATATTTGTGGATGTGATGGGAGTATACACTAATAATATAATTGTATTATTAGTCTAGTGATGGGAGTGCCTCGCGCTGTTATCTTTCCATTAACGATCGGTGAATTGAGTTCGTTCAATAAATCACTTGTCGTTCATTTATGGCTGATGAAAACGTATTCGAATTATTCGAACGTGCCGCGGAATTAGAATTAGCCCTTTTCTAGGCGTTCCTTCAAGGAAGTTATAAAGTACAGTCGGCCTCGCTTAATCGGATATCAATGATACCAGCACAAAATATCCAATTAAGCGAGGTATTCGTTTATGCGGGGAACCATTCAATTCACATTTTATTACGTTAGTACGGCTTGTATATGTGAAAACTGAGAGAGATAAAGGATGAATATTAATCTTCTCTCGAATGAATCGGACATCAAAAAATGAAAAGAAAATTATATTTAATTACAATGTCCATAATACCCAAGATTTTACTTTTCATTAGGAAAGTTAGCGACTTCTATTGGCTCAGCGGAGAACAAAAATAAAATATTTAAATGTACGTATTCAAGACAACTTGAATACTTGGAGGCGAGTAGGCTACCTACTCTCAAATGCATTTATCTTGACTTGGTAACATATTTTCTATTAATTCTAAATGTTTCATTCATAAAAACATTATTTATACAGTGGTTAGTGCCTTTTTAACAATTCACGTGTGAAGCGTAATATTCGATTAAGCAGATAAAAGTTGTTGAAATTATCATATCAAGCGGGGAACTTGAACATTGTCCCTATGTAGAATTTTTGGTGTCGGAGGATCTTCTTTTTTAAGCGGGATATCCGTTTATCCGTCATACGATTAAGTAGGATCAACTTTACCAGATGAATCCCAGAAGATGATGAGACTGATGTTAATGTCACTGTACTGTATGGAAGTCAAATTTCTTGAAGATAGAAGAGATCATGAAACTATAGTTGATGAGACTGATGTTAATGTCACTGAGTTATTCAATTTTATGAATTCTATTGACCCACATATTGAATTCACCTATGAAATGGAAAAAAATAATATGCTGCCTTTTCTCGACGTGCTCATTAAAAAGACAGACATTGAATTTCATACATCTGTGTACCGTAAGCCATTCGATATCTCCATGCCACCTCATGCAAAATCCTTTCATCCTCCCAATCAGAAACTTTCGGCATTTTCTTCTTTTGTTCATCGAGCACTAAAACTTTGCAGTGATTCAGCCTCCCTCCAGAATGAACTCAATATCCTTCGTGACATCGCTTCTAATCGGGGTTTTTCACCTTTTATCATCGACAAGGTCCTCAGAAAAATGACCCAGACATGCACCACGAACCTGCTCCCAGCTGACTCAAAACAGTTTTCTAATACCGTTGTTCTTCCATTCGTTTCTTCAAGTTTCATGATCTCTTCTATCTTCAAGAAATTTGACTTCCATACAGTATTCCAGCCAACAAATATACTCACCTTTTCCCATCTGAAAGATCCTATCTCACCCTCCAAAGAATCTGGTATCTACTTCATCCCATGCAAGAATTGTGAAAATGGATATATTGGCCAAACTAGAAGAAATCTAAATATTCGAGTTCTCGAACACCGAAAGCATGTTGAGAAGGGACGGACGGATAATTCGGCTATTGCCCAACACTGTTGGCAACATTCACATTATTTTGATTTTGACAAAGCATTTGTTTTTAAAAAAGCAACACACAATTCGGAATTGAATTTTCTCGAGGGATACTTCATCAGAACATGCCAGAATTTCCTCGTTAATGATGGAAGAAACACACCACCTATTTCGTCAGCTTGGACAGGCTTTATTAACCTCAGTCGTGAAAAAACTTTCAACACTTTACAACAGATGGCTCCCCAATTCGCATCCAAAGACCACTCGGACGCAGCAAATACAAAGGCGAACTCTTCGGACGACCAGACGTAAACATCACTCTTCATTCGTGTGAGTTCTGACCACGAGGTCCTGATGACGGCTCTCCATTGAAGAGCCGAAACGCGTCGACCATTCGACCAATTGAATTTGTCTTAAAAACGTGGCAATTTTTGTATAAATTTGTTCTCTTGCCAATCATGCACCAGGAAAAACAATTTCAAAGTATTAGTTTAAAGAATTTTAAATGGCTACTTTGTAATGCTTCAAAACATTGTGCAGTGGATATAAGCTTGTGTATTTCACTTAATTGGCAGCAGAAAAAAAATAGAATCTATCAAATGCAAATTCACATGCAAAAGATTAAGATTTAAAATAATAATCCCAAAACTCGGAATATGATTGTGGATTTAGCCAAATTATAATCGGATTTCTCAAAAAAAAAAAAAAAAAAAATTCTAAGCACCATCTTTCATGAGTTCCAAACTGTTTTTCGTCAAGATTCGTGGTTGTTTTCAGAGGAAGCAAACACTAATTTGTATCCGTGGGTAAAATCAAAACAAGTTCTTATTGTTTTGGTTATAGAAACGACGCCGACCAATGGATTGCCTTGGATTCTCATTTTGCCACATGTGGGAAATGTTAAGCTAAGCGATAACGTCGGATTTTGTAAATACGAACTGATTATATCCGGAAGTATTTATTTGGCGTATCTTTCATGTATACGGATGCTCAAAAAGTGTATACAAATAATCTTGTTGCGGTGTTTGTGTGTTTTTCCCTCCCTAACATAAAAATCAGACGTCTAAAATTTAATCAGTAGCGGAAGTTTGAATTCGAAGCGAAGCCTTAAGTTTCTCCATTTGGAATTTGTTTTGGTTCAATTAATTCGGAATGAATCGTGTGATCAGAGAAGAGGCCTTGAAGAGTTTCACTTTCGGTGATTTTTTTTCCGAAACAGTACATTTTCTTATACTTATTTTTGCCGGTTGAACTCAAATTCTGCTATTGTGTTCAAGCTTTATTCGGCTCGAAAAGGAATCGACATTCATGAATTAGTTACATTTGTTATTCCAGAATTTTCATGTAAGAATATAATATTTCTCTAAATTTTTCCGTATATTGCAGGTTTTAATTAAGATCACACAAGATCGACACATTCCCCAGTTTAAGTTGAGAGAAATGTGACCCTCAAGTTATCTGATGCGGCCCGCTATAGAGTCCCATCCGGCCCGCAAAGGATGCTCCGCTAGAAAAGTATCAAGACACGAAACACGACAAATACCTAGACTGACCGTATTTACTTATTATCACTAATTTTTTTTTTCAAATGCAAGTAAAGTTACCAATTACGTCGTTAATAAAACTAACAAAGGCAAATTGTCAGTTATCCGCAGAAAATTTATTACAGCAGATAATTTTGGTGACAAAGCTGGGCTTGAACAGATCTCGGCAAGTAGTGAAGTCCGGTGGCAGAGTTCTAGCGCTCAGTTAAGTTTCCAAATATCTCTAAAATTGCCGAAAAATCACCAATGGCTTGCAATGATGGCTGCTGAAAGTCGTAATGGGCATATTCCAAAAACTGCATATGACAATTAGATCGTAATAAAACAATATAATTAAAAATTATCATAATAAACGATATGATTTATAATTATCATATCGATATATCATAATGACAACAAGGGAAAAATAGGCATTTTTTGTTTTAAAAAAAAATCAGGATTGCCAAAATTGTGGAATGTCCAAAAATACAGATCAAATGGCCACCCCATATAGTATGCAAGTTTTTGAGCGGCAGGAATACCACATATCTGGCCCTCGGACCGAAAAGATTGTGCACCTCTAGCTTAAATTATCTGTAGCGGTGTTTCAGACGACATAAGTGACCCGAGACAAATTCAGAGACCACTTAGGTGGCTTGCGGGACATTTACCTATCACTTAAGTGATTTACAGATCACTTGAGTGAACCGTGGCACGGTTCCACATCACTTAAAGTGGTTCAAGTTTCAGTGGTTCAGTTCGTGGCAAAGTTTCAGATTATTTAAGTGGCCCACGGTACATTAGCAGATCACTAAGTAACCCGTGACATAATTTTACAGATAACTCAGGTAACCTACAGCGTTGTTCCAGATCAATTGAGTGGCCAGTGACACACGTTTCCGAATCAGTGAAATGACCCTCGCTCTTCGAAAGGTTGAATACCCTTGATGAAGATTCTCCCGGCAATGTAGATTCGCTCAATGGGCGTCTTCGAGTAGAGAGCATATTCCGAATGTAACAACGCAACATTCCGAAGCTTCCGATTGAAATTAAAATTCTGCGAAATAAAAACGTTATTTAAAAAGAATTAAATAGGTGCTCAGTAGAAATCATTCAGAAAAAAAAATTGAGAACCCGATTTTCAAATGCGTCCAACAAATTGATCTTTTCCGTTCGTGCTTCTCATATAAACATTCGATTTTTCTCATTTTCGTCCGAGACCTCATTTTTTTGTTGTTTTCTTCCCGCGGTACATTTTATTTTTAAAGTAATAATCTGACTTTTCGTCGTCTCGACACCTAGTTTGAACATAACCAATGGGTTTTCGCCTTGTTTTTTTTTTCTCCCTATAGGCTGACTAACCCTTTCTTTGTGTGGACAACCATATCGAAGTCCGTACTCCGTGACTAGATTGAATATATAGTGCGTTTATTTATTATTATTCTTTTTATGCATTTTGATCAGGTGTGGTCCAGCAGAAACTTGTTCATTGCGCATGAGGAAAAGAGCAGTATTTTATCCCACATGTCAGGCGTTGTAAATTCCTACCATCGTTTCAGAATATGTGTTAAAAAAAAAAATATGGAAAGAAACATAGGGCCGCTTTCATGGTGTGGTCGGACCGTTTATTTACGCCATCCATTCCAATCGTTTAATATATTTCTTTTATTCCACCTGTTTATGTAATAATGGCTCGACCCTGTTTTATCTCCCGTAACACTTTGTTACATTTTTAATGCTGCGAACACTTTTCCTTGTCTGTCAAAAACTTCGAATTTCTTTCAATGTTCTGTGTTCTTGGATTTGGACGGGAAAGTAAGGGAGAGAGAATGTGTGTGTGTGTGCGCGTGTAGGGAATGAGAGCACATGGAAAAAGAGACAATGTGTTACTCTTGTGTTGTCTTCTTGGTCGTTTGGCCTGAATTGTGTTTTGAATGCTTTGATTGTCGTCAAAGAGACAGTTTTATTGAGTTCCTTTGAATTCGACAATTTTTACTTGTTAATTAGAATTTAAATCTTTGATTGAATTATTTACCAAGTATAAGATGTACTATTTTTTTTTCTCGTTATTGCTTTTGTATCTGTTTCCACGAATATAGTACGTACTGAGTTTTCCCTAAAATAAGACCTAACCAAAAAATAAGCACTAACATGATTTTTCAGGATGCTCCTAATATAAGCCATACACCGAAAATAAGTCCTAGTTAAAATCGTCAGCCCCACAGACGAAAACATTCTTAGCCCGTTGCTTCATTCCACGAATGCATCGAATTATAAGATAATAATGTTAATATATATAAATTTTATTACTTGGTTACCATTTGTAAATTAAATTTTTACTTAAAATAAATGGCAATATTCGTCAAATAATCGTAAATACTCAAATGACTTAGACGAGAGGTGAATGCCTCTAGAGAAATCCTCTGTGGTTCCGTGTATATTCGAATATACTTGGCAAATGTGTGACCAAAAAATCCTGTTGTACCAATTTATTCTCTCCACATTTTTGGTGTTTTAGAAAGTACATCTTTCTGTAGCATTTCGGTACAAAAATACGGATACATAAGTGTTATGATTTTAAGTGCGATTGAATTGCTAAATGTATTATTTCAATTAGAAGTATGCGAATAGCACCAATTTACATCCGTTTTTGTAAAAAAAATACGATACGATTTTATTTCAAGTAAACTATAGGGGGTTAAGGATTCGCACAAGAATAACTACCTCGAGATATTTAGGCTTATTAAACAACCTATTGAAAGCAGGGCCGTCTTAACGTATGGGCTACCCAAGGATCAAATCAATGACAGCTTCATTGCCAATCAGCTAAGAGATGGCCCATAGAAAAGAAATGCTCATTTTAGGATATACCTCTTGCTGTATATGAGAGATCAAGGCCAATGGTTCTCGGTAAGAGTCGTAAGAAATTTAAGTCGAAATTCTTATGTACAGTATTTACAGATAATTAATGTAGATTTTTTGTACAGTATGAAAATAGGACACGTCTCAGAAATAAGCCCTAACGCAATTATTGGGGCAAAAGTTAATATAAGGCCTGGTCTTATTTTCGAGGAACACGATAGCTATATAACCATAATGTAGTTGATTACGTTAGTGTACACTGCATCCCAAAGGTTGTGTGTTGCATCTAATGTTGGCATGAGATCAGTCAGGCAGCTGCGAGATATTTTGTGGATAAAAAGGGAGATAGAGTATTCCAAAAGATTTCAAAAATTAATACAAAATCAATCAGTTCATGATTCAAGGTTGGTTTGCAGTAAAATGCTTGTCATAATCGAAGACCGTTTTTAGGCGATAAACACTAATGTAGAATTTCACGCAAGCATGTGAAAAATGGAAGCTGCAATTTAACACAGAAAAGTTGCAGTACATATCATATTTCACACATAGTTCGAAAAATAGCTCGGAGATAGCACAATAACAAGTATTACACAGAAAGAAGCTTCACAACACGTACACGCACATTCAAACATGTACTAATTCGTTAGAAGTTCCGCAGAGGAATATTAATGAGGTGCATGTGTGGTTTTGCAGTAGTACATATTAGAGTTTAAAAACATTTTTTTAATCGCCTCTACAAAATTTTAAATGTCTGTGCACTCTTCGTAACTGGATTTCATCTGAATATTTAATTTCTATCTGAATATTTAATAATATTTACTTATAGGAATCACATCTTTAGGTGTTCAATGTTAACTTAATACAAATTAGTTCAGCGCCATCATTTGTCGAAGGTTACCCCTAAATATATAAGTGTGTACTTCTGACGAATTATGCTGCTTTTATCAGAAATGAAATAATTCGCATTCCATTCACTTTCCTGTTCCGATATTTTTGTACTCCAAAATAGAAATGCTAAAGTAATATTGCTTTGCGTATAAAACTTGCTTGAAATAGAGAAGCGTTGCGATAGGGTTTCCCCCGCCGCCTTTCAAATAAAAACAGAACTATTCGTTATAATTCTTGAAGTAAAATTGATTTTGGCTTTAAACCGGTGTACAGCATGAAAATAGGCAGTATCATACCAATATATGTTGTTTATTTTTCACTAGCGAAAATACCCGGCGTTTCCCGGATTTTCTTCAATTACTGGGAGGATTGAAAAAGTGAGAAACCATTATATAGGAATGAACTGATATACATAATACTGGTATCATTAAAGAAGTGACGAACCATTGTAATAGCATATGCATGTGTGAAACGCATTGTTGGGGAACCACGGTAACCGAAGTAAACATTCCGAAAGTGATTGTTGAGGCCCAGAAATTATTGTTGCCCGACGGCTTTTTGCCCATTTCGGGCATTTTCCCAGCTATGATGAACTTTTGAAGTAGCCTATCGTTCAAGACGGGTTCCGTTTGGTATGTATGGAAAATTAGTGTGGTGACGATCTATCTAAAATTATAGGGAACATCCACACATACTTTCACGTTTATATATAAGATTTCTATGCTTAATACCGGTTAAGTCTTTGTGTCATAATACTGATTAATATGTTCGTTAGTTTGCCACAAAATCATTTCAACAGCCCGGAAACATAATAACCAGAACTATTGCGAATAAAATTAATTAATATCAGTATGCAGCATAAAAATAAGCAATACATGTGGTATCAAACCACATAATTGTTTATTTCCATGTTGCACACCGGTTTAAAATCAACCACCAACTTCACTTCAAGATTTACACAGATAATTTCATTTTTATTTGATAGGTGGCAGCAGAAGTCACATCTTAACGTTATTTCTCCCGTATGTAATAGTAAATTATAAACATATGAAATATATTATGTAGGCTCACTGACTCATAAGTCAAAAGCAGTTTGTTACCTATTTTGAGATTGCAACTGTTCCCTTATTATGTTGTTTTTGTGCTCTTAATAGATAGTTATTACTATTTAGAGCCTAGTGTTCTTCAAACGATGAGCTTTTATCTGTGTTTTTAATGCTGCGGTGAACACACGGGCCATTGCGTTTGAACGAGCAACCTGCGCAGGTGCATTCGAAGTGCTTATAAGGGCTGGATAAATATTTAAAAAATAATTATTTTAAAATATTCGTGTTGTGTTAGCTGAAATCAATTTCACACGAACTTTTATCTGTGAGAATAGGAAGTTTTATTTTTTTTATTTGAAGGCTGTTTCAAAACCTGCCTGATGTCTATAGTGGGATACCGTGTATATTAGACAGTTATACAGGGAATTTTCCTTCAATTTTTATTTTTATTAGCTTATAAATATATTTTTCCCCATTTGTGCCGGTGCAAGTAGGATGTTCCTATGCAAAACTCTTTTAAGTCTATTTTAATTATGAAATCAGTATGAACACGAATTTCCAATATTCCGATTTCCAATACGCTGTATTCATGCTTGAAGAAATTTATATCATTTTTACAAAATGTTTCTTGACCAAATAGATCACCACTTATATATAATTAATACCCTTGGAGCATCAAAAGTAATAGGGAAAAATCGTATTTTATTACATGAGTTACAAGCTTTGTGTTGCTCTGGGAGATGTTTCAAATTGCTATTGAGGAGGAAAAAAAATGTTTTTTTTTTTACTGGTTATATGTGGTGTATATTGACTCAAGTGCTGTCTGACGCCAAGGAAAGATGCGGAAAGTTCCCTCCACTGGTGTTTTCGTTACTATTTCCGTTCTTGATGTATACATACTTAATGTGTTTCCCTGTTCCAAACAGAAAAATAAGCAACAGCACTCATCTTTTCCGATATTGGATGTTTCAAACTGCTTCTTAATACGAAAGATTGGGAAGTTATCACGATTAAGTCGTTTGAACAGAGGCGCTATTGTTGCTGAATTCCAGTGTTGCCATTGCAGTAATAGAGTTCTTCCCAAATGTGTTCAAAATTTTCTGCATTTAAAACGTAAATATATTGAAAATATTTATGTGAGTATGCATTAAATAGAACTTACCAAGTTTTCTTTCCGTTGGTGGTTAGCATTGAAAATGATAAATGATTCGATTAAAATCGAAAATGATATAAACGTGATCAAAATGAATATCTAATAAATCAAACAACTCATGGTACCTCGAATGAGTAAAACTTCACGCATGCATGAAATAAAAAGAAAAAATTCCATAAAACTATACAACGGTTGTTACAATCGCTAGATCTAAATATAGAAATAATATTTTACAGTCTTCATGCCAGAAAATGATAATATAATAATAATAATCTTGCATCTCCGTCTCTTTCCTAAAGTTTATGAAAAAAAAAAAAAATAAACATAATGATACTTATAGTTGTGTGTTTTCTTCCATTCATCTTAATCATTCCACTTTTCATGTTCCGCCTGGTATTTACAATAAATTATCACGGGCTTTTATACAATAATAACTATAATAATAATGCTAACACTGAATATTCATAAGTATGACGAGCTGATTTCTCGTTGGAAAGTCCCGTCTTTATTCTAATCCATACCCTAGTTTAGATCGGGGAAAAGGAAATTTCGTGCACTCAAATTTTTTAAGGGCGAGGGACTTTGGTAATGGTGGGAAAAATAGCCGCAATGACCACTAGAAGACGATCATGAAAATTACCCTTTTCTACATCTTTTTATCAGGGTTTAATATCTTTCCTCCTTTTCATCGTTGGTACTCAAAAGACATTCCGATTTATTTTAAAACGTGTGGTTCGTTTTCCATCGCGCGTTCCCTCTCTTATGTATATAAAGGGGCATTTAGCATAATGTGAGGTCACGCGGGTTTCGGTTTCATAATAATAATAACGCGCAGGACAACAACTAGGTCGTACCGATTTGATTTTTCTTCTGTCTTCTCTGCGTACTCTTTTATGAACTCTCATTGTTCTATTCTTACATTAATGCACGTTATAAGCATATAAATCATCACACCATATGCATGATATTATTATATATTCTCCTAAATGGGAGAGAGAAAGAGATACGCATCTATCTCTCTTTTGCTGTCGGCTGTGTGCTGTGGTAATATCCATGTTCTTCTTTTAAGTGTGTGTGTATAATTTGACCACTTTTCAACCCTATTATGATTAACGTTTTCACTTCAGCGGCGTTGAAGAATCTTGATCTTGTTTTCATGGAACTAGATTCGGTAATGTTAGGGAGAATTTCAGGGGTGTTTAAAGTCTGTGAAATGATGTTTCAACGTAAATTGTAATACCTACGTGGAATGGAATATCTATATAATCAGTTCAAGAGAACTGCATAGCGGGTTGTTTAGAAGAGTTAAAGTTTTGTATGGAATGGTTTTCATTTGAACATCTTGAGTTACGGACAATGCGCTCTTTTTAGCTCGGACTATTAACTTGGTGAAAGGGCGCTCATGTGTGGGAATATTTTAGTTTTATGTAACTGAAATTGTCATAAAAATTAATTATACTGTTTATGTTGACTTTTATATGTTATGACGAGTTTTTCGTTTTACAGAGCGACCTGTGAATGAATTTTGAACCTTTTTTTTTTTTAAATTTATAATAGAAAGAAAGAAACTCTCTAGGCCATAAGTATTTTAGTGCAAACCACACTTTTTATGTCAGTTGGGTGATTATTTTTAAAATCAACTTTTAAATTGTGCCTAGAACTTCTTGTCCTTACCTGTACTTCCCGAAGCGTTAAAGAATACTCAATGGTTGTGACCAGTTGTTCGTTCCCGAGAAATCTTGATCAGTTCAAAATTACACCAACCGGTTAAAGTTGTGTTCAAGAATTCATTAATTATACTGGTCTGAGTATCGGCATATGTCATGTGGGTGGTCTTCTAATACTAGCCATGAATAGTGCTCGCGACTTGAGAAGGTTGATGATCCCTCTGATTTTGGGGTTGATAATAGCAATACATCAATAAAATGGGATGATCACTTATGGTTGAGTAGAGAGTACCTATGAATGGATGTGGAGTATTGGAAAAAAGCCATATTGATTGCCGAAGTTTTGGTTTCTTATCGATGGATTTCCCACCATCCACCGTATCACTTTCACTATGAGTCGACAAACATCGCTTGATTGTCATAAGTCGGTATTGGGCCAGTCTTCTAAAATTATTTTGGTCCTACTGTGTCCCTTATCATACACATAGAAAAATGTCGCAAGTTCATAAATCCTTAAAGAATCGATCCTTCTCAAGCAATTATATCATCATCCTCAACCATTTTCAATCCACTGCTAGATGAAGATCTCCTAATTTTTCCCATTTTTCTCTGTCTGATGTTTTGCCATCCAGTTGATTCCAGCCATCTTTCGGATATCATTGCTCCATCGTGTCTTGGGTTCTTGGACGTTTAACACCACTGGAATACAAATTTAGAACATTTGTGGTTCATCTGTTGCCTTGATATCTTGCAATATGTCCTGCCCATTTCTATTTCAAACGCTTTTCTTTCCATGATATCGTACTTACCTTAGTTGTCTTCTTATCCAAGTGATTCGTCTTTTGTCGCTCCTTGTGAGGCCTGGCATACATAATCCCATGCTCCTTTGTGCTGTTGTAGTCTTCGTATCGCTTTGCTTGTTTCAGCTGTATAAGTTATTGCTGGTAGCCCACACTGGTTGATTTTTTTTTCAGGCATACACAGAAAATAATCACGCAGTTTTTGCTGGAAGTGCTGTACATCCTGATTCTTCTGTTCATTTCATCAACGACGCTGTTATCTTTGGTAATTTCTCTCCCCCTACCCCCGGTATACATAACTTTGTACTTCTTGCATCTGTTCGTTGTTGAGCAAAATCCTTCTCGAAACAAGCATGCTCAATATAACTTTAGTCTTATGCATATTCATTTTCAAACCCACCTGAGTACTTGCCATCACTAGTTCACGTATCCCTACTACTAGTTCATTTGGATTACTGTTGATAATAACAATGTCATCGGCAAAATGTGAATGGGTGAGAAATCATAGGATCCCTTATGTTGTACGTATAGCCAACCTTCTCGTTAATACCAGCTCTCCCCAGAGAGTGATATACAGTCGAACCCCGATTTAATGAACCCAAAACGGACAATTTTATTCGTTAAATTGAGGAAATCGTTAAATCGGGGTCAAATATATAAGGAACATGTACATGCTCTAAATGGAAAATTTCGTCTCTTACATTGGGATTACTGTTAGTACTTATTTCTGAAAATTAAAAAAAAAAAAAACACACACACACTCACACTAAACTCGAGAACAAAGTCAGAATGCGCGGAAAAATTGCTTGATGGAAGTTTGGAACGTCCAACATTTTTATCAAATTCTATATCGAAATCGCCATTTTTTCCCTAATCAAAAAGCCCTTCCTCTTCAGCTGAAACGCAATTCCTTGCTTGTTAAGACTGAAACCTTTCCACGCACATTGTAAATGATTTTATTCCTTTTTGTGTAAAAGACGTAATAGATTTCTACTGCTCTTTTTGGTCTTCTCTAAAGAAGAACTGAAGGTCATATCCTGGGAAGTGGCTTTAGGTCACGAGAAATAAGAAAAAAAATTGAGGAGATAGTTCGAAAAATACGTTATATCAAGGTTTTGTATTCTTTAAATAAGGATTTGACATTTATTTTCGTCAGAATTTCAGAGAAAAAAATTTAATCGAAGAATTTTTTGAATCAAAGTTCGTTATATCGGGGCCCAACTGTAACTCGCTACGAGAGATATTGATGTAGACGCATATGGATTGGCATGTACTAGGCTCTCTGGAATCTATGAACGGTTCAGTGAACATAAAATGTTATCTGGGCATTGTAGCAAGTCGTATGTCAAATGCACTGACGTTGCATCCACAGCGGATTTCTCACGAACGTCGATGCTGTTATCGATTGAGCATTAACTATTCCATAGACACCAAGGACTCCACCACCCTTTTCGACCGCCGCTGGTCCCAAATCGAATAGAGCGTGCAATTTTGGAGGGAAGATAGGAAGCAGTGTTCTGTATATGCTAGCGTTCAATCAATGTTTAATTAAGATTACTCGATGTTCTTGGTAGTGTATTTATCAGCTATATCTCATAATATTGGTATAATTTATGGCTCGTACGTTTATTATTCGTACGAATAAAGCTGAAGATGGTTAACTGTGTCAAGGTGTAACTTTATATGTGTTTGTTTTGAATGAAAAAAGAAAAGAGTGGTATGTATTTTTTTTAATCACATCGTATCGACGCAGTCGAAACAATAAACCTAATATGACTCCGAATAATAATTAATTTAACTCCATTATGAGAATAAGTCACCATGTTTTACTTAGCTTTCTCGAATAATCATAGGTGGGAATAAAAGTTGAGTATTCCTGAATATTCCGCGCGGTGGTTATGATGCAAGCAACCCTCTTCTCTCTGAACTGGCTGCTTATAAGACATACAGTAGTTGTTTCGATGTAGTTACATGGTAGCCCATGAATTCCCAAATAGTTAAAAAATTCATAGAAATTGAAGGAATTTGTGTATTCAAATGCGGTTGACGAAAAAATGTCTCGCCAACACAGGTTTTTTTTTTGTTTTTTGGTGCAGATAATTTTTTGTTAGTTCGAACTTCTGTCGGTAGAGGACGCTAGAAGAAAGCAAATAAGGAGTGGTTAAACCCTAAACTTTCTTCAATCTCTCCTGTTTCTGAAACGTTCGTAAAACTTCAGCCGGTTCTTCGTGGCTGAGGCAAAACAATTTCACCAGTAGTGTGCTTTTTCCACCGATGCCAACATCACATTAAAATCTTTATGCAAGCGCCTGTAGCAAGAAAAATTCAGAAATGAGCTGTTAATAGTACGCTCTACATTTTATAGGACTCTGATTTGCATATTTCTAGTGACTCGCTTCCATACAGCGCCGTCTACCGACAAAAATGTTTACTTTTTTGCATCCAAATAATAACCCCCTTACGCGAGGATAGCTTTTTCGCCAACCACATTCAAATGTACCAGTTCCTTCGAATTTTATGGATTTTTAAACTATTGATGAATTTATGGAACACCCTGTGCGTCAAATCATGTCTGTCGATATAATTGATGCGTATCTTGATCATCTAACAAGGAAGCTAATGAGATAAAAGCCCACAATTAATTTCTGATAAGATAATTCGTATGTTTTCCGATAGGTAAGAATGCGGTATTTGTTCTACATCCACATCTAATTTGAACAATTTTCAAAAGTGACTGCTTTTCGCGTTCTAATTAGCAAATTACACTGATATATACATCATAATTATACCCTGTTGCTGTGACTTGAAGATTGACTGCACTTCGATCTTCCTTCAGGTATAAATATCGACCACACCTACATTCTCACGGTGTATATATGTTAAAAGCAAAGAAAGAACTGGGGTGTTGTAATTTTTCTTTTCTTCTAAATCTAGACCTCATTCATTCATCAAATCGCACTTCCTCCTTGTTTTCCACGAAATCTGGTATCAAACAGCCACCGAACCACCGACTGTAGCATGACACACGACCATTTCACACCCACAACCGCATAAGAAAAAAAAATATGAAAAGGCCGGAAAAAATTCGAAAGAAATCACGACCCAGTCGCAATTTCCATACGCTTGTTTCAGCTTCAAAATATGCGGCCCGGCTGAACAATTGTCGAGGGTGTGTAGGCCACGAAACCGTTTGTTTACCATATATATGTATATATAATATTCATCGAATCACGTGACTTGGAAAGGGCGAGGAAGGTTAACGGGAACGATAAGTGTAAAATAAAGGATCAACAGGTGAAAAATGATGCCTCAGAAAAAAGAAAAAAAGACGGGAGAGAGAGAAAAATGCATTTTGGAGTTTTTCTTTTAGAGGAGCCGGTGCCTTTGATGACGGTAATGCTAAGTTTCTATGGGCCTACACACAAGGTCAAGTAATACACGACTGGTATATAACTTATATTCATTCCGACGGGGAATAACACCGAGAAAAAAAATGTATCATAGGTCACCCGAAAATTGCAAGATTACATCACAGAAACACAAATGAATGGACCGAGAAGATGCGCGAAGTAATTCGGAGAGGTAAAATAAGTGTGCACTTATTCACGAGCCGGAATCTATGATAACGTAGAACCCGGTCGGCTCCGGTTAATGGATTGCACATAAACATCACCCCAATTCAATGAGTGAAATTCTTCGACTACAATTCGTTTTCCTGGATTTTCAGTATTCTTGTTATATCGAATATTATACTTCATACATAACTCTTATAATGTATATCAACCACTAATGTAAATAACGTTTTTATTAAATGAAACATTTAAAATTAATAGAAAATATAGTATACTAAGTTGAAATTAAGAAAAAAAATGCATTCGATAGTAGGTGCTGGCCTCAAAGTATTCAAGTCATTTTCAATACGCACATTTTATTATTTAAATTTTGTTTCTTTTTAAGCCAATAGAGCGCGCTAACTTTTTTTTATTAAAAATAAAAATATTTATAGTGATCACTGTAATTATATGTACGAACTATACTAACGTTGTAAAATGTCAATTGAATTGTTCCCCGTTTAATCGGATATTGTGTGCTGGAATCGGAATTGATATCCGATCAAGCAGGAACGACTGTATGGGCAGGAAATTTATTATGAATATCTTTCTTTCCGCATAAGAATTCAGTTTTTTATGCTGCTTAAATTTTTGGATGCCAATTCCTTGAAATTTAATGATATTCAAACAATGTCTTTTTTAAAAATTGTAATAAAATGAGTATCTGGGTTGAGGAAAATAATAAAAAAAGTTCATCCCCTATACTACACAGGACAATGAACTCTTTCCATTGAAACTGTACCTACGTACTTCATTCTTCGAGGCAAGCTCACTCCGAGTTTAAGCTGTTCGTGTCGGAGTACTCGTACAGCTAGATTAGTGATGAGATTACGTACTGTGTTGCTGACATCGCAGTATTGACGTCGATCAACTTCCGAGATGAAGCTGTACATTTCGTACGTAAAACTAGAACACATACGAAGGTTTATCCAAATAGAAGGTACCTTAACTTAGAGAAAAGTGGGATGTAAGGAAATGAATACTGAATATTTGCGTTGTTTAATATGACGGCTAACACAAAAGTGCCTAGAACCAATATATTTTTTGTAAATAGCACTGCGAGTTTCACTCTTTTTAGGAGCAATCGAATAAAAAGTTCGTCTTATACAAGTATAACTTTTTTGTATTACTTCTTTTTTAAATTTTCTTTGAATTAATTCTGTTAGAATTTTACAAAGAAAATTGTTTTTGTAAAATTCACCACGAGCAAAGAAGAAAAAAACCAATGAAAATTTTCAAAAAGCTTTCTTGATTAGTATAATCTGCAGTACACTATGTATATATTTTTTGAAGCAGCTTCTGTGGAATGATTTCTGAGGGGATTCCCTAGCTTAATTTGAAATTATATAACCGAGAATAGATGTAAACATCTATGCATGTTGAGGTAACGTGAAAATTTGCCCTTCCTAAAATATTTTCTGGTGTAAATTTCCTCAGATTTGAAAATAGTTTTAGCTGATTCTGGCCACACAGCAGTGTTTCACAGTTCACATTGGCTCTCTTGATTCATTCAGTGAATAATTAATTCAGAGGGATCACCAGCATGCGCTAATTGAAGAAACATATTATACTTTATTATAATTTAATACGGAATCGGTAGATGTGTTTATTACGATTTTTTATCATGTTTCTCTAATTGGAACAATTTAACTTATTGATTTTCACATTCCTATTTTGTCTAGAATGTAATGAATGCCGGCTAATACGAGCAAATGCCAGACTTTTTTCACTGATCGTATTTACGGAGTTCCATTGTATTCATACGTAAACTTTTTCCCGACAGAAACATTTAAAGGGACACGAAAATTATTTGACCACAAGATCAACTTTTCAATTAGGAAAAAAAAACATGGCCCTGCATATTGCAGCCATATTTGTGCAGCACGCAATTGTCAGAGCTGAATCAATTACCGGATAAATGTTCTTTGAGTGAGAAACAAATAATGATAATCACTGGGGATAATTCGAGACTGGGTGAAGTGACATTAAATTTTTTTACTTGCATAAGTTTCTGTGAGCGAAGAACAATGAATTCTTACTCCAGTCTGGCACCATTTTCATAGGAAAAGTGTCGAAGCTCTCTTCATTGGATAACATTTGAATTAAAGGTAAGATAACCCTGGTGTATTTCGAAGTGACAATGAACTCAAACGTAGATTTAAGAGAAGAAAATGGATATAAGGAAAAGCAGGAAGATTGAAAATTAATGCAGATAGAGAAAGAAATAAAGATAAAGATCTAACACGGAAACTCGCACTATTTGTTTCGCTTACGATTGTACTTAACTCGCCGAGCTTTAAAGTCTAAGGTTATTACTATATCTCGTTTACGATGATGAAGCTCCGGGGCATCCATCTTTCTGATGTTTGTTTGATCTCCTCTATTTGGTACACATGGACTCGCCCATCTGCATGCCTAAAAATGAGTTTTTACGTATCAGATGCAACAAATCTTACTACGTTCTTTGAATAGGTTTATCTCTGGGAACTAACTACCTTGTGAAGCTGGAAAATGAACAGGCTTCAACACTGCGCGAAGCCATTCTTCAAATTTTTTCAGTTAATTAAAATTTAGAATTAATGAGAATTAACTTGTATTAATTTACATTTAATTTATGTCTACATTTTTTTGTATTGATATTTTTCAGAAATTGCATATTCTGCAATACTCGTATTATATGAATTTTTGAATTTGGATTTACCCCCCCCCCCCCACATATAAAATCGAGTCTAAGGAGCCCCGAAATTAGTAAAACGCCTCCGGGCTCCTCGTCTGGTAAAGACTCCCCTGGTCGTAATGAGTCGAAAAAAATTTAAAGCCTTTACCGCAAGCATACCATGGTTAAGATACCAACATTCGAACAGATGACGGAACAGAACTGATATTTATCATCTGATAACGAAGCGGGAAAGGATGAATAACTGCCTCATTTGAGAAACAGACCACCAGACGCTGAATTCGATTATTTGTAGTATCCTCAAATCGGAGTAAGAAGACTTCAATGCTATTAAAACATGAAACAAAATCTGGTTGAAGTATTGAAAAGATATATCATGCGTTTAACATGAATTTCTGCCATGTTAAAATGAAAAATACATAAAGAAGAATTCACCGAAAAAGAACCCAATTTATTTTATGTGATAAATTTGCATCTTTTTTTTCCCCCCGTTCATGATTCACATTGGGTGCGGTTACAATTTCTCTGCTACGAAAAAAAGGCCATGATCGAGCATTTCAACATTGTTACAGTAACAATAACTATCTTCACGAGTGTAGATTCCACGAAGAGATTACGCGGACATAAAGCTAAGAATTATTATTATTTTTTACTTTTCTCAATATCTACTGATTTATAGTGGTATGCAGATTCATGTGAATCGTACTTGACACTCCATATTTAACTCGGTTTAACCTTTTTCAGAATTGGTTTTTTTTTTCAAGTTGCGTATTGAAGTACCAACCTCATTTCAGTCTTGTTGAGAGCGAGAGAAACAGAGGATCACCCCTTCTAAATTGGCTGATAAGGATCACATTTATTTATAATCATTGATATGGTGGTATCAGCATTATTTATGTGTTCATTTTCTTTTTTTTTGAAACACACGAGGAGTGTATTACAAGATGATAGCAGAGAAAGATTCTGTCTTGTAGTATACAAGACAGAATCTTTTTCTGCTATCATTAGTCACAAAATGCTGAATCTTATAGGGTTAAATGTTGGGTTGCTATTAAACAATAACGGACCATAGAATATGGTTGTTAGACAAGCGAAACAGCTCGAAGAAATGGTGGAATAATTAAATTTTGAATTGCGGTGAGATAAGCGACACGCAGTCAAACTCGGCTGTAACGAGACCTCAGACATAACGTCAATAATTGCTGTTCCCGGATGATTCACATTGAGAATAATGTTAATGAGACATGTTTAAAACGTCGATGAAAGTGCAACGATTTCGGATATAATGACACTTTTTCCTTCTTTTTTTTTTTTTGAGGCGTTTTCTAGAATCACAGCTCATCATATAAAGAGAATGTTTGTTCTACCAAAACTCCACGATTAAAGAAAAAATTCTTGCATATTTTTGATACTTTTTAATTGTTTATTGATATAATTCGTTTACGGGACATTCTCGTGTTTTCCTTTAATTTTGCCTGAAATTTCTATAAAAAAATGTCCTGTTTTTTCAATGAAGCTTGTTTTCATTCACGATCTTAAGATCGCGAAGATCGTGACGATTTATATGTATGCAGATAAATTTCATCTCACATGCTTGTGTTAATTTTTCTTGTCATGAAATGCATTTTAATTCGCTGCAGATCCGTATTTTTCACCAAAGTTCAGTTATAAACAATATTTGACTATTTTTCCTACAATACACAAATTTAGCGAGAACGGTGATGTCCCGTATTTTTGCAACCACAATTTCCCGTATTTTTCATTGATAAGATGGTTAGCCGAATCACGATGAAATTCCTTTATGGACAGTATTTAATTCTGATTATATTTCCCATCAAGAAAGGTCTTGAAATCGTCAGCCTCGGTTGTAACGATGACTCTGTTATAACAAAATTTCGCAGAATCTTTGATGTCGTCATAACCGAGTTTGACGGAAAAAGAGGGAATCATAAAATCAAAAATGGTTTAAAAATTGAAGGAATTGGTGTATTTTAGTGCTGTTTGCGAAAAAGTTATTCTCAAGAACGGGGGTATTTTTTGGCACAGAGGAAAAAAAAATTAATTCAAATGTTTTCTCCATAGAGGACACGGGAAACCAGTCCGGTAGGGAACTAAATCTTCGATATCTCCTGTATCCGAAACGTTCGTAAGGCTTCAACCGCAGATTCATGGCTTAGCTGAAACCACTTCACCAATAGCGCTTTATCCAGAAATGCCAAAATCACAATGAGAAACCTTCATTGTTAGCGCTAGTTACAAGAAAATTCTCAAATACGCTGTTAATCGCACTTTTAAAGCATTATAAAGAACTCTGATTTTCAAATTTTCAGTGATTTGCATTTGTGCAGCGCTTTCTATCGACAAAATTTTAAGCTTTTTTTCTCCTTGTACAAAAACAAAAAAAACAACCTCCCCTTTTGTGAGAATAATAATCACAAACCACATCCAAACATACCAATTCCTTCAATTTATATGAATTTTTAAACTATTTACGAATTTATGGGACACCCTGTATGAGAAAAATTTTAAAGATTTCAACCAATATTATTCCTAAAAAATAAATTCGGCATATAATTCCATTGACTTCCTAAGACCCCTTTTTTCTAAGAAATTAATATACTTGTATAATGGTAATTACTATGTTTATAAATATCCGTATTTCATTTCGACTTATCAAATATCAAAAGCAATTCTGAGAAAATTATACATCAATTTAAGTTAGTGTTATCGATTCCATTCAAATTTCATACAAACACTGACATTTTAAAAACGTGAATCGATTGATTCGAAGTTAAGTTCCATTTTGTTTTTGTCTCCACTTATTTTTTATTTCTTCGTAGACTGCGTGTGATTTTGTAAGAATATTTATTAAACTAGAACATCGCTGAAGGAATTATAGTAATCTATCATTACACACGCTATACAAAAAGACCTATTCTCACAGATTAAAACAGGACGAGATCATTGGGGGGTGGGGGGAGGGGAGAAAGAGTCAAAACTAGTAATTTCGATGCTTTAAGGTGCTGGAGACGGTCTTTTGATGTTTTGAAGCTTGAATTTATTAGATTCCTTACAGATATTTATCAATAAGTATTTTTTATTTTTTCGGTACGAAAGAGCTGGTCACTTCCTGAAATACAGTCGGTCCCACTTATACGGATATCAGCGATTCCAGCGCACAATATCCAATTAAGCAGGGGAACAATTCAGTTCGCCGTTATACAACGTTAGTGTAGTTTGTATATTGAAAACTGATAAAGGATCACTATTAATGAAGCTTCTCGAATGAATCACACATCAAAAGTGAACTGCAAATTACATTTAATATTACAATAATCACAACACCCCAGATTTTTACTTTTCATTAAAAAAAAGGTAGCATCCTCTATTGGCTTAACAGAGAACAAAATTAAAATATTTAAACGTATGTATTATACAAATACAAATACAAATACCACGCCACAACAGGCAAATTGCCCAACGAGGTGGCTGACTTAAGAACATCATGGATCCCCGAGCCATTTTTTGGAGGCCCTACATACTACTGCTACACCACACATGCACCCCCCCCCCGCGAAACCCCCCAACGAATGCGGGAACGTGCGTGTACGTGTAGTGCAACCTGACGTAAAGTTTGTTTCTGTGTAATGCTTGTTATGTGTAGTGCTGTCATCTGCCCCCAGTTTTTCTAACTATGAGTGAAGTGTTATGATTGAACGATTTATCGTTGTAGGACTGTTGCTCTCTGTGGCGAGACTTTTTACGGGGAGATCGGCTCGCATTTGCGCCTTGAAGTTGGGAACCACAGAAAACCAACTTCAGCCGACCACCACTGTGGGGTTCGAACCCGGATCCTCGCATCACGAGTCCGGCACTATAACCACTCGACCACCACAGCGGCAGTTGAAGACAACTGAATACTTGGAGGCCAGTACCTACTCTCAAATGCATTTTTTTTTTTTATCTTAGTAACATATTTCCCATTAATTTCAAATGTTTCATTCAATAAAAACATTTTCTGTATTTGTAGTTGATGTATATTAACAGGCGACGTGTGAAGGGTAATATTCGATTAAGTCGTTGAAATTATCTCATTAAGCAGGGAACTTGAACATTGCCTCTATGGGAGAAGTTTTGGTGCTGCAGGATTTTATTCGTTAAGAGCGGGGTAACGTTTATTTGTTATCCGATTAAGTGGGGCCTACTTTACTAGATAGTTATAAGGTGTTTTAAACTGGCAGCCAAAGTTTTTCTTCATTAAAATATATATATATATATATCAGTTATGATTACATTTGTAAACGTCTCTTCCCCCCTCCAGGGAGTAGTCAATTTTGAATTTTAATTAAATAGAAAAGCTTTGTGTGTGTTGTAGAACAAATAACAGATTTGATCACTTCTGGGAACTTGTGCGTTAATGAACTTATGAAAACATTACGTTCCTACATTAACCACAATTTCGTAAACCGAAACTAATATAAAAAATAAAATACATTTTTCATCTGGTCACGCAAAATCACCTTGCGGGCCAGTTGTTGGCCACCCCTGATTTAGTAGAATTAACGTGTCTCGGGAGAAACCACCGATAAATAATATCTGATATTCTGTTAATATTGGAATAAATATTTACAATTCATGGGAAAGGAAGTTTTCTTCAAATGAATCTCTGGGTGTTTTTTTTTTTTTCAAGTTTGATTTGAAAAATAAACGGAATAATATGTTATAAAAGATGAAGTTCTTGTGTTTGTTCGGACTGGTCTAAATATTATTTTCTTACCACAGCGTGACAAAACATCCACCGCGTCGTTGTTGGATGCTATATTTAGACATACATTCGCTCAGTGAGGTCGTTGTTTACGGTTGTTCTCATGCCATTAAACCATCGTTTCGGTTGTTAAACTGGCCACATAATATCCTCTCTGTATCTCAAGTGTTCTAAGAAAAAAAAGAAATGGTGCGGGCTATTTCTGCGAGTCATAAATATCTTGTTGCTGTGTATAATACTCATTTGTTTTTATTCATTTCTATTATTATTATTAAGATACATATTTATTAGGACAACTTTCGTTTATGTACTGCTCACTCGTGAGTTGCGAAGAATAGCAATAATTACTGGCGAACCTTACTATGACGAAAATGAAGAAAAAAAAATTAAATGTTTACGGGTGCGCATATGTATTTTAATGTTTCTGGTATTCACTTATAGTATTTACGAGTTTGGCAGGTTTTGAAATTCATTGGAGTTTGAGAACACATTGAGGATCGCTTAATAAATAAGGAAGAGGAAGAATATTAAGAATATTAGCTGTGGCTTTAAGCTTCAGAAAAAAAATTAATTACTTTCATATTCTTCTCGCGGATGCCATTTCTGCATACTTCCGATTATGTATATGCAACGGACATTATTACTTATATTCAGTTGTGACCAGACGGTTTCGCGGTATTAAAGCTCAGTTCTCCAACTCGTTGATTCAAGAAAACATTTTTATGGATTTATATAAAGCGATGACCATGCTGGGACTGATACATGAAAACACACGAAGGTAATACCGCAGTATGCTATATGATATTTAAAATGACTGTATTAATCATAATCAGTGTTTTCCGACCTTTTTTTCGCCATGCCACAAATGAGCATCTTGTAAAATCCTGATGCCCTCAATTTTAAGAGATACACGTTTTTCAATCAATTTATGTGAATTGGAAACGCTTTTTGAAAATTAAAAACTGAAAATTCCCTTAGAGATATTCTTTAGGCTCCTCTCATACCTCAAATTGGTGCCTGTGTGTTTCCTACCCCAAAAGTGGGTCCTGCTTTTGCCCCTGCACCTTTTCCGTGAGACATATTTCTTATTATTCGAAAAGGGAACTCCTATCCACGAAAGAGAAAGCCCAAAATATTATTTACCTGGTCTAAAGAAAGAGTTTTCAACCTTGGAGGAGACAGTGTGGGCGAAAAAAAAAAAAAAACGTGAAGCCCAATGGCCAACTAGTCATATTGTATCTCGATTCACACCGTGGCGTCTTAACGGGATGCAGGGCTCCAAGTAGAATAGGGAGCCCCACATTATTTGAGAATTTTATTTATTCTGAGGTAATTTTTTCATTAAATAAGAACTTTCAATATAATTATAAAGTTATTTTCTTATTAAATACGAATTTTCATTAAATATGAATTGTCTCATCGCTACTTAAATACTGCTCCCTTAATAGATATGGATTTTCATCAGTTTTAAAATTATGTTTTCACTAGCTGTTACCCGCGGTTTCGCTCGCGTTGATTTTGGTAATGTGAAAATTGTTCGACTATGATTCCCTCCAATAACATTTGAATCCCTCATGATCCCCTTGGGTTGCATTTCCAGAAATCCCGTCTTGACGTCTCTATATTACTAAATATAATACTGAACGAATTTAATATTTATAGCTTCCAGTGCTTTAGGCTTAGCGATGATTGCCTCATCTTTACGTCATGAAATAAAACTCCAGCCATTTTAGCTCGGCGATGATGAATCAGTCAGTGAATCAATTAGTCAGTACATGTTATTTTATATATATAAAGATTGGATATGAATTTTTCATTAATTCGGAAATTATTTTTTATCAAACTTGAATTTTCATTAATTCTTAAGCTATTATAACTTACTTTATATACTTTGTACATATTATATATCAAATTCACTCTCATCCAATATTATTCAAATACGAATTTCCGTTGGTTGTGAAATTATTTTCCCACTGAATATGGATTTTCATTAATTCTGAGAAATTATTTCTTTCATCAAATATTATTTCTTTCATCAAATGTTATTTCTTTCATCAAATATTATTTCTGTCATTAAATATTATTTCTCAAATCCTGGTTGGTCCCATTAAAAATGAAAATACCCCCCCCCCCCAATCAGATATTGCATTGCTCCTCTGTGCAGCGTCATGGGAATCACGGGTGTGGATCAAAATTCATTATGTTCATGTACGAGTCTGTTTCTTCCGCAACTACAGAAGAGCTCCCTTAAATATATAAAGGGGAGTTTAAAAGGTAATTAAGTGTATTTTTTCAAAATATTTTCGTTTATTAATTATTAAAATACTCTACGTTTGGCTTATAAAACGAAATTTGCACCATTTGGATTACGATTTTAATTCTCAAAAGATCCCAGAAATTTGTGTATAAGGGAAACCACGAATAATAATTAATCAGCCAACACGGATGGAGTTGATAAAATTAGTTGATTAACTGACACGTAGACAGTAAAGACTTCGAAGTAAATTAATTTTCGCAAATCATTTAGAAAGCCCTGCATCCACGTTGAAGAAAGATAAACATGAAAATGCCAGAAAATCACCCGAAATCAAATAAAGTTAATTTAGTAGATGAAAGTGTTTAAACTGGGATTTGGTTCTTCTTTCGGCTTTTCACTAAAAAAAAGGGAGTTAATTGCTTAAATTTTCCCCCTGGTTTTCAGAAACTCGAGGATTTTCGGTCTTTTCTGAACTGATTACCCGGAAGTTATTATTCTCCTAGATGGCTGTCGGAAAAAAAAGAAATGAATAAATAAAATCTCGTAAACAACAATACACATTGCAGGTTAAGGGACTCCCGTTGAGTCATTAATGAGATCTTTTCACTGACACGATCGTCATCGTCGAATTTCACCGATTATAGGCGATTCTAAGATCGATAGTATTTGATTATTCGAAACAAAGATTTCTTTCCGGTTATTCAACTTCATTGAACAAATAGTTATAGTCTATATTTTGTTCTTTATCTCGGTTTTCACTTTCATGGGAAACAAACGTTTGATCACACAAATACCTCAATTTTTATATTTATACCTATCTCCATCTTATTTTCAAGTTTCTCAAATTATTGTCTTCGATCTATTCTTTCAGTTGTTTACTTTTACTACGGTGGGGGGGGGGGGGACGATCCAATAGACGATAACAAACACTACACGCGTCACTGCGCAAAGATTTGTGATATGTTCAAAAAAGAATCGATCCGGGAATAGCCGTATATGCAAATATAGATTGGAATTTTTCGTTATACTCGGTATTTATCCATCTACCTGTAGTTTATTTCTTTGTAGACTGGTTGAATAAAAATTGAAGAATTCAAAAAATTTCGTAATGATTTATCATTTTTTTTCCTTCAAATAGTTTGGATTGGATCTTTTCTTTTCTTTTTTTGTCTGTCTACGAGAATTTCTTATCGATAATGTCACTAATAATAGTGATTTTGTTTTTTTTTCTGATTTATCTTAATATTTTTTTTATTATTAAGGTTTTTGGGGCAGTTTCTCATCATACGTCGAATGGGAATTCTGAATAATAAAATTCCATTTGCATATTTTCGGAAAAAATAATAAATTGTGATGGCCTAAGTTATATTTATGATGCTGTGCTTTAAATATCCATGGATATTTAATAAATTTTGAAAATTTTGTTTCGCGGAAGGACTTAAGGTATTAATTTATATTTGTTATGCTGAAATCGGGGAAGGTTCAAAGAAAAAACATACATGAGAGGATTCAAAGTCCATGAAAGGGGGAAAGTAAAATAATGAAAACACTTTGTCTATTTATTTTAAACACAAATCAACAGGTTGAACCCAATTACAACTTGCAGTAAAACTAACAATTAGCCGAGAATACGAATAAATAATAAAATACGCATAAAGTAACAAAAACTACACGAAATACAGAAATTTTACACAAAGATATATACAACGCAATCATAACGAAAATCTAAAGTCGGTAAGAGACTGAAATACAGCGATATCTCGGTTTTCGTCGATAATTCGTTCGAAAACAATCGGCAAAATCCGACGCAATTATTTCCATACGAATCAATGTAAATCCATTTAATTCGTTCTAGACTCACCAAATTAATACGAAAAAGACAATTTTATAGATAATAAATAGTGTTTAATTCTAAAAACCGCACCTTCGCCGTGCCGAGTAACACTGTTCATGCCAGTGCGTCCCTTGAATTTTTCGAAACAGCCTCTGCTGGCCTTGATATCACTAAGTACACCAGCACTCGTCCCAGGCATTTTCGTGGTGAGATCGGTACACAGCAGTCTGGACTTTTCACAAATGATGGCCTCCGAAACAGAATCATCTTCTAACGGATTTTGATCGATCCAAATCAATAATAACCGTTCAACATGTAGAATTGTTTGCGATCTCTGTTTCGTTAGCACATTTACTTTGTCTATATTAGCCTCTTTTATTTATTCCCTTTTCGCCACAATAGAACTTATCGTGGATGGAGACTCCGTACATGCGGCCGATTTCAGCAATCTTAATGCCGCTCCCGTATTTCTCAATAGATTTCTTTCTTCAACTCGATCGTGTTCCAGACCTTCTTCTTCGAAGGGCTGCTGCTCTATAACATTTGGTCCCATTTTATTTATTTGGTCCCATGGGATTGTTCAGCTAGACGCGTGGGGTGATTGATGCTCACAGAACGAGAAACAACGCCATACTGAGCAGGAAAACAAAAATTAGCAACGAGATTTTGTAAGCAAGCCAACGAAATCCGAGGCAATCGACGAAAACCGAAACCGAAGTCACCGAAAAGCAAGGCATTACTGTATATCCAGATGTCGAAGAAGCTCATTACAAAATTCTGAGTTTGTTTATACAGCATAGTATTTATTAATATTAGTATTGAATAACTTGACGGCAAAGAAGCAATTTTATTTTTTATTGTCTCCTTGAAGTACGGATAAAAAAAGTATCACATTAATTATTCGAACCGATAACAGAAAAGAGCAAATTAAGTTTCAAAACACCTTACAGAAAACTGAAATGCTTTAAACACACACAAAATTTATTTAAAGAACAGAACCATAAAAATAACATTCTCTCTGTCAGTTAACCATTCTCAAATTGCGCTCATTAAAAATCAACGTCGGTTATACACCTTTAGCCCTAAGTTCGAAACTACGGCTCTAAATATTCGTTATATGTGCAGAAATCCCATAGAGAAATAATTGCCAGTGAAGAGGAAATTAACAAAATATTGAATGTTATCACAGAAATGAAGTTTTAAAGAAGTCTGTTTCACGTAGACTCAATTGCATTTTATAAAAGCTATCTCAGCTTTTGAAACTGTTCTTCCACTATAGCGAGCCAATAAAATATTAATGCCTAATGAACTGAATATTTTCCACTCTCACAAATTTTCGAAAAACAGTCGATTTTACGAAGTATTTTCTCGAACACTCTTCTGTTGAAAGCTGTACCAATATTTTGTCTAGCAATGATAGATTTTAGGACATTCGTGTCAGACGATCACAATGTTAAGTTTCTGTATAAATAATTACCATAATATGACCTTGCATTATCTTGTATTAGCATATGATGTAATTGAGAATATGTTATGTAAAAGTTATTGAACCGATTAGTGATACTCAACTTGCGGGGTGCGACCCCTAAAACAAACATTAAGATGTGCGGGTAATAATAATTAATAATTATAAGCTATGAACAAAAAGTAGAAAAAAAACTTTCTAATAACGTAGGCATACAAAAAAGAATACGTTTTAATAATTGACTTTTACATTATTTCCAGTGCTGATTCTCAAAATGCAATCCATTTTTATCTATCCCGTAAGGCTTTTTCAAAATGATTTCATATTTTGGGGAAAAGAACCCGAATCCAAACATTTTGGAATTTTTATTTTCATTTTATCACCTCGTAAATACATACTTCACATTTATATCGTAGCTTTGTCATTATAATGATAGGCCCCTAAAATCACTGAACTATCTTTGGCAATTATGTACTACATTTATTCATAACTCAGTTTCAATGTGATTCGTATACTGCTTATTTAATACCATTGGGATTTGATTTTCACTTTGATCATGCGGGCTCTTTTTCAGATAAACCAATGCTTGATCCGGAATCAACGCACCCCCCCCCCCAAAAAAAAAAATCGACCTAATATCACTGAATTGTCTTTCTCGATGATTTACTATATTTGTTTAAGGTGGGGAGGGGGGTTGGTGCACGCAAATTTTCCAAAAAACACATTTTCTCCAATTTTTAGATAGGGGTCATTCAAGTATTACGTCAGCAGATTTTTAGCCATTTTTGACACCCCTCTTGTCAGCAAAATTTCGTCAGCAGCTTAGAATATTTCGTATCTTCAAAAAGGGTGGTTAATGGCGTAAGCAACCTTCAAACCCCCTCCCCACTTGTCATCAAATCCGAACCGCACCCCCCCCCCTCCCTCGATGCTGACGTAATACTTGAATGACCCTATACTATGAAATTTTCTGCATCTATTGTGTTCAAGTTTTTTTTCTACCTGTACTAGAAATACTTTAATATAAAGTTTGCTGGCAGTCATTAATTTACTAATATTTTCCATTAAAATGCTCCATTCTCAAAAATTTTTGATTTTGTTAGATAAGGAACATTTTTGTGAACACCACTCATTCAAATATCTTAAAACTTTGTCTCTCTGAACACTATGGTGATGCATATTTTAACTTGAGGATTCTTCCAAATTTTTATGGGTAAATTTTAGTGATTTTTGAAAATGTTGCATGTTGTTGAACTTAAAATTCGAGGAAAAAATAACCAACAATTAAAGTCCTAAATGCTCCCATTGAGTTGTAAAAAAATATCTATAGTATGTGAGAAAAACAAAATTGAGTGCCTAAAGTGAATAGAAAAAATTTAAATGTTCTTTAAAGGGAGGAGATTTTTCCCATAGGAAAGCATGGGAAGCCAAAATCGTGCACCAACCCCTTTAAAGCGCACAGTTTCGGTATAGTTTCTGTGCTGCATATATGCATCGCTACTGACATTCAGTTTTCATTTTATCTTAAAAATTAAACTTAATGGAACTTTGTAATTAATTTTCAGTTATTAACATCCAAAAAACTAAGAAACATTAATTATTTTTAAGAAATCTTTTCATAACAGACCTGTGTAATTCATACATTCCAATTATAATAAATTCTAAAAAAACATTCTAATACATTGTAATACATTCTACTCTGAAAATAAAATGATGTCTGTGTAGAAATCATGTATAATTTTTTTAAAATAAATCTAACAATTTGAGTTCCAGTTTTGATAATAACTGATGCAATTTGGCCTGTAATTCGTATTTGGTAGTATTTAAGAGGGTTGATGTACGCAAATTAAAAAAAAAAAAAACACATTTTTGAATTTTCCAATACTATGGAATTTTCTGTGTTCAAGTTCTTGTTCTACCTGTACTGTAGAAATATTTTTGAAATATTTGAATATAAACAGCTGGCAGGCATTATATATGCTAATGTTTTCCACTAAAATGCTCACTAAAATTTTCTCAACTGTTTTTTGTTAGATAAGGAACATTTTTGCCGAACAACCCTCATTCAAATGTCTTGAAACTTTGTGTCTCTCAACACTATAGTGGTACATACTTTTACAAAATTTTTATGGCACAAAATATAAGCAAATTTTGGTGACTTATGCAAATGTTGAATGTTGTTGAAATTAAAATTCAAAAAAATAATAATAACCAACTAGTAAAATCCAAAATGCTTGTGTTAAATTGTATAAAAAATACCCACAGTATTTGAGAAAAAAAATCTAGTGGCTGAAGTTAAGACGAAATTTTAAAATTTTTCTTAAAGGAAGGAGGCTTTCGCCATAGGAAAGCAGGAGAAGCCAAGGTCATGCACCAATCCCCTTAAAAAAATCAGAAAAAAAATGCTTTTTTTTAGAAATTATTTTATAAAAACTCGCAGAAAAATGAGTCATAACAATTCGATTTACATAATTTAAAAACTTGATATAATTAGTTTTCGTATCCATACGTAATTCTATATAGCTAAGAATTTTTTTTTTCCAATTCCTCATTTCCCAACCAATATATCCATTATACTAGAATCGAATGTAATCCGACTTAATTACACGACTCGTATTACCAGCCTGCTCACGGGCCACAGCTCCTGAAATACGCATTGCACATATATGTACACGTCTCCGATGACCGATATTTTGATAATAAAAGGATCAAGAAATACAATGGTTCGTTGGAGGGCATTTAATTAAGGTAATTAATGTATCTACGAGGACTAGAGGGGGAAAAAAATGGCGTGAAATTGAAAATATGATCGCATACGTATATCGTAACTTCGGAACCCTGGAGCGATTCTTTGTATGGAAATATGGACTCTTTTTACCTCCTTCTGTATTACATCGCTGCATTAATTTCGTGCAGCAAATGTGCATGTAATTGTGTAGAAAAGGGTTGGCTTTTCTTTTCCTCCCCCCCCCCCCCGTAGGAGCCACCCACAAATTACACGTCATTCTAGCGTGACGCGTCGCGCGGTATTTTTGTTTTTTTTATATGGTAAACGAGAAACATCTGTGTTTCAGACGATTCTTTTTTATTTTTCTCACCGCATATGGGTCAGTGCTGATTGTTCTTTTTTCTGACGTTGCTGGCTTTCTCTATGAAGCTTCTTTTTTTTTTTTTTCTTTTCGTTTTGAAACACGCCTTTCACACACGCCGAATTCAAGGCTGATGTTAGTTCGCTGTTTTAGCAACTCGGAAGCCTGACGTATGTTTTTTTTTTTAGCGGAAGGAAACGTGAAACATACACATAATATGCAACATTAGAATAGGCATACACCATCGAACGTTTGCGATAATTTGATATTATTCTTCGGCATTGTATTTTTTTCTTTAAAGTTTTATTCAAATGTCGGTTTCGTTACAATCCGTTGTGACAGGGGCCTCAAACCTTCCAGACACGGCGGGCCAAACTAATACTTTCCACGAAGCCTGCGGACCACCATCTCATGCAATTTAGCGCCATCTTAACCCTTTATATCCGACATTGTGAAGAGTAGAATAAGTTTTTTGCCAAAACTTGAAACCCATCTTTGCATCCACAGATTGTTTCACAAATTTAGTTTCTTTCCTCGAACAATAACCAATTGGAGTAACCTCCCATCAAACATTTTCGATTGTACAACAGTTTCCGATTTCTTTTGTAACATTAACCGTCTCCTTCGTCAAACTTCACCACCGCATTCCCTAGTATAGGCCTCGGCCAAGCAATATTGAATAAATGAAATGAAAGAAGAAAATTATATTAAATTAAAAGTATAAATTAATGATACCAAATAATTTACGAAACTATTTATTAGGTTATTTTAGTTCATTAGTAAAAGACAAAAAAAAAAAAACAATGTTTGTGAAACAGTTCAATATAAATTACCTAACCTGGTACTTTAATACTGTCAGGATATAAAGGGTTAATAGAAAGAGCCAATGAGACCCCAAATGGCATCTTACTAGAAAGGACTAATATTAATATACTATTAGGGACCAATATTATATTAACTTAATAGAAAGAAGGCCTCCAATTAAGTACGGACAAATATAATTAAAGACTTATTTTTGTCCTGAAATTATTTATTTTTTTTAATTATCAATTTTGATTTGTTCTGAATTAATTTTTTTCACTTATTCTTAAAATGTTTTTAATTAATTACTGATAAAATTAATTATTTCTGTGATTATTTCGATCTGAAATCATTTTAAATGGTTCTGAAATTATTTTCCTACTCAATACATCTTGAAATCGTTTCTTTCAATAATTAATTACGCAATTACTCTTTTAGTGATTGTGAAATAATTTCTATCAGAAATTGTGAAACTATTTCTCTCATTGATATGTTTCTTTTTTTCACTAATTCTCAAAAATTCTAAAGTTATTTCTTTCATTATTTGTGAATTTCCGTCAATTTGTTCAGGAATTATTTCTTTCGTTTATTCTAGAAAATTATTTCGAACGATTTCTTTTCTTTCGAACGATTTTTTTTCGAATTATTTTTAATTATTATTATTTTATTATTATTTCTTTCGTTTATTCTAGAAAATTATTTCTTTCGTTTATTCTAGAAAATTATTTCTTTCGTTTATTCTAGAAAATTATTTCTTTCGTTTATGCTAGAAAATTATTTCTTTCGTTTATTCTAGAAAACTATTTCTTTCGTTTATTCTAGAAAATTATTTCTTTCATTAATTCCAAACTCATTTAATTCTAGAATTAATTCCAAACTCATTTAATTCTAGAATTAATTCCAAACTCATTTAATTCTAGAATTAATTCCAAACTCATTTAATTCTAGAATTAATTCCAAACTCATTTAATTCTAGAATTAATTCCAAACTCATTTAATTCTAGAATTAATTCCAAACTCATTTAATTCTAGAATTAATTCCAAACTCATTTAATTCTAGAATTAATTCCAAACTCATTTAATTCTAGAATTAATTCCAAATTCATTTAATTCTAGAATTAATCGTTTTTCAATGTTTTCAACCATTTTCTGAATATGACCACCTGGCCACTACAAAAAGGTCCGAAGGCCAAATGTTGCTCGCAGGCCATGCGTCGACGATCCCCCGCTCTACGGTCTTGTGCATATTTAAATATACGTGGGAAATTACACGGTCAAAAACTCATTATAACTGCTACTTTTTCTCAATTTTTGCGGAATTCTAGGAAGTATATCTTTTGCTGTCATTTCATTGCATGCATATTTACGCGAATTTTTTTTCCCCCCAATTTTTATGGGGTGAACAGTGTAAGGTTAGAATTTCTGTTTTTTAAGTTTCTACAATGTATTTTTAATGCAAAAAGAAAAACTTAAATGTGTATTTCATTAAATTTTCGCATCGCGTGCAGTATACATACACGCGGGGTTATTTTCAATTCAAAATACTTCAGAGTTTCGAAATGAAAATGTTTTTTTCTGAAAGTACAGAAAGTCTTTGTACTAGTTGTTTATCATATTTCCTGCCGTGGGTGTTTTTTTTTAAATATTTTTCCTTTTCATGCTTGAAGTTCCTTAACGCCAAGGCCAACATTTAAGGATTTCCCCCTATTTTTTTGCATTTCAATTACGTCAGTGTTTTTTTCCCCGTGTAGATGTTCAGAATAGAGCACTTTATCCGTGAATGAAAACTCGTATGCAGAAAAACCTCTCTCGTATCTAAAATAAAGCGGAGAAGAACCCATTTCGGATAAGGGTATTTTTCCTTAAAAGCGAAAGAAAGAGGCTTTAATGCAGGACAAAACGTTGCTTAATTCGCAAAAATTTGCATAAATCAAACCAAATTTTCTCACGAGTTATTTGCACTGCCTCTTTCATCACGCATGCATATCTTGTAATACACATGCGTAAAAAAAATTGGTGGTTTTTCTGGATTATGACAGCTTCTATAGATAAGAAATTTACTTTGTGATGGTTTCGGGTATCTTTTAGTTGAGGATGGCAAATAATGTAATTGTAACTACATACAACTTGCGTTCATTTCAATGAGTATTTACATTTTCTTAGTCACTCTCTTGTTTGCCTTAATCCTGCTCCCAGAAGTGATTGTAAAACAAGTTAGTGTTCTCAATAATTGATGTTTTTCCCTTTATGGTTCACCCTCGTAAAAACGTAGTGAACTTTTTTCATATTTACAAATAAGGATTTGAGTAGGTTCTGTTACCATATTTTTAGTTGAAAAAATACATCAGCACAACAAATTAATAAGAGCATTATCAATTACCTAAAATGGTTAATTAAGAGTAAAATATACAGTTTGCTTTTATTTTTCTGCAATCTACGAATAGATAAAATCTTGCTCAGTGAAGTTGAATAGTTTTAATCTTGAATTTCATTTCCAATTCCTTCAATTTGGCTTGATTTTATCAATCGTTCAACTCATAAAATTTCGGCAGCTCCCAAAAAATGAATCTGACAAGGAGTCAAAAATTTCTAGTTAAAATAGTATTGTACTTGCACCCTCTTCACAGATGAACAAAAACTGAACTGTTAAATAGATAAATAATTAAAATAAACAAAAAAATATATATATATTTCAGTTAGGTACCCATATATGTGCACCTCAGATCTTGAAAAAAGAACCATTATATGCCAAAACTCAATTATTTAACTTTTCCAAAAAAACTTTCGTATTTCATTCACGTTATCATTTTTATGCAAGGAAAACTATTTGGGAATTTTTTTTATTAAATTAGAATTAATAAACGTATAAATTGATTAATCATTACTTATTCTAAATATTAGAATATTTTTATTGAGTTCGTAACGTTTATAACAGGCAGTTCAGAATTTAAGTACAATCAAAACTGAAAACTCCAATGCTTAATTAGAAATGAAAACAAGGGGCCCTACACCATTCCTCCATGCTTATGAAAGGATATACGAGAGAAACTGAAGTCTAGAGATCGCGATTACTATAGATGTCCATTCTGAGAGCGCTTGCGCATTAGAGACAAATAGATGTTGGAGAATTGATATATTTACTTATAGCTTATGAATGGTCGGACGACGATGCAGAATGGAAAGCAACCAAACGGTTCATGGTTCGAAAAAAAAAAATCACCCAAATTTTTTTTCCCCTCTCTTTCCTTACTACTTGGGATAATTCTTTGGGTTTTCCTCCGAATACACCGAGGGAAAACAATGCTTGTTCAAGAAGTGGAGGGTACCACTGACTGTGTGAGATTAGGATTACGGTATTTACACAACGATGGCGTTGTGTTAGTAAAAAAATTCATGTTTTCATTTATTTTTTGAGAAAAATTATTACAATACAATCACAAAACCTCAAATACTTTCATTTTACTATGTGAAAAGTAATAAAACGTGTGGGGCGGCTGGCTGATACGCCATCCCCTGCAGCAAGTGCATCTTGATCCCATACCCCCGGGAAAATGTCAGGAGGTTTAACATTTTACCGGCCGAATTCAGATTTGGATTGATTTTTACAATTTTTCCGTTTTCTTTCCCACTACTGATCCTTCAGTTTAGACATTTTAATAAAAAATTCATGGGAAAAAAAATAATTTCTGTATGTTTCCTGGACTTGCTTATGTCCATAGAAACAACATTAACATTAAAAACAAAAGAAATAAATTTTATTCTTTCTTAAAAATAGGTAATTGAAAAAAATTGATAGCGCATTGTGTTGAAATGATTGAAATTTTTGCTTTGTAAATTAAGTTTGGAATCTCACCCGTTCAGGGGAAAAAAATCTAGTGATTTCATGAACAAAAATATTTTTTTGTGATTAATAACAGCTGATGTAATAACAGCTTTGAGTGCAAGTTAACAATAAATAAATATCGTTCAAAAAATTGAAGATGTAAGGTAAAGCAGGAAAAAAAGTAGCAATAAAAACGAGTAGGATTGTCGGTTGCGCGTTGTCGTACCAACTGCTCCCCAATTGATGCTAGTCGTTCGTAATTAAATATAGCAATTGCTCTCTCAGAATGAACATGTATAGTAATCGCGAGCGCTAGACTTCAGTTTCTTTTGGATATTCTTTTATAAGCATGGGGGAAGGGTATGGTAGAGCCCCAGCGTTCCAAAGAAAGGGCAATAGTAAATAATGTGTTAAAAACCATTTGAAACTTAAAAATGAGAAATCAGCGATATCCTCTTCTGGAGCGAAGAGGTATAGCTGTAATTTTTTATATTGAAATAACACTAAAAGATGATGCCAAAAAAGAATTGAGAAAAGAAATCGGTGTAATGTGTGGGTTTCGACCACGTATTTGTCATGTATATTCAAATACACAATGGACCACATAGGGTTAATTTGTCTTTAAACAATTTAATGAGATTTTAACCAGTATTACATCAAACACTGCCTAGTACGTTAAGAAAGTGATGTCTTAAGAATCTTGCAAATGAAAAATTATCATGTCATAAGACTTCAGCTTAAATTTGATAGGAAAGCTGTAAATGCAAATAAAACTTCGTTTCTAATTTGAGAAACCATAGAAGCATTCAAAGTTTTTACTTTATAACAAAGTAGATTTTTTATTATTATTAATCCAAATATAAGCGAATGAGAACAATTTTTTGATGTGGAGTGAAGTAGAAACGTTTCCGAAACGTTGGATACGAAATAAAAAAAAAGTTGGAAAGACGATAAAAGAGAGTTTTTGCAGTAGAAATACAGTGCACGGGCAAAAGATTAATGTGGAGGTTTCGTGCTACAGAAAACCGCGAACAGGAAATCTATTATATAAAATACAAGAAGGGAGGAAAAACAAGATCTCGCCAACTTCTTCAAAATCCACGGATTCTTCCAATTTGTGTAAAAAAAAAAAAAAAAAAAAATTCTGGCGCCAATTTCAATGAGCATCTTGGCGTCCGGACGAAATCTTTTAAGCGCCAAAGGCGACGGGTTTCGGAATTTTCCTACGGCTCTTTTTCCCTTCCACCTCAAACGAATCATTCCGTCGGCATCCTTTGAATCGGGCGAGTCTGTGAGTGTGTGTTTGTGTTCGATCATTCATAGTGGAAATACTATAGTGATAATATTGATATTCGGATTTAAAAAAAAAAAATACTCAAAATATTCAATGACTTAATTTTTTTTTTCGTTTGTTATTAGGAAGATTTTGTGCGGTGTAAAAAAATGGAAACTTAACACGGATTCGGTTTATAACGGACATGAATTTTTGTTGTGAGTTTACATCATCTGAGTGTTTCTTCTGCCGGTGGGATTGATTTCTTCTTGTTCCTCTCTCTCTCTGTGTAGTTTTCCCACTCTTCTTTTATTTTTTTTATATTATTATTGCATCAGCCTATTGTGGATTATTCGTATTGTGTTGAATCACCTTTATAAAGGTAAGGATTCTTCGAGAATATTATCTATTATTGTCATGGGAAGGTAATTCTCCTGACGATTCTTCAAAATTCGTAACCTTTACTTATTTTATTATTTAACTATATATTTCTAAGAATATTTTCTAATTTGTTTTCGAAATTGATAATAAGTATATCGAAAAATATTTTTATAGGGAACAATTGTTAGTCAATATTATCATCTTAAAAAAATTAATTTTTAATGAAAATTCCAAGTGAATTTTCTTTTAAAGTCATAATTTCATTAATTTTCTTTCAACTTAGATTATTATTTATAGAATGCTTGGTAATTTATTTTGTAATTAATTTAACTCTTTGGTTGTAATTTCATCAACTGAAGGTACAGTCAAATCTCAAAATTATCTCGCTCTGTTCCATCAAAACATTCGTTATACATGAAGAAATCGTTATAGAACAAATTGACCGAATATTGAGTGCTATGATAAAAATTACGTTGCATATAAGTTCGTTTTACGCGGAGACCCTACCTGTAGAGTTTATAAAAGTATCTTCATTTTTAAAACTATTCATCAACTATAGAGAGTAAACAAAGTGTTTGTCTAGCGAACTTATCTTTTCGATACTCGTAACGATTCTTCCAAAATGGTAACCCGCAGGGAGTCCCACACCGAGAGGTTAGCACACCAATCTCTCGGTGAGTACATATAAAAAAAGGCCGCCGTTCATTATACGTGAAGAAATCGTTGTAGAGAAATAACTGTCAGTGTAAGAGTAAACTCACTATATATTGAGTTGCAATGATAAAAATTTAATAATAAAATAGCAGAGACTACGTTTTACGGAGACTTCGCTGTATTTTAAATACGCTATCTCCGTTTTCGAAACTGCTTATCTTTCATTTGACTATAAATGATTTTGTTTCATTTTGACTATAAATGATTTTGTTTCATTTTGACTATTTCTTAGAATATTTTGTAATTTATTTTGAAATTAACTTCATATCTTTCAATTTAATTTTCTGAAATTTTCAATAATCACAGTAGAGTCTCCATATCTTCACTATACTTTATACTTTATACACTTCGCTATACTCAATCTAAATATTCGTTATATGTGGAGCAATCATCAAAGAAAAATAATTCTCAGTGTAGATTGGATTGACAAAATATTAAGTGCTACGATAAAAATTACGTTTTACATAGAAGTTCGTTTCACGGAGAATTCGCTTTCATTTTAAAAACTGTTCATCACCTTATAGCGAGTGAAAAAAACATGTTACTGCTAGCGAATTCAATCTTTTCCATACTCTGAAGTCATTGTTAACAATAACTTTTGTACGACTATAATATCTTTAACATTTTATGGAATGGTGATGACCAATGTCAAAACCCTCTATGGTCCCGTTTATGTTTGAATATAGACGGTAAATACATGGCCAAAAAATCTAGTATACAAATTTCTTCTCTTAATTTTTGGTAGTATTTTAGAAAGTACATCTTTTAATGTCATTTCAGTACAAAATACACCATGCATGTAGAAAAATTTTCTTTCTAGGAAGAGTTAGTTTCTATTAGTTACGATTTTCTTTGGTCGCACTAAATTGCTGGGATCGGAAATAAAACTGTAGGAAGAAACTATTCAACCTTGCTCAGCAAGATTTTATGTGTTAATAGATGACATTAAAATCAAGACAAACTGTATGTTCCATCCTTAATTAACCATTTTAGCTGGTAGAGACGAGTCCCTATATAATGACTTCGCTTTATTCCATCAAAACATTCGTTACGTGTGGAGAAATCGTTATAGAACAAATTGACCAAATACCAAATGCTGTGAGGAAAATTACGTTATATAAAAGTTCGTTTTATGTAGACTCTCCTGTATTTTATATATGCTATTTTCATTTTTAAAACTTTTCATCCACCATAGCGAACGGACAAAATATTTGTTTGTGAATTGAATCTTTTCCATACTCTGTATTCCTTACTATAGCTGCTAATATTTTATGTACGACAATGAATATCTTTTATCTTTTCCATTTTATTCAATGGAGACAGAAAATGTTAAACCTCGGTGGTTCACTCCCATAAAAACGATTTTTTTTTTTTTGTAGAATTAGTGATTTAAATGGGTGCTGTTGAAATATTTTTTTCATAGACAATACACCAACACAGCAATTTAACTGGAATGGGGTTTTTTTCAAATAAAATTTCAAAGTTTAACATGTTATTTTAATTATATATATATGTATAAATTGTTAAAATCTTGCTTTGAAAAGTTGAATTGTTGTTTCCTGTGAAATGTTATTTCTTATTTCCTCAATTTGGTGCGATTTTATAAATCACTGAACACGTAAAATCTTAGCTGCTCTCAAAAACTGACACCGACAAGGAATCAACAACTCTAGATGAAAAATAATTGCACTCATATAAATAGCTTGTACTGAAATAACACTAAAAGATGTACTTTCTAAAATACCAAAGGAAGAAAAAAGAATGAGAAAATAGAGGTATAATGGGCTTTTTTTGACCACGTGTATTCAAACATACGTGGGATCATAGAGGGATGAAATTAAATTTCATATTCTAAATTCTTTCTTTTATATGAAAGAAAATCGTACTGATTGTTTATTACAATTGCAATTTATAATTTTCGGAACATACATACAGCAATATTTCAGTAGTATAATGGGATGCCCATATTTTTTTTGTTATGAAAATCTTTTTCTCAGCCACCTCGTTGGGTATTTTGCCTGTTGTGGCTTTGTATTTGAAAATTTATGCTATCAGAATCAAATTTTGAAAGCATAATTTCTATTCTCCTTTCGAGTTGAAAACTTTGATGTGAATGGATGTTACTTTTTTCTTAAAATTTAATGTTGAATACACACACTCACGGTTTAATCTCTCTGTACGGATTTTCGGCCGGAATGCTCATATTTCACATTGAAAAATTATTAATTTATTGAAATCCCTATAACAATTTTTTAAAGTATCTCCAATATGTAACTAATTTCGTTTCTTTTCCTCTTCTGAAAATTAAAAAAAAAACCTTTCTGCTTTTAATACCGATTAATATAAGACTTTAGTCTATTGACATCATGTCGACAAATAACATGATTATTTTTAAACATCAGATTATGTTCTACGTTGATTTCATAAAATTCTAGATTCAAACGTCCGAATTCTCAGCTTAATTTAATGTGGGAAGTGCTACTTTTTAAATATAGTAAACAATAAAAATACCCATTTATTTTCCTCCTTTAAGAGGTGTTATTTATTCTTAGTAATCTTGGGTATTAAACATGTTGATGATTAGGGATTTACTTAAAAAAAATATAAGAATACGAGTTTTTTTGAAACAAGGTTACACTTAACTATAGATGATTCGTCGTACTCATAAAGCGTCGACGACTTTAAAGTGATTAAAAGAGATTATTGCTGCTCTGTTTCGCCCAGACTCGGGTCTTAAAATGAATTCGGCATCCCTTTCTGTTTTTTAAATCTTATTCCAGCTTATAATATACGTGAATATAGTCTGAATTCATCAGAAACCAATTCATTTATTTCGTAATATGTACGCATTGACTTCTCATTATGAATAAATAATTTTTATCAGTATTATTTTTATTCTCTTAGGTGTATTTCTGGATACTGCAACAATTGTTTATTGTTTTAAAGTGATGAGTGTGAACGACTTTTCTTGATGCCATTCATTCTAATTTCATTTTTTTTAAAACTATTAACGTTATTGTCCTTTAATGTTAAAATTTTAATCAGGGTTGCTGTATTTAGCGAAAAGGTATAGAAAATACGTACAAACTGTGTCTGATACCTCCACTGGAAAGTGTGTTTGTCCACGGCCGCCATAATGTAGGAACAAATGTGATCATTACCTCTTTTTCCACATGGCCTACGAATTCTAAGGCGCTCCCTCCCAAATTCTAAAATTCGAAAGTTTCTTTTGCGTATTTACTTTCCCTTCTTGTTGAATTTTTTTAATTTAATGTTCTGATGAAGAAGCAGAGTAAGCAAACGCCGTACTTCAGAACTTATTTTGTTAGTAATCAATTATACATAATTGCAAAATTATAATAACTATGCTCCAAAAACGCTATTTATAAGGGAGGGGGCGAATTGATGAGAAACGGGCCCTGAAAATGTGATAGCATTTATTCACTGATTAATTCTTTGTCTTTGACCCTATTTATGAGAGCCCTTCAATAAAAAATTGAGTTATATTTATACCTTATAATTTTAAGTGCATATAACCGGTGATGTTTTAACGTATGGAAGCACACGGACACGTCCCTGGGGCCTCACAAAAATCATATCCGATTGAAAGTTTTGAACATGAGCAAGTAAATTTGTAGGCAAGCATTCTTATCCGAGGATGATGCCACTCTACGCTATCCACACGAAGGTTTTTAACAGCAGACTGATGCGAAGATATATTTTTCGAAAGAGGGGAAAATCCAACTGTCCTTGCGGGGAATCGAACTCACGTCCTTTCACTTTCTCGTATAAATCGCTATCTGGTGGCAGTGTCAGCAATTGTGAGCTTTGTCCTGAGTTAGGTCCGACCGTCCATGTACGGCCCCGTTCAGTGCACACGATCTCCAAGGAAAGATCGCTGTCTTTATAGTTTAGTGGTCTAGGGCGTTCACCCAGAAAGTGAAAGGACGTGGGTTCGATTCTCCGCAAGGACAGTTGAATTTTCTCTCTTTCCAAAAATATATCTTCGCATCTTCCTGCTATTAAAAACCTTCGTAAGCATTCTTAGCCTGGTAGGGACTCAGAAAACGCGCTTAGCCCGGGGGGGGGGGGGGGACATTATGTCATTAAGACGACCCTGCGTATAACCCGTGGATTATTACGTGCGGTTTTCGCATATTATCTAGTTTGTCATGGCATAAAAATGAAATTGTTTAGTAATATTTCACGAAAACAATGTACTACAGAAAGAATAAGATACGATTATAATATATTCTTCGCTAAAACAAAAAGAAAAAAAAAACACGTTTTATCCAAATACTGTATTTCATTGTTGTTAATAAAGGTATCGACCAGAAATTCTCATATACGGATAATACGATAAAATTTGTTTTTATACTTAGCGAAATTTACATGTATTGAATTACACGCAGGAGGTAGTTACGAAAAATTATTTTTTCCTTTCTTGCTTGTAAAAAAGAATATGTATCTGAAAAATAAATATATAAATACGTTCCCCATTTCGAAGGATACTAGGACATTAAAATTTGAGGAATTCCTGTAGGAAAATACTATTACCGATGTATAGTATACATCACACACACACAGGGTGTGTATTTTAATACAATAAACATTATGCTGTTTCATTGTTTCCCTACGTTTTTTATTGCTCAATAACATCAGAAATGAGGAAAAGTGAAATATAGGGAAATTGGTGATGCAAGTTTCCTTCATCCTCCCGTCTGCATTTTTTTGCCTCGGGGGAAAAAAAAAATATCATCATTCAGTAGTTACTCCATGCCTTTCTTAATTCATCTTTCTTCCCCCCCTTCCAAGATCTCTCGAAATATTGCGTTCATTCCTTACAGATGGCGCTGGGTACGTTCCATAAGGAATGATGGTTGGGAGTTAAGAAAAAAGAAGTGATGGTTACCGATGTGGAAATGATGCATATATATACAACAACACACACACACGCGTCTTCTCTTGCAAGTGGGGGACATCTAAGAGAGAGAAAAGACTCACGGGATGATGATGACTCATCCAGGGCACATAAAAAATTCACACACGTATTATCCATAGCAAGCAAAAGGCCTGGTGCGTAATGGGGGAAGAGAAAGTCTTGTTCTCTCTTATGACATGCTCTTCCTTTTCTTAGTTCATCAACCTGAATCCTCCACGATTAACATTTCGTCTTATTTTCTAATTGGAGCATTTTAACTTTATATTCGTATTTGCTTAAAAATAACACGAGCACACACACGAAGGGAGAAATGCATGTTTTGTAGTTTATATCACCTTAACTATCATCAAAAGAGCCGAAATATCTTTGTTTGATCTTAAGAAACTTTTCATTTATCTGTGCAAATGCTTTGAAAATAGTATCGTTATTAGGAAAATTTCTCTTTAAAGTCTCTTTTCCATTCTCGATATTTTGATTGGAAAATTTTATGCGGAACGTTTTAAGACAAGTACAGTCAATCTCAGTTTAATAACGCGAAATTTTTTCGTTATACCCGTGGTGTAGTTATAACAGAGACTGACGTTTTCCAAGGCATTTTAAGTATAAAAATATAATGGGAGGTAATCGATCGGAAAGATAGTTATTTCCCCTCTGAACTTATATCGAGAAGAATTCTGTAAATTAGGACCATAATAAACACGGGATATCGCCTATTATTGCCAAATAATTTTGTCCATTATTTCCAAAAAATGCAGGGACACAACAAGTTTGCAAGGAATTGCAAAATTATTTTACTGAAAACAAAGAAATATTTTTTTCAAAACTATACCTAGATGAATATTTGTATAGAAAGCATATTCTAATGATATAATTTTGTAAATTTTGCTTATTACATTCATCCCAGATTTAAGTGCAGCACTTGAATGAAAGCAAGTTCCATTGGGGGAAACGGAAGCAAAGTGATAACAATGCGCCGTTATATTGAGATTTCATTGAGGTTATAAACAAGGTTTGTTAGCGTTATCTTCTATAGCGATCAGCCGGGGTAGTCAATTAGATTAAAGCCGAGTTGTCGTTACAACCGAGTTCATTACAGCCGGAATTAACGAGTACCTTTTTTCATGATTCTTTCGTTAAATGCTAATTTTGGATCGGAAAATCGGAATTCGAAATATACGGTAGTTTTCTAAAATTTCGAAAGCAATGCTCATTATATACGTGTATGTTCTGCTTTAGTTTGAATGCATTAGAATGATTTATATCCCTTTAGATTTCACCATTGAGTGCATGATATTCAAATGAATGAAGTTAAATATTTAAATTAAATTCAGAAAATTCCGTAGTGCTTGATGCTAAAGATACCAAGTGCATTATAATATGAAATTCATCGGAATTGTATGAATTTTACATGAAAAAAAAACTGCATTCGCTTTCATACACATTAATTCTCTTTTGTGTAATCAAAACAGTGAATTTTCTACTGAAGTTAAATTTTGAAAGTATTTTAATAAATTGGAAGGTTAATGTCAAGTTTTATTAAACATTTTTCACCATACATTATATATCGGGCATAACGATACAGTATAACTATAGAAATACATGTTTTGTCTGAGATTTTCTATAGGTGGTTTGTAAAGAGTCGAGAGGCGTTAGTATGGAAAATACATAATTGATGGCTTATGTCTAGTTATCAAATTTGCATCAACTATGGAGGGTACGTAAGAGAAAGTCCTTTCGGCCTCGAATGGCGAGCACTACATCCATGCAACTTAGATAACGGTGTAGTAAAGGGACTACGCCCGAACAGATACTAAAAACAACAGCTGCTTTAATAATACAAATACAAAAGCCGCAATAGGCCACAACTAGGTGGCTGGGAAAAAAAGGGCCCCATAAAAAATCTGGATATATATATAACCACAATGCAGCAACCCAATATACAGGGTGTCCTGTAAACACTAATGCTGCCTTTATCTCATCAATCGTTTACTAAAAATCTAAATTTTTATAAGATCCCCCTGGTCTTTAACTTCCAATTAGAAATGTGTTGCCCTGTGTATCTCTCAAGTCCAACAAAGGTGATCCCCTGTTTTTAACTACAATATTCACAGAGATATTGGAATTCAAAAATTGGAGAAAAGTTGGAAAAGAACAGCATAAATGAGGGAAAAAGAGCGTTGTCCGTTAGTTTTTGTAGTTACAGTAATTCCCAACATTTCTTTCATTTTTGAGTTGAAATATCTCAGTGAATATTGCAGTTAAAAAGAGTTTTTTGCTCAGAAAATACGGGGGTGGCGTTGCTCTATTTTTCTATTGAAAAAAAAAAACGCAAAGCGGACAGTGTAAAATTTAGATTTTTTTATTCTGTGACACTGTATTCTCACTCTCAAAATGGTGCAGGGTAGTTTTTGAACATCTTTTGAGCATTTCTTAAATTGGAATCATACCTCTACGACAGGCGGTGAGATAAAGGCCGCATGTGCACTTACAGGACACTCTGTATAAAAACATACATCACGAAAGAAAAAAACTAATAATTAATACTATACAGGGTGTACTGTAAGTGCTAGCATGGCCTTTATCTCATCAACCGCTCGTCTTTAGGGTATGATTCAAATCTGAAAAAATGGTTAACAGGCTTCCAAAAATTACCATGTACCAATTTTGAAAGTGAAAATACAGCAAGTATCAAATTAAAAAAAAAAATCTGAATTTTTGATTTTTCTTATCCCAAAAAAAGATTTACCCCTTTTGTGAGAATAATATTTTCGTTAACCGCATTCAAATATACAAATTCCTTCAATTTTTGTGAACTTCTAAACTATTTACGAATTTATGGGACACCCTGTACTTACAAATATCTTCGTGTTAGGATTTATTATCTTCACGTTCGATGAATTATGAGTATTGTCTATATTCGATGGCAGCCATATAAAAAAAACAATCATTGCAAAAGGGTAGTGCAAGCCTTATATATATACAGTATATGTTTTCCTAGTGTTATTTTAGTTATGGTGTTAACCGTTTTATGTGTCAGTTCCACTATTTTTTGCTCCCTTTTGAGTCAGTCTCAAGGATTACTGACCCACTCCTCTGAATAACGGATGATTGAAATTTTTCATGTTTCAACGGGTTTTTATTTTATTCATCGTTTTATGATACGAATGCTATTCATTTATCTTCAAGGGAAAAAAAAAATTGATCGGTTAAAGGCCAAAACTGCACCCATGATTTGAACTGTTTTCTGTCAAGGCGTTCGATATAATAGATTCTTCCATGCATTCCGGTTGTCATGAAGTTGGATGATGATGGCAGAGAGATATGACCGTTCTAATTTTTCGTGCCGTGTTTTTTTTGTAGGTTCGAAGAGAGGAAAGGAAAATAAAACCCGATCGGTGCCGTATGGGGGATCTATGAACCGTTAAGATTATCAATCAAGAAAACTTGAGAACAGTCAATATTATAAAAAGCCCAAATGTCTAATGCCACTAGTCGCCATTTTAGTGGCGTTGGTTTTGGTTTTGGAAATCGAAAGATCGGGAGATTATGTTGGTATAGGGTGGCCAGATCATGCAACTGAAAACCGGGACAAATCTCAACAAAAACGAAGACATAATACAAGTTTCTTAGAGAACATTCCAAGGACGAATTTCACGGCAATGGCTAAAATTACATGTTTTATTTGGCTTTTATTACCTATTATTAAACCTAGGGCTCTCCCTAACATATAGAACAGCGTTTCTTCAACCTATGGTCCGTGGACTAGAGGTGGTCCGCAGGCAGACCTGATAAAAATTATTCCTTATTTGTAATTGATATTAATAATAACACCATAATGGGTTCAAATAAAAATTATATATCTGCTTACTTAGGTTCACCATACATCATCGAGAAGAATGCAAGAAATTGCGATCCTATACACGGGATACCACTAAATTTTGCGAAAAATTGCAATTTATTGCTTTAAATGCCGTTTGCTAATTACTGCTATAGTTGAAGGGCGTGCTAATAATGGGCTGCTACAAAAACACGAAAAAATATTCAAATGATCTGATGACCATATGGTCATATTGGGATCTTATATAATAATTCTTAAAATATGTACGGGACATCACCAATTGTCGTCAAAAATATTGTCAGAAGTACGCCCAATCACTAATCGTAATTAAAATTCGAAGAAAAATTCAATATAAAACGCTAAACTTGAGAAATATGCGATATTAATAATTTTTGCCATAATTATAGTATGATTTACATTGTAAATCGTTGTGTGTATTCATGACTTAAGTATTAAATTTTCAAATAAGTATCGTTTAGAAACGGCACAAATGTATAAAAAAAAACCGGATCAACGCCAAGTACAGCAATGTCCCGTAATACCGGACATAAATGATCCGTCAAATTGTTTCAGACATTTTACTGGTCTTTGTTTTCAGAAAGGTTGAGAGAAACTGCTATAGAAGGCGTTGGTCTGTTATACGGTTTGTTCAGTTCATTGTCGAATTGAAAACTTGCAATAAAAGAGAAATAAAATTGAAATTACTTTTTTTGCATGAAGATGTTGGGAGGGCTTTTTATTGTTATGAATAAAAAGACACCATATTGTGAATATGTGTTCGAGTTTGGGCACAGTAGCCAAGCCCGTAGGGGCATGGTCCCTACAAGGCCGGAGCTGACAGGGCCCGGGACAATTCTCATAGTTTCTTTGCTTTTTCACGCTATACATGAACTATAGAAGGGTCCGTGAGAAGTCTGACCGGGGGGCCCCGCGAAAGATCCCAGCCAGGGGCCCTACTCCTGGATGTGGCGGCCATGCGTAGGGGTGTGTGACAGGTGCACTCGCTTTAGTAGAAAGTATTAATTGAAAAATAATTCTGTATAACAAAGCGAAAAGCGGCTACTCCGAAACCATGAGAATGCTCAGGATATTCTGAATCTTATAACCAGTTAGCGAAAATCACTCGTTTTACGAAGGAACCTAAGCTTATTTTCGCAGTAGGCCCCACGGCTATAGTAAGAGACCCCGAGTATAAGTACCAGCAGTTTGGGCCAATCTGTATTTTTACAAGACGTAACATAAGAATTCCGTGTCAAAACTTGCGGCTGTATTGATGACAGTAAAGTAAACGATGACAGTCGAAACTAAAAACCGAACGTGGGTAGTGTGAAATTTCATAGTAAAACAATACGGCCAAGAAAATGTTGAAAATGATTTAATTTACAGTAGATACCGCTTATAACGTTCTCACTTAGTACGAATAATTTTCGTTTTCGCAGCTTTAACTGATACTAATTGATATTTTCCATTTAAAGCGTTTTTCATGGCGGTTTTTTTTTTTTTGTAAAAACGTTAAAAACCCGGTTAAAAGAGGTGTCTCGAAAGCATTTTTCGGGACAGAGCATTTATTATCAAAAAACTCGGACTCTCCCGGAAAACCGGGACATCTGGCAGTCCGATGTGTGTAGATTTTAAAGCAGCACTAAAATTTTTTTTAACAGAACATTAACTTTCTTTGGTGACATTGAACTTCCAGTATCATCTTTTTGCGATTCCTCTGTATTTTCTGACGGAATCAAATTTTGAAATCTTTTTTTTTCTCTCTCTAAAATCTCTCGTCCTTGACCGGATCCCTCACAATTATAAGCCGTGGTTATTTTCCTTGATCCAACTATTACTGCCTACTTCTGTAACGCAATTAATTCCGGAAAATTGCCTCTTCTCATTCATTATTCACCTTGTCTAGCCTTGTGTTAATTACAGAGTTCATGGATGTCTCTAATTGCCGCGGTACGAGCGAACCTCCCTGTTTGGAACGCGGCGTTTTTTATTTATTTATTCATTCCGTTATCAAGATTTAATTATTGGTTATCGTTGGTTGAGGTCAGAATTGTTTTGTATTGTTTGCGCCTTTTTTAATTCTTTTTCCCCTTTACCTTCTCATACTATATAATTCGGACATGTCATACTTAGCAAGCGCATGTATGATTACGTGGACTATCATTTTGTCATGGAGAACCACGTTCATTTGTGTCTTTACTGATGGCTTCCATTCAAAATCTTTTCTTAGTTTGTTTGTGCACGTCCATGTAATTTTTAAATAATTAAGTGTTGAGTTCTTTTTTTCTCCTTGGAATTATTATATTTACAAGAGAGAGAGGATTTCGAAGGTCTTTCGTTTCAATCGGGGTATCATGTGCAATTTTTAGAGGTAGTAGTTCCCGAAATATGCGTCGCTGCTTCCAGTGTCAACGTCAAGAAAAGCCAAGGCCTTCATATCGAGCTGAGTCTACTCGGACGAATTCGGGATCCAGAAATTCACCCCCCCCCCCGGCGTTTCATCCCTGACATTTCGAATCTGGCACGTTTCGTCCCCAGTATGTCCCTTGAGTGACCAAGTGAATGACGTCATGAGTGATCAAGTCAGTAAGCGAGGGACTACAAATGAGTGGCAAAGTGATTGGGGGAGTGACTGTATGAGTAAGTGAGTGCAAATGACTGGATGAGTGAATGACCATATGAGTGATTAAATGAGTGACCGTATAACTTTTCAGGTGAGTGACCATATGAGTGACCGTATAACTTTTCAGGTGAGTGACCATATGAGTGACCGTATAACTGGTCAGGTGAGTGACCAACCTTAAGATTTGGTCACTGATACGGTCACTAACTTGATCACTCCACCGGTCATGATACAAATCATCGGGGGCGAAATATCTGTAAACCATGAATGCTGGTTCCTTCTTGTCACTCACAAAATTATTCTTTTAAGGGTGCCATGGAGATATGATCACTAGGCTAAGGGAGCCGCTGGTTGAAACTTGAGCTACACCGGTTTCAAGGACGACTGTAAAAATACGTAATCAGCTTTTAGACGTTAATAGTTGATGTGTTCGATTATTAAGACCTGTTTTAATCAGTAGATCAGTCTTTCGAACTTTATTCTACTATTCAGGGCAAGAAAACCCCGCCCCTCCCCACATTAATCTTGCTCAAAGCCCCAGACCCTACATCTGTATACATCAACCGCTGGTTAACAGGCCGAGTGCCGGCCGGCGAAAACTTTTGTCTAATCCTTTATTAAACTAAATTATTTTTTATCTAAGCCTGTAATTTTAGATTTGATTAAGCATTATAAACCTCTTAATCTAAGGAATTTCTAACGAATCATTGTATGCCGGAAAATAGTTTCTTACATATTTATGGGAAAATAACTAAAATCTACAATATTAAGGGCCTAAAAACTGGTTAAAAAGGTTGCTGCACTTATTCTGTGTATATTTTCAATAACAGTTAATAATGACTGCATTATTAGCCAAGCTATGTTGATGTATTATCATGCCAAAAAAAATTGTTTGTGGTTTCCTCAAGGGTAGTTCGGAGGGGATTCAACGGAATACTACTTATAATTACTTAATTTGTATCAGAGAGCGTTATTTTTATTATTTCACTGAACATAATTCCTCAGAATTCTTAAACGTTGAACTTCATATTCAGTTGCTCTATCGTTTTCACGTCTTTGCGGTTCTGTGTCGAAGTGGAATCGACACCAAGAAAAATTCCGGACTTCATTGTTGCAACAGTCCCTTACGAGTACAGGGAAAACTCTTCAACATTAATTATTATATTATTTAAATATCTATTTTAGTTATAGTACAATATCTTATATAACATAGTAAGCAAAAGTTCGTAGAGACTAAAATAAAAAAAAAAACCAGAAAAATAAAGATAGGTTTGCAGAGTTAGCATCGCTAGGTCACGAGAATTTTTTTAAGACGGTAAGAAAAATAACTCAAAAAATAGCCGATAGGTAGCACTGGTACGAGCGACTTGAAAATATGCAAATGAGACGGCTATAAGAACTTTCGCTCGTAATCCACTACCACTTCACCGTTGTAAACCGTGTATGTGGACCTGCTGCACTCTGCCGTTGCTGGGTTTGTGACTCGCCTGCAATGTGTTATTCCCTGTGGTGGTGTAGTAGGGAACATATATAGCAGTATATGTTCCTCACGTGGAACATATACTGCTGTAATAAACGATTTGGAAGCATTCTGTTCGTTATTTGCGTATCTTTTCTTTTGCTTGTGTACGTCAGCGCCACGTATATATCGGCTGTGTTTTTAGTTAGTTTTTCTGTCAAAAAAATTCCCGTGACCTAGCGATGCTAACCCTGCAAACCGTTTTTTTTTTATATTATTTTTCCGGTTTTTATGAATTTTTAAAGTTTCTACGGAGTTCTTGCCCACCCTGTAGCTTATAATACAACATCTGGGGAGCCTTTCTGCAATCGTGATTGCTGGGGGGGGGGAGGTGACCACTAGAAGATACGAACTATAAATTGTCAACGAAGTATCGGAAAAAAACCTCTGGACCGCAGAGAGACAAAGACCATCGTTTCAATTTTGAATTTATAATTAAATATTTTTAATGGCATATATTGAAAATTGAAAGATCATCGTTTCAATTCGACGGAAATGATTTTTACATGCCTAAGGCCGGTATTACACTTATAAAAGTTTGATAAAATCCCTTTTATAAACCTTGAAAAATCTAACCAATAATGTTATTGGGAACATTCTAGAAAATGCAACCGGTGACCTTACTGGCTGCATTTTTCAAGTTTTATAAAAGGACTTATATCAAACTTTTATAGTGTAATACCGGCCTAAAAACAACTTGACACGGTGGTTTCCCCTGCATTGTGTGAAAGAGTAAAATCAAATCGGCTGAGAAAACAATTTGGGACAGCCGCCTCTTTAGTACAATTCAAAACGAAGTCAATTTTTCATGTTTTTGTGATAAAAAATAACATAACGCTCGTATAGTTTGATATACCATTAGGAAGTTTGCTATCTGTTAAACGAAAATGGACACTATTTTTTTTTAACAATATTTATTTCTCCACTACTGAAATTCAACTAGCTGAAAATGACGGAATTAAAAACAATTAAAATTAATAATTTATACAATTATTTTCAAATTTGTGAAATGCTTTAAACACGGTTGATCATTTCTAAAAGTACAGTTATATATATATTTATACATATGTTAATTTATTTAGTCTCGTCACAGAGTTGCTTCTAGTCGGCTCGCTTCGGTAATAAGTTGAGCTAAATAAAATTAAGTTCCATCGAATATAGGCTCTAAAATTCTAATGAGCATAAAACGATGTCGAAATTATCATTTACAGCAGGAAAAGCTCATGAAAGGCAGGTTCACAAAAAAAAAAGTTTTGAAATATTCAAAACAAACTATTTATCGCATAAAATTTCTATCCCCCATTAATAACTTTAGTGCATGTCGAGGTCTGCGCTCTCTCGGTGGAGAGACTTTCAGAACAAATACAAATTTTATCATAGTTTTAATAATCCAGACAATTTTAATACAGTAAAAAGTTTTACTATTATGCGAACAAACAGGGCTGTTCACGCAAGTGAGAGGCCGAATCATCCCTCCCATACAGTCATCTCGGTCTACAGACCTCGGATGTGCGACATCGAAAACCGATAATAGAATTTGGAATTGAATGACATGTTTTTATGGAAAGAAAAAGCTGTTTTATGTAAAAGTTTACCATTGGGTTATGACCTGAGACTTCCTCTTAACCGTGACAATTCTATGGGTTTCTTTTTAAAACTCTTAGGCTGGGACCTGACTACGGCGCGGTTGGACGCGGTTGAGGTTGGGGGGGAAGGCATCATCTATAGTTTTATTCTGTCAACGCACAGATACAACTGCAACCGCTGAGCGCGGTTTTTTCAACCGAGAAAATCCACATTTTTTGGGACGGTTGGGGTAACCGGAAAGCTGCCATCATGTATTGCAAAGGCTTGCGCTCCCTGATGACGGTTCGGCTGGACCTGCGGTTGCTCTCTTCCATTGTCTATTAAGTGGTTTGACAAGGAGGGTGATGCGATTTCGGATGCACTGGACAAAGGAATTGCTCTCCTTCTCAGGCTGCCATAAAAAAATGAGAGGAGAAGACAAATTCGAAGAACTGTATGGTGAAGTTCCATGCGACGGAAACTAATTTTTTGTTTGGCGCTTTTGCACTGATAACAATAAAAAAAACCAATGAAGAAAAAATTAAATTTTTCTAACGAGTGAAATTTTTTTGCTTTCCTACATGAGCATACATTGAAACTCGGTTATAATGACATTCATAAACTAACGTGATTACGCTAAAACCGAGATGTATATTTTAGAACACTTGAATGAAATGCATTGGATCCCGATTATAACGTTTTAGCAAAAAACAATTAGTTACCTCTTCCAAAAGAGTACAAATTACCACGGGGCCCAACCATTTATAATAAATTCATAAAAAATTAGAAGTAAAAATAATCAGACATCTGAAGGAATATATTTTTATATTTGCAAATTCTCCATATCAAACTTTTGAAACATTTATTAAAAGCCTAAGTATGAACCGGGGATGAAATACGTCCCTAAGAGCTGCATTGCGTGTGTTTTGCTTTAATTATTCTGTCTTTTTGGTATTTATTTTTGTATCGTATATGAATGTGGCTGTCTATCTGTTGTTTTTGCAATGAAAAAAAACCCATCTAGTCCAGCGGTTCTCAACCGGTGCTCCGTGTGAACTCCCAAGGGCTCCGCGGCCCTCGAGGAAAATAAAAAAAGAACCAGTAAATTTGAAAAAAATAATTATTAATATTTTTGAATAAAAATAAATCAGTAACTTTGATGAATAAATAAAAAATAGGCCTACGGGGCTCCGCCATAGAAATTACATAGAAATTACATGGAAAGGGCTCCGTGGGTCAAAAAAGATTGAGAACCGCTGATTTAGACAAAACGTTGTATGCGGGTAATATCGAAGAGTGCACCAAGACAATTTTCACACCTACCGTTCTTTTCAAGCAGTTTTTAATTTACATACACACACAAAGCCACAACTAGGGAGAGCGGGTCCACTGTATCGAGTGCTGAACTAAAGGGGGCGCCGAATTGCCCCTTTAACACCACTCCTTCTAACCTTTCCTTATACGGGGACGCCAAAAGCTTGCTAGCTCCAGTTAAAAAGTATCCAGCTGCGGCCCTGTGTGTACCTTAAACCCTGCAACATACATACTGATGTACACGGCCACAACGACATGCGTGGTCAGCCGGGGCAAGCACGCATTTTGGCGCCCCCTTTTAATATTGAAGGAGAGATGAAAGGTTAACATTTGCGCTCCTGTCTGGCTCGGAGTTCGGGGCATCAGTCAGTGCCGTCTTAACGCATGGGCCCACCCGAGCACGGCCCGGGTGCCTCAAGAGAAGAGGGGCCTCCCAAAAATGAGATCCGATTGAAATTTTAAAGGATTTACCATGTAGGGCCTCTTAAAAACCACTTGGTCCGGGGGGCCCATAATACTCTTAAGACGACCCTTCATAATGTTGTATCATAATGTTTTTTAAAATTTGATTTTTTACAGTTTTTAAAACATTAAATTTTCAGAAATTTTATTTCGATTCCTATCTGAACTTTTTTTTCCTGACCATCAAAAGAAATATATATTTTTTTAAATAGGTGAAAATAATTTTTTTCTTGATTTTTTTTTTGGTCATATGGGGTTTCCCAAAATTACAATTATTGTGCTTAATTTCCATTAATTAGAAATTTAATTAATTGGAAATTCACTTTAATTACAAAGAAAAACGTGCTAAATTCATGGCCAATTTTTTTAAACTTCAAAAATATGTTATTTAAATAGTTTTTAATATATGTTATTTAAATAAATTATGATGATTCCAGTCATGATATATAAAAAAATTTGTGCGATTTGGTCACGAATCGTAAAAGCATCAAAAATGGGTCAACTTGTAGGTTGTCTTTCTTCGACTTTGAATTAATTTCAAACGGCAAATATTGTTACAGAAAATTAAATTTCATTACATGAATATTTTTATTAGTATATACAGTAAAACCCCTCCTTTTTGTGAACACGGACAGGACAAAAAAATTAAATACATGTAAAATGGGTGACCGTTAAAAAGAGGTTTGAAATTCATACTTTTATATATTATACAACTAAATTATTATTTGTCCGTAAAAGAGGGAATATCCGTTAAGAGGGGGAGCACGAATTTGCATGCTAGCTGGAGCCAACTTCAGCTTGGCGAAAATAATTTAGCCAATCCCGAGATGTCACGTGACATTAAAAAATAAAAAAACCCCGGTTGCTAACAGCAGTGTGTGTTTCACGCGAAATTCCACGGTTGCTGATAAGATCAACCGCGCCAGCCGAACCGTAGTGTGCCGGCAGCCTTACAACTGCGGAAATAAGGTGACGCTCGACCTTGGGTTCGAATCCCTTTCACAATAGTAGAGTGGGAATTTTTATTTTACTCACTATAGTGTGCATTGATCCAGCATCCATTGCTGTTAGGCTCACGTATGTGTGACGTTTCTTTTTATTATGAAGAGAAAAATTCTTTTCATCAGAGATGAAAAAAAGGGGGAAAAAAAGTTTAGGAGCTGGTATAGAGATAGATATAATATAAAGGAAGAAAGTGAGCTGTGGGGAACGAAGCTGTGAGTTCAGTGAAAGTGATTCCACCGATTTGTATGGGCGGGAAGTTGAGGCTGTTCTAACTAAACGCTACATTAATGAAGGATGAAAGACGATTTTTTTTTGTGATTTTCGGTTTTTTTTTTGTTTTTTTTCCACTGAGTGAGAAAAAGTCTGTCTGAAGCTAAGCGAAGGAGGGATTCTGAACTCCCTAGATATATCAATTTAAATTTTTTTATTTTAAAATTAAGTTTCATTTTTGGCCGAGATGGAAGTTTAATAGTGAGATACGGTAGTTCCACTATCTGCAACAGGAAATGAGCTTTAAATGGATGTCGAAAACTTGGGTATCTTTTCCTTTTCTGGTGAACTTAGCCCTTTAATTGACAAGCATTGAAATATCCAGAGGAGGGAAAAATGTTAGGGGTTATATAAAGTGCAAATGAAGATCTCCGAATATTATCACATACCAAAAGAAAATAATTGTCAATATTTAAAAAATATGAGATGTTGCACTTCAGGGGAACACATTGCATTTATGATTTGTATAAATTTGAATAGAATAAAAATGTAATTCATTGTTTGGCAACTTACATTTCTATCATTGTTGAATGTCTCCTCAACATATGATAATTCCCTCCAAAATGCAAGGGTCATTAGTCATTCTTAGTGGTCTTATCAGAGAAATAGTATAAATGTGTACCTTTGCGTGAGCAAGGCCGTAGCTAGGATTTTTGCCGGACGGGGGCAAACATTATTTTGCCGTCCCCACAACTTTAAAATTCGATAATTTTGTAATAGTGTTCTCCCACCTAAAACTGCTGCCCCCTAAATTTTTCCGCCTGGGGCAGTTGCCCCCTTCCTGCCTACCTCTAGTTACGACCCTGCCTTTGAGCCATCCTGATCGTAATTATAGAAACTTCATAAACAACTCCTAAGTAAAAATCGAATGTTCAGAAGTGGCTTACATATAGAAGCATCAATGCCGAAACGAGCTCAAAATATAAATTGCTTTTATTTGAAAAATATAAGAAACACATGTTACTTGAAAGCAACGCTGCCAAATAAAGGGTTAATGATAAATAAATTTAACTGAAATTTCTTCTGACAGCGAATCCAGATTTCGACAGCTCAGTAGCAATCTATCATCCCGTGATTAATATGTGGATGGTTCGTTGCGAAACTTTATTGAACTGGAAAGAAGTATTGCTGAAATTCAATTAAAATGAATCAATCAAACCTCCTTCTGACACGTTTGACCGACGCGACGGTCGAGACATACGAGACATCAGTACCACTCTCATCAGTAGAACCAAGCCTGTGCAGGCTCGAAGAATACAGCCGAGCCGGGCCCCGGTTATTTGTAATCCTTTCTTTAACCCTTTACAGGCCATAGGTTTTTCTGTGGTTCATCGGTACAGTTCGTACTTTAAATCGCCTTACTCGCAATGAGAAAGGCCCCTAGATACTATTGCGGTTTTTTGCTTGGCTTATGGATTCTGCTAAGAAGCCAAATTCACACAAGGGCTTTGCTGTGATCGTAAGATGTTATAACAAAGAAGTACCGGTTTTCCCTGATGTCGATTTTACCTCGACGTTGGACCGCAAAAGGTTAGCTATTGTTTTACTGTTCTTGTAGGGATAAGTTAGTTATGAACAAGTGTGCGTGTTTCTATACCTAACAGTCTGCGTGCGTACCTTCTGTGGTGTGTGAAGTTATTACTGTTGCATCTACATTTCAAATTTCAAGTAAAAATGTTATGATTGGATATTTATACTGCTGTAAGGTCAGTTTTCTCTGCTGCTCAATTTTTAACCTGTAGATAAACTCACATTCACGTCTTGAAGTTGGAAAAACCACAGAAAACCAACTTCAGCCGACCACCATTGTCAGTGGAATTCTGTTCCACACGACCACACAGCGGCTGTGCTAGAGCCCTGACAACCTTCCCTTTGAAGGAGTCGTGTTTGCCCATTACTATTTCAACTTACATATACAGGTAATTTGAGAGAGGTTCTCGAGCTTGGCTCTGTGCGTAAGTCTAACTATTGCAGTGGCTCTAATTCTTTTCTGTTCTACGGATCCTCCTGGCTCATTAAAATGAAGGTCACGGACCCCTTTACAAAATAACATTAGATATGAATTTATGTAAAACAATAAGTTGATTGTTCCTTCATTCTTGCTCACGGACTCCTCTAAAAAAAAACCTCCAAGAACCCTCAAAGCTTCGCGGAACCCTTGTTTCGAATTCATGAACTTATCTCCGATGAGTCACTTTAATAATAGCTACTCTAATTATTAATTTTGACTCTTTAACGATTTACTCTAATGATAATTTATAATCGCTTATTTAATAGCCCCCTGGATTTTCGAACCAGAAATTTCAGGGAAGAAAATAATTGTGCATGTTTAATCGGTACAATAATCACCATACGTATGTAAACAAACATAATCCTTTAATATATACTCCGTATACCAGATAGATCATCCCCATTTTGTTTCAGGCCCAAATGTTAGTAATTTTCCTTCATCTTCCGGGAGGGCCCTGGCCTTGGTGGCCACGCATGCACGAACTTGGGGAAATATTTCAAGGTCCTGTAAACCCATATTTAAGCCCCCTCCCCCCTATTACTTTTTATATCGTGTGTAATTACACATCAACATCGATTGCATTCGGCTATCCATCCTTGGGTCGCCGGAAGCAATTCTTCATAATTTTCTTTTTTTTTTTATTATTGTTTTTGATTTTGCACCTGCGCAATGAAGTTGCCATTTTAAAGATTAAGTTTGCATATCAAATTTGTGTCACCTGACCCTGAACGTATTCAAGGCAGTCCGTGATCCGTGGTTCATTCGTATTACCGGTTACGTCAATTTTGTGTCGCGTGAATGCATTTTTACGTGACAGATGTTTATATTTCTCTGGAATTCTCTTTTTTTTGCTTCTCTTTTTGGCGGTAGTAGTTTTATACTTAATAAATAAATGATGAAAAAAAGAATTTTCTTTGAAGAGAAATGTCTTTTCATAAGAGAAGAAAATAGTTCTGACGAGGAGGCACGATCAGGGTGGAAAAGTTGTTTTTTCTTACTCTTGGAGATTCTCTTCGCTTCCTATAGTCATCTTTTATTTTTTGGTACAGAAGATGCTCGTGATAATATTATTATATCCATCCGCTGTGACATCCTCCGACCTTCATGTCTTTCTACTTTCTCTATTCTTTCAAAGAAGGAATAGTCCTTCCAGAGATCCTCCATGAGACGGATGATTACGTGGTAGTATACGCGTCACGATTTTTTTTTTTCTCTGACGGAAATAAAAAGACTCACCTGCATGTGCCTAGACGATATTATTATTCTTGAATTGCGTCGTCTTCTAGCAACGATGTACTTAAAAATGCACCTGTGTTTGAACTTGGAACGTGTTGGACGTTCCTAGTGCGTGTTTTGCTATGCGGCTCAAGTTTATCATCATGATACGCAGAAAAGGTGAAATATTTATTGAGGAAAATATGCATATGCGACGGATATTTTTTTTTTTGTTCTGTTAAAGGGGTCCCTTTAAGAGGACAACATAAACCTTCAAAAACAACGCTCTAATAAATAACAACATTAAAAATATTATTCAACTATTAATGTATTTGAAATTTGATACGCATATATTTGATTATATGTGTTTTGTCAATCGAACATGATATTTCATATATATACCAAAGGCCGGCATCACACTATAAAACTTTTGGAAAAGTTATTTTATAAAACTTGGAAAAAGGTGACTAATAAGTGTATCGGTTTCATTCGAGCGAATGTAACCAATAGGCATATTGGTTGTTTTTTTTAACGTCTGTAAAAGATTTTTTATCAAACTTTTATAGTGTAATTCTCATCTAAGATACGCATTTTTCTGCAAAAAACCATCAAGGTGGGTGAGGGGAAGTATTGTTAACAATTTGAACATGATAAAATACCATTAAAAGAACTACATAAACTAACAGACAAGCTCTTTATGCTGTTCTTTCCCAATTTTCTCCGATTTTGGAATTCAAAAAAGCGTGTCAGCGAATATTGCACTTAGAAATGTGGAATTTTCTTTGTTGGCCACATTGGGGGGAGTAAAAATATTTTAAATGTTTTTTGAGTACAGGTTGTCCGTCTAAAATGTTAGTTTTCATATTTTAATAACTATACAACCCATTGCAATGCAATGGCGTATTTGCAAGAAGAATTAGTGGGCTATAGCCCAACGCGGCAAATTTAAATAAGGGTACTCAAGAAAATCAGTAGAATGGGAGTAGAGCGGTGAAATTTATGTAACCAAAACAGAGCGTTCGTGCATCTGAGTGACTGAAAGAGTACAGGCATGTGAATAACTGAAAGAGTGATTTTAGAGACACAAGCGTACTTGCAGGTGGGGAATATATAGCACAAGAATTCGAGGAAAAGAGTAGTGAAAAAAATTAGACAAGAATGGAAGGAGATCGGCAAAATTCGTGTAGCACACAGGTTGAAAAACCGTGAATGCTCCTCTGATTGCAGTATGGATAACGTATCTGAGGTCTACACGTTATTTGGATGCTTCTAATTGACAGTGTGCCTTCAGGATCAAAGGTGCGCCCGAAAATTGCTGGCAAGTGACATTCCTTACTACCTTATATACGGGACATCATCAGTTCTCGCTAAAAATGTTAGCGATTGTGATTGAAATTGCCAACTATTGCTTATAAGTAACCCTTGACGAAAATCTCGATTCTGATTCACATAATTTTTTATGGGAATCAGCCGAGGCATATGATTATCGACGTTATATACGAGTTCTCGTTACAACCGAGGTCATTATAACAGAGTTCATCTGTATATGCAATATAAACGAAGCATTACAGAAGTAACTAAGTCATTGTGAAGCGCTAAACACCTATTCAAATTTTTGTTAAAAAAATGCATTACAGTTTCAATGGCTCCCCTATAAATAATCATTTTTGACGGAAATTTTTTTCACACTTAATACCCTTTGAAGTAGCCTATCGTTCATAGGTGCTTGATTTTCGATATTTGAAGAATGTCAGTCAATGATCTGAGTATTTCAATTATATCGAGGACCTACAGACAGGAAAATCTTTTTTGTATTAGCAGAAAAATACCCTATGCTGCCCTGGTTTCCTCTGCATTTGCAGAAATATTTAAATACAGCCCACGCTGCTTAATATGATCACATCGGGAATTTTTTTTTTTCTTATTCTATTCTAAAACAGGACTTTTCTTTCCTTTGATCTAAAATCCTGCATTTTTGTTATTCTTCCATTATGAGGCGTTAGAGTGGAACTGTTCAATGTACATTACGAATCACGATATTTTTTAAATGTAGGATTCGTTTCATAGATTCCTTGGGAATGTTCCTCTGGAAAACAAATTTGAATCTGGTCAAGTGAAAGAAACTGATCAAGAACTGAAGGAAGGGGCGTTTTTTCTCGTCATACACTTGTCTTATAGGACACAGCGAATAATATATATCAAGTACGGAAATGTTTGTCAACAAGGGAAAGTGATTGTGGAGCTTTCCACACTTTCCAGCCTCCTACCTAGTCATACAGCCTGATAACGATAACTTACGGGGGGAAGGGGAAAGTTTGGTTATATATATAAACCTTCTTCAGAATGCCCTTCCCCAAAAAAAAAAAACTTTCGAAAGGGAAGAAGAAATTGATAACATTATCGAAAGTCCCGATAATTAAAAACGATTTTTTTCCCATTTTATGACCTTGGTCCGTTCTGTTCTTTGCAGAAGTGAACCAGAATGATATCCGTGATTCTAATAAGCGGCGTCATCGACTGCATATAACAAATACATAATAAAGCAGACGGAAAATCTGTTCCGTAAAAAAAAAGAAATACATATATTTCTAACACATCGTATATGCTATATTATTTAGATATGGATTGGTGAATTGAGTAAGTTATTATTTATATTTGTATATATATTTTTTCGCATTTGTTTTATGCATAATCAGTCTGATATTTCAAACAAACACGGAAACGTTCATTTATTCCGAGACGACATATTGCGTTCGACTTCCTGTTACTGTCGAAAATCAGTTGTTTTTGTATTATTTCTCGATACGAGTTTTTCTCTCTATTTCAGTGAATGAATTATTTTCTGAAACAATTGTATTCAAATAGTTTTGCATTTTTGGAACTTGCATCGAACAAAATCTTGATGAAAAAATTCATGGCGAAACATTTTTTTATGCTAATGAGTGGAGAAATTATCATTTTTTTTCATGTCCCCATCAGTTTCTACATAATCTCTTGGGACCATCTAATCCTCGATTTGATGTTACTTTTTCAAAGTAGTATTGACGTGGCATTTTTTTTTAGGTGTCAGAAATCATCCTTGGCCTGTCAATTTTGCCTATTTGCCAATTCTATGTATAAGTTATGAAGTGCTAAAACTATTCTTTAGAAATTTATGCATGATTGATCAAGTCGATTTCGTAAGGAGTGACTTACTGAATTCTGAGAAAAAAAAAATCTGAGGATTATACTCGGTTTTTTTCTTTCGTAGTCATTGTTATGAACTCATTCCTTCGAGGATGAAATCGTTGTGGTTGATTCAAGTTCATTTGTACTAAATTTTGCGATTCAAATCGCACTCAAATCTTGAAATTCTATAATTTTCTTTCTCATTAGTTTTGGTCCCTGCCTTTCACAGTAATTTCGGATTGTTAAGATGCCGATGATAATTTAGATAAATGAAATTCCGTATAACAGCGAAACCATCTTAGCTAACTATACATAGCGTAATTTCTTCCAATATGTTATGTGATAGGAATCTAGAGACACCCAGGCTCTGTCATACTAGGTCAGCCATCCTGAACCTGTTGCTCGCAAGCAACAAGCTCGTGTCTGATTTCGTCTCGCGAGCACTTGATCAACGCTTCAATTGTACACCCTGTAAAAATTTCATTCAAGGATTACAATTATGTAATTTCCGGCATGAGTATGTGAAAGTTGCCGTAACGGGTGTACTTTGTTGGATGATGAGACATCACCTAGTGAAGACCCTAGCACTAGGTGATGTAGGCACATTGTCTCAGGGGGACTCTGGTGCTTAATACTGTAATAGGTGGTCCGCGTACTTGCCAGAGAATGCTAATGTGCCCTTGCGGTGTATTTCGCAACAAAGTAGAAATTAAAAGAAAATTATAAACAAATGCATCTGTACACCAATGATTGCTGGCAGGTATGCAAAGTGCCCTTGATAGGCTAGGGCTGTGGTTCTCAATGTGTGAATCGTGGCTCTCAGCTGCTTCTTGACTTACTTGCGATATTAACCTTGCACGCCTCTTGACTGTGTTGAATGGTTATCTCTAGACTCATCTGGGAAGTGGGCGCTTGGAAAATTTTGAGAACCAGTGTGTTAATACAGTAGATTCTTTGAATCCTTCGGGATAAATAGGAATACTCGACTGAATATTCATCGAAAAGCAGGGCTGGCAAATCGAATTCGCCAGGCCACCGTGGTGACTAAAATATCGGTATTAGCGCATAAAATTTCCCCATGAGTGATTGCTAAATTGGAATCTGTGGATAATACAAAAGTTTATGATTTCATGAGAAATGTAGAAATAGAATACATTATTTTGGACAGTTTTTTTCTTGTGCAAAACCCGTGCTTTTCTTCTAAGAAATTTTTCTGGTGCCTAAATGTTTCTCTGATTCGTCCAACCCCGTTGAAAATCAGTTTTCTAGCTAGCATGCTTAGACAAATGAAAAAATATTACGGATACGTAACGTGCTTTAAAGGCTGATAATCGAAATTATTTAAGTTTAAAAAAACCATTGACTGCTCATTTCATGCTGCTTTTTCAATCAACGTTTCTTCCCCTCCCCCCCACGTTAGAACAACTTTTTTTACCGTGTGGTATGACAATATGGTGAGATGCTGCCATAGACGCCCGTGGCATATTAGAAAATTTTGTGTCCTGTAGAGCGTTTTAAGATGCTAATTCTCTGGAATGAATTCTTTTTTTGCAAATTTTAGAATTTTCATCATTTTTTGGAATTACGAATAATTTAAATTATTTCTTTCATTTATCCTAAAATTATTTTTCTCAGTTATTTCGAATTCACATCAATTTTAAAATTATTTCTTTCCTTTATCCTGAATTTTCATGATTTGCATTTTCTGAATTTTCATGATGTGCAATTTATGAATTTTCATGATTTGCAATTTATGAATTTTCATGATTTTCATTTTATGAATTTTCATGATTTTCATTTTATGAATTTTCATGATTTTCATTTTATGAATTTTCATGATTTTCATTTTATGAATTTTCATTTTATGAATTTTCATTTTATGAATTTTATGAATTTTCATTTTATGAATTTTATGAATTTTCATTTTATGAATTTTATGAATTTTCATTTTATGAATTTTATGAATTTTCATTTTATGAATTTTATGAATTTTCATTTTATGAATTTTATGAATTTTCATTTTATGAATTTTATGAATTTTCATTTTATGAATTTTATGAATTTTCATTTTATGAATTTTATGAATTTTCATTTTATGAATTTTCATTCTATGAATTTTTGAGTCCCCTCTCCTTGAGAATATATAAAATTTTGTGCTAAAGGGCACCAAATTTATGAACACGTCTCCAACCCCGCTATTATTTTCGCACCGGGCATCGCGTCCGGTAAAAGCAGCACTGGTTTACATTGGCGTACACAAGGGAGGGAGGGGGGGGGGCAGTGTTTGGGGTTCTACCCTTCCCCCCCCCCCTACCTTGAACCAAGATTATAGTGTTATTTTGCAGAAAAAAACTGAAACCCCCTCGAAAAAATTCTGCGTACGCCTATGCTGGTTTATATGCAACTTTTCTTAGTTTCACGTCTGAAATTTGTGTGAAGAAATCATCAGGGTTAGAGACAAATTCCAAATATTTCACATTTTTCATTGTCCAATGACAGCCCAGTCAGAATAATAACGAGTAGTCGTCACATCATAATCCATGTCTAATCCTTGTCATTCGGCCTCGTTCAAGTTTCTCTTGCTTTCCACTGTTTTCGCTGTAAGAATCATCAAAGTGGTTCTGCTATTGAACTAGGAGCGTTCAAAATCACCGTCGTCGCATAGCTTCCCAGCCCGATTGCAATACCCGTATTTGTATCTCGATTTTCACATCGGCCAATGAAAGGGTCGACATACTCCACTGTTCTGAACACATACACACCACCTAATGTCCCTTGGTTTTTCTTAATGTTTTCGATGACGATATCTGTTTGCTTGAATGGGAGTGTATAAGAGCGCAAACTGGAAGGTGCTAGAGGCTATTCAGGCATGCTCCTCGGCTATAAAAACAGCTGTTTTGGAGAGAGATGCCGTATCTTTCACCCATTTTTGCAGAATTTTTTTTTTATTTCTCATTCAGGTGTACGCATTCGTAGCCAATTTATGTGTCACTCTTTTCACGCACAGACCTTCCTGAATGCCGAGGTTGAATGTGTGTATGTAGGGACAAAAAAAACTGTTCTCGCTTCTTGGAAAATTGCGGGTGCCATGAATGGTATCAAAGGAACTCTTCTTTTATTATGGAGTTTTGTACCCCCGTCTCTAGCTTCTATTTCCTCCCACAGAAATGCTGGCGTACAAAAAAAAAAAAAATATGAATGACTTGGTGCATGAAAGACTTGTAGAGAGAAGAACAAGTTTTTATTCATATAGTAGGCCTATATATACGCATATTTATCCTTTGAACTGAGAAGACATACGAAACTTCCGCTGGGTCTGGGTAGTTGTAAGGGCAAATAGAGAGTAGCAATTTAAAAAAAAAATCGTGCACCTGACATTGCCCCGTCTAAGTAGGTTGTTTTTCATCGTAGTTCCCCCTTCAAAGATATAGATTTCCTGCAATTTTTTTTGGGAAGATGTACTCACTGCATTGGTAGAGAATTTAGTTCAAAGCAAACCCTACGGAGAATTGATTACAGTATTCAATGTGTGTCTAAGTGTCACGCGTATTTTAAAAATAGATATTTCAAACTGAACATTACCACAAGAATTATCTAGCGAAGGGAATTGTTTAAATTTTGAGACGTAACCACCTGGAAAGGCGTCAGTTTCTTAGAGATGGGGTGAGAACTTCGGAATTTTCAAACAGAATTTTGGAGCTCAGAGCAAAAATTTTGAAAATTCTTCATCCGGCTGATTTTCTTTTTAATTAATCTGTTTGAATTTAAAAGTTCATTAGATGATAATTTTCTTGAATACGTACTCAATGGGTATTTAATAATTATATATAAAAAATATTCCAGTCATGTGATTGCGAGTTTTGCCGGATTCAAACTTTTATACAGTGAAACCTCGCTACAAAGATACTCGATATAACGATAGATCCCTCTGCAACGATATTTTTCTTGGTCCGCAGAATATCGTTATATCGAGTTTTCACTGTATTTAACGTTGTTAATTGCCTTCTTTTTTTTCCATTGTTCGTTATTTTGTTTATTAAGATGCATTTTTGTTCGGTCTATTCATTATAAATTTGCAATACGCCAGCCAGTCTGGTTCTCTTGTTCCCCATTGGCTGATTCTTTTTCCTCATTCTGAATTTTTCGTGAGAAAGGAAATTAATAAATTGAAATTGCTGATAGCACAAATCTATGTATCGTATTTCTTGGCCTATCCTTCGATTTTAACCCCTTAATTGTGTTGTAGAATGTACAATATTTTTGATGCCCGGAGAAAAATTTGGTGTTCCCTTCCCGTGATCCATTAATTAACATTATCGAAATTATTATGTTTGTGGAAAAGATAATCATTTCAATTTTTTCCAGAAAATCGGTGATTTGATCCATTGATCTTTCACATAATGTCGAAATATAATTGTGCAGCAATCATTTGAAAAAAAAAATATCAATTTCGTGACAGTTTTACCAATTTAATAAATATTTTTATACAAATATTATATTAATTATTAAGTAAAATAAAGCAATAATTATATTAACCCTTGAATGCATAGCTTTACACATGTGCAAAGGGTTCTTCAAACGTTCATTAATGCAGCCAGTTTGACGATAAAAATTCAGAATCGCATAAGGTCATATTCTTTCCCTTTGTAAATTTTGAATTAGCTGACAGAGGTTCTAATTAACGGTCTTCTTTGTTTCAGAGCATGTCTGGCTGTGATTTCGCTAATTTATTAAAATGTTTTGCATTTCTTTCTCTTTTATTTTACCTAGGGTTGTAAAATAAATGGAATAGATGGGGTCAGGAATTCTAACAATTGACGCGTTTAAAAAGAAATACGATAAGCATATTGGAAAGAATCGAGAAGCTATCCATACTTAAATGAGACAACCATAGTTTTTTTTATTGGCAATATATATATATTTCAAAATAATTAATAGTTTTTAATTGATCTTTATTGGGTTGCTGTATTTTTGATATAGTTTAGATATATATTTGGCATCCATATTTTTTATGGACATACTTTTTTCAGTCACCTCGTTTGGTATTTTCTCTGTTGTGGCCTTTGTATTTGTATTAGTTTGCGATGCGAAATTTTTTTCATACTATAGTTTCAATCGCAAAGAAGGTAGTAATATATTTGAAATGTAATATTGCTTCAATACAATTTATTTTATGTGATTTTTGAGGCTCTGTACGTTCTCTTGAAGGTCTTCTATAAGCAATGCAATCGAAATAGATTATTTTAAATGATTTTTCTAGCTTTCTATCCGTGTCAGTAACTATGAAAAAATTATCAGCTCGAAAAAAAAAACAAATTGAGCATTTAAGGGAAAATAATGAAATTAAATTATAAACATTAATTTTCTACCGATACTTTTCAGAATACGCATTTGATAATTATTTTTATGTATTGAACAAAATTAAACAGGGAAAAGAAATTTCGAAAACAAACAAATTCTGATGTATTTTTTTGAAATAACCGCCCCATTTAAGGGGTAAAAAGTTTAACCAGAGACTTGCGATGCACACATATTACTTTTTCAAGAATACAATCTAAAAAAAAATTATGAGCTTCGTCGTATAACCTTTAAATACCAAATAATTGAACTACTTTCCAACTATGCAGAATTGATTCGGGCATAAAACAATGATTTTCTAATATATATATATTTGTAGAATGAAATTGTAATTTTTACGTACAAGTCAAATGCTGTCCCCCATGATGCGACACTTACTGAGTGTGGGCATTTAAATTCGTTAATCAACCAGCTAAATAATTTTGGTTCTTGCTCAAGACTATCTGAACAGGATTGGCAGGTTTTTGACGTTCTAAACTGAGGTTCAAACTGTCACGTCAATAACCTCAAACATTGCTTTTCAATATAAAAATTCCCATTGGAAATACACACTTCAATTATACTGTCATCTCAAATGATTACAATTTCTTTTTTTTTTTCTGTAATAGCAAAGCACCAAGTCGAGACCAAAATTATTAACAAAGATATCCCAATCAAAAGAAGAAAAAAAAAAAAACCTCAGAAAAATGTGTTACCTGGAAGTAGTTGCTCACACATTCGTGACGGAAAATCACTCTTCACTGGTTTCTCATACAAAAAAGAAATCACACGTGTTCGCGTATTCGTTAAATTGGACCAGGCTGGATTACCATATAAATTTTAACGAGAGGGTAAAACGAAATCGAATCCGTATAGAAATTTTGCGTGCCGATCGACATTTAATCTTTATGTGCTACTTCATATTCAAGAAAAAAAAACTGAAGGGGGATCAACACTACGAGAGGATTGCCTGACCAGAGATCATTCATTCAGTGTTTACTATCACCCAAAGATAATATTAAAAAAAAAAGAAAGATAGTCGTACGAGAGATCGCGTTTAAGTATCACCAGAACTCTGATGATTTATTATTTTTTATGGTTTCCTACTGCCAGGTAAAAAATTTCTTTATTATTACGGGTGTTTTGACGCCATTCAATTAGGAATGTTCTCCGATACCGGAAGGAGAAACGTTTTTACCTTAGCAGATTTATTCGGTTCCGGCGGCGATTCAAAAAAGGCAATGAGAAACGACCGGATTTTTTTTTTTTGGCTTTCATATTTTATTCATTCCTGAGCTTTTTAAGAGGATATCAAATGATTCAGGTCACAACATCCCCAGTTACTTTTTCCGATTGGTATCATGCGAAAGTAGTTTAGAAATATTGCCTTGTTTTATTCATTTTCATTTTTTTTTTTTTTGCTTTTTATTTTGCGCAATCCAAATTATCGATTGGATTTTTATATGCTAGGATATTCCGATTTCTTATCTGGATAATGAGGCATGTGATCCGAAAGAAGTTAGTCCATGACCATCAAAATCGAAGCTAGTTCCGCGTTTCTCGCGGTTGCTTAATCCTTTTTCGGTGGTTGAATTTGCTTACGAATTATTAGATTGAAATGACAGTAGTATAGTAAGAGAAAGAAAATTGTTTAGTATCATGCTGGCTGTGAAATAATGATTGTTGTGTTACGCAAAGAGGGTAGTGTGTAACCGGAACACTATGATTAATCATCGAACAATCAGCTTTCACACTTCGTTTATTTTCGACGCTGAGAACTTCTAGAAGTGCATAAATTTGAAACAGGCTTGCTTTGGATAACCATGGATAGTATTTTAGATAACGATTTTTATGAAGTATCTAGAAATTGGTTGTATTTTAGGTATTGGTTTTTCTTGTTTCGACTGCTAGAGCTCGTCTGCTAATCAACCACCCGCGATCCGTAGCTGTTGCATAGCTGCCAACTTTTGAAAATGAAAATTCGGGAGATTTCGCGCAAACCCGTATTTTATGCTAAAACCCACTCCCTAATAAATACAATAGGGATTTTTCCAAATAAAATAGGGATTTTTCAAACATAAAAGTTAAAGCGTAGGGAATAAAATCCCTACTCAAAAACTGAAGTCAAATTAAAATAGGGATTTTACACACATGGAAGTTAAACTCTTGGGAATAAAATTCCTACGCAAAAAACAAGTGAAATTGGAGGCCAAAACTTCAATGATGTAAAAATAAATATTGTGTTCAATCAGAAACGCTGTGAACAAACATTCTGCGCGAATAACCCCAAAATCATCGGAAGATGAAGGAACACGCCGTCAATTTTTGAAGAACACTGACTTTTTGTGACACTTGCTTGATGTTTTTTTTTCTTTCCATGACCGATGTTTATGTCCGTAACACTAGTTGTACAAAAAGGAAAACTCGGCCCTCTTCTGTAACGTTTGATGAAAGGAAATTCATCGGAATAAGTATCTTTAAAATTGATTAAATATGTTTTTGCTAATCAATATTCATGCTTTGTTATATTGCACGTACGTAACTTCAACAAAAGAAATTTTGATCACATGCGCGTCACTATAATCTTCAATTATTATCCAGGACTATTGGCTGCTAAGCCATTTCCCTGCACGATAAGACGAACAACTTTCTTGTTACCATCAGAGGGTTTGTAAAACTTCCTTAAAAAGGAAATTTCCCCATTTACGACGTGTGACGTCATTTCGAAAGGGAAAAAAAGAGGCTTCATGCCCCACAAGAAATTCCTTAGGGATTGTTTTCATGAGCGGGGATTTTTTTTAATGAAGTAGGGAATTTTTAGGGACAATTAGGGATTTTCGTGATTTTCGTAAAAATTCGGGAGATTTAAGAACTTTTCGGGAGGTCGAGCGATGAAGCTAAAATTCGGGAGATTCCCGAAAAATTCGGGAGACTTGGCAGCTATGCTGTTGGCTATAGGGTACTGACAGGCAACAACTATCCACAAGCCTGTCTGGAACTTGCGGACATAACCAATATGCAGGTCCTCGCTTCTATTGCATCTCCTCTTTTACAGTGATTACCAGAGAGTATGTCGTCTCACTTTACGATACCTCAAGATCGGTTAAGGGTGCCCCACATAGAAAAAAACAACAAATTGAACGAACGGTCGGCTGTAGTAAAAAGTTCTCTCCGGCTTTCAACCATACCATTGTGCTTCCCAAACTATGGAACACGTGCATCCTAGAAGTACGTGACGGGCAACTCAAAAGGGTACACGAAAAATTAACAGTAGTAGTGGATAGAACGCGTAAAGTAATGAGACGGTGCAAAACAATTAATGGCATGATAGACAAGGAGTATATGCAAGCTTATCACGCATTTCTAGTAGTAGTTTGCACATCTACCACGCATTCCTAGAGGTGGAGCTTGCACATCTACCATGCATTCTAGCTGATAAACCTCCTCGATTTCTGGAGATACACAATCCTTAAATACATTGGAGTATGCAGTGGGGGGAGGGGGGAATTGAATCGATGAATATAGCGTTATTTTGCAAGAGAAAACGTAACGAAGGGGAAAAAACGATTAAATCCTCCCTCTCCACCCGAAAAAATCCTGCTTACGTATGTGCTCCAACCTCAAAGGGTGCAAGACCCTCTCTAAGTGTATCTAGGGATATCCAACGCATTGCTTCCATGCATTTGTAGAAATATTTGAAGAATGAATGATATGGAGCCATAAATAGTCACTAGACCATCGCAGAGGCAGAAAAGTAACTGTGCCTTCAGAATGACATTTGTACATGTATAAGGTATCTTCGCTTTTAATGCACTGAAGGCAGAGGCTCCGCGGATTTCTCGTTTTTCCAAATAAAGTTTCAACATGGTCCCCTCCCCCAATATTTTTGAACACTATCGGGCATGTTCTAATTCGTGCGAAATTTCTCAGAGGGATATTTATGTAGTGAATGTGGTGATAATATCAACATCCTCGTCCTGATTCATTTTAATTTTTCAAAACATCTTCCTTATCAGCCGCAATATCCATTTACCTTTTATCCTACCTATTGAGATATTGACACTATTGAGATATTCTTTCACCACTAGACTAACATTATTCATAATATGCATATATCTCTCGGAAATACTTGAAGAGTATGTGTGTGTGTGTATGTATGTATGTGTTCGGTGTATTAACATATTTTTCTCTCGTTCTAGCTGTAAAACAATCGACGTCTTAACGAGATTTTTAGTTTTAGTTGTGGTCTTAACTACCACATAACATGACTTTAATTGCTTCATCGAAAGGTGATTCGTCATTCCGGCGATGTTTCATTCCCCATCAGCGAGAGTTCAACCACAAAATTTATAGCAATCGTGATTGATCAACATCTTGAGTCACCTCCCATTTTGGGTAATTCCTAAAAGTTTTTTTTTTTTTTTTTTTTTTTTTTAACATTTTTCTTCTTCCCACACCAAGTGGCCATGATCGAATTCCTTTCAAGAATCTCTCGAAATTCCTCCAATTTTTTTTTTTTTTTTTGCTCACTTCTGTGTTAAATGACGACAAGAGGTTAAACGTCTCAGTCGGGAGCCTTTTTTCCCACCCTTCGAACGCCTCTCTATTTTATATATATATATTTTTTTAAACCCAACTTTTTTCTAATGTACCTTGTTCATCAGTTCACCGTTTCTTCCTCCCCTACATTTTAGATCTTAAAATTTTTGATGTACGATTTTTCCCCTCCCTCTAAGTTAAGGTTCAAAAAAAAAAAAAAAAATGTTAGCGGGAGAAGCCCTATTCATTTTCTCTTTGTCATAACATCTTGTCAAGACGTTCTTCCCTCTTCTATAAGTATCTCCAATTTAGTTTTCTTCAGACATTTTTCGGTTGTCCAAGAAATTTGAGAACTTCCTTCTCGTGTCCAATAAATTGTGTCGTAATGTTTGGACGTATTAATCATCTCTACAGGTCGTGTCCCGTTGTATGCGTCTGTTAGTTTGTTTTATTCTCTTAGGTTGATACTATATGTTGTATTCTAGTATAATTATATTTGTTCCCTGAAGATATATAGGATTATTGGAATTAAGGGTGCGTATTAGATATTGTTATCTTAAGAACGACTTTAAGATGATGCGAAGAGACCTTTTTAAGAATGAAATCGAGCATTCTATTCACTTTTTGATAAGATTAATTGTTATAATTAAGGGTGCGTATTAGAGGAGTCCCAAAAACAAACGTTACTTTTCAGAAAGTGTGTATCCTGAAATAGCGTTTAAGTAGTCTTTGGCGGTGTTTTGTTCAGCCGATGGCTCCGTTTCTCTAGCGAAAAACGTCATTCCCATCTTGGATTTTCATCATCTAGGGTGCATATTCCTTTTTATTTAATTTTTTTTTGCCTTGGATTTATCAAATACATCAAATTGCTCTTAGGAATATAGTTCTTCACGATGAAGAGCTTGTGATAATGATGATTAGTCGGTATTTCTTATCCTAACTTAGGCATTAAGGGGTGTCGGAAGTGTTTCGAACCTGTGGGTCCTTGTCTTGAGCTTTATATTGGAAATTTATATCTATAAATCAATTCCGGGAGTTATTCTCAGACCCGTATCACAAGAGCACCCGCAGCATTTCTGGTTCCGACGACACTGATGTTTCTGCGAACGGAAAAGAATGAGCTGCTCAAGGATAAATGTAACTTATATGCATTTTGAACTCTACCAATTCCAAATAACGTTTCGAAGGCAATATTTTATCTGATTGGAATATACAGTAATGCTTGTTATCAAAAAGTGAATAGAATGCTCGGTTTCATTCTTAAAAAGGTCTCTTCGCGTTATCTTAAAGTGGTTATTCTGTTTTTCCGAGACTTAGTTCGTCTTGGACTAGAGTACGCCGTAAGATTTTGGAGACCATAACTACAGAGGAACATAGACATCGTTAAAGGTGAGTGTAGAGAAGAACTAAACATGCTCTTATTAGCACACAAGGCTTGAACTATGAAGAAAGACTTGTTGTTGCATATTTATCGATATGTATTAGCTTTAGATTAGAGGAACGCAGTTGTCGGAGGAGTATGATTAAAGAGCTTAAAATTTTCAACGGGGATGGATAGGATGGACCATGAGTTATTGATTCACCGTCAATAAGTTGCTTCGACAAGGGGACGCCAGTATAATTTTGTAAGGGACAATTCCATTTTGTGGTGTCGCATGGAATTTTTCTCTAGTAGGGTTGTCAATAAATGGTATATCCTACCTCGGGGGGTCATGAATCGCAACACAGTTAAACGTTTAAATGTTTTAAAAAGAAGTACGATAAACATAGAGGAATAAATCGAGAGGCTATCATTATTTAAATTAAGACAATCATAATTTTTTTTTATGAGCTGTGCATTATATAGTACTAGCTATAATTCTCGGCGCTGCTTGGGTTTGCTTTAATTTCTGGGAGAATTGAAAAAGTGACAAATCATTATAATGGAAGGAACTGTTATACATATTCTATCATACTGCACACCAACTTCAGTCATATATCGCCACACGGCAATTTCCAACAGTGGAGTTGGGTGGGATTTAATACTAATCAAGCATCGATATATTTGACAAAGATGTTATATATTGAAATGTCGGATAATTTTTCCCCTAATTGAGCTAAATGCACAAGCAGCATTTAGCGGAACGACGTTGTCAACTCAGGAAATATGAAGTTCTTGGTCTCATGGGTGCATGTCCTTTTGAAGGTCGCCATTAACGAACGTCCTCTGATAACCGAAACCGATAACAACAAGAACAGACTTTCTCTGATTCTTTGTTGTTGTTCTTTTACGGTGCACTGATCACACATCATTAAACCATTCGCAGACATTGAGAAGAAGAGAAAAGAGAAGTGTGTGTGTGTGTGTGTGTGTGTACAGAGTATTATACATATATCAGTGGTTCCATCAATGATCTTCCAAAGTCTAGCTCACGCAAACGTGGGCCTGGTCTGGTCTCTGAACAGGTTGGTTTGTATACTGTACCTGGGCTAGCAGAAGAACGGATTCTGTTCTCATAAATAATACAGAAAACGGACAAGAGGACAATGGTCTTTCGCTTCGAAGCATAGGGGAACGAGGTTAACGTACTCCCCATATCTCTTTTTGGGTGTCACTTCTTTCTTTATTGTTTTTTTTTTTTTGTCTCCCATCTTCTGAGCTATTGCCCAATAATTTTTCTTTTTTTTCCTATCGGTGGCAATTTCAGCGAAAGTGACACGTGGATGCTTCCATTCAATTTACCTTCCACCTTTTGATGGTCGAACCCTCATTGATGAATGGATGATGAACTATGTATCCACCAGCCCAACCACTGATACCCCCTTCCTTCCGTCTGTTCGGATTAAAGAAGATCATCTTCCATCCATTTCTCTTTTTGATGATACACGAAAAGCAGTTTTTTTTTTGGCGGAAACTAGATTGTGAATTAATGACAGTTTCTTTTCTTTCTTTTTCAGACATGATCCGGGTAGTTTTTTCTATGTCATGGGCATGTGGAATAATGATGTGTTTTTTTTTTTGTTTCAGAAAAAAATTATCTAGAAAATGATTAGATTGATCCCAAGTTAGAGACGATAATTCGTAATTGAGGATGCTTCCTATGTTCATGAGAAACAAGGTCTTTATTTTGTCGAAAATCTTGGCATTCATGTTGGAACCATATTTCAAATTCATGCGTTTCGATTTTTAAATTGAACCAACTTTATTCATTTTGCATACAAAAAAAAATTGAAATGAATTTTTTAATGAAAAAAATACACATTCTCATTTTAGAGGCAAATAAATGCCTGTACAGAAGATAAGAAGAATTAGAGCATGATTAAGTATTGCCAAATTAAAAATACAAAATAAACAATTCATTAAAATATTAAACGTATACGAAACAATAGAAACAAGACGAAAATTCTTTCTGTCACAGTTTTATTCAACAACAGCAATATTTTTTATTTATTTGAAGGGAAGGTGATATCTTTGAAAATACAATATAAGCAGAGAACTGTCTGTTTAGGAAAGGAAAATTCGTCTCTGCCCTCACGGGTACCGGGGACTCGAGCCCCGTTCTCTAGTATGCCAGACTAGTGGCCTCGTCCGGCGTCGAGGCCCCGTCAGGGCAGAGATCAATTTTCCTTTCCGAAGGCGGGGATTACACTTTGAAAGTTCTTTTCTAAAACTTGAAAAATGCAGCCAATAAGATCATCAGTTACTTGCTCGAATGTAACCCATATGCTTATTGGTTGGATTTTTAAAGTTTTATAAAATAAATTTTATAGTGTAATCCCGGCCTAAAACATCAATATCTCAGCCGGTTTCCCGTACATATTGTAAAATTATTTTTATCCGATAAACAAGACAAAATTCTCAATGTCAGACTAACGGGAAAATTTTTAATGTAAGATAAGATATAAAAAGTAACAAAACATTAAAAATATGCAATTTCCAAAAAAAAACAACCTTTTTCTTCCTTATGTTAGCATGAAGTAATAAGATTAACTGCATATTTGAAAGATATTTAGTATAACATAGCAAACATACAAAATTCTAAAGTAAAATGTTCCGAGATTTCTTTAATATATACGAAACAGGCTTGAATATATTTAAAAATTCGATATTCCAGATCATGGTTACACGTGTAGATATTTTTTCAACTTCGATATAATTTCTAAAGTACAGCAATTTCCAGTGAATAAGCTACAGGAAAAGACCGGAGAATTAAAAAAAAATTGGTTTCGTAAACTGAAGCTAATTTGCATCAAATCGTTTTTTTTTCTTGACTATGTGGTAAATTTTTTTTCTCTTTTCTTACATTTTTGTATTTGTAGAAAAATACTTAGGGGCCATTCAAGTATTACGTAAGCAGATTTTCAGCCATTTTTGACCCACTCCCCCCTGTCAGCAGAATTTCGTCAGCAGCTTAGAATATTTAATGTCTTCAAAAAGGGGTAGTTGATGACGTAAGCAACTTTCAAACCCCCCCCCCCCTCCACCCTTGTCATCAAAAGTCAGCAAATCCGAAACCCCCTTCCCTCCCTCGATGCTGACGTAATACTTGAATGACCCCTTATTATTTAAGCCCCACGGTTTTTTATGTGTCATAGCCTGGTATAAGCATTTATGAACTCCCCGATAATTTTTGAATAAAACTCGGTTTTGTATGCTCAGTTTACCCTCAGTTTTCTTTGAGAATTTGATAATATATCACTTATTAGACATTTTTGTAGATTAATGTTCATAAAAATTCCACAAAGTTGCAAAGTGAGGAAAAAAAAGTTATTGGAAAGGCCATGGTTTTCAATTATTCGCCAATACTAAAAATTAACTGTTATGACTGAATAAACAGCATCTTTATTATGAGATATTACGGTGAATTTGCTATTTTATATAAGAAATATGTTTTTGAATTTACAAGGGGTCCCCAATTCAAATTTATATAGTTTTAAATTAAATTTCATAACTAAGTTTACTCGATGTATTTCTGAACGTTTCAGACGCACAACACATGTGCATACAAACACTAGGCGTACGCTCTCCCCTCCTTCCCCGATAAACGAATTTGAATCGAATAACCTTGGCAGTTTAAGAAATATTAAAAAAAAAGTGATATATTTTTTTTCTTATGACCTAGTTATTAAGATAAGTATCAGTTTCGAGACATCTTTCGCATTGATTCGATTGATTACACACTTTTCCTCTGTTATACGAACAGTGGCTCTAGGATTTTTTTTTTTTCTGTCTTTGACCTGCTTTACTGATGGTCCATCGATTGACTCGCTTTCGAATACTTTGCGTGCGTTTGATGCTTGATCGCGCATGAAATGAACATTTAAAAGTAAAAATCACAAGAAATCTCTAGAATAAACCGTTAGGTACGGAGAAACCTCTCTATATAACGATAAATCTTTCTTAAACGATATTTTCAAATCTTGATTCGAATTGACTCTTCTCTCGATACAACGATATCCTTTCCTCCCTCTTACAACTATATATTTTTCAAGAGATTTTGGAAATGTTTCAACAATATTTATTTGATATCTCGCTCACAATCGCCTCAAATATATTTTTGAAAATATAAGTTCTTTCGAGAGCATCTTTTAATATCGGTATTTCACATCACTTGCCCTTGTAATGTGTTGATGAAGTTCCAATGGAACTATTTTCTACATAAGGCACTAAAGTATGGTGCTATAAACTCCATGGTGAGGGCAGAGTGCGTAATTGAATTCTATGAATTGATTTTTGAAGCGAAATCACGGTAAAAACAATACTCTGTGGACCAACAAAAATCGTTATGGAACAGTGATCAATAACGAAATGTATAATCATTAATACTTCGTGTTCATCAGTACAGATCCACGTGATGTCTTGATGAATTTGTTTTTCTCATCATTATGCAATATTTCATCATGATAAATAAACTGTTCAGAAAATGGAAAAAAAAAAGCGTAAAAATTGAAGGAATTGGTATATATTTGAATGCAGTTTGCGGAAAGTTATTCTCACCAAAGGGAATTTTTATTTTTGGTACAGTAAAAAAATTGGCTCAAATTTTTATCGATAGAGGGTAATGCACGAGAGCAAATCATTGGGAATATGTAAATCAGAGTAATAAAATGCTGGATTTACGATTAACAGCTCATTTCTGAATTTCCCTGTTACTGGCGCTTACATAAAGTTTTAATTGTGACGTTGGTGGATGAAGCACTATTGGTGAAGTAGTTTTACCTCAGCCACGAATCGCTGGCTGAGGTTTTATGAACGTTTCGGACTCGGAAGAGATTGAGAAATGTTCAGGTCCCTATATAATCACTCCTCATTTTCAATCGTGTAACGCTCTCTATTGATAAAAAATTTCAACTATATTTTTTCTCTACTCAAAAATCCATTTCCGTAAAAATAACTTTTTTGCAAAACTCGTTCAAATATACCACTAATGTTTTCTGTATTTTATGTAGGTTATGCAATTTACGAAATTATGGACACTGTATATTGCAGATAAATGTAAACAATTTATAAAAAAAATTATAATATAAGATAAAGTCAATAAATTCCAAATTTCTATGATAAGTAAGCTACAACTTATCTAATTCATATTTTCTAAAATTATCTCAATTAATTTGACATGTACTGACTCTCTGAGTACAGCATAAGGCTGTAAATTTTATTATCTTTTATCGGCACGCCTCTTATACACACGTACTCAACACCAAACTAACACGTACAAACAGTTTCATAACTTCTTCATCCAGCTCCTACGGAGCAGTATCGAACAGGGAAGCTTATGGGAGTCTTAAAGTCTCGGTACACTTCTTGAACCAATTTTTTGCAGTCAGCATAGGATGTTCGTAAGTGTAATTTCTTGGTGGTACCAACAATGGTTTAACCCTTTATCTACTGAGGAAAAGCAAAGTATCAGATTCGATATTTTTTTACTTTTTTGAAAGACAGTATTTGTTTAGAACTGAAATGGCTTATTCCCCAAATAATTAACATAGTAGTTTGTTTTTTTTTAACATTATCGTAATATTTTTATTTTATTCATCATTTCATTCATTATTCTACTTCTCTCTGTGAAGAAGATAACGGGTTTAAGAGATGTCAACAGTAGAAGAAATTTATCTGGCACGTGATGATCGTAATGCCGATATACAACTGCAATCTCTCTACAACGATATTTTATTCTTGGTCTGCGGAGTATCGCTATATCGAGAATTCACCTTATATGTGTCATGTATGATTCTGATAATATCATTGAACCCGTCGATAACCGTTTCGTAAGTCGAAACCGTAAATTCCGGCTGTGTAAGAAATAAATAACTTAAGTGACTTTATTAGTCTTTCTGTTTATTGAGGCTAGTATAAAGTGTCCCATAAATTCGTAAATAGTCTCAAAATTGAGAAAAATTCCACAAAATTGGTGTATTTGAATGCAGTATGCGAAAAATTTATTTTCAAAAAGATTGTTTTGTTGGTACGAAAAAAAAAAGATTTTTGGCGATTGAGAACGTTGTATGGATGCAAATTACTTGAAATATGCAAATTATAGTCTTTTAATATGTAGGTTGTACGATTAACAGCCTGTCGCCATTACGATGTCCGAGTGATATAAAGGATTCGAAACGGGCTAAAAATGAATTTTGATGCAACTATATCAATTTAAACTTGCAGCTTGCAAATACAAATCAACATCGATGCGTTTGAGATACATACGGCTCATACATTCGATCCCAATAACCAGTCATTTTCTGCACACGCTGTGCTTACAATAGTTTCTGAAGTGAATTGGACTCGGCGCACGCCATTTACGTCATGAACGAGCATCGCTTCATTTGCATCTTTGGCTATCGCAGTTTTCATTGTGTTGATAATTTTTGGTTAAATGCTGTTGGTAAAGTTGTTTTACCTTTGCCACAAATCACCCGCTAAAACCTCATGAACATGTCGGACACAGCAAAGCGAGAGAAGAAAAGTTCAGATTTAATCACACTAACAGGGAAGGTTTCCCTGGCCCTCTACCGACAAATTTTTGAACTAATTTTTCTTCTGTATTAAAAAAAACACCGAGAATAAATTTTTCGTAAACCACATTCAAATATACCAATTTCCTTTCATATTTATGGAAGGATTATTATTTTTAAACTATTTACTAATTTTTGGGACACCCTATATGTATAAGGCATATTTTCACTGGATGATTTCAATCTCTCTTGGCCACAGCTTTCGCTCTGAATTGGCGAATAAAAGACCATTATTGTAGCGCAGTAGTCGGAAGAATGGTTAGGGCTACCCGATATTCTTGTATTTCATTCGTATTCGCTAGTCATTTCTCGTCCAAGGGACCATCTTTCAAGAGTGAACTCAAAACTGGATTACATTTCTTTCTTTTTTTTTCCCACATTGGATTGGCTCGCTGAATTTGAAATTATAATGCGGCTTTTATGCACATCGTGTTCTTCCCCCTTCGAGGGCCATTAGGAGGCACTTAAAGTGTTCGTTCCACGGTGGAATTTTAATTATAAATGTTGATCACGTACTTTACTTGAATCACAATCGCCGAAAATGATGGTACGGTGTCCGGGACGATACAAGAATCCTATGGTCTCTAACTATTCTAGTCTAGCCGCTCTCTCTCTCCCAGATATTCATGACGGGTAATAAATTCAGAAGAAATATTATCATGAAATAGGCCATAACATTATTGGCAGGTGACCTGACTCGTCTTTCACCGAATAACTTCTACTTTATGTGTTGTGATTGACAGTGGCGTAATGAATAGTTTCATGTCTGATCAGATCGGACTGACATTTTTCGATTCGTTTGAAAATCGATCGTCCATCAGCAGGTGGTGAGATGAAGTTATGAGTAATGACAAATCCATCCATGCAGTAGGATTGGATTTTCATGGTGTCAGGAACCATCAAGTCGTGCTGCACCAAATCCTTTCCAGCAGTAAAGAAACAAATTTGCCACGTTCATATGATATCTTGTCAGAAATGTGAGTTTACGAAATTGAGAGATTTAAGCGTTTTATATCGTTTTTTTTATTTACCCTGTGTGCAATCCGTATTTGGCACTCTTGCACCTGTAAACTAAAATATTTTAAATTCCACCGGGGAATGTGTGCGATATACATGCTTAACCGCTGCCCATATGTGGGCATTGGAGTGATCTGCTGCAGTCCGCAACCCAAAAGCTTATTTTGTAAAAATGAACTAGCTGTTACATTTTCTGATAAATGAGAGCGTCGGTGCAGTTCCACATCACTTGAGTAGCCCATGACATATTCTCGTATCACTCAAGTGGTCCGCGGCATATTTACAGATCAATCAAGTGGTCCGTGGAACACTTCTAGTTCACTCAAGTGAACCACGGTGTAGTTCCACATTACTTCATTGATTCGAAGCCGTAGGTGGGAGCAGGGGGGGGGGAAGGGCGTGATCTCCCATTTACTAAAAAAAATTTATCATTGACATAGACGGGTAGGTGGAGGTAGACAACCAATACCCCCGTTCACTAAAAAAAACCCCGCCCCCTTTCCGTTCGAAGAGCCTGTATTCACAGTCATGTTCGCAGCACAGTTCCAGAGCCAATCAAGCGGCCTGTTGTAAATTTGCAGAGCACTTAAGTAAACCACGCTACATTCAAAGGTTCACCTAAGTGATCCGCGGCCCAGTTTCATATCATTTGAGCGGCCAACGGTATATTATCAGATCACTGTTTCAAGTAACCTGCGATGCGTTCTTAAATCATATCAAATCAATGAAGTAGTCCGCATTCTCCTCAAGATTGAACACCCTTGGTGTTAAAGGTGCATGTAGGGATAAGTAGTAGCAGTCAAATATTTTAGGACCCATTCCCCCGTCTTCTCCCAAAACCACTCTCTCAAATGTGTATATTTTTTTAAATACTACTACTCATGTTTTGCAGCTGCACATGTTGCGCATGCCTAAATACGGCCATGCTCGTGATTGCTGGAGATCAATTAGTTACTATTCGTTGCAATTTTTTTTTCTTCAGCATTTTTGATTAGGAGTTGTAAATATTTGATTATGAAACTCATACGTCAAACACGGCTCAATTATGTTTTCAATTACTGGGTCATTATTTTCACACCTTTCATTGTTTTATGCTGTAGCAAGCGCGTAATTACCGTAGTTTACGCGTGCCTTGAGGGTTTATAAAAAGTGTTTATTATTATTATATACAATTGCCTGTTATTTCTAATGAAAATTTTGTGTTAATCAAAGTTCTTATTATGAATGAATAATTGCGACATACTTTCAGAATTCTCCTATTTAATTGCATGTTACGTATGTGCCCTGAATGTTTTCAATGAGGAACCGAGGGAATACATTCCGATCGAACACTCTTTCCCTTGGGACATGAATTTCACATTCTATCTCCCAATGTGCGCATGACACGTGTGCTGTATTCGGTATAGTTCCTGATTTCAACGTGAGGTAACCTGTCTACCAAGAACTGTGTATCATTTTGATGTTCGACCTAAATGTCAGTACCTTTATACACACGTCTCTGACATATTCGGTCATCGAAAGATTTTTTAACAAAAAAAAAAATGATATACCTGCATAAAATGGCTTTCACTGTTTATGGGTACCAGTATTTCATGTCGGGTGCTCCTCCTCCTCTTCATGGTTCATGGGAGACATACACCGCGCATAACAAGAACGTGCGCGTTCTTGTTAATTCTTAGAAAGTTCACTTTGTGAAAATTATAGTGTTGGGTTCTCAAAAAAAAGTTTTATTGTTTCTTTTTTTTTTTATCACTCTGAGGGATTCTCCTTTTTTTTTTTTTTAAATAAAAGAAATCCGTTGGCGTAACGGAATTTTCCATTCAACTGTGAAAATAGCACCTGGCGTAACTGAAGCGACAGTTATTCTAGAGAAAATAGGAAAGTTCAGTGCAAAGTGATTCGTAATACTTGTTATATATATTATACGTCACTTACTTGAACTTTTTTTTTTTGTCTTTTTTTTCTTCGAGTTCACTTATTCATGTTTTTATGCGTGCTATCCATCGTTCATGTTTCATATAAGTGCATGATACTACCATGTCTTTGTGGGCCATGAGAATGTGGTTCGAACCTGCAACCCGTTATTGTCAGGTTACTAAGTATTCGTCCAAAGTCAATAATATAGGTGGTTATCGAACTTTTGTCAAAACCGCGGCTCTTTTGCCCAATTCATGATTCGTCTGTGGCTCCCCAGAATACAGTGAAACCTCGATACAAGGATAAATCCCTCTGCAGTTTGGAATCGCCTAAAGTCTGATGTTAAACACATCTCTACTAAGATATGTTGTACTACAATAAATTCCTCTATAATGATATATTTTAGGAAATTTTGAAACCGCTACAACGATATATATGTATATTGTGTGTTTCGCTCAAAATCGTAATCGCCTTGAATTTAATTTTAACTTTGTCACTAGTTTTCATTCTGCCAAGAGCGTCTAATAACATTGGTGTTTTGCACCACATGATCACCGAAAATATTGATAAAGATGTTGATATCGCCATTTTCTTCAAGACACAAAAAGTGCAATGCGGTAAACTTCTTTACAGGGGCATTGCATGTGAACGAATTCAATCAATCGACTCACTAACTACAGTTTTTCAAGCGCGTTTTCTGATAGTACCAACAACGCAGATTTAAAAAATATGCAAACATATATTTGGGTTCTCGTAATGATAATGTTTCTCTCGATATAACAATCCCTCTAAAACGGTATTTTTTCTTGACCCGCAGAATATCGTTATATCGAGGTTTCACTGGAGTTTGAGAGATATTTTTCTACATAAATGAACCACTTCAATGCGCTAATAGGCACACAAATCAATATCTCTCAGCTCGTCATGACATCCCGACCGATATAGGTTCGCGACGCCCCAAGGAGTCGTGACACACACTTTGAGAAGCACTTCTGCCCCTACTCATTCGTAAGCCTGTTTGATTTTTCTTCTATTATCGTATCGTACATTTATTATTCTGCTCAGTTTTATTTCGGAAAATAAAATTTCCCAAAGTTTTTAGTAATGAAAGATTTATTTTGATACTCGTTTTTAAAATATCTCCTACACACCCCCTCCCCTACTGTGCATAAGCAACTGTAAAGTACAACTACTTTCATATTCTTCAGAAACAAACGATTCCCACCAAACTGACTCATTTCAGGTATTTTATGAAAAAATTCCACAAGTTCGGCATTTGAGATAGATACGGCCTCTCTTCCAGAAATTGATAACCAAATAATTCAATCTAAAAAAATATTACGGTTGAAATGAATCTCGGTAAGAATAATTTTTTTAAGGTAATATGGGAACTATATACAGGGTGGGCAAGAAGTCCGTAGAAACATTAAAAATGAATAAAAACGGGAAAAATGACCGAAATCAGAAATGGTTTGCAGGGTTAGCATCGCTAGGTCAAGGAAATTATTTAAGACAGGAAAAAAAAAACAACTCAAACAGCCAATAGGTGGCGCTGGCACGAGCGACTTCGGTGGAAATATGCAAATGAGGCGGTTATAAGAACTTGCGCTTCTAATCCACAATCAGTTCACCGTTGCAAACCGTGTATGTGGACTGCCGTTGCTGGGTTTGTGACTCGCCTGCAATGTGTCATCCCCTGCGGCGTCGTCACATGGAACACATACTGCTGTAATAAACGATTTGGAGGCATTCCGTTCGTTATTTGCGTATCTTTTCTCTGACTTGTGTACGTAAGCGCACCTATCGGCTGTCTTTTGAGTTTTTTTTTATTCTTCCTGTCTTAAATAAAAATTGCCCTGACCTAGCGATGCTAACCCTGCAAACATTTTTTATTTCGGTTATTTTTCCAGTCTTTTTTAATTTTTAAAGTTTCTCTGGAATCCTTGCCCACCCTGTATATATATTTGTGGAGATGCGTTGTACTACTTTGAATCAACTCATGTTCAGAAGCACTTTGCGATGAGTTAGTGATTTTTCAAGCAGAGTTTATACTTCCAAATCAGTATAACAATATTACATCTCCTATTCTAGTAATTCGGGGATTTCTTTTGTGAACATTTGTTTCAACTCACTGGTTCGTCAATTGTTTGGATCGCATTTATGTTCTCCCGTATGTTAGATCGTCGAATATGGATGAGCTGTACATATTCATACATGGTCACCAGGAATCACGCTCAGTAAAACGTCAAAGATGGCTATACATATGCATAACACATAAGAATGGAGGTACTGGGTGACACGAGTATAGTTTTGGTCTAACACGGTTACTGCACACGAATGCATATATGCATAACATTAAAAAAAAAATAGAAAAGATCGTAGTATTTCATCTCGATGGCGCCATCTTTTGATAGATAGTGTGCCATAATGCTGCTGTACCACAATTTAAAACTTTCTTTTCCAAAATTTCTTATCTAGTTTCTCAAAATGTAAAAATACTAATCTTTGAGTATTTTTTAAAATAATTGTTATAAACGGCATTTAACTTTTCACTTTGATATATTTTTAGTAAATGTCTCCAAAAACTCTTTTTCCTTCGTCGTAACCTGGAAAATTCCACCCGTCATGTCCGTCGTCTGTGCTACCAGGAATACATCCTCCCTGCTCTCCCTTATGCCTGTGAACTCTGGAACCCGCAGAGAGCAACAGACCTACAAACGGTACAAATGTAATTCAGCCGTTACACTTCATTCACTTCACTTCTGAAATATACATGACAGCACTGAAAAATCAGACACAGTACTAGATACGCACTCAGACTGTTATGTACACGCTTTTTACATTTCGGCACAACTCGTTAGGTAGTAAATTGCCCATACTACATCGCCATACTCGTACATTTTTGAATCATATTTTTAATATTCAATGATACCTCGACTTACGAATTTCCCTTCTAACGAATTTTTTTTGTGTGTGACTTTTCTGTCTCTTCTAACGAATACGAGGTATACGTAGATTCGTCTGACCGGCATTTTCATTGATATGGACGCAAACGCTAACATAAATCAGCCGCGTCGTGAGCTGAATTTTAGCGCCAATCATCATCAGAATTGCTATCACTCGAGTCCGATTAACTCATGTTCACTTCGGAATATTTTTCTACATGTGTCTCCTCTGAAAGTTTTTGAATTTTTTCATGTAAAAATGGGGATTCGGCTAATAGAAAATACCTTGATGAAAGAAAAGGATCTTATATTTTCAGTGCAAGAATATTCGCATGAAACTGGAATTTTCAGCAGCTTTTCCATCTGCATGTACAATAAAAAAACCTGTCCAAGTTGTGGAAATCTATGGTTGCATTAAAATCTATCCAAGTTAGGTATCTAAGATACTACTGTATTGGGAATACACGGTGTTATAAAATTAACTGAACGGTCGGCTCCATTCAAAACCTTCCAATGTAGGGAGTTGTGCAGGATACAGAGGTGTCTAAACTGACAAGTTTACTCTATCAGAAATGAGCTGACCAAATGACAAACAGATGGAGGACAAGGAAACAGTTATTTTCCGGATATTATGCTGAGGTGAACTCGGAAAGAAAAGTCATCAGAGGCTACTAATGCCTCTACTTCAGCGCCTCACGCCACAGTGCGTGAAATAACGAAGGCAGGGTCATGTTTCCAGTGGTGTAGATGGTAGCATGCTTGCCCGGTATGCAAGAGGGCCTGGGTTCGAGTCCCGGTGGAGACGTGATGACTTTTCTTTCCGAGTTCACCTCAGCATAATATCCGGAAAAATAATTGTTTCCTTGATATCTCGGGCTGAGAAAAAGCCATCTATCTCTCTCTCTAGATGGAGGACACTTACGAAATCGCAATGGGATCAGTCTTGTGGATACAGACATCTGCGTGCGACTTGTTATCTCTCCAAGTCGCTTCCGGTGAACGATCGGCCTTATAACAAAATTTTGCTTAATTTTTTTCAAACCACATCGAGTCCAAGCAAAAGTTTCCGTTGCATTATTGCGTTTAAAATTTATTGAATCCATTAAAATGGTTTCCACAAGAGAACCTCCCGTTTTCATTGTATCAAAAAAGTCCGTCCTTAAAATTTGGAAAATTTCCATGTCCGAATTCTCTGCAAATGCTAGCTGATAATAGTAGCGAGAGATTCATTTTTCTTGTTTTGTTAGCATTTCACTGATTCACTCGTGTATTCGTGAATAGCTTTCATCTTGTATAGGGCAGTGATTTCTTTCTCGTGTTCATGAATATTTAAAAAGCCTTTTTTTTTTTTCCTTCATTTTTCGCATTAGACATTCATTTCAAGAACTCTCCATTCATGTGAAAGAGGCTTTGATCGTTTTCTAGTTTGTGTTTTCTTCTTCTTTTTTGTTATGGGATCTTGTTTGTGGTCCGCTTTCATGAATACAGAGAGAGAGAGAAGACCTTTTCCCTTCTCTTCGTGATTATGATGAACTTCATTTTCACTGCTCCATAACATCTGAAGGTCAGAACATCGTTTCCTTTGGCCATTGATGATGGATGCTACTGCGTTTTATGGTAAGACTTTAAAGGGTTCGAAACAATTGGTGTATTAAAGAAAAAAAAAAGTATCCGGTTCCATCTTGCTCCAGGGTTCGAGTCCAACTTTCTTCTTCGTCGACTACATAATAACTAATTTTCTCGTCTCTTCTTGTTCGCGATAAATCACAAACGTGCCCTTGGTTATTTGGCGAATATTAACCACCCGATACCATTCCAGAAAAAAATAAATAAAAGGAACCATTTATCATATTCACGCCAACGCTTGCATATTATTACAAGGAAGTCGTCGGCTCGTAAATTATCCTTGATGCTACGGTGATTTCTTGTTCCCCAGTTATTAAAAATTATTTTTCGAGATTATCCTGTTATTAAAGCGTTAAAAGTTTGTTTCTCGGATGGCTTTGAATGAATTACATCGCCTATTAAGATGTGTTTAGCGATTTCCGAATTACGTTACCTTAACCATCTCGGCGTTTCTCGTAACTTTTGTGATATGGTTTATTCAAAAAATATAATTAAAAAGAACGCTCTCTTTGTGATTAATCATAATCACCCTGGAAATGAGAATTTCTGAAATCAGTCTCATTTTTTTTTCTAAGCTGCTTAACACACGCTATCTGACACAAAAAAATATAAATAAATAACACACTTCATATGATCGTTTTTTTTTCAAGAAATTGTGCTTGTAGTGGTTGTGGCAAAAAAAAAATCATGAAGTCATGCGAAAACTTACTTTTTGTCAAAGTTACACTTATGTCTTATCAAGATCCTCAGATCTGATAGAGAGGAGACAAATGACTCGATTTTTCTAAAAGTTTCATTCACTGTCGATCGGATTTAGGTTGGGACTTCTGAGTGTTCAAATGATGCCTCCTAATCTTTCGACATGTTAATACTGTATCTTGACATTGTAGTTCTGGAAGTTTTTGGTTGAAAAAAAAGTTTTTGCTCTAAAAGCAATGGAAGAAACCATTGCTTATAGAGAATTAAATGTTGGATAAACATGATCATTAAGTATGCAGGGATACTCAGCTGTCTTAATTTTGTCATTCGCACAGTCTAGTTCAGTGGTGTGCAAACTTTTTCAAGTGCGACCTCCCTTCTGACCAAAACATTTGTCTGCGAATCCTACATAGACCGGTTTTCCTGTATATTCCAATTTTTTGGCAGTAAACATGCTGTCTCGAAACCCTGTTCAGAACACTTGTTTCAGTTTTAATTAAGAGATATTGACTTCCAAAGATATTCAATTTCTTCAATATTATATAAATATTTACTTAGTTTTTCGATGTACTTATTGTCCCTATGCAAGATAGAAGTGTAGCGAGGTTATGGTCCTTGATTTTCGTATACAGGGTGATTAATAATTATCCGATTTCAAAATGATTCTACACTCGAAATCGACCATTAACAAAAATTATTCATAAAACGTACACACTTCCCCCGTACATTCACATGACTTATCATTCTATTGTGTTTTTAATTTTTAAGAAATATTCAATTTTGAAATCGGGTGATCCTCTCCGTCACCCTGTTAAAGTACTAACTTGATATCGTCCAAAGCATGCACACCAGAAGCACGAATGTACAAATTTTCTTTTTTTATTATCAGCTGTTTGGATACATTGTTTTGCTATCTAAGCACCTGAAACGCGAATGCGTATCCCTATTGAAACACACGTTACGAAACATTTTAGGAAAATAACTACCGTAGAGTAACATTGGTAGAGTCAATGTCATTCAGATGTCATTTCCCAAGTCCTTTTTTTTTTGCAAGAACATTGCACATTCGTGAGTCTAACATGACTGAGCCGATACGTTGATTATTGTACACAAGTACAATTTGATAAAACTACATTGTATGATACATGGTAATTAGTTCAGCTGAATAAAGGAATTTAGTTTTGGCATATTTTGAAATAAAAATGAATTTCTTATATGGTAGTTTCTATTTTGGAGAATCTCTTGCGACTCTCGTAGTTCGGAAGTGGTCTCCATGGATTGTGCACCACTGGTCTAGTTTACCGAGCTCTGGAGGTTCTGATTTGGCATAGTGGATACATTTGATTATATCGCGTCTCTTTTTTTTGTTTTTTGTTTTTTTAGCTACGCATGACAGTCTCCGCGATTGCTAATATCTAATATCGATGTATTCGTACAATGTGATTTCGATCCAAATTAGCGTTTCTCAACCTATGGTTCATGGACCAGTGGTGGTCCGTCACGGTAGCATAGAGGCTCCGCAGGCAGACCTGATAATTAAACTTTTGTTGAATGAAAAATAATCTTTTGCAACATAAATGAAGCACCCCTAAAAAAAAATAATCCGATCATCTCGAAATTTCGCATGCAAATTTCTTTACACTGACAAATTAAATTTTCCAGGTAAAAATTTTCTGATAACATTCATTGGCCTGGAAAATTTAATCTTCGGTAATAGCGCGCATTTCTACTGTGAAATTAGCATTGTATAAAACAGGACAATCGCGGACGGTTTATCTTTTCTCGTTGTCGGCGCTGCAATTCCCTGGAGACACAACCAATAATGTCGTTACGAAGTTGTTGAAAACCTTATAGCTAATTGGACGGAAGTGGTCGCATAGTCGGGATGCATGAAGCTGGCTGGTCATATCGAGCGATAGGCCTGCACCGTATGGACACGGCTGTGCAAAGATGCTGGCAGCAATGGTTGCTGCGAGGAATTCATCAGCGGAATGAAGTCTCTGGAAGGCCAAGGTGCACGTCAGCCAAGATCAGATGATTGTGCGACAACCCTGAACTCCCCTAACTACATTGTCCGCTATCCAATGTGCTACAGGCTCTTCCATTCTCACTAGGTAGAAAATTGCCTATGGCGATAGACCTGAGGTGTGCTCGGTTTGAAAAAAAAAAAAAAAAGGCTCTTCCATATTTCCCTTGGTACCTTCCATCTCACAGCGCTTGGTTGAGGCGGGTTCCGCTCACAGCGGCTTTCAAAACGTCTGCCTTTAACCCCCCACAACATCAGCAGAGTCGTCTAGAGTGGTGACGTTGCTGCCAGCAGACTGGCATCACATCGCACCCGAGTGTGGAAGAGCCTGAGCCAGCGGTCCCAATCCGGCTTTGTTTTACAGAGGCATACACAGCCATTACCCCTGGTGTGGGGGTGCTAGTCATCCTGCGTACAACTTTAACAGCTCAACAATATGTTGGTGACATCCTGCGGCCTTCCCTTCATTGCACGTCATCCTGGGGCTATTTTCCAACAAGATAATGCCAGGCGATAACGTCCCTCGACAACGTACACCCACGGGACCCAAAATTTTACCCGCTAACGGGGAGTGGCCTTTAGTAAAATATATTGAGTCCCGTCGACGCAATTAAAAAAAAAAAGCGTCCGATGGTGGGGGTGTCCGTTATGGGAGGTTACACTGCAGAATGATCGTGCTTTTTATGTCACTCACGACAGAAGTGCGGGTTCCGGGTGAAACCACCTTTAATCAACGGGTGCTGCAGAAATTTCCAAATTTTTGAACTTAACCAGCTCTATTTTTGATCAAAAAAGGTAACATTTCTATTTATTTTTCTTTCAAAAGGGAAAATTTCCAAAATTAAAATGCAGATAATAACTCCCTTGAATGTTGATCAAGAAAACATATTTAATTATTCTTATACCACTCATTCATGATACCTTTTGGGGTATTTTATACTTTCATAAACCAGACCAGTACTGAGAAAAAAGATATTTACTTCTACTGTAAATTTAACAAAAACAGGAATATCCCGTAATACGGGACGGAAGTCTTTCGAATGGTTTTAGACATTTGCTTGGTTTGAGAAAGATTGAGAAACGATAGTCAACATTAATCGTTATGGGAAGCATTATGCAACATGCTCGTTTCTCCTCACTTTCCTCAACATTTTGTCGTCATCTACACCCGGAATAATATCTCATTTCTTACGCGAATTTCCATCTTTACGCATTGAATGAAAAAATGGAATATGTGAAAGCGCGACCTTAAATTGTTTTTTTTCCCCCTTCCTGGCGCCCTTTTGGACCGTTTAGCATATCATGGCCTCTTTTGGCCTCTCTTGTGTCTTTCGTTTCACAGGTAGACTCTCCCGTAGCATATCCTTATAAGGAAGTGACTGCGGTCAGTTTCTCTCCCTGAACGTGTTTGTTTGTTTCTATTGGAATTGACGATTTACAAGAATGTGTGCCGTTATTTATTTTATTTCACTTTCTGGATGTGCACTCGACGGTAAAGCGTTATTGTTAACGCTATCCGATTGAATAACGATGAAGTAAATAATGTATGCACATCGATGATGGAATACCCATTAGTATTTACCGGGATAGACATTCATTGTTATTGATACGTGTCTGTGACAGCGATTACTTACCCGCAAAAACGCTCGATTAAGGTCAATGTCTTTTCTTGCGTCGTTGGTTGTTTCCATATGCATTGTTAGTCTATCCCCTTTTGACAAGTGGCAAAAAAATCAGGCCGATGTGTGAGAAATTAGCATATTATGTCGCGGAAAACCTGCTAAGATCTCTTTTGACACTACTTCAGTCGAATCCCGTTTTAACGGACACCGTTATAGCGAAAAAATCTCGTTTTAACGAAAACTTTCCCGATCTCCCCCCCCCAGAAAAGTTTACATAGGATCAATGTGCAAAAATCTGGAATTCCTTTATAACGGAATTTCGTTTTAATGAAGCGATTTTTCTGATCTCTTGGCGTTCGTTATAATACGATTCGACTGCACTAAACCGACACGCATCTCGTCCATATTCCTCTGCGGAACTTCTAACGAATGAGTGTATGTTGGAATGTGCGTGCATGTGTTGTGAACTTAAGTTCACCTTTATTTCTGTGAAATGCTTTCTATAGTGCTGCCATCTATTTTTCGAACTATGAAGTGTAATGATTGAATGTTTGTACCGTTGTAGGCCTGTTGCTATTTAACTTTTTTTCAAAAATAAATAAAATATAAAGGATAGCATGAATGAAATATCAAAGGGAAACTGTCTGGGGAAGAAGTGTTATTAAATTAAAATTATTAATTATAATATATTAATAATTTTACATTATTTTTATTGAGTTTGTAACGTTTATAGCGGTCAGTTCAAAACTCAAATACAACAATCAAAATTAAAAATTCTACCTAATTAGAATTGAAAACAAGTGTCCCAAAAAAGGGAAAATGTTAAATAATGGGTAAATAGGGAGATCGGCTCGCATCCGCTTCTCGAAGTTGGAAAACTACAGAAAACAAACTTCAACGACTATCAACTGTGCCGTCGCCTGTGGGGGGGGGGGGCACAGTGGCAGACTTCAGACACATAATGCTGCAACGTGACCAACCAGCTATTGTCACTTCACGATGAGAATTTCAACTACACCAAAATGTGGAGAACACTCCTCTGAAATCCTAATTGATGATAAACACGACTAGTATGTCTTTTTTTTACTCTGATGTGAATCTCAAAAGTGTGTGCGTTCCTTCTAGCAAAGATTAATTAGATAACAAATACATGGATTAAAAAGAGTGAATGACCCCTTGAGAGAGACTTTTAGTTAAGGCGCTGTAAAACGAGAGTGTACTCGTCGTCCTCCATGTTTGAACAAAAAAAAAATTGATTTGCCACTCTAAGTGTGACGTCTAATCGTGGAAAAAATAGCAGTACCTGTGTGGGAACAGCGATTGGCTATAGCGATAATAATGACATCACACCTTCACTGTAATATGGCGGATATACCCCAGGTCACCCTGGGGTTTTAAAGAGCTACACTTTTAGCTCTATGTATACCAAAACGAAAAAATATAATATCTGCGAATTTTATGGAGTTGAGCAATTATCGATAATCTTGTAACGCATCCTATTTTGATTGTCGTAATTATTCAACAGAATAAACCGATTATAAATTTCATTGATATGAACCTGAATTTTCTTAACCCCGTTTACTTGCCCAGACCTTTGGCAACAAATTAGAACTATGCACAAATGAAGATCCATTGGTAAATCTCTTAGGCTGGCATTATTGTTAGCATATAGTAAAATAAGACAGAAAATAGAAACTTTCTCTTCTCATCTTTTTATTTCTCCCTCTCTCAGCGACCCTTTCCTGGTATTTTTTACTCTTCAAAAGGTAGCGAGGAAGAAAAGAAATTAATAATGCAGAGGTAAAAAGAGGGGAAGTATTACTGGGTTACCAATGAAGAATTAAAAGAAGCGAGACAGAACTGGAATGCATTTCTTCCATCTACTCAGGTCCGAAATATCCGCCTGACTTATTATATAATACTTATTAATATTAGACGTTATAGCCAATGTGTCGCAGTGACAGGTTGAACCATGAGTTAATACTCATGGTCCAACCAATTGGTGGTCATGGTCTCAAATTGGCTATAATGACTAAAAGTGTCAGTAGATGTCGATTATTAACCACAGCGAATAATATTTATGAGCCTCGGCTTTTTGAACGTCAACGGAAAGCAACAATCTTGGACAAAATGATTGCTTTTTTTCCCCAAACAATTCTTAACCATTCAACGTACAAGGGCGAGATATTTCGGACCTGAGTAAATGGAAGAAATTCATTCCAGCTCTGTCTCTCTTCTTTTAATTCTTCATTGGTAACACTGTAATACTTCCCCCTTTTTTACCTCTGCATTATTAATACACCGTCAATCAACTGCTTCGGCAAGGGGAAACCCGTATCGTTTAGTAAGAATTCCAGATTGTGGTATAGTAGGGAGTTATTCTCTAATAGGGTTGTTAAGAAATACGGAATAGCTTACCTCCGGGGTCGGGAATTGTAACATGATTGTCACGTTAAAATATAAATACGATAAACATATTGGGATAAATCGAGAAGTTATCCATACTTAGATGAGACAACCATAATCTTTTTTATTGACAGTGTATGATATATTATTATTAGTTTTTTGTGGTATATGCTCTTAAATTGAGTTGATGTATGACAGTTATTTTTGACATGCACGGTTTCTATGAACATTTTTTTTTCAGCCACCTCGTTGGGCAATTCACCTTTGGGGCTGTACCTTTTTGTATTTGTGTTTGTATTGATCGAATACCATATTATAGAGAAGAACAGGATAACACCGGGTACTTCTGCTAATACTATATTAGGACATTAGCAAATAAGTTATTAAGCATCGTTGCATTCCATTGCTTAATGAAACGTAGCTGGAAAAAAGTGTCAACCAATCGGTTTCTGAAATGCCAACTTTTGAATTGGAAAATTCTTGAAATTATACATTCAAAAAGTTGTTTTTAAAATTAAGTTTTAGAAAAGTTTTAATCATATGCTTTATGCAGCATGCCGTTGTTTAATAAATGCATACAGGAATTTCGATTAATATCTGTCAATTAGTACTGAAATGTATTTGACAATATACAGTCTCGCAAATAATAATAATAATAATTCTTCAAATACAGATTCCAATGCTGAGAAATGTTCTCTGCTACAATGTATCGAAAGTTCTTATCATAAGAAATCAAAAGCACATTTAGAGCTCGAACAAGATAATAATTAGGTATAATAATAATATTCGTGGGAATAAATAGTAGCGAGAGAAAAAGAATCGAATTAACCTATTTAAACATTTTAGATATACGTTTTGCATCGGAGTGATCTGAATAGTCGATTAATATTTTGTTTTACTCGCTTCGTGAGCATCATTAATAATCTCCGCGCGCTTGTCAGGTGAACGCTTTCTCCCCTCCGATTGATGATCACTATTTAAATACACTCAAACACGTGTGTGTGTGTGTGTGTGTGTGGTTTGGCCAGTTCAGCAATTGATTCTTAATAATATTGGGGATCGTATTAATTTATTTGCTCATTTGCAAAGAGTAGAAATGGAAATTCATCGATTGCTCTTCCGATCTATATTGATGAATGTTAGAAAATTCGTCGGGACGTGTATTTTCCTTTTCATGAATAATTTCAGCAATCTGTCAGTAAAAATGAATACTTTGCTAATGCGATCATTAAGATGATAAATCTCGAAAATCATGTACCTTACCTCAATTTATAATGCAAATTTTTTACAAGTGATTTCCATTTTAAATGATCATGCAGACCAAGAATTTAAAGGCTTTTGTCATTTTCGAGACAACTACATGAACACGAGGAGAAACTACATTTGTTATACCATTGAATAATCGACGTTTGCGTGTACCCAAAATTCCAAAACGAACACGGCTATACGCGTTTCGGAACTATGTGAAGTTTCTTCATCAGTAGCAGAAACAAAGAAGGAAGGAAAATATTGAAGCTCCTTATAGCGGGAGTTACTCGCTGTTGTAAACAAGAGACAAATTCAAAATGAACCGGCAACAAAAGAGTAGAGTAAGAGGACGTCGTCCTCTTACTCTACTCTCCGAAACGCGTATAGCCGTGTTCGTTTTGGAATTTTGGGTACACGCAAACGTCGATTATTCAATCGTATTATCAAACCCAAGAGGTATTTTATTTCTACATTGGTTAGCATGTAATTTTAATTGAACACGGTCATGACAATCGTCTCGCAGGAAAAATTTCACGTATGTACTCTTTTTAATATTGATTTACTTGTCATTTTCTTGTGAAAGAATTCGTATTTTTTCAGAAGGTCGTCATTAAGTTTTTGGTTTAATATCTCTATTGGATCACTACTAGCATAAGCAAAACCACGGTATCATCAGTGAAGAAAATAATTTCACGAAAACTATTATATTACATCAGTTATTTATGAATGTTTGAAATAGTCAGGGATCTAAAACAGAACCCTAAGGGACTCCCCTTTTAATAATGAAGGAGGAACTGTAAAAATTAAAGCATTTGACTCTTTGGATCCCATTTTCCGTGTGAGATTTCATCAAATCGTTCGTGCCACTTGCGATGCCTACTGATTTTCCCCAAAGTAGTATATCTCATGATTTATATTACCAGATGTTTTCCTTATAACTAATAATATGGTTATTACATTGGGGGATTTATCAAAATTTTCATAAATAAACTTAGTGAAAGTTAATGCTGTTTGAGTATACATTTTATTTTTAGAAATTAATTTGCATTGAAGATTTATAGATGTTACTTTTCTACAAAAACGCGACCAATAACCTATGATTCATTAAGATTTCATTGCTGGTAAATGAGATTTGCATGATAACATTTTCTTTTTTCAAAGTAGCAAAATTCACATCTACGAATTATACGCAGGGTATTTCTATGTATACATGCCAAGTATGAGAGAATAATAAGACTGAAAAAGTCGTTTATTACTCATTTATCTTACTGAAATTGATTAGTCCTACGTTAGATTTCTGATTACTTGAAAAGAAATTAAATTTTTCAAATCGATTTAATTTTTTCTTATTGGATAATTTTGAACGAGTGATTCAACGGAATCACTGGTTTGGTTACTCATTTGATATTGTGCGCAAAGTATTTTTGATTAATGAATCGAATTTATCAAATGAATTATTCACGTTTATCGATGAGATCGATGGAACGTTTTTGTGAAAGTATCGATTAATTAGCCGAACTATCAGGTCTGTTTGTCCATAATGATTTCGAGAAATAATCCGGTCTTAAGGTTTTTAAAAAGTAACAAAATAATAAAGTAATCACATATCGTACAGAATATCAAACCATTTTAAGAGAAATATATTTGTTATGACCCACAAATTTTGATAATTTTAAATTTCAGGAAGATATTAAATATATAAATACCTCTCCTGTGAATTGGTTTTTTTTTTCAATTATTCTTGCCTAAAAAGTATTTTGATTTTGTCGTTTGAGGAGTTTATTTTCAAAGGGGAAACATTTACACTTTTGCTAAATTTACAGTAGAAGTAAAAGACGTATTCTTCCGGAATGGACTGTTTTGCAAAAGAAGAACATAGCCCAACAGGAAGCATGTGAGTGGTATAAGAACATTTAAATAATATGTTTCTTGATCAACATTCAAGGGAGTTTACATTCAAATTTTTGGAAATTTTCCGTTTTGGAAAAAAACTAGTGGAAATGTTACCTTGTGATCAAAATTGGAGCTGGACAAGTCTGAAATTGTGGAAATTTCTACTCCCACCCGTTGATTCCAGGTTTCACCTAGCCAAGGAAGGTACCCATACTCTTCTCTTGTGAGGAACATAAGAAACACGATCATTCTACAGTGGAACCTCTCATAACGGACATTCCATAGGAGACATGTCCACTAAAGGACACTATTTTAAATTACAACGACGGGACTCGATGTATCTGACAATCCATTAACGGACATCCCTTGTTGGCGGAAAATTTTTTTCTATCCCATGGGTCAGGGCCGTCATTTCAACTTTTTCCGGGAGAAGGGGGGGGGCAAATAGCATGTACTCAATGTACGCATATATATATTTGTATATATATATACCATTTTTAGTGTCTTTTCAAAAGCAACCCTGACCCCCAAATGACGGGCCTGCCATGGGTGTCTGTTATCGAGAGGTTCCATTGTAGAATGTGACTTCGAAAACCCTTCTGAAAAATGTGCTGCTTTTCGAAAAAAAATTCCTTAACGCCAATAGGACAACCGCTTTGTTATGTCCCCTTTTGAATGAAATATACCGAAGTAAATGATTCAGGTGGATATATTCCTTTTTGGTAGAAACAACACACTTTACATTGGGATTTCGACCAAAAATATTCCAGTTGGGGCAAACCCTGTTGCATAATCCGACAGTGCTCACATCAAAGATTCAGAAACCGTTAAAAGAGCATTTCGAAAAAAAGGTTGAAATGTTCCTTTTTTCCCTAATTTATGTATGTACACATTAAATACTCAAGATAACAGATGAAATGTGTAGATACGAGTAGTAAATTCCGATGAAAAATTGTTATAATATATAGAGTTAAAACATTTTCAATCAACAAATGTTTTCTTTTTTTTCATTTTGGATTTGCATGAATTTTTCCATGTATTATATAACCATGTTTCCAGTAAAAGAAACTAATACGTTTCTGTTCTGTAATATTTAATGCTGGGTAAAATGATCAATTACTCGCCCCTACATTATTATCTTGAATGGGAAAAGATTGCGAATATTCAGCCCGTCATGCTAATATTTCATACCGCCGATTGTTTCAATACTCCATCATCCTTTGACCTTAATGCAAGATTTGCGTGATACAGATTAAATCCTTGTAATTGTTTGTCTGGATGGTTTATTATAAGCTGCTTATGGGCCATAAATTATCAGGTAATTGAGGTGTAGTTTCTTCAAGCTGTTTTCATGTACCGGTATTGATTTTTTTTTTAATGTCATCGGAATTGGCATGATGAAGTTCATCAGGAGTGTAACTTCATTTTAACGTGCTTCTAAAAATTAATGTGATTTTTCATGCGTTCTAAGTGGAGCAAAGTTATTAATTTATGGCTCATCAGTATCGGCAGTTATTGGACGAAACTTCTGGGACTCCGGGATTACTTTCGGCTAATGTTGGAAATCTATGAGATTGGAATCGAAGGGTGCGCTTGTTTAGTTAGAACGGTGCTGCTAATCCGTGGACAAGGGCCGGTCCGTGGGAATTTCCACAAGTCCGCGAAACATTTTGCCAAATTCCTAAAACCTCTAGCTAAGTAAGAAAGATATGCTTTTGAAATTTCCACTTATGGGGGGGGGGGGGAACTCCAGCCGTGTAAACAAGTAATATAAACCAAATTGAGAAATCGAATGGAAGTTAATGCAGCGCTTTATATCTCAAACACCGCTGAAGCTGCGGAAACCGTGGATGTCCAACCTCGCAAGAAATGGAACCTTGAACCTTAATTCGTTCATAAGGGTGCCATAGATGATACTATAACGGCTCACAACCTCTTAATCATCTTTGATAGTCATTAATACATTATCGTCGATATATTTTGCTAAGGGCCCCCTTCGACTTATGCTTGGCTTTCAGAGCAGTGATGTGCGAATGGAAGACAATGTCAGAATGATGAATTATGTTGCCTTCAACATTGATGAATAAGTTCCAATTCTGTTAGCTTTGTTGTTTTGATATTTTGTATAATAGAAAAATGTGCTTAAATATTTCTTGCAATGAAGAGGCTTCGTGATGAGACCTCCTGCTGTCATCTATCAGATAAAACCGAAACCATTTGTTATGTTTTTAAACTAAAATTAACTGTTTTGGTTTTAAACCGGTGAGCAGCATGAAAGTCAATAATAGGAGTCACGAAATCATATATTGCTCATTTTCGTGCTACATACTGATGTAAACCATTTTGGCCAAAAAACGTTTACCATGTTTTTACCTTCTTATTGGTATTGGTATGTTTCCATGTTTTGCATACGGGGGGACCGTATAAAAGAGTATTTTGTTACACACTGTGTTTGCACTGTCAAAACTGGTACAGGTTAATTTCCGAACGCATGTTGAGCATTTTTTAAATTGGAATCGTACTTCTACGACGGACGGTTTGAGATAAATAAAGACATTTACAGGATACACTGTATATTTATGTTATGGAAAATATGATAAATTGGTTATTATGCATACTTACCAATTATCTTGGCAAGCTTGAAATATTTTTCACTTTTACCGGCTAATATGCATAATACCCACGCATCATAGGTAAATTTGATAAATACATGATATTTATCACCTTTATCTGTGATTATTCATAATAAAAGTGTAATTGGTGAATTGGATAAATAAGAAAAAAACTTCAGTTGAGTCTAGTATGTTTGATGAATATAGTCTGTCCCCGGTATAATAATAATACATTTTACGAGCGTACCCTGATATAATGATACAACACACGTATGAATTATCATGCATAAAACATTAGGGGCCATTCACGTATTATGTAAGCAGATTTTTTAGCTATTTTTGACCCCCCCCCCCTTGTCAACAAAATTTCGTCAGCAGCTTAGAATATTTCATATACAAATACAAATACAAATACAAATACAACGCCACAACAGGCGAATTGCCCAACGAGGTGGCTGACTTAAGAACATCATGGATCCCCGAGCCCCTACCTACTACTGCTACACCACACATGCACCCCCCCACGCGGAACCCCCCAACGAATCGGTACATGCGGGAATGTGCGTGTACGTGTAGTGCAACCTGACGTAAAGTTTGTTTCTGTGTAATGCTTGTTATGTGTAGTGCTGTCATCTGCCCCCAGTTTTACTAACTATGAGTGAAGTGTTATGGTTGAATGATTTACCGTTGTAGGACTGTTGCTCTCTGTGGCGAGACTTTTTAACGGGGAGATCGGCTCGCATTTGCGCCTTGAAGTTGGGAACCACAGAAAACCAACTTCAGCCGACCACCACTGTGGGGTTCGAACCCGGATTCTCGCATCACGAGTCCGGCACTATATATCTTCAAAAAGGGTGGTTTATGACGTAAGCCACCTTCAACCCCCCCCCCCCCCCTCACCCTTGTCATCAAATTCAGCAAATCCGAACCCCCCCCCCCCCCCCCCCCGATGCTGACGTAGTACTTGAATGACCCCTTATATAATACGATTCATCATGTTTACCAACGACACGATGTTTGGGTATAAAGCTAAATTATGGTTGAAAGTGATTAATTTAGGGGAAATTTATCAAATTCACCAACGACGCTTGTGGGTACTATACATAATCGCCGGTAAAAGTGGTAAATTTAGGGAGCTTTATCAAACTTACAAAAACGCTGCATTTATCACATTTTCCGTAACATATATACTAATCAGTCGCGATTGATGTGCTCCTTTTTTCATATAGATGATTAAGAAGAATATCATTTGTTACGGGTATCTATAGCAACTTGATACCCATCACCAATTTCTATCATTAACTGCTTAATTTTTTTTGTTTCAAATTGACAACAGTTGTATTAAAAATGGGGCATTTCGTACTCACTCGAACGGGAATGCTACATCATAAATTTTAGATGAGGGGGCGCGTATCTCGTTACCGCATTTTTACTGTAATTCTTGAATAAATAAATTACGGATCGTTGATGGAAGAGCTAACGATTTTGTCTTTGAATTAACTTTCCCCATCCATTATATATATAATATAACCTCCAATATCTAATCAAAAGCAATGAAGAATGCAACAGTACGTCATTTAACCTGTATTTATTCCATTGTTCCGAAACGTATTTGTCTGTTATAAAATTGAGATTTGGGTTTTATGAATATGATAAATGAGAGAAGATATTTGAATCATTACTCATTAGCTTTTTATTCAAAATTTCGAAAGAAGTTTTGTGAATATAGGCCTCGTGGAAAACTAGAAAAATTTTAATTTATCGGTTCAGGAAAAAAATCCAAACGATCTGCCCAATAATCAGAAAGCTATCAATTTGTAGAAAAATGTAATTGCTTCGAGGAAAAGGACCAATACGCATGTATTTATTAGTGTAAAGGATAAAAACATTTTGTACACATCAGAATAATACCATGTTACTGGGAGACGTTTGTTACGTAGACAGGCAAGTGGAGGGGTGGAAATGAAAACGTGTCGTTCCCAAAATGGATATAATTACTGACCATCACCAGAGATTTCAGTCATTTCCCCGTGGGTTTTGGACAGAGAAGAAGAAAAAAAATGTCCAGACAAACCGAATATTGACCATTTCGAAAACAAACATTTCCTTGGCGTTTCTTATGCTTGTTACGCCTGGAAAAAAAGTATTAAAGGAGAAAAAAAAAGAAACTTAGACATCAAGTAGGTTATTATTAATAATGATTAGAACAGAAAAACATGCAACTCTAAAGAGAGGCATCATGTAAACGAAAATCTGATGACAGAATATGAAAAGAATATAGAAAGAAAAGACATATTAATTACTCACAAAAAAAAAATTGGACCATTCATGAGCTCACACCCTATTATCAAGAAAGTATACATAAAAAAGATATCATGTACATAAAAAAAAAAAGCTAATCACTTGCAAAAACACACACAAAAGATCACTGATGAGGTTCCATTCCTCATCAACATGTTCCTCCGGGCTATCGATGTCTGTTCCAGCCAGACATCTTTTTTTCCCCTCTCTTCTATCTCTCCACACATTACTCGAGGACCATCCAGACCTCTCGATCATCAGAAAACTGGAGAAAGCTCGCATGATAACGATGATTAATCCATCGCATCCTGAACCAACCGTACGTGATGAGCTCACCTTCAAATGAGACAAAGATGTGAGAGTATTTACATTCAACCGGGTTAACCATTAGCTTTTTTCTTGTCGCATAAATGACTGGAATGAATGGAAGTTGGTTTTATGGTTGAGATCCTAGTGTCGACTTTGAGTATGTGTTCGGAGTCAATGTCTATTGACGTTGCTTAAGCCTCTAGCTTTTTTTTAGGCAGCTAAATGTGGGAAAATTTTTTATTCTTATTATAATCTTACGATCTGGGGGACAAAAAAAAAATATTAGAGTTCCAAAATTATTCTGGCAAAACTAATTGTTGTGCTATATTACTTTAGTGTTAACCAGAAGTAAAATTCAATGTTTTAAAAATGGTTATTTTTAACTTTTCTTCTATAAGAAACTCAGAGAAAGATGAAACTTGAATACAATGTACCAGTCTGGGAATGAATGTAAGCAAAATCGTGAAAACATTTCGAAAAGTTATCGAAAAATATTTGAAAAAAAATTTTTAAAAATCGGAAATCACACACACACACACATGGAAAACAATTTAAAAAAGTACTGAAAAGATTTCCGGGGGAAAACATCGAAAAATGCTGAAAAAATATTAAAAAATATCGACAAAAATATTAGAAACATTTGGAAAACAAGCCATCAAAAAATATTGAAATACTGTAATTTTGAATAATCATCGGAAATATTGAAATGATTTCTTCAAATATTTTTTTCGATAATATTATCAAAAAAAAAAAAAATTACCGAAAATTATAGAAAAAATTATCTTTAAAAAATTTAATTCAAATGAAATTATTGAAGAATAATATCGGAACTGTGTGTCGGAAATGTGAGGGTGGTGGAAGAATTTCTGAAACACAACACATTTCCACTGTTTACTTTTTGCAATCAGCAATATCTGGATATTCGTATTAATTGATTTGAACGAACTTTTTACTGAAACTTTCACCATTTTATATCATGGACATTGATAGATAGACTGGACTGTGGACCTTGTGACAAGACGATGTACACAATCACTGTCCATTGTTCTTTCCCAAATAAATACAAAAATCACTATCGATATCAACCTAAATAACAGGGAAAAAAAATTAACCGTTGAAAATGTACTCACCAATAATCTTCAAGATTGTTTTTGCATTAAATATTTTTCTTTAATTTCATTCCACGAAGTTTTCAATTATATTATGTCAGTTCCCCCCCCCCCCATCCGGCTCTTATTTATAAATTTTTGTCATTATTTTTTGCTGAGTTTGTCACTTGATTGAAAATGTATTGATTATGTTATTCCCATCTGTGTTTTCAGTTCTCCAAGAATTCGCATTGTGTCTGCGGGAAGCTTGGTTGTTACAGGAATAACGTAAGTTTATTTTCTAATATTTGAACTATTGTTTAAAAATGAGTCTCCACCTAAAAGATTCGTTGGATTAAAACCTATAGATTTTTATATATCTGGAAATACAGGGTGTCCCATAAATTCGTAAATAATGCAAAAATTAAAGAATCTGTATATTTATTTGAATGCGGTCGGCGAAAAATTTGTTCTCACGAAGAGGGATTTTTCTTTATAGAGGAGAATAAAATCCAGTTAAAATTTTTGTCGATAGAGCGTGCACGTGAGTACGTCAGGAATGGTTGGACCTGAAAATTTCTTCAATGTCTTCTTTGTCCGAAACGTTTGTAAGGTTTCAGTCGGTGATGAATGGCTGAGATTAAACAAAGTGCTTTATCTACCAATATCAACATTACAATGAAAACCTTATGTAAGCGACCGTAACAGGAAAATTCAGAAACAAGCTGGTATTCGTACACCCTGCTTTTTATAGGATTTACATGTTTCCAGTGATTCGCTTTCGTGAAGCGTCCTCTATTTTCGAAAATTTGAATATTTTTTTATTCTTTTCTCTATATATAAAAAAAAATAAAATCCCCTTGGTGAGCATAAATATTTTACAAACTGCATTGCATTCAAATATACAAATTATTAATTTTTAAACTATTTACGAATTTACGACACTATATATTGCTATAAATCAAGTAAGAAGTCTCATTTCATGTGATTTTGGGGAATATGGTCGGTATTATAAATATTATACTCGACGGAATTTAAAATTTCTTTCGAAATCAACGTGCACATGCATTAAAGATATAAATTATTAATGATTCAGAATATTTTCCCCAGATACGTTTAATCGATTTTTTTCTTCTGTGGTATCCAATAACCCTCGAAAAACCATATTACATGACGGACATGATTTGCATTCGTGTAAGCATATGCGACCGTGCAATTAGAATATCGTATTACCATAATATAGAATTTCTAGAACTAGGTTCAGCGAATTTGACGTTGACTATCATTTCTGATTTCTTCAATTACGGATGTTGGGTGTGTATTATTTGCTCCAGATATAACGAACTTGGAATGATTGATTGCTGTAGGACATGTTTTGATATATTTTCCTTCACTTTCGATGTTATATTTTTCTTCGACGCCACGTCTCCGAGAAATATGAATCGTACAAATTCGACGTATGGCAACGCTTGGATATGAAAATTATACGAATGAATTTATTATTTTTTTTTTGTTAGTCGGTTTTCTCTCACGTAGCTGAATTTATGACACGAAATTTGACTGCAAATTGTTTGTCGATTGGACTATCTCTGTAGTGGTTGCTTTTAAAAACACTCTTCCAATAAGAAAATGTTTCTAAATTACGTACGGCTAAAAAAAATGTTTTTTTTATTATGTATATATATATATATTTTTATATGCTTAAAAAAAACACTATTTTTATATGCTTAAAACAACACATATAAGATGTAGAGATAACTCATACGGATACAAGAATGAATACAGTACAGTCAAACCTCGTTAATCAGTCACTCTTGGGAGAGCAAAAATATGACTTAGTAAGCGGAGTGACTCGTAGCTCCATAGCTGTGTCAATTCCTGCCTGAGAACACTTCGGACTTCCAAAAAGTGACCCGGTAAGCGGAGTGACGTGTTAACCGGGTGACGCACTAACGAGGTTTGACTGTATAACAGTGACAAAGTAGATAGTGGGATATAATAGGATGACTAATACACACAAAACAATAAAAATAGAAATGCACAATATAAATATATATTTTTAAATTTGAAAAATTTATAACAAAAATAATAATAGAATACATAATTATCTTTATCAGTTGAGTGTCCAGTCAGTGTCACCCTTTATAGCCTATGGTATACTGTTCTCTGTATTGGGTCGTAAACCACTATCTCATAGAGATGGCCTGTCGTGAGTGTTTTAAAAAGATCAAATGTTAAATAAATATATGTTATATAAGTACTGGAGTTTGTTTTTATTCGATTTATACTGGCATTACTCAGGGTGTCTCATAAATGTGTAAATCATTTGAAAATTCATAAAATTTGAAGGACTTTGTGTATTCAAATGCGAAAAAAAGTTATTCTCGAGGAGAGATTTTTTTCTTTGTACAGACAAAATAGTTAAAATTTTGGTTGGTAGAGAGCGCTGCATGGAATCAAATCGGAAAATTTGGACATTTCTTCAATCTCTTCCGTGTCCGAAACGTTAAAACTAGTCGAGTTCCACTAGTCGAAATAAATCCATTGTGGGAAGGAAACGGAAATTTCTTTCGAGTTCTATTCTACTAACTCTCTATTCTCAAAAGATATGCATATCTGATGGAGAGTGTGCAATCGATATTTCACGTAAGAATCTCACTCTTATGACATATCGGGACATGGGTACAGAACCATACAAGACAAAACCATAATTTGATATGCTTCCTTTTGTGTAACTCGAGAATAAAACCGCTTCCTTAAAACTAGACAATATATACCTTACGCATAAACAGGGACAAGAAATAGAGGGCGAAAAGAATTCGCGAACTCGTGTTTGCAAACACGAGAGTGATTCAATTCTCTTGAAATAGAAATGCTTTTGAACTCTCTTGTTATTTCTTCCGCGCTTTTAAGTAGTCATGAATTCACAAGTCTGGGTCATTGTCACATGTGAAACAAGGGTTGACTCCTTCCGCGTCATGGAAGAGGATACGTTAGGATAAAAAGAGAGAGGGGGGGAACAAATGCATAATAAATATATGCACACACGTATAAAAAGTTTTTATGGGGAAAAGTTCAGTAACATCACGTAGGGAAAACATTACCGTGTGTTCGAGTTTTATTTTGATTTTTTTTTTTTCCTCCCGCTTGTCAGGTTCAAACTGAATTCCCCCTCCCCCAAACCCCCCTTTTAGTGTTTTGCTGAATTACAAATTACTTTATGCCATCTTTTAGCTTTCACATAAGAAGAAGAAAAAAAAAAAATCACAAGTAAACACTATTTTGAACATTTTTATCCAACATGGGCTACTTTATTTTTATTTTATTCTCTTATTTATTATTTTTCTCGGTAAACACCATCGAGAATGGCGAAGGAAGGGTGTTTATTAACAACTCGTGACCAGTGTTACATCGAAGAAAGTTGACGCGTAAAGGGGGAAAAAAAAATTAAACGTTCGGAAGATGTTGTTTAATGTTTGAATATATATATGGAAATTTCATGGATGAGTGTTTATGGTGAAAGTACATGAAAGTTTCGTGGTTTTGTTTTTCCTCGTGTGTACACGATGTCTTTTGAGAAATATATCGATTGAATATTTATATTCTTCCACATCTTACTTCTCTTTGAATGATTTTTTAACATTTTACGCAGAATAAGTAAAAGGGGGGAAAAAAAACCGCACACAAACTGCTTTTTTTTTCAACTTTTAATCTATATGGGGTCTTTCAAGTATTACGGCAGCATCGGGGGGGGGGGGGGGTGTGTTTCGGCTTTGATGACTTGTGATGATAAGGGGGGGGGGAGTGTGGTGTGAAGGTTGCTTACGTCATCAACCACCCCTTTTTGAAGATATGAAATATTCTAAGCTGCCGACGGGGGGGGGGGGGTCAAAAATGTCTGAAAATCTGCTTACGTAATACTTGAATGGCCCCCAATGAAGTGAGCTCGGACAGATTGGCCGCTGACCGCATACAGTGGTGGCCGTGGGACAGGGGTAGTTTTTGTATTATGTGTGTGTGTGGAGCCTATATATATATATCTTCCGTTCCGAGAAAAACTGGCGAAGTTGGCCGTGAAATACAGGGAGCCGCCTGTGGAAGTTTCACTGTACTTTGAATATGCGGGTTTAATTACTCGTCGGTTCGTAGGAAACTCGTTCATAAAAAATAATTTTCTGAATGTTGATTCACAAATTGAGTTCTTTTATTCAGTGTTTTCAAACTGGATTCGATACCGTAAATTCTGAACCAAGGGATGCTTAACCTCTTTTAATGAGTGAGCATCATTGGTTTGGAAACGTGTTGATGGTCACTTATCTGGAAATGCACCTCGAGCCATTCAGGTGATCTGAAAGTGTGCCGCAGGCTACTTCACTCACCCAGAAATGCGACGTGAGTCACTCAGGTGATCTGGAAATGTGTCAAGAGCCACTTAAATGATCTATAAAAATGCAGCTGGTCGCTTCAGTGAACTGTAAATGTGCCACGGGCCGCTTAAGTTATTTGATAATTTTCCAGTTTACCACTCAGACCATACACGCTCAACCCATAGTCCACGGGCTAAATATGGCCCTTTGAGTGCCCCGCGACAAATTGCCAAATCACCCACGTGGCCCACGAAGTATTACAAAAGTAATTAAATGGCTCCCGGCATGCTTCCAATCACTTGCGTCGTCCCGCAGCACAATTGAATATCACTTTAGCGACCCGTGAGAAATACATTAACTTACAGCTCACTTAAACAGCCCGTGGAATATTTACAATTCATTTAAGCGACTTATGACATTTTTTATAGATCAATTCGGTGACTCGAAGCGCATTTCCAGATAGTTAAATTTTACCCCAGCACGACCCAACCCACACGGGTAAAACGCTTACATCCCGGAAGGGACAGAGCCTGGGTCGTGTCTGGTCTGACAGATAGTTAAATTGCCCGCGGCACATTTACAAATCACTCGTGTGAGCTGCCCGCAGCACACTTTTAGATCACCTAAGTGACTCGATGCACATTTGCAGATAAATTAAGTGGTCCGCGACATTTTTCCAAACCGATGAAATGACCTCGCACACTATCAAAGCTTAAACACCCTTGCTCTAGACATCAGCTGAAGTAACACTTCGCAGCACATAAGAGAACATTCAAAAGTTTCATAAACCAATTTAATTCAATTTCGTCTCGGAAACACATTAATCATAATCATCGATAAACACCTTGGAGTGTTAGTCAATGCAAGTGTTACTGGAACGGCTTAATTCCTATCACGAATCGGAAAAATCGTGATCACATTTGTTCTTAATTAGGCCGTATACATATTTTTTTTCAATATCTTTTTCTGTTAATTGCCATAATTCGGGTTTCCCTAGTTTTTTTTTTATATATATTTTCCACTTCAATTACGTAAGTGGCTTGTTCCGTTCGTATGTGCGTGACCCCTAGGGCTTTCTCTGTTAAAATGCCGCAGCACAGTAAAGAAAGAAGAGCCACATAAATTAACACGTGTATGGTAATTTATCAGTCACCTGACTTACTTGAAAACTTGAGCCTGCACGTTCACGTAACGAACGATTACTCTTAAAAAGACCTTCATTTGAATGTTGCAAATATATATATATACATATATTGCGAAAGGAATTCTTAAGGTGTTTTTCTTTCCCGTTGCTCTAAAATTTCTCTCGATGCTATTTTGACGTAAGGGCCATTTATTAGTCAGAGACAGGCAGAAAAATCTGCACTTTGATCGTGAAAAGTGGGCCACAAAGATCTTCTCTTTGTCATCATGAGACTTTTTTTTTTTCGCCGGAAGACCACCATCTGCGTTTTGATCGGGTCAAGGGCTGATCTCTCTCTCTCTTTTCTGTTGTATTTTCTCTTCCCTTTGTGTTTTTTTTTAAATATATATTTTATGTTACTGCTATTATGTAGTACCAAGGAGTGGTGTGTGATGTTTTATTACTTTTGCATGTATAATAGATATCGGAGGAGGGGGGGGGGGAAATTAAATACCCGGCGAGGTTTATTTTATTATTATTTCTGTATGTGTTTAAATTAAAATAGGAGTGGTTGCTGTGAGTTTTAAGTGGTTGGGAGGAGGAAGCTGGGGAATTATTATGCAGTAGGACTCGCATGTATCAAGTGGATATGCATTAGATATCAGGAAGTAGTTTCTTGAGAGTACGTGGTACCTCTCAGTGAATCCTCTCACTTTTTTTTCAGTTCTTTATTAAGAGTGAAAGCTACCTGTGTGTCTGGTTGTCGATTATAAGCGTCGTCTTATATCAAAGCATCCTGTTGGTGAAGCTTGGCTTAGCTCCATCACGTTTTCTACTTTTGAAAAATGTGTAGTACCACTAAATATTTAGACATTGAACATTGAAGGACCGGACACACCCCGCTTCCCCTATCAGAGAGATATCGAAGCTTTCCCATCTATCCATTTTACATTTCACTACATCTATCCGTTTTACACCTTATTCACCGAAGCCGATTAAATATGAATTGACGAATACAATTGTTGAAAATTTCAACTTACGGAACCCGGCTTCAAAATGTGGGGGTGGGGGGGGGGGCGCTACGAATTTTACTGGAGTTTTTACCTAATCGCAAACATCAGGGTTTTTTTCTCGTTTTCTTCAAAATGCGTACTATTGAAAATGCTTTTCTAGCATTTTTTGTCACTTTTTTTAGTGGCATGTATTAAGGGTGCACAACTTACGGCCCACGAAAGGTGTTCGCCAGAAAAAGATCGATCCACACAACACGTTGACTGCACCAGTAATTGGCCCAGTGCGAATGGGAGTAAGGCGGCCGACTTTCAACATGCTACTTACATAACACGAAAATTCAGGCACCTTCAATTTTCACCTCAAAATATGGGAAAAAGATGGCACTACCAGTATGCGATTAACTGGACTTTGTCAACATAAATACGTTTGGGCCACACACAATTAGAAAATACGTTCCGAAATGTACAGAATCATTATAAATTCTCTAGAGGAATCTTTTATGAGGTGCATCTAGTAATATTAGTATATGTGACTCACGAATGGTAGCTATCACTGATATTATCTGGCTCGCTGACTGAGAAGTTCGTGCACTCGTGGAATATACTGAGGAGCCGAGAGTCTCTTCAGACGTTATAAAGACGTTCATAAAACTGTTATAGTGTATAAAAATATTTTCTCTCCTACGGACACGTCTCATGAGCCGAATCCTGTAAATTCGCTGTCGCATTTACCAATCATGAAAATCACATATTTTGATCACGTTAGATCCAATAAAAAGTGCTGATTTCAGTTTTAAATTGAGTTTTATGGGAGTGTAGGTGTCGCTGCGAGTGTTCTATATCAATGGAGTTTTAAAAGGCTACCGAAATTTATTGTCTCCACTGTGAACAGTAGTTTTTCGTATTCTTGGAAACATCAGCTCATCTCCTCACAAGTACCATTCGAGAGGAAAACAAGCAAAAAAACTGTATAATCGAAAGAATTTTCAAAATCAGTGAAAATAAATAAAAAATAACAGATTTTTTTTTCAAAAAACGACAAGATCAAAGAGAAGAAATTACAGGTTTAGGCAGTTATGGTGAAAATTGTTTGTTCGGGTTCGAAGACCGTAGTCCGTTTGAGCTTGTTCTCAACGTTTCCCCAACACTAGTGATTGGCATCATGAGGCCAATTTCTCCTGATGACGACAACCACTGGTGTTGGGGAATCGTTGAGAACTAACTCAAACGGACTACGGTCTTCGAACCAGAACAAACAATTTTCATCAAATGATGGCCGCGAAAACCTTATCAACTATTTAGGCAATTACATTCAGCATATTAAATTGCTTCAAGCGGGCAAGCCTTAATTTTATAACCTATTCCTATATTTGTTTACATCTACCGAATAGGTGAGTGAAAGGAACAAAATTATTTTTATGGCATCCATTAATATTATTTGGTCACGAAAAGATTCCATTAATCGATTAAAAAATTTTCATGAACCAGTTAAAAATTTTGATCGATTCCCAGTCCTGAGATAAACGCGAAAAAATTTTATTGTGGGTAATTACGTATGTTATCATCTCGCTAATAACACAGGGATGAGAATTTTCGAGTTGGGACATCGCACGTCCAGATTTTTCAGTGAATAATTCTCATATACTGTACTGGCGAATATTCCAATCCGGTGAGTGCCCGTTCCAGAATTTTCCACTGTCAGTGACGGCTTCGCATGACGAAGTGTGATTAGTTTCGTGGAATTTGTAAATAATATGAAACAATAGCCATATCCATCCGAAACCACTCCTTAAACTCTGTCAGGTTGTGACGAGCACTCCTACTTGAATTAGCATAGATTTGTCGCCAGTCGTGATTTATGGCTCTGACCTGGATTAGACCTGCCCAAGAAGAAAAAACACCCTCTGTATTTTTACGAATGTGACCTGAAGATTATTATATAAGGGCCCAATTACATTAAAAAAATTAATATACTCATTTGAGCAGAAAATGTGTGTTTCAAATGGTACTAGTTAGTTTCCGAGATTTTGCGAATCAGCGTTGTAACGCGGATTGTTTAAAAAAACTAATTTAAAGGTTTTTAACCAATCGGCAACGGCGAATATGCAAGTCCGCATTTCATAAACTAGTTAAAAATTGAACTCCACCCTCGGCTTGTTGTTGAACTCAAACAAACCTCTAACCCAGTGGTTCTTAAAATTTCATTACCCGCGGCGCCCTTGCCCTGGTCAACGTTCACCGGTGGCTCTCCAGATGAACAAAGAACCCCCCCACCAAAGCATTCAATAGGCGTGCATCAATATTACCACTCTCACCGCGACGCACACTTAGGAAATTACCGCTTTAACCCATAGGTGGATACAAGGAAACGATCGCCCCCACTCGTTCAGTAAAAAAATTGTATTGTTGGCATAGGTGGGAGGGTGAAGGTGGACATTCAGACTCTCTCCCGTCAATGAGTCTGTATGAGTTTGTTTTATATGAGCTTATGAGCCCAGTGTTTCTCAACCTAGGGCCATATGACTCCCTTGCGGTTTTGTAATAATGTAGAGGGGGGGGGACCACGGAGGAAAATTACATCAAAGGGGGTGCTATGATACTTTGCTAAAGAAATCATAGAAAGTTGTGGAAAAAATTCGTATGTGAAGAAATGTAGCTTTTGAGGGAAATATGATTGAAAAACATGACTTGCCATAAAACCAGGGCCGTCTTAATGCATATGGCCATCCCGCCATACCTCGGGGGATGAGGTGCATTCATATCCGTAGGGGGCCTACATGATGATATCTGGGTGTTATGATTTTCGAGAGTAAGGATGTTAACATGCAAACTGCTGCTTCCAGCTTAGTGCATTGCGTGTGTAAAGATATGGGGGAGGGGGGGGCATTGCCCCATTCCCAGCTGTTGTGGGGAGGTTGAAACGCTCACAACACAGCGTCAATGACTGAGCCGACTGAACTAATGTCTATATATACATATATATCAATTGACATCATCTTGCCCCCCCCCCCCAGCCTTTGAAGTCCGCCTATGGTACAAGGTAGGAGAACATGACTTTGCCCGTGGACCTATGATGTTGAGACGGCCCTGCATAAAACCACCTACCAGAGAAGTTCTCTTAATTGTAGCCCCAGGGGTTCGGAGATCGACCTAGCTAGAAAAATTTTGTTTACTCGAAACAAATTAATTCAATAAGTAGAAAGGGTGTCTCGCTCCTGGATGGGGGGGGGGGGGCTAAATAAAAACTGGACCATCATGAAAACGATGTCCAAAGATGGCCATTCATGTGAAAAAGTTTAATGAAACACTGCTTTAACGAATCGGTAATGGAAATCCCCTCAATTTGATCAATATCGATACCATCCTATCATAAATGGAAATAATACTCAAATCTTTTCTACGAATAAGGTGTTTGCTGTGCATGCAATCTACATATTTTCTTTTATGATTACCGCATCTGGTCGACATCCTTTCGATCGTAAGAGCTATTGTTTGTTCCCCCTGATATATACACACATTTTCTTTTTCTTCATTTATCCGAAACTAGCTATTTAATAGCGGATCATTCATGCCCAAGTAGCAGGCGTATTTCTGGCCGATGATTTAAAAGAGGGACCCACTTGTAGGGCGTTAGCACTGATAACATGCTCGCCATTTATTATTACTTTTTTCTACATAACATCGTGTTCTCAATAGCTTCCATAGCAATAGTTTAGTGGGAACAGACATTATTTTTCTCCTCTCCCGAAGTAGTATTTATAAGTACTGGATACGATCTTAGCACCCGGTGTTTAACTACCAGCTTCAAGACATTATCTTCAGCTGTCATCACGCATGTTGATAGCTTCTCCTTTAGGCTGTGTTCGTTTCATTTTGCTATTTTATTTTTCCCCCAACATGCGTTTTATTACAGCCGAGTGTCAGGAAAAACGCTTCTTTACACTGAGATGTGTATACTTTATTACCCAAATGGCTGTGAAAACTTGAATTTGGGATTTAAAGAAAACAAACTGAAAATGTAGGTCTGCGCCTGTTTTTTTTTTTCGTAGGAATTGTGTTTGATGTCCTCGGGGATTAATTTATTCGGTTTTATATCCGCCGATCCATCTTCGTCTGGTATTAAAAGCGGTTTTTTTTCTTTTACCAGTTATTTTTCTAATGGGTGATGACCAAGAGAGTTCCCAGAAGTATGGTAACCCGTCGATAGATATTATAACTGAAATTCAAATTACTCGGATTACCCGGGATGCACCTTTTGGTGGTGGGGGGGGGGGGGGCACAAGGAATATCTTCTATAGAGAAATTTTGGTCTACAACCTTCAAAAGTGTTTTAACCTTCGGGCGGGCGCATGTGGGTAGGGGATACGTGCTCTCCATTAATCCGCATATCTCCTACAAACGCGCGCCTTCTAAACTAATAGAAGTTTATAAGATTGCATATATAAAAATGTTACTTCCCATATTACTCAAAAATATTCTTAATTCTTGATCGTCTTGGACGAAGACACGGGCTCCTCGTGCTCCTTCGCGCGTACGTATGACTGTATTTTAGACACGTGCAGAATGTGCATTAGTACAAAATTTTAAGACGGAAATTTTGTAAAATGTTGTTGGATTCAGGGCAGGGGTATAAAATTCACCTGGATATAGGGTCTCTGACACGGCACTTGAGTTAATCGTAAATGAGTAGAGGCATTGGAAGTATTTTCGGGCGGTGTATTCAAGCTTTATGTTAGAGACTTTGATTTCTGAGTTTATTCTGGAATTATCAGCCCCATGATGCTAAACACTGTGGGTTTCGAGCACCCAAGAACCCCTATATTCAATTGCACATCCTCCGAGGAACTTATAAAAAATAATGTAATACGCTGATAGTGTTTTTTTGTTTTGCTAGCAATAAATGGGTTTGTTTGAGGTCCTGTATGCAATATGTTCAGAAATTCCGCAGCCTCTATCGCATGTGGCTCCAATTTTGAGCCGATCTCCCCGTTAAAAAGTCTCACCACAGAGCAATAGGCCTACAATGGCCCGATTATTTAATCATTACACTTCATTCATGGATAGAATTGGTGACATAGCAGCACTAGACACCATAACAAGTAATACATAGAAACATTCTTCACTTTAGGTTCACAACACGTGCATGCACATGCCGGCATGTACCAGTGCTCGTTTGAAATTCCCTAGAGGATGTGTACGAGGTGCATGGGCGGAGATACGGGGGCGTGGGGGGCCCCAGCGTCAAAGGTGGAGTCCAGGGCCGTCATTTCAACTTTTTCCAGGGGGGGGGGGGCCAAAGAACATGTACTCTGTGTATGCATATATATATACCATTTTTTAGTGTATTTTCAAAAGCCAGGGGGAAGCAACACGCCCCCCCCCCCAAATGACGGGCCTGGTGGAGTCGATTGATCTAATGTATGTATGAGAGGGAGAGAATTGACATCATCGTGACCCCCAGACTTCAAGTCTATCGCCGCCTATGACGAGGTGCATGTACGGTCAAGTAGTAGTAGTAGCCTCTCTCCCAAATAGAATAGGATAGGAAGTATCGACCGAGAATCAGGAATGCAAGTTCTTTCCACGAGGTTTTTAAATGCGAAATTTTTTGTGATTAATTGAAACACATTGGGGAAAATTAAAGTGAATATACAGGCGTGTGTGTGTGTATATATATATATACACACACACACACGCACACCCATATGTATGTATAAATTGTCATTTCCATTTTTTAGATGGCCGTGATAGTAGCGAGAAGATACAAGGCTACAGCATCGAATTATGTCTCCTAGTACCTTTCCAACCTACACGCATATCCAATAAAAATCAAAATTGGCCTCCCATTTGAGAAAGTCGGTTGGCAAACCTTCAACACGATGCTTGCAAAACACTAAAATTCAAGCACCTACCGTATTCACTTCAAGACATAGAGGACAGATATATGTCAGTACTACTATTAGCACGTGAAACACGCATAATTCTGAAAACAAATATCCCTTTAACTGGCATAGCAAATATCACTAAATATCCACTAACCCAAAACACCATCTTTTTAATGAAATAAGATTTCAGCAGGTGCAAAGTAAAGGAGTTGAGAGAAAATGAGCCCCATCGAGAAACCAAATTTACAAAATATCTGGGTTTGTAATTGACACCGGATATACACGGCCTCGCCGATTGAAGGGATATGTTAGGGTCACACATATACACACACAACACGCATTCCGCTTGTACCAATAGAAATTTCTCTCGGGAATGATGTTCACTAGGTGCAATATGCGTTACGAGGTAGGGGGGCAGTGCTGACGAAATTTTGCTGACAAGAGGGAAGGGGATCAAAAATGGCTTAAAATTTGCTGACGTAATACTTGAACGTCCCCTTAATACTTGCATGGGTCAAAATGGCCACACGATGCCAGTTACGCACAGAATTTTCACAACGCCAGTTCAGGGTTAAAACCCCAGGTTGTCGTATAGCCAATCGCTGTTCTCTATCTTTTTTTTAACAATTTCAGTGACATCACTTAGAACAGAAAACCTCTTCTTTATGCGATGAATTTCCTGTATAGTCGCCTTAGGGTGGAGCTAATTCCCGATTTGGAGAAATATGCACGGTCAAATAAATTTCTAATCGCTAGACACAATTCACTTCCGAAATCTCGAGAACCCATAACTATCATGTTACGTAGTATCCATAACTCCAAAGCCTATAACGTCTGGATTCGAGGTTCGGAAATAGGACATACTTTACACAATGATTTAACCAGCATCTCTTATTGGAGGTGCCACGTAATTACGTCGCTATACAAAACGAGCTACGCTAAGGTAACGCATAAAAAGTTAATATGATATAATGTTATTTTTATATACACATCTGTGTATACATAGAAAAAATAAACAACTTGACCTTTAAAAATCCTGTCTCGGTAATTAGCGAGACAACAGCGACCTAGAAATATTGAACGGAAAGGCGAGGCCCGAAAGCTCGGGTGAAATGGATAATTTTACTCGGAATCTGCTTGCGTACCCATATTCAGAGGCACATTTTCATTTTTCGTTATTCGCTCTATCCATATTCTCCCCATATTATTGCTATGAAGCAATTCGCAAGGTGATGGTTGGAAAAAAAAAATATGACGCCAGTGATTTACGGCTCATAAGCGGAATGAGCTGCGGTCCGTTATATTCACATATATATAAATAAATTTAGGTCGATGTTGGTTCGTGTGGATATGGATATAAAGCTGCTCCATATTTCGTTGGGATTAAATTTTCTTTTATTATTATCATTACTATTATATATAGTCTCATTTTGTAATAGCAGCTTCTTTCTTGTTCACCTTATTCACCTTGGGACACCCTTTTTTTTATTGCTTGCATCATTTAAATGTACTTTTGGTTCTAATAAATTTCTTATTCAAATAAAACGGAGTGAAGTGCAATCGAACTTCATTAATGTAACTCGAGAAATGTTGTTTCCTGATACCTGTCGTAGTAAAATTCCAGATTATCGTGGTGTCTTATTTTTTGCAATATTTTCGCCAGATTGGTGTCGATAGGGTTGCATAATAATATGTATTGACGATGGATACTGTACGTATTAAGCCAGGGGCCATACTCATGTCAAGGCTGGCTCAATGCGTTCCACTATTGGCAATGATCGTGAAATGGAGGAGACGACAAAGAGAACGGAGGTTGGCAGATATAATTACACCCAAACACTCATAATGGAAAACCTCGGTGAGTTGTGATACATTAAAAAGAATCAAGGGGAAGTATTTTTCAAAAAAACTGTTTTTAGGAGTTGGAGGAGGGGGTAATTGTCAGGACGAACACAGTTCTGATATAATGTTGAGGTTACATTGCACGGTCCCGTTTGGCATGTATACGCTCCAATGAAGGAATATATCTTCTCTGTAGCTTAGTGGTGAGAGCACTCGTCCGCCAAATGAGGGATCCGAGTTCAACTCCCGGTAAAGGCAGAGATGAGGTTTTTTTTCCCCTTCCTTAAAAAATCATCTCCAAAATATAAATATCTTCACAACATCCAGTTTTCTGTATATCTTGCATTAACAAGTGGAGAGTGACATCATACCATATATTGAGGTTATATTGAAGAGATTCGTTGTGCACTGTTCGGTAGATGGCACAATCGTCTGCAAAGAGTCTGATATGGCGATTGATGGAAATAGGGAGATCGTTTGTATAAATTTAAAATAATAATGGCCAGAGAGGACCGAACTGTGGGGGGCTGCTAGACTTAACCTGGGAAAATAGGGTGTTTTTTTGGCTCTTGAAGGAGACAAACTGAAAATTATATCAGTTTAGGCGTTTTTGTCGATACTGCTTAATAAATCGTATATGAAAAGAGCTAATTTGGTAGTTACTGAAACCATGAGAGGTCCCAGTTTGATCTTATGTTCCTCGACAATTCACCAATCAACTGGGGTTTTGCATACAAAAAGTTTCATCAGTTGCGCTTGTGATGTCTAAAGGTACCACGTATTTTACCTTATTTTCACTAATTTTCCTCTCGCGATTAAATGGAGCAGCATTTAAGGGTACTGAGGTTCCAAAGCTTGTTGAAACGAAAGGTTTTTCTAGGCCCCTAAGGATAAGAAACTCAAAGATGATGGCTAATAACTCATGATTATGCTGTTAGGTATGTGTGTGTGTATATATATATATATATATATATAAAATAAAGACGGGAATATTCAAAAGGCGTGATTGGACTGTCTAATACATCATCAAAATACATCAAGCAATCACTCAGATAATACATTTAAAAAAAACAACCATAAATATGAAAGCCCATAAACCTGGTTCATATCCGTGGGTGGAATAATACATGAAGGTTTTCGAGATAATGCATGAGGTAGTCGATACCAGCAGCCACATGTCTTCTCTCGTAATATATACATCTTTCATACAACTTTATATATATATATAAATAAAATATGGGCAGCATTATAATGATTAGAGCTGCCTGGTCTACTATTTCGGAAGATAGAATTCGATCTAGAACCGTGCTTCAAAAAAAGGGCCTTGTAAGGGTCAAGAGAGAAGGAAAGGCTTATCTCTTCACCCAAAAAGATTCGGCCGATAACGTCTTAACCACGAGATTATTACAATGCCTCTTCCATCTATGCAAAATAATACCAAAGTGGTAATAAAAAAACAACGGATCCAACGCTTATTAGTCGTAAAAATCTAGAACAATCCCTCTCGGGATCCAAAAACGTTTCCTCGGTGTTGTTTTTGCTATTATTATTATTATTTTAAAATTGCGCGAATTTCGCCGTCCACAAGTTGATGAGGAATCACTCAGCGAGTTGTATTGAGTCTTTGGTTGTCAATATATCCCTTTAATTGCTTTATTATTTAATTTCTTGAGTGGCGTTCTCGTACCCGTGAAATGGGACGCCGGTCCCCGTGAGGCAAGAGGAGAATATTTCCAGCCACAACTTGTCTCTCTACCCATCTTCGTCCATTTTCGGCTTTAATTAGCCTAGGTGCTAATTAAAAGTCTGTTTAAGCAAAAAGAAAAGGAGGAGGAAGGAAGTTTCGCACATTAAAAGGAAGAGAAACACTCTCGGGTTATTTTTAGCTCATTGTGGTTCTGTGTGATGATGATTCACCATTTTTTTTTTTTGTTGCGTTATGTGCTCACTTATTCATTCGTTTACGAGTTTTAGTGGTTGGTATTCGATGGTTTTTGCTGCGTGTTGTGCAATCATAGCATAGGTGAGTGGATTTTATTTTGTAATTTTTGTACTGTTTTTGTGGAAAACATTCGCTTTTGTAAAACCCTTCATCCCTGTACCTAAGCTTAAGCGGGAAATTTAAAAAAAATGTTTTCCCATTATCTGAATAGAAAGTTTTACAGAACAAAATATTTTCCAAAATATGCACACAGACTGCATAGCTGACACTGGCACCGCAAATCACTTGCGAACCGTTGATCCCTGAGGCATACTTAAAATTTGGAAAAGTATCTAAATAACACGTAGACCTCAGATACGCCATTCATGTTGGAAAAACGGGGTCGTGTATTTATTAAAATTAAAAAAAAATATTTTCTTATATGAACACCCTGTTCTCAAAGACTGAATTAGAAAGTTGTTGCCCTGTCGCTCTTGACGCCAAAAAAAAAAACCTCCACGTTTCTATACTGCAATATTCACAGAAATATTTGAATTCAAAAATCGGAGAAAATTTGTTCGAGATCATCAAAAAAACTAAGGGACAGCGCTCCTTTCCCTTATTTATGCTGTTCTTTCCCAAGTTTTCTCAACGGATATTGCACTTATAGTTTTGTTTTGTTGGCCTCAGGAGAGACATCGCACATTGAAGGACCGAACACAAAGAAAAATCCCACCCCCCGTTTCGCATCTCAGATAGATATCGAAGCATTCCCTAAGGATAGGTGTATCCGGAAATTTCGTTAAAACAAAATTAACACAGCCGAGGGCGAAACAAAATGAATTGAGATAATCATTATGGTACATCAGCAATCGTCAATCTGAAATCGTACAATAGATAAATAATATGTAAACAAACTATGCCAGCGGGCTATTAAAATTATTAATGAGATTATAAGGTCATGGTTGTATAGCCGTTTATAATATAATATAGTCATCGTCAGGTAATCGAATTATTGCTGATAACCTTGGTGAAAAAAATTTCGAATCGCAGTAAATCAGCCATTCACAGAGACAATACAAAGTTAATTTTTATTTTATTCTAATAACTATACAACTACCTGCAACACGAATGACGTATCGCAGTTCTACACGTTACTTGAATACTCTTTTCTGATTGGAAGTATACCTCTTGGATAAACGGTTCGGCAGTAAAATGCGGTGGATGCTGCTCCCTGTATACCGTAAAATTTACTGCATTTAATCCGTGGCAACGTATGATCCGCTGAAGTAAATTCCGCTGCATCTTGGAAAAAATATAGCCGTATAGTCCGCATTAGAAAATTTTATTTACCAATAATGAAGTCTTAACCATTTGCCTACGAATTAATTCCTCATTTTACGAATTTGACCCCAATTTATTTTTAAAAAATGAGCAAAATAGGTGCAAATAAAGCAAATTTAGCATTTGAAATTCATTCACCGTATTGTTTTCAAACCAAGGGCTGGGACGGTGGTTGGATGCTGGAATGACATTATCCCTTTGTTGGAGCTGGAAAAATCAATGGAAAAATTTAGGAGTCAGCCAGAGATTTTTTAGTAGCGAAGCATTTTCCTCCCCGGAAAGATATCAGTCCAACATAAATTTTTTCCCGCTTTCATGATTATTTGATGACCTTTTTACCTGAGACACCGACATAAATTCAAGAAAACATTGTACTGCTGTTAAATTTCAGTTTAACCACACGTAAAATAACTTATAGGGCTGGGAATCGATTAAAAGTTTTAGCTGGTTAATCAAAAATTTTCAATCGATTAATCGAATATATTTCGTACTTATATAATATTAATTAATGCTATAAAAATTTAATTGATTCATTTCACGCACCTATTCGATAGATGTAAATATATATAGGAATAGACCATGGTTTCCCAAACGTTTTGTTCCATCGCCCATTTCTTCGGAATATTTTTCTCTTATCGCCCCCTCCCCCCGACTCAAGTGAACCCATAGGATCCTGTGTTATACTCGCAGGTTCTATCCCCCCGGATCATTCCACCGACCACTAGCGGGGGGGGGGGGGGCAATATTGCCCACTTTGGGGAAACAGTGGAATAGACTAAGAAATTAAGGCTGGCAATTGAAGCAATTTAATACTCGTATGCTGAACAAACATATTTTGTTAAAAACCTTTAATTTCTTCATTTGGATCTCGTGGTTTTTTTTAAATCGATTATTTTAGGTTAGTCACTGATATTGAATCGTATTTTTCATCATGCTGTTTGTTGTTCTTAAAATTCCTCCCAAATGGTGATTGTGAGGAAAGGGACTGATCATTTGATAATTTTTGTCGCACCACGATCATTTTCTGCACACAAGGGCTAATTAGACAGTGACCTACAACTTACTGCCGATTCCGAACGGCAGGCTTGTTTTTTATATTCATCGAGAGGTTGGTGCGCTCTTCATGTGAGACTCCCTGCGGTAGGGAGAGGAACTGATAATTCCAAGAATACGGACAGCTACTGTTCATAGTGGAGACAATAAATTTTGGTCTTGCCTTTTAAAATTCCCCTCAAAGTCTGGCAGTCCAGAGGTTAGGGAGCTAGCTTCTGACTGTGCAGGTCTGGGTTCGAATCCCGGTTCGGACATGGATGTTTACTAACACACTAACAAATTCCCTGGACAGATCGTAAAGATCTCTTGGGAATACGTTCTGATCACACACATTATATTAACTCAATTTGAAACTGAAATGTTCACAATTTTTCGTTGAATGGACTTGCATTTCCCAATGCAGGAACATTTGGTCAAAAAATTGATTCAAATGTTTTTAAATATGACCACTTATTGAAAATGTTATATATTGGTACAATATTATAGGACATTTCATCAGTTCCGTTCAATAAATCAAGTCAAATTAACTGTACTCAAATTTTAATCGAACTTTAATATCCAGTCGATTAATTGAACTAAAATTTTCAACTGCGATTAACAGTTGGTCGATTAAGCGACCCGATTAATCGGGCCAGCCCTAATAATTTAGTCGGCAATTCCACATTTTTTTAGACGTCATGGCACATTGTCGATCCCGTCCTATGTTCGGACATACGTCCCGTCCTTACTTTGACAGTGATAAAAATTATCCGTGATTCTGATAAGCGGCGTCTATGGTACATTGTATAAGAAAATATGCATCGTTGTTTGCTTATTATAAACACATTCCTGCATTTTTCTCTATGTATTTTGGTATTTTCTGGGGCAGGGTTTCTAAAACCATAGCATATTTATACATTATACGGATCTTCAGCAATGCGGAAACCGTGTATATACTTTCTTAACAGATGTGTGTGTATATATTTTTCTTGTTAACACATGCCATCTTCAAACATTGCCGTGAAATGCGTTGGAAAATATTCGTGAAATACTTTTCGTATTTATTTTAAGTGTACTTGTTCCGTATTTTTCGTGGCACAAACCCAACCGGAGAGAGAGAGAGTAAACAAGTAGTTTTGCGATGGTAGGGAGGAAAATAGAATTGCATCTAGAGATGAAATTTTCTTAATCATTATAATAGCCTGAAAACGGCTCTTACAAGCAGGAAAAGAAGAAAAATTCGTTTGAGAGATATTTACCGTATGTTATTTTTGCATTCGAGATTTTCGTAGACATGAATGCAGCTGTTCAAATGATATACGTGTACGTTCAGGTGAGAGGCGCAGTGGTTGTTGAATAAGCAACAGTTATCTTAAAGGATACGCCACTGCCATGGCCTTGCATTTGTCGTGGAGAAGGGGAAGGATGATGATGATATTCATGGCTTCCGAAAAAAAAAAAATTCCAAAAAACACAACAAGAACAAGTTTTGTGTGTGTGTGACCTCTGAGAGTCGCGTGCACCGAGTAGGCTACATCTCGTGCCCAAACGACATCATTTACTGCAATCAGCTATGGATTACAGGCACCGCTCAATAAATTTTGTCATCTACTGTAATAAATTATGAATGTTTCAGAAACACACATCAGCCGTAGTCACAATGCCCATTCTTACAGGGAGTAATCCCAGAAACAAAACCCACGTTACCTATCAACGCGACCTTAGTACACACTAAAACATGCATTCTCAACCCATCGCTCGAGGTCCGAATGTAGCCCGTGGCCCTGGCACCTAATTTTGTAAAAATGAACTGAGTGGCGTAGGTTCAGATCACCTAAGTGATCCCCGCGGTGTAGTTCCACATCACTTAAGTGCTCCCGTGGCACATTGACAGATCATTTGAGTGACCTGTGGCACAGTTTCAGAGCACTTTGGGGAAGTGCGACGCATTTTCAGATAATTTAAGTGTCCTCCGATAAATTTACAGACGAGTTGAATGACCATTGGTGCTGTCTCAGATCACTTAAGAACCATACAGTTCCAAAGCACTTTAGTGATCCACAGCATATTTACATATCACTTTAGTGATCCGCCGCACTGTACAAGATCATTCAAATTGCCCGCCCGCACCAGACATATTTACATATCATGCGAAAGACCGGTGGCACAGTTTAAGAGCACTCAAGGGGCACGCGGCACATTTTTCAGGTAATTTAAGTGTCTGACGGTACATTCACAGTTCACTTAAATGACCGGTTGTCTGTTTCAGATAGCCAATCGGCTTTTAACGATCACAATGTAAGCGTACCACGGCACACATTTACATCACTTAAGTGACTCGTGGCACGGTTTTAAAGCACCCCAGTGACCCGCGATATATTTTGAGATCACTTAAGCCAGTGTTTCTCAACCGCCGGGCCCTGACATCATTCATACCGGGCCGCGAGTGATTAGCCGTTTCCTTTTTCCGTCATTCATTTTCTGTTGGTCGCGTGTTTGACTGAGCTTTCAACTCACAAAAATGAACGAAACCGGGCCGCGGGCTCGCAAAGGTTGAGAACCACTGACTTAAGCGGCCCTCGGCAGATTTACAAATCACTTGGAACACCCACTGTGCAGTTCTAGATTACGCAAGCGGTCCGCGGAAAATTTCCAGATAATTTAAATGCCCCGCGATACAGTTCCAGATCACTCACGTGGCAGATCACTCTGCCACAATCTCTGTTCCAGATCACTTAAACAAGTGACTCGTTTCCTCAAATCAATGTGTGAAGTGGCCCTCACTTTCCTAAAGGCTGACCACCCCTTGATATCACGCGGAAGTCGACCGTAAACACCGAATATGATATAGAAATTTTGAGTCATGAAATGTGCAACTCTCTAGGGTGGTGTAATAAAAGTGGGACACGTGAACGAGTTGATTAATTGGTTGAAAGGTGCTTACACGCGCGCGCGCACACACACACTCACACTCATTTTGCGTCTGGTTTGACCAGCGTCCACGAACGTCTCTCGGGGTGACCTTCGTATTTTAATATATCAGTTAACTCGAGGGAATCCCCAGGCAGAGCCGTCATGTTATACTCAGAAATTCCGGCGGATGTTGTGGGTCAAAACTTCTGTGGTCTACTTCTTGTTGCTTCTTTTTTGAATCTTGTACAATCTTTAAGATGATTGATCGACTGTGTGTCCACCTCTTATTCACCCTCTAGGCCTCGTTTAGGAACTCGAGATGAACGTTAAGAGACTTTGACGCGCCTTGAAAACATCAAATGCTGAGTGAGAAGTTCAGATTTTAAGCTGTCAATTCTGAACTTCTTTATCTGTTCCGTCTCTTCGTACTAGGTAATGATAGTAATAAGAGTTTATGAATATCACACTGTTGCAAATGCAAGCTCGAACCTACTTATTTAGATGCAGAAAGCACATTCTGGTCACCTGAAATTCATGTTAACTACCAGATTAAACTTTATTATTACCAGACCAGACCAGAATTGAACGTTTCCGTCGCTGCCCAGCCTTTGCAGGCTGTCTGGCGACTTACAGATCACCAGGGGTGGTATGAGAAGGAAAAAGACAAGTTTGTGCATGTGTGTAAGGTATGTAGTGTATGCGTGTGTGTGTAGAGAATGAATAAGCCAGGAGAGTATTGTTTACAAATCTTCGCGAAATGAATGCTCATCGAGATAAAACACAACACAATCGAAGAACAAGGGGGAAATGTCTTAGGGGAAGTAGCTGATGATATGCTACCCAAAAACTCCAACATTATAAATATTTACATAATCGAGAGACACTAACCAGAGATGTTTGAGGTACTGTTGAACCCTCATCAGTCATATAACCATAATCAAGAACGTCAAAGAAAAAGTTATAATGAAGACATGACACATATATATCATCTCTGTATTGTAATAACATTAGTTTCAACACGACACGAACCCAATGCACCATTTTATGCAAGCGCAAATTATGAATAAATGAGAAAAATTATTAATTGCGAAAAAAAAAAAAAAAAAAAAAAAAAACAACATATAAATGCCTCTGAATTGCGATCACAGCATCCGCAATATCAAACAAAACTGATATTAGATTGATAAATTAATTAAAAAAAAAAAAAAAAAAAAAAAAAAATCAAAATCATGAAAATGTTCTGAAAATTACATCAATTCGTCACCCAATCCACGCTCAGCAAGTCCATTGGCCTAGAGTGTACTGTGGGTATTCTAGGGTCATAATAGACAATTTCTCTAAGATGCGGGTGTTCAGAAGATCGTAGCCTGTCAAAATGAGCATTGGCAAGCTCCTTGATATAGTCCAAGATTAGTGGTAAGTCAAGATCTTTACGGATGTTTTTTCCTCTCACATACCAGGGGGCTCTGGTAAACTGACGAAGAATGATGTTCTGCTGTGTCTGTAAACGTTTCATATTTGCAAGACTGGCATGAGCCCACACTGTGGCAGCATATGTCAGAATAGGACGAATAATAGTTTTAAAAAGAATTACTTTATTCCTCAATGTTAGCCTGGCCTGTGGGAATGTGATTCTGGATAGCATCCCAACTGCTTGTGAGGCCTTATTTCTTACGTACATCACCTGAGGAGAAAATGAGAGCGACTTATCTAGTATACAACCTAGATACTTGACTTGGAGTTTTCTTGTCAACACCGTATTGCCGATGTATATGGGAGTTCTTGGAAACTTGTACCGTCTTGTGAAGAGAATATATTGACATTTTTGATGATTCAACTTTATATCGTTGTCTTGGCACCAGTCCTCAACGTCTTCAGTTGATTCTTGTAAATTTTCAATACATTTTTTCCCTTTTTTGTGATTGGTCAACAGGATGGCATCGTCAGCAAATAGACCAAGCATTCCGCGCTGAGGAGCTGGGAAGTCATTGATGTATAACGCAAAGAGCAGTGGTCCCAAACAAGAACCCTGCGGGACAGACGCTCTTATTGGTCTAACAGTTGAGAGACAGTTGCCATTTTTGACTTGGAATCTTCGATTGGAAAGGTAACTGTTTAAAAAGATGATGAAATAGTCAGGCAAACCCAGGTCAATTAGTTTGGATAATAAGGTCGTGTGATTCGTTTTGTCGAAGGCCTTACATATATCCAGACAGAGAGCACAGACATGTTCCTTGTAGTTGAACGCAGTCATCACGAACTCGGTAACTCTGTGCAGCTGAGTAACGCAAGAATGCCCCCGCCTGAATCCGTGCTGCTCACTTCGAAGAATGCCGTTGAAGGACAGGAAAGCGTCAAGACGTGAAATATAGATACGTTCAAAGACTTTAGAAATGTTACTGAGTAAGCTGATAGGTCTGAAGTTTTGAGAGAAAAGTGGGTCAGTTCCAGATTTATGAAGAGGTTTGACAATAGAAAGTTTCCAGACATTAGGAAAATAGCTTGTCTGAAGCATGCTATTAAATATATTAGTGAATGATTTGAGGATAGAAAGAGGAAGATTTTTAAGAGCGAGATTTGAAATTTCATCATGACCAGAAGCTTTTTTAGTTTTGAGTTTGTTAATCATGCCCCTGATTTCGTCAACATTGGTCAAACCGGCAGCACCCATTCCGCGCAAGGCATCCGAGCGAACTCTATCCAGGAATTCTTGAACTTTTCCATGATGAGCTGAAGCAATACTTCGAGATTGCAGACTGTTTGGCATGAATTGCTTTTCATAGTTATCAGCAAACGTTTCAACAATCTCTTCATTTGTATACAACAGTTGACCTTGTTCGTTTGTAATTTTGTCCACCGCTGGAGATTTTCGTTTACAGATTTTCCACGCCTTCCAAAGTGAGCCATCGGATGCTGTGGCCTCCTCAATGAAGTGGGTGAATCTCTCATTGACATATTCAGTTGTTTCTTGTCTTATTTCCTTTTCTAGTCTGTTTAGAGTGGTTTTGTCAGACCGTCTTCTAAATCTTTGCCAGAGTTTTCGGACCCGATTTTTTAGTCTGATTTTGTCCCGTAATTCTTCCGAAATGCCAAATCTGTTTTCTTTTGCCTTAATCTTCCTGGTAGAGGCTTGAATAGCTGTTTTAATTTGTTCAGTCACATCAACTACTGCATTTTCAATACAGTTCGTCGTCAATTCCGCTGAGTTCCACACTGGTAATGTTTCCAGCGTAGAGCGGAAGATTTCCCAGTTGGTAACCAGTTGATATGGAATATCCTTTGGTCTAGTTATATCGATGGTGAAAATAATAGGGTTGTGAGTTGAATTAAGTTTGGCAGTTGTTTCGAAAAAGATGTTGTGCCTAAAGTTTTTGGAGATTCCATAGTCCAGAACATCGGGTCGATAAAATCGACTAGTAGGATAATTGGTTGGAATGTTCGATGAATGAATGCACAAGCAATTATTCCTACAAAATCTTTCTAGAACTCTACCTTGTCTATTTGTGGAATGGCTGAAGAATGTAGGGCTTTTACAGTTCCAGTCGCCAGCAATTAGTACCGGATTGTTGATATTAACGAGATAGTTTAGGAGATTGATATCAACATGGTTATTAGGTGGTTTGTAAATTGCACAAATGGTTATTGGTGATCTGTTGATGAAGATGTTTACTGCCAAAGCTTCCATTTCAGTTGAAGAAGGAATCGAAAGTTTTTGGTGAGGAATGTCCTTTTTAACGAACACCGCAATTCCACCACCCCTTCCATGTAGACGGTCTTCACGTAAACAGATAAAATTAGAGAGATTGGAAGTATGAGAAGGTTTTAAAAAACTTTCACAAACCAGTGCTACATCAATTTGTAGGTCATAGAGTAATTGTTTGAATTCTTGTAGTTCCTGTTTAAGCCCAGTGGCATTCCATGCCAGAATTTTCAGCGGTTTGCTGATAGTTGACACTGGTGTATTAATTTTTGAGCGCTGAAATAAAACCAATCAGAATTTGAATAAGGTTATGAGCCTTATCTTCAGAAATGCCCATATTGACCAAAAGTTCTCGCACAACATTGGAAAAGTTCTCGACGTTTTTCTTCTGTGAATTCTCCACTGTTTCATTAGTAGTTGAAGACATACGAACTGAATGTAGAGACGAATCAATGACATCAGTTTCATCAATGACAAGGTAAGGTACTGGCATTTGCCTGTTTACAGAATTATTATAAGATTTGGAAAGTTCAGACGGCTTAACTATGTGATCGCCGAAAGAATCATCACGATTATTAAGATGTTTGTTGAATTCATGAATTACATCTGTGAAATTAATTCCAAATTGATTATTTTTGTAATCTAATATTTTCACTTGCTCGGCTTCGTTACACTTTCTGTTCAGCTCCTCGACCAGTTCGGCTTCCGTGAGATGCACTTTGCCTATTCCAAGAATATGTGGTCCCTTTAAGACTTCATCTACAGAACGTTGTAATACCAACGGGATTGTACTAGCCTTGACCCAAGGATTTGACTCCGTTTTAGTAGACAACTTATTTTCAGAAAAGTTGTTTTCCCCATTTCTGTCTCTTCCTCGTTCTAAAACTACGTTATTTCCTACGCTGCCTAGAAGGGGGAAATCTCGAAGCGAAGGTGGAAGCTTGGAGATGAAGGTTCTTCCAGATTCACCTGTGGAAGCAGGTCTGGCAGGGCACTTAGAATACGTTCCTGTATGAGGGCCTCCACAGAAGTAACACTTTATCTTGTTCAGATCTCCCTTAACCAAGCAGCTTCTAGTACTGTGTCCTTCTGAACAAAATGCGCATATGGCTTGATTATGGCAAAAATAACTTGTATGTCCGAATTTCATGCAGTTCCTGCATTGCAAGGGAAAACGATTTCCTCTGTATTTTTCAATCTCTATTGGAACCCCGTCGATGTCGACCAAGTTGGCAATTTCTTTAGAGTTGATCGGAACTTCCACCAAGAAGAGCGGGAGTACTCTTCCTGAAGTATAGTTTTTGAGATTGCATACTTTTATCACATCGAATCCTTGTTTTGATAAGTCATTAGTGATGTCAGAGTGGTTAACATTTGCTGGTAGACCACGTATTACAAATTTTAAGGACCTTTCACTATTCATTTGGTACGTATGATACTCGAACCTGTTATCGTCCAAGAACCTTGTGACGTTCCTGTGATCATTTTCACTAAATAAATTTAACAGAATGTTCTTCTCTGTCGTTTTAGACACTGGAGCAAATTCACAATTGTTTTTTATATCTCGAAAGGTTGCAAGCCAGTTGGATCCCCAAGAGGATAAGACAATTTGGGGTACATTAACTTTTTTTCGTCTTCTGTTGACTTGAGTGAATTCATCGTTGTCACCATTAGGATAATCATTGTCAATTCTAGATTCTACCCTACTCGGTTCCACTGAATCCGACTCTGCATTGCACTCTCCAACCCCACCTGAGTCTCTCACTGGACTTCGATGACTTGTTGAAGCGATTGCAAACTCATTTGTTGATTTATCTTCAAATATGGGGGTAGCAGTAGCTCCAGTGGAGTTGTTAATTCCCGTGGAGAGCATCACCTCATTTGCTCTTGTAGACATCTTTTTTGCCTTTTTTCTAGCTTTTGATCTCTGTGACTTCGTCAATTTTGGGTGATTATCTGGCTCGTCAGTTGTGACCATGGAACCAAGTGCTGGATCCGGTTTCTCTTTCGAGATCCTGGATTGAAGAGACGGCAGATAACGATCTGAAGTTTTTGCCATACATGCATTAGATGGAGGGGCTTAAACTTTATTATTAAATTGTTGGAATATGTTTTTAGATTTATAACAAAAATTGGGACTGACTGTTATATAAGTTCTATAAATTTCCAAATAAAATTTAAAAAATCATAAAAATTAAAGGAATTTGTATATTTGAATTTGATTTTGCTAGAAAGTTATCATAAGTAGGGAAGGTGTTTTTGGTATAGAAAACAAATTTAGTTCCAACTTTTCTCGATGAAGGACGCTGCACGAAAGCAAATCACATGAAGCATACAAGTCCTATAAAATAGGGAGTACGATTCTAGTCGCTTTGCGAGTTCGAAATGCTCATTTCTGAACTTTTTGTCACTGTCGCTTGCATAAGGTTTTCATTGTGATGTTGATATTGGTAGGTAAAGTTGTTTTGCCTCAGCCACGAATCACCGGCTAAAACTTTACGAATGCTTCGGACACAGAAAAGATTGCAGAAAGGTTTAGTTCCAATCACTTCTGATCTGCTTTCGTGCAACACCGCCTATTGACAGAAATTGCAACTAAATTTGGTAAAGGTAGTTCGACTCAGCCACGAATCGCCGGCTGAAGTTTTTCGAGCGTTTCAGACGCAGAAGAGATCAAAGAAAGGTTCAAGAGTCTAAAAGTCTGATTTGCTTTTGTGCAGCTCCTATGAACAAAAATTTAAACTTTAATTTAAAGTTTTCTTTACACAACAAGTGTCCACTTTTGTGAGAATAACTTTTTCGCAAACCACATTGAAATATACCAATCCTTTCAATTTCTATGAATTTTTTACCTATTTACGAATTTATGAGACACTTGTATATATGACCCTCCAGTAAAAGAAATGGCATATATAAAATGAGTATGCTATATGGATACTTCCCCCCCACAATTGGCCACTATAACATGGGTAAGTACTTCCTGGACACGCTGTATAGCTGCAACTAACTATTCATAGTATTGTCAACCACCAGTGAGAATATAGTCATGTGTGTGCTCCATAGAATTTTTCAATAAGCAACTTTCGAGACAATTCAGTCCTTGCAGGATGGGGGACAAAGGCTGACATTTTTGATAGTCGATGTTGTCTGGACTAGAAAAAAAATATATTTTATAGCTCCGTGGGAAATTAATTTCAATTCATCATCCGTTAAAACCCCCTCCTCTACTCCTATCTTACGAAATCGACGCCCAAGTATTTTAATTAACAATCATAACTCCTGTATTTGACCTGCCACCGTATGATAGCATGATGATTCTCATCCCTTACCCGGACCCAATATCTATATATATATAAACTCATTTTTTTTCGCTTGATTGTGCTTTAGTTAATTGGTCAGACCCTCTTACAGACCTCATGTACCGGACCGATGTAACTTCATGTCGGAGAAACGAGGTCACTGAACATTCGTCCATCCGTCGAGCTATAACAGCTTGACCCCTAAGGGTGTTCAACTCCGAAAAGAGTTCCAAGAGTTCGAGTACCAAAAAAAAAAAAAAATCTCTCCCATAGCTTATATATATAATGCCTCCGAGTGATATTCTTGAATTGTCCGATTCCCTATGTAGTTCCCACCTTATCAAAAAGTCTTTTTTTTTTTCTCTTAACCGACCTTGTTCTGGTCTTGAAAGTTTGGTTTTCTGTGGTTCTCCAACGCGTAATATTCGTTATGGAACCCGTTTGTCCCTTTTTTTTTTTCTCATCTCCTGCAATTACAACATACCTTTTAGACTTATTTTTTTTTAAATATATGAAATAGGGTGGGAAAAGCATTTTTTTTCAAAATAATAATAATTCTAAGAGCTTAGGTTTCTATCGCCATAAGTAATCTTTTTTTTTGAAAAAGGATGTTCGTAGGACGTGTTAGGGCCAAGAAGAGGGCCTATTTATATCATTTTACTTCATTTTTTTTTTCTTCTTGATCCAACATGTAGAGATGGATTTCATATGACAGAGCTAAGAATAATCTCGCCTATGCTCGTAGCATACAAAAACAGGCAAAACAAATCTCGAGCTTTCGTGGTATGATTAATGCCCTATGAGAGAGACAATACACACATGATAAATAAATTCATCAAGATTGGACAGATGAACTGAATTAATGCAGTCGTCTTGTGTATTCTGAGGGCGAAGCCATATTGATCGACGTTCGAGGAAATATCAGAAATAGATTAGTAATGAGAGAGAGAGAGAGAGAGACCCTGTTGGGTCAAATACTTTCGGCCGTGTTGGATATCCCCCTTCGATGCAATTTTTGAGATTTTAATGGGTGAAACGAATGACTGCATGCATAATTGATTGGAAATACACAACGAGCGAGAGAAAGATTTGCATCAAGACACAAGCAGGATACGGAAAATTTCTTTTAATTTACGAATAAAACTGGTGTTTTTCGAATCAAACATGTTTTTACGGGCGGAATCCGGAACGTACCTGTCCCCCCCCCCCCAGAATTATGTGGCTGCAGAATAATCTGCATGTAATTTTAATCTATATATTGTGTGTGAGACAGAGAATTGGATAGCCTCACAATTTTTTGAACTATGTTATTCAACTAATGGAGATTCAACTACATTATATTGATAAATTACGTAACATTTCCTATATACAGTCTAATTCGGTTGTAATGACACATCGGCTATAATTGTCAATAATGGTCACGCTGATTTTCACAAAGAATAGTGTGTTATAACCTTGATGAAACCGCAACAGCCTTGCATATAAAGATTAATTTTTCTTCGCTTTTGCTTTCATTCTTATAACGTTTTCCCGAGAAATTCCTACAACTAGAGGTCAGAACATTGATTGAATTTTTCCATTGCTATCTAACAATAAACAACATGAACCCCGCTTATGACGTATTTTTCAAAAAATTGCCATGAAAAATCGCTGTAGGCGGGAAAACGTTTTAAACGGGAGATCTTAATGAGAATTAGAAGTGAGACCTTGAAAATAAGTCGCACAAAGGGGAAAACGTTATAAGTGGGAACGTTATAACCGGGATCAACTGAATATATCACATTTTTGTCTCCTCCGAATTGCTCACACCCATAAAAGGGACATGTTCTTCCACATACTGGTTCTTGGTACGAAATTTTCAATCTAAATTTCAATGGTTCGAAAGAAAATTCTGTTTATTCCGCGACATTCCCTGACAATTTGGCGATGTTGACACTTTTTTTTTTTTCAAATTACTCATTAATCTAAAGGTTATTACGTTGAAATAGTTAAATGATGTTGATGTATGTCCTTTATGTATACTTTTGTGGCTTTTGTTTGTTCACTTGCTCTGGGTTTCGTCCCGTCCATCTGTTATGACGCTGTTGTTTCGATCTGAAAAGAAACTTCCTTCCTCTTGATGGGTAATAAAGCTTCAGCCTGAAGAAACGTCGAAAACAATTGAGGGTCAATCCCCATCTACACCACTGACAGTATTTGAAGTTCACGAGGCCGCGACTCTATTTTTTGGTGTGTTTGTGTTTACTTTTCCTAAATGCATCCCGAGATATTGTGGACCCTCATTGGCGCTGTTATCATTGTCTGCGATTTGTTTGTAAACATCAGCCATGTTGATGTAATATAGACTGGGTCAATTTACATCATATTATTGTATTAGTATAGTAAATTTGCATATCATTATCTTTATGAGGATATAATGTTTCTTTTGGATGCATTAACGTTGTTTTTTCCCCTTTCCGAAAGAACATTCGATGTCAGGCGAATGTTTGCATATCAATCAACTTCACGTGAATGATCAGAAATGATGAAAACAAATATCTGTAGTGATGAAAATAACCTTGAATTCAGTCGTAGATTTGATGACGTTTGTTTAATTATAACTTTATGACATATAACTACATTCTATCTATCGACTATCTTCTTTCTTCAACAGTCCTGTGCCCCCCTTAAGATAGTTAACGTTTCCTTCCTGTTATAAATTTGACGTTGACGTCGATTGGCATTACGAACTGTAATAAGAAGGACGTGATTATTCTCTGGTGACGGGTCGAACTGTCAAACAAGTTACCAGACTGTCCTTGAGACTGTCCAGATCTCAATTAGTAAACATCACACTATAAATGTCGAATTGCCGATGATCAATCACTCAACTTTCCGCCATTTCGATGGCTTGCGAAATCGCATATATTGACAAAAATGACCGGTTAGATTCCAAGAAGGACTTCTAGCCGTTCTCTACGAGGAGACTAGATGTGTGGGAACGTTTTCATCTAGGAGTACTATTACTTTACTACTAGAACGACGGAAGCGGTAATTTTGACCGCAAATCTACTACTTCCACTTTCATTTAGTGTACGGGTCTCTGGCTTTAAGAGGCAATAACATGTGATTATTACAAAATGGTTTATCTGAAGTTATTGAAATTGTATGACTTTTCTCATCTTGTTGAGGCTCTTAAATTCCTAAAATAAAAATGCTCTAGCATGCTTACTTTAGTGGTAAAATGAAGTTATACCTACGACGACGGTAGCGGTCATTTTGACCGCTATATTTGATATTTAATTGATATGATTGTAAAACATGTTGAAACGGACAGTCTTCTTAGCGAACATTAACATTGAGGAAACAGATGTTCTAGCGTGGTGTTTGCTTTTCTCCAGTACTCATTTTGTGGCATTCAAAAGTACACTTTTGAATAACCTCGTCGTTGTAGGTTATTCAATTAATTTAGCGTTTCTATGGATCTTTGCTCTTTTATTGCATTGCATTCGTTGGTAAAGGTTGAAAAACGAAAGAAATCTTCATTTTTCATTATTTTACCCATGCACCTGGCCGAGACGATTCTTATTCTTTTGTTTCTTCACATTATAAATTCACTATAGAGAGGTCCCGGGACCCCCACAAAAAATCCCAGGCTAGGAGCCCTGCTGGATAGCAAAAGGATGGTTTAGTCTTGCTGATAACAAGACATTTTGTCCGAAATTCCAAAAAATAGGTCCATGAGCAAGAATTTATTGCAAAAATAAGTCGAAACAACACTGAATAGATGCTGTTTTGAGAAGTTTTTCACCGTTTCTGTTGTACAGGAAAGTTTCTGACAAGGACGAACCCCGGGTATGGACCGTCGTTCTAGTGTTTACCGTACATGCACCTCCTGAACTAATATTTGGAATTTTTAACGAACGTACATGCCGGAATCTGTGTTCTGAGTGTATGTGTGCGGTCCTAACGTATTCATATTGACAGAGCTCTCCGTGTTTCGTGTTGAATAGTGTTGCCATCTGCTTTCCATATTTTAAAGTGAGATGGTAAATGCTTGAACTTTCATTGAGTTTTACAATAATGACAGTGTCTTGCGTATTTACAGCTGTTTATGGCGATCTTCCCATATATGTATATTTTTTATAACCATACAATTCTATTCAAAATTCGCGGAAAAATGAAGATGATGCGCCCTCTCCCTAGGGATGATGTATTATTGCTGTTTATCTATTATTGTTCCAAAGAAGTTTAAAAAAAAATGAGAGGGCGTTACTAAACCAAGCAAGTTGATGGTATTTGTGAAAGGTGAAGAATATCGAAAACTTCCTTGTGGGTTTTTATGGCGTGTTAATATCAGTCATTGACGACGATTATACCTTACATACTATAATGCACCATTCGATGATGAAGGAACCATTCATTAGAACCATATCGTGCTGACAGGTCCGAACCTCCTCTAAATGAATTTTTCATCTAATATTGGAGGAAGAAAAATGTAATATTGTATAAACTTTTATTATATGCCATGAAACATCTCTCCCCAGATATTATCTCAACTACGTCTTAAATTTGCTTATAATTTTTCATAATTGCGCATTGGAAACAATTATTTTTTGTCGATTCATGCGAAACTTAGGCAATTCATAGTTCTTGATTGAAATTTTCAATAACGAAAGAAAATGAGTGCTTTTTAATTGTATTTTTACTTACAAAACAACTACAAATTTTGGCAACTTACTATTGACTTACCTTTTAGAATTTTTTTCACCTGTTATTGGCTACTTTATTTGTTTTTGACAATTTTTTCAAATGTATCTGGCAACTTTACTTGCCTCTGACAGTTTTTTTTAATTGTAATTGGCAATACTTGCCTTAGGCTGGATTTACACTGTAAAACTTGAAAAATGCAACCATTAAGCGTATCGATTACATTAGAGCGAATTTAACCAATAGGCGTACTGGTTGTTTTTTTCAAATTTTGTAAAAGATCTATATGAAAGGTTATAGTGTAATCTCAGCTTTTGTGAATTGTTTTATTTTTATTTTATTTTTTTTGGCTGTAACTGAGGCAGACAATTTTTTTTTTCAATTGTAAGTGGCCATTTTACTTGCCGTTGTGAATTGTTTTCTTCGACTTGCAAACTTTACTTGCCTTTAATAATTTTTTCTGGCAATATCCCGTATTTCTGTGAAAAAATAGGTTCAGCTTAGGTATTTATCGTATTTTGTTGATGTGTGTGAGTGAGAATACTATTCTACGGAAAAACGTGTGCGGGCCGGATGGAACTCCTCGACGGGCCAGAGGTTGTGCACCCTTACTCCAGTTGTTATCGTAAAAATAAAATAAGCCTCCAATTTTTTCACAGTAAGTTTCTTATAATTGCAAATCAGAAACTAAATATTTTCTGCACATGTGCACGAAGTTCCTGATTAAAATTTTAAATACACTGAAATGAGTTCTTTTCTAATTGTATTTTTTATATTTTTCGAAACACATTAAACAGTGATATCACCACGAATTTTAATTTCCAATAAATAATTTTATTTCTCAAAAACTTCTATCAGTTGTGGAATAATCGTCAGTCACATATCATACGTTATGGAATTGACCACGCGTAGAATAGATTATAAAAAAACAAAAAGTATGGCAATGTCCTAGTTCAATGGTAAACATTCCTCGCTAACTAACTATCGAAGTACGTACGTACATCGTCGACAGGTGCTCATTATATTACTTGATGACCTTTGCCGGTTTGTGTTCGATGAACTCAATTACAGCTTTTGTTTATGGAGTCTGGATTTTTTGGTCATTATTATCATTTTTTTTCTCTCTCTCCACTCATAAAATATACTGCTATTTTTTTTTCCAATTCTGTAGCTACCCTCAACGGGTATTATGACTCGTTTTACTCAAAAGAGCAATGAACAATTTCCTCTTGGTCGTCAAGTTCTTGTATTTTCTCGATTTTTCATTAAACGGTTTTTTGAAGACAAGAAAAATAAGTGTTTTGTTTTCATAACGAAACATGGCCATTACTCAAATAGTGACAGAATTAGTTGCTATTTTTTTCATTTTCCTCTCTTCCTCTACGGATATTACTCCTTTGTAACACCTGTGGTTGCGTCTGTTTTGTTTTTCTGTTGCTCTCATCATCATGAAGACTCCTTGCTTTGCTCATCATAACGTGCATGCATTCCATCACCGATATGATACGAGGAATATGACTCTACTCCGGTGGCAGAAATTTCTATTTATTAACTAGGTCGCGATTATAATTGGAGTTCGTCCGTGGTGAATCAAGGTGATGGTTTTCAATTATGATTATTATTATTATTATCTTATCAGTACTGCTTTAACACCGTATTCGGTAGCGCATTATGAGAATAACACCTTTTCCTCCCTCACTGGTTATTATTGGTCATCTCTTTTTGATTAATTGCATTTTATATAGTAATATTTCCATCATTTCGTAATTAGAACAAAAAATGTTTTATGATGAGTTAGCCTCTGTTCTTCATTTAGATCTTCTAATTGGGGTTTTGATGCTCGAATATGTATTAAAAATGGTTTTTTCCCCCCCTTTTAACCTAAAATTAAGCTTCCAATAAATGAAATTACCGTTCAAGATATTGAACTGAATTGTAAACTTTGACCCGAAAATGTTTGATAACATTAGCATTTCAGTGTTATTGTAAGATAATCAATCTGGAGATTTCTCTATTGTTAGACATATTTTTTAAAAGCGTATCTAAATAACAGGGAGGAGTAGGAAAATATATGAGGTTTGATATTTGATACCATTCCTTTTCGGTTCTGTATAAAGCGTATGAACTACCTTACGCAAGTGGAACCGAATGCTTTGAGGGGGCGAACAGGAAATTTGAAGCACTCTGCTATACGTATGCGGCGTTTAAGGTCAATGAATAAATTCTTTCGCGCCTTACCAGATGAAATTTATATGGGACTTGTATACCCCCGTAGGTAGGAGGCATATCGAAATACAGGGCGGTGAACCGCGCCTATAAGAAATAAAAGTTCAGTTTTTTTTATTAACTCTTTATACCCTAGCTGGACTTTTTGTTGTTGTTGTTCCTTAAAAGAAAGCGGCTTAAACTCTTAATAGCTATTTATCACTCGAGTCATGTTCATTCATCAAGCCGTTGGATGAAGGGAAATGCCAGGTTGACGGTCTAACGATCTATCAACATTGACCCTTTCGGATTATATTTGGTCTTTTCTTCTTTGATTCTGGAAGCGCTCTTTTTCTACTCGGCGATACCTGTTACAATTTCAATTCACGTGTTTCGTTTAAGCTGCTCTGAAAATATGATATTTTTTTGCTTTTCTTCTCCAGGTTCATTTAATGATGCCCCTCTCGTTGTTGCTCTTGATCATTAGCATTATTGTGAGAGTTTAAAAATGGGAAATTGTTATTGATATCAACAGTCGGTTGTGGGAATTGCGTACTAGCAGTATTTAATATTGCACCTGGTATGAAGTCTATTTATTACAAGTATTTTTGGTGAACTATGCCTACGAACAATTCAAGTGTTTTTCTTTCTTAAGAGCTATAGATATTTCCTTTCGATAAGCAATTCAGTGCCCATACTTTGCTGTTCCTCTCTTAACTTGTACTGTAAGTCCAGACATGGTCCACACTCTGTCCCAAGAGGGATGTAAGCGTTTTACCCCGAGGGGTTGGACCACGCTGGGGAGATCTTAACTTGTACTGATAACGATCAATAAATGTGTAATATATTATTGAATGCATTTTAGTGGGCGTCGTTTTTCAGAGAAAAACTGCATTTCTCTCCGAGAAATCGCATCTCTCTGACTTGTCAAGTTTCGTATAACTACTGTGTGATCTCGCATTTACTTGTGCACTTCTGCTTGTGAATCCTTGTTGAAAGCATCTTTATTTCCACTGCCAGAATCACTGAACTCTTAACACTTAAACGACCACTCACGAGATTTCTCGTGTTTCAGTGCCGAGAAATCGCCGGTCTTAGAGTAAGCCTACGGGGAATAATATGCGGTCATTTGAGTGTTAATGGGTTTTATTTACTGTATTGTTTGCTTGTTTTTTAATAAGTAATAACGAAATCCTTACGTTTTTCAACGAGATCGGTGTGATCTGTGCACGGATTGAGCTTAATATTCTTATATGCTGAGTGCGCATAAAGAACAGCACGCACGACATTTTACTGGCGAACTGTTGATCCTAGAGGCATACTACCAATTAAAAAAATTTTCCTAATAGCATGTAGTACTCAGATAAGTCATTCAAGCGGCAAGAGGTTGTATACTAATTAAAAATAGACAAAATTAACTTTTATATGGACTCTCTGTGCCCAAAAACCCAATGAGAAAGTTGTTACCCTGTCTCTCCTGATGCCAGTTTAAAAAAAAAATCCACGTTTCTGCGTGGGATATTCGCTAAGGTATTTGAAATCGAAAAACGCGAACGTTGGGGGGGGGGGGGTGCTGTTAGAATGTTTCCCGCATTTTATTGTTTTTCCCCACTTACCTCAGAGACGGGCAACAACGTTCTCATATTTTTTGGGCACGGGGTGACCATATAAAAATTAATATTGTTTATTTTAATTACTACACAATCCCTTGCAACATGAATGGCATACCTGAGTGTACAGCACATGATTTAGATGCGTTTTCTAATTGGACGTATATCTCTAGAATCAGTGGTTCGCCAGTAGAATGTCACACGCCCTGTTGACTATGCATCTTGTATATAATGAGCATCCGTATATGAACATATTATTCCACGAGAATTGGGTGTACTACTATCGTGGTAGCAGGTCGTTGGTTGGATAATTTCACAGCCCCATGGTACTGCCCCCGAGTCAATTTTTGAGTTCTTTTTCTTTTCTGTGCATAGATTTTAGTGTATCTGTGAGGATGATGGCATAACTTTCACAGCTATTCTTACTCATTGAATAATTTTGTGTAAATTTTGGTAAGAATTACATTTTTTTTTTTTAATCTTTATTATCAGTACAACACGCTGTATACCAGGGATGCACAACCTTTTCAAACCACACGGACAGAATATTGTAAATACGGTTAACGAGCTTAATCCGTTCCGCCAACGTGCTCGTTATTCGAATCAAACTTTTTCATGGGAAATAATGGAAACTTGGATAATTCGTTCCACAATTATTCATTCACATGAAAATTAGTAATGAAAACGTCATTCAATAATGCAAAATAATATAATAAATAATACAATGAAATAAATATAACAAGGACATAAATAAATATACAATAACGATAATGTTTGCAAATTAACTCGCTCTAAACGATCAAAGAGGGGAAGATTATCGTTTAGGGTGACTTAATGAGTCACTTCTGTATTCTGTTTGTGTGACTTTGAAAAACAACACTTGTTATTTCCTCTTTTTTTTTGGTTATTTCGGAAATGAGAAATCGCACTATCATTTGACAGATGTGTTGCTCACACTGCTACAGCTTTATTTGGGGTGGTTCTCTTCTACAAAGTTTTGCATAGAATTCCACGTTCAACACATCTCTTAATCTCATTTGAAGTGGGGGACTCCTCATTTCTCTCTTTGTATTCCTCAGACGAGATCGATCCCATGCATAAGCTCATGCTGAGGAACGCGATGGAGATTCATCAGTTCGCCTATGGATATGACCATGTTCTTCCACTACTATTTCTTGAATGAGGGGCTGATGAACCTCCAGTCCCATGGGCTTCCCTAAGGACACAATCTCTCCTTATTCTTGCGTTAGCCCCCTCAAAATCACGTTCAATAATGCAATCGGCTCACAGTTTTCTCCAAGCACAATTAAAAATATGCTTTAAGTGGTTACGATGGTTCATCTAGTTTCACATTGTAAACCGCGACTTTCGTACGGGCGTTCATTTTTTCGAGTTAGGCACGCTGACTGGAGATTGTAGGGAGAGAATATTACCCCCAATTTCACAGCACGTGTCTGGACGAAAGCGGAAAACCATCGGCTCAGTTGCGACAACGGGGAAATAAATAAAGTTCAAAATTTTTGCTCGTAATGCGAATCATAGCTCGTTAATCGAATCAAAATTTGTTCAAAAGTTTTGCTCGTTATGCGTATTGCTCGTTAACCGAACCACTCGTTAAGCAAAGTTCCACTGTATATATAGGGTGACCATATATGACCCGTGTTTTGCAGGACATTGCTTTCTTTCGTACCGAACACGGCCCAGGCATCCCAATTTCAGCCATTGTCCTGTGAAGGGGCGGGACCATGTCAGAGGAAACTTTATTACTGATAATCAAATGTGCATAGACAGAATCTCATACACACAAAATATTGCAACACAAAAATGAGAAAATTAAAATAAAAAAACAGTGAATGTGTGTGTGAAAACAAAAACACAAAAAATGCAAATGCACAAAAACAACGAAGAATTCAAAAACAGTGCAAAAATATAAAAGCAATGCAAAAATACAATACATACATACATACATATATATATATATATATATATATATAATATTGTATAATATTATATATAATATATGGATAGATAGATAGATATTAAATGCGTGAAACGTCTAGCATATTGAGAAAACACAAAAGAGGGAAAAGTACAAAAAAAAGTAATACATATATATATATACTTAGAAATAGAATTTGCCATCGAGAGGGAAGCAAATTTGACAAGGGACGACACAGCTCTGCAACGACTAATTCCTAAATTGAAACATCATTCACTCAAAAGCACCTCGTCTTCAGACATCTCAGCATATGAAAGAACCGGTCCTCTGATTCTTGAGGATCTTCGGGGACTTATCGTGATAGTGCTTGGTTTGACTGTTATGGTCGATAGGTCTCTTCGTTCCAGATTTGGATTTGCTTCCATAAATTTCACCAAGTATCAAGCAGGACATTGCTGTAATTTTCGCGTCCCGACATTTTTAAATTTTTTGTTTTTCCAGAATTTACAACACAAAGTTTATTTGAATTTTCTATTCTTTACTGAAATCAAGAACTAAGATTATTGTTATACCTATAAATTATATCATTTGACAAACTACTAATTTTTTTCAAGACTTAAATTTCGATCCACTTCGTTTTGCAGTAACGCTTCGATTTCCACCTCTGTGGCAACTTTTCAGTGATAAATGGCAACTTTACTTACCTTTGACAACTATTTTGGCGTTGTCCCATATATTCCCGTAGGGGTACTGATTTACAGTATTTATAGCGAGGAAACATGGTTAGCCAAAATACAGACCACTTGCGTGTATCGACAGTTTTCTGATGGAAAAATTTCTGCTGCGACCAGAATAAAAACCCTCTATAGGCCACATTTAGGCCGGGGTTGTCTAATTCTGCTACATACTGTGCGTAAAATTGTCATCTGTGCCTCCTTGGGGAGGGGGGGGGGAGGGCAAGAATGTTTACGGGAAGGATGGGGAGGAGAGAAATTCTGAATTTTTTAACCAACTTCACAAAAAATATATTTTTAGGGAAAGGCATAGGGGTATGAAGGCGTCTTATAGATTTAGGGAATTCAGGAAAGTCTGCATATTCAGAGAAAAGTTTGAAAACCCCTACTTTCAAAAAAATTGTCAAAGGTAAGTAAAGTTGTCAATTACAACCAAAAATGGAAAAAAAAAAAAACGCTGTCTAAAGCAAGTATGGTTGCCAGTTATACCGAAAAAGAATTGTCAAAGGTGAGTAAACATGCAAGTTACGGTCAAGAAATATTTTCAAATGCAAAAGTTATTCAAAGCTACTAGTTACACACAAAAGAATAGAAAATAAATGAGTAAAAATAAATAACAGAAACTTGTTAAAGGCACGTACAGTTTATAGTTACGGCCGAAGGTAAGTAAAGTTTCCAAAATTTGTAGTTTTGTAAGTGGCAGATGGTAGGACTATAAATTAGCATTACACAAACAAACTTCACGTTAGGTTCACAACACATGCACATATTTTCCAGCATGGCCCAGGTCTTCGACTACCAGCTTATATCTCTTCATTGAGACAGAGAGCGGCGGGCGATGATCTGGTTGCAATCAAAAATACAATTTAAAAGGACACTTTTTTTCGTAATTTAAATTAAATTTCAATCAAGAACTCCTCCAATTTGTATCCATTTCGCATAATTATACAAAAAATAATCAGGTTCCCAATGCGCAATTTCAAAAAAACTACGAGAACATTTTATTGTGAAGAAAACGGCAAATATTCCTATTCTCTAACAGTTCCGTTCAATACAAGCGGGTCAGCATAATGCGTGTGTCCAATCAGCCAATTCTGAAGAAATAAAATCATTTTCTTTCTGTAATGAAGAGAAAAAAACAGAATTCCTTCTCTCAACAACCAATTAAAGAATTTTTCTCTTCTCTCTCTCTCGTAAAGATGATGAAAGAAACAACAACAACAACAAAAGGTAAGTCACATTATACGCTCTTGTGACCTGAATTGCGGAGACCATAACGATCCCCAAGGACGTTCTTGAAAATGACACACACACACACGGACATTACCGGCATTGAACCACTCGTTCCGAAAGGATTATCTCGAGTCATTTTCTGTGGAATTCCGTCGACGCAACACACCGTAGTATTATACCAGAGAAAACTCATTATTTTATTGTTTTCTTCTTTTTTTTTCTCTCTTTTACACGGGCATTCACTTTACTCTCGCTATTACGAGCACCCCCTTTTTTTTTGCTGTAGACGGGCCACTCGGCTCTGTTGATGATCCTATAAAAGAAAAATTTTCAAGGCAAGTGAAATGATTAGTTCTTGAAAAAGTTACAGGTTCTCGTTCTTTGAACCTGGCAACTATTTCGTTGTTCTTCTTTACCTGTCTACATAGTTGTGTGGAATTTTGACAGCGGACTGAAATTTTTCGGTGAGACACAAAGTTTTGCCGGTAAATGGAATCGGTAATGTTTTTGAACCGGCGGGACAATAAAAGCTGGAGATGATAAGGGGGAAAAAAATGTTTTAACACGCTTTTTGATTCGTTTGTAAAAATCTTATTGATTTTCGACGACAGAAGTTGATGGGTTGATGAATAGTTTCATACATGAGAGAAATCGCTTATGATGTTGTGTTTTTTTTTTTTCTTTTTCAAGAGAAACATTCTAGAAATACAACGTGTGAAACTATATTTTAACAAAAATAAAATCATAAAATTTAATGACGGTACCAGCATTGAGTCATTCATTCACGAACCGCCAGTCATTTTCTGTGGAATTACAAGAATATGGTGGCTGGATATGTATGGGTAACCTCTCCATACCAAATAAATGTTAGGCAAATGGTTTACGGGCATTTTTTTTGGCCTCCGACGTTTTTGTCCCCGGCACATTTCGCACCGAGAAATTTCACTCCTGACAGTCCGCCTGACCTTACCCGTGTGAGTGAAGAAGTGAGTGACAGTATTTATGAGCAGGTAGCCCGGTCGATAAGATGCTCGCCTAAAGTACCAAAGGGTGTTTAGAGGTGTCGCGAGTTCGATACCCGCTTCGTCCTTGTCAGAAAAATTTCCTGACGCAGGGGTACAACAGAAACGGCGACAAGACCGCAGGAAAAAAATTGCTACCGCAAGGAGTCCCCTTCGAGGGGTTTAGCTCACCAACCCCTCGACGAGTATAAAAAACAAGCCTGCCGTTCGGAATCGGCAATAAATTGTAGGTCCCGGTCTAATTAGCCCTCGTGTGTAGAAAATGACCGTAGTGCGACAAAAAGGACCAAAGTATTTGTGAACAAGTTAGTGGGTGATTGGCCGTATGAGGGACCGACCGATTGACTGTATTAATGATCAAGTTAGTGATAGTATGCGTGACCAAGGGAGTGATCGAATGAGTTACAAAGTGTGGGACCGTATGAGTGACCAAGTGCTCACTAATACGGTCAATCAACCACTTGGCTACTCATGCGGTCACTCACACTCATATATTCACTTGCATTGACGTACGCAAGGGGGGGGGGGGGGTTCTAACCTTGAGCAGAGATTGTAGTGTTATTTCGCAGAAAAAAATGGAAAATTCTGCGTACGCGTATGTTCACTTGGTCACTCATATGGTCATTCACTTGACCAGACATACGGTCACTCACTTGATCATTTATACAGTTATTCGCCTATTGACTTGGTCAGCAGTGTTTCTCAAAGTAAGCACTATCACCCCCTGGAAGCGATGGAGGATCCAGAGGGGCGCAGAAGTCTTAATGGAATCAGATTTTAGAAAACTATGACTAGGAGCATAGTTCCTATACTTTATGTTCCATCGACCCTTTCTCCAAAAAAAATCATTTTTCTCATCACCACTCCCCCCATAGATCGATAATGTCCACTTTGGGATACATTGACTTATTAAACGTAAATTTTTCGGTCAAAAATTCAGATTCCATTTGGAACTTGCTCTCTACCGGTCCTTGTAATGGGAGCGTCGACTATATTATCAATGTGTTTTTTTCAAAAGCCGTATTTGCAGAGTACAGTAAGAAATGAATTTATAAGGGGAGCACGGTTTAGCTTTCGTTTTTCTAGTGTTTTTTTCCCCCAGTGGTGGTTGAGCGCTGCACCTATACGAGATGGAGTCGAAAGTAAACAGTCGGTGCATAAAATTTCACCATAAAAAGTTCCCAGTCTATGTATTGGAATTCTGGTCGCTCCTCAGAGGATATAATCCTCATCTGACGTGAGCTGCCTATGATGTTAGACTACCAAACTCGTTCCCCCCCCCCCCCTGTTATTTTTCGCGTATTTTACCATCACTTCAAAGAAACACCAGCGGATCTACTCTAGCTCTTCTTCCCACGCAGGAGTAAATACCATATATATGTATTTTTGAGTCACGTGCGCATAGCATACACCCTTGCTTCTGCGTATCGAATACAGAAATCCCTCTTCTGAAAAGTATCCCCCCCTTTATTGGCTTTGAAATAAATCCATTTTATATCATCTGTGGGAGGGATGGCTCTTGTGTGTGCTGGGATACGAATCGGATCGTTTCATGCATTTATTACATGGCTAGTTCTCAACCCATTTGTATAAACAAGCGGAATATTCCGCAAATTTTTATTGTCCCCATAAACAGCAAATGCGGAGTAATCCTCTCGCGCCATTCGCTTTGCGCCAATAGTGAAACAATCCATGATGTTTTCTGGTGGTGAAAAAAAAATGCAGTTGAACCCCGATATAGTGGCGACACCGCTTAAACTCAAGATTTGTTCACTGAAAATTTCTTACGTATATAAATATGGAAACCGCACTCGTGTCCTGCCTAGCACAATATGTTCCATGGTTGGTCATAGGCTAGAAGTGCGACCACTTCACTATTGGCAATGACCGTCAAATGTATGTCTGGAAGTTATTTGAAGGCTGGCCGAAGAGAATGACCAGGCCTTTCCAGTCCTATCCAAAGTCGAAAGAGAGCCGCCATCTTTCCTTATGTTCCAATCAGTCTGGCCACAAGTTGGTCGTAGAACGCCAACAGTCATAACAGAGTGTGTTCCGAAGTCAAATATTCACCAAAGAACATTGAGCTAGGCTGGATCAGTGTGTAACTAGCCTATGCCACTGGTGTTTCATGACAGCAGAGTGGTGGGGAGACAAACATTAGAAGCAAATATTTGCGAATGAGTATTAGATCAGGCTGGATATGAGTGTGGACTTAACTTGAGGGTTACAAAATGTAAAATACCATATAAAGCCAAACTCGATATAGCACTGGAATTTTGTAAAAAAAAAATTCATGTTGGCGTAAAATCTTTGTCCTATTGCTCTCGAAGGTGTTGCATTGGAATGACGATCCTTCTGGGGTGAAGCTGTCACGGCCAAAGTCCGGGAGCCCGAGCAACGCCAGCTATAGTAGTTGTATATTATTATGCAGTGTACTGTTGCCAGAGGCGATTGTCTTTTCTTTTCTTTTTTTGAGACTGGTGGGGCCAGTGAAAAGTTTTACCTGAGGAAACATGCTAAGGAGGGGGGGGGGGAAGCATGATCTTGTGTACTGCAATCTGGTGGTGGGGTTTGAGTCACCTGAGCCCCCCCCCCCACTCCGATAGAACTTCAGGAGGACTGATGCCTCTCGTATAATCATTTGTGAATGTAAAATGCAACGAACCTAGACTTGGTGTGCACGCCCCTGAATCCCGTTTAATACGGGACGTCCCCCCAGCAACCTCCCTCCAACGTTTTCTTCACATCGCAGCCTCTAATGAAGATGATGACGAATCGTCACCTGTTTGATATTCAGCTCGTGTCCTCGGTGCTAATGGTGTCCAAACCTCCCTTGTGGACAGTCCGGCATCTCGTTACGTCCCATTTATTATTACTGTTATTGTTATTTTCATTGTCATGTTCGATTTCCTATTCAACAATGTTATCTCTGTTGCCAACCACCACCGGAAACGGTTCCGGTCAGTGAACTTCTTCGGGTTGTTTCTTGAAATTTCTTATGACTCATCTCGTTCTTGGGGGGGGGGGGGGAGAGAATCCCCCACACGTAAAAATGACTTGGCTTAGTACTTCAGCTGGTACTTATCGAGTTATCGAGCCAAAGATTGAGATTTCTTCTTGTATTTTTATTACCATTTTTTTCTCTTTATCATTAGGAATCATCGTGTATTGGGGTACACGAGAATAGAATAAACGATCTAATCGTTGTAATGAGATGCAAGGCCCATTCCCGAAATGCTAATTTTTATTTCATTGCCATTGAATTCATGACTACCATTAATAAACGAGTTAATGTATAATGCATTCGAGAGACATCTCCTGTAGTATCTATAGTATGATAATTAGAGTTTTCCAGATGGGCTCGCTAGTGGGTTTTTTTCAGAAAGCTCACAAAATTCCGATGAAATGAATAGAATTGACCATTCGACCATTCTCTAATCTGATTGCTTGAACATAGGATTTAGATTATCATCAAATGCGAGTTATCATTCTAATATTTTATTGCGTCATTTATATATCATTTCTGTGCGTGAATTATCATTACGCAGATATTATAGGATATGTTATTTCGGGGAATAAATAGGTTTGAGCATTTGAATGCGGTTGGATCCAGTATAATCAGATTTCGGACAAGTCTTGAAATATTTTTCGATTGAAAAATTTGTTCGATTAAACCCTTGGGCCGGAAATAGGAGTGACTGGGCAATTTCCCCTGGCGGTGATTTTGAGGAGATAGCAAATTTTAGGAGAAATAAATAAACACCTTTATGAAGTCATCGAATTTTACAGAGAAGCTGGGAAAAATATGAGTTGTCCGCCCCATGGCCACTATGTCCTGCAAGAGGGTTTTCATACCAAACTTTCCACAAGCCTCTCTATAGTGAATTTATAGTGCGGGAAAAAAAAAGATGATGAAAATCAAACCCGGGCTGGAGCCCTGTCATCCTCAACCTTGTGGGGATCCATTTGGCAGACCGGCCGAGCAATGGAAATTCACGCTTGCTTCATGGACATGTTTATTTTTTTCTCCTAATTCAATTTTTTTACCTCCCGTTTTAGCACTTTGTTCAGCCGTTCGGAAGCGACTCTAAACGGCAAGTTCCGTTCAAGTTTCAAACAAACCCTGGCTGACCATGACCTAATAGTCTGGGATAGATAAAAGTCGGATAAAATCCTCGCATTTTCCGTGTGTATAGAGGGAAAGTCTAAAAATATGAAGAAGAGGAGGGGGGAAATTTCCTCGTAATCATTGCTCTCTGAGGTTCTTCTAACAAAGGAAACTTTGTTAGAAGTACCTCAGAGCAATGATTACGAAAACACACGTGCTCCTCGTAATCATTGCTCATAAGTGATAGTAATTCATCATTTCAAATCAATTCTTCAAGAGAAAGAAAGGGAACTGACCTCTTCGGAGAATTTTGTTGACGTTATAACGAAAGCTTCCTTTTTTTTTCAACTCGCTATAATCGAATATTTTTGTATCTTTAACATTAGCTGTTTAAAAATCACAAATCACTCGTTATAGCGGACTTTTACTATGCCTCTGTATTTACTGTATACTTAATTGTAACAAAATATATAAACATCATTAGCTGCAACACCCGACACAGCCCGGGTTTGCTCCATATGTCCAGCTTTAAAGAAATGACAAACCTTGGTGAAGGCGCATGTCTAAAACGCATTGTTTGGGAACCATGGTAAACGTTCTAAAAGTCATTGTTTAAGCTGACGAACCGTTGTTGACCGAAAGTTTTTTGCCTGTGTCGGGCATTTTCGCAGTTCTGACGAACTGTTCAAGTCGAGCCCGGTTTGTTACATATGCAAAATTTTGGCGACAATCGGACAAAAATTGTAAATTTGTAGAGAACATGCACGCGCGCGCACAGAGAAAATCAATTTTATATAGTCGACGCACCGCTTATCAGAATCACTGATAATGTTATCGTTCGGGCATTGATATCAATTTTACATAGAACAGAACTGACCAATATCATAAGATGGGAAAAAAAATTCGTTTATCGTTATCAAGACTTTGGATAATGTTAATTTTTTTTCACCCGTCGAAAGTTTTTGTGTGCATGTTGAAGCTAAGGTTTAGCTAAAAACTTATTTTTTCCCCCTGTAAATATCAGGCTGCAAGACTATGTAGGAGACTAGATGATGTTGTCTCCTCCCTCCCTTGTTGACAAACATTTTCGTACTTAATGTTGTAATCAATCCCTAGCATTCGCTGTGATCTATGTAGGTATGAAGCTGCTTTTACAATGGTTTCCCCTATAGTGGAGTTAAATGTATGACGGGGAAAAAAGACATTTCCTTTAGTTTTTCATCAATTTCTTTCAGTTGACAGACGCAAATTTCTTTTTACGAGAGACTTTCTCAAGGAATCTATGAAACGTGTTGTACTTTGAAAAAAAGGATGGTAGTTCGTGATATACACTATACATTAAATAGTTATATATAAATTCTAATGCCTCGCAATGGCTGAATAACAAAAATGCAGAATTTTAGCTGATAGGGGTAAAATAAGTTAAGCAGGGAAAAAAATTAATGGGACGATATTGAAAATTTTGCAACCAAAATTGTGTGGGAAAGAAAAACAAAGTTGTCCCGTTTTCCCAAACCAATTTATCATACGTCCCGTTCGACCAAACGAGATGTATGCAAACACCAAACATGGCCCCCGCTCTGTCCCTTGTGGGATATAAGCAGGCTACCTTGCGGCTGGGCCATGCTGGAAAAAAGAAAATGCCCCGCTAGCCACCAAGACCACTGTCCGACCTCCAACCCACGGAAAGGAATACAGACACCAACACCAAACATGGCCCAGCTCTGAGGCAGATTACCCAGCGGCTGGGACATGCTGGAAAAACTATCTTGATGTTCGGGCCCGGCAGGCATCCCCGGCCCGTAAGCCACAGGACCCAATCCCGCCGAGGCCCCCCATCGCCCCCGACTCCTGGCAATTACACCCCCAAAGTCCCCGGAAACCCCCGCCAAGGAGCCCGGGCGAATCGCCCGCAAGAGGCCAACAAAAACATCTCGAGCCATCCGCCATCATCACTGTACTCTGTCCCCAACCATCAGCCAATCTGCAACACCAACTTCACTCATCTTGTCTTTTGTTGGAAGGGTTTTTTCATAGGTCCGAATCTGCAAATAGAACATGAAAAACAGGATACATGTACAAATTCAGGTCCAATGAACTATAAATATGTAAGTGGGAATTATCGATATTGATCAATTGCTGGTGTTAATAATATCACAAGACTGAAGGAGCCGGGGGGGGACTTTTCATTGCCAGTTAGAGACATGTTTAGATTTGGTTATTATAGTCCTAATGATGAGATCAAGTCCGAAGAAATTACAAAGTTCACTTGAACATACAAAGTTCAGCTGCGCACTAGTGGATTCACCGGTGGTATACATTGGAACACATGAATATATTGATGAATAACAAAAATTATGGCGTTTCATAGCAGTTGAGAAAGTATATAAAATGTGCTTATAAGCAGGTGTCCGGGTACAACGTCAGAGTTTGGCCACCATACTTGAAAACGGGGCTCTTTTCGGGTATAGTTATCGTTCAGTTATTTTTATCAGAGTACCGATGTGATCACATTAAACGGCGTGAACTGTGTATGGATTTACCGTGAAACTGAAAGTTTGATTTTAGATATATTGTGGTCATATAGTACAGCTATTGTTATTTGGGTTAACGCGCTAAAGACAGTAATTCCATGTGAAAGGTAGACTTGTCTCGAGGGAAATCTAAAGCTTATATATTATTCGAGCCGCATGCCATGTTCAGGTATCCCCTAGTCTGTAATTATCTGTTGTTCGAAACTACACATCCATTTCTCATCTTCCTGCTCCAGACTTTCATACTCGTACTTGTCAAAATATATATACTTGTACATATATAGACACAATTCGAAGGCCATCTCCGTTCGAGAAACGTGTAAATTCCATTGGGGGGAGTTACTATCTCATGGCCCCCTTCAATATAACTGGGACGGGCCTCTCTATTTCGGGTGGCCTTGTTTCTAGTCCCTTGGTGTACACGAATTGGCCATTTTTTTTATAAGCCTATAAGAAGAAAATCTGTAACAAGTACGTCCAAGCAATTTATCGTACACTACCATGTTTTCGTTCCACTTGCTGTTCTTAACTATCCGATAAACCTCATGTTAGACCGTTATTCCTTTTAAACTGCCCAATTCTGACTCTTATCACGAATATAGAAAAAAAATTATATTATGTAGTAGATTGTTGCAGAGCTAATTATTAACTATATTATTTTCCTTCTTCCTCAAAATCTTGTCATATTAGGCCGGTTTTTTTTTTTCAATCCACGTGCTGCTTGTAATCAGGTTAATTAGTTCGACCGTCCATCATTCCCCCTTCCCCCATAATCTCATGTCTTGCGGTGTGTGTATTCGGTGCTCGTGTTTTGCGCCCCCTTCCGTCAATTAAGTCTAAAAGAGTGGGGAGGATTTCATTCTGCTAAGTAATAATATCAGTTTTGAAGAGGTTAAAGAGGTCGAACCCCACCTCTCGGTGGATGCTTTTCCCTAATGGGGTTCAGAATGTAAATAGCAAAATATAAGTTTTATGGTAGAATATATATATATTTTTTGTTCTTTCCTTATCTTGTTTGTTCTTCTGGTCGTGGGAGGAGACCCTGCGTCAAGACTGAAGTCATGTGGACTCTTTTGGTTAAAAAGGAAACAATTATAAATTTTTGTAATGATTTACTTTCCGTCTAACGGACGCAGGACTCGGTTTAATTTTGTTAATGATAAACTCGGTGCCCCTAAGGAGAACTCGATTCAGTTTATTAGGAGCTTAGAATATAGCCAATGCTCTTCGTTAATGAGATTAGAGCAGGGATGGTCACTTCGTTCATTTATCTATGTTACACACTCACGGTTTCAATGCTTTGGAAACACGGGAGTCAAATTTGATGGTATTTTTACTGCGTATGTATTCTACATGCTGCCAAATGGCTATTGACAACTCAAGCCAGAATAATCTTGCATTTATACAGTTGATATTTTACAGTAGTCAAAAGCACATAAATATTCCTTAAAATATCGAATTCATGCAATATTTAAGTGCATTTCCTTCTACACAAAAATATCGGAGAAAAATATCACAAAAATATGGACCACTCTTGCCACCTATCAAATAAAACCTGAACTATTCGTTATGATTTTTTTAAGTGAACGCTGTTGTTGGTTTCGAACCGGTACGTAGCATGAAACGAACAAAAAGCGCCCTGATCAAATCTTTTATTTGATTTGATAATGCGCACCGGCGAAAATTTTATTCACTGAAATACTAGACCAGAATACCTGATTTACTGAAATATCAGACCAGACCAGAATTGAACGTTTCCGTCCAGCCTTTGCAGGCTGCCTGGCGACTAACAGATTACCATTGGTCGTATGTGAAGGAAAAAGACAAGTTTGTGCATGTGTGTAAGGTGTGTAGTGTATGTATGTGTAGAGAATGAAAGAGCCATGAGAGAGTATTGTTTACAAATCTTTGCGAAATGAATGCTCATCGAGATGAAACACAACACAGTCGAAGAAAAAGGGGGGAAATGTCATAAGGGAAGTAGCTGATGGTATGCTACCTAAAAACCTCAAACATTATAAAATTTTACATAATCGAGAGACCAATCGGAGATGTTTAAATCAATAAAAGATTAGTTCATGGCAAAATTTTTGTGTAAACTAGTTCACTCGGCAGTACAGGTACTGTAGAACCGGCATCTGTCATATAACCATAATCAAGGGCCTCAAAGAAAAAGTTATAATGAAGACATGACACACACCATCGCTGTATAGTAATCAAATCAATTGCAATATCACATGAATTTGATGCATTATTTGTTCATCCAAAAAAAAAAAAAGAATGAAATTATAACAACAAAAATCTAGAATGCGGAAAATAACCATATTGCTGATATTGCAAACATAAGGAAGAAGTTCAACTGCAAGCTATGCACAATTAAGACAATGGAAGAGCAAATTATGAATGAATGAAATCAATATATAAATAAATAAATAAATGCCGCACACCCGTTTAAAACCATCAATCAATTTCCCGTCAAAGAATCTTAACAGAGTTTTGTTTTTATTCGATAGGTAGCAGCACTCGTCATAATAATGGAGCATATTATTGTCGCACAAATACTCCTGCTCCCATCTACAACAAAATCGAAAAAAGTGCACATCATTCAATTTCAACTATAATCATATTCTTCACACAAAATATTGCCAAAGTTCAGCGACAAAAATAATTTGGCGAATGAAATTGATTCCGGTCTCGTAACCAAATCTATCGTTCATTTTCACGCTGCGCGCACGCGGATATAAACTAACAACCAATTTTACTTGAAGAATTACAACACATATTTTGTATTTATTTAATAGGCAACAACACAAGGAGTCAATGCCGTTTCTCGCTTGTATATCACTTCTTCATCACACAACAACTCCGGCCACCTCGCTGCACGCAATTTACTGCCATTCACGAGTTAGGTCGGAAATGAAGGCACCATCTATCTGTGGCCGCCTCAAGCTCGTTACGGAAAATACCTTACATGTATTCTTCCCCTGGTTCAAGAGCGTAGCAAGGGCGGGGGGGGGGGGGACTTGGAGGTCTGCCTCCCCCCCCCCCGAAATGTGAGAAAATGAGCGAAAAAAGGGAAAAGAGGCCCAAATCTATATTGTTCTATCACTTTGGCCCCCCCCCACCCCCGAACGAAATTTCTAGGTACGCCTCTGCCCTGATTCGAACCTCGGACCTGACGGCAACCTTCACGGTTGTAGCCGATCATCGCATGTATACTAATAAATAGTACAGTATATACAAATGGAAACACAAGTCCGACTGAAGGAATTTTCCTCCGAAATTATTTTCTTTCCGGCAGTTTGCAAAGTATTTCTCCCGCTGGTCCCCGCGTAATTTTTCGCTTAATTTCAAGTAGAAAAGTAGAACAACTCTGTTTTAAAGTTATTTTATATAATTTTCCGATATTACCTCATGCAAATAATAAATTCTGCTTTAAATACAGTCGACGCATGATTTCACTAACGCGGTCTCACAAGCAGCGTATACATACTATTCCTTTAAACGTCTTTCCCATTCACAAACTAGTTTTGCACGTCCGTACGGTTTGTAAAAACGAGCGTAAACTGTATTTGAAGTAATCAAATCAACTTATAATATTTATCTGGTGTGTAAAATATTTTTTCGGAGATGTATTAATCATTTAAATTTACAAGCAAGTCTGGGTATGCAAAGTTTTTGGACACATGTCTGGAAGTTATCGTATTTTCTCCTGCTGCGTTCTTTAGGGTACCACACTTCACGCTTAAAACAACATCTGGACTGCTGAAAAATGAACATTTTTTATTAAAATAATTAGAAACCAAAAGATCTTTCAGGGATCTTAAAATGGCCCCTATATCTATAGAGTTCAGGAGAATATCGGAGAAACACAAAGCGCCTATTCTCTCGATATACCTGAAGGTATTCTACGAATGCATCATTTCATTTTATTTTCGTCTTGTCTTGATCCCGCCCACGCAGAATACATTTTTTTTTTGTTTCTTATTTTGAAGTCCATCACCGACGTAACGCCGATGTGGACAAGGATAATTTTCCTCCCATTTACGTACGATTATTTACCTGAATGTGGCACTCTCGCGTGGGATTATGATGATGATGACGATGTGAAAATCTTGCATACAGTTCCGAGACCTTCCTGGTGATTTGCAGAAAGAGGCAGCATTTACAAAGGGGGAAAAAAAAGAGAGAGAGCTTATGTGTTTTGCAGTATATAGAGAAGAATAGGTAATGATAATTCACCTCTTTCTCCAGTATGTGGCGCCGTGATTCGTCATTCGTCTTGACCTTGTCAGTCGACCTTGTGTTTTGTCCGCAGCTCAGTGTGAAATGATTGAAAAGAAAAAGCATCTTCGAGAGAATTTTTTTTTTAAATAGAATTTTTTTAAATCTAAATTTATGGAAATTTCGGATGCATAATCTAAGCTCATTGCGTTGCTTGATATTTTTTTCATATTGCTAATTAGGGTGCCAGACAACAACTGCGTGACCTATTTTGCGAATATTTTTTGCATAAATTTATCATGCAATGTAAATGGATAAATTAAACGCAAGCAAATTTTAAACAATCTAATATATGGTGCCAACTTCGAGATTTTATTTGTCGTAATCGAATATGTAAATGAGACTCAGTCTGTATATCGAAATTAAAAAATACACATTTTTAATACTCACGCACAGTCTCGGAAACTTTTTCCTTTCTCAACATCCCCTCATGTTAAGCTGAGCCACAGGATTTCATATTGTGCCGGTATCTTCGATCATTCCCCGTGATTCGTTTCAACGCTTCCAGTTTTGGAAGCATTTATGTGGATGAACGACCACAGGGTTTAAAAGTCTGATTTCGAATGTCGATGAGGGTTATGAAAGCTTAACTATTCAGCTTCAAACTGTGAGACCTGGTCTAATTATATATGTACGCAATGGCTGTATTGTGGGAAAAAATGAGAGATGTTATTTTTTTTCTCAGCCTTCTACAACACATAAAAAAAGACTTTTCAGGTGTCAATACTGAAACTTACTTAGGAAAGAAAGGTTTGTTTTTTTCTTCTGGGAATTGAACCCTGGCTCTATATTGCATTGATCGGTTGCCAGTAGGGCTGGGAATCGATTAAAATTTTTAACTGGTTAATCAAAAAATGTTAATCGATTAATCGAGTTTTAATCGAATATTTTTTGTGACCATATAATATTAATAGATGCTATAAAATTATACATATGTATTTCATTATATATATATAAGTGATCGTTGAACGGACCAGACCTAGTTGCCAGAGAACTTAGGTTCGATTCCCGGCGGAAACACTTTTCGTTCGCCTCAGCCAGTGATGTCTGAAAAGGATATTCGTTTGATTAATTCAACTGTTTAGAAGAACGGAAAAATCACGTGGATCGTTCACATGCTCCCCCTTCCCGCATCTCCGAGTGGGGTCACCAGGACAGGATTTTCGGTGGGCTTTCAAGGTATGACGTTCAATACACCCCTTGTACCAATTTTTAAATTCTGAATTTACAGCGTAGAAAAAAAAACAAACAAAACAAAAAACATTCTATAACGTCGATCCTCGGTCGGCAAAAAAGCCAGACTCTGTGAAACGCTTCTTTGTGGTGACCATAATTATTCCTATCAGTGTTTCGTTAAAACAATCTTTACTGTTATTTGGAAGAAAAATGAACTGTGAGAGATAGCTGGAGCAAAATCTCTCTAAAAAAATGTATTCGTATATGCGTGGTCGCTTCATTTAGTGACACTGAAATCAAGTTTGATTAACGTGATTTTTTCGGTAGGAATCGGCTGAAAACGCTGCTAATCGACAACCAAGAATTCATAATGACTTGGCTTTGTCGCAAAGGGACCTGCAATTTATTTTCGATTCCCAACGGCAACGTTTGATATTTCAGCCTTTGTTATGCTCGGAGAGAGTGCGCTAACCCTTCGGTGTGTATGTGCGACTCCCTGCGGTAGCAATCTTCTCCTGCGGCTGTTTCTGTTCTTCCTCCGTGTTAGGAAAGTATCTGACAAGGACGAATCGGGTATCTCGGACTTGCGACACCTCTAATCATCATTTGGTACTTTAGGGGACTTTCTTATCTGCTTGGGCTACCTCGCCCCTTCAAAGAAACATTGAATAAATTCTAACGAGGTACGTACTGCGTCCACTATAAAATGTGGCGAGTACGTGAAATGGTCATCAAGTGAATTTTTCTCTCATTAACCCATTTTCGAGACGACATAAGCGTATAGGAAATTACAACGATCCATGTTGTGAACATCTGTTTATATTGGTTGCATGATTTAATTTCTAGTTCGTCAAGTTCATCAACGATGAGGTACGCGAAAGAGGTACAAGAAACGAAAGAGGCAGGGATGGTCATAAGATGATGACTTCTTTTTTTCAAATAAGTCCTCGAGGTCATCTGGTCACAGCATCATCAGAATATATTTCTTTCTCTTTTCTTTTTCATGAAGTATCAAAAAGATTAATGGTTTTTCGGTATTGATACTTTTTCCCCCTTGTCTTATCATATTCCAGACAACGTCTTCAGTGGATGTCTGTTGGACATGATGACACGGGCCCCCGTGTTCCTGATATTAATACATGTTTTGCCCTTTTCAAGTTGCGGTATCCGTTTGAGACACTAAACTAGTGACCTCTCTTTTGGATTTTCTTTTCTTTTTTTTTTTATAAATACGGGATTAGCATACTAATAGGACTTGCGGGGAACGGTCTCACACGATATCGGGGGCGTGGTTGCACTTGGTCACATGTGTGTGTCTAGTGGTACTAGTTGATTGGAAGGCCGCGATAACCGAACACTCCCTCCTTTCCTTCTGTCTTCACGACAGTCACTGGCCATTCGATCAGTTTATATTAATTAGAACGGAACATGTTTAGACCATACCCAGTTCCGTATTCGTTGATGTAGATAGATCTAGTTGGTACCTACTGATTTTTTTTATGTCTTATCATCCGGGTTTGATCCTTCTAACGAATGTTATTTTATGACAGAAAAAGTCAGGATGAGCAATGATCATCAGCAACAAATTCTTTTAATTTTTAAAGGCTGAAGCAAAATGATTGTGTGTTTCCTCCTTTTTTATTTTATGAAATATATTTTAACCATTAATGGATAATCAGTCAGTTCAGAATCCAAGATCACATTGATGGCAGTTGGCCATTTATGATTTCCTGATCATATTGTTGGATTCCAAGATAGTATTGCTGGCCGATGACGATTCCTGATCGTATTATTACAATCTGCTAATTACGATTCCAAGATCACATTGATTGAATCTAAAAACGTGATACCATGATCATATTGATGTATTCCAAAAACACGATTCCAAGATCGTACTATTGACAATCTGCCCGTGATTCCAAAATGGTATTGATGACACAGATATGGCCAGTTACGATTTCAAGATCCTATTATAAAAATATAATAGGTGCGATTCCAAGTCATTATTGATGGATTCCAACAGCTTGATTCTAAGATGGCATCGGTAGCAATCTGCCAGGTTCGATTCCAAGAGGTATTGGTGACAACTGGTCAGTTACGATTCCAAGACGGGGATAGTAATCGGTCGATTATGGTTCTATGTGTATGATTAAATTGATGGAAATCGGTCGATTACGATTAAAATATTATAATCATGATAATTAGTCAGTTACTATACAAAGATCATATCGATGTTGATCTGTCAATTTCGACTTCAAGATCGTATCGAAATGATTACAAGTTATTGATGCCTCACGTCATCAAAGGCGTTTGCCACTCCAAAAACTATGCTATAAAGTTATATTTCTCCCTAATTTAGGTGATAATAGATGAATTGTTATATTAGAGGAAACAATTGGATAAATTATCACAAAAATGAGAAACTTTGCCTGGTTTTAATTTATACGAAAATTGCCACGTTTTTAAGACAAATTCAATTGGTCGAATGGTCGACGCGTTTCGGCTCTTCAATGGAGAGCCGTCATCAGGACCTCGTGGTCAGAATTCACACGAATGAGTCGTGGAGGAGCGATGTTTACGTCTTGTCGTCCGAAGAGTTCGCCTTTGTATTGGGGAGCCATCTGTCAATAGATGGCTCCCTAATGCGCATCCAAAGACCACTCGGACGCAGCAAATACAAAGGCGAACTCTTCGGACGACCAGACGTAGACATCACTCCTCCACGACTCATTCGTGTGAATTCTGACCACGAGGTCCTGATGACGGCTCTCCATTGAAGAGCCGAAACGCGTCGACCATTCGACCAATTGAATTTATTTGTCTTAAAAACGTGGCGATTTTTGTATAAATTGAATAAATTATTCTATATATCCAGCTATCACAGTACCTTTTTTCTGAGAATTCTTTTGTCTCTAAGAACACGAGTTGCATGGGATCAAAACGTCATACGCTAGTCATCATTCGAATTCCAGCTACCAAAGTGGCAACACTGAAAATGTCTGTTTTACCAAAAATGGGTGAATTCGCCATGTGGCAGTTACTGGAGGGAGGGGATAAGAAGGTTAAATTATAATATATAGGGCTTCGTCAATTATTACAAAAGGAAGCTGCGAAAGAACTTTTTTTTCTTAATTAAGCTGGGCATACACCAGTTAGAAAAGACAAGAAAACTTTGGACAAGCTTGACCAATGTTGTTCACGTTGATTTGTATAGAGCCCCACGGTTAGTCATACAAAACTGAAACGGTGCACCATCCAAATCAACATGAACAATAATGACTAGGTTATCTGAAGCTGTCTTGCTTTATTTTGTCTAACCTATGTGTGCCCATAGTACACGCTGGTTTCTGATTCTGCAAGTCTGCGTCGTTGCTGATTGGTTGATGACCTGAATTTCAGATTTTTTGACCAATCTAACAGTGCCGACCAGCACCTCCTAGAGATAGAAGGCCTCTGCACTGTTTGCCATAAACGTTATTTTGAAACACAGCATCCTATTTCATTTCTTGTTATTTTGGCGTAGAATCTTCCTGATTGGCTCACAAATACCGCATATAGATTGGAAGTGAGACAGAAATCGCCAATTCTGAGCCCGATCATTTCTTTTCCTCACAACGATGATACTGGGTCGAGCAGGGAATTTTTTTCCCTGAATATTCTGAGGGAAAATGTACTACTTACTGACGTCACAAGCAGAGTGCGGAGGCCTATCTCTAGGAGGCGCTGCGCCGAGTCGCAGAATCGGAAAATAGCGTGCACTATGTTCATGCCCTTAGGCTGTGCACACACTGGTTAGTCAGACAAATTGAAACGTTGTGTCATACAAATAAATGAGAACAATAATGGCTTAGCTTTCCTAAGGCTGTCTTGTCTGGTCGTATCTAACCGGTGTGCATCCAGCCTTATTGTGATGATAGGAGAAAATAAGTTCCCGAAACACTGTTGTTCTAATTACCTCCATAATTTAAAGTAGTCCATGTATTCGATCGAATCTCACTTCACATCATATCTTTAAGGTGTAACCACCATTATTGACGTCAATACGGTCATTCCTCAGCCACTCATTTTCGTTACTAATTCGCATTCTTGAGCATTTTAATCTGCCATCACTATTAACCATTGCGAACTTATGATCGCAATGATTATAATAATCAATAATTTGTGATTCTCATCATACCCGACACCTTCCAAAATAAGTAAAACATCAATAAGAAGAAAACACATCCATCTCCTGCAAGATGTGACTCGCACACGCATCCTTTCAAGAATCTTGTGGTTTGTTTTTTCAGTATTGCGAGCACGCTATTGTGCAATCAATGCGAGCGATTCTTCATAATAACGCGAGACGAAAGTGAAAGGCGGATTTCCTCGGTGTTCCTGTCGGTTGGAGACAGCTAACCCATCCTGTCGTATAACCCATAAAAAAAAAAAAAATGAATTGTCTACTCAGTAGTCACCAGTGACTCATCAGACCTGCTGTGTTTCGAAGGCGTGTCGAATAGGACACGTACTATGACAACATGTTGTCCCACAGACTAGACGCGTATATACACGCGTTGGGCATTTCCTGGGGCGATCCAAGGCATCCGGTCCGACAGCTTATAGGGCCGTTTATAATTGCACAACGCGATTATAAGAAGGAAAAAAAAAGCACAACTTCATCAACTGTCAACCTTGAACCAGTTGATGGCTTTTTTGCTTTTCCTCCTCCATTTATTTATTCATTAATATATTTTCGGAATTTCTCTCCTCTCCATACCTCAATTCCTTTAGATACTTTCCTGGTGTGATGCGAACTTAATCAACTTCAGGTAACTGTTCGTCAGTCGTCTTCTGAAGGAAAACGGTGTGGAGTGGTGGAGGGGAGTTGATATGACAGATAATCATGATGACAGTTGAAAAATGGTTGATAGAGCGTTGTTATGTAAAAGATATCGCATTCTGATAGCTCAATGGTGGAAAACGATACGCGGCTCGGTTATGGCTGAGAAATGAGTTATAAAAATGATGAATGGTTCATGCTCTTGGAAGTGATATCTTGATCAAGACTTCCTAAACGCACAGAGCCATTGATCATGAGGGAGGATGAACTGACGCTGACTTGTCATCATTACAAATACTGAGGTGAATATCTAGGTCCTTTTTTTGCTGAATTCCATCGTTTTGTGATTGGAATAACTAGGAGTCTTTTTACCTGTGTATTGTGGAAGGGGGGCTGAGATAAAAAATGGGACATATTGAGGTCTGATGGGGGAAAAAAAATTAACGAGGAAGGGATGTCGAAGCTGGTAGGTATGTCCAAAAGTAATTCTGTGCTTGTTTCATTTATCTCAGAGATTTTTTGTGATGCATCGAAGTTGTTGATGAATTTTCGTACATAAACGTTGCAAATAGCTTTCAGAAATTCTAAAAAAAAAAAAATTCTCATCATAGCTTCATTTTTTATGTGCAGGGAGTCCCATAAGTTCGTGAATAATTTAAAAATTCCAAAAAATAAATGGAATCGGTATACAGATACCGTATACAAAAAAAAAATACTCTTTTTCGTAAGCCGCATTCAAATACATTCTCACAAAGGGGGATTTTCTTCGATAAAAAATGTTCAGAATTTTGTCGATACAGGGCGCTGCACGAAAACATGTCATTGAAAATATGCAAATCAGAATCGCAAAAGGCAGGATTTACGATTAACAGCTCATTTCTGAATTTTCCTGTTACGGATGCTAACATAAGGTTTTCGTTGTGATGTTCACATTGATGGATAAAGCAGTATTACTGAAGTTATTTAACTCTTAAGGTGGTTTTTAAAATTTTCCTGAACGTTTATCTGCCAGAGGGGTACTGACTAAACCATTTACAAATTGTCATCTACTGTTAAGAAGAATATTTTTTTCCTCCGATTGCGTGAGCATGATGAGTGATTTCCTCCTCATCACAAAATAATGAAAATAAACAAGGAAGACCAAACAAAAAACTATCGTTTTCTGTTAGTTATAAATTTAAGTGTACACAATAAATAATTCATAGAGAAAAGGAAAAAAGTCTCTATCCAAAGCTGTCTTCGCACGTTGGAAGTTGATTGGCAGGACTAGGGGAAAGGAAAAATTGGTATTTCAAAGTTCTGAATCTGAGGGGAAAGGAAAACATGTTGGCAACAGAAGAAAATTACAATGATATCTGGGCTAGGGGTTTGCCCAAATGAAAGCGTTTTGAGAATCCGACATATTTCGGCATTACAAAAATAAAGCAGAACAAGCTAGACGAGATATCTCGGGATTGCCACTGTAAGAGCACGAATCACCGGTTAAACCTTTTCGAACACTGAAAAAGTTGAAGAAATGTGCAGGTCCAATCACGCCTGCCAGACTTTCGTGCAGTCCCATCCACTGTCGACACAGAGGTGGCAGAATGCGAGCCGATTTCCCCTTTAAAAAGTCTCGCCACCGAGAGCAACAGGCCTACAAACGGTACAAATATTCAATCATTTCACTTCACTTCTAAAATATAGGTGGCAGCACTGAAAACTCAGACACAACACTTGATACGCACTCAGACTTTTAGGTACGCACGCTTCCAGCACAATTGCCCGTGGCGATAGGCTTGAGTTGTGCTCGGTTTAAAAGAAAGAAGTGCCCTCTATCCACAAAAAACAGAACTATTTTTTTTTCCGTATCGAAAGAAATCTCCCCTTCGTAAGAATAACTTTTCCGCAAAGCGCATTCAAATGCACCAATTCCTTCAGTTTGTATTTATTTTTAAACCATATACGAATTCTCACGGGACACCCTGTATGAAATGTGTCAAAATCACCGACGTAAGAAATTCACTTTCGTGTGAGAAGGAACGTGCGCATTTCATGACTGGGGTGGTTGGAGTCACGCGCGGTACCGGATCCTGACGAATATTATGAAGAAAGGCAACATCTACTATAATAAAAGTCTTTTTTTTTTGTTTGTTTGCGGCAAACTTCCATCAGCCATAATTGCGACGTCATACGAAAACTGTTTTCTTCCCCCCATGACAGTTTAATTCGTAAATAACCGTTTATAAACCTCAAATGGGCGGTCATTTTCGTCTGGGAGCAAAGCTGTGAGAAAAAGGAAAAAAATGATACAATACAATTTTTCTTTCACTTTTTTCGTCCGCGGCGATAATAAAATCATCAGGAAACGGCATCACCTTGAAACTTTCGCCGCATCTTTCACTCATCCGTCACTTCAATGTGTTGATTTCATAAGCGTCGGACACTTGGTGCGTGACTATCATCGTCGTCGGGGCACAGAATTTGAGAGGGGAAACATGAGCTAATGAAGTCAGCCATGAACGTTTTCAGTTGACGTCTTCATCGTGGAGATTTTACCTTTTTGCATGTGCGATAGAGAATCAAGCGGAAAGAAGCACATACCAGCTTGTGTATATCAGAAAATACGAGGCTGAAATGATGACCTTCATGATAGAATATAAGTGATGAGAGAGAATTCACTTCTCGTAAGGGTCGATCAAATCATTCGAGTGGGGATGCGCTGAAATGGATGTAAAGGTACGTCTCTCATGATACAACAGAGTTGAAAAGAAATACAGTATATACTGTACAGCAAGAGTGCGCAACTTTTTCAGTCCACGGGCTAGATATGCGATATTTCCGCCGTTTGTGAGCCAGTAACTGTAATATATCGTGTGACCATATGACCCGTAGTTTGCAGGGCATTCTCGTAATTTTGGCCGTCCCGATATTTTCTATCAAATGTCCCGTTCTTCCCTATGTTTTTAACGAAGCTTATCTGGCGAAGCTGTATTTATCTATAAAATCTTTTCTTATTGAACGAAGCATATAATTCAATTTTTCTTCTTTGCTAATAAATTGTACTATGATAATTATGACTCCAACTATCATAATTATTTATAGTAATGTAAATGTGTTCATTTCATTATAATAGACTAACTAACATTAGACTAACTAACACAGTGGTTCTCCACCGGGGGCCATATGGCCCCCTAGTGGTACTGGGATACTTCAAGGGGGCCACGGAAGAAAATGGGGAAAGGGGCCATGACAGGTGGTTTGGAGGGCTGCAGAGAGCTGAGAAGAAAAATTAAGGTGTGAAGAAATAAAGCTTTTATATTGTTACTATACACTTATAGAATCCAACAAAACCACCCATAAAACCAGGGCCATCTTATGGCATGGGCCCACCCGGGCTCACCACCTGCATTTTGCAGCAGGTTCCCTAGGGTGGGGTTTTCCGCAGGCCCCCGGCTACATTTTTCACAGACCCCTCCTCTATATTAATTTCATAGTGTGAAAAACAAAAAATGATCAAAACCATATCAGGTCCCGGGCTGCAGCTCTGTCAGTCCCACTCTTGTGAGAGGTCATGCCTGGGGGGGGGGGTCTCATGTCCATAAGTGACCCCACTTTATGATATTTTGTATAATACAATAAATTTTGAAAATAAGGAGGAAATATGTAGGCTGTTTATTTCCAGCTAAGTATGGGACTATCATAGCATCACTTTGCCTAGGGGGGCCCATGATGTTGAGGAGGCCCTGAATAGAACTCAGACTATCTGGGAGCTCAATAAATTCTAGGTCAGTGGTTGACATCGAGTAATTGGCAACTTTACTAATTTTTGACAATCTCTTTGGCGATAATTGCAATTTTACTTACCGTTAACGATAATTGCGATGTTTTGTTTGGATCTCGAATTACCGCATTTATATGAAACAAATATGGTCAGCTTTTTACTTATGCTTGTGTCCTGGAACACCTTTGATGAGCAAAATGATGCTGCACAGGGGTTACGTAAGTTCACCTATTCAGAGCTATCTACAGCCATTATATTATTCATCCAAAGTGATGAAACTTTGAGGATGTTTTGATGAAATGATGGGAAGAAATCAAGAACGGAAAATTTAATTCCAATATTCATCACTAAAAGACATTTTTTTATGAAAATTTTAGCACACATGCTAATTTTTTCCAAAAGATTGTGACAAAAATGCTCAAGTTCCTTGGGAGGATATCTAAAAAATCCCACCCCATAACCGTTTCCTTTTTATTTCTTCAATTAGGCTGGGATTACACTATAAAAGTTTGATAAAAGTTCCTTCATAATAATTGAAAAATGCAACCAATTAGCGTATCAGTTACATACGATCGAACAGCAGGCTTATTGGTTATTTTTCAAGTTTTGTAAAATATATTTTGTAGAACTTTTTATGGTGCGATTCCGGCCTAAAAAGCATTGCGTTGAGTTTACAACAACGTGATTTGCTGGTGAAACTCTTAGGTGGATGCAAGGGAAAGGCGGAGGGTGATGCTGCTCCCCCCCCCCCCCGTCCAGTAACAAATTGTATTTTTGGCATATTTGGGTGGGAGGAGACGGACATTATTAGTGATTGCCCTCACCCCGTTCGAGGAGCCTGTATCTCTTTGCTTTCGGTGAAAATCCGTTAAAAACATGGTGGTTTCACAGCAAATGCTATGCGGAGATTTTCGGTTTTCAAAAGAAGCTTCTAAAATTCTCACTGTACCTTCATTGAGAGTTTCTTAAAGTTTCATAACTTTCTGTTGGGTATTAAGGCTATAGAGACAGATTGAACCGACCACAACCAGACTCTGTCGCTTGCGAATATAAGCTCATTGCCCGGACAGCGTGGTCTGCTTGAATTATTTCAAACCGGAGAAACGGCCAGAATTTAAAAAACAAAAATTGTACTTGTCTTGGAAAAGGGCCCTTTAGTGAGGGGGGCCTAGTGACCAGCATGTGCAGTCAATGAGAAACGGGCAGTGTCTGCCTTCTCCCCGAGAAGTTTTGCGTATTTGAATGCCTGTTAAGTAGATATTTTTTCCTACATAAAAGAACCACTTCAAAGCATAAATAGGCATAAACACATATCTCCTGACAAAGGTTGGCGGCTCCCCAAGATGCCTCGACGCACACTTCAAGAGACACTACTCTATGCCTTCGGGTATGCTTTTGCGTCTGTCTCAATGAATAGATATCCGGACGGTTTTCCTTTGATCAACCCTGATGCAACGAACGCATCCAATGCCAAGCTCGAGATACGAATGCTGCGATCGTAAATATCATAATTGCATGACCTTTTTTGTTTAATAGAATAATTTTTCATATCCAAAATGATCTCGCCCCGATTGGACATTGGAATCTCTTGTGGTCATCTTGAATATTATCCTCATCATCCGTTACATCGCAAGCTTGTTGTTTTTCGGAGGTCACTGCGTGTTGCCCACGTTATCCGCTGACCTAAAGGGAGGTCTCGCTATATTATGTATTCACGCTGTTCTTTTTTCCCCCCTTAAATTATTCATTTGTTTGTTCGTGTAATGTAGTTATAATAACGTCCAGAGTTTTCATTCTCACGAGGGGAAGCGAACAATGGTGTGTGTGTGTATATATATAATGTTTTCTTTATCACACCGTGGCATTTGGCTGAATTCCGTCTTTGTTCTGTGACAAGATAATATTGAAGTTTTCGTGGAAATCTTTGGACTTTTGTATTGATTTATAGAGATATTATATATGCACTATCTATGTATACAATAACATAACATTGTTGACCTCCAGGGGAAAAAAATCTTTTGTTTCTCATCGTGGCATCTTGTGGTGTGTTAATCCGATCGGTCTGTAGGTCAGGAGCTTGAATCTGGTAGCCATGTTAGTTATCTTGTCGAAATCGCAACCGCCCAAAACTCGTAGAATCTGTAAACGACAGACCAAAAATTAGGTTTTTCTAGTATAATCATGGCACTCAAATTCTCGAGCAGGGCCCCCAGTTTGGGGTTTCTGGCGGGCCCCCCTGGACATACTTTTCACGCGCCTCTCCACATTGCATGCGCTGTACATGGAGAGGTGATATATGTGAAAAGACAAAAAAAATGATTAAAAAACCGCTCCGGGTCCCGATTGCTCTCTTTGGTCGGACATTTTAATACGGAGATCGACTCGGACATCGCGAAGTTGGGAACTACAGAAAAACAACTTCAATCGACCACCAACTTTGCCGATGGGGGGGATTCGAACCAGGGTCCTTCCCTATGATCACACAACCGCATAGGGACTGCGCCATCTATCGGTGGTCGCCTTAGTTTACCCATTGCTATCGCGGAACATCAAGACCGTAAAACATTGATAGGAAATAAGCGACACTTCATCAAGTCCGGTACATGGACCAACGGACGTCAAGAACTATAAGACAACCGTTGTGGTCTTCGATAATGTATCGCACTCAGGCACTACGGGACACTTGTAAGTGCGCGAGGACGCTCGTATGCTCAGATACTTCCATCATATTCGTTGTATACAAAGGTTTGATTTATAATTAAACGCTAGACGCTTCCATCCCTTGGGAACGCCTTGAAATCTGTAGAAGATGGGATGCATCTGGTCTTATCGGTGATCGCCTCAGGTCTGGTACGGAAAAGACTTGCTATCTATGTTCTCACCCCCCCCCCCCAGGTTCGAACCCGCGAACCTGGCGGTAACCTTCATGGTGGTACACGAGCGGCTTACCATAGCTCCACTCTGGCTGGATCCCCGTCAGCTCCACCCTTGGAAGGGGGCATGTTTATAAGTCAATGGTTCCTTTCGGATACTTCATATTAAAAGATGTTTTTAAAATTTCAGCTTCACTGAAACTTGATAGCTTAAGATTGGGATCATCAGTGACGTTAACATTTCCTATGATATAGCGCCGGGTGCCCGCGTTTGGCCCTGCCACGTGAAGGGCAGACTAAGTCTGTCTCGGTCTGTGGCCGATTTCGCTTTTGTGTCAAGTGTTTGAAACATTATCTCACGAGACATGACGTAATTCCACGGAAAAAACCCCCACTATTTTAGTGTTTTTCGATTTCTTATTAAGTCTCCCACGCTGATACATGTAATAAATGAGTGTTTCTTGATGTTTAGTACGAATATATATAATAAATAGTCCTCATTTTATTTCTTCGACAGGACGCCGCTGGTCATCGTCAGTTCGTTGTCGACTGTCGTCCTTCCAGCGCCGGCTGGCCTCTCTGTCACAACCGCCGCCTGGTCGTTCATCTCGGCGACTTGGAGGAAGGGCTGGTGAAGCCAGGAGATTCGTACATCTGCATCCGAGAGGAACCATCGCCCGAGACGTCGAGGTGCCGTCCTGTATACTTGAGCATCAAGTACAGGCCTAAGACGGAGTCCGAATCCGTCGAAAGCGTCAAGGAACACCGGATCGATGAGAAGGATTTCGGCAATCTTTTCTCGGCCATGGACTGGCTCCAGTCCGGGGAATCTGATCTTGCCATGATCAGCGACGACCAACTGACCAACGTCCTCCAGCATCTCTTACTCTCCGTGGAGCGGGGTATGTCTGAACGCATTCCATCTCCTTGCTTCTGAATTTCATAACAAATATATTTAATCCTTACAGTGGCATTGACGAGATATCTCGCCTAACTTGATTCCTTGTATTTCGACAATCGCGAGATTAGGTGGTGTGTTTTTTTCTTGCCCCTTCAGGGTAGTACAGGAATATGTGTGCAGAAAAAGCCAGAGTATTTCTCTTCCTCGGTTTCGTGTTATCGTAGTTGGCGGGAAAAACACTATCGCCTGTACAAAATCTGAAAAAAAAATATTCGTCTTGAAAAAAGGGACGCGTTTTACAAAGGGCTTGGCAATTTCCACTGTGGTAGTTTTAATACGGATCAGTGTGAAATTTTCATTCGCTTAAAAGAGTGGTTCTCAAACTTTTGTCACACGCGGTTCCCTTGCCCAATTTATGGTTCTTCTGCGGCTCCCCAGAAAAATTTTGCAGATATTTCCCCATATACAAGAACCTCTTCAAACCGTAAATAGGAACACAAATTAATATATCTAGCTCACCACTGCTTCCCCAGAAGCTACGACGCACACTTTGAGAAACACAATTTGAAAGGGTTAAGCATACTGAGTCTTATAAATTATGAACGCAGAACATGAACATTCGACTCCATGTGTGACATAATAATAATGCCATAAAATGTTCCGTAAGAAATTCCATATAAAAATATAATTAAATTAACGATTTTCAATGTGTCAATTAAACTCTCGTGTTATTATTTTTTTCTTCAAGGGATTGAGAGGCTGGAATGGGATGGCGTCTGTAGGTACTGGCCGGGTTTCAGTGGCCAGAATGGTGTCGCTAGCCGGTGTTGCCATCTCGTCGCTTCAAACACAAAGGACTGTTCCGTGCAGACCAGCCCCGAGCATGAGGTCCAGACATCCCAGTCTCAGCAACACCATTCATTAGACGGCGGTACCGAAGTCACTACCGAGAAGGATAATGATCACCTCAACCATCATCACCACCATCAAAAAGTTATGACGATGAGAAGCGCTAGTCGACCTGATGACGGCTACGGACTGAACACGGGTAAATGCATTTTCTGTTTTTGTTGTTTTTTTTCACCAGCTTATTCATTTATTTGTTTTGAACTAAAATGATTTGAAGGTCATACACACACGGTACGGTGTGTCTGCACGCAAACACGAACGCTTTACAGCATTTTTTTCACCACGCAAGTTTCCTGCATCATGAGTAAACCAGTGAATTTTAATTTTTCCTTGATGTAAATAAAAGGATGTGATCGTTTCTCGATAGGAGGCTCGATATTATGTACTGTTGGCTTTCCCTCCTTGAAAAAAACTCACAAAACAAAGCAATATCGCATTGAATGATTCAAATTGAAGTGTTCATTAAGAGGGGCAACCCTATTCCTTAACCAAGCGAGTGTCACAGTACCTCGTTAGTTTTAGATTTCTCACCCATGACTCCGCAGCTCCCCAGAATTGTCTTTCTTTAGACAAAGAACCACTTCAAAGCACTGAAAAAAAACAGTAATCAATTTCGACAGCTGACCACGACGCTTTGAATTAATGTTGTCATCGCCCCTCGGAGATGCAACGCACTTTTTGAGAAACACTGCTTTAGACTATTGGGCTTGATACTTCTCTTTTACACAATTCTTCTTCCAGACAATTTGAGATGGTACCCGGACTTGTAAATTCCCCCCCCCCCCAAAAAAAAAAAAATTCATTTTCGCGTTCCTTGATGAATAGTGGAGAGTGACATAAAATGTCCATGTTCGTCGCATCAGGTCAGGTGGGCCAATGTCAGTAATACAGTATATGAGCTAATTGCTGACTTATAGGTCTGACTGCCCAGTTCCGTTCTGCGTACTTTTGTATGTTACTGCCAAAGCCCGGGCGGTGCACGGAATGAAATGAAAATGCCAAAGCCCGAAATTGGTCAGTTCGCGAAGTTGCCGGAGATTTCTGACCAAAGTCCGATAACAAAAGACTGATTGGGGGTCAACGCCAAGTTGACATATTTTTACTTGATATTTATGTCTACATAGCTACGGCAACCTATCAAACCACACAGTCACGATGCGGTAATAATTTTTTTCTTCAAACTTTGGCAGAAAAACCACGTTCATATTAATAGTTTTTCCTTTCATTTTTTTTTCTCTCGTCACATGGAGCTAATCCAGTACGGCTACTATATGCAGCCACGTATCCCATATCGGCGATGAAAAGAAATGTATTTGGCACCTACCGGACCGTCTTGCATCAGCACATCGAACTTCGGTCGGGGGTTTTTGGCCACTTCGCGACTTGAATGGAAAAAGCCCGAATCATTTCTGGACATGTGGCGTTGTATTTGTATTTTTGCCGAAGTCCAAACAGGCTAAATGCCCAACGCGGTGGCTGAGAAAAAGATGCCCATAACTTTCAACTAATTCGTGAAGTGTGGCCGAATCTGCCGCACTTCGGGCTTTGACAGTAATATACACATATATGCTGTAAGGCAATGAGTCCGGAACACTATTTTGAATCAAAAAATTAAACATAGAAAGTTATGCTGCAAGGCAGTTTTTCTCAACCTTTGAGAGCCCGCGACCAGTTTGAATTCTTTTTTGAGTGGAAGGCCAGGTCACAAACACGACTAATCAGAAATAAATGGAGGTAGAATGAAACAGTGAATCATTCAGGGCTCGACATATAAGAAATTAAAGTCATAGGGGACTCTCATGGTCCTGGAATATTCTAAGAGGGCCGTAGGTGAAAATGAAATGGAGAGACATGAAAGGTGGCCAAGTAGGGTTACAGAGAACTGAAAAAAAAATTCAGTTGCAAGGAAAGGAAGCTTTTGAGAGAAATACGAGAAAATTATGACTACACTTTCACTTTTCAACAATAATGCCCATAGAATCAGGGCCTATCTCAACACGGGAAGGGGGGTGCAACCACTTTTCCCGGGAATGCGCGTGATGTTGAGACAGCCCTGCATAAAACCCCGCAAGAGGGGAAGTTCAATGCATCCTAGCTCAGCGGTCCGGAGATCGACCCTTAATGTACTGAAAAAACATTCAATTAGAAGAAAAGTGTCCCTCTCTTGGTTTAGGGCCTTCATGGCACAGGGAGCCATGAAAAGACAATAATGGTCAAAGGTGTCCCCCCATGGACAAAAAACGATTGAGAAACTCAAAAGCTCGGTGTTTCTGTAGCGTAGTGGTCTAACGCACTCGCCCGGATTGCATAGGGACGGTGGTTCCATTCCCCTCAGAGGTAGTCCAAAATTCAGCTTCGCGTATAATCCAATTGTCTGAAACCTTTCATGAATAGCAGAGAGTTTCATCTCACACACACACCTCCATCTAGTGTACTGTTTTGCTAAATTAACAAAAAATGAAACATTCTGATGAACACGATAAGGTGCGTTCTGCGAATAGAATTTTTTATTTTTTTTTAAATTCTAACTGTTCTTTCGCGGAACTGCATCTACCAAGATATGAATGAAGCAAAAGCTCAACTTTTCAGCTAGAAAAATGCTGGTTTTACCTTTCGTTGTTTCGAGGAAAGAAAACATCGATTGGATTCTGTATCAATTATAGAGATGATGTGCAATGGTGTGTCACACAGAATCCTTTTTTTTTCTTTCTTTTCTTTTATTCTTCATTGTGTAGACAGAACAGGCGACACCGAAATTCAAACCCGATATTCTTCCCTTTCAATTATAACTCTTTTTAATAGAGGTTTAAATCAAATCGGATTCAGTCACTATTTTTCGGTTTTTAGACATCTTCCCGAAATCGTTGCTACAATCCTGGTTACGTTCATTGATTTTCAATTGCTTCTATAATTTCTGCAGACGGGCGGGACCAGGAGAATTGGTGTAATTTATTATTACTATTAATTGCATCTACGTCATCGTTTCTCAACCGCAGGCGGACTTGATAAAATTATTCACTCGTTATTATTAATATTAATAATATCCATATAGACTCAAATTAAATTATACCTTGATATACTTCGATTAACCATACTTCATGCGAGAAAGTGGTACTGATGTTAGGAAAACAGCTATACATTTCATACTTCTTCCATAGAAACAAATTCTGTTTGCATTCTGAATACGCTCTAATATCGAGTGGATATTCGACTGCTTTTCAGAAATGACCTGGGTTTTTGCAAGACACCTTATGATATCCTGGAAGTAATATTCAGCCTTGAAGTGTGAAATAAAAACAAAATGGGCTCACGCAGTATTTCCGTTTTATTGATCACTAAAAATATATAAAGCTTATAATAGGGAAGCAGTTCGAACTACACAACAAAAGCCCACGAACTTCCTCAGACCATTCCAACTGTCAGCCTGAATATTAAAAAGAGGAACGGTCAGTAAGAAGAAAATAGTAATAATAAATGACCACATTTATTACTTCCCTGGTATTTAGAGGTTTTCACTAGTTCAAGGGGAACCTTTAATATATAATTCTCTCGCGACCTTTTTTTCCCCCTTATAACATGAAAGAAAATGTAAATTGTCTTCACTAATAGCTGCCCTTGTAAATGGATGTAATAATCGCAAATAAAACACTGACCTTAATGACCACCATTTTTTTTTTAAATGTAAATTTCTTTTGGGGCCGAGCCCCGCTTGTTTTTTGAATCATCATTAACATCCCACACTTCTTAATTTACAGAATTCACTGTACGTACCTCACGTGAAAGGAGATTGAAGTTAAATTTCAATCGAGGAGAGAGAGAGAGAGAGAGAAGTTCTCAGCTTTAATAATAATAATCTCAAGTACTAATTAAATATTCAAAACGTGCTGTTTTTAATGTCCGTCGACCTCCCGACGGAAGGGAAAAGAATGTAAGAGCGGAGCTTCTCTCATTTCCTATCTCTGTTTGTTTGTTTCTCATGAAGGCACTCACCCACTCGACATTCATGGAAAAAAAAACCTCTTTCTTCCCAGTTTGTTTTGTATGTGTTCCGTGCAATCTAATCAAAGTTTTGTTTTATGTGGATAATTTGTTCAGTCGTGTAAGGTCGTTGCTACGGTCGTCATTATACCGTTATTCCGCTACAGAGAGAGATTATTAAGGTAATTGTAATAGGGTAGACGGTCAAATGAGATTATGGCGTTTGTTGTTTTGTGGATGTGTTGGTGTCTCGTGAGGAAAAACAATACATATATACGTATTCAAATATTGTTTATGGAAATGTAAATTTTTATGTAAAAGTTGTGTTGGTGCCCACCTACGAAGAGTTTTTTTTCCCGTAACTTTTCTTTATTCTTTGCATTATTTTTTGTCAGAGAAGCTCCATTAGTAGTAAATTTCTATGAGAGAGTGAGTGGAAATGGTGTCAGTGGAATTCGGGCAGTTCGTTTTTGTCAGGAATATGATTATTGAAAACAATATTTTTTTAACTATCATTCTCTGAGAAGGTTCCCACGTAATATTTGTGTAAAAATTGTTACTAAGAGAAATTGCCCGCAACGTGGTGGGTGAAAATATTGAAAAAAAAAGAAAAAGAACTCGTGTGACTTCCACTTTGAGTACGCCCTCTTGAACATTGGTTCACGAACTCCTTGAGGGTCGTTTCAGAGGTTACAGGGTGACCCGTGAGCTTGGATGATAAAACACTTCACTTATATGGTTTTAAATTATTTCATATCGAATAATATTGCGTAAAGAGGTCCGTGGTCTTCATCACAAGGGGTTTTGGGAACACAAAAGGTTAAGAACCTCAGTTTTAATCGATCGAACAGTGAGTCACGTGAGTTTATTATTCTATATATATTCTATTCAGGAAAGGACCACTTTATAAAGCATAAATAGTCACACACATCGATATTTTCAGTTAGTCGATACGCCCCTAACAAAGGCTGGCGACGCCCCTAAAAGCCGCGATGCACACCTTGAGAAACCCTGTTTTAGGAGCTAAGTTATGGAGGGTCATGCTCAGTAAATTTTAAAAAAACGAACGAAACGTGTGCTAGCATATCCGTTGCTTCAACACTGAATATTTATTGTTTTATAATATGATTTTATAATGATTTCTCGAAGCTGTAGTATTGTATTACACAGTCGCTAGCTCTTTGTTTATTTCTCTTATGATTTTCAAGTTTACTCTTTCCCTTTTCATCGAATCTCGCTGTGTATGAGAAAAAACAAATGTGTAAATACAATCAATCAATTACAAAGAAATACAAGAATCTTATACTTAAATAAATCTAATAAATAAATACACTTCAGAAACATGGACCATTTCAGCTTTCATTGCCATGGCAGACCTATTTTCCTTTCAGTTTCACTGACTTCTTTCCTCCTCCTTCTAATAATGGCAGAATAGGGTAAGGAGTTCAAGGAATTCATCTGTATGAAGAGAAAAAGAAATAAAATTGCACATACATATATATATATAATGTGCATTGATTTTCTACCGTATGTGCGGTTAGTTCCCGTCAACCTGCGATGCTACTTAATAGAAGACTGTATATGTTGTATGAGTGAACCCTCCCTTTTCTATTTCTCTCTCTCTCTCACTAGAATCTAATAATTCATTGTTTTTTGCTCGGGAAATTACACAGTTCGCTGAGCACGTTGCCAGAATCTCGTTATCACAACAATCGAATTCCTTTTTCTCCTATCTTGTCACATTTTCATTTATTCCCCGTACCTCTTTTCCGTCCACGATCAAAATAGAAGAGAAAAACATGATTCCAACTGTAGCACAAGTACACCAGTCTCTTGACAAACACGTCGTGTATTTTTATTTTGTTCGTTTTCATTTGTGAATTTCAGCTTAATGTATTTCTCATTTGTACGTATACTGTATACAGGGTGTCCTGTACGCGCTAATGTGGCCCCCTTTATCTCATAAAACCGTCCGCCGTAGAGGTATAGTTTCAATTTATAAAATTCTCAAAAGACGTTCAAAAATTGCATTGTACCAGTTTCAAGAATGAAAACACAGCGTTTCAAAAATAAAAAAATCCAAAGTTTTATACTGTCCCCTTGTTCCTCAAATTCCAATTAGCAAGTTGTTGCTCTGTCTCTCTTGAGGCTAACAGAAAAAATTCCATGTTTCTAACTGCAACATTCGCTAAGATGATTGAATTCAGAAATCGGAGAAAATTATGAAAGAGCATCGATTTTTTTTGAAACGCTGTATTTTCACTTTCAAAACTGGTACAGGGTAATTTTTGAACGCCTTTTGAGCATTTTTTAAATTGAAATCATACTACTAGGAAGGACGGTTGGGGAGACAAAGGCCGCATTAGCACTTACAGGACACCCTGTATACTATATTATTGTTATCAAAATAATGCAGGCCGGCAATGGAGAATTTGAAAACCATAAATATATTTGACCACCGAACCAATATTTTTTAATCTATGATTTAATCTTTCCTATTAGTGATATTTACATCATAATTAAGTTCATTTATTAAATTTAATCTTTATTATTTAAAGCGGTTTGGTCTCATTCAGCGTATGAGTGCGTTAAAGAAGTGGTCCTGAGTGGTTCCTGACTGAAAATTTTGGTGGGGGGAATAATCAATGTGCGTCTTATTATGGTTTAGGGCTAAGTCCGATTTCCGTATGAGCAAGTGTAGTGTCAGCCGAAAGCCCCGTGACTTTAAAGCCCCCAAAATTTAAACAATATAAATTTACTGACAAACATCTGTCTAACCAAAGATCTTTGACCTTAGTTGCAGGGGTAGGCATCTTTCTCCTTTCTTGCATTTATCTTTAGCCAAAATCTACCCAAATCCATACAATATCAGAATATTGTATGGAAATATATATCATTTGCAAAGTAAAGAGTTGAAAGATCAAAACAACACTACGACGCATATTGTTGCCAATTGGCAACATCTACTTTTAACACTTTGAACGACATTGCCGTGCCGAGATATCTCGCTTCCTTGAAGGCCCCTTTTTTGGCATTGACAAGCCCAGATATATTGTACAGTTGATTTTTCAATGGAAAACTTTTCCCTCATACCCTTTACTTTGCACCTGCTATTATAAATCGGGCGAAAGTCAACTCAATTAAAAAACTCGGGACATTTTATAAGGAGTTTAATGATTTCTGCTATGTTGCTTAAAGGGTTAATGTATTTCTTTTCCCGTTGCCGATTGGCAACTTCATGTTTGAGACATTCTTTATTCCTATTCCTTCATTTTCGTTTGAAAGTCATTCATAGATGGCATTGAAACTCGTTATTTAAAAAAGAAATGAAAATTTTCTGTAACTCGCCAAAAAAGAAAGTCGTGGTTGAAGTGGACAAGGTTGAAAGGTTTTGTTTACGTTTCTTTCTTTTTTTACGTCGAAGTTTGCAACCCGAATTTCTGTTCTTTCTATAGTTTGAATCACAAACAATGTAGATATATATTTGTAAAGTAATATTGCTTCAATTATGTGTTATTCAAATTGTTATTCTATGTATTATTCAAATTATGTGTGATTCTTCGTCCTCTGTACGACCCCGTATAAACAGTGCAATTCAAAATAGACTTTTCAAATATTATTTCCAGCCTTCTCTACACTTTATTAACTATGGAAAAAAATTATCGGCTCAAAAATAAATCATGGACTGTTGGGATAACATACTTTTTCCAGCAAATTTCCTGTAAAATTAATCTATTTTTATGTAAAAACTCTTATATGATGATGTAAGGAAATGATGTAAAGCTTAAAATCACACAGTGGTTAAAAATGTGCAACATCAACAGTTAATACTATATCTAGCCAAGACTGAATGTTGCACGTTTGTGTGATCAATATATTTTTTATAAAATTGTGTGTTTCAAAAGAGCTGCTCGCTGATATTAATTTTGGATATTATTGAACCAATGTTCAGAGACTTCTTCAATGAAAACCAAACTAAAAGATGGTCGATTAGATTAATTATCGTGACTTAATAATATTCTCATAGCAAATTTTCATAACATATTTCATTTACTAATTCGCAGAAGAGAAAAACTAATATCGTACAAGACATGAAAAAAAAAATACTTAGTTCCGTTTGTTTCTCATTTACTGGATGAATAATTAGTTCCAAATTCCGTTTTCTCAATATTCAATAATCCTGATGCGATGATGAAGTTTCGAACTCATCAATTCCGGAAAACCAATAATTTTAAAAGAACAAAATTTTAGGACGGAATGAGGGAAAACACATTCATAAACAGTGAAAGGTCACCTAAATTAATACGGGTCAGCTTCATCAATGTTCTGAAGTCATCAGCGTTCCCTCTTTTTCTCTATCAGTAGGTAATTATTTTTAAATGCTAGTCTATCTGGTAGTATATCTGGGCTGGTCAATGCCAAAATAAGAAGGAGGAGAGCCAAGGAGGCGAGATATGGCGAGAATGCCAAGGAGGCGAGATATCTCGGCACGGCAATTTCGTTCAAAGTGTTAAAAGTAGATGTTGCCAATTGGCAACAATATGCGTCGTAGGGTTGTTTTGATCTTTCAACTCTTTACTTTGCAAATGATATATATTCCCATGCAATATTTTGATATTTGGGTCGATTTTGGCTAAAGATAAATGCAAGAAAGGAGAAAGATGTCTAACCCATGCAACTATGGCCAAAGATCTTTGGTTAGACAGATGTTAGATAGATGCTAGATATTAGACAGATGCTAGATATTAGACAGATGTTAGATAGATGCTAGATATTAGACAGATGTTAGATAGATGCTAGATATTAGACAGATGTTAGATATTAGATAGATGCTAGATATTAGATGTTTGTCAGTAAATGTATATTGTTTAAATTTTTAAAGTTTAATATGCACATGGTTAATTTAATATATCAATGTAATTTATGTACAGTATGACTCATAAATATGTAAATAGTTTAAAAATGCAGAAGAAATAATTGAATGAATTGGTAAATTTGAACGCAGTTTGCGTTTGAAAAAAAATTTCTCATGAAGAGGATTTTTTTTTCTTTTTTTGGTGCAGAAAAAAAAGCTTTAGTTCAAATTTTTGACATTTGAGGACGCTACAGGAAAACAAATCACTGGGAATATGTGAATCGGAATCCTATAAAATGCAGGGTGTACGATCAACAGTTTCTTTCTGAATTTTTCTTGTTACAGGGGCTAAAATGAGGTTTCCACTGTGGCGCGTACGTTACGGTAAATGTAATACATCCCGTCGGTTATTATGCATAATCACCGGCCATCTTAGTAAGTTTGATAAATTTTCCTAAGTATATCACTTTAACCGGTGATTATGCATAATGCCAAGGCGTCGTTGGGAAACATGATAAATCGTACTAAATTCATCATTTGCCGGTTATTTTGCATAATCGACATTTCATAATGCTAAATATGGTAAATGGATCCTGTAAGATTAATAAGGCCGTGATAAGATTTATTATTTAGATGACCATACTTGTGAACCAGATTCTGTACCGGATTCTTATAAGTAACTCCTATATGACGAATTTTGTAATCGGACTTCGTTATTACGAACTCATCTTTAACAAATTTCACAATCGCAATAACGAACTCTCATTTGACAAATCCTTTGATTTAACGAATTTTGTCAGTAGAAGGCACTGCACAAAATAAAATAACGTTTTTGGACCTGAACCTTCCTTCAATCTCTTCTGCGACCGAAACGTTCGTAAAGCCTCAGTCGGTGATTCGTGACTGAGGAAACTTTACCAATAGTGTTTTGTCCACCCATGTCAAACATCACATTGAAAACCTTATGAAAGCGCCAGTAACAGGGAAAATTCGTAAATGATACTCTTAATAGTACTCCCTGCATTCTACAATACTCTGTGGTTTGCATATTTTTAGTGAATAGTATGTCAATATGTCACCAATCACAAAAGAAGAAATATCCGTTCGTTCCTCATTTAATGGATGAATAACCCAATGTCAAATTCCGTTTTCCTAATTTATAATATTCATGACGATGATGAAATTTCAAACTTATCAATTTGGGATAAACGATAAATTAAAATTTAAGAAAAATAAATAAATTAGAACATAAAATGAGAAACAGTGAGGGTTTACCTAAATTTATGCGGGCCATTTTTATTAATCTCTCTTAAAGTCATCAACGTTCAATTTTTTTTTTATCAATAGGTAATTATGCTTGAATGTTACCTACAATGAAAAGTCTCTAATACTTAGTGAATTGAATATTTCGACGTAATTTATGTATTTCGATACATAGAAAATCGAGGTTTAGAGTCGTGTGTATACAGTAACAAAATAAGGCATTAACGGGGAAATAAAATCCTCTTCTCTTATCCCACTCGTGATAAGTCGTTTTACAATTTCCATAGTGAGTTCTGGTTTTTGTTTATAGTCTTCCTCATGGAATGATAAGAGAAGCAAATATAAAAAGGGTCTTATCTCAGATGGAGAGAACAATTCCACGCTTATCCCTTTGTCTTTATTTTTTTTTTCTTTTTATTTTCGAAACTTTAATGTGTTTGCATGTTTATTACCCTTGGTGTCGTATTTCATTTTCCTGTCAGGAATAAGTTTGTATTCTTTTTGAGGGATAACAAACATGGCGGCGGTCCTCTTACTGCTGCTACCTACCTGTTTGTTTTCATTTCAATACTGTTTTTATTTTGTTATTTTCCTGCCTTTTTTTTCTTTTTATATTCTATTACCTAACACAAGCCAATGGCCTTGAAAAGAAAGAAAAGCAGGTTTATGTTTTTCTTTTTGTTTTGAATGACTCATCCGCCATTTTTTTTTCTTTTACTATTATTACTATTGTTTTCTTGTCTACTTAATACCAGCTGGTGAAAACATTTTCTCTTTTTGATTTTTTTTTTTCTTTCTTCTATGCATCTAGTCACAGATACGTGTTACAGATATTAATCTGTTTACGGTAGAAACGTAACACTTGTATTTTGTTAGCTTTTAGGTGTGTGTATATATATATATATATATACATATAATTGTGTGTGTAGAATATCTGTTTTAGTTGGTTGCATTGAATTGAATCTTCAATTCAATTTGGAATCAGTCAACAATCCTTTGTCAGTGCAGTGAAACCTCGATAAAACTATACTCAGCGGATCAAGAAGAAATATCGTTGTCTGTCTCAAAGGTTTAGATAATGCACTTTTCTTAAAATAGCAAGAAAAATACGGCGGGTAAAATTAGCATCTTTTAATGGATAATACCTGAAGATTTCCTGCATTTATAAGAAAAAAAAATCTACGAAAGAACATTTATAGAATATTTATAGTATCGAAACTACTGTGAATGGCTGTCTCAAAAGTTTAGAGAAAATTCAGATTTACAAAAATCACAGGCTTTTAACAGCTAATAGACTTTTCATTTTTTTTCTAACATCAAACAGACTATCATCACTAGATCTAATTAAACTCTGTTGGCTTTCAACAGCAAAATTGTACCATAGCTTCCTCGATAGAGCTCTTCAAGTCATCGACAGTTGAATATTGTACTTCATTTTTAAGCACATTTATCGTAAGTATGCTCCATACATTCCTAATAGGATTCAAGTCAGGACTCATCGATGGCCAGTCTAAAACCGATACATTTTTGCGATTAAAGAGATTTTTTGTGAAGCAGATCTTTGAATATACACGCTATAATGTTGAAATGTCAAGTTTGGTCCCCCTAAATCTTCTCCCATCAGTAGCAAATTGTTCTCGAGGATCTCCTTAAGCACCAGAGGTTAGGAGACCAATTTCAAATGTTAAGGAAGCCTGACCATTAGAAGCAAAAGCTACTCGTACCATTATCGAAGCTCCGGTCTCCTTGTGACAGGCGATTTCCCAACCACTCTTTTATGAATCAAACACAAGCTTCTCTGATCCATTTGTGAACTGTATCTGTTGAAAAATTTTCACTTCAAGATCTTTCATAATTTCATGCATGGTCGTTTTGTGCGTTGAAGCCAATCTTCCAACGGTTTTACCTTCGCGTAAATTTGTACTGCGTTGCCTACCACAACCAGGATTGGCTTTTGGGAGGCACGTTGATTCAATATACGTCAGACACTTCATTTCGACCTATTCAAAGCAATAGTAATGGCTTTTACAGCCTTTCTTTTTTGCTTTCAAATAAAGTAGCCTCAAAGGATTTCATCGTACAAAATATGCGACGACTTCTGCTTGTATTTTAATTAAACCCAATCCGGTAGTTTCCACTTTTATACAATCAGGTCTCTGATACGCCATATAGACACAATATTCGAAATTTGCTTATAATCGAATGTTTTTCTAAACTTTTGAGACAGCATTTTTCGAAATTTTGAGTTTAAAAAATCCAAAACTTATTTTCCTCGACAAACACTGAAGTTTAAAGTAGGTTTTTGCATTGTGATCGCAAACAAAAAAAAAAGAAGAAATCGAAATTTGAAACGGTCTCCATGGCGCAGCTATAGTGTCTAAACTTTTGAGATGGACTGTGTAAAGGGATTATCGTTATATCGAGGGTAAGCATTATATCATCAGGCACTGACAAATTTATGGATTTTTTCATCTCCCCAGAATTGACGTTTTTAGCACCACAATAAAATGCATTTGTGAGAGATTTTCACAGAAAAAAAAAATGCAATTGTTTAGTTGATGAAAAGGCACTAAAAATGGTCTAAATAGGCAGGCAAAAAGGCACTAAAAAGGCATTTATAATTTATGGAAGAAAGTAAATATAACTAAAAACCAAGGAATATTAAGGGTCCAAAAACTAGCTGAAAAATTGGTTGCACTTTATCCGTCTATTGTTTTAATTATTACTAATAACTGAATAACTTGATAATCCAAGTTAAATTTATTTCTAGTCCAAAATAAAGTATTTGAGGTCCCTCAGGTCATTTATAGGACCACAATTACCACACGCGTAGCTCGAACAGAAAATTACCTACCTCACCTGAATTAATGTTCCTCCTATTGATGTCTTCAAAAAACCTTCTTCTCTAGCAGACCTCTCGCGGACCCCCCCCCCCACACAAATCCTCTCTAACTTATAGGGGAAGGGGGGGGGCAGCTAAACAGTTTTGTGTAAACTCAACCTGACACATGCGTTGTCCTTGAGTGATTTGAACTCCCGTACATTAGCTTTTCGAATGAGAGGGTGTGGTTCATCGAGGGTTTGCCTGATGATCGAGGGAGGGGGAAGAATTGTCTACTTTAACCCTACCGCCCTAAGTATAATCTCGGAGGGAAATCCCAATCGGAGGCGTACGCAGGAAGGGGGGGGGGAAGAGAAGTGGAATCGCAATGAATTTCTTAGAGAAATTTTGAGTTCTTAGCCTTCGAACAGCATTGAAATTAGCACAAATTGATTACAATAACATATAAAGGTATTTTCTCCCGATATTTCAATTATTTTTTTCCATCGAAAATAAATTTTTGATCGCCCTCCCCCTCAGGCGTACGTCTCTGATCCCAATATGCATTAAGAGGTGGGGGGGGGGCGGAACTGACGAAATTTTGCTGATGGGGGGGGGGGTCAAAAACTGCCGAAGGACTGACGTAATACTTGAATGACCCCAAATTTGTTGAAATCATTTGAATTTAATGACCACCTCAACAACATGAAGTTCTTCCAGGAAGCCTCTAAATAAATGTATCTCTTTCGTTTTTTTTCTACCATCGTCACATTGAAATTGGAATTTTTTTTTTCCTATCAATTTCTTGAGATTTGATCTGTTCAGATTTTGATCGGTTTCAAAAAGAGCACTAGTATTTGTCGCTATTCGTTTTGAGATCATTTTAGTTCCAATTATCGCTTGTCAGCATCATTCAAGAAGTAATTTTTCATTTAACAACATTCGGTAAGAAAGGTGAATCACCTGGTTCGAGAGATGCTCATTCAATGGCCCATTCGAAGAGTGGGGGCCCCAACTAAGGAGCTATGAGAGGAATTCTGGGAACCTATGCCTATTGTTCTAGCATTTCCTATTTTTTTAAGCCCTTATGAAAACAATGAGACAACAATATCTTCATAAAATGTATGGTGGTAATTCTATTATATGAGTCATGAACAGAAGCTGTTCATGTACTGTGTACTCCATTGTCCACACTTCTATAGACGACTAACGACAATATCTCCTTGTGTACACCCTTTGACATTATTCTCACAGTTAAATTGGTATCAGCAGTTTTTTTTTTTAAAAGACAAGAATAGGTGCATTATATCAGTAATCATTATTTAATGCTTTTAAAATGGACTATTGAGGGTATTGCGATCAGTTCTCCACGCTGGAACCTCTCATTTTCTTGGTCAGATTTGCTACGAAGCACGTTTATGTTGGCTCACATATTCTCGTGACATGCTTCATTATTTTAGATCCGCAATGGGTGAGTCCGATCATCTTTCTCATGGATATCGTTCGATACGTCCGCCAAAATGACGAAATTGTGTGCAGTTACAGAGGCGGATTTATAGCTTTGACGTCCTTCTTCCATTCTAGTCTAACTTATTTGACCACTCAGTCATTAATCAACTTTACCGCCCTGAGCAAAGCCCGTTATGCCTCCGCGAAGCCTGCAACCATGTAAATACGCTTCTGTCTCTAAGTCACTGTTATGATCACTCACAAGATTGCTCACTGTTTCGGTCAACGACATGCTTGTAATCGTTCCAAGTCGCTATTTAGGTCACCCAAATGCTTCTTCATTTCTCGGCCACTCTCTTGGTCACTCACATGCTTACATACAGTCACTCTTATGCTTGCACACTCTCTAAGTCACTCTGCCTCTTTTGAGGTAACGGAAGTAAGTTGCTTTGCATCAGTCCGGGGTTGTGAGCAGTTCTATCTATCTATCTCTAAGTCACTCTTTTCATCGTCCACATGCTTCAAACTCTTTAGTTCAGCGGTTCTCGACATTTATGAATCGCGAAGCCTTTTCCAGCATATAGTTTCTATGACAGAGCCCCGTATGGCTTTTTTTAATTCATTTATCAAGTTTGCTGGTTTATTGGTTTATTTTATTGTCCTGAGCGGCCGCGATGGGTGGTTTGAGAACCTCTGCTCTAGATCACTGCTCTAGTGTAACTGTCCCTCGCTCTTTAAGCCACTCACAGGCACTGTCTTGGTTGATCACTGACCTGGTGCTCTCACTCTTTGGTTACTAACATGCTTACACAATGTTTTGGTTATTCGCATGCTTGCACATTGTTTTGTTGCTTACTAACCTGCTCACTCACTCGCTCATTGCTCACCTGCCCCCCCCCCTGCTCATTCATTCACTTACTCAGTCACTAACTCCTTCGCTTACTCACATCCTCCCCCAATTGCTTATTAATCCTTTCACTTGCTCAGTCGCTCACTAAACTCACTGACTCACCTGCTCTACCACCCACTCACTATGCCACTTTGTTGAATGAATTGCTTGTCGGGGAATTTTCCTTTCGGTAAATTGCGTGGCGGTGAATTTTTGTCGGTGAATTTTCGGCATACGCCTTCAAATACAATTAAATCGAAAGAAGCGAGCTTGATTAAAAGTTGACGAAATTTTTTTTTGTTATTCGAAAACATTTATTTCCATTCCTTGGCTGTATATAGCTACCCGTGTCTCTCAATACCCCGATGGCCATTCGGTGGCAATCACCATCATCATCCAGCTAATGCAATTGCCATTTTCGTGAAACGGATCTGAAATCGGCAGCAAATGATGCGAAAGTAAAAACCCCCCTCTCTCGAAAGTAATTGAAACCAACAATTTACTTATAACCCATGTATTATCGTAATTACCAAATCACACACAAACATCAATTTGTTATTACTTATTGCCATGCGATCTCTCTCTATCTAAAGAGAATTGCTGGACTGGAGAAGATGACGCTAATATCATTTTCTACCCTGTCGTTAAACACTGGTTTGTGAGAATAACAGCCACTGAGGAGGGTCACGTAGAAATAAGCCAGAGGTAAATTGAATTTTCGTGAAAGGGTTATCTGAGAAGAAAGCGAGGCGATGCCTCAGATCGACGAGCGAAGGACCTCTCTTTCTTTTTTTTTTTTGTCGTGTAGTAGGTTTTGGGCCACCCTCTTCACCTTCAATTCTTACAGCATCCAGATCTCATCCTGAAGGTGAATTGCTCAACTTAAGTGATTCCGTAGGGACTTTCACGGGTAGTGCGTGAAGAAAGTAATTTTCTCCATTCCGGCTCAAGGTTCTCACTATTTACCTTTCTGATTCATTTTTTTTTATACTCTGAATGGACTCGAATGTATAAGTACCAGGACTCGAACCCGAAACTCTTGTATGCGTAGGTGTGACCAATCAGGTTTGGTCTTTTTATTCTTCAACGACTTTTCTTTCTGAGAGTCCAACGGCAGTTATAACGTAATCGAAATAGCGGTTGTAATTTGTTAACGGCCATTTCTCCCCGTTCTTTTTATTTTTTTTTTTTTGAGTAATGTTTATATTTTTGTTTTATATCGTTTTTCAACGTTTTCCATTAAAGGTGGAGGTTCTGGGCAGTTGAGTTTTGATCATGCGTGTCGTTAGTCTTTTAAATTAAGAGACAAAAGGTTGGGTTGAATCAATTTTCTGCTGTCACTGTTTCTTTACATAACGAGTGAAAAGCGCACTTTCGGAAGTCGTTACGACGACCTTGGGATACCAGATTGGTCACGTGGTCGGAAAGATATGACTATAGTTTTCGAATTTTTTTTTTTAGTCAACGGCAACGTGATGAAAGAATTTCTGACGACCATAGATGCAGATTGAGTTTTTATTATGGTCACCATATGACCCGTATTTTACGGACATTTTCTTTGCTGTCCCAGCTTTTTTCTAAGGACGCTTAGCTTTTCCCGTGGTGAATTTTTTTTCATCTCTTTCAAGAAATTTTTAAACTGATGAATTATATTATTATAATTATGAATATAAATACAGTTGAAATCCGGTATAGCACCCTATGAAGCCGTGCCAACCCTGGTTTGAACCACAAATTTTCATAAATATAGGTATTACAAGAGTTTAACCATGTTTTCATATTACGCAAAACTCGTTGTGTCACCAGAAATATGCGAAATAAATGGTGGCAATGTTTGCCATGTACCACGTTCACTCGTGAAATTCAATTTGATTTCCTGCTACTTGCAGTAGGGCTTTATTATCGGTGTTTATTAGCCATGACTGGCAATTTCTTTCATGTTTGGAACTTTTTTCGAATGAGAATTAGAAATGTCCCTTATTTGAGATCTAGATTTCAACCGCACTCTTTTCGCTGAAATATAGTTGGACACCACTCCTTCAGCTCAAAATTTTATTTCCCGCCACGGAACGTGCATATCAGAATTCATTCAATCATCAAGCCGGCTTATACAATCAAAATACGTGCGTAAAATTTTCACACAGGCTCTCAAACATGCCTGTATAAAAAAATAGAACATGCATGCTTGTGTCAAGCTTACATTTATTTCATGTGGTAGTCGCTTGTATTGCTGTATTTGTTACCGCTAAAGTGCGGAAATCAGTTAATCTACAGCTTAGCTAGGTAATGTGCACATTAACATCTTCACTGATAATGCAATCGCTCTGGCTTGAGATTAAGAAGAAAAATCAAAACCACAAGCTGATTTTTTTACTATCCCCGTGAAGGGTATCTGATCAATTACCGAAATATTATATCATCAATACAATTATTAATACTCTTAAATAATTAGGAAATATAATACCTTTCTAAAAATTAATTATTGAAATTTTTGAACTGTGATATTTATTTTTTTCAAATTTTAAGGACCTCGAGAACCAAACTCACTACTTTTATTCGGGGAAAAAAAAGGAAAACAATCATCTGCCGTTTTCTCACTTCTTATCAAAAAGATAGGTGGCAGCACTTCCTGAAATGTGTTTTTTTTTTTTTTCTTTGGTGTAATGTAGTGGCTCTCGTGATTCGTTCCAAATCTAAAATGCAGACTTCTACCTCGGATGAAACGGCAATTTTTTCGTCAATTTCGCTCACGGTTTTATGTTTTTTTTCTTTAAAATTCCCAGAATTACAGAATTCATAAACATTATTTCACTTCATTCACATGAAACTATGCTTTTTCTGTTCCTAACATTGTTTTCCTATGTTTGTTGATACCTAACGTTGAAAAAGATTTTTTATTACATGTTTGATGCTCCGACTTAAGCTTATCTACTTGACTTGAGTGGGATTCGGAAATTTAGCCTCCGACATTACTTCCCCGTTACATACACGTTTCGCCCACGGAAATTTTGCACCTGACATTTCGCCTGCACTGAACGTATGAGTAACTTACCGTGTGAGTGACCATATAAGCGGGTGAGTGTCCGTGTAAATGACCAACGGAGTGACCGTTTGAATGTGTGAATGTGAGTGACTATGTGAGGTTGAGTGAATGGCCAAGTGACGGTTACTCAAAACATTATATAGGCCTACATTGTTGAAATTTTTTCAGCACATTCACATATTTAGACACGAACGAAATGTCGGGTGTGAAATATCCGGAGCTGAACCTTCCAACTCACTTAGTCGCTCACTTGATTACTCGTACGGGTATGTGCTTGGTCACTCATACGGTCAGGACAGGCGAAATGTCGGGTGGTAAATGTTCCACCCACTTAATCACTCATACGGTAATTGGTCACTCATACCATCATTCATACGTTCACTTATCACTTGTATGCTCCCTCGTACCATCATTCATACGTTCACTTATATGGGTCATTCATACAGTCAGGGCAGGCGAAATGTCAAGGGTGAAATTTGCGGGGGGGGGGGGGGTCAATTGTACCAGGGACGTAAGGTGCTAGGAACGGAATGAAACGGCAAAGTTTCCGTAAACCGACCCGAATCCTGTAAATCCCAGTATTTTTTCCTTCTCGACTATTTCTTTTTTTGTGTCCCGTTTTTCCAACGAAGCTTATTTTAATTCCTAATTTTTACCAGAATCGAGGATATAAATAATTTATATAATTTATAAATTGTGTTGCATTTACAATGACCATATATATTCATCTAACATACTTTTTCCATGTTCATTTTCCTCCGTAAAATGTATTTTAGAACACTTGCTCTGGCACGGTATTGCTCGTCTAGAGTTATTCATGAGGAATATTTAGCAATTTTGCCGACTATTGGCAACATTTTTGACGACATTGGTGATGTCTCGTGTTTATGGTTCCGATTTTTTATATTTTTCCTCGATCAAAATATGGTCATCCCAACTACAATGAAATAACTTCATGCATAGTATTTGATTGCATTTGGCAATATATATATATATATATATATATATACGTGTGTGTGTGTATGTATATATGGAAAGCAAAAATTTATACAAAGCGCAATATGAGAAATTGGATTTCTGTATGAATACACAAACTGTGTGCAAAAGATAAAATTTTTAGCAATTTCACTTTTGGTTGCAATATATTAGTTTTCAGTCCATCCACATGTACAAATCGTTATAAACTACCGTCTGAATATGTGTATGGCGAAGGTAAAAAAGGCACTATGTCCATATTCGTCAACACGTTCATGTATAATGGTTTCTCATTTAACAAATTTTACGATTTTTACCCGATATAGCAAATGCTCATTTAATAGATTTCTTTAAGGAATTTTTACAATTTTTTGTGCTTATACAATCGGCCCTCGATATAATAAACTCCTGCTTAACGAGTTCTACAATCGGTAACTCCTATTTTGACACCCGGATATTATGTATAATTACCGGTGAAAGTGATAATGTTTTTAGTGTTTATCCAATTTACCAACGACGCTTGGGTATTAGACATAATCGCAGGTAAAATTGATAAATTTATCCAATTTACTGAGACGAGATGAGGTGATGCAAAGTAGCTGATCCATCACATTTACCTTAACATACACCACATCTCTCGTGTCTGTTGAAAATCAAAATATTTTGCCTTTGTTATTCTGTGAGGCGGTTTTAACAAATATTGAGGATGTTGTTTAAATATAGTAACTTCCACTAATGGAACTTTTGTATAAGATGCATGGGTTGACATTCGACCACACAGTCGTAGTTGTGGCGTTACGCCCGTCGCGCTCCTTATTACGGTATGAGCATGACGTCGTGAGTAGGTAAATCCTCTTACAAAATAACTAATCTGCAAACGGAATGAGTTTCCTCTAAAATGCTACCGTCGTAAGAAAGACGGAGAGGCCTTGAGTTAAAGCCCACGTGGAGCGATTCGGTGATGATAAATCTGTCAAATTTATCGGACTTCAAACTGCGCCAGTAAATGGAACCAAATACGCAAAATCCTTGGTTCTTTTCTTTGAAAGAAAAAAAATAAAAGAAACTGAATTATATAGCATCAGTGTATTTTAAATTCCAGAGTTGATGTTGCCTCGAAACACCAAGAAATCTATCAATCAGACTTATTTCAAATCAAGCGTCTTCCCTTTTATGATATAAACTTCGATTCTGACATTCGTCATTTGTATTATTTCGGAAATATACATTATATAATGGTCATGTTTGATTGAAATTTCGGAAACTGACTTTAAATGTTGCTAAAAATTCCTCAGTATGGTTTGGTTGAAAATTCTGTAGAATTGCAGGAAAAGCATTAATTCCCGTATCTGAAATCGGCTTCGCGTTTCTTTATTCACCGTTATAGGTCCTAACTTTCCTTCTATTGAGGAATCAACCTAAAAAGTGGCTGTGCCTAAATATTTTGTTGATGAACCCAGTAGTGTGTGTGTGGATAGTACAAGCTTGCACCTTTACGCGTATATTAAGGTGTCGAAGATAAGATTAAAATAGTACAAAACCTATATATATCAACATATTATACAGGGTGTCCCACAAATTGGTAAATAGTTTAAAAATTCATAAAAATTGAACAAATGAACTAAAAAGTTACTGTCCAAAGGAAAATCTTTTTGGATAGGAAAAGAAATTTAGTTAAAATTTTTGTCGATAGAGGACGCTTCATGAAAACAAAATCACTGGAAATATTCAAACCAAATTCCTATAAAAATGTAGGATTTAAGATTAACGTCTCGTTTCTTAGTTTTCCCGCCATTGATGCTACATAAGGTTCTCATTGTGATGGTGGGTAAGGTCATGAAAGATTGTAGAAGATTCACCCCCTTCGTGAGAACCTTTTTCGCAAACTGCATTTGAATGTCCCAATTCCTTTCATTTTTAGGAGGTTTTAAACTATTTACGAATTTATTGGACACCCTGTACATAATGTATATGTTATTATGTAAGTAGTGTCATCTTAGATCTGACTCGAACTTTGTTCTTACTGATTTCTTAAAATTACTTAGTGATAAGAATCGAAAGAAAGTGATAGGAACAAACTCTGGAAGAATGAATTCGGTTATATATGAGCTAATGCTGTGACTAGACACTTTTAAAGATTTAGCCGCTTCTCGTCGTTTTTGAAACTACTGAACATCTACTTCGGCAGGGGCTGCCACCTATTATCTTATTCTGTTGTGAGCAAATGTGATGTTGAATTAAATAGTGTTGTTATACTGTGCGTCTGTCGCCCGCTGTGGGGGAGACATTTTATGCATTTTTCTTTTTTGTCTTTTTCAACAGATAAATCAAAGAATCGTGATTCTGCAACGACTATGACCGACGAGGTCATACGATTGTCCGTCATCGGTCAGCATGGCGATGACGAACCAGACGATGGTTACTACGAGCACACGCTAACGCATCCAACTGCCATTGGCCAAGTCGACCAAGACATTCTCCATTCGGAGGTTGCCATCCTTCCAGGTACGAGTCTTGTCGTAGGTTTTGGGTTTTATTTCCGGTGAATCATTTGGGGTAAATGGCTCCCCACATGGGGAACCGCTGACATTGTCGGGTGGGTGAATCATGTGGGTATACGTTGTCCATGTCTTTCCCACATGGAGAAAACACTGACAGTGCACTGCTTTGGGTCCCCCAAACTACAGCTCTGACAGCCTTTTCGGATGGTGGTCATTAATAGCCAACCCTCATTCAATCAAACTTGTGGCACTCTCCAGAATGTTGATCTTAATCAGTGATTCAGAAAGAAGTGAATACTTGTCATGAGCTTGATAATTATAATTTCATTTTTTTAGGGTCTCGAGACTCGTCAGGAAGGAGCATAGTGATAGTATCAAGCCCTGCGATGAAAGAGTTCGGTTCAGTATCCGCGTGCCAGCTGGCGCAACTGTTACTGTACTTTCGAACCATACCGAAGTAAGTACTGGGAAATGAGTGACTTTTACTGGGTTTTCAGAGACCTGGAAAATCAGAGGGAAAGTTAGAAATGAGAAATATTTTGCAGAAGTCAGAAAAATGGAAAGTATTTGACAAAAGGGGGGGGGGGGAATAAAAAATTATTTGATAAGGGTCAGAGAAATGAAAAATATTTGGCAAATTTCTAAGAGAAATGGAAAGTGTTTGACAAAAGTCTCAGAAATGAAAAGAATGTTTGACAAAAAGTCAATTTGATAACAATCAATTACGAACGAAACACAATAAAATGAATGGATGCTATAAGACAATGTCTGCCGTGATCCAATTTTCGTTTAGCATATGAAACTATTTTCGTAACGGAATAAGGATTACCTATTCGATTTCCATGACAAGTGAATGCGTTCATTCTCTCCCTTCTCCGTTGTTTAAGAACGTGGGAAAGTGGTCAACACCCCTTTTTTTTCGCGCATTCCTCCGTTGCAATTCGTCGTGCGTAATCTTTGTGTACTTGACCATTGACCCGAACCTGGAAAAAATCGAAATGCGTGCATTGTCTTTTGAGCTCGATGTTTCCCACAAATCAGGTTCGATTTCGGTGCTATAGAACTGTCAAACTTTCTTTTATCTTTCTCATTAATTTTATTTTAGTGTGTGTGTGTGTGTGTACCTTTTGCCATTTAGAAAATCACAACGTGCATTTTTCTTTTTCATTTACCAAGTGAAAAATCATTGAAACGTTCCAAATAACTTTGAATTTCAAGCTCCACGAATCGAATGGAATCAATGGAAATCTATAGATACAGAAAATCTTTTGATCTTTCTTAAATTCGTGTAAAAAGCAAAATCTTCATTATTTCTTAGAATGAAAACTCTGATGTGCGATATCTTTTTTTCCGTTTTTTTTTTCACTCGAATATTTAGTGAAGGATTCCGAGGGCTTTCCATAATGCTTACGTCACCTTTGAGAAATAGATTGAAATTATTTGGTTATGTTGTCAGTCGTGTCTACGCGATATCGTGACACTTCCATTGAATCCCAAAAATGCCGTGACCCACTAGTTGGGAAACACAGCCCTATTAATAAAAATTTATCACATTTACTGGCAAAAAAATCGCGGAAACCTATTTGATTTCATCATTGAATTAAATGAAGAGGTTCCTCTAAAATTTGATTTTAAGAAAATGCACAGGGTGGTCCATAAAATCGTTAATGTTTTAAAACTTTATAAAAATTAAAGGAATATTTGAATGCAGCTTGCGGAAAAAGTTATTTTGATTATGGGGGCGTTACTTTGGTAGAAAATAATTAGTTCAAATTTTTATCGGTAGAGAATGCCTCAAGAATGGAAATCACTGGAAATATGCAAATCAGAGTGCTATAAAATTCAGGGAGTACAATTAACAACTCATTTCTGAATTTCCCTGTCACTGGTAGCGACATAAGGTTTTCATTGTGATATTCACCATTTATGGATGTTGTTTTACCTTAGCCACGAATCGCCGGCTGAAGCTATACGGACGTTTCGAACTCCGAAGAGATTGGAAAAAGGTTCTGGTCCAATCACTCCTACCCGAATTCAGCGTCCTTTATCTACAAAAAATTCAACTAGATTGTTTTTTTCTGTTTTCCGAAATTTTATCGCATTAAAGCATACTAATTCCTTTAAGTTTTATGAATTTTTAAACCTTTCAGGAACTTATGGGGTAATTTGTATTATAATAGGTGTGTACAGAAATTCGTAGCATGTAGGTCTTCGCGTATATATAAATGGTCACCCAGTTAAAAATTTTTCTCCGCAGAGAGCAGGCAGACCTTCAACACGATACTCACATAACATGAAAATTCAAGCATTCGTCATTTTCACTTTAAAATATGTATGGCAAACGAACTACTGTGTATATGATTTCATTTTATACAGTTGCACAGCACTAGTATAAAATGAAACAAGCATAACATGAATATGTTTGGGTGACATAAATGCACACAAGCTCCTGTATGTACCAATTCGTTAGATATTCCGTGGAGGAATCTGTACGACGCTCACCTAAGAATGTTAAGTAGCAGTATGTATGTGACTATCGGCTCTGTAAAGCGCAATATTCTTCTTTGAATGACTTCAAGATTATTTTGATTTTACACCCTCCCCCCTCAAATGAAAGGTATCTATAATGTAATATTCCTGTTCGAAATACCCCCAACATATGTACTGTGCATACATAATTATTAATATTACGATAAAGTTACGGTATTTCTCTTTTTTTTTAATCGGATTTTCTCTCAACTGACCACTCTTGGCCTTAATTAGGCCTGATAAGAGATTTAAATAAGTGCGCGTGTACTATGATACTAATGATGCACGCTTATTAATCTTCGCTTATATAATTCGAAGTAAAGTGAACTCGATTCGGAATTATTAATGAATGCAACCCCACCCCTTCCCAATGAAGTTCTCCTCGATTCAAATGTAAAGCATGTTTATGCAGATTCGTTCATTGAAAAGTACGTGATGCAGATTTGGCGATGTTACATTCCGCTTATCTCGCTTTGTTTGACAGGAAAAACTACGAAAATTTTCTTTTTCCCATTGTATTTTTCCGGATATTATTATTTTAAAGACGGGGGGGATGCGTTCCAACGCACATCTTGAGACGGATCGCATCCGGTTCCCATCATATCCTGGTCATAAACTATCCATTCAAACGTCTTCGCATCATATGTGATATGCAATTAATTAATTTAACTTTTTGGTCAGAGCTATATTTTTTTTCGTTTTGCTGCATCGCTAATATGATAGCGATTGTTTTTACGATCATTTCTTCTCAGAGGATGTTATCGTGAAGCAGGAATTGACAAGTTTTTTTTTACTACATATCCGCTGCACCCTTGGGAATAGGATAAGAATTTTAATTGAGAATTTTTCGGTTTGAACCTTGAAAGTGGTAATACATTGGTTTGGAATCATAGCCCTATTAAAATGTTCGTTATAATTGTTTTCCGAAAAATATCTTTCATCGCTCCTTTTGGCAGTGGTTCTTAAACTTTTAGCCCCCAGTGTTACCCTTGAGATAATTTATTCGTGGCTCCATTGCCTTGATCATTAATGTCCTGTATTTGCCCCTTGCTCCTTTTGCGTTGACGTTGTTTATCAGTGGGTCTCACTCAGCCGTCGTTCACCAGCTAAATTTTAGTCAGCACCTTACTTATCCATCAGTTACTAGCTTTAACTCTTATCCTTCATTTGCAAACTGTCTTATTTAGCCATCGTTTGCAGTGTCCTCTCTTAGCCATCGTTTGTCAATGGCTTTACTGAGTCATCGTTTACTAGCTGGATCACTCAGCCACCATTCGCAAACTGTCTTATTTAGCCATCATTTGCCAATAGCGTTACTTAGACATCGTTTACAATCTTTTATTTAGCCATCGTTTATCATTTGATCATTTTTGTCGCACCACGGTCATTTTCTGCACACGAGGGATGGTTAGACCGGGACCTACAATTTATTGCCGATTCCGAACGGCAGGCTTGTTTTTTTATACTCATCGAGAGGTTAGTGCGCTAACCTCTCGATGGGGGACTCCCTGCGGTAGCAACTTTTTCGGCGGTCATGTCGCTGTTTTTGTTGTACCCCTGTGTCAGGAAAGTTTTCCGACAATGACTAACCTGGTATCGAACTCGCGACACCTCTAAACATCCTTTGGTACTTTAGGCGAGTATCTTATCGACCTGGGCTACCGCGCCCCAGCCATCGTTTACAAGTAATCTCATTTACTTATCGTTCACCAGCAGCCTCACTTAGTCATCCTGGTCAAGATGTTTTTTTAGCCAATTTATTTAGCCGTCGTTTACGAGCTGCTTTACTTAGCCATCGTTTGTCAATGGTTTTTGCCACAAATCGTTCACCAGCTGTCTTACTCAGCCACCTCACTTTGCCATCGTTTATAAGCTGTTTTTTTAGCCATCGTTTGTCGGCGCCTTACTTAGACATCGTTAACAAGTTATCTTATTTAGGCATTATTCACCAATTACTTCAGCCAGAAATCGTTTACCCAGTGGCTTGCGTTCACGAGTGGTAATCTTTTACAACCATTCTTACTTAGCTAGCTATTTCAATTATGACAGTCATAATTTGCCAGTGCAGCTCCCTGGTCTTACTTAGCCAAAACATTTACTTGCATGTTAATCGCTCTAGTGGTTCTTAACATTAATTTCCTTATAAATAGTCCTTTACGTAATTATCCTACTCAGTGACAATGTTTGGCCACGTCCTTAGGAACTGCGACTCGCACTTCGAGAACCCCTGCCTTTTGGGAGTCTCGTATTAAAAGCCTTGATTTTTCTGAACGCACTCTTTAGATTCTCTTTAAATTTTGATCATTTTAATCGAATCATTTTTTTTTTTTTTGCACATGGACGTATTTGTTAGGATGAAGTTATTGATTAAAATGATCGAAATTAAAAACAAAAAAAAATTAGTAAGAGGACCTATATATGACGTTGTCGCGTGATGGTAATTATACAGGAGTGGCGACGGATTTAAAGGGGAGAAAAAAGATCGTTTACTGGTGAAGTGCCAATTACAGGAGCCCTAAACTCCCCTCCGTCCGCAAAACTTTCAACTTAATAACCCCTCATTATCCTTCAGTATATTGCACAAGCAGGCAACGTCCTGATGAAGTAATTAAGACCTCATGCTGGAATATAATCATTAGAGCATTTTTTTAGAGACTCAAATATGCCTATGGTTATGTTTTTTTTTGGTGTGTGTGTGTGTTTTTTTTTTCATCTGTGTGTCACTCCCCATCTTGTGAGGTCTCTCGAAAATCGATAATATCTGCTGTGCCACGCAATTTATTACCCTGCCGTGCTCACTTATATTGACCGTTTCTTTATTATTATCATCATCAGGAAAGAGGCAATTTCTCGTGGTTTCTTCATGTTGATCGATGGATCGAATCCATGCGAAGAATTCTGGAACGTTTTGGACGAAACATTTTGTCTTCTAGAGGTAATGGACAGTTTTTAACGTTCTCAACAAATAAATGTGACCCCTGAACCAGTTTTGTCTGGAGGTCAAAATATGATTATTTGCTGCTTTTAAATTTTAAATGTTCAAATTTTGATAGCTATCTATGATTTTTTTTTTTTATTACTTAGGCCAATGTGTCAAATGCTGTTAGTCAAATAGTGCTGTTGAGCGGTGAAGACTCCATCGATATAGCTGCTCTATTCTCAACGAGTAGGATACAGGTAGTGAAGAATCCAATTTTGATTTTATTATCAGTGATAAGCGTATGAAGAATGTTCTTTCTTTGATGGTTTATACTTTTTTTTTAAATTTTCAGTGTGAAGTTGTTTCTTCGAAAGAAATGCTTCAGACTTTTGTTCCGAAAGACCAACTCCTATCATGTCACGGAGGATCTTTCTCTTACGACCATCAGGAATGGATCAGCTTCCGGAAGGTATTCTTATTTCATTCGATAAACTGAGTTGGGAAAGACGGCCTCCCGTTTGTAAATACAACATATACGGAAAAATGGCTGTGTGAAGAGATATTTATGTTAAGGAAAGGAAAATTCACCTCTGTCCTTACGGGGACTCCAACTCTGGTATCTGGTACGTCGGACGAGTGCTCTACCTCTACGCCACCATCTTGTGGCCATGATTTCATTCGCAAGCTATTAATTAGCAGAATGTTGCCGCCGTTCATTGCACAGAGCCATTCAGCACATATATACGCTCCAAGGAGAGAATATCTGCTTTCATAGCTTAGAACACTCGTTCGGCATAAGAGAGACCCGAGTTCGAGTTCCCATGACGGCAGAGATTAATTTTTCTTTCCTGGCAAGTGAAGTTGCCAAATATATTGCTAAAATTTTCGAAAAATTCCAATCGCGGAAAATTATGGGTAATGCCAATCAAGATGTAATTCTTCAAAAAAAAGTATATCTTCGACAAGTATTTGAGATGAATTAGACTATATATTAGATTGTAATTCATTATGATAGAGCCATGAATTATACATAATTTATAAATCATGAAAAAATAATCCTAATTCGTGGTTTCAACTAAACTATTTAAAATAGGGGAAACACGGGACGTTTGATTTAGAATTTAGGATGGCCAGAAACGAGAAATACGGTCATAATATATCCCGTGAAATACGGTCATAATGGTCGCCGTTTTATATAAAAGTTTCTGATCCGCGCGTGAGGCAGATTTACCGCATATCTGTCACGCAGACTAAAGGGGTGCGCACCCTTACCCTTTACTATTTTAGCTTACATTGTGATCTTATCCAACAAATTATCTGAATAAAATATAATCATGTACAGTAAATAATAATATAATTGTATCTAACGTTTTCCAGCGAAGATAAATCCGGTCGTTGAAAGACGAGAATATACGGATTGAAGATATTAATTAACAATAATCGAAAAAAAAATATATATATATATATATATAATGTTAATAAGTCTTGCATAATTTATAAAGAACAGATTAATTTGCAATGATAGTAACGGAGTTCATAATTACCAGTTTAATTCTTCCCATTTTCTAGAAGTGGAAGAATCAAAAGAGAATATTTCTCAAATATGAGGAAATAACTCATCATTATATCTAGAACTTTACGAGAGGGTATGTGTGTGTGGAGGGGGGCGGGATAACGCTTATAATGTACTGATACTTGAGATCAGAAAGCATTTCTCTCTCTCTCTGGAGCACTCCTGGGTAATTGGAATTCTATTTATATGTGGTTTCGAATTGCCCAAAGCTCGACAGTTTCTTTGAAAGTCTCTTTTTTTCATCGTCTTTTTTTCGAGTGGGTTGCAATTATTAGGATAATTTTGGAGAAATATGATACAATGTCCTCATTGAGGGTTTTCGGAACCCTTCTATGTTGTTTCAGTTCTTATTAAATGGATTTTGATCTGCGCGGAAACAAATGGAATTATGTACACTTTATTTTTTTGTTTTAAAGATAATGAAAAGCTTGCGTTGTTTTATTTAATTTTTCTACTAAATAATTTCGCTTCAATAACTTTCATGAAATCATTTTTCTTTCCAAACATTAATAATGCATTTGGGGAAAGAAAACCCGTTCAGTATTCTATTAATAGCTTTTCATTATGTTTCATTGGAGGCGACCAGTTATATCGAATGTGACTGTATGTATATATATGTAATAAATTTATTATTTTCTTCGTGAAGTTCTGATTTGATCTGTCCCGTATACAGTTCCTAGAGCCGTTCATCAACGGCTGCCGGCTGTCTGGCCGTCACTTGGTGAACCTTCTGGAAGAGCTGAGGGGAAGCCGACTGCCGCCTTCGTCCGCGCTCACCCACCAGATGATCGAACAGCAGAAGAGTGTTGTCAGGACCACCTTCCAGGACGAGCAGCTCAGGCACCTTGAGGAAGAAGGTGACACCATCCTCAAGGAGCTTGACTCGTACAGGACGAGGTCCCCTCACAATGCCGATTATGGGTAATTATTTACACATACTTTCCTTTCTTTTTCCCCTCGGTAAATGTGATAAATCGGTTATTATAGGTGCAATCGCCAATCGTCTCGGTAAATTCGATAAACTTATTACTTTTACCTGTGATTATGCCTAATACCCACGTGTCGTCGTTGAATTTTATGAATTCTGAAAAATTATCATTTTGTCTGTGGTTTACAGTCAAACCTCGTTAGTGCGTCACCCGGTTAACACGTCACTCCGCTTACCGGGTCACTTTTTGGAAGTCCCAATTGTTCTCAGGTAGGAATTTGCACAGCTATGGCTTACTCCGTTTAACGAGTCACTCCGCTTACCGGGTCACTTTTTGGAAGTCCCAATTGTCCTCAGGTAGGAATTTGCACAGCTATGGCTTACTCCGTTTAACGAGTCACTCCGCTTACTAAGTCATATTTTTGCTCTCCCAAGAGCGACTCATTATCGAGGTTTGACTGTATGTATAATATGCAATCGTTGTTGGTTAGTTAACTTATAGTTAAAATTGGCAAGTAAGAGCTCGCATAGAGAGAGAGAGAGCTCACAAAAACTTTTAAAAAATGTAATAAATCAAAAAATTAGTTAAATACAAGTTTTTTTTATATCGGGGTACGATCGTAAATTTTTTTAGATAGGAGTTTGTTATGTCGAGACCCGATTTCAGAACTATAAGTGTTATTTCGGGGGTGTTCGGAAAAAATCGTTACATCAGGGTTCATCATATCAGGTGCAGAGAGACTCTGGCTCACAAGTGAGGTCGCCTAAATATATATAACAAATTTTTCCTCGGCAATGAGACCAATTTTCCATATTTACCAATAAGACATGGTGATCATGCATAATAACCAGCAAATGTGATGAATTTAGTACGATTTATCGTGTTTACCAATGACGCTTGGGTATTATGAATAATCACCGGTAAAAGTGATAAAAAATTTAGGGAAATTTACCAAACTTACCAAAATGGTTGGCGAATGTGTATAGTAACCAGTTATTATGCATAATAAATTAATTTATCATATTCACATAGCATATGCTGGGTGATTACTTAATTCCTTTTCCCGCAAATTACTGGCGAGCCGTTGATCCTAAAGGCATACTTCCAATTAGAAAAATTATCCAATAACGTTCCCAACTTTTCTCCAGTTTTTGAAATCAAATATCTCGGTGAATATTGCACTAGAAACATGAAACTAACTTTGTTGGCTTTAGGAGAGACAAGGCAACAACTTTCCAATTGGGCTTTTGAGAACACGGTATCCGTATAAAAGTTATTTATTTTATTTTAATAACTATACAACCCCTTGCAGTATGAATGACATATCTGAGTTCACGTTGTTTGAATACTTTTTCTAATTAGAAGTATGCCTCTTGGGGCTCAGCAGTAATTTGCGGCAAAGGGGGACTATGGAATCACCCTGCATATTTCTCGTTATTTATTGTGATTATTTTCATATTTCTATAATTGTTTTTGTGTCTGAATATCAGTGAGAACTTGGAGCGCACCACCGTCCTGTACGACGAGCTGAAGAGGGCCATGTCGAAGCTTTCTCGACTCGCCGACAGGAGATTGCGACGCCTCGAGGAGTGCTTGCAAATGAGGACGTTCCAAGAAGAATCTAGTCAAGTAAGTCCCACTAAATATCTCAGTAGGTCGGATCCTATAGCTCGATTTTTACCTATCGCGTACGAGACTTTTAAACCCAAAGCCCTGGTCTAATTGGCCTTTATGCGTGAAACGTGACCTTGGTTCGAGGAAAATGACAAAAAAAAAAAAAAAAATTAACCTTTTTTTCTTAAGGTATCATTTACAAACCCCAAAACTTTATTTTTTGCATGAATACTAAGTAGTATCGATGATATTGGGGGTAAAAAGGGCAAAGAAAAAGTTAAATTATTCAAATATTTCATCTCCATCGCGTGTTTGTCAATCACAATCTTGAAAGAAGCCTTCCTTGAAGCCTTGATAGTTCCTAAACAAAAAAAAAAAAGTGCATTATCATCATCAGCTTTACAGTGTTGATTGTCCCGCTAATCCTTCTGAAAATATCACATATCATTTCAGTGTGATGCTTATGCATATAAATAGGAAAATTAAAGAAAACCTGGCAAAAAAATTGTATGTTTTGCGGACAAGAAGGGAAAAAAACACTTCTCAACTTACTCTTTCATGAATATATATATTTTTTGCTCTTCTCACACAACCTGCCCATTTTTTTTTCTGTTCTGTAATACCGAAGAGGGAAACCCATATAAGTGCGAAATTCCCATAAAAAAAAGTAATGAAATGAGAATCTTGAATGAAAAAGAGAAATACACGAGAGAGTCAGAGAGAGTCAAAGTTCGCTGGTGTGAGGCAGGAAGTACAAAAGTCACACTCTGTATGAAGATACAAAGTAATAGAAATGTATTTTATGTATGCATATTGCTCTCTGGGAAATGGTTGACCCTGAAAAAAATATAAGAAAAGATGTTGTGGTCTACGCCCCGAGATGGAAAAATCGCGCTTGAACGTGACCAGAAATCAATTTCGCTCTTTTTTTTTTCTCCTCCTTAAGGCATAAGAAAATGTGTATAATTCTCAAAAGAAAAAAGCGTTTCTCGTCCAAAAATACATTAGTTTGTGTATCTGCCTAGGGTTGAGGTGTACGCAGCTATTTGTTTGCTTATATGATTCAAAGTAATGCAGAAAAATATCGTGAAAAGTGTTGTCATGTTTCTCGTATTAGTTATTTCAAATATATGTGTTCGTGGTTTTCGTAGAAATGAATTATATTTTGTTGCTTTTTCGTTTATACTTTTTCTCGAATTTCGATGGTTTCATCTTATATTATATAGGGGATACTTCTATAATGTTTTATGTACCTATGCCTACTTTTAAAAGGATTTTATTATTGATTACCTCGATGAATTTGGTGTTTTCCTGGACATTCTGTGTTTCTATACACTCCGCTTAATACGATCACATCAGTTTTCCTGTTAATAATAACCGAATGATAACTACATCTGAAAAAGTTCCGTTTGCAAGTACGCTGACCATACATACCGTTTGGTCGAACGGGGTGTTGGGAATAGTTAAAACGGGACAACTGTTTTTCTTCCCACATAAGTAGTTGCAAAATGTTCAATCGTTCCATATTTTATTTTTTTAAATTCCAAAACGGGACCTTTTTTCCTTCTTTTTCTGCATTTAAGATAAAAAGCTGCATTCAGCCATGCGTTAAAATGAAACTGTCTAATGTTTATTACGAATCACGATACATTCCATAATGTGCTGTATGTTTATATACATTCCCTTGAGACAATCTCTTGGAAAAAGCAATTCGAATCAAGTCAACTGAAATAAAACTGATCAACAACTGAACGGAAAAGGTTTTTTTTTCTTACATTTGCCTTCACTACGGGAAGGCCATTGCAAAAGCAGCTCCCCACGTACATGCATCACAGTGAATACTATGGGCCGATTACGGCATTAAATATGGAAATGTTTGTCAACAACGGGGGCTGAGGGAGAACACCTTCAACATAATCTTGCAGCGTCATAACGATAATTTACAGGGATGAATTGGAGAACATAAGTTTAGTTGAACTTTAGTTTCAGAATGCGCAAAAGAAGTTTCGATAGAAAAAAAATTCATAACATTATCCGAAGTCCTGATAATGAAAATTTATTCCTATGTTGCGATATTGGTCCGTTTCTTGCAAAAATTATAACGATACCCGAATGATAACATTATTCGTGATTATAATAAGTGGCGTAAACTATTAAAATACAGCAGTTAACTTGAATACTTCAAATATTCTAAAGTGTTTAATTGAACAATGAATGTATTGAAAATTTGTCGTACATGCTTGTGTTTTTTGTATACTTACTTCAGCAGTCAGAAATTACATTCTGCTTTCGGTACCATACACAGCCCAGGTCCATCTACCCTTTCAGACCCAAGCATTCATATTTTTGGAAATTAAAAAAAAAATTGCATTTTCGATATACAAAAAATACATTAAAATCATAAATGTCATCACATCTTTATATTTATATATATATTTTTTTCGCGAGGAAATAATTCGCTTCGTTCAAGTTCAGGTCAAGATGATGCAGGATATATTCATCTTCAAGTACAATTTTTTCCATAGTTTTATTGCTAAGTTTTATGTAATAAATCACATTTTTCCCTAAATCACTTATTCCTGGAAGCTATCTTAAAGAAAAAATCCTAAAAGTTCAACTTCAAGTGCTGCCCTTCCATGGAAGCCCCCCCCCCCCTCCACCAAAGTTCAAATTCATCATTTCCAACAAAAAACTTACACAATCCTTCAAGTCAGGACTTGACTTCCTGAGGTCGAAGAAAAAATATTCTAAAGTGAGAAAAACTATAGTTATATTTAGGAGTGAACAAAATATATCGAACATTTCGTACACGCACCTGAAGATCAGCAAAGAAATATTAAGAGACTTTTTCCCCTCGATTGATTTAATTTAAGGCGACTTTATCAAGCCGGATTTGAACCTTTGCCCTTTAGATTCACAGTAGAATGCCCTACTACCTACTCCAATTCAGGCGATGTTTGTTTATACAAGGATGACGTCACTGTCCGCTACCATACGAAGGTTTTTAACAACTGGCTGTTGCGAAGATATATTTCGGAAAGAGAGAAAATTCAACTGCCCCTGCGGGGAATCGAACCCACGTCCTTTCACTTTCCGGGTGAACGCACTAGACCACTAGAATTGAGAGATTCTGTGCCTCTGTAGTCTAGTGGTCTAGGGCGTTCACCCGGAAAGTGAAAGGACGTGGGTTCGATTCCCCGCAGGGCAGTTGAATTTTCTCTCTTTCCGAAATATATCTTCGCAATAGCCAGTTGTTAAAAACCTTCGGATGTTTGTTTAGCCTAAAACTATTTTTACACCATTTTAAAAAGTTAATATGAATAAAAAACATTATTATTTACAAACTTTTATAAGTTAAGGTAAACATAACTTTTTTTTTTTCTTTTCAAACAAAAAACTGCTTCTTACCGAAAATATAATTTAGAACTGCTCCGATCGTCCAGTGAGTTTGACGAGCTCCCTCTCGAAAATTTTGGAAATTATCATCAAAAGGCAGTTTGTGAAGTGGATAGACGAGAATAATGTATTGTCGGATAATCAGCATGGGTTCAGGAAGGGGAAGTCATGTGTAACTAACCTCCTTTGCTACTATGATTACGTGACTAAGGCTTTGGGTAAGAGCAAAAATGTCGACGTTGTTTACCTTGATTTCCAGAAGGCATTCGATCGGGTCCAACATGGCAAACTCTTGAAGCGTTTACACGAGATTGGAATAGGGGGCAACTTGCTGAATTGGATAGAATCGTGGTTAAGAGATAGGTCGCAACGAGTTATGGTGAACGGGGAATTCTCTGGTTGGACAGACGTCACAAGTGGAGTTCCTCAGGGAAGTGTCCTTGGCCCCATACTTTTTTCACTTTTTATCGACAAACTCGATCAGGGTATCGATGGAATTACTAGCAAATTCGCAGATGATGTGAAGCTAATGGGGGTAATCGGAAATGAAAGCGATAGGGAGTTGCTCCAGACCAACTTAAACAAGATTGCAGCATGGGCAAATGAATGGAGCATGACGTTTAGCGTAGATAAGTGCATGGTCGCTCATTTTGGTTCGAACAACCCACGGTTCTCTTACGAGTTGAATGGTGTCACTATCCCGGATGCAACTAGAGTCACCGATTTGGGAATTCTCATTGACGAGCGACTTAAGTTTTCTGAACATTGTTCAGCGGTTGTCAAAAAATCGAATAGAATGCTTGGTCTCATTTTCAAAAAGGTCTCTTCGCGTTCTCCTAAAGTCATTCTTCCGCTTTTTCGAGGCTTAATTCGTCCTGGACTGGAGTATGCTGTAAGGTTTTGGAGACCATACCTACAGAGGGACATAGACTTGGTTGAAGGGGTGCAGAGAAGAGCTACGCGTGTCCTTATTGGCACACAGGGCTTGAGTTATGAAGAAAGACTTCATTTTTTGAATATGTTTACATTGGATGAACGCAGGTGTCGAGGAGATATGATCGAAGTGTTCAAAATTTTCAATGGGATGGATAGGATGGACCATGAACTTTTAGTACACCGTCAATCGACTGCTTTTACAAGGGGACACCAGTGTCGATTGGTGAGGGACAATGCAAGGTTATGGTGTCGCAGGGAATTTTTCTCCAATAGGGTTGTTAATAAATGGAATAGCTTACCCCCGGAGGTAGTAAATTGTAACACAATTGACACGTTTAAAAAGAAATACGATAAACATGTTGGGGTAAATCGAGAAGCTATCCATTCTTAGAATAAGACAACCATAAGTATTCTTTATGGGCATTGTATAATATTTTATCATGTGTATATATTGTTTGTAATTTGTGTTAATTGCATTTTTAATTGGGTTGCTGTATTTTTGAAACATATGACATCCATATTTTTATGGGCATCTTTTTATCAGCCACCTCGTTGGGCATTTTGCCTGTTGTGGCGTTGTATTTGTATTTGTATTTGATTAATCGATTAATCGGATCGGTTAATCGATCAATTGTTAATCGCAGTTAAATATTTTAGTTCTGTTAATCGTATCGATCAATTCGATTAAAATTATTATTATAAGTTTGTGAATTGACTTGATTTTTCTTTAAAAAACTGATTAGATACCTTATAAATCATGCTCTATACAGAACATTTTGGATAAATGACCATATTTTAAAAAAATATTTCAATCAATATTTTGATTAAATTGGATTCAACAAAAACTGATGATTTCAGTTTGAAATTGAGTTTGATGTGAGTTTTAGATGACAACCAAAATTCATTGTCTCCATTGTGACGTTAGCTTTTTTGTATTAGGGGCCGTTCAAGTATTACGTAAGCAAATTTTTAGCCATTTTTGAACCCTCCCTTGTCAGCAAAATTTCGTCATCAGCTCTGCCCCTCTGAATCCAACTCATATTTTCATAAAGGGTGGTTGATGACGTAAGCATTATCCAAAGCCCCTCCCCTCTTGTCATCAAAAGTCAGCAAATCGGAAACCCCCTCTTGCCCCCCCCCCCAATCAATGATGACGTAATACTTGAACGGCCCCTTAGTGGAAGCATCAGTTCATCTCCTCACAAGTACAATTCGACAGGAGTTTCTTGAAAAACAAGAAACTGTGTAATCGAAATCAGTGAATAATGTGTAACGATCAACTGAATTGCTTTTAAGTAACTAGTTATAATTTTATTTGGCCGATAAATGCCAGCAAGTGAATATCCTTGTGGCACCAAAAACGCCGATTTAGAAGGTGTCATCATCAGCATAAACTTGGTGATGCCGCTTTCGAAACTGTGATCCCTGTACAACGAAATTTTCCTTGTTCCGCGGAACACCGTCGTATCGAGATTTTACTGCACATAGATCTCATAAACCACGAGTTTTTATTGCAGTGATTAGCAGCGCACAACTTTAAAAGACTGGCGCCATGTTTTTATTATTATTATTATTCATAAAAAATCAATAAATTTATGGATAGCTTTAGTTCCGTATCTCGTTGTCTATATTAGGCGTCTCGAGGAAGTTAATGATGATGTTCATCAATGCTTATTGATGAAACAGGCCTATTCAATCATTAGTGAAGTAGGTTCAAGTTGATTTATCATTGGTGGTTGGAACGCAATTATACAGATATCCTCGCCATTACGTGCACCATACATATTAGCTGTTCGGTTTTCTCTCTTTCAAACCCGCCTCACCATCCCCAATCGTTTTAAGGTCTTAAAGATAATGAGAGCATGTACGTATATGTGTACTTATGTATGCACGTATAAGAATGGACCGCCACCATCATCACCAGAACGAACGCAAATAAAGTGAAAGGGGTCGAGCTCATAATCGACCAAAATTACTCCGACTTAGCAGTTACTTGTCCATTAAGTTCCGCCATCGTTTTACGCTTCTCTGAATGTGTAACAATTCGCATAATGAAGACTTCTAAGGGGGGGAAGGAAGCATTTTTTTATTAATCTTTTAGCAAAGCCTAGTTCACTGTCGGAACACTTCTATTTAATTACTGAGATATGTTCCGAGCCATTTAAATGAGAAATGACATTTCTCTGTGTGGTCTGATGTATCGGGAACAGAAATGTCATTTACGAAAACGCAGTCTCTGTGTGTGGTGTATTTGTCTCAGAAGAGCCTGCACGGGGCGTCCAATAAATTCGTAAATAGTTTGAAGATTCCTAAAAATTGAAAGAATTGGCATATTTGAATGCGGTTTGCAAAAAAGTTATTCTCATGAATTTTTTTTTTCTTTTTTTGATACAAAAAAAAATTAGTTCAAATTTTTGTTTGTAGAGGGCCAGGGAAACCAGTCCGGTAGGAGTGATTGGACTTGAACCTTTCTACAATCTCGTCTGCATCCGAAAAGTTCGTAAATCTTCTCCCGGTGATTCGTTGCTGAGGTAAAGCAACTTACCAATAGTGCTTCATCCACCAATGTTAACATCACAACGAAAACCTTGTTTGCGCCAGCAACAGAAAAATTGAAAAATTAAATCCTGCATCGCACAACTCGAATTTTGTCGGATTTCGATTTGCATATTTCTAGTGGTTTGCTTTCGTGTAGCGCTCTCTATCGATAACAATTTTGAATTTTAATATAGAAGAGCCAGACAGCCCCTTCGGGAAGCGACGAGAAAAATTAAATTCTGTCTGTGTTATAGATTTTAATAAAATTAATAATGTCACTATGTCTGTAACTGAAAGTTAATTTTTCTCATCCTGTGAATACAAACTTAAAGGTCATAATAAGTAAATGTTCTGTTAAGAAAATCACCCATCGTTTGTACAAACAAGAACAGTGGGTTACTATTTGGTCAGACTTGTGCATTTTTATATTAAACCGAGTTTTGAAAAAATTAAATTGTTATCGAAATTGGAAATGAATTTTTCTGGAAATTTCACCCATCGATGAATTGCGGGGCTAAAAAGCTACAATCAATCTATATTAAACACTATCCTACTTAACTTTGGCATAAGAAAAAAAAATTAAATTATTTGTGCTGTTCTTATACGCGAAAAATGAGCATGAATTGTGAATTATAAACGTGGTAAAAATGTTAGCAAAATACCGTGGTAAAAATTTTATTTTACACATGGTCAATTTTAAATTATGAAATGAAAATTCATGCCTTGAAGGATTGAAATTTATTAAAAATACCAAGTTAAAATGAAAATTTAATAAAAACATTAATTTAATTTTAAAAAATAACAATTTAATAATAAAAATTCTAAATTGATAAAAATTTAAAATCATTTGAATTTCTAAATTAATAAACATTTTAAATTGATATTAATTTAGAATTTTTTTAATTTAAAATTTCTAAGGATCTTAAATTAATAAAAATTCTAAATTAATAAAGATCTTAAATTAATAAAGATCTTAAATTAATAAAAAATCTAAATTAATAAGGATCTTAAATTAATAAAAAATCTAAATTAATAAGGATCTTAAATTAATAAAAATTCTAAATTAATAAAAATGAAAATTCACTTAAAAATTAACTGAATTTTTCACTGTTATTTTGCACTAGCTGATACCCGGCGACGTTGCCCGCCCCGTAAAACATTTATATATGTATAACTTATTAATTACTTCTTAATCCAAAAAATTTCTGCATCAAGTAAGAAAAAATTACTTTTATTTTTTAATATTTTGATTAAAAACTTCAGGCAATCGCTTGTGGATACACAATATTTTTTCTTTTTCCATCTGGTGTGTAGATGTACGAATTTTTTCTATTACCACACGCGAACAGGTGACGAAAAGGTGTCCGTGTGAAAAACAGGGCTCAAGTAAGTTGATACCTGCCACTGTTGATTGTCATGGCAAAAGCTAAACGAATCGGGAACTGTAATCGCTTGAAAGTGAATGGCATTTCTTCGGTGATAATTGGGATACGTGGAATGAAGACTTCTTTTTCTTTGTAACATCCAGTTAGAATCGTTGCTTCAATGATGCAATTGTGCAATTTCTTCACGCAGAGTCTGTTGCCATAGCAGAGTATCGGTGTCTCCAAATTTCTTAAAAGCATTACAGGTGCTCCGACTTTGAGGGTCAAATTGTGTGGTGGCACACCCGGAATATCCAAAGGAGTTCAGAAATTCTGCAGGATACAGAACTAAATGTCTGTGCCGTGTCTGTGACAGTGTCAACCGATTTGTAAGATGTGGAGTCTCCTGGAATAATTTTTAGGTTGACACTGTCATTTTTCGGTGCCAGAATCGCTCTCAGAAAGCCACTCATGGTTTTGGTCATTTTGTTGAATGTTTGGGAAGACTTTGTCTGCAAGTTCTTGAACTGAGTTTAACAACTGGCAAAATCCATTTTGGAACGTAATCGGTCCAGTGCTTGTGTCTACTGGTTGGTCAACTGATGTGAAAATTATAGCAGTGCTGAGTCATTTTGCAGTTGAACTCGCATGTTTGTGGATAATGATAATTTCTTAACTTCGTGCCAGAGTGTTGATGATTTGAGGCAAGCATTGAGTTCATCAGTTGGCGTTGAACATTTTTATTCCCAGTTTTGTCAGCGTAGTTGTTGTTCTCTGTTGTTAGCGACGTCATACGTCCTGCTTGTGCAGCGAATATTATTCAAACGCCTTTTACGCATTTTTTAAATTGTAACTATACCTATACGATGGGCGGTTGATGAGATAAAGGCCGCATTAGCACTTACAGGACACCCTGTATACAGGCAAGCAAAAATACCCGGCGCTTCCCGGGTTTTCTTCAATTACTGGGAGGATTGGAAATGTGACAAACCGTTATAAATGAATAAACTGTTATAATAATAGAATTAAAGGTGTGTCAAACCATTGTAAAGGCATATATTCACGTCTGAAACGCATTGTTGGAAACCACGGTAACCAAAGTAAACGTTCCGAAAGTAATTGTTGAGGCCCCAAAACCATTGTTGCCCGACAGTTTTTTGCCCATTTCGGGCATTTGCCCAGCTCTGACGAACTTTTAAAGTAGCCTACGGCTCAATCCCGGACCTGTTTGGTATATATGCAAAATCTGGCGATGATCGGTCTAAAACTGTAGATTTGTATAAAGAGCATACATACATACATACATACATACTTTCACATTTATATATAAGACTAGCTACAATACCCGGCGCTGCCCGGGTTTTCTTCAATGAGGCTTTTTGGATCATGCGATATCTCCCTCTTTCTTTGAGGGACATGCAAACCGTGTCTAAGTTAACCAATATGGCGACGTCCTGCGCCACTCATGAAAGAAATAAATTTAAAGAAACGTAGAAATGAATAGTCCCCCCCCCCCCAACTTTTTTTTTATGGGTGTTAGGTATTTCGATTCCCTCCCCCTGAACTTCAAGTTATCTATTTCTGCCAGTTTGAGCTTCCAAAAATGCTTAATTGAAGCTGTGGAATTTTTTCGATGCACTTTACGGGGCCCAAAACTAATTTTAAAAACATCCTAAACTATATGAATTTATGCAAATAAATATCAAAAGACAATACGGAGAACTTAATTTTCATGCTTGAGAAGATATAAATAAAAAGTTGAAATCAATGTTATTACATGGATATCAAACTCAAAAGTAGATCCGGCAAATTATTCATATTTTTAATTTTCTGGGCTTCGTATCTCGAAGTGAATTCCATGTTTCAAAAATCGAGAATTCAATTTAATTTTTAAAATTATTGATGTGGCAGGAAACCCCCTCCCCCCACTAAATTTCCGTATTTATGCAGTTAAATCGGCAATTTTCATAGTGATTTCTATGGGGATCACCCTTTTCCTGACCCTCAAAGCGATGATGGTGATGATTATGACGTCTATTCAAAAAGCCTCATTACTGAGAGTATTGAAAATGTGCCAAACCATTATAAAGGCATAAAATATTATACATTACTGACAGCATTAAAGAAATGACAAACCATTGTAAAGACATAAACACGTCTGAAACTCATCGCTAGGGAACCACGGTAACCAAAGTAAACGTTCGGAAAGTGATTGTTGAGGCCCAAAAACCATTGTTGCCGGACAGTTTTTTGCCCATTTCGGGCATTTGCCCAGCTCTGACGAACTTTTAAAGTAGCCTACGGCTCAATCCCGGTCCTGTTTGGTATATATGCAAAATCTGGCGACGATCGGTCTAAAACTGTAGATTTGTATAAAGAGCATACATACATACATACATACATACATACATACATACTTTCACATTTATATATAAGACTAGCTGATACCCGGCGACGTTGCCCACCCCGTAAAAAATTTATATATGTATAGCTTATTAATTACTTCTTAATCAAAAACATTTCTGCATCAAGTAAGAGAAAATTACTTTTATATTTAAATATTTTAATTAAAATCTTCAGGTAATCGCTTGTGGATACACAATATTTTTTCTTTTTCCATCTGGTGTGTAGATGTACAAATGTTTGCTATTACCAACACGCGAAAAGGTGTCCGTGTGAAAAACAGGGCTCAAGTAGGTTGATACCTGCCACTGCTAACAACTGGCCTTGCACTTTGTTGATTGTCATGGCAAAAGCTAAACGAATCGGGAACTGTAATCGCCTGAAAGTGAATGGCATTTCTTCGGTGATGATTGGGATACGTGGAATGAAGACTTCTTTTTCTTTGTAACATCCAGTTAGAATCGTTGCTTCAATGATGCAATTGTGCAATTTCTTCACGCAGAGTCTGTTGCCATAGCAGAGTATCGGTTTCTCCAAATTTCTTAAAAGCATTACAGGTGATCCGACTTTGAGGGTCAAATTGTGTGGTGGCACACCCGGAATATCCAAAGAGTTCAGAAATTCTGCAGGATACAGAACTGTCTGCGCTGTGTCTGTGACAGTGTCAACCGATTTGTAAGATGTGGAGTCTCCCGGAATAATTTTTAGGATTTTTCCGTTGATCTTGTTCACACTCATTTTTCGGTGCCAGAATCGCACTCTCACAAAGCCACTCATGGTTTCGGTGATTTTGTTGAATGTTTGGGAAGACTTTGTCTGCAAGTTCTTGAACTGAGTTTATATATATAATAACTGGCAAAATCCATTTGGGAACGTTATCAGTCCAGTGCTTGGGTCTACGGGAATTCTTCTATTGCCAAGTTTGATCAACTGATGTGAAAATGATAGCAGTGCTGAGTCATTTTGCAGTTGAACTCGCATGTTGGTGGATAATGATAATTTTTTAGCTTCGTGCCAGAGTGTTGATGTCCTAACAAACTCGAGGCGACCACCGATAGACAGAACCTTCACTTCCAACCCATCTCACTAATGGCAGTAAATTGCAATGTAGCGATATGGCTAGAGTTGGTGTTTGGTGAAGTAGAGTGCTGATGATTTGAGGCAAGCATTGAGTTCATCAGCTGGCGTTTAACATTTTTATTCCCAGTTTTATCGCCGTAGTTGTTAGTGACGTCAGATGTCCAGCTTCTGCAGCGAATATTATTCAAACTCCTTTTAAGCACTTTTTAAATTGAAACTATACCTCAACGATGGGTGGTTGATGAGATAAAGGCCACATTAGCACTTACAGGACACCCTGTATACATGCAAGCAAAAATATCTGGCGCTTCCAGGGTTTTTTTTTAATTACTGGGAGTATTGGAAAAGAGCCAAACCATTATAAAGGAATAAACTGTAATGATGGCAGCGTTAAAGATGTGACAAACCATTGTAAAGATATATACACGTCTGAAATGCATTGTTGGGAACCACGGTAACCAAAGTAAACGTTCCGAAAGTGATTGTTGAGGCCCCCAAAACCATTGTTGCCCGACAGTTTTTCGCCCATTTCGGGCATTTGCCCAGCTCTGACGAACTTTTAAAGTAGCCTACGGCTCAATCCCGGTCCTGTTTGGTATATATGCAAAATCTGGCGACGATCGGTCTAAAACTGTAGATTTGTATAAAGAGCATACATACATACATACATACATACATACTTTCACATTTATATATAAGATGATATGGTAGAAAGGTAGATACACTTCAGAATCTTGAATCGCGTTACATTATTGATTTCCATCAGTCCATTCAAGTTGATGTAAATGAGTTCTGTTCATCGCAGATTTCACTGTCCAAAAAAAAAAAAAAATCAAGGCGAGATTGATTCGTAAAATATATGCACGTATTATCATGATAAGCAAAATGGTTTTCTCAACTCCACCCATATGTTTATATAGCTTCGTTAAAAATCCACTTTTAATTTTAGTTACCAGTCGATCGATTACATCGAGGAGGCAAATTAAAACTATTCCGAAACGCTATACATACAAATAAAAACTCTCCAAGAAAATTCCAATCATGTCTAACCACGATATAACTACAAAAATAAATAAGAGTGACTAGTTCTTAACCTCGTCAGAGTTATTCGAATGGATTCCATCTTTCATCCCCGGACTGCTTCTGTCAGATTGAGTCCAAGGTTAAGAACTTCATCGACCGACGCCTCCTGTTATTTTATTTACCTATTTTAATTCCATCAATATTCCTACGGTACGAATTTAATATGATTTCGTGGCCGAAACCCATTTGACATGATGCAAATTGCGAGATGAAAGCATAAATAAACGATATGTCAAGTGTGTATTTATCTCGTTTTAATTACACAGGTTTCGTTATAAAGTGCTGAAGTGTTGTAGAGCCCCTCTCTCGTTCTGTAGTTACATCAGAGACTATTTATTATCGAGTGTAATTGGTTAGCTTTCTAGCTTAAGATATAGGGCTATTATCTTTTCTCCTTTCTTTCTGATCTCACATATTATGATAGAAGTCCTTCAGAGAGTTTTAATTGAAATTCTCATACGGAATCGTCAATCGCTTGAATTTAAAATTTGAGTACGCATGTCATTTATTTCATACCGTGCACCGCCCAGGCTCTGTCGACCTTTGTCAATTTTCGCCATTGCCCCGGGTGAGGGGGAGGGGACTGGGTGGTGAATTTCATTTATGAATTCACAAGCGATGAACCGCTTCGAAATTTCTCTCGGGAACTTCTAACGAACTGACACGTGCAGGAACGTGTTGAGTGTGTGCATATGCGTGGCCTTAACGTGTTTATGTTATCAGAGTTCAGAGTTGGGCTGTTTCGTGTTCTAGTAGTGCTGCCATTTGACTTCCACATTCGGAAGGGAAAGTGGCAATTTTTACATGGTATGTAGTTATTGTGTTGAACTAGTGCCTGCTTTTAGTGGGGAAACGTTTTCAAGTGGGACATACAAGTACCTTGCATTCGCTACTCGTGGTTGGAAAACCGCAAAAAAATTGGTTATGAACCGCTACATGGCGGTGTCACTCAAAACATGAAGTGCTCATTTTGTCACTTAGGCCGGTGATCCAATGGAAGCAGCTACGAGCGAAAACAAGACGCTTGTATGTGCAATATTACTGTAATAGTCTTGCGCATACACGCGACCAGAGACGTCGGAAGTGTTCTAGATTTGTGGGCATGGCCCCCCACATTCTGCAACAGGGCCACTAGACTGGGATATTTGGTGGGGTCTAAAATCCAGATTTTTCACAGGCCCTCCTATAGTAAATTTGTGTGTTCAATGACATCGTCTAGCGGTTCGCCGCTTGTGTTGCGACCATGCATTTTGCGACGAAAACTGTTTGTTCAAATGTGTTCTATCACTCTTCAAAGTTTTTTTTTTTTTTATCATGAGTTCTTAATCATATTGTACACGGCATTCAAAAGATAAGTTCGCTTTTTCTTGATATAAGCTACTTCCCTTGGCTTAGTTTTGTTCTCGAACCATCGAGAAGCATTTCTATTGAAATGAAGTTGTTTTTTTACCACGATCCCGGGTCATTTTCTTCCCAACTTTTTGTTTGATTTCGCATTCGCATTAACGACGATAACATCTAAGTTAACTTTTTCTTCGCGAAAGCCTTTCAATTACTAGGATATGTTGACCATCGGTCAATACACACATACGTAAGAAGGTCGAGACCTCCTTGAATAGAATCGAGTCGGGATGAGGTCGTTTTATTAATGTTTTCGGATCCTTAACCCTTTTGGAACAAAAAAAAAACCACTTCATATTTCTCACTCTTTCTTTGTTAAATGTCCGGGGTTCGAATCTCTCAAGCCTTTTTTTTTTCTTCCTCTTTTAAACATTCGCAGAGATATGACCTTCTTTCTCACACATGAGGGAAACCGTATTCTCCGACAGAATTTCAATTTTCGGAGGTGTGAATATGAACTTCTTGACCTCTTGAAAGAAGAGGAACGAGATGATGATGATATGGTTTCAATTGACCAGGACTTATGTGAATAGCGTTTAAGATATCAAAATAGCTTCTCATGCCGAAGAAAATTGCTGCATTTCCTCATCATTTAAAAATAATCGATTCCTTCCTTTCATACAGAGTGCTTCAGGAAGTTATTCATCTTACTCACTCCTTGATCATATCGAATTATTATTATTATTATTATATTTTATTCAGCAATTTTATGGCCAAAGAATTAGAGGTATTTTCGTATCCAGCTGGATGTGTAGAAAGAAAAACCTTCCTGCTTTTTGGCGCTGGTGGAATTGAAGGTAGGAGGGTAGGTCGTGATTCGCACACTTATGGAGGAAACGTTCGTCTAGGACAGGGGTTTTTAACCTTTTTCAGCCGCGACCCAAAATCAACAAAAAAAAAAATCAGCTTCTTGACACATGGGACTGTTTGTTTCTGAAAATTAGTGACATCAGAGTGATGCAATAAGTTCATTTATAACCGGACTGTAAGTGGATTTGTACGACTCATCTAGGAAGCTCCTGAGAATCGAGTTTGGGTCGTGACCACCCATATCTCGGAAATCCCTGGCTGTAAGTCGATTTATACGATCCATCTCGGAAGGCCGTGCGAATTAAGTTTGGGTCGTAATCAAGAATTCCTGGCTGAATGAATGAACGCCAGGGTCTATGCCACCTGACTTATCCCGTTGCTGAGATCTCTTCCAGCCCAGCTTCGTGGCAGAGTCTGGAACAAAGTGAGTGCACGTAACAGTATGAGTGTGTAGTTAGTGTTGTGTTTGATATTTTAGTGCTGCCATCTATACTTCAAATTGTGAGTGAAGTGTAACGATTGAATATTTGTAACGTTGTAGTCCTGTTGCTCTCTGTGGCGAGACTTTTTTATGGGGAGATCGGCTCGCATTCGCGCCTTGAAGTTGGGAAAAGAATTCCTGGCTGGGAATGGATTCGTGTTTCCCTTCTCGGATAACCCCTTGAATCAAGTTTCGGTCATGATCAAATAAAGAATCCCTGACTGACAGTGAATTTGAACGACCCATATCCAAAAGCTCCTGCTACCAAGTTTGAGTCTCGATCAATAGGTTAAGAAACCTCCCTCCCTGGTCTAGGACAAATGTCTTCAACCTTTTTGGGGTCTCGTGGAACATTAATGGCAAGTATTATAAGAAGATTCTCCCACTTTTCAAATCTGGCGTATGCTTATACTCAATGCAAAGTCAAAGTATCGTCAATGGTTTTGTTCATACGCGGCATATTGATCAAGACCTCAGAAGCATGGGAATTATTCAGCACAAATATAGCAATCATTAAAAGCTTTAAATAGCACCACGGTGACCACGAGCAGCAAGTTACTTGGCTTGAGAGCTGGTGAATCGAATATTAAAACGATATTTTAGCCTTGATTTCTTTGATGGTCCTATATATGGCTAAAGCAATTGAGATGTCTTGTTTGACACTTTCTCTGAAGAAATTGTCTCAATTTAATTGCTAACATCTTACCGTTTTATTTGGTGGAAACTGAATAACGTGAATCGAACAATACGTGGTATTTTTCTAGTAATTTCTATTTGAAGTCACGTGGCATCTCGCAGGAATTGACGCAAGAAACTGAAATATTACATTATCAGAGACTTGCAGTCGATATCAAGAGTAGGGTTAGTCATTATAATGTGACTCGACTGTGTATTATAAGCCCCCTAGTGCCACGATAGCTCCGTTCTCATGTGCAAATATTGCGGTAGCATTGGGAGTTCTAACACCCGCTTGACGACTTTTTTCTTTCGTAAGGAAAGAAATGGGGAGCAGACATTGGTGAAAATTCATAGGTGCAATTTTTTCCATTTCCCCATGTGAACTGATAAGTATGAATGATACAATTTACGGGTGTTTGGCTTCTGACATTTCGTCCCCTCCCCAACCTTTCTCACTCATTCATACAGCCACTCACTCAATCGGTAACTCAACCTGGATATTTTACACGGTAAATTAACTAGAAAAGGATGTCCTCTGCTTCAAATTGGTTAGTCGGCGGCCGTGAAAAAATATTTGCGAGATAGTACTAAAGCTTTCAGCCAAAACGTCAGTCTAAGTTGATGCATTACACGGAAAGTTGATGAATCTTTTTTCTCATTCAAAAAATTGATTGAGTTTTTTGAACTTCTGAAGAATTCATTTCTAGTGCGAATGCAAATTTCAGTGATTAATCACATGCGATGGAAACGGTAGCTGTTGGTTTCCATGTGGCATATTCGCTACTGTGCATCAAACTCGTTGTAATTTATGGTAATGAAGGCGCTGTCTAATTGTAATAGGAAGGGCGGGGCTCCTGGTGTTTCCGAGCCAATACCAAACCCTATGAGCTAGACAACAAGGCATCAACTATGAATTCGACAACGACTAGTTGTCGGTCCTCAAAGATATATATTTTTTTCAGTTTACCCAATTCATTTCTGTAGTGGCATTGAAATTCACCTCGTTATGTCCGCCTTGACCTTTCCTGAAGTGCGCTCTTGGCATTGCTTCACCTTCATCTACTGACTGGAACTATTCCAGTTTCCATGGGAATTCCGAGAAAAAACAACGCAATTTTCTGGTACGGGGGTAATGTTCTTCCATTATACACAATAATCTATTATAATGAGTGATCGGCTAATAGCACAGATGAAGGAAAGAGAGAATAATCATCTAACTTAACCGTCCGTACAAAAACCTTAATGTACATGAATGTGAATGAGGCAAGCAGCGATGCTGGTACCCGTTCATGTCTATTTTAACAAGTTATTTGATCCCAAATCGCCATAAGTATCACCAGAATATTTGCTAAATACCTAATTTGAAATATCAACGAACAAATACAGCCACTCCTCGACTTACGAACATTAGGCTTACTAATTTTTCGATACTTATAGTAAATACTGACTTGACCTTGGTGGTATTTGACAAAAATATTTTAAACTCTGAAAAATTGAACAGAATTTCTCTAGTTTTTGAAAAGCGTTCTCGCGTGCATCCTGATACCGTGGCTTGCCACCCCCTGAAATAAGCATTCAATGTCAACAGCTCACTGCGGCGCCTTTGACAAAGAAAGCGATGCCCCCCTTGGAAAAAAACACTGTTATAAATCTTGCATTGAAAAGGTTTTTTTTTTAACTTTTCAAGCGTAACTTCTATCAACTTAGTTGTATTTAAATGAGGCTGCCTCGTCTCTGATCCCGACGAGGGGGGGGGGGGAGTGGCTGTTTTAAGGTCAGTTTTTATACTAAAAAATAAGAATATACTGAATTTTATTCCTTCAAAAAATGCTAAACAAGTGCACATTTTCTTTTTGTCCACGAGTTGATAAACACACACAAATTACGTTTATTTTTCATAGTTTCGCAGTAAATTCGTAGGTCTTGAGGTCAAGCGCATCAGCATCACCTTGAATCAAACTTCGAATGGTTTTCTTTTTTTCTTATCAGAACCAACCTTTAACCTTGTTATCTTATTGTTAGTTATTTAAAATATTTCTTTCATCCGGGTATTTTACCCAATTTCTATCTCGATGATTACCCTTTCTGTATATAATGAGACAGCGGGGGATACCTCCTCTCCGAAAAAGAAAATGAAAAATTATGTATTAATGAGAGGCCTCTATAAATAGCTGGTGCGTGTTGAATAGCTTTGTCGTCTCGTCTCTTGTGCTGTGTTTGCGATGTGATGTTGAAGGAGTGCGATGCATTTCTGTCTACTGACGTAAAAGAAAGATGGAAGCCGGTCATTCAAAATTTACTTCAGCCCTTTTCTTTTTGTTTCTGTGTCACCTACTTGTGGTTCCAGTGTAACATTTTAATGTCGACTATTTTTCACTGGGGAGAGAAAAAGAAATATTTGAAGTGGCTTAAATGATGTCTCGGTAACGAGTAATTTTGTTCAGTCTGTGTTTGCGTATGTTTTCATCAACGCTGTCAATATCCGCTTGGCGATTTATTTATTTTTTTACCAGAAAGTTCATACATCGTCTTTTGAAGGTCCCTGCCTTTTTAAAAAAATTTTAAACCTTACGTTATCAGTAGAAACTTAGAGGGCCGAAGAGCCGTGGAAATCAGACGTAGGGTTCCAAGCGACCTGGAAAGACTGGGAAATGAAAAATTTTCAGGGAAAATATGAAACATTTGGCAGAAGTCAGGAAAAAACGCAAGTATTAGATAAAATATCAAGGGGGAAATATTCTATGAAGGGGGAAAAACCTCGAAAAACATTTCACACAGGTTACGTTTTCCTTCAGAAGTTTTGGTCAGAGAAAGGGAAAGTTTCGAGTTTTGGTCAGGGGAAATAAATGATAAGGAAGATTTTGCTTGGGTACCCTTATAATCCCACATCAAACTTCGTTTTATTTGCATTTGTTTACATCATGTTTTTCTTCGGGTATTTGAAGAGTCGGGATTATTCTATATAGACACGAATGTTATTGAAACACTATCGCGGGCCAGAAACTTATATGTAGTGACTAAACGACCCGTACTTTACGGGACATAATTTTGATTATTAATTACATAATTATGTAATACGTAATTTTGGTCTTCCCAACTTTTTTATAAAATTTCCAGTTTTTTTCTTTTATTTTTCAACGAAGCTTGCTTGAATTTTTGAAATCAAGAATTGAAACTATACTCATGATTCATGGATTAATAATAATGCCTTTGCCGATTTTTTTTTTGGTCATAATGGGCAACTTTACTTGCCTTAGACAAATTGTTTGACTGTAATTGGCAACCTTACTTGCCTTTGACAATTTTTCTTTTTCGTAATTGGTAAATTTATTAGCTTTTTTCTACAGCTTTTGGGCTATAATTGGTAACTTCAGATTTTTTTTTTTTTTTTGTTATAATTAGCAATACCTCCAAGGATCCCGATTTCCCGTATTGTTATGTAGGAAATATGAACAGCCAAGACTTTTATCATGCTGCATGTTTTTCTACACGCTAATACTTTTCTACCGGAACACCTTTGGAGGGCCGGATGAAAACCCTTGACGGGCCGCGTTTGACCCGCGGAAAGGAATTTATGCACCCCCCCCCCCCTCTTCGCTGTAGATAGTTGTGGTAGAGTTGAAAATTTTTCATCTGCACTACAACTGTATATCCTGAAAATTTACACTGATGATTCCCGTCATGGAAATCTTTCACACTGTTATCAGCGACTGGGAAAGTCAGGGCAAATGTAAAACATTTGCCAAAACAAAAGTCCAAAAAAATAAGCAAATATTTGATTAAAAAAAATCAGGGAACATATTCTATGAAGGGAAAAAGCTGAAATTGGAAAAACATTTCGCATGTTACGATCTCTTTCTTCAGGAGTTTTGGTCAAGGAAATGGTTGAGATGATTATGGTTGGAGCCCTTTCATCCCATCCCTACATCAAACTTTGTTTTATTTGAATTTGTTTATTTCTCGTTTTTCTTCAAATATTTGAAGAGTCGGGATAATTCTGTATAGATATGAATATTATTGAAGCACAATTTAGGTCTCTCTCTCTCTTCATTAAACATCAGATATTCGCTGTCAGATTCAAGAGACGGGAGGAAAATGCTTTTCATCTAAACTTTAAGCAGAGTTGATGTCTCCACTAGTCCCCGGAACCCTTGAACTTGCGTCATGTAAGTTTAATCTTTCCTAAATCTTCACCATCGATTACCCGGTGTTTATCTCAGTGAGAAAGTTCCCCTCTTTCCTATTTGAAGTTACTTATTGCTGTGATAATTAACCCGAAGAGAAGATCTATCTCTGCGTTCAAATAGAGATGAGCGGTGTTTTGTGTGTGTGCTTGCGTGTGAGGTCCCTATTTCTTGTCTGTTTAAAGGCCATCTTCTTAATTGGGGAATAGTTCTTCGCCTAGAGATTATAGTGGTGTGTGGTATAGTGGTTGAGAGGGTGCTGGATAGTCTCCATCGACGTAATTACTTGGCACTCCGAGAATATATTGGAGAGCGCACATAAATCCAGACTTACCTGTCTCGTAAAAGTCATTGTTTCTTTCGATTCATTGATCTCTCTTTAATGTAGTGTCTGGTAGGAAAAGGGCGTGTGGACTTGGTCTGCTTGATCATACATTCACCAGCCCGTGAAGATTTCAAAGTGCGATAGATGATAGGACGGTGAACACGTAACGAAACTATCCATCTAACTAGCAACAAGCACTTGTTTTTTTAACTTATTTATACAGAATAGACTTCAGCACGAGGGTTCATAAAACTCTTAATCTTCATACTGAATTGACCCGATAATTAACAAGCCTTCAGTTTCTCGGGTTTAGAGCTCGGAACTTTCTACGGCAGTAGTTCATGACTTTCATGTGCCTAGAGCAAGGGTTTCCAACGTAAAGTTTCGCGCGGAACCTTTGATAATTATTAGGTTGTTTCGCAGAACCCTTGATGGTAAGGCTGTTTTACGCAACTCAAACAAATATTTGAATATTCATACAAAAATAATAATGTCCCTACTGCCGTCTCAAAAGGGTAAAATGAAAGAGCTTTAGGCACCACCTTCAGTAATCATAAATCATTGTGCCAGATCTTATCGTGGAAGCCCCTATATAATAAGGTCTCCGCATGGCCCCCATATGGAAGGGTCTGACAGGGCTCCAGCCCGAGATGATTCTCCCCCATCATTTTTCGTTTTCCATAACAAATGCATAATAGATGAGCTCGTTAATAGTCTGACCTGAGGGCCCCAGCTAAAGATCTCTGCACCCTAGGGTCTCTACTTCAGGATGTGGGGGCCATGGGTCCCCGCGGTGTGCTCGGATGAAACTCCTGTTGAGATGGTCCTGGGTGCCCCGTAAAGTACATGTAAATTCTGCAATCCAAGAATCCTCACTTCTAGTGGATAAAAAATTTAAAAAAAAAACGAATCAAGAGATTTGATTATAACCGTTACCACACAGAAAATAACCTTCCGTACAAGAACGCTGACATATTCTTTAACTGAAATAATCACGATACTAATCATTGTGAATCATTGGGTGTTCATCCGAGTTGTCGATGAACATCATCTGAGTGTGGAATCATGATCCCTCCACAAGGGTATAAATAACACGATGCATTCATTATAGAGGAAGCTTACCAAATACCTCGGTTCAGGAAGCCTGGCTCTGGCTCTAAGTTGTGGGGGGAAGTAAAACTCTTTATTTCTGCATTAAAACTACTCTAACTTCTTTTCTTTCTTTTTTTTCAAATAGTGGGCGCATTCCCTTTTATTTCACCTTCTGAGAACTGTTGTTTCGCTGCTGCACACATAATTTTTATGTCTCGATATTTGCGCGATATGACGACATAAAATGCTACCTTGTACAACAAACATTACAGGGAATTTTTCTCTGCTCAGCCAAAAAAAGGGGAGCATTCTTAGTCATTTTCAAACTCTACACGTCCATACTTTACAAACTTATTCACCATGAAAAGAGTTGTGCCTTTCTTTGTTACTTTTGTCCATAACCTATAAACGGGTAAAAATTTTAATTTTATCAGTAAAAATGTACCTTCTGGGAAATATTGAAAATAAGTGTACAGTATATACATTTTATATTGCACATATGACGTACCTAATAAATGTGCCTTCTGGGAAATATTGAAAATAAGTGTACAGTATATACATTTTATATTGCATGTAAAACATCATTGAATTGGAACTACTGTTGTCACCTATCGAATAAAAAATGCGACTACTGTATCTTTGATTGAAATTGAGATGACTGGTTTTCATTAATGTGCCACATGGAAAAAGTTAATATACCATAATGTTGATAACTACTTTTTGAGCAATAATATTAGTTGAATTGGGGAGTTTGTTTCGAAATTTTAACAGTTGCTGTGTGTATAAAGTAAATTAACATGAGTATAATATCCTGTATAATTTTAGCTAATATACCTCAAACAGAACAGAACAGAATCAAATTGTTACCCCCCATGCCCAGCTCTTGGCTGATTGTGGGGTTACGAACGGGCCCAGTAAGGCCTATGAAGATGGGGGAAAAAATAGACTGTCAGTTTTGTAAGATAATTAGTGTGTGTGCATGTATGTGTTTTGTGTGGGAAAGAAAGCATAGTCAAATCCAGGTCACGGTCATAGCTATACAGAATTTAGCCTAAATGCAGATAAATCACTAAGAAAATGCCACCACAACTCTTCGATGACACGTCACTGCCGGATGGAGAGAGGTCCAACCCACATATTTATCTTAGTGGTAACTGCATGCGTCAAAGTGAACTCAATCAGAATAAAAGAATGGTGGTTATAATCCAAAGCTTTAATTTATACACTCGTCAAATTAAATGCCATTCGTCCGGGTGGCTTTTTATTATTTTTTTTCCAAGTTCCAATATATGTGCCTTATAGTAATTTCCATATGTACAAGGTGTTAATTAAATACGATAATTAGATGCGGAAAAAAGTGAAAAAATAGGTGCCAAATAGATAAATGCGATTAAAATAGGTGCCACATAGATAAATGCGTTTAAAATAGGTGCCACATTAGTAGAGAATAAGTGTATATATATAATATTTACAGTCCTAATTATAGCCTAGGAGGCTTCCAAGTTATTCCTGCATTATCCAATCTCCTCCCAAGGGAGGTGGAAAATCTGCTGGGGTCTCCTATACACTGTTCGAGCCGATGTTTTTGGTGTAGGTGCTGAACTATAATCAACCAAGTCTTTGATATGTTGATGGCTGGAATTTTTCATTCTCTCAAATATATACCTCAACATTTCTACGTGTCACACTAGTGTTTGTTTACCGAACGTAAACATCAACTGCTAACATAGTTAAGCTAACTTGATAAACTAACTGTTAATCATAAAATATTTATCAATATCATATTATATAAACTTTCTATGCGGCGCATTGATCGAAAACCGGTCATCCATCGCAATTTCCATAGAAGCATCACAAAGGTTGTATTTTTGTTTGATAGGTGACAGCAGTAGTTCTAGTTCAGCGATGTTCTTACATAATATATATTCAGTATGATTATTCAATTCTCCCGTTGGCGCATTTTACTGAGAAACTGTTTATTCTAGAGGTGTACTTCCAACTGCATAGACAGGCACTGTCCCGTGTGGGATATAAGCACATTACCCCGAAGGGTTGGGCTACGCTGGAGAGAACTGATTACGCCGGGCCAAGAGGCTCACGAAGCAAGCCCCGGAATCCCCAGCCCTCGATCCCTACGATTGGGGCACCGGGCATACTTTCAACTAGAAAAAGTATCCAAATAACGCGTAGAACTCAGATATGTCATTCACGTTGGAAGGGGTTATCAAAATAAAAGAAAAAATAACTTTTTATTCGAGCACCCTGTCCTCAAAAACCTAATTACAAACTTGTTGCCCTGTCTCTCCTAATGACAAAAATAAAAAAAACACATTTCGAAATTTAATATTCATAGAGATTTAAATTTTAAAAAAAAACCGAGGGAAAATTTGAAAAAAAAACAACAGCATAAACTAATGGACGACTCTTCTTTCCCTCTGATTTATACTATTCTTTCAATCTGCTGAGTTTTTTTAAGAGACATTATATCATTAAAACTCAAAATAAAGAGCAACTTTGCGAGTGTTAGTAACAAGAAACATTTTCTTTTGAAAGCTCTCCGGGTTCCGGAATTTTTAAAGGTTCTAAGGCATTTGATCATGCGGAACCCCAGTTGGAAACCCAATGCCTGGTAGTTGGTTGAGCGCATTCGTAATTTTTCGTTCGGGCAGCGAACGTAAATATCTACGTTTATTGTCAAAAACTTATTCATTTACTTTTGTACTGAAAAACTTGTTCATTCTCGGGCGCACTGCTGCCACAATTCAACACGAGCACCCTTTCACTGGTCTGGATGCAGCCCGAGCTAAAGAGGGCGCTCGTGTATATGCAGAAAATTCGTATAGTTTAAGGAGTTTTTAAGAGAAATTTTATTGAACCATTTCATAATACATACAGCATGTATTCACAACATTGAAATTATGCGCAAAAGCTAAAAATAAAATGTCATGAAAAAAAAAAAGCATGATTTTCATTAACATTATTTCCACGAACCAGATAGATTCTGAAATAAAAGTAGATGGGGAAATCACAATGAAGGTAGGTGAAATCGGGGGGGGGGGGGGGGAAGAAATCGAATATCAATCTTCGTCGGAAATCAAATTGCAATCAGAATAATGAATTTCAATGAATACACATGAATTATTCATTATTCAAGCATATTTATGAAATTTTTTTTTGTTTAGAATAGTGATTCCAGAACGTGGAACAGAAATGAAATTTCAAAAGCTAGCCATAAAAATTTTGTTTTAATCCTCGATTTCTTATATATTTTGGTCATTTTAATTTCATTTTAAAAAAATGTATTGAATGAATTATTTATGCTGTTCAGACTACTGCGGAAATTCCATTTTTGAAAGAGGAGGGAATTGAGTTGCTTTTGAAATCAATTATGTAGATGTGTCTTTTGCTCTTTTTTTTTTTTTTTTTTGGTGAGTTTGCTGTGGAAGGTGGTTCTACTTGACCGAATGGCACCAAATTGGGACAACGGATAATCTCAACGATTCAACAGACCACGAACTTGGGTGACCATATGACCCTTATTTTACGGGACATTCATATGTTTTTGTTTGTTCCGACTATTTTATACGATTGCCCTTTTTTTCTTCAACGAAGCATATTTGAATTTGTAATCTTTACTAAAATCGTGAATGAAGATAATTTACCTAAGTTTTAAAGTCATGATGTAAATTATGGTTATAACTAAGTATTAAGCTCTCGCATACTTGTATATTAGTCAGGTTCTGCGTATTTTCCCGTGATTTCAATTCACTGCGATTCCACTAACCCTTCTGCTGATTTATTGCAGCGTATTTGGTGACAATACGCGATGTCAATGCATTTTCCTGTATTTAAGATCCTAAATTTTGCTATGAAATATCACCGTTTTTTCAAACGATGAACGATTTTCTCGTGAAATAGAGCAGCTCTTTATTTCCCCGCCTTTTATCAATTTTAGAAGAAAATTAGCAAATGTGTCATTTTTTGACAACCATTATCATAACGATAATAACAATTATCATATTAGCGATAATAACAATTATCATATTAGCGATAATAACAATTATCATATTAGCGATAATAACAATTACCACATTAACGATAATAATAAGTTACATTGGTGATATCCCATATTTAGGAGCGCAATTTTCCGTATTTTTCTAGTTGAAATATTTTATCCTGAGTACGGTTCGATTTTCCTTTCGAATCCATGCGGATATTACTGATACTAATTACAACAATTTAATATAACACTGAGCAAAACAAATTTTGGCATAGCTTCTGCGTCCAAAACAAAAATAATAATTTCTTATGTAATTCGAGATGCGGAACAAGAATTTGACCATAAAAAGCTAATTTGGCTGCGGTTTTTGCTGAAATTTCAGCATTTAATACACATTTTTATAACAACACATGTACAATACATTGAAAGACAGCATAAGTATATAGAAAAAATAAACACACAAACATATGGAAACTTCACTAATATTGAGTCACAGCATTAATATGCATAAAACACAACACAGATAAATAAAAACACAACAAAAATACATATAAACGTATATCACAGCACAATATCTCCAGGGCTGTCTTGAGAGAGTCATTTGCCCCGGGCCAAGTGGTTTTTCGGAGGCCCTACCTAGTAAATCCTAGAAAATTTCAACCAGGTCTAATTTTTTAGAGGCCCCTCTTCTTTTGAGGGCCCCGGGCTGTACCTGGGTGGACCCATGCGTTAAGACTGCACTGAATAGTTCATTTGTCGGTATGTGACGTGCTACTTCATTTTACACTGCGGTTGTGCTGGATACAAGTCAAGTCTCTTACAATTGTCCAACTTTAGTCAGTCAGCATCAAGGTTGACCATTTTTCCTTTCTAACGCCCTCAGCACTTTTCTCACCATACAATAACGCTCATACAGCCGATTCATTACTGTTGACAGAGAGTAATATCTCAAAAATGAAAATCCTATAAAACTTGTTCATGGTAATATTCGTGTTCAACAAGTCACAACCACTTGGAATTGACGGATTGTTTTTCTCAGCCCAAGATATCAAGGAAACAGATATTTTCAGTCCTGGCGGAGACAAGATGACTTTTCTTATCACCGTTATAGCACAATATGCAGAAAATATCTGTTTCCTTCACTTGGAATCGTATATTTTCATGTCAGACGCAATTTAATTGTTTTCCAGCTAAATTTTTCATTCAATTCTTATTAAGTTCTTAAATATAATTCTTCATTAAATTATCGTCTCTCTGCGGACCACTTCTTGTCTACAGCCCGTAGGTTAAGAAACGCTGTTCCGTTGTAACTCTTTTATTCCGACTTCCATGAAAAATATTTCAAAAAAAAAAAAAAATCGTGACCTTTGCTGTGAAAGAGAGTATTCTTTCTCAATGGCACATTCGAATTAGTCGAATAAGAAAGAAAGTTGATAACAAAGGGTTCTTCACAAAGAGGCCAACTCAAGTGACACATTTCCAACTGCAAGTTATAATAATGTTAATAATCATGTACTTTTTCCTAAGCTGCAATTTGATAACAAGCAAACAACGGAGTTCCTTCTATATATATACACAATATGTGGAAGGAATTTCGGTTCACGCCTTCCTTTAGAACGTCTTCAATGATATAACTTATATTTTAAGCGTAACCTAGTAGCGAAAACGTCTAACGAATGGAAAAAAAAAAAGATTATTCCCACGAATTTAAAAGACTTTCTATGGAGAGTATATTCGTATAAAACGTAACGATGTCTTGACATGCCACTTCTCAATTCCTAACAGAAAAGGTGTCCCACACATACATTTATATAGGTACTTACGCGAGTTAAATGATCAGACAAAAAACCATTTGAAATGGGTCAAGTGCAAGGCCGTTTGAGACCATCTTTTATTATTATTATTATTTTGCTATATTATCGTCTTTCCTATTGTTTCGTGGAAAAAAATATAGGTATTATATATATTTTTCTTTATATTTTTGCCCTGTTGTGATATACGCAGAAACACCCATCAATGGTGTGCTTTTGTTGTGTGTGTTTTTTTTTCCTCTCCGTAATAAACTGTTTTCGTTGCTCCTCCATCTTAACAAGCTTTTTTTCGAATGGACTGTCGTCACAAATACGTTTCGTCAATCATGTTACCCTCTCAATGTTTTTTTTTTTTTACATGACGAAATTTCCTATTTTTTTTAGGTTTCTATGTCAAATGACGTCTTTTTTTATTACTTTGTTTTTCCTGTGAGCTCAACCCTTCAGAACAAATCTGACTAAAAATAACGCTTAAGGGGTCATTCAAGTATTACGTCAGCATCGGTGGGGGAGGGGGGGGGGGTTTCCGATTTGCTGACTTTTGGATGATGCTTACGTGTATCAAACCACCCTTCATAAAAATATAAAATATTCTTAATGGCCGCTGTGGTGGTCGAGTGGTTATAGTGCCGGACTCGTGATGCGAGGATCCGGGTTCGAACCCCACAGTGGTGGTCGGCTGAAGTTGGTTTTCTGTGGTTCCCAACTTCAAGGCGCAAATGCGAGCCGATCTCCCCGTTAAAAAGTCTCGCCACAGAGAGCAACAGTCCTACAACGGTAAATCATTCAACCATAACACTTCACTCATAGTTAGTAAAACTGGGGGCAGATGACAGCACTACACATAACAAGCATTACACAGAAACAAACTTTACGTCAGGTTGCACTACACGTACACGCACATTCCCGCATGTACCGATTCGTTGGGGGGTTCCGCGGGGGGGGGGGTGCATGTGTGGTGTAGCAGTAGTAGGTAGGGGCTCGGGGATCCATGATGTTCTTAAGTCAGCCACCTCGTTGGGCAATTTGCCTGTTGTGGCGTTGTATTTGTATTTGTATTAATGGTATCTTATACTCGGTGCGCCAAAAACGAGAAAACTTTTTGCTAGTTCGTGGGCACCTGAGCTAACGTTCTCCCTATTCATAAGTCCTCTACAGAGCCACTTTAGGATCTCTAAATGTTTCGCTGATCCAAGTGATCTCAAAATGTGTCTGGGCCGCTTAAGTGCTCTGGAACTGCGCCACGCATCCTTCAGGTGATCCGTAATTATGCCGCGGATCACTTGAGTAATCTGGCAATGTGCCACGGGTAACTTGAGTGATGTAGAGCTGCAGTGGGGGCCGCTTAAGTGCTCTAAAACTGCGCCACGTGTCACTCGATTGATATCTAAATGTGCCACGGATTGCTTAAGTGTTCTGGAACTGTGTCGCGGATCATTTAAGTGATCTGTGAATGTGCCACGGGCCACTTGGATGCTCTGGAATTGTGCAATAGGTTACCTAAGCGATCTATAACTGTGCCGCTTCCTTCATTTTTACAAAATTAGGCTTGAGTAGGCAGGCCAGATCAGAAAAACCCCCCAGAAACGCATTTGGTCCACAGGTAAGGATTTATCATGTGGCTTGGAGGGTGAGTCGCAATGAATTTCTAAAAAATAAATTTTGAGTTCTTTGCCTTCAAATAGCATTGGAACTAATAAAAATTGGTTATAATAACATATAAAGGTAGTTTCTTTCGAAATTTTAATTAAAAAAAATTTTTTTTCATTCAAAAAATAAATTTTGATCGTCTGGCTGGGGGGGGGGGGGAGAGCATGAGCCCCTCCCCCCTATTTTTCTCATCCCACCAATATGTGTTAAGAGGAAGGTATGGATAGAGATGACGCATTTTGCTGACAAAGGGGGGGAGGGGGTGATTGCTGACGGGGAGAAGGGGGTCAAAAATGGTTAAAAATTTGCTGACGTAATACTTGAACGGCCCTGTTCTCTTATCTTTCCAATTAATCTGAATCTTGTGTGGTCTTTTTTCTTGCAATATATTGTTTAGCGTGTTTTCTCTGATGAGAAATTTTCTATTTACAGATGGTATTTTTCGGCCCGAAATGTAGTGAGAAATTGAATTTTCTGGATGTTTGTTATGCGGAAACGAATATTTGGAAAGTAAGGTGATTTTGTCTCTTCCGGGAATCGAACCTGGGTCCCCTTGCATACCGGGCAAGTGCGCTAACCAATACCCCCAGAAACACACTTTTCAATTCCTTATAACACGCATTATTGGGACCCGGGTTCGATTCCGGGTGGAGACAAGTCACATTTCTTTCCAAATATTCTTTTCGGCATAACATTCAGAAAATTCAATTTCAGTAAATTTTCTATTTGATTGGATGCACGATGGTTACAATTTATTGGTATGATCTATCTAAAAAATTCCTCTCAATACCCCAAGGGTGGAAAAACCAGATTATCTTCCAAGGGAAGTTCCTAGTCTGTTCTTGATACATTTAGTTAATGCACTCGAACTTGAAGACCGAATTCGAAGACCAAAGTTGCTGAAAAAAAATTCAAATTGCACATTTATTCTATCCTGGATCTGTAAAGTGACTACAAATTGCACCTTAATCATCAACATTCACACATAGGATAATAATTATCAGTTATTAAAATGTTATGAAACCTTTTTCCAAAATTTTAATAATTTATAATTGTAATTGATCTTAGCTACTACATTATTCCTCTGTTCTGGAATCAGCATCAGTGCAGAATTTCTTGACCATGTTTAAAGCCTGGTTTATAGAAACAGTTCATGATCATCCGTTACGAAACTGCTTCCCAAATATTGCTTATCATTCTGATGCTACAAGGAAATATATGTTCATTAACGTATTGCAATTTGAACTTTCCGATACTTTTTTCCCCCATACTCCTAAATGACGACAAAAAAATTGAAATTTTGAATGGTACACTTGTTGATACATCAGTCGAGCAACATAATCGGTATCAAGTGATACAGTGTCGATGCACTCCAGCTGAACAATGTTAAAATAAGCATTAAATCGTCAAAGAAAAAAAGAAGTAGAGAAAAACAGGATTGCCAAACATTTTTATTGGTCTTCAAAAGTTTGTTGTTCACCAACTTGATCGGAAAAAACCAAGTCTGGCTTCTTGTAGAATTTTTTCAAACTAACTTTACTCATACAAAAACCGTGATTAACTTCAAATTATCCAAAAAAATTCGAAAACAGTTCGAATTGACCAAGAAGTTATAACATTAAATTAGATAGAAAAGTCGAAGGGGAGTTCGTAAAAGTTCGAGTTAACCAAAATTCGAATTGCCCGAACTAGAATTAACAAAGTTCTACTGTACACAGTTGACCCCGCTTAAATGGATAACAACGGTTGCAGTACATATTATCCGATTAAGCGGAGTATTCGATTATGCGGGGGAACAATTTAATTGCCATTTCACACCGTAAGTATAGTTTGTAAAATGCATTATATACAGTTTGCAGTGTCTTAAACATCAAGTTCTCCGTTTGCTGCCATCTGTGTAACAATTCTTTTGAACAAAATTTCAGTTTTCAAAATTTTTGTCGATTTTCTCTGCTTCTTGCCTAATCTTGGTACTGTTGATTAATGCATTTTTTCCATCTTTCAGCATGAAAATCATTGCAATATACAGCTTGGTCGACACGGAAATAAGATTTTCTCTTCCGCTTTCTGATCAAATTTTCCGTTCTTTCTCCGATCTTCAATTTCATCCAGATGTTTTTTTAATGCTCGATACCTAATCTTGAGAAATTCCGTACTCTTTGGGAATTGTAGTTTCAAAACTTTCAACTTGTTGCGTAAATTCAAATCTTTTCTTTTCCCGATCATTTTTCTTATTTCATGGCATTGCATGAAGCCGTATGGCGTTCGTGCAGATCGTTTGAGATTTTCACTTCCAATAGAAAAGCTAGCACCTTCTATGGGATTTAGATACTTTACTTAGCATAGAACAAAAATAACAAAATAGTTAAATGTACCGACGATAGCTTAGACCAGGGATCCGGTCAGCGCGTGGCTCCCGGGTCACATTTGGCCCGTTCAACTCGGGACCCCATTGCCACCTTCTGTTAAGATGGCATTGTATTCTGCATGAGAAGCCCTTGCAAATTTCGATCCTGTCTTACAATTATAAATATCTCGGTATAAGTTGTTGACCCGCGTTGGCTTCGTGGTGAAATTTCAATTTGGTCCAATTTGACCAATTAGGGTCTGATGGCCGTGGTATTAAAATGAAGTGACATAAGATTACTTTCTAAATTTTATTTCTACGAATTATAATTCTTATTTTCCATTTACATTCGAATCGAATTTTCCATTGACGTGAGTAGATTTTTTTTATTCCTCTCCCTACTAACCTTGCCATGCTGATTTAGTGGGTATAACAACTACAGGTGACTCAATGTTAGTTACTGAACTCGTTCTTTTCTTGTTTACATGAATACGAAATCAGTTGACGAACTACGACGCCACACGCGTTTTCTACCCTCCAGCTATTTCTGTTAATTTTTTTTAATGGTGCCCATGTACGGGTAACGCTCGCGGGGGTTCAGGAGTGAGTCACACCATCATCACTCTCATCTCCATTCAGGTAAAAAAGAGAATCTTCTAATCACAAATCGCTTCTGTATGTATTGGTATCCGATGTTTCCAATATGGGCTTAGAACCGCGGTCATGGTCCCCGCTTCATAGGCTGTCAGGGCTCTAGATGAGTCGTATTTTTTATTGAGTTAAAAATTCCGGTCAAAGGGGCCGATTTACAGGGTATTGGACTCCAAGGGGAATTCATCATTAAGTTTATGTTCCCGTAAGAACGCAGAGTAAATGTGTTCAGATTCAAAATTTCGTTTCTCCGAATCACTGCTTGAAAATCTTTCTTTGGATTCTGCGGTGCCGAAGGGTTGATTATGATGGTATATAAAAGTGGTTCTCAAATGTTTTTCACGAGTGTGTTCCTCAGCTTTGTTATCGTTCATCATGTTATATTATTTATCCTTATTTTACAAAAATAATGACAATAGTAGTCTTGAACAGTATTTTTTATCTTTTTTTCGCCCGTGGGCCGCCTTCGGACCATTTTTCCCCGTGGCCCTCGCCGTCTTATACAAGGTCCTACAACGCTGATACAATGAAGGAAACATCTTCCCCCTATTGAACTGATTTCTTTTTTTTTTGTTTTGACACTAAATAAAGTGTTTCAGATTCTGCCACGAAGCTGGGCTGGAAGAGATCTCGGCAACGGGATAAGTCCAGTGGCAAAGTTCTGGCGTTCATTCATTCATGGCTTCAGGAATGCTACTCAAGGAAAGTAATAATTCCAAAACACTGAACGAGCACACATCAGTACACCAATTATTCTCGACGCCCCTGACTTAGGTTGGTGACTCTCCCTTAGAGCGTCAACGCTCACTTTTAGAATCATTTGCATATACTTTCATGCTCAGGGACGTAACTGGGATTTTTTCGTCGGGGGGGGGGGGGGGTTCGTGAATTTGTCACCCCTTCACTGTAAAAGTTGATCTCATAACTGTGCTTTTCATTTCCCTTAAAATTTACCGCCCCTTATATATACTTGCAAGTGCAATTGCCAACGTCGCCGCTCCAAAAGTTCCGTCCTTGTTCTAGTTCCAAGACTTTTTAAAAATTTTCACGATGGCTAGTCATTGCTGTCGTCGCCTGATTTTAGGAAATCATAATTTTTAAAGCCGAAAATCCTCGACACCCTTTTTGTCGAACGGATATATTAGTTCTCATTCGTGTGTGCGTGTACTCCGCTATCTTGCTCATCATTATGCCATCAAAGGTTCACCGCCAATTTTCCTCAGCGATTTCTTCCAGTTTTAATGAGTGACCACCCATTGATCTCTTCGAGGTTTTTGTTTTTTTTTTCATTTCCCCCCATGTTTTACATTGGATATCGCTAGCCCTCCTGCCATCGGTATACGAGCAATCGCAAATGCTTATCGGGTGATGAGGCTTTTTAGCATACGCAAATTAGCCTGTTTCTCTCATTTAACCTGCGTCGTTCTATTAAGGCATTCATTCGTGAGTCATTGGAATTTTTTTTTTCTTCCGTATAATTCCTGGTCACAGTGTGAAGCCTGGCGTCGTTCTCATTCGGTGTCGTAAACTCCATACGTTTCGGATGTGTCTGAAGGTTCTCGCGCTTTCTATCCCGTGTGAAGTAGGAATTCCTACGTGTTTTTCTAGCGATGTGTCGACTTTCAGCAGTTTTAAGGTCTCGTGAAGAAAATGGAGAACTTGACTGGATTATACCGACTCCTCAGCAGAAAGGGGTAATTGTTTTAAGTGAAATTTTTCGATGTATATTATGAATTTCTTCAAAATTATAATAGCAACTCGATCCGTTTTTAGTAGGGGTTCGGTAACCCAGGTGGATAAGACGCTCGCGCCTACATTACCAAAGAATATCAAGAGGTATCGCGAGTTCGAAATAGCCCTTGTAGCGTCTTTCTTGTAACAAAGATGTAACTCACAACAGGAACGGCACCAAGAGGTTCGCACAACACGTTGCTAGACTTTTCAGTCTGAGACCTACGAAGAAAAGAAATTCGGATTGAGGTATATACCAGGATGGTTTCAAGCTAAGGGTCGCGATCCAACCTGGGATTGTAAGGGCTTTTGTGTGAGGGATGAATCGCTCAAATCCACTAACATTAAAAGCTCTGGAGCTATGGATCGCGACCCAATCTTGATTCGCGGGAGCTTTCGAGAAGGGTCGTATGAATCCACTGAGAGCAAAGGGTTTTCGTGCCATGGGTCACAATCCAAACTTGATTCGAAGGCACTTTCGAGATGGATTTCATAAATCCTCTGCAGCCAGGGGTGTTTAAGCTAAGGGTCTCGACCTAATCTTTATTCGCAGAAGCTTCCTAGGTGAGTCGTTTTAATCCATTTACAGTTTATTATAAACGCGCTTATCGCGTCACTGGTTTTTTTTACTAATTTCGAGTAAAAACATTGCTATAGACAACCAAGCTGATCCTTTTGATTTTGGTTCGCCGCGGAAAAAAGATTAAAAACCCGTTGTATAAACCATGCATTCTCAACCAGTGACCCCTGGAGATAACACTAGGGAACGTGCCCCCACCTTCCACACACACACACACATACTGCAACAGGATTAATAGCCTAGGATCTTTGGCCCGATCATAATTTCAACGGGCTCCAATGTTTGACAATCTATGGTATGAAAAAAGTAAAATGATAAGACAGGGCATTTTTTCCTGGGGCTGCAGGCTGGAGCCCTACCCTTATGGAGGACCGTGATTCTGGATTCTCGTTGGAGGTTATTTTTATCGAAAAATTGTGATCATTATCGGGGCTATCTTAACATTGGATTTGCTTATTATCCAGCTCATTTAAATGAGTTTAAATAAACACCGATTCGTATAACTTTTACAGCTTAGACATTGCTCTAAAAATGCATTAGAATTTTGCTTTACCTGAGTGTATGTCGCCCCCGAGGGGGGGGGGGTAGAGGCATACGCGAAAAATTAAATGCCGAAAGAGAAACCGCTTTAAGCGCAATCTTAATCAAATTTTGTCTATTTAAAATGCTTTTCGAAGCCTAGTTACTCGAAACTTCTGTGGAAGGAATCCTTGTGCCGCCTCCAAAGGTAAACTCTGCATACGCCGCTGCCTGGGAGAGGAATGGTATAAGCTAACAGTATAATACAAGATTTTATGGGTTGGCTCAAGTTTGGGTGGTGATGAGAACAAAATAAATATCTGAAGAAGGGGGGCGGTAGGACGAAAATATTGGAGAAACTGCCCTACGTTATTGTATTCGAAGTTTTTTGATTCGGAAAGTCTTTGGTGTATTCAATGCATCTTACTTACCCATGCTCATTCTTAGATGTTGTTCTGGTGCCTGGTCATGTTCAATACCTTGATTGTGCAGCAGTAAGTTTTGAAGGTGAAATGAAAGGTAAAAAAAAAGAAGTGGAGAGAAATGGTTAACAACCATGTGTAACCCTTGTCCTGTCTATATACCCTTATATCAACCTATAAAACAATGGCCGAATCTTTCAACCGTACTCGACGCTCACTTACGAACTTTGCTCTCTCTTTCTATGCTACTTAAGAAAAACCTGAAATTGGGTAAAGGTAAGTGATGAGGTTAGTTTTGGTGGTTTTTTCTCTTCCCACATCTTTTGTAATCCCCACCAGAAAAGCTTGTTCCTGTCGTCGTCACAATCATTGCTTGAAGCTTCTTTTTTTTCCACAAGGAGTTTTTGAACCCAGATACCTTTCATCACTACCACGGTTATATAGAAAAAGGTGTCAATAACTCTTCCGTTATTATTTTTATCTTATTCCTGTATAGATTGATTGTGCAGTCATGTTATTTTCACATGCATACCTTTTGTTCCGTCTGATGTAAGGCATTCTTCTTTCCTAATTGAGCAAGAACCAGCTCTTTTTCTTCTTTTTTTGCACGCTTCTTGTTTTCAATGGCCTGGGCTTTTCCTTTCATCATTTGTGGACGCCTGTAATTATTGAACGTTAAATAAGAGCTTTTGCAATCATATTTAAAAAAAGTGAGCAATTTCGAGGTATGCGCAGTTTTCTATAATTTTCCTTGCTGTAAAATTACATACGTTTGAGAAACTAAAGTGCGTTTTCGAAATATTTGTTGAATGATGTTATTTATTGATGACTGTATTATTTATGAAGAGAAAACCCAAAACAATTTCTCCTTAAATCCATTGGGTCAATGTAAAAGGTGTCCCATAAATTCGTAAATGAATTAAAACTTCATAAAAAAATCAGTGGAATTGGTATATTTGAATGCGGTGTGTGAAAAAGCGGGCCTTTTGGTTCAGAAAAAAAAAATCTTGTTGAAATTAGTTGAATTTTTGTCGATAAAGGGCGAAGCGAATCACTGGATGTATACAAATCAGATTCCTATAAAATGCAAGCTATAAGATTAACAAGCTCATTTCTCAATTTCCCTGTTACTGGCGGTATTGGTGAAGTTGTTTTACCTCAGTCACAAATCTCCGGCTGAAGCTTCACGAACGTTTGGGACACAGAAGAAATTGAAAAAAAGGTTCAGGTATAATCACTCCCCCCACCAGAAGTGTTGAAGGTGAGGTTAAAGAGTGAAATTTGCCCCCCCCCCTTGTCCAGCACCCAGGACATCAGACTCTCCTGCTCCCCTCTAGTTTCGGCCCTGTTTTTACAGCTTTTAAACATGGAACACATCAAAAATGGAATTTTAGGGAGGACGCGCTTTTTTAAAATGACATTTCCTCAAACTTTCAAACACATGCCTAAGAAATCTACAAAGGTTATGCTTTACGTAAATCAACTACTCGACAATTACTCGAAGTATTAAATCTTATAATTAAGATCCGGGACCGAGGTAGTCCACGGACCCCCCTTAAGAACCTTGGAGGACCGTGTATGAATAGCAATCACTGACTTATTATTTTTGTATTAAACACTGAATAGTATTCTCAAAAGGAATTTCTCTGGCGTTCATTTTACATGCATTGGGGGGGGGGGGGGTCCGTGGAATACAAACGGTTAAAAAATCCCGGTATGGAATGCGGATGACATGTTATAGGCGAAAAACCTAAAACTGACCACACTCGCAGAGATGCAGTGTCGTTCCTAAATTTTTGGTATTTTTGGTGAAACTCGTCGGAGGAAAAACTGACGGGATCACAATATTCAGGGTATGACACGCTTCTGATACGCGATGGAAAAGACCTATTTCCAATTCATCATTTTTCTTCGATCACCCAAATGGAATTCCAAGATGTTTCCTCGGATGTTTCCATCCCATCCATCATACAGACCAGTCATCGCGCGACGGAATGCGCTGGGGTTGCTGTGAATACTCAGGAGCCAGCGTTATCGAATTGAAAAATAAAAGTCACTTGTCTCTGGGACCAGTGAATACGAGGCCAACCCTTAGGGGTAATATGCTTATATCCCACATGGGACATAAGCATAAATATATTACCATTTAGAAGAGTGATATACCACCAAGAGGTGAAAAAAGCCATAAAAAACAATTAGAACTGAAGTCAAACCTTACGAAGCCACCACTGAAGATTCAAACAGCAACATTTATTACGAAATAATTAAAACAAAATATCTTCACATATATACACGTGTTTTTTTACCATCGTCAGCAAGAAATAAAGACATTTTCAGGTGTCAAACTGGCTCTCGCGACGTTTTCCACTACTGGTCCCGCGGACCACCACAATTTTCTTCTCGGTGGTCCAATTGTTTTACTGGTCTCGGACCAGCGGACCACCAATGATTTCGAACGCTGGGAGCCCATAGTATTTTGTATAATTGCGTCGAGCAACCCCCAGAATTAATTCAGGAAATTGAAAATCTTCTAAATAAAGCTCAAGTCTTGCAATCACGAGTCTAAAACACTTCCAACGCTACTGTCTATGCGGTGCTTTCAAAAAAGCAACATGAATGAAATTTTTTCCCCTCGAAAGGAACTTACTTCAAGTATAGAATTAAGAAATTGGCTGCCAAAAAAAGCTTAAAAATGTGAGAAAAAAGTATCTTGAATATAACTTCGCTCGAAAGTTCACAAGAGGAAACACTTAGAACATTGGAAATGACATGCAACTATCTCTGATATTTTTTTATAAATATTTTAATTCGTCTTAATTTGTTCGTTTTTTGAGTCAAATTTATATTTTGACCATTATTATCCCGTGGGAAAAACCTTAGTTGTAACAATATTTAACAACAAAACTTGGTTATACAAGCCATTTCCGTAACAATATCTATTAAATTGTTTCAAGTTCTATTCTGATAATTCCAGTTGAATCGTTTTATAAAAAATAAAGCTGTATGTGGGGGAATAACGAACGCCACCTGCTGACTCAAAAAAAGCAAACCCTTTTCTTGGCCGAAACTCGTCTAAAATAAACTTTATTTTCGAGACTTAATCCTCTTACATGAAGGTTCTTTAAATGAAGATAGAAACCCTTCCTTTCTCCTATTTTTGGAAGACAACACTCAGTTTTTTCTCAGATGAGTGAGTTCGAACCCAGGTATGGTTTCGATGGGATTAAGGTTAGAAGGGCAGTAGATTTGAACACTATGCTTTTAGTGTGTGTGTTTGTTTACCTAACGGATCAGATCTAAGAAATATATATAAATGGTATAGTGAGAGAGTGACTATATGGAATTAAAATCTTCAGGGTGTGGCCGTTTATAGATCTTTGTAGAGATGAAACATGTGAACATCTGCGTTTTCATTCATGTCAATGTCCTTCATAAGAATGTTGTAGCGTTGACTGTCAGATGTTCAGATGGCATAATGTTTGTGTAAGTAAAGTATTTACTTGCCCGATTTCTTTCTTTTCGTTGATATTTTTTGGAAGAAATGTGAAAGTGCAAAATAAATGTCACTCCAACAACGATGGGGGCTGTCTGGGCTCCAGCCCAGGAGGACCCGAGATGGTTTTTATCTCATCTATATTTCGAATTATAAATTCCCTGAAAAGCGACCGTAAAAAAATCTGGCACGAGTACCTGCTAACGATCACAGCCTACAAAACACAGGGTAGGGGGAAATGTATTTTTAAAGTACAGTCGGCCCCGCTCAAATGGATATCGACGGTTCCAGCACACAATGCCCGATTAAGTGAGGGTGTCCGATTATGCGGGGAACAAATTGTGGTTTAGCACCGAAAGTATTATGGTTCGTTTTGAATGATTGATTCATTGATTAAATGTGGGTTTTTTTTTGGTTTTTTTTTTCGTTTTATTTGAATGAGACATTCATTGCATGAAGACATGACGTTGTGCAGATTTTCACTTTCATCGAAAAAAGTTAGCGTCCTCTATGGGTCAAACAGAGAACAAAAACAAAATAATATAATTAAATATACTGGAGCCACAGATTGGACACAGTTAAAGGCAATGGTGAATTGTCTTTAACGGAGAAAATTTGGTCCCAGAGGGTTTTATTCGATTAGGCGGGTACCAGGGTAAAAACACTTTGATTACATTGAGTAACATTTTTGACTTAACAAAGCAATAGCTAAAAGAATTCTCTCCAAGACAGGTCGCGCTCGAGGTCTAGAATTTTGACACCCCCCCCCCCCTCCAAACCCAGAACCTGTATCTCATCAGTTCGGGTCCTGGGCAGAGGCTTGGGGAGGGACTCATGCCTACAATGCAAAAGGTAGCCATTGTCGGTGCCGTGATAATTTGTGGGCACGTGCCCAGTTTTCCCATGCGAGTAACAGGCACTGCCCAAGCCAAGAGTGCACTCGGGTTTTGTGCCCCGGACGCTGGACAAGGAAGAGCGCTGAAATCGCACTCTAATGATGTATTGTATTTAAAACTACACGAGGCTTTGGCAAAATGCATACTTGTCACATCTGAAAGAGTATTTAGTTGAAACTCTGGACAGATAATCTGTCGTCTATATATATCCCTGACAGCCCTTTCATTGTGGTACTACAGATATTGTAGGCATAGTAGCCACATTTTGCACCGTGGTTCTTAGCATAAGGCACTGGAAGCTTTCTTTCGAACCGAGCGTCAGGTCTATCGCCATGCGCAATTTACTACCTAGTGAGCTGTGCCGGAAGTGTAAGTACCTAATTCAGTCTGATTTTTCAGTGCTGCCATCTATGTTTCAGAAGTGAAGTGTAACGATTGAAAACTTGTACTATTTGCAGGACTGTTGCTCTCTGTGGCGAGACATTTCAATGGGGAGATCGGCTCGCATTTGCGCCTCGAAGTTGGGAACCACAGGAAACCAACTTCAGCCGACCACCACTGCGGCGACAGTGGGGTTCGAACCCGGATCCTCGCGATGCGAGTCCGTCACTATGACCACTCGACCACCACAGCGGTCGCCTCCAAGCACCGCAAAAATCACTCCTGAAGGTCGCAAAATACCTGAGCTCTTATTTTGAAGCCGTAAGCAGAGCCGTCTTAAGGGATGTATGCGTGGCCCCCAAATTGGCGGGGCTGACAGGGCTCTAGCCCTGGGGGGGGGGACGAGACAAATACCATCTTTTTTTTCATCCTATAAGCCCGTGAAAAGTCTAGCTCTAGGGCCCGCCAAAAATCGCAGCGTAAGGAGCCCTGCCCCAGGATGTGGGCCATGGGTGTGTGCGACAGGCGTGGTCGCACCAGACCCAGCATTCACGATGAATTTTTGGCGGCTTTCAACAGTTCTTAAATAATTTCTTGTATTAATTCTGAATTTTTATAATGGAAATTAAATTACATCTTCCATTCTTCCATTACACACACACACACACACACATATATATATACATACGTCGAGGCAAAGGGGATCCTAAATATATTTGTGCCCCGAAATTGTTGTGACGCCCCTGGCCCTTCGTCTAAAAAAAAGTGGCTCTGGCCGTAAAGAAATTATGGTTCTTTTTTTGAATTTCCCACTTTTCCGTGTGTAGTTTGTCCGCAGTCTCATAGATGGCAGCAGCTACATGCAGCATCTTTCAAAAAAGGTCATCTTTGATACAACTTCCATCTTTTGGAAAAGATAAAAAAAAAAAAACATATATTTTACAAAAATTATAATCTTAATCCTATTTGAAATTAATTTCAAAATCGGTTGATATTATAAAAAGGAAATTATTTACAAATACAAAATAATTTTAAATTATTTTATGCTTGTTTAAACTCCCGTTAAATCTCCTCTGTTATGGATACAGCCTTCAATTCTGGTCTTGTCTCTGGAATGTTATTTCGAATGGGGTATAGCAGGGAACCGTAACTACAGTGGATGATTGGTCACCCGGGACGAGAGCGCGCATTTTGACGCCCCCTTGTAATGTTGAATGAGAGATTTCAGAATGAAATTTGTGCCCCCCCCCCCTTAGTTGCGGCTGGAGGACTGTCTGTACCGATGGGCTGGGCTGACAGGGCTTCAGCCTCTAGTCGACGGGACGGATTCGTAACGAAGGGAGAAGGACTGGCTCTTGAGAGTCGGGCTGCTTCGGGAGTGGGCGATACCGGCGGATGCGAGGCGCGCCAACACTTTCTAAAGCAGCACCTTACAAAACACCTAGCTAAAGATGGCGCTGGTCGAGCTCGGACCAGTGTCGGTGGAATGCCGCAGCTGTGTCGAGAGGGAACCCCTCCCCCCCGCTCTCCCGAGGCTTCGGTGGCCGGCCGACTCGGAACTGGCACGGGCCGAGGGAATCCGACTGTATTGAAACAAATCTTTGGGACCCGGATTCTCTTCATTTTTTTTGTTTTTTCATGATATAAATTTATCATAAAGGGGTCGTGAAAGTCCTTTTCAGGGGGCCCGCAAAGGATCCCAGCCCTGGGGCGTCGGGGTCCCTGCTCAAAGATGTGTCTGGCCATTCCTGTAACCATCATAAAAATAGCACCTTTACGCTAAGTTTAACACACGAATGCATGAAATGACGATTTCAATCCTTGAATACAAGGCGTTTAATTGGAGCGTTGATCAAGTGCTCGCGAGCACGAAATCGGACACGAGCACTCTGGATACTTCAGGGAGCACCATGGTGCTCGCGAGCAACGGGTTGCCTGCTATGCAGTAATTGCAAGGACCAGTGTTTATTATCTTCCCCTTTCAATAAATAATCACCACCAAATCATGTCCATTTGAATGAAATCTCAATTTTTTTCATGATCTGAAGTGAAAAGAAATTGTCACTTCAGTCTAAGAACCACTCTCTTTCGTCGTGACGTAACGCCGGGTGTTCGTTACTGGATAAAGGGCTTAACGGGTCGGGGCCCCGAATCAAACAAGGTTTACGAATTCTATTGATAGCTTTCACCAACTCCGAAATTATTTCTTTCATAACTTCCAAATTTTTTATTAATTCTTGAATTAATTCATTTTTCATTAACTCTTGAATGGTGCATATTTTTCGTCAATTTCAAATTTTTCGTCAATTTCAAATTTCTCGTCAATTTCAAATTTCTCATCAATTATGAATTTTCATTAATTTTTGTTTTTAGCGTGTGTTTACATTTTTGTATAGATATTTTTCAGTGTTTCTGTGTATTCTGCAAGAATGTTAGGTTCTTGTTGGGGGTGATCGCCAATTTCTGGATCCGGCCCAGACTAGCTTAGTGGGATAAACCTCAGGTGCATAAGACACCAGGGCCGTCTTAATAGCATCATGGGCCCCCAGACCAGGTGATTTTTTTTGAAGCCCTACCGGGAAAATTTGCATGCATACTTGTCGGAAATTTCTGTTATATGTCATTTTTGTGAGGGCCCCTGGTGGTGCATTAAGACGGCACAAAAAAAGGGGCTCGATGAGGAATTTTCGATATCATTTGTGAGAGAGTGTGAATTAGTACTCTGGTACTTCCAGTCAGGTAGGGAGTCCCAGAACATCAATTTGCCTGGGGACCTATGATTTTTTTTTTTTTTTTTTTTGACGGCCCAGCTGTCTCAACTAAAATTTTGACAGTATCAAATGTTCCTTGACCTTGATTCAGCTTTTGTCCTACGTTAACAGGGCCGGTCTTTTGGCAGGTGGAAAAGGGTGCACCCTCAACGGGCTGCTAAATTTTAGGGCTGTAAAATTACTTCTATGAGATTGACAAAAAATTTGATTTTAACCTCTTAACAAAGCAACAGTCTAAAATTCTGTCCAAGGCAGGGAACCCGTACAGACGTGAAAAATAGTTCATAAAATCGAAAGTTTGTAAATAGGAAATACAGTAGAACCTCTAGATAACGAACACCCATGGGACCAAAACTTTCGTCCGCTAACGGGGAGTGTCCGCTATTGGGGAGGTACGATAAACAGTAGAACCTCGTCTGTCCAAGACAGGGAACCCTCAGACCTTTTGTTTCGACAGACCCACAAGCCAAGAGAGGTCACACTTGGGCTTCTTGCCCGGGGGGCTGAACCAGAAGATGGAAGCTAATTTCTTTCTTTAACCTCTTATTTAAAATTACTCGGGGAAGACGAAACGCATGCTTGCCTCTGCTTCAAACGTATTCAGTGGCGGCTCTGATAATAGTAGATAACACATATAATCGGTTCTCTAGCCCGTACAGCCCTTATATTGCGTTATTCTACAAACACAGCTGTCTTAAACCATTAAGTGCCCGGTAGCATACTTGATTCTTTTTTCCTCTTACCAGCGGGTAGTCGTTTTCGAATGCCAATATAAACCATTTTTCCAGGGCGCCCGAGGACTCTGTAAGGTTGGAGGAAAAACCAATTTTAGAGGGCCGAAAAGCTGTTTTTGCTACGGGCTGCAAATTACTTGAGCCCGACCCCCTGTCTCTTACCCTTTTGTTCATTTTGTACACTTGTATACGTTTCTTCAAATCTAGTATTTGAATGCATATTATCAATGTCCTCTAGGCACCGGATGCATACAAATAATAAGCGTAATTATTATACATAGCGTGAAATAAGGGTGGGGGAGTTCTAGCTCCTTGCATAATCTGATCATTTTCGTATTTGCCTGCTTTCACACATGCTTTTTGAAATTGCATTCCATGGACAGAGATACGGCCCCCCCCCCACCCCGCGTCAAAAGTGGAGTCGACTGATCTAATGTATATATGAGCTGACATCATCATCATCGTGCCCCCCCCCAGCAATAATGACCTTGCCCCCCCCCAGACTTCCAAGTCAATCTCCGCCTATGATCTGAATGTCCATGACTCGGGAACCATTAGGTCCCAGGCCAGGTTCCCCGATTTATTTTTTATTTTTACTCATATTTTATGCACAGTCTTGCACTTTTATATATAAATTTATACTAATACATGTTACTTTGAATCTCGTATTTGAATGCATAATGTCAAAGGGTCCTGTAGGCACCCAAAACTAGACGGCCCCCGAACTCATTGCATAATCTGATTCTCTTCGTTTTCGTTGTATGTCTGACCTCGCAAATGTTTTTTGTAATTCTATATGAATGACTACATGGCTGTCTCTATGTACATACATAGGGACCCCAATTATTATAATTTTTTCTCTTGGTAACTCAGAATTTTCTCCGGCATGAATATGCCCTCCGGGGCAATGAGCTTATATCATGTAAGTAACAGCCTGATCGTACTCTGTTCGGTTCTGTCTATTAGCCTTAGGTATAGTTGGTTTTAAATTTCTAACGAAGTATTATTCAACGTAGTTACTCGGAATACAATCAATTCCTCTCCATCGGTTAATATACAACAGATCATCGGTTATCCGAAACAATTTTGGACTGGGGGTGTTCGGGTAGCTGATTTTTCTGATAACCGATCATTCATAGAAAAAAAAATTATACCAGTGTCACAGGAGCAATATGAAACAAAGAAACAATGATATTAAACACAAAACTGTATATAAAATATTTTGTATCAAATGTCTTACATATAACACTGAGAACTAACTAGCCTAGTTTAACAAGTTCAAAATGGCCGTTATACTAGGCCTACAGTTTGAGAAAAATCCAAAATTTTCTTTTGCTTCAGAGCTGAGACTATCTTCCGCTAGCGGATTCTCTACACACAGCGCTTAAAATTTGAATTTGCCGACTGGGACGCTTTCGGTTAATTGATGGTTCAGTTGATCGGTATTCGGATAATCGAAGCTCTATTGTAGCAGTCTTCATAATCATTCCCAAATCAACATCTGTTTCAGTCGTGGAAATGGTGATGAATAGTAACTCTTCATAGCCATAATTGATTCGTGACTCATGAATGAATGGCATTGAGGGACGGCAACCTGCTTCGAGATTAACAGCTCGTATTATAAAGGGTTGTGAAATCCCTGCCGATTTTTTTTTTTTCAATGGGAAGTAATTCTCCGTGGCTGTCTTTTGAATTTGACATCCACTTCTGTATCCGTTCGCCCTGAAGTGGGTAGCCAAAGCCTCCTAGAGATTGGTAGTATCTAGGAGGCTTTGGTATAACAATACAATAGATCTGTATTTCACTTTAAAAAAAAATAATAAAAAGTAAGTCACAAAAGGGATTTCCTTAGGGGGTTTTCCCCCCTTTTTTCTGTGTTTACAGCTCTATCTGCGAGTCCCTTTCCGGCAACATGATCCGTTCACAAGAGAAAAGTTAGCCTGATGGCCAAATGGTTGAAAACACACGAAAAATGCTCTCGAATTCGAGTGCCATAGAAGATTGTGGGGGTGATTCTCATTCCGGGGATTTGCGAATTGAATCCCATTAGAGTGATTTTTAGAGGTGCTTTTTCATTTCAATTGGTTCATTGACGACATTGATTAAATTCCTTCTCTTTTTTTTCTCTGCAGGTGTTATCATGGCTATGCCGCAAGGGGTCGGACGCATTGGAGAAACACCAAGCCGTCGCGGATTCCTTGGTGGGCATCAAGGAGCAAGAAGAGGAATTCGAAAAGTTCTATTTCCTGGCCATGGTGAGTCAAAAGCTTCTTTTTTGTGATATAATTTCGCCTTTTTTATTTTGGTGCCTTTTTTCCCCCACTCACTAGTGTCTCAACTGGTAGGCCAACGGAGCCTATCTATGGTATCGAGTCAAGCAGAGGCACTAAATTATTGAAGATTTGTAGTTACGTTTTTAGTACGTAAATTTGATTCAAAGAGCCCCAAAGAATGCTTGGGCCCTGTTTTCTCGAACTTGATGTCTATGTGTACGAATCCCACCGCATAAGTCAAGTCGTAAGTGTATTTCGAAGCAGGCCACCCTTATAGGAGGTGTGTGACAGATCATAGATGTCACCTAAGACCCGAGGTTTGTGGGAACCCGCACAAACCGTAATAGAAGTAAAATGCCTACATATATCAATTACATTTTTTTTCTTCTTTTGCATTAAACAAGGTGCCTGAGCTTCAACAGATTTGATTCTGGAATTTTCGTCAATTCAGGAATTACTTCCCTCATTAATTCTGAATGTTCATCAATCCTAGGATTTTTCTCGCACTTTTATATCGAGTCTGGGATTTTTTTTCCTCTCATTAATTCTGAATTTCCATCAAATTCTGGGATTTCTTTCTTTCATTAATTCTGAATTTTTATCTCAGTTCTGTGATTTTTCCCCCATTGATTTTGAATTTGTATCTATTCTAGGATTTTTTTCTCTCATTAATTCTGAATGTCCATCAATCCTGGGATTTCTTTCTTTCATTAATTCTGAATTTTCGATCAATCATTAGGCTTCAGTTCTCATCAGTATTGAAATTATTTTACTGATTCAAAATGTTCATTAATTTTTGTGTTAACTTATTGATTTTCATTATTCCTGTGCATTTTTATATTCTGCGATAATGCATGAATATTCAGATGCTCGATTTCCCCTCCCTCCAAAAAATACCTAAAATCGGGGCTAAGGAGCCCCGAAAATTATTTCTCACCGGGCTCTGCGTCCGATGAGGGTGACCCTGTTTCGAGGTTATATTTTCTTTCTTAAATCAACGCTAATAACTAAACGTTGTCCCTGATCTCGACATTACCGTTTTGTACAAGCCAAACCGCTGTTTATAAACGAGATTGAATAGCAATTACTCTGGGGAGCAGCTTTAATGAATGCTATTCTTTGTGTTCGATCCTGGGGGAGTTTTGCCCCTCCTCTCGTTAAAATGTAATTAGCGCCGAACTTATGGTTGGTCGAGAACTTCAGTAATTTTCGAACCATCAAATCCTATCGTGCGAAACCATTTGCTAGAATCCACAAGGTAAATCAGATTGGATTTCTCTCTCAAACGAATGTGATTTCTGAATAGGAACATTATTCCCGATTTACAATGTGAACACTAATCTCTTTGAAATCATTAAGACTCGAATTAAAGTCCAGATTGTTGTTGGGACTCGGATTTAAGATCCACATTGAGTCATTCATTAAATGTGTACCTCACAATCCTATACATCTTCATGTGGTGCGGAAGGACTTTTAGCTGAACGCTTTCATTGATTTTCTAATGGATATATAGCCTTGTGAAAAAATAAGGTCAGAATATGCGTGTTTACAGAGAGACTTGGCGTAGCGGGCTGTTGTCCAAAGCGGCAAGTTCAGAGGTGGGGGGGGGGGCAAATTTGAAGAATGAGTGGTAAAGAAAATTATTTAAATGGAAGAAGCTTGGTAAGAAGTTTTATAGCCCACAAGCAATTAAAACAGAAATCTGCCTATGTCTAGAGAGTGGGACACTAGATCAGTGAATGACCAAACGAGTGAACTACGGGGTTAGCAAGCATGTGAGTGAAGAAAAGAGTATGCAAGCATGTGAGGGATCAAAAGAGTGACCAATAGAGCAAAGAACCTTTCAGTGGGTGACATAAAAGAGTGACCCAGAGAGTGAGGGACGGTCAGTGAGAAAACAAAAGATGCAACACACCTCTCTCCCCCCCCCCTTCCCGTATCCTACATACACCAAACATGGCCCCCGCTCTGTCCCTTGTGGGATATAAGCAGGTCACCTTACGGCTGGGCCATGTATCCTACATACAGGCTTGAGTACTTATATACAGGACGTTTGGCGATTTTCAACCCTCTCAATGGTTTCCTCCTGCCGGCGCCTCTGCTTAACGTAAAACGGTCGAGTCTATGAGCCCTTCTATACAGACAGGGCAACGAGAGAAGACCAATCTTCGAATTCGAATTATTTTTCAGTAGTGTGTCCGGGGACGACGACATAAAAGGATCAAAATAATGGATTTTCAACGTCCTTACAGTTACATGATGGATACAGAGTATTCATTTGTTTACGACAAAGGTTCGATACTTCTTTTCTGCCCTTCTTACCTGTCGCTATAAGCAAAGTAGTGATCTTTCTTTTCTCATAATACTCTGTTTATTATTATTATTATTATTCTTTTATGGCACATACGTGAGATAAGCAACGTACCGACCGACTTTGAGTTATATGCTACGCTGCGGGCGACACGTTCATGGACTTTTTTTCCAGAATGGAAAAAAGCAAGGAGGGGTCATTGAGTACCTGGGACCTACCTGAGCGAGAGAGAGAGAGGAGGTCAAAAGCTAAGTTCTTTTCACGAGACCCCTCAGCTATAATGCCCTACACAATTTTCAGCGTTTTACCAAGAACAGGATATAATGTAAGAAAGAAAAAAAAAATAGAAGAAAAAGATCATGGTGTTCGTTTTGGGATATAAGGGAATGGAAGTCCTTGGATATTACAGCGGCTATGGAATCGATTACCCGATTTTTTTTAATAGCCCTCTTCTTGCTTCTAACTTATCTTGCTCGCTCGTTTATTGGCTTTAAGGCTTATTTATGTGTTTGCTTTGCTGATGGGCGATTGATAATCTAAACGGCGTTAGTGTCCGTGCTATGCTGTGAATACTATAGTAGGTCGGATATGGGTTTTAGGTGCGATAACATGAGTGTTACTCACGCCGCGGAGTAAGTAAATTGAATCATTCCATCTAAAACAAAAATTATAGTAGCGTCTAAATCAACTTTAATGACCAGATGGTTATCTTAAAGCGCACCTGTTCGGTGATATTTTTCATTGAGGTCATCAGTGATTCGGAATATTTTACGTAAGTTTTTGAATATTGAATTCGGTTTCAAACAGGTGGATGGATATAGAAAGCTGCAAATAAAAAAATGAAATACAGTTATAACATCAATTATTGGTGAGAGGCGTATTTACAAGGAGTGGGGGGCTATGTGACCTGTAGCACAGTGTGGCAAATTCGTAAAGCTAACATATTTCAGGAATGAGTGGTCAAGAAAATTGAAATAGAATTGGAGAAAAGGGTGCAAATTCATAAAATCACTTCTTCCTGGATATCAAGGGACTATGTCAGTGAGCGACTGAAAGAGTTACGAAGAGAGTGTGCAAGCATGTGAGCAAGCAAACAAGTACTTCGAGAACGATTGACTAGGCCAGCATAAAAGAGGGTTGCGAGCATGGGAGTAACAGTGTGCATACACGTAAGCTACCAAGAGCGAGAGATTCGGCAAGTGTGCAACGTCATCTTAAGAGCATAAGCCCCCGAGCAAATTGATTTTTCTGAGACTCTACAGCTGACTGAAAATGCCTGCTTAACAGTAACGAGATATCATTATCATGAGCCCTCACCCGGGCAATGCGTTTAGATGGCACTACCAGTATGCGACCAGAAGAATGACCTAGAAAGTGTGCAGGCATGTGGTGGGTGACCAAAACAGTTTGCACGTATGGGAGTTATCAAAAGAGTGATATAGAGAGTGTGTGCAAGCGAAGTAACGTAGAAAGCGAAGAAACATGTCAATATACGACCAAAGGAGTGACCTAGAGAGCGAATGACCAGGTCAGTGAGCGACCAAAATAGTGACCCCGAGAGTATGCAAGAATAGAGCTGACGTTGAAATTGATTCCCGTATTTATAATCCCCATCTCCCGTATTGCATCTGATCATATATTCCATGTTTGAAAGCTCTTGAAAATTTCAACTTTGATCGTAACTGTGAAGAGTTATAATGACAAAATTCTGCGGAATCTTAGATACCGTTATAATAAAGTTTGACTGCGTTCTTGTTCCGTCATTTAAAGTTATGTCTCCGGGAGTTTTGATCAGAAAAACCAATGTTGCGCTATCGCGAAAAAAATCAATTTTCATTCGAAGTTGAAAATTTGCCCTAAAAATCGGATTACAATCTCAGTATCAAGGTTCAATCGCTTTGCCATTTAAAGTTACACTATGCGTATGGGATTTATAAGAAAAATCAATATTATGTTGTTTTTAAATTGAAAATTTTGCCCTAAAAGTTTAGTTGCAAGTTCAATATCAAGAGATCGACTTCATCGTTTGATGATGACTGTTCCGCCTACCTTCTGAATTTCTCAGAGCTGACTGGTCGCTCGATGTCTTTTTTTTTTTTTCGCTATAACGACCAACCTACGTAATGTGATTTTCGTTGACCGTGACCCTAAAACAGGACTCGTTTGAGTATCCATCGCTGTCCACGTGAATACTTTCATTCGAAAAACAAACATGCGTAAAATGTTTCCATTTGTGTAAAATTCCATTTCCGATGGCAAATAATTTCTGTCTCCTTGAAATTTACCAACTTTTGGTTAATTTTTTTCCCCTATCTTGAGTGGGCTAACCATATTTCTTCGAAAAAAAATACGGGGTATTTGAATTTAAAATACGGGACATACATTGTCAATTATCGCGAGAAATGATGTCGAAAGCGAGCAAAGTTGTCAGCCATTACTAAAATCACTAATAAAGTGGGAAATGAAGCGCTACTGCAGATTACAGTGGATTTAAAAGGAGTTTTACGAAATAAATTGAATATTCTTAATATAGTCGTTATTATCATAATGCAATCAACGCTCGTTTTTACGAACCCGTACGGACGTGAAAAACAGTTCGTAAACAGAAATGCAGTAGAACCTGTCGATAACGGACACCCATGGCACCAAAACTTTTGTCTGCTATTGGGGAGGTACGATAAACAGTAGAACCTCGTTTCTACGACTATCACATTTATACGATGTTTGGCTTCTGTCGAAATGGGTTCCTATATGTTATCCCCCACGGGACCGGGGATGAGAAAAGTGTCCGTTAACGGGAAGTTCTACTGCACATTTTAAAGGAATAGTATATTGTTTGTGACCAGAAGATTAGTTTGTAAAAGTGTGCACTTCGTAAATTGGAAGTTCGTAGAATCGAGCGTTGACTGTATAATTTATGAGTTGGGAAGATAATATCCTTGATTTCGATAAAAAAATAGAAATCCAAATTGGCTTCATTGAAAATACATTTTTACGAATAAGTCGAGATGGTCGAAATTACATGAAAATACGGGACGTATGGCCGCCTCAATCTTAAGGATCGGGTTTTTCCCTTCTCAAGTGTGCAATTACAAGGCCACAACAGGCAAAATGTACAGGGTTTTCTGTGTTTTTTTTGAACGAGAAGTAAGCTTTTATTTTTGTAGGTACACAAGGGGATTGGGTTCCGCCTCACCTGTGGTCATGATTGGCAATGAATGAAAAGGGAGCGTCTCGTCCAAAGGGACCGATCTTGGTACTGACACTATCTTCTATGCTTTTTTTTTTTTGGGGGGGGGATGTTGCATTAACGTACCCTTGCATTATTTGTGACACGTGTTGTTCATTTTCCCCCTCTTTGGATGGATCTTGGGGGGGGGGGGGGCTTGTGATGGAGATCACCACTGATTTTCTTGTGGATGAACTCGTCCATTCCATGACAGCCTACTCTGCCCGAGTTGCAATTTTGAACGAATGCCATTCAGTTTAGAACACCTGTAATAATAAATTAATCTATTGTTGCAGAGAGAACTTTTTACTGTATTTTCTCTCACGGAACCAATTGTTTCAGCCGTTGTTTCTCAAATTTTTTGAACCCAAAGACAAATGCCCCAATTAGATGCTACGTCAGCCAGGGCAAGCATGCATTTTGCCCCCCCCCCCTGCAATATCTAAAAGGAGCTTAAACGATGAATTCGATGCCTCCTTTGGAACAGCATCCAGAATACAAGACCTCCCGCACGCCTTCGAGCAGAAAAAGGTGTAACTGGGAATTATCGATATTGACCAATTACTAGCATCGATATCACAAGACTGAAGGAGCTGGAGAGAACTTCGCTGCCAGTTAGAGACATATTTGTATGTTATAGTCCTAATGAGCAAGTCCGGAGAATTTTTTTTTCAATGTTCACTTGAATATATAAAGTTCAGTTGTGTTCAATAGTAGATTCACCGGCGGTATACATTCGAACACATGAAGAATACAATATATTGATGAATAACAATAATTATGACGTCTCGAATGGCAGTAGAGAAAGTATGATATATATAATTTGATCATAAGAGCAGGTGTCCGGATACAACGTCAGAGTTTTTGTAACAGATGGGTTCTGGGAATGATCTAGACATAAAGCGATGCCATAAGACAGGGCTTGAGCTATGAAGACATGATTCCTTGAATATCTTTACATTGGAGGAATTTTGCCAGTTGTGGCATTTGTATAATTTTCCTTCAAACTTCATTTGTATGTGCTGTTTAAGAGAAATCTGAGCGTGATTTTCGAGACTGGAGGAAAAAAATTATCGATTATTAGCCTCTCCGGCCATAAAAAAACACACTCACGAATGACTATGGATATTGAGCACGATTCCGTCAGCGAGTTATCATCTTCAATAGTGATTATGCTACTTCTTAGACTTTGAAGAGGAAAAGACACGCTAGGCAAAGCCATCTATGTAATGTTTTTTTTTTGTAACATACATCGATTTAATTTGTTTTTGTACATTCTATTCATGTCCATTTAAATTAATGGGATTTTAAATTTGAACGGTATTTTTTTTTCATAATGTGCCCATTTATTGATCGATTTATTTATTTTTGCTCAAACCTATTCATTAAAAATGACTTTCTGTAATCCTTTATTGATATGGCGAAGCTATTTCTAAAATCAACGAAGAAGCCTTCTTATCTCTTTTGAGATGTAATTATGCTAATCAATCAGAAATATTCGGGTTATAATATTTGGTTTGAGGGTACATTAGCTGGTAACAGTGTTTTATATATATATATATAAAACACTGTTCATATATATATATATATATATATATATATATATATATATATATATATATATATATATATATATATATATATATATATATATATATATATATATATATATATATATATATATATATATATATATATATATATATATATATATATATATATATATATATATATATATATATATATATATATATATATATATATATATATATATATATATATATATATATATATATATATATATATATATATATATATATATATATATATATATATATATATATATATATATATATATATATATATATATATATATATATATACACACACACACACACACGAACAACAACAAAATCAACCAACCCACAGCCATTTTATCAAAGCGACTGTCACCAAGTCAAGATTCATATCTCGCATGTTCTCGTGGGTGGCCGATGATTGACCGCGAAGTGGTATAAAAGACCTTCTACGGTTCTCTCTTCTCTCTGTTTGGAGGCCCCAAACAAAAATTAAGGGCAAAACTTGCTGATGTTTCACGAGTTGGCCATCTGGTGCGAGTTAGCGAAATTATGACCGGGTAATTATGAACTCTACAATGACCGCGTATTTCCGTTTCGAAAGTGTTTTTATATATACTGTATTTTTTTTATTTTTTTTTTCGTTTCTATATATCTCTGTCGACATCTACGATGCCACGAAGCCATCTGCTGCAGCAATCGTTGTTCCTTGTTCCCGATGATGATGATGATGACGGGCCCTGTACATGTTGCGGTTGTAAAATCAGATACAAGGTTTTGATCCATTAACATTCGATTCCGTAAATGAAAGAAAAAAAAAATCGGCGGCAGATGGAGGCCCTTGATCGCGCTAAAATCTCTAGGGGCGTCTGTAGGGGAGGTAGATGATAGGTCATGGATTCTTGGGTCTATAGCTCTAGCTAGCTCGGAGGGAGACGCCACGTGACACTTGTTGAAAAACTGTATTATATACACGCGTATGTATTAAATAAAAAAAATGTTGCTCAATGGTGCGGTGTGTGTGTGTGTGTACGCGTTTAGCCACCGGGGCCCACGCCCCAATCTACGATGATGACAACGACACCACTTGTTAAATGAGCAGCAGCAGCAGGTCTGTGATTAAAACCCACGCGCCGAGTTTTTTTGGCGATTTCATTTTTTTTTAAGTAGGAGGGCTTTGCACAGAAAAATAATGGGTTCACGTGCACAAACTTCTCACGAGTCTGATCCAAGTTGTTTGAAAAAATAAAAGCGAATGGGTTAATTTGACTCTATTGAAGAGATAAGCCATTGTATCCATGCGTTCTGGCATGCCAGAGATGATACTTTCCTGGTTTTCAACATGGGTCTTGTTTTTTTAGGGAGAAAAATGGGATTTCTCTCCGTAGCTATGGTGATTGTTTTAACTGGTTTAACAAATTTTTCTGTTCTTGAACATGAATGTTTTTATTTCAACTTGAATGTGAAATTTTTACAGCTGTTGGTACCGCAGAACCCCCCCCCCCCCCAGAAAACTGTCATAGACAGGGCCGTATTAAAAGAACCTTGGGCTCTCCGGACCAAGAGATTTTCTGATGCCTTGAAAATTTCAAATAGCCTATATCTCATTTTCGTGATTCTCCTATTCTCTTGAGCACCTCCGGGCCGTGTCCAGCTAGGTCCATGCGTTGAGACGGAACTGGTTACAGAACCCAGAGTTCAGTGGAACAAGTTGAAAACCAATAGGGTGAAGTCGCGGTTTTTCTCAACCTGGAGCTAAACGCCCCCCCCCCCTCCCCACTTGAGGTGCTGGGATATTTTAAGACGGCCATTTTCAACATTATTGCTCGCAAGTATCATGGAAGCATCCTCCCCGAACCCGAAGCACCAAGAATGCTCAATGCTCATGCCAGATTTCGTGCTCGCGAGCAATTGATCTATCAACTCGTCAATTAAATACCCTGTATAAAAATTGCATTCAAGAATTACGATTAAGCAGATTTCAATCATACGTTGCCGTAAGCCATACATGCTCGAATCATGACCCGCGGGCCTAATGTGGCCCGTTACCTCAAACCTTAATTTTGTGCAAATGAACTGATGGCACATTTACAGATCACTCAAGTGACCCGCTGCATATCTACTGATGACTTACGTGACCTGTGGCACAGTTCCAGATCACACAAGTGGCCCGCGGTATACTTACATATCATTTAAATGACTCGCGGCAAATTCACAAATCACTCAAGCGGCCCACGACACATTTATCTTAATTGGCTCCACGCACAGTTTCACATCGTTTAAGTGACCCGCGATACACTCATAGGCGGAGATAGACTTGGAAGGCTGGGGGTGCATGTCATTTCATATATACATTAGATCAGTCGGCTCCACCTTTGATGCTGAGGGGCAATGCCCCCACGCCACCCCCCCCGTATTTCCGCCCATGAGCACACTAGAGCCTGCGGCACATAGATTATAAGCACGGATTATATGCAAATGCATATTCTAAGTATTTTTTATAGTTAGTGGATTCAAATGCATAAAATCAAAATTTTAGAAAAATACATATTTTTTGCATTTTTCCTATTTATGGTATTGTACCAATGTTTGCAAGATTTTCATCTTTCCATTCTTCAAGTATTATTCATTTTATGGCATATTTTTAGGCTCTTTTTAAATGAATATTTCTGCATTTTTAAATACACGTTCTTCATTTTTTGTGCATAGTTTCCAGCATACATATTTTTGACTGCTCATATTTTTCTTTTCTCTTAGGTTAGGCCTTATACTTCAATGCTTTTTTTATGCATATTTTTCCATTTTTTTGCACTTTTTCTGTGTGCGTATTTTTCTTTTTGTACATATTTGTGTTTTTATGCATATTTTTTCTTATTGTGCATGCTTTTTATTTTTAGGGGAACACTTCAGCAATTTTAGTGCATATTTCGGAGTTTTTCAGTGTATATTTTACCGCTTTTTATAGCGCATATTATCCGGGCTCTAGTTGTCACTTTCGCAAGGAACGGAACGGACCAATATCATAGCATAGAGGAAAAATTAGTTTATAGTTATCAGGACATTGGCAAAAAAAAAAAAAACACCAACGAAAAAAAGATAACATTATCCAATCTCAAGCTAATGTTTTGTCAAACTTAATTTTTTTTCCTGTAAGTTATCGTTATCAGGCTGGCAGATTATGCAGGAGGCTAGGAAGGTGTTCTCCTCTCACTTTTTCTCTGTTGACAAACATTGCCGCACTTAATGTCGTAATCAGTCAGTAGTATCACTGTGATTCCATATGCGACTGAAAAATGTTTTTTTCTTTGGTTCCTAATCGGTTTCTTTCAGTTGATCTTCCCGAGAGACTTTCTCAAGGGATCTATAAAACTTTTGTACGTTTAAGAAAATTTCGTAATTCGTTATATACAATAGACAGTTCCATTCTAACGCCTCACAATGGCTGAATAACAAAAATGCAAGATTGAAAAATTCAAAAAGGCAGGATCTTTCGCTCAAAGGAAAAGAGTCCCGTTTTAAAATAGAATTCTTGAAAAAAAAAAAATGAAACGATCGAATATATATTTTGCAGCCAATTATGTGGCAAAGAAAAGTGGAGTTGTCCCGTTATACCAATACCCGCTTACATTTATCCTGTTCAACCAAACGGGATGTATGGTCAATGAAATCGCAAACGGGACTTCTATGAGCGGGGCCGTTCCGCTCATAATTATTCGTTAATTATTTGAATATAAAGGTAATTAGTTAAAATTGTTAATTTATTTAAATGGTTAATTGTTTAAGGATTATTTTGTATTTAAAAGGTTAATTGGAAGGTGACTAGGTAACAGGTGTGGTATTGAGACTTTGTGTTTGGTAACTTGGCTTTGGGTAGTTGTAAAGAACACGTGCAGGGCGACCACGAGTGATATAAGATTATGTAAGAAAGAAAGAACGTGCTTTAGGCCAACTGCCGATGAAGCACAATTCATCTGGCAAGGTATGAAGCTACGAAATAAGAATGTAAGATGGAAAATACATGAATAGTGGATGTCAATAGATTCGGGACCTTCACTGAAAAGAAGATGCAATTTGAACGCAACCCGCTCATACTTCTAAGATATAGTTAACATTCGGTTATTTTTATCAGAAACTCTAAGTCTGGATGTGATCCCATTAAATGGCTTGGACTGTATTTTTCCGACTCAAAATGTGTAAATTATCAACGTGCCCCCCCCCCCACACATTCTAGAACAGAGCACTTAGGCTGTGGATTTTTTGCGGTGACCCCGGTCAGACTTTCCACCTGCCCTTCTATAATTAATTTATAGCGTGAAAAAGCAAAAGAAAAGGTGAATGGTCCCGGGCCCCAGGGTTAGAGCCCTGTCAGCTCCGCCGTTGTGGGGGAGAGGAAGCGTGATTAGCAGCATCTAGTGAAAAAATGGTAAAAATTAAATTTTCGCATTTATTCTAAAAAAATGGCGAAATTCACATTTATTCTAAAAAAATGGCGAAATTCAAATTTATTCTAAAAAAATGGCAAAATTCACATTTATTCTAAAAAATGGCAAATTTCGCATTTATTCTTTAGAAACTGGCAAATTTCGCATTTATTCTAAAAAAATGGCAAAATTCACATTTATTCTAAAAAAATGGCAAATTTCGCATTTATTCTTTAGAAACTGGCAAATTTCGCATTTATCGCATCTGTTTCGTAAACACGAAAATCACTTATCCTAAAATATTACTAACAACCCTGAGAAGAGAACTGAACGGGTGGGGGGAAAAAAAAAATTGAGCATCACAGTTGTATATTTTGGTCCGAATCCAGTGAATTCGCACACTTTAGCCCTTCTTCCACTACGTGAGAGAAGAGAGGGTGGTTCTAATGTGAAGGGGACAGGGCTGGTTAGCCAAAAAAAAAAGGTTCATAACAGGAGGAGTGAACCAAATCTCTGCCGCAACAGAAGCGTGGGCTTTTCAAGGCTACGGGCAAATCGTGCAATTGGTAGAACAGAGTAAAAAAAAGGGCCCTAAAAACTAGCAGAAAGAGACAGAAAGAGAAGAGGGAGAGCAACAAGAGGAAAAGGCAAGGCAAAAAGCGGTAGTTTGTAGTGAATGAATGGGAAGTGAAGTTCTTGTTTTCTCCACTCCGCAAGTTCAAACTCTCTCGTTGCTAGCGTAAATGTTTTTTTTTTATATATATATATTCTTCTTCCACCAGGCCACATCTGGTCTCTTCTATAATTTCTGAGGCCCATGGCTTTTAGTTTTCCCATCGTACAGCATTTTGTATCAATAATTAGGCCCTAAAAAGAGGAGAGAAGAAGTTTTTCTAAGTGTTTATGTATAACAACAATTTCGAGCAGGAAGACGATGGGATTTTTTTGAGATAGCTGTTTGTTTACGTTCATCCGGAAGTGATTGTATGTGCTATTGAATTGTGTGTGTGTGCGTCATCATCTGGTCCGAGATTGGAATTTGGAGTGGTCATCGTCAAATGTTCATTACATGTTTGAATTGGATTATATTGTCCAGTGTTGGTGGTCCTTGATCTGAAATTAACGCTTGGAATTCCCCGGAATATTATATCATGTATTTGATGTCCGTCGGCTGAAAATGACCGTCGGTGATTTGGAACGGGTGTCCGAGGAAGAGAGTGACGCAGACGAAATTATATCCGCGTCGCCTTGTAATGATGGTTGTGCCGGGAAAGTTCCATCCGTAAAAGATGTCACGGACATCGATAAAATTTGTGAAATTCCTCGAAGATGCGTGAGGTACAGGGGCAATTTCGTGGAGCATCGTAACAACGAGGTGCTGTCGTTCAAGGATAAAATTCTAAGAAATGCTAAATCCCAAGAGGATCTGTCTCGACTTGGGTGTTCTCCTGGTGTCAAGCGAGCGAATAGCGTACTGATATTGGACGGTAGTTGTTCATCACATGTAAGTACCAATTTCATTATCCAATAACCAGTCTGATCAAAATTGGGGAAGGTTACAAGACAATGAAGTCATAATTTATTGTTCAAATGTCTTGTTTAAGCATTTTGTTACCTAATGTGAAAAATAATAGTGTGAACTTCTATAACACGCATACTTAGCCAATGGCCCGTAAGCCAAATTTGGCCCTCGGACTCATCTGATGGGCCTCAAACCTAATTTCGCAAAGTAAGCAGCACAATTTCTAGATCACTTATGGGAAACACTGTGGATTGCAGCACATTCCAAGATCACTCGAGTGAACCGCGAGACACACTTGAAGATCACACACTCGAGTGACCCATGAGATATTTACAGATCTCCACGGTATAATTCCAAAGCACTTGCGTGACCCGCGGTGCATTTACAGATAGCTTAAGTGACTTGCGGTACAGTTCCACAACACTTAAGTAGCCCCCAACGCATTACCAGATCACCTAAGTAACCCGCGACATATTTACATGCCACCGCAGCACATCTCCAGATCATTTGAATGGCCGCCGGTATATTTATAGAGTGGCCCGCGGCACGCATACAGATCACTGTGGCACATTCCCAGATCGCTTGGGTGGCCCGCGGAGGGGGGAAATTTACATATCGCTCAAGTAACCCTGCGGAACTGTTCCAAATCACTAATGAAGTGTACTCGCGACACGTTTTCAAATCAATGTGAAATGGCCCCTACACCCCTGGAAGTTTAACACCATTGCTCTATAACATCTGTTTCTAGCCGCGTCTTTAATTAGGTGCAAGACTCAACACAAAGACATTTTTAAAACTTGAGTGACATTTTTGTGCTTTGATAAGATTTTAATGCATAGTCAAGAGGTTAAAATCAAAATTAATACGTGGTCAATCTATTTCGATCCCGTTTTACGGACCACCTCGTATACAGTATAGCGTCCCGGTTCGCATCTGCTCAAGCCTGGTTCCGACTACTTCTTTTTGGCAGGATTAATTATTTATAATGAATGTAATAAACCCAAACAAATGATGATCGTATCCGCTCAGAATATAACGTCGCTAACTGTACCAACGTATCATCAAAGTATGCCATTCTCGCCCCTTGAATTACTCGAATATTTTCCCGATGACGCTTGATGCTGCTAATGATGAAGTCCTAGACATAAGGGTGATTAAACCTGTCTGGTTCGTGATAGAATAGATTTAGTTCTCTTAATGGACTGTGTCTGAAACTATTTCCATGTATTCAAATGTATGTTTCACAAACAAAACAAAAAAAAAAGAATTCAGTTACTGAAATGATTTTATGAATAACTCTTGCAATACAATAAGAACTTTTTCAAAGCACACTGGGCAATGACTGGGCAGAATCTGATTGTTTTTTTGTTTTGTTTAGAGAGTATTTTAATTACCGTTCAAAAACGTCACTTGCAAAATCAATCATCCGAAAACAATTTATACACACACACAATTTATTTTCAATAATACCTCACCTTAACATCAGGGCCGTCTTAATAGCATCATGGGGTCCCCCCCGGGCCAAGTGATTTCACTTTGACAAATTCTCGGAAAAGTTCAACTACTCATTTTTCTGAGGCCCTCTTCTCTTGAGGCTTCCGGGCCGTGCCCATGCGTTAAGACGGCACTGCTTAACAATGTTTTCACCACAACATAAGAACCGTATATGGGAATAACCAAGCACCGCAGAAGTGGATGAATTTTGTCTCGCTTATATCACTCACAACGAATGGGTCCCAAGGTGTCCTCAAAAAAATTATGAAAAAATTTAAGTACATTCATCTTACCCAGAAATGCATAAAAACAAAGAAATTATCGGTGCAATTATTGTTTGAATGGCGTCTCTCTCTAAGGTTTGCGGGATTTTTAAATTCCTCCATGGCCTCTCTTTGCTTTCAAAATACAGTAAAACCTGTCTTTAACAGAGAGAACCTGCATTAAGCGGGAACCTGTCTTGAAAGGAAAAAAAAATCGTGGTCCCGGGATTTCAATGCCAAAATACACATTAGAAAACCTGGATTAAACGGAACTTGTCTAACGGGGAAACATACAAAATACAATGCGAGTTCTACTTCACCCACCCTTGGATTTGTAAAAACCGTTACCGTACCTGATGCTGTGGTTTTTAAAAAGCCATATGTAGTGAAACAGTTGATTTCTGAAACTAACAAAATTTTTCGGTAAAGCAGGCATTTTTTCTACGAGAGAAATCAGTGTAATGGTCCGATTTCCAAATGATATACAATGACTTACAAAATTTTATGCAAACTGCTTTCCGTGATCGCAAGTGCTGAGCAGGGCCGGAATTAGAGGGAGGCGGGGGGGGGGGAGGGAAATTGCTCGGACAGGAAAATTTTACGTGAGAAAATAATCGAATTTTGCAGTGGTCGGGCACAGAAAAAATCATGTTGTCCCCCCCCCCCCACCACAAAAATCCTAGTTACGGCTTTGTAAATTACTATGACATTTTTTGTAAGTTCAAGACTTCGTCTTCAAAAACATTTCGCAAACAAAACACCAGGGGTTTTTTACACATCGAAAAAATAAATGTAGGTCCTAGCAAAATTTTATAGATGCCGAGCATCCCTCCCAGACAAAATAGTGTATTCTTTGACTTATTCGTAACTCTGGAAACCCCTTTCCATGCTAGTTGATACGCAGTCATAATTTAAGCTTCATAAAATTACATTCTGTCGTCAGACTTCAATTCAGTGATCATGATAAAAAAAAAAAAAAACAACAAAGCGTCAATGTCAAGTTTTCAATCACTATGGTGACCAGGTGCCTAGGATTTGTCATGCCCAGTTATAAGAGAGCTCATAGAGTCAGATCCAACTCAAACAACTGCTAGAAAGATAGTCTATTGTAGGATGGATGGGGGCGAGAGTGTGCAACCTTTTCAGTCCGAAGGCCAGATATGCGATCTGTCAACCACTTGTGGACTAAAAGCTAGCATCTTTGCTTACCTAAGATGTTCTGTGGATTAATACTTTTCTTAGGAACATCTTTCGCTGGTGGGTTGGAACCTCCTTAGTGGCCCCATCTGGCCCGCACACCGGAGATTTTGCACCCCCGTCCTATTAGGTCCCCCCCCCCCCACACGCACTGCCGAAAACTCGCGAGCATTAATTACTGTGCAAATTCAACGATTCATCATTCAGTATAGTAGAAAAATCTAGAGCCCGAATGAGAATCTAACCATTGCCTGCAGGATCTAGGATACAGACCTAGCTACATGTACAATATCTAGGCTCTTGTTAAGACAAAACTATTTGAATGTATATTTGGATTTATTTCGTGTTTTGGTAATGATCCTTCAAACTTCGCAAACACACAAGAATTTAAAATACACTTATCTTTCTTCAATTTTCTTAAAAACCAATCACTATCACAAAAAACTTGAAGCTAATTTATTGCAAAAAAGTTGCTTTCTTAGGTCAATTAACTCAATAATATCTCTGAGTGCTGTTATAACATTTTAAATCTCAGATTGTATTTTTTTTTTCAAAATTTTGGCAATAAATCTTTTTGGAAAAAAAAGTCTAAAAATCGGTTACTAAAAGCTAAACTTTCAAATTACTGTGATCTGTACAAAATTTTGTGAACACATGTTTTTCGTACATGTTCTTAAAAAAAAGGAGGGAAAAAACACATTTCCTGTGAATCTGAAATTAGTTGAATCTTGATGCACGATTCCGAAAACAAATGGATCCTTTCAAGTTTTTTAATAGTTTATGTATAGCGTCATGTCTTTTCTCTTTTTTTCGGAGGGCGAATGCACTCGCTCATTCACTATATACAAAGTGTTGAAGCATCTTTCATGAACCCTAGGAACGGGTAGGTGTCAAAATAAGTATTTTATTTTCATACGTATAATATAAGACAAAAGATCCATCGGCTGCATCAGAGAGAGAGAGAGAGACACACCCACGGATCTTGCGGACGTAAATTATCACCACAACCATTATGCAAAGAGAGAGAGAGAACCCTCTGTGTTATAGTGGGCTCTTCTCGAGTCCTTTGGAGAAGGAGATAACGAAGACGTATTAGGGCTTTTGGTAATATATTTTCCAGTTCTATTTTAAGTCTTATGTATCAGATTAGAACGAAGAAATGAAAAAAGAATTATTTTTTTGGACTTTATCGAAATGGATTCGAAACGCAATTAAACGTATCCATAGACGCACTTTGTCAGCGGGATTCAAAATGTTCATCTCATTCATGTGTTGATGCTTTTAACATTATAGAATCAGTGGCATGATGGCGACTTCTGCGGTGACTTTGTGCTCGATGGAATGATTAGACAGAGCTGTCTCACAAGTTTTAATCGAAATGTGGTGATGGATTTTTCAATTCAGTGACTATAATGAAAGTTTTCTAAGTATATTCGCGGTCATTTTTTGTCTTCCCGACTTTCCGTCAGCATTTTTCTGACCGATCTGATGCGTTTGCATCTGCAATGTTGTATTCAGATGGTTATTTGGTGTTCAAATCATCGAGGAAAGTTTGAATACTATGATTGCAAGAAGTGCAGGAAACGAACTGATCAATCCAGACTCGGTCGTCTTTTTTTGTTAGTGATACACAGCTCATGCACGTGACTGAAATCGCAAGAAGTGTAATATTTGAGATAATATATTGTCCCTCAATTTGACAGTAGTTCGGCGATGGATTAGTGTCGAACTGCGAGGCACAACTGTATCAGCTCTCGCCCTTGTGCAAAGCCAGATTTGCCCACTGGGTTTTTAGTGAAAAATTTGACAGGAACTTGGCATTCCACCGCTAGCTACTGATAATACCACAAATCTCAAAGTGCGCTCTACAACTCCTTGGGGTGCCGACAATCATTGTCAGTGGTGCCGTAGTGAACTATCCGTATTAATGTGTGCCTATTCAACACCATGAAGTGGTTCTTTGTTAGACTATTCTGGGGAGCAGCAAATACATGTCCACTAGGGTAAAGGGATTTCTACCAGAGGAATCTATCTGCACGGGATGAGCCTGGACAAACAAACTAAAGCAAAGAAGCTGAGAAAGACAAAAGTTTGTGAACCACTGCTATGAGTAGTTATTTGTAGAAATAGCTCTTGATGTCTATATAATGGTTGGTATCTTGGGAGCTTCAGTTGATAGATAATTAATATTTATTCTGATGTATATCTTTACATTTTTGATCTTTTCTCAGAGAGGTCCTACATTCAATAAGGGACTTGTACTTCCAATATCGATTCAAAATACAAACCGAAGATTCTATTTAGAAATCATCGAAGTATGGCATATCTACTTCGATTGCTAACTGATTCTGACATCGTATTCCGCATGATAACAAATGTGACTGCAAATTATGAATATGACTGAGATTATTCATGGAATCGATAACCTTATAGTCGAATAATAATCAGTTGAATTATCAATAATATGAGATTATTCGTAAAATAGAGGATAATATGAATGGGGGAGGGAAACAAAATGGGAAATATCTAAATGGACCTCTTTGCGACCTGGTAGGACTAATGTAGGAGCCTGCTGAAACCCGGCGTTTGAGAAACACCTTATTAAACTAATCCAGCTAATTCACTTCTCCTCAAAGAAATACAGATATCGATACATACATACAGAATTCACAGAGCTAAGCAGTGAATGAAGTTAGGGTGACAAGACAAAAATCATTGAAAGACATACAATTTTCGCTTGTAGAGTAAGAGTTCAGAGTTTTACTTGAAATTATATAGCATTATTACACAAGAAAATTGAATCTGAAAAGCTCTGCCAGAAACTTTTATTTTATTTACGTAGTATCTACCAACGTTCGAATTTTTTTCTATCTGCTGTATGGATATGACCAAAACCGCTTTACTTTCCCCCGCCCATTGTTTTACCTCATTGAGTCATTAAAACACGCATGCATAATTTCTCTCCCCCCCCCCCCCCCCTCCCCACATCAGAATTTTTCTACAAAACCCTAAAAAACATTTCACTTTCCATTGTGATTTCCTAGTTGAAAAATAATCGTGAGACTGGAACCTCATACATAAAATATACATACTGTATTATACGTGACCTTAATAACGTGTTGTCTTGGGGACGTTAAATCGTGATTGTGTTGCTCTGACCTCGAAATTAATTTGTAATTGTGTAAAAACTTATGAGCTGAAGGTACGACGGGGGAAAATACCGAAACTCCTTCTCTATACGTTTCCCCGTGCGATATAAAAGAAGCAGAAAAAACCCTTTGTTCGGAAACGTAATTTAATTCAGATGTTCACTTTTTTTTTCCCCCTTTCTATTAGCAATTAAGTTACTGAGCGCGTAAGTAACCAAGTCTAAGCCTCACCCTATTTTTTTTGTTTTTTAAATAGTTGAATTAATCGACTCCCATGTTAAATGAATATTGTCAAAATCTTGGATGGCTTTCATGAGTCCTGGAGTATTTTCTTTCCTTTTCATGAGTCGCTTGTTAAATATTTCATTACCGTGTAACTACCCACTTAATTTCTTCCGATTGATTTAAGATGGGAAGAAAGGTCGGGTATGTGGCTGTGATAAGCCTTATTCTGTATAATGAATCCATGAGACCCTAAATTTGAGCTTACGCAACAATATTTATTGTCTCATTTACTTTTCACGTCTGAAATTCCACTATTTATGATTGTAGTAAAGATTAGTTAAAAAAAAACTATTAAGAAACTGTTTATCTTTTTAATATTTATTATTTCACTAATATTTCCCACCCCTTTTTTTAAGTTTAAGAATCGAGTTTACTTCTTAGCGTTGGCTGTGGTTCTTACGGATACGGTCAGTTGATTTTCAAGAAGGTAAATAGACCTTTTGGTGAATTACTTACCATATATCCAAAGTGTTTGACATTGGTTAGATTCTCGATGTAATTAATTATCGATTAATTAATTATTTTTCATAACCGTTTTATATGCTAAAAGTTCCGGAATTGAATATTTTGTCTGTTGAATGTGGGAAAATATCCATCATTCAAAACCTGATGAGGAATGAGGAAATTTCACCACTAAAACAGTGTTTCCTTAACCTTTTTCTCCCGTGGCCTCTTAAATCATGTTTATCCCTCATGGTTCCCCCTTATCTTACTCATAACCTCCCCCCCCCCCCCACCTTCTTCATTCCCTATAAAGAAGTGAGACCTTACGTACTTAGTCAAGATTGTTTTTTGAGCAAATTTTCATTGTCAACAAAATTTTCAGGAGCAAAGTCGACCCCTTATTCAGTGAGGGTTCTATGCAGTGCCGTCTCAACACCCCTCTAGAAAAATTGTATTCTGGGGGCTCCGTACTTGACCGGAAATAACTTACATATCCACATTAAGCATTTGAAAATCATAGCACCAGATTAGTGTAGTGTAGTAGTGCACCAGCCATCGTGTAGCCCCCCCCCCCTTGAATACGAGGCGCGGGTCATGCCCACGTGCACCCATTAGTTAAGGTGATCCTGGCTCTATGGGCAGCTCTGCTGCATTCCGAAAGTAGTAAAAATTTTTCTTTCAATATTTCACTTGGAAGCTTCATTCTTAACAGCTCTCTGCGCCTTCCCCTTCACCACTTAATCCCTCAAATCATGGTATCAGATCTCATTATGTATCCCCCTCCCCTTCATTAACATTAGGCTCAGAGCCATGCCCGGATGGGTCCCACGCGTTAAGATGACTGGTTCTATGCAGGCCCATTTTAGCAGCATCAGATAATCCCTACCTGGTTAAAAGTAAAACGTACACCAATATTTACATCCTTAAAAGCATAATGTATCAGATTTCATTATTTAGTAGGGTAGGGGGGTGTCTGGATCCGGATGAGGCCCCATTACTTATGGAGATCAGAAGACCTTTGTTCTATATGGATTGCTTCATTCTGAAAGAACTCACACTTATCCCCCGCTGTATTTCAGGTAAAAGCTTCATTTCTTTACATCTGAATCTTTTTTTTTTTTGGCTCTTTGTGGCTTCCCTTCCAACTTGATTTTCACTCGTGTCCACCCCCTTCTCTTTGAATATCTCGAGACCGAAAGAGGCTCCCATGTCTCCAGAATGAGAAACACTAATACATATATGTGTGAGCATTCTTAAAAGTTACATTTTATCACTGTAAATTCTGATTGAAATTAACGTTGATAAGGTCTGACTTTGACATGAGAGTCCCCACAGACTCGGGCAAATATGTTTGATCAATCTATAGAAAAACGTAAAGGAATTTTTTATGCATATTTCAGAAATTACTTATTTATTTATTTATTTTTTTGGCCAATCACGGTGTTACAAAGAAAGTCTCTTCGAATTATTACGTATCTGAGAAAAATAATAATTATAAGAAATTAATAGACGAGGGTTTTTCCCTATATCAGGTTTATCCCACGCACGAAATTGTCACACCTTTTAATTGTTGTAATTAGCGGGGAAATCGAATATAGGTATGTATTAACGCAGAGTATGAATTGACGTAACGGACATAAGATGGAGCCAGTAATAGATGCATTTTATTATTATTTTTTTCTGCACCGATCGATCGCGGTGGGAGGTGAATTGATCGTCGTGTAATGAATGATACGATTCGATTATTATTACTTTTTTTTTAATGGAAAATAATATGTTCTCGGGTATTAGAACTTCCTCGTTTCGCAATCGCATTTCGTAAGAAGGTCATCTTACGGTAACATGTAGGCTCGAAAAAGTAGAAAGGCAAAACTTTCAGGAATGAATCAATAAAAAACATAGGCCATAGGGAAAACATAGGCCTATATATATATATATATATATATATATATATATATTCATGGGTTTTTTAGATATTCACTACTTCACCAAACACCATCTCTGGACATATCGATGTATTGCAATTTACTGCCATGAATGAGTTTGGTTGGAAATGAAGGTGCCATCTATCGGTGGTTGCTTCAAGCTCGTTAAGAAAAATACCTTATCTTTATTCTTCCCCAGGTTTGAACCTGGGATCGTGACAGCAATCTTCATGGTGGTAGACGAGTGATCGAGTGACATAGTGAGTGATATAATGAGTGACCTAGTGATAGCGAACGAGTGATAGAATGAGCTACGTACGTAGTGATTGACCGAATATCCTTGTGAGTGAGTGAGAACGAGCTATAAAGCTCTAGTGACGGCCGGTTTCGCTCATTCATTCATTCATTCAAATCCAACCGATGAATTTCCCTTTCGGTGAATTTTCTGGACACGATCTTTATCAGTGTATGTATGTATGTGAAAAGCCAAATTTACCTGAGAGGTGTTAAATTTCGGAATAAGTTTTAGCGTTGGAAGTGGCTCACACACGAGCAAATGTTTTTTTCAGCGCATCCGGTCCCGGCTGCACAGCATTTTCATGTTTTGCCGTAATGCATCTCATGTTAGCTCCTTTTTCTCTAACAAACATCATTTCATGGGGTGCTTCATTGCAATGCGTTGTTCTTTAGTAGTTAGCTTTTTTTTATTACACGCTTCCTTGCAATATTTTTTTCAAAAATGCTTTCTTTGTGGTAGTTTTCTCAACAATGTTTTCCTTCTAACAATTTTGTCCGACTGTGCTTATCTTGCAGCTTTTCTTTTTCTTTCAGCAGTTTTTTTCCTTGCAATAGGTTTTTTTTTCAAAAATTCTTCCTTTGTAGTGGTTTTCTTAATAATGCTTTCCTTCCAACACTTTTTCCAACAAAGCATTTCTTCCTACACATTTTCAACAATGCTTTTCTGGCAGCCCTCAGTTCTGTCTTCGCAATTTTTGTTTCCTCTATGAAAGTTGCCATTTTGAGTGTTTTCCCCCCACAAAGCTCTACTTATAATAGTTAATAGTTTTTCAACCATGCTCTCCTCCCTACAAATTTTTAACAATGTTTTCACTGCAACAATTTTAAAAAATGCTCTATTTACAGTAGTTGTCAGTACTTTTTCTCTACACTTTTTAGAAAAATTCTTTCTTCCTAACAGTTTTTTCAAACTGCTCTTTTTGCAGAGTAAAGACGAAAATATATCACGTGGATTTATCAATATATGTTACAGAACGATTACACAACCACACACTCAGTATGTAACCAGAACACAAAAAAACATAGAGGAGCATTCCAGAAAGAAATAAACAAAGAAAAAACAAAAATAAAATATGCCTTTTTTATAAAGGATAGTCTTATAGTCTGAGACTAACAATAATAATTGTTCTCTGTCCTACTTTTGCGTCTTATTAGTTTTTTTCTCCGATGAAATTGTCCTTAGAAGTGGTTCCCGCAACAATGCTTTCCTTACAAATAGTTTTTCAACAATGCTTTCCTTACAAATAGTTTTTCAACAATGCTTTCCTTACAAATAGTTTTTCAACAATGCTTTCCTTACAAATCGTTTTTCAACAATGCTTTCCTTACAAATCGTTTTTCAACAATGCTTTCCTTACAAATAATTTTTCAACAATGCTTTTCTTACAAATAGTTTTTCAACGACGCTTTCCTTAAAAATATTTTTTTAACAATGCTTTCCTTATAAATAGTTTTCAACAATATGATCTCTTTCCCACATTTTTTCTCAGCAGTTCTTTTCTGAAAACTTTTTTAACAATGCTTTTTTTAACACTTTTTCAAATATGCTTTTTTTAACACTTTTTCAACAATTTTTTCCTTGCAATAACTTTTCCAACAATACTTCTAATCACAGAAATTTTTTGAGAATACTGGGGGAAAAAATTCCAATAGATATTTGTACATATTTTTTTATCAAAGGTAAAATCTGGCAACACAGCAATAATTTTTTCAATATGTGCTCAATAATACCTTGAAGGCGTTTTCGAAAAACGCTCATCTCTATTCACGAATCTGTCTTTCGATTTCATTTTCGTACTGCGTATATAACTTGCTCGTAATGATAAGATACGTAACAACTCTTTCTTTCATTAATCGCTCAATTCGAAAAGAAAAATAACAATGAAACATCAGCTGTTCTGTTTTCCCCCCATGAAACTACGAAAAGCACTTGATAAAATGTTCTTATCAGTGAAATCTAATGTGTTTGTTGTTTATTTTGGTTCTAAAAATAACCTCTTTTATATAATACTACAATCAGTCGCCACTTCAAGCGAGCGCACGTGTGTTATTGACGACTTTTTTTTAGGCGTAGCTCATCGATTTTTTTCTCATTTTGATTAACAGCCAGGATCAAAGTGAAATCACGGTAAACGTGTGATAACAAAAACGTAAATGAAAAAAAAACAATGGACCGTGACTTATTTGGAGGGCGATCGATCCAAATGTCGTGCTAAACATGCTAGATAGACCTCGTTCAAAGTTCGGCAAAGATTCCAGAGTGGAAAGTCCAAAGGAATGACGAAATTATGCCGCTAACTGGCTTCTTTCTGATAGTACTAATATTTATAAAAAGATTGGCTTCTTTTTTTAAAGTATCCAGACTATTCGAACGAGCGAACGTGAGCGAAATAAAAAATAATTAGCATAAGAGGCTGCTCGAAAATTTTAGCGTAAACATTTTTGTGCAACTGTTTTTCACTTGAGGTATCTGATCAATCTTTGCGTTACTACGAATCCACGTGGAGCTGCGAGATCAATATAAAAGCTGCTGATCGAGTCGTGATCGGCACGAGTATTTCAGCGACGGCGATGATGTTTTGTTACATTCAGTAGGGACTCCCCCAAAACTCACGCATGTTTCAATGTAGAAAGCACCTTGAGGAGCAGACCAGCGACGAAGAAAGTGATGCTCGAAATGGCGTTCAAACATTCCACGACGAAAATGTGAGGAATCGGAGATGGTTCAGGATACCACGTTTCCTTTCACTTGAGAAGTTTCGGTCATCGAAATCGTATCGCAATCAGCAACATGACGCTGAATACGATATTCAGAAAGACCAGCTGGCGAACCTGCAATCGGCGCTGTCGCTCCTACAGCACAGCAAGAAAGTGTTAAGGGTACTGTGCTACTTTGGATCTGGACTGAACGAAGCGGTCCTCCTCACCATAAAGAACGGTCTAATATTAATCGAGGCTACTACCAGGCCGTCGTGTGGTGGTAATTGCGAACGGGACTATGACGGGAGCACCTGCAGGACTTGTTCATCGGCATTCGTGTACAGGTGCGTCAGTGGCAACAAGCAGAATATCATGGCGTTCTGTGAAGAGACGATCCCTGCAATCGTGGAACAATGGAAAGATAATGCCGTCAGTGTCGCGCATTTCATCCAATGGGCACAACCCATGGTGTTTGAAGCTGGTCGGGTCAGCTGTTCGGTGGTCAAAATGACTGTTGGGAAGTGCTGTTTCCATGCTTTCGACATTGCGTATGTGCTCCAGAGACTATCGAGATGCCTAATTCATGTCAATAAAGGAATATATCAAATGCTCAGGGATCCTGAATGTCAAAACTTTTACTACGAGAATCAGCAAGCTGTGCGTACCATCCTCTTACTCACTGTGAAATCTACCGGCAAAGTTGCATCGCATCTGTTTCCCATGCTCATCAGATCTGTGAAAGTGGCGTATCAAATAACTAGTTTGAGTGGTGCGAAGATCGGATTGGTGTCTAACAAATTGTTCGAAGAAGTTCCTGAGCTGAAGGGCCTGCTTTCCGGAGCCTACGGACAGTTCTGCTCCGTCTCATCAACATGTTCCGAGACTGTTGTTCCTCTCGTCGTTTCGTCTACCCCCGAAGTTATCGGATATTTCGGAGACTTCACTCAGGTAATAGGTCGAATCATCCGTCAAGGAACTCCAGTGGCCGGGCTCGTCACCAGTGCAGTTTTCGCCAATGTTTTCAAGATCACTCCTGTAGTGGCCCGTTTGTCTTTCAGAACATTAGAGACGCTATTCCCAGCTTTCACGTGTGTTGCGTCACGTCTAAATTGCTCTCTGCAATGCTGGGACTTGTCTCGAGTTCTTTGGTTTGTCACGAGATCTGGTCGACTAGCTGCTTCTGTGATGTACGTTTGTGTCCGTGATGGATCCTCACTGATCCTCAACGATTCATCACTGATATATTTATTTGCCGTGGCGAAAGGCGTCAGTTTCGGTGTCATATCTGCGACGCGCGATATTGCACCCATGGCCAAGAACGATATCTGCTGTTATGCTCCCTTACTGAAAGATGGAATTTCCGTGCTAGCGAAAGACACATACACCAGTGCCAAAATTGTTGCGCCAGCGATCAGTTCGTCTACGCGAGAGATTCTGACTTCTGTGGTCTTTTCTGTTCGCGAAGTGTCACCCGTTATTTTCGCGGCTTTTCTGGTTGTGCAACCCGATTTATTGAAGGCTTGTACAGAAGTGACCAGTACAAGTTACAGAGCATTCGTTACAGTCTCGCGTGATCTCACCAAGGCCTCACTCGTCGTGGGCCCGGTAGTCCTGCATTCCGTCCGAGTCATGAAGCCGGTATTGCGAAATGCAATCAAGGAAGTGAGTCCCGCCGTGATTGCGGCGTCCGCGGAAATCGGAACTTCATTTCGTTCTTCGATCCTGGAAATCAGACGCGCGTATCTTATCGCCCTAACGAAAATGACGGGTTCCCTGTCTCGTGGCGTCACGACCGTTATCGGTGATGTAACCAATGCAGTATGCGTTATCATGAACAGTGCCGAGACCTCGCTGGACGAGTTGAACTCTGCTGTGACGACAGCGATTGACGCTTCTTTTGTTTCTGTTATGACGTCTCTGCACGAGGTCCATGCTACGATTCGGATCTTAGGTTACCTGAAATCGGCCGCGCCGCTTTCTGCGGGAGATTCTGAATTGGCGGGGACTTCCGCGGCCAACATCACTACCATTACTACCAAAATAAGGAAGAAAAGTCAAAGTATGCTGTTGATGACTCAAAAAGTAGCACTTTACAGTAAAGTGTTTGTATCAAAAAGCAATATTTTTGCATTGTCCTTAATATACGACGCAAACGTCCAAATCGTGAGAAGTTGCTATGAAAAGGTCGAACCTTTGATGTTTCAAATTTACACGAATTATTACGCCCGGCTTAGCGTGATTCTCGGATCAAATAACGTGGTTCGTGCTGCGTCGATTAGCTCTCAATTAGCATTGGGATTCTGCTTTATAATCCCACTTAGTGGGTACCTTTGTAAAATGGTCGTATCTCGAGCAGCTCCCGTTTTAAAATGTGATTCTAATCTCGTACAAGAACTCGTGAAGAAAATTACCCATAGCTCTATTGTTCTAACTTACAAGGCATTGATTAAAGCAGTTCAGCTGAATTGTTTTGCATGTCCGATTTTATGGAAATGGGTGAGATTGATTTCTCCTGAACTATGGTCTCTTACAACCAAGCTGATTCCAGCGATGTGGACAGGCTATTGCTCTATCTGCCGTGAAACATGGAACGTATCGACAACTGTTGCGCCAATTCTGTACTCTAACTTCAGTCAATCTATGGCTCGGTATTGGAATTTCACGAAGTCCACGCTTCCAGGATTCTGGACGCGGATCGTATTGATATCTCCTAGAATTTGGGCTATGGTCTGCGAACTATCCTCGATATTATGGTCATTTATCTGCTCTTATTCTCCTGCATGTTGGACTATCATCCAAAATAACTGTCCGATTTTATGGAAGAGCTTCTGCTCGACACTTAGCCGTTTTTGGTGCATCAACTGTGACCTAAATGACACCATTTGGTGCTTTTTAGTTCACGGAATGAGTTTGAGTTGGGAACTTCAGATCTTGATATCGAAGAGGTCTTGGAATGCTGTGACAGCAGGTAGTTTGACCTTCTGGTCTAGAATGAAAACATCTCAACAAACGTGGGAGTTACTGTTGCAGGGGGGTCAAACGGTCTTGTTGGGTTTTCTTGCAACTATTACGTTTTGTGCCGTGTATGGAAAACTAGGTGTTAAGGATATGAAAGGAGTATTTGTCGATCCAGAACAAAGACTTCTGGAATGTGATACTTCGAATTATCCGTCAGGTAATGTTTTAGATATTCACAGACTCGCTACGCACGACGAAATTGTCAAAGATTCCAGAACCGTCCGTACGCTTCAGAGAATGGTTGACCGATACATCACGGTGAGATCATGGACTTGCGTTTGTAGGAATGCCCTTAGAAAAATCGGCGAGATTTTTTCTTGCAGCTGTGGGCGAAGGTCCATAAGGAACACAATAACCTCGAGATCAAGGCGATTATCTCAATGTTTCGCAGCTGGTAAAGCCGTTCTAGCGAGCTCAACTAGCGAGTTGGGGGACATCATTCTCAATGGAAGACATTTCGCGGGTGGTTTGTATTGATTGTATTATACCTCTTCGGATACCCCCATTTTGATGGTACTATTTATTCGCAAGACATCCTAGGGATGTAAATTTTACTCAATGTTTTTCACACATGCTCTCACGCACATTTATGCAGAAATTTTCAGTGCAGGAGCTGAATTTCTGAAATAATGTTACTTTCATCAATAAAATGCAGAGATGTACAAATTATTGCTTTTCATGAATATGTGTTGTATTTTGTATTGTTTCTCAAACTTTTGGAGCGTGACATACACCTTCATGTTTCTTGCAATGAGGTATTATATCCAGAGGAAGATTTAACGGCGGGCGCATAGGACCCTGACTTCTGAAGGATCCCGAAAACTCCAGCTTTACATTTATTTCTAATTTGGGGGCGAGGTCAGTATTTTTTTCTGCGCCCGGGGCTTCAAATCGAAAGATTTACGACACAAACCAACAATTTTCCTACAAAGGTTCGTCACCAACGACTGAGTGACCGGATCATTGAACATGTGAATGAATATCTGATAGAGTGAGTGACCGAATGAGTTTTTTAATGAACTAGCGAAAAAGTGAGTAAGTGGTCATATGACCAAGTGCTTGGGGGAGTGAGAGAGTAACCATATTAGTGATCGAGCGAGTGGGTGAGTTACCAATTGAATAAGTAATTGAGTGAGTGTGAATGAGGGAGTGACCATGTGAGTGATTGATTGAGCAAGTCAGTGATATTATGAATGACAGAGTGAATGATTGATCTGATAAGTGACCGTTAGTAGGTGAGTTACCAAATTAGTGAACGACCGTATGAGTAACTTGCTCACTCATTTGCCCATCTGCTCACTAACTCACTCACCTACAATGTCACTTTGTCGATGAATTTTCGGCACACGCGCTCTCAAAGAGCTTACAAGAACTATACCAAGCTAATTGTGCCTGTGTAAACATTTGCATGCAATACTAGCCAACATTAATCGAATTTCGTGTTACTTACAGAAATATTTTCGCTTTATATTTATTTTTCCCGCTGCTGCAACGCGATCTTATTGCGAAATTCGCGAACACGTGTGGAATCGAGCTGAAAAGATTTTTTTTTAATGTAAATAAGTGCAGAAGTCGTTCTGCCTTCATCTGAACGTAAAAATGATTAATGGGAAACACGTGGGGTTAGAGGAACCTCCTCCAGAGGGCGAATGACTTGTTCAGAGAGTATTATTAAAGCTACGAGAAAAACTAGCGAGCCACATGCTCGGCTACAACTCTGTATATTTAATGAGAAGTCACCGCGAGAAATACATTTCACTCAAGTACTGGGTGAAAGTGCATGTTAAGACTCCTAAAAGGAGACGCGGGGACGTCTGAAGTGTTTTAAACCTGTGGGTGCTGCTTCATGCGAGAGATTTTGAATCAATTCGGTGGGGAGGGGGGGGGGGGTGCTCTAGCACTCACTGCACTCCTGGCTGCGACGCCACTGGAGGAGAGCGAGTTCATCGTTCGTCAATCTTTGAATTAAAAACTGGTTTGCCGCTACAAGTGACGTCTGAAAATTGCAAGATAACAGCAATTGCATATAGTAGTGGTTCTCAAACTTTTTTCATCCACTCCTCTCTTTGCCCTATCAGTGTTTCTCCGCGGCTCCCCAGAATACCCTAGAAAAATATATCACTTCAATGCACTGAACTGGCACAAAAGACCTCACTAAATCCTTGCGACGCCCCTGACAGAGGTTGTCGAAACACACATCGAGAACCATTGGGCTATGGGGGTAGTACTGACGTCACTCTTTTGCTATACAGGCAACTTCAAGTTTACGTATTCAAGGGGTCGGGTAGAGATTCTGCAGCTTTCAAGTTTTCAGCTTCCTCAAATATAGTGCCGATCGCTTAATGCGATCACATAGGGACTCGGGGTTTCTGATATCAATAGCCGATTCATAACTATATCTGAAAGAAATCAGAAGCCAATCTAATTACCCGATTAGCCAATCTAAGTCCCGTTTGGTCAAACAGGACGTATGAAAACGGAATAACTCTGTTTTTTTCTTATAACAGTTTGCAAAATGCTTAATCTTGCCGATTTTCTCTTACATGTATGTAAAAAAAAATCCATTTTTTGGAACAGATTTTTTTTTTTCGATGTTATGATTAATATTGGTCTGTTCCGTATTTTGCGAAAGTGACAACAAACCCGATTGATAACATTGTTTGCGATTCTAATATGCGGCGTCTACTGTACTCGGAATAAACGAACATTTGTGCAAAAAAATCCTAAAAAACGGGTCATATAGTCACCAGATGTTAATGATCTCCAGTACTAAAGCTACTACATAAATGTAAAATTAACGAATATATCATCGATTTTTCACAGGAATGTTTCTTATCCATTTCATTCCCGAGCATTAATGTTTTGTCATTTAAAAAAAAAAAAAAATTGGATTTGGGATACTCAAAAAATGCATTAAAAACATAAATATGTCAGCAAATCTTAATTTTTTTTCAATTTTATTTTCTTTTTTGTGAAGCAATAATTTACTTCGTTCCAATTTTTTAAGCAAAGATGATGCAGGGTATATTAATTTTCACATGCAAATTTTTTTGCTAAATTTTATGTAATGAATCACACTTTTCCCGGAGGCACCTTCTCCCGGAAACTATCTCAACGAAAACCCCTGAAAATTTTAAGTTCTACAACGAGAAAAGACAGCCCATACACATTTGTGGCACCAGAATCTGAAAGGGATATCGTGTGCATTTCAGCAGCTAATTCGGCATCATTGGTGTCGTGCAGCTCAGTTTAACCCTTGCAGAAAAGTCAGTGTGAATTATAAGGCGAGGCATTTTTAATCTAATCGCCTACTTTTTATTATTTTTTTATTTTTTGCCACCACCACCATCTTATCCTCCGCCGCCGCAACTAGCAATGATAGAGGTCACGCAGCCTGATATGGTCCTATTCGCGGGTCTCTTGTTGATAAAGACCCCGATTTCCTTGTTTTCATTCACAATGGCCATCCCCCCTCCACCCCAAGATTTAGTGAACTACCGAGTTTGTTTTTGTTATTAGTGGGTCAAGGTAGGTCGGTGTTCTTGTTCATCACGTTTTAGCACCTATTCACTAATTCGAACACACACATATATATCAACCATGTGGCATTCAGCGTTTGATACGTTCGATTTCTCGATCTCTGTGCTGTTTTGCATAGTGTTTACTCATCCCGATCATCAATTTGGTTCGGGTGACGGCCACTCCGTTCATTTTTTTTTTCCCACCCCGCCGCGCATTCATGGGAGGACCATAATTCATTCACGTCCAACCGACTGTTCGCAAACTTGTGTGTTGTTTTCTTTCATATCTTCTAATTCAACATGAAGGGAGAACATGAAAGAAGTTGTCCGAAGGTTGAACTTATAATTGGTGAAAAGACATAATTTGTTTAATTTGGTGCAGTTACCGTTTCAGTGTCGTGGTTTGGTTCAGTTTTCTGAAGTAGATAAATGACTAGTAACCTTGAATTGAAATTTTTCCAGTTTAATGTTTATAATTTGTTTTAATGCGAAGAAGGAAGTTGTTTAGATAATTGTCTATTCGCATCGCTTGAAAATACCACGAGGGAATAGTTCTAAATCCTCCATGTTTCCCGTTCTGCGTGAATATTTCTTTAAATAGGGAGTTAAGGTCGTTTTGGGTTTTTTACTTTTTCTTAAAATTCGTCAGGTCTGAGAATTTAATTGAAAGAAGTATCCAGTGAATGTGTTTTACATTTGTGTGATTTTGCATAGAAGAAAAATAAAAAAGACCCACCCTGATCATCACTGTGTTTAAACACCACCAAAAGCATGTTTGAAATGCTCAAATGTCATGAAATTCCTACCATCATGCTATCTATCTGCAGATGTGTAGCTTCTTCATCAGGGGTTCTTAACGAGGGGGGCTTCCGAGATGGGTCGCATAAATCCACGCTTATTATTTGTACTTATTGCGGCACTGATTTCACTAATTTTAAAAAACAAACAATCCCATGGGTCCCGAAGCTGATTTTTTACCGTTCATTTTGGGTCGTGGCTGATGAAGGTTAACAACCCTTGTTCTATAAGAACGCCTTAACCGGGTTTACCAGCTCATTCTAGGACTCGGGTGGCCAACTTTTTCCTAACTCGTGACACTATCATTGCCACAAAGCCATGGCACCCACAAGAGGAGCTGACAGGGCGCGGGACGACTCTTATCCATTTTCTTTTCACACAGAAAAAATCGCTCTTGTGGGGCTCGCCAAAGATCCTAGCCTATTTTATTAGGAACCCTGCTGCAATATGGGGGGGGGGGGGCGCATACACAAAACAATCTTCTTTTTTTTCTGGTACAGAAAAAATAGACAAATTTTTTTTGTCGATTGATGGCACTGTACGAAAGTCCGACAGGAGTTATTGGACCTGAACTTTTCTTCAATCTCTTCTGCGTCCGAAATGTTCTTGAAGTGCCAGCCGGCAATCCGTGGCTGAGGTAAAACAACTTCAACAATGGTTGAAGTGAAAGCCTCATGCAAGCGCGAGCAATAGGAAAATTCAGAAGTGAGCCGTTGATCGTAGACCTTGCATTTTATAGGACTCTGATTTCCATATTTCCAGACTTTTTGTTCAGCCCCCTCTATCGACAAAAATTTGAACTAATTTTTTTTTTTTTTTTTTTTTTTTTTTTTTTTTTTTTTTTTTTTTTTTTTTTTTTTTTTTTTTTGCACCTCCAAAAAAAATCCCTCTTCATGATAACTACTTTTTCGCAAACCGCAATCAAATATACTGATTTCTTCGATTTTTACGAATTTTCAAACTTAAATTTCTCACTAAAATTTCAGAAAATTTATGGGACACCCTTTATATTAGTAACGTGGGAGAGTGTGTCAATTCGAGTCATTTACAGTTTCAGACAGGAAAAACGAGAACATAAATAATACCAATATCTTCAGAATCTTGATACACATGGCAAATTGCATTTAATAATTCCATTACCAGCGAAATGAAATGAGTGTGATGACGTCGGTGAGGTATTCAAAAATCATTAAAAAAGTGTCGTTCTTATCATTTACTGCACTTATCCTTTCAAGAGAAAATTTGTTCCCCTTTATCGTATTATCAAATACATTTCTCTCTCTCTCTCTCTGCCTCCAGTGTCATTAATATTATCATCATCTTTGCCCGGGCCATAAATTCATGAAGGGGGAGAAATAAAATATCTTCGCCTTTTCTTGAACAGAGAAAACAAACATCGCAGTTGCAAAATAACATTTTCTTATCATGTCCCATATTGAAGCTTATCTTGCTAGTGTACGGTTTGTAGCGGTGTCTCTGGATATCTTTTTAGAAAGCTTGTACGGGATCAAAGAGAATTCGTATGACATTGTGAATTATTACAGGTTCCACATTTATCATTGAGGTGGATTTTCTGTAGTGATAAACCTTGCATCATTACGCAAAGAAACGGACTTGGAAACCGTTCTTGTGAAAAGTCTATGAAGATGACTCTTGAATTTTTCATATTATCGTTCCGTTCCTAATTTTTGCCTGTGCACTGAAGTATTGGATCTACTCTTTCAAACATTTCTTCCTAAACGTTCTTCAATGTAGGACTTCGTCGAGAATGGAGATGACTGCGTGGAAAGTATTTCATACGTCATCCCCCCCCCATGTGTGTACGTGATATGAGTTTATCTCGTCAAATTAACGTTGGTGAAAGCGTTGGTTGTACCGTGAGTGATACGTGTTCGAAAATTTATTCAAGAAAGACGGAAAAATTCTATTTTTTTCATGAGTACTACATATTTATTTTTAGTAAATATGCTGCGAGTAATAAATTCAATACCAGGCTGTACTGCAAGTAAACGATGAGATTATTGCAGACGTGAAATGCGATATACATTTCCATTAATCAAAATAAAACCGCATATATATATATATAGGAATCTACTTCCATTCGCTAACGAATCTTGCAAATTCGTTGGAGGACTTCTTACTGTACTACCAATTGTTTCGCTTATTTGCGAATTCTTATTTGATAAAATAAGAAACTGGTGGCACAATCAAGAAAAGTACTTCCGAAAATGTTTCGTGATCTGATCCAAATCAATAGCTAATTTCAAAAGAAGATTCAGAACCCAGTTCCGATCTCGACCGTCGCGAGAAAGATATTTAGACATGACTACCTATAAAGAGAAATTGAAAATACGCCTGCATTCGTTAGCTGTCAGCTCTGTGTGTGGAGCAAGTTTTCTGGTCATCGACTTTCTACGAACGATCGGAGAATTTCAAGCTCGCTTGATTCTGGTGAGATAATGTGATTTTCACATATTTCTTTATTTCTACACCCTTCAGCAGTAATTATCCATTTGCATTTAAAGCAATGAATTGCAATTTTTGGCAAAATTTAGTGAATGTCATCAATGACCACTGGCGTACGCAAAGGACCAGGGTCACCTCCTTCGAGTCGAAATTATAGTGTTTATTAGGAAAAAACATAACTCCCTCCCCTTCAGAGAAAAAAAATTGAACACCACTCCCTTGAGAAAATCCTGCTTACGCTTATGTCAATGACAATAATTGCCTGAATGGCATTATGTTGGTCAGTTAGCATTTTATCTTTGGGGGGGGGGATTTATACATACTAGGGGGCATTTGCTTACAGCTATATAGTTTTGAGAGAGGCCTCCCCTCCAAACTTAGAAACCATTTCATGAACTGACATCTTTGACCCTAGTCGCGCGCGCGTAGAATCATGACGGTGGCTTTCTTTAGGAACTCTCAAGTCAAATTCGGCCCTTTACTGCATACCAGAAAATTTAATCTTGTCAAACAAACAATTTTTGCAATGGAATCTGGGATCGCAAACAAACTTGTTGGTCAACGCAAGATAAGACACCGACCCCCCCCCCCAAAAAAAATCAGGAAGAAGTTCCTAAAGTAACCCTAAGAATGAAGGAGGGAAAAGATACTCCCCCCCATTCTTACACACAAACACACGCACACACATAACACCTTTGGAGAAAAAAGGGAACAATATGGTGACTGAAAGAAAGGATTTTTTTCCCTTCCCTCTCCAGCCGTGTATGAGATTTCCCTGTCGCAGCTCATGATGTGAGCAATGTTACTATATTTTAGTGACTTCTGAAGAAAAGTGATGCACGTATCCCCCGAATAAATGAGTTGCAACCCTGGGCTCCATGCAAGAATTGTTTGTCTTGAGTTCAATCATCCCTCTCATCCTGAGTTCTGAGACACCCTGTATATTGCTCTGACCATGCCGTCTTAACGCATGGGCTCACCCGGGCACGGCCCGGGGGCCTCAAGAGAAGAAGCGGGGGGGGGCTCACAAAAATGAGATTTGGTTGAAATTTTCTAGAATTTACCCGGTAGAGCCTCAAAAAAACCACTTGGCCCGGGGGTCCGTGATGCTCTTAAGACGGCCCTGGCTCTGACCACGATTACATATCGATTGAATGCATGAAGCTGAACTACTTGGCCGAACTGAAAGTGTTTCACTTGGAAGAACTGCTGCCTTTACTATAAGAATCGGGAGAAAAGTGCCTCGAAAATGATGCATTACCACATACGATAAAATCAGTTTCTTTATCTCAACATTTTAGTATTATTGTAACTAAAAAGCAAGAGGAAAAATACTTTAAAAGATTTAAACAGTAGGAATTTTTTTGAGTAGAATTTAATGGTTTTGTTAATGAGATTAAATGATGGCACGTGCACAACAGATGCTCAAATTCCATCGAAGAAAATGTTCATATAATTACCGTAGAGGAGGTCATTTGCATTTAGAGAGAGCATTGCATCGGAAGCATACACCCAGACAAGAATAAGAACGATTAAAGAAATCGTCTTGTTTTGCTTCTTTTCCGGGAATGATTTTACTATATGTTATACATTTAAAATGTAAAAAAAATTCTGGAGTCGTCTATCCTTGAACCTGCACTTGACTCTCAATTTGAGTACAGTTGGCTGTTACACTTGGCTTCTGTGTAATTCCCCGACGTTAAATGGACTGGATGTTACAATTGATATACTGACTGATCTCTCGGTTATTTGTTGAATGTTTCAATTACTGCCATTCTTTTTACTCGTCTCGCTCGGTCCTAAATGGACTGGAATTGCTCTCCTCCTAACCTATGTTTTTGCAGTTGCAATTTTCGTTCGCTGACCTTTAACTGTTTTTTTTTTTTTACCCCCACACTTGATGTCTTACTACTATTATTATAACAGGAAGATTATGCGGGAGTTCAATCCACTCGGTTGTTACTTAACCTCTGGTTCGTATATGAGATATTTTATGGGCATTGTTTCCATTTTGACGTGCTTGATGAATTTATCGCATGAGAGAGTTATGAAGTATTATTAACACATATGAGAATCCTGAAATTATCAGGAATTGTTCTGGCGCTATCTATTCACCGAATTCAGTAGCTTGATATTTAATACTTCCCGGTTGTCTTACATTTTATCCATGTGTTACGAGAAATTGGCTTTTCCGGGTTTGGATATCGTTATTGTTTATATGTGAAATTGATTTAAATATGCGAGCCATACAGATTTCAACTTCCATATCCACCGCATTTAACATTGACACTTGGCAGGACCCGACTAGCAGAAAACGGTGACATACGTTTGAGATAAATGTCTACTTTCAGAGAGAAACCGTGTAAAATTTAATTTTTAACATTTGATTTCCCTTTCTCATTTATTTTTGTTCCGTAATATGTTCAAATAAGCGTTTTCAATTATTGGTTAGAGCTGCGAAATTTCCAGGAGGCCCGGGTTCAAAAATGTGAAATCTTATACATAAATGTGAAAGTGTCTGTGTGTATGTTTGTTCTTTATACAAATCTACAATTTTAGACCGATCGTCGCCAAATTTTGCACATATATCAAACAGGACCAGATTGAACCGTAGGCTACTTTGAAAGTTCGTCAGAGGGTATTATACAAAATCTTCATAAATTCAATTATTATACAATTGAATGAAGATCAAGTAATAGTAAAAACCGATGCTCTTTTGATGACCTCCCAACGATTTCAGCTCCCTTTCATAGTAAATTTAATAACTTTCGTTATCACTGTAACAATATCAACGATGATGACTGAAAGCCTGACATGTTTGGTGAATAACTTTAGTTTCACCTCAAACTAACAAATGCGGTAGCGGTTCAGTTGCAGTCTTTAGCTACCAAGAAAAAAACTGTGCAAACGCGGTCAAGCTCGATCGAAGCTTCATTGTTGGCGTTTTATCACCCTTATTCCTGCCAAATGACGAAAAAGATTGCCATGAATGTTATCGGCTCTTACAAACAGAGCTAATAGTAATAATAAGCAAGTACTGTGTGTTAGAGCCACAACTGAGGGGGTCGGGTCTCGTGCCCGGGTGCCAGACCAGAAATGGTTCAAATTTCGCCTTTCAACTTCTCTAACATTATGAGGGGAGTTAAAATGTTTTTTTGCACAGGCTCATCAAGCATCTACTTGTGACTTGTCTGTATGTACATAAAGGGATAAATTCCAAACAATCGAACTTACTGATCAGCTGTATTGGTGGTGAACAATTTTTCCATGCCAATATCAATTGCTGTTTTAACAAACTTGGGTAATTTTTGTATATTTTCTTTTGTATTCTAAGACACAGTCGTTGAGTAGCTGGAAACCCTCTCACCTTGTGATGTACACGTTTCCATTTGAAATGTACAGTTTATTCTTCTCTGTAGGTTCCTTACACCTCTCAAGTTGATGTTTTGCTTTCTTTTCTATCTCCGATAATACATTTCCATCGTATTAATTCACCAAATAATTCATTCTAAAAAGGGAAGGGAATTTGTATTTTTCATGACCGCATAAACTTACCGCTGTCTTTTCGTCTCGTCGCATACTCCTCTTTCATTTCGACTGAAAAAAGGGTTTCGCAACGTGTCCAAGACGTGAAATGAATATAATAAAACAAAGCCAGCCTTCGATGGCGCCGTGGATCAGGTGGAGTCCAGTCATGAAAAAGTGTTTGTAGGTTGAGAATGACTTTTCTTTTACCTACGACTTTTCCCTGTCTCCAGTCTTCAGGGCCAATTTTTTAGAGATGATGCACTGTATGTTACCATCCCTGTATACAAAGAAGACACGAAATAAAAGAAAGTATGCATACAGTCAAAAGTAATGGGGGAAGAGGTTTGCCGCTGTGATTATTTCTTATCGACCGTGTTTGTATTTGAACGTCAAGTGAGATGAGAAGGCAGAGAGACGGAAGATTTGAGATATGACATTGGTGGGTAAAGCCCGCCTACGATGTTGTCTTTTGAAGAAGTAGCTAGACGTGCTATGGGTCTCTCGTTTAACGGGCCCTGCCAAATTTCCTATTGAGATGCCACGTGATGAAGTCTGTTTGCTTGATCTCCAGCATTGCCTAATATTTCTTTGATTTTACCTTTATTTTTCAGTATCAAGTGTGATGGGTGAAATCTTATATTTGCTCTTTATACAAATCTGCAATTTTAGACCGATCGTCGCCAAATTTTGCACATATACCAAACAGGACCAAGATTGAACCGTAGGCTACTTTAAAAGTTCGTCAGAGCTGGGCAAGTGCCCGAAATGGACGAAAACCCGACGGCCAACAATAGTTTCTCCGCCTTAACAATAACATTAGGAATGTTTACTTTGGTTACCGTGGTTCCCTAATAACAATGCGTATCAGACATGTGCATGCCTTTACAAAGGTTTGCCACTTCTTTAAATGTTGCCAGTATTATGCGTGATAGTTCATGCCTTTGTAATGGTTTGTCACTGTTTCAATCCTCTCAGTAATTGAAGAAAACTCGGGCAGCGTATTTTTCTACGCCAATCCTCTAATTTGCCCGGCTTTTTGTCTTTTTTAGTTTGCAGTGTTTCTAATAGATGGCTCTAGTTGTCCAGTAAAGTTTGGATCCTAAGAGTAGTGTAAACCGGTTTAAACGTCAGGTTTTACTGCTTTTCGTAAATTAGTTCGGAAAAAAGCCAACTAAAAATGTCATTTTTTCGCTGTAATTAAAAATTAGCATAAATTAATAAATACAATACTTGTTTTGACTGCGAATTTGAATTTATGTAATCGATTTGAATACGAAATCGTTCATCAAAAATGTGCTTATTTTTGAACACAACAATTTCGTTTTTTGGCCATATTGTGTAGCTAAACGGTTTATTTCTTGAAATTCTGAGGGTAAGTAAACTGGAAGCTATGCTAGCTCATGGATTGCAAGTGAAAGAGTACAGCTAAACTGCTAATTGATCAATTTTTCTTCTGTCTGTGTGTAGAAATTTCCTTTTTTTGGAATGACTGACTTTTCTCTAGATTTTACTGCAGATCTGTTTTTTCCCCGCCCCTTATTTTACTATCGCAGTCATATACATATTTTTTACAGATAACACGAATTCAATCTTAGTTTCGTTTGAACCCCAGTGAGCTTTTTGCAAATACGTCGGGTAAAAAGGAGAAAGATTATCTCGAAGCATTGAAGAAAATATAATACAATGCATATAATATGTCAGATATATTCCTATCTTTCGTGCCTGTTGTTTAAAGAGCCTATCTTTGCCATAAATTTTAAAAAAATTCCTTCTGGCGTTTTAGATTTATGCCCGAATCCAAACGATAAACCGAAAAATCAGCTTGGGGCTCCTCCCTGCCTGGAGGCGTCCTTCGTGGTTTTTATATTATTGCTTCAGAACTTTCATAACGAACGCCCACATTTTGTTATAAAAGCTCTCTGGCAGGTTTCCCTTCGTGTGGGATTCATACGAGAACTTTCACTAGCCGTTTATCAACTTAAGATTCCGGAAATTGAAATAGAGTGTCTTCTAATAAAAATTTTTTATTAGTTTCTGGAATTTTTTTTTTTGGTTACTATAAGAAATATATTACATTTGTTTTTTCCCCCTTACTAACTGTTGTTCGAAATTTGCATCCATGATCAAAAGAGATTTGTTCTTGGCAAATTGTCAGATGAGATGTATTTGTGTACATAATGCACACTTTATTTTCTATTTAAAATGCATAGCTTTTAAAAGAATGTAAAAATGCAATTCATATAGTAAAATGGGTGTTTATAATTGAAGCTCTATGGTGTCTACAGCCTTAAAAACCCATCGAAAAATTTAGAAACGTCTTAATGAAGGCTTAAAAGAGAATTTTCGAAATCCTTGCATGGCTTTTGGTGTGAAATCACCGTGTTCATGAAAGGGTTTTAACCAGCAAAACAGATTCCAGTAAACTCAGCATCAACATTTTTTTTAGTAAAGAAATAAGAATTGAATAGGCTATCTGTTTTTTATTGAAATCAAGGCTGATATTTTTGATTTATATCATGATAATTATGACTGTGATAAATACAAATGATCATCTCACACGATTGAGTCATACACAATGTTTCTCTTTTGTGAAATGTATTTTAATACACTGAGATTCACAGTAGCTTTTCATTCCCTGTTCCTCAACAACCGTTTAGTGATTTTACATATGATTAGCAACTATCAAAAGCAATGAACTATTCGATGGAACCTTCCCGTTAGCGGACAAAATTTTCGGTCCCAAGGGCGATCATTATCGAGAGGTTCAACTATTTAATACAACAGAAATTTAACATGGAGTTAGATGCAGCTCGGATACAAACACCGAGTCGGTTGGGGGTAAGGCAACTTAGAAATCCCTGGTGGACTCATTGTCCTCCATTGATGCGCAACCAGATTTGCCGCGCTCCTCATAATAAAATTACTCAAAAAAATATCAGAAAATAATAAATCAAACTTTTTGTGATAAATGTTCAGAATACCTTGGAATGCCCAACAACAGCAAATGTGGCAAAACTGGCATCACACTTTGCACACAAACGGTGGATAAGTCGGCATTTTGTTTCCAGTGGCTATATACTCATAGCAAATGATGATTGGACCTGGGGTTTTCTCTCTCCAGTGACCACTAATGGTAGATGATAAGTTGGCCCGGGATTTACAGTGGCCGAGACTTTTCGAATAGACGTCAGAATCAGCATCACTTTGACGGTCAGGCAAAGTATGATCCCCATTGAAATCAGTGTCAAAAAAAAAGGGGGGGGGGAAGATTCATTTCAACGTTTTTTTAATCTAGATTTGGTTCTTTCATGAGTTGCGCAGGAAGTCGCCATATTGGTTACCTTGGATATGTTTTATGTGTCTCTCAAAGAAACAGGGAAATATCACGTGATCCAAAAGTCTCATACTAATGAGACATGAGAAGCCGGTCTTGGGTTTCTAGTGGCTCTAGCCAACACCATCTGTAGCAGAAGCCCTCCGCGCGACGCTCTTGACGTCATTGAGGGTTATCTCACCTATAGCCACTGTAAATAAGCTTTATACAGATGCATACGCAGAATTCTCTCGAGGGGGGAATTTAAGATTTTTTCCCTTCTGAGGGGGGGGGGGGTTTAACTTTTTTTCCTGCAAAATAACACTATAATCTTTGCTCGGAAGGGGGGGGGTTAGAACCATCGAGGAGGTTAGAACCCCAAAATTCCCCTTTGCGTACGCCAATATACAGATGCCTTATATATATAATCTCACCTATAGGATCATCCAGGGGCGTAGCCAGAAATTTCGTTCGGGGGGGGGGACCACAGTGACAGAACAATGGATTTGGCCATCTTTTTCCCTTTTTTCGGTCATTTTCTCACATTTCGGGGGGGGGGACCAGACCCCCAAGTCCCCCCCCCCCCCCCTGGCTACGCCCTTGGGATCATCTCATCTCGCTATTGGATATAGAAAAAAAAGGGTAAAGATGGCGCATGCTTCGGCCTGATCTTTCTAATGGCTATAGGTGAAATGACCACCTTGAGTGACGTCACAAGCTTCGCGCGGAGGCCCCTCTGCTGTAGATGGTGTTGCTATAAGGCGCATATACATTAGTGCGCCGATCTTGCAACGTATGACCCCCTGCAGCGGTTCTAATCCGTTCGTGGGTATCCAAACTTTTTCTGAGGCGATCCTTTTCTTTCCTTTCTGTTCGTTCAAGGAACCGATTCCCGGTGGGTCCAGTTCAAACAGCTCAAGAATCGTTCACAAAACCATACAAATCATTGAACAACCGAATGCGAATGCTTTCATTGCTTGATTCACGCACCTATAGCCGTAGACCAGACGATCAGACCGTCCCGTTTGGATTAATAAGATGCATGGTTAGGGATATTTTTCCTTACGACGGCGGAAAGACCATTGCGACTGTCGTTTCCCGCGCGAAATGTTGAATTTGTTGTGACTTGAGGGGTTTTTTTCTCCTGCCCTCCTAACTTTGTATTTGTGTAATTGCCGATGTTTTCTAACAATGATTTGATTAATTATTTTCTGCTGCAGAGACAAATCGAGAGAGGAAATGACCTCCTCGAAGAAGTGTCTGTCCTCAGCAGCCAACAGGAATCGACGACACTTCCGAAGATCCGCGAAGAATCGCCGCCGCCGCAAGCGACGAACACCACCGAAGACAACGATGGTGTCCAAGAACTTGCGGCTTCCCTACGTCAACACCTCGGTTCATTCAGTGAGAAGTTGGAAGGCACCAGGGAACGAATCGAAGACACTGCCAAGTGCTATCAGCTCGTCGATAAGGTGAGTCATGTGAGAATGGCGTTTACTTTCCCATTCCCCCCCCCCCACACTTTATGAAATATATTTTCGTGAACTTAATTTCTTGCCCCATCCCCACCCACATCCTGCAGCAGGGCCTTGGATTGGGATCTCTGGTGGGGCCCCGTGCAAAAGAAGAGCAATTGTGTACCGGAATACAGGGCTGGGGCCCTGTCAGTCCCATTCTTGTGGGGGGGGGGGGGTCATGCTTGATTGTAAAGTTTCCAAAGCATTAAATCATTTATTTAAGGGCTTTATTTCACTAAATACACTGCTGCCACAGAGAAGTTACTACCATTACACCTCAGCAGTGATGGTAACCTCGTCAAGCGAAATTTCCCTTTTGAATAAATTTTTCCCACACATTCCGAAATTTGTGCCACATCCTGTAGCGGGACTCCTAGGCTGGGATCTTTTGCGGGCACCCATCATATAGGCTTATTTGTTTATGTGCTGCCATCTACCTTCTGAAGACAAACTTAGCAATTAATGAGCTTTATATTGTCTAATAGCCTTGTAATAAGTACATGCTTACCAATTTACATGCATCCTTCTTGAGAGTTGTATCCAGATCTCAGTAGGTCTATATGAAGATTCAGTTCAGGGAAAATGAAGTTTATTTACCTTTATACCTTTATCGAGTGCGAAGACCTTCGGTTGCAACACACATAACACAGAGGGAAATAAAAATACTTTTTTACAGCTCGCCTGTTTTCCCGCTTTGTGATCCTGACATGAAACTTGTTATCACATCAGTTTTATTAATACGATGATGCTGCTATTAATATTTGGCGATTTATTTGGTTTAAAGCCCTAATAGACAAACGAGACAGTAAAATCCAGTCCAAGCAGGCAAGCGCAGAGAAAATAAATGTAACCAAAATGCCACATTTGACAACTTTCTGAAGGTTATGACCTAGTCTGATATCTGAACTCCGTACTACCTTTTGCTAGGATTACAGATGGGAATATAGGAGGAGCAAAACTATCTTTGGACTTAATTAATTAGGTCTTATGTAATGCTTATGCGTCTAAATTTTCCTTCACTCTGTTAGGAACTGATCTATATGCAGGGTGATTATAAAGTTTTCGTGCTCTGAGGTTTTCCTTAAAAAAGCTGCTTATCCAAATGCAACCAAACTTTTAGGATATCTTATATCATGAAACCATGTGAGAGATTTATGAAATAGAAAAAAAGCTCAATTGTTGGCCACCAGATGAAGTGGCTTTTTTTATTTGGTTTTCATTTCTCCCATGGACCATATAGCGTATGCACTAAGTTTCAATGTAATGCGTCTTCCAAAACGGGCGCTACATTGATCTCAGCAGTATCGGTATACTGAAATTAGTCAAACCTATGTAGCGCCCGTTGTAAACATATTCCATTGAAACTTGGTGTATATATATATATATATATATATGTGTGTGTGCTATATGGACCATAGGAAAATGTAAAATGCAATAAAAAAAATTGCCACTTTTTCACCTGGTGGTAAAAAATATAACTATTTTTTTTGTATAAATCTCTTCCCCCCATGGTCTCATTGAGATATCCTAAAAATTTGGCTGCATTTGGATAAGCAGTTTTTGAGGAAAAACTACTCGGAGAGTGCGGGAACTTTTTAATTATAATCATCCTATGTATATGAATTTTACCAAGCCTAATGAGCCTATGAGCTAAGTTAAGCCTTAAGTTAAGCTTCCACTCTATAAGTTTACTATAGAGTGGGTTGATTTCAATAAATAGGGTTACATCTGTCAAGCGATAGATGTGAAAGTTTAATTAGCGTTCTGTTCACTGAAAGCAAAATGTTTTTTTTTTTTGCAAAAAAACTAAATGCAATTGATTTCTTTCCCCCATTAAGTTTGTAAGTATGTTCACTGTATCCAAATTTTAAAATATTTCTGGCAGCCCGTTATTCTGCTATAATTGACTAAATTTTCAATTTTGCCGTGCTTTTTCCTCTCTAATTTTCTGTATAATTTTGCTTAGAATTTTTCTCAAACCTGACTTCGATTCCTGAAACCTTTCATCATTCCACACATCATTGAAATGAAAATTTTTGTATGGTTTTATAATATAGAAGGAATCAAAAGTTGGCGTAATTTACTAGAACTATGTAGCTAGCTAATGCTTAATTTTTCTGTGCTTTTATTTCTTCATTTAGTCCTATGAGTGGGCTTTGGATGCTATGAGGTTTGTTTCTCAACTCGGCCTAGCAAATACATGTAGCGCCGAGGGCATCGTTCAGCAAATCAGATGCCTGCAGGAATATCTAGACAACCACATTCCGATATCTGAAGAGACTTTCCAGGAGATTGCTGACATCGCGTCTCGTCTCGGCAGTGATAAGCTTCTCGAACAATGCAGGGTAACTTTGTTTTTTCATAAAAAGTATTTTTGTCGATCCCTTTTTTCATAAAAAGTATTTTTGCCGATCCCTTCTGAGTGTAGAGGAATAATTCATATTTTTAACTTCATTTCTGGTTATCCACAGGTTGTCAAGCTGCGATGTCAAGAAACCGTAGATCTTATTCAAGCCAGGCTAGCCACCCTGATGAGAGTAAAACAGCAGATGGAGGTTGAATCTTTCCGTGGACCGCTTTGGGAATCTGATGATGCTTCAATTACTCCGAGGACCTCACGCTCCAATTCGCAGCCCTCCAATGTATGGATGGGAGCAATCAGCGGAACTCCATATTCTTCCTGCCTCGGACACCACAGGAGATGTTCCGATTCAACTGCCATGCACAGTGTTCCTCAAACTTATGGGTCTCCCATAGGGTCTTATACATCTTTTCCTAGTAGTTATTATCCGACCAGCAAAGATTCATATCATTTGGACTCCTATATACAAGAAAAAGAAGAGCAGCTACTACAACGTGGCCTTATTACAGAGGATTTGACTTCCCAGGGCCCGGTTACTTCGATCTCTAGAGGTTTTCTGGACTCTCGTATGGCTCACAGGGATAGCTTAACCTCCGCCTCCTCATCATCGTCTTCCTCCTCCTCATCATCATCCAGCAGTAAAGGCATTGTGACTAGTGTGCTAAGGAGCTCTGGCCGAGGTTCCTATAATGTGAGTGGATCTGGAGGCGTGAGCTTGAGATGGAGCAAGAAAGGGGGATCTAGAAGGTGCCAGTCTTGGCAGCTAAGGGATGAAGCCCTGGAAAAAATCAAAACAGAAGTCAAAGAACAAAATGATTTGCTTCGTGTCGAACGGTTACGATCCCCATCGCAAGACAGCAACACTGAGAGCATTTGCAGGTATAGTATCGTTTTATTTATTCACTGAAAGTAAGCACTTTGTTTCCCCCCTGCATTAGCCAGTGTGTCATAAAACTGGGGTGTTTACACTAGATTTTTAAATTTTGAAATCTGGACTTTTCCCCGTAACAAGGTTTAGGCAGGATCATGAAGAGCAGTGATTCTCAACCTTGACTTATTGAGTCCTATTGATCTTTCTTTTTTTTATTTACCAAATTTATTGATATGTTTTGTTTTTCTTGAGCAGCTGCAGAACCTCTGCAAAGTGTGCAGCCCCAAGGGTTCTGCAGAGCACTGGTTGAGATCCGCTGATGTAGAGGATACATTTAGAAGATCGATAAGTCTATTGATATCAATCTTCCACCTAAAATTTGCAGCCAAGAGTAGTTGCCTCCTGACCCTCTTCTAGTTTTGGCCCTGTAGCAGGGGTGCACAACATCTGACACGGGGTCCAATGTGTCCCACCAAGAGGTTCCATCCACCCCTCAAAAGGCATTCTGGAAGAAAAGTATCGGTACACCCACGATATTTTTGCTATAAATATATTTAACAATATTTACTTGATTTAAGAAAAAAATATGGGAAATGTGGAACCCATACAGGATATCGGCAATTATCACTAAAAAAAATTGTCAAGGGTGGGAAATGAAGCACTACTGCAAATCACTGAAGATTAAAGTGTATTTTTAAAGGGGGGGGGGGACAAAAGGTTAACATGCCAAACATGTGGGTAGAATATTTATAGCCTTAATTATATCGTGGTAATAGTTTGTAAGTAATGAAAATCTTGAATTTCAGTAAAGAAAAAAAAATTCAAATCAGAGAGCTTCATTGAAAATATGGGACACTTTTATGAAGTAGTTGGGACAGCCAAAATTATGGGTATGTCCTACAAGACACGGGCCATATGGTCACTTCATACATATACCAGTTTCTAGGCCACTAGCAGTAAGTGTCTCAAATGTGGTACTTGGGCTGAAAAAATTGTGCACCGGGATCTATATGGCTTTGTTTTCCGTAACTGCTTTTCTGTGAGTCAGCAAAAACTTACAGGCAACTATTATAGATTCAGCTTTCATCGGATTTGAAGATCAACATTTTCTAGGTGTTGGCTGGCTGATGTAGGGGAGTACTGTATAACAAATGCTTATAATGTACGAGGGCATATATAAAATATTTTGATTATTATAATAATGATTTTGTTTATCATGATTTCAGCAGTGCTGAGACTGAGTCATTGCCTAGTTCAGACAACTGCAGCAAAGCACCTCTCACTCACACGCAGTCTGATCCCATTCGTGGTCCGGTGCCTGTGAATACACATCTCATGAGTCCTATTTCATCCAGTGATGCTGCAGATGCAGTGGATGGATCCAGTGATTCCCCTGCTATAAGTGCAGAAGCCAAAGCTAAAAAGTGAGTGAACTTGATAAGAAAGATTTCCCAAATTATTAACAAAAACAAAACCATTGTAAAAGATTGATGTTCGAGTGAGTTTTGTAGGTTTATGCTCGATAAACATTGTATGAATTACTTTACATTTAATTTTACAAAGTTGATTTTGTTGTAATTTTGTCATAATATGTGATTTGTTGTGCCATTGAGCTTTAAGTTCAACATATTTCCATTATATTCAATTTTGTCATTTTGTTAATTGTAGATCCTTCAAATTGTAAGCTGTGCAATGGTATAGCCCTACCACACAAACTTGTATAAACTGAGTAATTTTGTTCTCTATGTTGGGGGGGGGGGGGTTCTTGAGGACAAAACCAGAGTTTCAGAGACTCCAATTTGTGAGGGGTGCAAAGTTGGAACTAAAGTAGGGATAGTTGTCCCAAGCAGCAATTTTAAGGGAAACAAAAAATACTTTTAAAATTAAAGAGGGCATTAAAATTTCATTTGTATTCCTGTCCCTTCCTGACGAAAATGACCCCTAGTTGATTCCTAGTTACAGCTAAGTGATTCCTAGTTACAGCCTTGGCAGGGAGTGCACAACCGTCTGTCAGTAGGTCATCACAGAAGAATACCTATCAGTAGTCATTAAGTTCTCCAGGCAGATTGAAACTTTACCATAAAAAAAAAAACACCAGGGCTTTTGACGAATCAGGGTGGGGGGAATTATGCACTAACCAAATTTCTCAGGATCAAGCATGGCTTTTTGCTCTAGAAAAATTGTCTTAAAGTTTTTTCTTTACTTTCCCGAACTTGATATCTACATATGTAGGCCGCAGCTGGACAAATACCAGGTCGCCATGGCGATTAGAAAATCAGTGTTGACACTTAAAATTTTCTAAATGTGGTTGCTAAATTGAAGTGTAAGGATGACACAAAATTTTTCTGATTTCATTACGCTATGTCTTTTAAAATAGGAAAAAGAAAACTTCATTCTCTCAGGAGTATATTTCTTGTGCAAAAGTCATGCTTGGCTCTTAAGGAATTGGGTTGGCACCTAAATATTATTTTTTGATTTGTCAATCCCTGGTGTAATCATGTAGAAATTTTTTGGCACCAATACTGATTTTCCTTTTTGCATTAGTGACCAGTACTGTAGGAAAAACATGTATACCCTAAAAAAACATATATAGATGTCCTTCACTCCACGCAATTGATTGATTCTGTAAAATAATCAATGAAAATAATAAGACAGAATCGTGTAAAGAGAGTTGAATTTAATGGGTGAGATTGAAATAGGGAGAGTTTCTTCAGAAGGGGATAGAAAAATAAAAACTCCAGCCGTGAAATAAATTTTTGTTAATGAATCAATTATTTAAACTGGATAAATAAACATCGGGAATTCACGTTGTATAAAATAATTTTAAGATTTTTATTGCTCTGGCTGTTCTCAATTAATGAATTGGTTCTGGTGAGCATTGATCTATTTCTCTGCTGGAGAGCTTTCAATGAAATAGTCAAGATTCAGCTAATCAGTAGCATTCTTCATCCCCATAAAAATTTGTTTCAAGCAAGAATTTTGGATACCCCTTGCAAATATGACAACTTCTAGTCTCATTCTGATCTTTTTTTTCAGTCAAAATTCTGATGGCATTATCAATGTGTTCCCAAAAGACATTCTTATGACTAGGATTCGAGTGTTTCATGCACATTTGTCTCATCTACATCCTCAAACCAACAGACTTTTTCATTTCAACTGCACTGCATCTATAATTTTCAAATGTATTTTCAGGCCTAAAATCAAACATGTTATAGCGAGAATGCGTAAAGCAAGGTATATCTGTACTATAAAAAGTATATAGAGAAACAGTTATATGATAGCTAACTTATTTATTTTGCCTCAAAATGTAAAATACAACTACAGTGTTTCGTATACAAATATTTTGTATTTGTTTAGAATATAGAATCAAAAAACTTTGTTGTTTTTTTCATTCAAGAACGCTGATGTTGGTGATGAATGAGATGATTCAAACGGAAAGGGATTATGTGAAATCACTTGAATATATCATAGAAGTAAGTTTTAATTTTATTACATCCAATCAATGTGAAATTATATTGTACAATGTATTCCCCTTCCCTAATGTTTACAGATTTTTTTAATAATTTTTTTAATGAAAAAACATTTATTTTTAGAGCAGAAATATTTAAATAGCATGTTCAGTAGTGGAATGTGGGTGCGGCATATTCTTTGAAATGTTACTCACATGGCTCTGTAGGGAGTGCAATAGCTCAGGTTGATTATATACTTGCCTAAAGTACCAAAGGATGTTTACAGGTGTTGAGAGTTCGATACCACAGATTCGTTCTTACCAAAACCTTTCTTAACATGGAGGTACAACAAACTATAAAATGCTTCTCTAGCACCAATGATGCATAACACAGATCAAGTATACAAATACAGTGTTTAGTTTGCCATTTAAACATGCTCGCAAACATGTAACTCAAAATAAATTGCAAGGCAGTTTGCTTTATTAGATAAATTATTTTGAGAGCATGAAAATATGAAACACGTAGGTGCCCAATGCTTACAACTTTTCAGCCTTATTAAAATCTTCCGGTCGGAAATCAGATTCTTCCAATTTTTTGTATTTCATAGAAAAATCCCTAAAAGTTCTTAAATTGTGGTTTGTTTGAATAGAAAATCCCGAATGAACCCAGTCCTTACAATTTCAGGCTGACCCCAGTTTCTCAGGAAAAATATGGGGAATGAGGATTTCAAGTACGAAAAATTGATAATTGTTGCCAAATATGATACCAAAAGCATACAAGATGGCCAATTATTGCTAAAATAATCAGGACTACAAAAAATCCATCCAGGAAAAACGAGATTTATGTGTGGTGACCTGTTGAAATTTTAAAAAAATGTCTGTGTTTTTCCTTTTATTTGTGTGACATGTTTTTTTTTATGTGGAATGTGCCATCACGTGATAAACTACAGATTTTTCGAGTGTGAATTTTCACCTATGGAAACAGCTTTATATATTTACACTTCACAGCTTTTGTATCACTTGTTGACACTAACCTTTTCTCATAAGACACTTGACTCTCAACTGTCACACAACCAAAAAGGGTGGGTTGCATTATAATTTTTACCCTTCTGATGTGATCCCTTTTAAATAATAAACTCCAGTTCTGTGGGGTTGGTCAATTCGATGCCCTTGCGACCAGCCTGTGGAAAACTCGTTGAAATAAAAGATGAGAATTACAGCTTCGCTCAGCCTCTTGCGCTTTCGACCAGGATCCTCAGAATCTATCCTGTATTAAGGTCGGGTTGGGATAAACTGCGCATTGACTCTCAACTGGTTTGACAGAATTTACATTCAGCTATTATTTAAAAATATATTACAACTAGCCATCCATATTTTTAGATGATGTGAGCAAACATTATCAATGTGCAGTTTACTTCAGCTAGGATAATGGAAGCAAGGGAAACTAAAATGTAGGAATAATGAAAATTGATCTGTTTTGTTTGTTTCAATAAGCATTTTCAAGTCTTAATTATTATTTTTTTCTTTCAGAATTACATTCCTGAACTTCTTCGTGAAGATATTCCCCAAGCATTGAGGGGACAAAGGAATGTAGTGTTCGGAAACATAGAGAAGATATTCGAATTTCACAGCCAGTTCTTTCTAAATGAGCTGGAACAGTGCGAAAATACTCCATTTATTGTTGGCCAGTGCTTCCTAAAATATGTGAGTATTTTCCCAGAAGTCCCCCATTATTGATTGCTTTGTGATTGTTATTGGATTTTATTTTTATACTGATTAACAGGAGTATTGGTTCCTCCTCCATTTTATTGAGTGAAAATTTGCATATTTTTGTCTATTCTTGGTATATAAATTCATTTGCATATTTCTTTCACTAAATGTATTTTTTCTCGGTATCATTGAAGGAGCCGCAGTTTTATCTGTATGCTCTATACAACAAAAACAAGCCAAAATCAGATGCATTGATGATGGAATATGGAAACGCCTTCTTCAAAGTAAGTCTATCACTGAAGTAATGTTGAATCACTGTAATAAACAAAGCAAATTCTCTCTTGTGCCCACACTGTTTAAAATAAATGTTTCATTTTCTCCAAATTCACTAGATACTGTCAGTTTGTGATAAGTCCAATGCTGATAAGTCAAATTTCTGAGTTTTCAAATGGCTCCAGAACCCCAAATTCTGTTTTGGTGTTAATATTTTTCCTATATTCTAAGTTTTCTTCCTCAGTTGAAGTTTTCGGGAATAAGATGAATTGAAGAAAATATATGAACTCCAGATGAGAGCCATTAATGGTGCTATGTGCATAATTCAAAGATTTTTTTCTTCCTTTTCATGTTTTCTAGATAAACACTGGTCAATGTCAATTTAGTTACTTGTGCTTGTAAATCTTATGTTGCATGTTGAAATTGCCATTTCATTTTCACTCAGTTTTGAGTGAATGCAGTTTTCAAACGTCTGTACAACTGCCGATTGTACAAGTAATTCATCATTTAGAATTTTTTTTTATCTTCTATAGTTTGAAATTTTTAACTGATACATTATTTGTGAATAATACTGTTAATTTAATCCTTTAAAAATTAATTACACCATTGATTGACACCATTAATCTTTGTGGCACAGCAGAAATCACCAAATCCCCTTCAAAATACTGTATCTCTTTTAATAAAGTAGGCTTCCTTTCAATTTTCAGTAAGTGCAAACTAAGGGATATAGGGGAAAATATTCCATCCACCAAATCAACTTTACAAAATATCTAGTCTTGTTTTGTCAATGTTGAATTGAGAGACTTTCAAGGAGGTGAGAGATATCTCTCGTCACTGCTGCTCAAAGGGTTACAATTTTTTTTTTCACATTTGACTGTACTAGACCATTTTTTTAGAATGTAGTTTTATGCAAACTTAAAGTATATAATATTATACTGATCACTTTATTTCAGAAAAAGCAACTTGAGCTGGAGGACAAGATGGATTTGGCTAGTTATTTATTGAAACCTGTGCAGCGAATGGGCAAATATGCTCTGCTTTTGAAACAGCTGCTGAAGGAGTGTCCTGAGAGAGAAGCTGCTCATCAGGATCTGAAGGTAAAAATATATCTGTGAAAGGGGGATTAACCTGTATGTCTCTTCTGGCCTGATCAGCCTTTGTTTCCATAAAATTATCACAAATGTTTATGAATGTCTGTAAAGCTGGGTCTCAAGCTCTAATGAAGCAAAAAGTCAATGAACTAAGTATATCAAATGCTAGCCCCATTCTGTGAACAAAAATCTTAAACAGAAGAAACGATAAAAAGTACCAGTAAAGGTGCTTTTGTTGCACATTTTCATAAATTATAGGCATCATTTAATGAATAATAATAATGATCCTCATGTATTCCCGAGGGATCAGTATGATCCGTCCAGGGACTTTGTTAGTGCTAGTACACACCCATGCTTGAACTGAGATTCAAACCCATACCTGCACAGTCAGATGCTCCTTAACCACTCCACTGCCAATTTAAACTTTGGAATTTTAGATATAAATAGAGACAAGTTCTTTATTAATGGGTTCATTTATAAATACAAATACAACGCCACAACAGGCAAATTGCCCAACGAGGTGGCTGACTTAAGAACATCATGGATCCCGAGCCATTTTTTTTTGGAGGCCCTACCTACTACTGCTACAACACACATGCACCGTCCCGCGGAACTCCCAATGAATCGGTACACGCGGGAATGTGCGTGTACGTGTAGTGCAACCTGACGTAAAGTTTGTTTCTGTGTAATGCTTGTTATGTGTAGTGCTGCCATCTGCCACCAGTTTTTCTAACTATGAGCGAAGTGTTATGATTGAATGATTTATCGTTGTAGGACTGTTGCTCTCTGTGGCGAGACTTTTTAACGGGGAGATCGGCTCGCATTTGCGCATTGAAGTTGGGAACCACAGAAAACCAACTTCAGCCGACCACCACTGTGGGGTTCGAACCCGGATTTTCGCATTGCGAGTCCGTCACTATAACCACTTGACCACCACAGCGGCCTACGTTACAACACAAATTGTGGACCACATTCTGAGCTGTGGAGGGCCATATCTGGTATGTGGTGTGCTACTTGTAGTTTATGACTCCTATTCTAAGGGCAATAAAACTGGGATTTATCAGATTATTCAGGACTAATAGTTTTATTCATTAAACCAAGGTTGACATGATCACAAATATACACTTAAGAATTTCAATGTGCATTTGTTAAATCAGGATTATTGTATACTAGTGTTTTACACAATATTTATTTCCCTTTATCCTAGTCTGTGATTTTAATGTAAAGAGTTACAAAGTGTATGAATGAAATAAAAAAAACCCCAAGGCATTCATTTGAAGACATTTTAGTTCATTTAATTGAGGGGGAAAAACTATTTTCTCTATTTTTTTATATCGTACACAGTTCAATTATGTGCTTGATTTTTTTTTTTCAAAAAAAATCTCAAAACATTCGGCAAATTGCTATTCTCAGCAAAGATATGGCTTATAATAAAAATGTCTTTCTAACAAAAATTATGTATTCATTTATAGGCTGCTGAAGAAATGGTGAGATTTCAGTTGCGTCATGGGAATGATTTACTAGCCATGGATGCACTCAGAGACTGTGATGTATGTTGCCATTCTTATTCTGTATCTGTTACATAATGCTACTGATTGTTATTTCTGCAAATTATTTTTGTTACTGAATACTAAAAAACTATTTTGAAAATATAATCTGAACTATCAGATGGTTTTTGAATTTCAACTTGCAAAACATATTTGTGTGCTATTTCATCATTCCTGGTTTCATATTATTTTCCTTGTAGGTTAATGTAAAAGAGCAAGGAAGGCTGTTGCGACAAGACGAGTTCCTAGTATGGCAAGGCAGGTCGAGGAAATCTCTTCGCCATGTTTTCCTCTTTGAGGATCTTATTCTTTTCAGCAAGGCGCGACGTGACCCTCAGAGGAAAGGCTACGAGATGTATCAGTACAAACATAGCATGAAGGTGTGAAATTTCTACTTGTACTTTAAATAGTATTTAGATTTTGAAAATTTATGATATTAATAATCCATAATCCCAAATTTGTCACACTATTGTGATTTGTAGGGTTTTTTTTTTTTTTTTTTTTTTTTTTTGCTTCTCATTACTAAGGGGAAAAACCTGCTTTGTAACTTTGCTGAAATATATTTCTGTAATGTAAATTTCCATTTGTTCAATTCATATCTACTTATTTAAGTGGCTATTAACATTTTTGAGAGCACAATTAGTTCAATGTAATATTCTGCAAATTGTAACCACTTTTCTGCATGTCTATCATAAATCCTACAAAAAGCATGATTACAAAATCAGGGAAATCAAATTGAAGCAAAAAAAACAAACTTGTCATCTATTATGCATTACTGGCTACTTAGCTTAATCAGAGCTGATTTCTAGGATGAGCGATCTGCCGTTCCTGACTGTAGCTCAGGCAAAAAAGGAATTGAACAGATGGTAGCCCTGCATATTAGACGTGCGTGTTGATTTCTCTATTATGCTACAAAAATTTCTTTGCTCGTGAAAAGTAAACAGTAGAAAAAGTCTTTTTGAACCTTGAATAGTTTAAATTTGCTGCAGTGGAAGCACAAATGCAAGAAAAGGATGTTGATTGAATTTGATATCTATGATTTCAGACAACAGACATGGGCCTTACTGAACAGGTTGGTGACAGCCCTACCAAATTTGAGATTTGGTTCAGAAAAAGGAAGCTGAATGATACATATCTACTTCAGGCTCTAAGTCCCGACATCAAAAATGCATGGGTACATGAGCTGTCCAAGCTGTTGTGGAAGCAGGCGCTACGAAACAGAGGTGAGAGTTCTGTTAACTACTGTATATATGGTATAGCTAACAAATATATTAATTTTCAAAAAAAAAAAAAAATTATAATGCATGTAGGCCTATGTGTGTTAAAATTAGTCTGTTTCGCCACAATTGTATAAATAATCTTTATTTTTTTATGTTACGGTGTTTTGTGAATTTCAGAGTTGGTAACTGCTTGGAAAATAAAAAGCGTGAGAATAATTACTTGTTATTTAATTTTTTTTATTATTCTTTCCAGAAAGAGTAATTTGCTCATGATTTTCACTGAGTAGTTTTTTTTTCAAAATATTTTGCAAAACTCTGATATAATGATGTTAAAAGGACCAGGAAATAAAGTGGAACTCCTATATAGCAGTGTTTCTCAACCGCTGGGCCCCCGACATCGTTCATACCCTGCCGCGAGTGATTGGCTGTGTTTTCCCCCGTTCATTTTCCTTTAGTCGTATGTTTGACCGGGCCTTCTACTTATAAAAGTAAATGAAACCTGGCTGCAGGCTTTCAAAAGTTGAGAATCACTGCTCTATAGTGATCACCTCCTGTTAACAAGCACTTTTGAAGTCTGTGGGACAGGGCCTCAGTGCATTTCACTATATATTGTGACTCCCTGTTAAGGGAAGAAAAATTTGGGTCACATGGTGTCCATTATTAAGAGCTCCACTGTAGTATTATTATATGGGATCTATCATTATGGGTGGAATATATTAGTACTGTAGGAAGTATATGTCAGGACCAGGGAGGAATATTGTTATAGGATATATATATTTTTTGCTGAATTTTTAACGTGTATATATATTTTTATATTTGCAGAGATGCGCCTGGCTGAGATGTCTTCAATGGGCATCGGAAACAAACCATGTTTGGACATCAAACCCAGTGAGGATCAAATAAGTGACCGATCCATAACTTTCCACCAACTAGTTAAGGGTCGGTATTCACATTTTTGTAACCATCTTATAGGTATATAAAAATGTGAAATATTAAAGATTAAGTTAAAAATTTAATGATTTCAAAACTATCAATAATTTTGTAATGTAAATATTAGTATAAAAATGAGAATTATTAGTGCACCTATAATTGTATGTAGAATGCATGTCCTTTTAATAGGAAGTTTGTTATTTAGTTTGATTTTTTTCTTCACTAAATAGAAATACGATTCTAGCATATCAGTTATTATAATTGTATAAATAACTGTCCAAGTCAGTGGTTATCAAAATTTTTCCACCTGCAACTCCATTAACTTTGTCATTTTTTATCCATGGTCTCCCATAATAGTCTAGAAAAAATTCATTTCAAAGCACTGAACAAACACACATTGCTGCAATTCTTTGTGACCCTCCTGACAAAGGTTGGCGACACTTTGGAGCTGCAATGCACATACTTTGAGAGCCATTATTATACGTGTATGTGTACACTGATGGGACTGCAAAAATGTTCACCTGAGTGGTTTATCCACTTATCCCATCATTCAAAATTGCACAAGAAAAAAAATCAATATCCACATAGGGAGCGTTATTTATGTAGGGCTTATACTGTGTGAATCAGACCAGTATTATCTGAAAATGTAATTTTGAAGAGTAATTTTACTCCTTTCCAAAATTTTAAGGGGTATTATATATTATTATTTCATCAGTGAGAATAATATATATATCTGATAATAAATAATATTTAAAAAACTAAAAATTTGAAGCATTTCCACTTAATGAAATTTTTGGGGGAGTAAAATTGAATTTTGATGTGTGTGTATTATGTATCTAGATGTGTATTGGCAAACACTGCCCCAGATTCTTTCCAGGCAGATCACTATGAAGTTCATAAAGCCAGGGAAAACCTTGACTTGTTTGGGAACTTTTTGATTTGCTAAAAATATCAAGGGAAAATCTCATGTGTTCAGTAATCACAGTAATCATTGATTTGACACATGCGCTCATAAAATTACAAATGTATTGGTCTTCAATCAAGTTGGAAAATATAAAATTTTTTATACATTAGCATGACAAGTAAGGTTGCGATGTCAATCTAACCAGTTTTTCTGTTGAAATCTGCTGAAGATGGAACTGGGATTACAAAGAATTTTCCTCTTAACTGGCTTAAACGGTATCCAGTTACAAAAATCTGACTATATTTGCATTTTAAACTTGAGATGTTTAATGGTCATGAAAAATTCAGTGTAAAAATATTTCTAGACAAGTCTGATAATGTAATTGTATGAATGCTTCATTATTTTATTTACTTTGGGATATGCGAGTATTAGTGGTAGCAAGGGAATTGATTTTTTCTCCTCTTGATTTTACTAGCTCCCAGATTCAGGAATTCTATTGGCATGTCTCCATATGACTCAAAGACCAACAAACGACCTCATTCTATCATATCTGTCAGCAGCAGCTCTTCCTCTGGTAGCAGTCAGTCATCATTCACATTCTATGGAACGTTGAATCTGGGCTTTGAACCTGGTGATAGTCCTCGGCCCTTGCACAGGTCGCTAACGCAACAGTCTCAGTGTTCGACAGGTAATTGATTCGAACTTGCCATGTTCATATTTATTTTTGCTGTATTAAACTGATTTATTTTTCTTGTGACCATTCATTGGTATTGAGAGAAGAGTACATTTTTGAGGTTGAGATTGAATTTTTTTTTTTTTCACTTTTGAGATGAAAGTTTGATCAGATCTAACGTTTTGCCTTTGTCAAATTGTGTATTGCATTGTTGTGTGTTGTGATTTAGAAGCACGCACAATACTAATCAAAGATTTCCACAGTTTGCCCTCTAGTACCAAATATTTTATCTTCTGAATTTTCTTTCTCGGCCATGAAAATTAAATTTCCAAAATCTTTTAGAGATGATAATTAAAGAATTTATGAAATTGAATGTGTGTCATATGTAGAAGTTTTTGTTCATAGAAATGGGTGGCTGAGCTTATACATGATGGAACTTGTTTAACAAAGGCAACAGTTTTTAATTCGAGTACAGTAGAGTCTCGAAAATCTGAGCCATGAAAGTTCAAGTTTCCGGATAATCCAAGGCACTGAAAGTTTTTAATTTTCTTCTCGAGACCCTCTTTCTCTCTTTTTTTCTCTCCCCAAGAATCCAACTTCTTAATTTCTTTTCCAGGAACCACACAGTAATTATAGTGTGAAAGGGACTAGGCAACCCTATAATGGTTAACTGGTGAAATAAAATATTAAACGTCCTTGAATGAATGTAGACCATATTAACTTTTTGGGGGGTCGCCGAGAAAAAGGAGCAAGTTTGACCATTTTCTTCATAATGGTGAACAATGGCAGTGTCCCCTAATTGTTTATGTAAAATCATCGAAAGACAGTTGAAAGCTATCAGTGGTTCAGCATCACCATCAATCCCATCCCCAACTATTCTCAATGGTAGATTGAGATGAGTTGATCTTAATCTTCCCACCTTTTTCATTTTTTGAAACACATCGTGTGGCATCTATATCTAAGAATTAAAAATACAGTTTATTCAAAAATTAAAAATAGTGGCTTAATTAGCATACAGCTTGTATGCTAATATTTAGCATTTTTCATTGTTTTTTGAGTAATTCCTGTTTTTTGAAAATCCAAATTGGCTTAAGTCCTGTTCACCTTGGATTATTGAGACTAAACTGTAGTTAATAAAACTAGTAACCATATGTTTGCGATATATTCTCCAAAAAACTCTAGTTTACTTTGTTTATTTTTTATTGCAGATGTTCTTCGGCAATATGCGTCCTTCTCTTTTGTTCATATAAATCTCTGTATCATAAGTTTTAATTCTTTGTGCACTGACCCATACTCTGTATTTCTTGGTACTTGTAACTTCTCATATATATTTTCAAGTTCCAGCTGATGAAGAATATAATCAAATTTTTAATTTCAGAGAGTGGCTTCTACACGGACACTAGCACAGCAGGTGACAGCCCGACAGACTCGGAGCGTTCTTGCCATAAGAAAGCCGAACGAAGTGATAGTCTCTTATCTAGTGATTCTTTGTCGACGAACACTTCTCCTCTAGAGCTTAACTATTTGCCCAGTGAAGACCCAGTCGAAGAGGTAAATATATCTCAAGTGAACTTGTATTTAACCCTTTAGGCAGCTTTTGAAATTTTCCAGATTTTCATTATAACTGCCACATTGGAAATAAAAGTGTGTTAAGAACCCGAGATATTTCGGGGTGGCCGAAATACAGCAGATCAAGTTTGACGAGATATCTCTGGATTGCTGCTGTAAGGGTTAAAAACTAAATACTTCACATTTTTATTGTACCATATTTCCCTTGAAAATAAGCTCTAGTATGACTTTTTAGGATGTGTTATCATGGTTGGCATTAAGTGTATTGCAGACCTGCCACCTCTCCGGATTTAGGCGGGAGACTCCGGATTTGTCACCCTACCTCCTGCTCTCTGGATTTGTTAAAATTTCTCTGGATTTTGGCAGAAAATTAAATTTTACGCGAGCTTTCACGTTGTCGTGGCGTCAGTGACTACCGTTGTCATTAGGGAAAACACCCACAGAGGACAGTCGTGGTCATTTCCGTCGAGCAGCCGTAAAAAAGTCTTGGTGACCGCATTTAAGCAACTGGCAAAGACATGACTGTTTATGTAGAGTTTATCTGCAATAATTTATCAGGGGGCCTGACCTTGGTTGCTGAAATTCTTGTATAATCGTTATTGTATTCCATTAACCGCCGTGCGGTAAACACAAGTTTTTTCGTCAACAGCTTTGTATTTTGAAGTTTTTTTTATTGTTTCCTCTGATTAAACATGTCTTCAAAAAGAAAATATAAAACTTTAAGCTATATGAAGCGAAATATGAAGCTTTTAAGAGTTCTTATACCCAAGATTATCAATCACTGATAGCATCCACGAAAGGAAACACTTATGTTTTATGAACAGTATGTAGATGTGATTTCTCTATTCTACATGGAAAGACTGACATGGAATTGTATTCTGCTCAGAGGCGATGCAGAACCTGCCTTGGAGGGGGGGCGCGGATGGAACTTTTTCTTAATTGATTAAAACAACAAAAATTGAAAATTATTTTTGTGAATTTTTTTTTGATCGAGTCTATGAGTGTCGACCCCCCTCCCCCCCGGAGAATCTCCGGATTTCTGGATTCCAAAAGTTGGCTCGTCTGGTATTGCAATACAGGGCATTTTAAAATTTGAAGTAATATTGATACAGATCATATTCAGTGCATTTCATATATATATATAATCTCCAGCATCCTGTAAAATTCGAGGGACAACATGTTTTTGAATGAACATCTTTGGGAATGAACCATCCCCGTATGCTGGGAAAAAGCAAGGCTTAGGATCACTGAATAATTCAAAAGATACATTTCTGATAGACTTATATGAATTTTAGTATTAATTACTGAGCGATCAGAATTAAGCAAATCAGAATAAAATAATATTTTGTTGATAAATGATATGCATTGTAATTAAATATTTGTGGATACCCAAGCTGACATTTCTGAACAAAGTAAAAACATCCCTAAAATATGTTGTAATGCATTTTTTTCACAGGCCTGTCATTTGGGGGGTGGCTCGCCCGGCTTAAAAAAATATGTATATATATAAATGCACACAAATGTACCCCAAAGCAGAATGTTTTGCATTGTTCTGCACAGAGCCTTCGGCTAACTGGAAAAATTTCCATAATAGTGTTTTGTGCACTTTTCTTAAAATTCTTCCAGATTGTTGTTCTTCAGTAACACTGCTTGTTCTGTGACGTATGTTGCAGATTTTGGAATATTCTGCTTGTAGCCAAATGTGTGTATATATAAAATGTATATATATACATATATATACATTGAATGTATGTTCTTTACGTCCTTCCCCCTCCGGAAGAGGTTGAAATGTCACAGTAAGAGTGAAATGCTGGCTCATTTTTACTATTTAATAAAATTCACTTCATTTTGTTTCACAATAATGCCATTGGATGACTTATTTATTTTCTAATCTCTTTTCAGAGTATAACGACGTCCATGTGAAGCTGATAACATAAGTTATTAAATGCGAACTGCACCAGTGTACATTTCTGTATTCCCGATGTATATTTAACAAGTTTATAAGATATATACTGTTGAATATCAACAGCGAAGACAAAGGGATTCGGTGGAAAAGTTAATGGATGTACAAACGTTAGTGTGCCATATATATAACATATAATAAATATATATGGAAAAAAATTGATTATAATAATCACATTATTTTTCCCTCGAAATTTTTTTATGAAGTTTAACCAAGAATTTTTTTTTCACGATATAGTTAGGTTGTTTCTTTTTTTTTTTTTCTGTAACTTATGTTATAAAATCGCTTGATAGCCATATATATGAAAATGGAAGGACATCTTAATGGTGTTAATGTGCCTCAAAGGTTTTTTGTTTTCCCGAAGGCGAGTTTGCCTTTTTTTTTTAAATGTATGAAAACAGTCTTTTTCTACCTCTTGATGAAAACATGTTTTGTAACGATTCATTAAAGCTTGTTTTTTTTTTTCTGAATGTCTTGATGAAAACGTTGTAAATCAAAATGTGTGTTTATCTTCTAACCAGAGATTTATTATCGGATGGAATATAATATTTCGTCGAATATAATTTTCTTAAATTAATATATATTTGTGTATGATTACAAGTGGCATCTCATGGAACAGATTATGTGTGTGATTTATAAAAAAAAAATAGAATAGTGTGTGATGTTTACAATGTAATGTTCTATTATCGTGCAATAAGTTTTACGACTAATCGTACCAGTTTGTTCGTTTGCAGTTAATTCATGTTGATGATTGTTTTTTTTGTTTTTAATATGAGAAAATATGTTTTAGTATTTATGTATGTGACATTTTAAAATATTACTAGGTTCAAAAAGTTCTGAGACTTATTTTATTACGGAAGAATGAATAAGATAGATCCTGTTTATTTGGTGTTCCCTTCGAAGTAACACCTTGTGCAAATTATAAATTTTTGCTATTGTTCATACAAATATGTAGATGCAGATTGCAAACCTTTTGCTGTTACATCCTCCAATCCCTCTGTCACTGCTCTTCTTTAGAACCTGAGAATCGTTGACCTTTAGGCAAATTCTTTATCCACAGGAAAAGTCACGGATCAGGATCAAGGGAATAAGCTGGTTATGAAAGTATCAGAATGTGATGTTTTGACAGGTAATCTGGCACCAGGAGCGACCTACGAGTCCCTAAACTTCTGCATGCTTCGGTGAGACATAAACGACCAGATCTTTGGAAGGTCATGTCGTGGGTGGTCTATCATGACAATGCGCCGGCTAAAATGTCCCTCCTGGTGTCGGATTACCTATCAAAACATCACATTCTAATACTTCTACAACCAGGGTAATCTCCTCCTGTTCTTGCCCCATGTGACTTTTTCCTTGGATAAAGAATTTGCTTTATGGGCAACAGTTCTGAGATTGCAAAGAAGTGCAGCAACGAAGGCCCAAAGGCTTGCAATCCACATTTACATCTTTGTATGAACATTAGCAAAAATTCATAATTGCACAGAGTAGTTAGTTCAATAGAAATGCCAAATAATCACGTTCTATCTGTATTAAATTATTTCGCAATAAAATAAGTCTTGAAGCGTTTTGAACGTAGTAGTAGATCTGCCTTCATACTGCTATAAATATCTACAGTTCTATCATTTCAAAGTTTTTTCTTAAGTGATAACGAGTTCTGCTTTGCTTGATTATCATTGGTGTTTCACTAACATTCATAGGGTCTCATAAAGCTTCAAACTAATATTGTATAGCTGTTTTAGGCATGTATAAAAACATCTTCCCGCACCCATGTACATAAATTTAAAAAGAGATTTAGAATTACATCACAAGCTATATATCGTATAAGTAAATGTAAATAAGTGATCTGGAAATTTTATTTCTCGTCATCCTTTCAATATGATTTATCATTTAACTTTGTCATTTAATTTTATTTTTTTAAGTTTAAAATCTATTTTCTGTTTTACCTGATGCTTGTTGTAAATATCGGGAAGAAAATGAAGTAACGCAATAGAGTTAATTGAAACAATTCTAAAGATATAGTCTATTTTTTATAAATATTTATTTCTATGGCTGAGAAATTTTGTTTCAAAGTTACGATATGATAAGGATCTGGTTATCCTTGTGCTTCATGAACATTTTTATGCTATGTTCTCTCGATATTTGCTCTCCTCCACATCAAAATTATTTCTCATAAAATACAGCCAAACCTCATTACAATGAACTTCAAGGAACTGGAAAGTTTGTCTGTTAGATCCGATCTAATAAGCGAACATCCTATGGTTTTGGGCCAGCAAGTTTCGTTACAAATCAAGTTTGATGGTACTTAAGTAATGTACATGTCTCTTAATCCTAGAATACTAACTAAAAAAAGCTGATAAAAACTGCATGTTAACTGCCTATACCTCTACGTTTCTGAGGCATAGAGTTGGTATTCTAGGGTTAATATTGTATTAGGGTATTAAAAGTTGGTTATTCTCTCTGAAGATATCGCATAGCATGAATAACTAGTATAAGGTATCGGCAGATGAAATATCAACAGCGTTTAATGACTCCAACTAGTGCAAAGTTTTTAATTGTTAAAGTGGCAATATATATGTAAATATAATGTGTGGAAATTTTTTTTACACATTTCTATGCCTGCACGTCTGTCGATATCTTATGCATGGATGGTATGTAACTCAATTATATTGTGAGCTTTATTTTGTGTCGAAATTGAATTTGTTTATAGAAGTATGAATTATATTTTCATTATAATCAATTTTGAATATCGTACACATTTGTCACTGTATCATTCAGGCATAATCCTGGCTTCACTGTGGTTTATTTAGATTAACATGCATGGACGGAAAAATAAGATTACGAAGACTATATGTAATAGTTGCATGTGGGTTGCGTAAATTCACCAAGACCATGGTCGTTTCATGTCATTAGCATACATTATAGTATGGTTGAATCAGAGGATGTAACATACACAGGCAAGGTTGCATGAAGAATATATGGCTATGTTATCGCTTTAAGAACTAGAGCAATATAGAGGCATCTTGACTAACATGATTTGCTGGTTAATTATTTCCAGTCGAATGCATGTTGTTGTTTTTTTTTAAGGATTAAGTATCACATTAGATACTTAGACTGTGGTTTGAGTCACGTCTATTACAGAATATGTACTCGTATATAAGTTTTTAAGCCAGTATTATGTTTGAGAAATATCACTGAGATATATATACTTATTGTACAGTTATGCCGTCAAAATGAATAATCTATACTTATATATAGAAGCACCTACATAAAGCTTATGTTGCTAACGGGCGAGACAATCCTGAACTTAACAGAGAATGAGTAACACTGTTTTAGAGATGCCACTCATGTAAATGTACTTCTGCACTTGTACAGAAATAAACTTAACAACATATTTTCCCCCTAGTTAATTTTAATTTAAGAGAGTTTCTCGTTTTCCTTATTTGTGGTGTTTCAGTGCCATTAAAAGGTGTTCCTTTAATTTAAAAAAACAACAGAACCACAAGCAACAGTTTAATTATATTTGAAAAGTCATCATCATATGTTTAACTCTGTAACACTTTTGTGGGAATTAATAATAAAAACAATTTTTTAATTATATATAAGTAATATTTGGTTGTTGTGGCTTTCTTTTGTGTGTGTGGCGTTATATATTTTTCTTCCTTGGCAGTTCTTGAAATAATAATTGATAAGTTCCAATTGTGACTTTGAGCTGATTGCGATTTGTTTATAGTAGACTCCATAATCCAATGTTTTTCTTTGAGCGGAGAGGAGTAAACATATCACTGTGCATATCTGTGTGCTCACACGTTTATATTATTTAAATTTGCTTTTGCAAAAAATTAACATCCGGCATATCATGGTCTGATTATGTGGCAAAAGTCTATTCAGGATACAAGAATTAGAGGGAGGTTTCACGATTGAGTATTTTGGATTATCCAAGCTAACGTGGACCAACCCAAACATTAACCAGTCAAGTGGTGGTGTTGCGTACGCTGACTTTTGTCAGACATGCTCCGTCAGATTACCAAATCCACGCGCGTAACAGCTTGTGGTCCATAAAAATGTTTGAACTATAGTTGAGAGCAATGTACACACAATTTTCTACTATATTTTTTACTGTAAAACTGTTTATATTAAACATGTGTAAATATCAAATTACCTGTAATAAAGAATATCAACGCAGGACAGCTTGTTGTAGTAACTTGTAGCCCAGAAAGTTAACAGCTGACAAGATTATGTGAAAAGCATAACCCCAACTAACAGCGGATTCGCAGGAAAGTATCGGATCAAGCATCTCTTAACCACATCTCCATATTACACTATCTATGCTCTTTGCTTTAATAATTGAATAGTTCACTAGATGATGTTAGCATTTCAATTATCGATGTTTTAGTGAAAACAAGTGTTTGGACCATAGCTGCATGAAATTATGGTACTATGCTATCTGTGAGGGGGGTTAAAACCTTGCTTGCTTAACAATGCTTGGCTATCACAATATTGATAGTGTAGCAAAATATTTGACTTGCCAATGTTAATTTTTAACAAGCAATCCAAATTATGAAAAGAAAAAGTTTAATAATAGTCTAGACTCTTATTCAATTTGACATGAAATGCTTTTCAGAAAATGACGGTTCATATGAAAGAAAGTCAAATTAATCATAAGCCAATGCAATGTCAGACTACTATATACCACATTTTGATCTTGTCAGCAATAGTGTTATTCTGCATGATATGCAAACCATTGCACCATGCTAATTGATTAAAAGTATTAATACAGTCAACACTTGGTTTTATGAATCTCCCGTTTACAATTGCATGTTTTTATAAACTAATTCTGCTGGTCCCAAAAAAAAATATACCAATTCTTTAATTGCCTTCTCACTTGTGATATTTTGATTTCACAAACTAGTTTTTCACGTCTGTATAAGTTCATAAACACGAGCTTTGATTGTATGTTTAAAAACAGCACGATGATTGGTGGGATTTTGGTTATTATATTTGCTTCTAAAATGCATGAGTAACATTCGATGAGCAAATCGACCTCTATGGGGACCATTTTTTGACACAAGCTAACAGTGTAACCGTACAGATTATTCAAATCAATTTGATGCTAATGACAACCAAAAACGTACTCCAGTAAAAAAAAAATGCATTCATATCAATTAACGACAGCAACCAAAACCTAACTCGTAATTTTGAAAAATATAAAAACCTGATTTTCAACTCAAAACATATTTAGCAAGAGACTAGTCAAACGACACATCAGAAAAGCACGAAAATCATATAAAAAATATATGTATTTAACCAAATTCTCAACAAATCAAACGAGATCATATATATGTATATTGTATACATAAAAACACTGCCATATAATTATACAACTTCACAAAAAAGCATACTTCAATTTCTTTTTCATCTCATGGCGAATAGTAATGATAATTAAAATTTCTATGTGGTACATAAATATATTAAGTGCTCACTGGGCATATACCAGGTGCCATTGCAAGAAAATAACATCCAATATTACACCATATTATAAACATAAAAATATATATATATATATGTTATAGAGGGCGCCCTCCCAAAACAATTTTCCTCGTTGGACTATCACATTTATGTAAAATATTGCACCGATTCCAAAATTACAAAACATTCGATAAGGCAAGAATTATTTTTTTTAAAGCCAGTGAAGGTTTTCGATGAGTTCACAGCTGCGATTTTTGCTTGATTTCAACTGCCCCTTCGGACACTAATTTCTCGATTCTAGAGTCATCATAACCTACTTCTTTCAGGATCTCGATGGTATGTTGCCCTCCTTCAACTTTTCCCGTAGATGCATAACCAGGAGTCCTTGACAGCTGTGGCGCTGGCTGAGGAACATAATAACGCTTGCATTTCTTAAACGACTCTCTAGCTTCGTTATGTTTGTGAGTATGGGCGTCTTCTAATTCAACGACCGGAGTCACGCAAGCGTCTTTGAAATCAAACACTTTGCACCATTCTTCTTGGGTCTTGGAAGCAAAAATATTCGTAAAGATTTTCTCCATTTGTTCCCAATCTCCAATTTGCGAATGGGTGCTAGGATCCAACTCCAGACCTTGAATGAAACGTATGACTCTTATAAATCAGTCTTGTTACACTTGATGGACAGAGAAACTGACATTTATCAACTATAGCTTTGAATTGTGTCTACTGTACCACAGATACTTACATTTTAGTAACTGATCATAAAACTGAGGCTCTAGTGCCCCAACCGCCATGTACTTCCCGTCCTTAGTTTTATATGTCTGATAAAACGGAGCACCGCCATCTAGTAAGTTTCTACCACGTTCGTTGCTCCACAGTGGTATTGAATCCACATTAAGTGATGTCCACAGCCAACTGCCCACATAAGCTGATCCTTCCACCTATAATGTGAAATGGTCATAATTTTATCTTATGGAAATGACAAACATTTTGCCGGTAATGTAAATAAAAATGATTTAAAAAAAAACCAACATACCATGTTGGCATCAATGATTTGTCCTTTTCCGGAACGTGTACGTTCCAAAAGAGCCACACATATCCCTAAGGCACACATTAAGCCACCACCAGCAAAATCGGCGAGTAAATTTATAGGAAAAGACGGCTTCTGCCCATAAGGACCAAATTTTGATAATATTCCTGTTAAACAAATTAAAAAACAATAGATATTCATTGGAGTTTGCTCAATGATTTAAAGTCAAGCTGTGGCATAAGGGGTGGGGAATAGGTACGCCAAATATTGTTTCAGTTAAAGTGTGATAACAATAATATCTAATATTTACCTGATGTGGCGATATAATTTATGTCATGGCCCGCCATCTTTGAATATGGTCCATGCTGTCCAAAACCAGTTAATCTAGCATATATCAATCTGGGATTTTCCTCGCACAAGACTAGGGGATCAAGCTTCAGTTTTTCCATGGTTCCTAGAGAAGCCAAAAGCATATGCTGTAATAGTTACGTGAATAAAAACATTTTGAACGAATAATTGGATATGGTTCAGCACTATTCAAAAAAACAGCAATTCACATAAACCAGTGTTTCTCAAATTTTTTCGAATGGCACTCCCTTGGCCTTATCATTCAATTGTGGCTCCTCAGAATAATCAAGAACCAAAACACTTCGAAGGACATAATGTGCACCGTGGGCATACATATAACAATAACACCATCTCCTGTTGACACCTCTGACAAAAGTTAGATACGTCTCTAGGAACCATGACATATACTTTGAACACCACTGACATAGACCTTTCTAGGTGTAAATTTGAATGCTATCATAATTTTAATCAAACCGAAAAGGTTTTTGACAAGATGAAACTAGATAGTGTTCATCTATGAAGGAAAGGCCTTTTTCCCAGATACTATGTGGAGGTTAATTCGGAAATAAAAGTCTCTTAGTCTGGAATCGAACACAGTCCCCTTTAACATGAGATGAGCACTTCACTTGCCGAGTTTTTTTTTTTTTCAGCTGAGGCAACAATGAAGTCTTCCACTGGCTTGATTGCTGTTTGGGTTTCAGGATTATAGCCATAGCACTGCATCTTGTCATTAGTAATTGTTCTGGATAATAAAATCTGGGTCTGTTTGGGGATGGATTTTAAAAGCATGGCATGCTTCTAAGCAAGACTGTTTTTGATCATCAGTCAAGAGCAGAGGCACAAACTATACACTGACCCTTCAAATCTTCAGTTAAAATTTACTGTATCGAGTTACTACTCACTCCATATACCTCCTCAATTTCCTCTCTCATACATCATTGACCTTCAAGCACAATGTCACAAAGTTTTTTGTCATTTTCATCTGTTTGGGAAGTTGGGGATGTCCAGAGAGTGGTTGGTCATCAATTGACATTTCACTTTTTTTCCAAATAGGAAAAATACTTGTACACTTGAGTTTTACTCATAGCAGCAATCCCATAAGCTGTTTTCAACAGCCAAATGGTTTCTGCAGCTTTTTTGCCCGATCAGAAAGCAAAACTTTGCTGCTGCACGCTGTTCATGCAAGTCTGCCTCGACTGAAAACGAGAAACAAAGGAAACTTCAATGAAAAAAAATCACAAATGCTAAATACAACTTTCCCAAACAATGCCGCTTGGCACACTGGTTCAGGAGGTGTGGCCTCCTGAAAAACTGTGTACTACGGATGCCCCACCTACTGTTAGTCGATTACAGTTATTTTTGGGTATGCCTCCATATATTAAAATGCCCTATTTTTTTCAGTATTTTCAAAGTAACCTATATGAATTTTTCATTCTTCACTGAAATCAAGGATTAATATTAATTTGCCAACTCATATAAACAAAAATGACTATAAACATGGTGTATCTTGCACGTTTGTCATAAATTCTATTTTTAAAAAAAAGTCATATATATTTCAATCCACTGTGATTTAGCTCTTCATTTCTTGCTATTGGTGATTTTTGGGCAATTTTAGCAGTAATTGGAAACTTTGCTTACTTTGTATTGTATATGGCAACAATTGTTGATTTCCCGTACTTGAAATCCTAATATCCCATACATTTTTCCCCTGAGGAAAGATGGGCAGCCTGGAATCGCAAGGTCTGAAACGGTATTTTCTTAAGGAATTTTATCTATAAAGATATGTAAAATTGGAAGAGTCTGGTTTTCAACTGCAAGATTTCAATAAGGCTGAGAAAATTGAAAGGTTCCAGATAAATCTGAAGCATTGGTACCTATGCCATCGATAGCTCTCTAAATCATGTTACTTAAAAAAAAAAGCTGGAGTAGGCTGTGTCATATAGGAGGCTGCAATTTAACATGAATACATTCTTTGTGCCTTGAATCATGTGATAGGTGATGACATAATTAAACTGATATCATCAGATTTGTCTATAGAATAGCTAACAGATGATAAAGTCGTCTATATGCATTGCAAACCTCTCGAGATACAGCCTAAAACAATTTGTTACAGAGGCAGGGCCGCAAGCCTGGTGCTAAAAATAGAAGAGGTATTGAAACCAGAGTGATATCATTGGATTTGTCTTAAAAGTGGCTATTGGATTAAACCATTGGTTTTTATTTGAACTGCGAACCTTTCAAGACATGGTGTAAAACAATTTTGTTACGAAAGCAGGCTGCAAGCCTCATGCACAGACCAGAGGGATATCATTAGATTTGCTTTAACAAAATCTACAAGCAGACATCAAAAAAGCATTGATTTATTCTGAATACGTCTTGAAATATGGATGTTTAAATTATTTCATTGCACAACTTTTTGCAAATGCATCTAGAATCGTCGGATGATTTAAAAGACATAGACTATCACGTGAAAGTGTGCATATGGTTGTCCCGATAATCAACTAGTAACAAAAATGGTAAAATTCTTGATAAGGGGTCTGCAGGATGTGTGTAAAAACATAAAAGCTCGATATATTTTCTGCTGTGGTGTAGGCTAGTCCAGATGATCCTTGGTTGTAGCTTTCATGCCTTGTATAAAGCCAGAATTACACTATAAAAGACTTAGAAAGTTCTCTTATAAAACTTGAAAATTACAAACCAATAAGTGCACTAGAAATAAGCTTATTGTTTTTTTTTCAAGTTTTACTAAAGATATTTTATCAAACTTTTACAGCATAATCTCAGTCAAAGACCTATCTGAATAAAATAGTTTTAGTCAAGGAATGAACATACCAGCACGATATGGTTCGATCAGCACATCCGCAGTTTTACATAATTTCTTGAACAGCTCAGCTCCCTGCTGCTTGCGTAAATTGATGGCTATGGACCGCTTACCTCTTGCCATAGTATCCGGAGCAAATTGTATTCCAGGCTGTAATCAAAATAAAAATGTTGTTTCAGCATGAAAATTATGCATAAGAGATTTGTTCAACGAGCTCTCTAATGTAAAGCGTAGTTGTCCCTTTATTGCTTTCTTGGCGAGAAGGGAGGATTAGGTGCTTTTTCAGCCGTATATGTTATATTGTCATTTGAATTCCATTAGTTGACTTATTCATTAAATTTAGTGATCATAAATTTCAGAATTTAAGTACAGGGAAGACAGTGGAAAGAGAGAGAGAGGGGGGGGGGGGAATTCGGAAATACAGCCAAACCTTGTTAATGAGTCACTCTTGGGAGAGCAAAAATATGTCTTAGTAAGCGGAGTGAGTCGTTAAACGGAGTAAGCCATAGCTGTGCCAATGCCTGAATGAGGACAATTGGGACTTCCAAAACGTGACCCATTAAGCGGATTGACGTGTTAACCGGGTGACGCACTAACAAGGTTTGACTGTACACACACCCTGGTTCATCTTTTGAGGATTTGAATTTTCTCATTTTGAATTCTCAAGATTTTGAATTTCAGCTGAAATTATGATTCGAATGCCTTGAAATTTTAAAGTTGGATTTGTTGAATTTTCCGCCATCTTTTGGTACTACTCGTGACATTGGGAAACGGAATTAAGTGGTCAAAAATGAGGGTTTAATTTTTGAACGTGGTCATATAATAACATAGCATTAATTAGGACAATTGATGAGTGTACGTGAAGTGTTCTTTAATGTGGGGCACAAATGTTAACGGGGAAATTTAATGTGAATATATCATAATTACGTTACTTTTCTTCTACTTCCACAGAATATGTCAGTTATAATAATAATAGCAACACTTTTCAATTTCACAATATACAGAGACATAATGTCCGTCCATATATGTATTGCAACAATACACACTTGAATATTATTTTGTGTACGAGTTCATTAGTGTGGAGGGACATGTTTTGATAGGGAAATTTATGGAAGAGTTGATCGACTTTGCCCAACAATATTAAGAAGACTCCAACGAATAAGGAAAATGCACGAAAATACAAAAATCCTAATGCATTTTGACACCAATGGGTGTCGTCTTCACAGGAAAAATATTTAAACCATTAGTCACACTCACTGAGTTTCCCACTTGAATTGAATACCAAATCTTAATGTTCAGTTGCTCAGCGAAAAAATTAGGTCTGTTCACTTCAAACGTAGTGGTCAGCATGAAGCCGTGAGCCTGCGTGAGATACTAATGCAGTGTCCTGATTGGACGCTTGCAGAATAGTGCTACCCGATTGGTCTATTCAAATTTTCTTTGAATTCCCGCTCAAAATGAATTTAAGCCGTAGTGTTGTGATCGGGGTGTAGATTTATTGTCATTTACTAGTGTATTGTTGAAGGCCTGAATATATATGCCTTTGTAGAAATCCAACCACGACTGGCAAGAATCATTAAACGTGACAGACGTGTAACCCTTCCACAAATTGCTGCAGATTTCAATGCTGGGCCATCAACAAGTGTCAGCGTGCGAACCATTCAAAGAAACATCATCGATATGGGCTTTAGGAGCCGAAGGCCCACTCGTGTACCCTTGATGACTGCACGACACAAAGCTTTACGCCTCGCCTGGGCCCGACAACACCGACAAACCTCATGAATCCATGGACCCTACATGTCAACAGGGGACTGTTCAAGCAGGTGGAGGCTCTGTGACGGTATGGGGTGTGTGCAGTTGGCGTGATATGGGACTCCTGATATGTCTAGATACGACTCTGACAGGTGCGTAAGCATCCTGTCTGATCACCTGCACCCATTCATGTCCATTGTGCATTCCGACGGACTTGGACAATTTCAGCAAGACAATGCGACACCCCACACGTCCAGAATTTCTACAAAGTGGCTCCAGGAACACTCTTCTGACTTTAGACACTTCCGCTGGCCACCAAAATCCCCAGACATGAACATTATAGAACATATCTGGGATGCCTTGCAACGTGCTGTTCAGAAGAGATCTCCACCCCCTCTTACTCCTACGGATTTATGGACAGCCCTACAGGATTCATTGTGTCAATTACCTCCAGCACTACTTCAGACATTAGTCGAGTCCATGCCACGTCGTGTTGCGGCACTTCTGCGGGCTCGCGGAGGCCCTACATGATATTAGGCAGGTGGGCAAGTTTTTTTGGCTCTTCAGAGTAAATAAATATTCTCAGTATAAGGCCTGGATAACACTATAAAAGTTTTATAAAACTTGATAAAACAACCAATAAACCTATTGGTATAATCAAGGAAATGAAAATCACCGATCATTTGAGGAAAGTCTTAAAAGGTCATGGAAGAACTCACCTTATCAATTTTTATGACATTCGCCCCGAAATCGCTTAAAATCATGCCACAAAATGGAGCCGGGGCGAGTCCGGCTAGCTCGATCACTTTTATGCCTTTCAGAGCCATGGAAAATTGAACTTCTTTACCAGCAATTATATCGTTAGTATGAGCAAGATGAGGAAGTCTTGACTTGATTAATTACTGTCGTCTGCACTTGAAAATAAGGAAGTCATCAACCAATAAACGAATTAAGTGAGTGAATAAACAAGGAAGTAAACAAATAAATGCTTACGTCTGGACGGCTTTAGTCATCTCTCAGAAGTGTTGCCAAGCTGAAAAAACTATTTCTAGCAATAAGACTCTTTTGAACTACGTCATAATCATCAGCAGCATCACTTTGAGGGACAGGCACGGGTTGACCCGCCATAGAAATCAATCTAAAACTGAGGACTTTACTACAGAAATACGGATATTTAGTGGAGATTTCCGCCACATCAATCATTTTAGAAATTGAATTGAGTTTTCCATTTTTGAAATAATTGAATTCGCTTAGAGATACGAAGCCAAGAAAATTAAATATAAAATAATTAGCGGGACCTATTTTCGAGTTGGATATCCATGCAATAACATACAGTCGAATCTCGTTTTAACGAATACCGCTATAGTAAAAATCTTGTTCTAATGAACAATTTTCTAATTCCCCCAGATAAGTTTACATAGGAACAATGGAAAAACCTGGAATTCCTTAATAACGGAAGTTCGTTATAGTGAAGTGATTTCTCCGGTCTCTTGGAGTTCGTTATTACGGATTTCGAGTGTATAACTTTACAGTATATGTTATTGCACGATATCCAACTCGAATATTCACAACTGCATCAACTCATACAGGTTAAGTTTTTTTTTTTCTTAAATTACTAATTTCTCATAAATTACGATAGCATAATTCCGCAGCAATTGATTAATATAATTGGACAGGCAGATAGATAACTTGAACATAAAAAAAAATCGAAATATATATTTAGCACCATAGAATGTAGAAATGAAGTAGTAAATCTACTTCATTTCTACATTTCTTTAATTTTCGTTTTTTTTGTTTTTTGCTCTCTCAATCTTTCATGAGCTGCCAAAGCTTTCAATCTTTCATGAGGAAGTCGCCATGTTGGTTGCCTTGGACACGGTTTGCCTCTCTCTCAAAGAAAGAGAGAAATATTACGTGATCCAAAAAGCCTCATTAGAAGCCTGGCAACCAAATAACTATAATTGATTTCAGCCATTATCAATGTGATCATTCGTCCAGAATTTTCCGGAACAAAATTATTTTTTTCACGAATACGGAGAATCCGTGAATAATCAAAACCAGATAATTTTGTTTTGGAGCCGTATAACGAAAAGAGGCGATGCTTCATCTATTAAGTTTTCAACATGTGGAGAATCGGTATTATCATGTATTTCATTGCGAATGTAATACGGTCAACCCTCGGTTTAAGAACTGAATTCTTTCTTAAATCGAGTTATCCACAAACCGAAGTAATTTTTTCCCACGGAAATCGATGTATAATGGATTAAACCGTTCTTGGGACTCCAACGTTTTCTAGCGTGACACATTCCAGCGTTTTACCTTTTACAAAAGCTCTTGGGCATTACCGATAGTAATCATTAAACCGACACAAAAAATTACCATAATTTGAGAGATAAAATGAAAATAATGCCAGGGAAAAGTTTGCTTTTGTAAATATGTATCATCTATAATTTCAATGTCAAAGCACTCAAAAGTCTCCGCGTGCAATAGTATCTGGCCGCAAAATATACTTCAAGTCAAAATGACAGTTCTTTAAGGCACTTTCTGCCGAGCTTTGTGAATAAGAACTAGGCAATGCAGCATAATAACATAACGTTTCGAGAAATTACACTGACTGTTAGTTCTGTCAGATGTTATAGCAAAACCCTTTTGAAAAAAGTTCTTCTACAGAGCTTCATAAAGTTTGAAATCACCTGCTGATCCATAAGGGCTGTATAAAAGGATTTGTATTTGGTGGCGGGAATTGTACTCTGATGAAATTGTAATTATTAAACCTAATTCTGCCAAACAAAGTCATCTCAGACTTCTGAAATATGCTCCTTACGGGATATAGACCGTTTTGTGTGTTTTTAAACCGAATCATTTTGTTGTGCGTAAACCGAATTGTTCGCAAACCACGACGTTCTTAAACCAAGAGTTGACTGTAATTCTTTGGTGATTTAAACTTACGAGGCGTATCCGCTATATGTTGCCATGGTGAACGTATGCCTCCTACTTCATCTTGATCTTCATGCGGATATGACCAGTTTCAGAAGCCGTCATCTCGATCTTCATGCGGATATGACCAGTTTCAGAAGCCGTCATCTCGATTAATTCCGCGTCAATGTATCTAGATTGCTATTTAATTAATTATTAGATTTATGCTATGTCCATATCATCGATCTGTATCTTTCATCAACCTAACGTGAAAATGTCTTTTATAATCTTTCCGATTGGTACGGTAAATAGAAGTAACCTCGGGCACAAATTTAAGTTAAAGCTTTTCCACCATAAAACTCACTGTTTCCATATTTATAGTTCCTACGGCTACAGCAGTGACACGAATGACTTTAGCGATGGTGTGATTCATTTATAACTTGGGAAGTTTTATATTCTTTGAATGGATGCACAATCATCCTATTAAGTTACGTATATAGGGAGTCTTCACCAGTCAACAATTAATTTCTTCGAGTTCTACCCACGGTGCCCCCCCCCCTTTTTTTTGAAGACGCTCGATTTTTTCCTATTTTTTCTATCGTACTTTTACCGGTGAAATATGACCAATTCATTCATATGTTCATTGAATTATGCTGGACTCCACATAATTGAATGAACAAAATTTCCCACACGGCCTTGCGTTCTTTGGCCCAGCGTGCTTTGGTATTTTCTGACGACATCGCTTTTCAAATCACCTCGGCCTTCTCCAGAACCGCGAAGATGAGTCAAATTGAAATCGGAGCTGATGGACCGGTTATTTCGCTCATCAACGTATATTCTGAAAGCAGATGCGATTGTGAAAGTTCCAGCCTGTCTTCCGTTTATGGGACATACATGCTGGACCAAGTGCATACAAATCAATGGGAACAACATAAATACGAGGAAATCAAAATCTCAAATAAATCACACACAGACACAACCCATGTAGATATTATATAAAGAAGTTTTTAATTAATTCTCTCTTATATTATATGTTTAAATACTCTTTCCGACAGCACCAATTAAAATCATTATTTTTAACCTCTTCCATCACGACCATCATCGTTATTATCATTGCCTACGACATCGAGATAATCCTGAAGACATTTTTATTTTTTTTAAATATATAATATATATATTTTATCAAGAAAGAAGAAAAAAAAAACCCGGCGAAAAATGGAATTTTCTATCCACTAAAATGCATAGTCCTCAAGGAAAAATATATATATATATCATGTAATATCTACATCTTAACGATTTATAAGATTGCAAAACTCATTCAAATTTCACAATCTTTCTAATTTATATAATATATGTATGAATGTATTCGATAACCATTATGTATATGTATTAATGCATTATCATCAAGTACATGTAAAGAGTACGGAAGAATTTCATTTTTTCTTTTTTTTTTTACCAGAGTGAGATTTCCTAGAAGTCTACTGCGGGACAACGCGCGGACATTTTGATGGAAAAAAAATTACATATGCATAATATATTTCCATATGATCACAGTAAAAACGTAGCATACATATACATACAGTATGAAGTCTCAATGATCAAGCCCTCCATTAGGGCTATCGAGGAATAATCGAAAAAGTGTGCTAAGTGACCACAGTTGTTGTTGTTGTCATTGACCGTGCATATTAAATTACTGTACATAGGGTACTAGGAAGGAATTTCGTGACTCCGAGATAACAGACTGAGATGGTTGGTTTTTGTTTTGGCGGTAATTCTTCAGTTTTCTTACACCCATAAATACTAGGTGGTTTGCATGGGTGGGCAGCCATTCTTTGTCAGCAAAATGCGAAGGTGTCAAATTTTACGAAAGTGTTGTGAATTTTGTGCTATCACTGACTTTTCCCCAGGATTGAGCACAAATTTGATTGTTTATGTGAAAATATCTCTTGTCCTAGCCATGGAATCGCGAGGCTTTATTGTAAACTCATTGAGCGGAAGTGTTGTTTTCCCAGATCCTCCCCGTTCACTTCAGCACCCCCCCCCCTTTTGTCGTCTTTCTTTATGAAGCTGTGTAAGTATTTATTCCTCCCACGTGACGGATTTTTATTTTTTCGTGAAAATTACGAAAAACAAATTTACCCTATTGTTCCCTCTCCTATTTCTAATATGCGAATAAGAAAAACAGTTTTTGAGATTAATCGCGGATACTTGAAGTATAGATTGTTCAAATTTGTGCCAAATAAGTTGTATGTGAAAATTCTATTTTTTTAAATATTTTCAGTGATTTTTGAGTGTAATTGGACTCTGCACACGCCTTCTAATCCTCTGCAAGACAGTGAGAAAACCATAACGAACAACCTTTGTAGAATGACGATGCGAGAATGACAAGAGACTCTTTCACCTATCTGCATGCCAAACGCCTGTTGGGGACTAGCATCTTCCACCAAGTTATTTTACACTGATTGATAAAGAAATCGTTTTTCTCGGACGAGAATATATCATATCATACCATTTTCGATAGGAAAAAATTTTCCTTCTGAAATTACCTGTGGCATCTGAAATGGTGATTAATGCAGATAACTATTTCCAGGACAAAAAGACATTCTGCCAAAGAATAATTGACAATTCGTCTAAATTGCATTCTTCGTTTCTTCAGCTGTTCAGTCGCAATTCAAACTGCAGCTCAGACTCATGGTCGCTGGAAAGTACTTCATCGATAACTCTGTCGTAACCTCCGAAAATCTTTTCCACCCGCACCGTTTCTGGCGGCCAAAATAGTCTTTCTCTCATCGCCAAATCACGAAAAACGTCCACTGAGCTGCCAGACACCAGTTTCCAATTAGAAAAAAAGGAATTAATGACCAAAATGACACGTGTTTTTAAGCAGCACTATGAAAATCAGCTACTGGAAGAAGCTCACGTTCGTGGATTGACATTGAATATTGAAGGACCGGACACACCCCGCTTCCCAATATCAGAGAGATATCGAAGCTTTCCCGTGGGATGGGTGTATCCGGAAATTTATTAATTTATGTGAAAATAACAATGATATACATATATACAATAAAGTATCTACCTTACGAGTCTACCTTATAAGGAATGTTGTCTATTGGACTCAACGCTTGCGCACGCTCTGCCAGGATTCCGTTTTACGGCCTCGTGCGGGTAAGTCCAATCCTGAATTTCTGATAACCTAACATGCTTTCTTTTGAATTTTACTGATAAAGATCGACTCCTCACACCTGCAAAACACGTGGTATTTATAATTATGAAAAAGCCCGCCAATCCACCATAACAGAAACTATCCTCCTCCTTCTAGCTGTTACCACTCTCCTAGTGCCCTATGCACATATGTACTATATACCTGTGTATATTTATACTCGAGTAAATACAACAGACTTGGAAATTTCTAGAACTCACTTCGCTGGACGTTTGTAATATTAAACAGCACATACACGCACAGACACACAGACACAAATAATATAGTTTCCTATAAAAATTATATATGTATAATAGCACTCTATACTGCGTAGGATTACATTATAAAAAAAAGAAATTGTTATTGTTATTATACACATGCATTGAAAGCTCATCTTTCAATGTATTTTTATAATTCTTTTATATCCTCTTACGTCATGAAACATTACACATTAGTGCAGGCACAATTATTATTTTTTTTTGTTTGGTATCGACACGTACTCGAGGTACTTTAGTGCTACATTTAGTGACATACTTCGTTGTCTCAGTTTAGTTCAATATACTGTACATTATATAAATGCACGTTTATATTACAAAGCGGAAACTAAAGTATTACTCTTCTACTATCGCATATTATTGATGCAAAATTACGATATACTGCTTATATGTAATAATATATTTCTTGAAGATAACTTATACCATAAATGCTTAAAATTATCTGAATCCATGAATATTCCTTCATTTTTTTTCCAAAGTATAATGAATTTTCGGGCAATTATAATTATCTCGAATAATTGAGTATAATTCGTAGAATATTATTATATATCATATTTTTTCTTCAAACATCATTATAACTCTCAATATACTCTTATACTTAATCTCGCATGCATTAAATATTTTTAGGTCTCTATATAATATCTATATAATCTTCTTATATTTAATAACAGGCACAATAAATGGGCTCTTTCATGTAATTATGTATTATAGACTTTGAAACACAATAGGATAATTTTCTTCTTCCATCGTTGGTGAAATATCCGTGATAATTATAGGAAAACTATTATTTATGCAGGAAATATATTTACGCTGCTATTTAACGTCTATAACTGATGAATGCAGTTTATATAATTATATAGCGAATTATTATTATTTTGCTAAGTTTTCCACCATAATTCCATAGTATCACAGTATTCACCTATGTTACTGAAAATTCATTGATGCCGAGAGAGAGAAAGAGAGAGAGAGAGTGAGAGAAAGATAGAGAGAGAGAGAGAGAGAGAGAGAGAGAGAGAGAGAGAGATAGAGGTAAATGCATAAAGAGGGCGTTCTAATTTTATTTAATGCATAATTTTCTTTTATTTTAAAGAAGAAAAAATAGAATCAGTGAAAATCTGCTCGAAGTTTATATTTCGTCTCCAATTCATCACCAAACTTCGCCCATTAAAGTACCAGTGCCTTAAGAAATGTAGCCAAATTGACTAAGTTTTCCATATTGAGTAATCATATCAATAATGATGGGAGAGGTTGAAATTATTGGTAATTTTATGAATTTATTTTATGTGGTTCGAATTTCAAAAGAATCTAATATGAGTTCGATATTCTGTATTGATCCTGTATTGTTTAGTATTATTTACGTTTACTCTGTCGATGTTTAAAATTCTGAGGTTCATATTATACTTTAATATATCGCCAAACGACCGCTAGTGTCTTACAAGAGTAATAGGTAGCCAATTATAGTAACTATGCAATTTGTAGAAAACATTCAGATATTTAGAAATTTTTCGTATTTTCAAGTGTAAATTAATAAGCACTCCGAAAATTAAACATCCTGGCTTAATATTCTGTATTTATCTTAAATTGTATAGTTTTAAATGCTTTAATGTATAGAGGATGGATATCGACAGTCCAATAATCACATTACGTGATTCGCTGTGAAAGACGAATAAAGAAAAGTGTTTTTCACACATTTTAGGAACGGACAAACACTGAGCGAGTTATAACGTTTCGAAATTTCGTGACGTCAGTTTTGTAATGGCCAGTTACGCACAAAACACCCAACGAAAAAAAAGTTTTTTCCCTATTTTGGGACTGCCGTTAATCGAAAATGAAATGAAATACTCAACCCCGTTAGAAGCCAAGTTCGGTTATTTACTTTCACGATTGGCGCTCTTTGCTCTTCATGCAGAGTGATGTTAATCTAGTTATTACGTGTTACCTTCGTCCCATTCCGGCACGCCCACGATCTCACGATCAATGAGCTTATATCGCAAAAGAGACAGAGCCTGGGCGTGCTCGGTTCTATACTGATATTGATACTAATACCTTCGTCCCACTCTATTGACAAATTTCATTATACGTTTGGTGCATGTTCGGTGAATTTGGCAGGATTCGAAAGTGACGTCATAAATTTTTAATGCGTTATATATATATATATATATATAACTCCATAATAATTGGTCAAATCACAAAACTGAACATACTTTTTCCATATCAGTTTTTCACAAGGAATCACGTGTGCAATTATTAGACGGTCGATAGTATCCACCCTGTATACTTAAATGAAGCCCATCGGCATTTCAAATTTTCGCCAAGTTTCACAACAATCCTTATTTTTGGCTAAAAGTTATTAATTTCAACGGAACAATATTTCTTCAATAGGGAAATACCATAGACACTCATAGACAATTGGTGTGTATGACAAAATAACTGTTTTGGTAATGCTGTAGTACATTCACATATACACAATACTCTGATAAATTCATCAAATATTCACCTTAAATACTATTGTTACACCTACGTGCACGTGTGTATCAACCAGTTACATATACATTCTTTCCATATTATGCAGTTCACATCATAGATGAGATTTCGATATTCATCTCTGCGTCTTTTTACGTACACACACACATACTCTGATATATAACAATACATTTTTCTCTCGTTGATACATTATTGACATCATTCATTTCACACTATGTGCATTAATGTCTTAAAAAATAACTAAAAATCATATACTCTTTCTATATACACATTAAGGAAGCATTTTGATTTTTTTTTCGGTGCATTAGAAAGCCCAAGTGCTCGTAAATATCATTATTCACAGTAAGTGATGCATCATTTCGTTGCTTATTATGTATCAGTAATGGAAGCCTTCAGAATAGAGAGGCACCTATATTATCCGCTATATTACGTGAATTGTTATGATACAAAAGAAAGAAACGAAAATCTGAAGAAACTGCCTCGAAACATGACAAGGTAATGCAGCTAACCCTTTAACTGTCAAAGTTCGTGGAAAATACGGTACTTCGCCAATTGGCGACATTTTTACGCTAATTTAGGCGTAATGCTATCTTCCGCGTAAAGAGGGGGGAAAAAAAAAACACAAGCGTGCGCGCACGCACGCAGCATACACCAAGGTTGCTTAACTTTTAGGAGAATGCGGGCTGTTTCATGGGTTTGAAAACCTGTTGCGGACCACTTAAGTGATCTGGAAATGCCTCGCGAGTTTCTCCAGTGCTCTGGAATTGTGCCGCGGGTCATTCAAATGATCTGTAAATAAGCTGCAGGTCATTTGAGTGTTCTGTAAATGTACCGCAGTTCCTTAAGTGATCTGGAAACGTGTCGTGGGCAGAGATGTGACACGAGAATGATCTCGGAGAACGAATATATTCTAAAAAGATTTCCCTGGATGTAAAATTTAGAAAACAACTCGTAGGTCACTTGGGTGATCTGGAAGTGTTCCGCTGGACACTTAATTGGTGCAAAACTGCATCGCGTGTCACTTAACTGCTGCGAAATCACGCCGCAGGTCATTCAAATGATCTGAAAATATGCTGCAGGTCACTGGAGTAATTTGTAAATGTGCCACTGGTCACTAAAGTAATCTGGGAATGTGCCGTGAGTCACTCAAGTGGTATGGAACTACTCCGCAGGTCACTTAAGTGATCCGTATAAGGGTGCCACATAATTACCTTTTACAAAATTAGGTTGAGGTCGCGGGTCATATCAGATTTCTCCGAGGACCATATTTGGCTCGCTGTTGCGCATGTATGGCATACACATACAATGCCGGTCTGACCTAATTTTTTTTAACCAAAAAATCGAAATTTGGTGACATTTTCAGTCGCTAAAGGCATTGATCACAACCGAACGACACACTTCGTTGACAGATGAAGGGTAAGTTAAAGGTATACAGGAATAGGAGAAAAACATTTAAATATATTGCTAAGCAATACAATATATATTATAAACTGTTATCTGTCCAGATAGAAAAATATCAGAAACATAAATGAATTCAAAATAAACCACAAATCATTGAACAGTATAGTACAGTCGAGTTCAAAAATCGTTGTTGTCAATTATCACAAAGTTTTTGATGTGAATAAATATTCATGTGCTAATCTACTATGTGCACACTCTACGAAAACATTTACTTGTGCTAAGAGAAAATCCTCTCTTTCTTTGCATCGGCATCCAAAAAAAAAAAAAGTTCTAACGGGTGAAGCATGATTTTACACATTGAAGTGAATTAATAATTCATTAAACAATGAACAATTTCGAATTCGAAATTATCGTGAACGTTTTATGGAAGCACTATAGAGAAATAAATTAAAGTGAAATTCCTTATTTTTTTTTGTCTTACTTTATGACAAGTAAAGAAATGGTCTGATTGGCGCTGTTTCAGCGTGGAATTATAGACTTTCATATCCATTTCGATCGTATTGAACTTCCATCTCAAAAGAATTCAATTATAATTATGATTTTTTTTATCTACAGATGAACTGTCAGGCTGTTTTAGAAGTAACTGGATTTTCGTTGATAAGTCCCTGCCAATTTGTGACCTTTGTGGGAAAAGTTACGAGTATTAAAGCGTGAGATCACACGTGTATAATCACGGTTAGTGTAAAACTTCAAATTCGATTAGATACTGTAATATTTCATTCGTTAAATATCCGAAGATACACCTGCCGTTACTTTAACACTTTTTTACGCTGGCGATTTTCAGCTGTAATGGTGAAATTGTTGTATCCTTTCAACTAGGCACAGCACTGGCATGGTATTGCAACCCTGTCGAAGACAGAATTACTCCATACAAAACACACGAACATTTGCCCCGTTCTTGCTTATTTTTCCTCTTCTCATCAGCAGATAAAACCCAGAAAAAGAAACATTGTTATCATTTATTATATATACCGTACGCATATTGTTGTATTTTTCCATCAACGAAGGGAAAGGAAGGAAAATAGATTTAACTCTGAAAACATTTCTTCTTCTCCGTTTTCAAAATCTGACAAAGTATTGCACACTCTGCAACTTTCTGCAGTAAAAGAGCAAGTTTTAAATTCCAGTGAGACGAGGTGACCTGAGATCTCAGTCCTTCGCTTTGCGATGTGTTAAGAGAAAGGAAGTTATATCCTTTAATCCATATATGCTAATTTCTGGTTGCTGCTGTCTATCTGTAGTCAATAAATCAATAATGAAATGTTGAGGAATAGAAGGGTGGTTTGTAATTGGCCATTTTTTGTCGGCTGTTTGGTCATTTGTAAGAGAGTTTCTCAGGGGTAATAATCCCCGCCGTTCCGATAGCTGCCAGCTTCTTCTAAACGTTTAACTTTCTCATCTCTAGTGGTTGACCTCATCAGGAGGTGTATGAGTTGCATTGCTGGGTACTGAATTCGAGGATTTGTTTCTAGCTAGAAGTCCAAGTATTTTCAATAGCTTACCGACTATTGGTCACGTCGTGTACTTATGCTTTTTGTCAGGCACTGCTAGGCTCTGATTGGTCGTTGTGAATTTTAAATTGATGTCCCATGAATGTCCCCCTTACGTATAGAGTAGTGTTTTCCAAAAGCGGAGATATCACCTCCCTTTCTCTAATATAGAATGTTTTCTCTCTTCTGTTGGAGCATAAATAGACTATATCTTTGTAATACCTTTATTCCTTGATTGATGGTGATAGTGATAGGAACCGAGAGACACCCAGGCTCTGTCATACCCAGGGGATTTGGGTGCCTCCAGCGAACCTAACAATTTAATAAGGGTTGAACAAGATATATATATACATAAGCAGGTGCCATTATACACTTTGCCAGTAAACAAGTATAAAATTTATGATCATAAAATGATGATCGATATCTATTCTCTGATTGGAGTTCAATTTAATTCCACCATCCCCCAATGACTATTATGTGTCTCTAGCTTGAAACATCGATGTTTAAAATCCGCCATCAATATACTGTACTTTTTTATACTCGAATTTACAGAAAAACATTCAATTATTAATAGTATTCCATCTAGTAAAACGCTTCGATCTTGTTATACCACGGAAAGATGTTTGATGTCAAGGAAAAGGCGGCCATCATCAAATGAGACCTCAGTGTAAGTACCGACATTTTGAAAATCATTATTATTTGACCAAATCGTAAAAAAAACATTTCCCAAATCAACAAGTAACATTTCCAATCATATTCAAATAATTATCGTAATATATATTGTACAGTTCTTAACACTCTGGGTTCGAAACCCGATTGAGGGCATCACGAATTGGTCTTTGACTATAAATCCTCAGTCTCCAATCTTTTCTAAAATAGTACTACCATTTATCATTAGCCATTTTCTTTCCTCGAGTTTTGAATTTTGATTTCACCAGGAAATAACGGGGAGAAAAACAGTTCCTTTCAAGGTATAACAATATATATATGATTATTTAAAAAGAAATTCAATAATTAATCGATTGTATATTTATAAATGAATAATATAATATCCATCCTTTAAAAAAATTAATTTAAATTAAATATGTACACTTAATGGTTTGATTATATTTCTGAGAATTTTTCACACACACCCGAAAAAGAAAACATAATATTCACCAACATGGAACGTAACCAGAGAAATGATAATTAACAACTAATTATCCTAATTATCTAAGGATTATTGAAGATGTGGATCGCAGAGCGAGTTACAAATCCAATGTCCAAAATCTTCGTTGCAAAGTGAATGAGAATGGTGAATGAAGGGTTCCCCTTCATTTCTCGTATTTGTACTTCCCCATTTTTTTATACAGCCATGTATACATATTATATTACATGTCGTATATGAGTTATATATATTTATAATTATTGCATTCTTTGTTTTAATAAGATCCACGGCACATGGGGGGGGGCAGTAGAGGAGTTTTCCCCTTTCCTATCATTCCGTTACACAATTATAATGTCTCTTTTCTGTTTTCTTCGGTTCCTTTTTTTAGTGTCTGAGGATCTTCTCGCAACTGACCACGTTGTATTCGAGGAGGAGGCTACAGGCTATGAATACGAAATACAGGAAGAACATGACCATGGCCAATCCGACGTTCATCTTCCATTTGAAAGCCGCTATCGAGATGATGACGAATAGGAGCATGATGAATAGAAGCAGGAGAGAGCATGCCATGCCTTTACTGCTTACTGTAACTGGCCCGAAGATGAGGCAGGACAAGAACCACGGAAGAGGTAGACTGTATCGATAAAGAAGAATTACATCCGATCAATATTCACAAAGTGAAATTTTCTGAAGAACTCATATTCAGTTTCAGTCAATAATTTTTTTTTTTTTTAAATACAGTCAAACCTCGTTAGTGGGCCACCAGGATAGCGCGTCGCACCGCTTACCGGGTTACCGGGTCGCGTTATTCCATCCTATACATAGGGTTTTAACACGGGGTTACGCTCATTGGCCGAGATCACTATTACGTCACTGAAAAGGAAGGCGGGGCCAAAGAGGCAAGGGGCTCAAAATGTTTTAGTATATAATGTTACAGAAAATGTAATAAATCGGTTATGTAATGCATAACCGATTTATTTGCTAATCGTCTCCGTAAGATTCGTAATTGTTTTCTGCGGCGATTATGAATAATACCCAAGCATCGTTGGTAAATTTGATAAATACTAAAAAAATTACATAATTTTTACCGGTGATGCATAATACCCAAGCGTACCTGGTTAATTTATTAAATACTTGAAATTTATCAAATACGATGAATTTAGAACGAGATTTATCATGTTTACCAGCGAGGTTTGGGTATTATGCGTAATCACCGGTTCTTTTTTATATTGGCTTATCAATAACAAAGAAGGGTTTTGCTGGGCAATTTTTCAATCTCTATTTTAGTGCGACAGTCGGAAGCCATATTTCCAGAACTTGCACCCTATATCAATAATAGTATAAGCAGGTTTTAGTTGAGCGCCAATCCAGGTGGCACTATAGTCATAAACAAAAACCACAGCTTGCACAACACCATCTACAGCAGAAATCCTCCACACGAAGTTCGTGTGATGCCACTGAAGAAGTTATTTCACATATAGTCATATTGCATTTACTGCAAAAAAAAAATTAAAGATATCGTATGCATCGGCCTGCTATATCCAATATGGCTACAGGTGAAATAACTTCTTCCTTGACGTCATGAGCTTCGCGCGGAGGCCTTCGCTTACTCCGTTTAGCGAGTCATACGAAGCTATATTTTCACTGTTCCGAGAGTGACGCCTTAACCAGGTGTGACTGTAATTGTTGATCCTTTCAAATACTCACCCAACAGATACATCGAAAATATTGCTTCCGACAGAACTGGAAACAGCCATGTCACCTAAACCTTTCCTGGCGACTAGAACGCTGGTTATGAGATCAGGGATACTTGTACCAGCAGCGAGAAAAGTCAGACCCATGACCTAGGATTTAGTTGTGAATAAATCACATTAAACAATTCGAAATTAAAGCATGCACATAAATCACTGATTAGCGAAGAGTCTTTATTATATTCATGCAGAGCAGAACGGACCGAGTACGACCAAGCTCTGCAGCTTACGCGATATAACCTAATTGCCCCGAAGGACGTCATCGTGCCAGAGAAAATTCTGAGTTACCAATAAAATTGGGGGAGGGGTTCCCCTGTATCGTGGGATCTAACCCGTTCAGACCCGAGCATAATTTTTTTGGAATTTTTAAAATGTTTTTGCATTTTTGAGTATCAAAAATACATTAAAAATGGTATATATATATAAATTATAAATACATTGAGAGTACATGTTCTTTGGATGTAGGATATATACTCATACGCCCTGGATGTAGGATATATACTCATCTTGACATAATTTTTTTCCAGATTTTTATTGCTAACTTTCATGCAATAAATCACGTTTTTTTTTCAGAGGCACTTTCTCCTGGAAGCCATCTTAACCCCCCCCCCCCGCTGAAAGTTCAACTTTAAGTACTGCCCTACGATGAAAGCCCCCAAAGTTCGTATTCCTCGTATTTCTAAATCAAAACTTACACAATCCTTTAAAAGTCAGGGCCCAACTCTCTGAGGTCAGAAGAAAAAACTCTACAGTGAGATAAAGCTACTCACACATTTGTAGCACCAGGGTCTGAAAGGGCTAAAGAACGCATAGTCATGTATGTGCATTGAGAAACAATTTTAAGAAGCATGCGAGATCAATTACATTGATACAGAAATTCCTCAAAAATAAAAACAAATTACAGTCCATGCCACCTAATGCGATCACATTTCGGGGGGGGGGGTTTCTGATAATAATAACCAATATATATATATATATATATATAAAAGTCAAACGGAATGTAGGGTAAACGTGCATGATAAAACGAGACAACTGTTTTTCTTTCCACATAATTGGTTGCAAAATACTCTCAATATCGTTCTATTTTGTTTTTACTTTAATCCCCAAAACAGGACTTCTTTGCTAAAGTGACAACGAATGATTTCATTATCCGTAATTATAATAAGCGGCGTCGAGAGGGACCAGCACCTCCTAGAGATAGAAGGCCTCTGTAGTGTTTGCCATAAACGTCATTCAGACTACCTAGCAAGTTTGCCACATTTTGAAACACAGCATCCTATTTCGTTTCTTCTTATTTTGGCGTAGAATCTTCCTGATTAGCTCACAAATACCGCATAGTGATTGGATGTGGGACATAGAAATCGCCAATTCTGAGCCCAATCATTTATTTTCCGAACAACGATGATACTAGCACGAGCAGGTAATTTTCCCCCTGAATATTCTGAGGGAAAATGGACTACTTACTGACGCTACAAGCAGCATGCGGAGGCCTTCTATCTCTAAGAGGGGCTGGATAAACTGTATCAAAGTGTATTACAGACTTAATAACTTTTTAATACAGCTTCGGACTGTATATTCAATTTTAATTCATATTCACGAAGAGGAGGAAATTATTAAGCTGGTTGCTGCCTGACCGCTTGAGGGTGCTCTGGCAAGCGTCTCAGTATATAGAGTGCACTGAACTATAAGGCCCTTATATCTACTGAGCCTTTTGTTGTCTCTGAAGACAATATAAGAGGAGTAAGAAAGAGGCCAGTGGATGTATGTCCAAATTATATATGTACGAAATTTTTCTAACAGAAAATTTTCAAATTAAATATTTCCATTTCGTTTCGTGAAAACCACGGAATACTGTTTTGGCGATATTAATTTTCAGAAAACTATTTGTGAGTATGAAAATTTATTTCTGAAGAAAAGAAGTAAAAATGAAAGACATATCTAGTTATGTATAGTTACTTTAAAGAAAGACCCCTTTGAAGTTTAGTTACTTATAGCACATATTTATAGTTACATATTTGACAAAATGAATAAATAAATAAATTAAAATCCATTGCTTATAACAAAAAAATTATACTTCTTTATTCTATAAGAAAAGTTTCCTTTTCCAATTTAATATGTAATTTGTAATCGAAGAATTATATTATACGCTGTACTAATATTTAATTTGTAAAAGTTTGTGTTACAAAATTTAAAAAAGAAGTTTCCATTGCATATTATAAGGAATGAAATAAATTTGTTTTTAAATTCAAGAAAATCTGTGCAGAGAAATTTAGTCTCCAGAATTCAAGAGATTTTCAAATTTCAAAAAAAAAAAAAACAAACAAAAAAATCGTGATAAAACAGTGGAAACTGTTATTTTTATTGAAAGTCATTCCCTGGAATCTTATCTCTTAAATGCAGTGGAAATAATTCTTAGAAAACTTCAATTTTCCTTGAAGTCATCATTCAAGGAATCGCTGGTTTTTCATTTGAAGTAAAATCCCATATCTGTCGGAAATTTTCATCCTTGTGGAATAGCATTAACTTTTCTTCCAATATGATAAAAATCAGTATTTTAAATTGAAGAAGCGCGAAAAAATGCGTCAGAAATACCAGAAATACAACGTGAAGGCTTGAAAGTAGATAAATTTCTTTCTCCCCCCTCCCGAAAGATCTGTATTAATAAGTTTTCTCGAGAAACTTGATTAGAATCTACTATGAATATAATATAGGAAGAGTGTTAGCATATAAATTACTTTTTTTTTGTATGTGAGCGAAATATAAATACATTTTAATTTAAAGAAAATTGAGGATGAGAGGAGGATATTTATTTCTTTACTTTTTAGCAGAGTTTTCTTATTAAGAGGACACGAAACCAGTAAAAATATACAGTATTTATTTTGCAGATGAACACAAATTGATTAACTTTTGTATTTGGGAATTTATTTCTACTTGACTGATTGAAATGCAGGTCTAAAAACTTCTAAATATTAGTAACAGGTAAGCGGGACTGTATAAGGAGTCGAAATTTGTTTTCAATGTACAGTATTTCCCTTGTAAAATGAATGCTTTCCTCTAAGATACATATGCTATTAGAATAATTTTCCTGATTGTAATTATAGTAAGACCCTGATTATTCACAATTATACATAATTAGTAGCAATTCTTCTTACCTCCAGCCCCTTCCCTTCCGGGCAGTACCCGGAGGGGGCATTTGAATTTATTTTTTTCCACCTTGAAGCTTACAATCCGAATATATTTTCCTTACTGTAGTCTGAATCACACAAAGAAGGTAGTTATACATTTGGAATGCAATATTACTTTCAAAGTAATATTACATATATATTTTCCTACATATGTTTACATTGGGAGAACGCAGGTGTCGGGGAGGGGGACATGATCTAAGTGTTTAAAATTTTAAAACGGGATAGATAGGATAAACCCTGAGTTATTAATTCATCGTCAATCAACTGCTTGGACAAACCAGTATCGTTTAGTAAGGGGCAATTCCAGGTTCTAGTGTCGCAAGGAAATTTTTGTCTAGTAGAGTTGTCAAAAAAATGGAATAGCTTACCTCCAGAGGTCGTGAATTGACACGTTTAAAAATAAATACGATAAACATAATTGGGATAAATCGAGAAGCTATCCATACTTAGAATAAGATGACCAATATTCTTTTTATGATCGGTGTGTTATATCCGAGGATGATGTCACTCTCCACTATCCATACACACACAAAGGTTTTTAACAGCTGGCTGATGCGAAGATATATTTTGGAAAGAGAGAAAATTCAACTGCCCCTGAGGGGAATCGAACCCACATCCATTCACTTTCCAGGTGAACGCCCTCTGTAGTCTAGTGGTCTAGGGCGTTTCGATTACCTTCAGGGCAGTTGAATTTTCTCTCTTTCCAAAATATATCTTCGCATCAGCCAGCTGTTAAAAAGTTTTGGGTGTATTACACATTATTAATTATTGGTTTTTCTATATTCTTTTATTGGGTTGCTGTATTCTAGTTGTATTTGACATCCACATTTTTTATGGGCGTCATCTTTTCAGCGTTGGGCGATGTGCCCGTTACGTTGTGGCCTTTGTATTTGTAGTTCAATACATATATTTTATATGCGGTTTTTTAAAGTTCTGTACGTCCTCTTAAGGCCATGTATAGGCAGTAAAATTCGAAATAGGTTCTTCTTTCTTTCTATATGTGGCATTAACTATGAGAGAAGTTATCAGCTCGAAAGAGAAATAAATAATGCAGCGTAGGATTAATCGGGGGTCCTACTGTATGCTTCTGTGATTGGCGGTTCAACAGTAAAAGGACTTTGCTGTGCATTCCGTGTGTTCCCTTAGAACTTCCAGGAACCGCGGCACACCTATTTCACAGACTGCGCAGCGATTTCATCGGCATAACATAAGTTTCTTAAGATAAAAATATGGATCTCGACTCGAAGAAAGCGCGGGGGTGGGGGGGGGGGAAGAAAAAGAGTCGAAGTTCAAAGTTATGGAACATTTCCAGGTCTCACAAATTTTCCTGCTTGTTCCGATGAAGAGTTGTCCGAAGAACAGGCATCATTCATATCGCAGACATTCCTGAAAATTTCTAGAATTTTTCCGCCACATATTTTTCTCATGAATATTTTCGGAATATTCTCGAAGGTTTAGATATTAGAGAACCCTCCGCTCTCTCTTTGCAGTTGATGCATAGAAAGTAGAAGATTTAGCAGAGAGTAATCGGATAGGCCTAGTATCAGAGTAATGTTCTTTTTCCGAGTTTGTACACTCCTGTCTTTACCCTTTGAAAAATAGTGGACATGATTGTGAAATATGGATGCCATTACTTAAAGATCTCTCTCTCTCTCTCTCTCTCTCTCTAACTGATCATTTTCCATCTTGAAATATCTAAAGTAAGGATTTTTAGGCTTTAGGGCAGTGCTGGCTACTTAATTTCGTTGAAAACGTGCCGCGGGCAACTTAATTACGTGCTCTGGAACTATGCCGTGGGTAATTCGAGTGATCTGTCGATGTGCCGCGGTTCACTCAAGTGCTCCGGAACGGCACCGCGGTGATCTGTGAATGCACCGCGGGTACCTCGACTGGTAGTAAATGTGGTGCAAGTCACTTAAGTGTTCTGGAACTGCGGTGCAGGTCATTTAAGTGCTCTGTAAATGTGGTACATGTCACTCAAGGGACCTGTCAATATGCTGCGGGTCATTCAAGTGACCTGGGAATGTGCTGCTGGTCATTTAAGTGACGTGGTACTGAATCGCGGGTCACTTTAGTAATCTGGGATTATCCTACGGGCCGCTTGAGAAGGGGCAGATCACTCGCTGCTGGGAGGGGCGATTTTTCAAATCATTATGAATAGACTGACCATACGCCAAACATTTTGTACCGTATTTTAAGGGACAGTTTCTCTTTTTCCCGACTTTTTTTTGAAAAAAAAAAGCCTTGGTTTTTTAGTCGGAAGTTTTCTTGAATTTGTTATTCAATCAAAAACTCTGATACAAATAATTTTCAATGGAGTTATTGAATGCAAATATAATCATATTTGCCATCGGGGGGATCATCCCTCTTCCCCCCACAGATCTGCGCCTGCACTTGAGTGATCTGTATATGTGCCGCAGGTAATTCAAGTGTTCTAGGAATATGTCACGGGTTACTCAAGCATAAGAGCGGATTCAGACTTTTCGAAGGTGGGGAGCGGGTGGAGGGGGGAGAATGTCCACTCCGTTCTCCCACCCACATATAATGAATTTTTTTGCTAAACAGGAAGGGAGGGGCGGCGATCAGCCCCCCCCCCCCCATTGTCCCCTTCCTCCACGTATCTGCCTATGTGTTCAAGTGACGTGGAACTGCATCACGGGTCACATGATCCGGAAATGTGCCGATTAGTTAATTTTTACAAAATTATGTGACCACATCAAGTGACCACACACATTTGGCTCACTGGCCATGCTTAACGCACGTATAATCTGAAGTTATATATTCATAAAGAATTTTTTAAGTTGTTATATTAACGCAGGAAAACCTTGAGGAATTTCGCTACATATTTACCTCATTGGGAATTCCAGCAGTTTCTCCGACGAGAGATGCCCACCAGACCATGAGGTAAGAAAAAATGGCGATCCATAGAATGCTGCCGACAAACGTTATCGCGAACCATTTCCTCTTTTCCTGTTGGATAGCAAAACAAAAAAAGCGTATGCAATACACAGTTGCAAAAGTTTTTGACAATTAAATGCTACGTTTGTCTTTTTTTTTTTCATTTGTTCAGAAATTCTATTCCGAATCCTTACAAGACACGTACGTCGAAGGCAAAACTTCAATCCAGCAACGAAAGATATCATAGCTTTCATATTTACGAAATAGATCCGATAAATGCGCAATTTTGCCATTTTTGATCATTATAAATTGACCAAAAAATTTGATTTTTACCACTTTTCCGCGAAATCTTGATAATTTATACATTTTGAAGCGAAAATCGGCAGTAGTTTTGCTGGGCACTCGAATTCTGAAACTTTCAAGTGTACACACAGTATCTTGACTTGAAAAATTTATTTTTGCCAATAAATGTGAAATTTCCGATTTTGCAATTTTTTTTCCGAAATTCGTATTTTTTAGTCGCAAAATTTACGTATCTCTATGCGTGACTCTCATTTAAAAATCAAATTAACGTTCTATTTCTGACTACACTAATCAGATGATATCTAATTAAACAAGAAATAGACATAGACATTAAAGCTGCCTCTCACGACCCTTGATTTTTCGCAGATAGTATATACTCACGCATCTGGGATTTCAGCCTTTTTTCAATCCCCGCCATCCATTTCCAGCAAATTAGATTACGTTTTGAAATTTGACACTTATATAGAATATTAAAAAATTATTGAAGTTGTTCCAAGATTTTATTATAGGCAAATTATTTGACGCATGGTAATAAAATTTCACAATTATATACAGAAGGGATCATAAAGCTTTCTTTATTTTTTTGGTTTACTATAGGGTTATATATATATCTAGGGAACGGGGAAGCTATAGCAACAGTTGCTAATCATCATTTTCAACACTAATTATCTACCGCTTTCGTAATCAGGTGTTCAAGAGTTTCCGACATGGATATGGAGGGAACGTACACGAATTTCATACTGGTAGTTTACAACTGCTGCATGAGTCAGTTTCCCAACATATGCAGATACATTTGTTCTACAGCAGTCTGATTTAATCCTTTCAGTACCACATTAAGAAAAAATGTAATAGTTATCGCGTTAATTTTTGGTAGGTCATTTTAGTTCTAATTAAGGCCTAAAAAGAAAAATAATTCAAAAAAATTAAAAATAATAATAATTAATTCACTTGGTACTTGAAGATTTCGTCAGTATTACATGCTTACAGTAAATATAAAAAAATACCAATTCTCAAGAGTACGTTAGATAATGCATAACATTGATATTATTTCTTTATGTTAACACAAAGAAAGGCATAATTTGTTTCATACATTTGTTAGGTAGCATTTTTTTTTAAAAAGCAGCGTTTTACTGCATTAAACAGAAATGTAATGCAGTAAAACACTGCTTTTGAAAAACATCTAACTGAATATTTTTCATATTCAAAAACTTTCATCTGTTTAGTTATACAGCCTTTAAACTTCAAAATATCAACACCAAACAACGTATGAATAACTTACCGGAATAACTTAACCCTGACCCGGCGAATACGATTCGCTATACGGGGGTTCCCGGAAGGGAGCATTTATTTTTTCAAAGTAAAAAAAAAATACATACATAAAATTACATACCAAACAACGGATATAAGGGATGTTACAGGGGTAAGAATATTGATGGCCCTTTTAAGTACTGTCAGTACTGGAAGGGTTATAAGAAAAGTAGAGTACACGTTATTTCTCTTTTCATGGAGCCACCTTTTCAAATAAAAGACAACCACTGTCCTCTCCATGAGCGAAAACCAAGGGTAACTTTGAGAGATATCAAGCCTACTTGTCTTGCAACATCTAACTCAATCCCTAACAGTGTTCGCCAATTCGCATCTAGATACGTGATTCACGCATGAAAATTCAATTTTACTATTCCAAATTGTTTCAAGGAGTGGAAATACTCTTAACGTTTCAGGCCCCTTTATCTCTACCGTACAAACGTTCAATAAAAAATTACAAGATCGCTTCAATCCATCAAGCTTATATTACTGGAGGGAGCATGACGTTAGCGGAGAATGGTGCCCCAAACATCATTCGTTGGAAGATCATTTGACACGTCAATCCCCGTTTTCTTATGGCATCCATTAAGGAAATGAGTTTTTTTTCATGGTATTTTTTTAAGGTAAGGTTAAGGTTTGAAGTATTAACGAAAATGAGGAAGGAAGGGAATTATAGAATTAATGAAAGAAATAATTTCGGAATTTTAATGACAAGGCCGTCTCAAGATCATCATGGAAAAAAGTTATCAGGCATAATTAAGAACGGTAAAATAATTCTGCACAAGACAGCTCCTTTAAAAGCGGGACGTACGGTCAAAGACATTGTGTAGACTAAACAATGACATGTGGCTTCTCTCGGACTTGAATAAAACAATTTCATTCTCCTACTAGGGACATTTTTAGGGGAAATGCATGAGGTAGAGCCGCCGCTGGGGTTGGTCAAAATAAAATAAAAATTGGGGTAGGCTTGGTCATAGAACACGGCTTCAAGTTCTGACGTGAATACGTTTTTTGTGCCTTGAATCGCGTGTTAGGTACTGACATCAGAGCTGTAACTAGGATTTTACCAGTCCGGGGAAAACATGATTCAGCTGCCAGGGGCAAACATTATTTTGCTTCCAGCTTTAAAATTCGATAATTTTGTAACTGTGTTCCCAACTAGAACTACCACTCCCCCCACTAAATTTTGCCTCCCGGGGCAGTTGTCCCCCGCTCCCCTCTGGTTCCGACCCTGTCTGACGTAATCAAATTATGTCATTTTCATCGGATTTGTCTTTGGAATAGCTAACAAATGATACTAATGTCGTCTATTATCGTTGTGAACTGCTCAAGATATAGCGGGGGAAAAAATTGTTACGAATCAGGGCAACGGGCCTAAGGCCGAGAACGAAGGCGATATTGAAACCGAAGTGATAACATTAGGTGCGCCTTTGCCATGTACAACTGACGATGCTATTGCTTTTGACTTGCGTTGGGTACTGAGATATGAGCGTTTAAACAATTTCGTCACGTAACTTTTTGCGAATACTCCCAGTAGCGTCAAGCGTGCAAGAGTGGCGCAGTGGTGAGATGCTCGTCTTCCAATATGAAGGTTGTCGCTAATCTCCACGGGTTCGGATCCGGGCCAAGAACACCAGAAAAAATTTCTTTACCTCACGAACCTGGGGGTGACCACCGATAGATGGAGCCTTCATTTCCCATTCAACTCCACTAGTTGGAAATTGCCGTATGGTAATATATGACCGGAGTTAGTGTGGGCTGAAGTAGTACCGTCAAGCGATTTAAAAGAAACTTGACATGCTTATCGTGTCCCGTCTTTTTATCAGGGATCGCATGTTTTCCAAATTTTCCCGTTTTAACAGCAAAAAATTCTAATTCCGGTAAAAGAGGAATACGGAATTTTTGAAAAAGAAAAATAGGGTAGACGTTTGTGTGAAAGAAAATTTCACGGCTTGTGTCAAGTGAATCGAGGGTAATTGGGAAGCATTTTTGAACTGTGATAAAACGAGGACGTCTCTTCCAGGAACAATTCGGAAAACTTTTTCCCCGAGTATCCTTCAGAGGAAATGAAAGGCGTATATCCAAAGGGTGGGAAAAAAAGGAACCAAAGAGAAGAAAAGAAGAAAAATATGGATTAAGGAAGAAAGAGTCGATGTCAAGATCAACCAGACGTTTTCATTAAGCGGAGAAAGTTTGGGGATGAGACGTTATCAACGTCTCTATAACGTTTTTTTCCCCCCATCTTCTTTTATACAGTAAGGTTTTGAACAAAAGATCTTTGGCAACGCCACCAGGGAGTTTCAATCAAATATAAACGGTAATGGCGAAGGAAGAGAAATACAGTATATACCAAGGGGGGAAAAAATGGTGGATATATATATAGAGGGAAAAAAAGACTATTATGTACTTAGAGGACAGTAGTAGTAGTAGTTGTATCCTAGACAAAGAAAAAGAATGATATAGATATATACCGGATCTAGAATCGATTAAACGCGAAACGTATGGTGTGAAATCGATTATATATCTGTCGAAGTAGGTAATAATGGCAGGATATATGGTGTGAGAGAAATTTTTTTATTTTTCGACTTGCCGTTTGTATGATTTGATAGATGTTTATGTATTAATTCAAAGATACTATGTGTTTGTTGAAGTGGGAAAGATAAGCTGGAAGCATGTGTTGGCCTTAATTGTTGTGGGGGTTGCTAGCATTTTTTTGTCAAAAACGCTTGTTTCCAGTCATTTTATTGAGCGTATGTTCCAGGTGATTCGTAAGGGTGAGATAATGCGTAATATCTAGGGCTAGGATTTTTATGAATTAAGAACCGATTGAATATACTGTATAAAAATGAATTTATGCCCTAAAATCTTAAAATATGCCAAAAAACCTAAAAAGATGCCTTTATAAATAGGCTGACCACATTCCCTTGAGTGCTAATTGTGGAAAATGGTGCCAAAGGCACACAAATATTCCCAATTCTTGCTAACGTCACCGAAAAATCTCCAATCATTAAGCCCGCAAAAATTAAGGGAAATTGTCGGTTATTACTAATATCGTCGAAAAATTGACAGTTGTGGGAAATGAAGCTCATTCTATATCGCCATATTTCCAACAATAGGAGTTGGGTGGGAAATGACTGTAATGTAAATAAACTCTAAATGTAACTCTAATTATTGGGCGATCGATAGTATACACCTTACCGCCGGGGTGGCGTAGTGGTAAGGTGCTCGTCTTTCATTAAATTAATGTTGCCGTCATGGTCCATGGGTTCGAATCCAGCCAAAAGACCATCAGAAAAGTTCTTTATCAATCCTGGTGCGACCAGAATCGCGCCTTCATTTCCCCACCCAACTCCAATTGTTGGAAATTGCTATATGGCGATACATGACTGGAGTTGGTGTTCGCTAAAATAGTAACCATCTTGTATATAAACGGCGTGGTAGTCTACTTCGGCTGACCTTTTCTCCGATTCAACTTCCAATGTGTTTATTTGAGCAGTAAAAACCCTTCCAATTAATAAAAACGACAGAAGAAACCCGTAGATAACTAACTAAAAAGGTAGTAAATTGGCATAGCGATACGACTGGAATTGGTGTATGATCTAGACTAGAGGTAACATCAAGGAAAGCTGTCTCAGGCCAATCGTTTGCTGTCAAATCTGAAGTTAGATGACATTCGGTATTGATCAACCTCATCAAAACAAGGCTGAAAGCAAAATCTCCTCCGAATACAGACGATAAATAAGATACTATCGATATAAACCGAATTTTAAACAATAAAAAAAAGAAAAGCGTAAGTAAATTAACTCACCGGTCTCCTGGTATCTGGAAGCGTTATCCACAATGGGAAAATGATAGGAGCGAGAAGAATGTAATTGGCTCTCTTATGCCACGTGTCTGGCCAAGAGATATCTAGAGGCTTGTCTGGTTCATCTTCTTCTAGAGGGTCTGAAGGCTGCAAATGGACAAAAGATTCCAATAATCAAAAATTGGTGGATTAATTTCACAAAACTATCGATCATTTATTTATACCTGGGGTGCACAACCTTTTCGGTCCGCGGGCCAGATAAGCAATGATTCCACTGCTCGCGGGTCAGAAACTTGAATATGTAAAGTGACCTGCGTTTTACGGTTCATTCTCGTAGTTTTTGGGTCATCCCACTTTTTCATAATGCCACCAATGTCCCCATATGTACATTGTTCAACATCAAAAGTTTATTTTCATGACATAAATTACACCTTTGGCAATTTATTTTTGGCTGTAATTGGCAACTTTATTTGCCTTCAACAATTCTTTGGACGGAAGTTGGTGGCTTTACTTGCCTTTGACAATTTTTCGCTCTAATTTTTGACTTGCCTTTGACAATTTTTTTCGCTCTAATTGCAACTTCACTAGCCTTTGACAATTTTTTATGATGTAATTGGCGACTTTACTTGCCTTTGACAATTTTTTATGATGTAATTTTATGATGTAACTTTACTTGCCTTTGACAATTAATTTTGGCTGTGATTGGCGACTTGACTTGCCTGTGAAAATTTCTTGGCTGTGATTGGCAACTTGACTTGCCTGTGAAAATTTCTTGGCTGTAATTGGCAACTTTGCTTAAATTTGACAGTTTTTTTGGCAATAATTTGGTGACAACCAGTATGGATCGCTATTTCCCGTATTTTTATGAAGGAAATCAGTCAGCCCAGAGGCATTTATCGTGTTGTGTGTGCATTGATACTTTTCTACCCGAACACCTCTTGGCTGGCCGCATTAAGCCCGATGGCCGGAGGTTGTGCATCCCTGACATATTTTGGTAGGATAACGAGTTTCATCGTCACCTGAGGGGTAGGGGCATCTTTCGGTGTCACGACGATGTTCTGATTCGAATTCATCGTTTGAGATTTCGATTCGGGCATTACTATATTGACATTGGTTGAGGAATCGCAGTTCTCCTGTTGTTGCTCGCAGTTGGCCGACTCGGGTCTCATCACGGTTCCATCACCGGGATCGCTCCTGATACTTCGTGTCATGAAACTTGCAGTGGAGTTATTGGCTGTCTGTGAGTTCGAGAAAGAAAGAGATAGAAAAAGGCCTAAACCAAGTGAAAAATATCAAGAATACAGCGTATATTTTAGAGAAATCGACAAATTTCTATCAAAAGTACCGACTAGGGTTTTCAATATCTTTTTCTGTGGCTGCATCCTTAGTATCAGAAAGCTGCGCGCAGAGCTCCACAATGTCATATTCAAATAGAGACAATGTTAAAAAATCCAATTACTGAGTAATTTTAAAAATTTGAATTTTTTTTTCTGGCGCTTCCCGGGTTGGGAGGCGACCCGGTCCAGGGTTTCTCATATTTCAACGCCCCCATTGTGGATCTTTTATAAATAAGTTTCTTTTCCTATAGGAGACCCAATGTTAATAATATCAATGTTCAAGAAAACCCTAGAGATAATTGCATATGCTAGGAAATAATATCAATTTTTTTTTCAGAGGAAATTGCAACATCCTGTATCATGAGGCCTCAAAAATATATATACGCGCGTTCTAGGGAACCCTGAAATTCATATCCACGTTTCAAGGAAAAGAACCTTGCCATTAATATTCATGTTTCAAGGAAAAGAACCTTGCCATTAATATTCATGTTTCAAGGAACCTTGCCATTAATATTCATGTTTCAAGGAACCTTGCCATTAATATTCATGTTTCAAGGAAACTTGCCATTAATATTCATGTTTCAAGGAAACTTGACATTAATATTCATGTTTCAAAGAGACTTGACATCAATATCCATATTTTAGGGAACGAAAGTAATATCCATGAGTTAGGGAACAATGAAATTTAGATCCATGTGCTAGGAAACACTAAAATCCATGTGTGTTGGGAAACCATGAAATTAATGTCCATGTTTTAGTAAACCATGAAATTAATGTCCATGTTTTAGTAAACCATGAAATTAATATCCATGTTTTAGTAAACCATGAAATTAATGTCCATGTTTTAGTAAACCATGAAATTAATGTCCGTGTTTTAGTAAACCATGAAATTAATGTCCATGTTTTAGTAAACCCCAAAATTAGTATCCATGCTGTATTAGGGAACCCTCGGAAAAATATTAATGTTTCCACAGAACTCTCCTTGAATGTTTATCCATGCTTTAGAACAACGTTTCTCTAATTTTTTTGGTTCAAACCCACCTCCGCCCGTCTTATTTAGGGCCCAGGTTTAGAAACACTGTTATAAAGAGCTATTGAATATGCAATATTATTGTTACAGGATACCCACTAGTGTGGGAATCTTTGAAGAACACTGGTTTTGAGAAAGTAATCTGCGGACCCCCAGGGACTAGCAAAAGGTGTCTTAGAAATCCGTGGAAAAAGCTCAGGGGGCCTCTTTGGTATCCTCGTTGTTTGACCAAGGGTCCACGGGTAAGTGTAAATTAGAAAGATAGTACAGTAATACCTCTTGTATAATACTTTTATTATACAAGGGAGAAATTATTATTCAGCCGTAAAAGAGGGATGACCGCATCTGGGGGGGGGGGGTGTCCGTTAAGAGGGGGTTTTACTGTATTTTGGTGCACTACTATAACTATTTGTTACTGATGTTTATTAGCTACTTGCGATGTGTCAGTGAGGGATTATACAGATGCAAAATTTAATCGAAATACGTAACTCTCGGAAATAATCGTAAATTCGGTATCAAAATTATACTTAAGGTAATGATAATGGATAATGATGATGTTTTACCCAAATTACCCGGACGTTGTTGGCGGATTCCACCGGCGGCATCTGGTCTTCGTCGGACGACGCGTTGAGGTCAGAGTTGCCACCGGGCACGAGGTGCCCACTGTCCATCATCGAAGGGTGGTTCTGAGCGCCGTGCGTCGTACAAGACGGGCAGTCCGAGCATGCCGGACATGAGGCACTGTTTGGGACGCCGCCCGGTTTCGCCGGCATCTGTTTTATGCCCGGTGCTCCGTTCACTTTCTGGGAATCCAGGAGGACTTTCAGGGATGCCATTGCGTGGAGTTGGTTCGCTTTGTCATCGACTTTACCTGCCGTCAAATATACATTCAAGACAATCACTATTTCCATCTCCAAAAAATGAATTTAGACATACAGGGTGTCCCATATGTTAAAAAAACTGTTTAAAAATTCATGAAAATTGATGGGATTGGTATATTTGAATGCAGTTTGCGAAAAAGTTACTTTTACGGAGGAGGAATTTTTTTTTGATACAGAAATAGAATTTAGTTCAAGTTTTCGTCGATAGAGAGCACTTTACGAAATTCCTGCAGGACTGACTGGACCCGAACTGTTTTTTTTCTTTAGTCTCCTCTGTGTCTGTAACGTTCGTAAAGCTTAAAACCAGTGATTCGCTGCTGAGGTAAAACAACTTCACCAATAGTGATTTATCCGTCAATGTCAATATTACGGTAAATGTGATAAATCGGCTATTAAGCATAATCACCAATCGTCTCAGTGAGTTCTAAAAATTTATCACACTTTTACCAGTTTTATACTATGCCCAAGTAACGTTGGTAAATTTGATAAATACTCAAAAATGTTCACTTTTACCGGGGATTATGCACGATAACCAAGGGTCGATAGATTTGATAGACGCTATAGGAATTATGGGTGATGATAATTTGATAAAATTATACGTAATATAGGATACGATCGTAAAAAAAAAGGACGTTATTGTATCAAGGTCTGATTGTAGAATTCGTCAAATGGGGGGTTAAACATATCGAGGTCCGACTGTAGAATTCGTTAAGTAGGAGTTTGTTATATCGAGGTCTAATTGAATGCTCACAAAAAATTGTATAAATTCGTTAAATCAAAGACTTTGTTAAATGAGAGATCGTTAGATCGGGGTATGTTCATGAAATTTTTTAAGTAAAATATCATCATATCGGGTGCGATAGTAAAATTTGTAAATGAGGGTTCGTTTTATATCGGTGTACGATCGTGAAATTTGCAAAAGAAGAGATCGTTGTATCGAGATTCGACTTAGGCTCTCATACTATATACACTCATGTCCATAAATTGAGGATAATGCCAGCTCCGGCAAATAAAGGTTCAGAAACAAAACAAACGTTACTTATTCATAAAGCCCATTTATTAAACAAAAGATAAAGAACAAAAACGATGGTGTATGTATGATACCATTCATAAAAACTACGATTTTTGCTCCCTGGAGCAATTGTAAAAAATATGTCCTTTACAAAAACTTACTATTACATGGTTGGTATGATGGTTAATACATTGCATGCCTCCCATGCAATAAAATACAGTCCGTACAACGCCTAGGCATGCTGAGTACACCCTGCATTTTATAGGACTCCGATTTACAAATTTTCAGTGATTTGCTTTCGTGCAGCGCTCTTTATCGACAGAAATTTAAACTATTTGTTTTCTGTATGGAAAAAAAAAATTACCTTCGTGAAAGTAACTTTTTTCGCAAATTGGACTCAAATATATAAATTTTTATAAATCTTAAAAATTATTTACGAATTTATATAAGATGGATTGAATATTAAACTAAATGTTTTTCTACATAAATTAAATTGCGGTAATGATATTCCTGGGCGAGCAGAATTTTCTTTGGCATTTAGCGATCGGGCTTTAGTCGGCCTCTACACAACGATCCCAAGTGTATCTATAGTCCGATTTCTGTAATTGTTAGGGTCCTCACAGCTAAACCATAACTATGAATGGACATAGTTATCCCAAAAAGATACGACAATGACTATACGATCATGATGATCGATATTTATATAAGGATATATATAATATATATAACTGCCGGCGAAAGCCCGAAATTCAGACATTGGCCGGAATGAATGGGCAGACCAGTTCACGAACTGACCTATTTCGGGCTTTGGCAGTAACATGTATTAACCTTAATTTTTCTGGCTGGGGAACGGAATGAGTCATTCAGCGTTCCATGTTTACACAAAACAAACACAACGATTGAATTTTAATCGTTGCTTGGAAATGTAAAACACGTCAGACGGGAACAAGAACTTTATTATTATTATTATTATTACAATTTTTCCAACTGTCCGTTATAATAGGGTCCGTTGTAATGACGTCCTACTGTACTTAAGCTGATGTCATAACACGAAACATATTTCGCGCAATGTCTCAAATACTTTTTGAGGAAACCGGGAAATCTTTTAAATTCTCGGGAACTTACGACTTTTCTCGGAAACAAAAGTAATTTAAATTCGTGGTTTTTACTTAACGTTTATTCTAGGTCGAGAAAAGAACATCCAAATACATTTCTTCTTTGTGTTTCCACCGAGAAAGTCTTTATTAAAGCCCATGGGGTGATCCCGTCTAATTCTCAAGACATTATCATTATGAGAGAGGGACTTTCTTTCCTAAAATCTTACGATATTTGTTCTTCTCTTTCAGACGCTATTTTTATGAATTTATAAATCTCACAACTGCCGCCACATTTTTCTTTCTCATTAAAATTTTCTCCATGATTTAAACATATGAGTTTCTATTTTTAAAAGGAAGGGGGAAAAAAATGAAGCTTTTTAATATTATATTCCGTCCCTTTTTCATTCTTGAATATGGAAGTTTTCTCTGATTCACATTCTTAACTCTTAACTCATGCTAATGGCTATTCGACGGACTTGAGTTTCGCTTAGAACTTGGGGAAAAGAAATATAATATTTATTTATAAAGGGGGGGGGGGATAAATCAATATAACGCCTTGCTTTTGTGAAAATTCAAAAACCATGGTGAATAAATTTATATTTTCGATTGGGAATATATAATTAATATCCAGCAATATTTTTTCAAACAATTTCCTATGAGAAATTGATGTACGTCCAAAGTGCCGGGAATATATTTAATATCTAGATGATTACTGAATAATAACTGAAAAATAATAATTTAACTTACAAATACAAATACCACGCCACAACAGGCAAATTGCCCAACGAGGTGGCTGACTTAAGAACATCATGGATCCCCGAGCCATTTTTTGGAGGCCCTACCTACTACTGCTACACCACACATGCACCCCCCCCACGTCACCCCCCCGCCGCCCCCGCGGAACCCCCAACGAATCGGTACATGCGGGAATGTGCGTGTACGTGTAGTGAAACCTGACGTGAAGTTTTTTGTTTCTCTGTAATGCTTGTTATGTGTAGTGCTGCCATCTGCCACCAGTTTTTATAACTATGAGTGAAGTGTTATGATTGAATGATTTATCGTTGTAGGTCTGTTGCTTTCTGTGGCGAGACTTTTTAATGGGGAGATCGGCTCGCATTTGCGCCTTGAATTTGGGAACCACAGAAAACCAACTTCAGCCGACCACCACTGTGGGGTTCGAACCCGGATCCTCGCGTCGCGAGTCCGTCACTATAATCACTCGACCACCACAGCGGCAATTACATCAGTTAAGGGGTCTTTTACCTTTTAACATGGTAAAAACTTTCTTACACAGAAAAATGACAAAATCATTTATCCAATGATTTATTTTAATCAATTATACCACATGCATTTGATAATGTATGCTATCCTATGTGACAGAACAAAATTTTAGATATCTCTAATACCAAATGCTTTACAAGTTTTAAAAAAAAAAAAACCATTAAAAAACAGATTTTGAGCATGATAAAATAGTATGACATCAATAAGATTGAATAAATTTTGATTCAAAATAAAGGATTCAGCTGATAAAATGACAGAAAAGATTTGAGATCAAAATGAATAAATACTGATATTATAACAAAAATTAAATGTTTAAAATATTAAAAAATTTGATTTTACATAAGATTGAGTTCAACAAAATTTCCATATTCTTCATCGTTTTATGTGTGTGTGTGAATTGAACAGTTTTCTCCATTTTAAATTAATTTTCTTTTTCAATTACATACATTTCGTGCAATTTTATCATGTCGCAAGCTGTTTTTATTGCATTTTTTGAAAATTTGTAAAAAAATAAGTATTAAAGATATTTAAAATTTTGTACTGGCATTAGATATGAAAATTTGAAATGAATCAATGGATATATAAATAATATTTTTAATGATATTTCTACATAAAAAAGTGTTTTTACCATGTTAAAGGGTAGGAGACCCTTTAATAGGTACTATTAAAGTTACCTGTGATAATTTGGGATGTGGCTCTAATCCGGTTTAAATTTAGATGTAGTGATAATTTTATGACTATCAGTGGCAATTTTGACGTAGTCCTAATCTGTAATGATTTTAAACGCTGTTGCAATCTTTGCTACTGTCAAATGGGATGATTTTGTCCAGTTTTGAAAAAAAAAAATGTTTCCTGGGGATGTTAAACTTATTTGGTTAATCGTTTGTGGCGCTGCAGTCGGCGGTATCGCCAATAAGCCAGTTTTTCGACGAAATTCAATATCAAGAAAAAATTGAAGACCCCTAACTTTCATTTCTGTAGGTTTTTGAAGTGAGCCCATCAGTTATTATTATAAATTATATTTAGTACATGTAATGAAGATTTTAAAGATTGAAACGAAGATTTTGGTTCCGCACCTTACCAGAAGAGTTTTATTTGAGTGGAAAATGTCAACCCAATTCCCATAGCATTCAATATATCAGATTTCACGTATTTTATGAAGCTATTACTCGCTTCGAGTCCTACGTTCTCCTTCGTTCTCTTCCAATTTTTTTTTCTAGAAAGCTTACACACATCCTTATAATAACAGATGAATTTTTTAATGCATATAATTTACCTAATTTAAATTTCACGCGTAATTTTCTAATTGATCGTAATATTTCTTGGACCCGCTTTAAGGAAAAAGTCATACACTGAAGTGCCAAAAGTCATGGGATACCTCTTAGTATTGCTGCACTTCGCCGAGTAAAAGAAGGTCCCACACGATATTAAGAGGTACCCCATGACTTTTGGCACTTCAGTGTAATTAAGTTATATGTTTCAAAAATAAAATTTCATTGCATTTTGCTTTGTTGTTATCTTTGTTGCCATTTTCGCTCTCTTGACAACCCGTGTTGGTCACATTCCCCAAAATCCCCTCCCATCTATGTTATATACACAAATCAGGTGGTGGGAAAATACCGGGTGATTTTGCCCACGCTGTTCTTAGTTTTTCATAAAAAGGGAGACCCCATTAAAAGAAAAACTACATAAATCATATCTACGAACCACGAGCCTACAACCAATAGTACGGGGTGATTATAAAAAAACTGTCCCGACATATGGGGCCCCTAACTATCATACCATTCACAGAAACTGAATGAAATTTTGGCATAAGGTATTTTGATGTATGCGCTCAAGAATGATATGGAAAACAACAGTGTCACTCTAACAGTTACGGTTACAGTGAGAAAATTTCGAAAATATCAAATGGCAACACCAAGTTTTTTGTATTGGAATGTGATCTCCATTGTGAAAAACCCTAAATAGCGTTCGAACGGCAACTGTAGCATGATAATTACCCGCGGTAGATAGGCTAAAAGTGAGGACAACCAATAAGGACAGAGAAGCAGCATAAAATACAGCATTTTATTGTGTTTCACAAATTTTCCACATGACCTTGTGGAGGACTAATCAGGCTGGGATCTCAAACGGTGTGACGAATGAAACGAACATTAATGCTCTGGTAAAGTCACGGCAAAGTCCTTTTCACTTTTTCCTTGCCTAGCTCCGGGGATTTTCGTGCTACAGGTGCCATTCCAACGCTATTTAGTGTTTTTCAGTATGGAGATCGCATTCCAATACAAAAAACTTGGTGTTGCCATTTGATATTTTCGAAATTTTCTCACTGTAACCGTAACTGTTAGAGTGACACTGTTGTTTTCCATATCATTCTTGAGCGCATACATCAAAATACCTTATGCCAAAATTTCATTCAGTTTCTGTGAATGGTATGATAGTTAGGGAGGGGTCCATATGTCGGGATAGTTTTTTTATAATCACCCTGTATTTTCGATTCTCAATCAATGGGTCGAATGAAATATTTTAATTTCAATATAAAAATTTGGCAGATTCATCCCAGTTGACGGTACTCATACACAGGGGGTGGCTCTTTGGTCGTCCTACCCATGCTACAGCATGGGGCACCGATCTAAGAGGGGTGTAAAATCAAAGTTGAAAGGGCAGGAAAAAAGCTTTGTAGATCAAAAGAAAAAGTGGTCAGGGGCGTCAAAAAAATGAGTCTAGCTTGAGTAGGTATTTTTTTTATTGAGCCACCCCTACTCATGCGCATTTCCGGCAAAACTCATTCGGTAGTAAATTGCTAATGGCGGTAGACGGAGTTTTACTCGGTTAGAAAGAGAGATTACTAGACACCATAGGATAGGATAGGAGTCTTAAAAATTTTTCGAGTCGTGAGCACTGCTCATTCAAGAAAAGTTCTTGAATGCAATGGTTCGATTAGGGTGCCGGTCAAGATCTCGCATGCATGAAATCAGCACTCTTACACCCTTCAGTGAGCACCCTATCACTTTCAGACGCAGGTGCCACAAATGTGTCGGTTGCTTTTTTTTTCGCTTTATAGAAATTATTTCTTTCAACCTCAGGGAGTTGTCTTGATTTGAAGGATTATGAAAATTTCGAGTTAGAAATGTGGTGAATATGAACTTTAGGGGCTTTAATAAGAGGGCAGCACTTGAACCTGGGGGGAGTTTAAGATGACTTCCAGTAAATAATGATTCCAAAAAAATCGTGATTTATTACAAAAAATTTAACAATAAATCTCTATAAAAAATTATCTGTGTAGACGGATATACCCTGTACCTTCTTTGCTGAAAAAAACTTGAAGGAAGTGAATTATTTCTTCACGAAAAACATGAAAATCTGAAGAAAAAAATTGCTGACATTTATGTTTCTTATGAATATTTGAGCATCAAAAATGCAAAAACATCTTGAAAATTACAAAAAAATGAATGCCCGGATCTGAAAGGGATATACCATAATCAGGAGCATTTTTTTGAATGCAATGGTTTGATCAGGGTGCCAATATGGAACTCACGAGCACGAAATAAGCACTCTTAGATACTTCAGCGAGAACCCAATACCTAGAATAACTTAGAATTGAGAAGCATTTGAATATTGACTCTCTTTCGACTGATTCAATCATCCAAATTTCATTATGTTATTACGGGCGTGCCATCGATATCGTAATGAAAAATTAATTACCATTAGAAACATTCAGAACTCGAATAATAAATATTAAAATTTGTATCCTGAAAAATAATGAGAAAAACTAATAGTTAATTCAAATGACGAGTCCTCACCATCATGTAAAGGATCAATAGTATGGATCATTAGCTGTAATAACCCGGATCGAAACTTTGTTCCCGCATGGAGCATCGGAGTGCTCATCTTTCTCTTAGTCATCTAGAAAAAACAAACACAAATTTATTATTAAAATTTTACTGCAATGTGAAAGTACGAAAAAGAAAACAACAACAACATATTCACTCTCGTGGAAGTGATTAAAGGAAAAGCAGGCATTATTGTTAATAATTAACTAACATTGTTAAAGATTCACAGCCCGATAAAACACGGAGGAACTGTGAGATCAATATTTTATTTTTCGTTTCGGGAGTTGTTTATTTACGATGATTTCAGTACTAGAAGAGGAAATAATTTCGATAATATACAGGTCATAAAGACTGAAGAAACAAAATTTATTGACCTCTCGTTAAAGGGAAAAATGAGAATTTTCAATTAAATTTTGACGCTTCGGAGAAATATTTTGTTCTTGAATTTCTTATTACTTCTGATGTTTGTTAGGCTGTTAATGCGACTGAGAAAAAAGCCTTAACCCATAAATTTTATGTCCAACCGATCGATTTATTGATCGGTATCTTTTTAATGATGAAAATACAGGGTGTCCAAAAATGAACTGATTTTTTCTGACAGCAAACAAACGGTGATGGTTATTAAAGTTATTTTTCTTCAGGAGATCAATGCTCGACTTTCAGCTTTTAAGTAAGCTTCCACGTGTTATTACATACACAATGTCTCCGACGTATGGCGCTGTATGTGTCTAAAAGCAAACAATCTCTACCAGTGGTGAGTGGGCCATAAATGGCCCCCGGAGTCATTTGATGTGGGCCTGTGAAATGAAACCCAATTTTTGAAAAATAACAAAGCTGCACTCTTTTCAGACCACTTAAGCGATCCACGTTGTAGTTCTGCATATCTCGCGCGGGGGGTGGGGGGGGGCGTGACACATTCCCGCATCACTTAAATAGCGTGCGGCACATTTATAGATCTCACAGATCGCTCAAGTTGTCCACTGTAAATTTCCAGATCACTTTCGTGACCTGTGGCACAGTTCCAGAACACTGAAGTTGCCCGTGGCAGATATTGAGATCACTCAAGTGACCCGCGACGATTCCAGAGCATTTAAATGTCTCGCGGTGCATTATCAGTTCACTTGAGTTTACCCGCGGCACAGTTGCAGAGAAATTAATATATCTATTGCTTTCGTATCTCGTGTGGTTTCCGGGAAATATAGCGGTCACTTCGAGAACATTGTGATTTGATTTCCAAAAAATCTGTAATGATTGACAGCTGTCGTCACCTGTCGATGACGTATAGCGTGGACACGGGAAAGCCTAATAAAGAGTTCCTGATCTCACATTTTCATGAAGTTATACAAGAATTTTTCTCGTTTTTGTTAAATTAGTTTTCAAGAGTTTTTCATTAGTTTTAAAGTTTTTTTTATTTTATCAAAAAGAAATTAGTGAACAAGAATTTCGTTTACCCCCCCCCCCCCGAGAAATTAGTACACAGCAATTTCGGCTGTTTTCTCTTTCATGAAATTAGTAAACAAAAATTTTTTTCTCTTTTATTTATTTATTTATACAATATTGTTGTCCCTGTGGCCTATACAAGAGGATGCGATTGAAAATGACAAAGATATTGTTTGATATTGGACAAGAAACTAGCGATAGTGGGGGATTCGACAATAGAGCTTGGAGATTGTTCCATTCACCAATGGTATGAGGAAAGAAGCTATATTCAAAGCAGTCAGTGGAAGCAAAAATAGGTTTTATTTTAAGGGAATGGTCGAGTCTTCTAGAGATATAGGATGGTTTGGCTAAGATTGCCAGAAGTATCCATGCTGAATTGGCTTTGGAAAAATTTATATAACAATGTTAATCGAGATAATAGAATAGAAATATTTACTAATACAAAAAAAATATATATATATATATTTTTTTACTTTTACAATACGTGTTTAATTTTTGTGCATAGAGATATCTATCATAAATATCTATATTTTCAACAATTTTCATGAACACTAATCAAAATTTGAAGAGATAATACTACGAACAAGATGTATTTTTAGTTTTAATTTTAAATATTTTCAAAATATTTTTTTGATGTTTTAAAAATCCAATTATTGTGCGTGCACACGATCATAAATTACTAATGTTTTTTTGTTTTTGTTTATGATAATAGAACAATAATGAAGGTTGCTTGAAAAATAGAAATATAGTATTACAAATTATTCGACCTTCTGGAAGGACAAGTAGTCCCTTGAGGGTCACAGAGTGGGTGTATATGTATGTCCATTTGTCCATTTTTGTTTATTTTTGTTTATTTATTATGTATTTTGTTTTGTCATCTGTCTTTCTTATGTATTTTGTAACGTGTTCTGTTTTGTCCAATTAAAAAAAAAAAAAAAAAAATAAAAAAAAAATAAAAAAAATAAATAAATATATATATATATATATATATATATATTAGACGAAGAGTAGAGAGGGGGAGGATATGAAGTTCGTTTTTCAGTTCAGACACGGAAACGAAAGATGACCAGCAGTCGTGAGCAAGTCGGGTGGATTTATTTTGGATTGATTCGAGTTTGTCTATATTACTGGAGGTGTAGGGGTCCCAGATTTCAGTGGCGTAGGAAAGAACGGGGGAGATATAAGTTTGGTAACAGAGTAGTCTGATATCCCGAGGGGAGTGTTTAAGGTTGGGCGGAGGAAGATAAGTTTGTTAAGTAACTTGTGGAAAACGTGGTCAACACATATTTGTTCGAACGTAGGTCGGCTGAGATTATGACACCGAGGTATTTGATTTGAGAAATTTGGGGATAACGTTAAATTATTGATGGAGTACGAGTATTCAAGAGGAAGTAATTTACGGGTAACTTTCATGTGAACCGTTTTTGAGATAATGATTGCCATTTGTCATAAAGAACCCAAGTCTGCGATGGAAGCCAGGTTATGTTGGAAAAGTTCTTGATCAGATTCATGGTGAATGATACGGTAAAGTACACAATCATCAGCAAATTATCTAGTGGTGGAATTAGTAAACAAGAATTTTGCTTTTTCTTTCTTTCTTGAAATGAGTAGGGAAAAAATTCGTGTTTTTTGTCATGAAATTAGAATACAAGAATTTTATGTTTTCCTTCCTTCCATCTAAATTATTAAATTATTATACAGGGATTTTGTGCTTTTTTTCTTCCATGGAATTAGTATAGAAAAATTTTGGGTTTCTATGTTATCCGAAATTAATGGCAAAAAACTTGTGTTTCTTTCATAAAATAAGTAAACAATAATTTCGTGTTGTATCTTCTTTGCAGATTTTAGTTTCCCATATTCACTAATTACATCACATTTATCAAATCATATACAGCATTATTTCACTTCAAAAACTCCATTAAATGAATACTTTCGTAAAATTATCTTTTTACACAATTTTCACTTTTACTTTTCCATATATTTCTGGATTAAGTTTGATAAATCAATTTGTCATCATTTCATAATTTTTCCCCGTTATAACGAGATTAGTTTAAAGCGGCAAACCTATTTTTTTTTGATAATACACAATTCTTATTGGCAATAAATACGAAATTCTCTTTTGAACGTAATTCCACCACTGGTCACGGACGGCCTTGCGACTTCCACTAAGAAAACCCTAAAAAAAAAGCCACAAACTAAAACTTATTATGCCTAACCATGCACCAAATTACAGTATATAACTACATTATTAAAAAACTTAAGATTTCTTTGACGTAAATTGCTTTTATTCATTTCTTTTTTTTATTGTGAACGTTCAGAAGAAAAAAAGTGTGGTCAATCCCAAAGAAAACGTATTATCGCGTTTCACGTCCGTAATATGACATACGATCGTTTTTTGCTATGTTTGACTTTTCAATGAATTCCACCCATTTTTTTCTCTCTCTCTCCTTTTCTCCTCCGGACCAACCTTGACCGCAAACTAGATGTTAAACTCAACACGAAAGACAGAAAATGGCACCACCCATTACTCTATTTACGGCGTGTTATCGACCGGTCAAAAAAATCTATACATCAAATTTGCGAAAATGAGGGCTTGATTCGACTTCACATGTAGCTTTCATCAAAAGTCGTCTCCCTCGAACATTTTCATCCCGTGGTCACACGGATCGTGCTTAATATAATTATTGGTTATGGATATCATGGCTCTTAAGGTATTTGTAACTAATACAAATGACATCACACACAAAGGAGACAAAAAACTACCTTGAATCAATATTGACAACAATATTACCACAAACACGACATTTTTTCGGGCCGAATTACTCATATATTTTATTACATTCATGATGAATATTATCTGACTGAAAAATATCCTTCTCAGTAAAAAACAACACGAGTTTCTGTATAAATAAAAATTAGCTATGAATAAAAATAATTTCTTGAATAAAAAGTTTATTTGAATAAAAATAGCTTCTGAATAAACAAAGAAGATAATATGTACTGTATTATATATTTATTTTATATTAAAGTAATTTTCAATTAAATTACTTTTGGATTAGAGTTCTTGTAAAATATTTTTTGAAATAAAATTTTAAAATTAATTTCTGAATACATCGATCATGATAAAAAATAATTTCCAAAGAGATTTAGTTTTTATAAATTTAGAATTGTATTTGAATGAAAATAATTTCCGAACAAAGAAAAAATATTTCTAATTAAAATATATTTTTAAACAAAAATAATTTTTGAATAAACAAAATATATTTTTTATCAAAATACTTTTAAATTAAACAATTTTCAATTAAACAGTTTTTTTAATAAGAATTTATGTAAATTATTTTTGGAATAAAAATAATTTCCGTACAAATAAAAATTAAATTGGAAAAAATATATAATTTCTAAAAAGAGAGATTAATTTTGTATGAAATAATTGCTATACAAAAGATACTTCACATCAAAATATTTTCTGAACTAACAAAAGATGTTTTATATCAAAATAATTTTCATATAAACTATTTTTTCAATAAAAATAATTTTCTGAGTTAACAAATCTATATTTTGAACAAAAATAAATTCTAAACAGATTATTTTTGCATCAAAATAATTGTTAATAATGCATATTATGTATAATGTTGATGTGTATATTTTTCATGTATTATATTGTACTTTTTTTAAATAATTCAGAAATTATTTTTGAATTAAAAACAATTTGTAAATAATGTATCTATGTAATTTTACAGATAATATATTGTATTTTCGAATAATTCAGAAATTACTTTTGAATAAAAACAATTTCCGAACAAATAAAAGATATTTTTCTTAAAAATTATTTCTAAATCAACAAAAAATATTTTTGAGTGAATATATCAAGTCATTTAATAAGATATTGATTTTTTTAAACTAATTTATACAATTTAATTCATCATAATGTGAGATAACAACAGATTTGATTATTATTTTCAACCCTTGAGCGGCACAGAAGAAATCCTCAAACCCCTTTCAAAAATTTCTATCTTTTTTTAATGAAGTAGGCTGTTTTGCGAATTTCAACAAAGTGAAAAGTATTCCGTATGCGAAATAAACTCTAAAAATTATCTGGGCTTGTCAATGCTAAAATACAAGGCTTTTAAGGAGGCGAGATATTTCGCCTTTATAGCGAAAATCTCGTTTTAACGAACACTTTTCTAATCCCCCAGATAAGTTTACACAGGAACAATGCAAAAACCTTGAATTCCTTTATAACGAAATTTCGTTTTAACGATGTGATTTCTACGGTGTCTTGGAGTTCGTTATGACGGGATTCGACTGCAATGCGTCTGATAGCTGTACAGAAATAACGCAAAACAGGCCTCCAATAAAAAGAAGTTATTGCGGGTTATGGTGCTTCTCACAGATGTACGCCGATGGATGAGCACACCAATCCATTTTTGACTGCGCTCTTACAATTCGTGACCAAATAGCGCAATGTTATTATATATGGTGACTGGCTACTTAAATAACACATTTTCGAAGTCTCAAAAACTTGGTCACCAATTTAGCATGTTTTTCTTTGTAATTAATGTAAATTTCCAATTAATTAACTTTCTAATTTATGTTAATTGTCTGATTAATTGTCTTAGTTTAATCAAAATAATTAATAATTATAATTTTCGAAAACCTCATGTACCTTGTGACAGAAAAAAATTGGTAAAAAATTATTATTATTATTATTTTTTAAAATTTATTTCTGTTCATGGTCAAGAAAATTAAGGAATAAAATTTCTGAAAAATCATAAAATATCAAATTTCTTTGTAAAAAAATTTCACAAAATACTATTACACTCTTTAGACCATTCAATTCCAAGAAATTTTCATAAATTTCATACAAAAATTTTAAAGAAAAGCATTTGGAAATTTTCCTTTTTAAACGAAAAACGTTGCCTAAATGTTTGCTAATAAGCAAAGATATTTATTGTTCGCACGCAGCAGCTATCCTACGTTTCAGACTTTAATTCCATTATAAACTTGAAAATTTTTTGAAGAGCTGTCTTGACTGTCCTTCTACAAGAATGACAGTTGTGACACTCTACTCAACTGAATTTCACGATCACAGTAGACGTGAATCCTGTGTTAAAATTCAATAAAGGTCAACTCCATGTTTAGGTTTACAGGCTGGTCTGTGCAGCATACGTACAAGCACTTTTCCTGGTTCGAGTTCTAAACTTTTTACATGGGAATGATAATATTATACGACATCGGACCTCATCAGGATGCAACGGTATTTTGTTACAACTGCCCCTCGTGTTAATAGGAAAGCCCCCAGTGAATTTGGCTTCTTAGCAGAACTCATAAGGTATACAAAAACCGCAAATGAACAAACATCCAGAGGCCTTCTTCATTGCGGGCAGGGGGCTATAAAGTGCGAGCCGTACCAGTGAAGTGCCGAAAAAACTTCTGGACCGCAAAGGGTTAATATAGCTGGAATCAACCTGCGCTTATAACACTAGCGTCAAAGACTTTAAAACGTGGTTATGAAAGTGTTGAACCATTTCACAAACTCACTTGCGTATCTTCCATACTATCAGTCGATTGATTCGCGCTTACTGGCTCGTCCTCCATCAAAGCGACTAATTCTTGATCGGTTTCACTGCCGTCTTCGGAGCACTAACATGATTCATTTCAAATATTAATTTAAAACATCTTCGAAAATGAGAGAAAATTTTGAGAATAGGAAGAGCAAAAGTTTTTTTCAGAATGTTACAAGAGATTTTTTTTCGAAAAAAGGACATTTTTTTTAGGAAATCTTTTTGAAGTATTACAAGAAAAATTTTGAGAATATTAAGCAATTTTTTTACATATTGGGACAACTTTTTTTTTATATTGGGAATTTTTTTTAATATTCGGAGAAATTTATTTTTTAATATTAAAAGAATTTTTTTTAAATATCAAAAGAAACTTTTTAAAAGTGTTAAGAATTTGTTTTTTTTTAATATTAAGAGATTAAGAGAAACTAAGATTAAGAGAAGATTAAGAGACTGTTAGGAGAAACTTTTTCTTAAATATCAAGTGAAACTTTTTTGGGAATATTGAGAATTTTTTTTGAATGTCAAGAGAATTTTTTTTTTTGAATGTCAAGAGAAAAAAATCTTTTACAAATATTAGTAAAATTGCTTTTTTTAAATATTAATAGAAAATATTTTTTAAATATTAATAGAAAATATTTTTTAAATATTAATAGAAAATATTTTTTAAATATTAATAGAAAATATTTTTTAAATATTAATAGAAAATATTTTTTAAATATTAATAGAAAATATTTTTTAAATATTTGGAGAACATTTTTATGATAATGTTAAGGAAATGTTTATATAATAAGAAAAACTTCTTGAGAATGTGAAGAAATCTCTATTTCAAATATTAAGAACAAAATTTTAGAATGTTAAAACATTTTTTAAAGATTTTTTTAATATTTTAAAATTTTTCGCAAAAAAAAACTAAGAATTTTTTTAATACTAAGAAAATTTTAAGGGAAAAAAATTCAAAATTCTAAAAAAAAAAAATCTAAATTTAAACCACTCGTATAATAGAATGAGAGATTTGGTTACGTATAGATTTTGGATTGTTTCTTAGTATTTTCTTCGGAAATTAATGTCAGTAAATTGTCGATGGAATGTTTCGAATTATTTTGATATTACACATCGACAAATCATTTAACATGGTATACAGAATTTGAACTTTATTGATGATTTATCAATAAAGGGGAATAAAGATAAATTTATCAATAAAATATTATTTGTCATCATACTTAACCGATATTAATATAAATAGGCCAAAATGCATAGATATAGCTGTGTACCTGCAAGCTATTAACGGAGTAATTGCGATATGGACAACTGATCTCATATCAGGATGTCGTGAGAATTTAGGATGTCTTCAGATCATATGTCTTGGCCAGAGGTGCCAAGAGATATTTTTGGCAAATTTTTTTTAAGTGTTGATTATATATATATATATAGAGAGAGAGATTAGCCATTTCAAAACTATATAATGCTGCGCTTTGAATTTTTGCGAGAAGGCCAAGAATGTGCTACGACCTATCGGATGTCTCACTATAGATATTTCACCGAGATAATCTGTCCCAACTATGCTAAAAATTAAAAGATAGTGGAGATAGCCGATATACATCCAACTCATACTGTTGTAAGCTATTAGAAATGCGTAAGGAGGCTTATGGACGCGCTGATAAAAATACATAGTATGAGTCGACTTATGAATTGTAATAAGAAGAGATTCTCTACTTAATTCCTAGAAATGCCTAAAAAAGGCGTGCGTGTATCTACGAATACGAAGGAAGCTTTGGGAATTTTGGAAAGGAGGTTTGTGTGGGATGGGTACTAAACTGTACATTGTATAATATTTTATCACGTGTATATATAGTTTATAATTTTTATTAATTGCATTTTTTATTGGGTTGCTGTATTTTTGAAATATATTTTTTTTTATGGACATCTTCTTCTCAGCCAGCTCGTTGGGCATTTTGCCTGTTGTGGCGTTGTATTTGTATTTGTATAAAAATGCACAGGAAATGTCAGCTGAAAGAATTAGTACGAACGGATGCGCTACGTATTCTTGGAGAAGCCTAGATGACGTGCGTGATATCTCAAATGTGAAGAAAAAGCTTTTTGAAATCTTGGAAAATTGCGTGGGAGACTTGCGTGTTGATAGAAATGCAAAAATAGCACGTGTGCTAATGTAAATTCAGAAAACCTTGTGTAATAATATAACTGCACAGGAAATTTGAGCAAACCCTGGCAACTCTGAGCCATAACAAATTTTCTACATTATTTTACTACTCACTCATTTTTTTTTTATACATTGCTGATTATTTTCCCATGGTACATAAAATTAAAAAAACATTCCACTGACTAATGCTGGGCCCCATCCGCCTGGGCCTCCGTGGGGAAAATGTTTTTAGCACGTGGGTAATTGTGTTAAGGATCATTCGGCTTTGAATTTGTTTTCGGCATGCTAACAGTTGCTGGGCCTCTTCCTCCTCCATAGAAATGTGTTTTTGGCACGTGGAAGTTTGTTAGGAACTCTCTGTTCCTTCTAGTTCGAATTTGTTTTCGGCACGATTGCAATTGCTGGGCTCCCTCCGTCTCCGTAGGAAATTGTTGTTTTTTTTTTGGTACGTAGACAAGTTAGTGACCCTCGGTCCTTTCGACTTTGGATTCGTTTTCGGTACGCTAACAGTTGTTGGCCCCTTCCATCTCCGCGGAAGAAATGTTTTCGGAACGTGAAAATTTGTTTAGAACCCTCCATCCCCTCGACTTTGAATTTGTTTTCGGCATGATGTGAAACATTATAAAACACATCTCTCTCTCTCTCTATCACACACACATACACACAGTGCTGTTTTCTTCCAATGAACTTCATAAAAAAACTATACAGTATAAAATCACACACGAAGTTATAAATCTCGGCCAAAACTAATTTCATTGTAAATTAAATAATCATCGATCAATTTGCTATTACAATGAATTTTGTGAGTGATATAGAGCATTTACTCTTAAAAAATATTAGTTTTGTCTTACACCTGCTCAATAATGTATTCACTAAAACATAACATAGAAAACTATTGGTTGCTTTATAATGTTCGTATCAGTGAATTTGGACAATAGAAACCATATATATACATATATAGGCTTCTTTTTTGGATGTAACACGGAACATTGGATCATCACGATCGCTATTTATTGCTATAGCCTTGGGGTAACGCATCGCCCCGGCAATGTAACGCATTCGAAACAAACGCTATATGTACAGCCCATAAATGTAATAAATGCTACGGCAATAAACGAGATAACAAAAAAAGAATTTCACGCCATTTTGGGGGGGCTGCGAAGAAATAGAATCACGGTTAGAGGCAGAATAACAGAAAAAGAAAATACACACACACACAGTATAAATCCGAATAACTACGGCCATTACTCTAGCTACGGGAATCGTATTGAAGAGGTTATTTTGGCTATTCGCCAACTTGATACCGAAAGAGCAGCTGATGGGTTGAGCTATAAATACTGAATGAGAGTTCGATCCATGGGAAAAGATATTTTTCAAAAAACGAGCCTTTTTTTCCCCCTTTTATATGTGTGTGTGAGATCCCAGGAGAGAGAATTAGTAACCTTTCAGATTGAATCGGTACCGAAATCTCGCTTGTATGGACGTATGTGATAAAGAGAGGTCATCGTAGGCCATTGACCTTAACACCATTGGCGACATGGAAACTAAGAAAAAAAAAAACTTGGTGTAAAAATCATCGAATGGAAAAAAAACTTGTCCTTACTTCTTACAAAAAGTTTATTTTATGAGCCTAAATGCTCAAAGGTGATTAGTTAATACAGGGTGACTCACAAAGCGCTCCCTGGTTTTAAAATGAAATAGCTGTGAGACGGTGATCGATAGAAGAATGAAACAAATGGCGCGTTTATTTTGAAAGCCGTAAAAATCTGTTTCCGAATTAACTAATTTTCGTAATTAGTTACAAATGGTGCCGACAGGTGGCGATGTCGGCGGCGGTTCGAATCCCAGCGTCGCCACAGTGGTGTTCGACTGAAGTTGGTTTTCCGTGGCTCCCAACTTCGAGGTGCATATGCGACCTAATCTCCCGGTTTTAAAAAGCCTCGCCGCAGAGAGCAACAGGCCTACAACGGTACAATCATTCAATCATTGCACTTCACTCATAGTTAGAAAAATTGATGGAGGATGGCAATACTGCATAAGACAAGCATTAAAAACAGAAACAAGCTTTATAACATGTACATTCCGGCTTGTACAAATTCGTTACAAATTTCGTAAAGGAATGAATGTGTATGAAATACATGTACGGTTAAGTAGTACAGAGTCCGAGAAATAGGCCTTAAACCAGGCCTATCGCGTTTTTTTTTTTTTTTGCTGTGACCCGCAAATCATTTTTAGAAAATAGCTATTTTTTATAATTTATCAAAATAATAATAATTAATAATATAATTACTATTAGAATTATTAAAATTAATTGTAATTACGGGGAACCTGGAGTCAAAACAGTTTTTGAAGCCTACGATTTTTTATTCGGTATCCAAATGGTATAGGCTCACATAATTACAGAATCTATAAAAAGGCTAAAACACCTTAATGAAAGAAATAATTTTAGAATTGATTGAGGGAAAATAATTTCATGATTGATGAAAATTTATGAATAATGAAAAAATAGTTATAGAGAATCACTGAAATAAATAATTGTGGAACTACTGATAGAAATTTTCAGAATTACTGAAAATAATTCCAGAATTGTCAAGAGTGATTTCAGAATTGCTAAAAGCAATAATTCATGAAATAATTCAACAATTTTTGAAAGAAATAATTTCATAATTAGAAAAAATGAGCAAAACTAGTAAAACATAATTTCAAAATTATCGCGAGAATTAAGAAATTTAAATTTAAATATTTTTTTAAAAATCTTAAATTTTTAAATTATCGAAATTTAAGATTTAGTAAAAGAAATAAGTGACTAAAAAAGTAATTAATTAATTAGTTGAAGTTATTTGTGCAAATAAATAAAAATTCAAATTCAATGAAATAAATTCAGAGTAAAAAAAAAAAAGTGTTCAATAAATTCGGGGAACCTGGTACAAAAACCGTGGATATCACGGTATGGCTGAGTGGCCCCGCGGGCTCCGTGGGAAGTTTAAATTAGCTCGCAATGTCTGAAAGGTTGAAGACCACTGCCATAAACTGTCATTTGCAAGCAGCCATTGCAATCACATCACAATCGAATTGAAATGTGAAGAATCTTTCAGAGCACAGAGATGACGCAAACGTTTCTAACTGAAAGGTACGTTTCCGTTTTGGAAACATTTGCGGCATGGGTTCGAGGGTGGATGGGCACTTCGTGGTTCATGCAAGATATGGGGGGGGAGCAACCACAACGGTTTTTTGCTTTTCTTGAAGAACTCTTCGGGAATAGAGTCACTGCACTGAACTATTCCAAATTTTTGGAAACAGGCATGAATCGGCCTCCATTCTCACACCCTATCTTTATCCAGTGACAAGTTTCTGTGGAGTGAATGGAAGGGCACCGTTATCCATATCAATCCTGCAAGAATAGACGAGGTTTAAGATTTGATCTGTGAGGCATGTGCATCCATTTCCGTTGAGAGGGTGACTGAAAATTTCCGTTCTTCGTTTGTGCCATCTCTGTGAAAGTGCATATTTTGAATCTTTTGTGATGTGATTGCAACAACTACTTGCAAAGGACATATTATAGCCGGTCTCTAGGACTACGTACTGCGATTTTACGGGCCACCTTCCGGCAGCATTTGTAACTGATTTTGTATCTTTATCAGATTTTTTACGGCTTTAAAAATGAACGTATCATTTGTTTTATTCTTTTACCTATCGCCGTTTCCAAGTTATTTCATTTTAAAATCAGGGAGTCTTTTGTGGGACACCCTGTACAAATACGACGAAAGATTTTCAGTCATTCAGATTACACACGTGATGCGTTGCCCGATTGTGTAGTACACTCGACGCTCGTTATTACGACCACACGTTACAGCGACTGTTCCATTACAACGACTGGTAGGATAAGTCCCAAATATGTTTATAGAACGACTATCTTATACGTATTTTTTGACGTAACGACCTCCCCAATATAACGCCTGTTATATCGAATGACGACTGTAATACAATTGGAAAGACACTTTGGATGGGATATTGATTTATAACCGTCAGGATATTAATCAAGTTGCGTGAGATTCGAAGATTGAATCGTAGTAAGATGTAATATGATACAAAGACTGAGTCGTAGCCAGTTAATGGCCGTGGGTTTCAAAGACTTCATAGCAAAACCACAAGGGCATGGGATTCAAAATGTTTCACAGCAAGATGGTGACCAAAGACAGCCACAGTAAAATGAACACCGTAAAGAAATTCTGGGTCTTCTCTTGTTATTTGTTTCTGTCGTTGATATGTTCTTTATTGTTTTAGCATCACGCAACAGATATCTTCATTTTTCCCACAATAGAGAGAGACATATATTTTGAAAACTGTCACTACCTGATGATCAGCCATGGGAATTTAATAGCAAATTCATAACAAGATGATGACCACATGGAACTAAGACTGGGTCATAGCAATGCCATGACCAAAGAATTTATAAACTGAGAGCCGAAGAAGTAATGTGCAGAGGATTCAAAGACACGGCAAAAAAATGGCAGAATGATGAGCATTAAAACACTGAGTCCATAGCAAGATGATGGCTATGGAACTCTCGAAATTAAGATTACCTATCGAAACTATCAAGCTTGTCAAAGCAAGAAAATGAAAACATCAAGTTTCGAAACCACCAAACGAGTCATAGCAACATGATGTTTTGAATCAAGTTTTGAAACCAGCAAACTAACTAATCATAGCAGGAGAATGACAATAAAGTTTAGAAACTAGCAAACTAGTCATAGCGAGATGATGAGTATCTCGGCCTGTGAGATACACACATGTTACTAAGTAGCACGAAAGTGTCATGCTTTCGTACTGCTTAGTAGCATGTGTATCAGGGGCCTAAAGTTTAGAAACTAGTTAGTCATAGCAAAGTGATGAATAGAAACTCCGAGACTAAGTCATAATAAGATGACTAGTCCATAAATGGAGCCGAGGAAACAATGAGCGCGGGATTCAAATACTCGCCCAGTGCAGCTTGATGATAGGATCATAATTAGTATGTTCGTGAATCGTTTTGTTACAGCCATTATATCTTGATAACATTTGGTTTTTATGAGGAGATATCTGTCTGAGAGGAAACGAAATCACACATGGTGCGACGAATCGATCGACGATCAGTAACACAACGATTGATGATGATGATGATATTGACTGTATTAACCATTAGATTTGATAATATATGGGGCAGTAGTACTTTAGGTGTTGCACGAACACGCAGCCGATAAATAAATCGTGTGAACATTTTTATTTACCAATATCTAAGCAGAAATGGGTGGGGATTTGATTAGAGAGCGATGTCTGTTTCTAAATCTCTAAACCAAGGGTGCACTGCACAACCTTTGCAGTCCGCGGGCCAGATATGCGGTATTTCTGCCACTTGCGGGCCAAAAACGTAAGCGTAAAATATATATACTTATATATAAAATATATACTTATATATTATATATAAAATATATACTTATATATTATATATAAAATATATATACATATATATATATATATATATACATATATATAACTTTTAAGGGAATAGAATTTTCGAAATCACGAATTAAGATTATTTTCATGACTTATAAATTACATTATGATAACTATGACTATCATAATTAGCTATGGTCAAACAAAAAAATTAGCACGTATTTGTCAAACATCTTCGTTTTTTTAAATGAATTACATTTTTATCCATTGCGACTTGCATTTCTCGTCATTGGCGATTTTTCAGCAATTTTAACGATAGTTGCCAGCTTTTTTAGCGTTTGAAATTTTTTTTTTTGGCTAGCATTGGCAACTTTACTTGCCTTTGACAACTCTGGTCAACGTTATTTGCCTTTGACAACTCTGGTCAACGTTATTTGCCTTTGACAACTCTGGTCAACGTTATTTGCCTTTGACAACTTTGTTTTTGGTTTTAATTGGCAACTTTTCTGGCTGTAATACCGTCAATTTTCTTTTGGCTGTAATTAGCAAAACGTGAAGTTCTGACAATAATCTTTTTTGGTTTTAACTGGCAACTTTATTTGCATTTCACCATTTGCATTTTTATGGCGATAATTGTTAGTAGATCCTCGTATGGATCCCAATTTTCCGTATATTTATGAAGGATATGCGGTCATGCTAGTCATTATTTATAGTGTTAAGTGTGTTGATACTTTTCTACCGAAACATTTCGCGGGCCGGAGCTGATGTGCATCTCTGCTCTAAAACTTCCGTCCGATTATACTGAGCTGACATGGATCGAAGATAATTGCTATAACAGAGGTCCACATGATATCAAAACGTATTATGGAAGACAAGTTTGGTGAACGAATGTACTCACGTGCGGCATCAGCTTGTCGGCGCTTCCGACGCGCGTCACCTTGTTCCTGTTCAGCAGCTTCCTGACGAACCTCTCCGCATGCTCGTTGAACTTCATGAAAGCGACGTAGCAGAAGTAGCAGCAGAGCAGCACCAGGGCCTCGTACCAATAGATAATGCTGTCTTGGAAGAACGTCATTAGGATGATTAGAATGACCGCGTAGAAAGTCACGTCCCGGAACAGCGGCCACCAGGTCAGTTCCAGGACAGTCTTGCTGAATATAGCACACATGGAGATGACGAACAGGATGTTGAACACCGCCGACCCGACGATGGTTCCTATACCGACGTCGTCGTAGCTGATGAATACGCCTATGATGCTGGTGAATAGTTCTGGTGCGCTGCCGCCAGCGGCCATGAAAGTGGCACCGGCCACGTCCTCCGAGATCTCGGCTTTCTCAGTGATGACGTCCAGTGATGGCACGAAGAACTCGTCGCAGACGATCGCCAGGGCCACGAACATGTAAACGAGTCCAAGAAGATGCAGAACGACAGCACCCTGCTGCCGCTGTTCGAGGGTGAACAGGTCCTCCGGAAACTGTGCGGTTTTCGTCTCGTTCTTGTGCTCCGGTTCGGACAGCGTGTGGCGCCCGTGAAAGACCGAAGACGGAACAAAGTCCAGTTTTTTCAGTAGGGATTCATCACCGAAGGCTGAGGAACCTCTCCTACCTGGACATGGTAACAACGTCCCGAGGGGAACACCTTTCTGCACTGCAAAATACACGACGACGAACACTGCCGAGAGAAACACTAACAGAGGGTTCCTCCATCGTTGCCTGTGGAAACGTTTCAAGGCCATTATTAAGTTACTTGTTTTTACTTCGTTGAGAGTAAAACAGACACTGACGAATAGGAATATTTTGAAACAGGCAATTATTCTAAAAATAAAGTTCCACGATATCTGTCGAAATGTGCATTTTTTCACTACTCAGCTGGTGTCTCTAAAATAGCTAGAGATAGATTATTCAATATAATTCTCTTCTAGTAACTGCACTTGCGATAAAAATGCTCCGGTGACGAAGGCTTTTGTCACGAGCATTCAAAGGCTAGCATCTCAGAATGTGCTTTTTTTTTTTTTTTATTTATTATAATATCAAGATCATATGATAAGTTCCGAATGTAGAAAATACCACGTGACTATAGGCTTTCTGTTGGTTCCGATTCATAATCGATCCTTCAAGGAATGTTCTTTGTTTCGGGTCTCTCTCGTATTGATCCCGATTGTTGGCGATTTAGCCGCAAGTGTTGTGAGACTCCATTTCTCTTGGTCGAGCTAACTAGTTGGAAAAGCACTTTGGTCGAGCTGAAATTTTTCACAATGCTTGGCATCTCTAATTATTTTATTCCTGTAATCAAGATGAAGCCACTATATGGTGAATCGTCAGTTCAGAGACCTGTAGAAAATGATAAATAATTTTAATTGATAGTTGAACAGAGAAAACAAATTTCACAAAGTCTATGTATGCAGCAATTTAAAAAGTAAAAAGAATCGATATAACTATACTGTAAGACTGGTCGTGGCCCAGGCTCTGTCCCATAAGGGATATAAGCCTTTTACCCCGTTGAACCACGCTGGAGATGATATAACTATACTGGTCAACATGTTTTTTTTCCGCAAGAATACAAAATGGTGGCTCTATTGAAACATGAAATTTTTATTTGCCCTATTTAATTGAGTATTTCCACGCAATTAACATTAAAGGAACCACATAAAAACATAATACAGTAATCCATTCGGTGAGCATATCACCCGTATTTTACGGGACAAATACTCGCCACAGAGAGCAATGGAACCACATAAACCGTACAAACATGCAATCATACAACGTCATTCTCAATTGGAAAAGAAGACGGTTACTTACTTTACGCATAACACTAGACGCGTACATACACGGCGCAATTTAGCCTTGAAAAGAGGTAGAACGGTTTTAAATTACCCATAGTGATAGATTGAGGCATTAAATTGCCGATAAATTGAGGTTATGCTTAGCTTAGGAGAAGTTCTAATTTAGGATTCTTAATTTCAGGTTAGCGTATTTAGAATTTATGGGCACTTACAGTATATTTACCACGAACGTTTCTATTCACATATACAGGGTGCATAGCAAACTAGGGAATTTGAAAAAAAAAAAAACAGCGTTAAATGCGGAAAAACCAATTTACCCGCACTTAATGCTGTTTTTTCCCATCTTTCCTCCGTTTGTCGAATTTGAATGTCCCAGTGAATATTGCACATCAAAACCTGGAGTCTTTTTTTGTTGGTTGCATCAAGAGAGACAGGGCAACAACTTTCTAATTTGGTTTTGGACACACACGGGGACTGTATAAAAAATTAATTTTTTTACTTTAATAACTATAAAATCCCTTGCAACATGAATGGCCTATCTGAGTACTACACGTTACTTGGAAATTTTTTGTAATTGGAAGTATACCTCTAGGATCAACGGTTCGCCAGAAAAATGCCAATGTCTGCTATGCGCCCTGTATATTAGTTTGATATATTTTGTTTATTTTACTTTTTTTCCAGCCACTTTGTTGGGCAAATGCCCTTTGTTTCTTAGGTTTTGTATTTGGATTTGAATAGAAAGCAGCCACATGAAATAAAATTTACTTGAAAGTCATCGTGTATAATTCAGTGTTTCGCAACCTGTTGCAATTTTTATTCACCACAATCACATGAATAACGCATTTTAAGTGCTGTGAAATTATAATTTATTACGCCAATTGTTTATGATATGCAAAGTACACAAAACATTTTAGATTATATGGGAAAGGGGTGCTCCAAATCGGTCTTCGGTCTGGGGGGCCGGGGCTGTGGAGAATTGACCTTGGACTGCGAGGCGTTGAATTTCACTAAAGGGTTCCGCGTCATCAAAAAGGTTGGAAAACATTGGTATAAGTTATAACTTTTTTAGCATGCCAGAATGAGATGTATAGGGTGGTCCAGATGTGTTATGACCTGTTTTGTGTGAAAATAAAATATTTAAACGAAAAACTGTTAAAGATGAAGACAAACAGCTTAAAGAATTTGAAAGAGAAGATTTCATAGTTTTTTTACCTACATAATATTCCTACATGCTGACCTTTGGTGACGCGCAGGATGTCAAGTTTGTATATAGCATATCTCTCTCTTACAATGTTATTTGTAGCATGGACATTACAAGAGATGGGAATAAGGATGGAAGTAAAATAGATGGAAGTGAAAAAAAAAACTGTTTGATTTATAATTTATTAATTTTATTTCTGTTGGGCTGTTGAAACGAAAGTTTTTAATTGAGTTTGTGGATTTTTAATTTCATATTTCATATCTGTACTTGCATCAAATTCTGGGTGGTCCAGAAGAGTCTGGATCTGTTTTGGAAATGAAAAAGAAACGCTTAAAGATAGACACAAACTGCTTGAAGCATTGGAAAGAGAAGGTTCAATTTGTTTTTATTTATTCCCATTCATTTTACTTCCACCGTTAGTTCCTTGTAACACCCACGTTACTAATAACATGGCAACAAATGCTATATGTGTTTGACATACTCTGCGTTACTAAAAGTGCCCATGTAGAAATTTTTCAGCAAGTAAAAGAAACTTCCAAACCTTCTGTTTGAAATGCTTTAAACCGTTCATGTCTATCTTTATTAGTTTTTTTTAGACGAATGAGAAAAAATCCAAATAACATTCACATTGAACAAGAAAAAATTCATATAAAGCAGCTTATTTTATTCAAAAAGTTAATTTCTATAGACTATCATTATTTATCTACTTATTCTATGATGATCACTGTTTTTGTTAAAGGTTAAAGACCCTGTGTGCTATTTGATACCTAAAACCTCGACGTCTGAAAAAAAGCAAAAAAGGAAAAAAAATCGAGCATTTTTTGAAGTGATTAAAGCGATTAATTTGCAATACACGAATAATTATAATATCTCAAATTTTCATGTTGAAAATGAGAATTTTTGGAAATAGTTTTTCTCTAAACCCCTGGCTCTTTAGCCTGGGATCTTCTTATATCAATAACTCTGGCCGTTGAAGGATACGTTCTTACATCAATAAGAAAAACCATTTAACAGAACAAAACCAAGCTGTTCAGAACATTCATAATAAAAAGAAACCTATCAAAAAATCACCTCTCCATATTCTTTAGAAAAGTTTAACCATTCCAATAAAAGCAATCAATTAAGAGGAGAAAAAACAAATTAAATTGAAATTCACTGAGAAAAATTTTAAAAAAAGTATTTTTTCCATCATTCGAAAATAAAACAAATTAGAAGAATTAAAAGAAACAATTACCCATTAATTAGATTTCTAATCAAAGAAATTTTTCATGAACACGGAAACGAAATTATTCGATTTTTTCCTCCTCCCCTTCAATTTACCTTACATGTATTCCAGTGAGGGGGGAAAAAAATGGAATTATACAAGCTATTTCATCATTAACAATCGTTTTTGTTTAATACAAAACCACAACCTGTAAAAAAAAAAAAATTTATGTAAATATTAATGACTGTTCTTTCTGTATGTTCACTACATTGCACTGCTCAATGATGTATTGTAATTCCCTCTTGCTCAATTATCTTCCGGTGAAGGAAAAAAAACGAACGGAAAAATTTACATTGGAATAAGCTTAATTAATTTTTTTTAGCCCCCATGTGGAAATGATGTTAGAGTGAATTATAAGCAGTAAAAAAAAGAGGAAACATTCCAAAATTAATTAACTGCGGATGTTATCTCGATCGATGGCGATTCTTTTTTGTTTTCATCGGGAAATAACGATTTATCCTGTACTACATTTGCATACTATTGCTATAAAGAAACGCGTAAATAGGCGTCAAAAATTATACTTGATGTTCTTTAATATCATTATCATATGGAAACGAGAGTATTAATGGTTTTTCTTTAGAAGCAATTAATGCAAATATATATATTTTTTTTTTGCCCCACCATATATCTTGGAAGTTGGTTAATACACATTAAAAAAAAAAGAAGAAGAAATAATGATACGTAAGCCTAAGCAATGTATTCGAATAGAATCGAAGTTTGGATTTTGTAGAAAATAGCGTGGATGTAACAAGAAAAAGCTTTAATGGGATTATAATGAATTTTTTTTTTCCAGGCATAACGTGTATTATTTGCAGGTAGATGAAGGAAACGTATCGGCACAATGTTTGGTATGAATTCAGTGACATTCAGCGATGAATTTGGTGATAGTTTGGGTTCCATTAGTGGTGTAACGGAGATCAAAAATATCGACACAAGATGAAATGATAACAGGATATAATTATTTTAATACAATTACTTAATTTGAATGAATTAAAAAAATGTTTGATACTGTATTGTTATACAGGGTGTCCTGTAAGTGCTAATGCGGCCTTTATCTCATCAACTGTTCGTTGTAGATAGAGGTATGGTTCCGATTTTAAAAAAAGCTCAAAATGTGTTCAAAAGCCAATCTGTGCCAGTTTTGAGAGTGAAAATACAATGCGTCGCAAAGTAAAAAAAAATCTAAATATTTAAACGGCCCTTCTGTTCTAAAGAACCGAATTAGACAGATGTTGTCCTATCTATCCTGAGGTCCACAACAACGAAATTGTTTCTGAGTGCAATGTGCGCTCCAAAATAGAAGAGTTGGGAAAGAACAGCATAAATTAACGTGTAACGCTTCTTTCCCTCATTCATGCTGATCTTCTCAACTTTTCTCCGCATTTTTCAATTCAAGTGTCGCATCGAATACTGCACCTGAAAACGTGTTTTTTTTCTTTGGTTGGTCTCATAAGAGACAAGGCAACTACTTCCTAGTTGGGTTTTTTAGGACAGAGTGTCCATGAAAGAATTTAGATTTTGTATCTTGTGACACACTATTTCCATTACCAAAAGTGTTACACGGAGATTTTTGAATACGTTTTGAGCATTTTTTTAAACTGAAACCATACCTCTACGACAAACGGTTGATGAGATAAAGGCCAAATTAGGACTTACAGGACACCATGTATATAAGAGAAAAGAAAAAACACATTGTAGTAGGCCCCGAATTTGGCACGCATAGGTGCTAATTTCACTTTCATTGGCAGTGTCTTGGCGATAAATAATACCTACACACATGGCAAAAATCATAATAGGATGAAATTACCCGCAATTAATTAATTAATCTGCACGCAACTTGGAAAACATGTCGGATTCACTGTCAAAATGATAAATTAATTTCGGTAATTGAACACTCTATAACTATGTAAATAAAGGAAAATATTATAACACATTCAAAAAACGTTTCTGAATGGTCGTTGGTTCGAATTTGTTGCTATTAGACTATTTGGTGAGGAATTTGGTTGTTATAGGTCATATGTTATTTTTATAAACAAGAGTAATTAATCAATTTTCGTGCAATATGAGAAAAAAAGTATTGCAAATTCACAACAAAATGAACTTATCTATGAGAATTTATTATTATATTTTTAAAAATAGTACATTCTTTTGTGTAATATATATATTTATAAATTATACAAAAGATGTATCTGGTAGTTCGAATTTTGATATTTGACACAATTTGGTACCGAATATGGCGTTTATTTCCAAAGACCATACACCATTTTAACGAACAAGAATAATTTATTAATTTTCATGAAATCTGAAAATAAATTGCGAATTCACAGAAAAATGAGCTTATCCGATACTGTATCAATATGGATGAAGAAAAGAAGAAACAACATACAGAATTATGAATAAATAAAACTAATTTGCTGGTTCGAATTCGGTACAATTCTGTGCCGAATTTGGCGTTTACGGGTACAGTTTGGCTTCTACTGACGATGTCTTAGCGATCAAAATTACACACTCATGGTGCAATTATATGATAAAATTACCTTAATATTTAAATAAGTTAATTTGAATCAATTTAAAAAAGGCTAAATTCACAGAAAAAATGAGTTTTTCATAATTACTGTATCATTATATAAAACAAAAATTTGATACAGATTTAAACATCTTTATATGTACTTATCACCAAATAGACTTCATTCTATTCCTTTCAGATATTCATTAACTTTTGACTTTTTCTTGAAGGAAAAACCAATTAATAAATTCGTTTGTTCTTGTTTCATTAAAATGAAAGAAATAAAAATTAATTGTTTTTCGAGTTCTTGTGAATCTTGGCGAAATAAAATAAGAACAAAAATAAAATTTGGCGAAGAAACTCGGTAATTGCCCTGGAACTTGAGCATTTATCTATTGATCTTTTTAAGTGGTTAGTTAATTCTTTGGTCTTCTTGTCGTCTCGTTTATTGTTAAATGACCGAAATTAATTTCTCTATTGTATTAATAGTGAAAAAAAAAGCTTCTTCCACGGCGTTAACTGTTTCCTCTGAATTGAAGCCAACAGAAATTTTGTGTTTTTATTTTATCCTCATTTTCCGGAGAATATTTCTTGGCAAGATGTCAGGATATCATGAATCTTTTAAACGGCCAAAGAAAAGAAGTTGTTAAGATGTTCATACAAATGTGTTCGTATTACCAGCGATAAATTTCTTCTCGTGTTGGAATTTTATACGAGGATTTTTAAAAATATTTTATACAATTGATTGTGGGACACTACAGATCCAGAAGAAGAAGAAGGCATGGGGGTGCGAAGGGTTACATTATTGAATCACTTGGTGAGAAAGCAGCATCAAAGTGTGAAAGAATTAAAAACAGCCATTAATTAATAAACGGCTTTTCACCGATGGAAGAGTGTGTTTTGGCACACACTCTTCCATCATTGTGTGTTGAGGGGAGCTCAATCAGCAGTATTCGTTGGCTTGAAGTTGGCTTTCTGCGGTTTTCCATTTTCGGGGTGTGAATGCAAGCTGGCCTCCCATTTGAAAACAGTCTCTCCGCAGAGAGCAGGGCAGACCAACAACACGATACTGGCATAACATGAAAAATTCAAGAAATTCTAATCTTTACTTCAGAAAATGCAAGACAGATGGCAGCACGTACACGAAACAAGCGCAACTCCACAACATAAATACGTTAGGGCCACACATACACTCCGAACACTCATTCCGGCATGTGCCGGTTCGTTAGAAATTCTGTAGAGGAATGTGTACGAAGTCCATGTACTGTTGGAAGTAGTAGCAGTCGTTGGCCATTTGAAAAGTTGACTTGTTATAGACCGGACCGGATTTGTGCTGAGTTGGAAAAAGAAAGAAGGAAAATATAGTCATGGGACAGACCAGAGGCAACTTCGGAAGAGAACTAGCTTCGGACTGTGCAGGTCTGGGTTCGAATCCCGGTTCGGGCATGGATGTCTACTAACACTAAAACAAATTCGCTGAACAGATCTTGCGGATCTCTTGGGAAATACGTGAAGATCGCGTTATTTATTTATTTATAGCCATACGGTGGACCGGAGTTGTGATCGGTTTAAAAAAGAAAGAACAGGAGGCCGAAATCACGGCGAGACCTGGTTGTTTCTCGGCCTGGTGCGATGACAATTTGCGGCTCTCGACGGTATGCAATGCGGCCTCGACGGCATATGCCGTCTACTAACCCTCTGACCGGCATTGAAAAGATAAATCGCATTCATATAAGCGCATTATTTTAGCAATGACAAGCTCAGATATTTTGTGAAGCTGATCTCTCAATGAAACACATTTTCCTCTTAATCATGGACCTTCCTATGGAAGATGTGCAGTGCTCTAGCCTGGGAGAGCCTAGTGACTTTTGGTTATTCAAACTGAATATGTATAACCTCCGGTCACTTCCGAACAACGATTTCCGAATAACAGCCGCTTTTGGAAATTAAAATGAAAAATTATGAATTTTTTCAAATAAGGAAAATAACCCTGGAGATTTCCTTTTTGAAAGAGTTTTTCCTTCCTTGAATCCTTCGAACATAAAAATATCTATGGGCACTTTCCAAAGTCCGTGGTTTTTAAAATGGGGTCTGCGGATCCCCCCCCCCCCAGAGGTTCCTGAAGTAGATGCTAACGGATACATTAGACGCGTTTCAGAAAGAACAAAGCGGAATTTAGGGTTGGAATTCGGCAAGTGGCTATGTCCTAGACCAGAGAGTCCTTGTTTTCGATGCTGTTCTAGTCAAGGGTGCCCGGGTAAGCACTAACTCATAATACTGATCCAGGTTACAACAAAAAGTAGATGATTGCATCGGAGGATGAATCTGATCTAAAGAATACATGTTTCAGGATACGAAGGTTAGGGCAAAAATGTACGTATTTTCTCTCATTTGAACGAAATGAACAATAAAAAATCACAAATAAAGTTCTTCACGAAAAATTCACGCATATTCAATTGTTAAATAAATGATATGTGCTACAAAACAACCTTTTGTAATTAATTATAGCATAGTATAATTCTCTACAAGCAATCAAAAAATTCAGTATATGTTTCATAAATACTGAGCCACTAATTTCTGTCTGCTTATAACCGTCATTTGGAATGTGATCGCCTCTTGATATGGAGTGAACAAAATTCACTGCCTATATAAATGGATAAAACGTTTGTGTTAAACATAGGAATCAACAATCCTGAATGCCGACATCTTCTAAATGATTGTGTAATGAAAGCAGTAGCCATACACTATGACCTAGGTATCGATATAGATCAGAGTCCTTTCAATGTCCAGCTATATAAGAAAAATCGTGAGCAAGTAAAGCAAGTAAGTATCATGTAAGCAATCCGTTGCTTACATGATAAGAAGGTGCTATTCGAAGTGCGTCAGCGTGACTGTGATATGAGCCTTCAACACTTGTTGGTCCGATTCTCGAGCACGCATCGCCAGTGTGGAACCCTTATCTGATTGGCGACATCGAATTAATTGAAAAAACCCAAAAGCGTTTCGCGAAGTGCCTGCCTAGTCTCCGGGACCTCTCTTATCCCGAACGAATGCAACTCTAGGGGCAACATTCTCTAGAATGGCGTAGACTGATCAACGATTTGAGACTGCTGTATAAAATTGTGAATGGTCTAACCAAGTGTTTCCCAAAGTGGGCAATATCGCCCGATGGGATAGTCCAGGGGTGGGGGAGGGCAATAGAAGCTACGAAAATAACATAGAATCCTATGAGTTCGCTTGAGTCGGTGGGGGGGGGGTGAAAAATATTTCTGCAGAAGGGGGTGATGGAACAAAAAGTTAGGAAAACTATGGTCTAACATATGCATCGACTCTTTCATCGAACATAAAGTTCATGAACTCTCGTACCAGAAGTCACCAGCTGTGCATGCGCATTTCATTTGAGAGAAGAAACCGATTATACAGTATTCATTTCTGTGTCGGGCTGGCGGAACTTGGAATAGACTTCCATCTGATCTCATTTGCACACCAACGTACGCGTAATTTTGCAAACTACTATCAGGTTTCGACATTTCGAGTTTCTTGATCAGATTTCCATTTTAATTTAATGCTCCCCATGTGTGCACAGTATGTAATTACTTGGAATTTTTCTTTTTTGATTTTTATCCTGCTTTTTTTCCCCGCAATGTAAGTGCAACCAGCCTTTTGTGGACGTAAATAAATAAACAACGATAACATTTGCTCGGTCCCGTTAATGACCGTTGTTGTGAGGTTTTACTGTGTAATTTGTAAAAATCATTCAAAGTAAAACATTAACGGGCTGCGTGACCCTTAGCTAATGGTTCTTGCCCTAAAAAAAATTTAAATCCAAATCCAATCAAAAATCGATGCCTTATACAAGGATTAGGGGCTGGCTGTAGAAAATTGGTGCATGCCCACATTCTGTATGCGCTTGCTAATAAATATCGATTCCTAACTTTGAATAATTAGAGGATAGTTGTGTGTGTGTGTATGTGAGAGAGAGAGAGAGAGAAAGAGAGAGTTGGAAAAATCCTCTTTTTCCCGTAAGTAAAAATTCAATGGATTTTCATCAAAATATTCTTAAAGCTCCATTTCTCTTTTAAAAAAATATCTATAGATATTGGTGTCTAGATTTTTCTTCACGACATCGCCTAAGTAACAGATTCATTTCCCCCTGGAAACATACACCCTAACACTCTAGCAAAATATAATAAACGAAAAAAAAAAATAGGTTTCACACACACACACACATGAAAGTGGATCAATATTTTCTCAAACCCTTAATCCAAGATACTTTTTTTCCACCTCTGCATGAATATACGTTGTATGTATAAAACATACACAGGAGTATTTTATTTCGATACCACAGTGACCTTGACGACGGATACTTGGCTTAAAAAAAGGAGGAGGAGATCGTGAAGGATGTGCGCAGTATGTATAAGTGGCCCTATTCCCGAATAAATTCTCTTGGCTTTCACAGGCAATAAAATTTGAGTTATTCCCAGGCCGTTAACGAATCGCTGAGTGGTTTGTAATAGGAACAAAGTAATATTTGACTTCATGGGGGGACACACCCAGGTACGACGGCTTCTCCTTCGTGATATCGCGGGACAAGTATCCGAGACTGGTCTGGATGTATGTGTATAAACGATTAGAAGGACAAAAGAATCATACGGATTGTAGATACTAGCTAACAGTTTCGTACCCTATAAAATTCATGAGTGAGATTGAGGTACTTTTCTTTTTTGCAAGGGCATATGGGGATTGCATGGATATGGGTTTCCCGGTCGATCGATGCCTGGTATTGAATCACTAACGTTAGTAACTGCCACGAAAATAAACAGGATTTTCCGGAAAGTAAGACCTTGGTTTTTCAGGATACTCGTAATATAAGCACATTTTTTTAAAATCATTTTTGTCACACCATGGTCATTTTCTGCACACGAGGGAAATTAGACTACTACTACTAAACCACACGTGCACCTCGTCCATATTCCTCTGCGGAACCTTTAACGAATTGGTACATGCGGGAATGTGTGTGTACGTGTAGTGAAACCTGACGTGAAGTTTGTTTCTGTGTAATGCTTGTTATGTGTCGTGCTGCCATCTGCCATCAGTTTTTCTAACTGTGAGTGAAGTGTAATGATTGAATAATTTATCGTTGTAGCCGTGTTGCTCTCTGTGGCGAGACTTTTTAATGGGGAGATCGGCTCGCATTTGCGCCTCGAAGTTGGGAAATACAGGAAACCAACTTCAGCCGACCACCACTGCGGTGACGGTGGGGTTCGAACCCGTATCCCCGCGATGCGAGTCCGTCATTATGACCACTCGACCACCACAGCGGCAGGGAAATTAGACTGGGATCTACAAATTATTGCCAATTCCGAACAGCACCCTTTATGTACTCATCCAGAGGTTCGCGCGCTGACCTCTCGGTGTGGGGGTTCTCTGCTACAGCAATTCTTTTCCGTGTTCATTCAACACCCCATATAGAACAAGACCCCCGCACGAAGCTCGTGACGTCACTGAAGAAGGCCATCTCACCTATTGCCATTGGATACAGCAGGCCGACGCATGCGATATCTTTACCTTTTTTTTTTGCAGTATATCCAATGGCAACAGGAGAAATTCAGGAGGCTTCTTCATTGACGTCACAAGCTTCGTGCGGAGGCCTTGTTCTATAGGTGGTGTTGGTTTATGTCGGCGTTTCTGTTGTATCTCCGTGTCAGGAAAGTTTCTGACAAGGATGAACCAGTTGCCGAACTCGTGATACCTCTAAACGTCCTCTGGTACTTTAGGAAAGCATTTTATTGACCTGGCTATCACGTTCGGTAACACAAGACCAACCTCAGAAATGAGTCACAGCCGAAATAGCCAGCGAGACGAACGCATTTAGTACTTGAATAAATAATGCCTTTGACATTTATGCTTAAGATAAATGGCTGTTTAAATCATAATTAAATACTTTATTAATTGTTGAATGGCGGTCGTGTGGGCATCGACTCATCGTCGTGAGGCGACACAGATATGATTCTCTGCGGTTTTCAAACCTCGAGGCGCAAATGCGAAACGTTTTCTCATTTGAAAATGTCTCTCCGCAGAGAACGGGCTTTACGACATTGATTCTTACATAGACGTATTTACAGGAGTAAATTTTATGTACTATGTGATACCGGTTACTATGCTTTTATGTTTGCTGCAATATTATTTTGCGGCAAACGCTAGAATATAGTATAACCGGTATTATATGACGCATAAGATTTACATCGGTATGCAGAATGAAATAGAAAATATACGACGTCATACCACGTGTTCATTTTCATGCTTCATACCGGTATAAAAACAATAGTTAATTTTAATAGAATTTTAATAAGAATTTATAACAAATAGTTTTGGTTTCATTAGACAGGTGGCAGCAGAGGGATCCAGCTCGAATGTTCTCTATTTAAAGTAATATTTGATGTCAAGTATTTTCGGACGATTCTGATTGCCCAAATAATGATGTAGTGTTTTCAGGAAGATTTTATTGCTTAAGTGCAAAGTTATGTTATGTATTTTCAGTGGCTTTTAGTGCCTAAATAATGATGTCTGGAATATATATATATATATATATATATATATATTTACAGCATCTGAATAATTATATCATTCATTTCCAGTGTAAGATGATGACGTAAAGTATTTTTATGTTGCCAAAATAATTATTTCAGCTATTTCAAGTTCCTAAATGACGTTCAAGTGTTTTTATTCCCTAAATAATGATGTTAGGTATTTCAAGTGCCCAAGTAAGAATGTAGGGTACTTTCTGTGCACAGGATTATAGGTATTTTCGTGAGGTGTTCAATGCCGAAATAATGTGGTAATTTTAATGTGGTATTTTGCTACATATTGTTGAGGTTATGAACCAAAATCTAAGGTCTATCGCATATATTTTTTGAATTACAGTGTTTGATAGACAAAATGTAGGATGAAATTTCAGAAAATTCACACGTACTTAAACATGTAACTTATGAACATATCATGCAATCCTTCAAATTTTAATTCATAACCTTCAACATTACTAGCTAAATGCACTGTGAAAATCACATAGCATTTAATTAATAAAACTTTTTGCAATCGTGTTTCGAATGTCACATGAATTTTACCTAAAAATTTGACGTAGAAACGACTTTTTCATAGAAAATATAATAGATAGACAAAACTTTGTAACTGTTTTCACCATTTCGAGACACTTTCTATCAAAAAATGTATTTAAAGTTCACTCCAGAACCATTTTAAAGAAAAAGTAACAAGAAAGGTAGTCGGATACCTTAAGTAAAAAAAAAAACTGAAATTGTTAATAGGGCAAATACTCAAGCATTCTACCTTTCTCCAATGACAAATATAGTGAGAACCTTATTATATGAATACAGGCTACATTAGTATATTTTTCAGGTATAGAAATTTATAAATAATTTGTTTTTATACATACACAGTACGTGCGCACGACATCTTTCAGCGAAGAAATGTCCGTGGACGTGAAACGAAGTGACGAAAGTTGGATAAGTTCTTTTTTTTTATTATTAAAAACGCTTTCCACCATTTCTTCGCGCGTGATGCTATTAAGCGGATACGTGTAGTCGAATATACACAACCCTAATCCCAACTCAGGTGTCTAGTAAAGTACACGTACACAGTATAGTAATCTCAGAAGTTTTCATAAGGACGAGGGGAGAATTTCTTTTTTTTCTTTCTTAGCGGGCTCTAACAATTGCTGCTATGACTATAAACGATGTACCTGTTGTCCATCCGAAATGAACATCAGAGGAAAGTTTCGGAAAAGAAATTCGGGAAACAAGATGCATTTCGAATTTTTCCATATGAGATTAATATGCTATCTACTACGATAAGTGTACCTCCTGAAATGGGTACGTGCAAATAATCAAAGGAGTGTAGTAATAAGAATGTTAAAAACACACCAGTTATATCGGTATGAGGAAATTTCGTCCCCATCACATTTCGCCCACGGAATTTTCGCACCTGGTATTTCACCTGCCCTGAACGCGTGAGTGACTATTAAAGTGGATGAGTGACCAAGTGAGTGTGAAATCGGTTTCAGGAGTGAGTTAGCTTCCGTGCAAATGACTAAGTGAGTGACAGAATGGCTGACCACGTGAGTGACAGTATCTATGAGTGTGCCCGAGTGGCATGGTGGTAACATGCTCGTCTACCATCGTGAAGGTTGTTGTCAGGGTCCCGGGTTCGAACCCAAGGGAGGATATGAATAAGATATTTTCCCTAACGAACTCGAGGCGACAAACCGATAGACAGCGCCTTCACTTCCAACCCATCTCACTAATGGCAGTAAATTGCAATGTAGCGATATGGCCAGAGTTGGTGTTTGGCGAAGTAGTATCTATGAGTGTGGAATTGATTGTATGAGTGAGTGACCGTATGTGTGTCCAGGTGAGTGATTGACCGTATGAGTAACCGAGTAGTTGATCGTATGAGTGACCAAATGATTGACCACATGAGTGACCGAGTGATTGCTTGTATGAGTTCCAAAGTGAGTGACTGAGTGATTGACCGTATCAGTGACCAAGTGATTAACCACATGAGTGACCGATTAAAAACACACCAGTTATATCAGGTTTCTGTATCTTATATAAACTGCTTGCACAAGCTTCTGATACAGGAGTAAGTACACATTTCGCACATTTCTAAGGGCAGGAACTTCTCCTGTACATTTCAAAGCATACGCAAGCCTCCTATGCATTTCAAGGAATATATGCACATTTTTATTACTTATTTCTGGGGAGGGGGAGCATTCTAATTATTTCTGAGAAGTAAGCGCATTTTTTACGTATTTCTAGAGAGTACGCAAGCCTTTCGCGCATGCTCAAAGCATACATATGCTTGTTGCGCGTTTCATAGATTACATGTTCGTTACATATTTCATGACTACTCACGTCTATTGTATCCCATGGATTACGCACGCTAATGACATTTCTAGGATAACGCATTCTGTCTATTCCAAAGAATGCATACACCTTCTGCGCATTTCAAAGAATATATACGCCTTCTACGCCTTTTAAAGAAAGCACACGTCTTCTACCCTTCAAAGAATATGCACTCGGATTACGCGTTTAAAAGGAGTCAGGTATTCTATATTCACTACGCATGCACGAGTATCAATTTTTTTTTTGTCAGAATTTTCATGCGACCAGGTCTCTAGGGCCCCTTTTTCCAAATTTCTATCCACTTAGAAAATGGATTTATCTGTCCTGTCTGTTGAGGACATCACTGGAAATTCAACCTTCACCTGTTGGGTATATGTCCAAAAGGTGGACTCTTACAAAATTTTTCAATATTTTTCATTGAGATGTACCGTGGATCCTTTTTTTTCATTTAACAACTCAACACTGATTTCAAATTATTTTTTAACATTATTTTATTTTCAGAATTTATAATACGGGCCTCAGCAAAAATCACTGGAGCTTATCATTGCCATATTACCTTTACTTACTTTATATAACTAACTACCTTCTTTGTGATTAAAACTAATCTTAAAAAAATTCGGATTGCAAATTTGACGGTATAAAAAAAGCGCAATGCAAAACAAAACATCCTAACAAAATTAGTGAAATCACAGCCATGTTATGCAACAAACAAAAAGAGTTGTCGTTAAATATGACATCTGCCAGCTAATTCGAAACATAAAACGATAAGAATACGACTTCACCTTATGTGCAAAGGCGGTTCTGCATTTTTATCTTCAAACTGGCTGCAGTAATGAGCTTTTAAAACATACTTTTCATGTATGCAAATCTACGCATTTAAGGATTGAACCCTGATCTATATATTTTAAGAAATGCCATCTATCACACCAGAAATGTCAAATCAAAGTCATTGAACATTGAAGGACCGGACACACCCCGCTTGCCATCTCAAGGAAATATCAAAGCGTTCCCGAAAGATGGGTGCATTCGGAATTTTATTAAATATGTATATGTATATAAATGTATATAAATCTATATAAATTTGTATAACAGAATAACAAGTCCAATTACAGGAGTATAAATCCAAATCAAAGTCAAAAATTTCTGGATGGATCATACTGATCCCATGAGGATCACAGCAGTAGAAGCACTACAACAACACAAAAGGTAAATCTCCGACTGGTTTCTGCGAGAAAAGAGAAGGTTAAAACAGTTCAAATCTATATTGATACGTATACCATCATGATCCGAATCTTACCATCATAGGTAACGTTCATCACACGCAATAGTTCTGGAAGCAAGTCTATATACGAGGTTATTTTTCCTATAACATACCATTTAGGATTTCGATAACATTTTTCTCATCATAATCATCCTCAAACACGACACACACATACTCTATCCGCTATAATCAATATTATGTGAACATGAACAAAAAAAAAAAACAAATTTATATTTACGTAAGCTCGGTAACAGTTATGAACACTTTCGGTAAGAAAATCTGAACCGCGACACCATTTTTACGGAAATAGGTTCATATTATGAACAGATTTCTTATATCAGCATATAATAACAACAACAAGGAAAATAAAAATCCAAGAGGAGAAGAGAAATTTCTCTTTTCTCCCCCGCATTCCGCAATTTCTCATGCTATAAAAGGAAGGCAATTTCTTAGATGCTTTTTAATATAATGCTAGAAATGGGAATTCTTTGAATATTTGCCTCTGTGTAATAAGTTTTTCGCTGCGTTAAATTTCAATGCGCGGTATTAAGCAAAAAAAGGGAAAAAATAATAGCATTAAATACCAAAAAAAATAAACTTATTATATATATATATATATTTTTTTTTAATGTTATAGTAGAATGGAATGCGTTTTCTTGATGTTAAAGCGCTTGTAGTTTGCGTTCATGGACTTAGCTTCATATCGGGGAAAGCGGAAGTCCCGTTTATACGATCCCGTCCCGTATTTCGAAGAAATTTCTCGATTTTGTTTTTTGGACATTACTCCGTCCGTATGTTAAATTTTCAAAGAAATATTGAATTTAAAAGAATAATTAGTAGCAGCTGCAAACTTCGTTATCTTCATACTGTCTGTACAAATACAAAGGCCACAACAGGCGCATTGGCCAACGAGTTGGCTGTGAAAAGATGCCCTTAAAAATATGGATGCGAAATATAGTTCACCCCGCTTAATATGGGGATCTGCAAATTCCGCCTTCGACATTACATCCCTGCTACGTATCGCTACCGGAAATTTCGCAACTGACATTTTGCCTGCCCTGAACGTATGAGTGACTGACTGTGTAAGTGACCATATAAGTGGATGAGTGACCATATGAGTGAGTGATTGACTAAAATAATAATGAATAAAAATAACCAAGTGTGTACGCTTGAATGTATGAGTGAATGAGTGACCGTATAAATGACCAAGTGAGTGACTCACGCCGGTGACCAAGTGAGTGACATTACGAGTGACCAAATGACCAAATGAATGACAGTGAATGACTGTAGAGTGACCAAGTGAATGACTGTTTGTGTCAGTGAATGACTGTTTGTGTCAGAGAATGACTGTTTGTGTCGGTGAATGACTGTTTGTGTCAGTGAATGACCGTATAAATTACTAAGTGAGTGACCGTTTGTGTGAGTGACTGACCGTATAAATAACCAAGTGAGTGACTGTACGAGTGCCCCAGAGCGGCCACAAACTCTCGGAATTTCCACAGAATAATGTCTCTCTTCATATCCACATGACCCACAACTCATGTTATTACCACTTGGTGTTAGAGCAATGGGCCTAGGCTTTTCCCTTACGGGACACCAAAGGATGATGATGATGACTGTACGAGTGACCAAGTGAGTGACCGTTTGTGTGAATGTGCAATTAGCTGAATAAGTGAGTGAGTACGTATTTTAAGAGTACACAAACTTCTCACACATTTAAAGGGGTACAAAAGGCTCCTACGCATTTCAAGAGGTACTAGAGCCTCTTATATATGATTTCTTTTCAAGAGATTCACTGGTCTTCATTCAAAGAGGTACGAACCTCTTAAGCATTTAAAGAGGTACACAAATCACACTGACCTCTCACTCATCTCAAGCGATAAGGAAGTCTTCCACGTGTTTTAAAGGGGGTGTATAAACCTTTCACACATTTTAAGATCACAGTGATGTACACGCCAATATCGTAAATTGCTCCCATACGCATAAAATGGACTGATTTTGCGAATTTCAAAAATTCATTCAAGTCCCAATCAAGAAATTTTGAAGTTTCCAATCTGATTCGTCGCATTGAATACAAATAAAATTCTGATCCGATTTTTACAGCTCCATCATTTCAAATAAAATAATGAGATCCCACCTGGTATATACATATTATTGGAAACAAATACATACATTATTTGAACTCAAATACTGTAAGGATAAATGTTATTATGTATTTTCCTCAAAGAAATCGATGTCTTGGGAATCATATAATTATATGTATCATGTCCTTAGATATTTTAATTATTTTTTTTCTGATAACAAGAGAGAAATGATATGAATTTCCGATATCGATTGTTCAAATATGGAAGAACTGCATTTTGAAGATTTTAGGTATTGCAGGATTGATCCTAATTGAATATAGAATTTCGAAGTTGCGTTCATGTGTGTGTTTAAGCAGATAGAAGGCCTCCGCACGGGTTGCCATAAACGTCATTCAGACTACCTAACAAGTTTGTCACGTTTTGAGACACAGCATCCTATTTTCGTTTCTTCTTACTTTGGCGTAGAATCTTCCTGATTGGCTCACAAGTACCGCATAGTGATTGGACGTGAGGCATAGAAATCGCCAATTCTGGGCCCGATTATTTCTTTTCCGCACAAAGATGATACTGGCACGAGCAGGGGTATTTTTTTTTTCCCTGAATATTCTGAGGGAAAATGGACTACTTACTGACGTCACAAGCAGAGTGCGGAGGCCTTCTATCTCTAGGAGTGGTTTAAGGCAGGGTATTCAGGGATTACACTAGAACGACGGTAGGTGTTATTTTGACCGCAATTTAAAAAAAATCAACATAAGTTATTTTTCTTTACCGAAACTTCAACAGTATCTGTTCAATCTCTAGGACTTATTTTTGTGAAAAACCCTTTTTAATGCACCAATTTTTTGCGCAGTTTTGGACAAAAGGGTTTCTTATGGCAAAGATTAATCCCGTATTTTGTTACTTTAAAAATAAGCTGAGATATTTGGTGTAGCCTCCGGGGCCCCTCTATAGTGAATTTATAGTGTGAAGAAACAAAAAATGATAAGAATCGTCTCGGCCTCCGAGATGGGGGGGGGGGGCCCGGTCCATGGGTAAAATCGTGAAAAATGAAGATTCCTTTCGTCGTGCGACATTTTACTCAATGAATTCAATGCAGTAAAAACGCAGAGATCCGTAGAAACTCTGAATGAATTGAATAACGTACAAACACGAGCATGTTCAAATATGTGTACCTTTGAATTGTACAAAATGAGCAAACGCCATGATAGAAGAGATCTCTTCTCTAAATGTTAATGCTCGCAAAAAAAAGACTGTCCATTTTAGCATGTTTTGCAATCATATTTGTTAAATATCTCTATAGCTGTGAAAATTGCTACTACCGTCGTTCTAAGTAGAACTTCATTTCACTACTGAACCAACAAACGTAGAAAATTTATACCGTTGGAATTTAAAGCCTTAACAAGATGAGAAAAGTCATGAAATTTCATCAACCGGAGGTAACCGTTTGGATGTAACCGCATGTCAGATTAACTCTGCGGTCAAAACGACCGCTTCCGTCGTTTTGGTGTTGACAACAATTTTTATATAAAAGAATGGATAAAATACTTGATATTGTTTCAACGGTTTATAATACTTTGCGTACTGTCTTTTTTTTATTTTGGAACATCAATGTTTTTCATGATGTGTACCTTTCACATGAAGTCCATGTTTGAACCTAACTCAAAAGTATATGTATAGAATGATTTCAAATTGAATTACATTGCGTTTTTAAAACATTCACCGGGTTATTCGTGAGTGTAAATTAATGCAATATTTGGTTTTTACGCTGTATCAAAATTTTAAGAATTTAGTTTCAATAAAACTTTTTTGATATAATTTTTAGAACGAAGGTTTTAAATTTGTATTACTTGTCTTCGACAATGTTCTTATATGTTCGATCAAGTTTTCAAATTCTTAGAACTTATTTGAAGTAAATAGTCTAAGTAGAATAATTCGAACCCATGATTAACGGTGACAGATAACATTTGTATCGTTCTTCCATTGAACTGAAACCCTGCACGGACAACAGTTGTGATTTTGGTTCGAATTATGATCACTAAATGGCAGCAAGATTTAATATTTGACCTTTTCTTCATACTTTGCTACTTTTGAATGAAATTTTGGCTTGGAGTTTATTTAATATGTTTGGCAACTTTGATGTAGGTTTAGAATCTGATCTGATATCACGTGTAGCTGGTTGTGCTCGCGTATATTTTACACATGACTGTTTGATATGACCAGTTCTAATAAGCGTCGCTCTCTATCACTGAGAAAAAATTGATGTCATCGAATACAGTGAAAAACGTAACATCGGAGTTCGTGCTCTTGCAAATAAATGAAATGAAAATTGCTTGAATACATTTTCCTATAAACACAGTGACAGAAAGCATCGAATTCAGTCTCATAGCGTAAAACACATTTTGAAGGAGTTGGAACACTCAGAAAAACCGGCCCAACATCGATTGATTAGTATTTCAGAAAGATGTAAATTCATCATGTAAACTTTGTATAGCTTTTCTTTTGTTATCTAAATTACGTGCATTTATTATGCATTTTCGTGACATTAAATGCATCGCATATTGTCAGCATTTTATTCATGTAATGAACCATTTCAGTTATACGAAGGTTTTTAAAAAGCTGGCGGATGCATAGATATATCTAGGAAAAAGGGAATAATTTAACTGCCCTTGCGGGGAATAGAACCCACGCCCTTTCACTTTCCGGGTAAACGCCCTAGGCCAATGGACTACAAAGGCAACGAATATTTTAATCTTTCCTTGGAGCTCATGCGCACTGAACGGAACCGCACATGGACAGTCGATCTAACTCAAGCCAGAGATCATAATTGCTGACACTGCCACCAGATGGCGACTTTTCCGAGGGTGATGTCATTCTCCGCTATCCATACGGAGGTTTTTAACAGCTGGCTGATGTGTTCGTATGGATAGAGGAGAGTGACAACACCCTCGCATTTCAGTTATTGTTGGTATTATTTCTTAAAATTCAACAGAAACGCCTTCTGATACTGTCACCCCTATTTTATGGACAAATGTTTGTCGGCAAGTGCCCGCAAAAGTGGGGGTTTTACCGTACAACGTATAAAATAAATTCAAAATCAAGAATTCATGCCGATAAACGAATAACAATCTCTTAAGATTGTTACTCGTTGTCGCATAAAAGATGGAAACTCGGGAGAAAGTATACAACAAATACATCGTGCATTGTACAACAAATACGATGTATTTGTATGGTTCAGAAGCTATCCATACGATTATACCCCCGATTCAAATAATCACGTTAATGAATCGAATCCTCTCTGAAATCCGACTCCAATTATTTCGGATTGAAACCATCCGTCCGTTGAATTGCACAATACATCCTGATGGATGACTCGTCGCAATTTCAACTCCTTTAGAGAACAAGTACGTTGGTCGTAGCTACCGAAGTTGTGTACGCTACTGTCCTTTCACCAACCCTTCTCAGCACAGTTCCTGTATGTGCGCCCTTCTCTTCTCAGTCGCGTGCTAATTAATGTCCATGAAAAGACTTTGAAAGATTAAATCTGCTCGTGTGCTTTAATGAAGTATTCTAGTTCCGAATCGTGGAAGCGGACATCAAAACGACTGTTTGACAAACGACACGTGACTTTGATATATACTAGGTCGATAATGTAATGCCCTTCCATTCTTTTCCACCGGATTTAATTCATTATAATACGTATTCGCGTACATTTCAGTTAGATATTCGAGATAAGCAGCTTCGCATGTGACTCTGAAGAAATATTGCCGATGACGGTATCAAAGACCATTTTCCCTAATAACTATTTTAATTAGAATACGCATGACTATTTCATCTCTTATTGTCAAAATAAACTTGATTCGTTTCTGTAGGAAAATTATAAAGGTAGGGCTATGTAATAAGTGCTGTCTCGTGAGGCGCTGGTGTCGGTACCAGCTGACGTCATGCGTGACATCACGTCACACTGTAGGTTCTGCTGGGGGGGGGGGAGCAGAACCTCTTATCGGGACTGAAGTATAGTGAAGAATAAGAAAGAAAAAGAAATGACGCGCTCATGACAGCGCAGCCAATTAGGAACTGGTACTGTGACGTCACAGAACTTGCATTCGCGTGATAAATATACTCATGTAGCCGGGGGGGGGGGGGAATAATAAACGGTCTTTGTTCGACGCATACCGTCCGAACCCTTCCCTAACACATTTTCTTACACGGCCGAATGTCTATTGACATCCTCGCCACCACAACCGATCTGCTTCTTGGAACTTCATCACACAATCGATCCTTCTACAGAATGGGTTTTGAAGGTGGAAAAAAGCGTTTCACTTTTTATGATGGTTTATTTTCCCTCACAAACGTTCATTCTTACGTCGCTATAGAAGTTTCACTTCAAATTAGTTTTTGAAAAAATCCAATAAAATGGGCAGTAGAGCCATTTAACAGGGTAGCTAAGCGGTCGGTCACACTGTAGGTTCTGCTTGGGCGATTATAGAGCCAACCACGATTACCACCAGAAATTTTTACTGAACAAATTTGCCACACATGGGATTTACTGTGGGATTATTACGGCATTTAATTAAATTTAAAATTTCTAAACTCAATTTTAAATAATTAAAAATAAATTCAATTGAGGTGAATCTAGTCATGTATCAAACCTAGAAGTTTCACTTCTATCGCGTGAGATTCTCACGTTTTTTTTCGATTTTTTTCATTAGTATTTTTATAATTATTGGCTTCCTTTATCCAACCATTTAAGTATTTAAAATAAAAAATATTGTATTTGCTTATATGTGGGAACGTCCACTGAAAATATTTTCCTCTTCTTTATTTCAGTTGAATCACGTACGTTAGTTAATTTTAATAGAGAGCCAACTCGAGAAAAATAATTTCAATTATCTCTTTCGAACTTCCTATAATTTTTAATTATTTTATGCTATTTTCATTTGAATTAGCTGTAGGTTTTAGAAGTGCTGAGACTTCGTTATTACCAATATAACTGCAATGTAAAACATGGAAAGCAAACATAAAAGAAACCCTAATATAAAATGAATATATTATTATTTTGATTGCTATAATCAAGACATTGCTATTTACATACTAGTTTTTGGATTTAATCCATTTCTTAGTCTTTCCATGTCTTTCCTAATACACTTTTTATTGAAATTCAAACTTTTAGATCTGGTAAAAGTGCTTATGCTTGAATGAATGTGTGTAGCTTGTGGGAATGCATGAGGGAACACCTTCGTCAGTCTTTCTTTCAGCTCTTTAATAACACCTTTTTTTCGGTGGTTTAATGTCTCATGCTTGTCCATGGAGATATTTAAAAACTCTTTCGAAGCTATATCAACCGTTCTTCTCCATGTCTCCGACGGCACTGTTAATCCACCAAAGGATGAAGTTTGTCCACATGAGTCAAATATGAGTTTAACTTACAGTTTACTTGACTGAGTCTCTTACATTCGGACACCTATAGTTTGAGAGTTTCTGGGTCTTTAAGAAAAGTATGATAAGCAACTTGTATATCCCAAAGCATTTTTGTCCTCCGAGTGTACTTCTTGTACGTTGCAATCGCACAACTCATATGTGTAACCTCGCTGTAAGCGAGGAGGATATGTATGATGTTTTAATGTTTACTTTTAACAGTTGTAAATAAATCAACTATTATAAAAAAGTGACAGTGTTTGTGGGGTTGAAGGTAATCAATCGTCAAAAACGAACCCGACAAGTGCCGTAGGTCACTTGAGTGATCTCTAACTGTGCTACAGGTAACTTGAGTGATTTCTAACTGTGCTACAGGTAACTTGAGTGATCTCTAACTGTGCTACAGGTAACTTGAGTGATTTCTAACTGTGCTACAGGTAACTTGAGTGATCTCTAACTGTGCTACAGGTAACTTGAGTGATTTCTAACTGTGCTACAGGTAACTTGAGTGATTTCTAACTGTGCTACAGGTAACTTGAGTGATGTGAAACTGTAAGTCGCTAAAGTGATGTGGAAATGTCTGATGTGGGCCACTGAAGTCATACAGAAATGTGTCGTGGGCCACTTAAGTCAAAAAGAAATATGTCGTGAGCCACTGAAGTCAAAGAGAAATATGTTGTGGGTCAGTTGAGTGACTAGTAACTGTGTTCGAGTGGTCATAGTGATCTGTGAACTGTGATTATTACCCACGTGTTATTCGTGACTGCCCTTTCACCAACACTTTTCTCAGCACAGATTCTGTACATATGTCCTTCTATTAGTCACGCTCGCATGTCAATTAATGTCCATGAAACCCGCTTTAGCCGCATTTAATGCTGCTTTTTCCCCCAACTGTTCTCCGTTTTTCGAATTCGAGTATCTCAGTGAATATTACACTTAAAAACATTTTTTTTGTTTTGATCAGGAGAGACTGGGCAACAGCTTTTTAATTGCATTTTTTTGGAGCACAGGGTGTCCGTATAAAAAGTTATTTTTTTTTTATTTTGATAATTACACAACCACTTGCAACATGAATCACCTGACACGTCATTTGGATACTTTTCACTTGAAAGCATGTCTCTAGGATCCATGGTTCGCCAGTAAAATGTCATAAGCTCTGTTACCCACGCAGCATTCTATCTCTTCCATTATTTTCCATAATATATAATTCATTCAAATACATTCGTACATTTTAACTAAAAATACAAATACAAAAGGCCGCGACAGGCGAAATGCCCAACTAGGAGACTGAAATGCAAATACAAAGCCCTAGTTAGATAATCGAGATAAGCAGCTTCGCATGTGACTCTGGAGGATGATCACGATGGTGTACCAAAGGCATTTTTAACTCATAACTATTCTAATTAGTTAAAATAGGTGTGTAGATATTTCATCTCTTATTGTCAAAATCAATTTGATTCATTTCTTTAGGAAAAACCATAAAGAAAGTGTAGGTAATCTGTATGAGAGGGGGGGGGGTTTGAAAATGTGCCTCATGACGCTCAAGTTGAAGCTGTGCCGCTAATCACTAGAGGATGATTGATGTAAATGTGTGGCGGATCACTTAAGTTATCTGCAAAGGCGCTGTCTATCCCTTAAGTCAGTAGTTCTGGAGTTATCGCCAGCTGCTCCCTTGCCATGGTCAAAGGTACATTTGCGGATCCCCAGAATAGTATAACAAAAACTTCCAAAGCACCGAACAGGCGCATATCAATATCACCAGCTCACTGCGCGGCCCCCAGGAGCCACGAAGAGGACACGACTAGGATACACTTTGAGAACTAATGATCTGAGTAATCTGGAAAGATACTGCGGATTGTTCAAGTGCTCAGTAAATGTATGTTTTTCGGGCTCACTTATGTCATCTGTAACTCTGCTGCAGGTAACTTAAATCATGTGGGACTGCACCGCGTGCCACCTAAGTGCTCTGGAACTGTGCCGTGAGTAAGTTATGTGAACCGTTGTAACAGGTGGAACTCACCGGTGCTGTGCCGTGGATCAGTCAAGTTATCTAGAAATACGATGTGATCCATTTAAATGGTATGGAAATGTAACTTTGCCCACTTGAGTAATCTGTAACTGTGTCACGAGTAACTTATGTGATTTCGAACTGTACCGCGTGCCCATAAGGGCTCTGGAACCAGTCACATGTCACTGAAAACGTGCTGCGGGTCGCTAAAGTGATCAGTAAATGCGACGTTAACCGTAGTTAAATTTTACAAAATTAGGTTTGAGTTCGCGGACCACATCAGATGATTCTGGGGGGGGGGGGTCACATTTGGCCCGCGGGCCATCGGTTGAACATATAAGGCTTTAAAGAATTTCGCACATTATTTGCGTTAGTTTGTGTGGACTTTAATATCTAACAGCCCGAATGTAGAAGTACCCTCGCAATAATCGTGGCGAATTCCGCGTACAACGATAGTATCGATTGATTTCCGCTATTTGCACTAGAGGAACTGTGATCAGTGAATTAAACTCCGCAGGGCTTATACGGTTGGAATCGCGCTCGTAACTGCCCAATCTTTCCCGAGAATTCGATATTAAATGGCCTGAAACCCTTCCTCTCTCTCTTTCTGTGTATAAATATGAAAAAAAAAGCGTTTCGTAGCAACTACGCGATACATTTAAACGCCGTTCGACCCCGAAAAAAAAACCATTTCCCCCATATTGCCGAAATGAATTAATGGAAATGCAAGATAATAACTATTAATGCTGGTTAAAAATTTACACTTAACTTAATACGCAGCCGATATGTATGTTGTGGTAAATGTGATAAAGTCGGTTATTATACATAATCACCGGTTGTTATGCAAAATCGTCGTCCATTTTGATAAGTCTGATAAATTTCCTTAAATTAATCACTTTTATCGACGATTATGCATAGTACCCAACCTCTGCGTCGTTGGTAAACATGATAAATCGTACTATACGATATACCATACATGGTAATTGATATATGCATGGGGTACGATAGTAAAATTTGTTATTCCTATATAGGGGTCCGACTGTATTCATCACATATACTACGCTCATTTGGATTTTTTTTCATACTTATCAAATTCACCAATTACACTAGGGTATTATGCACATTCATAGTTAAAGGAGATAAATTTCAAGAATTTATCAAATTTACCAACGATGCTTGGGTAATATGCATATCCGTCAGTAAAAGTGATAAATTTTTGAAACTCACCAAGACGATTGGTAAGTATGCATAATAACCGATTTATTACATTAAAAACCGGAAAAATAACCGAAATAAAAACGGTTTGCAGGGTTAGCATCGCTGCGACACGGTAATTTTTTTTACAGAAAAACCCTCAAAAAACAGCCGATAGGCGGCGCTGGTGCGAGCGAAAAAAAAGATGCCCATAAAATAATACAGATGTGGAATATATATATATATATATTTAAACTATATGAAAAATACAGCAACCCCATAAGAACCAATAAAAACCCAATAATTATGAAAAAATATGCATATACTGCCTATAAAAATTATGGTTGTCTCATCATAGTACGGATAGCTTCTCGATTTATCGCAACAGGTTCATCGTATTTCTTTTTAAACGTATCAGTTGTGTTCGAATTCACGACTCCCGGAGGTAGACTATTCCACCTATTCATAACCCTGTTAGAAAAAAAAAAACCTCTCAGTGGCGCACCACAACCTAGAATTGTTTCTTACCAATCGATACTGGTGTCCCCTTGTTGAAGCAGTTGATTGACGGTGTATTAATAACTCATGGTTCATTTTAATCATCGCGTTAAAAAATACAAACGCTTTGATCATATCTAAAAAAAAAATGATCGTTTGATCTTTGATCAGAAGCCCGTGTGTCATCAACAGCACTCGTGGCTCTTCTCTGCACCCCTTCTACCAAGTCTATGTCCCTCTGTAGGTATGGTCTCTAAAAGCTGGCGGCATACTCCAATCCAGGACGAACTAAGCCCCGGAAAAGTGGATCACTTTAGGAGAACGCGAAGAGATCTTTCTGAGGTTCCATTAGGGCGATTTTTAAATAATTTTCATTTTATTAAGGTGCATCAATAGGAAACTCCTAACATACAGTGTTATAAGTTACAATTAATATTCCGAATGCTAATATCAAAAAGCATTATAATGCAACAGACTATTGATTAGATTTAATCCATTTCTAATCCATATTTAGGGGGGATCATAAAAATATTAAAAAATACTACATACGTATACCGGGGACACTAAAACAAGATCATAAATAAGAAATCTCTCTCAATCGTATAATGATGTCATCTGCTATAAAAAAAAAAAATGAAGTAGCAGGGCCATGACGTCACACAGCACCTCCGAGACCACACCCCCGAGCCAAGGTGGCAAATGCAATATCAAAGAGATGAAGCAGCCCTTAGGCTACTGCATAGCTCTGGTAAAACTGAGAAATTTCTAGAAACAGAGTCCATATTTATCATAGTTTCCCAAACTTTGGGTTCCATGGCCCCCTTCTTAAGAATTTTTTTTTCTCTCATCGCCCCCTTCCCCTCAAGTGAGCCCATAAGATCCTATGTTATACCAGTAGCTTCTATCGCCCCTGGACCACTTCATCTCCCACCAGGGGGTGATATTGCCCACTTTGGGAAACACTGATCTATATCAAGAAATGTCACTTGACCACGGTTACGTTACGAGGATTCAACGAGTCAATTGCTGTATTTTTCAGTGAAATTATTTCAGAAGTCATTTCCGCACATTATAATAAAAATGGTTCAAAATCTTTATAATTGCATCCTTTCAGTTTGGAATCTTTATTGATAACTTTGTCCGTTTTCGAATGAATTTGAAGAGCAAAAAATACATTTCTGAATGTGAGTTCTAGAAATTTTGATGATTGATGGGGGGGGGGGGAATTCCTTGAATCTCTTGAAGGTTCATAGAAATTAAGTGCTAGAATATATGGCATTTCAGAAGATAACATGTTTCAAAAGTTTCTAAAGTTTATATGGATGGAAAAGCTCTAGCAATTGCGATACTTTAGAGAAACAAGTTCTAGCAATTGCGATACTTTAGAGAAACAAGCTCTAGCAATTGCGATACTTTAGAGAAACAAGCTTTAAGCATTTCAAATAATTAAACCAAGTTCTAAGCATTTCAAATAATTAAACCAAGTTCTAGGAATTTCAAATAATTAAACCAAGTTCTAGGAATTTCAAATAATTAAACCAAGTTCTAGGAATTTCAAGGGATCATGGAAGCAAATTTTTTTAAATTTTAAAAGTTTTGTGAAATAATATTTTCAAATTTTAAAAGTTTTGTGAAAAAATATTTTTGAATTTTAAAAGTTTTGTGAAACAATATTTTTAAAATGATAAAGATTTTCTGAAACCAAGCTCTAGAAATTTCAGAAGTTTATGCAAATCGAATACTAGAAACTAGGGAACTTCAAGAATTCGGTTTTAGTAATTTTTTCATAGAAATCAAACTCTAAAAACTAAAAACTAAGAAAAGCCGAGTATTTTTTAAACTCTTTGGTAACAAAAAAAGATTTAAAAAAATTAAATTCGCTAAAAATAGTATTAAAAACTATTTTATGAATATTTTATTTCATATGAATTTCAGAATTCGACAGTATATTGGATTTTTCAGATTCTTTATTGGACCCTAACAATAGCTTTCCTAAGTTCAATTTGCTCTGGACACTTTTGATACAATGACAAATCCAATGAAGTTCAAAAACAAAAAATAATTTTAGCCAATATTCAGGACCATCAAAGACATTTTCCATGGAAAATCAACGATGGCTGAATCAATGAAGACAAAGTGATCCCACGGACGCCTCATCAGCCTATAGCACAAGTACAAACTGCACCACCTCGCCGCTCACAAAGAAAAAAGAAACTGATCAACTACAAAGAAGACTGACTGATGGCACAAGACCAGTATAATGTCATGGAAATCGAACGATTTAAATTGAGGATGAAATCGATTATGAATTTTATCTGATTTATTATTGATTTCAATATGTGATTCAGGACTTTATACTCGAATTAAGATTTAATATGGAATATATAGGATTATATGTTTGATTTCCGATTGTGTACGTAGATTTGTGATCTCGCAATTGATTTTATATTTAGATTATGATTTCACACTTAGATTATGATTTTATAGTTGTTATGATTGTAATGTATATTTTGTAATGTATGCTTTTTTATGAATAAATTGTCAGAGGTATCCAGTTCGTGTGGACAATGAGCCGATATTGCCATATGGCGATGGAGGTATGGGTATCTTTCGGTTTGACGGTTGCTATGCATAATCACCGAGCATTTTGATGAATTTTTCTAAATTTATCACTTTTGGCGGTTATGCATAGCGTTGTTGGCAAACATGACTACTATAAATCGTACTATATCCATGCATGTATTGCATCATTATATAGGGTACGGTCGTAAATTTGTTTACCATTATATCGTGGTCCGACTATATTCATGACACATACTAGACTCAACTAGAATTTTTTTTTCATTTTATAAAATTCATCGATTAGACTAGAGTATAATCACAGATAAAGGTGATAAATTTCAAGTATTTATCAAATTTACCAACGACGCTTGGGTATTGTGCATATTCGTCAGTGCAAGTGATAAATTTGTCAAACTTATCAAGACCATTGGTAACTATGCATTGTAACCGGTTGTTATATATAATAACAGACTTACCACATTTAACGTAAGATATATATATATATATACACACACATATACGCATGTGCGTGTGTGCATGCAAAAATAGTATTAAAAATTACTCAGTATTTTATGAATTGTTTATTTCATGTGAATTTTTCAGAATTTAACAGTATATTGGATTTTTCAGATCCTTTATTGGACAACAACAATAGCTTTCCTAAGCTCAATTTATCCTGGCGGATACACACTCTTGACATAATGACAAATCCAACGAAGTTTGTAAAAACAAAAAAATAATTCTAGCCAATTTCCAAGACCATCAAATACATTTCCATAGAAAAAACAACGATTAAGACTTGTTTGGAAAGATATAAATCTACTTTTGATACATCTCAAATCCAATGTAATCACGATTACATGAAAAGAAAGCAAATAAACGACCGTTCTAATGAAGTGCATTGGTCAAGACATTATAGCTACACATCTACCGACATGGGCATCCTATTAATATATGTATATATATACGCATGTGTGTACGTGTATGCATGTAAGTCAATTGACTGGGTAAACGAATTACAAGAAGCCAATATCCCTTCCAACGTAGTAATTCCGGAGCCAATTGCTATCCGCTGTGAGGACGGACGAGAGCGATTCATTTTCCGGAATCGACCCGATAGGGTATCGATTACAGTGGAAAGGAGAAGTTGGCACGCACTTTAACATGGCAATCGTAAAACTTTGGCGTTACGGCAAAATGCGTGAGATTAGCTCTCAGTGAACGATCTCTCCTTTTTTCTAAAAACTTTGCGCATATATTTATTATTATTATTTTAAATTTATGGGCTTTGCCCTCCTTGGACATCATTTATATTTTCGAAAAGAAAAAAATTCTAAAAAATTTTCTTTTTTTTTATATTTTCTCCCCTCAAAAATTTATTACCAGTGTTTAAATGTAACCTTGTTGTGAATGTTTAGAGCAAATATAAATCACTAAAAGCCGTTAATATTCTTACGGTATCTTTTTTTATGCGTGGAAAAAGTCTCTCTGAAAATGTTCTTATGTCTTTCAAACACATAAATATATTTTGGAAGTATTATTTTTCTTTTGAAAATGGGTTTCTACAACTTTTTTTGGCATTTTTATGTGAACTTGGAAATACTAAAATATATTTAACCCCCCGAAATAAATTTTTTAAAGTTGAATGGGAATTTTATTCACCAATATACTTCAAGTAACCATTTTTATTTATGCGCTTAGATAAATTTGTTTATACAGGGTGTCCCTGAACAAATTTGCTAAACTTTAAGGCGAGGTGAAATATACATTTTTTTTATAGCAATGTGGGATCGGAAATGACAAGTGATGGCGCAAAAAACACGAAAAATGCTGAGAAAATGAAAAACTTTCAGTTGGCTACTGCTCGTGAAACACAGGCATCTTCGAAAGGGCACGCCAATCACTTGCTAGACTCTGCCAGGCCTGTATCCATGTTGGTGGCACATTTAAGCACTTACTGTAATTATTAATGCAAATAAAAAGCTTTTTCCATTTCCTTAGTGGATTTCGTGTTTTTGCCAACACTTTTCATTTTTGACCCCACATTGCTACACAAAAAAAACCTTCTTTATAGTGTATCTTACCTACTCTTAAAGTTTGGCTCATGAGTTTAGGGCCACCCTGTATTGAGTATCTATAATATACGTTATCATACTGTTAATTTATATGATTTTTAATAAAAGAAGATAAAATTAGCGGAACATGAAGTATAATAGTAATTTTATTAAAGTAACAATCTACTCACAGATTAATTTGTAAATGATATTGCTATATTAAACGGCAAGTTTGGTAATGCATGGGAGACATATTAATGCATGAAGTTAATGATCATTCAGTGAACTCATTATGTATGATTTATTCTTTTTTATTTTAAGTTCACAGGCTCTATATATCCTCGGATATCATTTATATTTTCCTCAGAGAAAATTCGAGAACAATCTTTTTCTTCAAAAACGTTTTTTTTCTCTCCCTAAAAAATTTATTACCAGTGTTTAAATGTGTAACCTTGTTGTGAATGTTTAGAGCAAATATAAATCACTAGAAGCCGTTAATATTCTTACAGCATTTTCTTTTATGAGGGGGGAAAAGTCTATCTGAAATGATCTTATGTCTTTCAAACACATAAATATATCTTGGAAGTATTGTTTCTTTTGAAAATGGTTTCTGGAAATTTTTTTTTTGTTTTTTACATTTTTATGTGGACATAGAAATTCCACAATAAATTTTGTTTTATGGGAGAATGGAAACTTTGTTCAACAATACTAGTAACCATTTTTCTCGTTGCCTTTCGATAAGCTTGCTTATATTGAACATAAATAATACACGTCATTATGCTGTTAATTTGGGATTTTGCTATGAATTTCATACTGGAAAAAGATACTAAAAATAGAAGTAAATTAAGTATAACACCATTTTATTTAAATAATAATCTAGTCTCATGGGTGATTTTTTTTAATGGTATTACTACATTAATTGACTGCTTTGGTAATGGACAGCTTTGGCATGGGATACATATTGAAAAATTAATGGCCATTCAGGGAAATACTTTATGTATGATTTATTGTTATTATTTAAAATTTATAGTCTTTACTCTCGGATATCATTTATATTTTCTCAGCGAATATTCAAGAATATTTTCTTTCTTTATATAAAAAACGTACTTTTCTTTTCTCTCCTTTAAAAATTTATTACCAGTGTTTGAATGTTATCTTGTTGTGAATGTTTAGACCAAATATAAATCACTAGAAGCCGTTAATATTCTTACAGTATCTTTTTTACGCGTGGTAAAAGTCTTTCTGAAATGTTCTTATGCCTTTCAAACACATAACTATATTCTGGAAGCACTATTTCTTTTAAAAATTGTTTCTACAAATTTTTTTGGCATTTTTATGTGAATTTAGAAATTATACAATAAATTCAACTTAGAAATAAATTTTGTTTTTCGGTTGTATGAAAACTTTATTCAACAATACTTCAAGTAACAATTTTCTTCTTTGTCTTTTCATAGTTTCATATATTAGTTTAAAACATGAAATCTCTGCAATAAATTATTATATTTCATATATATATATATATATATTGAGTATTATCTACGTAATTATATTATTAATTTTTACGTATTTTCGTGCAATGAATTTCATACTAAAAAAAAAACGAAAAATAAAAGCACATCAAGTAAAAATTTTATTCAAGTATAATTTAGACACATAAATGATTTTTCTAAATGCTACTAATATATTAAACGAGAAATTTGTTTATTGATAGGATATATTTTATACGTTAATAAATATAATATAGGGCTCTCTCATATAATCAAATATGAAGTTACAATGGAATTTAACCTATATTATATTTGAAAATTTTTTGACTTTCCTAGTTATTATTTTTTTTAATTGTTATTGTTGACTGAATTATCCTTCATGTCTTTTTTTTATCTTTCTACTGCTAGTGAAATTTATACGGTTATAATTGTTCTTATCGTGCTGATTAAAACTGTTTTTATAATAATAACAATAATAAATTATTTTCCAATTCAAGACATTTAGTCATTTAATTTGAGCAAAATAAAAACATACATGGAGCAGGCACAAAATCCATCTGGAAATCTGATTAATGTACCATTTACATAAATTAATAAAATTAAATATATCAATATCAATCAATTAAATGGACATGAGATAAAACGAATAAAATATCATCACTAAAAGTGAATTTTAAGTAATTTTAACCGATTTCTGATTCAGTATTGATGAATAACTATTGAACTTGATCATTTTATGATTATTGAATATCATATAATCAACTAGAACCAGATTTATGGCACACACACCCTTTAATAATTCTTACTTCATCTCCATTCAAAATAATTTGGAGTAAAATCTCAATTTTTAGAATTCTCTGTTTTGTTATTATTTTATATCATATGACAGTTCCAATCACAGCTTAAAAGTGGGAAAAAATGTATATTTGAATTTGATTAAAAATTTAAATAAATATTAACTGTTATGAAAAACCGTTAGGGTCAAAAATTTGGATTAATTTTATCGTTATTATTAATTTTACATGAAAAAAGAAACCAAAAAATGTCGAAAATGAACTCCATGTTGAGAAATGAATTTTGAAAAAGTAAAACAAAAATTAAATAAATTTTCTTAAAACACCAAGGATTTTAAAAGCATTATGGCACTCATTTAAAAGTGCATAACTACGGAGGACATCAGCACGAGTGCTTTTGTAATTATCCTGAGATAATTAATTATTTTTGAACTTTGCTCGACATTCAGTTTGACGTCGACTTACGAATAGTTTCTCCCTCTCATATGCAAATATTTACGGCATATTTTCATTACTTGGAAGGATAAATCCAAGCTGAAGTTGGAGAAACGTCAAATTCTCATTCCGACGGAAACAATTTCATGATTGATAACCGTCATTATTGAACTCTTAATTTTATAATTAATAAGTTTTCAAAGGGGGGAAGAAAATGCGCATGGCTATTTCCATCCTATATCAGAATGAAAATTAATAACACGTTTCTTCAACACTGTTTTTGTACAGTGGCGTAATTCACGGCAAAGTCGAGATTCAGACCACGCCTTATGAATACAAAATGATTGGAGACAAAAACCTTTTAGTAATTACTCAGGGATATTTTGCTTTTGTTATTATATGTCCATGGCCGTGACAAAAATACTAATTGACCGAAAGATGATGGACTCTCTGTCTAAAATAAAAACAAAGCGAGTTATTTCTGTTCTAGGATTTCATCCATTACACGTTCACGAAACGGGAAACGCAAAACCAAATAATTTAATGCTTTTATTTTACGGACAAAAAAAAATATTTTATGAATCTTCTACGTGAATGAAATAAGAACCTATCATTTCCCTCCCATAACGTAAGATGTAAGTTGTTTACACCGCACTAATGGTGTATGTGACAAGAAACAAGCATGTAGGTATTCTGACTACGCATTAGTTGCTTTACAGTATTTCAAGAAAGATATCTATGTTATGGTTAAAATTTGATACATCGGTTATAATACATAATAAACGGTTATTATACATACTTACCAATTGTTTTGGTAAGTTTGATAAATTTATCACCGGTGAATATACATAATACACCCATGCACGGTTGGTAAATTTGATTAATACTAAAAAAAATAATATTTTACCGGACAATATGCATGATACCAAAGTTCTATTGGTTGGTAAATTTAATAAATACTTGACATTTATCGCTTTTATCTGTGATTATGCAAAATATCCTAGTGTAGTTGTTGAATTGGAGAAGTATGGGAAAAAGAATCTAAATGAGTCTAGTATGTGTGATGAATATAGTTGATGAACCCGATTCTCACGATAACAAATTTTACGATCGTACCCCGATATAATGGTACGATGCATGTATGAACTAGTCATGTAGTACGATTTATCATATGTACCAATGATGCGACGCTTGGGTATTATGCATAATCGCCGGAGAAAGTGATTATTTTTCTAGTACTTATTGAATTCAACAACGACGCTTGGGTACTATGCGTGATCGCAGGTAAACAAAAATTTTATAAATACTTGATATTTATGCCCTTAATCTAATTTGACTATGCATAAAGCCTAATGTAATTAGTGAATTTGATAAATATGAAAAAAATGCAAATGAGTTTAGTATATGTGATGAATATAAGTCGGACCTCTATATAACGGTAACAAATTTTACGATCATGCTCCGATATAATGATACAGTGCATACATGAATTATGACACAAGAAACATTTATCACGTTTACCAATGGCGCGACGCTTTGTTATTATGCATAATCACCAGCAAAAGTGATAATTTTTTTAGTACTTATTAAATCTACCAACGGCGCTTGGGTACTATGCATTAACTAAGTGATAAGTTTAGGCAAATTTATAAAACTTACGAAAACGCTCTGCGATTATGCATAGTAACCAGATTTACCACATTTACCGGAGTGACATCTATATTATTCTGCTTTATAGGCAATTACACTATGTATGTGTTTTATTTTTTTTTAAGCTTTAAAGCTGAAAAGTTTTCATTATTATTAAAGAATAATTGACATCTTTATATTTTCAATGAAGCATTGTTTGAGGCACACTTTGAGGCACACCGGGGCACTTAAAAGTCCTGTGAGGTACTGATTGGGAACTATAACTCTTTTTTGATTGTTTTTAATTTACTTGTTTTCACAAAATTTGTCGTGGGTTATCCCGCTGAAATAGTTCATGATTGTCGTAGTTTGAAGCTCACATTCCTGATCTTAATACCGATTAATCTCCCGGAATTAAATTTTATCTGTGGCATTTCAACATGTTGGGGAATCCATTACAATTTTCTGCCAGCAATTATAATCTATCATGTGAAATATTTTTCAAAAATAATTTTTGCATTCCCACTGGTTTAAGCAACCACTTTGTCAACAAACGTATCACAAAACACTGTTATCTATTGAATACCTCCGTTGTTGTTTACAAAACACTTCCATTGTTGTCTAAAGAATGCATCAATTGTCTACGTAACGTCTCAAACCGATTTTTGTCTACAGAATATCTCAAACCAATTATTATTATATGTCTGCATAATATCTAGAAATATTGTTATATACAGAGTTGTCTGAAATATTGTTGTCTTAAGAAAATTGAAAAACCATTTTTGTTTATTCAAAATCTCAGAAATATTGCTGCATACGAAAATACTTCTATTTTAGTCAAAAATAACACATCAAATTGATTTTCGTCTGCGAAACATCTCAAACCGTTTTTATCTACAGAACACCTCAAACGATTTTCGTCTACGGAACATTTTAAACCCATTTTTGTCTACAGAACATCTCAAACGATTTTGGTCTAGAGAACACACCGAACCGATTTTTGTCTATAGAACACCTCAAACAGATTTTTGTAAAAAGAACATTTCAAACCGATTCATATTTGTCCACAGAACATCTCAAACAGATTTTTGTAAACAGAACATCTCAAACCAATTTTTGTCTGCAGAACATCTCGAACAGATTTTTAATAGAATATGTGAAAATATTGTTGCCTTCAGAATATCACTAAACTTGGTTTTCCATGGAATATCTCCAAACCATGTTTGTTTATAAAATATTTCAAAATATTGTTATCCACGGAATATGTGACTACTATGGTTGTCTGCAGAAAAACTCATATTCACTATTGTTCACACAATATCTACAAAATAATGTTGTCTACAGAAAATCACAGAACTATTGTTGTCAATATCATTACACTATAGGGTATCGGAAATATTTTTAGCCTTCAGAATATCTCGATATATTGTTGTTTACAGAAAATCTCAAAACAATTGTTGTCTACAGAATATGTCACAAATATTTTTATTTACAGAATACCTCAATAATGTTTTTATACACAGAATATCTTTAAAACATTAATGTCATCAGACTATCTATAAAGTAATGTCTATAGAACATCAGCGTATCTCAATATCATCTACACTACATTATACTTCAAAAACCATTGTTTACAAAATATCTAAAAAAATTGTCACCCCCGGAATAATTGGACTGCTATTGCTGTTTACAGAAAATCTCAAATTAATTATTATCCACACAATATTTAGAAAATAATGTTGTCTACTACATAATAACTACCAAATAATGTTGTCTACAGAAAATCTCAAAACAACTGTTGCCTACAGAATATTTTTATCTACATAATACCTCAAAAATGTTCAACAAATCATAATCAATATAAATTTAAGAATTGATTCATTGAACTATAATTAAATAAATATTTATTTTTTTTATTTATGGTTGATTGTTATTAACACTATCAAAAACTACACTATTTGCAAGAACAACAATACTTTTTCGGTACTTACAAAATATAATGTATATTGACTCACCTATAAGAGAATTCAGCGTTGTGTCCACCTTAGATGACGGTGACGATGTCCAAAGTTATATTTAAGGGTACGAGTACTGGTACATGCGATAAAAGCTGGAAATGATAATTCACTCTTATTCATCGTAGGGCACTTTTTTCGATAGTATTCAAATTAGTTTTTCGAAAAAAACAGGAAAATTGAATAAATGAAACGGGAAAAGTCCGAGCGGTCATAGGCCTTCCGGTTTCGTCGAAAAGTACCGTCCGACCGACTGACCGACGCGGTTACTGCTAGACAGTAACGTAATATTATTTCTCCGAGTAGCTACGCCGCTGAAGGTTTTTTTTTTTTCCTCCCACCGACTGGAGAGAAAGGGAACGAAAAACCGTGCTTGTGGTACGTCGCCAAATGCATCGCCAAAAATTTGATCGAAATGTCGCCAACGAACCATTCTCTTTTCGTCATTCCGAAGAGAAAATGAAAATAAGAGTAAATTATATAAATTCGAATTTTTTGAGTGCATTTGAGAAATACTGATTAACACTTAAAAATACGGTGAAATCCCCCCCCCCCCTATTTTGTGCACAACGGTGGGACAAAACAATTTGTCTGTAAAAGTTGACCGTAGAAAAGGGTTCCTATCGAAGAATTCCAAATTATTATTTGGCTGCAATTGTTATATAGGGTGATTACTTAATTCCCCTTTGCCGCATTTTACTGGCGAAACGTGGACCCTAAAAGCATACTTCCAATAAGATAAAAAATTATCCAAATAACGTGCAGAATTCAGATATACGTCATTCATGTTGCAGGGGGGTTGTGTAGTTATTAAAATAAAAAAATAATAACTTTTTTATATTCACACCCTATCCTCAAATACCCAATTAAAACGTTGTTGCTCTTTCTCTACTGAGGCCAGCGAAGAAAATTACACGTTTCTAAGTGCAATATTCGCTGAGATATTACAATTCAAAAATCGGGGTTAAGTTGGGAAAGAACAGCATAAAAAAAGCGTTGCTCGTTAGTTTTTTTCTGCTCTTTCCCAACTTTGCTCCAATTTTTTAATTTAAATATTTCGGCGAATACTGCATTTGTACAAACGTGGAAGTTTTTTTTTTGTGGCCTCCAGGAAAGACAGAGCAACACCTTTCTAATTGGGTTTAGGGGACACGGTGTACGTATAAAAAAAGTACATTTTTTATTTTATTTTAATAGCTATACAACCCCTTGCAACACGAATGATAGTAAAAACATACATCGGTTTATAATGTAGTTAAGTTAAAAACCGAAGAGACAGAAGACATTTAACTACTTTCGTCGTGGCAAAAATATTTTTCCTCTTGAGACGGAGGGGGACCAGCAACTGTGCGCCGCTTACTAAGTCAAAGCAGAAGAGATAAAGGTCTACCAAAACAAACTTCCACGTGTAAAGAATGTTTTTTCTACATAGACAGAAGGACTACAGGCCCAGCCACTGTCAGAATCCCAAAAAACAAAATCAAAGCCCTAGATACGGAAAGGCCCTATCTAATTTCAGTATACCAAAAACGGAACAGAAACAGAAGCCGGAAGGAAGATAGTCTCTTCCACGTACTAACTAACTTCCACTAACGAAGAGCATTTTTCCTTAGGAGTGGAAGGAGTCCAGTGACTGCCGGTGTGCCTCAGACAAGTTGAAAGGTGAAAGGAGGGAGGGACCATTAACAAATTTCTCCGTGATATATTTCTGCTATGGAGAATGGGGGGGGGGGGCGAGGCAGCAACTGTCATCGAGTCGAAAAATAATTCAAACACGAAGGGATGGAGGGTCCCAGGCAAATTTCTCAGTTTCTAAACATTTTTCCTACGAAGACGAAAGGAAACCAGCAGCTGCAGGCGTGCCGAAAACAAATTCAAAGTCATTTTCTCTACTGAAACTCATTTTCTCTACATAACAAAATTTCGCGTGCAAAAGGCATTTTTACTACGAAGACAGAAGGGTTAAGCAACAGTCAATGTGCCAAAAACAAATTCGAAGTAAAAGAAAACGGAGAGTCCCTAATATGTACTTCCATGGTACGAAAACATTTTTTTCGGAAGGGGCCAAGCAACTATCATCGTCGTGCCGAAAACAAATTCAAAGTTGAAGAGATGGAGGGAAACCATTTACAAATTTATGCGAGCTGAAAACATTCTTCCTATGGAGACGGAGAAGGCCCAGCAACTGTCGTCGCGCCGAAAATAAATTCCGATCGGAAAGGACGGAGAGTCCTGAACCTATTTCCACGTCCGAAAAATTTTTCTTCCACAGAGATGGAGGGGACCCAGCTAATGTTAGCGTACCAAAAAAAATTCAACAATGCCGAAAGGATGGCCCATCAAATGCCCCATCAATTCCCACCTGGCAAAAACATTTTTCCCACGGAGATGGAAAGGCCCCGAAACTGTTAGCATGCTGAAAGCAAATTTCAAGTGAGGGCTGTTAACATGATTTTTCGTGAAAAAATTATTTAGTTGCTTATTAGTTTACAGTTTTATTTCTGTTCTTCAGATGGTGCTTTCAAATTTAATTCGGATTTTTTCACATATGGTAAGTTTATATATGGTATATATACGTATATTGTATACTATATACATTGTGCGTAGTAGCTCATCGCTCGGCCCATATTCAATTGTTAATGATATAATATTTTTCCCATGGTGCATGCTAATGAGCATTCATTGCAATTATGACTCCAAGTTTGTGCTTGTCATGCCATGTAGGATTTTTTGTGGTCCCCACTCACTGTGGGGCTCTCAGAGTTTCAGATTGTTGGCCTGAGTTTGAGTTTTCTTAATTTAAACACTCAGTAGTATAACTTTCGTGGAATATTATAAAGGGTGTGCTCCAGGTTCAGGAGGGCCCCTATATTTTTTACTGCCCTTTATTATATAAAATAGCCATCTATTTTAAGAGCATTGAGGGCCCCCGGACAAACAGATTTCTATCAGGTCGCGAGCAAGAAATTAGAAATGGGCATCGAGCACTGTGAATGCTTCAGGGACATTAAAAGCGCCTTCTCGGGGGATCGTGAGTAAAAACATTTTTTTGAGTCCTTTGGATTTTATATAGTCTACATATTTCGAGAGGCCATATTTAAAATCTAAATAGTATACATAAATTACATACAGAATTTCTAGAAATGCTGAAAACATCTTAATGAAAGAAATAATTTTAGAGTCATTCAGAAAAAAAACAATTTTATAACTGATCAAAATTTAAAATTAGTAAATAGTTACAGAGCTTTTGATAGAAATAATTGCAGAGCTTTTGGTAGAAATAATTGCAGAGCTTCTGATAGAAATACCTTCAGAATTATTGAGGATAATTTCAGAATTGTCGAGAGCAATTTCAGAATACTTAAAAGCAATAATTCATGAAGAAAGTTATGAAAGAAACAATAATTGATGAAAATCTAAAATTAATAAAACAGTAATTTCAGAATCATGGGGATAAAATATAGATTTAATGAAAGAAATGATTTATTAAAGAGAATTAATTTTAATTAATGACAGGAAGTTATTTGAAAACAAATAAAAATTCAAATTTAATGAAACAAATACAGAGAAAATAAAAGCGTTCAATAATTTGGGGAATCCTGTTTAAGGGGGGTCGGTGCACGCAAATTTTCAATTTTAAAATACTATGAAATTTTCTGCGTGTTCAAGTTTTTATTCTACCTGTACTAAAAATATTTTGAAAATATTTTAACATGAACTGCTGTCAGGCATTATATATATACATATGTTAATATTTTCCATTAAAATGCTCCTTTCTCAAAAATTGGTGATTTTTGTTAGATAAGAAGCATTATTTCGAACACCACTCACTCAGATGTCTTGAAACTTTGCGTGTCTCTCAACACTATGGCGTTACACACTTTAATCTCAGTTTTTAGGATTTTAATTGTTGGCTATTTTTTTATCGAATTTCCACTCCAGCATGCAACTTTTTCAAAAACCACCAAAATTCAAAAATAATTTTAACAAAAAACCCTCGCGTTAAAGTATGCAGCACCATAATGTTGAAAGACACAAAAAGTTTCAAGACATTTGATTGATAGGTACTCGAAAAAATTTTCCTGATCTAACACAAAAAACTTAGTTTTGAGAAAAAGCATTTTAGTGAAAAACATTAGCATGTATAATGCCTGCCAGCAGTTTATATTAAATTTTTCAAAAATATTTTTAGTACAGGTAGAAAAAAAACTTGAACACACTTAGACACAGAAAATTTTATACAGGGTTGGCAAAAGTCTGTAGAAACTTTAAAAATTCATAAAACCGGAAAAATAACCGAAATAAAAAACGGTTTGCAGGGTTAGCATCGCCGGAATTTTTTTAAGACAGGGTAAACACTGGCCGATAGGTGGCGTATTGGCCTCACGCACACAATTCAAAGAAAAGATACGCAAATAGCGAACAGAATGCCTCCAAATCGTTTGTTACAGCAGTATGTGTTCCACATAACCACAGGGAATAAGCATTGCAGGCGAGTCACAAATCCAGCAACGGAGAGTGCAGCAGGTCCACATACACGGTTTATAACAATGAACTGGTTGTGGATTAGGAGCGAAAATTCTTATAATCGTCTCATTTGAATATTTCCACCGAAGTCGCTCGTACCAGCACTACTTATTGGCTGTTTTTTGAGTTTTTTTTTACCTATCCTAAAAAAATTCTAGTGAGCTAGCGATGCTAACCCTGCTAATCGTTTTTATTTCGGTTTTTCCGGTTTTTCTTCATTTTTAAGTTTCTACGGACTTTTTGCCCACCCACTAAAAAGTGAAAAACTGGAAAATGTGTTTTTTGGAAAATTTTCGTGCACCAACCACCTTAATAACTGAGAATATCAGTATGACTATTAATATAACCGTACCACTGGCTTCGGTGAAAGTTTAATTTGGCCCACAAGGTTGAAAACCCGTGGCTGGTGTCTGAAAATTTCTCTGGAAAAAAAATGATACCTTGTGTCTTTCCGAATATTAAATTGTACTGTTCTTCCTTCCTTCTATTTCGATCATCTCCCATAATTTTAACAGTTTTGGCATTTGCACCTTTTTTTGTAAAAATGTCTCGTCTTTTCAACGAAGCTCACTTTAATTCGTAATATTTACTAGAATCGATGATGAAGATAAACTGCATTTTTTATAAATTGCATAGTGATAATTATAACAAGATAGATATCAATATCCATATCATAATATATAAAATGTTGAATTTTTTTTAAAATACATTTTAACTCACTGCGGGCTTGCTGTATGACTTCATTTCCCGCAAAAGGTTATTTGTAAGTCATAATTGGCAATTTTGCCGACAACTGATGACATTTTTGCGATGATTGGCGACATTTTAAGGGGAAAATAGGCATTTTCTAGTGCAGTATTTATGATTTCGAATTCTCGAATTCCCGTTCAAATCATAATCATGATGAAATACAATTCCACGCACAGTGCAGTCAAATTCGGTTATAACGACATCCAATGCCCGATCCACACAGGGAGAATTTCGCAGTATTCTGCAAAGCAAAAACCGGTTTTCGGGTGCGGCTTTGAAAAGTCGCCGCGCCGTGCTATCCGCATCTCAAAAACGGTTTTGGCGCTGATGATTTCTGGGCAGAACTGCGGGTGTGGACCCGGCTTTAAACTACCCAGAATTTTGCATTTGTAACAGAATTATCGTTGCATTCGAGGTTGACATTTTTCAAACATTTTTAAATATGAAAATTATATTCAGATGCAACCAAATACTGTGCATGCCGTTGATATTTCAATATGATTAGAGTGATCATATTTGATTGAGAAAACTACAGGAATATTAATCACAAATACGGGACACCCCCCGATTCTCTCTGAAAGCATAGCCAAGCTAGGAGAGATTGCTAAATATCGCTTTCGGATAACCCTTGGCGAGAAATACAAAGCTAAAACACAAGAACTTCAATGAATTAAAGCATTTAACATGGCAAATACGTGTGTAATTTAGGATGAAAAATGTGTCGTTGCATCCTAGGTCGATACATTTTAACTGTTGTCATAAGGAAGGTCGTTATAACAGTTTGTATGTATTCGATCGTGTCGATAGAACAAGTATTTTTCATTCAAGTACGAAACTACCTAAGAAAAAAAGAATATTCTGTGTGTATTTTCTTGCCTTTCTGAAAACTATTGTTGGCAATGAATGAATGAATGAACGCCAGGGGTTCTGCCACTGGACTTATCCCGTTGCCGAGATCTCTTCCAGCCCAGCTTCGTGGCAGAGTCTGGGACAAAGTGAGTGCACCTAACAATGTGAATGTGTAGCTAGTGTTGCGTTTGATATTTCAGTGCTGCCATCTATACTTCAAACTGTGAGTGAAGTGTAATGATTGAATATTTGTAACATTGTAGGCCTGTTGCTCTCTGTGGCGAAACTATTGTTGGCATGAATCTTTCTGAAAACCATTGTTGGCATGAATCCTTCTAAAAACCATTGTTGGCATGAATCTTTCTGAAAACCATTGTTGGCATGAATCTTTCTGGAAACCATTGTTGGCATGAATATTTCTGAAAACCATTGTTGGCATGAATCTTTCTGAAAACCATTGGTGGCATGAATCTTTCTGAAAACCATTGTTGACTTTCTCATTTTATGAAAACCATTGTGCCCTTTTAAAGATAATTGTTGTATCCAGCCTTTTTGAAAAGAAAGGCCAAGAAATTTACTGTCTCTTGTATTCTTTCGGCTACTACTTTTAACCGTACATTCCTCTGATGAATCGGTTACATGCAGGAAAGTGTTGTGTGTGTTTGTTTGTGTATGCGTGGCCCCATTACTAGGACCAGTGTTGGCTTAGCCTTTTTAAAACCCATTGTTTACTTATCCTTTCTGAAAGTCACACACACACACACACATTGCTGAAATCATCATTTTATGAAAACCATTGTTCAATTTAATCTTTCTGAAAACCATTGATAAATTTACGCTTTCTGAAAATCATTGATAAATTTACGCTTTCTAAAAACTAATGTTGACTTCAAGCTTTTTGAAAAGTATTGTTGCGGTCAGGATTGCTGAAAACCATTTTCTTCTCTACTTTAAAAAACCATTGTTTACTTGGCCTTTCTGAAACCCATTTTTGACTTCATCATTTTATGAAAACTATTGTTCAATTTAATCTTTCTGAAAGCCATTGATGAATTTAGGTTTTCCAAAAACGATAACTGACTTTCTTTCGCTTCCTTCTTACTCTCGCTTTTCTGAAAACCATCGTGTTTCTTACCATTTATGTACTGTGTTTATAGCATTTCAAAAAAAAAAAAAAAACTACTATAGATTGTCCTTACGATTTATGAAACCCCATTTTCGTCTTTCATATTTTTTTCCTATAACCACTTTTATCTTTGTTTTTTTTCAAAATCAACAAAAACTCGGTTATAATGACAAAATTTCATGGGATTTTCAATGTCACTACAAGCGAATTTCGCTGTATATTTCATCGGGGATATCCACAGCTGCCGAACTGGAGAACTGTTTGAAAGAAAATGTTTATGTTTTTATCCCCCTGGAAAAAAATGACGAATACCATCTCTCCGATGATGAAGCGCAAAGTCACCAAACTGAAATTCCAGGATGCGATGGATCAAGAGAGAGAGAAAAAAATAATATAAATAAAAGTACAAGAAAAAAACAAGCCATCTACAGAAGCCATGTCTCTTACAGCATGTTTCCAATCAATACAACCAATAGGAAAGTCGGCGCCTTCAAGTCCTCAATACAAACTCTCACTTCTCTTCTCTTTCTACAACTCCTACTAGAAAACCCTATTCTAAGACAACATTCGGATTTTCACTTCTTATTTTCTTTTTTGGGTACTGTTTGGTCTACGCCCCCTTATCGGGAACTACCCAGTAGATAAATTAGGACATGGGAAATCTCTGGAGAGAATGGAGAATCTATACACTCTTTTTTTTTTCAATATCTTTACGCACAGTTACGTCAAATGCATTTGAGAAACTCTTATCTAAAATCTCTCATAAGGATTCTTATTATTTAAGATCCTTGATTGTCCTTGTCGGAAAGATTAGCTAATTTTTTTTACCAGGATCTTTACTGTAGTGAGAGTTCATTCGCGAACAGGAAATGGTCCTCTTAGATGTACTTTCCTACGACTGTTATATCCAAATACCCGGGTAAATTAGTTTGAATTTTTATGCACAGTCTTTGCGAGGCATGTTTAAATTCACTGAAACGGGATAACATCGAATTATGGATGATATCCATGAATACAAATGTGGAGTACTTCTTACATAGAAGTTTCTGGGGAATGCGGAACGAATTAATATATTTGCGTCTTGTTTCCGAGAAAATTGCCGTTTTTTCTCTTTCTATATTGAATTAAATTGAATTGATTACCTCTTTCTATATAATTACAGGGTGTCCAATAAAATCCCTGAATTATTTACAAATTCATAAAAATTCAAGGAATTTGTATATTTGAATACGCGTTTCATGAAAAGTTATTCTCACGTAGGGGGTTTGTCATTTCGCGCAGAAAAAAATTTAGACCTAGATATAGCGAATTCCTAATTAATCTAATCGTCCATACGATTGCACACCGATATAACGAACTTTCGTTTAACAAATCCCTTGATTTAACGAATTTTTACAAGTTTTTGCTCTTATACAAGCTGACCCTTCCCTCCCCCCCGAATATAACGAACATCTACAATCAGACTTCGAAATTTACGATTTCTACAATCACACCTCGATACAACGGAAGCGTATTTAACAAATTTTACGATTGTACACCGGTATAATCACCGAGGGCTTTGATTTAATAAATTTTACTAACTTACCAAATTTACCAACGACGCATGGGTGTTGTGCATAATCGCCGGAAATAGTGATGAATTCATCAACTTCACAGAGACGATTGGCGATTATGCGTAATAACCAATTTATCGCATTTACCATAACATATACGCTATATCTTTATGCGCAGTTATGTCAAATATACAGTATTTAAGGAATCCATAATCTAATCTTTCATAATGATCCATATTATTTTTTTTTAAGATCCTTGATTATCCTTGTCGGAAAGATCAGCTTTAAGGATCTTTATTATAGTGAGAGTCCATTAGTGAACGAGAAATGTTTTTTCGGAGGTATTTTCCTAGGACTGTTAGATCCACATGCTCAGGTAAATTAGTTTGAATTTTTATAAACAATCTTTTCAAAACAGCCTGAGACATCTTAATTCACGAAAATGCGATAAAATCTAATTATGGATGATGTCCGTGAATGAAAATGTTAAGAACTTCTTTGGACAGGAATTTCTGTTGGATGCGATGTGCAATGGGACGTATTAATTTATTTACATGAAACAAAGGAAGAAAATCAAAACGACATGAAACAAAGAATTTACATTTGCAATGAAAAATTCATTTACACGTTGTTCCCTCCTCCTCCCAACCAAAACATGACCCGCCGCTCTGTCTTAACGAAGAGATATCAGCAGGTGGTCAAAGACCATTTTACCGCACACCACAACTCCTGTCATATATCGCCGTACAGTAATTTCCAACCAGTGGAGTTTGGTGGGAAATGAAGGTGCCATCTATATCTGTGGTCGCCCCAGGCTCCCTAGGTGAAGAACTTAATTCGGATGTTCTCGCTTGGACCTTCATAGTGGAAGACGAGTATTTATTTATTCAATATTGTTTGGCCGAGGCCTATACAAGGTAATGCGGTGGAGAAGTTTGACAGACACTATTGATGTTATAAAGTAAATCAGAAACTGTTTCACAATCAATAATGTTTGACGGGAAGTTGTTCCCGTCACCACTGTGCCACTCGGGCTCAAAGACTTGGACAATGCTGGAAAAACATCTTGTACCCGAGAAAAATATAGTTTTCTAGTTGTATATCATTGCCGCTGTGGTGGTTGAGTGGTCATAGTGGCGGGCGAACATCCGGGTTCAAACCTCGCCGTCGCTGCAGTGGTGGTCGGCTGAAGTTGGTTTTCTGTGGTTCCCAACTTCGAGGCGCTAATGCGAGAGCCAATCTCCACGTTAAAAAGTCTCACCGCAGAGAACAACAGACCAACAACGGTGCAATTATTCATTCAAACACAAATACAACGCCACAACAGGCAAAATGCCCAACGAGGTGTCTGAGAACCACCTCGTACATTCACTTCACTTACTATAAGTTGAGAAAAGCCACATAGTTACAAAAAAAATTCATTACAGAGATGGCAGCATTACTCATAACAATCACTACACAGAAACAAACTTCACGGAAGGTTCACTATAAGTGCACAGACATTCCAACATGTACCAATTTTCTAGAAGTTCCGAAGAGAAATATGAACAAGGTGCGTGTCTGGTTTAGTAGTAGTAGTTGTATATCATTACACAGGGTTTACCATAAATTCGCAAACTCAAAAAGTTCATAAAAATTGAAGAAATTGGTATGTTTGAATTCGGTTTGGGAAAAAGTTATTCTCACGAAGTGGAGAAATCACCTTTTGATGCAAAAGAAACAAAAAAACAAGTTAAAATTTTTCTCTCATAAATTTCTCATCGCAAATAATAGGGAAAATGCAATTTTTACGCACGTGTTCTGTCACTTAAATGTACGCCATTTTGTTTTTACAAGATAAAATACGGCGTACATAAAGATAAATGTCGTATTGGTGCCAAACAAATTGTTTAGAAAAGTTTCTCGTAATATCTATTTACAAATTGATTTTTTGCCAGAAAACTGTACTGGCAAGTATTCAAAGAGAGCAGCAGGTTAAGAAATTGATACTTTCTTATTTTTGTATTTATTTTTTTTCTTTCTTTCCCACGATATTTAGGCAATGATTTTTCTCCCAAAACATACTGATTCAAAATTTTATAGTAGAAATCTAAATTTCTTTAAAGAATATAATACAATTATTTAGATTTCTTTTACAAAGTGTTTAAACTCGAATTTCCAGTCAAACTCGAAAAATGCAGATGATGAAAGTGCCGTATTTCATTATGATATCGTAAATCAGGGGTCCGAATGCTTATAAACAATCCCTACATTTCTAGCAACATTGTAGGATTTTAGCGCATCGTGATTGGCCGAAATGATTGATGAACCATTACGTCACTCATGGTGAAATATTTGCTGGCGACGTTTAACAATAGATACATTTAATTGTGCTGGGATCCGACATACACCGTTGGAATAATGGTTATAGTACGAGACTCATGTACCGAAGGTTATATGTTCGATTCCGTCTGAAACCCATTCATATTTATTCCCATTCTTCCATCTTTGCTGTGATTTACTGATTTACTAAAATATGTTTCCATTTTTGTTCTTGATTTAATCAAATGCGATTCACGTACATCGAGAAGACAATAATAACTGAGCTTGGCCCAGCTGTCATTTACTGATTCAATAAAAAATGATTACATTGTTCGTTAATGAACTTTGAAATTCAGTTTCGCCCAAAACTCCACCTTTCGTGACGTCTTGCTTGCTTTTTTGCTCGCAGTAACCAATCACCGACGTGCTAATGCTTACTGTGTTACTAAGAGATAGTAGGGATTGTAATTACGTTGCCCGGATGGCGTGAATGATGTTTGGGCGGGATTTCAAAATTAGTTAATAAATTTCCCCTGCCGTGTAAAAACTATTACGGTACACGTTTTAGAATCTCGGCTGAGGCGTTTGCACGGATTTCTGAGAATTTTGTTGTGATTGCACCACGTTCTTGCTGCAAAAGGTGAATAATGTTAAAATATTTTGAATTTGTAATATAGTGTCACCAAGACTGCAGCGTCATCTGCTGTAAAACGTTGTAACCAATTTCCAAATTCTCTCTGGCTGAAAATATGCTGTTTTCACAAGCGAAATGCAGCAAATGATGCATTTTTATCGCTTCCCGTTCTTTTCTTATTCATTTTCCAAATGCTACCATCAATTTTGGGACACCCTGTAAGTGAATTCCGCTATGAATATTACTGCTATTACTGTTCCCCCAACCAACTCTGGTCACATCGCCATATAGGAATTTACTACTTAATCGAGTTTTGTCAGAAATCTTTCTCTCTAGGGAAAGTTATGATATACTTCCGTATTCGTATTGAGCAATCATCTTATTGAAAAGACGCCACCTATCAGTGGTCGCCTCAGGTCCGGCAGGGAAAGAACCGGTGTCCTTCCCAAAGATTCCATAGATAACACACTGATCATCGGATGATTTTTCCAAGCCTTTCGTCTGCAATTAGGGATAATATTAGCCTCCTCCACCATAAGCGAATACAGCCTTATGATGCTTGAATAAAATTCATATATGAAGTTAATGAGTACCAGTAATATTTATGTTAAATTGAATTACCAACTTTAAAATTTACAGTTTTTCTCGGGATGTTTCGAAAAGTGAGAAATTTAATAAGAACTTAAATTTAAATTTTTTTAAAACTTTAATTTCTTCTTCTTCTTATTATTATTATTATTTAAATTTTAAATAGCCCTCGCGTTTTCTACTGACACATCAACTCAAAAAATTTTGAAGTTCTAGGTTTTATATTCTTGTAAAAATGTTTTTACGACGATACTTATAAAAATGAACAACCTTTATCCACCATTCGCTGAAATGCAAGAAAAATTTGCTAATTTATAAGTGTATATAATTGAAGTTTCTTAGTTCTGAGCTGTTATCACACACACACAGAAAGCTATAACTGTTTAATGAGGATGTCCTACTATAGAAACATTGCGGAAATTTTCTGTCTTTAGCGAGGCTTCAAAAGTTGCCCTATTTTTCAATCCCGTACTAAAATATTAGACTTCAATGCCATATAGGGAGACGTGGGAACGATTTTTGAAGTTTTATGTTTGAAGTAAAGAAAATTTCCGAAACGTTTCTAGTGTGAAATCACCCTTTTCATAAGAGCTTTTTCTTTTAGAGTGTTTCATCAGCGAAGCAAATTCCCGTGAAATTAACGTCATATTCATTTGTGAAGAAATGGTAATACAAACGATTATGTTGAAGATCTTTGAATATACTGTCATGCGAAACTCGAGTGGATAGGTCACCACACATGGTAGTGAAACTTAGCATGCGTATTGCCATTTGCTTGAGGAAACGCCCTCTTGTAGAGGATGTCGGAAATGTCATCCTCAACCGAATTCTTACCTATCTTTTTATTGAAACTTTGCCAACGTTTCACATTCTGATAACAAGTTGCGGCTTTAGAGACAGTTCAGGACTAAAAAACATTGTTTATAGACACCCTGCGTTTTTGCTTCGAACGTCTTCACAACTAAACGGTATTTTATTACTGCAATTTTCGTATAATCTGCACATGCGAATTCCGGTATTTTGAGGGGAAAAAAATGTCGCCGTAATCCACAGTGGTGTGTAATACACATATGAAAATGTTAAACAACGTGTAATTTTTTTTTTTTACCTTACGGCAGGGATGACCACCCTGCTGCACGCCATGGTACCAAGAGTGGCAAGTGGACATTTTTCAAAAATTAGAAAATTCTATTCAATTTTTCAATCCAAAACTTCCCTCCAACTTTTCAAAAGTCCTTTTCTAATGAATGATGGTCTTGTAGGCTGCCAAAACTATATTTAGTATAGGTAGGAACGCTTAAAATAATAAGTATGCGATGACTTTCTATTCAATGCTTTTCTATTCGGTTTTTCATGTTTGGGCAAAGTAGCTGGACTTCCCATGTGTATGAAGTTCATGATGATCCACATGGGAGACATGCATTGTAAAATACAACTACATTACTTCTCCATAAATTCTTGGGGAGGGAGCCAAGCCCTCTTACAAAGCTTATTGGGGAAAGAGGGGTCCAAGCACCCCTGAGTCCTCAGGATCCAATTTCTACGTCCAACATGGTGTAGGTAAGATAAACTTTTCTACCAAATATGCACATACACAATCAGCATGGCGATAATTGAATAAAAAATAAAATAAAACAATTTAGGAAAAAAAAGAGTAGCAAACTCAATATTTTTACAAAATTAACATGGTAAACCGTTTATCCACATTTGATGCTGTTTTTTCCCCAACTTTCTTCCGTTTTTTGAATCCGAATATCTCGGTGAATACTTGGAAATGCAGAATTAATTTTTTTTGGCTTTCGGAGAGACAGAGGAATAACTTTCTAATTGGGTTCTTGGACACACCTTGTGCCCAAGAATATAACATATTTTATTTCAATAACAATACAACACCTAGGCTTTCTAGGCCGAAGTGAAAAAAGTGGCATTTCTCTCCACCGGGATTCAGACCCAGGATTTCTTGCATACCGAGAAAGCGCACTGATCATTATACCAAACAGAGACGGTCCTTTTTTTCTTAAAACATGCACAGTAGCGTTACTTGCTGAGTAGAGATATTGCAGCCTTTTTTTTTTAACTTCATCTAATGGCTGGAGGCCATTTGCTGAAGTTAAAAACATCATCTATCTATGCAACCTCTTGCAACATGAATGATATTGCATTCTGTGTGTATATATGTTAAGTTTTTTCACGCGCATAGGGACTAATATACCTCATTTCTTATATAGTGGACTCGTGTTCTCATCCCACGCATGTGAACTTCCCTCATTAGCTGACCTTAAGGTCATCATATTCAAAGTGCTATTGAAAAACATGCGTCATTTTGGTCATGAACTGGTTTTTCGCTACGAGCCACAAATCGAGTGTCTAGCTGCCCAACGCTCGCAACATCTCAAGGTGAATTTTCAACATGTGTCTCAAAAGTTTCGCTCGAAAACATTTCGTATCCGTATGACACCGGGGAATGCTGCAATATAAAGTTCTTTTGGCTGCCAAAGAGGACGCAGGTAAAGAAATTCCCGAATGCAACGGCAAAGTAAGCGATGAAGTAATTTTCAATTAACATGACACTGATTCACATTTTACAGTGTGACTGAGTTGTTAACAAAACGATGAATGCGATTCTCAACTATGAAAACTCTGGTCTTGAGTCCAAGTTGGTGAGTACTTTTTGATTTAAAAAAAAATTATCCCATTCATTTAGTAATATTACTAAATTGCGGTCCGATAGACCACCAAGTCCGGCTTTCAACTCACGCGCTGCTACGTTGAATCGACGGCTTAAAAGTTGAAGAGTGTTTATACACCCTACATAATAAACATATTTAACATATTCCTGATACAAATATGAATAGTTTGTCAACAAAATTAATATGCATATTCGGGATGCTTTACAAATCCACACGCACACGTTCATTTATTATTCAAATGTATTCCATAAATCTTCTATGTTGTTTTATTTTTAAACCTAAAAGCAAAAATCAATTCAGGAAGCAATCATAATTGAAGTTTTTGTCATTTCAAAGGGAGGAAATATTTTGCATTTGTAAAGAAATAATATATAAATGAAAGAAAAGAATGGGAAAGAAGAGAAGAATAAAAAAAAAATGTCCCCGAATGAATGAGATCAGTTTTGAATGAGGTTTATAGCGACTGAGCATGCTCAGGCCAATGCCAGAAGTCGGACCGTCGCCTTTCTTCGCGGTCGAAAGAGTTCATCTTCAACTACTCAAGTCTCGTATAGGAGGGCTATCGATTTTGCTCTGAGAGTAAACGCGTCCATCATGTCATGACACACATAAAATAAAATATATGCACACATAAATTACATTTTTTGAAGACAAGTTACGAAATTTATATGATCGAACTATAAAATGGAATTGATATCCTTTAGATCAGTGTTTCCTTAACCCATGGTCAACGGACCAGAGTTGGTCCGTGGCGATGGCATAGGTGATGATACTCAGGCACGCTTGATAAAATTATACAAGTCTACAAACAAAAACTTTTTAAAAGATTTTTTAGTTTTGTATATAATTGATTTTTATATTATTTTCAGTGCTGATTCCAAAAAATGCAATTTATTACATAAAGTTTAGCATTAAAAATCTGGAAAAAATTGTATGTGAAGATGAAAATATCCTGCATCACAGATCTTTGCTGAAAAACCGTAAACTACGTGAGTTATTTCTTCCCACAAAAAAAATAAAAACAATTTAAAATTTGAAAAAAAATAAAGATTTTCCGACATTTTCATGTTTTAAATGCATTTTTTTTTAGTCAGAAATGCAAAAACATCTTGAAAATTCCTAAAAATGAATGTGCGGGTCTAAAAGGATTAAGGCAGCGATTCTCAACCTGTGGGGTGCGCTCCCTGGGGGGCGCGATAGTACTGAAAGGGGGGCGCTAGCATATCGAAAGAAATATGTATTATTTAAAAAAATGATTATTTTACTCTGAAAGGAAAGCAAAGCAAAATGCATTATAAGATAATAAAAAATAAAATTCGCATTTACACTGATATAATACACTTCAAATAGGACTTTATCAGTACTGCACAATGTATTTAATAATTAGAATACATCCCATATTGTTCAGTATTTTCGTGACTTTCTCAGAGGAAAGATTGTTTTATTTTCGTTTAAAATAAGTTGATAAAAGTAATTTTCAGCAAATTATTTGAATGTAATATTCCATATGAAAGTTCCAAAAATTTCATGGGGGGGGGGGTGCCCCTCTGTACTGCACTTGTGGGGGGGGGATGCGCGATGAAAATTATGATTGAAAATTGGGTCGCAAATACTGAAAGATTGAGAAACGCTGGATTAAGGGAATATTCTCCTTCCTCATCATTGAATTGAAGAGGAAAGTTAATCGCTGAGAAAACAGTTTCGGATAATCGAGGTTTTACAGTACATTTCCCATAAGTAGAAAATAATTATTAATAGCGACACACAATAAATGCTATTTCCAATAAAGAAAAAATAGATATCAAAATTGTAGAAAATACCCCCAACAGCTGTTAATGGAAAAATCACCCCAAATTGTCTAATTATCCACTTTTTTGTCCCTTCATTACGTCTATTAAGGCCATCTTTTACCACGAATTACGAATCATTAGGTCCAAAATACTCAAAACTATTTCTCTCTAACATGAAATTAATATTATTCGCAAGCCAATGTTGCCCCTGGAATCACTCGATCTAAATCGCTCCGTATTCGCGACAAAAGACAGACTAAACGTAGCCAGAGTTTAATGATTATAGCCCTGGTGTGTGTGTGTGAGTGGATCAGTACAATTCTGGTTAATTTGCGTAAACAACACAGAGGATAAAATAGTTCGTTTGTGTAGTACATAGAGGCCACTGCGCATTGAGCTAGTGTTTTATTTCCATGATTTCCAGAACAAAATATTCTTCAGAATAAAATCTTTTAATGGTTTTTATCATTTCTTAGAAAATAATCTCACATTTTATTTCTCACAGTAAAAGCTATAAATGAATTTTATATTTTGTTCATAAATTCCGATTGGTAAATACTCTATTCTACACTCCACCATGTACGCGAATAAAAATGTACGGAAGAGAGAATTTTTAGGTATCGTAACAAAGGCGATTTCTCATTTTTGTGAGAATCTTTCAAGTTCTTCTCCGTTTTCGGAAGACATAAAATATCGAAGCTGAATTCTGCTCACGTGTTATTCTCACATTTTTTTTTATATTTTCAGAAAAGAAATGATGGAAGAAGTGTAGTGATGTACTGTACTGAATGCCGTAGAGATTGCGATGTGAAATGCGAGTGAGATACTGGACTGTTGGTGGCGGAAGAAGATATTTCTCCACTAGGGATTTACTGTAGATATCTGTACTTCAACTGTAAATATTCGGAGACTTGGAAGAAAATCATAAACTTGAATCCAATTTTTAGATTAAAAAAATTCAATATAAATACGGGCTGTCCCACAAATTTGGACGGATTTTAAAAATTCATGAGTAAAATCAATGAATTGACGCACCCGGGCGCGATTTGCTCCCATAGAATTGCCAAAGATTGGTCATTTGTGGGCAGAATAAAAATAGATAATTAAAATTCTCACCGATAGGAGCGCCACGTTGACAAAATGCATGAAATGTATTTATATCAGGGAGTGAAAAATCTTTTCAGTCCGTAGGCCAGATATGCGGTATTTCTACCTCGCGCAGGCCAGAAAGTTATGTATCGAGTGACCATACGACCCGTGTTGCACGGGACATTCCTGTAGTTTTGCATGTCCCGATTTTTGGCATCTTTTTTTTAATCCCGAGGTTAACATATTCCCGGGGAAAAAGACGGTAAATCTGGATACCTAATGAGACAAATCACCAAAAAATGATGACAAACGTAAGCAAAGTTGCCAATTCATTGATGAAATGACTAAAATCATGGGAAATGGAGCATTACTGAAAATCGCAGTGTATTAAAATAAGTCCAATAAGTATAAAATCTCAACATGACAAACATGAAAAATGAATACATCTAATTACCATCATATAATTCATAAGAGTAGGCTTTGTCTAAAATATGGGAAAAACGGAATATTTTTACAAAAAAAAATCCTGGACGGCTTAAATTAAAGAAAAATACGAACCTTAATATAAATCTAGAAACTAAAAATGTCCGGTCCTTTCCCGTAGGATGTTCTTTCATTAGAGTGAATGTAGCGAACAAACTTTTCGATCCCTTTATGTCCTTTACAACGTTTCATGGGATTTTATTCTATTTTTACTTTATTTTATTGATGTAAGTATATTTATTTATCAAACCTTGTCATAACGGACTTTAAGAGACGAAAATTTGGTTCTCCTTGTCCGAAATTTGACTATATCGGGTTTAATAGACCATCCAAAGGAATCAAATAGAAACGACAATTTCAATCACTCGTTATATCAGGAGGTTCTCAGAGGTTCTTCATGAACCAGGGCTTGACCTGCGCTTAATTTATAGTTTATGTGTACTTATATTCTAATGTCCGTGCACTAAAAACTTTCCCTGATAATTTCCTCAAGATTATCCAGGGATTTCAAGTATCCGACGGTATGTCGGATAATTGAATCTGTCTCTTATCTCTGTCATATAATCTGTGTCATAATTTTCGTATGAGCCAAAGTAATAAATTGATGCATTTTTTTAATTAGTTTTTTTTTTAAATATTTTATAACAGCGAAAACGAAATTTCTTCACTAATTTTACTCCTTTTTTTAATTATTTTACAATTTTTCCGATTTTTTTTTACTAATTTAAAATTTTTCCTACTATTACTGCTTGATTAATTATTTTGATATCATTTCTGTAAATGAAAAACCCTTGAAATTCTTGGATTTGAAAATTTTGAGTTAAAATATTTGACATTATATACATTTTAGCTTAACATCTAAAAATTCAAGATTTTATTATTTTATTTCTTTCAAATATGGAAACAAAATAGATGTTACGAACATTTTAATTTCACCCCCAAAAGTATTTGTTAACATTTCTTGTGTTGCAAATTTTAAGAGATAATTATTTAATTCCAGAGTAAAAAACAGTCAGCACTGAAGCATACAGAAATTGAAAAAACTTAAATTCTTGAGAAATTCAAGATTTTATTTCTAAATTTCTCAGAAATATGGTAACACAATATATAGTATAGCATTCAAATTATAACTCAAAGAAACTTGTTTATACATTTTTAAGACAAATATACAAATTTTCTCTCACGGATTCACGCCTGCCAGCCTTTCAATTAATTGTATCTTAATTGAAATTCTACCTGAAGAAAGCCAATCACACATTTACTAACATTTCTGGTGTTGCAAATATTAAAAAAATTAAAGAGGGGGGTGGGGATATCGATACACTGAGGCATGCAGATATTCAAGTTAGTCATTCAAACGTGAATATTTATTTCAACTAAAGACATGATATTGCTCATTAAGTAATGAGAAATGAAAATATTAAAACACCGAGAAAATTCTCATACATTGAGATATTAGTCCAAAAAGAAAGTCAATTGCAGAACAACTATAGAGATTGTATTTTTTCTCCTATATAAATTATCCATGCGCAACATTTTCGTGCATCAATTAAGATTCATTTCCTAATATTCATCAGCTTTTAAGTGTTAGATGTTATTATGCGTACGCATGATGCGTATCAATCCTTCATAACACGGGAATTATTATTTTTGTTTTCGTACTTCCTTGATAATCAATAACGAGGTTTTGAGATAATATATTCATGAGATAATACGCATGGACAGTTGCTTAGACCTTGACATCATAGGGACCACGAGGAAACAGGAAAGAAATATGAATACTGTGTGTGTGTGTGTACATATACACGATGGCCATCTGGGGCAGTTACTATCGGACAGATGAAGAAGAAGAAGAAGAACTCTATGCGTGATCTTTGGGTATACCTTAGCACGCGATGTCGTTAGGAGACATCAAGAAAAATTGAATAAAAGCCTGCCCTTTTTTTTTTGGACGAATATCGAACTCGTAATTGACTTTTAATGAATGCCAGCTTTAATTACGAGCAATGTTTCATACTGGATATGGATTCCTCACGTACTTTCTTCACCTCCGCTTTGGGTAACATGGTCCATGCTAATACTAGTATGTTAAACATAGTATTTTTCTGGAAATGCGTATTTTCAAAATAAGAATAATAATTTTTATTCGACACTGGAAAAATTACCCGGGAAACGCAAATTCTAAAAATAAGATAGAGCAGTGTTTTCTTCAAACTTTTTGCAACTGTGACTGTGGACCGGTGAAAAATGTTGGATTATTTCACGGACCGCGGCGAAAAATAAATAGGAGAAATAATTTGTGAAGGAAAGTAAATAAATGGGAGAAATAATTTACAGACGGGAAAAAAAGTAAATGAGCAAGAGAAATAATTTGCATACTGACAAAAAATTAATGAGTAGGGGAAATAGTTTGTGGACTGGCAAAAAAAAAAATAATTTCGTAAATAGAAGAAATAATTTGTGGACCGGCAGATTATAAATAAGTGGGAGAAATCATTCACGGAATGGAAGAGAAAGAATCGGTAGGAGAGAAATAATTGATGGCTTGGCAAAAAAGTAAATAAGAGAATTGAATAGGGATAGTTGATGGTGTCATTATACTGCGGATGCAACTAGGGTCACTGATTTGGAAATTCTCTGAACTGAAATTTGATTCGCTGGCTCCGCGGCCCTTATTTTTTAGGCCGTTCTACCTGTGTTATATAGCTGGCTTCCTACCACAGAGTAATAATACTATAGAGTGCGCGCGAGGGGTTACAATGTGAAGCAAAGATCCGGAGTCACGTGACTCCGGTCGAAAGGCTGGTCAGGGAATCTCGCTGGCAATGCTTTCCTTATGGCTACTCGTATGACGATCTACACGTGCTGTCTTATTTTTCATTAGAATGGTCACCACGTGTGCAGCTTTCGGATGTTCTGAACGGTTTAGGAAAGGGGGACCAGTATCCTTTCACAAGGGAATACTTTTTTGCTTATTCCCCTTCTTATAAATTAAAAATTGGAATATTAAATTGACGATGCAATGGATTTCTGACGTAATCTCAGTTTTTAACTACTCCATTTTGGATTTAATTCAATTGAAGTTCCAAGTTTTGGTAAAATTCAAATGTCATGAATCATTATTAAATGTTTTAATAGGATTTTTGGCAATAAATGATTGAAATTGTGAGTTTTATGAAATTTTAACTGAAATATACGTCTTCGCAAGATTTGGCGAGATTTGGCGAGCTAGTGAGTTCATTCGAGTTTTGCTCAACTTGGAAGAAAATATGCTTTTCAGAAGGAGAAATTTATGAAAAATATTCTATTTAAATAGAATGTGAGGAAAACTTCCCCCCCCCCCAGACAATTGCAGTTTTGCATAAAAATGCATAACAACCTCTAAAAATAATAGTATTTTTAGCCCTCTTCACACCTGAGATAAAACTATTACAGAAAAGAAATTTTTTTATTCATTAATTTATGTTTGTTGTATGTGAAATTGCCGCTTCAAACAAGAAAATTAATTATTCAATTGATTTTTTGAGTCAATATCTGTACTAAGACCTGAAGTCATATATTGTGTACCTCAGATGTTATCTTGAAAAAGAATCATTCTAAAAACGATTTAATACCTTAAATTAAGATTAATATATGCATACTTTTGGAGCGAAGAGATTACATATGTCACACATATATATATATATATACATATATATATATTTGTGACATGTGTAAATATTATATTATATATATGAAATATTATATCCTAAAATATTATATATATATATATACACACTTTAAATTATTACATATATACTCTACATGGAATTTTAATTCTTATAATTTAGAGAAATTGATGATGAGATTCTGTAATTTTCTTGAGTAAAATCTATTTTAATCCTGAAATATTATGTAAGTGTTTACAGTTTTGTGTGATGAGGTTATAAAAGGTTTTTCAGGAATGTTAGAAATGAAACTTTTTCTTATTGTTTGAATATTATTTCATGACTGAATATGGTATGAGTGTGAATGTGTTACATTACATAACATAATATGATGCATTATAATTAATTATACATTAATTATGAGTACATAGAGTAATTGTAATGTTCTGGAAAGATATATTTTTGTTTTAATAACCCCTAGTATAAATAAATTTTCGAAATTAAAAGCGACAAAGTGAATGAAGAGAATATTTAAAAATATAAATGAATTAGGCTTTACAACATATACGATTTTCTAGCATTTATTTTTACTCCAACATGTTATGTATAATGTATCAAATTTACAGTAACATAAACATTATATATTTGTTGTATACAATATTTTGTTTCCTGTGTGTGTATAGATATTTAGAAAGCTATTAAAAACTGTGCCAAAAAAATTTATTTCATGAAATTTATACTGTTTATATTCACTTCCTTCAAATATTATATATTCAATTAAAATTTAAAAACCCATGTGTTAAGAAATTATTAAGAATTATCCCTTAATGGAAAATAAAAAAATTCCGTTTTCCAATATTTGTTTATTTTATAGAATTTATTTTTTCAAATCTGATACTCCCTAAATATTTCACATAAAAATGAGTGAAATTCATTGAAAAAATGAAGGAAAGTTTTCATCAACTTGATCGAATTGAGTCAAATTTCGTTACAGCAACATCCTAGCTTCTGCGAAAACGCGCCAAATGTAATAGCGCAGAACCTGTTCTTTCCCCGACAATACTGCTCATCTTTTCTTCACGTTCGACAAGTTTTATGAATAGCGTGCGCGGTCTATTTATATCTTAAGTCTATGCTTCCTACAGAGGTTGCCTACGGTGTAAGTGTTTGTGCGTGTGTGTGTAAAGTGATTGTGTGGTAGAAAATGTCACATCAGATGAGTCAAGTTTCAAAGCGTTTATATGTGAGTGCAATGTTTCATTTGCAATCTTAAATCCGGGGATGAAATTTTCGTGAGGAAAAATTCTGCTCGATCTTGTTGAGCAGGTAAAAAAAAAATCTTATGAAATCTTATGAAAAAAAAAAAAAAAAAGCAGTTTGAAGAGTGATCTACTCGAGTAAGCTCGAGAATCGTGTCGCCATTGGTTGTTTGTAAGACTTGTACAACCAATCAGAAGATTGTTGTCGGTTTTTTTTAGGATGCTTGCAGCGCCATCTTTTGGGAGAGATTATATGCCTGGGTCATTTCTCGATAGGGAGGACGAATATCTACATGCCCGGCATTGACAAGACATTTGATACATTAAGCCGGGTTTTCCTAGGAACAGGTTTCTACAGCGCGCGCAGCGTAAAAATGCTGATTGGTCAAAAAACCTGAATTTCAGGTTTTTAACCACCAGCGTTTCCACCCTGCACACGACGCGAAAGTTTTACTCCTAGGAAAACCCGGCTTTAGTTTTAAATGGCGAATTCTCATTGACGAGCGGCTTAGCTTTTCTGAAAATTGTTCAGCGGTGATCAAAAAAATCGAAATAGAATACTCGGTTTCATTCTCAAGAAGGTCCCTTCGCGTTCTCCTAAAGTCATTCTTCCGCTTTTCCGGGGCTTTGTCCGTGCTGGATTGGAGTATGCCGACAGGTTTTGGAGATCATACCTACAGAGGGACATTGACTTGGTCGAGGGGGTTGCAGAGAAGAGCAACGCGTGCTCTTCATGACACACTGAGCTTAAGCGATGGAGAGACTTGATATTTTGAAAATTTTTACACTGGATGAACGCAGGTGTCGGAAAGATATGATCGAAGTATTCAACGGGATGGATAGGATTAACCAAGGATCATTAATACGCCATCAATCGACTGCTTTGACAAGGGGACACCAGTATCGATTGATAAGGGACAATTCTAGGAGTCATAGAAAATTTTCTTTAATAGGGTTATTAATAAGTGGAATAGCTTACCCCCGGGGCAGTAAATTCTAATACAAAAAGAAATACGATAAACATGTTAGGGTAAATCGAGAAGCTATCCATACTTTGAATACCTTAACTATTTTTTATGGGCATTGTATGATATTTTATCCTGAATATATAGTTTCTAGTTTTTGTAATTGTATTTTTAATTGTTGAAACTGAAAACTATATTTTATTGCCGTATTTTATAAATATATGACATCCATATTTGTTATGGGCATCTTTTTCTCAGCCACCTCGTTGGGCATTTCGCCTGTATTTGTATTTGAATTAACGTACGTACCGCCAAAAATAAATAAATAAATAAGAGAAATACTGTAATTTGGGGACAGGCAAAAAATACATAATTAATGCGCATTATGTCAAAAAATGAATTAGTAAGAGAAACAATTTGTGGATTAGCAAAAAATAAAATGAATAAATGGGTGAATTGATTTGGAGAATGGCAAAAATGAATGGTTGGGGGAAGAAATTTCTGAACCTCCAAAAAATAATTAAATGGGAGACTTAATTTAAGGATCGTCAAAAATCAATGATTTGGAGAAGTAATTTACGGACCTGTAAAAAAATAAATAAATGGTGAAAAATAATTTATAGATTAGCAAAAAAGTACATATTAAAATAAATGGGAGAATTAATTTAAATACAGGCAAAAAAATTAACGTGTTGGAGAAATAATTTGCAGACAACCAAAAAATAATGAAAATAATGATAATAATGAGGCGAAAAATGAATCAGTGGAGGAAATAATTCGTGGAGTGTCAAAAAAAATAATTTCGTAAATAATAATTTTGTGGACCTGAGGGGAAAATAATTGATACTGAATTAAAAAAATGAATGAAAGGAGAAATAATTTACAGACCGGCAAAAAATAAGAAAATTATTTGCATGCTGGTAAAAAATTAATTAGTAAGAGAAAGAGTTTGTGGATTTTTTGGCAAAAATAAATAAATGAATAGGAGGATTAATTCGCTTACTGGCAAAAAATGAACAAGTACGGGGAAATAATTTGCCGACAACCAAAAAATAAATGAATTAGAGAGATAATTAAGGGGCGAGCAAAAATTATATATATTGAAGAGTTATTACAAACGTTAGTTCGTACTGACAAAAAGGAATGATGAGGTTAAGTAATTTCTGGACTGGAAGAAAATAAATTCTATATATGAGTATATGAAAGAAATAATTTATGGAGGCCGGCAAAAAATAAATAAATGGGGGAAGTAATTTACGGACAGGGGCAAACAACTGAATGAGTTTGTTGAATAATTTACGGACTGGTAAAAAAAAATTAGTAAATGGAGAAAAATAATTTGTGGATTGGCAAAAAAACATAAATAAATGGTAAAAATAATTCGCAGATCTGCTAACGACGAATACATAGAAAAACAACATATAGGCGGTATAATACTTCAAATAAAATTTGAAATTTTGTATGGGCTCTATGAATTGGTAGAAATTTCTCGTGGATGTGGAAAAAAATTAATTATGAATATCTGTACTTGATAACAAACATTATTTTGAAAATTTTAAAATAATAAATTTTCAATTTAACGTTAAAAAATAATTTGTTTTAGTTTATAATTTAAGAAAAATAAAATTTAGAATTTTTTGAATAATTTTGAAAAAAAAAATTTCATCGTAAATAAATAACTTTTCATAAAAATTCGAGGATTCGATGTCAGAGAAAATTAACTTGAAAAGTTTTATTTATATGATTAATTAGTTTCCTATAATATTCAGGAAAACATACAAGGACGAAATGTTTGTTTGCGAAATGTCTGGAAGTATAATGGGTTATACTGGATAAGATATTTAAATCAGAACTTTAATACCAGACATTTTTCAATGAAATGTCTCCGAAGAAAATATGATACATCTTTGAATTAGAAAGGAAAAAATATCGGTTCCTTTTGTTCGAATCATGAAAGACGTATCGGTTATTATAGATCGAGTTCAATAATGCCGAATCCTTCAAAAAGAATGGAAATATCAATGAATTATTGAGTATTTTATTGGAGTAATATTTTCACCAAATGACAGCGAATTCAATCGATCATCGATTTATTTTTGTTTTACCCCTAGATTCAATTAATCATGAAAATCTATATATATTTTTTCAATTTTATTTCTGTTTTTGTCAAATTTTGCTTTCTGGTTTTTAAACTTTGAGACATGAATGTGAGCTGCGTTCCCTGTCGAAAATTGCTTCAAAACAGATATTTAGGACCGGATTGATTGATTGATTATTTAATTTTTGACCATATTTGTTATGATTTTTCCTCAACAGCAAGCGAGGAAATGAAGTTCTCATTCGTAGACATCATAATTCCTCTAGTGATTAGTATATTATCCAATGAAAGATTCATCCGGCGCAGTATTCAAATGAAATGTCCAGTTAAGGTGAATCTTAGGATTGTATGGTATCCACAAGAAAACATCGAGAAAAAATACCGTGTGAAAGTGAATAGAATTAATAATTATATTAGAATTAAAAGTTACGATGCCTCAGTAAACAATATTGTAATTAATTGCAAATGATATATATTTTTTTGAAATTTAAAATTTTTATAGAAACTAAATTCTAAAAGTTTCAGAGGATTCTAATTTCAAAGGTCTGAAGGTTTATATAAAAATATACATAGTTCTTACGTCTACATTTTTTTTTATATTATTTTAAACAAAAAATGATGTAAACAGAATTGTGGAAATTCGGAAACTTTACAGAAAGAGAACTTTAGAAAGCCGAAACTGTATGGAAAAATTATTCTGGATATTCGGAAACTCCAATGGAGAATTCAGAATCAAATTCAGAAATCCCAGAACTTTACAGAAACGGAATTCAGAAATCCCAGAACTTTACAGAAACGGAATTCAGAAATCCCAGAACTTTATAAAACAGAATTCTGGAAACATAGAAACTTTATGACAAGAGAATTCTAGAAATCTAGAGATATCTAGAGATTTATAAATATTATGACAGAAACACATAACTCTGGAAATATAGGAGTTTAATGTAAACAGAATTCTAGAAACGCTGGAACTTTACGGAAGCGGATTTCTAGAAATCTATGAAATTCACTGAAACATAATTCTAGAAATTCATGAACTTTATTGAAAAAAAATTCTATAAATTCATGAACTTTACAGGGACAGAATACTAGACATCAGAAAATTTATAGAAGTAGAATTGAGAAACTGAATTGAAACACAATTCTAGAAATTCAGAAATTTTCTGGAAACAAAATTTTAAAAATTCAAAAGTTTGTGGAAAAATAATTATAAAAAATTCAAAAATTTTATAGAAACAGAATTCTATAAATTAACAAACTTCATTGAAACAGAGGTCTAAAAATCAGATGGCTGGAAATCCAGAAACTTTATGGAAACTGAGAACTCTAGGAATTCCTAACTTTTCGAAAACTGAATTATAGAAATTTAGAACCATCATAGAAACAAAATTCTAGAAATTTAGAAACATCATAGAAACAAAATTCTAGAAATTTAGAAACATCATAGAAACAAAATTCTAGAAATTTAGAAACATCATAGAAACAAAATTCTAGAAATTTAGAAACATCATAGAAACAAAATTCTAGAAATTTAGAAACATCATAGAAACAAAATTCTAGAAATCAAAACCTTTAAATGAAAGCAGAATTCTAGGAATCAGAACCTTTATGAAAGCAGAATTCTGGGAATCAGAACCTTTATGAAAACAGAATTATAGTGATTTGTGGACCTTATAGAAACTGAAATTTAGACGATTAGAAATTTTATAGAAACAGAATTCTAAAAATTCAGAACTTTTATTGAAACCAATTTCTTGTATTAAAGGTTCTTAATTTAAAAACAAATGAGCAAAAGTTCAATACATAAAAAGATTCTAATTAAAATTCCAAAGTCAAAAACTTCCAGTATTTTTAAAAAGAGGTTTTATCGAGAATAATAGTTAGAACCGAGTATTTTTTTAAAAACATAATTTTTATTTTTGATTTTTTTTCAATACAGTAAAACCCAAATTCCAATATTCCCAGCATTTTAATTCGAATCCCTTTACACACAAACTATCACACACGCACAGTCAAGGAGATGAAGAATCATACTTGAACATCCACCAAGGACGAAAACTATTCCGATCGATATAAGGGAAAAATAATAAATTGAGTCGTTTTGGAAACAATATGATTCTCGAGTACACTTCAAGCCAATTATTTCAACCGGGAAATAATTACGTTCCGCGTCTCCCTTGAGCTTTTTAAACCAGGTCGGAACGAGAATGGGATTCCTCTCATAGGTAAAATCCTATATTTACCCAAGTTCAGCAAATGAGAGAAATGCTAATTATTTTTACCCCCTTCGCACAAACACTGAAGAATAAAAAAATATATATATACATATATAAGTGAAGAAGCTCACTCACACATTCCAATGTCTGACTCAGTGGCGTCTACGCCATTGATTTTTGTGTCACATTTACCAGTAGCATTCGTCCCGATCATTAATCGCCTAGGCCTTACTCTCCTACTTCTTCTCTTGTTGTATTTTCTAATTACTCCGCTGTGGCCCCGACTTTCAAGGCCATTTCCAATTGTCAAATTCCTAGAAGAGGGAGTTTGAGGAAAATCTGTTTTTTTATTCATTTTCTAACGCCAACTATTCTGGGATTAAAGTGAAAACAGAAAAAAATATTTAATTATTGGTGTTGTTAACTGAAGAGAATAAACTTTCAAAAAATGTATTTTTGATTAAAATACACGTGTAGATTAATGTGAATTTGCTTGTTCACTTTGTAATTCGTTATTTATTGCAAATTTTAAGTCGGATTTTTTTTTTAAATATTCAATCAATTATGAGCAATTATGAGGATGCAATATTGTGAGCTATATTGGATTATACAGGTTAGACGTCAAAACATCGCTAACAAAAACATCTCCATGATGTCATCACCAAACGAAAAACTTTTAAATAATGAAGTCTATCGAATTTATTGTTTTGGCCGCTGGTTTTAACAATTGGTGGTAAAAAAAAAAATGTATTAGATAACACGAATTTATATACAGGGTCGGCAAAAAAGTCCGTAGAAAACTTCAAAAATTCATAAAAATCGGAAAAATAACCGAAATAAAACCTAGGTTTTACCGGTAAGACCTAAGTTTTGCCAAAGCGAGTTGGTCAAAATGAAATACCAACACAAGATCGAAATACGCTTGTGAACGTTTTCAGTTTTTAATGAATAAGTCAACCGTCATGAACTCATTAGTTCACTATTAATTAATTGTGATTTTTATTTTTCATTTTGCAATTTTTAAAATCATTTTATGATTTTATTTTAACATTTAGTGATTTTAATTGACGAATTTATGATTTTAATTTCTCATTTTATTATTTTAATTTATAATTTTATGATTTTATTTTATCATTTTAGTTTACAAAGGGTAACTGTCCTGCATATTTATTGCTGCACATTAATGTTGTATAGGAAATTTGATGCAGATAAATTTTCTTGACGCTTAGAATTTCCTTAAAATGAGGTGATTTATGCAGTTTCAATTATTTGTGGTATGGGGGAAAACTCTCAATTAACATTTTAAAAATGGTTCTTTGAAATTCGTGTATTGATGAACAAAATTGACTATTATAATAATTGAATTATACGTTTTATAATGATCGTATAAACACATACTAATTAAATTAATTTTTTTCTGAAATGACAATCGAAAGAAAGACAATAAGAAAATTATAACTATAAGAACAAAAAATCTTGAAAAAAATATTTAATTCATTTATAATCAGCACATCTTCAAATTTTATTGAATGATTTTCGTTGAATGAATAAAATAATTATTACTGTAATTATTATACTCAATAAAATAATATCACTTATTATCATACTCAATAAATGTACAGAAAATCCAATAATTTTTTTTTTAATTTTTCTTATCTAATTGATTATAGACGCTGTTTCCACACAATTAGGCTTTTTATAGATAAAAGTGTTAAGTAAAAACACTTCGGAAAAGTGAGTAATAAATAGAATACAGGGGGGGGGGATATAAACATTAATTACTATAACCAATGCATAATCCAATTGAAATAAAATTAATGAAATGAGATTAATGGATTTCGTGAGAGAAATATTTAAAAATTAGACCGATATAAATTTAGTTTAATTTGGTTATAAAAAATTACCATTTTTCAAAAACCGAATCAGAATCTAATTTTTTTCCACTTGTGCTGTTTTTGACTTTAAGGGTTTCATTGAAAATGGTCAAAAAGCCGCAACTATCCTCTAGTAAAAAACACACCATTAAAAATACTATTTCATATAATATTTAATTCAAATTCGGTATACATGTTTTTGATTGTATATGCTGTGCGACGCCAACACTATATTCTGCATATCACATTAATTTGTTCGCAAATGTATGTATGAAGAAGTGTATTTTTTTAATGTTACATTTGATACCGCTTTTCAAAATCATGGATAATGTCATCATGTTATCATGCGTAAAGAACGAATGAGTAAATATTATAACATGGAAAAAAAATATTTCATAGTTATCAAAATTTCGGTTCATATTGTTTTTTCGTCGAAAATTTCCTTTCTGGGTATTTTCAAGCTGAGGTTAAAGCAGACTCGTTTTTTTCCCTTTCGAATTATCGTTATCATAATGTCAGACTATGTAGAAGTTAAGAAGGTGTCCGTTACTTGTTGACAAAAATATCCATTGCCCGTAAAGTAATTAAAAAATTATCGATCGGAATAATGTCTTCACTGCAATATAAGTTGATACACACAGGAAAAAACTTAACGTAGTTGAAAGCTCCGAGGACGTAGTATTGTGTCTGAAGGTACATCACCTCAGATCAGTGACTCCCAAACATTTTTCCTTTTTGCACCCCAACATTGCTCTGGGGGGGAACTTTCCTTCCCGCACCCCCTTGGATAAGTTTTTATCTGATAGAAAATGCAGTTTTTTTTCTTTAATTGATTATATTAATTATCCAGTAATTAATTTCTATGAATTTTTTTATTTATTGTTGAATGTATTTTCTACTGTGGCTAATATTTAATTTTGGCTTCATTTTTTTTGAAATATTATTCAAAAACAAAACTAAAAACACTATTTTTTAATTTTTTGAGATTTGGAAAAAATATATACATTGAGTAGAATTACACTGCTGGCCACCGTAAATGCAACACCCTGAAGGAAGCATGCAAATAATATGAAATTTACAACATGCATTAGGGGAGGTGAGATATGCAAATGATTAGAATTTCAGCGCAGACGCACATCACGCGCGCCTGTGGCGCCACTTCAAAGCGCTATTTAAGGCTTGGAGATTTCGACGATTTGAAGTACGGCAATTGTGTTTTTCTTGTGGTTTTTTCAAAAAAACGATCAATTATGCCTCGTAGAAAACAGCGATCATCTTTTGATCAAGTATCCGAGTTCGACAGAGGAAGGATAGTGGCCTACCGAGATTGTGGATTATCTTTCAGGGAAATCGGTAGTCGTGTTGGACGAAACCAAACAACTGTAATGCGGATATGTGATCGTTGGATGCAGGAGGGTACGACGGACCGACGTGTTCGATCGCATCCACCTCAGTGCACCACTTCACGTGATGACAGGCGTATTGTGCGTATGACAGTGACGGATCGCTCAGCCACGTCACGAACCATAGCACAGCACATTCAGTCTGTACCGCATCATCCAGTGTCTGCGCGTACCATTCGACGCCGTTTACAGTAGAGTGGTCTGTCCGCAAGACGTCCATTGCTTCGTCTACCCTTGACGCAGAACCACAGACGTCTCCGCCGCCAATGGTGCGATGAAAGAAGGATGTGGACGGCAAAATGGAATGAAATTGTCTTTACTGAAGAGTCACGCTTCTGTTTGCAACACCACGATGGTCGGATTCGAGTCTGGAGACACCGTGGAGAGAGGATGCTGAACAGCTGCGTTATGCACCGCCACACTGGTCCTGCACCGGGTATTATGGTATGGGGCGGTATTGGATATCACTCTCGCACTCCTCTAGTACGCATTGCCGGTACTTTAAAAAGCCAGCGCTACATCTCCGAGGTGTTGGAGCCAGTTGTCCTCCCTTACCTTCAGGGCTTGCCCACAGCCATATTTCAACAGGATAATGCGTGACCACACGTGGCACGCATTGTCCAAAGGTTCTTCGTCAATCGCCAGATTGAATTGCTTCCCTGGCCAGCTCGCTCTCCGGATCTTTCGCCGATAGAAAACATGTGGTCCATGGTTGCTCAACGATTGACCCAGATTACATCCCCAGCTGCCACACCAGATCAACTTTGGCAACGCGTGGAAGCTGCTTGGTCTGCTGTACCCCAAGAACACATCCAAAGTCTCTTTGAATCAATGCCGAGGCGTGTGGCAGCGGTGATCTCCAACAATGGCGGCTACTCTGGCTACTGATTTTGGCAGGAACCACACTTCACAGAAGTCTATAAATTTAATCATTTGATGCTTGGTCAACATGTTATCTACAAAATAAATATTGTTGCGATATCTCTTGTCTTTGTTGGTGTTGCAATTTGGGTGGCCAGCAGTGTATATTGCCTTCACTCATTGATTACAGCCGCAACAAGTATATAAATTAATATTTATTTGACACGACTGAAATTTTCTGACGTTTTTTCGGAGACGTGTGTTCACGACAGTATCAGATCTAAGCGCATGCTAATAACACGAGGTATCAATGTAAACAAAGCACAAAAAATAATTTAGGTAAATAATGGGGATTTTTTTTTCTCAACCGAAATGGAAAATAAGTACGAGAGCTAATTGGAAAAGAAACTTTTACAACGAAACTTTTTAATTTCTGCCAGCACAAGTCAGAAGATGAAGCTTTAAAATATTAGTATGATTCATGCTTTTTTAGGAGATGAAAAAATCAATTTTTATCATCCTATTAATTTTCTTGAACAATCTCATGTTGTATTTTTTTACACACACACACACACACGCGCGCACGCACGCACGTACAACAGGACCTTAATAATAAACTATAACTGACAAATAATCATAAAAAAACTATCAGAGGGACAACGAAAATAATGATACATTCATTTTATTTTTTTTCGGAAAAAGAATAAAATACCATATTTACTTACCTTGAGTCCCCCACGAGCTAGTTTCCCGTGAGCTAACTAGTTTCCTGTACCTATTACTACATAGTTTACATCCTCTAGGCACCACCATCCTACACCCCAGGGATGTTTTCGAATTTTGAAATGACATGTCCGTAGGTATAGCGGTCTTCCCTATTAGCTTCATTCAAATTATTTATGGCAACTGTTATCTTACATTTTTTTAGTCCTGGTATTTCAACGGTTAGCCGTAATTATTTTAATGAATATTATACAAAAAAAAAAAGTTACAATTGAAACAAACTTGATTATGATATAATTACATTTTTCTGTTAAATATCCCCATATTGATTGCACCATAACCAAAAAATATCTACCATTAATTGCGGTAATCGCATGCTTACGACACTATATCGATATATATATGCACTTCTAAATATTCAAACTACTGGACAACCACGTAGTACTATGCTAAAAGTACAATTTAGATATTCATCTTCATCTATATTCTTCCTTAAAAAAAATAAAAACACTTCAATAAACGCCGCTATAAAATGTAGTTGAAAAGGAAGAAATGAATGAATGTCCTCCCTTGAACCAATTTTGTTTTACGACCATCAAGGAAAATTGCCTGAAGGAAAGGTTCCAAAGTCAAAAAAGGAAGAAGTCTATACCCCTAGACATCTCTATAAAGCGTTATGCATAATTCGACAGCCATCAACGTTGTTACAGCACATCATTTCTAAAAATAGCCTTTTCCAACTTTTTCTTCAGTTTCTACGGGGTCTACGAGAGTGAGAAAACGGTGTCATTACATTCTATTCACTCGCCGAAATCGCTCCTTATATCATGGTCATGGAGGAATGTAATGAAGTTCTTCATATTTGAGTATGTTTTTTTTTCTATATAATCTTTTTTCAAATATTTTTCTCCTTCATCTATCACATTCCCTTGTTTAATTTGCGGGCACTTTCTCCTCGGCGTAGTTCGGAAAGATATAAAAAAAAATAAAATAAATAAAATGGGAATATTTTTACGGCTTTTGATGGAGAGCATTTTTATGATCCTAAGGAGAGATTTCATGGTCATACCAAGGCTTTTCAATGAGTTTGTTCATGACGAGATGATGTAAAAGAAAGAAATCTCTTAAACTCACTCACTAAACCCACAGCTGTTGTAGAAAATAAGCAAAGACGGCAATGAAAGTAGTGATTTAAGGCTGCCGTTTCGTATACTGCCTCGAAATTCATCAACTATTTAAGTGTGTGTACGCGTATTTCTAGGGGGTATGGGACGGTGAAGTGAACGTGACGGAGTTAAGTAAGAAATAATCGCTAAATATTAGTCATGGGAGGTGCATACGCAAAGTTGTACGTGAGCTTTCTACGTATTTCGAGTGTTAAGCACGCCCTCTATGCATTTCAGGGGTTATGTTTGCATTAAACTCGTATCTTGTGATCTGCAAGCCTCGTACGCATTTCTAATGATGCACGCGATTTATAAGCAATTTGTATGGCTGAACAAGTTTACTACTCATTTCCGGGGGTATACAAGCGCCATACGAATTCCTGGGAAGGGGTAATCATGCCTCCTACGCATTTCAGAAGGTCAGTAAGTCTTATGATATATAGGTATAGTACTGATATATAGGAGTCTGCAAGCATTCTACGCATTTCTAATGATGGGCTTCCAAGAATTTGTATGAGTAAACAAAGTAAATAAGCCACTACACATTTCCAGTGGTATACAAGCCTCGTACGCATTTCCAGTGGTATACAAGCCTCGTACGAATTTCCAGTGGTATACAAGCCTCGTACGCATTTCCAGTATACAAGCCTCGTACGCATTTCCAGTATACAAGAATCGTACGCATTTCCAGTATACAAACAAGCCACATACGTATTTCCAGTAGCATACAAGCCTCGTACACATTTGTTGGGGGATAGGTGAGCCTCATTTTCATTTTTAGGGGTACGCCCGCTGTCGACACATTTACAGCCTTTCCACGCATTTCTAGGAGGAAGGTAAGCCTTATTTGCATTTTTGAGTAGAGGTAAGCCTCATTTACATTATTACGGGTAGACGAGCTTCATTTGAATTTTTGAAGGTAGATAATTCTCATTTGCAATTTTAAAGTAAACAAGCCTCTTTCTAGGTGTGAAAAAGCCTCCGCGCGACATATTTTTAGGGGTACGAATGGTTTCTAAACATTTTACAGGGGGTAAGCATGTATTCTACGATTTTTCTAGGGGTAAGCGTCAAAGTAATTTCTAGGGATCGAAAATGAATGGGGACGCCTAGTACGCATTTCTGAAAAGAAGCACGCTTTTTACGCAGTTTGAGTTATGTCCATCCTCTTTCATGCATTTCTAAGAAATACGTTCGCTTTTCACACATTTCTAGGAATTACGTTGGTTTTGCACGCATTTCTAAGAAATACGTTCGCTTTTCACACATTTCTAGGAATTACGTTGGTTTTGCACGCATTTCTAAGTTCCGTCCGCTTTATATGCAAATGTGAAAGTCTACAAGTTTCCCAATCATAACTTGGAGTTTGCAGACTTCCCAATCATATATGAGTCTGCGAACCTTCTACGAATTTCTAGGAATGCGCGCGCCTCGTACGCATTTCTAAGGGTAGGCAAATATTAAGATACATAATAACAACGTATGAACAATAAAATAAAAAAGAAAAACGAGATATTTTCCTCTGAAACCGGTGTTACACTATAAAAGTTTTATAAAAGCTCTTTTATAAAACTTGAAAAATGCAACCAATAAGCTTGTTGGTTGCGTTTAATAAAATAAATTTTATATAACTTTTATAGTGTAAACCCGACCAAGAGTAAGAGAAAACTCTTTGCTTAAGATATAGCAAAAATGTTTAAAGTTGATGACGATTTTTTTAAGTTCCATGTAATATTGTTTATTTCTTTTATCTTTCAGCAGCAATGATCCATGTTCGAATTGTTTATTCTCTTATTTTTACGGCTACGTGGACTCGTATTCATGGAGACGTTAAAAGTATTTCACTGACCGAGAAAACTTTTAAACCGGAACTAATTCCTCCAGTTTTCTCCCGTTTTTATTTTTTTCTTTAAAGTCGTGAATGTTTATACGTTTTTATTTAGCAAAAAAACAAAAAAAAAATGAAAGAAATGGAATTTCTGTGGCAAAATCTATCGCGGCTTCCAAACGGAATCAGCGAAGGGTCTCAACATTTTTGAGGGCCACCCGTTTTTTTTCTCAATATTCTGGAAAATCAGTCCTTTTTATCACTGCGAATGTGAACCAATCTCTCCGCTGAAAAGTTTCGCTACAGAAAGCACGAATATACAATCAGGCCTACAACATTTAAAAATTCAGCCATGGCACGCCAAGAAAAAATATAACAGCCAAATTTGACAGTCGTGAGACAGATCAGTTTCACCCCCAATGTTAGGTATTTTACCCTTGAGTGTGGGGTGGGGTTTCCGCTTGGCGCTGCCGTTATGTAGCGCTAAGCCCTGCGGTCGAAAGCTAGAGATCTGTATCTATAGCGAAAACCACACGATGGACATTAAGAGAATTGGCACCACCCCTTGAACCTGGCTCTGGATTCGGGATTTATTTCCGTCTCGCCCTGCAGACATGTACTGAGTGGGGTGACGGCGTCTGGTTTACGAAAGTTACCTGAATGCCCTTATAGGTGGGACAGAGGAATGCCCATGCATATACCAGCCAAAGTTGTCTGCTTCCTGATTTGGTTGAAAGATTGTCGGAAACATAACAAGCATTCTTAAGAAACAAACTTCACATTAGGTTCACATCACGCACACGCACATTCCAACGTGTACTCATTCGTTAGAAATTTTTTTAGAGGGATATTGACGACGTGCATGCGTGGTTCAATAGCACTCTTTTTTATCACAAAATATCTATTGTATCTATCACATCAAGCAGATCATACAAGTGCAGAGAATAGATCTGTTTCTATATGTGTTAAAAATATATATATGCAGTAGAATCCGCACTATCCGGCCTAATGTGGCGGAAGGACGAGCTGGATAACAGAAAAGCCGGATAGGTGGGAGTTTTATAAATGCTCACTTCCTACCCCACCCTACCACCAAAAACACCATTTTAATACCAAAAAGCCGCTCTTATTCATGTTTCATGATCTCTTGGTAGAGGTTAGTACTTTATACATAAATGTATACATAATGTAAATGTTTGTTATGTACTGTACTGCACGTTTTAAAATTTTATTACAGAAAAAAGAAGTCCAAGACTAAATATCGTTACGAAAATTATGTAAATAGTTCATTTATTATGTTATTTTTTTGAATGTAAATAGCCATTACCTTATGTAAAAATGATAATTAAAGCATTTCTCTGTAATTATCGCCAAATTGGCAACAAACTTAGCGAAGTTTTGTGACAGCTCCGATTATTTGGCTAGGTCATGGTGCCAGAGATATTTATGGGATCTCGTGAGAATGGCGAAACTTTTCTTTTGTCTGCATAAAAGGGGCCCCAAAGTGGAACTGAGTTGTTGAGTACAGTATTTCACTCTATATATTGACATTCCCTCTTTCGTACAGGTTTCACTGTAAATATTTGTTATATACTGTATGTTTTAAAAATTTACTACAGAAAAAAAGAAGTTCAAGAATATAAATATTGTTACGAAAATCACGTAAATAGTTCTCATTTATCATATATTTTGTCATTTTTATCCTGTAAATAGACAGTCTTATATAAAAATGGAAATTTACGCATTTCTCTTAAGTATCGTCACATTGACAAAAAACTTAGCTTCGTTTGGTGACAGCTCTGATGATTTGGCGACACATAGTGCCAAGAGACTAGGCCGGATAATCGAGGTTCTACTGTACGATGTTTTAGTTCAATTTTGTTTCTGTGAAATTTCTATAGATTTCCTTATTATGTTTCTAAATTATTTCTGGCTATTTCAGAACTTTGTTTTCTATGTACTATGTTTTTAAATTCATAGAATTCTGTTACGGCTCACAAAGTTTTTCAACTTTCCAGAACTTGTTATCCATGAACCTTCAAAACCTCTATAAAACTTAGTTTCCATGAAATTTGTATGTAAAATTCAGTTTCTATAACCTTTTCAATTGTCTAAAGATTAGTAACTACGAACCTTGTAAGACTTTGTATATCTGTTTTTAAACTTATAGGATTCGGTTTCCATGAAATTCCTAAATTAATAGAAATTGGTTACCGTCAACTGGGCGTGACTGCCCAGTTTTGAAAAAAAACCCAAGTTTTCTGTCGGTATGAAACTCTTACTTGGTTGATCTTTCATAGCACTGCAGTCGTCAAGGCATTCGCTTTACATGTGAATGAGATGATCTAAGGTTTGACGGCGTTTTCTAAGAAGCGATATTGTCAATTAGACGGTTTTTCGACGAGATTCAATATCAAGGAAAATTTGAAGACCTCATAGTTTCATTTGCGCATCCTTTTTGATAATGAATTGAGTCCATCAGTTACTATTATTATAGATTGGATTTAGTAGATATAAAGAAAATTGCGTAAAGCAATTGTGGAGAGTTTTGACTTTGCACCTCACAGGAAGATTTTTATTTCTGTGGGCAATGACACCCCCTGTTTCCATAGCAAATTTGGGATCGCGTTGCTCAATTTCTCTAATTTTCATTTTATCTCCTTTCGACTTGAAAGGTATAAATAGATTAAATTTCAAAACGTAAGCATGAACCGAAGCTATTCAACAGCTCGAAAAAACAAAGGAATTTATTTTAAACAAGAGATACATTCCTATAAAAAGAACCGATGTTCATAGAAAATAGCTTGACTTTATTATAGATTGTTTCAGGGCGGACTCATGAAATTTCTGTGGGAACCATTCAATCTGTAACTTTTACTGTCTTAACTCGTATGTTTTATTTTCGATTCCAGATTTTTTTTTCAATTCTTTCAATATCAGATTTAATGTATTTTATATAAAGGTGATACGCGACGCGCGTGGAGCTTTGGACTATGTTGAGTTGTTTTCTGTGCATATCTCCTCGTATTGATGTGGAATCATCCGTTCGGTTGACTTTTTTATTACTATTTCCCCTTCGTTCTCTTCAAAATTCATTTTTTCTAGAAAGCTTACATCCTTATAATAAATGGAATTTTAATGCATGTAATTTTTCGTAATTTCAACTTTAACGTGCACTTTTCTAATTTATCGTAATATTGCGTGGACCCGCTGTAAGAGAAAGAGTCATAATTAAGTTATAGGTTTCAAAAATAAAATTCCATTGCATTATTTTGCGTCATTTTTTTTTGTTGTTGTCATTACAGTTCTCTTGACAGCCCGTGTTGGTCATATTGCATTAAATCCACCCACATCATTGTTATATACACAAATCAGGTAGTTGGCAAAGTCACCCTCAATTATGTGAAGGTTGACTTTGCCCATCCTGCTTTTATTTTTTCATAAAAAGGAGGGGTGACCCATTGCAATAAAAACTATATAAATCATATCTGCGAACCATGAACCGAACATAAAAATTACATTTCCGACTTTTAACCACCCGGTTAAATGAAAATTTTCAATTTCAATATTAAAACTGGGCAAAGTCCCCCACTGATTGACGGTCATCATTTGATCGATTTTTGTTATTAAATTACACAACACACCCCATGGTTATTTTTCTCACACGAGGGCTAATTAGACCGGGACATACAATTTATTGCCGATTTCAAATGGCAGCGTTCGATATTTTGCCTTTGTTTTATACTCTCTGAGGGGTTGGACCTAATGTTGACGGTGCTATATATATATATTTAATTTTTGAGAGAATTTGTTTTCAATAAATTTTCTCAATTTGTAGATGTTGACCACTGTAATGTTTTTATATTTCTGGAGCTTGATACTTGGGAACCCTCAAAACTTCTGGAACTTGACTTCAATAGAAAATATAGACATCTCGAAAATTCGATTTTCATAACATTTCTAGAATTCGGTTCCCATAATGTTTCAAAGTTTTTATAGATCCTTTAAATTTTCTAAAATGGGCTTTTATGAAGTTCCTAAATTTCTTTCCAACGTAGAGTTTCTCGCGGAACCCTTGATGGTTATAAGGCTGTTCAGCGGAACCCTCGACGACAATGAAGTTGTTTTACGGAACGTAAACAAATTTTTGAATAGTTATCCCAAAAAAAGCGTATTCCTATTCTGCCGTCTCAACAGCATCATAGCCCATAGAGCAAAATGAAAGAGGGCTTCATTACCACTTCCTGTTAGTCAGGAGCGGTGCATGGATAGGGCGTACGCAGGATCAACCTTTGGAGGGTCACAAAAGGCTCGGGGGTACGAAAATTGCCTTCTCGAAAAATTTTGAGTTACCACCCTCTTGAAAAAGCATTAAAACTAACTGAAATTAGTTAAAATATTGCAAAAGATATTTTTTATATGTAAAAGGGATTTTTATTTCATTATAAATTTACTATAGAGGAAAACGTATTAAAGATCTCAGTCTGGGGAGGGGGTGCTCCAGGATCATCATGGGGGGGGGGGGCACGATGATCACAGATACTCAGGAATGGATAAATATTATTACTACATAAAAATAAACCCTCTAACTTTTTTTTTCAGATGGAGGGGTGTGTGCTTTATTTCACCTGCGCACAGAATTTCGATATCTATGCAGAATGACAAAAAATAACATGCTATCTTATGCAATGCAGGGAATTTTAGCACAAAACTGTAATGTACACGGAAGCATTCTCGAACCCTAAACATGTATTTTGTAAACTTATTATAAACGTGAAAAAAATGGTGTCTTTTTTAATTACATAACTAACAAACGAGTGAAAACAAAATTTTATTAGCCAAATAAAAATTCCTTTTGGAAACTACTATGCAGAACAGGACGTACTATATTGAGAAACATCATAAAACTGGAACCTCTTCCGCCATCTATCAAATAAACGAACAACTGTTATGAGTGGCCGGTTTTTGATCACTGCGTTGCATGTAAAAAAAAAGCAATATGATGTGATATTACTAAATATTTTTGAAAAATAATCAAATTATTAAATTTTCTACAAAAAAGTTTAACAGTTCATGGCTGTGTACAGTAAAATAAGATCAGTAATACTCAAGTTTACAAACGTGGTATTAAAATTCTTCACTAAAAATAGTTAATATTGTGGATATTGAGAGGATGTTTGCAATGATCCAGGTATTATGAGTAACGTGTGTAATTTGAGAGAAGTAGTAAAAGATATTTTAACTTTTGCAAATTGTTGAAAATTTAAATCGATATACTAATATTGTATGTATAAGGGTTTTATATAATATATAAAAAAATCACCGATGGTTGTTTTTAAGCAATCATTTTGCCATTGATTGATCAATATCTCTACCTAAGTAGAGAAATCAAGACGGAGCTCGGTAAACTTCGCATCAACTATAGCAACGGCAAATAAAGTATTTATTGAATAATTTGATAACCCTCCACCTGAAATACAAACCACAGATATTAATGAACTAAAAACCATAATAAACATTTGAAAATCCGGAAAAAGCATCTGGGCATGACCTAATTTCAAATATGGCACTGAAGAATTTGCCCAATAATATTTTAGAATATATTGTCAAAATTTTTAACAGATTGTGGAGCTCAAATATTTTCCATCTAACTGGAAAACAGCAATTGTTAAAATTATACCAAAAGCTGGCCAAGATTTGCACTTTCCAAACAATTGGAAACCCATCTCATTGCTTAGTAATTTTGGAAAGTTATTCGAGAGAGTTGTGGTAACGCGTATCAACACTTTGAACAATCTCATCCAACAATTGGGTCCCGAATAACATGGATTTAGAGATGGCCATTCGACAACCACACAATTATTAAGAGTTATAAAAACACTGCAAGAAGCTAGAATTTATCATGATACAGCTACAGTTTCACTACTGGATTTAAGTAAGTCATTTAACAAAGTGTGGCATGAGGGGTTGCTCTGTAAAATGATAAGAATGGCCCTACCCTTTAGCATAATTAAATTTATACGTCATTATGTAGCAGCAAGAACTTTTCATGTAAAAATCAATGACACAATATCTACAACTAGACGAATCAGATCATCTATAATGCAGGGCAGTCTTTTAGGACCTTACCTCCGGAATTATCACATGAGTGATTTTCCAGTGGCCATTAAGGGTATTACTGCGCTGTACGCAGACGATTCAATGATAATTTGTACAGATAGAAAGCCACAGAAGGCATTAAGTAATTTACAAGAATTAATTGATCAAGTCCAAACATGGTGCGAAAACAGCAGAGTTATACTTAATGCAGACAAGACAGTATTTATGTGGATCACAGGAAAATTAAATCTACCCCCAGATGCCGGAATAGTGGTTGAGGGGAAATTCATTGAATCTATTATAAGTATTAAACACTTGGGAATAATAATTGACAAACGATTAACATTTGTGCAGCAACCGAATTATATAAGACAAAGAGCAGACGTAGCAAAACACACTTTGACACGCATACTGAGCTATACTCGGAGCCAATTGGTCATCAGTAATAGAAGTATAAGAAACGATACATGAATGCCCACCATACACACGCCTTTCCTTTCCATACACACTTTCCTTTCCAAGTTCACCTCGTCATAATATCCAGAAAATAAAATGTTTCCTTGATATCCTGGGCTGAGAAAAAGTCATCTCTCTAAACCATCCCACCTGGGGGCCAATTCCTGAAGTTAAGAGGCTACTAATTTCTCTACTTCAGTGCCTCACGCCACAGTGCGTGAAATAAGGAAGGCAGGGCCATAAGGAGGTCCTTGGTTCGAGTCCCGGCGGAGACAAGATGACTTTCCTTTCCGAGTTCACCTCAGCATATCCAGAAAATAAAATGTTTCCTTGATACACGCCTTTGCTGAAAAGCTTTATTAATAAGATGTATAGTTGAAGCTCTCTCTAGATTTAAAAAAGATGGTGCGTAATACATATACAATATGATGAATAATCAATGCTAAAAAAATAGCATTAATTATAACTTAATGAAGCCTTAACTGGCTGATGAAGTGACTTTCTGCCACTGCCCTGTTAAGTGCCTCTCTATTTTTATTTCCCCTACTGCCTGTGCTTAAAAGCTTTCTTTTCTCCCTACATTAATAACCCAATTAAACTCTAAGCAGTTTAAAAAATAATGAAATATGCAACCATGGCGAAAATCGCACTACTAGTCCAGGATGGCTAAGAAATGACTCAGGGGTATGCACTGTTTGCCAATGATGTTTCTCAATATAATGCATCCTGTAATGAATAAGTTTTCTGTGCAGCTTTACTATGTAAGTTTTCTAAAAGCCATGTTTTGGCTGATAAAATTTTATTTTCACCGGTTTGTTAGTTATTAACAAAAGTAGCTGAGAAAGGCACCCTTTTTCATGGTTAATAAGTTTACAAATTGCACATTTAGGGTTTGAGAATGACTGAGAATACTTCCGTGAAGATAGAGTTTTTACTGAGCAGAAAAAATTTCCGTACATAGTATAAGGTCGCATGATAATTTTTGTCATTTTACGCAAACATTGAAATTCTTTGAGCAGAAGAAACATCAGGTCTGCGCAGGTGAAATTAAAGACCATGTACCCACTATCTGGAAAATAAAAAGAATCCTTGGTATCACCGAAACAAAGATTTTCACTTCAGCTCAGAATGATTTTTTGAGCAGAAAGGGCTTCTAATGTGTAAAGATATTATTTTTTATTTACGTACTCAATATGCGAGAGAAAACGTTAAAAATCTCTAGAAATTCTCAAACTTGGACATGAGGTTCCTAAGTGCTAATACCATGTTCACGCATCTTCGGCTGTGTCCCCTACAGATGTCTAAAAAAGATGGCGTCACTACACCGAAAATGAACAACAATATTTTCCAACCAAAACAGAACCACACCTACATTGCTTTTCAACGGAGGGTATTTATTAATTATCAAGCGCTGAGGGCCTGAGTTTATTTCTGAATTGAAGGAAGATATTTCCTGATTCTTTAATGAACTACCAGGGGATCTCTTAACTCATGGGCCCGCCAAAAACGGTCCGGAGGGCATTCTCTAGTGAATAGGGGCACTCCACGGTAATGGGATCAGGTGTTATGTTAAAATAGCAAGTGCAACTTGGGCAAAAAAATGCCTCGTTTTTCCACGTAGAAATTCGAGCAATTCAAGAACTATATCATTTTAGGACCCTCTGATGAAATATTTCTCAGGCCCTCTCCGGAAGGGGATTTGTTATTTTGTGGCCTGTGTATTAAACAAATTTTACTGCCATTCATCAATTCCAGCATTCTAGCCTAGTTTTCTTGACTACGCATTCCTCCCAATTAGTCGCCCTGAACCACAGCCCGCTTAGTCCCCCCCCCCCAACGTAAATATTCCCCCATGTCTAAGTCACATTTTTGTGGTCTTTCACATGTTTTTACTACCTCTAGGCTCACACTGTTTTCGTCCCTCGCCCACCAGGTCATTCTTTTGGTCACTCGAATGCTTGCACACTCTCTAGGTTAGTCCCCTGAGTGATCTGGGATTTTTTTTGTAACGACACTACCTCGTTGAAATTCAAAACAAATAACAGCTTTGAGAATATCAGAAATAAGAAGTTTTTGTTCCTTGAAAGCTTTCTCCGGAATCCGGGATTTTTTAAGAGTTCCGTGGCGTTCGATCATGCGGAACCCGAAAAAGCTGTCACGGAACCCCAGAGTTCCGTGGAACACCAGTTGGAAACCCGTGTTCTAGAAGGTGGTGTGTATGTACAATTTCTGAATATTCTAGAACTTAGATTTTATAGAGTTTTAAAAGACGACAGATGCCCAGTGGCGTATTTACAAGGAAACTTAGTGGTATATACCCCATGACTGAGATTTCCAAATCCCTACATACATATTTTCTGCCCCCCCCCCCCATTTTCCAGACTTTAACACAATCTATTTCGCAAACTCTATAAACATTATTCTCTCTATAGATTTTCCGTCAAGCAATTTCGAACAGCTATTTTGCGGCTGCTTGGTTCCAAATACTTGTGACAATCTTCCAGCCTCTAACTGTGTCGATTCCAGACCATCTAGCAACTGCTACTGCTGCTGCACCAGCTTTAGAAAATCCGTTATTCTGGATATTATTAGCTGGTTGTCACATCAGTGTGACGCGATTGGGTGAAATGATTTCATTATACGTCGATACCAGCACGATATTTTTAGGTTAACGACGACATCATGATAATGGAGTTTTCTTTTTTAGCTTCTTCCTTGAATCACAATTGAATTACAATTAGCTGTAAGACATCGTCCATGTTACTTCCATTTTCCACCCTGGTATTTCCTTCCATCTTCATCCATCTTTGACTGCGATGAGGGGGAAAACGTTAATTACTCGATGATTTAATTCCCGTTTATTGCCGATTGGCGAACTGCCAATCGCGTTGAAATGTCTCTTTTCGGCTAATAGTAATTTCACTAATAGGAGAATTTTTCTTATCTCTCTCGGTGGTTTTTTTTTTTATATACCAAATATACGGAGGAAAAATAATTAATATTTGTGTTATTAGTGAATCTCTGCTAATTTAGAGTTATTTAGTTATGATACTCTATGATTCCAGCTTGTGTTAATAATCTCTGTAAATTGGGAGGATATGCTCCATTCGGAAAAAAGTCCAGATAAATTTGGTATCAATGTTTTTCTGAAATATTATATGTTTATAATTAAAATGAATGGAGTTACAAATCAATTAATGTTTTTGCCGATAATGCATTCGGCTGCATATGAAAGTTTATACTCGTGGTTAATTAGTTAATAACCCTTTAGTTTCGCTTCTTTTCGATATGGTTTTATGCGTTTTATCGTTATTTTTGAAACTGGTTTACATTCATAACGGACGGAAATAATTCAAAATGTGTTCGGATTACTTTTAATTACATCTTCTAGTGTTTCGTTCAGGCTGAGCAGAGATCGATCCACAGAAGAACTGCAGATAGAAATGTTCAGAGCTATTTTCCCAGTCAATTTTTGATTCCTCTTTTTACAATTTATTGCAAAACCACTCGACGTTGTATCTTGTAGGCGTCCTTTGCCGAGTTCTTGTTTCATTCAACTTGCCAAACAAAAAGCATTCTGTCTTTCAAGATATTTCGGGCACGAGTCCTCGGCAGAGGTAGAACAAACGAGTATTTTAATGTTGTCCCCTCCTTTGCAAGTTCATCCGCCTTTTCATTTGCAGCAATACCTGCACGCTTTGACCCAGACTAACCCCACGTTGTCGTGAGGGCGAGGGATAAGACGAATACTTCGTACTCCAATGTTATGCAAACGGGGATCTTGTATAGATAGGAGGCCAGATACACACTCTGTCTAGATTATCACTGGACAAAGCATCTTTTCCACACGTTTAATAGCATTCAGTATTGCATATAGCTCGGCTTGGAATACGCTATTATTTTAGCTAACCTTCGTCTCTATTTCTTGTCTATGAGCGATTTTCAGCAAGTACAACCGTCAGTAGCCGTTTCCGTTTTAGAGCCATCAGCGCATCCGGGATAGTTATATCATTCAGCTCGAATGTGAAACGTGAAATGTTCGAACCAAAATGAGCGACCATGCACTTATCCACACTGAAGACCGTCGTGAGATACGTTAGTTTTACCCTAGTGTTGACAGGCTGGGCTTTTCATATCGATACAGTGGGGGTGAGGCTTCAGCTTGGTTCATTTTGCACTAAGCCCTGGGGTCAGAGACTTAGGCTATGTTGTCATAGTCAAAAACCACGCGCCGAACATAAGAGGGTTGGCACAATAGACTAAAGATATAAATAGACAGCGCACGCTATTCATAAAACTTTGTCGAACGTGAAGAAAGATGATCAGTATTGTCGGGGAAAGAACCGGTTCTGCGCTATTACAGTTGGCTCGTTTTCGCAGAACATAGTGATTTCGTGTTAATGCTAGGATGTTGTTGTAACGAAATTTGACTCGATCGAGTTGATGAAAACTTTCCTTCATTTGTTCAATGAATTTCATTCATTCTTTTGTAAAATATTTAGGAAGTATCAGATTTGAAAAAAAATCAATTCTATAATATAAAAAAATATTGAAAAACGAAATTGTTTTATTTTCCAAAAGGGATAATTCCTAATAATTTATGACTTTTGAGTTTTTAAATCTTATTATATAACCTATCTCATATATACAGCCTATTTCATTTATATTTTTAAATATTCTCTTCTCATTCACTTTGTCACTTTTAATTTCGAAAATTTATTTTAACTAGGGGTTATTAAAACATAAAAATTATCTTCCAAGAACATTAAAATTACTCTAATCATACATTTATTTTGAGTATATAATTATAATGCATCATATTATTTTATGTAATGTAACACAGTCACACTCATACCATATTCAGTCATGAAATATTCAAGTAATAAGTAAAAGTTTCATTTCCAACGTTCCTGAAAAACCTTTTAAAACCTTATCACACAAAACTGTAAACACTTACATAATATTTCAGGAATAAAATGAATTTTTCAAGAAAATTGCAATACCTCTCATTGTCAGTACTTTTCTAAATTATAAGAAATGAAATTCCGTGTAGTGTATATATGTAATAATTTAGAGTACGTAAATGTATGTTACATGTTGTATAATGTAAATGTATGTGTAACCTCTTCGCTCCAGAAGTATACATATGTGAATCTTCATTTTTTTTTAGGCGTTAAGTAGTTTTTATAATGATTCTTTCTTCAAGTTAACATCTGAGGTACACATAGTGACTTCAGATATTAACTCAGATGGTCCTAATAAAGTTATTGACTGAAAATTAACTAACCAATTAATTAATTGATTTTCTTGTTTGATGGCAGTTTCACATACAACGAACACAAATTAATCGATAAAAAAAATTATTTTCTGTAATAGTTTTATCTCAGGCGTGAAGAGAGGTAAAAATACTATTTTTAGAGGTAGTTATACATTTTTATGCTAAACTGCCATTGTCTAGAGAAAGGGTGAGTTTTCATTACATTCTATTTAAATAAAATATTTGCCATAAATTCCTCATTCTGAAAAGCATATTATCTTCAAAGTTGAGCGAAACTCAAATAAACTCACTAGCTCGCCAAATTTTGCCAAATCTTGCGGAGACGTATATTTCAGTTAAAGTTAATAAAACTCATTACTTCCATCATTTATTACCAAAAATTCTATTAAAACATTTAATAATGGCTCATGACATTTGAATTTTACCAAAACTTGGAACTTTAATTGAATTAAATCCAAAATGGAATCGTTAAAAACTGTGAATACGTCAGAAATCCATTGAATCGTCAATTTAATATTCCAATTTTTAATTTATAAGAAGGGGAATCAGCGAAAAAGTATTCCTTTGTGAAAGGATACTATTCCCCCTTTCCAAAACCGTTCAGAACATCCGAAAGTGTTGACCATTCTAATCAAAAATAAGACAGCACGTGGAGATCGTCGTATGAACAGCCATAATGAAAGCATTGCCAGCGAGATTCCCTGACCAGCCTTTTGACCGGAGTCACGTGACTCCGATCTTTGCTTCACATTGTAACCCCTTGCGCGCTCTCTATATTATTCTAACTCTGTGGTTGGCACCACCCCTCGAATCAGATTCTCGCCGGCCCTCGATTCGGGGAATTATTTCCCGTCTCGCCCGTTGGTCTAAATGAGTGCTGAGCGATATGGCGCGTCTGATTATCCTGTATGGCCAAAAGGCTGGGTCAGAGGTGTGTGAAGTATTATCCACACTGAAAGGCCATGCTCCATTCATTAGCCCATGCTGCAATCATATTCAAGTTCGCCTGAAGCATCTTCTATCGCTCGGATTACCAACTACCTCCATCAGCTTTACGTCATCTGTGAATTAGCTAACAATCCCGTCGGTACCCTGATCGGGTTTATCGATAAAAAGTGAAAAAGTATGGGCCCAAGGACACTTCTTTCACAGACTCCGCTCTTCACAACTGTCTAATCAGAATGAAAGAAGCTTCTTTCCTCTAGTGTACGAACTGTTCATTGAAATATTTTAAGTATCAAATCACGAATCGGAGCTTCTTGTCCAATCACACCCTTCCAGATGTACGGATGACGCTCATCGGGCATCAGTTCAAGTTCGCAACGACGAATCGCAGCAAAACCGATTACCTGACAAGCTGTAAAAAAGTAGAAGTGCCCGCTGCAAGCGAGCTGTTGAAAAGTTTTAGACTTGTAGCCAGCAACAAATTCTCTAATTCAGTATCCGGTATTGTAACTGAGACACCTCCTGATGATAGCAACCACCACCGTCGAAGAAAACTTGTAAAAATCTCGTGCCAACGACATGGCCAGAGAAACTCTTTTTCAATCATTATTTGAAATGTTAAAGAGATTTTCATGGAATTACTTCTCACAAAAAAAAAAAAGAAAACTTCTTCAATACCGTATAAGCTGTAGAACAAACACGCGGTTTTCAACTACTAAAATATTTCGCCATTAAAAATAGATAAGCTGCCATTAACCAACCCTTCACTTGTCATCGCTAATTACCGACTACAGCCCCGAAGTATCGTGAAAAATCCGAGGATATCCATCGCGATAATTCTACGTTTTAAGGTAATACGTACTACTACTCATCATCAGTCTCGGAATGGTTGTGCAAACAAGAAACATCTGGTAACGAAACTTTGATTCTAATTATCGGAAAATTTTCTATGACGTAAAACTCGTGAATTTTTGATTACTTGTAATCAAAACAGCCGATGGCTAAGTATTACATGTCTAGTGTGTGTGTGTTCTCTGGATCGATTATTTTCTAGGAATTTTTCATTATCGGAATAGTATACATTTAAATAGAAATTTTGTGTTTAAATATTTAAGACAACAGTCGAATATTTCATGAAAATTCAATAGATGTTAAAATGGAAAAGGACCGCATAAAGTGATTGCACCATACTTAGATCATGCAATTTATGCACTAGAAACAATAGTTAACCGCCAATAATGATCTGTAGCTTCCTCCAGGTGCTAAGGTAGGGTTGGGATATAGTGACATCAATCACTAACAACAGAGTGATCGGGGACACTCTACCACCTCTCAACGATGTACAATCGTCCAACATAGTACAAGCTAACCTTTTAGAGAATAGAGAAATAATAATAAAAAATCTAGAATATATATATCTGTATGCCCCCTACACGTCATTTTAAGAACTTAATATGTTTAAAAATTTCTTTAAATATAAAACAAATCCAGATCATGTCAGGATGATGGAAAGCACGCTGAAGGTTAATAAAAGTTATTACGTTCATGTTTTTTTCGTGTATACTCTGAATTTTAGGCATTCTAAGGTACCTACATTTTTTTTTCAGGCATGATTATACGCAGCATTAGAATCTACAGGCAACACGAAATTTCCGGAATTTCAGTCAACGTATTCAGAGAGCAGCCACAGGGAGAACAATAAAATTATTAAATAATCACTAGAGCCCGGATTACATGCACTAAAAAAGTGGCATGCACAAAATATGCACTTAAAAATGTAAAAATATGCACTTAAAATGCAAAAATATGCACTTAAAAATGCAAAAATGTGCACTTAAAAATGCAAAAATGTGCACTTCAAATACCAAAATGTGCACTTAAAATACCAAAATGTGCACTTAAAATACCAAAATGTGCACTGGAAATCCCAAAACATGCATTAAGCACCCCAGAATATGTTGATGATATGGAATGCAATTTCCATATTGAGTACAGCGCCCTCATGCGGTAATATGGACTCTTTGTCAGTTGCTATTTGTCCGTCGTACCGTACGCACGTTTGTAACAGGTACATTCGGGAAGATCGAAGCACTCGGAAAAACAAATTACGAAACATGGCGTATACAGATGAAAGCTTTACTAGTGAAAAACAACGAATGGACATACGTCACGGGTGAACGACCTACTGAGGGAACAGAACTCTCAAGATGGGAAAATGGTGATGATAAGGCGAAAGCGGACATTATTCTTTCAATTCAGCCGTCGGAGTTGAAACAAGTAAAGAAATGCGAAACCGCAAAGGAAATATGGCAGAAGCTCGAGGACATTTATCAGTCGAAAGGTCCTGCTCGTAAAGCAACTCTTCTGAAGTCGTTACTACATCTAAAAATGAAACCAGAATCAGATGTTCAAGACCATCTGCGGAACTTTTTTGATGTTGTTGATCGACTCGAGGAACTGGAAATACATATCGACGATGATTTGCTGACTATCATGCTGTTGTATAGTCTCCCGGAGAGCTTCGAGAACTTTCGGTGTGCAATCGAATCACGAGACGACCTTCCGAAACCAGACGCGTTACGGATAAAAATTTCCGAAGAGTTCGTTGCACGTGGTGTTAGCAATCAACGTCAAAGTGATGGTGCTTTTTCGGTACATGCCAAGAAGAAATCGTTCACGAAAAGAAAGCAGTTTCGGTGCTTCCGGTGTAACAAGGTAGGCCATAAAATTTCGGAATGTTATTTGAATAAAGATAAAAAGAAAGAGCTATCGAAACCGGCAGTGGGTCTGCTGACAGATAAATTGGAAACTAATACGGTAGGCTCAATTGAAACTGATCTGTGGTGTTTGGATAGTGGCTGTACGAGTATACATATGTGCGAGGATCAGAAGAAATTTAGCAATTTGGAAACTTCGACGATGAGCAACGTGAAGCTGGCGGATAGTGGACATACTCAAGTGCTTGGAAAAGGCAAGGTGGATATCAAGACAAAAATCAACGGTCGTGATGGCGAGGCATATATGGAAAGCGCATTTTATGTTCCCGACCTGCGTACGAATTTGATGTCTGTGGCTAAAGTTTGTGATAAGAACTTTACTGTGACTTTCAACAAGGAGAAAGCTGTCTTATGGAATGCTAGTTCTAAAACGCGTATCATCGCTGACAGAATTGGGGACTTGTATTTCCTACAGAGTAGTGAAATGGCAACTACAGCAAGTGAATCTTTCGACACGCGAACAAAACGGAAAGTGGATCCCGCGAGATGGCATGAAAGAATGGGTCATCTAAATGTTCGTGATATCGGGAGGGCTGTGGTGCGGTCAACGTGAATTTTCCGGACGATTTTGTGTGTGAAACCTGCATTGAAGGAAAGCTGAGCCGAGCATCGTATCCGAATCGTGCCGTGAGATGTTCAGAGAAGCTTGGGATCGTTCATTCGGATATTTGTGGTCCTATGCGAACACAATCTAAAGGTAAAGCTTCTTATTTCATAACTTTCATTGACGATCATTCACGTTGGTGTGAGGTTAGATTTTTGAAACATAAAAGCGAGGCGCTTGCTGCTTTCAAATCGGTTAAAGCATTGATGGAAAAGAAAACTGGTTGTAAAATTAAGGTGCTGCAATCAGATAACGGTGGTGAATATTTAAGTGAGGAATTCAATAACTATTTGAAGAGTGAAGGAATTACTAGGAGATTAAGTGTTAAAAATACTCCTGAGCAAAATGGAGTTTCTGAGAGGAAAAATCGCACGCTATTAGACATGGCTCGATGTTCTTTGATTCAATCGAAGTTGCCTATTTCTTTTTGGGCTGAAGCTATATTAACGGCAAATTATATCAGAAACAGATGTCCTTCAAGTACTCTTGATTACAAGACGCCATTTGAAATTTGGAATGGCCGAATTCCTAATGTGAGCTATTTCAGAGTATTCGGCTGCAAAGCATATGTTTGGAATAATAATAAAAGTAGGGGTAAATTTGAAGCTCATGCGAAACCAGGTGTATTCGTTGGATACTCTGAAGAATCAAAGGCTTTTCGTATTTGGCTAACCGATGAAAAACGAATGGAAATATCTAGAAGTGTCAAGTTTTTGGAGTCTTTTACAGACATCGCTGGTGAGCGATTCGAGGACTTTGTACCCGAAAATCAGTCAAAATCCGAAAATCGTGACATTGAAGTACCGCTAATCCAGGTCAACCCCTATGATGGTGTTTGCGAAGAATCTGAAGATGTCAATGGAGATACGAGTGCTGACAGGACTGTGACCAGCAGTTCAACGAGGCATGGCAGAGGACGACCGAAGATGATTCATACCGGTTCAAGAGGACGCCCTCGGAAGCAGTATCAAACAGTGGATTGTGATACAGCTCAGACAGCCGAGATACCCGTTGACTCAGCGCTATCTTCTTCGAACTCAAGAGAATGGAAAAATGCATTAGCTGAAGAACTAAAGTGTATTTTAAAAAATGATACATGGGTAATAGTTGATCGACCTGAGAACTGTAATATAATTGGTAGTAGATTTGTGTTATCAAATGAGTATAATGCTGATGGATCTTTAAATCGCAGAAAAGCTAGGCTAGTTGCTGAAGGTTTTAATCAAAAACCTGGTGTAGATTTTGGCGAAACGTTTGCACCTGTTGCTCGCCAAAGCTCTATCAGATTGTTAATGGCTCTAGCTGTAAAAATGAATGTAAATGTGCATCATTTTGATATTACAACTGCATTTCTAAATGGTATTCTTGAAGAAAATATTTTTATGGAATGTCCTAAATATTTGACTGACATATTATGTGATATTGTTTATGCTAAAAAGGATCATGATTTAGTTGCGAAAGCTAAAAATATGTTGAACGAATTATCAAGTGGTAACAAAGTATGTAAATTGGTCAAAACATTATATGGTTTGAAACAGTCTGGGCGACGCTGGTTCTTGAAACTTGATCAAATTTTGAAATGTTTTGGTTTTGATAATACTGTTACAGATCCTTGTGTATATTTTATGTCACGTAAAGGTAACTTAACTATTTTAACTGTATATGTGGATGATATTCTGGTATTTTCTCAAGATTGTGATACAATTTTTGAATTGAATGAGCATTTGAAAAGAGAATTATCTGTTAAATACATGGGACTAGTCAAACATTGTCTTGGTGTGGAGTTCAATCAGAAAAATGGAAAAATTTCAATGAGTCAATCTGGTTATATTAGAGATCTTTTAGATCGTTTTAACATGGCTGATTGTAATCCTGTTTCAACTCCAATAGACATTAGCACAAAGCTCAAAAAGTCTGATGGTAATGAAGAATTTGATTTTCCCTACAGGGAACTAGTTGGGGCTTTGATGTATTTAGCTGTTTGTACTAGACCAGATATTGCTCACTCAGTCAGTAGCCTAAGTCAATATTTAACATGTTTTGATAACTCTCACTGTATTGCTGCAAAACGTGTATTGAGATATTTGAAGAAAACAATTAATTATGGTTTAATTTTTGAATGTTGCAATGATTATTTATATGGATATACAGATGCAGATTGGGGAAATGATAATAATGATCGTAAATCTTATACTGGATATTGTTTTGTACTAAGTGGAACTGTAATTTCATGGGAATCACGTAAACAAAAGACTGTTGCTTTAAGTTCAACTGAAGCAGAATACATGGCACTCACAGAAGGTGTTAAAGAAGCCATTTATTTACAAAAAGTGATTTCAGAGTTAGGAATGCATGATATATGTGAAACTAAAATATTTGTTGATAATCGTAGTTCCATAAAATTAGCCGAAAACTCTGTGTATCATAGTCGTACTAAACATATCGATATTCGACATAATTTTGTTAGAGATGCTTTAAATGAAAATATTATATCATTAGAATATGTGCCGACGACTGAGATGGGAGGTGATATTTTAACCAAGGGTCCCCCACAATGTAAACATGTAAACTGTCTGAAATTGCTTGGTGTGCGTAATGTTTCTGAATTATAATTTTTGTAAGCAATCGAAATTTGCATTCAGGGGGAGTGTTGATGTTATGGAATGCAATTTCCGTATTGAGTACAGCGCCCTCATGCGGTAATATGGACTCTTTGTCAGTTGCTGTTTGTCCGTCGTACCGTACGCACGTTTGTAACTTTGTTAATCCTGCTTTACTGTATTATGTGTAGTAAATGTTTATATTATACATAATGTGTGTCTATGGATTCTTTCACCTACGTCCATAGAATGTGCATTAGAAATCTTGAAAAGTCAAAAAATTCCGAAATATGTATAAAAAATGAGAAAATATGCATTAAAAAAATCACCATGCAAAAAAAAGCAGATGTGTTTTTAAAATGCATTCTTTTCTATTTCTTAGTTGCATATGCATTCATTTACTACAAACAAATATACCCTCATATATATATATATATACCGCATATTCAAATATCATTTACGTATTTCTATTCAGATATTTAATTTTCAGTTTGTTGTAGCTGCTCAATAACGAAAATAGCAGTAACAAAAGAATTTCGACACTATTTTTTTAAAAAAAATTTAACCTATTGCCTTGCAATAAAACGGTGAACATTTGTAAAATATTTTATAAATATGTATTAATTCACTAAATTTCACCTGCGTGAAAAAACCTCGATGTTATGAAAATATTATAAACAATATTTGTTTGAAAAATTATAAAAAAATATCGAGTGAGCTAAAATAAACCTTCAAAAATATGCACTTATACTGAAAATTCTTTGATTTTATGCATTGATATGCATTAATGCTAAAAAAAGGCCAAAATATAATCCGGGCTCTAATAATCACACTTCACTCATAGTTAGAAAAATCGATGGCAGGTGGCAGCACTACACATAACAAGAATTACATAGAAACAGACTTCCAGTTCGATTCACAACACATACAGACATATTCCAACATGTACCAATTCGTTAGAAGTTCCGCAGATGTATATGAACGAAGTGCATGCGCGGTTTAGTAGTAGTAGTATTCAACGAAAAATCGAAAACGTATAGGCCTAAATTACTTAAATATATATTTTTTTCAAAAAATAAATTTGTGGTGAGAGGGCGCGGAGGAGAACAAGTGTAGAGGACATCTTCCCCAACATATTTAGGATGAGATTCCTTCATCAGACACAAATGAATCCTTACAGAAAATCACCGCATTGAATACGAGAAGCATTCGTAATTCATTAGTTATATGCCCATCTAGAGCTCTTTTGAATCCTTCACGAAACTGATCAATTCCTTTCACGGAATATGTCCGAAATCTTCTCTTCTTCGTCGTATCAAGATTGAAAGGATCTATTATTTGACTCGGCTAAACCGAACCCCCACCTTCCGTATACTATGTAGTAAAAATGCTCAGTAATACTATTATGGCGGGAAAAAAAAAGGAAAGCACTTATTCATTCTCCTGCCAGTAATGGTTTCTCCAGGCCCAGAGATTAAAAGGGAGGTCAATTTTTATTCTCCCATAAGAGGTCGATGACTTGAGGGAGGAGAAGAAAAAGAAGAACCAAAAATTACCCAGAATATAATGAAGTTCGAATTGATGAGCTCTCTCCAACAGCTGCTTTTTAGCGGCGTAATGTCTAGACATAAACGATGGATCCCCGTCATCACCACCGCTAAGACCACAAAAATATTAAGTAAGAAATTTCGAAGTATGTGCCTCCTCTTTGAAAAGAATTGTAAACGCTAATGGACCAGGTCCGCCTTTACTAGATGCGGGGACCGGTGAGGAAATATTAGCCGGGCCAGAGGCACCTTAATAATTTCGGGGGTCCCGCTTAGCCTCGATTTCATGGATTCTGTGGGATAGACAGAGAGAAATGGGCATCCAAAAATCCACACATTATTACAAAACATAGAGGAATGCTGAAAATTATCCAATTTACAAAATATATATATGTATATATATGCAGGGTGATTATAAAAAAAACTATCCCGACACTCTAACAGTTACGGTTACAGTGAGAAAATTTCGAAAATATCAAATGGCAACACCAAGTTTTTTGTATTGGAATGTGATCTCCATTGTGATAAACCCTAAATAGCGTTCGAACGGCAACTGTAGCATGAAAATCACCGGCGGTAGATAGGCTAAAAATGAGGACAACCAATAAGGACAGAGAAGCAGCATAAAATAAAGCATTTTATTGTGTTTCACAAATTTTCCACATGACCTTGTGGAGGACTAATCAGGCTGGGATCTCAGCCGAAGAAACGAATGAAACGAACATTAATGCTCTGGTGCACGGCAAAGTCCTTTTTACTTTTTCCTTGCCTAGCTCCGGGGATGTTCGTGCTACAGGTGCCATTCCAACGCTTTTAGTGTTTTTCAGTATGGAGATCGCATTCCAATACAAAAAACTTGGTGTTGCCATTTGATATTTTCGAAATTTTCTCACTGTAACCGTAACTGTTAGAGTGCCACTGTTGTTTTCCATATCATTCTTGAGCGCATACCTCAAAATACCTTATGCCAAAATTTCATTCAGTTTCTGTGAATGGTATGATAGTTAGGGGCCCATATGTCGGGATAGTTTTTTTATAATCACCCCGTATATACGCAATTAAATGCAAATTAACAAAAAAATAAACAAATAAATTATGAATTTTTATCCGAAGAAAACTTTAAATCGATGAAAGAAATAATTCCAAACTAAGTAAAATTGAGACCTAGTGAAAGAAATTGTCTAAGAACTAATGAAAATTCGGAATACATGAGTTTGGAATGAGAGAAATTATTGAGACATGGGCAATTCCACTCATGGAAAGAAACAATTCCATCCTAAATGAAAGAAATAATTACATCACCCATGAAAATTCAAAATGAATGAAAGAAATTATTCCAGAATCGATAACGATTCGGAATAAATGAAATAAATAATTCCCGAATTGATGAAAACTTAAAATAAATGAAGCACATTATTCCAGGATCCATGAAAATTCAGCATATAAGGAATAAACAACACCAGAACAAATGAAAATTATTCAAACAAATGAAAGAGATAACTCCATAATTAATAACAATTCCGAATAAATGAAAGGATAACTCCATAATTAATAACAAATTGATGAAAGAAAATACCACAGAATTGATGAAAGAAAATACCTCAGAATTGATGAAAGAAAATATTCCAGAAATGATGAATAAAATATTCCAGAAATGGTGAATAAAATATTCCAGAAATGATGAATAAAATATTCCAGAAATGATGAATAAAATATTCCAGAAATGATGAAAGAAAATATTCTGGAAATGATAAAAAAGTTTCACAAAATTCAGAATTGATGAAAGAAAATATCCCAGAATTGATGAAAATCCATAATTTATAATTTCCGAATCATTTTTTTATAGATGAAAATGATGAACTTCTGGATTATTTCTTTCCTGTTAATTTGCAGGATTTCCTTAATTGATGAAAATTCAGAATTTATCAAAAGATTATTGTTACCGTAAGTGCGGGGCTCGGTACGACCACACCTGTCGCGCACCCCTTAAGCGCAGCTCTGTAATGGACATTTTCGATGAATCCAAATCGGTATTTACGTCTATTAATCACTAATTTACAGAGGCCGCTTCAAGATATGTATAATTAGTTAGTCAACAGCAATCGTAAACAGGATTATAACGGATATTCGCTGACAAAAGAGCGGAAACACAACCGTATATAGTCAAACTCGGCTACAACGGGATCGAAAATTCCTCGATATTCCGTCGTTATAACCGAGATATAATCAGATGCAATCAAGTTGTGGGCATGGGGAGTTGTTTTATTATACTTAAGGGGTGGCCATATTTGAATAGGAAGAATATGGGAAATTGAGATCTTAAATAGGAGACATCGCCAATTGCAGTTAAAATGCTGCCAATTTTCCAGCAAATTTCCAGTTATTACTTGTAAATAACTCGAGCGAGAAATACGATTTTGCAGAAGTCCGCAGTGATTTAAAATATATTTCACAGGGCGTGGGAGGATCTTGAACGCTGCCAGGGCCGTCTTAACGGCGTCATAGGCCACGGGTAAAGCGATATTTTTCGCCCCTCCCTACCTGTCTAGAAATACCTGCTGATATAGCCCACTCACTGTCGAAAATCTGACCAGATCTCATTTTCACGGAGCCCTCTCGCCCTCTCTGCATTTGATTGACCCCTGGCCGTGCCCTGGTGGGTCCATGCCTTAAGACTGCATTAAACACAGAAAATATGTGAGATCAATACTGATATTTACATTCATAATTACCAAAATATACTTCCTTGAAAAAAAGAGGGGGGGGGGTTTAATTTAAGAAAAATAAGACAAGAAGGGCAAAACTAAGATACATTACGTACACATATCATATTATCACCCTAATTATGATAAATAATACGGAATAACGACGAAAAATACTATAGACGAGGTCGTTGCGTTTTCATTGACGTTATAATCCAGATTATAGCCGTGGTCCAGGTTATAGCAGTGCCGTTATAGCTGAGGTCGTTGCGTTTTCATTGACGTTATAATCCAGGTTCGTTAACATTATTCACTACGTGAATTACTCAAAACCGCCAATATTATTTATGCTAAATACCTTATTGACGTTTTAAACAGAGTTGTCGCTTCAACCGAGGTCGTTATAAACGTGTTCAAACTGTATTTACCGTAACTACTTACGCAAATCGTATACTATATTAAGCCGAATCCGGAAAAGGGTGAATATCCTGTCACAATAACCAGGATGAGTATTTATTTATATGCTTGTTTCGCAGGATACGTTTCTGTGGCAAGTCTGAGCCGCTTCGGCCATTTTGAAATGAATTATATTATCTCCATTCTTCCGACCAAATGGTGTGAATACAATTCAACTCCCGGTGCAAGTTGCCATCAATCATTTTGTTTATGGAATGGAAGTGTATCTACTGACGGAGTTAAATGGTGCGTGTTGTTGTATCTCTCCTGGCAATGGACATGAGATAAATTCTAATCTCATTTCAGTTCAACGGTATCTGCAATTTTAAGCCCCAATTGAAATATGTTATAGCCTGTAATTTTCACGTTTTCTGGAAAATTGTGTTTCCTCCACAAATTTATTGGTAATTATGCGTATAAATATGCTTTACCCACATTAGAACAAACTAATTCCGCATGAACGGAATACTTATACAGGGTGTCCTGTAAGCGCTAATGCATCTTTTATACCATCAACCGTTATTCGTAGTGGTATGATTCCAATTTAACAAAACGCTGAAAAAAGCGTTCAAGAATTACCTTGTACCAGTTTCGAGACTGAAAATACAGAGTTCGATATTCGCTAAGATATTTGAATTCAAAAATCGGAGAAAAGTTATGAAAGAACAGCAAAAACTGACGGACAACACGCTCCTTTCCCTCGTTTATGCTGTTCTTTCCAAACTTCCCTCCGACTTTTCCATTCGAATATCTCTGCGAATATAGCACTTTGTTGTCTTGGCCTCAGGAGAGACGAGACAACAACTTTCTAATTGGAAGTTAGACGACGGGAACCAGATAAGAATTTGGACTTTTTATTTTGTGACACACTGTACTTCTACACTGAGTGGTTTCTGATCACATTTCGAGCATTTTTTAAATCGAAACTACCTCTACTACAAGCGGGTGATAATGTTAAGGCCGCATTAGTACTTACAATACACCCTGTATAGCGACTGTACCTATATTCCATAATGAATAATATTCGTCTTCGTTGGACTTAATTATAAGACAGAGGTCTTCAATCTTTTCCTAGTCGCAACCATCGCCTGTATCCACCATCAAGAGAAGGGTACCATTACGGCAAGTTCAACATACGAGTGCATGAAATCAGGATGATTTCAGTCCTTGAATGCAATTTGTACGTTAATCAAGGGAACGCTAGGAACGTTAATCAAGTACTCACGAGCACGAATTCGGACATGAGCATTGAGCACTGTGGTGCTCGCGAGCAACGGGTTGAGGATGTCTGTCATAAGATCTGGAGGGGAATAGATGTGAAATGGTTTGATTCACTTGCAATGTATGGTTGTTGATGATGAAAAATATTGGAACAAAAGAAATTAGTATCGTATGTGTGCACACCAGTGTGTCCTAGAGCTCTACTGCTAGAATGAGAGGGGACGGTAGTACAGTACACGGTGAGATAAACAAATTTTTTCACTAGTGCACAGGGTCACATTCCGCTTTTACATAAAATTATCCTTCTTCAGCCCTGCTCACATCGTACCCTTAATGTTACAAGCATTTATTGAAAACAAATATATTGTGTTCACCCTCTCTCTAACTGCATTATGTTTGTGGGGAGGGGAAGGTACCCCCCCCCCCTCCTCAATGGCAGGTGCCAGTGGCTTAAATTTCATGTTAACATGTAATGAAAATGAAAGTCATTTCCGATCCTATTTTTCATCGGAAAAATTGTTTGTCTCGACGTGTACTGTCATGCCTCTCATTATTCAGATTTCTGGGACATCCTGCATATACAGGGTGTCCTGTAAGTCCTAATTCTGCTTATATCATCAACCGTTCGCCGTAAGGCATGGTTATAATTTGAAAAATGCTCAAAACATGTTCAAGAAAACCCTGTGCCAATTCTGGATGAGAATACAGTGTATGCAAAATCAAAAATCCAAATTTTTATACTATCCTTCAGTCCTCTAACTCTCTATTAGAAAGTTGTTACAAAGTTTCTCCTCAGGCCAACGTAATAACCCCATATTTCCAAGTGCAATGTTCTCTGAGTTATTTGAATTGAAAAATCGGAGAAAAGTTTGAAAAGAACAGCATAAACTAACGGAAAACGTTCCTTTCCCCTCATTTATAGTGGAAGGTGGGGGGGGGGGGTGTTCCCCAGCTCACACCCAATCGAAAAATCAATTTTCTTCTTGCAAAACAGGAGGCAATTTCTAGGAGGTTTAGTGATTTCTACTGCGACAGTTATAATGCCGATCTGGAGAATTTAAGAAACCGCTCAAAGGGTTATAAGATAGATATCTAGAATTTTTTTCCCTCTTCAGAATGAGGCTCTTGTTTTAATCTATCTCTTCAAGTGTTCTTCCTTTCCGTCCAGTTATATCCCGGACACGAAATCCAGCCGAGTAATCAGAACAAAAGCACTTATTACATACCGAAAGGGAGGAAAATACAATCGGAAGAAAACGGGGGGGAGAGGAAATTAAGTGCATCGATAATGGAGAACTGCAATCACCAAATAAATAGATAGAAAGAAAAAAAAGACAGAGCAAAGCGAAAATAGAGAGGAAATAGAGATAGACTTTTCATCAAGGAATCCTCGAGATGGGATATTCATTCTGAAACAATGGCGACGGCGGTGCTGAGAAAGAAAGAATGGCCGTTCTAATGAATAGATAGATTATTTTCCGGATCAGATCGCTCTTGTCTTTCCCTGTCCTTGTCTACTACAGATAGTGGCGAGATCTATTCACGAGCACTAATGTGGTACGTGATTCATCAATATTTGATGGCATGATCCTCTATTTTGAATCTTCAAAAGCTTGGATCGACCGAAGCCAACTCCCTCATCCCAGACGTGGATGATTAATGGCTCATGATCTGCAACTAAGTCCTGGAGATAACTTACTTGTCTTAAAAAGGCCTTCCCGGATGCCGCCTGGAATTAGAGAATCCAGACTTTACGTACTCCAAGCTCAAGTACAGTAGATACGTGAGGTAACGAATGATTCGTCGACGAATTTAGAAATTCATGAAATTTCAAATGTGAAGCATCCTCATATAGCAGGTTTGAACGAATGGAAAGGTTAAGAGAGGCATCGACCGTAAAATGTACGCATGAATAAAAAGTACATGAATGTACTTTGTTTCACTGGGTGAGGGAAAAAGTCCTTAGAAACTTTTAAAATGAATAAAAACCGGAAAAAGAAGTAAAAAACGGTTTGCATGGTTAGCATCACTAGGTCACGGGAATTTTTTTTGCCAGGGAAAAAAATAACTGAAAAAACAGCCGATAGGTGGCGCTGGTACGAACGACTGCGGTGGAAATATGCAAATGAGACGGTTATAAGAACTCGCGCTCCTTATCCAGTGGATTTTCTGCACTATGTCGTTGCTGGATTTGTGACTTGCCTGCAATGTGTTATCCTATCCCCTGTGGTGGTTGGTAATTTTTAACACATACTGATGTAATAAACGATTTAGAGCCATTCTGCTCGTTATTTGCGTATCTTTCTCCGACTTGTGTACGTCAGCGCCACCTATCGGTTTTTTTTCCTGTCTTAAAAACTTCGTGACCTAGCGATGCTAACAATGTAAACCGTTTTTTATTTCGGTGTTTTTCCAGTTTTTAATGAAACTTTCTACGGACTTTTTGCCCACCCGGTATAAGCCAGTGTGCGTCCTCAAAGAAAGCGTTGGGTTGTGAGAGAGCAGCAGCTAAGTCTTCATCTCTCTGCTAGTTTCCGATTCTACAAGTAGGCGCTGTTATATATGGATTGCTTTTTTTTCTGGTTTTTTAACCGATCCGTAACGGTGCCTACTTGCGGAATCGGAAACCAGCCACCACTATGTTCGTACCCTAATCCCAGTTCTTTTAGACGTTTTTTTTGGAGAGGAAAGCAGAACTAGCTAAGTCATAAGATCGCCAAATGTTAAAGGGCTTATATCCCTCAAGGGACAGAGTCCGGGTCTTGTCTGGTACATCAGGTTCCAAATGTAAGCTGTGTTTCCAGAACTTTCAGTGAAATTTGGTTAGCACATTCGCGGCTTGCTGGAACATACAGTGTGTAACTATGACTACTGACTGGCTGGTGGTATAACTAATAAGGGGTGATACAACTCGTGTTAACAAACAATTTTCAGCGTGCAATGTGAGATATTGGAAAGCAAGTGGAGAGTCGCGAGAGGGCGCTTCTTCTGGAATGGATGAAACGTCGCCTTTCGCTGAACCCATCATCCTGACCCACATCCGTCGCCGATGAGAAGCCAGTATTGCAGCTGGTGGTCGCTCATTTGAGAATTTTGTTGCAAAATTTTCGTCCTTTATTTTTTTTAAATTTTATTCGCCCTTTATTTGTCCTTTATTATTCGTCTTTACTGCGTTCTACATTTTCACTACGCATGCGCCCTCTCGTTACTTGCCTCTTGCTTTCCGACTCCATATTGTTTGGTGAAAGTTACGTGTTTTTGGTGAGTTCTATCACTTCTTACAGTTCTGAATATCGGATTAATTACACCTGTATGTAGGTGCTGTGGATTTTGAAAGTGCTCTGGAACTTCCACCAGTCACTTAAGTAATCCTTAAATATTTCACTTAAGTGATGAGGAACTGCACCGCAGAGTGCAGATCACTTAAGTGAACTACAAATGTCCTGTTATGACCTTGAGTGATCTGGAACAACGCCGATGGTTACTAAAGTGGCCTGCAAATGCACCACGAGCCATTTAACTGCTCTGGAACTGTGTCGCACGTTCTTCAAGTGATATGCAAATGTGCCGCAGGAACTCATGATGACCTACACCGCAGGTCAAATGATCTGGGAATGCGCCACGGGTCACTCACGTGATGTGAAACAAACTGCACAGCAGTTCGCTTACTACAGGGGCCACACTTTGTCCACGGGATTTGGATAGAGTATGTATGGTTTGAAGAATACCATGCGTGAATCGTGGGCTCTCAGTCTCCGCCATGTTTTCACTTGACAACATCTGACACAAATACAAGTGAATATCCATCGTCAGCCTCTCTTGCTAACTGCTTGAAGTTTGTACAGCGCCATCTAATTAATTCAATCCCTGATAGTACTGAAAATGTTGTTTCATTTCCAGACACGTGGTTACACAATCTACTTTTTCATTTTTCATTTTTTCGCATCCCAAGAGAGAGATTATTCTTCAAGCTCCCACAAGATGATCTCAGCACACACACAGTACGAAAGTATTGACAATGATGATCATGTTGATGATGATGCTGTCTATTGAATTCCACTCATGGAAAACGCATTAGTCACAATCTCTTTTTTTCGCTTGGGAAGTTTGTCGAAACAGAAACTTGGTGAGTCTTGGCAAAGTTTCAGGTAATTCCCAGCACATATATATCTCTCTCCTTTTTTTCCTGCTCCTTTTCCTGTCTCTCTCATCAGTCATTAGAAGAAAAACTCGGGGAAAAAAATTCACCACACGCACACACAGAAGAGATAGCTCATGGGTGGAAATCATAAACCAAGTCAAGTTGAAACATTGTACAGGGTGTCCTGTAAGTTCTAATGTAGCCTTTATCTCATCAACAGTCCGTCGTAGAGGCGTGATTCCAGTTTCAGAAATGCTCAAAAGGATTTTAGAAATTATCCTACACCAGTTTCGAGAGAGAAAATACGGTCTATCACGAAATAAAAAAAAAAATCTATATATTTATATAGTCCCTTTATAGTCCCCTAGCTTCCAATAAAAAAGTTGTTACCCTGTCTTTTCTGAACCCAAAAAAATGCATTTGTATCTATGTTCTTAAAAATAGCGAAAATAACATCTACAGCAGAGATGAAGCTGGTTTAGAACCTAACGCTGCCTACAAAAATCACAAATCAAATTTTCAGCACCCAGTTGAACTTCCCGGTTACTACCCTGAGAGAGAGGGGATGGTGGCTGAGATGTTGTTTTAGGTTTGCTACCCCCGCCAGGACAGCTTGGCTCGACTTACTATCCATAACAAGGACAACCGGGTTGTTTTTGATCAACATTTTAGCGACACGCGATTGCAATGTTTTCTACTGTTAATGCTTCGATAACGTATTGATGTGTATAGTTATGTTCCCCTATTATATTTGTCTGTTCTCTAATTGCCATGTGAAAATACCGTGCCTCAGGACCTGTGCAGTGCCCTATTCGGCTTCCCCCACAGCTGAGTCCTGCCTGTATTCGTTTCTTTAGCACAACATATGATCTGGTTGGTGGGTGCTCGGGAGTGCTCGTGGTCGCACTGGGAGTTGGGGGTTTGTGTTGGCAGGGCCGTCATTTCAACTTGTTCCAGGGGGGAAAAGACATGTACTCAATGTATATATATATATATATATATATTTGTGTATCGCACGCTTCGTGCGTGGTCGGGAGTGGCGCGTTGGTTGAGGCCCTTGTTGCGAGGCGTTTTTCTTGGTGGGGGTGGTGTCCCCGTCATGTGGAGGGTTCTCTCTCGTGTCCGCGGTGGAGATTCGTGGGGGTGGTCGGGGGTCTCCCTCCGCGGGACGTGTTGGGGCGTTGTGGGCCGCGTCGGCGGGGCTGAGGGGTCCTGACTTGTCGAGCGGTGATGTGCCCTGGGATTGGGGGTTTGGGTGTGGGGGTGTGGTTGTGCTGCTTGGGGGTTGCCGGGATGTTGGTCCCGGCCGGCCGATTTGAGTTTTTTTCCGGCACGCCCACGATCTCACGATCAATGAGCTTATATCACAGAGCCTGGGCGTGCTCGGTCCTATACTATACTATATATTTGTGTATATATATAATTTTTAGTGTATTTTCAAAAGCCGGGGGGGGGGGCAACGGTCCCCCTGACCCCCCAAATGACGGGCCTGTGTGTTGGTGAGCAGGGGTCTAGTTCTTTGTCTGCCTGTGAGGCTGATCTTGGGGCCCCATGGGAAAAGTTGATATCATAATCCGGCAGTGATCTTTCAGTTAGAAATTCCTTGGAATATGGACTGGGTCACATCGGTTAGGATGTTAGGATGATGTCGTTTGAGTTAGACCCCTCTCTTGAAGTGGCAGGAGGTTCCGTGAAAGTCGTTAGATCGACGTCGTCTAAGTCGTCGTTATTACATAAATGCTTCACCAATATTATCTTCATCTTTAGATGATGTTTTTCTGCACCTTTTTCTTCTGAAGTCGTATATTGATTTTAGATACAGGTTTTCTTGTGTTTTTGTTTTCTTCAGGTTCGATCTTGTTAACCTTTGGAGAATTAGTCTTCTTTAATTAATTTATTTTTCTTTTTATTCCGAGATTCTCTCGTGGTTTTTGTTCTTCATTTGTAAGTTTCTTTAGTAGTTTTATTTCCTTAATCTTTTCCTGTTAAGTCCCGTCTTTTCCTTATTATTATTGTGATTTACATAAATGATCTACCCGACTCCATAAACTGCCGCATTAGACTCTTCGCTGATGAATGTGTCATCTATAAAACAGTGTCCAATCTTTCTGACCAAGAATCTCTCCAACACAACCTTAATATTATTTCCAAATGGTGCTCAACCTGGGAATTACCCCTCAATTTCTCAAAAACTGTTTTTATGAAAGTGACCCGTAAAAGAATCCCTCACGAATTCCCCTATTCTATAAACGACTCTTTGATCTCTGAGTTTTCCCATTATAAATACCTGGGCATTATAATCTCTTCCTATCTCCGCTGGAACCTTCACGTTGATTATATCTTTAATAAATGTCTCCAAAAACTGTTTTTCCTTCGCCGTAACCTAAAATACTTCACTCGTCATGTTCGTCACTTGTGCTACCAAACATACATTCTCCCTGCCTTCTCCTATGCCTGTGAAGCCTGGGACCCCCACACCCAAACCAACATGGACAAATTAGAATCTATCCAAAATAAGTCCACTCGTTTCATTTTCAACTGTTGGTCTTCACATGTCTCTATAACGGAACTCAAGCGACAACTCAATATCCAACCGCTCTCCTCTCTTCGACTTATCTCTCGTTTAACTTTCCTTTACAAAATACTCCATGGGTTTTTTTTAATATTGACACCTCCAATATTCTAATCAAACCTTCTCATTTCTCTGTTAGACTCAATCATTTCAAAAATTACAGCCCATCTTTGCCTCTTCAGATTGTCACAAATTTAGCTTTTTCCCAAGAACTATTATCGACTGGAACAACCTACCATCAAATATTGTAGATTGCACTACGATTTCTGAATTTTCTCGTACCATCAATCGACACTTTTGCCATATATAATTCCGCATCCTCTTGTGTAGGCCTCGGCCAAACAATATTGTATAAATAAATAGTATCAACCCTTTGAACTGAAATAATGAGTCCAGCACGCCATGAAATTGTGAGTCTGAGCAGTGCTACCTGAAATATATTGCATTGGGTTAAGAAGGCCTAACATAAGTAATCCATATTTCAGCGATAATAAAACTATAATATTTATTTATTCACAAAATTTCCCATAACAAAGCATCAAGGACAATACCGAACACCAGCGGGACAATTCAGAACAAAGTGTTCGGAATTGCCCCAAACGACACTTCGGGGCAATTTCTCAATCTGATCTTCAAATGTACACAACAACCAAACTTTCTTCCAACTTAATAAATAGCTAAAGAAACGTAGAATCTAAATGATACCAAGCTCACTACTCTAAACGCGAACGTATTTTACTTGCCTCTTATCCAATTTAGCACCAATTTACTAAGGAAAGTTCCGAAAAAAACTGTTTTTTACACACCAATCACAATAACACAGCTAGAAAGGCATTCGCCCGCTCAATGAGTTTACGGTGGACGCCATCAGGCTGCAACACTAATCAGACCCCTCCAGATTCAAACAGTGCCCGATAACAATGGTGTTCGGAATTCCCTCTCCCCTATACTGTATTTTCACTGCATACGTGAGTGAAATGCGGAAATAAATTATAGAATATTCACTAAAAATTTAAGGATAGCGTCTTTGGTAGAACATTTAATTAGGACTGAGCTCAAGATTGGTCAACCATTCCGATTAGCGTGGCGTAGATCCAAAAATTCATTTCATATATATATTTATATATATGTATAGAGCAAAAACTATATGAGTAAATTATAGCAATTATCATGAAATTTTAAGTGGATGAGAAATATTATACAATACAATGTATAATTGGATTGTTTTTTTTAAAAAGACGGGTGTTGAATATACTTTTAGTGAATGGAATAATTCACGCATGTGTGTAATTCATTGAGAAACACCATCCATTATACCCTCAGAATTTCTCAATTCACTAAAAATTTTCAACGAATTATCGATTATTATTATTATTATTCCCTCTTTTCGTTGCCTAATGGTCATTCGTAGGGCACATATAACTCCTGACGCCTGTTTAACGACCAGTGGTGATCCCTAAACTACTCGTGATGGATAACGCCGAGTAATTTATTCCCCCTCCCCACCCCAAAACTAGATGACTCATTTATTACCGGGTGAAAGAATTGGCAATGTTCCAGGGTAAAAATAATAATATTAATAATAATAATAAAAACCGCCCTTCGCGTAACAATATAAGGACGAAAATTGCAACTGGGGCCGTGGAAGATTGATAAATCAACCGAAAAATCCAATGACCCGTACACTTAAACGCCCGTGTTATGTATATTAAGAAAACAAAAGTGGCGATGGAGCCCTTAATTTCCTGAGGATGTACATGTTGAAGGACTTGGGACTAATTTTTCGTCAATGGAATTGGATTTCCCTCAATTACAATCGATTGATTCATTAAATTTGTGTACGATCTCGTCGCACACAACGAGAATCCGGTCCTTTGCTGAGGACGGTCGAGAAATTGTAATTGCAAAACTGATCTGTCCTAATTTCAGTCTATAAATGCTCTGTAAGTACATAAGAAGATATTACTTCTATTGATATTATACTTTTATTGCACAATATATAATAGCACTGATTGCTCGTTTGATAATCTTTGTTGTGATATGGTCATTTTATGCACCTGAGGGCTGATTAGACTGCAGTTTATAGCTATTTTAATTGCCTTTTTCTTTTTATTTCTTCCACTTAAGAATTCTGAAATAACTTTTTGCATCAGCTATAAAATCATACATTGTTACATTAACCACGGTATTACTTCTTGAATTAGTTCTAAAGCTAATATTTTTTGTCCCTTGTTTCTTTGTCGCTCCTCTCTCCCAAATTATTGTAGACTTTCTCTCTCATCAATTCTTAAATTATTTCTAGCGTAAATTCTGAAACTAGTGCATTAATTCTGAATTTATGTTTTCTCGTTAATTGTGAAATTGTTTCCATTAATTGTGAAATTGTTTTCATTAATTGGGAAATTGTTTTCATTAATTGGGAAATTGTTTTCATTAATTGGGAAATTGTTTTCATTAATTGTAAAATTATTTCTTGCATCCATTTTGGGATGATTTCTGGAAATTATATTTTGCATTTGTTCTTGCTTTATTCAGTGATACTTGGCTGAAATTATACATATTTGGCTGAAATTGGTGCGATGCTTGGCGAAAATTGGTGGTATGTTTATCTGAAGTTAGTGCGATGTTTGGTTGAAATTGTTGATACCGTATTTAGCTAAAATCAATGGGATATTTTGCTAAATTGATATGACGATGATGATAATAAGCTTAATTTGATTAGAATTAGCAATCTTCGGCTGATTCTAACACAGTGCCTCCGTTAAAAATTGCTGAAGATTTCATCCAAAATTCTGAAATTATTTCTAGCGTAAGTTCTGAAACTATTTCTTGCATTAATCCTTGAATTTATAATTTTTCATTAATTCTGAAATTATGTTTTTTCATTACTTCTGAAATTATTTCTCGCATTCATTCTGACATTATTATTGTGCATGAAAGCTGAAATCGTGATTTGGCATCAGTCCTGGAAATTTGATTTACATCAATCCTGAAATTATTTTTTGCACCTAAATCCTGAAATTATGATTTTCCATCAACTCTGAATTTTCACAAATTTCAGAATTATCTATATACATGGTGTCCTGTAAGTACTATCACGGTTTTTATCTCATCAACCGGCCGTCGTAGAGGTATGATTCCAGTTTATGAAATTCTTAAAATGCGTTCAAAAATTATCCTGTAGCAGTTTTGAGAATGGAAATACAGTGTGTCACAAAATAAAAAAAAATTAAATTTGTATACAGTCACCGTGTGCTCAAGAACCCAATAACAAAGTTGTTACTCTGTCTGTCCTGATGGCATCAAAAAAAAAATCCATGTTTCTAAGATATTTTTCTCTGCATAGAGTTAGTCGAATTCGAAAAAGGGAGGCAATTTAGGACAGAACAGTGATACAAATACAAATTCAACGCCACAACAGGCAAAATGCCCAACGATAAATGCGGGTAAAACCGTTTTACTCGTATTTATCGCTCTTAAACTACTACAGGGCAATTTTTGAGCGCCTGTTGAGCATTTTATACGTTTTTTACGTATTTACGTCTGGTAAGTCGTGGCAATCCAAGAACTTTACCTGACCTTAAAGGCAACATTTCACGCCACGTGCTGAACATTTCCCCGCACATACTACGGTCAGTTGTGGAACGTGCCATCTTGCGATTTCACATGGTATCTGAAAATAGTGGCCATCATGTAGATTATGTTTTGTTGCAGTAACAATTTGTCAAAGTGTTTAACAATTGTTAGAATTGCAAACGCTTGCCTAAAAATGTGTCATTTCTTAATAAAACTCCCCCTGTGCAACTTATTCCCCCCCCCCTCGAAACAAATTCCCATCACTTCACGAAGTTCTCCACAAAATTTCACAATTTTCTGATGACAGATTTCGCCTGTAGGCTACTTTAAAATAGGGTCTTTTAATAATGGAATCCCTGTACTATGGATATACCTTTATTATACAATTTAGCACGAACATTTAGGATTTTAATTGTTGTTTATTTTTTCCTTGAATTTTGATTTCAACAACATTCAACTTTTCGAAAATCACTAAAATGCTTTAATATTTTGTGCCATAATTTAAAAAAAATTATTTTAATAGAAAATCCTCGTGCTAAAGTATGTAGCACCATGGCGTTGAGAGACACAAAGTTTCAAGACGTTTAAATGAGCGGTGTTCGAAAAAAAATGTTACTTATCTAAAGCAAAAAACTAGGTTTTGAGAAAAGACCATTTTAGTGGAAAACATTAGCATATACAGAGAGAGGATGATTCAAAACTCAACGTACAAACTTTTAGGGGAGGTAGAAAACACAAAAACAAAACAGAATCACATGGGAATGTATGACCTGAAACTCCAACATATCAGCTAAAGGATAAACGGGGATGCAGAAGTGACAAGCCACTAATGGGTGGGAAAACTTTTCATTTAGCGATACTTTACACGACGACAGTAAGTGTACACGTCAAGTTTCACAACAAGTACTCAAAGCTCTTATCATCCACAGTTATGCGCGTTTCACAACGGATTGATTGTTGAACCCTTTGAAAAATCCGAGGATGACGTCACTCTGCGCACGAAGCTTTTTAACAGCTGCCTGATGCAAAGATGTGTAGGGAAGAGAAAATTCTTCGTGGGAAATCGAACCCACGTCCTTTCACTTTCCAGGTGAACGCCCAAGACCACTAGACTACAGAGGCAACGGATGTCTCGATCTTTCCTTGGAGCTCGTGTGCACTGAACGGGACCGTGCATGGACGGTCGGACACAATTCAGGCTGAATCTCACAATTGCTGACGGTGCCACCAGGTTGCGGCTTATCCGAGGATGACGTCACTCTCCGCTATCCATACGAAGGTTTTTAACAGCTGGCTGATGCGAAGATATATTTAGGAAAGAGAGAAAAAATTCAACTGCCGCGTTGTGAAATATACTTTGAAAAATACCCAGCATTTCACGGACGTTTGTAGCTGAGACGGATATTCTTGCGACGTGGATGGTAAGAACTTTTATCATTTGTTGTGATACCTTAATGTGGACACACACTGTCCTCGTGTAAGGTATCGCTAAATAAAGAGTTTTCCCCACCCATTGTTGGCTTGTCATTTCTGCATCTTCGTTTATCCTCCAGCTGATCATGTTGGGGTTTCCGGTCATATATACCCACGTGATTCTGTTTTGTTTTCGTGTTTTCTACCCACCCCCTTGAATTTGTACGTTGAGTTTTGAATCACCCATCAACCTGTATTACTTAATGCCTACCAGCAGTTTATATTAAAATATTTTAAAAATATTTCTAGTACAGGGTAGAACAAAAACTTGAACACAGACGGAGAAAACGTCACAGTAATTCAAAATACAAATATCGAAAATGTGTTTCTTTTCGGGAAATTTGCGTGCACCAATCCCCCTTAATTTATGAGAAAACTTCGTCTGGTTCCTCATTCAACAACTTCCTCTCGATCTATTTTGCAGATGCGTCAAAACGGACACAAAGAGTTCGAATAAGTCTCCATCTTTATCTAAAGACAAAGCAAATATAAAAGAGCGATCCTTTTTTGCAAAGTCAAATACACTTATATAACACGACTACCTCTCTGGTTTTCCGAGTTAGTGGAGCCAATTCTAGTGGAAAACAGGTCGAGTTTTATGATGGCGCGCGTCTTCGCAAACGGCTGAACGAATCAAAGTTTCGCAATGGTAATCTCCCCTTGCTTGCTGTTGTTCTTCTTGTGAGAAAGACACTTGCCCGGGCTTTTTTTTTTTTCAAGAAGAGAGAAGAAACTTTATCGATTAAGAGATTCATCCTGATTTCCAAAAGTACGTCGTACTAGTCTATATATTGATTCTTACCCCGAATGCGCTAAAGAAACACGAAAGTTTTCTCTTCAAAGTGACACTTTTTGTTGGTTTTCTTATTATTTCCGTGAACTTTTATCGATGGTAGGCATATATTGAATCTATCGAACCGTGATTGGGTGATTTTCAGGGATGCGTATCGTTTCTTATGTTAGCTGAACTGTTGTTTTTATTATAGACTCATTTAACCGGAAAAGGAAAATACTAGTTTAGAAGTACTAGTAACTTCAATGAAGAAGCTTTCTTAAAAATATATAATTACCGTTTTTTATAGTTTATCCGACGCTAGTTACAAGGAAAAATAATTTTAAAAATTCCATCACGTCTAGTTTTTGAGATAATTGAAAATTAAATTTTTCAATAGTAATGCATAGGCAGTATACAAATCACACCGAAACTGTCGCACTACACCCAAATCATTGCCGAAGATAATTCAGTGAGTTTGAGGGTGGTTTTGGGGGTGCTGATTCCAAACCTCATTGGTTTTGTCACATAGGCTTTTCTTTGAGATAAAAGGGAAAAATCTCAAATTTCAATGGCAATACATAAGCAGCATGCAAATCACTCTAAAACTGTGCGTTATGAGCAAACAAAGCAAATCATTGCCAAAGATATTTCATTCATTTCAGGGCCGTATCATTATAATGACATAGCTAGGATATGAATGTGAAGTATGTATTTATGAGGTGATGAAATATTTGAGTTATTTCCCACAAAATATGAAATCGTTTTGGGTAAAAACCTCACACGATAGAAAAAAAAAATGGATTTCATTTTTAGAATAAGCACTGATATAACTGTGTAATTAAATTAGTTTTTTTTATATACAGGGTGTCCCATAAATTCTTAAATACAATCAACCCCCGGTTTACGAATTTAATTCGCTCTTGAAGTCTGTTCGTAAACCAAAATAATTTTCCCCATAGGAATCAGTGTAAAATGAATTAATCCGTTCCTGGGAAGTATTTCTAGTGTGAACTTTTTGAACAGCTCTTGCGCAAAACCAATGATTATCATTAAACTTCAACTGAAAAAAAATTGCCATATATTTAAAGAGAAGAAATGCAAACGGAATAAAAACGATGCTAGGACAAAGTCTCTTTTCGTGAACATGTATCATCTATAATCTCAATGTCAAAGCCATCAAAATCCCCGCTTTGCAATACTATCTGACCACAAAATATACTTCAAGCCAAATTGAAGGGGCTGTATAAGAAGAGCGGTATTTGTTCACGGAAATCTTATTCTGATGAAATATAATAAATATATTTTGAATCTTATTCTGATGATTAATATAAATAACGCAGAATTCTGCCAAAAGAAAATGTGATCTCATATTTTTTTTAAAAATCTGCTTCCTTCGGCATTTAGACCGTTTAGCGTGTTCGTAAACCGAATCATATTTCTCTTGTTCCAAAAGCGAGTTGTTCGCAAACCGAGGGTTGGCTGTAGTTTCAAATTCATAAAAATTGTTATATTCGAATGTGGTTTCCAGGAAATTCTCACGAAGGCGGATTTTTTTCGTACGGAAAAGAGAGAGAGAGAGAGAAATTGTTCATACTTTTGTCGATAGTGGCGCCAGGAGTGATTGAATCTGAACTTTTCTTCTATGTCTTCTGTGTCCGAAATGTTCGAAAGCTGCAGCCGATGATTCGCGGCTGAGGTAAAACAGCTTCACCAATAGTGCTTATCCACCACTGTCAACATCACAGTGAAAACGTTATGTAACAGGACAATTTATAAGAGATGAGCAGTTAATCACACAGCCTGCATTGTATAGCACTCTGATTTCCTGTGGTTCCCGACTTCAAGCCGTGAATGCGAGCTGATCTTCCAGTTAAAAAGTCTCGACACAGAGAACAACAGCCCTACAACGCTACAGATGTTCAGTAATTACACTTCACTCACAATTTGAATTGTAGATGGCGGCACTAATCAACGCATCACACCATATACGCACTCAGACTGTTAGGTACACGCACTCACCCTTCCGGCACAACTGAATTGGTAGTAAATTTCCCATGGTGAGATAGACCGGAGCTGTGCTCGGTTTGAAAATAAAAGGGGGCTCTGATTTGAATATTTCAGATGATCTGCTTTCATGCAGTGCCTTCTATTGACAAAAAAAAATTAAACTAAATATTTTACTATACCAAAAAAATCCCCTCTTCGTGAAAATATGTTTTTTTTTACAAACCAGATTCAAATATATACCAATTTCTTCCACTTTTATGAATTTTTGAAATATTTACGAATTTATAGAGCACCCTGTAAGTCGATAACATTTAGAGAGATTTTGTTTGATTTAACAAATTAAAATTAAGTAAATTCATAACCCCTCTTCATAGCTAGCAAGGGCAGTCTGTAATTCAACAGGCAGCTTCTTCGGGCTGGGCAGCGACGAGGAGAAATTAAATTCTGTCTGTCTGTGTGCAAATTCAATCACGAAGTAATGTGGTGATAACATTTTGGATTAGCTTTGATGAGAAATCTAATGGCTGTCGAGGGAGAGGGAAGAATAATTGTGGATTTAGAGATTAGATAACACCATTTGTTTTCCCATTTTCTGGGAAATGACTGAAAATTACACCTGGATTAAGAGGGATTCAGTTGAACAATAAGCATCTCGAAGAATTCGTCCTAACTGCTTGTTCCTTGCTGAAGTTAGCTTTAAGCGCCTTCGATTACACGGACTTCTGAGCTGGATACAATTTCGCAACAGAAATACATTCAAACTTGGTTATAAATGCAACGGTTGTAGCATCACCTCGGCTATAACGTCAGTAATTGGGGTATAGACTGCGCCCAAACACCAACTCTGGCCATATCACGATATTGCAATTTACTGCCATTAATGAGACGGGTTGGAAATGTTCGGTGGTCGCCTCAAGCGGTCGTTAAAGGAAAATATCTTATCTACAGCCTCCCTCGGGTTTGAGCCTGGGAACGTGGCAGAAACCTCCACGGTGGTAGACGAACATCTTACCGCAACACCACTCGGTGGTTGGCAGCATAGACTGATTCCCTATAGAGTAAAATCTTTTCGCGCCTCTCTTATAACGTCGATGAAAAGTTTTCACGTCGGGCATAACGACAATTTTTTCATCGCTACAAAGTTTTCGTTCCCCCAATGACATTTTTCCCAGAAATTCCTTAGAGCTGGTCGCATCCAAGAGTTCTTCTGTTGTTCCATTCATACGAAACGTTGAAAAAGAAAATAAAAAATATTCATTGCATGCTTGACGCTCCAACTTGCTCATTTTAACATGACCACCATGTACTAAAACTTGCCTAATTTTTCTTGATGCCCAAAAATAGGCTCGTTTTTTCAACTAATCTTGCTTCAATTCTAAATTTTTACCGCCACTACTACTACTTAACCGTACATGCACCTCCTATACATTCCTCTACGGAACTCTTAACAATTTGGTACATGCCGGAATGTGTTTTCTGAGTGTATACGTGGCCCTAACGCATTTATGTTGTCAGAATTGTGCTTTTTACATTTTCCCTGCTGGTGCTGCCATGACTTTCGTATGACGAAATAAAAATGGCAAATATATGCTTGAATTTCCATGTAACATCGGTATCGTGTTGTAGTTTTGCCTGCTCTATGCAGAGAGACATTTTTAAATGGGAGTCCGGCTCGCGCGCACTTTCCCATCTGAATACCGTATCACCTATTTCATCTGAATACCGTATCACCTATTTCATCTGAATACCGTATCACCTATTTCATCTGAATACCGTATCACCTATTTCATCTGAATACCGTATCACCTGTCTCAATCAAACATCGCACCAATTTCACCCAAATATGCCTGATTTCAGTCAAATATCGCTGCATAAAGCAAGAATAAGTGCTAGAAAGTATTCCAGAATATATGCAAGAAATAATTTCAGAATTGTTGAAATGGACAATTTTGCAGAATTGATGCCAGGAACAATTTCAGAATTGTTGAAATAGACAATTTTGCAGAATTGATGCAAGGAACAATTTCAGAATTATTTCAGAATTGATGGAAGATTTAATTTCAGAATTGATGGAAGATTTAATCACAGAATTGATGGAATATTTAATTACAGAATTGATGGAAGATTTAATTTCAGAATTGATGGAAGATTTAATTTCAGAATTGATGGAAGATTTAATTTCAGAATTGATGGAAGATTTAATTTCAGAATTATTTCAGAACTGATAGAAGATTTAATTTCAGAATTATTTCAGAACTGATAGAAGATTTAATTTCAGAATTATTTCAGAACTGATGGAAGATTTAATTTCAGAATTATTTCAGAACTGATGGAAGATTTAATTTCAGAATTGATGGAAGATTTAATTTCAGAATTATTTCAGAACTGATAGAAGATTTAATTTCAGAATTATTTCAGAACTGATGGAAGATTTAATTTCAGAATTATTTCAGAACTGATGGAAGATTTAATTTCAGAATTATTTCAGAACTGATGGAAGATTTAATTTCAGAATTATTTCAGAACTGATGGAAGATTTAATTTCAGAATTGATGGAAGATTTAATTTCAGAATTATTTCAGAACTGATAGAAGATTTAATTTCAGAATTATTTCAGAACTGATAGAAGATTTAATTTCAGAATTATTTCAGAACTGATGGAAGATTTAATTTCAGAATTATTTCAGAACTGATGGAAGATTTAATTTCAGAATTGATGGAAGATTTAATTTCAGAATTATTTCAGAACTGATAGAAGATTTAATTTCAGAATTATTTCAGAACTAATAGAAGATTTAATTTCAGAATTATTTCAGAACTGATGGAAGATTTAATTTCAGATTGATGCAAGAAATAATTTCAAAGTTAATGAAAAAAAAAACAATTGGAAACGGTCACGGAAAACTGAATTAAAAAAAATTTTTATAAACGGAATATGGTCAGCATAAATATTTATCGTATTGTGTGTATTGATACTTCTCTACCGGGACAACTTTCACTGTCGCATCTGACCCGCGGGCGGGAGGTTGTACACCTCTGCTCTAAATATTCCCGAACATCGTGTCCTGCAGACACGATCCGGTAATGAAAAGTGATTCCTATCCTGAACCAGTGACCGCATCCAGTCACCGTCTAGGAAATAAGTCTGGGTCATATACAATCATTAAGTTGCAGTTGTACGAATAACCCTGATGAAATCGATCCGAATGGAAGAAAGAAAGCAGAAATATTCGATCGATGAATTTGTCAACGGAGAATTTCGATTATTATTGGTCTATTACGTCAGGAATAATCCAAACATAATAATGCGAGAGAATTTTCTGTGGCTATAGGTTCTCGCATCCGAACACCTAGTGAAAGACTTCTGGGTACAAAACCAGGAAAAAATAGCAACGACTGAATATCAGCTGGCATTTTTCCCAGACAAGATAACCTATTTCCCGGATAAGTAGCTACAGACTATCCTAAGAAATAGGGAAGATAAATAAAAAATGAAGAGACCTACAGCATATGATATCAATATCACAATCTGTTTGATTGAAGTTAGATTTCTATTATCAGTATCCCTTCACACGCATGATTTATTATATCGGGTACATCCATTAATCACGCTAAGGAAGCCATTATTGCAAATGGCGGGACACTTTATGGCTTATACTCACTTGTTTTAGTCATTATTCCGCAATACACGACGAAAAATTAGTCCTTATTTTGGTTGCACGCGTAGGAGTTCATACGGACAGCTTATGATGACTGATAAATCCTATGAAACAGGGGTCTTTAACGTATGGCCCGTGGACCATATGTTGCCCCAGTGACATATTTATAGGGGCTTGGCGGGCTATAGCCCAGGTCGGTAAGTTCAGAGTTTTTGAGTAATGAGTTGCCATTCTTCTAAGAAAATTAGTATAATGGGAGAAGGGCAAAGAAATTTGTATGATCCTCGATAAATCCACCTCTACCCAGACAGTACGGGATTAGGTCAGTGAATGATCAAAACCGTGACGTGGTCTCACGTCGCGTCAAATCAGTGTGTACCTTTAGAGCGAGGGACCAGGTCTTTGAATTGAATGACCTAGAAGCTATGAGCAAGAATGACCAAAATAGAGATTTAGAAGTGTCAAAGCATGTGAGTGACCGAAAGAATGATTAGAGAGTGTGTGTGAGCATGGAAGTGATCAAATGAGTGACTTAGAGAGTGTGTGTGAGCATGGAAGTGATCAAATGAGTGACAGAGAGTGTGTGTGAGCATGGAAGTGATCAAATGAGTGACTTAGAGAGTGTGTGTGAGCATGGAAGTGATCAAATGAGTGACAGAGAGTGTGTGTGAGCATGGAAGTGATCAAATGAGTGACTTAGAGAGTGTGTGCAAGCATGGAAGTGGCCAAAACAGTGTGCAAGCATGTGAGTGGCCGAAACAGTGTGCAATCGTGGGATTCCCGTGAATGAGCAGGGGAGTGGCCAGAACAGTGTGCAAGCAGGCGACCGAAATAATGTGCATGAATGCGAAAATAAGTGACCGAAACAGTGTGCAAGCAAGTGAATGACTAAAAGAGTGACTTGGAGATTGTGTGTGTGAGCAGAGGAATGACTAAATTAGTGACTTAAAGAGTGTGTGAGCAGGAGAGTAGCCGAAACAGTGTGGAAGCATGTGAGTGACTAAAACAGTTTATAAGCATGGGATTGACCAAAATAATGACTTAGAATCACAGATGTGCTTGCAGGAGTGGGGAGGGAGGCCAAGCTAGTTATAGCTCAGGGTGGCGAATTCGAGGTAAGAGTTGTCAAGAAAATTAGATTAGAATGGGGAAAAGGATGGCAAAATTCTTGTAGCCCACAGGTGGCAAAACCATAAATGCACCTCTGTGTGGCCCTCGGAGCTTTTTGCAATGACCCACTGACGAATTTTAAAAAAATTGCTGAAATAAATGAAAGGCGATTAAATTGAAATAATTAATTTAAGTACACAGGTCACTGTGGGGCGCGGTAGCCCAGGTCGGTAAGATACTCGCCTAAAGTACCAAAGGATGTTTAGAGGTGTCGCAAGTTCGATACCCGGTTCGTCCTTGTCAGAAAACTTTCCTGACACAGGGGTACAACAAAAATGGCGACATGACCGCAGCAAAAATTGCTACCGCAGGGAGTCCCCCATCGAGGGGTTAGCGCACCAACCTCTCGACGAGTATAAAAAAAAACAAGCCTGCCGTTCGGAATCGGCAATAAATTGTAGGTCCCGATCTAATTGGCCCTCGTGTGCAGAAAATTACCGTGGTGCGACAAAAATGATCAAACAGGTCACTGTGAGCTTAACTGCGGTATTTAGGATTGTGAGAAGTTTTCAGATTCGCCAGTAACGGTGTGCATTTGATACATCACCAGGGCCGTCTAAACAAGTTGGGGACCCCGGTGGGCTAAACAGTCTTTTTGGGGGCCCTGATTTCATATATTTCTAGACGGAAAAGTCGACATCCAAAAAGTAATTTATAATTTTAGAATTCACAGAATTCTGAGAAACACCTTAATGAGGAGGGAAATAATTTAAAAATTAACCAAACAAATATATAATTTGTGGATAATTGAAATTATTTTCTGATTGATGAAAATTTCTAATTGGTTGAAGAATAATTCCAGAATTGCTGAAAGAAACAATTTTAGAATTTTCAAAACTAACAATTTCAGAATTAGTGAAAGAAATAACTTCAGAATCCACGAAGGAAATTATTTTGAAGTTAGTGGTAGATGTGTCGGAAGTGAAATGAAGTGATGTATAATAATCGGATAGGGTGAAAAGGCCATGGAGCCGAAGAGATACAAGGTTGTTGACTGTTGGACATGAGAGATGTCGGACTCTCTGGTTTAGGCGTCTGTGTAAATAAATATGATTATGAGTTATTCTCGTTGGCTCTGGTGTATACTTAAATAGTGATATGTCTAGGAGGCATAGCGAAGCAGTAGAAACTATTTCGTAATTATTAAAATAATAAATGCATAGGAGTTGAAAGAAATAATTTCAAAATCACTGAAATATATAATTACACATTCATTAAAAGTGATTTCAGAATAATTAAAAGTGATTTCAGAATAATTAAAAGAAGTGATTAATCAAAAAAGACTGTAAAATAAATGATTTTAGAACTAATCAACGTTAACAGTTAATAAAAGAAATTTCGCGTCGAATAAACATGTTGAGGCGCGGTAGCCTAGGTGGATAAGATACTTGCCTGAATTACCAAAGGATGTTTAGAGGTACTGCGAGTTCGATATCCGGTTTATCCTTGTCAAAAACTTTCCTGACACCGGGGTACAACAGAAACGTCTACATAGAAAAGATTGCTACTACAGGGAGTCCCATGGAGAGGGCTTAGCGCACCAACCTCTAAGTGAGTATAGAAGAAAGGCTTCAACAAAACAAAAAAATTGTAGGTCCCGGTTTAATTAACCCTCGTGTGCGGAAAGTGACCGTGAGGTGCGACAAAAATGATCAAATGAATAAAAGTGTTGAATTATGTTTGTCCCTGTTCAACTCGGAGCTACGTTGGCTCTTTCTGTTACATCTAAGATTTCACTGTACATTTTACATGAGAAGCCCTTGTAAATATTGAAGTGTGGGGGGGGGGGGGTATATTCCCATCGTACAATTCTAAATTCCCCAGAACGAGTTGGTAGCCGGCGGGCTTCGTTGAATGTTCCAAATAAGATTGTAATGTCTGAGAAGTTCAAGCACCCTGTCCTGAACTTTTCTTCATAGTGGTCAAGAGCATCTGAAGCAAAAGTTACATCAACCTATGACCCACGGATCACATGAGCCCTCAGAGCATTCCACCGTGACTCATTGACCATTTCAGAAAGTAACTACTGAACATTGCAAAAGAAGGCTTGAATAATCCTGGAAATGTATACATTCCATCTTCCATTCCACTCGAAATCCTTAGAAAGCTTACGCACCACTTGAAATACATGAGACTGCTCACCTTATGCTTAGAAGATGTGCGCACAGTGTGAAATACGTTAAGTTCCGCAGAGGAATATGGACGAGGTGCATGTCTGATTTAGTAGTTGTGTGAAATACGTAGGAGATTTGCGCATCATTTAAAATACACGAGGGAGGGCGTGCGCACAGCTTCAAATGCGTGGAGGACGGGGGAACACAGTGTGCTATGCGTGGAATTCGTGCGCTCAGCTTGAAGTACGTAGGAGGCTTCCTCACGACTCGAAATGCTTGGGAGTCTTCTTAACAGCTTGAAACGCATAGAAGGCGCGTATCCTTTGAATACCGTTATGAGGCTTGCGTACCTCTTGGAAGTGCGTGCGAGGCACACTCGTCCTCAGGAATGCTTGGGAAATCAGCTTACACCATTTTCGGAGGTACAGTGATGGACTATACAAACATTGAACTCTACAGGATCGGATACATTTCTAGAATCCATGAAAACTGAATGTGTTTCGCTTAAAAAAGAGGGAGAAGTAATCATTTAAGATTGTCCAGTTTTTTTTGTTCTGTTAGTATTTATGTTTCTTATTAATGTTCAATAATTAATATCGGAAACATTCCGACCTTAAAACGATTTAATATCTAAAAAATATATTGATTTTTGAAGAGAAAAATATTTTGTGAAAACAAATATGATTTCCACTAAAAAAAAGTAATGAGCAAAAAAAAATCATTAGTTATTTTTTAAAGAAAAATAATGAAAAACATGTGCATCCGGAAAACATTATGTATAATATTTTTTTCCCCCTTCTATGCAACTTCCTTAATGTTTTCCTGCACGAAAAACGTGTTTCTCCAGGAAAAAGTAATTTTCTTCGAAAATTTCAGAAACTTTTGAAATCTCGTGATCAAAAAAAAACATCATCAAATGAAATTTTTTCTTAAAATTTTAATGAATTATTTTCTGGTCAATATTTTTTGGAATTCAATTTCATTTTTTGCTCATGTAGTTATCAATGCTGATTTTTTTTAATGTAATAATTATACGAAATTATTATTTATATAATTATCGAAAATATATCTCAATATTGCATTAGAGTTTTATTCTTATTTTTCCCACTTTTATTTTTCTTTTCTTTTCAATACGTCATTAATTTTGCTTTTTCCTGTTTTTCCCGGATTTCAGTTTAGCTTGACCGACGCCGATGACAAATCGGAATTTCAGTAGCAGCTGTTGGCAACAGCTGAACTAATCTTTTTGATTGCCGATACATCTATATATATACACAACGAAATTACTCTCTCTCTCTTGTATCAGACGTGAAGTTATAGCTTGTATAAAAATAATTATGGAGTATGACGTTATAAAAGAAATAAATTCATTAAGGACTCATAATTGTTATTAATACTACCATTTAATGTATTATCGGATACGCAGAAAAGAAGTAATTTTAGAATGTAGTGCTTTATCATTACTTTTGTGATTATTTAAATTTTAAAATTTACTTTGAGTAAGTTTTTGATCGACATTGAATGTTATCAATATTTCAAAGAACTGCTCCGTTGTAGAATTATTAAGCCTAAAGCCTATCAAAAAGCCATCGATCTTTTAAGGTTGAGTAATTGCAGCGCTTTGAGTGACGCGGTAGAAATCACTGAGAACTCTTAGAAATGCCAATTTTTTATTTATTTTTAATGAAGTAGGCTATCTGCCAATTTTCGGTTTAAAAACGTGTCACGGGCCACTTGAGCGATATGGAAAAGCACTGAAGACCACGAAAATGATCTGAAAATGTGCCGAGGGCCACCTAAGTGGTCTGGACATATTGCACGGGTCACGTGAGAGATGTCCCGTGCTTCTTGGGTGATCTGGACCTGTGTCGCGGGTCGCTTAAATGATCTGGGGGATGTACCGCGGACCACTGGAATGATCTGGAACAGTGCTGCCTGTTACTTGAGTGGTCTGTGAATATGCCGCGGGTCACTTGAGTGATCTGGATCTGTGTCGCGGGACACTTAAATGATCTGGGGGATGTTTCGTTTATACCACTGGCAGTGTCGTAACTAGCCATTCTGGTGCACTGTGAAAGCATTTGCATTTAGACCCCTTCTGGTCCATTCTTGGGCCCAGAATGGCGTATTTAGGCTCATTCTGCCCCCTCCCAAGTGGGCCCTGTGGGGTGCACTTGTTGCACCTGCCTAGTTACGGCACTGACCTCTGGAATGATCTGGATCTGTGCCGCGGATCATCTGAGTGAGGTGGGGAAGTACTGCGGGACACTTGAATGATGTGGAATTGCACCGCGAGTGACTGAAGAGATGTGCAGGTATGCTGCAAGTCACTCACGTGATCTGTATATATTCCACGGGGTAGGATGACCAGATGTCCAGGTTTTTTGGCTATTTTTCGCCCTGTCCCGAAAAAGGCTTCCGGGACACATGTTTGTCCCGGTTTTTGCTCGTGCAATGAAATAGAATTATTTTCAATATTTTTCCAATTTGACTTTTAGCTACGTTAGAAATTATGCTAGGAATTTGTTATTTCACTGTTATATTTTTGTCATCTTAATACTATACACTAGACTTCTGATAGCTCTGATTGATACGGAAGAACACTTATCTATTATTAGAGCCTGGAAGTTCAGGCAAAATGCCATAAATGCCTTTATTTGTGCATTTTCAAACTTTTTTTGGCAAAAATGTTTTTTTTTGGGGATATCTCTTTTAAAATCGATGCAGACCAACCGAATAGAAAGCTGAAAATATTGCGAAAAATTTGCCATTATTATTATGAAAACGTTTTCTTAAATAATTCCATTTGAAAATGTCATGACTGATAGAATTATTCTTCAATTTTGGCTAGAACTATTTTTGCATGGTAGCTATAATTATGTATTAAGCATTCGATTGAATCGAGCTCTGACCTAACCTTTAGGGGACCACAAACACTTTTTCTTTGGCCTGATAATAGCAAATTAATTTGGCAAAAAAAAATGAAATTGTTATAATCTATTGTTGAAACAGTAGAGATTGAGTGAGTTGCAGCCAAAATTTTAGCCAGTTTTCTAGTTTTCGGATACATAATATCGTAGCTTTTAGTTGCTTTTCTTTTTAACCATTAATTATAAATGTCTTTCTTTAGTGCCTATTTTAGTCATTTTAGTGTCTTTTTGCCTACCTATTTTGCCATTTTTTAATGTCTAAACTTCCGGGTTCTATTGATTAAACTGATTGGCAGCAAGTGACAATGTAATGCATCTCACCCTTCATGGCATACGCCCTTAAATCACGTATATACGGGACGTCTGACAGCCATGTCTCCTATCCTAATGTTTTACTCGTTTTTGCGTCTCTGTGTAGTGAGATATTTTTCTTATACATTCTTGGTTTGCAGTTTTACACTGCAATGCCCATCAAATGAGAGTTTTGAATATGTTCCGGTTTTGAACAACGATTTTTGGGATTTGTCCCAATTTTGCAAGTACCTCCTCTGGTCACCCTACTCGGAGTCATTCAAGTCATCTGTAGATATATCGTGGGTCACTTAAGTGGTCTGTAAATATACACTTAGTTCATTTTTATAAAATTATGTTTGAAGTCACGGGCCATAATTGGTCCGCGGACCATGGATTGAGCATGTGTACGTACAGTATAAGCAAACCTGTCAGAGTATACAGAAATGATGAAAGAAGCAGAAAGCTAGAACATACACTATATTCGAATGCCATCTATATGCCATTTTAATAATTTCGCCAGATGCTATTAATTTAAATAATGAGTAGATGAGATCGAGCAGTCTACTAAAGCCATCATCCAAACGCTATGGGAGCAGCAAGGTTTAAGACGATGAAACGTTTAAGCTGCAGAATAGAATCATCCAATACATCGTATGATGCGATGTTTCCGTATCCACAAAACAGAATCAGAATTATTTGTACCAACTTGTGACAAATATACCATAAATGCAGCCTACAGACTGACATTAAAATTTTGAAGTTCATAAGAAAACTAAAAGAGAAGACAAAAGAGAACTAACTACATATCAAAAATATTACATGAGAAAAACGCAGCCAAGTCTCGAGTCTACGAGTTACAATGTAGCTAATTATTTCTAGGAAAAGAAAGAGTCATTCTAATTTCGCTGTTGCGAAAGTCTCGTCTATGGCACCTCCGATGTACGAATGAAAAGAAAAGGTTCAAGGTATATTAATTTAGTTCTCATTAATTAATGACTTAAATGCCTAAAGCTCTTGCTCTGTAACAAGAAAAAATGTTTTTGTAACAAAAAATATCTTATTTAGGTACACACTTGAATTTATCGATCAACAATGTACGTGTGTTTCACAAACATCCTGTCCAAAAGGAATAAAATCTTTAAAATGTGTAAAATATTTTTATTCTTTAGGACTTCGTTTACCTGTAATAATTTTTTAAAGCGTGTAATAGCATAGGCTTACACCAGGAGAAGAGGTGATAGTTTGAGCCGGGATTATAAATTGTGAATAAATGGAATAGCTTAGCCCCGGAGGTTGTAAATTGTAACACAATTGACATGTTTAAAAAGAAATACGATAAACATATTGGGGTAAATCAAGATTTACATTTTTCCGATTATAGTCCGTATAATAGTTTGTATTTTTCTATTTCTCCCCAATTATTATTTTACAAGAAGAATGCTTTCATTGCAGCTACATTTCTTTCTTTTTGCTGATATATTCTCAAAATTTTACTTTAATTATACAGTCATTCCTTTTGGATATTGTTCGTGAAGCACCCCGTGTACAGTATTCAAGTAATAATAATTAATCCCTTCTTCTTTTTTTTGGTTTCCTCTAGTGAGTAATTTAATTTCTCATCAACGCGGTAATCCAATAATCCGAAAAATTTTATCACTTCAAAACGAGGTTTCACTAATCCACATACATAAATTATTCGATATGTCTAGAAGTTAACGAAATCCTACAAAATCTTTTAATCCAAGTTATAATAAACACTCAAAAAATTAATCGAAATAATTTTCTTATTATACATAAAAATCTTTCGAAGACATGCATTTTTTCCCCACACGAAGCACTAATATTTAAGTTAGAAAGATATTTCTCATCGACAGTTAACTTAGGAATATGTATAATGAATTAGTTTTACATTCCAGTTGTTTGCCATTTTGGTTTCAAGAACTAATAAAAGGCCAAAAAATTGCATGTCAACAACTTTTCCAGTGGAGTTGTCAGTATAGACTCCCCTTAGCTTGAGGCGGCCACAGATAGACAACGCCTTCATTTCCAACCCATCTCATTAATGGCAGTGAATTGCAATATAGCGATATGGTCAGATTTGGTGTTTGGTGAAGTAGTATAGACTCCATATTTCAATAATCAAGGGGATTAATGCATTCGAGCAGATACACCGATCCTGGATATTATGAGCTAGGCAATGAAACATTGCAGAACTTAGATACATGCTTGGATTTAGGTATTGTAATGAGCCGCATATATTGGTTTACTGAACGTTATCATGACATAATTCGCAAAGCTAATAGAATTCCATGCATGTTACGTACGGTATACCCAAAAAACCGACCATGACCTCCGCTCTGTCCCCATATAAGGTAGTCACCCAGAGGATTTGGGCCATGGTGGCAGAGAGATACTACGTCCGGCATATTTATACTGTACCATAAAATGTGATGCGCATACGTCAGTGTTTCTCAACCGTCCGGCTCTTACATCAGTCAAACTGGGCCATGGTAGATTCACGCACACCCTTTCATTTTTTCCTAATTATTTCCTATTAGTCGAATGTATGACCGGGCAGGGCCGCAACTACATGCTTTGCCAGCTAGGGCAAGCATGACATTTCAGCACCCCGTAGTGTAGAAGGATCAGTTAAAGCAGGTATTCTTAAATTAAATTATTCTTAAATTATTGGTCACGACCCAATATTGGGTCACCGGGGATTTCGGAGATGGGTCGTACGAATGTACGACCAGAGATTCTTGATGTATTATTCACGTGGAAAACTCGGTTCACAGTGGCTGCCAAGATGAGTCATACAAATCCACTTATTTTCCTGTTTTAAATACACTCATTGTGTCACAGGTTTCACTAATTTTGAGAAACAAACAGTTTCATGGGTCGCGAAACTGATCTTGTTGATGATTTTGGATCACTGTTGAAAAGCTCAGGAACCCCCAGAGTTAAAGGGTGAAAGACATGATTCTTTAGGCTATAATTGCCAACTTTACTTACCTTTGGCAATTTTTTTAGCGATAAATAGCGATGACCCGTATGAATCCGATTTACAGTATTTTTAGGAAGGAAATATGGTCAGCTTCTTACTACTGATACTCTTCTACCGGAGTCCCGAACAGCTTTCGCGGGCCAGAAGTTGTGTACCCCTAATATATATCAGGATTTAAGGCAGCGTGCGCGTGAGGTATCAACAGATTCCATTCCAAAAGCACGTCCACATATGATTACTCACTTTGACTTTGTGTGTGATGAGAAGTCTCATATCACCTATAAAGTTTGTTCCATGAATTTAGAATTCCCCTTTATAAATTGCCAAAAAACTCCTGGCCATGATAAGTATTTTACTGCAAACCATACTTTTTTATGTCAGTTGTTTGATTTTTATTAGAGTTTTAAATTGTGTCCAGGAATTTTCGCACCACCCTGTATTATCAAGGAACGTATCGAGCTGAATGTCAATTGTAATATCAACGCCTAGCTTGACACTCGGGTACATCTGGGTAATATCCAAGGAAATTGGAACATGTGGGGCGGGGGGCTTACTACGATAGTCTTTCATTGCAATCAAAATCCAGTTTCGGCAGACGACTCTACTACTACTACTTAACATAACATGAAACCCATAACTGCACGCGCGCGTGTGTGTGTGTGGCCCTAACGTATTTATGCTGTCTGAGTTATGCTTGTTTCGTATTGTACTTTCTCTGGTTCTGCCAGTTGTCTTTCATATTTCGAAGTGAAAATGGAAAATGCCTGAATTTCCATTTCATGAGAGTATCGTGTTGGAAGTCTACCGGTTGTAGGAGATTAGTAGCTATTCCATGGCAGGATTGCACAATCTACGGTCCACCGAGGTGTTCCATCTGGCCGTAAAGGTATTCCGTTCCGGTGGGAAATTGACAACATGATCTATACCTAAGCTGACCATATCTCTTCGATAAACATACGGGAAATTGGGATCCATACGAGACACCACAAATTATTGCCAAAAACTCTGTCAAGGGTCATTTATAGCTAAAAGGCATTGCCAAAGGTAATAAAAGTGGAAAATTTTCACCGAAAATAATTATCAAATTTATGTAAAGTAGTAATTTAAAGCCCAAAAAAAATGTCAAAGTCAAGTAAAGTTGCTAATTGTAACCAATCAAATTTTCAGAAGTTTGTAAAGTTGTCAACTTTCGCTAAAATTGCTGAAAAATTGTCAATGTCGGGAAATATGGAACTACTGAAAGAACCGCGAGCGGCAAAATTATCGCTTATCTGGCCCGCGGACTTGAAAGGTTGTGCACCCATGTCACAAAGCATAATTTCACCAGGGTTTCCCGATGTTATTAGGCGACTCCAACCAACCAACCAAACATCAATATCACCACACTCATTTCACGTGTTATTCGTCGATCCAATCACCCTTGTCGAGGTAAAGTGGTCAGGAAAATCACTCGGGCTAAAAGCGAATGGACTTGATATACACACACGCGCTTCGCAAACGCTGACATTCAGCACCACGAGTATAGAATTCTTGTCACTCCATGAGAACCGTCAGTATCATCAGAATAATAATAAGAAGAAAACTTTTCCCGTTACTTTGACAATTCAACGATAACTACGTCGAAAATTACTTAGTGTTTCGTGAGATTTTAGGTTCCAGAACGAAAAACTAAATATTATCTTCAGAACGGAAAGTCTAGCGCATCTTAAGTCAAACAAAAAAGAAAATTATTTTCAAAAAACGACCGACGACGGCTAATAACATTAAAGCACAAAATGCTTTTTGGGTTTGCCCGCTCATGAATACCAAGTACGTAAATATTTCTTGGCTTGAGAAGATAAGTAGGTCACAGTATTACAAAATGCGATACTGTCGGTCGAGAATGTTTCAAGACGGTTCCGAACACGAAACAGCTGCAATGGGGCCAGAGTATGAGATGAGCCTCAAAAGAGAACACACCACACACAGATCCTTTCTATCTCTTTCAAGAGAATTTGGCATCCATCCAGTACATATAAACATGTATTATCTTCTAGAATTTTCTAAAACCCTTGTTAAGAAATTCCTGAAGGATTTGAACTATTTTAGAAGACACATTCTGTCTGATTAAATGCCGCAGAATCAAAGCGGTACATGCATCGCATCATATACACAAGTAATTAGCGGAAGAACTTTAAATAATCAATTTTTGGACTGTTTTTGAGCAGTATTATTTTTGAGATAATAAAAAGAAATTAAATCAATAATCAAAATCTTGAATATTTAGTTGATTATTTTGGTAAACTCGTACGATTATATAATTTACAAAAATTTTAAATTAAATTTAAAAGAAATGAAGTATATCTGTTACTGTAAATGTCTACTGTTAAATTTCACTGAGTTTATCTTTTTTACTGGCTATTATGCATAATTGGTTAATTTGATAAATGCTAAAAAAAAACTTGTCACTTTTACCTGCGTTCCTACATAATTCATTAGAATTCATTAATTAATAATCCATTCATTCGGTGATTATAAAAAAATAAAAAACATAATTATTCCCTCGTGTGACTGATGAATTGTTAAATGTGAAGGAAAAAATCCCAAATGACCGTAGTGTGTTTGATAAATGCAGAGTCTGGCTCCGATGAAACAAATCCGTATCTAATTTTTTTCAGAGCTGAAGAAGTTTTTAAGGTTAGTTTTTTCAAAACTAATGAAAATTAGGACCTAATTAGGTTCTGAGAGTTGATAGAAATTCGAATTAATGAAAGAAAAATCTCAGAATTGGTGGATGTTCAGAATTAATTAATGAAAGAATCTCAGAGGTATATATTCAGAATTAATGAGAGAAATAATTCCCCAATCGATCAAAATTCAGAATTAATGAAAAAAATCCCTGAATGATAGAAATTCAGAATTAATCTCCGAATTAATGAAAATTCAGAAATAATATCAGAATTGATGAAAATTCAGAATCAACAAAAGAAAAAAATCCTAGAACTGATGGAATTTCAAAATTAAACAGAGTTCCCCAATCGCGATAGAAAATCAGAATTATGAAAAAATAATAATTCCGGAATTGATGGAAATTCAAAATTAATCCTAGAATTGATGGGAAAAATCCAGAATTAATGAGAGAGATAATGCCTCAATCGATGGAAAATCAGAACTGATGAAAAATATTATTCCAGAAATGATGGGGAAATTCAGAATTAACAAGAGAAACAATTCCAGAATCAAATCATTTGAAGGTCAAATGCCTTGTTTATTACAAATTTCAATGTATTTGGTACTGTACACATATATATATATTTTTTTAATTTCTGTTACCGTAAGGGTGTCCCCCTCCTCAAAATCACGGGGCCCAGGGTGACCGCACCTGTCACCCACCCCTATGGGCACCTCTATCGTCAGACATGAAAGCACCTCGAGTAAAACGCTTTCAGAGATATTCATGAATCTACTGGCATTAAGAATTTATAGCACCAAGCATTCGCTGACTCGACATGGAATTGAGCCATCATATCCATCGGTGTTGGCTTTGCGTGAATCCACTATGACAAGTACTTACTTGTTAAACTCTTCAACGCTTCTTATTGGCGTTTCGTGATCGTCCATAGTATAGAAATGTAATGTCTTAAAAGAGAGAAAATTTCTATTTCTTATAAGAGAGATATGACATCTTATTTCTTCTTTTTTTTTGGTAGCTACAAGGTACAGAATAAAAGGCTAGACGGTTTTCCACGAGTAAAAAGAAACTAGACTTTAAAACAAGAAAAGGAATGTCTTGTAATTCCAAGAAAAGGCCAATACTGTGTTACATTTCAGACACGCCTGAAAGCCATTTATACTCGTATTGAAAAAGAATGTTACCGGAGTATAAAAAGGACTTATTTTTTTTTAATTTTTACTTTTCTAGAGGATAATCTTCTCGAAGTCGGTAGGTTTTTCCAGGAAATTTCTTTAAAAAAATGTTTTGTTGTCTGTATGGAATTCACTGAATAAATTCTGTGGTGTTTGGTCAGAACATGATAAATCTAAAATCCCATTTTTCAGATATAAGCATTTTCATTGTCATTTAAAAATCAAAAATGAAGAATACACGCACAAAATACAAATGAAAATATCATTCATCAGCATGTTGTTTAGCACGTATTCGTGCACTTATCTCACTTCTAATTAGTGACTACTAATTAGACTTACTACTACTAGGCAAGACTTACTTTTAGATAAAAAAAACACTGTTGGGAGATGTCATGTTCTGACCAAACACCACAGAATTTTTACATGGGTTTTTTCCTACATGTTTTAATTAATATATTCAATATGGTATATATTGTTGAATATGTTTCGATTTTCTTTGTTTTCAATTTGTTCACCCTAAAATTTTTATCAAATTTTTTCAACGTACTTTCTTTATTTCCAAAAAAAAAGTTTTGAATTTTTTTCTGAATTTTGCTGCATTTTTTCACCAAATGATAAAATTTTCATGACGATTCAGTTCCTCAATATTTTAAAAGGAATTCAATTTTTTTGTTATTTTGTATTTAATTTTGCAAATTTAATTTGCAACTTTTATCTTAATTTTTTAGAATTTTGCACACTTTATTTCAAATTTCTTTGATTCTTTTTTTTTTCAATTTATTCTTTTTCTTTTTTCCGCAATTTTTTTAATTTCTTCACAAATTTTTTACTTCTCTTTCCAAAAAATTTATGTCTTTTCACAAATTTTCTTTTTTTATTTTGTATTTGCAATTTTTTTCCCTCTTTTTCCAAATTTATTAATTTTTCGCAGATTTTCCTATAATATTTTCGCATTTTATAAAATGATAACAAAAAATGTATTACAGCTTTACATTTCTCTACTTACCTCCTAAATACAATGCATAATTTGTTTTTAATTTCCTAATTTAGTTTTTAAATATTTCCTAATTTAGTTTTTAAATATTTCCTAATTTAGTTTTTAAATATTTCCTAATTTAGTTTTTAAATATTTCCTAATTTAGTTTTTAAATATTTCCAAATTTGTTTTTTTTATAATTATTTAAAAAAAAAATTCATCTAATTTTTCCGTAATTTTTTTAAACCTTGAAATATTTTTTCCGCAATTTTTCTTCAACATCTCAAAATTTTTCACTCCTTTTTCCAAAACTGAAAAAAACCCCAAAATTAATTTTAAAAAAAAAATTAAAAACATGTTTTAAATTATGAGAATTTCTCCTTAATTCTCTCCATTTTTTTTTTTCACTGCACAAAGTTTCTAAAATTCCACCAAAAAATATCTGCATTCTATACTGCATATAAATGAAAACAAGTACGGGTATAATTGCTGGGTGGTTTTAAAAATAGTTTCCAAAAAGTTTCCCTTTTTTTTAAACTTTGAAAAGGTCATGTTTGGAGAAAGAAGTAATCCTCCCAAACATAGCCACGAGTTTCCACTCCATTCCTTCCGGCATACTTACAGTATACTCTTGTATTTGCTTCCGGATCGATTGAATTTCCAACTCACGGACAACTTTTCTGTCCGCACATAAATCATCGACCAAATGCTCTCTTCGTCTCGCTAGCTGTACATACTTCTCACCAAAAAGAACGAAAGGGAAATAATAAATAAAACAGTATTGAGAAATAATAAAAAAAACGGGTAAAAAAAAAATGTCCATGATTTATGGTCCGATTCACTCTAAAGTATTGAACTACATTTTTGGTTTAGAGAAATCAACCAAAATCGACAATGGAATGCAAAGTAGGCACAGTAGAAATGTTGCGGTGAGTGTGGTAAATAATACCGGCTATTATACATGATGATTGCCAATCGTCTCGGAGAGTTTGATAAGTTTTATCATTTTTACCGGCGATTATGCATAACCCAAGCTTCGTTGGTGAATTTGATAAATACTAAAAAAAACGCATCACTTTTTTTACCAACGTTCCTACATTATTCATTAGAATTCATTAATTCATTAGAATTCATTAATTCTTTAGAATTCATTAATTCATTAGAATTCATTCGGCGATTATACAAAAATTAAAAACATAATTAATCCCTCGTATAACTGGTGAATTGTTAATATGAAGGAAAAAATACGGAATGGTAGTATTTGATAAATGCTAAAAAAACTATGCGTAATTGTAATATTTGTTAAATGTTTAAAAAATATACTTAATGATAACATTTGATAAATGCTGAAAAAAAATTATACGTAATGATAATATTTGATAAATGTGTGTGTGCTAAAAACATTATACGTAATGATAATATTTTAAAAATGCTAAAAAAAGCTATGCGTAATTATAACATTTGTTAATGGTTTAAAAAATATACTTCATGATAACATTTGATAAATGCTAAATACTACATTATACGTAATGATAATATTTGATAAATGTGTGCTGAAAACATTATACGTAATGATAATATTTTATAAATTCTAAAAAATTATGCGTAGTTATAACATTTAATAAATGCTAAAAAAATTGTACGTAATGGTAATATTTGATAAATGCTAAAAACATTCTACGTAATGGCAAAATTTTAAAAATGCTAAAAAAAGTATGCGTAATGATAATAGATAATACAGTCGAATCCCGTTGTAACGAACTGCAAGAGACTATAAATCACTTCGTTGTATCTAAATTTTGTTATAAAGGAATTCCATGTTTTTGCATTATTCCTACGTAAACATATCTGGAGGATTAGAAGTGTTCTTAAAACGAGATTTTCGCTATAACACTATTCGTTAAAACGGGATTCGACTAAAAAAATTTTACGAAATGACAATATTTGATAAACCCTAAAAGAATTATGCGTAATTAAAATTTAATAAAATGATACCTAATGTTGGGGTACGATCGTGAAATTTGTTAAATAGGAGTTCATTATATCGAGATCAGATTTCGTCGAACGGGTGTTTGTTATATCTGGGTCAGATTGTACGCACATACAAATAATGAGTGATTACGCATAGTACCCAAGCGTCATTGGTAAATTTGATAAATATTAAAAAAACTAACACTTTTACTTTAATTTATACAAAAATTGCCACGTTTTTAAGACAAATAAATTACACTGGTCGAATGGTCGACGCGTTTTTTGTGATAACACTTTTACTGTTGATTATGATTACCCAAGTGTCATAGGGGAATTTGGTAAAATATAAAAAAATTATGCGTAATACGATCATAGAATTTGTGAAATAGAAGTTCGTTATATCGAGATCTGATTTCAAAATTCACAAATAAGAGTTATTTCCGGGACGTTTGGAAAAATTCGTTAAATAAGAGCTCATTATATCCAGTTCAGACTCTGGTTCATATGCACGGTCATCAAAATAATAAATCTTATCATGGCAATGGGATTTACCAATACGAAATGGCGATTATTCATAATAACCGACAAATGTCATGAATTTAGAGGAATTTATCAAAATGGTCGGTGATTATGCATGGAAACCAGATATTTATCACATTTACTGTAACATAAATATCTACCAACGACATCCTTGAAGCTTTGTTTCATAACATCCTAAAAATGAATTTGAATATTTGACTCTCTCTCAACAAAAATCGTACGAGATTTTTCGTTCCATGCAAGTCATTATTTTAGGACTGACTTTAATTAGTTTCCACAATGGCTTCTCTCTAATTATTCAAAACACTCTAATGAATTCTCAGTCGACTTGATGGTATTTAATGGATTCAATCCGTGGGGTTAGAGGTTCGAATTCTCGGTGAAAGAGTTTGTAGGCGGAGTTTTAGAAAGTCATTTGTTTGTGCGTAAATTATTGATTATGGCGAATTTTATCTTGATTGATATCGTCTGTTACTACGAAAGTTATCGAAATTCCATTCCGGGAATATGGATTCCGGACTATTCGTATGTAGAGACCAGAGATTTCAATGAGACATGCCACACAAGCAACCGATATCTCGCCACATGTAGTAGACCTGATTATCTGAAGCACTCAGTTATCTGACGCAACTACCACACTAGTGTAAGAAATTGCAGGATGTATAATCGAAACAATTTGGGATAACTGAAAAAACTAGATATCAAAAATTTAGTTGCCGATTTTTGACGTGAATACGCCTGTTAAATCATCTGACGGTATTGGGTGCCATTCGCAAAACATATATAGTGTGACGAAATACGTTAAAAACGCTCATACTTCAAGAACCAATCAGAATATGTCAGTGTTTTTGATGTCTGTGGGTAGATCTCCTTAAAGCAAACCCAACGACACCACTCCGATTTTCATGCCTCTTCCAGAATGGGCGCTATTCCCATGGCCCGCTTTCATAACGAAATTCTTTTGCTCTGCATCTCAAGAGGTTCGCACTGGAAATAGGAGCGAATGTGGTGTCATCTGGTAGACATTTTTTTAAGCAAATCTAATAATAATACTTTTGTTTTCATACCTCGTCCGGTCTGGGCACCAGGCTCGCATCCCGCTTTCATAACGAAATTGTTTTACGTCTGATAGCCATTTTTAAAACAAAACTAATGATCAAGGATACATTTTATTTTTCTGGATATTATGCTGAGATGAACTCAGAAAGAAAACTTATCTTGTCTTCGCCGGGACTCTCGAACCCAGGCCCTCTTGCATACCGGGGAAGCATGCTACCATCTACGTATAGTTTACGTAATTCCTGAAGTTAAGAGAGGCTACTAATGTCTCACGCCACAATGAGTGAAATAAAGAAGGCAGGGTCGTGTCTCCAGTGGTATATATGGTAGCATGTTTGCCCGGTATGCAAGAGGGCCTGTTTGAGTCCCGGCGGAGACAAGATGACTTTTTTTTCCGAGTTCACCTCAGCATAATATCCAGAAAAATAAAATGTTTCCTTTGATATCTTGGGCTGAGAAAAAGCTGTCTATCTACTAATGATGCTACTCTGGTTATCATACCTCTTCCGGTCTGGACACCAAGCGAGTGTTCCACTTTCATGAAGTTGTTTCACGCTCTATCTCGAGATTCGCAAATAGACAAGTTTGGTATCGTCTGTTAGCTATTCTAAAGACGAGTCAGATGATATCAATTTCATTATGATACCCACAGATATATATTCAAATTCAAAAATCTGAGAAAAGTTCGGAAAGAACAGCATAAACGAAGGAAAGGAGCTTTGTGTCCGTTAGTTTACGCTATTCTTTCAGTACCTATCGCGCGATTCAAGGCGCAAAGAACGCATTCACTTAAAAAAAAAGTGCACAAATTTATTTCTTTTTAAATTGTATCATATTTTCGAACCTCGCTACAGCTAATCTGACTGTTAAAAAGTCTCGTCACAGAGAGCAACAGGCCTACAACGTTACAAATATTCAATCATTACACTTCACTCACAATTTGAAGTATAGATGGCAGCACTGAAATATTCAGACGCAACACTAGCTACACACTCAGACGGTGCACTCACTTTGTTCCAGACTCTGCCACGAAGCTGGGCTGGAAGAGATCTCGTTAACGGGAGAAGTCCGGTGGCAGATACCCTGGCGTTCATTCATTCAGCTAATCTGACTGATTAAGAAGCTTCGGATAACACGATATAATTTTTTTTTTCTCATACAGTAGGATGTTTTCTCATCAAATTGGACATAGTGAATAACAACTGCTGCCTCTTCACGTGTATTTTAATATTTATTCAAAATGAAGTGTTTTTTTGGCGCGGGTCTTTCAATTTTTCAGACATTGTGCGCCAGTAAAAAAAATTTCATGAATACCAACAAGACCTATTGTGGCAGCTAGATTAACACAATGGGGTCATATGGTTTGGCCCAATAGCGAGCAGGATTATTATGAGACAAACAGTGAATTCTATAATGTTGAAGGAGGATTTTATCTGTTTCGAGGTTATTTTTTTTCATTAAAAATGTATTCTCTCTCTCTCTCTCTCTCTCTCTCTCTCATCAATTCTTAAATAATTTTTATTCAGTTTGAATCTTTATTAATTTTGATAACATTCCTTTGACTAATTCTGGAATTATTTTTCATTAATTATGAATTTTCATGAAAATTGCGAAATATTTCTCCACGAATTATGAAATTATTTGTTCCACTAATAATTAAATTAATTCATTCGATATTCATGAAATCATTTCTTTTAATGACAAAAGTAATTGAAAAAGTAAATCGAAATATACTGAGAAATTGAATTTTCTGGATAATATGCCGAAACTGATATTTGAAAGTGATTTGTCTCCTCCGGGAATTGAACCCGGGTCCTCTTGCAGGCAAGTGCGCTAACCAAACATCTATAATATAGGCAGAATTTCCTGGCATAACATCCAGAAAATTCAATTTCTCAGTATATATATTTCACGCCGAAAAAATTCCATCTCTTCATACAATAAATCGAAAATTACTTTTTTTCAATAATTATGAAATGATTTCTCATCATTTCCGAAATTGTTTCTTTCATTAGTTGCTTCTGTAATATTTGAAAAAGTAATTATGAAATTGCTTCTTCCAGCAAATATTTTGAATATTCTTTTTCGTTGAGTTTATTTACCCTGAATTTCTGTAGCAATTCTGTAGCTATTCAAGTTTTCGTCAGCGAATGAATTCGTATAGCTTCGAGGGCAAAAATGGAGATCACACCCATGGGCCATGTGTTGAATTTTCCTGCGTTAGAAAAATTATTTAACATTCCAAACTTAACCTTAAACCAAACAGTACTTATCACTGCAATGTATTACTCAGAGAAATTTTTTTAGCATCCAGTGGAATTGTCAATCTTACGCTGTACATTCGATATAATATGCAGGGTGAACGTGACCTGTTCTGCCGAACGAAACGGGATGATAGACGAGCCAAAGTCGAACATGAAACACCCTACCAACCCTGTCCTATCACGAACCTTTTTCGAGTTATGCTTATACCTTATATCGAGTTTTAATCGCATTTTTTTCATAATCGATTATCCACCATAACTCGAAAACGGTTCGAGATAGGAACGGATTGGTAGGGTGTTTTATGTTCCACTTTGGTTCGTCTATCATGGTTCGTCCCTTTCGTTTTACAGAACAGGTCACGTTCACCCTGTATAATTGTATATTGCATATTTTTACTTTTTACAACACATAGCATTTATTCCTGTATTTAGTCTTATATGATACGATAAAAGTAAGGAGCTAAATCAGAAGAAAGTAAATTATAAATTGCATGTTTAGAAGAAAAAAATTTTTCTCAAGAAACTAACATGTCTCATTGTAACAGCATCGTTTTAGAAGAGAAATAACTCATTCTCAGCGCGGAGAATTTCGACATTCACCCAAGATACAATGAAAAATTCCTCGTGAATAATTAATTCCCATCATTTTGTATCAGTTCTTTCGATGGTGACATCCATTCAAATACTCAAGACGTCATTCGGTATTGACAAAATTCACTAACGAAGCGAATTTCCTTGTACAAAAATTCATCGACCCGTTAAAAATATTCAGAAGTTTGGCATGAATGGTTTTGACAGACATCCATTTTGAATTTCCTCGTGAATATTTTACAAAGGAAAAAATTCTCCCAATTATTACAATTTCCATTCTCTGAAATATGAACATTTTTTGAAAATTTTAACTACCATCGATAGATATTGTAGAAAAATAAATATTTTTTCCCACCGAATGGGAACATAATTAGATACAATTAAAATACGCTCGGTGTAATTAGGAAACGCTCGTACTTCGTATTAATCATTTACGAAGACAATGACTTGTAATGAGGCTGGAAACTCTACAAATTTGCATTTACCTCAACTGTGTGACTTAGAATGTTGCAGAAAGAAAGGATTTCTTGTGGTTTTGCCTCCTCCCTCCCCTCCGACTCCGAAAAATTTCGGTATGTTAGAAACTAATAAGTGTATAAATAAAAATTAGATAATATATTACAAGTACCAGTCTTGAAGTATCCACATTAACGATGCCATTGATTACCAATGTACAATATACTTGTCATTTCAAGAACTAATCAACTGAATATTGTCATAAAAATTTGTCAGTAATGCTTTCTTTTATATAATTCACAGTGCCATAAAATAGTATTGGTAATAAGTAGTAACTTGAAAAATGTATAAACTATGAACTATGCTTTTGTTCATCGTCTAGGATGGTAACTCCAACACGGATATATGTATAAGGCTGTGTTGCTACAATGGGAAAGCAGACTACAACGCGTGGATGCAGATTTTAGACTATAAATAACTCATTATTACTACTTCACAGCACAACAACTCCGGTCATATCACCATACAGCAATTTGAACAACATACAACGAACCTTAATGCAGATTACAAACTTCAATGAGACTAAACCTGGAAACAGATTGCAAACTGCAACGAGACTAAAACTGCTAAAGGCAATGAGAATGCAACACAGATGCAGCGTGGACGCAAATTAAAAAAAACACAACGAGATTGCAATGTGGGTACTCATTGCAAACTAGCGAACTTACCAGAATCCAACCTAGATGCAGATTAAAGACTGCAAGGTGACTATCACCTGGACACAGATTGCATAAAACAACGAGTATATCACCTTGACGCAGATTTCATCAGGCTGGGCACACACCGGTTAGAAACAACTAGACATGACAGCTTTAGAAAAGCTTAGTCATTGTTGTTCACGTTGATTTGTTTGGCGCAACGCACACAAGTTAGACAAATTGAAACTTTGCGTCATAAAAATTGATGTGAACAAAAATTACTACTTTTGCCTATTGCTGTCTCGTCTCGTGGTATCTAACCGATGTGCGTCCAGCCTGAAGCAACGAAACTATCACCTGCACGCAGATTACAAACTGCGACTAGACTCAACCCGGACGCAGATTGCATAAAACAATGAGAGTACAACGCGGTTGCAGATTACAGAAGTTTTAAAAAAACAAAAAAAAATCAACGAGAGATCACAATGTGGTTGCTGATTGCGGACTACAACCAGACTCTAATGTGGACGCAGATTACAGACTGCAACGAGGCTATCACCTGGACGCAGATTGCATAAAAAAAAACGACGAGACTATTACTACTTAACCATACATGGACCTCGTAAACATTCCTCTAGGGAATTTCTAACGAAATGCAGAAACGTGTTGTGCGTATGTATGTATATGCATAATTCTAACTTATTTATGTTATCAGAGTTGTGCTGGCTTCGTGTTATACTGGTGCTGCATTAACAATCAGACTACAACGCCGATGCAGATATTGCAAACTACAATGAGATTACAAAGTGGACGTCGATTTTAGACTTCAACGAGACTATCACCTGGACGTGGATTGCAAAATAAAAAGAGAGACTACAACACGGATGTAGATTCCATACTACAACCGATACTACAGAGTGGACGATGATTTACAAAAAATATCGAGACTACAATGTACATAGATTGCACACTACAACCACGTGGATGCAGATCGCCGACTACAACATGGATGCCGATCGCTGACTACAACATGGATGCAGATAAGAGACTATACTATGGACACAGATTGCAGAACAGACCAGAACGAGCATGACCATGCTTTGTCGCTTACGCGATTTAAGCCCATTGCCTGTAAAAGCGTGGTCATGTCATTGAAAATTCTGAGTTACAAGAAAAAAAAAATAGTTGAGGTCCCTATCATCGGAACCCATTATAATTTTTTAAGGACCCTCAGTCATGTATGTGCATTGATATACAATTAGAAAAAGCATGTTCGAAGTCAGACATAGCAGATATAGCGAATCAGATTATACAATGAGTTCGGGGCCCCTTATTTAGGGTACTTGTGGACACGATTGCAAACAGCGGGCAAACAGTACTGCAAGATGCTAATTTTCCACCCAGAAGGTTACCGTCAAGGTCTGCGTGTTGATTCCAGCTCTCATATATGAGTATGAAGTATGGCGCCCAAGTGGAGTGCAGGGTTAAGATGCTAATTTTCCACCACGAAGGTTACCGTCAAGATCCACGTGTTGAATCCAGGGGAAGAACATTGAGAGCAAGTTATTTACCTACCGAGCCAGGGGCGACTACCGATAGATGACGCCTTCATTTCCAACCCAAGTCCATTGGTACGAAGCCACCGAATTGCGATATAACTGGAGTTCGTGTGCGGTAAAGTAGTGGTATGGAGTATGGGTGAACATTTTCTGCTCTACAATTAACTCTCTTTACGAGAGACTCTGCATCTGTTTTAAAAGGGCCTATGATCACTATTAGTTAATCACATCCTGAAATCGATTAGACACAAAGCTGAATTCCAATAAAATTATCCGACATTTATTCAAATCAATTCGTATTTTTAGTATTTCTTTAACCTCTAACATTGATCTTTCCTGGAAGTATCACCAAAAAAAGAAAATAAACGGGAAAAACGGGAACAATGTAATTAAGTTCCTGTCGGGATCATATTTGGGTCAAGGATCTCCTTCTGTTCGTAAATACTGGAAAAGTAGCGAGAAATGGGTCGTCGTTGGGGTGGTGTTTACATGCGATTCTCTATGTTAATAGTTTTACAGCGTGAATCTCGTTTCATAAGTGATCCAATGTTCTGTGGAACTATTATTTATTGCTATCATCGTCATCTAACCTACTTAGTGTTACGTAATCATCATTTCTCACTCTGGTATTGATCGAGATGATCAATGGATCACCTTATGATGGGCTTTAGCTTCATAATGAATAATATTAGTGTGATAATCTTATTTCATCCTCGGTGATATTTCTCTTGGCCCATTAAGATAAAAGCTTATACGAAAACGCCATCTACGTATTTGGAACCGAAAAGAAGGTCATTGCGTTGAGCAGTATTCAGATAGAACCACAATAATTACGGCGATTTTAATTTGACATGTATGATGACACCTGAACACAAAATATCACAAAATATTCAAAAAATATATTGAGTGCAAAATTGAAACTCACTGACCCCTAAGAAGAAAAATTTCTGATCAAGATAGAAATTTAGTCACATTGATAAAATAGCAGAAGAATGCAACAATTATGTGAAATAGTCTTCCGTAGTGATTCGAACCCTGGCAGAGGGTCATTTTGACTCATCAAGCTCCCCAGGTGCATGACGGACTTCGGAATGTTCTGACGTTTATTGTAATTGACGTTAATTATACTGAACGCTCGTGCGTTTTAATTTATTACTTTACCCGAGTTGTTTGAGGCTATTAGATGGTTTTGGCCAGGCGGCTTGTGAGACGAAAAATATGAATCAATTTAAATAAAGAAACATTAAGACAAAATGGTTAGTACATTATGTACTTGACAGGCGTTTCACAGAATCTTTAAACTGATTATCGTAATTTTTCCTTTTCTTCCCCTTACAGGTCCTTTCGTTTAGCCATTTCAATCAAAAAATTCACGAAAAAAAACGTTTTTTAGAGTTTCCAATGCTCATAAACAAAATTAAAATGAAAAACATAAAAATTAAATTTTATTCATCTTTAAAAATAGTGATTAAAAAAATTTAATTGATAGCAAAAGTGTTGAAATGAATGAATTTTTTTGTTTTGTTAATAAGGTTTGGAATCTCACAACTTTAGGAAAAATAAATAAAGTGCGTTCATGAACGAAAAGTATTTTTTCTGGTTAATAAAACCGATGTTCCCAATCAGGATTATTGGCAGTTAAAAAGCAAAAAAACAGGAAAATGATTCGGGAAAAAATTCGTAACTAGCGAAGGGGAACATCAAAAAGCATAAAATGCAAAAAACAGCAGGATAAACGTTTGAAATAAGGAAATTTGAAAGTTAAAAAAGTAGAAAAACAGCGACAAAATAAAAAGAGAATAAAGTGAGAAATTTTAATTTACATAAAAATGGAGAAAAGACAGAAGTTTCGAAAAAACAAACGAAAAAACTAGCAAAAAAAAACGGTATACCAATTCGGAAATATCATTTTGAAGCAAATCCATAAAGATTCAAAATAAAAGCTGACCCCCCCCCCCCCTCCAAAAAAAAGATTAAAATTGAAGAAAATCTATCTGTGTAATATGAAAAAGTGGTGCAACTAAGAAAGTGAAAATGAGGGGAAAAGAGGGGAGTCGTTAAGATGAACAAGGGAGCCTAAAAAAAAGTGAAAAAGAAAGGTAAAGACACAGAGATAGAGTTAAAGAGATGAAGAAGGAGACAACTCAAAATATTCACAAAAAGAGTGAAATACCAAAAAAAATAAAAATAATGAAAGAAATAGCCCTATAATATAGGAAAACTATAAATGCTGGAAAAAAAGAAACCTCATAATGAAGGAAACAGACTAAGAGATAAAAACGCAATAGTCAAACAGATAAAAAATAATAGACACAAACGATAAAGAACGAAACTGCCGAAAAGATAGAGCAGAATAGAACCAAGTCAAAGAGGAAAAAAAGGCCAAAAAGATAAAGAAGAGAATAGCCAAGCGGATAAAAAACAAGAGCCAAAGCAAAAGAAAAGAATAGCCAAACAGAAACAGAAGCAGGGGCCAAAATGATGAAGACGGACGACGGCACGGAACAGAGGAATAGAACCTTGTATAGGCCTTGGGCCAACAATATTGCATAGATAAATAAATAAAATAAATAAAGAGGGATCCTAAAAGATAACGAAGAAAGAGAAATGAAAAAAGAAAGAGGTATGTTATGAAATTCCGGACATAAAAATGAGAAAAGTATAAAGAAAGTAAAAAATATAACGAGATAGAAAAGTCAGAAAGATACAGAAAATAAATTAGAAAGAGAAAGAAAGTGATGACTAAAAAAATTAAAAGAAAGAATTAAATTGAGAAAGATGATCAAAAATAGATGGATGAAAAGATAGAGCAGGAAAAAACTGGAAAGATGAAAAAGAAGAAAACACACAAGATAGGATATATAGGAAATATAATAATTATGCAAATATCAATACAAACATTGGAATAACGCGCACATAAATTATAAAATATATTAAATAAAGTATTCAAATGAAACATCGAATCTCACATTAAGATATATTTTCATTACATAATATTCATACATCGTAATTTAATTGTATGAATTATCTATAATAAAATGATGAAATAATAGATAAATTGTATTAGAAGAAAAAAGTAACGAACTATAGTGTTAAATGTAATGTAACAAGAGTGTTATATACAATGTAAACAAGAAGAAACATTTTAAACGCAATTTTCTTCAGATTGCAGTTTTTGAAGTCATTCGTAAGATTAAAAATAACTACTGCACTACAGCTATTCTGAAATTTTGCAGAAATATTCATTTGACATGTGTTAGTGAAATGAACCTCCGATTTTACGATTGGCTATTAAGAAATATTTTCAAAATAATGTTGTATTCAGATTGTCGAAATTTAATTTCTTTTTTTCCAAATATAAAAATTCATAAAACTCTTAACTATATAAAATGGTCTTCTAAATATGGTCAGATATTCAAGTCGAGGTTCATATTACTGACATACAGTTATTAGACATCTCTGCAAAATTTCAGAATTGTTTGTGCAGTATTTTTTCTAATCTTATGGATGAGCTCAAAATCTGCAATGTGAAGAAAATTGTGTTTAAAATGTTTCTTGTATACATTTAAACTATAATTCATTACTTCTTTTATTTTGAAAGAAGTTGTCAACCGATTGATACGAAATTTTTTGCATTTAATTTGCCTTCGAATCAAATATTTTTTTAAAGCAACTTTTGAAAAATCAACTTCATTAGTCGTATGTGACACCACTTAATTAGCTTTAAGTAAGGTAGTAGTATAAACATATTAAATAAGATATTGAATTAGAAAAACACAAAAGAAAACATATGGAAAGTAAAAAAAACAAGAAAAAAAAGGTAAAAAATGAAAGAGTAAAATTTATGAAATATAGTTGTTAAATAAATTGCATAAAATGTTGAAATATCAAAATATTTTTTTAATATTAAAATATTTTTTTAAATATTAAAATATGTTTTTAAATATTAAAATATGTTTTTAAATATTAAAATATATTTTTTAAATATTAAAAGTACATAATTTTAAAATACTTATAAAATACTCATATGTAATAATTAAATTATCTGAAGTAATATATTGAAATAAAACATAAATTACGAAATATATTCGATGAAATATTGAAAGAAGAATCATTAAATGTTTTTCTAATCCTTAGACGAGAACTGGCGAGAATACGATATTCGTTAGATCGCCAAACTTAGAAATGTCGGACGAAATCGATCGCGGTCATAGCAACTTCGTTAACCCGAGACGCCATTGCTATAAGTGCCCATGTGTGTGTATGTGTACGGATGATGGTGGAAATTTGGGAAAAAGTATCAAGAAAAGAGTAAAAAGAGTAAAAAAAAAAAAGAAAGAAAATAGTTATTCTCTAGTGACGTCATTGAAACCACAGCACACACACACATATATATACACGGTTACGGTTCGCTTACAGTTTTGCTCTTATCTAGAAGCTGCATTCGAACAGTTTTGCGACAGAAAAGTTTGTTTCCTCGTAATAATAATAATAATATAAAATAAAATAAAAGTTTCTCTTTTGTCTTTCATCGTAAGTTTTGTGATGGTATCGATCGTAATTTCTCAGAATAAGAAATGATAACAATTTTATGAGAGTAACTTTTAGTGTTTTTCCTTATAGCCCTACTGTGTGTGTATAAAACTTTTTAACCTTTAACTATTCATATTCTTTCAGGAGTTTCGGATCATGTGGCAGCCGTCATTGAGAGAAAGTGAGACGTCCATCGTCGATATACACAACAAGAAAGTTTCTCAAAAATTGGAGAAAAGAATTGATTTTTCTGTATTGTATCTAAAGAAATTCACTCGGTAGAATTTGGGTGGAAAATTCATCGGTGTAGCATTGATTGAAATTCTTAATTTTTCATGAATTTTAACCTTGCTGGAAAAAAAAAATTAAATACGAAAAAATTTCAAGACTTCGAAAATTAGCAAAAGTCAAGAAGTTTAATCACTGATATCTTGGTGAATTTTCACTCAAGTGTCACGAGTTGAATGGCTTTTGGTGTAATAAAAACAGGTTGAAAAATTTACCTGTCACATTTTTGATTGAATGCTGTATAAAAATTTTAATTGATAAATTTTACATACAGGGTGATCAGCGAATAAGCCCTTATTTCAAAATTAAATATCTCTACAACAAAGATCAATAGAATTATGCGGTAAACGGTGCGTTTATAAGTAAAACTGTAAGAATGTTGTACAGAAATTTCAAAAATTTATTTTTTTTTTAAATTTTTTAAAAGTAAAAAAAAAAAAAAAAAATTGGAGATTTTGGGGTTTTGAAAATCCTTATATGTGTGAAGCGAAACCACTGCATTCGCCTAAAGTAACTGCATGGGCTGCGGTATGCGCCATGTGTGCTGACAAATTGTTCCAAAATTGTAACGTAACGTTCAGTAGTAATCGTTTCTCGCACGAAGAAGGGTCCGATAATGCCTCTGGCGCATACCGCAGTCCGTGCAGTAACTTTAGGCGAATGCAGTGGTTTATCTTCACACAAATGAGGATTTTCGGAACCCCAAAATCTCCAGTTTTGTTTGTTTTTTTTTAATTTTAAAACATTAAAAAAAACTAAATTTTCGAAATTTCTGTACAACATTCTTACAGTTTTGCTTATAAACGTACCGTTTACCGCATAATTCTATTGATCTTTGTTGTAGAGACATTTAATTTTGAAATAAGGGCTTATTCGCTGATCACCCTGTATTTGTATTGTAGAATCAACTGCAGCATTTTTATCCCATTCGGAGTTTTCGGAAACACCTCGTATGTCAAGCTGAATATGTAACTAATTAAACAATATTTGTAATTAAGGTATGTATCACAGGGCCTTGGGGCTTAGGGGTTAAACATTGATGAACCAGAGACATACATGAGGCTCATTATAAATACTGGCCTAGGAACCACATTCAAGGGCGTGGGGGGGGAAGGGCTAATTATAATCAATTTGCTGCCAAGATTTGTAATTAATTTTTGTTAATATTTATATTCAATGTACGTCGTAGCATGCTTGCCTGGTATGCAAGAGGATCTCGGTCCGAGTCCCGGTGGAGACAAGATAACTTTTCTTTCCGAGTTCACCTCAGCATAATATTCGGAAAATATATTTTTCCTTTATATTCAATTTCTTACCAATACAAATTTACAAATACAAATACAAAAACAACGCCACAATAGGCAAAACGCCCAACGAGGTGACTGAGAAAAAGATGCCCATAAAAATATGGATGTCATATATTTCAAAAATACAGCAACCCAATTAAAAATGCAAATAACAACAGTCAAACTCGGTTATAACGACCTCGGTTGAAACGACAATTCGGTGAAATCAGCAACAAAATCTGATCAGAAACAGGTAAATTCTTGCTGAAAACAAACTAATCGTACGCAATTGCATCTACGGTAAGTCCTTCTGTTTTCGGCAATGTATATTTCCTAGCTTCATTTCCGTTTTTCAGCCATTCCTCTTGCCAATGTTCCTTTTGTTTCAAAATGGATAATATCTGCGTCCTCCTGACATTTAATTATTCCATTAGCCAGAGCACGAACTTGTTTTACGTTTTTCACTGTATTCGATTACATCAATGTTTTTCTCCTCGGAATCTCTTCTCTTGGGGATCTTTTTCTAACGATGTCTCGTATTCAAGAGACCCCCAATTTCCCATATTTTTCCTCACTGAAATCTGATCACCAGATTTTAACGTTTCTTTCGTGAAGTACATTTTTTTTACTGCGAATTTGCAACAGTCCTTAATTTTGGTATTTTCCAAAATAATTGACAACTTTTTTTTTCTAATTGCATTTTTTGGTGACATTCAGCAATCTGTCCCGTCTCTAGGATTACAATTTCCCATATTTTTCTCAATGGGATATGGTCACCCATCAAGTATGAGGGTCTAATTTTTCATTTTTGAACCCAAGTGGATATTATCAAGTTCAGTTTCACATCGAATAATTTTCCATTCAATTAGAATGAAGTTATTATGTTCGCTTTATGGTCTGCGAAGTAGGTTTAAAAACGCTGATGTAAATGCAAATAACAAATACAAAACCACAACAGGCAAATTGACAAACGTGGTGGCTCACTTAAGAACATCATGGATCCTCGAGCCATCTTTTGGAGGCCGTACCTACTACTGCTACACCACACATGCACCCCGCGGAACCCCCAACGAATCGGTACATGCGGGAATGTGCGTGTACGTGTAGTGAAACCTGACGTAAAGTTTTTTTTGTTTCTCTGTAATGCTTGTTATGTGTAGTGCTGCCATCTGCCACCAGTTTTTCTAACTATCAGTGAAGTGTTATGATTGAATGCTTTACCGTTGTAGGACTGTTGCTCTCTGTGGCGAGACTTTTTAACGGGGAGATCGGCTCGCATTTGCGCCTTGAAGTTGGGAACCACAGGAAACCAACTTCAGCCGACCACCACTGTGGGGTTCGAACCCGGATCCTCGCATCGCGAGTCCGTCACTATAACCACTCGACCACCGCAGCGGTTGAAGCACAACCATGTAAATATGATGCACCAGTAAAATCAAGTAAAATATGAAGCACAACCAGACAACTATATCAGAGTTGCGAAACATTAAACTTAAAGCAAAAATTTCATTGAAAAGTAGAGCTAAAAAAAGTAAATCAAATAAATGTATATATATATATATACACACACTGAAGAGCCAAAAAAACTGGTAAACCTGCCTAATATCGTGTAGGGCCTCCGTGAGCCCGCAGAAGTGCCGCAACACGACGTGGCATGGACTCGACTAATGTCTGAAGTAGTGCTGGAGGTAATTGACACCATGAATCCTGCAGGGCTGTCCATAAATCCGTAGGAGTAAGAGGGGGTGAAGATCTCTTCTGAACAGCACGTTGCAAGGCATCCCAGATATGTTCAATAATGTTCATGTCTGGGGATTTAGGTGGCCAGCGGCAGTGTCTAAAGTCAGAAGAGTGTTCCTGGAGCCACTTTGTAGCAATTCTGGACGTGTGGGATGTCACATTGTCCTGCTTAAATTGTCCAAGTCCGTCGGAATGGGCATGACTGAGTGCAGGTGATCAGACAGGATGCTTACGTACCTGTCACCTGTCAGAGTCGTATCTAGAAGTATCAGGGGTCCCATATCACGCCAACTGCACACGCCCCATACCATCACAGAGCCTCCACCAGCATGAACAGTCCTCTGTTGACAGGTAGGGTCCTTGGATTCATGAGGTTGTCTCCATACCCGTACACGTCCATCAGCTCGAAGCAATTGGAACCGAGACTCGTCAGACCAGGCAACATGTTTCCAGTCCTCAACAGTCCAATGTCGGTGTTGTCGGGCCCAGGCGAGGCGTAAAGCTTTGTGTCGTGCAGTCATCAAGGGTACACCAGTGGGCTTTCGGCTCCGAAAGCCCATATCGATGATGTTTCGTTGAATGGTTTGCACGCTGACACTTGTTGATGGCCCACGCAGCGATGTCGTAGATTTAATTTTTTACAGGATTCCCGATATTCACGGTACACTCGTGAAATGGTCGTACGTGAAAATCCAAATTTCATCGCTACCTCGGAGATGCTATGTCCCATCTCTCGTGTGCCGACTATAACACCACGTTCAAACTCACTTAAATCTCGAAAACCTGCCATTGCAGCAGCAGTAACCGATCTAACAACTATGCCAGACACTTGTTGTGTTATATAGGCGTTGCCGACCTCAGCGCCGTACTCTGATTGGTTCCATATCTCTTTATTTGCATAGGCATGCCTGTACCAGTTTTTTGGCTCTTCAGTTTATATATTAGTATCTATGATGTCATGTAGTGAGTATAATTTGAGCCGAATTCGCGACTGTTAGTGCACGTTCAGGGGGTTTCAATCCAATTACACGAATGATGAAAATGATGTCCGTGACCGTATCTGAGGGTGAACGTTAAACGGATTCAAAATACATTATTTTTTAATAATAATTAAAAAATAGGTATCAAGTATTTAAATTTTAAACATAAATAATATAAATATTAAAAATAATAAATAATATAAATATTAAAAATAATAAATAATATAAATATTAAAAATAATAAATAATATAAATATTAAAAATAATAAATAATATAAATATTAAAAATAATAAATAATATAAATATTAAAAATTTAAATAATTAAAAAATATTTAGATAGGTATTTTGCTAGAATATTTTTATTTGACCATAAAACAGGGGTGAACGTTAACAGAGGTTTTACTGTACAGTTGAATCCCGTTATAACGAATTCCAAGAGGCTGGAAAAATCACTTCGTTATAACGAAATTTCGTTATAAAGGAATTACAGGTTTTTTGCATTGTTTCTGTGTAAACTTATCTGGGGGATTAGAAAAGTGTTCGTTAAAACTTGATAGCTATATATATAGATATATCGGTATTCTTTAAAACGGAATTCGACTGCACTACATATAAGAATAGTTTTTCAATTAATATTCAAAATTAGTATTTTACATTCAGTGGCTAATTTTTGTTATCGATAGCAGCTCGTTTAACCAAGTAAACAATTCGATTAACCGATCCCGCTCTGTTCGGGCGTATATGATTTTAGCGGAATTCCGAAAAAACGGAAAAGTTAGAATAATTTTTCCTCGCTCTTGAATAAGGATAATTTTTCAAGTTATATAGAATATTGAAATCAATGGAGAGAGGAAAGAAAGAAGAAAGAGTAAAAAAAGAGAGCAAATTGATTAGAAAGTGTATTTATTACTCGGAGCGAGCGCGAGGGTCACTCAAAGGTCGATTCGGTATTTGTGTCGGAACAATTTTTGTGTCGCCAGGCTGTGTCTGCATCGTCTTCGATCTCCATATAATCAGATTGATGTCCCCCCAAATGGCATCCAAAAAAAAATATAAAAAAATGCAATCCAGGTCAAATGCTGTGAAATGAGACTAAAAGCTTCTCTTTAAATGTCGTTATGTGTCCAGATAACAATTGATTGCTCGTGTTTGAATCATCGTTTGATCTGATATTGATACCTGATTTCCCGAAATTTTTCTTTACCCGCTATACATTTACTCGTTCATATTTAACTTTTTTTTTAAATTCATCAAAAAAATTAGGTTGATAGATCCAAAATTTTTTTTATTGTTTTTGTGATATTTATTGTTGAATTTTTGAAATAGTTTACTTTTGAATTTTGAAATAATTTACTTTTGAATTTTGAAATAATTTACTTTTGAATTTTGAAATAATTTACTTTTGAATTTTGAAATAATTTACTTTTGAATTTTGAAATAATTTACTTTTGAATTTTGAAATAATTTACTTTTGAATTTTGAAATAATTTACTTTTGAATTTTGAAATAATTTACTTTTGAATTTTGAAATAATTTACTTTTGAATTTTGAAATAATTTACTTTTGAATTTTGAATTAATTTTTAATAAATACTTTAAATTATTTTTGGATGAATTTTTAAATTATTTTTGGATGAATTTTTAAATTATTTTTGGATGAATTTTTAAATTATTTTTAATCAATTTTTAAATTATCTTTAATCAATTTTTAAATTATTTTTAATCAATTTTTAAATTATTTTTAATCAATTTTTAAATTATTTTTAATCAATTTGTGTATATATTTTATTGAACTTTTTATATATTTTGATCAATTGATCAATGATCATATTTTGATCAAAAATTGATTTTTAATCAATTTTTAAATTATTTTTAATCAATTTTTAAATTATTTTTAATCAATTTTTAAATTATTTTTAATCAATTTTTAAATTATTTTTAACCAATTTGTGTATAGATTTTAATGATTTTTTTAAAATTTATTCTATTGAACTTTTTTAATAAATGTTATTGAACTTTTTTAATAAATTTTATTGAACTTTTTTAATAAATTTTATTGAACTTTTTATAAATTTTAATGAATATTTCTAATAATATTTTTTATGATTTTTAAAATAAATTTTATTTTTTAAAATATACTTTAATTAACTTTTATGATTTTTTGAAAAAATTTTGATGACCTTTTGTGATTTTTAATAAATTTTAATTAGTTTTTCAAAATAAATTATAATGAATTTTGTGATTTCGAAACATAAATGTTAATGATATTTTTCTATGATTTTTTTTAAAATAAATTTTAATACTTTTTTATTATAAGTTTTAAAGAATTATTTTTTAGCTTTTTATAATGATACTGAATTGTTAAAATTACTTACTTAATTTATTCCTTTGAAATTTCAATTTGCATAATTTTTGTAATTCGAATTGACATAAAACCCAACCGACATTTTCACTTACGTTAATCTAACACACATATGCTTCATTTACATTTAAAATTTTTTTTCAAAGAAATCTATAATCTTAAAATTTACTATTTTTAATATACAGTATAAAATAAATTTCAAATTTTAATGCATTTTACAGCTGGAATGTTTTAATGTAGTAAATAGTGAAAAATTTAAAATAGATTTGGAAAAATTGCTATGAATATGCATATTGAGTTTTGTATTTTTAATGTGCGTTCTATGTATTTTCAAACCTAGGAAAGCATTTTTTATGTATTTAGTAACGTAACCTGAAAAAAATTGACTAATAATATATACAGGATGTCCCATCAAAACCTACCAAACTCTGCACAGACAGATTCCTCACTTGGAATACATAAAAAATGCCCAAAGAACTGTACCCATAGTTTTCGAGAAAAATGCGAAAGAAAAGCATGACGTCATATCCGGTGCAAGGGGGAAAACTTTCCACCATGGGCGGAGATACAGGGGGGGGGCAGCATCAAAGGTGAAGTCGACAGATCTAATGCATATATGTATAGATGAATCGACATCATCATCATCTTGCCCCCCCCCAGACTTCCAAGTCTATCTCCGCCTATGCTTTCCACGTCATTCCACGACGCGCGCATGCATTCCTTGATATGCGCGGTGGATATTTTGCACATCTTCCTATGTACACATACGCAAATACCGATGTCCATATGTTACCAATAGTTTTTTTTTCCTTTCACCGGATATATTTTAAAATCTCCAGTGTCTTTAACCCTGCCTTTTAGTGGAAAACTTGCGATCTTAGCCAATTAATGTATTCACGTGTTAAAATCATATTGTAACGGAAATTATGTAGATAGTCCTCATTCATAATTTATTATCTCATTTTCGCCTGTAAACAGTCATCGACGCATTCCTGTGTAAATCTCGTCAAATTGGCCATAAGCTTGACGAGTTTGGCGACAGCTCCAATGATTTGGCGACATCGCGATGCCAAAAGAATTTCTGGGATCTCACGAGAATGGTTGGGAACGTTCTCGAAGGTTACGTTCTCTGCTAGAAACGCCGCCCAAGCAGAACCATGAGCAGTTTGTTGAATTTTTTTTTAGATCTCTTGCGTGTGTGAGAGAAGTCACTCTCTATTAAGCGTATTGTAAAATCGCTGCTTGTGAATACGTGTAAATAAAATAAATCTGTGTTGTCCTTCAAACTGATTTGCCATCTCAAGTGTCTGTGAGAGACATCATCCGGAGCACTTAAGGTATAGAATAACAAAACGCCTCCGGGCAAAGTAACATTCCGGGTCCCTCCTACCTAGATGCAAATACCAATTTACATACTTTTCAAAATCGTAGCACTAGATCTTATTATCATGGAGGCTCCCTATGAGATATCACAGGGCGTGTGTTAAGACCGCCCTGGACCTCTGCCCATTCATAATTGATGCCCATCCAGAAATAAACAAAAATAGGTTCAACAACACTCAATGTCTGATTCCTTAATCAATACCCCCCCCCCCCCCTCGGAAGCAACCCTTAAAAAAAATTTTGTAGACGTGTCTTAAAGCATCTCTTTTCTTTGGTTGGAAAACAAATTGTTGTTGTCTTCGTAGGTATCTGTCGTTAAGATGTCAAAGTGACGTAGGTGCGAGCGCATGCCTCCTCATTTCTGTTTCAGAATTTGATAACCCTACCCGTAATAACTCTTGAACCTTATTGTGACCTGGTCAGCGTTTTCTAACCTGTGGTACGGGAGTCCGCGGACCCCCACGCGCTTCAGTGAGTACTTTGTAAGAGTTCCGCGGGATCAATTTCATTATCTGCCATTGCGTGAATGACGCATTTAACGCTCTGAAATTGTAATTTCTTACTCAAACTTTTTATAGTGTCTAAATTATAAAGGAACAATATACTTTGGATTTAATGCAGGTTCAGAGGCGTATTTACGGTTTTGTCGTCTGTGGGCTATCAGAATTTTTCCCCCCTGCTCTCATTGTAGTTTAGTTTTCTTGACCACTCATTCTTCGAATTCGCCGCCGTGTAACCCGCTTAGACCCCATCTGTAAATACGCCCGTGTCTCCAAGCCCTTCTTTCGGTCACTCACATGATTGAGTACTCTTTTAGTCACTTACATGCTTGCATGTTCTTTTGGTCACTCAAATTCTGTCGTACTCTTTTGGTCAATCCCATGTTCACACACACTCCAAGTCACTTTCAAGCTGACACATTTCCCAAGTCACTTTCAAGCTGACACATTTCCCAAGTCACTTTCAAGCTGACACATTTCCCAAGTCACTCTCTAGGTCACTCCTTTGGCTATATGCTTGCACGCTATTTTAGTCACCCACATGATTGCACACTGTTTTGGTCACTCACATGCTTTACTCTTTTAAACATTCACGTGCTTGCTCACTCTTTCAATCGTTCAACATGCTTGTGCACGTTCCACGTCACTCTTGCTCACTGCTTGCCCACTCTTTCGTTCACTCACATGCTTACAAACTCTTTAGGCCACTCATTGGCCCAGTTTCTGGCTCTCTGGGCAGAGACAGATTCGTGGTTATAAAATTTTTCCACCCCTCTCCCATTATGTACTAATTTTCTTAGTCACTCATTCCTAAAATTTGTTTCCCCTCCGAACTTGCCACCCTGGGCTATAACCTGCTAAGCCCCCGCTGTAAATACGCCACTGTGCATGTATAGCATATCCCCTCAAGAAGCTAGGCACCCGGGACAAAATTCTTATATATATATATATATATTTCTTTTTATAAGTATAAATTTACTATAGGAGGGGCCCGTGAAAAATCTGTCCGGGACGCCTGTCAGAGATCACAGCCAAGGTTCCCCTGCAGAAGTATGTGGAGTTGGGCGTAGCCATGGGGTGGGAGATTACTCGAAATTGACCGCCACTACAAGCTGGTCCACGGAGCAATACAGGGGGTCCACAACATCGAATGGTTGGTAAACACTGAACTAGGTCAGTGGTTTCAGTGGTTCTCAACCTTTCAAAGAGTGTGGCCTGGTTTATTTATTTTTGTTAGTAGAAAACTTGAGATCACATCACGCACGCCATTAACAAGAAGTAAATGGGAAGAATAAAACTGTGAATCACTCACGGTCCGGTTTGACTGATGCCAGGGCAAGCACAGATCCAGAAGGGGGCGATAGGGGCTATCGTCCCTCTCAATAGCCGAATAATATGGAATAATAGGAAAATTTATCTGTCCCATAAAATGCGGGATGACCCGATGCACCTACACACAATAAGTCGCTGCTTCAATAAATCCTCCCAGATCCGCCTGCTTATGCTCCATTCGTAATTGAAGATGTCTGCCTTCACTCACTCGGGGAAGGGCGATGGGGGGGGGGGGGGAACCAACCCTAAAAAGAGCCGAATAATATTACAAAATGTATCTGTCCCGTATAATACGGGACAATCAAACGAACTTAGACGCTTCGCCTCTCCCGTCACATCGTCCTGGATCCGAGTTTGTGTCAGGGCCCGGTACCACGCCGCCGCAGCCCAGCGGTTGAAAAGCACTGGACGAGGTGACTAACTGACTATATCTGAAACATTACTTTTTCCAATTTGTTCTTCTACGAGTAGATGGCAGCACTATCTGAATAATTTCTCAACTTTCTATTTTTCTACTGCTGTTCTAGTCATGAAAAAATATGTTTATATGTATTGTGAAACCTCTTTTAACGGACACCTCTCAGATGCGGTTACCCCTATTCTATGGCCATTTTTTTTTATTTGGCCGTAGAATAGGGGAAGGAAAGTAAAAATAGCCGAAGAAAAGTTTGCATTTGAAACCCCTTATCAACGGTCAAGCCGCCGCCCCCCCCCTATTACGGACAAATTTCTTTGTCCCCACCGGCGTCCACAAAAGAGAATGTTTACTATACTGTACAATGTAGCAAGAATGCACAATCTTTTCAGTCCGATGGCCTGAAAAATTACACGAGCGCCCAGTGGCACATAAGGGCCGGAGACCGCAGCCTGGGATTTTAAAAGATGGAAGGATGGAAATTAATTTTATTACTTATAGATTATATTTATGATAATTCACGAAACGTTAGACAGGGAAAATATGCAAAATATGCTTTGGCTTCCTAACTATAAGTATACACAGGGTTTTCTTGAAGCTGAAGGGCGGTCATCTTTCGTTTGTAATTGAAAAACTCTACCCTTCCCCCAGTACGTCAGTCATGGGCCCCCCACATCTAGCAACAGGGCCCCCCCACCGGCTAGAGTAGGGTTACCAGACGTCCTTGTATTTTGATTTCATTTCAATTGTCCTCCTCCGAAACCGCTCTGGGAGAACAAAAACCACAATATCCATTTTAAGAATATCATTGTTTGCTCACTAACAACTAATGACGTATACTGAACAGTGTGTTCGATGTCAAATCATCGAACTCAAAGTGTTCGATGGTGATTCTTATGGCGAAACCTACTCTGGCAAAAAAAGGAAACCAACAAAAACAAAAAAAACAGCACTCGTCAAATAAATAAATAAATAACGTCCGAGAATGGGAAAAGAAAACCCCGGAATTGCTCAAGGCAAAGTAATAAAACCGACTAGAGTGTGTGAGCAATTGATTAAAAAGCGAGGGTAAACGGATTGTCATTTGTTCTTTGCTTTTTTTTTTCCGGAGAATCTGATTTTGTTGGAAAATATTATTGTCGCGCAATCTGTTGCTCAAATCAGGAAAATGAACTTGCGAATTGTGAGGGGCTCAAGCGTCCTCCCATCCCTGTTTTCGAATCTAGTAATCCTAACCGGAAAAAATTCCGTGGACCACATGAAAGCACTTGACGGGTCACATTTGGCCGGAGGGCAGGAAAGTTGCTCCCCCCCCCGCCTTTAATTTTACATGACGGTAGCAAATACATAATTTATGTGCCGTAACCTAACATAAAAAGTCACATTTGGTGTTAATTAATCGAAAACAAAATTAAATATTTTTCAAATTAATTCCTGCCAGTTGTTTTAGTGCTGCCATCTTGTGTGCAGAAAATCAACTCTTTTCGAGAGTCATCAATATATCAGAGTAAGCTCTAATAAAAGAAATCATGAATACTCTTCATTTCTAACATATTATTTTATTTATTAAATTCAGTAATAATAAGAACTTATTAATATTGATCGATGTACGTTAAAAATATTTGTAGTCATCTTATTCCTTTTTTTGTATTTTGTTACACGTCATACATTTATGAGGTAGTAATTACCTACGTCGAAGCTTGTTTGAGCTTAACCGTGTTGAAAAGATGTTGCATTGAAGTAGGTTAATAATCTCTTAGAATTTGAGAGCTCTTCGGAAAATGCCAGCGAATCTCCTCTTTCTGTATTCGCTCTGCAATCGATTCAAGCAATCGTCACCGAGGTTGATCACTGAGCTATCCATGTTGTCGATAATGGAGTCTATGATCGGCTTGCGGTATTCTTCACCACATTACTGCGCAATTTTATCCGTCATGCATTTCACGACAGTTACGAATGACCTTTCAGAAAAAAAAACCCAAGAAATAATTACACCGACTCTGGCCATATATTGCAATTTACTGCCATTAATGAGATGGGTTGGAAATGAAGGCGCTGTCTAACGGTGGTGCCACCTCAAGCTTGTTAGGGAAAATATCTTATCTATATCCCCCCTTGGGTTCGAACCCGGGACTGTGACAACAACCTTCACGGAGGTAGACGAGCATCTTACCCCCACGCCACTCGGGCACAAAGAACCGCTGGAGTTGGCCATATAACGGGCTGCCATTACCTCCAATAGCCTAAGGGGTTCGCGCCCTGACATGGCATGTTCGCTGACCATGGCCATGTTCGACTATCCCCCCCCCCGAATTGCATTCAAAATAGTGCTTCAACTCTCGGTATCTCTGGGAGAACAAAAACCACAATATCCATTTTAAGAATATCATTGTTTGCTCACCAACAGCTAATGACGTATACTGCACAGTGTGTTCGATGTCATATCATCGAACTCAAAGTGTTCGATGCTGATTCTTATGGCGAAACCTACTCTGGCAAAAAAAGAAACCAACAAAAACAAAAAAAACAGCACTCGTCAAATAAATAACTTCCGAGAATGGGAAAAGAAAACCCCGGAATTGCTCAAGGCAAAGTAATAAAACCGCTAAGAGTGTGTGAGCAATTGATTAAAAAGCGAGGGTAAACGGATTGTCATTTGTTCTTTGCTTTTTTTTTTTCCGGAGAATCTGATTTTGTTGGAAAATATTATTGTCGCGCAAATCAGGAAAATGAACTTGCGAATTGTGAGGGGTTTAAGCGTCCTCCCATCCCTGTTTTTGAATCTAGTAATCCTAACCGGAAAAAAATTCCGTGGACCACATGAAAGCACTTGACGGCTCACATTTGGCCGGAGGGCAGGAAAGTTGTGCATCCTCCCCCCCGCCGCCTTTTATTTTACATGACGGCGGCAAATACACTCATGTCCATAAATAAAGGATAATTCAGAATCACACGGAAATTGAAATCTAAAGTAAAAATTTCACCCGTAGAATTATCACACACATGTGCAAGAATGATATGCAAATTTCAGGAAGCCACCAGATGATTCCGATAGTACGTCACAACGGCGAGAGTGTAACAGGGGGGTATATAAGGAATGGTGGCAAAGAAGTAAAATTGTTCACAAGAGTTCTGTAAGGCGCTCAGTGCCATAAGCGAATAGTTATGACACAGAGGACGCATGTGGATGATTTTTTACGTGGTAGAATTATCGGCCGCCTGGAATGTGGGCGCACTCAGATGGAAGTATCCGAGGAACTTGGAATTGCCCAAAGTGTCATCTCTAGGCTTTGGCAACGATTCCAAGATAACGGAAATGTCAGTAGACGTTACAGTACAGGTCGCCCCAGAGTTACAACGCCGAATGAAGACCGGTATTTGGCAGTAACTGCCAAAAGAAGCAGACGGAGCACAGCATCCGACCTGTCTCGTCAGCTATCTGCAGCCACAAGTACCACAGTTTCAAGGCAAACCGTGTACAGACGTTTGGGAGATATTGGTCTATATGCTCGCAGGCCTGTCAGATGTGTTCCGCTCACGGCAACTCACTGTCGGCAGTGATTAGCCTGGAGTAGAGAACATGCAATGTGGACATCGTCACAGTGGGCTTGTGTGATGTTTTCCGACGAGTCCAGGTTTAGCTTGCAGTCTGATTCATGTCGGACTTTCATATGGAGAACGCCAGGTACCCGTTACCACCAAGACAACATCATTGAACGACACCGTTACGGTGGTGCAGCATTGCTCGTTTGGGGTGGAATTATACTGGGTTCCAGAACAGATCTGCATGTTCAAACCGGAACCATGAAAGCCCAAATTTATCAGGACATCATTCTGGAACAACATGTACGTTTGTTTAGGGGTGCCATGGGCACAGAATTTGTGTTTATGGATGACAACGCCCGTCCTCACCGAGCAAACATCGAAAACGAATGCCTTGAATCTCAGGATATAACCCGTATGGAATGGCCAGCATTCTCACCTGACCTGAATCCGATAGAGCATGTGTGGGACATGCTTGGCCGACGAATTGCAGCACGTCAACCACCTCCTACATGTGTACCGGAACTTCGGAGAGCATTGCTTGCTGAGTGGAGTGATCTTCCCCAAGATCAGATCGATAATTTGATACTCAGCATGCCTAGGCGTTGTACGGTCTGTATTTCATCGCATGGGAGGCATACAAGATATTAACCATCATACCAACCATGTAATAGTAAGTTTTTGTAAAAGGAGATATTTTTTACAATTCTTCAGGGAGCAAAAATCGTAGTTATTATGAATGGTATCATACATGCACCATCGTTTTTGTTCTTTATCTTTTGTTTAATAAATGGGCTTTATGATAAGTAACGTTTGTTTTGTTTCTGAACCTTTATTTGCCGGAGCTGGCATTATCCTTAATTTATGTGCCGTAACCTAACATAAAAAGTCACATTTGGTGTTAATTAATCGAAAACAAAATTGAATATTTTTCAAATTTATTCCAGCCAGTTTTTTTAGTGCTGCCATCTTGTGTGCAGAAAATCAACTCTTTTCGAGAGTCATCAATATATCAGAATAAGCTCTCATAAAAAAATCATGACACTCTTTATTTTTTCATCATTTCTAACATATTATTTTATTTATCAAATTCAATAATAATAAGAACTTATTAATATTGATCGATGTACGTTAAAAATATTTGTACAAATGTCATTCCTTTTGTGGAATTTCAGACTATTGTTTTGTAGGTAGTGATAATTACGCGCGTTGAAGCTTGTGAGCTTAACCGTGTTGTAAAGATGTTGCAGTGTAATAGATCGATAATCTCTTAGAATTTGAGAGCTCTTCGGAAAATGCCAGCGAATCTCCTCTTTCTGTATCCGCTCTGCAATCGATTCAAGCAATCGTCACCGAGGTTGATCACTGAGCTATCCATGTTGTCGATAATGGAGTCTATGATCGGCTTGCGGTATTCTTCACCACATTCCTGCGCAATTTTATCCGTCATGCATTTCACGACAGTTACGAATGACCTTTCAGAATAAAAACAAGAAATAATTACAGGTTTATTTTACAGGATTAGCATAAATGAATTACGCGATTTTAAAAATTCATATTTTCAAAATTACCACACATAATACAGTGGAATCCCGTTATACCGAACTCCAAAAGAGCAGAAAAATCACTTCGTTATAAAGGAATTCCAGGTGCATTCTTCCTATGTAAGCTTATCTGGGGGTATTCAAAAATTGTTCGTTGAAACGAGATTTTCGCTAGTACGGTAGTCGACTGTGTACTCAGTGATGCATAAAAATAAAGTAAAACATTCCAATTTTTCTTTGCAGTTAGGAAATGTTTGATGTGTCACCCTTTCGTAACACGACAACCATTTAGTCTGTAACCAAGTTCATTCCACACATTTCGCAGTTTTTTATACAATTAGTAGTTTAACCTCTTTACCGTCACGGACGAAATATTTCGCCCAAACGCAAGTGTAATAAATTAAATCCACTTTGCTTTCTTTCCTCTCTCTCTCTCCCCATCATTGCGGAGCTTTATTGTAATCCTATGAACTGGAGTTGTTTTTTTTTTCTTCCCCGTGCTTTCTATACTTCTGTTATTGATTTTTCCCCCACATATAATGTATTTTTCTACTTCGTACATGTAAGGGAGAGAGAACACATAGGGGGGGGGGTGGTGAGGGTGAAAAGAGAAGTCTGCTGTCTCATCTGTTATATTCCTTTCCTTTTTTTATTTTATAAAACATACAATCAAAGTAAGAAAAACACAAGCAATAAAAGTCCACAAAAAGTAATATTACAATGACACAGACACTCTGTGACACCAAGGGGCTGATAATCCTTCCAGTGGGTCAATATAAGTTAAATTAAAGGGTTAATTGAATTATGCAACAGCCTTGTTGCAGTACTAATTGGAAGACGTTATTTTTCTTCTATTTTTCTTTCGCCTTCTTCCTAACGTGCGGTTAGGTTCGGGCAAGGCTACCAGATTTATCGCCGATTCGTCAAATATAGATCATCCATCATTTGTTGCCAGAAGCTTGTACGTGAAGAGTGTTCCAAATGGTTCAAAATGCACAACTCTAATGCGTTTCTTTTTTTTACAAGTTCATCGAGTGTTTTCGACAAAAACCATTTACCAGCCGCATTTTCTAAATTTTTAACAATCTTAAAGATGGTGTGTTATGCGAAGGTATTCGACTGCATTCGAAAACCATTCTAGAACCATTTTCCATAAAATGGTTCTAGAGTGAACTTTAATGACACTTTTTGATAGAAAGTGTATCAAAATGGTGGAAAAACAGTAATAAATTTTTGACTACCCACGCTTTTTTCTATGAGAATGTCATTTTTTTACGTCAAATTTTAGGCAAAAGTCACGCAATATTTAAAACATGATTGCCAAAAAAAATTTAATGAAATTTTTACAGTACATTTAGCTAGTTATGTTGCAGGTTATGAACAAAAATTTAAAGGATTGCATGCTATGCTCATAAGTTACACTCAAATCTGTTAATGTGCGTGTGAATTTTTTTGAAATTTCATCCTTTATATCGTCTACAAAATACTGTAATTAAACAAAATACTGGATATGGACTGATTCATAATCTCAACAATATATAGCAAAATATTATATTGAGATTTCGTAATGATACAAGGAATAGATTTTCAGAAATCATGTTTCAAACTCAAGAAAAATGTCAAAAAAATTGCATTCTTCGTATATAACACGTTTAAAATTTTTATTCACGGATTACTTGTATGTAAAAATGCAACACTGAAGTGGACGTAACTTCGATTCTAAGTGACATGTAAACAAAAAAGCCTGTTTTGGAATCACAACAAACATAAAAAGTTGAAAATAAAATCGATATTTTCTTCCAAAATGATGTTGACTGAGGGGGTAAGGTATGAGCTATTATAGACTCATCTACGGCACTCCGATATACGAATAAGGTTCAAGGTGATGTTTCGATGAGAGGTAAAAGGATGAATTCGGCAACCGGGAATTAGATTTCTTCCTCTCCCCAGTTCTACAGTTGAATCCCGTTATAACGAACTTCAAAAGACCGGAGAAATCCCTTCGTTATGACGAAATTTCGTTATAAAGGAATTCCAGGTTTTTCCATTGTTCCTATGTAAAACTTACATAGAAGATTAGAATAGTGCCCGTTAAAATGAGATTTTCGCTTTATCGGTGTACGTTAAAACGGGATTCGACTGTAGTATATATCAGTAGAATACAGGGTGTGCGGACAAAAGTTAAAAAAATATATATTGTTCTGTGAGTTTTTTGTGCATCGAAATTCATGTCCTGAATTCGGATCTTATATTTGCCCAAAAATCAAAATTAGTTCAAAATTTCGACGATAGGTGCAAGAGTCCTGAAGCATCGTTGAATAGTCTTATACCTGAATGGGACAATCAACCCCCCCCCCCCAGGTTTCTGTCCGTCATGACATTAATTTCGGCTGAAATTACCAAAGGGAAAATAACAATTAAAAAATCAAGATTTGCTTATAAATGATACAATTCATGATCATACTCACAAGCAGCTGGCTTCTCTCTGACTCATCTGGAAAGCACCGGGAGTACGAATCAAAGTCTGAATAGCAGATCTGGTGCAATCAAACGATATCTCTTCCATTCGGCTTGGGTCTTGGAACTGTGCTAGGCAGTGGTCGGCTTCGACGTCGTTATCCGCTCCAATCCCTAATGTATCCAAAAGACAAGCCGTTTATGTTCTCAATTTTTTCTACTATGCATATTGCGTACGTTCCATTCATCCATTTAAGGCATAGTTTCCAAACTTTTTCCTTCCATCGCCCACCAACTCAAGTGAACAAATAGGATCCTGTGTTAAACCCGTAGCTTTTCTACCGTCCCCCTGGACCATTCCATCTCCCACCGAGGGGATATTGCTCACTTTGGGAAACACTGATCCAAGGTGTGTCCCAAAATTGTAGAGCCAACTGTAATTTTTCGGGCTTTTCCTAAAAAATTGTTTTGCAATATTTGGAAATTCACCGTCCACTGGCAACATTTTTGGCGAGAATCGGCAATGACTTGATTTCTTCTTCTTCTCCCCAACCCCTCCCTCGATCAATTACGGCTACCCTAAACACAATCAAAAACAGCATCAGCTACAGTATTTTCTTCTCGCCAGAAAAGGTCTTAAAGATCTTAATCATGGTTGTAACCAGGCCTTTATTATAACGGCAAAATTTCGCGGGATCCTCGATTTCGTTATAACCGAGTTTAGCTGAATTAAAAAAAAAAATCTTGCATAGGGCACTGAATTAGAAGACATCGATGGCAAACCTCCCCCTTGCGATCGGTGAATTTTCACCGAAATGACGCGATTTCAGCTTGCGCACGATGCTCGGAAACCTGTTCGTAAGTCGCGTAGTGCAGTTATGCAGTCAATTCGTGATAAGTCAAACTCCGATGACTCAAACATCTGTTTAAGTCGAAGTTTTCACTCAGCCCCAGAACTTTTTTGGTATTTCAGTGTTAAAATTTTCCATTCACTCTTTTTTTCCTTCAAGTCAAAGTTTTCGGACATGAGAGAAATTTAAAAAATAGCATTTAGCAATATAATTCAGTATTTAGTAATAGAATTTATCATTTAGTAATATAATTCAGCAATAGAATTTAGCATTAACACAACAGAATTCAGCATTCAGCAATAGAATTTAGCATTTAACAATACAGAAAATTCAGCATCAACAACAAAATTCAGCATTCAGCAATGGAATTTAGCATTCAGCAATGGAATTTAGCATTCAGCAATGCAATTTAGCATTCAGCAATGCAATTTAGCATTCAGCAATGCAATTTAGCATTCAGCAATGGAATTTAGCATTCAGCAATATAATTCAGCAATAGAATTTAGCATTCAGCAATGGAATTTAGCATTCAGAAATAGAATTTAGCATTCAGCAACAGAATTCGGCATTCAGCAACAGAATTCGGCATTCAGCAACAGAATTCGGCATTCAGCAACAGAATTCGGCATTCAGCAACAGAATTCGGCATTCAGCAATAGAATTCAGCATAAACAACAGAATTCAGCATTAACAACAGAATTCAGAATTTAGCATTCAGCAATAGAATTTAGCATTCAGCAATAGAATTTAGCATTCAGCAATAGAATTTAGCATTCAGCAATAGAATTTAGCATTCAGCAATAGAATTTAGCATTCAGCAATAGAATTTAGCATTCAGCAATAGAATTTAGCATTCAGCAATAGAATTTAGCATTCAGCAATAGAGAATTCAGTATTAACAACAGAATTCAGCATTCAGCAATAGGATTTAACATTTAGCAACAGAATTCAGCATTTAGGAATAGCAGATTTATTTTTCTGCTGGCAAAAAGTGAATGACTTTATCAAGAAGACAAAAAAAAAGAGAGAGTCAAAAATCGTTGCATTTTTTGGCAGAAAATAATTTTGTATAAATTATTTATAACTCGTTTCATTTATACGATTATCTTATACGAGTCCGTTTCATTAATGTACACTGTATGTATTTCTAGTTTATGTTTTAAAATTTTCATTCAATAATTAAACATGATTATAAATTAGAATATTTTTTTCTCTCTTGAATACCTTCATCCCCAGTAAGTTGGCACTTTCGTTATTTCTATCAAACCGAGCAGAACTCGGGTCTATCGTCATGGTAAATTTATTACCAAGTGAGTTGTGCCGAAAGTGTAAGTGTGTGTATGCCTAACAGTCTGAATGCGTCTCTAGTGTTGTGTCTGACTTTTCAGTGCTGTCATCTGTATGTCAGAAATGAAGTGAGTGAGCGAAGAGTAATGATTGAATATCTGTACCGTTTATAGGCCTGTTGCTGCTCTCTGATGGCGAGACTTTTCGACGGGGAGATCGACTCTCATTCTTGCCACGAAGTTGAGAAAACCACAGAAAACAAACTTCAGCACTAATATGATATTCGTAAATAGTCTGCTATTTTAATAATTTTTTTTTGTTTTTTCTCTTTCTGAAATCAGATTATCCGATAAGTCGAACTAACGATAACTCGAAATTTTTTTTTGTCGGCCGACGCACATTCGACTGACTGTTACTACTACTGAAACACGCATGCACCTCGTCCATATTCCTCTGCGGAACTTCTAACGAATTAACCACATTTCAACGTGGTACATGTTGAAATGTTCGTGTACGTATAGAGTGAACCACCTTCCGTGAAGTTCGTTTCCTGTGTAATGCTTGTTATGTGTAGTGCTGCCATCTGCAATCAATCTTTTTAAACTATGAATTATTTCTCAACTCATAGTGCGTGAAGTGTAGTGACTGAATATTTGTGCTGTTTGCAGGCCTGTCGCTCTCTGCGGCGACACTTATTAACGTGGAGATCGGCTCGCATTCGCGCCTTCAAGTCGGGAACCGCAAAAAAACCAACTTTAGCCGACCACCCTGCGGCGACAGTGGGGTTTGAACCCGGATTCTCATCGGGATTTGACTGTATTCCATAAAAAAAAATTACTTATAAATCTTATTCAATTTTATGTGGCAAAATGTCGTTGTAACCAACATGGTCCGTAGTCGGAATCTACTTAACGAGGAGCAAATATTCCAGATTTTTCTTACTTACCAACCAAAAACAAAGACAGAAAAATGAAGACAATCATCTTATATAGAGAGGATCAGGACACAAACGTTGCTTCTCAATCAAACGCTTCTTCTTGGACCACAATCGCCGTCGACTGAATATGAAATAATGAAATGAATCTGGAAAAATGCTTTTGAACACACTTTTATCCAACTTCCGCGTCTCCTTGAGGTTATTTTTTGTGTCTTTCAAGGTTGTAATAAGGAAACGGATAAAAGATATGCAGTTCCTTTTAAAAAAGAAAGGCAAAATTCAAAGCAATAAAGGCTTTTGGTCATTCTTTTTTTCTTCTCAAATTCAAGTGTGTTCCGTTTTCCGTTCAATTAAGTAATTAATTAAATAATCGGCAATGAATTTACAGGCCGCAGTCTGTGCTAATGCGTGCCTTTTATCTCATCAACCGTCCGTCGTAGAGGTACGATTCCAATTGGAAAAATGTTCAAAAATCACCAGGTATCAGTTTTGAGAGTGAAAATACAGTATGCCGTAAAATAAAAAAAAATTATAAATTTTTATACGGTCCCCCCGTTCTCTAACTTCCAATTGGAAAGTTGTTGCCCTTTATCCACTAAGGCCAACAAAAAAAAAATTCAATGTTATACAATGCAAATAAAGGGCCACAACAAGCAAAATGCCCAACGAGGTGGCTGAGAAAAAGAGATGCCCATAACAAATATAGTTTATGGCCCATAACCAAATGTTATGCTAAGTGCAATATTTGCTAAGATATCTAAATTCAAAAATCGGAGAAAAATTATGAAAGAACACAAAAAAAAACCCGGCAACGCCTCTTTCCCTTACTTAGGGGCCATTCAAGTATTACGTCAGCAGATTTTTAGCCATTTTTGACGTCCCCCCTTGTCAGCAGGAGCGTAATACTTCAATTATACTTGAACAATCCTTTCCCAAATTTTGACCGAGTTTTGAATTCGAATATCTCAGTGAGAATGTTGCCCTTAGAAACTTGGAATTTTTTTCTGTTGGCTTCAGGACGGACACTACAACTACTTTCGAATTGGAAATTAGACGACAAAGGGGCCGTATAAAAATTTAGATTTTTGAGTTTCTTACACACTGCATTTTCACTCTCAAAACTGGTACAGGGTAATTTTATAACACTTTTTGAGCATTTTTTTAAAATTAAAACTATACCTCTACGACGGACGGTTGATGAGATAAAGACCGAATCAGCACTTGGAGGACACCCTGTAGTATAATTGCTATTTTCTGATATGTGAGTTCAAAAAAATTGACATTTATACTAAGCCGTATTAGTCGAAGTAAATTAAATATACCGTACTGTTATACTGTAGCAATGTGATAGATAAATAATTAATCTACCACAGTATAAAGAGTTAATTGACTCTTTACATTGTATTGATTCAGTAAATTGATCAACTTTTCATACCGTGTTAATTTGGTAAATTGATTTGATCCTTCAGGCCGTATCGGTTCGGTAAATCAATTGACTTTTTTGTATAACTGCTATATTAATTTAATAAATGAATTATATACCACTTTATACCGTATTATTCAGAGAAATTAACTTACTTTATCACCGTATTAATTCAGCAAATTAATTGAATCTTTCTACCGTATTAATTATTCAAACTAAAAAAACTCTTTTTGCCGTGTCAATTCTGCAAATCAATCAACTCTTTTAATCTGTATTAATTTGGCCACGGGATCGGTTCATCGATAGATATGATCATTTTAACGGACTTCCACTTCCAGTAATGAGTCAAGACATATCTGTATATGGGGACATGCAGACTTTAAATGCAAAGAAATTCTGGTGCTTTTGAACTTTGCAAGGTCAGCTATTCAAAGCCTTCATAGCATGAATGTTGAGAGATATTTTAGAACCTAAGTCGAATCCCGTTATTACGAACTCCAGGAGACCAGAGAAATCACTTCGTTATAACGAAATTTCGTTGTAAAGGAATTCCATATTTTTACAATTCGGGGGGGGGGGGTGTTCAAGTATTACGTCTCCAGATTTTTAGCCATTTTTGATCTCACCCCCTTCCCTTTCCCCTTGTCAGGAAAATTTCGTCAGCTCTGCCCCTACCTCCTAACGCATATTGGGATCAGAGACGTACGCGGGTCCCCGGTGTTACCTGATGTGGCTCACCACCTAAAACATTATTTTGTAAAAATTAACTAAGCGGCACATTCGCAGATTGCTTAAGTGATCCGCGTCACAGTTCCAGAACACTTAAGCGGTCCATGGTCCATTTAGAGATAGATCCCTTAAGTAACGTGTGGCACAATTTTAGAGCACATAAGTGCCCCGCAGTGCAGTTCTACATCTCTCAAATTTCCCGCGGTACAGATTTAATTAAGTGAACCGCGGCACATTTCCAGACCACTTGAAGGATCCGCGGAACATTTAGAGATGACTAAAAAGACTATCTAAGAATTATGAATAGGGAGAATATATGTTAGTTCAGGTGCCCACAAACTAGTTGCTCCGCTAATTTTTTGGCAAAAATTTAGGCAAAATTTTTGATAGAACTTTCCTTTTTTGCAACCGTATACGAAATTGCCGATTTCGGAATTTCTTTTTTTTTTGGATAGATTTACGTATCTCTACTCATGACGAATCCAGTGAAAAATGTCGTCTTATCTTACTCACATAACATCTTATCTTGCAGAGTCCAAATGGCTCGGACTCCGTATTCAATTTTAAAGTCATCAGGGTCTTTCAAATCGGCGAATTTGCATTTAAGAGGAAATAATCTCTATTAAAACTTAATTTTTTTCCCCCTCTGATGATATTAATAATAAGGATGAAAATGATAACACGCACAAGTTCGTGATGGATGCTGACGTCATCGCGTCCTTCACGGCATTCAGTGAATGCGAGAGAACGAGAGGAAATGAGGCTTTTCTTTTGCTTCCCGAACGGTTTGCCATTGCATCCTATTATCGCATGCGTCAGTGCAGCTGGCTGTGGACGAGTCACATGTCGCATTAACGGATTGGCTGCGTATATTTGTACCCTATCTTGATAACGAGAATTTAAAAATAAAAAAAAAACATTGGCGCATGACAACAACGTCCATTGGCAACGTAAAAAAAAGCATCACGATGTACAGACTCGTCCTTGTTTGTGAGTATCAGCAAAAAAACTTGTTAATCAAGCGTCAAACCAATGATTAATTAATCGGATTAACGTAATTTTTGGTCCGCATTCAGGAAATGAATCGCCGTAGCTTCCTTCGTATTTGCCGAATAATTTCCCATTCAAAAACGAAGAAATATTCAAATAGGAATAAAACTTAATTTCGCACCATATCAACTTACTTGTAGTTTTTAAGAGAGTATTGTGTAACCTTACTTATATATTAATACAGGTGCGTAAATTTCGCGAGAAAAAAAAATGTCGCATTGGAAATTTCACATTTATTCGCAAAAATATTTTTCAAGTAAAAAATTTTACAAAAATCCGCAAAAAAACTGTTTTCCGAATGAAAAAGTTTACTTTCATCCGCAAAAAAAAACTGTTCATATCAAAAAGTTTGTATTCAACCGCAAAAAATATTTTTGGAATAAAAGAAATTGTCATCATTAGCAAATGTTTCAAATCAAAAATTTTGCATTCTTTGGCAAAAAAACGAAAAATTCAATTCTAAAATTTCACATTCATTCGTACAACCAGACCTAAACTAACGTCACATTTATTTTTATTTTAGTTCAATTACAAGAGGTCAAGAATTAAAATTGTATCTCCTACAATACAAGCGTTCATCAAAATTACGACCTGTTTTCCCCTAAAAAGCGTTAATTATGTATCATTATTCCGCGGATAAGATGAAAAATCAATTTTTTGTATTTATTTGAATTTACTCATCAAAAATTACGAATTTCGCGTTTATCGCATTCATTTCGTAAATACAAAAAAATTACGTATTTCTACTTATTAAGCTTTTACCGTCTGCATCAAGATTTGAATTGAATTTCTTAATTTTTTTCTGTTACTTCTCTCTCCCTCTCAAGCAAATTTTTAGATATTTTTGACCCCCTCCCCTTGTCAGCAAAAGTCTGACCCCCCTTCCCCCCGCCCCTGTCAGCAAAGTTTCGTCATCAGCTCTGCCCCTCTGAATCCTAACTCATATATTCATAAAGGGTGGTTGATGACGTTAGCATTATCCAACTCCCCACCGCCCCTTGTCATCAAAAGTCAGCAAATCAGAAACCCCTCCCATCGATGATGACGTAATACTTGAACGGCCCCTTAGATATTAACCATAAAATGCATGAGAAAAAAAATTTCCTTCAAGTATGCCTGTGTGTGTGTAAGTATCTCTTCTAGACTTGCCCATGTCCATAGGGACAACGTTAAAATTGGAAAAAAAACAATCATATTTTATTTCTCTTTTATAAATAGGTGCTTTGAAAAAAAAAAATCTAAATTTATGACAAAAGTGCTGTAAATGGATGAAATTTTTGTTTTGTAAATTTTGTTTGGAATCGCACACACACATTTAGGGAAAAAACAGAAAGTCGTTCAGAAGAAAAATATTCTTTTTGTATTTAATAAAACCAATATGTTCCCAATTGGTAACACTGGCCGCTAAAAGATTAATCATCAGAAAATATCATGATTATTTTTCAATTATATTAAGAAAAATAAATGAAAAAATTTTCATAAAAATTTATTGAAATAGAAAAAAAAGTTATTCCCTGAGACTTGCGTTTTTATTTTTAGGTTATATTATTAATTCCTGGTTCACACACACTGCAATTGCAGTTCTATGCAGCGTGCATAGGCAACATGGTGTGTGGCATTTTACTGGTGAACCGTTGGTCCTAGAGGCATACTTCCAATTAGGAAAAGTATCCAAATAACGTGTAATTCTCAGATATGTCATTCATGTTGCATGGGGTTGTACAGTTATTAAAATAAAATAAAAAATTTATACAGTCCCCGTGTGCCCAGAAACCCAATCAGAAAGCTATTACCCTGTGTTTCCTGAGACCAAAAAAAAAAAAAAAAAAAAAACAATCTCCACGTTTCTAAGTGCAATATTCAATGAGAAATTCAAATTTGAAAAAGAACTTTTTGAACTTTAAATGGATATGAACTGTTTTACCCGCATTTAACAGTTTTTTTCCCCATTTCCAATTCGAATACCTCATTGAATATTGCATTTGGAAACGTGGATTTTATTTTATTTATTTTTGGCATCAGGAAGGACAGGGCAACAACTTTCCAATTGGGTTGTAGGGTATACGGGGACTGTATAAAAAGTTACTTTTTTTTATTTCAATACCCATGCAACACCTTGAAACATGAATGACACATTTGAGTGTATTTGAGGTATATATATATTTGAGAAATACAAAGGGTGTAATACGGTATATATGGGGTCATATTCAAGTGTTAAGTCAGCATCGATGGAGGGGGGGGGGGAGTTCCGATTTGCTGACTTTTGATGGGGGAGGGGGTTGGATGATGCTTACGTCATCAAACACCCTTTTCGAAATATTCTTAATGGCATCGTACACGGTGCGCCAAAAACGAGAAAAAACTTCAACTAGTTTGTAGGCACCTGAACTAACATTTCTCCTAATGATAAATCCCTTACAGAGGCGCTTTAGCGATCTCTAAATGTTTCACGGATACTTAAAATGCTCAGGAAATGTTTCCGGGCCTCTTAAGTGCTCTGGAACTGTGCAACGCATCACTCAAATGATCCGTAATTATGCCACGCATAACTTTAAGTAATTTTGGAGTGTTCTGGGGTAACTTGAGTGATTTAGAACCGCACTGGGGGCTGCTCTAAAATTCTGCCACATGTCACTCAAGGGATCTCTAAATGTGCCACAGATAGTTTAAGTGTTCTGGAACTGTGTCGCGGGTTACTTAAGTGATCTTTGAATGCGCCACGGGTCATTTGAATGCTCTGGAATTGTGCCACGGGTAACTTGGGTGATATAGAACCACACTGGGGGACCGCCTAAGTGCTCTAAAACCACTTAAGTGTTCTGGAACTGTGTCGCGGGTCATTTAGGCGATCTGTAAATGCGTCGCTTAGTTCATTTTTACAAAATTGTGTTTGAGGGGGTAAGTCACATCAGATAACCTTCAGGGCCACATTTGGTCCGCAAGTCAAAGGTTTACCATATATGGCTAGAAAAGTGGGTCGCAATGAATTTCTTAAAGAGAAATTTTGAGCTCTTACCCTTTAAATAGCATTGAAATTAACAGAAATCGATTATAATAACATATAAAGGTACTTCCTTTCGAAATTTCAATTTTTTTTTACATTAAAAAAATATTTTTTCCATCTTGGAGGGAAGGCGCACGAGCCCCCTATGCCCCCCCCTCCCGCGTACGTTTGTGATCCTACCAATATATGTTAGGAGGTAGGCGGCAGTGGTGACGAAATTTTGTCAGAGTTTTGCTTACTTTTGCTGACAAGGAGGGGGGAGAAAATGGCAAAAAATTTGCTGACGTAAAATACTTGAACGGCCCCTATATACAGGTGTAATACAGGCTGAAATACTGTTAATAGTCCGACAAACTTAGGGGGTTGTTAGTAGACATCAAGAGAATCAAAAATTGCAATGGAACATGGTGTCGCAAACCCCGTTGAGAAGGTGAAAATCGCGAAAAACGCTTGCAGGCTCTGAGTCCAGAGGAGACGAAAGGTGGATGAATGCGGTCTGGAAAGTTCTGCATAGGGGTCATTCAAGTATTACGTCAGCATCGGGGGGGGGGTTGGATTTGCTGACTTTTGATGACGAGGGGGGAAGGGGTTTGAGGGTTGCTTACGTCATCAACCACCCCTTTTTGAAGATATGAAATATTCTAAGCTGCTGACGAAATTTTGCTGACAGGGGGGGAAGGGGGTCAGTGTTTTGCTGATTTTTGCTGACAAGGGGGGGGGGAGGGGGTTCAAAAATGGCTGAAAATCTGCTTACGTAATACTTGAATGGCCCCATAGTGAAAAGATGTACCCCTTCCACATCCGGAAAGTACAACTCCTAATCGAAGACGACTTCGGAACCCGTCGTGAACAGTTCGTGCGCTGGATGCTTCATGTCACCACACATTCAGATCCTCAAAAACTTTCCAGCCACTTTTTTATTTACTGATGAAGCCAGCTTTACGCGAGAAGGCATTGTCAACACACATAATGTAGGCGATGGATAATCCCCATGCTAGAATACCGTGGAAATCTCAACAGATATTTAGTGTCAACATGTGGGCAAGTATCCTCGGTGATTATCTCTTGGGGCCGTACTTACTGCTGCTCGAACGCCTGAATGGAGCAACATACCTTGTTTTTCAGCAACACGTCCTCCCAGAATTGCTGCAAAGTGTGCCGGCCGCAGTGCAGCGACACGTGTGGTTCATACATGATAGTGTCCCTGCACGTTTCTCCCCGCGAGGTGCGTAATCCCGTCGATGTTACATACCCAAGGAAGTGAATTGGACGCACGGGACCAGTTGTTTGCCCCCCCCCCCCCGTTCGCCGGATCCCGCCAGTAAAATGTCACACGCCCTATTACTAATGCACCCTCTCTGTATATCTCATACCTTCCCAGTGCACTCATTTTCTTCACCAAACACCAACTCTGGCCATATCGCTATATTGCAATTTACTGCCATTAGTGAGATGGGTTGGAAGTGAAGGTGCTGTCTATCGGTGGTCGCCTCGAGTTCGTTTTGGGAAAATATCTTATCTATATCCTCCCTTGGATTCGAACCCGGGACCCTGACAACAACCTTCACGATGGTAGACGAGCATCTTACCACCATGCCACTGGGGCACTTTTTTTTTTTTTGAACGAGTACATTTTGTATATACTGTATATTTTTGAATTTGCAACAATAAAACTTTTTCTGGGGGTTTTTGGATCGGCGTCCGGGGGGGTGATTGGGGGTGGCGTCGACGTCTACTGGGCTTGTGAGGCCCTCCTGGGCGTGCCCTGGGTGGGGGGAGCTGTCGGCCGAGGCTGCTCTGGGCAATGGGAGTAAGGGGACCAGGCATTACGGCCTGCTTACGGCCTGGAGCACCAATCTTAGAGTCGAGGGCCGGAGGCGCCGGACCGGGGGGCTTGGACTCTAGGCCCTCCGGTCCGGCGTGGCTGGCCCTCTCCAGCGTGGTCCAACCCTTCCGGGTAAATGGCTTACATCCTACCAGGGACAGAGCCTGGACTACGACTGGCCTCTAAGTCTTTAAGTGCACTCATTTTAATTCAGCGCAAATGAAAAAAAAAAAAAAAAAGAGTCTGCAATACAGATTTGTTCGGATTAGACTAATCATATTTTAAATGTTGGTTATATTCTCTGCACGTGGTCCCCATGGACATATCAGCGTGTTTTTTTTTTACATGACATATAACATGATGTCGCTCTCCACTTGTTAATGCAAGATATACAGAAAGTTGGGGTCCTACCATCCCACTCCCATACTTATAAAAGGATATCCGAGAGGAAACTGACACCTGGCGCATTTGATTACTATAGGTGTCCATTCTGAGAGCGCATGCGCATTAGAGACACATATTTGTTTTATTTATTTATACAATATTGATTGGCCGAGGCCTAATATGTTCGATAAATGATATATTTAATTACGGTCAGCTAGCAGCAATTGTTGAGGTACGACGACGACGCAGAATCAAAGGTCCATTGTTCGAATTCCGTCTCTCCGCAACGCTATTTTTTCCCCCTGTTTTTACCTTACATCTTCACTTTTCTTGAATGATTCTATTTATTTATTTATTTTTCACTTTCACTCAAAGCTGTCATTAAATGGCCCAACATTCCCGGAGGTGTGAGGAGTCACGATGCGCTTGCTGCGGGGAGGTGGCGCATCAGCCAGCCGCCCCCCACGCACGTTTTATTACTTTTCGCATAGTAAATAGGGTTTTGTTGGTTGTATTGTAATTGTTTTTCTAAAAAAAAATAAATTTTTCGCAAACGCAACGGTATCTCGAGTGTAAAATACCGTAATCCCGAATCTCAGTTAGTGGTTCCCTCCACTTCTTGAACAAGCATCGTTTTCGCTCCGTGTATTCGGGGGGGGGGGGGGGACCAAAGAATATCACGCAAAAAAGTAAAGGAAGAGGGGGGGGAGAGTAGAGTTTTTCATGCGGGATTCGAACCATGAACCGTTCTGCTACTTTCCATTCTGTGCCGTACTTTCGTCGTACCAACTGCTCAAGAGCTGCTGTTGCAATTAAATATACCAATTCTCGAATATCTATTTGTCTAGTTCATCTCGGATATCCTTTTATAAGCATGGGGGGATGGTAGGGGCCCCTAGATGTTGTGAAGGCATTTATTTTTTTGATTTTTTAAGGAAGGAAAAAACTCATCTATGCTCTCTAGCGGAAGTCGAACCCGGGTTCCTCGTTTGCCGGACAAGTGCTCTCACCCACTAAGCTACAGCGGAGATAGAAATTTCCCTTCACTGTAGCGTATATATGCCGAACGGGACCGTGCAAATGGTCAGCTAACAGCTTCTGGACGACAAGCCACCAGATGGATATATATATATATATATATATATATATATATTTTTTTTTTTTTTTTTTTTTTTTTCATTGCTGTTTTTATCAAATCATCAAAGCTGATCTCCCCGTTAAAAAGTCTCACCACAGAGAGCAACAGGCCTACAACGGTGCAATTGATCACTCATTGCACTTCACTTATGGTTAGAAAAATTGACGGCAGATGGCAGGATTAAATGCCTTAGAGCAGCGGCTCTCAAACTTTTTGAACTCGCGGAGCCTTTTTCAGTATATAATTTCTATGGCGGAGCCCTGTTTCACTCGAGGAGCCCTTTTAGCACATAATTTTTATGGTGGAACCCTGTAGGCCTCTTATTTTTTATTTATTGTAGTTACTGATTTGTTTTATTTTCCTCGAGTCGCCGCGGAGCCCCTGGGAAGTGTACACGGAGCACCGGTTGAGAACCGCTGCCTTAGAGGAATGTGTACGAGGTGTGTGTGTGTGTGTGTGTGTGTGTGTGTGTGTGTGTGTGTGTGTGTTTTATGAACGCTACCGTTCATTTTTTGCATTTATTTCGTTGCACGTAACTAACAATGGAAACGTTTTATTTCAAGCTCTCCTTGCATTATGTGCGAGAGGAGAAGATGATAAATGTAATCCCGAAAGCTTCGGCGAATGTGTCGCGCCCATGTACAATGCCAGCTTCGGACATGAACATGGACTTTTCCAGAGTGTTGGCGACCTATTCGAGACTTGTCCGTAAGTGTCTTTGCAACTATTAATGCATATATGTGCTAACATTCTAATCATTTTAACGAATCTGGACGATTTTATGCAGAAAACGTTTATAATCAACTCGAAGCTTTATCCGAATTGCATTTTCTCCTATCTTTTTTAACGTGGCGAAAAACTTTCTTGTGCAGAAATATTGTTCAAAATATTGATTATTGTTATTATTTCCATAAATTTGTTTAAAATGTTTGCCACATGCATTTGATTGTATATGCTATCCTATGCCATTACTAAATTTTACATATCTCCTATATATATACTTGATGTTTTACAAGTTTTCGGGGAAAAAAATTCATTAAATCAATTTTAAAAATTTAGTTTTAAAATGGGTACATGTATCGGTCAATTAGTCTCAAGAGTGAGTCAAAGGTTAACCATGAGTAGAATTCGTTTATGATAACGGTCTCGTGTTCCAATATACCCGTCCCACCAGTCACCTCTCATCTTGTGATAAGCACTCCGTCACCGGTACCGGGGCCGTCATACATACGGCCGGGCTTTCGGTACTACCCATACAGGGACTACCCGGAGGACGAGATGGAATCGGCTCGCTTTCTGGCGTCGCAGAGCTCACATGCTACAACTATACCGGAGACGCAGGAGAACATATGGAACCTCTCGTCGGATTAGAGCACAACCTGCTGTACCCAGAAACTGGCTACAAATACCTATTCGCAGGTATGTAACTTCGAAATCTATACAGTCCTTCACTATGGCATTTGGAATGTCTCAAACTCAAAGCGAATCTCCTTGCAAACTACTTACAGACTGTGGAAAAAGTGACTCAATGGCTACCGATTGACAAAGATACCGATTGACTACCAGCGACCATGAAATTGGATCGTTAAAATCGCAATCTTTTGCATCATTTTATGAACTGAACAGTTTTTTTTTAAATAATTTTTTATTCAATTACATTGATTTCAAGCAAATTTCATCATGCGCGAAAGCTGTTTTTAATGCATCTTTTTGAAAATTTGTAAAACAATAACTATTCAAGATATGTAAAATTTAGTACTGGCGTAGCATAGCATACACAATCAAATAGATAGCATACAGACAGACAGACAAAATTTTATTGTTATGCTGTGAGCCTATTCAATTTGGTGGCATTCGAATATATATTATACGCTGAAGAGTGAGTGAGACAATACATCAGTTTGAGATTGGGGGAAACGCGGTTGCACTGAGTTCGAGACACATACATTACAAATACATTGAATAAAGTAAGAAAAATATACATAAAAATATTTAAAAAAACGCATTGAATAGAAACAATAGAAAATACTTTAAACAGAAAAAAAACATACATATATAATAATCAAAGAGTGCATCAAAATATATTTATGTCTAGGATTCATTCGCATACTCGCTTTCCACGAGAATAAAACTGTTTATAATTTGAGCAGCTACAATGAAATTGAAAATTGAGTGATGTTGTTTATGAGATGATTTTAAGAGACCATTCAAATCAAAATGACTTATGAGGTTAGACAAATATTTCCGTCTATATGAGCGATAGATTGAGCAATTGAAAAAAAACATGGTGCCAGATTTCGAGTTCGTTCAGATTACACATATTGCAGAAATTGTGGGGAGATATTGCAAAACTTTTGCCATGAAAAAAGATTGAATTCTGTTTCATTCTAAGTTGAAAAAGGACTCTTTTCACTGTGATATCAATTTTTGATGTCATGTAATCCTCAACAAATGTGTGCGATTTGAGAAACTTATAATGAGGGTGGTTATTACTATTTTCCATAGCACTCATGTCAATTTTGAGATTTCGGTCTACATATGTTTGCAGAATCTGTGGCAGAAACTTAACAGCTGTGTTGGGATCCTGAGCAAACCAGACAAACCCATAGCAGATTTTTGTAACAGTTTGACGTCTGAAGCCCAGTTAAACTTTGCATCAATGATCGAGTTGCTGTATTGGTGTAAATATGATTTCCTACTAAGTCTAGAGTCCGGCATTTTGAGAACACGTATCCAGAATTTAACAATCAACTTTATAAATGTAATAGATAAAGAAGTATATCCGAGTTCCAATCGCAATATGTAATTTGGAGTATATTTTGACAAATTAAATAATTTCTTAACAAAAAAAGAGAAGCATTTGTCGAGTTGGCGAAGGTAATGTATTGACCAAATTGGTGAGCAGTAGATCAAAACAGAAGTTAAAATAGATAGAGGCTACACAAATAAATATATAATTAATATTTCTAATAATATTTCCACCTAAAAAAGTCTTTGACCATGTTAAAATAGGTTCTCTTCCCTTTTGGAGGGGGCGGGGGCGATAGTCAAATCACAATCATGTTATCATTAACAACATTTTTTTTTTTTAAACTTTTTTATTTTGAATTTGGATAGATATTAATGTTTAGTATATTGGAGAATATTTCGTTTATTTTAAATATTTGAATGAAATGACTTTAATGAGCCATTCGAATATTGGAATCCATGTAAAAACATATATTTGAATACTTCGGTAATTTAAAAAAAAATTTAAATAGGCATTAAATTTTCAATGATTTAAGAGTACAATGAAACTCCTCTACGACGGCCACTCGGCATTCCGCAAAAAAGTGGCTGTCTGCAGAGGTGTCCGCAGAATAGGGGGGTTGTATGACAGGAAAAGCACATGTCGGGGGCGTGTGAAAATAAGTGTTTTCAATGTCACAGAAAAGCTTATGCTCTCAATTTACTTACAATGCCCACAAAGCAGATACATATACAGTGAAACCTCGCTGCAACGATACTCAATATAACGACAAATCTCTCTACAACGTTATTTTTCGAATATTGTTTGGATAGCCTAGGGGTCATTCAAGTATTACGTCAGCATCGGGGGGGAGGGGTTTTGGATTTGCTGACTTTTGATGACGAGGGGGGAGGGGGGGTTTGAAGGTTGCTTACGTCACCAACCACCCCTTTTTGAAGATATGAAATATTCTAAGCTGCTGACGAAATTTTGCTGACGGGGGACGGGGGGGGGGGAGGTCAAAAATGGCTGAAAATCTGCTTACGTAATACTTGAATGGCCCCTTATAGCCTGTAATGTTATACTTCTCTCGATACAAGGTTTCCTTTTTCTATGATATTCCCTTCTATAACAATATTTTTAGGAGGATTTTGAAAAAAACCGCTGCAACTTTTATTATTTTTTATTTATTTTTCGCTCGAAATATCCTTCAGTATATATATGTATTTTAACTCATGTCACATGTTTCATTTCGTCCGATGACGTGTAATAATATCGGTGTTGGGCATCACCTTATCACCGAAAGTGTTCGGTATTACAATTTTTTGTGCGGTACCCCAAATTATATTGCGATAAACCCCTATACAGGAGCAATACACATCTAATTTAATTTCTTTTATCAGCTAATCAATTAAGATACTTTGCAGCGAATAAATACCCAAAAGCGCATTTTTTGGTGATACTGAAAACATTAATTTAGAAAAGTTGCCAACAGCAGCATAAATTTCATGGCACGTGATGATAATTTTGACTGTCGATAAGCCCACCAAAACATACCCATACCCCCTAGCTGGGCCGACTTGAGGCGGTTATGGCCATTAACCTACTCGGCCGACTTCGGGCGATCTGGGCATTATAGAGTTAATGGTAATTCCTCTAAGAAGGTATTTTTTCGGTTCGGTATCGTTATGTGCATGGAGGTTTCTCTGTATCTTATGCAGAACTTGAAATATCAGATCATCCGATCAATTCCTTAATCTGTATTATCCGAGATCTGTTCTTTCTTTATAGCAAAATACTGTGTGTACATGTTCTTCCATCATATTTCTTTTGCTCCCTCATTGTTGTCCAACTGAATCTCTGAAGAACGTATCCTCAAATCCGAAAAACTTCCACATCCTTTCCTATTCAGTAAAGACCATAGACTATATTTGTCTGGTTTACCCTGTCACACCGGGAGTAAATTTTTAAACTGTCTCACCAGCTAGCAGCAACTGTATAGCAGCATTAGCCTTTGTCATCCTATTTATAAATGTTCCCAACCTGATAGTGTGACACATGTACAAAAAAACCCGATCCTATCTACAAGGATGTCGCCGCGGACAGGTTGGCCGCTGACCGCATATAGAGGTGGCCGCGGAACGGGGTGATTTTTGTATTATGTCTATGGAGCCCCGTTCCAAGGAAAACTGGCCACAAAGGGGGAGGTGGCCGGGGAATAGGAGTGACCACCTAGGGGAGTTTCACTGTGCTAAATTTTAATTAAACATATGTGTTTGGAATCTTTATTTTAATACTGGAATGAAAATAAATATATTTTGGATAATGGAAACATGATGTGAATTTTTTTGGATAATTTTTATTTTTACACTTAACAAATATTAATCTTTTGGATATTTTAATACGTATTTTCATGAATATTAATTTTATAAGAAATTAGAATGAATTATATTTCTGTATGAATATCAGTTGCAAGGACTATTTTTTTTAATTAAAAAAAATTTGAAAAAGTAATTTAGCTCATTTTGTTGAAACTACCAACGTTCCGATAGCTATTGTTTGTACTTATTTAAGCTACAAATAGTCAAATTTTATGATTATTACGAGGTCAACTGATATTATTATGAAATTAGAATACACTTATCCAAAAATATGAGAATGTATTGGACATTTTTAATTATTTAAAAAAATTAAGACCTATTTTGGAATTTTCACAAGTCTTCAATAATAATTTCAAAATTTGAAAGATTCATTCAAAAAAAAATATTATAAAAATTTAACTTCTTGAAAATATATATTCCAAAGTTTTAACTATAATCACAAAAAAATTCGAAATTTTAATATTCGTTTAAATATTTAAAAGGAAACTTTTTATGTATTTTAAAATATGTTTTATAATAGTATTACTTGAACTCCTTATTTATTTAGTTGACTTTAAACACGCCGGAGTGGTCTTTTGAGACCGCTATTGCGAGAGTACTTGATACAGCTTTAAATGTAGACTTGAGCTGATCTTCCCCGTTAAAAAGTCTCGCCGCAGGGAGCAACAGGTCTACACAACGGAGAAAAAACTCATAGTTTAACAAAGCTGATTGCAGATGGCAGCACTACACAGAAACAAACTTCACGGAAGGTTAATACGAAGGTTCACGTACACACACATTCCAATATGTACTAATTCGTTGGAAGTTCCGCAGAGGAATTTGGACGAGGTGCATGTCGGGTTTAGTAGTAGTATGAATGTAGATTTATTAAAACAAATGTCAAAAGAGCTGGCGCTACCTGTCTTGAATGATGTACTGATGGCGGCCCAAAAAATCTACCGTTAATATGTTTTGAATTTATATTGCGTATTATTCACTGATTTCGAAATTCAAGTTGCTCCACGGCAACCGAGTGGCATGCCCCTTCTACACAGGGGTTCCGATAAGGAAAAAACGATGAAGGGTTACTAGGGACCCCAGACATCGCGTATATAAATGACTTGATAAAGCACACTAGGGAGAGTACCTGCACTGCTTTGTATATTCGTGAATTATTAAATATAAATTCTTGTGCTTTCTCAAGTGGCCCGAATCTTCAGGGTTCCACCACCTATGACCCCCCCCCCTCCAGTCCATCCCCCCAGCTGTGGACCAGTCAAGGAAATTTTGCGTTTCCCACTAAGACCTACTCGATTTACTAGCAGAAAGAACGTGAGATGTCGTTGCAGTTTTGTCGCTTTTGTTTTGAAGTTGTTGCAACAGACGTATCATTTTGTCACATCATACATATGATCTTCAATTCATTATGTAGTATGGGCCTAAATAATACGAAAAACAAGGGTTTAGTGCAATGAAATACGGTATCTAAGGTCACTGTACAACTTTTACTTCCATATAGCTCCCGACCCTTTTGACACATCCACCTCTGCCTGCAGCCACAAAACTCATGGCCGGAAATAAAATGTGATTCAAATTCTCGGCTATTCCCTCAAGGACACTCTGGCATCTTCGTGGCCTATTTTTCACCAAGTACGACAAGAAAATAGATTATTTTGGTGCATTCTATTACCTTTTAGAAATTAGTCCATTTTCTATTGAAACACCCTGTACCTTTGCTTACGCCTGAAATGTAACGAAACGTCAATGATTCTATATACCCGAGTTTTAAAAGAGAAAATGAATAACTTTATTTCCTTAAAAAGAAAATATGCATTGATAGTGTATTTATGTGTTTAAGCAACGAAATTTTCAACTGCGATCAAAATGACCGCTCCGTAGTGTTAAAGTTTACGCATTTATCATGTCTTTTTCACGTGATGCAAGATGATCGCCACGTTAATATGACTTGACTTTAAGTTTGTACATGGTCTGTGGTTTATTCTTCCAGTATTTTGAAAACCGGAATATCATGCATCCGGGAGTTTGCAAGTCGATGTGGCTCCGATATGATCGCTGAAGACTTCAACGACGAGTTCGAAAAACCTATCAAATTGGTCGAAGAGATTTGCAATGCTGACTCTTCACTCAGAGCAGGTGCGTTAATTAGTTCTGTTAATTATTCATCTTTCCGTGTATAGAACATCATTCCCCATCTAGCAGGGCCGTCTTAAGAGCATTATGCTCCCCCCCCCTCCCCCAGGGTGAAGTGATTTTTCTATAGCCCTCCCTAACCTTGACCTCGAGCTTCTGGGAACCGCAGGCTGGCTCATTCGCTATATTTGTGCAAAGTGTGATGTCAATATTGTCGCTACAGCTGTTCCCTTTGCCTTTTTTTCTTCTTTTTTATTTACGATTAGACACCCTTTGAACAGAAAAATGATTTTTCCACTCTTTGATGAAGGGCGATGAGTCCTTGCTGTATATGCGTGTGGCGCTTTATCTTCTGCATAGCTAGAAGTGCCTGCCTACCAATGCGCATGCTTAGGCCGGTCGTCCACTGTTAGCTGCTAGAGGACTTGTGCATACAAACGTCTTGTTTTTGCTCCAACTGACTTGCAGTGGACGACCAATCTCGCTCTCTAAATTTTTCATCCTTTGATTGAGAATATAGTCGAAAAAATGCTTCTATTACTGCGGGAGCGTAAAAAAATGTAAAAAAGTCACTTTTTTCAGTTTTCTTTTACGAAAGACAGATGGCAATCAAACTCAGATGTTGGGAATTCAATACAATCGAGAAAGAAAAAAAATGATACACAACGCAAAATGTGGGTTCAAACCCAAAATCACCTACACGCTAGTGATCGGAGAAAGACACCCTACTACGATTCGATCCCATCATAACCCCCAATATATATAGTGCAGGTAGCAAACCTGTCAGAGAATAGAGGAAATACAGTCGAATCCCGTTTTAACGAATACCGTTATCGCGAAAATCTCGTTTTAACGGACCCTTTTCTAATCCCTCAAATAAGTTTACACAGGAACAATGCAAACAACCTGAAATTCCTTTATAACGAAATTTCGTTATAACGAAGTGATTTCGCCGGTCACTTGGAGTTCGTTATAACGGGATTCGACTGTAATACAAAAATATTTAAAAAAACACTAGAATTTTCAGTGATACCTCGGCAAACAAACGTCTCGGCTTACGAACTTTTCAGCTAACGAAGATTTTTTTGGGGATTTTTCTGCCTCTTCTAACGAACATTCTAGCTGATGTGGACACGCGCACTAACATAAATCAGCCGCGTTGTGAGCTGAATTTTAGCCCGAATAATCATCAAAATTACTTTTACTCGAGCCTGATTAACTCAAGTCCACCTCAGAATCTTTTTAAAAAAATGTACCTTCACTTACTCTTTTTGAAAGTTTTTGCATGTACATCTGATGTGAAAAGAAAGATTCAGCAAATAGAAAAGGCATTGAATAAAAAAAAGGGAGCCTATGTTGAGCTCCCTAGGCTATGAGGTGCCTAAAGGGAGCCTCATTGAAAGACTCGTAGCATCAATTCCCGTAGTAAATGAAACATTCTTGTCATTCAAGGAGACTATCTTTTCATCTGCAAATCCATCCAAATCTCCATCAGACACAGAAATGAACTGGCCGAATCACAAATGTGTGAACGAGGACACCTACGAACTCTACTTGGTTGTGTAGAGTACACACTAAAGCTGGTGTCGAAAAGTATCCACCACAATTTTTCGTGCGTAAACCAATTTGTTTTGTGCACGTATGTATCCTAGTGCGCATGCTTGAATTCTTCCCTGCCTGCAGAAGCTGCCAGTCGCCGGCAGTAATGATGGTATAGGAAATTTCCCCATATTCGTTAGGAAAAATTTGCCAAAATTTGTCCAAGTGAGAAATTTCTTAACATTTGTGGGAAATTTTGATAGTTCATCAAACAAAAGAATTTTTAGGAAAAGATAAATGAATTAATGCAGTGTGTAATACTTTTCTTTGTAAAATAGTTGATTACGTATTTTCCCCGCTAGATGGCAGTACATTTTTCCGAATGCGTGGGAAAAATTTAGTCAAAAGGGAAATTTTGCTGGAAGTGGGGGGGGGGGGGAGAAGGGCAACTGCCCCGGTCGGTGAAATTTAGGGAGTGGCAGTTTTAGGTGGGAACAAAGAACACCGTTACAAAATAATATAATTATAAAGGTGGGGTGTCAAAATAATGTTTGGCCCGGGCGGCAAAAATCCTAGTTACGGCCCTGCTTAAGTGATCTAGAAATGTTCCACGGAGTCAATTAAGTGATCTGGTAAAATAGCACGGGCCACTCAACTGATATGGAACTGTACCGCGGGTCACTTGAGTGATCTGGAAGTACGCCACTTAGTTCTTTGACGTCGCAGACCACATCAGGTGACTCCGACGGTCACATTTGGCGAGTGCTGTGTCGAGCATATAATCGGCAAATTGTTGACTTAAGACTTTTTTTTCAGGTTTTCACCTCTCACGAAATCTTCAATTTCCTTCCTCACCCTTCACGTATCCAAAACATACCCACACTCTATTTGGCCGTATTCAGCCGTTTCGGACTTCATAGAGTTAATGTTTCGAAGTTAAAGGGAGCTACCGTATTGGCAAGCTCAAACGCATTTCTACTGAGTCCAACAATACACAAAGATTGGCTTATCAAGAGACATTGTGACATCGAGAACTTTTATTGCACCCACGCATTATACAGGAATACGCAGACTTCCCGCAAAGGCGTGTCAGAGGGATCTGGAAGTTGCACTTCCTGCTGGATGGAATATGTTCGTGAATATACGTATATATATAATAGGACATTTTTCCTCTCTTATCTACCTGTGAAGATTGAACTCATTCCCAACTCTGTTTACATTTTTACTCATAACTAATGTTATCTATGTTATTACACGGTTATTGCAGAATATTTGCAGCACACAGCGTGCATGCGTCAAAATTCCGGAGAATTCGGCGCCTGCGCAGATAAGATTCAAGAATTCATGGCAACATTGGAACCGAAAACGGATGAAGAAGAGAAAACTGCAGCTTGCATGTAAGTCCAAGGAATACCTTTAATATCAACATCATTTTTATAAAGCGTTAAAGTAAAGGAGGGTCATTGCTTTGGAGAAAGTGGGCCACCTCATTGGTTGGAAAACATGTCGCAGGCCACTTGATTGATCTGTAAATGTGCCGCTGCCACTTGAGTGCTCTGGAGTTAAGCAGTGACCCCATTTAAGTGATTTGTAATTATACGAAATTAAGTGATCTAGAAATGTGCCGCGGGCCACTTGAAGGATGTAGAACGCTAGAGGGCCACATCTGGCCCGCGAGCTATGGTTGAGTGAGCATGTACACGTTATAGAGCTCCTCTTGTCTATCTACGGCCGTTTCAAAATTATTTCAAAAATCCACACAAACACGATATACAGGGTGTCCTATAAATTCATAGATAGTTTCAAAATTCATAAAAATTGAAGAAATCGGTGTATTTAAATTCAGTTTGACAAAAAGTTATTCTCACGAAGAAGGATTTTCTTATATGGCTGAGGAAAAAAAATTAGTTTAATTTTTTTTTTCAAAAGAGAGCGCTGCACGAAAGTAAATCACTGGAAAGATTCAAATCAGGTTCCTATAAAATGCAAGGTGCTCCTTTCTGAATTTCCTGTTACTGTTGTGAATTGGCATTGGTGGATAAATTACTGTCGCTCAAGTTGTTTTACCTCAGCCACGAATAGAACGCTGAAGCTTTACGAACGTTTTCATTCACAAAAGAGATTGTAGAAATATTCAGGTTCAATCACTGCTGCCGGAATGGCTAACGACGTTCTCCATCAACAAAAAGCTAAATTTAAAGCAGTTGATGGAAGAGGAGATAGGGTTTATCTTAAGTGGATGATCAAGTCTGCTAGAGATATATGTTGGCTTGAGAAAATATACCATGGTATCGAAATTTAAATGTCCATGAAGGATTTTAAAAAGCATGGTTAATCGAGAAAAAAGACTGTGAGTACTTAGAGGGGGAAGATTAAGTTCGGAGACAGACACAAAGGAGGACCAACTGTCGTAGATAAAGCGAGCGGATTTATTTTGTATTGATTCCAGCTTCTTGATATTGCTATCAGTGTAGGGGTCCCAAATTTCGGAGGCATAGGGGAGGACTGGAAAACTATAGATTTGATAACAGAAGAGTCTAACATCGCGAGTAGGGTGTTTAGGGTTGCGGCGAAGGATAAAGAGTTTATTGAGACATTTTTTTGATAGATATAATCGATGTGTTTATTCCAGCGCAGGTCTGCTGAAATGATGACACCGAGGTATTTATATTGAGAAACCTGGGATATGGAGGAGTTATTGATAGAGTATGAAAATTCGAAAGGTGAGAGTTTACGTGAAATTATCATAAGAACCGTTTGAGATGTTGAGAGGCATTTGCCATGTAGAGCACCATTGGGAGATGGAATTGAGATTGCGTTAAAGAAGTTCTTGGTCTGACACGTGATTTATGGTGCGGTAGATTACGCAATCATCAGCAAAAAGTCTAGTGGCACAGTTGAAGGTTTCAGGCAGGTCGTTAATAAATATATGTATAAGTAGATTATGGCGAGTGAACATTTTGGATCATGCATAAGGCTGATATCCTTTCATTTTCTTTATAGGTCTGAGCTGATGGTTCGATCATGTTACCTTAGTACATCAGCCAACGCGTGTAGCCTCGCAGCAACGAATTTCGTCCGGAAAGCGCTGCAGTACACGCCATCAGCAGGCCTCGGTCATTGTTTCAAGAATAAAACTTCTGAAAATTGAATATGTCGAGAAAAAAAAATGCTTGATTTTAGACTGACAGAAAATAAAGAATCGAAATAACCAATGGCTCTGGTAAATTTATAGAAAATTCATACAATTACAAAACACAAATTCAATCATTTTTCATGCAAACTGTTTGCGGCGTGTTTCACAAAAACGAATATAAATTATACGGTTCATTTTAAAATCAAAATAAAATATAAAATTGATCAATAAATAGAGCGGAATTGTTCTTGATACAGTGAACTATTCCCTCCCCCCCCCCCTCAAAAAAAATATGATTATTGGGGAGAATACAAAAACTTACATTTCTATACGTTCCCAGATCAAGAAAATTGTCACCAATGTCATCACCATGCCAATGTGAAATTTGTACCTCTCTCTATTATACCCAAACAAATTTACCCCAGGAACATGAACCCCCACCCCTCACGTGCAAGCTTTTGTCAACAAGTTTGGATGATCTCTATTTGACGAATCCGCGATAAACCTGGTAACCTTGCCGTACCTAACCTAACCGCACGTTAGAAGAAGGGGAAAGAAAAAATATGGAAACGGTGGAAAACAATATATTAGAATAGTAAATAAGGAAGAAAACAATGAGTGCGGTAGATCAGGTCCATAAGATACTCGCCCAAAATACCAAAGGATATTTCGGGTATCGCGAGTTTGATACCCGGGGTTCGTCCTTGTCAGAAACTTTCCTGACACAGGAGTACATCATAAACGGTGGCATGACCACAGAAAAAGATTGCTTCCGCGGGGAGTCCCACACTGAGGGATTAGCGCGCCAACCTCTCGGCCAGTATAAAAAAAACTGCCGTTCGGAATCGACAGTAAATTGTAGGTCTCGGTCTAATTAGCCCTCGTCAGCAGAAAATCACCGTGGTGCGACAAAAATGATAAAAATAAATGATCGAGTGAAAACAGTAGATTTCTCTTTTCACCTTAACCCTACGTGATAGATAGACAAAAACAGAAAAGAAGATACATTATAATATAATGTATCTTCCTCTCTGTTTTTTTTTTCCCCTTCACATATTATGTGAAAGAAAAGAAAAACACAAACAGGAGTATATAAAAAGCAACTTCGGTTTATATGGTTACAATAAAGCTCCGCAATTGTGAGGAAAGAAAACACCGGGAAATGGATATTGTAACAGGCAAGCTGTTGACAAGGATGTACAGCAATGGTTTTTATTAACGAGTAATTGAGGTTTAAGTTTTATCTAGAGACGAAGGCATTCTAGTGAGTTCGATTTTAACCTTCATGTGGCGAAAGGTTGCCAGTTTTGCATGTTAACGTAGAATAAAGGGATTTTCCATGTTCGCCGCTCCGTCACAATATTGCATTTATTCCACTGGCGTTTGGACAGTCGCCCGGGACTGCGCAAACGGGTTAATTTATTGTTCATCGAGACACTGGTGATTGAAATATCTGATTGGGTCTAGGTCAATTCGTCGCGCTCAACTTGTCGCGCGACAATTCGTCGCAATCAATTTGTCGCAGCGTCAATTCGTCGTGCTACAAACTCGTCGCGGTACAAATTTGTCGCAGAGTCAGTTCGTCGCGGTGCAAATTTGTCGCAGAGTCAGTTCGTCGCGGTGCAAATTTGTCGCAGAGTCAGTTCGTCGCGGTGCAAATTTGTCGCAGACTCATTTCGTCGCGGTACAAATTTGTCGCAGACTCATTTCGTCGCGGTACAAATTTGTCGCAGAGTCAGTTCGTCGCGGTACGAATTTGTCGCAGAATCAGTTCGTCGCGGTACAAATTTGTCGCAAAGTCAGTACGTCGATCAAATAAATTTTTAAAATTCAGTTTTCATGGTATTCATACCACACTTCCCGCTTTCTGGCGGGATCTTCATTTCTCGCTGCGAGGGGCGTTGGGGAACACACCAAGATGATAAATTGCGATAAAATAAATTTTCGAAATTCAACTTTCACGGTATAAGCCATACTCCCGCTTTCTGGCGGGATCTCCGTTTCTCGCAGCGAGGGGTGTTGCGGGAACACACCAAGATGATAAATTAGGATCAATGCCCATCCCAAAGAGCAATTTGCCTAAGGGGTCATTCAAGTATTACGTCAGGATCGGGGAGGGACTTTCGGATTTGTTGACTTTTGATGACGGGGGGGTGGCGGTTTGAAGGTCGCTTACGTCATCAACCACCCCTTTTTGAAGATATGAAATGTTCTAAACTGCTGGTGAAATTTTGCTGACAGGGGAGGGGATAGGGGTCAGTGTTTTGCTGATTTTTGCTGACAAGGGGGGGGGGGAGTCAAAAATGGCTGAAAATCTGCTTACGTAATACTTGAATGGCCCTAATTCACTATTGAATATATATCTGCCATGTAGAGAATACATCTTTCTTTGAGGAATTTTTTACCGACAATATTTCTAAGCCCAGCATTACACTATGAAAGTGTTCTAAAAGTCCTTTTATAAAACTTGAAAAATTCAACCAATAAGATTATCGGTTGCATTTGCTCGATTTTTTGAGTTTTATACAAGGGATTTTATCAAACTTTTATAGTGTAATACTGGCATTAGGCTGATATTACACTATAAAAGTTTGATAAAATCCCTTTTATAAAACTCAAAAAATTCAACCAATAAAGTTCATATGTTACATTCGAGCAAATGCAACCGATAATCTTATTGGTTGAATTTTTCAAGTTTTATAAAAGGACTTTTAGGAAACTTTTATAGTGTAATACCGGCCTAAGTTTCTATACCTAACAGCTGTAAAAGTCTTATTTTTAAATTATTTTTTCGCAACGTCGTGTACATTTCAAATCATCTTGCATTATTATGATAATATTCAGACACTCCGGTCATAAGCAAGGGAACCTTGTGGCTGAGGCCATTTCACCCCCCCCCCCCCAATAAATTTTTTGAGGGGCGGAGATCCCCCTCCAAATAATTCATGAGTATACAATGAACTTTTCCGCCTCCTGCGTACGGGAATACTTTCTAACTACTACGAAAAATTTTCGGTAGTTTCTACGGATTTCTACCTTAAAATACGGAACTTCGGCAAAATCGTAAAAAGTACGGAAATCTGTTTTTTTTTAGAAATTACTTTTGTTCAAGGATTTCTTTGAATTCAATTATCCTATCGAGAGTACAAAATGAAGTCACGCAAAGACAGAATCTCCAAAGAATAAATAGCAAGCCAAGAATAATTATCAAATTAATTACAAATCAACCAATTGGCGGAAAAAGTTGCGGTTTACACTAAGAGAACTTATCATCGCCTAAAGTTATTTTTGATAAATAAAAGACAGTTCAACTTTCATTCGCAGATTGGGACAAATAACTCGAAACCTATGTATATAAAATTGATTTCCTGTGTGTACTCTATACAAATCTACAATTCCATACCGATCTTTGCAAAATTTTGTATATGTACCAAACAGGTCCCAACTTATAGCAAATGCATGAAAGGGTAAAAAAACTGTCCAGCAACAATGATTTTTGGAATGCCTACTTTTGTTTCCTTGGTTCCCAAGCAATGGTTTGTCACTGTTTTAATGCTCCCAGTGTATGGAGAAAACCCGGGTAGAGCCAGGTATTACTGCTAGTTCACAACTTTCTTTCAAAAGTTGAAGGAAATTGATTTGAGTTGGAAAAACAAAACGAGAAAAAGATTTGCAATGGGGATTGCCCCTCCCCCCAAAAAAATTTGTTTCGATTTTTTTTCTTCGAGATTTTTTTTTGAAAAAAAAAAGTTTTGTCCCCCCCCCCCCCCAACTTTCCCGATGATGAACATTGTCACTACGGAAAGGCTTGGTTCCAAGGCTGGCATGTAGGTTTGAGTGCCGTATATACGGAACGAATGACAATTTTCAGCCCCCTCAATGGCTTCTTCATGTTCGCAGTTCTGACTCCGGCCAAGGACGCCGGAAGTGTTTGGAACTTGTGGGTTCTTGTCTGAATCTTAACATAGGAAATTTTGATTTCTGAATCAAATCTCTGGGTGCGTAAACCCATTCCATAAAGTACCGTGGGCACCCACAGCATCGCTGTCTCCGACGCCACTGCAAATGTCAATCAATTTTTGATTAATTTATTTTTTCAACTTTAAAATTACAACTCTCAAATAGAAAAAATTAAATCAGGTTTTTAATTAGCCCGTTATATGTAACTTTTTGTACATGACACTCATACGGCTCCAGTCGACGATTATTAAAAATTTCTTCTTGCAACTCGAGTGAATTAACATTAGAAAAGAATATAGGATTATATTCAGAGGCGTATTTTCTGGGTGGGGAGAGAATGACAAGTTCAAGGGGGCGGCGCAACAAATTTGAGTAATTGGTGATCAAGAACATAAATTAGAAAGGTAAAAGGGAGGCAAGGTTTGAATAGTTCACAGGTGGTAAAGCCATAAATCCGCCTCTGATTATAGCCTACATTTATCAGGATAATTATTTTAAAAGAATTCATATCGTACATAACACCCCACAATATCTAAACTTTTACTTACTTTCAGTACCTTTTAGTAAATACCATTTTATATAAACACTTATATAACCTGAATATCGTAATAAAAAGCCTGATGATGATTAATGGAATAATAAGTGATGCTATTTTAAACTACTATAATTTTTTTTCTTTTCTTTTTTTAACGAAACGTAAGAAAAGTTTTCAATTTATTTGAATTTAAATTGAATTCAAACAATTTAATTTAAAAAGTAACACATTACTTTGTAATCCGTTTAATATCTATATTTTATGATACAACAAAAATTCAAATAAAGAAAAGTAATAATTATTCATTCGCGATTGCATTAAATTTTTTTTGTAATTTCGGAACATGAAATGTGTAGAGAAACAACTTTTAAATATAACTATAAGGTCAACTACGCTACATACAGATAGCAAGCTTGAAAAGTATTTGAAAGTAATTACGTTTTCCAACGTCCTTAGAGAGACAACGTCCATTTAGACTTGAAGCTGAAAGTTTCTAGCTAGAGCTCTCAAATAATTAAGAGCATTTCCATCATCGAAACTGCTTACAATTTTTTGGATTCGCTCTGCAGAGTCTCGATAAACTTTTTTTTGCTGGTGCTCTCTTCTACCGCACTCCAACTCCTGAAATTTTCGTCTGGTCAAAATGTAGTCTTTCTTCAGGAGTTCAATAAATTTGAATATTGAGAGGTGATGCCCTGAAGCCAAAGAAGCGAGTCCCCTATGCCATCCTTCTACGGCGTTATTCGTTTTCGGCATACTTGCTTTCGCTGCCTCATGCAAGTTCCATATATCATGAGGAAACATAGGTCTTTGTCGAACACCCCGTGAATTGCATTTTCCGATCCAAGTTTCTTCAAAATAATTCACGATTTGAAGTAGTTCTTCCTCATTTTGAGCATAATAGTCTGAACTGACAAGTTCTTCGAAAATCGGCACCACTTTGTTTTCAGGAACGAAAGCCAGTGCATTCAGCATCCGTAACTGAACCGAAAACTCGACGTCTTCAGAATACTTCCTTTGTAAACCAAACTCTTGAACTTTTCTCCATAAACATTGCGTAAAATGAAAAAAACACCCGTTGGATTTGACGTTCGGAAACTCTTTTTGGAAAGCAGAAATTGCTGCGCGTTCAAAGTCTGACATAACTGTTGCAGGATTCAAGTCTGATCTCAGATGTTTTAACGCTCTCAGAACATCGCGATAATTTTCTTCCCTCCTGTTTTCCATCAAAACGTACAGTGTGGGAAAAACTTCTGAATGTGATAACACATGTATACAATACAATTGATTGAAGAGCAGAGGAACCGTCTTAAATGTTCCATCACAGAACCAATTAACTTCTCGAGACAGAAGATGAAGATTTTCATCGGTCCCGAAAATCAAAATTCGGGAATGTGATGAAACTCCATTATCAAAGAGAAGGAATCGTTTACCATCAGAGGTTAAAGTGTGAGGTTCATCAAGTACAAGTTCACATAAATTCCGAGGATTCACCGGATATTTATTCAACTCACCCCGATATCTCCGCACAGTCCTTCTCAGATTACTTACAGACGGAGTTTCGTTGACAGCTGCTTCTGGAATATCTTTAATAAAATCAGCTACCAACTCACTCGTAGAACACCGCGAAGTTGAGGCCTGAACCCTCCAGTTTTTATTTGCTTTTGCAACAGCAACTTTTCCGGCATCGGGCACATGATTATGACAAATGCATTTCACAACATTATCTTGTTTAACATGAAGACGACCTTTACATTTGTTTTTATGCCACTCTCTGCATTTCCATATCGTTTTATCTTGATATTTCCTCTCCTGGATATACAAGTAACCCTCATAAACCAACATATCATTTCCACGTTCGGTTTTGCAAAACTCCATGTTTTTACCAACAGAAATGTATAGACAGAGCACACAAACCTTCGCTACCGAAAACTTAGACGCTAATGAAAACTATCTGAAAATATTCAAATAAGCCAGCCAAATATATGCGACTGACCTATAGTCGTCTTTCTTAATGGCGATTATATGGCCTTTGCGGGTGCTCATCCTGAAAGCATTATCGAACTTCACTCGTAAACGCTGTACCTTTCCGCCCTTTTAAGCAGGTGGACCTGCTTAGGTATAGCCCAAGGGCTTCAGGTGCATAGAAGTCTCGAAATAGTTATATGTACAGTACCCCAATGTAAAAAAATTGTATATGACATATCATGATAAGTGGCTATAGAAGGAGAAGATTTGCGCGAGTACGTGTGAAATCACCCCGTTTATACGTCTCTCACTTAAGGAGAATTATTTGAATTCTTTTTTTTTAGTATTCACACACTTTTATATTCTTCTAGAAAAATTTTAAAGAACCGGAGAAAATGAACTATATTTTTTGCGTATAAAAACAAATCAGCGAAACAAGCAACGATAAGACCTTTTCAAAGAATATATGTATCCTTTTCTAAAACCTTGAAGTAAATAGCATGTAAGCAAGTGTAATGTTATGTCAATTATGGTTTCTTAAGCCATTTACATGATTTAATAAAAATTAACTTTTGTGGGTTTTTTTCTTCAAGTATGAGGTTTTATGTCAACAAAATTTGAATTGCAATTAAAACAACTGAATTACAGAATTTGTTTGCGGTCTATAGGAGAGGTCTTTTTCACAGAAGTTTCAACGGGTTCATTTATATGGATGTACCGTATTAACAGCCTCTTGAACGTCGTATAAACGAGGTTCCACTGCGTAGCATATTGTGTTCATGGAAATACCAGCCGAGACGGGAACCCCCTGCGTCTCAAGGGAATCCACGTACAAATAGCAAAGACCAAAGGCACCGACTGAATGAACCGGCTCATAACTAGGTGCTGCCTCTAGGCCCAGATCCCGCTGAACAGACATGCATATATGTTTTAGAAAAAAATTTCTTCCCCCTTTTTATTATTACTTTTCTTTTCTTCCCATAATTTAACGATTTATGAATATAAACGACTCTCGCTCTCTCTCTTTGAAATAAATTCCATCATAAACTTCGCATCGTAATACTAGTTCTTCATAATATTGTACAATGCTCCCTAAGGGTGGGGATGACGGGGGCTCTAGCCTGAGAGCTCGGAACAGTTCTTGTAATTTTCTTGTTTTTCACACTATGATTTCACTATTGCGGTTCATCTGCTGAAGATGTGGGGACCATGAGTGTACAAGCAATAACGGCTCCTCAACTCCTCAATAAGAGCTATACTGTAAATAAACTTATCTGGCAATCAAATACAATTTTCTGAAAAAAAGCAAAGTCGAGACCTAAAACAAGACGTTCCCAAACTCTAAACTAACCCCCCCCCCCCAAAGCAAGACGTATGGCCACGCGTTAAATTACGGCTGGGCACATCGAGTAACACCAATCAATTTTGACTTCTGATAGCCCCGTTAAGGCCCCTACTCAGCTCAGTTATACCTGTGCAGGCGAAGTCTCTGGAACCGCTTCTAGGTGATCTGTGGGGATATTTTCATTCTCCGATCTCTTTCTTCACGACTATCAATCAGTTCGAATTTTTTTAGCGAGTGCTCTAAAGTTCAAAATTTTCTAACATGATCCAAAAATGATACTTTGGATGTATTTCAGAGTTGTAACTAGTCTGAGGCAACCGGGGCCTCTAAGCAAATGGGCTACTCACAAAAAATAAACACTTATTTTGTATAATTTTTTTCCTTTTTAAGGGGGGGGGGAGGGGGAGGCAAGAAAATATCTGTCCCAGGACCCCGAAAAAGGACCCCCGGTGTTGGATTAGTTACGGCCATTGGCGTACGCAAAGGAGAAATGGAAATCCCGCCAGATAGCAGCAAGTGAAACTTATCCGGTTCAAATTAAATTTTTTAAATGTATGTGATCGCAATTTATCATCTCGGTGTGCGCCCCAACTCCCCTCGCAACGAGTAATGGAAATCTCCAGAGAAAGCGACAAGTGTGGCTTATCCGGTGAAAATGAAATATTAATTAAATTAAATTATTAATTATTTCAGGTTCTTGTGGAGATACTGTAGTGGTTAATGTTGGTGGGAGTCTCGATTCCACATGGGACAGATACAAGTTTACACTTAAAGAGAGCCTCCGCTGTAATTTGGGGAATATCATAAATACCGACATTTATTTACAGAATTTTAAAATTTTATCGTAGCAAAAATTATTTTTTTAACATTTACAGCAATTGAATAATAAAACATTAATATCAATTGCAATTTTAATTTCGATGATTTTTTTCGAAATGACAAAAAAAAAAAATTTAGTAAACTGTGTGCATTTCTTGATGGGGAAAAAAACTTTTCTTCATGTTTATTTTTTCACGTATGAGACAAAAAACCTACATACAGATCGCGTGACGAGTTGACTCTGCGATAAATTGACGTCCCGACGAATTGGTTACACGACAAATTGGCACTGCGACGAATTTGTACCGCGACGAATTGGCTCTGCGACGAATTTGTACCGCGACGAATTGACTCTGCGACGAATTGGCTCTGCGACGAATTTGTACCGCGACGAATTGGCTCTGCGACGAATTTGTACCGCAACGAATTGGCTCTGCGACGAATTTGTACCGCGACGAATTGGCTCTGCGACGAATTTGTACCGCGACGAATTGGCACTGCGACGAATTTGTACCGCGACGAATTTGTACCGCGACGAATTGGCACTGCGACAAATTGATGTGCGACGAGTTGAGCGCGACAAGTTGAGTGCGACAAATTGACCGGCTACGTGGCGAAAGGTTGCCAGTTTTGCATGTTAACGTAGAATAAAGGGATTTTCCATGTTCGCCGCTCCGTCACAATATTGCATTTATTCCACTGGCGTTTGGACAGTCGCCCGGGACTGCGCAAACGGGTTAATTTATTGTTCATCGAGACACTGGTGATTGAAATATCTGATTTTTGCCACCGACACACATTTTTTTTGTGGCATAAAAGGCAACAAAAATCAAAAATTTCAATCTGCAATACCTCTCAGTGAATTTTTCATTCAATTATCACGAATAAAAACCAGAAACCAGACCGGAATAGAATTTGGAGCCGATTCTCATCCTTTTGGGGACGACTGTCGTCTTACGAACTGGCCAAGAAGGCCTATGAAGAGTGGAAAAAGAAGAGAATTTAGAAGAAAAAAGAAGAAAGAATTGGAATTTTGTCGGTATAAAAATTTTCTCGGTATTTAGAGTGAAAATTTTTTAAATTTCCCTTACTAACAATTATTTCATTGGAGCGCATGTACGAAATTGAAATTTCTATATTATTTTCACTAATAATCTTTTTTTGGGGGGGAGGGGGGGGGGGGAGTGATAAGCAATGGCAACAAGATTTTCCTATTTTTGCTGATCATTTTTAAAGTTCAGCTCGAATTTAAAAATAAACCGCAGAATGTTTATTCTTTTCTTGGACAATTTTGTTGAAACATTCTATGTAATATATCCTACAGGTAAAAGGTGGGGTGGGAGAAAGAATCGATGGAATTTCGGGAAATTCCAATATCAGGTGCGGGGATGGGGGGATATTGGTCAATTACGAATTTTGTTAATCCTGTGAAATTCAGTTAAAAAATAAAATTTTAAATAAAACATTTAAATTTGTATTTTGAGAGTAATAAAGTTTTGAAGGAAAAAAAATCGTGAAAATATTTTCTTACTAAATTTCTACGCTGACAGTTCGCAGCTTTGAACATAAAGGTATGTGTATCAGTGTCTATGCATTTTCAAGACGAAGTTTCTATAGCAGCGCACCCTAGTGATGAGATTTGGAAAGCTCATTGTATAAATATCAAATATACAGAAAACACCGTATCAAAAATGTCCGATGGAAATGTATGCGAGAATATCATATACAAATTATTTTAAATTTCACAAAAAGTTATCAGCAAAAAAGAAGTAAAATGTTTATGGTTTAAATTTTAAAAAGTCAAGTATTTACATATTAGTTTTTATTATAATTTTGGTATTTGTATATTCTGTTTCGCAATTGATCACAGCTATCTCATTTATTCGTGATTTGCTCTTGCATTGTGTTAATTTGGGCATAGCTTGCAGTTGCATTTTCTCCTTATTTTTGCAATGTCAGCAATACGGTTATTGCTATAATTATTATTAATTTTTGGATGAACAAATAATGCATGTGATATTGCAATTGATGTGGTTACAACACAGATATAGTGTGTGTCATTGGTGATTATGGTTACATGACTGATGCCGGTTCTACAGTATCTGTGTACTGTCGAATGACACTTAAATTTTGGCATGAATTAATCTTTTATTGATAGAAACATCTCTGATTGGTGTCTCTCGATTGTGTAAAATTTTATAATGTTTGGGGCTTTTTGGGTAGCATATCATCCGCTACTTCCCTCAGGGGCCATTCAAATATTACGTCAGCATCTATGGGGGGGGGGGGTTCCGATTTGCTGAATTTTGGTGACAAGGGGGAGGGAGGGGGTTGGATAAGGCTTACGTCATCAACCACCCTTTATGAAAATATGAAATATTTTTAATGCCATCTTACTCGGTGCGCCAAAAACGAGAAAAAACCTTTCGATAGTTTGTGGGCACTTGAAGTAACATCCCCCCCCCCCATTGATAAGTGCCCCACAGAACCACATTAGTGATCTCTAAATGTTTCGCAGATCCAAGTGATCTGGAAATGTTTCCGGGCCGCTCAAGTGCTCTGGAACTGTGCCACGCATCACTCAAGTGATCCGTAATTGTATGCCACGGATCACTTGAATAATCTAAGAATGCGCCGCGGGTGACTTGAGTGATGTATGTAGAACCGCACTGCGGGCCACTTGAATGCTCTAAAACTACGTCACATGTCACTCAAGGGATCTTGAGTGACATGTGACGGAGTGCATGTGTCACGGAGCGCTTAAGTGTTCTGGAACTGTGTCCCGAGTCATTTAAGTGATCTGAAAATGTGCCACGGGCCGCTTAAATGCTCTGGTATTGTACCACGGGACACTTAAGCGATTTTTAAATGTGCCGCTTAGTTCATTTTTACAAAATTAGGTTTGAGGAGGTCAGGCCGCATGAGATAACCCCCAGGGCCATATTTGGTCCGTGGGACAAGGGCTTTTATGTGATTTATCATTATATGGCTTAGAGGGTGGGTCGCAATGAATTTATTAAAGATAAATTTTGCATTCAAAGTTTTGAAATAACATTGACATTAACAGAAATTGATTATAATAACATATATAAAGGTATTTTCTTCCGAAATTTCAATTTAAAAAATATTTTTTTCATTGAAAAAATAAATGTTTGATCGTCCGTGGGGGGCACGAGCCCCTCTATGCTCTCCCCCGCCCCCGCCGTGTACGTCTGTGATCCCACCAATATGCGTTAGGATTTAGAGGGGGCAGAGCTGATTTGCTGACGGGGGAGGGGGTTAAAAATGGCTAAAAATTTGCTTGCGTAATACTTGAACGGCCCCTTATGATATTTCCCATTTTTTTCTTCGACTGTGTTGTTTTATCTCGATGAGCACTCTATTTCGCAAACAATAATTTGTAACAATATTGATTTATAATGAGATTTGTAAACAATACTCTCCTGACAAGTCATTCACTACATATACATACACTATACACATGCACAAACTTGTCTTTTTCCTTCACATACCACACCTGGTGATGATCTGAAAGTCGGCAGACAGCCTGCAAAGGCTAGGCGGCGACGGAAATGTTCAATTCTGGTCTGGTCTGGTCTGAAAGTATTTTTACAAACCAAATTAAGAGCACTCAATATGTACACTTTGGGATTCACGGCATATGTCTATTCGGCAATCAAATTCGTTCCAAACTTTTGCTAGCATGTTCTTTGCATCCACGGCTGCTGTTATGCGGATCTTCAGTTCGGCTAATGCAGCTGGAAGGGGGGGGGGGGGGGAAGGCACATATAAATGTAGTCTTTTATAAAACCACACAAGAAGAAATCGCATACTGTGAGGTCCGGACAAACAGCATCAAATTGTTATTTTATTATGATTAAGGTGAACGTATTTGATTGAGAAAAATACGGGAAATTTTAGGATGATAAATACGAGTATCACCAATCAATCCTCGATAAATACAGCTAGTTGTCGACGAAATTGCACAATGTTGCTCATACATAACCCTTGGCGAGACATGCAGAGATGCGGCAAGTATGCTGAAATGTTACACTATAAACGTTTTGTAAAAGTAGTTTTATAAAACTTGAAAAAAAAAACAGCCAATAAGCATATCGGTTACATTCGAGAAGCTTATTGGTTGTTGTTTTTTTTCAAGTTTTTACAAGGGTCAATTTGGTTTCTTTTAGGAACAACAAGGTTTCCTTTTACAAGTTTTGTAAAAGATCTTCCATCAAACTTTTATAGTATAATCCTGACGTAAGCTATTACTTTTGGACACCTTTAGACCGAGCACAAAGAACAAAGAATTATTTACAAAGCGAAGAAAATTTTACGTTATATTTGAACTTCTCAAAAATAATTAATAATTGATTTTTTTTATCACCCAGTCAAGGAAATATTAAAATTAAAATTTTCGAATTAAAATCTATCGCAACTTCCAGTTAAAAACAAAAAAAAATCAAGTATTTCAATCATCGATATCCCGACAAATTCATTCAATGCCGGAGTTGACCTTTCTTTAATGAAAGAGAAACGAAGTAACGCTGTAATACCCCGACGCAATATTACATTATACAGGGTGTTTCAAAAAGAATAATCCGATTTAAAATAATCATAACTATTCAGCTTTCAATCCGTTCTGATCGAATACTGTATAGGTAAAAAGAAGGAAATCTCGAGTATCACGCAGTTGTCGACAGGTAGCGCTAACGCTCTTCCTTCGGCTGCCACTTCAGTGTTTATCAAGATTGGCTTTTCCCACGGTTAGAAAAACCGATTCGGACGACTTCATTTTCCAGCAGGACGGGGCACTGTCACACTGGAGCTTGGACGTTCGTGAATTTTTCAATAATCGCATTCCTAAACGATGGGTTGGCCGTACGGGACCTGACGATTCAGTTAAACATCATTGGCCTCCAGAGGACAGATTTTTCTTCCTTCAGAACAGCTTAATGATAGAGCACTCGCCCGGACAGCGACAGGTTGGTGATTCGGTACCCTACAGAGAATTGTGAATTTTCTTTCCGAAATCCATCTTCGCTTAGTATAACAGGCAATTTTACTTTGTATAATTAGCGGAAAGATTCACCGTTTCTTTTAATGCTTTCATGCGGATGATCATGGGCAGAGATACGGGGGGGGGGCATGGAAGGGGGAACCCCCAGCGTCAAAGTTAAAGCCAACTGATCTAATGTATTTACGTATATATGAATTGACATCATCATCATGCCCTTCCCCAGCAATAATCGTCCCCCCCCCAGACTCTCAAGTCTATTTCCGCCTATGCGCATGATGAAACTGAATTGAAGAAACTGAACACGCCCAGGCTCTTTTTTTTGTCTTTCAAACCGAGCATAACTCCGATCTATTGCATGGACAATTTACTACCGTAGGAGTTGTGCCGGGAGTGTCTGATTTTTAAGTGCTGCCATCTACAGGGTCAATTGACAGTTCTGTTAATTGACCAACAAACTCAGAGGGTTGTTAGTAGATATCTCAAGAGGAACAAAAATTGCCATGGAACATGGTGTCGCAAACCACGTTGAGAGGGTGAAAATCGTGAAAAACGCATGAAGGTTTCGACGTCACGCTGGAACGGCAAATAGTACAATAATAACTACAAAAAGATTTATTTCATTAATTATTACAAAAGTTGTAAGTGAAAGTGGCGGCCGCTGACCAAACCCTATGTGTGGGACCAACCCCTAAGGCACTTCTGAAGCCTTTCTCTGCATGTGGCAGACCTTTTAACGAAAGCATGTTGTGGCCAAGTACAATTTATTCGAGAGTGTAATTATTATACAAAGGGAGGACGCGAGATACTGTACAGAAAATTTTTCGACAAAAACAATGGCACATGCAGTGGTACGAATACAAAAAAGCGGCAAAATATAAATGTATTCAAGAGTGCAATTAGGTATTATTGTTATACAACAGGAGGACATGGTGCGGTACAGAAAAATTTGCTTTAAACAAGCACATGCAATGATTCAAATACAGAAAGAGCATATTGCTCCATAGCAAAATTATATTCGAGAGAGCAAGTGGCTATTATTGCAATGCAAGGGAAGGATATGATGGGGTACAGAAAAATTTAAGAGTGGTACGAATAGAGGAAGAACATGTTGCGGCAAAGTGCAAATGTATCCGAGAGCAATGCACGTGATGAAATCGATTATAACTGATAGATGCTTAATTGTAGCTGATATATTTCTCGCCAAAAAAACGTCTTGAAAACGTCAAACTCGGTTGCAACGACAGCTCGGTCATAACAACGAAATTTCACGGAATCTTCGACGTTGTTATAACTGAGTTATAATACTGTACATTAATTTCCCTCATTGCACTCTTTCACTCAGTGTAAACCATCCTTTCTGTTTAGCATACGCTCGTGCGGTTAACCAAAATCTTTCCAACCTTAATATTCATTCTATTTCCGCGTACGAACACAAATCCATTTTTCCTTGGAACGGATACGGAGTATCCAGATAAAACTTCTTATAGCTTCCTTGAGAAAAGGCAATTAATTTTCTTCTATACATCTATTCTCTACACCTACGACAATTTCCGGCTGTTACTGAAGGATTTCGATAATACAAATGGCGTATTATGTGAATAATAAAGATAAATTAATACAAAATAAACAGGAAAGAAGTCGACGATAATTCTTATTGCCATTCGGAGTCAAATTGCACATCATTGCCGCCGAATAACGCTATTACAGAAACTCAAATATGCGTGAATTGCTTCTTATCTTCCTCGTGGCTTTCGGTATGTAAATTTCTCGCATTAATTAATTGATCGCGTCTCAAATACTCAAGTTTAATTAAATCATTTGATATTTGACCAAACTAATCAGTTTTAATTATATAAGTATTGTAGAAGAGACGAAATTGAATATTAATTAATTTAGTTCATCAATTTAAATCAATTTATTGAAACTAGTTTATATATAGTAGTATTAAACTACAATAAAATAAGTCTATAAAAACTGTATAAAACTGAATTTAGTCGGGCTGGTGCGATTAATCGATTGATCGAGTCGGTAAATCAATTAGTTATCAATCGCGGTTAACAATTTTACGTGAGTTAATCGGTTTGATTATAATTCAATTAAAATTCTTATTAAAAGTTTTTAAAAATAAAAGGGGGGTTGGTGCACGATCTTGGATTCCCATGCTTTCCTATGGGAAAAATTCCTTGCTTTTAACAAATATTTATAAATTTTCTATTCATTTCAGACCACAATGTTTTTCCATTGATATTTTTAAACAATTTAACGAGAGGTTTTAAGGATTTTCGTTGCTGGTTATTTATTTATTTAAATCAGCATTAAAACTGATTCGAAAAAATAAGTAAATACACAACATATTAATATTAATTTAACTTCAACAACATTCAACTTTTCTAAAATCACCAAAATTTACCCATATTTTGTTATTTTGTTCTATAATTTTTTTTTTCAAAATCATTTCATTAGAAAATCCTCTCGTTAAAGCTTGTAACACCTCAATGCTGAGAGACATGTAAAGTTTCAAGACATTTGAACAAATTGTATTTGTGAAAAAATTTTCCTTATCTGACAAAAAAAAACAGTTTTGGGGAAAAGGAATATTTTTTAATGGAATACAAATTATAGCATATACGGTGCAATGTCTGTCAGCGATTTATATTTAAATATTTAAAAAAATGCAGTCAAACCCCGTTGTAATGCCTGTCCCAAAAAAATCTGGGAATTTGAAAATCTTGAAAATCTGGGAAAAAATCTCCCATCTGTCCCAAAAAAAAAAATTTGGCGGTATAACGAGTTTGGAGATATATCGGATCATGGTCGAAATAGCGTTTCGTTTCATAGGCTTCATTACATAAATTCACACGTTTATTATGAACTACTGTATCTCAGTGTCTTATTAATGTTACTCCATAATTAAAATAACTTATTTTATACGCATTCGATTCTAAGATAAGAAAATTCATGAATTTTAAAAACTACACAATTATTTAAATATTTCTCGATGTAAAACTTTAGATACATATGCACTTGCCTCCGAAATTATTTTAACTTTACGTTAGTTTAGCGATGCATTTTCTTAGGCCGGGATTACACTATAAAAGTTCTTTTATAGGACACAATACCGGTTACATTCGCGTAAATGCAACCTGTTGTCTTATCGGCTGCAGTTTTTATATAGGTTTTATAAAAGAACTTTTATAGTGTAATCCCGGCTCAAGTACAAAAACAAAATAAACAAAGTAAAACAATGGCAGCATTGCTTTTTTAGTCCGTATTAGTTTTGTTAGTCATGAATTTCCCATTTCTCAGATACTGAAAGCACAACATCTTCCGACCTAATTTGAGTGGAGCAAATGAAAAGAGAAAATTCTCTTGAAATGTAATGACCAGTAAAATGTAAGAGTAAAAGACATGTAATGAGTAAAAACATGAGTGTTGAAAAACTTCTCTTGGCGACCTTGGAAAAACTTGCGCAATGCACTCATTTTTTGTGTGTGTACACTTTCCCCCATCAATAAATCTGTGTAGTTGAATACGTTGGTTGTTTTGGTCCCTACACGCATTCGGGTATTTAATGTGGTTTCTAAGACCCCTCCCTGACCACACACCATTCTTTATTCTTCGAGTCATTTGTTCTAAACTATTGTTATGCTGACTGATAATAAAAGTGGACTGAGAAAACGATGAATCCTCAACTCCATCCAGAAAAAAAAAATACTAATAAGAGAAGAAATATTGTGGAAATTTTCTTGGAAAAACAATAACACATAGACTTTGTGTACATCCAAACAATAGTTGGCGCTATAACGGGTTATTTTACATTAGAAATCTTATATGGAAGATTTGTTCGTAAAAAATTTGTGGTGGTAAATGGGGTTGGCCCTACAACGGAGGGGGGAGCGTTATAACGGGGTTCGGCTATACTTTCTATACAGGCAAAACCAAAACTCGAACACAGTTAGACGCCGAAAATTGTATGGTATTTAAAAATTGAAAAAATGTGTTTTTGGCAAAAATTTACTTACATCAACCACCTTTGAACAGGATTTGTTTGGCAAAACCGATTAGATGTCTTTTTATTTGAGTTCCTACACATAACATTTATGATAAGTGATTTATTTAAAAATATTTGAATCAATATGTTGATCTCAAAATTCCGGCTATACAAGTTCGTTTAACGAACACTGAGATGATTTTAAGTTTCAAAGTGAGTTTGATGAGAATTTAACGGGATTGGTGCACGCAAATTTTCCAAAAAACACATTTTCCAATTTTTCAATTTTTAAATACTGAGAAATTTTCTGCGTCTGTGTTCGAATTTTTGTTCTACCTGTACTAAAACTATTTTTAAAATACTTTGATATAAACTGCTGGCAGGGATTACACATGCTAATATCTTCCACTAAAATGCGTTTTTCTCAAAACTAAGTTTTTGTTAGATAAGGAAAATTTTTTCGAACAACCACTCATTCAAATGTCTTGAAACTTTGTTCCTCTGAACACTATGGTGTTACAAACTTTAACACGAGGATGATTCTATATTGAAATTATTTAAAGAAATGTTATGGCACAAAATATATAGGTAAATTTTGGTGATTTTTGAAAAAGTTGCATGTTGTTAGAGTTCAAATTCGATAAAAAAAAAATTACTAACAATTAAAATCCTAAAATCTTGTTTAAAGTATGTAGTTTCAAGACATTTGAATGAGTGGTGTCCGAAAAAATGTTCCTTATCTAACAAAAACTTAGTTTTCAGAAAAAAAACATTTAGTGAAAAACATTAGCATGTGTATATATATAATGCCTACCAGTAGTTCATATTAAAATATTTCAGAAATATTTTTAGTTCAGGTAGAACAAAAACTTGAACACAATTAGACGCAGAGAATTTCAGAGTATTTAAAAATTGATCAATTGGAGAGAATGTGTTTTTTGGAAAATTTGCGTGCACCAACTCCCTTAAGAAGACAAAAATTATTGTCTTCGCTGTGCACAGGAGTTTTTGTATTTGGGAACATCAACTCCTCTACCCCATCCCCAAGTAACATCTGGGAGGAGTTTCTTGAAGAAACAAACAACAATATGATCGAAAGCAAGCGTAGTCGAGCACACTTGTAACATACACCGTGGATATAGCATACGGTTTGGTAATCCCCGTTTTTTATCCCATTCACTTCTATAATACACTGCTGGCCACCCAAATTGCAACACCAAGAAAGACAAGAGATATCGCAACAATATTTATTTTGTAGATAACATGTTGACCAAGCATCAAATGATTAAATTTATAGACCTCTGTGAAGTGTGGTTCCTGCCAAAATCAGTAGCCAGAGTAGCCGCCATTGTTGGAGATCACCGCTGCCACACGCCTCGGCATTGATTCAAAGAGACTTTGGATGTGTTCTTGGGGTACAGCAGACCAAGCAGCTTCCACGCGTTGCCAAAGTTGATCTGGTGTGGCAGCTGGGGATGTAATCTGGGTCAATCGTTGAGCAACCATGGACCACATGTTTTCTATCGGCGAAAGATCCGGAGAGCGAGCTGGCCAGGGAAGCAATTCAATCTGGCGATTGACGAAGAACCTTTGGACAATGCGTGCCACGTGTGGTCGCGCATTATCCTGTTGAAATATGGCTGTGGGCAAGCCCTGAAGGTAAGGAAGGACAACTGGCACCAACACCTCGGAGATGTAGCGCTGGCTTTTTAAAGTACCGGCAATGCGTACTAGAGGAGTGCGAGAGTGATATCCAATACCGCCCCATACCATAATACCCGGTGCAGGACCAGTGTGGCGGTGCATAACGCAGCTGTTCAGCATCCTCTCTCCACGGTGTCTCCAGACTCGAATCCGACCATCGTGGTGTTGCAGACAGAAGCGTGACTCGTCAGTAAAGACAATTTCATTCCATTGTGCCGTCCACATCCTTCTTTCATCGCACCATTGGCGGCGGAGACGTCTGTGGCTCTGCGTCAAGGGTAGACGAAGCAATGGACGTCTTGCGGACAGACCACTCTGCTGTAAACGGCGTCGAATGGTACGCGCAGACACTGGATGATGCGGTACAGACTGAATGTGCTGTGCTATGGTTCGTGATGTGGCTGAGCGATCCGTCACTGCCATACGCCTGTCATCACGTGAAGTGGTGCACTGAGGTGGATGCGATCGAACACGTCGGTCCGTCGTACCCTCCTGCATCCAACGATCACATATCCGCATTACAGTTGTTTGGTTTCGTCCAACACGACTACCGATTTCCCTGAAAGATAATCCACAATCTCGGTAGGCCACTATCCTTCCTCTGTCGAACTCGGATACTTGATCAAAAGATGATCGCTGTTTTCTACGAGGCATAATTGATCGTTTTTTTTGAAAAAACCACAAGAAAAACACAATTGCCGTACTTCAAATCGTCGAAATCTCCAAGCCTTAAATAGCGCTTTGAAGTGGCGCCACAGGCGCGCGTGATGTGCGTCTGCGCTGAAATTCTAATCATTTGCATATCTCACCTCCGCTAATGCATGCTGTAAATTTCATATTATTTGCATGCTTCCTTCAGGGTGTTGCATTTACGGTGGCCAGCAGTGTATTTTCACCTTTGTTATTATTAGAGCCCGGATTATATGCACTAAAAAAGTGGCAAAATATGCTCTAAAAATATGCAAATATGCACTCAAAAATGCAAAAATATGCACTTATAAATGCAAAAATATGCACTTATAAATGCAAAAATATGCACTTATAAATGCAAAAATAAACATTTAAAATGCAAAAATAAATATTTAAAATGCAAAAATAAGTATTTAAAATACAAGATGTGCACTTGAAATACCAAAATGTGTACTGAAAATCCCAAAATATGCATTAAACACCACAAAATATGCATTAGAAATCTTGGAAAAAATCAAATATTTCGAAATATGTATAAAAAATGAGAAAATATGTTTAAAAAAAATCATCCAAAAAAAAGCAGATGTGTTTTTAAAATGCATGTTTTCTATTTCTTAGTGCATATCTATTCATTAGTGCATAATTTACAAAAAAAACTTCCCCTCACATACATATCGCACATGCAAACATCTTCTACATATATACATTCAGCCATTTTTTAATTCTCAATTTGTTGTAGCTGCTCAATAACGAAAATAGCATTAACAAAAATATTTCGACACTATTTCTAAAAAAATGTAACACTTCGACATATCTCTAGACATAGTCTTACAATAAAAAACGGTTAATATTCGTGAAATATTTTATAAATATGTATTGATTCATTAAGTTTCACCTGCGGGGAAAAACCCGATGTTATGAAAATATTATGAACAATATTTACTTGAAAAATGATTTAAAAAAAAAAATTGAGCGTGAGCTTAAATAAACCTTCAAAAATATGCACTTATACTAAAAATTCTTTGATTTTATGCATTTATATGCATTAATGCTAAAAAAAACCGAAATATGAAAATGCATTTGCATATAATCCGGGCTCTAGTTATTACATACCTGCTTAAAACATACACTGCGAATATAACGTACCAGAAACACTCCCGTTTCCTGGAAAATAATTCGGATATGACAAACCGCAAACAAAAACCGGAATTTAACCAATTCGTGTCGATCTCTTATCGGAAAATTGTGACTATAGTTTAAACCACGTCGGTGAATACGGCCTTTAATCCAATGGCTTTCCGTTATTGTGTTTACAGTATTTAATCAAAGCATTGAATTCATTCGCACAAGAGCATGAACTCCATGAACTCACGTTTTTCAGTACATTCAAGACATACTTTTTTTTCGTTAATGATAGAGGGCGACGATGGTACTAGAGATGACCGTATTAAACAGCGTGGAATAATGTAAAATATACGAACACGACCAGCAGCCAGGGCCATCTTAACGCATGGGCCATCGTGCCGCACCCGGGCACGGTCCGGGGGCCTCAAGAGAAGAGGGGGCCTCAGAAAAACGAGAAGTAGTTGAATTTTTCGAGAATTTTCTAGTTAGGGCCTCAGAAAAATCACTTGGGGACACAGCCCTTAAGACGGCCCTGCCAGCAGCACGTGAATTTCGGATTCTAAACGGACATTACCAAACGGAGTTACCAAACTTCAAGCCGAAATTTTATTCAAAAATAGCCAAATACAGTATTAAAAAAATTGATCAAATATCGACCGTGAGCATAATTCGAACCAAAATTGCAATCTTTGGTGTCCGTGCAGGGGGTTTCAGTCCAAAGCAGTGTTTCCCAAAGTGATAGAAGCCAAGTATTTAGCATAGGATCCTACGGGTTCACTTGAGTTTGGGGGCTATGAGAGAAAAAAAAATTCCGAAGAATGGAGTGATGGAATGAAAAGTTTGGGAAACTATGGTCCAAAACATAGTTTCCCAACCTTTTTGTCCCACCGCTAACTTCTTCAGAAATCTCTCCCCCATCGCATCCCAACGAAATCTAACCCATACGATCCCATGTTAAAGCTCTACCGCCTCCCCGGAACATTCCATCGCCCCCAAAGCGGCGTTAACGCCCACTGGTCCAAAGGAACAAAATGGTGTCCATGCCCGTATCTGAGAGTGACCGTTAAACAAGGGGTTCAAAATACATTATTTAATATTTTTTTTTTTTGCCTGGAAATTTTTATTTGGCCGTAAAAAGGGGGTTATCGTGAAGAGGGGTGGGTTTTACTGAATTCGCGGACTAACTAAACAGCTCTAACAGTTGTGGAGAGAGGGGTTGCTCTGGTATTGCCAGTTTTTTCCAAACCATATCTCCGCTACCAATTGAAGTTAAGCCCTGATAGCGAGTGTGTTGTTAGAATGTTGCAGGCTGCAGCTTTCACTGACAACTTTTTTTCACCTCCATGACAGCTCTACCGAAATAGGGGTTCAGTAACCACAGAAAACGAACCCCAGCTGAGTCAATTAGCAGCATATACGAAATACGCGTGTGATATCTATCGGAAAAGATATGGTTGCTCTCTTGAAACTAAGTGCTCTGTATCACGTTCTACGGTCACGGTCACGACCTTGTGGTTTATGGCTGGAATGACGAGTAAAATTGGTGGTGGGAAAAACCATGTTAATGAGTGTTGCTGTCAATTTCATGATGATAACAATAGGAAAACCTCCTCTCTCTCATCAAGTTCTACTTTTATAAGGATGTGTACCTTTTCTTCTTCAAATGTCACGGGAATGATAGACGATAACAATCGTTTGGCGTACTACAAGGACGTAGTCTTACGTAGGCCTAATCTGGTCTTGGGGCAGCCCTGTCATTCGGGGGGTGGGGGGGGGGCGTTGCTTCCCCCCCCCCTGGTGGCTTAAAAAAATGAACTAAGCGGCACATATACAGATCGCTTAAGTGTCCCTTGGTACAATTCCAGGACATTTAAGCAACCCGTTGCACATTTTCAGATCACTCTTAAATGACCCGGGACAGTTCCAGAACACTTAAGCAATCCGTGACACATTTAGAAATCTCTAGAGTGATCTGTGACGTAGTTTTAGAGCAAATAAGTGGCTCCCAGTGCGGTTCTACATCACTCAAGTTACCTGCGGCACATTCTCAGATTGTGTAAGTGATCCGCGGCATATAATTACAGATCACTTGAGTGATTCGTGACACAGTTACAGGGAACTTAAGCGGCCCGGACACATTTCCAGATTCCCTTGGATCCGCGAAACATATATAGATCACTAAAATGGCTCTGTAGGGCACTTATCAATGAGGGGAGATGTTACTTCAAGCGCCAACAAACTATCGAAAGGTTTTTCTCGTTTTTGGCGCACCGAGTAAGACGCCATTACAAATATTTCATAACGGGTGGTTGATGACGTAAGCATTATCCAAAGCCCCCCTCCCCCTTGTCATCAAAAGTCAGCATATCAGAACCCCCCCCCCCCATCGATGATGACGTAATATTTGAACGGCCCCTTACGACACGTTTTCAAATCGATGTGAAGTGGCCCCACGCTTTCCCCTAAAGGTTGAACACCCTTGCCTTAGCTAATGACCCATTTTGCTCTCAAATGGCTTTTGGGGGCGTTTTAGTTTGATATTTTACTATTATACTCTCTCACTGATTTGTAGAATAGATAGAATCCCATATCAAAAATCGTTAAGCTTTATTGCAATAGAATAATGCCTACATATTCGACATGATATATTTCTTCGTGGGATGAAACGGATAGTATATAGAGAAGAGTAAGTAAATCACATGGAAATTTGACGTCGAGAAAAGAGTCGGTAAAGTTTCAAACCTGTGGATGCTCAGCACTGTATTGCAAAATATTGTGGAAGGTGTGGAGCACCAACAGTAAGAACGGCTCCAACGGTGATCACCGGAATAACATTTGGTGAAGTGTTTGACATTATTTCTTTCATTCATTCCAAACAATTTCGAGAAATTTTTCATTAATTGCGAATTCCCATCAATTTTTTTAGGAACATTTCTTTCAATAATTCAAATTTTTTACTAATTTTCAAAAAAAAAAAAAATTATTTCGATAATTTTGAATTTTCAATAATTTCGAGAAGTCATTTCTTACAAGATTCCTCAAAAGGCAGATTATTTTTTGGAGAACTCAGATAATTTGCAATCACCATCTCCAAAAATAACCATTCTTTAGAGTAATCTTGTATTAACACAAGTGGAGAGGACACATTTCTACATATAAGTCTTTTCTTTCGTTAATTCTGAATTATCGTGTTTTAAAATTTTTCCATTCATTTACAGTAAAACCCCTCTTAATGGACACCCCCCTCAAATACGGGCATCCCCTCTTTTACGGCCAAATAATCATTTCCCTCTGTATAATAGCCGCTGTGGTGGTCGAGTAGTTATAGTGACGGACTCGCGATGCGAGGATCCGGTTCGAACCCCACAGTGGTGGTCGGCTGAAGTTGGTTTTATGTGGTTCCCAACTTCAAGGTGCGAATGCGAGCCGATCTCCCCGTTAAAAAGTCTCGCCACAGAGAGCAACAGGCCTATAACGTTACAAATATTCAATCATTACACTTCACTCACAATTTGAAGTATAGATGGCAGCACTGAAATATCATACGCAACACTAGCTACACACTCAGACTGTTAGGTGTGCACACTCACTTTGTTACAGACTCTGCCACGAAGCTGGGCTGGAAGAGATCTCGGCAACGGGATAAGTCCGGTGGCAAAGACCCTGGCGTTCATTCTGTATAATAAAAGTATGTATTTCAATCTTTGATTTACGGTCACCCCTCCTTTGCGCACGAATTTTTTTTTTTTCTTGTCCCGCCGGTGTCCGCAAAAAAGAGGTTTTACTGCGTACTGAATTTGTTAACAATTCCGAAACGATGTACAGTATTTCATTCTAAATTTTCAACAATTCTAAGATTATTTTTTACTATGTCTGAGATTATTTATTCTGAAATCACTACACCGTACTTAAGTTATAATCGTGCAATATTTCATATTCAAAAGTGAAACCATTCCTCGAAACAATTGTTATCGTTTCAGTAACTATACTTGAAAACGTGTAATTCTCTTTCATTCCAAAATTTGCCAATAGGTTGCGCCAATTGCGAATCGGAGCTTGAAACCACCGACGAATGTCTGGACCGACTTTCAGACAGTGACGAGCTCCTTGAAGGTGTTATCGAATGTTCTTTCGGTACGGCGATGACTCTCCTACGAGCTGAACAGGACGTCGAACTGCGAGACATCGACATTAAATGCTTGTAAGACACTGTTAGATGACACGTATTCAGATGTGTACTGTGCGATTATAATTGAAGCCGCGATTTCTAAACTCTGTGTGTGTAAAATGTATGTGTGACTTGGGAATTTGATTGAATTCCTGAAGCGCAATGAAGTTTTGTTTGGCGAAACTAAATTTTTTTCTGTTCCAAAAAAACCGCATTCAAATTTACCAATTCCTTCAATTTTTTATGAATTTTTAAATTACTTAATAATTTACGGGACACCTTGTACGATTGCCTTTTGATGGCATTCACTGTTGAATTTCTCTGGTAACTAATTGTCTAAAGATGTCTATAGACATGTCTTCCATACGCAGATCGTCATTTTTGGAACGGGAAAAACCGATCGTAAAAAATGTGGTTCAAAATATCGTAATTAAAAACTCTTGTTGCTTCATATCAATGGTCACGGTTGCGGCCATTCTCAAAGAAATACCAACAGTTCCACCCATGAGCCATACCATTTCCTAAAAATCTCTGGTCGCTGTGACTACAAATGCCGACAAAAACGAACCAAGGACAAAAACCACTCCACATTTTTTGACCTCACTCGTTATACACTGAAGAGCCAAAAAAACTTGCCCACCTGCCTAATATCGTGTAGGGCCTCCGCGAGCCCGCAGAAGTGCCGCAACACGACGTGGCATGGACTCGACTAATGTCTGAAGTAGTGCTGGAGGTAATTGACACCATGAATCCTGCAGGGCTGTCCATAAATCAGTAGGAGTAAGAGGGGGTGGAGATCTCTTCCGAACAGCACGTTGCAAAGCATCCCAGATATGTTCAATAATGTTCATGTCTGGGGATTTAGGTGGCCAGCGGAAGTGTCTAAAGTCAGAAGAGTGTTCCTGGAGCCACTTTGTAGCAATTCTGGACGTGTGGGGTGTCGCATTGTCCTGCTGAAATTCTCCAAGTCCGTCGGAATGGACATGAATGGGTGCAGGTGATCAGACAGGATGCTTACGTACCTGTCACCTGGCAGAGTCGTATCTAGACGTATCACGGGTCCCACATCACGCCAACTGCACACGCTCCATACCATCACAGAGCCTCCACCAGCTTGAACAGTCCCCTGTTGACATGTAGGGTTCATGGATTCATGAGGTTGTCTCCATACCCGTACACGTCCATCAGCTCGAAGCAATTGGAACCGAGACTCGTCAGACCAGGCAACGTGTTTCCAGTCCTCAACAGTCCAATGTCGGTGTTGTCGGGTCCAGGCGAGGCGTAAAGCTTTGTGTCGTGCAGTCATCAAGGCTATACGATCTGTAACTACAACAAGAGTGTGTTTGCGATGATGCCATTCCAGTCATTATGAAGAGAGACTTTCATTTTTTGAACATGTTTACATTGGATAAGAACGCAGATGTCGGGAGATATGATCGAAGTGTTCAAAATTTTCAGCGAGATGGGCCATGAATTATTACGGGAAAATGAATTAAATCGACTGCTTTTACAAGGGGACATTGCATTTTTAATTGGGTTGCTGTATTTTTGAAACACTGTATATGACATCCATATTTGTTATGGGCATCTTTTTTTCTCAGCCACCTCGTTGGGCGTTTTTCCTGTTGTGGCGTTGTATTTGTCCAGCATCCCCCTGAGTAGAGCTCCTTCGAATACTAGGCTGACTCAACCATCTTTGAGTAAAAGTATGACGTCAGGGTGGCCAATCACTGTGTTCCGTAGCTCACTTTTTTTTTCCCAACGATATTCGATACATCACTTTGAGCAGCAACCCCCTCTATAGGCGCTTTTCCTCTACCTTATGCAATACACACAATCACTCGCTTTTGAAAATGTGTCAAGGTAATGTGTGGATTAATTTAAACGAGGGTTGCTAAACCTTCTGCAGAGCGCGGGCCACTTCGTTACTTTGGAAACACGTCTCAGGCCACTTCATTGAGTGAACTGGAACAGCACCGCCGGTCACTTAAGTGATCTGCAAATGTGTCGCGGGATCACTCGAGTGATCTGTAAATTGGTCGGGGGTTTTATATATATATATATATTAGTCATTTGATCTGAAATCGAACAGCTTGAGTGATCTGTAACCGTGTCGCCTCTCTCTCAAGTGATCTGGAAAGGTGCCGCGGGTCGTTCAAGCGATCTGAAAATGTACAGCGGGTTATTTAAGTGATCTGGAGATATTCACGTGTCATTTGAATGCTCTGTAACTGTGCCGTGAATGTTTTAAGTGAGCTATAACTGTGCCGTGAATGTTTTAAGTGAGCTATAACTGTGCCGTGAATGTTTTAAGTGAGCTGTAAATGTGCCGTGGTCCACTTAAGTGCTCTGAGACTGTGTCGTGGGTCGCTCAATTGATCTGCAAATATACCGCGGGTTACTCAGTCGATCTGTAAATGTGCAGTGGGTAACTTAAGTGATCTGTAAGTGTGCCATGAATGTTTTAAGTGAGCTGTAAATGTGCCGTGAGCCACTTAAGTGCTCTGAGACTGTGTCGTGGGTCGCTCAATTGATCTTCAAATATACCGCCGGTTACTCAGTCGATCTGTAAATGTGCAGCGGGTAGCTTAAGTGATCTGTAAGTGTGCCACGGATCATTTGAGTGATCTAGAAATATGCAGCGGTCAACGTAAGTGCTCTGGAACTGTGTCGCAAGTCACTTAAGTGAGCGGTAAATGTGTCGCGAACCACTTAAATGATGTGGAACTGTGCCACAAATTGCTAAAGTGGTCTGTAAATGTGCTGTGGGACACTTTAGTGATCTTGAATAGTGCGAAAGTCACTTAAGTGATCTGGGAATGTACCACAGGCCACTCCGTATAAATAGATTGTCCCCCCCCCCCCAAATCACTTAGGTGACCTTTTTATGACCGGTTAGTTCATTTTTACAAAATTAAGGTCACGGGCCACATCAGATGACTCTGTGGACCATGGGTTAAGCACGCATGGATTAAACATTGGTAACTCACGAAAGTACACAAATATGAGTAGGAATCCTTTCTTAGTAATTAGATATAATGTTATAACGTCCATAAATATATAATATAATATATTTATGAATATATATTTTATATATATTTATACATATAATATACATAAATATATATAAAACTAAACGTTTTTATTTTGGCTCTCATTTTTAAAGGACATACCAATACATGGTCGAATGTTTGGTGAAGTTCGCTGGCGAGAAATGCGGTGAAGATGCCAAGGAAGCCGTTTACCTGGAAATAGCCGAACAATTGCAGGACGAGTTCAAAGGTTTCGAAGACAGCCCGTACTGTGTCGCCACAGTCGAACCCGAGTCCAAGAAACGAAGGCGACGATATTATCCGTACGATCTATTGATGGGAAATCGACGTTGATATGGTCACGTGATCGATAGCACGTATCTCAAAGTCTGTCAAATAAAAGAATTTTCAGCTCAGATATTCTCGCATCCAGTACAAAGTCTCTTAGTCTCTTCCAATCATATGATGAATGGAACCCGACGGTGGTGCCATCTGTTTATTTCAATCAAAAACGGACGACGGTTTTTTTTCAACGTATTCGGTTTCTCACAACGCACACATCTTAGAATTTCAAGAAATTTCCAAATGGAAGAAACGTTATATTAATCACTGATAAAATTTAATTTTAACTTTAAAAATTATGCGTATTTATCAAATTCAAATAAGGACAAAAAAAATCCATTGCAATGAATAATTATAATAATCAATTATTGTGTCAAAAAAAAGGAAGTTGGAACAATCAATTTGAGTAAATCTACAATATTGGATTTAGTAACATAATTACCGTCAAAATTTCCGCTTATATCAAACAGTTGTAACAAACGAATGTTCTAGTTCCCATCCCATAGGATTTTCGCTAATCACACAGGATATAGGAACAAAAATTTCGGTTCAGAATTTGTTGCAACGTGGCTTAACCATCATATAAAATTGAATATGTAAAATTGATTGATATTTTAAGTAAGAAATTTAGTATTCATCCAGAAAAAAAGTTCTGAATGAAAACTTCCGAATCAAAAATTTGGCATCCGTTAAGAGAAAAAAAAAATTCCAAATCAAAAAATTTAGCCTTTATCCAGAAAAAAAAATTTAATCAAAAATTTTTTGCATTCACTCGCAAAATGAAAATCGTGTCAGCCAATCGATCAATTGTTAATCGCAGTTAAAAATTTTAGTTGGATTAATCGACAAATTTAGAAAGGGGCCATGACAGGTGGTTTGGAGAACCGCTGAGAAGAAAAATTGAGGTGTGAAGAAATAATTATATGCTCTTATATTAGTGACTATACACTTACAGAACCCAACAATACCAGGGCCGTCTTAAGGCATGGGCCCATCTGGGACTCACCACCTATATTTTGCAGCAGGTAGGATGGGGTTTTTCGCAGGCCCCCGGCTAGATTTTTCACAGACCCCCTCCTCTATATTAAATTTTAGTGTGAAAACAAAAAATGATAAAAACCATATCAGGCCCCGGGCTGCAGCTCTGTCAGTCCCACTCTTGTGAGGGGTCATGCCCGGGGGTCTCATGTCCATAAGTGACCCCCACCTTATGATATTTTGTATAGTACAATAAATTTTGAGAATAAGTAGAAAATATGTAGGCTGTTTATTTCCGGCTAAGTATGAGACTACCATAGCATCACTTGTTGAGACGGTCCTGAATAGAACTCGGATTAGCGGGCAGCTCAATAAACTCTAGGCCAGCGGTCTGGAGACCAATGTTATTTGTAAAATTTTCATTCAGTATAAATTCACTGAGCAATTCAGTACGTATAAAGGATCTTGCTTCTAGATGAGGGTCGAAGACTGTGGGTAAGACGGGGGGGGGGGCAAAAAAAGGTTAAGAAACGCTGGTCTACACCATAGTTTCCTAACCCTTTTTGTCCCATTGCCCGCTTCTTCAGAAATTTTTTTCTCCCATCGCCCCCAACGCAATCTAACCCATAGAATCATATGTTATACCCGTAGCTGCTAACGCCTCCCAGGAACATTCCATCGTTCCCCACGGGGGCGTTAGCGCCCACGTTGGGAATCACTGGTCTACACTATGAATAGTAGTTGTTTGTATATTCTTGGAAAGCATCAGTCACAAGCACAATTTAGGAAGAGTTTGAAGGTAAACAAGTAACACAGATGATCAAAAGTAGTTTCGAAATCAGTTAATTACCTAAAATAATCGATTTAAGAAAAACCACAAAATCCAGAAATGAAGAAATTCCAGGTTTTAACAAAATATTTTTAGCATACAAGTATTGAATCGCTTCAAGTGGCACACAGCCTTAATTTCTTAGTTTATTCCTATATTTGATTACATTTAGCGAATAGGTGCGTGAAAATGAATAAATAACAGTTTTATAGCATTTATATAGTTAACTATTACAGTGAAGCCCCTCTTAATGGAAACCCCCACTCAATGCGGTCTCAACCCCTCTTTTACGGCCAAATAATTATTTCCCCCATGTATAAATACAGTTGTGCTTCTCAAACCCCTGATTAATGGTCAATTCTCTTTTACGGACGAATTTTTTCGTCCCACCGGTTTCCGCAAAAGAGATGTTTTACTGTATATATAGTTAAGAAAAATATTCGATTAATCGATAATTTTGATTAATCGATTAGAAATTTTTGATTGACTGGTTAAAAATTTCAATCGATTCCCATCCCTACTTACAATATAATATCACTAAAAGGGTAGTATCACAGCATAGTTACGTACATATTGTGGACATTCTAACCAGATGTTACCCAAATAGACGGTCGATGACCCTGATATCTTCAAAGGAACCCCGAATAAATAAGTTTTATAGCATTATATAGGTAACTAATACAGTGAAACCCCTTTTAACGGACACCCCTCAGATGAGGTCACCCCCCCCCCTCTTTTATGGTCAAATAATTACGTCTCCGATACAGTTATGCTTCTTCAACCCCCTGATTAACGGTCAACCCTCTCTTACGGACGACTTTTTTCGTCCCACCGGTGTCCGCAAAAAGAATCCGTCTGATATTTGGGGGGAGGTCAAATACATTTGATATTTGGGGGATGATATATAAATGTCAAAGGGGCAAAGAAAAACCAAATTCCGGCAGGAAATAACTAGATTGGTAATAGATATATTACTTATGATACCGCGCTGCCCTTTTTCATGTGGTGAAAACTTAACCGCATACATAAGGACCGAACGCCTTTCACGCATCGAGTCATTCTTGATGATAAGGAAGAGAAGTTTCGTCACGGAATCGGTGGCGAGTTTACATGTATAAATATATAGTTGATACACTTATAGGTCCTTAGTGTTGCGTTCCTTCCAGACAGTGTATCACCATTTCACGAGAAATGCATATGTTGGTTCTTACCGGTCTTTTCCTGTCGGCATTTGGTAAGTTTTGAAATTTAAAATTTAATAGTATACATCTCAAGCTTCAAATAATACAGTGTGTTCCATAAATTCGTAAATAGTTTAAAAATTTATAATATAAGAAATATATATAGGTACCTGCTTGGCCCCCCGGTAGAGGGCGTCTTCAATAATGACCCACTCGATCGTTAGTAAGTTTTTGTATATTTGGCGGTGCGACCGGAGTTGGTGGTGGTAAAGTAGTAGTAAAAATAGGACAATAATTCAGATATGATCAGTTAATAGTAAGCCCTGGATTTTATATACCAGTGATTCGCTTTCGTGCAGCGCTTTCTGTTGATAAATATATGAACTAATATGACTCTAATTTGCACATCTGAAGTTATTTAAATTTGTGCAGCGTCTTCTGTCGACAAAAATGTAAACTAATTTTTTTCTTTTAAAAAAAAAATTCCTTCACGAGAATAACTCTTATTTTCGTAAAACAATATTCAAATATACATCAGTTGCTTCGATTTCCATGAATTTTTAAACTACAGTCTAAACACCATTTGATAAATTCACGGATTCGGGTATTGTTATCACTTTTGCCAAGTACGGATCGTAACACGTGGAAAAATTCGTTTATAGTTATCAAGACTTCGAATTACGTTATAAATTTTTTTACCACGAGAAGTGTTTTGGTTTTACATATTTTGAATGTAAGGGATTGAACCATACTCATGTTTTTCCTATAAGCTGTCGTTATCGATCTGCAAGACTAGGAGGTCAGGAGCCTCCCTTATTGACAAAAATTTCCGTACTCAGTAGGGTAGATCGAAATGCGGATAAAAGAATCGGCTTGGGATGCAAATTTGTCTTTTAAGCATATTCGCATATAGATGCAAATTTTTTTCAACTTCAGTTAATTTCTTCCGGTGCCCCGAGACACTCAAATATTTGCCAAAAATAGATTTTTATGCAAATTTTGAATAAAAATAGAAAAAATGATTAAATAATCGATTTCACAGGGAAAATAGTATAGGCAGAGAATGAAAAATCATTTATTATTATTAAATGTATGAAATTATTTACTATAGTAAAAATTGGAAGGAATGGTGAAAATATTCATGCCATACATACCCAAGCAGTTGAAAGGTGCATTCGCCTAGTGTCTGAGGCGTCGGAAAGTGTGTGTGTGAAGAGACACGGCTTCATATTGAATAGGATAAAATCAAACATTTCAGTACCAAAAAGCATTACAAATGTGTAAATCTTCAAATTAATACAATTAAAAAATACATTATATAAGTTCAATTTTTATAAGTTTTATGATTTATTGTTTTGATTTTTAAATTTATACTTCATGTATTATATTATAAAATTATTTATAAGTTTATATACTTTAATACCTAAATACTCTGCAAAATTTGCAAACATTTTTCATTAATTTAAAATTTCTAATACATTTTCGTAAAAGTGTGAATTTTTAACTATTTTTGGGGCGCTTGAGGGCACTAGAAGATACGAATGGATTTCAAAAAAAATTATGCAACATATATATATATATCCAAGACACAACTTTCCCACCCCACATCAAAAATAATTTCAGAAATTTTTTTTTTTATAAATTTTCATGAAAATGTCAATTTTTAGCTAGTTTTGGAGCCTTTGGCCACCAGAAGATATGAACGGATTTCAATAAAAAAAATTATGCATACTAATACACCCAAGACACAACTTTCCCATCCCACGCCAAAAGTAATTTTGGAAAACAAAATTTTCCTATACTTTTTCGATCCACCCTAGTACTCCGGTTCACAAAGTCTTAATCGGGCAGTAATAGCTGCTATTATCAGTGCGGTGCTTATTTTGCAATTTCTTTCTTATAACGAAGCCATGAGTAAGTTTTGAGTTTCTTTCAACTGATCGTATTCACAGCTCCTCGGTTGAAAGACTTTCACAAGGGAATGGAAATGGACGTGGATTATAAAAAACATCCCAATGTCTTCCATACACATTATACAGTTCTATTCTACCTCCTCACAATTTCTGAATAAAAAGGATTTTCGCTTAAAGGAAAAAAATCCTGTTTTAGCACCATTGAAAAAAAAAATGCACGGTTTAACATTTTGAAAACTTGTTATGTCAGAAAGAAAAACGGAGTTATCCCGTTTCCATGTGTCCCGTCCTACCAAACGGGGCATATGGTCATACAATGGAACGTCCCTTTCCGTTAGCGGACACTTTTCTGTGATCCACGATCCCGTGGAATAGGGCTTCGATTCACTCTTCGTTAGCGGACAGTAAAATCAAGCAAAAACTCTAATTTTTTTCCCAAATTCTAATTTTTTCATAAATCGGGAATTTATCATACTCAACGGTGATTATGTATAATCCCTAGCTCGTATTGGCAAATATGTCAATCCGTCAATTAATTACTTGATTAACTGAAGGTAAATATGGCCCAGGATGCTGATTCCGAATGGTAATGTTGGGTTTTGTTTGCACATGTTGATACGTGTGAAGAAAGCTATTGTAACTGATAATGTTACGAACGTTTATTTCTCTTGTGCTAAATGTGTGTAGCGCTCGTATCATGCGCGAGAAAAAAATAATTAATTCTTTTCATTAATAGTTTAATGAAAAGGAGAAAGGTTATAATTTTTTATATATTTATCAGACTTTCCAACTTCATTTGGGAATTATGTATAATCGCCGATAAAAGTGATAAATGCAGTGAAATTTAAAGAAAGAAGCTTCCTTTATCGAGACAATTGCTGATTGTGCATAACCACCGGTGTATCATTTTTACGCACAGTGACATATATGAAAAAATTGCGACTGAAGCGAAACGTCGTATAAACGAGGTTCTACTGTATATCGTACCTCCCCAATAGCGGACAAAAGTTTTGTTGGTCCCGTGGGTGTCCGTTATCGAGCGGTTCCACTGCAGTATTTACAACCGGTTATTTTACGGATACAGTGATCAATTAGTTATTATTATCAGGAATCCCGAGTCCCGATGTGATCACATTAAGTGACGTGCACTGTATTTACGAATTCATAGAACACCTTGCGCATAATTCCCTCTGTGAATTCGATAATAAGAAGGAAAAATCCAAAATGAAAATAATGTGTTTGCTATGTGCAGTCAGACCTTCCCCCCTCGACATAACGGAAAACTATTTGATGAACTTTTTGATTATACAATTTTTTTAGAAGTCCCTGCACAAACATCAGTGTAATGGTATACCCTGTTACAGCGTTAGAATTGAAAAATAAAAGCCACTTGTGTGTCCCGTGGGCCAGTGAATACGAAAACCTACTGATCCGCAGATATTACAAGTGGTCCGGTAAACGAAAAATCTCTTTCGAATAATTTACTTTCTCGCGTACCACCACAATTTTTTTCCATGTGGTACGACTGTTTTATTTAATCGCGAGTTTCGGACCAGCGGACCACCAATGATTTCGAACGCTGCTGTATGTAATCGAGTTCTGAGAATTCGAATTTACTGCTGTACTATGGGAAGGAAGTCGAAAATATGTGGGAAGGAAGTTGAAAATATGGGAAGGAAGTTGAAAATATATGTGAAGGAAGTTGAAAATATGGGAAGGAAGTTGAAAATATATGTGAAGGAAGTTGAAAATATGGGAAGGAAGTTGAAAATATGGAAAGGAAGTTGAAAATATGGGAAGGAAGTTGAAAATATGTGGGACGGAAGCTGAAAATATGGGAAGAAAGTTGAAAATATATGTGAAGGAAGTTAAAAATATGGGAAGGAAGTTGAAAATATGGAAAGGAAGTTGAAAATATGTGGGACGGAAGCTGAAAAATGGGAAGAAAGTTGAAAATATGTGGGAAGAAAGTTGAAAATATGGGAAAGAAGTTGAAAATATGTGGGACGGAAGCTGAAAATATGGGAAGGAAGTTGAAAATATGTGGGAAGAAAGTTGAAAATATGGGAAAGAAGTTGAAAATATGTGGGACGGAAGTTGAAAATATGTGGGACGGAAGCTGAAAATATGTGGGACGGAAGCTGAAAATATGGGAAGGAAGTTGAAAATATGTGGGAAGAAAGTTGAAAATATGGGAAAGAAGTTGAAAATATGTGGGACGGAAGCTGAAAATATGTGGGACGGAAGCTGAAAATATGGGAAGAAAGTTGAAAATATGGGAAAGAAGTTGAAAATATGTGGGACGGAAGCTGAAAATATGTGGGACGGAAGCTGAAAATATGGGAAGGAAGCTGAAAATATGGCAAGCACACCCGTGCGGGACAGTGATCTGTGCTGTGACTTTTCCCACGCGTGTGTATATTGATATACAGTGATATAATGCGTTGCTCTGGTGAATGCGCTCGCTTGCTGGATTCTGGTTCTGATTCAACTCAGTCTGAGAATTTTTTTTCCCCCCAATCTTATTTTGCTTTGTGCATATGTTTTAATGTGTGCAATATTATATGTGTTTTGTGGCAATCGGAAGTGTATGCAAAAGGTACAGGTAATATACGCATGCAATGTACATAAATTGGAATATAAGAGTAGTAGTAGGTATTTATATCAACGAGTCAATATTTGAGAGTTTGTGTGTCGAGGTATGATGGGCTGGACTGATTTGCGCCAGTATTTTTCAGCCAGTGAATGTAATACTGAAAAGTTGTTAGAATACTGTATTTTTTGTCGTTATTATTATTGTTATTATTTTTTTCATATGCAAGAATGTAAACCTAAATGTCTGCTCGCGAAATGTTAATGGTGCTTCCTGGGGTAAAATAGGTGGTTTATTGTGTTTTTTAGTTATTTTATTTCATTTTTTTCCACATCATCCTTCCACAATCGAGTCTGATATCAGGCTCTCCTAGACCGTCCATCCCTTTGAGAAAGAGCGCAAACCATCCCAAGATGGTCTCTCTGGGCGGTCAGCGGTCATGTCTGTCTGTCTGCTGTACTATGGTGAATATAGGAAACACTGTTGCCAACGCTCTTTTTTTTTTTTTCAGGTTACGTCGTCGACAGGGAACAAGAAAACAAAGAGATTGATCTCGAGCAGTGCTTGAATGAACTGACGGAGAAAGAAGTGTTCTCCAGGAAGACCATGTCTTGCACTTTCACCAGCATCAAAGAAGCTACCCGTCTTTTCAACGAGGGTGGTGTAGAGCAGCCTTTTATTCTGACGAACGTTGAGACTGACCGGAAAGCTAAGTGCACGTAAGTTAGATTCATCTACATTGTATAAACCGGTGGTTCTCAACCTTTTCGAGCCCGCGGCCCGGTTTTATTCATTTTTGTGAGTCGAAGGCCCGGTCAAATGCATGACCAACGGAAAATGAATAAGGGGAAATTGAAACGCTAATCGCTCGCAGCCCGGTATGAATGAGGTCATGGCCCCGGCTCGGCGGTTGAGAAACACTGGTATAAACAATTCATCTATTTTGTTTAATATAGATCAGTATTTCTCAACCTTTCTGAAGAAGGGACCAGTAAAACATCTGAAACAAACTGACGGGCCACTTGCGTCCCGTATATTACGAGACGTTTCGTCCCATTTTTTTCAACGATACTTAGTTGAATTTGTAATATTTACTTAAGTCGTGGATACACAACGCTTCATAATAGATAAATTATGTTATGATAATTATGATGAAACCTTGCTATAACGATACTCGATATAACGATAAAGCCCTCTACAACGTTATTTGTTCTTAGTCCGTAGAGTATCGTTGCATCAAGGTTTCACTGTATTCGTCTGTGTTTGTATATTTTTCTCAGATTTAACATTTTGTCCTCAATTTTTTTTAAAAATTCTGATAATGATTGGTGATTGTACCTCCTTCTCACAATGATTTTGGTGGCAATCGGCGGTGTCCCGTATTTTACGATTTATTATTTAAGATCACAGTTAACCAAATTTTATTTTTCTCAACGAAATGCGGTCATTTGAGTATTTTTTTTTCGTGAAATACATTTTTGCTTCCTATGGTTTGTAGCCGCCCTTTATTTCCACACCCTTCAACAATTTGAGCAGTAATTGGCAAATTTCATTTAAAGCACTTTTTGGGGCATAATTATTATTTAATTTATTTAATTGCAATTTTTTGGGGAAATTTAGCGATATCCTATATTTAGGATCGCAATGCCCTGCATTTTCCTTGATGATGTACGGTGATTCTAAATATGGAGGTTAATCATATTGATATTCCTAACATGAATTGTAACAGGTGAATGATTTTATCAAGTCTCCTGTGGACCACCTCTGGTCCGCGGACCATAGGTTGGGAAACGCTGATGGAGAGGCCCACCGAGAGGAGAAAAAAACGGATAACTGACGCGGAAAAAGTAAATAACAATGCTGCGCATGTGCAGATATTACAAGTCGCGTATACTCCCAATCTAAGCGGAGTCATAGCGATTCTTCAATCATCTGCTGATGTCGCTCGCTCAAGAGGTTGTGCATTGGATGACGTTCTCTTTCTTTCTGTGCAATATGATCAGTCTTGTGAATACGGCTGGTTTATCATTTCAAGTCGCCACAAATGGACGACTTGTGGTTTTACGATCGAATTTCTGAAGTGTCGAAGCAGGCAATACAAACGAGTTTGCCACTATGCCATCTGATTCCAGTCTCTTTGAGCTTTACCAACTCCCACTGACTATGTGTGCTACTAAACCACACATGCACCTCTTCCATATTCGTCTTCGGAACTTCTAACGAATTGGTACATGTTGGAATGTGCGTATCCGTGGTGTGAACCTAACGTGAAGCTTGTTTCTGTGTAATGCTTGTTATAGTTCTGCCATTTATTTTTCGAACTATGAGTGGAGTATAATGATTGATGATTTTACCGTAGTTGTAGGCCTGTTGCTCTCTGTGGCAAAATTTGACTATGCTTGTTGCCTATTAGGCTAGACGAGTGTTGAGACGCGTACGAAGCATGTGAAATGACCCGACACGAGCTCCATGAAGCAAAACTCGGTGGGCGTATTCGCGTTGTTATGGGCAATCGCAACGCAGTTCGTTAACTCTCATCACAGCCTGAGATATAAGCGTCTACGGACAAGAACGATTTTGGATGCTTAGGGGTCATTCAAGTATTGCGTCAGCATCGGGGGGGAGGGAGGGGTTTTCGGATTCGATGATTTTTGATGAAAAGGGAGGGGAGGGAGTCAAAAATGGCCGAAAATCTGCTTACGTAATACTTGAATGGCCCCTTAGGGTCTAGATATGTCTTATTTAGATTTGATATGTGTGGAGGTGGGGGTTAGTAATCAAAATGGAATAACATTATTACAGAACAAAAAAATATCTTTACAAAAAATATGAATGCACTAAACAAAAAGTAATGTTGCAATTCTAAGCTAATGAATATTTGCAGAAATGGTGGAAATTCAAAATTAATAGAATATAGTTCCGTAATTAATGAAATATCAAATTTAAAATTCTGAATTTATGAAAAATTTTAAAAACAAAAATTAATGTAAAAATTAAGAACTGATGATAGTTAAAAATTGATGAAAATTAATGAAATTAATTATAAAATTTCAGAATTAATGAAAAAAATGAAATTTATTAGAAAAAATTCAAAGTTAACAGGAAAATTTCAGAATCAATGAAAGTTTAAAATTCAACATTGAAAATAAAGGAAAATTTATATTAAATGAAAACTTAGAATTGATAAAAATTGCAAATAAATGAAAATTTTTGGAACTAATGAAAGTTGAACATTTATTAAAGATCAGAATCAATGAAAAATAATTCTAGAATCTCAATATCATTTCGAATGATTTATTATATTCTGTGGAATTATTTCATTAAATTATTTTTCCTGTTACCATATTCTCAATTTTAAATTTTCATTAATTTCGGAAATATTTTCTCTCATTAATTTAAAAATATTCTTCATTTCTGAAATTTCATCAGTTAAAAATTTTCATCAATTTCCATGTTAGTTTAACTTAATTGCACGTTTATAATTTTCTATACAGTTATATCATTGAGTATATGTGATTTTATTGTCATTGATATAAAATGTATCAATTTTCTAATGATTAAAATGTATCAAATTCCTCTTCCCACCACACGGAATATATGAAATCGGGACAAAAGGGGCCTAAACATTTTGTTTCTTGAAAATGTCATGACCTCACTGGCCACTATTAGTGACGTATTTACAGGGGGCTTAGCGGGATATAGCTCATGTTTGCAAGTTCAGAGGGGGCGGCAAATTTGAGGAAGGAATAGCCAAGAAGAGTTTGACCTGGAGAGTTTGCACGCACGTGAGTGTGCAAAGTAGTGACTTAGAGCGTGAGCGAGCATGTCGATGACCAAACGAGTGGCTACAGAGTGAGGGACCAAGTCAGTAAGTGACCTAGAGTGACTGCAAGTATGTGAGTGACCGAAACAGTGTGCATGCATGTGAGTGACCAAAATGGTATGCAAGCACGTGAGTGACTAAGAAAATTAATTGAATGGGAGAAGGACGGCGAAATTTGGGTAACAAAAACAGTGTGCAAGCATGTGAGTGACCAAAACAGTGTGCAAGCGTGCGAGTGACCAAAACAGTGTGCAAGCGTGCGAGTGACCAAAACAGTGTGCAACCATATGAGTGATCAAAGCCGTATGCAAACAGTAAGTGATCAAAACCGCATGCAAGCATGTGAATGACCAAAACAGTGTGCAAGCATGTGAATGACCAAAACAGTGTGCAAGCATGTGAGTGACCAAGCACAGTGTGCAAGTACGTGCAAGCACGTGAACGGGAGAAAGGCCGTAACAAGGAAGGTGCAACAGGTGCACCCGCACAAGGCCCCACTTGGAAGGGGGGGCCCAGAATGGGCCAGAAGGAGCCTGAATTTAAATTGCACAGGGCGCACAGAAATGGCTAGCTACGGCCCTGCATGTAAGTGACCACAAACAGTGGGCAAGAACGTGAGTGACGAAAACAGTGTGCAATCATGTGAATGACTAAACGAATAGTTTTAGAGACACGGGTATACTTGGAGAAGTGGGGGAGAGACAAAGCTAGAATATAGCACAAGGGTGGCGAATTCGAGGAGAGAGAAAAGTCAAGAAAATTAGGCTAGAATGGGGCAAAAGGGCGGTAAAAATCGGGCAGCGCCCCACAGCGTAACCCTCGAAAACTGAGAGGTGGGTTACGCCCACAGGCGGCAAAGCCATCAATGCGCCTTTGCTCATCATTATTTTCACACCAGGCCACCTCGTTTGGAAGGCCGGCATGGTGGGGGGGAGGAATTAACAAAATCTATATTTTACAGTTCATTTGATTCCGTCTTCGGTTTTCGTTCTAGGGCCATGTACCTGACGAGAGAATGCATCATAGTGTTCATGGAGAGCGAATGCGGTGAACTTTCCGATGATCTCAGAGAAACTTTCCAAGAAGGATTCGACGACGGTACCGATGCGTACGCTTGTACCGCGGACGATTTCCCCACGAGTTTCTTCGGACATGCAGATGACGCGGATGCTTTTCGCAGCCGCAAAAGGGCCACCGTCGATCCTCTGAGGAAATACGGGTCGCTCTTCGTGAAACGAAGACGAACCGATAGGAAAAGGCTACATTTCACGTGAACTTGGATCGATGCAATTAATTAATCGATTCTTTTATTCGATATTTTAAAAACAAGGTCATTTTGTAAATCGATTCCATCAGGAAGAGCATCCGAAATGTCCATTGTATGAAAATCGAATAAAATAATTATCGATATTCTTGGTTTTTTTCCTTCTCGCATTCACCATTCTTCTGTTTTTCTTTTTTGAAATCGATACCAAATACAGTGGAACCTCCGTTAGCGGACATTTTTCTGTGATCCCGGATCCCGTGGAATACAATTCAATGTATTTCGTTCCCTGTAAGCGGACAGTAAAATCAGGCAAATTCTAATTTTTTCCCCCCACACTTTAAATCAGGTATCTTCAACCCGTTGCTCGCGAGCACGACGGTGCTCCCCGAAGCACCCAGAGTTCTCGTGAGCATTTCATCAACTTTCCAATTAAACATTGTACAAATTGCATTAAAGATTCCATTGCAACCATCCTGATTCATATGCATTCGTATTGTCAAACTTGCCGTAAGGGTGCTCTTCTTCTGGTGATTGGCAGTGCTCGCGACTAAAACATGTTGAAGACCTCTGCTCTAAATTATTAATTTTTGGTCATAAACAAAGAATTTATCATATTCAACTAAGATTATGCGTAATCCCAAGCTCGTATTGGTGAATATGATAAATCGTTAATTAACTACTTAAATTAGCCGAGTACAGATATAGTGTACCGCAGGCATCTTTAACCCGTTTGCTCGCGAGCACCACGGTGCTTCCTGAAGCATCCAGAGTGCTCGATGCTTGTGTTCAATTTCGTGCTCGCGATCACTTGCCCAACGTTACAATTAAACACCTTGCACAAATTCCATTCAAGGATTGAAATCAGCCTGATTATAAATACATGCGTTCGTACGTCAAACTTGCCTTAAGGGTGCTCTTTTTTTTGATGATTGGTACAGGCAGTGCTCGTGACTAGAAAAATGTTGAAGATATCTGAATTTTCAGATGGTAGTGTTGGTTTTGTTAGCACATGCTGATACGTATGACGAAAGCCAACATTATAATATGTACTGATAATGTTGTATGTTTTTATCTTCTTCACACGTATTTAAATTTGATTTTTATTGCAAAATATACGTGTAGAGCACGTATCATGCATGGGTAAAAATAATTACTTGGTTTAATGAAGAGAAGAAAGGTTATAATTTTTTCCATATTCATCATACTTTTCAACTTTATTTGGGAGTTATGCATAATCACCAGCAAAAGTGATAAATGTAGGGAAATTTAATTAAACTATTTGTACATTTATATATATATATGGAGACGATTGGTGATTATGCATCATCACCACCGGTGTATCACTTTCACACATTCAGTAACATATAAATTTTAACATTAAAAGGTATAGTGACCAATTGCGACAGAGGCAAAACGTCGTATAAATTTGAAAGTCGTATAAACGAGGTACCTCCCCGTTAGCGGACAAAATTTTTGGTCCCATGGGTGTCCATTATCGAGAGGTTCGACTGTATTGCGGTCTTCACGTTTGTATTTTTCTCTCACCCTATACATCCACAGACAACCTCTGTCTCGCGTGTACCAGATTCTTACTGAATCATCTTTTCGGATGATCTGAAATGTGTCGCACAAGGGTTCTCAAACTGTGCTCCACCAACCATTTCGATGACACGCGCTGTCCACAGTTAATCGAAGGCTTCGGTATGATGTCTTTACCATGAGGCGTTGCTTCAACTTCCATGAAAACCAACTTCAGCCTATCACAGGTCAGATCACTCATTCAGCACTCAAAAAAACTAAAAACAACTAAATTTTTTCGTTTTTGGATACATTGTTAAAAATTATTGTTACTAATCAGATCAGAGAATATATTCCTTACCCATTATTTCCGACAACAATGACGAAGAATGACTGAGATTTAAACATCTGTTTAAAATAATAGTAAGCAACCGCAACAAAGCCCCTAACAAAAAACATGTTAACACAGTGTTTGTTTCAGAAACAAACTCATTTCACAGAATCCTTTATATAAAAGGACTGACGAATTAAGACCAATCAGTATGAGTCGGAAGTGGTTTTGTGCAATGTGTCTGTTTTTTCCTTTCAATGTGTCTGGACATTCTGAAGGCAGACTTTTTCATTGCACATCTCCTGAAAGGCATAGTTTGTTATAGGAGGGAGCAGTTTTTGGCGCAACTGCGACGGGTATCTGTCTTCAGAAGGCGGATTGGAGAATCGGTTTCTTTTAAAAACCGCGACAAATAGGGTAGCCATTTTACATTGCCACATGGAGTGTGAAAAGAAAAAAGCATGAACATTGAACCAGGGCCTACGGAAATCATAGGAGACGAAGTTCTTTGACGTGATAGTTACAAGTAGATGTAGGAGACAGTTAGTTGGTGAAACGAAGCATATTCTGTGTGGGGAATCAGCTCAGAGAGATTAGTCTGAGTGTGTCTCTTTTCTGGCATGCTCTTTGTTGAGCATCTGGAGAGTCTGAGGGTAGTCCATCCATTACGCATTTTGTGAGAGATGTTGGCAGTTATAGGAGGAAGCAGTTGGTAGTATGGCAAGCTATGCAACTGTGGCGAGTCCTGTCTTCAAAAGCCAGTGTATCAGGGAGCTAGTGTCTTTCACAGCGGCAGTTAGGGTTGCCGTGTTCCCTTGCCGCAAGGAATGTGTGAAGGAAGACTATACATGATAAGACCAATCTTGCACTTCAACATCATAGTCGTAAACCGATATTCATGGAGTTACAGAGTCGAAATTAGTTATTAGTGAGTCTTGCGTCAGCTCAGAGAGATTAGTCTGTGGCGAGTGCTGTCTTCAAAAGCCAGTGTATTAGGGAAGCTAGTGTCTTTCACAGCGGCAGTTAGGGTTGCCGCAAGTAATGTGTGAAGGATGACCGCACTTCATTGGACCAGTCTTGCACACAGCATCATAGTAGTAAACCGATATTCAGAGAGTTACAGAGGCGAAATTAGGTATTAGTGAGTCTTGCTCAGAGAGATTGGCCTGAGCGTGTCTCTTTCCTGGTATGCTCTTTGTTGAGCATCTGGAAAGCCTGAGGGTGGTCTTTCCATTACGCATTTTGAGAAAGACGTTGGCAGTATGCAGTTGGCAGTATGCATAGTATGGCAAGCTACGCGACTCGGGCGAGTCCTGTCTTCAGGAGCTAGTGTCTTTCACTGCGGCAGTTAGGGTTACCATTTTCCCTTACCGCAAGAAATGTGAGAGAACCAAACAACCAGATACACATCCACATTAATAAGAGGACCATTCGGCCAGATCCTTTTTAGATGAAAGAAAAGAAAGAAGATCCTTTTTTAGATGAAGCAAAGAAGTAAAAAATCACGGCTTGTTGCTGATTACTGGAAAGAGTTAGTAATATAAATATATTGTACGTAAAATAAAATTCTTCGTAAAATTTCTCTTTTCAGTAATAGCCAACCTATGTTCTATTTCAGGGGGATAGTATCTGCTCAGACAATACCAAAGCGTATTAAAGCGTACCAAAAAGTAAAAATTCTTAATACGCTTTGGACAATACGTAATGGAATCTCTGAAAGACCACTGCAGCGTATTACCTACCACACGAATTCCGGTTCCAAATTCGACGAAATTTCCGAAAACAACGATTGCACGAAGGATAATAAAATTTGCTGAAAGCTTGAAAATAAAATTTAAAATTCGTTTCTGAAAAAAAAAAAGTTAATAAAGAAGTTTTACTATTTTCAAGAACAAAATATATTTTTAAAATTTCCAAATTGATTTTTGAAAATGGATGTAAAAATCATTCAAAATACGAACATTTTTGCGGAAATTTTAGTACAGTTGGACTTGGTTAATTCGAAGTCCAAAGTCATTGGAAAAAAAAGTTAAAATTATCCAAAATTTGAATTATCCAATTAGTCTATCCTGGATCTATCTGTACAGTAAAATGACTACAAATGAAAACCACAAATGCATTAACATTCACATAGGATAATAATTATCAATTACTAAAATTTTATCATCAGTTACGGAACTTTCCAAAATTTTAATAATTTATAACCATAATATAATTGTTTTTAGCTGCTACATTACTCTTCTGTTCTGGAAATCAGCATAACTGTAGGATTTCTTGACCCATGTTCAAAGCCTGATTTACGGAAACTTCATGATCACATCCGCTACGAAACTGTTTCCAAATTTTATTTATCATTCCTATGCTATATCGAGGCAATATACATTCATTAACGTATTACAGTCTGATCTCTTTCCGGTATTTTTCATACTCTTAATTACGAGGAAAATATTCTGATCTTGATCTATAGGCTGAAAAGCATAATCGGTATTAAGTGATAGTACGCAGTCTCGATGCACTCCAGCTGAAAAATTATAAAATGGACACTAAATTATCAAAAAGAAGTAGAGGAAAAACAGAAAATGTTTTCAAACTGACTTCAAAAATGCCAAATTCAATAAAAGTTCGGCTTGAACAGGAAATTTTAACACAAAATTAGATAGAATACTCAAGAGGAGTTCGAAAAAGTTCGAATTACCCCAAACTTCAAATTAACCAAGTTCTACCGAATTCACATGTGCGCGTAAATAAAATAAATATTTTTTCTCATCGCTGTAATTCAGAGAAATTTTCTAAACTAGATGGAGCCACAAACAATAGCTCTTCTCATGAGACATTGTATGTATAGTAATTATAGAATTCAGGTATTTCTTTTCCAATTCCATGAGAAACCTGGAAAAAAATTTTCAATTTTGGTGTTCTAATACGTTTTTAAAATTTCTCTCTTTTTCCCTCATTGGAGGTTTCCAGAATAATTTTTCGGAAAAATTATTCTGGCTCGAGCATACCGCCTCTAAAAGCGACCCTGGTGGAAGGCTGGCAGGGCTTCAGTCAAAAGCACCGCTCGATGGACCTGTGATTATTTTCAGAAGAAAGCCGCACACCATTGTTTACCGTGCAAAATGGACGTGACCATACGTCCCGCTTTTGAAACAGATTTTTTTTTTTTTCTGTTTTTTGATCCAGAATTGTTTTACTTAATAATGCCAAATAACAAGTAATTTAATCCTTAAAACAGCACATGCCATACTTTGGATAACCATCATCACTTATCCTGTAAAGATGATGTACAACGAGGTTATTTTTTATTAAATTTATTTCAAAGGTGTTTCTGGTACTCCAGGGACCGGACAAGTGAGGAAACAGAATTTTTCCTTTGCTTCCGGACCACTCTCGATAAAATACTAGGTAAGGGAACCGAAATGCACACCCTTGCCCTTTGTCATAGAATACAGGGCGGCTCTTGTGCCATGCCACTCATTACGGCCGCACGGGGCGCCACTGAGGAAGGGTTCTAAGTCCATGGTGAATGGGTGAAAAAAGTTTCATTGGCCAAAGAAATGTTCTGTCCGTTCTGGAGAGGCGCTAAATCCGCAATGAAAGAGCAAAAAAAAAAATTATTTTAAGTTTTTGTTAGGAATTATTGGCACAAGTTATGAGGGAGAGGCATGACCCACAAGGGTAGGGTTGACAGGGCTCCAGGACTCTATCCTTATCTTCTTTTTTTTCACGCTATAAATTAACTGTGGAAGGGTCCCCCATTTAAAATCTGGCTTGGGGCCCGCGAAAGAGTCAGTTGAGGGGCCCTAATTCAGGATGTAGGGCTGTGGAAGGCTATGGAAGGGGGGAATAGACAGGAGGCGCAAAAATCCGAGATCCCAAATAGAGATTTTGTCTCGAGCCACCCCTGATAGTTTACATTCTTGTTTTTCGTATTACGGTCATAGGCCCTGTCTATTTATTTCCCACAAGTTTTCTCAACATCTCCGTTGTCGAGGTATGACTCAAAAGCGTGATGTCATATGTGAATTTTCACTGTGTGCAATTTTTAGAATTTTCAGTGAAATTTAAACTAAAGTTTACGCTGTCCGCCACCCTTTACAACCTGCCGCCTGGGTGCACCGTACCCCTTGCACCCTCGCTTGAGCCGCCCCTGCTGACAAAGGCAAGACTAAGAGTGCTCTAACTCTGGAATTTGAGTTTGGGACAATCACCATCTCTCTCTCTCTCTATTTTTTACATGTGAAAAATTAACTATAGAAGGGCTCGTAAAATGTTGAGGGGCCCGCAAAGATCTCGGAATTGAGGCCGTGTTCCATGATGTGGGGCAAATAATTCTAGCCTTGGTCCCGCGTGCTCCCTCTGGAAGGAAAAAACTGCACAACCATTTTTAGAATTTGATTGTTCGTTTAGCAACACCTATTACAGTGTACACTGCGAGGGTGGGGGTTACTCGGGGCCATTCTCAACAGCATCAGTAGGCGTCCAGCTAAAGTAATGTTTCTGTCTGGAATGGCCATATGACCCTTATTTCCAGCAACATTCCCGTATTTTCTCATAATTTTGGCCACCCAAATGCTATTGGATACTAACGACTCCAGCACACAATATCCGATTAAGCGGGGGTATCTAATTATGCTGGGAACAATTCAATTACCATTTTACACAGTTTGTATAGTCGAATCCCATAATAACGAACTCCACGAAACCAGACAAATCACTTCGTTATAAAAGAATTCTAGGTTTTTGCATTGTTCCAATGTAAACTTATCCGGGGGATTAGAAAAGTTTTCGTTATAACGAGATTTCCGCTATAACGGTATTAGTTAAAAATTTGACTGTATATTGAAAACTGATGAAAAGGATCAATATAAGAAAAATCTTCTCGAATAAATCAGACATCAAAAATAAAATGAAAGTTATATTTAATTTTTTTTATGTTATTTACAATGAGATCACAAAATACCTGATTTTTACTTTTATCTGGAGAGACAGCGTCCTCTATCGGCAAAATATAGAACAGAAATAAAACAATCAAATGCACGTATTTAAGACAACTTGATTACTTGATTACCTACTCTCAAATGCATATTTATCTTAACTCGGTAACATATTTTCCATTAATTCCGAATGTTTCATTTAATAAAAACATTATGTGAGTAGTGGTTGACGTGTATTAACAGTTGACGTGTAAAGCGTAATATTCTATTACAAGCGGGGGAGTCGTAATTATCATATTATGCGGGAAACTTTAACATTGTCTCTATAGGAGAAATTTCGATGCAAGATGATTTCATCTGTTTAAGCGGGGTATCCGTTTATCCGTTATTATCCGATCAAACGGGGCCGACTGTATATCACTGGTGTGATATCCGCCATTCTTTCTAAGAAACTGGTTCAATACCAAACTGATAAGCAAGAATTAAGGATAACTGATAAGCATAGAAGGAGGTGGGGGGAGGGGGGGGAAACCATTTCGAAAGGTCAATAAGAGAGGTCAATCGCCAAAAAAACACGCCATAAAAACGAAATAGCTGCTAAAAATACACCCACAAGAACACTTCGAGAGGGGAATATCATAGCCAATTAATTATCAGTATCTCGCATTCAGAAAAATGTTCCAGCCTTTCACAACTATTCACATTAAAAAAAAAATGGAGAATCTCTCTCTCTCTCTCACACACACAATGGCGTCTTTGTCGGAGCATTTTCATAACCCGAAAGAAAACGAGTCGTATAGAGTGAGAGAACCGTGGGTAGACTAATAAATAAGGCGGAGTGATATGATGCTTGTTACATGGTGTCCGAGTCCGTGACTTGTGGAGAACTTTCCGACCATGTAACGAAAGGGGGGGAAAGGATGGCAATGATGATGATGATGATGGCATCGTTCCTCAACGTCGAATTGGGCGCCGCGGCGATGGTTAACACCAAGGTCAACGTCTTATATTCCAACTTTTAGTTAGTCAGGTGGGATTCCCTTAAGAAAAGAAAGAACCGAGATAGAGACCTTCGCACATGCAGTCAGTCAGCGAGAGTCCTTAAATTCTCCCACACACGTTTACTGCGTACGCGCTCAGCCGCTTCGTCATATGGTGATCCAGCCGAGAGAGAGAGATCATTGGTGCGATCACTCAACTCAATTGCCGGCTACAACGAGACAAGAAAATCGCGATATTGTGTCATCCCTCCCCCCCCCCCCCCATCCATCCTGTGGTTGGATGATCCATGCATCACAATCTCAGTCATCTTTTACTAGGAAAATTCTTCTGTGTTTCCCTTTTCTCTCAGATAGAGATAGTGAAATTTCCAATTGGGAAGTTATGCATTTTTGTGTTGTGCAAGAAGAAAGACTTTTAGATGATTGGACGTCGTAGATCGACAACGACGACCTCTTTCTCCTGGAAGTAGCGGTTGTAATAATAATAAAAAACGACGTCGACGCACGAGATTTCCGCGAGACTCCATCGGCACTTCCGCTTTTTTTTTTGCGGAAAAAACAACAAAATATCGTCTTTGTTTTCCCATCCTGTTATTTTCTGTCTCATCGACGTTTTGTTTTGAGATTTTTAGCAGTATCAATACCTTCATACCGAGAAGATGGAGAGTACAATACTCCTCGTAGGATTCTTATTAGCTGCGGGTGAGTAATTTTTCCAGCACATTTTCTGCATGATTAAACGGTGGTGTATATACAGAGTGATTCTTAAAGAAACAACCCCACTAAATGAGGTACATCACAAAAGAATCGATACATATAATAATGTGATCGATACATAAGCGACCTTAGATTGCATACCGTGCGTTCAAGTGGTGATTTAGTTATGATTGGAGCAGTGGGTGCAGTTTTCTCGAAGGCATAGCTACTCAATCTATATCCTATATTATCAATACATTATGTTTAAATCTACATGCCTATGTAAATCAATCTACATAATATCTATATATATGCAATTGATTTTCTGTCTCTCTCTGTGTGTGTGTGTTTTCAATACAAATCTACAAGTTTAGACCGATCGTCGCCAAATTTTTCATATATTCCACAAAGGACCCGACTCGAATGATAGGCTATTTCAAAAGTTCGTCAAAGCTAAGCGAGTGCCCGAAATGGGCGGAAAAACTGTCGGGGCAGCAATGGTTTGTAAGCCTCAACAATGACTTTTATATTGCTTACTAAACAATGTCGGTCAGACATATTGACTTTTTTACTATGGTCTGTCACTTTATCAATGTATCCAGTAGGTATGGGAAAACCCCGGGCATTGTAGCTAGTACTGTCTGGTACACTCATAACATATCCCTGGATATAACATACGAGAGATTTTCTAATCCCGATTCTTTACCCGCTCACTTCATGTGCATATATATTTTTATCTCTTATTACATACTCCACTTAAAACATACACTGTGGATATAACATACCTTAGAGAAAATGACTCGGGGTATAACATACTACTTCACCCAAATACCAACTCTATTGCAATTTACTGTTTTTAAAAAGTTGGGTTGGAAATATGAAGAAGCCATCCATCGGTGGTAGCCTCAAGTTCGTTTAGGGAAAATATCGTATCTATACCCCTTCCCTGGGGCTTGAACCTGAGACCGTAACGGCAACCTCCACGGCGGGAGACGAGCATCTTACCTCCACGCCACTCGGTCGCTAGCATAATATATTGCAAAAAATACATGGGAAAACAAAACCAAAAAAGTGACTTGATTGGGGACCGTTGTATCTGGGTGATATCCTGATGTATTCTTTGAAGAAAATTGTTAGAATTTCTGTAATAACGAAAAAATTACTCGAAATAATTACATTTGCTACTGATAAGGTAGCTCTATAATGAATCGGTAGTGGGCGGGTGTACCCCCCCCCCCTTTCCCACACCTTCTAGGATTTAGAATATATCTCTTCTAAGAGCCAAACATACAATTGAAAATAATGGTTTCACCCGTAAATTACGGGACGTATATTCACCGTACGTCCTTCGCTTCCATTTGCCTTCCCTGGGAAAACTGGATACGCGCTTGCGGTGGATTGATAGAAAGCGTTATCTGTTAGTACGTATCTGTACTTTGCAAGAAAAATTTCTTCTTATTTAAAAAAACGCCTCTTTTTTTCCTCTATTTCTGTTGAAAACGGCATCCGTCAATGTTTTTTTTGTTTTTTTTTAAATCATCGAATGTTTGCATTTTCTGATACTTTTGGATCACTTGGTAGATGGCGGTGATAAAACTGTTGTGATCGGGTAAAGCAGAAATTTGCATTGTTTTAAAAAGCATCAACTCTCTGTTGAAAGAAAATGCAAAAGCATGTTGATTGATGACAAAATTTATGAGCCTATAAGTTGCTTCTTTACAAATTAATTATAAATATGATGGACAACTTTTAATGAAAACTATTAGCATTAACCCAAAAAAATGTCAGTGAAATCAATTAAATTTAGCATAAAATTTATGCATGTTCGGGTGAATCATATACAGTCAAACCTCGTTAGTGCGTCACCCGGTTAACACGTCACTCCGCTTACAGGATCACTTTTTTGGAAGTCCCAATTGTCCTCAGACAGGACTTGGCAAGCTAGGGCTTACTCCGTTTAACGAGTCACTCCGCTTACTAAGTCATATTTTTGCTCTCCCAAGAGTGGCTCATTAACGAGGTTTGACTGTACTCTGATAAATTTTTTTGATAAAGTCCTCAGGACATCTTTTATCGTCCAAAATATATATTCATTCTATGTCAAATTTAATTACAGGCTGCATAAACTTATTTTGTCTGCGACAATCTCACTCTCTGTGCAAGTATACAACTGCTATATAAACTAATTTCAAGACCTCGCTTATAACATACACATTGGTTATAACATAGACTTTTCTCGAATCATCGGGGGGGGGTATGTTATAAGCAGGGCCGGACCTGGGCAAGTGAGAAGAGTGCGGCCGCACCGGGCCGCTAAATGTTTGGGCAACAAAAGGGGATGCGTATTTCCCGCATAATATGATGAACTGTAACACGAACCACTTAAGCGGTCCGCGTCACATTTACAGATCTTAAGTACTCTGGAAATGTGCCATGGGTCACAAAAGTGATCTGTAAATATGTCACGGGTCACTTGAGGGATGTAAAGCTGTGCCACGGGTCACTTAAGTGCTCTGTAATTGCTTCACGGCGCGTTTAAGTGCTCTGGTACAGTGGGCCACTCAAGTGATTTGACTTGTTGAGCATATAATGTCTTATGGGCTTATATGTATCCTTAAACTTAGCGACGTATGTGCTGCCACCTATTTGTGCCATTCGCGAATCATTCGACTATTCCACTCTACAAAGACGAGAGATTAAAGGCCGGTATTATTACACTATAAATAAAAGTTTGATAAAATCCTTTTATAAAACTTGAAAAATCCAGCCAATAAACGATCAGCTTATTCGTTGTATTTTTCAAGTTTTATATAAGCACTTTTACAAAACTTTTATAGTGCAATCCCGGCCTAAGATTTTTTAGGGGTAACGTGCATTAGGCCGGAGAATTGCACATTAAAAGATTTGTAAAAGTCCTTTTAAAAAACTTGAAAAATAAAACCAATATTCGCATCGGTTACATTCGAGCAAATGTAATCAATAGGCTTATTTTGTTGTTTTCTTCAAGTTTTATAAGAGAACTTTCTAGAACTTAGTGTAATCCCGGCCATACCTACGGAATTATTAGCAAATTCTTTGGTCCAGTTCGATAAGAATCCCTCTGTGCTAGACCGGGATTGCACTATAAAAATTTTGTAAAAGCTCTTTGATAAAACTTGAAAAAGGCAACCAATAAGTAGCCAATAAACTTGTAAATCAACCAATAAGTTTTGTAAAAGATTTTTGATCAAACTTTTGTAGTATAATCCCGGTCTAATTAAACGGAAATATAATGATCAGTTAGTAGTTTTTAAACACCTTAAAATTGTAACGCACAAAAAACTGGTTCTCTGAATGTTTTAACCCGGTTCTTGTGACGCATCATGAAGCTCTAGTAAATTATTTTATGGAACGTCTTAAGTCACTTGCGGTGGCTTTCGTTATCATGAGAGAGAAATCTTTAAGATTAATACAAAGAAGAAACAAACGTAATTTAAGAGAGAGTGTTAAAAAAAAAATGTCGTCGTCCTTGATGGTTGTTTCATCATCAAAAATGAGGAAAACGTTTGTATATATTTTGTTGAAACCGGTATGGTTACGTTTCAGCAACCTGTCAACGCATTCCAAGCTGCAGCTAGTAGTTTTAAAACATTGTTTTGAAACACTGGCTGCATTTGAAACAATGTCCGGAAGCTGAGATATTTTTATAGCATTATATGGTTTATACGATACTGTTCATATCTTTGTGAACTGTTTATGGTTCTCTTATATGCATGGGGGTTTTTAAAGGACGCACGAAGGCTTGCGATACTTATGTTTTTTTTTTAAACAATAAATGTTTGCGAACAGTGATGCTGATACGTCGGAAGGGTGTTTGTATGCTTGTGATTTTGAAAATCACGCTTCAAAACTTCTGATCCTTATAAAGTTTGTTTCGAAGCTCGGTCGAAGCTTGGTCCTGAAAAAAAATGGTTTTTGGAATTGCGTGATGCGCATATGAAAATCATGTTTGGCAACTTGCGATACTTGCAAAAAATTTTGGAAGGTTTTGGAGCTCGTAAAGATATTTAAATTTTTGTGGAGATGGTGTTTAGTAGCTTATATGTTTCATTGGAAACTTGTTTTTGCCGGCTTATGATGCATTGGGAAAATTATGTTCACGAGCTTGCGATGCAATTCAAGGAAATTAATGCTTGCGATGCATTGAGGAAAAATTATTTATTTATTTATTTATTTATTTATTTAACGCTATGCTCACGAGCTTGCGATGCATTTCAAAGACATAATGTACGCGTTGCATTTCAAGGAAATTATGCTTGCGATGCATTTCGAAAAAATTTATGCTTGCTATTCATTTTTTCAAGGAAATTGTGCTCGCGATGTATGTAATGATGCGAAGTTACGATACACTGAAAACTCTTTTCAAGCTCGCGATGTATTAAAAGAATTCAAATTCGCGAGCTTGCGATTATAAGACGTTTTCCGGCATTCAGTTCTTGTAAAATGTACGTGTTTGACAGCTTACTATTTGTACGGGAAATTTATGTTGGAGCGTACTTTCGATGATTTTTTTTAATGTTTGAAATTTTTCGATGCTTGGGAGAATCGTATGAGAGCTCAAGATATGCATAAAAATTGTTTACATGTTATATAAAAAATATTCCACGTAAAGCAACCTTAACACACCAAAAAAATTTTAATTACAGTCGAGTTCGGTTACAACATACCCCTTTGGTGATTCGAAAAGTGTATGTTGCAATAGACGTGTATGTTATAAGCGAAGTCTTGAAATTAGCTCAAGTAAATGCTTATTGAGATTGTCACGGTCAAAATAAGCTTATGCAGCGTGTAATTAAAATGTAATGTAGCATTGCATATGGTTTTTGATTGATATCTGAAAAGTTTTGAAAACTTATTAGACAACATACATGGTACATAATTGTACTTACATACAAATACATACATTTTTGAAAATTTTTATATTTTTGGCATTTTTTAAGTTCATGCTGACGGTTTTCATTTGAAGTTTAATAAAATTTACACTTCACCAATCAATAGCGTAATAGTTACATTTATTGTTAATAGGTAGCGCTGAAGAGAAACAAATTTTTATCTGTCGAAAAGAAATACAGTAGAGAGTCTCATTTATCCGGCATTCCGTATTATCTGACGCCCCACCACAAAAAAGATCAAGCACCAATATTGAGCCTCTCAGAATTTCACATATAACGACGGAGTTAGTTCTCGGCTCTAGAAATGCATTAAGTAACAAGAAGCAGCTACAGGAATCGACATAATGATGCTGCTAAGATGGCGAGACTTGGCAACTAAAAAACGGTACTTGCCATGAAAGCGGACCATGATCAAAAAGTTCTTTGTCATCAGAGGACTGTGAACTAAACTTCAGAATATTCTGCAACTCTAAGTTCATTTTTTTATTGTTTTTGTATAAAACATTATTAAATTCGTAATGTGTAAAATTACAACATAATTTGACGTTTAATAGGCTTTTTTTTTAAAACACCTCCGTATTATCCGACGTTATGCCAGCCCGTTTATATCGGATAAGCGAGACTACTGTATACTGGCAATATGAAATTTCTCGTCGATGTAAACATTGACGCGGCCTTCTGTTATAGAAAACGGGGATATATCATCCTCACGCAATAAGTGTTGTGTATGCTTTTAACTATATCTTTCTAGGGTTTTTTTTTGCAGTATGTTATATCCGAATTATTTTCTTGGTATGTTGTATCCATGGTGTATGTTTTACGCAGGGTATGTTATAACAAAGGAAAAAAAATATATAGAAATTGCACGGGACGAAAGTTGAACACAAAAACCGTATGTCATAACCACGGTGTATGTTAAATCAACACCACCTATAGAACAAGGCCTCCGCACGAAGCTTGTGACGTCAATGAAGAAGGCCATTTCTCCTATTTCCATTGGATATACTGCAAAAAAGGTAAAAGATATCGCATGCGTCGGCCTGCTATATCCAAATGGCAATAGTTGAAATGGCCTTCTTCAGTGACGTCACGAGCGGAGGCCTTGTTGTATATGTGGCGTTGGTTAAATCCGGGTATGTTATAAGAGTGCTAGAAAAGTAATTTTTTTTGCCATTTTTATTCCCTTCTTAAATATGACGATTCAATTACTACCTCTGCAGTAAGATCTAATACTTTCTAAAAAAATTACTTCGGTAACTAATTTTTAGTATGCAAACATTACGTTGTACATATGCGATTATAGACTACTTATCCCATATTTTATTACAGGACTGTATGAGGTTCGGGGATATTCGTGTGAACTAGATCAAGTAGAAATCTGTAAGCAAGACCTTGGTGCATACGAACGTGATCATTTTCCTTTCTATGGAAGCAACGAAGAGGAACTCGACGAGACTTGCAGGTGAATTAGATTACAGAACTCGGCCGTGTTTTCTGTGCTGGAATAGCCGTCTTCAATCTGTTGATCGCGAGCACCGCGGTGCTCATTTAATCACCCAATACTATCCCTTGACTGACTCTCATCTAGAGCTCAAAGGCTTCATCAAGCTTTGCATTCACGAATTCAGTTTACGCTGATCTTTTAAATGCCGAAACATTACACTGACGGAGGATGGGAATTCTGATTCGCGGAAATTTGCGGGTATGGATGCTGCTCGGATGTGCTGGGTATAAGAATGGATTCACATCTACAGACAGTCACCGTGTCGTGTCAGACACGAAACCATTTTCGAACATAAAAATGTCTGTCTGTCTGCTCCTGCGCAGCCACGATACGATAAGTATGAATACGTTCATTGGTGTCACGATAAAGAACGTTTGTCGTGTCTGACACGACACGGTGCGTGTCTGTAGATGTGAATCCTCCCTAAACCAAAGATGTTCAACTTTGAGGAGAGAGAGCGGGCCACTTCATTGATTTGAAAACATATCACGGGTTACTCAATTTAGTCATCTGAAAATACACCGCGGGTTACTTAAGTGATTTGGAACTGTGACGCGGGTCACCCAAATGCTATGGAACTGTCACAGTGATCCGTGGATAAGCCGCTGGTCATTTGAATAATCCGGGAATCTGGAACACCACCGCATTTACTCAAGTGATCTTTAAATGTGCTGCGGGCCGCTTGGGCACTCTCGACCGGTGCCGCTGTGATCTTTAGGTATACCGTGGGTCACTCTGGGAAATGTGCCGCAGATCAATTATAAATAATCTGGGAATATGTCGCGTTTAGCTCAAGGGCTTCGGCACTCTGCCACGGTTATCGGTATAATTGCCGCGGGTCACTCTTTGAATGTGCCGCCGGGGAAAACGCAAAAGATCTGAAAATGTACGGCGGGCTGCTTGTGTAATCTGCGAATGTGCCACATTGAGTTATCTGGAAATATGTCACATGGATGTGATACTGCACCTCTGATCACTTATCAGATCTGGAAATATGCCGCTTAGTTCGCGTCTACGAAATTAGGTTTAGGATCGCGGGCCACATCAGATTACTCCGAAGGCCACATTCGACTCGCGGACTATGGGTTGAGCATGTATGGTATAAACGGTGCTCGCGACTCAAAGCAGGTTGAAGATTCTTGCTCTATATACATGAATGATAGCTTAAATTCGAAAATACTTTTGTATATGTCCCATGAGCCATGAAATTGTCCATCATTTTGTATTCGACGTTTCTTTATTGTTCCTTCGGCACGAATTTGGTGTTTCATTTTTTGTGCATCACCAATGACTTTTCACATTAAGGATGGGACTTGCGTCCATCTTACACACAGGGACCCGTCATAATACATCAAAATTCTTGAAGCAGAAAAACACATCAGATTTCGGTCCGTATTGTCCTCTGGTCACGCATGCGAAATTTCATTCAAATTAGGTCCCAACATGTTATGAATCTACATGTTTATGCAAATAACAGAGAATCCATTCATCAACAATAGAACTTGTTTTCTTATTTTTCGAAGGGATCCGCTCTAACCGAGTTATCGAACTTCTACATTATTCATTTATTAGAAAATTATAATGGATGAAATATTAATCTTTAAAATCAATCCGGTCACTAGAGCAGAATTAATTAGATACGATTGAATTTAATGGTGAAATTCCGTGATGATCGAGGAAAATCGAGTGCATAATCATGTAGTATTTATAGTGGATGCCCAGGGGGATTATTTTTTTGGTACGGGGGGGGGGAAATATGTTCAGAATTGCTTCAACAGAGGGCGCTGCACGAAAGTCCAACCTAATTGGATCTGAACCTTTCGTCAATTTTTCTGTGTTCCAAACGTTCGTAAAACTTCAGCCGGCGATTCCAACTCCACTATTAATGGTTTACCGACCAATGTCAACGTCACAATGAAAACCTCACGTTAATACTAGTAACGAGAAACTTCAGGAAAAAGACCTATTAATCGTACACGCTGCATTTTATAGGAATGTGGAGCGCGGTAACCCAAGTCGATAAGATGATCGCCTAAAGTACCAAAGAATGTTTAGAGGTCGATGTTTAGTTCATCCTTGTCAGAAAACTTTCCTGACACAGGGGTACAACAGAAACGGCGACATGACCGCAGAAAAAAAATTGCTACCGCAGGGAGTCCTCCATCGAGGGGTTAGCGCACCAAACTCTCGGTGAGTGTAAAAAAGAGCCTGCCGTTCGAAATCGGCGATAAATTGTAGGTCCCGGTCTAATTAGCCCTTGTGTGCCGAAAATAACCGTGGTGCGACAAAAATGATCAAATATAGGAATGTGGTTTGCATATTTCCAGTAATTTTTATTCGTGCAGTGCCCTATATCAACACAAATTTGAACTAATTTTTGGTCTGTACCAAAAAAGAAAATCTACTTTCGTAAGTGTAACTTTTTTGTGCAAACCTTGTTCAAATATACCAATTTTTTTCAATTTTTATGAATTTCTAAACTAATTAGAAATGTTGGACACCCTGTATGATATAGAAGAGTAGCTATGAATTCAGTGCACAGATTATCATTATTATGATAATCTGATTATGATATTTCTGACAGAGGTATCCTAAGTAAAGCTGTTGCTTGGACGTAATATTACGTCCGTGATCGTAAAGAGGTTAAGTAGAAAATACGATGCCGTAACATATTAAAACTCGAAAAGGAAACCATCACGGGGTGACAAAACTGGAGGTGATTGGTCTAGCCCAGGGGTCTTCAACCCATTGGCCCGCGGGTAAAATGTTACCCTACGAGATTTTCACTGCGGCCCCGCCTACCATTTTTTGAAAACAGCTATTTTACATAGAAAAATGATTAAATTTAAAAAAAAAATTGTTGAAGAACTTCGGCCACTGAAATTTGTACTGCTGTATTTAGAACACTGTGACATGCCTTTCCAGATCCCATGCTGTGTATTTAATACATTAATAGGGCCGCCGTCGTAACGAATTTGGAGGGGCTCGCAGATACAACAGTTTTAACACCTATGGTTTTATATGGACTACATATTTCGGAAGGCCGAATTAGGCATCCAAAAGACATAAATAATTACCGAATTTACAGAAATGCTAAAAAAAACACCTTCGTGAAAGAAACAATTTTATAATTAGTGCAGGACCACTGGTAGAATTTATTGCAGGGCCACTGGTAGAAATGATTGCAGGACCACTGGTAGAAATGATTGCAGGACCACTGGTAGAAATGATTGCAGGACCACTGATAGAAATGGCTGCAGGACCAGTGGTAGAAATTATTGCAGGACCACTGATAGAAATGGCTGCAGGGCCACTGATAGAAATGGCTGCAGGGCCACTGGTAGAATTTATTGCAGGGCCACTGGTAGAAATGATTGCAGGGCCACTGATAGAAATGGTTTCAGAATTGTCGAGAGCAATTTCGGGATTGTTAGAGGTAAATATGGAAATACAGTCGAATCCCGTTTCAACGAATACCGTTATAGCGAAAATCTCGTTTTAACGAACACTTTTTTCTAATCCTCCAGATAATTTTGCATATAGGAACAATGCTAAAACTTGGAATTCCTTTATAACGAAATTTCGTTATAACGAAGTGATTTCTCTGGTTTCTTTAAGCTCGTTATAGTAGGATTCGACTGTATTTGCGACTTGCCGTACCGGACGTTACAATGATCTTTATGAAGAGCACCGACTATGTGTAAACGTTTTTTTTTTTTTTTTTTCCCAATTTAAGTGAAAATCTGGTAAAACCTAAATGATTTAAATTTTCAGAGCGATGAACGAAACGTTGGAGTGTCTGATATACTTCGTGGAAAATTGCCAAGAGATACCCGACTGTGATGAAGCGTGCATGATGTCGGTCCACGAAGCGCACCAACTTGCGAAAGGCTCTGGTATTTTCGATCTGTTCAAGCATTTGTGTACCGACGAACATCCAACACGAGAAAGTAAGTATTATATATACACACACATTGAAAGGGACCCCTTTAATGTGATCCCCTCCCCCCCCCCCCCCCCGAAACCCTATAAGGGGAACCTGCATTGTGTGTCGCGAAAATCTGAATGGAAATATTTTTCTTTTGCAGCGTACTTGGAAAACTACGAGTGTTTCAAGAAAGCTTCGGACAAATACGTCATGTGCCACAACACGTCTCAAGAATCGCAAAAGTTCCTTGCGACCTTACACGGGGATCCGAAAACATATATCGAAGCCACGTGCTGGTGAGTTTGAGCGATTTCGCGTGGCTCGTATTTAGGGTTTTTGCCGCCTTCTGAGCTACACGAATTCCGCCGTCCTTCTTCCATTCTGGTCTAATTTTCTTGACTATTCTTTCGTCGAATTCGCCATCCTGTACGTTTGTCCCCCCCCCCCCCCCATTTTTCGTCACTCCCATGCTCACACAATCTCCAAGTCACTCTTTTAATCATTCACATGCTTGTACACTGTTTCGGTCACTCATATACTTGCACACGCTCTAGGCAGCACTACCTATAAAAGAAGGCTTCCGCACGAAGCTTGTGACATCACTAAAGGCCATCTCTCCTATACCCATTTGATACATGGATATACTACGAAAAGGGTAACGAAGGCGCATGCGTCGGCCTGCCTTATCCAATGGCTATATAAATAACGTGATCCACACGTATTCCCAAGGGATCAGTATGATCCGTCCAGGGAATTTGTTAGTGTTAGTAAACATCCATGCCCGAACCGGGATTCGAACCCAGACCTGCACAGTGAGAAGCTAGTTCCCTAACCACTCAACTGCCAGGCGGCAGAGAGGAGTCCACGAGATGGACTTCTTCAGTGACGTCGCTAGCTTCGTGGGAAGGCCTTCTATGGCGGTGTTGCTCTAGATCGCTCTTTTAGTCACTCACTGACATGGTTCCTTGCTGTAAAGGTCACTCTTTCGATCATTTACACGTTTATCACATGATCTAGGTCATTCTCATGCTTTCGCCCTCTCTAGGTCAATCTTTTGGTTATTCATGTGCTCGCAAACTCTAGTCAACTCTTTTGGTCAATCACTAACCTCGTCCACTGCTGTCTGGTCAGCTAACACCCCCCCCCCCCCATCATAAGTACGCCACTGTCTGTCGCTTGATAACGTAGATGCATGACCAATCTACTTCATAGGTTTCGAACTGGGGTTCCGCAAAAGCCTCTCAGGGGTTCCACGATATCAAAAGTTGTAAAATATTTCATTGTGTACATATACTTGTTTGGAAAATAAATCGATGTCTCCTTGGGTTCCATGGAATAGGCTCGTAATCATCAAGGGTTCCATTGAACGGGATCCGGAAATTTCACCTCCGACGTTTCGTCCCAATATTCCACCCCTGACATTTCGCCTTCACTGACCGTGTGAACGACAGTGAGTGATTGAGTGACAGTATGAGTTACCCTATAAGTGAGTGATTGATTTTATGACTGACCAAGTGAGTGACCGCATGAGTGAGTAAGTGACTGTATGGTTGAGTGAATAACCACATGAATGATCGACTGACCGTATGAGTGGTCAAGTGAGTGGCCGTATGTGACCATATGAGTGTGAGTGACCATCCATATCCACATGGGCTCTCGCACTTGGTCACTCATGCGGTCCTCCATCTGGTCACTAACTTTATCACTAATACTGTCACTCACGTATTTACTTGATCGATCTAATCCTACGGTCAATCACGGCTAACTTGATCAATCATACAATACACTTCGTCACTCACACGGTCAGGGTCGGAAAAGTATCAGGCGCGGAATTTGCTCACGGACTCACTCCTCTGCTCATACACTCACTCACTACGCCACCTTGTCCATGTAAAGTTCCTACCAACATGAGTTTGTAGGTGAATTTTCTTTTAAGTGTGAATTACGTGGCGGTGAATTTTTCGCACTCGGAGAAAAAGCAATGGTTTCCAACATTTCATTCGTCAAGCACCCCCGGGAACAGTGGCAGATTAATGTCGGTCGAGGCACCGGGCGCAAAAGAAAATATTGGACCCCTCCTTACATTAGAAAAAGTAATGAAGTTTGGGTTTTTCGGGGCCTTTAAGAAGTCGGGACCCCGGCCGCGCTCCCGCCGTTAAATCCGCCTCTGCCCAAGAGATGTGTTGGAACCTTGCGAAGCCTCCAGAAATGCATGAAAGTTGAGCGTTACGTACTTTAAAAATGCACATCCCTAAAAATAAGAGATAGTAGAGCTCCTTGGTGTATACAGGGTGTCCTGTAAGTGCTAATGCGGCCTTTAACCATCCGTCTTAGAGGTATAGTTTCAATTTTAGAAATGCTCAAAAGATGTTCAAAATATACCCTATACCAGTTTTCAGAGTGAAAAGACAGTATGTAACAAAATAAAGAGATCTAAATTTTTATACGGTCCCCTTGTCCTCTAACTTCCAATTAGAAAATTGTTACCCTGTCTTTTTTTTTTCCAAACCCAACAAAGAAATCCCATGTTCCTGACTACACTATTCGCGGAGATATTAAAATTCAAATATCAGTAGTATAAAAAGGACAGTTCAAACACAGGGGGAGGCGCGGAGGCGCGCGCCTCACATCCGGCTCCCTCACGCGCCTCACATCCACCCCCTCACGCACCTCGCATCCGCCCCCTCACGCGCCTCACATCCGCCCCCTCACGCGCCTCACATCCGCTCCCTCAATCCTCTTATCACCCTAGCCAATGCACCGCTCCCAACAACGTAGACTTTGATTTTTGAGAAACAATTTCATGCAAGCGGTAAACGCCAACTTGGTGTAACTCGTCACATATTTATTTAAACGCGCCGCTGTTGCACTGCAACCACTTCATTTTACTCAACGTTTCGCCTGTTTGAATACTCTCAGTCTCTACACTCCACAGCTAGCATTACCTGTAAGTAAAGTATTTTCCTTTTTGAATCGTCATGTCTTGTGTGTTAGATATCGAAGGTTTTAGATTGAATTCACGTGAATTCATCGTGAAGGAATTAAGTTTTTCCAATTTGGAATCAAGTGAAACTTATCACACCGTTTATAAACCATAATAACAGAATTGATTTTTTTAGAATGAACGGAAGAAAAAATTCTAGAATTGATGAAAATTCGGAATTAATGCAAGAAATAATTTAAGAATTGATGGAAGCCTCCAATAAGTTACCGTGAGTGCGGGGCCCGGTGCAACCGCACACCTCTAAGGGCGGCTCTAGACTTACAGAACCATGAATTCCGTTTGGGACGCATTATAACCAGATTGCTTTTCAGGCAGAAATTTCGAGTGCTTTGACACGTAGACTGCTCAACACTACTTTTATTGGAAAAAACTTTTTAGTGATTTCAGGGTAATTTTGAGTGCTGATTCTGTGTGTGAATCTGGCATTATTTTTTTTCAAACGCTGTAATTTTTAACATAAAGTGAAAACTAAATTTCAGTAGTACTGCATAAGCAGCACACAAATCGCATTTAAATCTGCGAGCAGAGTTTACGTCACTAGAAAGCTTGAATCAATGGAATGAATCAATTTAATCATGAAAAGTAATCAATACATAAATTGCAAGATAAGTCAATACTGATGATTGATACTTAGGGCCGGACTTGGGCAAGTGTGAAGGTTGGCCGCAACCGGGGCGTTAAATGTTAGGGGCCGCAAAAACGTGATGAAAGAAAATACTTTGATTGCATTTTAATTTAAAAACTTCGTTTTCAACAAAGCGAATGCATTTAAACCTCACTACAACGATACTCAATATAACGGTAAATTACTCTACAACGATATTTTTTCAAGCCTTGTTTGAAAATGCCTATACTCTAATGTTAAACTGTTACCTCTCGACATAACGATATATAATCCGTACATAATCTACAACGACATTTTTTCTTGGTCTGCAGAGTCGTTTTATCGAGGTTTCGCTGTAGCTTAAAATTTTGTCTAAAACCTTTAAAATTCAGACATCGAACCCTATCCCTCTTGCCTAGGGTTTTCACAGAACCCCTTCCTCCAAGTCAAGTAAAGGATGGAGGTGGATCTAGTGCTCCGGATGATGGGTTGCTAAATTCTTCTTTTAAAATTTAAAAAATTACACAAGGCATACATAATGCATACTTGCCCGGCCGAAAGAGTATGAAGTTGAGGTCCTGGGTAGGTAATCGGTTCAATTTCCCTGACAGCTCTCCAACCTTTAAATGTCTGGAAGCAGCGGGCAATATCGTTTAAATTTATTGTCGAATAATTTTTTTCTCTGTGACCATGAAATAGTAGTTTGATGTTCATTCTGCCTATGTAAACCTGGCGTGCTCCTGGGTGTTCATGGTTACTCAGGGATTAGGAAACTCCGTTTTCGAGGGCCACAAAATGTTTAAGCCCGTCCTTGATAATAAAATAATGCGTATTTGTAAATCAATAAATGCACATCTTTAAAAACACTCCACTCAATTATCAGATTTCAATATGCAGGCAATGCACGTCATATGAAATTTGTGGTACATTTATGTTCAGAATAAAAGTAAAACAATCATGTATACATTTATATATCGTATAATATATGGAATGAAAATAAGGGAATATATTTAGGATATCAGAATAGATCAATGCAGTAATGATATGCTCTATAATGTTGCATTTTGTCCACTAAAATGAACACAAAATGATATTAAATTAATTCAAGGAGAAGCACTTGCATGATTTTCTGTTATGGGTTTTGAATGTCTTTCATAGGAGGCTTCGGTAGAGTAATCAGCCATCATACGCGAGGCTCGAGCTTGCCTTGATACTTCTGTTCCATTACTTTCATAGCTTGATGAAACCGCCTCTCTTGTCATTAAAATGACTCAGATTGTCTGTGAAATTGGACCAAGTAACTAAGAAGAAAATGCGCCTTTGTGCTCATATTAACAGTCTATTTTTCAAACGTTAGAAAATTTTTAAATTCAAATTACAAATTAATCGTATTTTATTGCAATTCTTCATCGTTCTCTGCTTTGTAATCATTCAAAAAATTCTCAACAACCGATACGAAACATGATCAAACTGAAGATTGACCGGATTGAACGGATATTGATTAATATCCGTCAAAAATGCTGAAAATTTCGTATCTTTAAGAAATTTATGAACTTGAGAACCATCAAAAATCCTTGCTCACAGCTTTTCATTGTTCAGTCCAGGAAACGTTTTACAAATTCATTGGAAGCACTCGCCACTTTATTTATTGAGCACCTTTATCAAATTGCTTCACTATAAGCCGAGTTTTATATGAAGTGTTGGGGGGGATGTATTTTGTCTATGAACCGCTGGCTCTCTGATGATATTTTCTTTGTTGTCCCAGTAAGAGGTTCATCAGCTCAAGATCATGACAAATAACGGATGTCTGATGATGAGAGATACGTAAATTTTGCGCATAAAATTTCGAAATTTCGCAAAAATAAAATTTTCTAAATCAGAGATTTTGCATTTATTCGCAAAAATGAACAAAACTAACGATACATTATTACTTCGCTTCAAAATGAAACCTGAAGGAAAAAAGTACTTAATTAAAAGCTAATATTTCAGTAGTCTCTCCATATCTCCTTCTTCAATAGTACTTCCCTCTGTGACTAGTAACGGCGTTGTAGGTACATAATACAGTCGACTCTCGGTTTACGGAGTTAATTCGTTCCTGAGGTAGGTTGGCAAACCGAAACACATTTAGGAATTAATGTAAAAATAGATTCATTCGTTTCTAAGACCCCGAAGTTCCTACAGTGTCAATTTTTACACGCTCAAGTGAATAACTCGAAACCTATTGAAATAATCATACTGACACTAAAAACACTTTTTTCCAGAGAAAATCCAGACTTTACGAGAAAACGGGCATATATGCTATACATGGGCAGAGCTGTCTACCCATGTCTAGTCTGATTAATTTCATCTATTAATGTCAATGTCAAAGCTCTCGAAATTTCTGCCTGCAAAGCAATCTGGCTACAATGCGTTCCAAACCGAATTCATGGTTTTATAAGTCACTTGCTGCCAAACTTCATCAATAAGTTCTATGAGCAATGTGGGCATTAAAATGATGTTTCTAGAAATCAGATAGTAGTAATTACATATGTATCAGAGGTTATTGCAAAACGTGTTTCAAAAATTTCTTTGATGAAAACCGTCCCAAAATTTTAAATGACAAGCTGATCTATGAGCTGGATAAAAGGTGTCGAATTCGGAGGAATGCATTTGAAAAAATCGAAATGCGGCCGTAGACACTTCAATTTCTCCATTATCATTTCGAATTTAGTCAAATATTTTCCTGCTTGCGTGTTCGTAAACCGAATCAATTTTTGTTGTTGGTAAACCGAATTGACGTAAACCGAGACGTTCGTAAACCGAAGGTTGACTGTGTCAGCATTCTTGCTATTAGCGGGACTACGAAGACTTTGAATTACTGCCTTTGCATAGTAGGTAATAGAATTTCATTATATTTAACATGCGCATGGCCATCAACAGAAGTATTTTAGATGACTACTGAAAGTAGTATGATTGTATTTATCAATGACTTCATACCATGTCATAACGTTGCAAAAAATATTATCTTGGAGAAGCTTTCCAAAGTACAAAATTTGGGTGCAAAGTTGATGTAAGTGTTGTCACGGCTTCAGATAGGCCCAGCATAAAACCACTGTATATGCTGCAGAGTTTAATTTGTCGCGTCGAATATCGTGTAAAATAAATGTATTTAAACTCTTCTGCTGCTGTCAAACTTTTTTCTGTCTTTTCGAAAAAAATGGCTCTGACTTTTGCGTTCATGAGAAAATTAACTTGATGCGCAAAACGTGCGCGAATGGATATATAGTTTGGTCCTTCTATAAATAGTCAATAACATCCATAATTTTCGGACAGAACTCAGAAACGGAAGACAACTGAACTCTTAATTCACGAGTTAGAATTCAAAAGCATTTTGCTCAGCAAAATCACGACCTATTTTCGCTTAAAATTGTAAATCTTCGAAATTTTGAGGAAAAGTTATAAAAATCAAAATTTTCGTATTTATTCATCTACATCGGCTAATTTCACTTTTATCGCATTTATTCCGTAAATATGAAAATTACGCTTCCGTAATGATGCTATGAATGCAATAATATTGAGAATAAGTTACGAAAATAAATGAAAAAACACAAAAGTAAAAATCTGCCGCAAAAAATAGTGATTACAGACTGCATTGGAATGTTGAGAATATGTACTATCTCAAAACTAGAGTCATTTCGTCAAAACCAACACCAGTTTTGGAATCAGCAGACCACTAAAACCTAAAACCTTTACAATAAAACCGTTGAAGTTTCTTTGGTAAACCGATTTTTTTTTTTTTTGTCTTGAGTAGTGTAATAGAGGATATTTTAACACTTCTAACGAAATTAGACATTCCCTGTCTCTGCCCCAGTCTGACTTTTTCTCTCTCTCTCTGAGGGAATTCGTTTTTAGTTTATTCAAAGTTCTTTATGACTTTTTTTCAAAAACGTTATAAGCGGGATCCGAATTGGACAAAAACCGAGACTCATGTAAAACCAACAGATCTATCCACCCTATTTTGTAGGTTAACTATCATTCTCCTTCGACAAAGAAAAAGTTTACCCCCCCCCCCCCCCCGCACTCATGAGAAAATCTTCCGTACACTACTAAATGTAATTCGCTGCACACACAATGTACTTAGAGTTCCCGTTTGAACTAGACTGGGACCCCAGTTCAGGAGAAGACTCCTTCTGTCCCAGTCTAGTTCAAACGGGAACTCTAAGTACATTGTGTGTGCAGCGAATTACATTTAGTAGTGTACGGAAGATTTTCTCATGAGTGCGGGGGGGGGGGGGGTAAACTTTTTCTTTGTCGAAGGAGAATGATAGTTAACCTACAAAATAGGGTGGATAGATCTGTTGGTTTTACATGAGTCTCGGTTTTTGTCCAATTCGGATCCCGCTTATAACGTTTTTGAAAAAAAGTCATAAAGAACTTTGAATAAACTAAAAACGAATTCCCTCAGAGAGAGAGAGAAAAAGTCAGACTGGGGCAGAGACAGGGAATGTCTAATTTCGTTAGAAGTGTTAAAATATCCTCTATTACACTACTCAAGACAAAAAAAAAAAAAAATCGGTTTACCAAAGAAACTTCAACGGTTTTATTGTAAAGGTTTTAGGTTTTAGTGGTCTGCTGATTCCAAAACTGGTGTTGGTTTTGACGAAATGACTCTAGTTTTGAGATAGTACATATTCTCAACATTCCAATGCAGTCTGTAATCACTATTTTTTGCGGCAGATTTTTACTTTTGTGTTTTTTCATTTATTTTCGTAACTTATTCTCAATATTATTGCATTCATAGCATCATTACGGAAGCGTAATTTTCATATTTACGGAATAAATGCGATAAAAGTGAAATTAGCCGATGTAGATGAATAAATACGAAAATTTTGATTTTTATAACTTTTCCTCAAAATTTCGAAGATTTACAATTTTAAGCGAAAATAGGTCGTGATTTTGCTGAGCAAAATGCTTTTGAATTCTAACTCGTGAATTAAGAGTTCAGTTGTCTTCCGTTTCTGAGTTCTGTCCGAAAATTATGGATGTTATTGACTATTTATAGAAGGACCAAACTATATATCCATTCGCGCACGTTTTGCGCATCAAGTTAATTTTCTCATGAACGCAAAAGTCAGAGCCATTTTTTTCGAAAAGACAGAAAAAAGTTTGACAGCAGCAGAAGAGTTTAAATACATTTATTTTACACGATATTCGACGCGACAAATTAAACTCTGCAGCATATACAGTGGTTTTATGCTGGGCCTATCTGAAGCCGTGACAACACTTACATCAACTTTGCACCCAAATTTTGTACTTTGGAAAGCTTCTCCAAGATAATATTTTTTGCAACGTTATGACATGGTATGAAGTCATTGATAAATACAATCATACTACTTTCAGTAGTCATCTAAAATACTTCTGTTGATGGCCATGCGCATGTTAAATATAATGAAATTCTATTACCTACTATGCAAAGGCAGTAATTCAAAGTCTTCGTAGTCCCGCTAATAGCAAGAATGCTGACACAGTCAACCTTCGGTTTACGAACGTCTCGGTTTACGTCAATTCGGTTTACCAACAACAAAAATTGATTCGGTTTACGAACACGCAAGCAGGAAAATATTTGACTAAATTCGAAATGATAATGGAGAAATTGAAGTGTCTACGGCCGCATTTCGATTTTTTCAAATGCATTCCTCCGAATTCGACACCTTTTATCCAGCTCATAGATCAGCTTGTCATTTAAAATTTTGGGACGGTTTTCATCAAAGAAATTTTTGAAACACGTTTTGCAATAACCTCTGATACATATGTAATTACTACTATCTGATTTCTAGAAACATCATTTTAATGCCCACATTGCTCATAGAACTTATTGATGAAGTTTGGCAGCAAGTGACTTATAAAACCATGAATTCGGTTTGGAACGCATTGTAGCCAGATTGCTTTGCAGGCAGAAATTTCGAGAGCTTTGACATTGACATTAATAGATGAAATTAATCAGACTAGACATGGGTAGACAGCTCTGCCCATGTATAGCATATATGCCCGTTTTCTCGTAAAGTCTGGATTTTCTCTGGAAAAAAGTGTTTTTAGTGTCAGTATGATTATTTCAATAGGTTTCGAGTTATTCACTTGAGCGTGTAAAAATTGACACTGTAGGAACTTCGGGGTCTTAGAAACGAATGAATCTATTTTTACATTAATTCCTAAATGTGTTTCGGTTTGCCAACCTACCTCAGGAACGAATTAACTCCGTAAACCGAGAGTCGACTGTATTATGTACCTACAACGCCGTTACTAGTCACAGAGGGAAGTACTATTGAAGAAGGAGATATGGAGAGACTACTGAAATATTAGCTTTTAATTAAGTACTTTTTTCCTTCAGGTTTCATTTTGAAGCGAAGTAATAATGTATCGTTAGTTTTGTTCATTTTTGCGAATAAATGCAAAATCTCTGATTTAGAAAATTTTATTTTTGCGAAATTTCGAAATTTTATGCGCAAAATTTACGTATCTCTCATCATCAGACATCCGTTATTTGTCATGATCTTGAGCTGATGAACCTCTTACTGGGACAACAAAGAAAATATCATCAGAGAGCCAGCGGTTCATAGACAAAATACATCCCCCCCAACACTTCATATAAAACTCGGCTTATAGTGAAGCAATTTGATAAAGGTGCTCAATAAATAAAGTGGCGAGTGCTTCCAATGAATTTGTAAAACGTTTCCTGGACTGAACAATGAAAAGCTGTGAGCAAGGATTTTTGATGGTTCTCAAGTTCATAAATTTCTTAAAGATACGAAATTTTCAGCATTTTTGACGGATATTAATCAATATCCGTTCAATCCGGTCAATCTTCAGTTTGATCATGTTTCGTATCGGTTGTTGAGAATTTTTTGAATGATTACAAAGCAGAGAACGATGAAGAATTGCAATAAAATACGATTAATTTGTAATTTGAATTTAAAAATTTTCTAACGTTTGAAAAATAGACTGTTAATATGAGCACAAAGGCGCATTTTCTTCTTAGTTACTTGGTCCAATTTCACAGACAATCTGAGTCATTTTAATGACAAGAGAGGCGGTTTCATCAAGCTATGAAAGTAATGGAACAGAAGTATCAAGGCAAGCTCGAGCCTCGCGTATGATGGCTGATTACTCTACCGAAGCCTCCTATGAAAGACATTCAAAACCCATAACAGAAAATCATGCAAGTGCTTCTCCTTGAATTAATTTAATATCATTTTGTGTTCATTTTAGTGGACAAAATGCAACATTATAGAGCATATCATTACTGCATTGATCTATTCTGATATCCTAAATATATTCCCTTATTTTCATTCCATATATTATACGATATATAAATGTATACATGATTGTTTTACTTTTATTCTGAACATAAATGTACCACAAATTTCATATGACGTGCATTGCCTGCATATTGAAATCTGATAATTGAGTGGAGTGTTTTTAAAGATGTGCATTTATTGATTTACAAATACGCATTATTTTATTATCAAGGACGGGCTTAAACATTTTGTGGCCCTCGAAAACGGAGTTTCCTAATCCCTGAGTAACCATGAACACCCAGGAGCACGCCAGGTTTACATAGGCAGAATGAACATCAAACTACTATTTCATGGTCACAGAGAAAAAAATTATTCGACAATAAATTTAAACGATATTGCCCGCTGCTTCCAGACATTTAAAGGTTGGAGAGCTGTCAGGGAAATTGAACCGATTACCTACCCAGGACCTCAACTTCATACTCTTTCGGCCGGGCAAGTATGCATTATGTATGCCTTGTGTAATTTTTTAAATTTTAAAAGAAGAATTTAGCAACCCATCATCCGGAGCACTAGATCCACCTCCATCCTTTACTTGACTTGGAGGAAGGGGTTCTGTGAAAACCCTAGGCAAGAGGGATAGGGTTCGATGTCTGAATTTTAAAGGTTTTAGACAAAATTTTAAGCTACAGCGAAACCTCGATAAAACGACTCTGCAGACCAAGAAAAAATGTCGTTGTAGATTATGTACGGATTATATATCGTTATGTCGAGAGGTAACAGTTTAACATTAGAGTATAGGCATTTTCAAACAAGGCTTGAAAAAATATCGTTGTAGAGTAATTTACCGTTATATTGAGTATCGTTGTAGTGAGGTTTAAATGCATTCGCTTTGTTGAAAACGAAGTTTTTAAATTAAAATGCAATCAAAGTATTTTCTTTCATCACGTTTTTGCGGCCCCTAACATTTAACGCCCCGGTTGCGGCCAACCTTCACACTTGCCCAAGTCCGGCCCTAAGTATCAATCATCAGTATTGACTTATCTTGCAATTTATGTATTGATTACTTTTCATGATTAAATTGATTCATTCCATTGATTCAAGCTTTCTAGTGACGTAAACTCTGCTCGCAGATTTAAATGCGATTTGTGTGCTGCTTATGCAGTACTACTGAAATTTAGTTTTCACTTTATGTTAAAAATTACAGCGTTTGAAAAAAAATAATGCCAGATTCACACACAGAATCAGCACTCAAAATTACCCTGAAATCACTAAAAAGTTTTTTCCAATAAAAGTAGTGTTGAGCAGTCTACGTGTCAAAGCACTCGAAATTTCTGCCTGAAAAGCAATCTGGTTATAATGCGTCCCAAACGGAATTCATGGTTCTGTAAGTCTAGAGCCGCCCTTAGAGGTGTGCGGTTGCACCGGGCCCCGCACTCACGGTAACTTATTGGAGGCTTCCATCAATTCTTAAATTATTTCTTGCATTAATTCCGAATTTTCATCAATTCTAGAATTTTTTCTTCCGTTCATTCTAAAAAAATCAATTCTGTTATTATGGTTTATAAACGGTGTGATAAGTTTCACTTGATTCCAAATTGGAAAAACTTAATTCCTTCACGATGAATTCACGTGAATTCAATCTAAAACCTTCGATATCTAACACACAAGACATGACGATTCAAAAAGGAAAATACTTTACTTACAGGTAATGCTAGCTGTGGAGTGTAGAGACTGAGAGTATTCAAACAGGCGAAACGTTGAGTAAAATGAAGTGGTTGCAGTGCAACAGCGGCGCGTTTAAATAAATATGTGACGAGTTACACCAAGTTGGCGTTTACCGCTTGCATGAAATTGTTTCTCAAAAATCAAAGTCTACGTTGTTGGGAGCGGTGCATTGGCTAGGGTGATAAGAGGATTGAGGGAGCGGATGTGAGGCGCGTGAGGGGGCGGATGTGAGGCGCGTGAGGGGGCGGATGCGAGGTGCGTGAGGGGGTGGATGTGAGGCGCGTGAGGGAGCCGGATGTGAGGCGCGCGCCTCCGCGCCTCCCCCTGTGTTTGAACTGTCCTTTTTATACTACTAATATCTATGTAAAGTTATGAAAGAACAGCAAAAATTAATGGACAACGATCATCCTCTTCATTTATGCTGCCCTTCCCCAACTTTTCTCCGATTTTTGAATTCGATTATCTCAGTGAATATTGCCCAAAGAGACTTGGATTTTTTTCCTTGGCCTCAGGAGGGACAGGGACTGTTGTAAATTGCTGTGGCCGATAGATGTATGGACAGTTATATTTAATGGTCATTTTATATCTCTGTCCATTTTTTCTTTTGCAGTTTCTTCTCGTGGTACCAAGACTGCTACACGAACGCCACGATGGAGACGTGTGGAGCCAACAACACATTCTTCGTATCATTCGCCTTGCACTTGCTGACTGGCGAGCTCGTAAGCAAGATGTGTATTCCCATGGTGTACTGCGACAAGCCGCCACTGTATGCAGAGCTGGATGACCCGATCCCTGAATCCGGAGCTCTTCATCCAACGACCAACTCGTGTGCCGTCTTTTTCCTCGTGTTCGTGCATTTTGCGTATTTTCTGGTCAAAAACAGGCAGTGGCATTAATGTTTGCCTTTTTACGTTCGGGTATCGATTCCATCGAGTCAATCATAAATTTGTAAAGTTCATGAAAAATGTTTATTCTCGTACCCTTTTTTCAATGTATATATTTCTATCGAATTTCTAAACGAAATTGTTCAGTATATTTTAATACTATTTATTAATGGATATTCAATAAAACATTTCATTCGTTTCCGAGTACAAAACATGGATTTATTTGTATGATGAAGATGGATTCAGTTCTAATCTGATTGGAGATGATTTAACGAAAATTCACCGGCCCCAATTCATCGCTATGAAAATTCATCGACGGAAATTTCGCCGACAACAGTTCTACACGAGTCAGTCAGCGAGGAACGGCCGAGTTAGTCAGCCAGTAAATGTTACAGGAGTTTGGCTGTTTTACAAAAGTGTAAAATAGACCAACAGATAACATACGGGAGTAGTATAAGAATATTTAAGTACTGTTTCTTGTTCTACATTCACAAGAAAGTTATCAACGTTTAAGTTTCGCAAATGTTCCGTTTCGAAAAAAAAATTTGAATTGGTTTGTCTGAAAAATTAGAAATTTCTACGCCACCTGTTGATTTTAGTAAGTTTCATCTAAGTCAAAGGAATGTGCCTTACTAGTTATTCTCTCGTGAGTAACGTAAGAAACACTGTCATTTTACAGTGGAACCTCCAATAACGGTTACTCCCGTTAGCATGTATTCCTCCACTGACGGACACTTTTGTAGATTACATCGACGGGACTCAATTTTGTATATTACAACCCATTAATGGACGCTATCGGTCAAAAATTTCGGTCCGGTGAGTTGGTTTTCTGCGATTCCCAACTTCGAGGCGCGAATGCGAGCCGATCTCCCCGTTAAAAACTCTCGCCTCAGAGAGCAACAGCTCTACCCCACGGTACAATTATTCATTCCTTACAATTCACTCACTATGAGTTGAGAAAAAAAACTCAGTTTAAAAAATTCATTACAGATGGCAGCATTACAAAGAAACAAACTTCACGGAAGGATCACTATATGCATATTCCAACATGTACCAATTCGTTCGAAGTTCCGCAGAGGAATATGGACGAGGTGCATGTCTGGTTTAGTAGTAGTAAAATGTGAGTTTGAAAGCGCTGGTGAAAATTGAGCCGTTTTGGAAAGAATCCCTTAACGCCAGTAGATCAACCGGTGCCAGAGTGGCATGGTGGTAAGATGCTCGTCTACCATCGTAAAGGTTGTTGTCAGAGTCCCGGGTTCGAACCCTAGGGGAGGATATAGATGAGATATTTTCCCAAACGAACTCGAGGCGGCCACCGGTAGACAGCACCTTCACTTCCAACCCATCTCACTAATGACGGTAAATTGCAATATAGCGATATGGCCAGAGTTGGTGTTTGGTGAAGTCGTAGTAGATCAATCGCTTTGTTGTGTTCCCTTTTGAATGAGAAATACCGAAGTGAATGAACAAGGTGGGTATCTTCCCTTTAGGTAGAAACGACGGACCCTATAAACAATGTGATTTCTACCAAAAATAAACCCTGTTGCAAAATCCGCGACAGCTCGACCCAAACATTCGAAAACCATTGAAAAATGCATTTCGAAAAAAAAAAAGTGGAAACATTCCTTTTTTGAAAATAAGCTCCTCAATATAATGCTCAGTTTTTTTACAGCGTACAATATTCTTAAAATTATCGGTGGCGGTGATTACAGTTCAGTAGAAGGGATGAAAAGTATGAAAAAAAAATAGGGGACTCTGTCGCAGGGCTTCTTCCTATCTTAGAGATGGGCCCCCGAGGCCTATCAGCCTCCTTTACGTGAGGAAGGATCTAATGGTAGGAAAACCATCAATAATTGATTCCACACAGACAGACAGACATGACTGCTGACAGCCCAGAGAGACCATCTTGGGATGGTTTGCACTCTTTCCCAAACGGATGGACGGTCTCGGACAGCAAAAACATTGTGTTGTACCCTCGGCGGGACTCGAACCCGCAATACCCGGTTTAGGAGACCGATGCCTTATCCATTAGGCCACGAGGGCTGGATTTGGTACAGTTGCGGACCGTTGAAAATACTTGCAAAAACTTGCGAACCGGTGGAAAGTAAATTTTATTCAGAGTAAGTTTTAAATAATACGTTATTAAATAATTTGAGACCGGCGAAAGTAAACATTATGAAGAAATATAATTTGTGGATGGGAAAATTTCAAAAATTATTGGTTATATGACTGTTATGTATCTATGTGTTTGTATTCCATGAAACCAGGGCATCAACTAGGAAGGGAAGCAGGCGGATATGGTGCCCCGGGTGCCAGACCGGGGGACGTGAATTTTCACCCTTTTACCCATCTTTCAAGATTACAAGGGGGCACCCAAATGTGGCACAGCTGGCCAAACATCTAGTTGCGGCCCTGCGTAGAACGGTCTTGCAATCGTCAAGATTTCCGCTCAAACTACGAGTAAAATGTTGGAATCCTCTGGTTCATGTCATCAATAGGCGCGATCTGAACGATCCATCAACTTGCGATTGGTTACAAAGACTTCCCTGGATCCAAGAAGACACCTTTCGGTTTTCAACTCAGTCCATGAAGGATGATGATTGACGAAGCAAACCATGAATTTTCTCTACAAACATGGATATTCACTGGAACGAAAAGATGAATGAGACGTTCAGATCACGGTAGCGGAACGGGTCACTAGATCGAAACGACGATGACTCGTAGCTTACGAATCCGTGACGGGGAACCCAGTTTACAAGCCCATTTTGCAACACAAAAACATTTTTTTTTTTCAAACTCTTCCAAACAACGAACAGAAGATAAATTGGCAAACATTTCTTCTCTCTCTGCAAACTTCTGTGCTCAAAGATTCCTGAATAATAGGTACAGACCCACAGAAAACGTTCGAATTTCTATTATAGAAAGATCTGGAACATGATATTTGCTATTCGTGTATTGAGCAATTACATTGAAATTAACGGAGGCCTAAAGCTATACAAATCGGAAACATACAGCTTAGATTTAAATTCTATTTTCCCACAACATACTGATGCTTCCTCATTCATGTTCATTTGGTTTTAATCGCCAAATGCAATTCCTTAGTACTTAGTGCATTCCAAGGATATGTGGCGGCGCTGTCAGCAAGTGTACGCAGGTGTTGGCGCTCCAACATCATAAATCTGCCAACACATCGTTTTCATGAGCGCGTCTTTTCTTTACGTGTAACGTATCATGTGTTTCGTCAAATTAATAAATTTCATATTTAGCCGTTCTCTCTGTAATTTAAGTAATTATTGTGGAGTCCAAGTTGAGGTACCTATGGATAAATTACTACTTCAATTCAATAGCCAGTACACAACTTTCTACACCAGTGGTACTGCTACAGATACTTAACCTTTCAAACAGCGTGGGGCCACTTCATTAGTTTGGTTTGAAAACGTTCGCGGGTCACTTAAGTGTTCTGGAACTGTGTCGCGAGTCACTCAAATGATCTGTTAATATGCCGCGGGTCACTTAAGTGATCTAGGGATGTGCCGCGAGTCAATTAAGTAATCTGTAAATGTGTCGCTGGTCAACCACTTAAGTGATGTAGAACTGTGCAGTGGGTCACTTAAGTGATCTGAAAGGGTGCCACGGGTCGCTTAACTCTTTTACTACAAATAAAAAAATTTGACCTCCATTAACAATGGAAATGAACAAAATAGGTCACAAATAAGGCAAATTTAGCGTTTGAGATTTTCTACCAAACAGTTTTTGTATGTGAAGGTTTTTTATTGCTACTTTTTCCAACAGATACCCTTTACGTTAGAGGTTCCATATGGAATATTTACGTGGGTATCTGCTTGGTATTTCAAGTTCAAGTATTTCCAATTTCTCCTCCAGACTTGAACACAACCAAATACACCATACATGCGCAACCCATGACACGCGGGCCAAATGTGGCCCAATAGGAGATCCATCTGATGTTGCCCGTGACCTCAAGTGTAATTTTGTAAAAATGAACAAAGCGGTACATTTATAGATCCCTCAAGTCATCCAGTCATCCGCGATGCAGTTCTGCATCACTCAAGTGGCCCATGGCACATATCCAAAATGTGCCATGACAACTTTTAAGATAATGAAAACTAGCTTTCAACTAATGATTTTATATCTTTAATACAATAAAACCCACTCTTAACGGACACCCCTCTTTTACGGATAAATAATAATTTTACTCTGTATAATAAAAAAAAAAGTATGCATTCTTTTAAACTCCTGATTAACGGTCACCTCTCTTTTCGGGAGGAATTTTTTTGTCCCGCCGGTGACCGCAAAAGAGAGGTTTTACTGTATCTCGACTGTATATTGCATTTAAAAATATGAATTTTTCTGTAGATGACTTTTCAGAGTGGGATGTACGTTTCAATAATTGGAAGTTTTAGCACTCGAGCGACTCCATAAAAAGTTTATTTGTTTATGCATACGACACCTCTCAGTAGTATTATGATATTTAAGCAACTGCACGTCATTTGGAAACGTTTGTAATTGAAAGTCCTCTCTAAACTAAACAGTTTCAGAGATGCCTGCAAACAATTTGGGACAGCCTGTATAGAGCATGGGTCTCGAACTGGTGCGAGTCGGATGAAGAATTTATAGAATATCAGAAATATATTTCCCTAATGTTTATTGTGGTCCGGAGTCGAACCAGCCTATACTACTCATGAATCACTTATCTGAATTCTACACGTTATTTTTAATTGGAAGTATGCTTCTAGAATAAACGATCATAGACAGTAAATTGGTTCAAAAATATTTGCCCCAGTTCAAACTGTTAACGGGGGGGGGGGGGGGGGCAATCTATTATGCATTTGTAGTAGTAAAAACAAAAAAATGATGAGAAAGAATCATCTCTGGTCTCCGTTCTCTTGTGAGGGCTATGCGGGGGACCATATTTTGTAGGGGCTTTCACAATAAAATCTGGCACGATTTATGACAATAAATATGTTTTAGTGAATGTGATGCCTAAGCCCTCTTTCATTTTGCCTTTTTGAGACAGCAGTAGGGGCATTATTATAATTTTTTTTGTTGAATAAATATTCAAATATTTGCTAGAGTTACGTATATATAACATCCTTATTACTCTATCCAGAGTTCCTACGTTAAACTTTACGCTGGATACCCCTGGTATAGAGCTCCGTGACATTAGGTTGACTTTAGTCTGATCAGAAAGCACCAGGTAGTTCTCCAATCATCCAAATGCAATGCAAAACCAACCAGGTTCTTTGCAATATATATATACGCTATTTTATAATTAGTCTTATTAAAGTTTAATGATGTTTACACGTCGTTATTGGAAAAAGTGAGGTTGCGAAAAAAACATTTCGGTGTAAATCACACGTGCCGATAAATCCTAGATTCAGCGCGTTCGAAGATCCTATAATAGTTAAGGAGGGAGAGAGAGACGCACACACAATGCAGAATCCAAATTTAAAACCAACATCTACACCGCAAGCCAAAACAGTGACGCTGCAAGTTTTACGTGTAAATCCGGGATATTTGCCAGAGACAGTCCTTGTGTTGTGTTGAAAATCTTCACAGAATAAAACACACACACACCTAATGTTTCTTAATTCAAGCTATAAAATGAAAGATCATCCTCATGCTTTTGATAATCCCATTTAACACGAACGACGTCACACAACATAATGATCACGGCTCATAAATAATTCATCTTCGAACGGCTACGTGAAGATTATTAACTCACACACTCTCTCTCATTCAACGAACAGGCCGTGAATAAAAATTGGTAGACGTGACTATTAGTGACCTTTTATTTCCGGTGTGGACAGAGGTGAATCGTTATTTGCCCCGTATCATTTTTTGCTCTTATATATACTCTGTATATAAAACGATTCGGAATTTCTCACAGAGCTCACGTATGTACGTTAAGCAAATAAAGTCACATGACGCGACACCAAGCGGCGTTTTGCGGAATTTTTCATCAGCTGGATACATCACCGGTCGGTCATCTTTATCCGAGAAGATAGAGCTGATTTTTTCGTTTTTCCTATTGGATATCATTCGACCTGATTAGTTTATGGAGAGATGCGCGTCAAGTTATCTCCCGGCTCTCGTGCTCCTGTCGTGTTGTATCTGTAAGTACTCTATTTGTATTTATTCATTTATATATACTATTGTATTATTACGTACTACTAGTGTTTCTCAACCAATGGTGCGCAGACCAGAAAAAGAAATATATATGGTTGTCACACACCATGAGACCCGTATTCTGCAGGACATTCTCATAACTTTGACCGTCACGAAATTTCCAGTGAAATGTCCTGTTCTCTCCCATGTTTTCAACGAAGCATACTTCAGTTTTTTTTCTGCTTGTATTATCTCCGCTTAATTGTGATAATTATGACTCCAATTATTCTAAAATTATTATATAATTTTTTTTTATCTCGGCATTTGTCAAGTTTTTATAGTAAAACCCCAACGGACAACCCGCTCTTACAGCCGAATAATAATTTCCCACGGTACAATAAAAGTATGCATTTCAAACCCCGTGATCAACGGTTGACCCCCCCCCCCCTCTTTTACGGATGAATTTTTTCGTCCCACCGATGTCCGCAAAAGTGGGGTTTTACTGTTTATTCGTTTGGTACATCACATTTTAATCCTTTGTGATTTGTAATAGTCCTCTATTTCCCGTCGTTGGCGATTTTTCAGACATTTTGGCGACGATTTGCAAATTTTCCCGCTTTCGACAACTTTTGGTCTATAATTGGCAAGTTTTACTTGGGCCGGGATTACACTATAAAAGTCTGATAAAAATTATTTTATAAAACTTGAAAAATGTAACCAATAAGCACATGTTACATTCGAGCGAACTTAACTGATCCACCGATTGGTTGCATTTTTCAAGTTTTATAAACGAACTTTTATTAAACTTTTATAGTGCAATCCTGACCTTACCCTTTTACCTTTAATCAGTGGTTCTCAACCACCGCTCGAAGGAAAAAATAAATAAAATATGTGCGACATAGAAGTTGTATACTAAAAATTGAATCAAAAAAAGGTTAAGAACCGCTGCCTTTAACAATCTCGGTAACTATAATTGGAAAATTTGGCAACAACAGCGATGGATCCCGATTTACTGCATTCACATAAAGGAAATGTGGTCAGCTTTTTAATTATACTTTTCCACCGGGAACACCTTTCGTCAGCATTTGAACCGCGGGTTGGAGGTTGTGCATCCCTGGGCTTGAGGCAGGGGCGTCGGAAGTGTATTAGAATTGTGGATACTCGACTTGGTCTTTATGTGGGAGATCCTGATTTCTGAATCAATTCTGAGGGTGCTCAATCTGGTGCTACAAAATACTGTGGTTGCTCGAGCAGCCCCGGCTCAACCACCGCTCGAAGATTTTAATTGTTGTTGAGGTTTTAATTCGAATCGAATGAAATAATATATCATTTTGATTGGTATTTGTAATAATCTTAGTCAAATAAAAAGATCGGGAAATAACGGATCCTAAATACGATCACCATAGGCGGAAATAAACTTGGAGGTCTGGGGGGGGGGAGGCACAATGATGTCAATTCATATATACATTAGATCAGTCGACTTCACCTTTGACGCTGGGGAGCTGTCCCCCATGGGCCCCCCCCCCCCCCGTATCTCCGCCCATGGATATCGCTAATTGATGTCAAAAATTCAATTTTCACGGAATATACTGACTAAGGCCGGGATTACGCTATAAAATTTTGATAAAAGATCTTTCATAAAACTGACAAAATTCAACCAATAAGCGCATCGGTTACATTCGAGAAAATTCAACCTGTGATCTTATTGGTTGAATTTCTCGTGTTTTATCAAAGAGCTTTTATAGTGTAATCCCGGCCTAATTGCTGAAGCCCTGAGAAATGAAGGATCGCGGTAAACAAAACTTTATCTCGCAGAAAAAATATTCATCACAACAAGGTGATCATAGTTTGGGGGGGGGGGGGGGAAGAATAATTAAAAATTTGGATCTCAAATAAGGGGTCATTCAAGTACTACGTCAGCATCGATGGGGGGGGGGGGTCGGGTTTATTGACTTGTGATGACGGGGGAGGAGTTTACACGATGCTTACAATATCAACCACCATTAAGAATTAATATGGTATCTTACTGGGTGTGCAAAAAACGAGAAAAACCTTTCGCTAGTTTGTGGGCACCAGAGCTTGAGCTAACAGTCCCGCTATTGATATAAGTCCTCTACACAGACACGTAAGTGATCTCTAAATGTTCCGCGGATTCTTCAAGTGTTCTAGAAATGTGCCATGGGCCGCTTAAGTGATGTGGGACTGCGCCGCGCGTCACTCGAGTGATCCGTATATGATGATGATGCTACATCGCCAATTCTCACCAAAAGCGTTGGCCACCAGTCGGCACGAAATCATCAGTTTTCGCTGAAATTGCTTTAAAAACTACCAATGGGTGCCCTGCGGCGATTGATGTTAGCTACATATTTTATGCTGTTTTCTTCCGCTGCGGGATGGGTAGGGTAGGTAGTTCCTTGCAGGATGTTGAGTACCTGTGGATTTCTATTTATATCTCCATCCTTCGAGGGCAAGGTCCGAAGTAGCGTTATGGGAAGCGGAAGTGGTTAAACGCGTTGGTGATTTGAAACTTGAAAATGGCCAAGGGTGCATCAGGGAACCTGGGTGCATCTATTTCAGTAGTCATTTTAACGGTTGTGAATAAACTTGTGTAGAGAATAGACAGGAATTAAGTGGTGATGAGAAAGAATTTCTTTAAGAGCTATAAACCCTCCCATAACGCTGTAATGGTTCCCATGTTATTACACATAGATCTGTCTCTCATCTCACGATTCGATTTCATTGGGTCTGTTTTTTTCAATTTCTATAGTATTGTCAAGAGCGAAATGCGTCAATGAAGAAGCGGCATGCGAGAAGGAACGTTCTATGATCTCATCCGAACAGCCTTTCTATCACATAAATGATGGTGTCGAGCTGGACGTTGCGTGCAAGTAAGTTTCGGATGGAAAATCTCGGCAGTTGAATTCCAGTACCTATAGTATTGTCCGTGGTTTTCATGGCCGGCGTTCAATTAATTATATACGGTTTCCCGGTTATGTGATCAGAGAAATTAGATTCCTGACGTTTCATCTTCATCTGTGGTAGGCATCTTCAGATGTTTAATCACGCGTAGGTCTCTGCGACAAGCGAGAAAGGCGTCGTACATCTACTCCCGTCGTGTTGTTCCTTAAACAGGGTGAACTTAACATGTTCTGCCAAACAGAAGGGGAGTGATAGACGATGCCTAGTGGAACATGAAACATCCTACCAACGCTGTCTTATCTCGGACATTTTCGAGTTATGGTGGGTAATCGATATGGGGAAAAAATGTGCCAAGTCTGTAAAAACCCAAATTTGTGTTTCTTGGAGACCTATATGCAAACTAAGCATATATTTGAAAAGAACAGAAAAATCCCATGAAGTGACATCAATTTCATTGAAATATCTTTATCCAATTGAGAGCTACAAGCGCTGAAAGATTGGCAAAGTTCAAAATCGAATTGTCGCCTAAACGACAATTCATCGCCAATTCCGCAAACACCCTTGGTGTTGTAGCTACAATCAGTCAAATTACCATAAACTCATGCATTGTACCAGCTCGATAGAGCTTACAATAAACCATATCGTTGATCTAGTTTTCAGGAGAATTTGTTCCACTTGGGCTCGTCTATCACCCCCTTTCGTTTGATAGAACATATCACGTTCACCCTGTATAGACGTCTAAGAAAGTTATTTTTCATATATTTTAATAACTGGCAATCCTTTGCAACATGAATGTTTCCAAGTTCTACACGTTATTTGAAAATTTTTCTAATTGGAAGTATCCTCTATGATCCATGTCGCCAGTAAAATACAGCAAGGAGGGATTAGGGAATACCCTTATATAGCCCTGTATATAAGGGTCAACTTGAGTAGATGTATGACGCCTTTCTCGCTTGTCGCAGACCCCTACGCGTGTTTAAACCTCTGGTGATGTCTACCACAGATGTAGGCGAAATGTCAGGAATTGGGTTTCTTAGACCACGGATTCAACAAGTAAATCATATGTACACTCTTCCAGTATCAATAGTTCCGGGGGGAATGTTTAATCCTTTGTGTTCCACGGACCCCTTTCCAGAATGATATTTAATATTGGTTGTACTATAGAAATAATGAGTTGTTTTCTCATCTCAAGCTCATTAACACTAGACCATAAAGAGAAAAAGGCGCCTTTGTAAGTTACTGTTTGGCGCAAGTGCTGATCAGCACGGTTGTCGGTCTATCTAGCCTGAAATATTAGTCCTCACTAAAAATAGTATTTCGTAACAACCACTCAAAAATCCTGATAGTGGCAGAGAGAATTCTGAAAATCGCTAGAAGAGTTTAGATATGGAGATGATAGCTCTTTTCTTCTAACAAGGTTTCCGTAACATTCATGAAAAGGACTCCGCTCATTGGTCAAGTGCGAAGACTGTTTTTCTCGTTAAGGTCTAGTCCGTTTCACCTTCCCCCTCCGTTGAAAGCTGCCCAAAGGGTTAAGAACCCCCTTACTCTTGTTATTAGGACATCATTTCTGTTTATGGCAGTGTAATGAAAATATTTTCACCGTTTCACCCACAGGTACAAATTGGATTTCATTCGGTGCATCAAACGTTACGTCAACGAATGTCTTTCCGCTAAAGAACGAGAGCGGTTTGAGCTCCTCACGAAAGGCTCGTGGAATTTTCTGGCTCTTTTCTGCAATGAAACCAGTGGTGTCAGGAAGAGTAAGTTTTGCTCCCGGTGTCCTACGCGTATTTGTACGATTGACAAGTGCATTCAAAGTTATATTCCAATAGCATATGATAAATAGCTGTTGACATCAGGAGAAACGGTAACAATTTTCTAATTGGATTCTTGAAGACGGTGTCCGTATAATCAATCTCTATATATTGATCCGGCCCCACGCCCGCAGGACTCTGCAGCGCAAAAACCGGTTTTGAGATATGGCTAGAATAGCGGGATGATTTGATTGGTCTGTTTTGCGTAACCACACCCAAAAACCGGTTTTCTGCGGAGATCTGCGCGTATGGACCCGGTTCCAGTAATTATCAAATACTGTATATGACGGTTATTGCCTCTCTATAAACGGAAATGGATGAGGTGCATGTGTGGCTTAGAGTAGCAAACGGAAACCAAGGGTCCTTAACTGTTGTCACAGCCCGAAATCCTTTTACCAGATGATGAAAAAATCTAAATTTTTATATAGACATCCTATCCTAAAAACCCAATTAGTGGTTGCCCTGTCTCTTCTGAACCCAACAAAAAAAAACCCACGTTTCTAAGGGCACTATTCACTGATATATTTGTGTTTGAAAATCTTAGAGAAGTGGGGAAGGGACAGCATAAATAAGAGGAAAGAAGCGTTGTCCATTGGTTCGAGATGTTTTTTCCTCATCTTTTCTCAGATTTTTTAAATCCGAATATCTCGGCGAATATTGCACTTGGAAACGCAAATTTTTATTTGTCAGCTTCAGAAGAGACGGGGCAATAACTTGCTTATTGCGTTTTTTAGGATAGGATGCCCATATGATTGAAAATTTAGATTTTTTTTTCATTTATTTTATGACACGTTGTATTTTCATTCTAAAAACTGGTACAAAGTGATTTTTGAATACATTTTGAGTATTTTTCAAATTTGAACCATTCCTCTAAAACAGTTTCCGGAAACCATCTCATCGACCCCAACTCCAGCCAACCCATAAGATCCTATGTTGCACATGTAGCTTATACCACCCTCCTGGACCATTTCATCGCCCCCGCCCCAATGGGCAATATTTCCCCCTTTCGGAAACACCGCTCTTGAACTTGATGTAAAGGCCAAATTAGAAATTACGGGACACCCTGTATATAGGGCCATTTAAACCGGTGTTTCTCAACCACCGGCTCCGGGCATCAGTGAAACAGGGCCGTGAGTGGTTCGCAGTTTTATTTTTTCCGTTTATATTGTATCCCCATCAGAGTCATGCGTATGACCGGGCTTTCCACTCACAACAGAAAATAAACCGAGCCGCGGTCTTCCAAAGGTTGATAACCACTGGTCTAAACAGTATCATGAAGCCATCCGGGCAAAAGTCTTCCGGTACATTAAGCGGATGTGTAATCGACCCCGGCTACGGGATCCCGTATTTTAAATGTGTACATTTGCATAATATTTGTTGAATGAAATGGTTTGAGCTCAAGCCTTGGAATCAGTAAACCCACCACCTCAAAACCCGGCACCAAGTGGCACAGTGACTAGAAGACACTAGTCCGTGTTACCATTGCCACGACGATGTTAAGTGCAAGTGGCTGAGCAACTGACCTCAATGATGCGAGAGATATTCGAGAACACAAAGGGTTCTCGACTCAACCAGCCAGGAGGTCAAGAAACTCGGTACCTCGCTGATCCACAGAGCTGAGCCCCATCTAACAGGGAGGACAACGAGCCACAAAATCACCAAACGAAAACATTGGGGGAAATCCTTCCAAAGCTACCTAACCATGTTAATCCCAAGCCCAAAGAAGCTGCTATACTTACTTCAGTCTAGGTTAGACCTCGAAGAGAGGACTTTCCTTGGAAGCCAGACACGAACGCGTCTTACCGGAGTGAAATCTGCAATTCGAATAATCTTCAACAGACGTTTCTACAATACTACAAAATAGCATTGCAATGTTTCACTTGAGAATGAGAGATCCATTTGTTGAATAACATTGTTGCTGTCACCCGGTAGATGAGTGATTAGCACTCGAACCTGAAAAATTCACCTTTTTTTTTTTTTAATTTACTGGGATGGGCTGATTCAGGGGTTCTTAACTTTTTTTCAGTCACGTCCCAATATCAAAAAGATCTTGCGACCCATGAGACTGTTTGTTCTCCGAAATTAATAAAGCCAGCGATGCAGTGCATTTATAATAGACTGTAAATGGATTTGTACGACTCACCTATAGGAAGCCTCTGCGAATCAACTTTAGGTCGTTATACTTCTTCTGAACCTAGATTTAGATCCATAGGGGATTTTTTTGAACATAGTTCAAAATCCCAAACCGTAAGTAGATTTGTTCGACCCATCTCAGAAGGCCCTGTACACAGAGGAATGACGTTAGAGCATCATAGGCTCCCTCGGGCCAAGTGAAGCTCTACCAGGTAAATTTACATGCTAACTCTCGGAAATTTCAACCAGATCTCATTTCAGTAAGGCCGACCTCTTCTCTTGAGACCATCTCCAGGCCGTGCCCGTGCGTTAAGATGGCAATCAAGTTTTAGGTCGTGGCCCACAGCTCATGAATCCCTGGCTCTTAGATTTGTACGACCCATCTCAACAGCCTTTGCGACCGATAGGTTAAGAACCCCTGCTTTAGGGTAATGAATAATTGGGAGAGACCAGATTAACGGCACCATACTGGGCAATACTGCCATCCCATGCAAACAACAAACCAAAACCGGGGGGGAAGTCGCGACAATTAAGAAGTCGCCAATGAAAAATACAAAAACTCCTAATGCATTTCGACACACAGTGAAATAAATCTTTCAAGTAGGTTCGGGTATGGCTTTTTTTCCTGCCATCGCGAATAATAACAAATTATGACCCTCCGCTTTTGAAACATCGATGCATGTTGTCTCTCAATCGTCTGCAAATTGTTTTTTGTCTTCGGTAGGATATTTGGAAAAAGCTGCCTGCTTCGGTCGAATTTCTCCGCTACTGGACGTATGCACCATGGAATATGAAGATTCACAAAATGACGTCGATGATAAGAACCTTACTCCAGAGGTTCTACTGAAGAAAACATGCTGGTAACGTATAACTCACGCTATTCTTCGCGTAGTTTCCGACAATGGTGCTCACCCAAATTCATAAAAAACCACTTACACCAACCATGGCTCTCGCTCTGTCCCCCATGGGGGATATAAGCTGGATACCCAAAAGAGTGTGACCCATGATAGAAAGACCGGAAAAACCACCTGACTATAATGCGCCTTATATACGTCTATAGTAGGGGTGGCCAACCCACCGCACGCCATGGTATCGGGAGTAGCACGCGAACATTTTTTTCAAAAAGACAATTTCTTTTTGACTGAAAAATGGAATAAAATATCTCCCAACTCTTTTCAATCCTGAATGGTGGTCTCCCTTCTCAAAGTTTAAAAATTCCCTGATTTATATTTTCCCTAAAGATAACTGCTATTTGTTTCAATGTTGAGACTGAAGGGAAAATGTTTGCATCAGTAACTTGAAGCGATCAAAGAGGTTCAAGAGAAAAAAATCTTTTTTCCCTCCCAATGAGATGCCATGGAAAATGATCCGCATACAACCAAGTAAGAGCACACGGAAGAGAAAACCCTTCTAAAGAAAACGTTGTGATTGCTTCAGTGTCCAACCTTTTGTGATGGTGCTTCTTGCTCAACTGGCCACAGCAAATAAATTAGTAGAAATGACTGCCGCGGAAACAGACGTTTTTATTCTACTGAGTGATAATAGATGCTATACAGTGAAACCTGTACGAGACAGAACGTCAAGGGACAATTACACTATAAAAGTTTTGTAAAATCTCTTTGATGAAACTTGAAAAATTTAACCAACAAAATCACCGGTTGCATTTGCTTCAATGTAACCGATGCGCATATAGATTGAATTTTTCAATTTTTATAAAAAGACTTTGATCAAACTTTTATAATGTAATCCCGGCCTTAGACAGGTTTCACTGTAAATCATTATTATAAAAATATGCTATAAAAAAAATTTAATAAATTAAGGAGTATTCCGTTATAGACAGCTTGACTCAAACCGTGAAGGCAATCCAATAAAACTCTTTTGGAAATACACGACACCAGTTTCTCGTTCGTCACGGAGACTTACGTCCTATTAACCCCTTTACGTACAAGCTTTTCGCAATAAATTTAGACAATGTAGAGTTGAAGTACCATACATATATCTCAAACTGGCATTGTCAGTGATAGGAAATGAAGAGGAAAAAAAAGATGAGAGATCAGGTTTTACATCCTTTACCCCCGCTCCCCCAGTGACCTTTCCCCTATGTGTAGTACCATTTTTTTTTTTTTTTTTTTGCTCGACTAACCGTAGTGAGAGAGAAAAGCAAGTAATGCTGAGGAAAACTATTCCTGTCTGCAGGGTTCGCAATTAAGTCTCTCGAAAGAGAGGGGGGGGGGGTGTTACAGAGCAAGACTGTATTTCGTCCATCTACTCAGAGCCGAAATATCTCGCCCTTGTTGAGGGTCTAAACCTCTCTGAGAAGACGCCTAACACGGATGTGGGCGAAACGTCTGGAAGTGGGTTTCTCGGATCGTTGACTAACGGCCTGAAGCAGAACCTCAGAGATAGAAGGCCTTCGCACTCAGCTTGTGACGTCAGTAAGCAGTCCATTTTCACCTCAGAATATTCAAGGAAAAAAAATTCCCTGCTCGTTCCAGTATTATCGTTGTGAGAAAAAGAAATGATCGGGCTCAGAATTGGCGATTTCTATGCCCCACATCCAATCACTACGCGGTATTTGTGAGCCAATCAGGAAGATTCTACGCCAAAATAGGAAGAAACGAAACAGGATACTGTGTTTCAAAATGTGGCAAACTTGCTAGGTAGTCTGAATGGCGTTTATGGCAAACAGTGCAGAGGCCTTCTATCTCTAGGAGATGATGCCTGAAGCTGCACGAGCTTAATTGACAATAACCTTCGGAAACTCTTCCAAGTTTGTTGTTCGCGTGGATTTTCACTGCTGTGATAATGCTTTCCTATTTTACTAAATTTTGCAATTTTGATTCGTTTGATTGCAGCTTATACTTCGAAAACATTCGATGTTCGAGGAACGTGACTGAATCGCATTGCGGCCCCGAAGCTGCTGAACTATTGACGTCGCTATTGAAAGAACGAGGAGGGACTTACTTGAACAGCCGTTGCGAATCTTTCGAAAAGACGGATTGCTCGTCGTCTTCGTCGATAGCGAGTCGTATCAAAATCGACAAGAACATGTTTCATGGCTTAGTGTTATCGAATGTAATTTTTGTTGTTATTGTACAGTGTTTCACGGTGATGTTAGGTTTGGATACGAATTAAAACGCTTGTTCCTATTTTTTTAGGCTTCGATCGAGTTATTTTATTGTAATGGGGGAAGGTCTAACACAACGGTGACTGATCAAACACTTGGAGTAATTTGATGTAAGCTCGAGGTCACTCGTGTCCAGCCTAGCCCAATAGGTTTCAAGGTTGGTCATGAACGTGTAGTGTGGTCGTTCCACTATTGACAATGATCGTCAAATATTGGAGGCTGGAGGGCTGGTTGAAGAGAATGACCCAAACTGTTCAGCCTCCAACACAAGTCGAAGGAGCCGCATTTCTTCCCAATCCGTATGGCAACACATTTTTCGAAGAAGGCTGTCTATGGAAGCAAATATTCAATGAAGATGGGGCCAGTGGTGCTTCATTGCAACAGGGAGAGGAAAACATTAGAAACAAATTTTTGCGGATGACTATTGGACCAGGCTGGACATGAGTGTGACCCTATCTAAAGTGAAGTGACGACCGCCTTTCCAGTGATATTTCAGAGGCAATCACCTCGGCTAAAGTTTGTCCAGCGCAAGCGAGTCGGTCTCTCCCATTACCAGTTTCTCCTCAGAGCAAGCACCATCTTCGATTCAAGGTAGATGGCAGCACAAATCTGACAACATAAGTTAAGGTGATTCCACACCAGCAGAACTCTGCACAATTCGGCAGGTCAAAACCGGTTTTTTGGTGTGGGTGCACAAAATCGACCATCTTTAGATCATTCGCGCTGTGCTAGCCATATTTGGATCTAGATGCTGATCTGATTAAACTTGGTCCTGGTATGAAGCATCACGAAACACATTTCTTTGCGTAAGCAGATAAAAGCTTTTCAAATGGATCATCTCTACCATTCCGTGTAGAGATATCAACGTTCTACAATACAGAGCGGCCCTTACCAGACGTAGGGCTCCGTGCGCTCAACAATTTCGGGTCACCAAAAAATGCTTAGGACCTCCATTTGGCCGGGGGGTGGGGAATTGACATCTATTGTTTCAGAATAAGCAGGAATACTGAGAAATAAACTGAAGAGCCAAAAAAACTGGTAAGCATGCGTATGCAAATAAAGAGATATGGAACCAATCAGAGTACGGCACTGCGGTCGGAAAAAGATCATGCAAGAACGGGACCAACGACGACTGACGAGAATCATTAAACGTGACAGACGTGCAACCTTTCCGCAAATTGCTGCAGATTTCAATGCTGGGCCATCAACAAGTGTCAGCGTGCGAACCATTCAACGAAACATAATCGATATGGGCTTTCGGAGCCGAAGGCCCACTCGTGTACCCTTGATGACTGCGCGACACAAAGCTTTACGCCTCGCCTGGGCCCGCAACACCGACATTGGACTGTTGAGGACTGGAAACACGTTGCCTGGTCTGACGAGTCTTGGTTCCAATTGCTTCGAGCTGATGGACGTGTACGGGTATGGAGACAACCTCATGAATCCTACATGTCAACCGGGGACTGTTCAAGCTGGTAGAGGCTCTGTGATGGTATGGGGCGTGTGCAGTTGGCGTGATATGGGACCCCTGATAGGTCTAGATACGACTCTGATAGGTGACAGGTACGTAAGCATCCTGTCTGATCACCTGCACCCATTCATGTCCATTGTGCATTCCGACGGACTTGGACAATTTCAGCAGGACAATGCGACACCCCACACGTCCAGAATTGCTACAAAGTGGCTCCAGGAACACTCTTCTGACTTTAGACAGTTGAGCTGGCCACCTAAATCCCCAGACATGAACATTATTGAATATATCTGGGATGCCTTGCAACGTGCTGTTCAGAAGAGATCTCCACCCCCTCTTACTCCTACGGATTTATGGACAGCCCTGCAGGATTCATGGTGTCAATTATTACCTCCAGCACTACTTCAGACATTAGTCGAGTCCATGCCAGTGTGTGTGGCGGCACTTCTGCGGGCTCGCGGGGGCCCTACACGATATTAGGCAGGTTGACCAGTTTTTTTTGGCTCTTCAGTGTATATAAAAATCAGTATCATTCAAACGCACAATCCAATGTAAATTAACGCAAAAATTGATGAAAATTCAGGACTGAAGATAATTTTAAACTGAGAAAATTCTCGAAGTTAATGAAAGTTTCTAGTGATGAATTAAGAATAATCGGGAAAAAAATCCTAGCAACAAGAAAAATTCAGAACTAACGGAAGAAAAAATCTAGAATAAATGAAAATTCAGAATTAACGGAGGGAAAAAAATTGTAGAATTATAACGGAAGAAAATTCTATAATAAATGAAAATTCTCAGAATGAACGGATGAAAAAATTCTATAATAAATGAAAATTCAGAATTAACGGAGGGAAAAAAATTGTAGAATTATAACGGAAGAAAATTCTAGAATAAATGAAAATTCTCAGAATGAACGGATGAAAAAAATTCTATAATAAATGAAAATTCTCAGAATGAACGGATGAAAAAAATTCTATAATAAATGAAAATTCTCAGAATGAACGGATGAAAAAAATTCTATAATAAATGAAAATTCTCAGAATGAACGGATGAAAAAAATTCTAGAATAAATGAAAATTCTCAGAATGAACGGATGAAAAAAATTCCATAATAATTGAAAATTCTCAGAATGAACGGATGAAAAAAATTCTATAATAAATGAAAATTCTCAGAATGAACGGATGAAAAATATTCTCAGAATGAACGGATGAAAAAAATTCTAGAATAAATGAAAATTCAGAAACACAAAACAAATAATTCCGAAATTGATGAAAATTCGGAATTGACGATATAAAAAATTTTAGAAATGGTGAAAATTCAGAATTAATGCAAGAAATAATTTAAGAATTGGTGAAATCCTTCAATAGTATATGATGAGTGCGGGGCCTCACAAAGCTTGAGGGCCCGGTGCGACGACCGCACCTGTCGGACACCCAAGTGTTCTGCTACAATACAGAATTTATTTCAGGAAAAAATCGTAAAAAGGAAAGGAAGACATGATCCCAAGTTAAAATATATACACATACCGTTTTTTTTTATTTTCAAAATATGCATTAGTACGAAATCATGTCGCATTTCTTAAGGAAGAGGAAACACAAAATGGCTCCTACAGGAAGGGAAGGAAGTCTTTCCGGTGAGACGGACATTTTTTTTTTTAATTTTCTTTTGTTTAATTATCTTTGCGAAAGTAGATTAAAGAAAACAATAGTTTTCGATAGTGTTTCATGAGTTCTAATGCATTCATTAAACAGAGACCTTTGCATTACCTAAAATATACCGGCCGTAACCCCGAAAGATGGACGTTTTGCCACTGACTTCATTCTATGCCTTACGTGAGTTTTATTTCTCTTTTTATTACTTGCAATCAAAAAAGTTGCTTTATTATTGGCAATCAAAAAAGTTGCTTTATTATTGGCAATCAAAAAAGTTGCTTTATTATTGGCAATCAAAAAAGTTGCTTTATTATTGGCAATCTGCAATGTAGCTTGATATTGCCATATTCGAAACTGTCTGTCTTGACTTTTATGTATACACGGGGAGAGGAGGAGTGTTCCCGACACTACTGAGTCATATATGTAGCTCGATAAAACTACCGGATTAACATCAAATTTAATGGGATGTGGGGGAACTAATGACGGCATGGAAAGCGGATTCCGTAAAAAAATCGTAGTTGCGCGCGCAAACGTTGCCGATAGGAAAAGATGTCCTGTTTTTGTTCAAATAACACTAGCCACACTCGTGTCACGTAAGTGACCTACTGAGTGAGTTATAGAAGGAGTTACCTGGCGATTGACTGATGACCTGGTGAACGAGTTCTAATGACAGGTCGGTTTCGACATTCGATCATTTAGTCACGTGTTTACTCACTCGCTCATTCATTCAGTCATTTCCATTCATTCAGTCATGTCGAACTGATGTTGAATTGTTTGTCGGGAAATTTTCCCAGTGATGAATTTTCCGGATACGGGTCGTTCCACCATTGGCAATGATCGTCAAATGTTGGTGGCCTTAAGGTACTGGGAAGCTAGTCGAAAAGAGCAACCAGATCCTTCCAACCGCCCCCCCCCCAAACTAAGTCAAGGGGGGGGGGGGGGGGGGAGAGTCACCTTCTTCCCAATTTCCCAATCCATCTGGCCACATATTGATCGAGGAACGCCAACAAACACAAAATTGAGTGTTCTGAAAGCAAATATTCGCCGAGGAACCTAGCCAGCTTATCCTCTTTCTCCAGAGGTACGCATATAAGTGCCTTCATTTTTAACTGTTTTAAATGGTTTTAATTTTTTTTTTTTCAAGACCCCTGAGCTTGTGTGTGTGTGTGTACGTACCTAACTCAAATAGTCCTAGTAAAGATATTGATCCATTTAACCAATTAATTTTTTTTTTCTTTTTAAAGGGCATCTTGACATAGGCCTACAACAAACACAAATCAATCAAAAAAAAAATTGAATACCAAGTTTTAGTTCAGGTTTGAAGAAGATACGCCGCTGATGCCTCATTGCAATAGGGAGAGGCAAACACCGGCGAGACAAAACACACTTCACATTGCGAATGACTATTGGGCCTGGTTGGATACGAGTGTGGGAACAGCTACAGTCGATAGTTTTCATAATGCTCAAAAAAAAGAATTAAAAATGCAAATTCACGCCTACGTAGGAGATAAAGTACGAGTAATTCGGGATCTACAGACATGGTCAAAGGTCCGAATAACCTGTCTGCGCACCAGCGCAGCTCAACACGCATCTCCAGGGACGGGCTTAAGTATTTTGCGGCCCGGTGCAAAAACAGCTTTGCGGTCCTCTGAAACAAGGTTTCCTCGATTCCATTAATCCAGGGCTGATACACTTTCATCCGGACAAGCATGCATTGTGCTGTGCTTACCCCTTGTAATTTTGAATAATTTTTTAAAGAAGAATTTAGCTTCCTCTAGTCCAGTGCCCGGGGTACTAGATCCAAATGCACCCTTCTCTTAGCCTGGGTTGGTGAGGATGTCTGTCAAAACCTAAGGCCCAGGGGGTTCGATGTCTGAATTTTAGGCGTTGGACAGTATTTTAAGCAATCTCATTATGCCATGAGGTCCATCTCATTATCCCTTCCAATACGTTCCTAAAGTTTACAGACGAAACATTTTTTTTTTTCCATTTTTTATTCAATTAATTTTTTCCTTCTTAGATTCTTAGCTGAACCCAATGACCAGGGGGGGAAAAAACTGCACGTGCGCCCAGTGGCACATAAGGACTGGGGACCACAGCTTGGGATTTCAAAAGTATTGAGGAGAAGACTTGTGGGGCAAGTAAGAAGTTTGAATGTTGAGGTGGAAGATTCGAATGATCTAAATGCACATTATATACAAAATATATACAACGCAGCACTGCAGATAACAATCATTACACAGAAACAGACTTCACGTTAGGTTCACAACACATTCATGCACAGCTTCCAGCAGGGTCCAGGTCTTCTTCGACCACCTGGTCTATCTTCATCGAGACAAGACGAAAAAGTTCCGTCGGTCACAGTAAGCACAACACCAATATGAATTCTTCAGGTACAAATACGGAGGCCACAACAGGCAACTTGCCATGACAGCTCGTCGGAAAGAAACAGAAGAAAACAATATTCCCATTAAAAACTTCAAGAGCAAAAAAGGCAGTAGGGTGAGAACGTAGTTAATTGTTTTCGTTACTGGAAATAATGAATGTAAGTAGTTTGTTAATTAGGAAGTGTCTGCCGTTGGAATCAATAACTCAAATAATGATCACAAATTTAATTTAATACACTGTATTTTTTACCTAGTCGGGGGCTGCACAAAATGATCCCGCGGACCAGTTGTTGGTCACCCCTGTCCTGGACTATAACAGCCAGTTCATGTTCCCACTATCGAGAATCACATCACCGGATCTCATAATCATGATGTCCACCCTGGCACTATCTACAGTAGGTGGCTCTTCTTTATCTAAGCTTTCAATAGATGTGCATGAGACAGGCATCTTTAACTCGTAGCACCACTGTGCTTCCTGAAGTACCACCAGACCAACCGTGACACCCGCTCTGTCCCACTAGGGGATATAAGCTGGTCCGTCTTCCCGAAGTACCCCAGAGTGCTCGCAAGCACTTGATCAACGTTCCAATTAAACCCTTTGGAGGAGCCCAAGGACTGAAGTCAGTTCCATTTCATGCATTCGTATGCTAAACTTATCGTGAAGGTGCTCTTCTTTTGATGATGGGTACAGGCAGTGCTCGAAACTGGAAAAAGGTGGAAGGCCTCTGCCATAGGGTGACGAGATGTCCTAGAATGAGTTGTTCATTCCGGTCTCCCGGATAAGTTTTTAGATGTATAGAGAAGGGTATAATTCTGTCGTATTACCGTCGTAAATAGGCTAGAATTGGTTAAATTTGGGCGAGCACAAGTGATAGTTTGCGAAAACTGTGTACACTTCCCTGTTCAGCCGTATTGTAATATGCTCACCTGCAATTATACATTCAACATGTGTTTACATGATGAAAAAAAACGACAGCAATATTTTTCAATTATCAATATTGTTATTTTAAAAACTCGTTCCAGTACTGTCGGCTATACTGAGGAATGTCACGGGATCGAACAGCTGCCGCAGGAACGGTATCAAGTGTTACAACCAGCTTCTGTACGACACCGAGTTCCATGACCTGATAAATATTCTGACGACCAAAGAAGACATTGAAATCTTCTGCAAGTAATGGTTACACTTATAAAAGAACCATATTATATATAACAATTAGCATGTGTAAACATTGTAATTATCGTTATATAATGCTAATACGTCATCTTTACCAGCGACACTTCTCGGAAACCACGTGATTCCTATCACGCCAGATGAATACAAATGCTTCTGGTCCGGGGGAATTCGAAGAAGAGAACCGATCTAGTTTCATTCCGAAACCTCGATCAGCTGTATAGTAACAGCAGCTGCAAAGTGGTACAAGTCGGTTTTACGCGAAAGTTACAGCCGCGTACCCCGTTGGCCTTCTTTAACGAGAGAGAGCGTTTATGGCTCCAAAATACTGTGTAATTTTTAAGTGAGACCAAAACATGAAGATTGTTGTTTTTCACAGTAAACGGTGAAGAATTTTCGATTTCAAGGACTCGCCTGCAATAATGTTTGATGGAATTATTCTCTTCGTGAATTATGAAATTTAATATTTTTTTTTTTTCGCGAATAATAAATTTCCATCAATTATGGAATTTTTCCATGAATTATGATAATTTCAATCGGTTATAAGAAATTGTTTTTCCGTCACCAGTTCTTGAAATCATATTTTCCTGACAGTCCGAAAGATTTTTTTCATAAAATTCAATAATTCTGTAATTATTTCTATCAGTAGTTCTAAAATAATTCCTTTTTTAATAATTCTTTAGAATTACTTCCCTCTCTTTCGACACTTCCATCCTTCTCATTAAGTTGTTTTCCTCAGCTTTTCCGTAATTATGTATGTATTTACCATTTTTTAGTCGGGCCACGACAAATAAGAAAAACCCTTGGTATTACATGCCAAAATGTAATACCAAGGTAAATTTCTAATTCATTGGTAGACCTTTCAGATAGGATAGTTTACATAGGCACAAATTTTTCTTTGTTGTAGCGAGAAGACGGCTCTTTTGAACTGCATCGAGGAGTATAACAGTTGTTTGCTGCAAAAGGACGCGGATTTTTACGTTAACGCAACTACTGGGATCATCAGATTCCACAAATACATTTGCAGCGACAGGTTAAAAGGTGAGCGATACCTTCTATGAAATGATCAAGTCTACAGGATGTCTCATACATGCGTAAATTAGCTTCTTAGATATATAAGAGACAGTAGCAGGAAAATTCTCAGCTGTTAATCGTACACCCTGCATTTCAAAGTACTCTGATTTGCTTTGTTGCAGCGCTTTCTATCGATGAAAATTTGAAATATTTTTTTATGTACCAAAAAACAAAAAAAAACCCTCTGTGAGAATAACATTTCCGCAAACCGTATTGAAATACTAATTCCTTCAATTTTTATAAATTTTTAAACTATTTACGAATTTATGGGTCAACCTGTATAACAGGAACTTCTACTGGCTAAAATACAAGATATGCAAACTCTTCTTTAATTCTTAAATAATTCGTGTAGATTTTAGAAAGGAGACGAGCTGCTACTACAAGAACCGCAGGGCGATTGACAAATGCAGGACCTACGATCTGAGCCATCGCACGCTGAAGGGAATGAATAAGCATGGAACCTGTTGGTATGTAATTACAGTAGTAATTTGCAAGTTTTTTCTTTAGCAATAACAGCAGATTTTCAGAATTATTTCTAATATTTTGTCATCGGCGTGAAAAGTCAGTTTCTCGCCGAAATTTTGAGAAACCCGAAATGTGGCTTGTTGAAAGAATTCAAACATGTCCTCATCAGGGCTCATCAAATGACCCTCAACCTACAGATGATAGGGGCTGCATAATTTTTTCGGTAAAACCTGCGAACATGCACAGAGGAAAATAAAATCTAAAAGGAAACTGTAAACCATCAAAAGTGGAGCATTCGGGGTAAGTTTCGAAACAAATCAATAATCGGGAAGCCAACCCAAAAACATCCGAGAGGTCAATTAGAGGTTAGCGAAGATAGGTGCAATACTGCAGAATATTGTGGACAAAACCAGGGCTAATGCATCTAATCCTGCCTCAGCAGTTGCGGATCGATCGTCGGAGACATTAGTTGCTTTTAATTTGAGGGGCAGTGAGTCAAGTGATAATGATCAGCAAGACTCCGATGACAATTTTGTTCCCGTAGTTCATAAAAGCACCTCTCCGCATGAAAAAATACCACCTCTCGCTTGATATCACAGATATGGTGAACTGGGAATACAGTAAAACCTCGTTAAGTCGTCACCCTAATAAGTCGTCACTCCGGTTAAGTCGTCATTTTTCTTCAGGCCCTTCCAGCTCTCATAGACAGCAATGTTATTAAACCCTCGTTTACTCGTCGCTAACTTCGGTTAACTCGTCACTATGAAAAAGTTTGAGAAAGAGGAACAGAACTATTTTTATAACTGCCATTAACAAAAGAGCTTGTGTTAACAGCATTGTCATATGCTTAAAAGTCACCATAAAATCCTATATACCCAAACGGAACAGTTTGAGTAACGAAAGTTATACTGGGGGAAGTTCATTTGCCGACTAAGGTTTTTGGAACGTTGGGAACTGTTCGAGCTAGATCTCATTTCTGCATGGACTCTACTAATTTAGGGCTTGAAATTTAAACAAAACATCTTTATTGAAAAAAATTAGACATTCTTTCCCAAGTTGGAGGTCTTCTGTTTACTTTTCCCTGCCCAGGACCCGTCCACTAAGTCAAAGGTGTTCGAGATTACATTGTAGTTGTATCATGAACTACTGATGAAGAATTAAAACACTAAAGTTTTTTAAATTTGATGTATATGTAAAATTAATGTGCAATAAAGAGTTATTATGACTAGACTTAGACTCTATTATGAAGAAAAGCTACCTATTCTAACAGTTGCTCTGTTAGTCTATAAATTAAAAATTACTAGTATTAATCAAAGTGTACAGTATACTGTACCACAACAATGTAAGTAATAAGAGATAAAAAAAAGGTAAAATACAACGCCACAACAGGCAAATTGCCCAACGAGGTGGCTGACTTAAGAACATCATGGATCCCCGAGCCCCTACCTACTACTGCTACACCACACATGCACCCCCCCCCCCGCGGAACCCCCCAACGAATCGGTACATGCGGGAATGTGCGTGTACGTGTAGTGCAACCTGACGTAAAGTTTGTTTCTGTGTAATGCTTATTATGTGTAGTGCTGTCATCTGCCCCCAGTTTTACTAACTATGAGTGAAGTGTTATGGTTGAATGATTTACAGTTGTAGGACTGTTGCTCTCTGTGGCGAGACTTTTTAACGGGGAGATCGGCTCGCATTTGCGCCTTGAAGTTGGGAACCACAGAAAACCAACTTCAGCCGACCACCACTGTGGGGTTCGAACCCGGATCCTCGCATCACGAGTCCGGCACTATAACCACTCGACCACCACAGCGGCTCTATTGCTATTATTTTTTCTTTTGCAATCTATAAATTTATACGATTTTCACAACATTGCATATTGAAACTGACGGCACTCCGCTTAAGCCGTCATAATTTTTCGATAACTTGAGGTGACGACTTATCGAGGTTTTACTGTATTTAGAAGGGAAGCTGAAGGAATTCTGCACCGGACGGTTCAAACTTTACGTGGACTCACCGAAGGTCTGAGTTCAAGCAGAACCTCCTAAAGATAGATAGAAGGCCTCCGCACTCAGCTTGTGACGTCAGTAAGCAGTCCATTTTCCCTCAGAATATTGAGGGGGAAAAAAATTCCCTGCTCGTGCCAGCATCATCGTTGTGAGGAAAAGAAATGATCTCGGGTTCAGAATTGGCGATTTCTATGCCCCACATCCAATCACTACGCTGTATTTGTGAGCCAATCATGAAGATTATACGCCAAAATAAGAAGAAACGAAATAGAATGCTGCGTTTCAAAATGTGGCAAACTTGCTAGGTAGTCTGAATGACGTTTATGGCAAACAGTGCAGAGGCCTTCTATCTCTAGGAGGTGCTGGTTAAGTGGCCCGCGACACGTTTGTAAACCAGTGAAGTGGCCCGCACTCTCTTGAAGGTTGAGCACTCTTGTCTTTATGGCATCTAACATTTGTTTCTGTTTGTTTTTTCTTGTTCTCAGCCAAATAGAGGTCTATCACTGGTGTATAGCGGAACCTATCCTATATTCCGAATGCGGCTTCCGTGGCTTCGAAATGGTTACGGAGCTGGTGAACTTGTACTTCGACGTCCAGATCTCCAAGTGTCAGGATTTCGACGACATCAACTGTGATCTCTTCGTCGCATCGGGTTGTGGTGATGATGAGGCCAATCATCAGAGAAACGTCGTTTTATGGATACTCTTAGCACTCACGATATTGCACTCTGGGAACTACGACAATGATTTATGCTGAATATTCTATTTTGCCGAAAGAAATGTACCAAGCTGCTACTTTATCACATTTTTTATCAGCATTAAATATGAAATGTTTGTCTCTCACGCTTTTTTTTTTTAATCTCAATTTTTAGGGTTACCTTGTCAGTACAATAATTTTTATATTTTGATATTTACCCCCCCCCCCCCCCCCCCCAGAAAGGATTTACAGAAAATTCACCACCGACAAACAATTCACTGCTAGGAAAATTAGCCGACAGCACTTCGAAATCAGCGAGTAAGTGAACAAGTGAGCGACCAATGAGAAGCGAATAAGCTAGTTAGTGACCGAGTGATTGAGTAACTTTATGAGTCACTAACGGCCGTGATTCACCGACAGAGTTTAACTGGTATCGCAGGTTAAAGGATTAGAGATGGAAACGGTTGAATTCGGGGTTTTAACCAATTCGTGTCGATCTCTGATCCTGTAACCCGCGATTGCAGTTAAACTCTGTCGGTGAATACTGCCGTAAGTGAGTGGGTAATCGCACAAGCGGGCAAATGAGTGAGCGAGTGAATGATCGTACGAATGACCGAGTGATTGGCAGTATGAATGACCGTGTGAGTGAGTGAATGAATGAATGACTGATTCATTCGCTCTCTCATTATTTGCTCACCTGCATACTCCGTCGTTCACCAGCTCTCGATCATTTGAATTTTGGTAATGAATTTTCCGCACACGCCTAGAAAGGTTGACGAATGCTTGCTTAACCCCTTACTCATTGCCCCATATGCGGGATTCATACTGACAGGCCTCCAGACCGGGGGGTGGGGGGCCTGATTTCATTCATATTGCGTTTCTTTCAACACTATAAATTTACTATAGAAGGTAACATCCAGTAAATATATCCTGGACTGGGACAGATATGTGTAAGAGTGTAAGATAGGTGGATTGCGTACCATTTGAAATGCACGCACAAGGTTTGCATGTCCATTTAAATGTGTAGAGTCCGTATCCGTTAAAAATATTAATATAAATACATAAAATATGGCGTACGAGAACGGCTAAGAAGATGTGATACCCACCTCCCTCCAAGATGCGCAAGAGGCTCGCTAACCCCTGGACATGCATACAACAATAAATGCTCAGCCCCCTTCACCCCCCCCCCCCCGTGTAAGCGCCTATGTACTCACACGACCGCAGAGCAGCGGAACTGAGTCTAATCCGAATAAAAGTTCCATTTCCTATTACCAGCCATTTCTTCGGAAGGATTTCAATACTAACCACTCCTAGTCTCACCTAATTCTAAAGACATTTCTTATACCAGGAACATGTTTCCCAAACATCCGGCAAGTTATTCATCTGAATCCAGTAATATTATAGTCGCATGTTAAAGGTCTATTTTTTTTTTTTTTTACGGTCGTCGATCTCAGTTTGTTTCGGAAGATGACGCGCATCTTCTCTTCTTAGATGACTCTCATCCGATTTCTTACTAATTGGTGACGACCTATTTCCGAATTGGAAAAACAAACAACTATATACATCCTACTTATAATAAGAAAGTAACACGTCACTGTATATACCAGATGTCCATCAGGTGCAAACGTTCAAGTCCTAGGAGCTCATTTTGAGAAACATTTCACCGATGAATCTACTGAGCAATGTGATGGCCGTCTGGATTCCAACCATGGGATTAATTTTCTTCTTAGGTGAGATTTCTCAAATATATTTTGTTTTCTTTGAAACTATTCACGGTATTTCATTGGTGTCTTAAAGGGTGGGCCATCGGAATTCCTAGTCACAGACGGAGGCCTCAAATCAGGGCCGAAGGCCAAATGCGGCGGTAGAAAAGTATCAATACTCCCACACGATAAATGCCTAGGCTGACTCTATTTCTTTCACAAAATAAGGGATATCGTCAAAAAAAATTATCATATCGAGGCAAGTAAATTGCCATTTATAGCTGTAAAATTTGTCAAAGGCAAATAAAATCGCCAATTACAAACAAAAAAAAAATTGTCAAATACAAGAATTTTCCATTCAAAGCCGTTTTACTGTTGACGTCAGAAAGTCAGGAAACTACTGATGAGATCATGAATCTATTGTTGAAGTCATGAATCTATTGTTGAGGCCAGAATACAGTTGTTCGAGTCATGAAACCACTGTTGTAGACATAAAATGACTTTTGAGGTCAGAGAACCATTGTCGGAATCGGGGAGTTTAAACTACAATCGCCAGTTAAAGAATTAGAAACGAATTGGTTAAATTCGATCTCCAATCCTTTCACCTGCGGTTACAGTTTAAACTCTGTCGGTGAATACGGCGGCCTTGAGAAAACCATTGTTGGAGTTGGAAAAATATCGTCTAGTTTAGGCTAAGCAATCAGAATTCATGTTGATGTTGTAAAGTTAAATTATAATGGCATTAAAACCATTATTGCAGTCAGAACGTTATTGTTGAGGTTGGAAAATTTCTTTTAAGTCAAAACATTTTACACATACTGTTGAGGTCAGAAAATGTTTTACTGATGTAAGAAACTTGATATATCATAAAACGGTTGTTCAAGTAACGGAAATATTGTTGAGTTTAGATTGTTTAAGGCATGAAGTTACTGTTTGAGTTCTTGAAATGACTATTTAGGTAAGAAAAAATTACTCTCAGTGAAGTGTTGTTTTAAGGGGTGAAAAAAAAACCGTTTGTTTTTCTAATTATGTTGAGCTTTTGGAAAGCAATTGTAGAAATTATGTGATTACTGTTGAGGCAAAAAAAATAAATGTTGTAAACAGAAAATTACTGTTGAGAGCAGACGGTCAGGAAATCGTTGTTGAAATCAAGATATTACTGGTGTGGTCAGAAAACTATTGTTCGAGTCATAAAATTACGGTTCAAGTCATAAGTTTGACAAAACATTGTCGGAAAAGTCAAAAAGTCCGAAAAATACTGTTGAAAGTCAGAAAATTACTGTTTATGTCAGGAAAGTCAGAAAGCCGTTGTGGTAGCCAGAAAATTGCTGTTGAGATAAGAAATTCTTGTACAGGATATTATTGTTGAGGGCAAAAGGTCGGAAAAACCATAGTTGGAGTCAAAAAATTACTGTTGAAGTCAGAAAACCATTGTAAGTGGCAGAAAAATTACTGTTGAGGTCAGAAAACCATTGTAAGTGGAAGAAAAATTCCGTTGAGCTCATAAACTCAAAAAACTGTTGTTAAGCTCATAAAATCAAAAAATTACACACTGTTGAATTTAAAAAAGAACTAAGTCGGAAGTTACTTTGGGTTTTTATTTGGTCCCCAGGGGATGAAGTTATACCGAGAGGTACGAGACCGTACCTAATTTTCTTCGACATTCTGTTGTAAAACCAGCAGTTTTAAATAGTGTCCTTCGATCATTAAGAGGTCCATGGTGTTCACAAGGAGGAAAGCCGGGGGAACCTCGGCAGTAAACTACTCTATATAGGAGCAATGAATCCAAATAATATGTATTAATCAACCAATCTCAATTAGTTTTTCACGGCGAATGAATACGTTGAAGCGCCTTTTTCCTGATGGTACTAAGAACGCAGATTTAGAACAAATGTCAACAATAGCATGAATATGATCGCACGTGACTACAATATCGCCTCTTCCGATACAACGATAAATCCCTCTAAAACGAAATTTTTCGTGGTCCGCAGAAAAGGAATTTTTTTTTGTTAGGAATTATTGGGACAAGATGTGTGAGGGAAGGGCTGAGACTCCCACAAGGCAGAGCCGTCTTAAGAGTATCATGGGCCCCCGGGCCAAGTGGTTTATCGGAGGTCCTACCTGGTAAATCCTGGAAAATTTCAACCGGATCTCATTTTTGTGAGGGCCCCTCTTTTCTTGAGGCCCCCGGGCCGTGCCCGGGTGGGCCCATGCGTTAAGACGGCACTGCCACAAGGGTAGGACTGACAGGGTTCCAGCCCGGGGGGGGGGGGTCCGGGACTCTACCTTTCAATTTTTCTTCTTAAATACTATAAATTAACTATAGAAGGTTCCCCCCGCATGAAAAAATCTGGTTCGAGACCCGCGGAAGATTCCAGCCTAGGACCCTCGACGAAAAAACTATGTGGGGGGGGGGGGGGGGGTATAGGCTGAAAGCGCAAAAAATAAGTCCCGCACGGGGGTAGAGATTTTGTCTCGAGCCACCCTCTGATAGATTATACTCTTGTTTCTGGTAATAATGGTTCCAGGCCCTGTCTATTCCCTCAAGTTTTCTCAACATCTCTGTTATCGAGGTATGATTCAAAAGCGTGATGCCATGTACATTTTTGCAGTGTGGATTTCTTTTAAATTTTGGAGTCTTAACTAAAGTTTACGCTTCCGCCTCTCCATACAACCTGTCACCCGGGTTTCCCGCACGCTTTGCACCCTCTCTTAAGCCGGCCCCCGTTTCAGCAGTATATACTGTTCATTTTTCTTGTAGGTTTTTCTCCCGTGGTAAACAGCGATAGAGGATCCGAAACAGCCATCAACTGCTTCAACGAGATGAACAAAGAAAACAACATCACTCACCTCATCTTAGACGTCAAGGCCACTCAACAGATCCGTTCCTTTTGCAAGTAATCACAAATTTACTGAGAACATACAGTATATTTAGAAATACTTCTTAAATATTACCGTTTCGTGTGCCATACTGCTCGTTAATGATTTAAAATTCGAAACGATGTGTCACGTTCGGATTATCTATGGCAATTCTCTATTGATCTCTTTCTGAATGTAGACGAGTCAGTGACTGGATGAAATGCATAGCTGAGAGTGAGCACCACCTGACGACTGCCCAGAACACCGCGTATCTCAAGCTTACGAGCGGTGTTCATCAGTTCTACTTGAACGTGTGCCCACCTGGTACAGACATCACTGGAAGTAAGGTTATTGCTTCGACCATACGTTATTATGGTTTTTTGACCATACGTTATTACCTTTCTATGGTCTGGAATTCCTATGTTTTGCAGAATATATCATTGGATTTCGTATCTTAATAATGTTGTTAATTAACACGGGAAAATTTCCAATTGGTTCCGAAATTTTTATTCTAATTACATTCTGTATTGTCTTCTTCTAGAATACAAAGTTAACTCGCCTTGTTTCGAACTGGTCAGGCATCAAATAGTTACTTGCGGTGAAATATTACCTTCAGTGAAGGATCAAATAGCCCACGATGTTACCCTTAAATGTTGGTAAGTATAGTGCTTACAATATTTGGCCAATATTTGTCTCAAGCTAGGGCCACACTCCTGTGTAGACTAGCCCAATACATTCAAAGGTTCGTCCTGAACGAGTAGAGTGGTCATTCCACCATTGACAATGATCGTGAAATGTTGGAGGCTGGAAGGTATTAGAAGGCTAGTCGGACCTTTTAGCTTCCCACCCAAAGTCATAGGGGGGTCGCTCTCCTTCCTGATCGTCCAATCCGACGGGCCGCACATCAGACGAAGAACGCCAACAGTCACAACACGGAGAGTGTTCTGGAAGCAAATATTCGCCAAGGAATATTGAGCCAGTGTGTAGCCAGAGTAATGCTGCTGCTGCTACTTCTTTCTATCAGGTTAAGGCAAATATTGGAAACGAATATTTGCGAATGACTATTAGGCCAGGTTTGACGCGAGTTTGGCCCTGGCTTCACTGATACGTACACATATGGTGCTTTTGAAAGCATGGTAAAAACTCTAACGGGAAGATAAAGAGGTATATCGAAACACAAAAATTATCAGAAAAAAATATCGTGTTACGACTGTAGCAGCCTATTTAAGCTGCAGGGCACTAAAATTATTATAATACGGTTATATACAAGGTTCTCGGAGATTCATTAATACATGGCATTATTAGGCTAATTATCAGCTCCCTCAAAAAAGCAAAAGTGGGGCATTTTTGCCAAAACGATAGCTGAATAATAAAGGGGGCGGAAATTTCTGCCCCGTGAAAGCGGGACATATAACCAGTGCCATCTTAAGGCATGGGCCCACCCGGGCACGGCCTGGGGGCCTCAAGAGAAGGAGGAGCCCCACAAAAAATTAAATCTGGTTGAAATTTTCAAGTATTTGCCAGGTAGGGCCTCAGAAAAACCACTTGGGCCCGGGTGCCCACGATGCTCTTAAGACGGCCCTGCGTATGACATTTTCTCCGCAGTAAGTCGCTTCTCCTGTTCAAGTTTCCTCCGTAAAAGTTTCTAGTTGTGGGGACTTATTATCTTTTGTTTTCCATCGGAAAAAAAATTTGCGCATTCTGAAGCTTCAGGTTTAATCAAACTGCTTTTTTTCCCTCTGTAAATTATCGTTATCAGGCTGCAAGACTACGTAGGAGGCCAGAAGGTGTTCTCTCCCTTGTTGACAAACATTTTCCTACTTAGTGTCGTAATCAGTCCGTAGTATTCGTTGTGATCTATGTACGCGTGAAGCTGCTTTTTGCAAAGGCCTTCTTATAGTCAAGATCAATACTTGTGGCCAAAAAAAAAACCCTCTCCATCAATTCCTGATCAGTTTCAATTTTGTTTTACCGAGAGACTTTCTTAAGGGATCCATGAAACGTATTGTACATTCAAAAAAAATATCGTAATTTGCGACAGTTCCATTCTAACGCCTCACGACGACGGGGGGAAAATGCAGGATTTTACCTTAAAACAGTGTTTCTCAAACTGTGCGTCGCGGCTCCTAGGGGCATTGCGGTGAGCTGGAGATATCGTGCAACTATTCATGATTTGAAATGGTTTTTTTAAGAGAAAATATCCACCACAAAACTATTCTAGGGACCCGCAGATGAACCACGAATGTGGTAAGGGAACCACTGGCTTGAAGGGAAAAAAAATTCCCGTTTGGAATAAAAAAATGAAATGATTGAACATTTTTTGCAACCAATTATGCGGGGGGGAAAAACAGAGTTTAGCCGTCTTATAATAATACCCGTTACTAAGGTCCTGTTCAGTCGAACGGGATGCATGGTCAGTGGGCTTGCAAACGGGGTTTGCAGATATAGTTATCATTCGATTATCGATCGCATTAAGCGGCGTGGACTGTATGAGCAAAAATTTCGCCGCCAGCGTTCGAGAGATGTTGAAGGTCATAAATTCCATGTCTTTAGAAGAACAAAAAATGCAACCTTTATTGCACGTATTCACTCTCTGATACATTTGTACCTATTTCCGTTTTTTAGTGCTATCAACGAGTACAAGGAATGTGTCACGCGAGCGGTGAATACACGTTGCGGAAGCGAAGCCGGAAACGTGTTGCGCGAAATGGTCGAACGTTACTTCAAGACTTCCGCTAGAGACTGCCAGGAGGTGCAGAGTCATCGATGTTACGAAAGTGACCGTTTGGAATCGGACTACACGAGACGACCTTATCATCGTCACTACAACGGAGAAGGCAAATCGACGGACGACGGGGAACCTTGGACGAACGAAGTCGATAAGAAGTATCCACATGACAAATGGCACGAACGGGAATGGTACAAGCACTGGAAGAATGGCGTTGGCTCCTCCAACAGAATAGCATTCGTTCCTGTCACCGGCGTCCTCATTGGCGTGCACACCATTTTGATTTCCATCCATCATGCGTTTTGAATACACACGCATTCCATCGAGCATCGTTTATAAATAAAATAATTTTATACATTTTGATCTCTCGTTTGAATATTTTAATGCGCGTGGGTGATGGCAGGGTTGGAACTAGGGAAAGGAGCTAAAGGGGCAATTTCCCGAAGACGGTAAAATTTAGGGGATACGAAATGAAAAATTATGGTCATAATAGGCCTACTCGTGTTAGAGGAAAGATAGAATGCCAGGAGGCGTTCCTACATCTCCTGGGCCAAAACATTTTAGATAGAGATCCAGAGGCGTACGCAGGAAGGGTGCTCTAGGGCCCAAGCTGGCCAAAAAGTGAAAAACAAATAACATTTCGTTGAAAAAAAAAACTGAAATATTGAAAGCAAATAACCTTTGTAAACACATATAACACATATTAACCAATTCTTGTTCTTTGTTACGATCACGGGCGTAATATTACGTTCAAACGCCAGTGGAATACAAATACAACGCCACAACAGGCAAAATGCCCAACGAGGTGGCTGATAAAAAGATGCCCATAAAAATATGGATGTCATATATTTCAAAGTATAGCAACCCCAACCAAAGTATATACACATGATAAAATATTATACAATGCCCATAAAGAATACTTATGGTTGTCTTATTCTAAGAATGGATAGCTTCTCGATTTACCCCAACATGTTTATCGTATTTCTTTTTAAACGTGTCAATTGTGTTACAATTTACTACCTCCGGGGGTAAGCTATTCCATTTATTAACAACCCTATTAGAGAAAAATTCCCTGCGACACCATAACCTTGCATTGTCCCTCACCAATCGATACTGGTGTCCCCTTGTAAAAGCAGTTGATTGGCGGTGTACTAAAAGTTCATGGTCCATCCTATCCATCCCATTGAAAATTTTGAACACTTCGATCATATCTCCTCGACACCTGCGTTCATCCAATGTAAACATATTCAAAAAATGAAGTCTCTCTTCATAACTCAAGCCCTGTGTGCCAATAAGGACACGCGTAGCTCTTCTCTGCACCCCTTCAACCAAGTCTATGTCCCTCTGTAGATATGGTCTCCAAAACCTTACAGCATACTCCAGTCCAGGACGAACTAAGCCTCGAAAAAGCGGAAGAATGACTTTAGGAGAACGCGAAGAGACCTTTTTGAAAATGAGACCAAGCATTCTATTCGCTTTTTTGACCACCGCTGAACAATGTTCAGAAAACTTAAGTCGCTCGTCAATGAGAATTCCCAAATCGATGACTCTAGTTGCATCCGGGATAGTGACACCATTCAACTCGTAAGATAACCATGGGTTGTTCGAACCAAAATGAGCGACCATGCACTTATCTACGCTAAACGTCATGCCCCATTCATTTGCCCATGCTGCAATCTTGTTTAAGTTGGTCTGGAGCAACTCCCTATCGCTTTCATTCCCGATTACCCCCATTAGCTTCACATCATCTGCGAATTTGCTAGTAATTGCATCGATACCCTGATCGAGTTTGTCGATAAAAAGTGAAAAAAGTATGGGGCCAAGGACACTTCCCTGAGGAACTCCACTTGTGACGTCTGTCCAACCAGAGAATTCCCCGTTCACCATAACTCGTTGCGACGTATCTCTTAACCACGATTCTATCCAATTCAGCAAGTTGCCCCCTATTCCAATCTCGTGTAAACGCTTCAAGAGTTTGCCATGTTGGACCCGATCGAATGCCTTCTGGAAATCAAGGTAAACAACGTCGACATTTTTGCTCTTACCCAAAGCCTTAGTCACGTAATCATAGAAGCAAAGGAGGTTAGTTACACATGGCTTCCCCTTCCTGAACCCATGCTGATTATCCGACAATACATTATTCTCGTCTATCCACTTCACAAACTGCCTTTTGATGATAATTTCCAAAATTTTCGAGAGGGAGCTCGTCAAATTCACTGGACGATAATTAGACACCACTTCTCTACTACCCTTCTTAAATATCGGAACAACGTTAGCCAGTTTCCAATCTCTCGGGACGATACCCTCAGCAACACTACTCCTGAATATCTGTGCGACTGGCCCCAGCAATTCATTAGCACCTTCCCTGAGAACCCTGGGATAGATATCATCTGGTCCTGGTGCTTTGCTTGCACATACATTTCTTAGAAGATTTATTACCTCCACGTCTTCTACTTGAATATCCTTGAGGGTTTTATTACCCCATGCAACACCCGTATATCGAATATCATTATCTCCATTAAAAACCGACGCGAAAAAGTCATTGAAAGCACTACACATGCCTCAATTCAAACAAGTTCTCTGTCTTCACCATCGCAAAGCTTTATAGTAACCCTTGTATTTTCTTCCCCTCTTTTCACTTCTGCTTTTTTCCCCCCACACATACGATGTATCTTTCTAAGCATTTAAGAGCGAAAGAGAACTCGAAAAAAAATTATCTACATTTATTTAGTATAATTTTTCCTTTTATATTTTTTTCTTTCCCCCCTTCTTCCTTTTCCTAAAGTGTTATTACCCAGCACCTCCTAGAGATAGAAGGCCTCCGCAGTCTGCCTGTGACGTCAGTAAGTAGTCCATTTTCCCGCATAATATTCAGGGTAAAAAATTCCCTGCTCTTGCCAGTATCATCGCTGTGAGGAAAAGAAATGATCGGGCTCAGAATTGGTGATTTCTATGCCCTACATCCAATCACTGTGTGGTATTTGTGAGCCAATCAGGAAGATTCTACGCCAAACTAAGAAGAAACGAAACAGGATGCTGTGTTTCAATGACGTTTATGGCAAAGAGTGCAGAGGCCTTCTATTTCTAGGAGGTGCTGGATTACCTCGTCCTAACAAGAGCATCTATAGGCGGATTTGGCTAGACCCATACGCCATAATGTTTGATCGACTTATATCCAAGATTTTCCACCAGACCCTTATGATAAATTTTTAATTAAAAATAAAATAAGTAAGGGATTTTTTTTTATGCTGTGACCCTCTCGGGCTAGAGTCTTGTCGGCCTCCCTCCTTTAAAGGGCTGTGTAGAATTTTATGGGGGCCCTCCAACGCTAGAATTTCTGCGGGTCCCTTTTTTATACTAAATTTATCACACAAAAAACAAGATGCATCCAGGGCTCGAGGTTAGGATTTTTCAAGGGCCCTCTGTGATAGTAAGAAAAACAAACAAATAGAAGGGCTGGAACTCTATTGGGCTCCCATTGTGAGGGTCGTGTACACTTCTGCGGCCCCAAGTGTACAAAGGCCTCACTATCATTGGCGTACGCAGGGGAGGGGGGGGGGGTTAGAACTCCCCCCGGAGCCAAGATTGTAGTGTTATTTTGCAGGAAAAAACGTAAACTCCCCAAAAGGAAAAAAATCTGAAACCCCGCCCCCCTTCCCTCGAAAAAATTCTGCGTACGCCTATGCTCGCTAGTGTAGAAAACAAGCTAATGCGGAACCTCCGGTCTGAATGTATTTTACTACCCATTAATGGACACTACTCGTTAGTCGACAAAATCGGGTGGGTCGCAAGGTTCTACTAGTTGTGTAGGGAAGCAAATTATAATCAAATTCACACCCCGGGGGTGCCCCTTTATTTTTAGACAATCCCACGACAATTGTTCTCAAAGCCTGCGTCGCGCGCAGCTTATAGAACCTCGCTAAGAGATGGTGTATCGATGTGTGCCCGGTCAGAGCATCGAAATAATTATTTTCTGGACGAATGTAGGGAGCCACGGTAAAAGATGACAAGGCCAAAGGAGTCACGGGAGGGGATGTTCATACGGTTCTAATCTGCTCGTGGGCACACACGAACTTCCTTTATGTTCCTTTCTTTCCTTTGTGTCCGTTGAAAAAAATCGATTCCAGGTGGGTCCAGTTAAAACAGCTCAAGAATCGTTCAAATTACTGAACAACCAATTGCGAATGCTTTCATTGCATGTGATCCGCCCGCTTATGTACACGTGCTTTAATATGAACAAATTTTATATATATTCCGTTGCGCTCCGCTACAGGCTATCAAACAATCGACCTGCGCTTCTCTAAAAAAGTTGGACAACCCTGAATGAAAAGCATGCAAGCAACCTAAAACCGAAACCATCTTAAGCCGGGTTTACACCTGCAGTGGTGTAAACACCTCTCCGATACGCGGAAAAAATCTGATAGCAGCTCATAACAGAACCGAAAAGAGCAGAGTAATTTCTAATTAAGGTGCTGATAAACGGAATCATGGATGTACGCGGCGTCTTTGCGCCTCTTTCATGTTTACCGACAAAGCTCAGTATTTTCCAGGGTGCGTGAAAGTTGCCTAAAGGGACTTTTAAGGTTTTGCACAACAAACATTTTATCCCCTTTTCTCCATTCAGGCCTGCTCATGGTAAATCCGTCTATGAGGCTGTTTAACCTCTTCGCTTACAATTTATTGGCATGAAATTCGGATGATATCTATTTGACGAATGGGCGATAAATATGGTAACCTTGTCATAACCTAACCGCACGTTAAAAAAAAAGGAAAGAAGTTAAAGAAAAAAAGCAGAAGAAAAGAAAAAAACAAATGAAAGAGGAAAACGGTACAATAGATAAGTATAGAGAGAGAGCGGGTATATATATATATATATATGAGAAGTGGATTTCTCTTTTCACCCTCACCCTGCCTGTTCTATTTTGCTCTTATATGTATATAATAGAAGGATACATCCTATGCGGGGGGAATCACTATTAACTGTATAAAAATAGAAGAAAGGTAAAAAGAACGATTTCGTAGGGTTACAGCAAAGCCTCGTGATCACGAGGAGAGAGGAAAGAAAACAGAGAGAGCTTGTTTGAGTTTATTCCGCAGGCGTTTGGACGCAATATTACGTCCTTGATCATAAGTGTGGTTAACGAAGAGAGGTGAGCGTGGGCGAATAGTATTGTTCCATGTAGAGCGGGCGCTAGAATATACTGATCATCGCGCCAGACAGCGATTCGCCTTCGGAAGTAGAAAACACAATTCAAAAATAAAATACGCGCACAAATGAGCCAATTTCTTTGATGTACCGACTTCCATGGATATCGCTCGCGTATCGATACGCAATTTTGCGCTGTTTACCACCCACATCGACTACTAAACCCCCACATACACCTTGTCCATATTCCCTGCGGAGCTTCTAACGAACATTGGTACATGTTGGAATGCGGGGTGCGTGTTGTGAGCCTTACGTAATAATTGTTTCTGTCAATGTTTGTTATGTGTATGGCTGCCATCTGCCATCAGTTTTTCTGACTATGATTGAATAATTTTCCTATTCTCATCGACTGCGCTGTGCCATCACAAGCTTTACTACAGTTTACTAAAAGGTGGTATTGGCCGTGCACAGCTCCATCTAAAGAATCGGTTTTTCGCTGCGCAGCGCTGCGAGTGTGCACCCACCTTCAAGTGCATCATGGGGCTTTGAGAAAAATGGGAATTTTCTGAGGGCCCCCCCCCCCTTATTGCCTATAAATTTGAGGGTTCCAAAAAATCACATGCTTTGAGTCGGAAAACCAGATCTCATTTTCATGCCAGCTGGGGGAGAGGGCATGTGGTAAGATTAGGGCGGTCTTAAAAGCATCATGTGCCCTTGGGCAAAGTGATCATCTGGGCCCCCCCCCCCCAATTAGTTGAAAAAAAGTACCTACTACATATAAATTTCTATGCTTTCTCTCGCGTGCGCGCGCGCGAAAATCGTAGCCATCAAATCTCATTATCATGAGGGCCCCCCCTTGTTATACACTTATTAATACATGGGCGGAGACAAGGACATGTGAAGTGTTTCGAACCTGTGGGTGCTCGTCAAGGATGTGCTTAAGTATTTAGCGGCCCGATGCAAAAACAGCTTTGCGGCCCTCAAAACGGGATTTTCCCATCTCCCGGTGTCGTAGGTGCCGCAACCCAGGATGGGTCAACGTTTGACTCACCACGGGGCATCTTCCCTCCCCCCCCCCCAATAATTTCTGAAAAGCAATATAATGCCCCCTCTCTCTCTCTCTCCTGCGTACGCGCTATACACAGGACGACCGGCAACTTTCAGCCCTCCGCCCCCAATATTTACTTCGTGTCGGCGCCTCAGCCCAGTGTCCATGAACACCCTGGTCCACGCCAGGTTCATATAGGCACCCGAGAATAACTTTCAAACTACTATTTCATGGACATAAAAAGTATTCGACAATAAATTTGGTCGATAGTACCGCTGAAGTGTGCCCATAGGCACTTAGGTTGGGGCAGGGGGTTGTCGGAGATGAGAATCGAGAAACCCAGAGCTCCAACTAGATACTCTTTTAGCCGGGCAAGCATGCATTTAGCCTATCTCGTGTAGTTTTGAATAATTTTAAAGATAGAATTTAGCGCTTCCTGTGATCCAGCGCTCGGGGCATTAGATCCACCGGCCAGAGGGTTCGATCAGGGCCGCCGCAACTATGGGGAGCAGGCGGGTTTCGTGCCCCGCGTGCTAGACTAGAGGGGGAGGGCGCAAATTTTATTCCCAAACCTCTCCTTCAACATTACAAGGGGGGCGCCAAAATGCGCACTTGCCCGGATGACCAAGCATCTAGTTGAGGCCCTGGGTTCGATGCTTGAATTTTGGAGGTCTTGGCATGGCTTCACACATCCTGCAGCAAAGCCTCCTAGGCTAGGATCTTTGGCGGGTCCTACCGCAGTGAATTTACAGTATGAAAACGAAAAGTGATATGAATCATCCAGGGCTGGAGCCCTGTTAAACCCTAACACTGTGGGGGCCTCCGTGGGGCGTGGATAGAATTTTAAGCTATTTGCTTTGTTAACTTTACGAACGTTAAAGTCAAAATGTAATCAAAGTATTTTTATCCTGTTTTTGCGACCCGTGCCCTTCGCACCCCCCCCCCCCCATCATCAATGACTGAGCTGAGTGATCTAATGTATGTGCACATGATGACAAATATATCGATGCTTGATCGGCAGGGTCAAGCACGGAATGCCGCTGTGGTGGTCGAGTGGTCATATTGACGGACTCGAATAGCGAGGATCCGGGTTCGAACCCCACCGTCACCACAGTGGTGGTCGGCTGAAGTTGGTTTCCTGTGGTTTTCAACTTCGAGGCGCAAATGCTAGCCGATCTCCCCATTAACAAGTCTCGCCACAGAGAGCAACAGGCCTGCAACGATAAATTATTCAATCACGACACTTCACTCATAGTTAGAAAAACTGGTGGCAGATGGCAGCATTACACAGAAACAAACTTATTCACGTCAGGTTTCACTACACGTACATTCCCGCATGTACCAATTCGTTAGAGGTTCCGCATAGGAATATGGACTAGGTGCATGTGTGGTGTAGTAGTAGGGTCAAAAGCACGCATTTCAGCGCTCCCTTGCAATGTTGAAAAGGAGGTTAAATGATAAAAATTGCACCCCCGTGGTCCAGGTGGGCCTCATGTCTTAAGACGGCACTGCCCAAAACTGCTCACAGAGTTCAGGAAAAGTTTCGAATGCAAGCTCGGAAATCCAATCCATTCAACTGAATACTCACCTTCTGAACCCACAAGCAGGGCCGCAACTACGGTGGGCAGGAAGGGCCTGTTGCGTCGGACTAGAAGGAGCGTGAATTTCACCCTTTAACCTCGCTGCATGTGGCATTATGGGCAGAGTCGGGTCTTGAATCATGCGAGCCAGCTACCGCAGAAGGCGGCGCCAACTGAAAGGCCCCCCCCCCCCAATTGTTTAGGGCGCTAACTAAAGGGGAGAGGTGATTTTTTTGTTCACCAAAATATTATTCGCTTACACTTTGAAAAATGTCCAGAATCGGCCCCGATTACGCGGGCGCCAAAATGCGTGCTTACACCCTGGCTGATCAAATCATCTAGTACCGGCCCTGATCACAAAAAAAAAAATCGAGTATTATCCCAAATCGAGCCTCATACAAAATAGCCCTGAGATCACATAGTACCTGCCGAAACGTCACGATTAGTCTTTTTATATATTCCTTTTCCTCGCTTTCTTCCAATAAGAAGTTGAGGAAAAAGAAAACGAGTTTCCGCAAACTGTCATCTACTTCTGAAGCTTTATCAAAAGGAAATACGTCCTTGGATTTTAGCTTTTTTCTCGCTTTTATGAGCATTATCTGATATTGCATCACAGATTCCGTGATTCATTTCCTCCGCCTCTCTTTTTCTTTTCTTTAAAAATACTTTTCCGAAATACAACGGCGGAAAAAACCCCGAGAAATAGATTTCGGTACATAAGCGTATTTAAATTAGCTCTCCCTGTTCCTCTGTCGCCAAAAATCCCGCCACGTGGTGATAAGTAGGTATCCTCATTTGCATAATTCCGGCACGAGGTTTTGTGTGTATGTATGTACTCGCTTCACCGGCTTTTCCTCGCGCTTGTGACATCGTTCTGTCTGTGTTTTGTTTGAGATAATCGTGCGTCGTTAAGCAACAGGTGTGTGTGTGCGTTTTTTTTTGGCGATGAAGTTTCTCGTGCTGCTGATCGCTGGTGAGACATTTTATTGATTCTATAAATTTCGCAAGAATAAAAATTATGCTTAAATTATCTCTTGGGACTACGGGTTGCGATTTACATTTAATTTAGATTTTTAATTCTTGAATAATAACATTCAAAAAAATCCTGGCTTTTTCTTTTTAAAATTTAAAATACTGTATTTTGACTGAAATTTAGTTTTTGGAGGTAATCTGGTTGAGATTTTCGGAAAATTTGCCTGGTAGGGCCTCAGAAAAATCATTTGGCCCATGGTGCTCTTAAGGTATCCGTATTTCTTGTCACTTTTGTTTAAAATGGTTCTAGAGTGAACTTTAAATACATTTTTTTGATAGAAAGTGTCTTGAAATGGTCAAAACAGTGACAAATTTTGGTCTATCTATTGTATTTTCTATGAAAAAGTAGTTTTTACGTCAAATTTTAGGCGAAATTCATGTGATATTCGAAACACGATTGCAAAAAATTTTATTAATGAAATGCTTTGTGATTTTCACAGTGCATTTAGCTATTAATGTTGCAGGTTAGGAACCAAAATTTGAAGGATTGCACGATATGTTCATAAGTTACACCAACATATGTTTAAGTACGTGTGAATTTTTTTGAAATTTCATCCTACATTTTGTCTATAAAACACTGTAATTCAAAAAATGTGATAGACCATAGATTTGGGTTCGTAACCTCAACAATTTTATAGGAAAATATCGCATTAAAATTTCGTAAAGATGCAATGCATCAATTTTTACAAATCGTGTCAGTCAAGTAAAATGTCAAAAATAGCATTCTTCGTAAAACATGTTTAAAGTCTTTATTCTCGTATTTGTTGTGTTTTCTTTAACACTTTGTTAGCCGAGTGGATAACACATGGGTATTTATTTTGATGAGTATTTATTATTACGTTAGACTTAGATAGATTATACATATAGATAGGAAGAATTTATAAAGCGGAAAGAGCAGAACATTTAGACATCTTGTCTACTTGATGTCCGAGGTGGAACTCGCTAGTTTCCCTTACACAACACTAGGTGGCGTTGTATGTTCTTATCAGTTTAGTTCTTTTAGTCATTTCTTATAAGGACACCACAGTATTACTTGTATGTAAAAACGCAACACTAAAGTTAACGTAACTTTGATTCTAAGCATCATACAAGCAAAACGAGGCCCATTTTGGAATCTCAACAAATAGGGCTTTGATCAAAAATAAAAAATAAAATCCATATTTTCTTCCAAAATGACGTTTTCAACGTAGTCGGATACCTTAAGACGGTCCCGTTTAAAGGCATTTATTTACAGGGTTTTTAAATGTGTCGTTGATTTAAGTGCTATACATTGTAGTGATTGTTGGATAATTTTAAAGTCTATTAAAAAAAAATGTGTAAATGAAGTCTACAAGTTTAAGAAAATTGCTTGGTTTATTATCCAAATACTGAAGTTGGAAGTAATAATTTAAATAGTATTAAGGGTCATTTACACCTGTTAGTAGTTTACTAAGTTGCCAAGTACGTAAATGATTTTTAAGGGCCAGTATGTCATTAAGTTGTCAAGTGGTTTAGAAGTTGGATAATTTAGTTCAGAAGTAAATAAACCAGATTCTATTTTTTAAGTAGATTTATGCAATGCCGTCTTAACGCATGGGCCCACCCGGGCACCCCAGGAGAAAAGGGGGGGCCTCACATAAATGAGATTCGGTTGAAATTTTCTAGAATTTAGGAGGTAGGGCCTCAGGAAAACCAATTGGCCCGGGGGGGGTCCATGATGCTCTTGAGACGGCCCTGGATTTATGGGCACTTGCCAGTGGGCCTCCTGTAAAAATTTTCCCAGTGAGCATTCATTAAAACCAATTCACCTGTGGATGCTTTTGAGGAACTGGCTACGTGAGTGATTTAGTAGTTAATTAAATTTAATGTCGATAAACAGGTCTTTTAAGGGTAAAATTGTTAATATATTTTGAAAACAGTGGGGGGGGGGTGCTGAAAGTTTTTAGTTCTCTCATATATGCGGGACTCGAGCGCGTATGTAGATGTTTCTATAACATTGTTTTTTGGGAAATTATTGGGGAACCTCAAATGGCCTCAGTCCCTAGGTTCTGATTCCTGTGCAGTAGGCTATTGGAATAAGATCGTTTTTTAATATAGTTTTTAATTCGGCGAATAACACATTTTAAAATATGCACATTAAAACAAGGTCAGAAAAATCCCAGGTCACCGTGGCGGCTGTAAAATATATAAGTAACACTCAAAATTTTCCATAATTACAGTGAAGCTCTTGAAACAGTCATTTGGTGCTGTCAAAAAGTGGCTCTTTGCAGAGGCGATTGCCAAATAGAAGTTGTATGACTAGAAACTATTTCGCCACGGCCCTCCAATGTCAAAGCAAACCTACTTAATTTATTCACGATGCCATAAAAATAGGCACGTATAATGCTTGCCATAACAATATATATTTTTTTTCAAATCTCTCTCGTTGGAAGCTCCCATACAATAATATTAAACTCCTCGATACAAAATCCTTTGCTAGGATAAACTCCTCTAATTATGTTTTTTAAACTGCTACATTATTGTGTGCTCAATATGTTTGTAGATGTTTTTTTTCTGAGGACTTTTCCTTTAATTGCTGAAAGTGTTATGTATTGTTAGTTATGATACACCAGAGTGCATTGTAATATACCTCTTTTACAGAAGCAATATATATGCACCCATATATAACTAGGTTCTTCTATTGGCTAATCAATTAAAATATTTTGTAGCGAATTAATTCTCAAGTTTTTTGTAGTACTAACACAAATTTAGAAAAGATGTCAATAGCAGCAGAAACTTGACAGCAAATGATAATGCTTTTCAATATAATAACTCTACTATAATTGTTTCACTTGGTCCGGTATCGTTATATAGGTCCATAATGTAACTGTGGTTTCGCCGTATTTTATTCAGAACTTGAAATACCAGATCTGATCCACTCGTTGATCCTTAACTGGCATGGTAGAATCATTTTTATCCCATGCACTTTCTCACCCCCTTGAGAAATGTATCTCAACCATTTTATTCTATCTTTTCAAGCTAGTTGTTTACACGTGTTTGACAAATTTTTTCTTCCCTCTATATCATTGATCAGTTTCTGTGGGGTTAAAATGACCACACCACTTGCGTAAGTCTTTTTCTGTCTGACAGCCAGAGTGTTTGGATGGGAATGGCGTATCAGAAGAATGTGTTTTTTTTTAATAATTGTATGAAATAATGGTGAAACATCAGATATCCAATATGAGGATAGTGATAATATGAGATATCATGTAATTGTGTTTGAAAGTACTATGATGCAAATAGCTTCGGTATCAAAATGATGAAACTTCTTACTCAAAATGTTCAGCTCTAAAATGAATGACTCTTGAAGCGAAGTGTCAAAGTGAGGAAATTCATCGAGAAAACTATACGCATGAGGATGCGCCATCTATATGAACTATTACACATTACAGCGCACAGTATTTCAGATTTAAAATAAGATTTTTGGTGCTTGTGAAAATATAGTAAATATTTTTTTAATTTTGTGAATTTTATTTTCTGAGTATTTCAATCGTATTTATTTTTTCAATATTGTGGGAAAACGGGGTTTGAAAAATTTTCAAGTCGTATATCCCTCTATTCTTTCGAATGAGTGTCTTAATAAAAAAACTATTTTCGAGAAAACTCTGAATTTTTTTAAACCTTTAAATTAATTGAAGTCGTGTAAAAAAACCATTGTTTTTATGAAATATTTTTATTTTTGTAGATTTTTTTTAAAAATTGCATTGATATTTGCTGGGGTCATTTTGACCTCACGACGCCAGTTATGCACAGAATTTTCACAATGGCAGTTAAGGGTTGATCTGTATTATTGAAGAATCTCTTCAACTTGTCACGAGCACTGTCCATTAAACTAAACATTCTTTAACAAATGTGCCTGAAATCTGTATTTAATAATCCTTAAATATAATCTCAAGGGGTTTAAGTAAAGTGTAATCTAGTGCTCGCAAGCTTAAAATTAGACATGAACATTGAGTAATCTTTCCCAGCAACACGCATCGTTAATATATCGTGGTCCAATATATCGTTAACATAATGTCCTATCGAGGCTCTGTGCTTTTGGAAGCATTAGATTGAAGATTAGTTTTATAGAAAGTTGTACATGTTCTTTCCTTTTTATTTCTTTAACTCCCTCGCTGTTGTTTTACTGAATCTCAGCATGTTAAAAAGTGAAGAAAGTATCTACAAGCTATAATTTTCGCATCCTTCACCTATTTAATAAATCGTGTACAGCAATAACTGTCCAACAATAAATAAAATATAGTATTGAAAACTAGCTATTTATATGTAGATACTAGATTTTTTTTTTTTTTTAAACTTCTGCCGCTACTGAGACTCTAACCCGATATGCTCTACAAAAGAAATATTCTGTTGCTATAGTTTAGTTGGTATAGCACTTGACTGGCATTCGAGAGGCCCGAGTTAGTCCCAGTATCTCGTCTCTGCCACTTTTTTTTTTTTTTTTCAAAAATCTCTTGTAAAAACTATATAATCTTGTACAGTGAAACCTGTGCAAGACTGACACTATATGAGGCAAAACCAGTCTCAATCGGAATACATCTGTTCAATAATTAGTGTCTTTATTTGTTCTTTCATAAAATGGAAATCTGTCTGAAACTGAATATTTCAGTCAATTGACGTTCAGTTTCTTACGGGTTTCATTGTATTAATACGGAAAAGATGCATCCTTCTCTGTATGTATAATGAATAGCTTGTCCCAATACATCGATAGGGTTATTTTTGGTCTTGTCTCTGCTCTTTTCAACACTATTCATCAAGAGTCTATTTAAGCTTTAAGTTGTGTAATTAATCTTAATAGAAAAATTGATTGCATATAGACAAGGGCATAACCAGGATCTGAACTAGGAGGGGGGGGGGCAACTCACTGGTACTAAATTGTCTATGCTGTGTCGATTACTACATTTTAATTTCTCTTTGGGGGGGGGGCAGTTGCCCCTCACTGGATACGCCCATGGATATAGAAGGTTCCCTTCCCCAAATAGTCCCTTTATGGGCTGGTAAAGGTCTATAACAAATGAATATTTGTATGTGTAGAACCAGGGCTGCAACTCGGAGAGCAGGTGGGTCTCGTGCCCCGGGCACTAGACCAGAAGGGGGCACAAATTTTATTTTCAAACCTCCTCCAATATTACAGGGGGCACCAAAATGCGCACTTGTCCCAGGTGACCAACCATCTAGTTGCGGCCCTGTGTAGAACTTTCACACTGCATATATTAAAAACTTTTCTTATGAGGGAGAAAGAACTAGTTAACACAAGAATAAACTACATATTGTAGTTAAATCTAGCTAATAATGGTGATTGAATTGCTAGTATTCTGTAAGGTTAGAAAATTGCAAAGAAAGAATATAATGGATACAGTAGACTTTCGTATGCAGAATATAGTCTGTGTAGAGTATGTGCATGAAATGTTTGCATATTACTCAAACATTATCTTTAATTTTTTTTTTTTTCAATTTCAGTACTTAGCGAGACCACTGCAGCAGCTGTGCTTAATTATTGCTCTGCAACATACGTGCTATGCTGTATCACAGAATTTTTAATTCTAGCGAATCCTGATCGGGGCTTTGATTTCAGTGAGGAAAGAATAAATAACACGTGTATGTAAGTAGTTTGAGATTGGCATTTCTTTATGGCATTTTATTAATTTTGCTGAAATATTTATTTCAGGTGTAACTCTAACACACTGAATATACAGGTGTCTTAATTTCATTTTGATCTAAGCAAACATTTTTATATTTAATAGAATGATCGAGGTCTGGAGGTAATGGGTGTAAGCACTTTTAGCCAATAATTTAGCCAATAGCTGTAAGCCAATTTTTGAGATGGCATTTAATAAATTTCTCATGTACGATAATTAAATTGAAGTCTATGCATTTCTGAAAGTTACAAATTATTTTATGTTTTGCATGGAAAAAGATTAAGGGATCCATTATCCATCTTGTACTTGGCTGGTACCGAATTTGTCATGCCGCAATACCACTATAGACAACCATATCTATAATTTAAAATTGTATATCTATTTAGAATTAAACTGGTTGAAAAATTGTTCTAGTCATGGTCTAGATCAGCGATTCTCAACCTTTTTGACTTGTGGAGCCCTTTTTAAGTAAAATTCTATGGCGGAGCCCTGTAGGTTAATTTTTTAATTCATCAAAGTTGGATTCATTTTTACTATTTAAAAATTTTTAAATTTTGCTGTTTTTTCCTCAAGTGGCCGGGAAGCCCCTGTAGAGTACACAAGGAGCACCGGTTGAGAACAGCTGGTTTAGATGAATTATCAAATGTTTTGTTCATACCTGATGGTGGATTGTCCTTGTCTCTTTAATCCAACCTTCTATCATTATACATGCTGTCTTTGTTTTAATGTTAATAAAATTTATTCTTAATGAAATTACGATTGAAACTTTTAAAGGACTGCCCAAGACACTTTCTTCTGTATGGATGATCTGAAAGGAATGTGTGAAAATCCAGAATTGCTAGAGGCTGTCGATGCTTCACATTCTATAATGTCTGAACTATGCAGTATAGGAACGCCTCTTTACAAAGGTTTGGATTTTTATTATAGATCTTTGTATTTTTAGTTGTGTTTGACTTTGTCTATATTTTAGAAATATAAAGCGACTTATATTGACAATGTGTTTATGGTAGGCACGTATGAAGAATGCTGATGTGAAATCTAATAATGTGTGTAGAATTTCTTGTGACTTGTGTGTAAACCAATTTAGCAGTTAACATTTCTGAAAACTGTCAAGTCTTTAGTTATAAATATTAAAGTATCAAAAATTATCTACAAAGTTACAAGAAAGTTTAATTTTTATGAGCCATAAATTGTCAGATTTGAAATACTTATAGGACATTTTAAACTTTAAAAGCCTCTGTATATTCACTTTGGTGTTTGTTTCATTTTAGTACTTTATTTTTTTATTTTAAACTATTTCTGTAATTAATAATTCTAATGAATTTGAGAAAGACGATTAAATTTATGAATTGCTGTATTTATAAAGAACTTTTTAAAATCTTAAACCAAAAATAAGATACACACTGATAGTATTAGTCTCTATTTTTGGGATTAAATTTTTGGTAAATTTTTTTTTTTTTCTTTTAGACTGTAAAATATCATACATTGTAATTTATATTATCTTGTATATTTTAATTCAGTGGTCCTTCCCACTTATTCTTTGGTCAGTTTATATAAGAATTGATAGCATTTCGTTAAAGCGGGTCCTCGACACTATTCATGAATTTTGGCGAGGAATGCTCTGTTGATGTAAAACCAGCTGATAATGGCAACCCTTAGCCAAATGTCTAAGCATCTATTTAGCTATAGATGGCATTGATCACCAAAACGACATTTTTATTTTGCATGGTAATTATAAACTAGCATCCGATAATAAGTTTATTAAAATTTTTAAAAGATGTTAACAGTGCTATTAATTTGAGGCTCATCCGTCAACCGCAAACCTAGCAAAATTTGGATATAGGGACGTGCGGTCCCCCCATAGGCTATTACTGTAAGGTGTGGCCACAGCTCGCTAGTGATTGAATCTTTATATTGATTTTACACAGGAGATCATCCTTACATAGCAGCATGAGCCATCGCAATGTGATTTTGAAGCAAAATTGTTCACTAATTAAAAATTGATTTTGCTTTGTCATGATGGCTCACGTTGTTGGCGGGAGACTATCTTTTTGTGTGAATCAATATAATCACTATAGTGAGAAAACTACGGTTATAACTTAAGTACCCTCTTTCTCATCTGGCCGCTTTCGCAGGTGGGAGGGCAGAAGACTAGTAGTCGGATAGCAAATGTTTTGAACAACAGCACAAGAAACTAAAGCGAAAACATATCGGTTAATGATAATCATTCATAGGTAAGTGTTGGGAACTAATATGTCCATGATGGTTTATTTATTGAAACAGGCTTTTGCTGTCTGGAGTAAATTATTACGCTTTACCTTGGGTTATAGTGTTAGCCGAAGCCAACTAGATGTCAAAGATAGCTGCCCAGTTCAGCAAGGACTAATCAAAAGTTTCTGATAGTGTGGTTTATAACTCCATCTTTTATATTGGTTTCCCTCCCCATGGAATTAATTTGAACGATATAGTAAACTATAACTTGTTCTATTAAATAATCTGAACTCTTACATGGCTATTATTTTCTCCTTCAATGGAACGTAGTATTTTCATGGGTTATTATATTTGATGCTTTTGCTTACTAATACTGAACTGGTAATAGTCTGTCTCTTTAATAGGGGAAGTATCTAAATTATTTTTCTATCTCTTTACAATTGGGGGGGGGGGGGGGAGAGAAGACAGTTGATGTTTTAAAGAAATAGGACACTGATCAACAGTGAAAATGATAGATATTTTAATCTAAAATATATATCTTTAAAGATCTCGCGTTGCTGAACACTATCTCCTTTAAAATTACCTCTTGGTTCAGATTTCTGCGTAATTTCACTGTTTACATTTTACGTATAACTATAGGAATATAAATAAGTTAGCTAACTTAACTTTTTATATATGCTGTCTTTTTGCCTGTCGTTTGTGGGGAACATCTCTGGATTATCAAGCAGAAATCTAACATCAAAACTGACCACTTTCCTTTAATGTTATATCATTACAAAAATGTCTCGATGGAATTGCTGTTTTTTCTCATCACCAAAAGTACCACAATTCACTGGGAAGACATCAATATATAAAGATAAAATATATTTTTAATGGCATGTTGCATCTAATTTTCTCGTAGGCACATATAAGTTTGTTTGCTAGGTCTTTGTAATTTGCAGCGTGGTGTTATGTTTGTAACCTTAGGTAGGGCACCACTGGAATATATATTTATACACTGTGTGCGTGCGTGCTCTGTAAGGAGTTAAATCTGTGTTCTCCACATGCAAGTATGGTGTAGTGTTTCTTTATAACTTATGACTGCCATTTCAGAAGGTTGTCAAATAAACATCCATTTGAATATTTATGTTAAATGTTTCCATATCTAAGTCGTATGGGGGAGGGGGGGGGAGGTAAAGCAGTATTAACTGCCTTGATGTACAAGTTCCAGTTTTATGTACAACGGTGGTAGAACAATGTTAGGGTTGACTAAAGATTCGTATAAAATGTTTCTAGTGCCAGGCAACGAAGTTGTTAGTAGAGGCCATTCCTTCTGTTTGTAATGGGCATATTTCGCGGGGCTATTCCATTGATGTATATAGCAGCAATACTTTGTCTACATTATAGACCAAGCACAATTGCTATCATTTTGAAATCGCCACATACTAACCACTTATGTTGATTGTAATTTATAAGATCTAGAAGGCATCGCATGGGATAACTTTCTTTACCTAGAGTTGTATAAGCAACAGGGATTGATATTTCATTACTATTATGTAATAGCGCAGCCTTCAGGCTTGTTTTTTGAGACATCTATAAAGTCTTCAATCTTCTTTGTACAGAATGTTCAGTATCAAACCTTCAACATCATTGCAAGTCATCTGCACCGCTGAAAAATGTTCTTTTTGACGATTGCGAAAAATATGTATTCTAACTGTATCTGTCAGGAAGTTCCACTGTTACAATAGAGATTCTAAGAGTTCAGCTTTATTCTTTTGGCAGTTTTAAATCCCTAATCAGGTCATGAAGTTCACATTGTGTGATTCTTTATGATACAAGAGGTACTTTTCTGTATCATTGGTGCTTGGAACATTTTCTGACACATTAAGTTTACTTCAATTACCTTCCATATCGCTGTCGGAATGTTAGCGGGGATCGGGGATTGACAATCCTTTTCCATGGACCACTGGGTGAATGACAGATGGTATCACAGGGTATTCAATCTTTTTTTCTTTGTATTCTTTTTTTTTCAAGCACGATACCATGCCATAGCTGCCAAGTCTCCCGAATTTTTCGGGAATCTCCCGAATTTTAGCTTCATCGCTCGATCTCCCGAAAAGTTCTTAAATCTCCCGAATTTTTACGAAAATCCCTAATTGTCCCTAAAAATTCCCTACTTCATTAAAAAAATCCCCGCTTATGAAAACAATCCCTAAGGAATTTCTTGTGGGGCATGAAGCCTCTTTTTTTCCCCTTTCGAAATGACGTCACACGTCGTAAATGGGGAAATTCCCTTTTTAAAGAAGTTTTACAAACCCTCTGATGGTAACAAGAAAGTTGTTTGTCTTATCGTGCAGGGAAATGGCTTAGCAGCCAATAGTCCTGGATAATAATTGAAGATTATAGTGACGCGCATATGGTCAAAATTTCTTTTGTTTAAGTTACGTACGTGCGATATAACAAAGCATGAATAATGATAAGCAAAAACATATTTAATAAATTTTAAAGATACTTATTCCGATGAATTTCCTTTCATCAAACGTTCCAGAGGAGGGCAGACTTTTCCTTTTTGTACAAGTTGTGTTGCGGACATAAACATCGGTCATGGAAAGACTGCCATCATCAGTCGTGAAGTGAAAATAAACATCAAGCAAGTGTCACAAAAAGTCAGTGTTCTTCAAAAATTGACGGTGTTTTCCTTCATCTTCCGATGATTTTGGGGTCATTCGCTCAGAATGTTTGTTCACAGCGTTTCTGATTGAACGCAATATTTATTTTTACATCATTGAAGTTTTGACCTCCGATTTCACTTGTTTTTTGCGTAGGAATTTTATTCCCAAGGGTTTAACTTCCATGTGTGTAAAATCCCTATTTTAATTTGACTTCAGTTTTTGAGTAGGGATTTTATTCCCTACGCTTTAACTTTTATGTTTGGAAAATCCCTATTTTATTTGGAAAAATCCCTATTGTATTTATTAGTGAGTGGTTTTAGCATAAAATACGGGTTTGCGCGAAAATCTCCCGAATTTTCATTTTCAAAAGTTGGCAGCTATGCCATGCATGAATAGCAATCTGTATTAGGGTTCGTGTCAGATGACTGGCACATCGAAATACATGGAAACTTTTCCCAAGTATTCAGAGTAGATGAACAAGTTGTACAACAAACGTAAGGAGCCCATGATTTATTCTGGTCTCTTACATGACATTAAGTTTATTTGAATGTGTTTTAAAAAATTCTTTTTTTATGAACCTGTATTTTTGTTTCAGGTAGCTTTTTTCAGATTTTAAATGTGTAGTTTGGCCTCTTGTTTTATAATGTATCTTTTATTTTATTTTTAAATCTTGGACTGGGATTACACTATAAAAGTTATGTAAGTTCCTCATTAAATTTAGAAAATGCATTAAATAAGCATATTGGTTACATAAGATGTAATTGGATCTTTATTGTAAAAATTAATGTATTCTTTATCAAACTTTTATTTTGTAATCCCGGCCTTGACCCTTTAAGCAGTTTTTTTTTTTTTTTTGTTATCTGCATAACAGGATTTAAGTTATTAAAACTGTCATTGGTGTTTTTATTTCATAGCAATGAAGGACCAGAAATGTTTAAGCGAATCTTCTCAGACAGTTAAAGAATGTTCTGTAAAAAATCCAGAATCTCATCTACAAGGTTTGACAGCAGATTGCTGGTAAGAAAACTGTCAGATATTTTGAATGTCTTGGCTAATGATGGGTATTTTTTGACATTCTCCCACTGTTCTCATGAGTGCCTTGCCAATCTTCTGTTCTAAGAGAAGAAATTGTCTTCTATAGCTTAATGGTAGAGCACTTGCTCTTACTGAGTGGTTAAAGGTTTTATTCCCCTTATAGAGAGCATCACTGGCCTTTGTCAGAGGTGTCTCAATGAGCTGGAGATATTGATTGGTGTTTTATATTTTGAGTGGTTTTTTATTTGGCGGGAATATCTGCCAAACTATTCTGGGCAGACAAACCATGAATGGACAAGAGTTGCAAATGAAAAGTTTGAGAACCACTTTGTGAAGAAAATTCGTATTTCTCTATAGCATTGCAGTTTTGCTTGGTGTCTGGGCAATTATACTTTGTATTGGTTTCATTGTTTGCATGTTAGGAAAGGGAAGGGAGTAGTGGTGGCAGTAGATTGCACTTTTGCCTTCACGTTTCTAAAGTAGGCAAAACCATATAGGTGGGTCTAATTGAATAGGGTATTTTTCTCTGAATCTTGTTACGATTCACTCAAAACCTGCTAAATTACTTTTCAGCCCTTGAAGAAATTTGAATTAAGATTAGGGGGCTGTGGTTAACTTAATTTTGAGAAATTCACAAAATATATATTTTAGGTAGAAATATTTCAATATTTTTCATATCTGCCATACTCTTAAGTGTTTTGAGAATTGTAAAATCATGAATGCATTTGTTAATTTTCAAGTAACATTTGAACCCATTAGTAGAGAATTAAAGGAATCGCTGAATATGAGCTGTTTTGTTTCATGGATGCCAATATGGAGCAAAACAGTATTAGTTGATCGTAATTTAAATCCCGATCTCAAAATCTACACTGGATGGAAGAATTAAAAGTTTGAGTTCCTTGCTTCAAAAGCAGCAGCAAAAAAGATTACCAGGTTGTTGGACAAAGAAACATCTCAAAGATTCAAAACTAAAAACTGGAAAGTCAATAGAAAAAATTAATGATTTTCAATATATGGTAATCGTGAGAAAAAAGCTATTTTCTCTGAAACTTTATTTTGCAATGAATATTATTTTGCAAATCAGAATGATCCAGTGCTGTATTTGTAAGAACTTTGCTCGTGAACACTGACTCAGATGACACTTTTTAAAATGTGGTTTATGTAATTAGCATGAGAAAAATAATTTTTAATAATCTATGTATTACTTACACAATAGAGTAGGTACAAAGTATAGGTTTCTTTTCACCTTTGTATACCTTTTTTCTCTTTTTGCTCTTAGGTTTATATAGTAGGGGGTAATAGTTATATTATTTTATTTTGATGACATCGAGGTAAAAATAACTTTTTGGTAGTGTTGTAAATATAGATTCACTGATAAGGAAAGAAAACTTTTGAATTTATTCCACTGGCACTTGGATGCATATGTCCTTGATTTAATCTTCTTATTCATTTAATCTTCTTATATCAGTGAACTATACAAGCAGCAAATACTTAGATAAATAACTAATAAGAAATGGGGGGGGGGGGGGTTTCCAACAAATTTTAAATTCAATTAAGTTGAAACATGATCCTTACAATTGTTTCGGAACAACTCTGCGTTTCATTCTCAAAGAATATAAAAATAAAATGGTCTCTGAGACGGATTTAAAATCTGGCTATTATAGACCCCAACTAAAGATTGAGAGAAAACAAATAAATGCATAGTTTTCTTTTTCACCTGTATAAATTCATGAACCAGAGAATTTATCAAGGCAAGACAATTGCGGTTTTTCAATTTTTAGTTGGTGTCCGTCATGTTAGCCAGATTTTGTCCTTGCCGTCAGACCAATTTATTTGTATCCTTTGAGAAGGGAGCGATTATGTAAGGATCACTATTTAACTTAGTTTTGCATATAAGAATTTTAAATTCAGATATGTCAAATGTTTGTTTTTATTTTGTTTCACCAAGTTAAGAATATACAAATGTTTATGACAATTCTATTTAATTAAAAAATTTTTCATAGCAAATACAAGCATTTTAAAGATTGTGCCTTGGATTCAATCAAGACCAACTGTTCTCAAGATGTTGCCAAGTTAGCAAATAATTATATTGTAGATGTAGCTGGTCTTGGTTACGAGCAAGTCTGCATGGATCATTTTTATCAATGTAGTACTGCCCCTTCTTTGATATTGTCAGCGTGGTTGTTTATTGCATGTGCTATTTCACATCTTATGCTGAGGTAGTCCTAGTTTTTGCAATCTTTTATTGAATTATTTTTATAAGTTTATGAAAATTGCCATATTTTTGTATTTGATGCTGAAGATATCTGCTTTGTATATTGCGGGAAAATTTACTTATATGTAGATGAAAATATGTATGAAATTGTCAGTATTATATAAATCTGTAGTAAAACTAAAGACCACTCTTATAATATATTACTTTTTAGTCCAGAAATTTTATGTTAATCCATTGAATGTGGATGTATTAATTTAAGGGACAATGTTAATGTTCCTGCATGTTTTACTTTATTGCCTTTTTAAGTTTTCGGTTGTTTATTGTTATTTTGTTTACTTAAAGGTTTCTAGGTTTTTCTTGCTGAAATATGTATTCATAATATTCCAATAAACTGTTAAATTCTGATCAGTTCAGATCATTTTTTTTTTTTTTAAATGTTTCTAGAAGAATCCAATTCAATCAGTAGTGAAATCTAATTTTCGGGTTTATATTTTAAGATATTCCATTGATGCACCACTCGTGTGTGAATGAATTCACGATTAAAAATTTCAATGTGAATTTTCTTGCCACCCCCCCCCCCCTCCCTATAAAATATATACACACTTGTTTTGAATTTATTCCACTGGCGTTTGACCAAATATTACGTCCTTGATCGCAGTGGTAAAAAATATCTTTAATATTCATGTTTGAAATAATTTCTGAATTAATGAAAGAAACAAATCCAGAATTGGAAGCAATTACTTCAGAAGTAAAGGAAATAATTCCATTTTAGATGAGTTCCCTAGTCCTTTTTTAATCTTAAAACCCAATATCTAGAGACCGAACTGTATATCTCTATGGGCAAACTAACTTTTTCACGGAGTCACGTGATTTCCCAACCATTTTGTCCCATCGCCCCCTTCTGCAGAAATTTTTCTCCCACCACCGCCCCCCACAACGCAATTTAACCCATAGGATCCTATGTTATATCCGTAGCTTGTTCCGGGGGGGTGGGGGCGCGGTAGATTCTCCCACGTTGGGAATCGCACCATTAAATGTCTGCCGTCGCGGCGGCTGGATGGAAAGTACTTTGTTTTGGGAGTCTCCTTATGTGCGGAACTGATTGGTTCAATCGGTTCAGTTAAGGGCTCTGCTTGTAGGGAACTAGATGATGATCATCACTGCATTAGTCACTTTTTGATTTTTAACTTCGATGGCGGCAGCAAACACCACAAAATGAAACGGAAGGGGGAAAAAAAAACTTTACACTTTTCTTCTTTTCTGGCATCGAGGTTTTCTGGATGTAGTTTCTAGTTAGGGTGATCATATTGCTCGAAAAAAATACGGGAAATGCTTATTTTCAGCATCGTTTTTAGCGATAATTGGCAAAGTCGTCAACTCGTGCTTAAATCACAGAAAAGTCACCAATCACGGGAAATGAAGCACCACTTCAAATAGCAGTGAATTAAAAAAGATGAATGTGTGAGATGATGAAATGTGTTTGTAGTCTTAATTATCATGATGTAATTTCTGAGTTGGAAAGAGACGAATTTTAATCGTTGATTCGAAGAATAACTGGTCATTTCTGACAAAAAATTCGAAACACAAAAAAACCTTAGAGGAAAAATAGTTTATATATTATATTACTACTCGATATGTGTGTGTCCGTCTTGTAGCAAATTGTTCTCTCACATCCACAATAGAAGTTGTCGGGGGGGGGCATTGAGAAGAAATATTTCTCCTCTAAGGTCGGAGCGCTGTGGACCGCGCCGGCGTGGCCTTGTCGGGACGGGGGGATTGTTGTCCTGACTTTGTCGAGCGGTGATATGCCCGGGCATTGGAGGTAAAGCCGGGTTTTCCTAGGATTAGTATTTCTGCTTCGTGTGCAGCGTGAAAACGCTGATTGGTTAAAACCATGAATTTCAGGTTTTTAACCAATCACAGTTTTCACGCTGGACGAGCAGCAGAAAGCCTGCTTCTAGGAAAACCTGGCTTTAGGGTTGTGCTTTCCCGGCCGGCTTGCCGGTTTTTCTCCGGCAAGCCCACGATCAATCAGCTTATATCGCAAAAGTGGCAGAGCCTGGGCGTGCTCGGTTCTAAACTATACTAGACTACTCGATGTTCGAAATACGGGAAAATATGGGCGGATGGTAATTATTGCCAAAAGTAAGCGCGTACAAAAATCGCAGAGTGTAATTCATGGGTAATGAAGCGCCACTTTAAATTGCAATTAATTAAAAAAAACGAAGATGACAAATATGAGATGGATAATTTCTGAGTTGAGATGATTTTAATCGTTGATTTTAAAGAATAAAAGGTCAAGTTGCCTTCGTTGAAAATACAGGAAATACGAGACGTACAGTCACCGCACACCACATGAATTTAGCTTTACTCACATCATTTCATTAGTCACTTTAATTCCGATAACAAATGGCAGCATCGATAAAATAACTATTTTTATTTGTCGTATGCGGTTGGACTTTCTTTTGGGTGTCTATGTCCCGTGTAAAGAGGCTGAACCAATTTCATTTCATCTAATTCAAGTTAACGACCTTGCTTGTAAGAAACTGAAATGAACTGCTCTGGAATTTGAATATCTTGTAATTTTACCTTGAAAAAATATGGATATATAGATAGATATATCGAGAAGGAGAAAGCGCCAAATATATCCAGCCGCACCGATCCAATCCGAGTTAGTTCGCCAACAAACTTCTTGGTACACGAGTTTTGAGACGCAGTTAAGCTCTCGAACAGCCGGTTGTTATGAGACCGGAAGAGAATTTCGTGCGTTTAGCGAACGGCAGCTAATACTGATCAGATAAAGCCGGGTTTTCCTAGGAGCTGGTTTCCTGTGCCGCGCGCAACGTGATTCGCCCAGCGCGACACGCCGTCCATTCACCACCAATTACTCGCTCCAGCTGAGCGAGCGGCGAGTGTATTATTGCACAGAGCAAGTTCAGTAGCAGCGAGTAAAATTGTAGGCGAGTAGCTAGTAAACTCGATCAATGTAAATGGGCCTTAAGAAAAGCAGTACGACACTTTTCCTACAGAGCGCAATACGCCTCACGACAGCGCTTTACGTCGGGCATGATTGGCCGACTGCTTCTGGAGAAGTCAAATGCGTCGTGCGCCGCGGTTTTGCCGATATTCTCTTTACTGTTACGTTTCCTTTCCCTTCCTGTCAAACCGGAGCATGCAGACGACAGAGTAGCTGATGCCAAGGCCATATACTATAATATAGCCACCCTGATCTTATGCGCCCCGCTGGGAAAACACAAACGTGCAGCGTGATTATGTAACACGTTGCTGTCGACGCGATATTATACTGTTCGGTTCACGCGGCGCAAAAGACCTATTCCTTCCTAGGATAATGCGGCTTCATCTAAACATAAGTATAACATCGCGAGCAGCTTTTCCGGAAACGCACACTTCCAATAAAAAAAAACAAAATATGGTCAGTATTTTTATTGACGACTGAATTCTTGACTTCAAGTCGGCTTTAACGTCCCAAACTGCATATTATAAAAATTCGATCGGTACGAGTGGCAACAAAGGGGTTTGTTTACATCATTTGTTGACGAAAACTGCATGTGTACGTTAAGCTATGGTAGATTCATCGTCGCATCGAGATGGGATCATTTCCAAGCCGCGAGATCGTGCCACGGTTTCGTAGCTCATGTGAGAACCTTTTCGAAATTATCGAAAACGGATGAGAATCCTAGAAATTGTGATTCTACTAAAAAGTCGAAGGTATTATCAACCAGATCAGCTGTTGAACCGAACTGCAAGGTACAAGCCATTGTTGATAGCTATCCTACTAGCCTGTGGAAGAATCGGAGAAAATTCAACAACTTATATTTGGCTGATGAAGATATTGCTGGTAAATAATTCGCGATCACTCGCTACAGCTATGTATCCCAATAAATAGGCTAAAAAAATGTTTGTTTTTATTCCCTATATGTATTTCATTCAATTTTTTTATTTCTAGAGGATGTTGCAAAGGTCATCTGTCACGGAAAAGAAGATGTATTCACATTCGAAGCCAACCCTGGTAAATTATTCTTGTAAACATGTGTCTTTGGGATCACTCACTGAATAGGAGTGCCATTGGTACTTGGCGAAGGACTCGACCTGCTACATGCTCAACTTATGACCCACAGGTCAAATGTGGTTCACGACCTCAAACCCAATTTCGTAAAAATGAACTAAAGGTCATATTTACACATGACTTAATTGTCCCGGAAAAACACATTGACAAATCACTTAAGGCAGGGGTTCTCAAAATTTTTCCATCTGTGGCACCCCCTTACCGTAATCAATGCTTATCCGCGGCTCCCAGAGCAGTTTAACAAAGAAACTCTTCAAAAAGCTTTTGTTTCCCTGACAAAGATTTTTGGCACACAGTTTGAGAACCCCCGACTTAAGGGACCATTCACATATTCACTTCAGTGACCCACGCCGCAGTTTCAGAGCATTTAAGTGGCCAACAACATGTTTACAGATAACTTAAGTGGCCCACAGTGCACATTCCCAGATCACTTAAGGGACCAGCGGCATATTCGCACATCGATTGAGTGATCCGTCATGCAGTTACAGAGCACTCGAGCTGCCTGTGGTGCAGTTCCATGTCACTCAAGTTATTCCCGGCGCAGTTTTCCAGATGACTTTAGCACACATTTACAGATCACATGAGTGACCCGTAGCATTATTTTCGGAGCATTTAAGTGATTTCACTTATGTTACCTGCAGCACATTTCTATGTATAATTTCATTGATTATTGTAACATTTACAGATTATGTAAACTACCTATGGGGCTGTTCCAGATGACTTAAGTGGCACGTTTCTTAAAGGTTGAGCATCCTTGACATACTCCTTTCTCGCCAACCCCCCCCCCCAAAAAAAAAAACGCTTGCTCAACTCATGCCACCTAGCAGTTCAGTGGTTAGGGAGCTAGCTTCTGACTGTGCGGGTCTGGGTTTGAATCCCAGGTTGTGCGTGGATATCTACTAACACTAACAAATTCCCTGGACAGATGATAATGATCTCTTGGGAATACCTGCTGATCACGTTATTATTATTTAAAAACAATCATTCTTGCCAACAGCGTTCTTAAGATGACAAAATTTTCTGATTTCATTATAGAAAGGCATAATTAAGCACAGAAAAGTAGGAAAAAACCTGTCAATTGAGACAGATTTAAAAGACACATTAAAATTTGGCTGGTGCTTAATTTTTTCCTAATTTGTTAAACCCTCGGACATAGTACATTAGATCCCACCTAGAATGTTATTCTCCTTGAAACAACTCATTTTTGTGAGATCCCAACTCTTACTAATACTCATCAAGGTATCCATTTAAAGCGTTGTTCCACTTCTAACAATGTTTTCTCAAGAGACTTTGGAAAAACGTTATAAGCGGGATCCACTGTTTATAAAACACAATAAAAACAAGAGCACTCACAGGTACAGACAACATACAAATTGGTATTGGTGCCTAAAATTTTCTTTGTGTAGTTACTAAATTCCAGACTGAGAGCAGTTCAAAATGTTTGGAGTTAATAATGGTATACTTGCCGGCATGAAAAAGTTACTATGCCTTGAAAAAGTCAAAAGAAGCATCATTTTGGACTTTTTCCTTCATGTAAAAATCGTTCTGGTGCCTAGATTTTTTTGCAATTTGTCCAGCCAGTACCATCTTAAGGCATGGGCCCACCCGGGCACCTCGAGCAAAGAAGAGCCTCACAAAAATGATATCTGGTTGAAATTTTTGAGAATTCATTTGGTAGGGCTTCACAAAAATCAATTATCCCTGGGGCCCATGATACTCTTAAGACGGCCCTGTATCCAGCCCTGATGTAATCAAATGCTCAATCTTTTGTCTTATATAATGACATTGGTTTTATTTGTGATGCTTGCATATTGAAGTAATGTGTAATAACAATCGAGTTTTTTAATGCTTAATATTTTTTAATCATATATATATATTTAATGTATCTATTTTGTATCCTTATTGTAGGTCCTGGTATTTTGACGAAAGAACTGCTAAAGCATTCATCGAAAATCCGGGTTTTTGAAAGAGAAGTGGCGTTTCTTCCTGTTTTAAAAGTATATTAAGGTTTTTTTCCCCCTTCCAATCATTTTAATAAAATAAAGCTGTCGTCTCTCTGACAATGAAATTTTTGGCCTCCTTGGAGGACGGTTGTCCCTTGCAGGCACATAACGTACGTGTTCAATGTTCTTTTCTTTGTTGTTTTTTTTGTTCTTTCATCGTTTGCTTTATTGTTCTACTCTATGTGAATGTTCAAGTTAAATAAAAAAATAATAAAAACCATTCTGTATAACAGGTCCTGATAAATCCCTGGTTACAGGTTGCCGTGGCGACTAGAAAATTAATGCTCACAACACACTTTTTGACACAATTTTTTGACTGTATTTTTGAAAAAAAATATGCTTGGCTCATAAGAAATTTGGGCTGCACCTAACTTCTTTTTTTGTCAACCCCCCTATCAGCTATAGCGCTCCCCCACCCCATGTCCTACCAAACCCGCTTAGTGCCAGAAAATTGTGTGAATAAATCTTCCATGCACAGGGATCACACAGGTTAATTTGTGATTTGATATAACTCCAAACTTGTTATTGTGCTAGAATTCTGTAAAACAAATGGTGACGTTAAATCTCGGTTCAACTGCAACATGCTAGATAATGTGTCAAAAGAAGCGAAAGGATGAATCTTTCATGTTGGTCCTTGTTCTCTTGTATGGGTCTCTATCGCATAAAATATGTATGTGGCAAGAAATATCTTGCATTATGTATTACATGTTGCAGAATCTGTATTGGCTATCCCGCCAAAAATCATGAGGATTAAGTCCCCAATCCTCGTCATGATAACATATAGTCTCTGCTGGGATTCTTTAGTAGTATTATGTTTCACATTGTAAATTATCTTACTACAGTTGTTGCTTGTTATAGTAACCTCTCCATTATACAATGACCACTAAGGTAAGTCCCAAATGTTTTCATAAAACGACTATCATACATGCTTTATTTGGGCATTTTATATTGAGCATCAGCTGTAGTTGAATAAATGTTTATTAAATTCAGTCAATCATTGCCTCACACTCACATAATCAAATCATGTTAATCCAAACAATGGTGTCACTCAGCATTTCTTTCATTATCATGAATGTGTTAAGGTTTCAATCTGGAAATAAGCAGATGTCAGAGAGAAACAAAAATGACTTGTGCAGTTTCGATGTGTCTCTCAAAGTTTCTACTCGCAAAAAGAGCATTTATGGTGAATATTACAGTGGTAAAGATACCAGCCCACAACTTCGTTGATCCAGCTCTTCGATTTCATATTTATTAGTCAACTTTTGAATTAGGGATTCCAAAACCAGTAACAGACAGCCGCTCCAAATTCAACTACATAGTGGCTCATTTACCGCCGGAAACCACTTCCATCATCTGAGATGTCATCACAAATCCATACAGACACATCAAATTGGAATCGATCAAACAAAGCGATGAATCATCAGAGCAAAAAATTCAGAAACTACTCGTTGGTTAGCAACTCGGAAATCATTGTCCTATCAAACTTTTGCACATGCTGCCACCTATGATAAATAATGCAGAATATTTCTTGCCGCATGCACATGATAGATAGTGCACCACCTATGATAGATAGTGCAGAATGTTTCTTGCCACATGCACATTCTGAATACAGACCTATAGCATAGTATATCTTCATGTTTGTTTGGAAAAAATAATTCAAATAGTCTACTGTGTAATCGTAAAATAGAGTACCACATTTGAAAGGAATCTATGCTCTAATTACAGTAATTAGAGCCACCTCGGGGAACAAAATATCAGATTTGGTATTTCAGCTCTAATGCTAGATAAAATTTAGTTTCTGCGATTCCCTTTTTACCTTGTAATACATGGGTGCACAAATTTTGCTGCTAGCTGGCAATAAAAAGTTACTTCTTCGATGGTAAGTATGAGTGATAGGATAGTGATAGGAACCGAGAGACACCCAGGCTCTGTCACACTCAGTGATATAAGCACATTGAGTGAAAACACTTATGAAATCATCATGAAATACTCATTTTGATTGATGCTAAGGTATTTCCTGCACAATTTATATCAATCACCACTAACTCTATATACTATATCATATTTTTACCCTTTGACTGAGATGTCTTGCCTCCTTAAAAAGCCTCTTATTTTACCATTAACAAGCCTAGGCCTAGATGTTTTGAGGGCGCGGTAGCCCGGTCGATAAGATGCTCGCCTAAAGTACCAAAGGATGTTTAGAGGTGTCGCGAGTTCGATACCCAGTTCGTCCTTGTCAGAAAACTTTCCTGATACAGGGGTACAACAAAAAATTGCGACTTGACCGCAGCAAAAAAATGCTACCGCAGGGAGTCCCCCATCGAGGGGTTAGCGCACCAACCTCACGATGAGTACGAAAAACAAACCTGCCGTTCGGAAGCGGCAATAAATTGTAGGTCCCGGTCTAATTAGCCCTCATGTGCAGAAAATGACCGTGGTGCGACAAAAACGATCAACTAGATGTTTTGCAAAGAGTATTTCTCAATTAAACACCTTTTCCTATACTCTTTACTTTGTACCTGCCGAAAATTGGAAGAAAGAATACTTAATTAAATATGCAGTATTTTAAAGAGATGTTTGATGATTACTGATGTGATTAAATTGCTTTGTTGCATATTTTTATACAAATACAAATACAAATACAACGCCACAACAGGCAAAATGCCCAACGAGGTGGCTGATAAAAAGATGCCCATAAAAATATGGTTGTCATGTGTTTCAAAAATACAGCAACCCAATTAAAAATGCAATTAACACAAATTACAAACAATATATACACATGATAAAATATTATACAATGCCCATAAAGAATACTTATGGTTGTCTTATTCTAAGAATGGATAGCTTCTCGATTTACCCCAACATGTTTATCGTATTTCTTTTTAAACGTGTCAATTGTGTTACAATTTACTACCTCCGGGGGTAAGCTATTCCATTTATTAACAACCCTATTGGAGAAAAATTCCCTGCGACACCATAACCTTGCATTGTCCCTCACCAATCGATACTGGTGTCCCCTTGTAAAAGCAGTCGATTGGCGGTGTACTAAAAGTTCATGGTCCATCCTATCCATCCCATTGAAAATTTTGAACACTTCGATCATATCTCCTCGACACCTGCGTTCATCCAATGTAAACATATTCAAAAAATGAAGTCTCTCTTCATACCTCAAGCCCCGTGTGCCAATAAGGACACGCGTAGCTCTTCTCTGCACCCCTTCAACCAAGTCTATGTCCCTCTGTAGGTATGGTCTCCAACTCTTATGCTATTTATCTTATTTTTTTTATTTATCTTATTTTTTATTTTATATCCATCCTCTTATGCTATTTATCTTATTTTTTTTCAGAACCTGCAAGAGAAATTTGAAGCATCACTTGACGTCGTAGAGGAAGACATAACTCTTTTACCAAAACTAGAGACGAAAGCAAAATTCTATGATACAGCATATATACAGGCAATTATAAAAGATATTGAAAAGAAAGATTGGGGGAATGGTAATTTCATGAATATGCTCTTGTACTCATTATGTGCTAATTGGAATTTAACCCTATATAAGTAAGCGTTCGTCTAATGGACTACCGATCAGATTAGTTACTAAGTAACACTTATTTACGTTTATTTAACTTAATCTGGGTTAAAAAAAACAAACAAAATATATAGATTTAAGAAAGCACTTTGAAATTAGAAATATGGAAGGGTAGCAGGAGCCCAGATCCAAGTTTGAGAGCCAATGCATGAATCGCATCGTCATTTTGACATAAACTATGCAAGTTGATTCAGAGTGTATTTAACAAAAAGTAGAAAATAAAAGGTGTAAAGCTTTTCTTCAGGTAACAAACATACAGCAAGTTTGTTTAGTCTGGACTCAAAGGAGCTCTCTGAAGCAGAATGTTTGCATTTTGTAGTGAATAAGATCTCCAGATCATGGAAAAACCAGCACAAATCCTGGTAAAAATGTCTGGAATTTTATTAGTCAGAGTTTTTTGTGCCTATACTAGCCGTGGGCAAAATGAAAACATTTTGGAAAACAATTTGTGGGCCAAAAAAGTAAAAAAAAATTTGGCGGGCTGGACATATTCAGACATTGGTTCATAACTTATTCCCCTGCATTAGCCGGCATGTAAAACTCAGGGGAAAACAGCTTTTTGAATACTCGTGTCTGGTCTGTTCCCTGCATGCTGAGAAAATCGAGGTTTAATATGGATCGCAATATGCATTTATCCAATTCAATGGATTTTTAAAATAAAGATAAAGTATTTATGAGCATTCCAGAATCTGAGACTCAAATTTCCCAACATGCTGGTCTCTCTCACTGTTTCTGAATTTTTTGCTTAGAACTGAATTGGCAGAATGTGTTGTATACTTTGAAGACTGCCACAGTTTTATTGCAAAAGAGATTATAACTGTGAAAATACAATAAAAGTATATTTTAACAATTTCATGCATATTTATTCTATTTTTTGCATATGCAAAAGTTTTTAAATCAATTTGCATTTAAATTCTCACACTTCCATATGCAAAAAAATGGGATCATTTCTTTAAATGAATTTTTTTAAAACACTGGAACTGAAAATTTCTATACTATTTTGAAACTGCAGTGGGCCAGATAGAACCTTTAAACTGGCAGTAGTTTGCCCATCACTAGCCTAGACGGTTGACAATTCCCCCAGAAATACATGTTCAAGCCAAAAATGCATGGAAAAATACATGTCTGTCACAACATTTTATCTAGCATTTGTACGATAGACTGCATGTCAGATTTGGGAACCCGGTGTGACTGCAGGGGAGTAGTAGTTATTAGATTGAAGGGCATTAGGCACTCATGATGTATAGTGCCTTATAAGAAAGCATCTCTTCGAACCATAATTACTACGATTAATATTACTACATAATTATTATGAACCATAATTAACTACTACTTAATCTTAGACTTTGCAAGATTGTGGCTCTTGTTTATTTGTAGATAAAATAATAAAAATAAATGAATAAACATTGCTAAAACTCAAGCCATTGATTACCTTCATGTTCGCAGGTGAAGATATTCTTTAGCGACCACAATTTCTTAAATATAGAACATTATAAGCTGCGTATAGCTAGCTTTAAAAAAAAAACCGCTGCAACATGTGAGCATTTTTATCTAAACAAAAAGTTATAGTCTGATAATATGAAAAAATTATAATTTTGTTTCATAAAATATGGGGTCATATCTCATTGATACACTTCTGACACACCCTTGAGGGTATAAAGGTTAATTGTAGTTTGGATGCCGCCATCCCACTCAGTACATATCTGACTGGTCGAGACGGAAATAATTTCTGAATTGAGAGTCAGCGAAGCCAGATTCAAGGGGGGTGCCACCCCCTCTTACTGTTCATCATGTGGTTTTTAGCTATAGCTACAGGGTTAAAGCCGTAGACCCCAGGGCTTAGTGTGACATGCATCAAGCAGAAGCTTCACTCTTATTAATTCACTTCACTTATTTAATATTTGAATTATGGGGTCATATGGTCATCATAATTATATAAATATTTATTTTCATTGATTATTTATTTTAATTTTTTTAATTTATTTTACTGAAATTTTATTTTGCAGGCTATATATACCTATATAATGAAGATCAATCAAATCAAATTTATTCATTTTTACACATACGTAAAGATTTAAAATTAATTTTTGTAAAACATGTTTATACCATCTAGAGGCAATGATGCCTGTACGGATGATTGAAATCTTTTATAAAAGATATTAGTCTTCTGTCTGAATACGCTTTTCATAGTGTTAATATATTCCATCTATAATGATGCATTTCTCTGGTCCCTTGAGCATTGTTACGTAGGCGTTGCACTGTAGGCCTACATGTTTTTTTTTCTTTATCGGCTAGAAAAATCATAGTACTTAACATCTCAATTTTTCAAGATATAGCTATTCCTAACTGATAGTTTGGTTAGAAAATTGAGGAAATATTCTCTGCGAAATGTTTCAGGTATCGCTTTGAAATTTGTTGCTGTGATATCAAGTTCAAGAACAATTAACTTGATGAGGTATCTCTTAGCAAAATTGCCGTCCCTGGGTTCTTTATTCGCTTATGGAAGATGTCAGTTTTTTCTTTTTCTGACTGATATGGAATATTCGGTAAGTAAAACTTATGATACCTGTAGAAAGTTTCATTATCTTTCCGTGAACTGAATGCACTCACAAGTAATGATCAAAATATCATATAATTTTCTGTGAGATGCTTCTTTTTTTCTTTCAAATAATGTGTGTATAGTGAGATGCTTGTTTGATACTTGTCAGTCTTCAGGATGAACATTGGTGCGATTTAGAGTTGGTCAATCCTAATGAAACTGATCCACCTCCTGGTGTTCCTATTTTTTGCTTGTGATTCGAACTGTGATAATTTTCCAACCAGCAGAACATTTCTACATAATGCTTGGCTTTCCTTTCAATCGCTCACCAACACCGATTATTTTGTTATACAGCAATTCACTTCCAATCAAGTTGTGTCAGAAACCTCTCTCTGTAGAGAAAGTCGTGTTATACTTTTGTCTCTTCATCTTTGACGGGTGGGGAGGGCGCTTTCATTGAGGGTATATTAGAGTGCTATCTATTTTTGGTCACCTTAGGTCTGATAAGGAAACAACTTTTCATTGTCATTCACTGGATTCTGCATGAAGACAAAGCAGATTTAACTGCATTCACACCATGCACATACTTTGGGCCCCAACTTCTGAAGGGCCCTGGAAAGCCCCCAACTTCACATTTTTTTTCTAATTTTAGGGACCCAATATTTTTTTCTGCTCCCATGATCTTAAACGACCTACTATTTCTACCTTTACAGTGTTAGACAAGCACCTTGCCACTCACTGCACCACTTTGCTCCGATCATGTTTGGCATGTTTCTTCCTCATCAATTGGTAGTTGTTCCACTAATTAACCTGTGTTGTTGATTTATGTATGTTTTCAGGCCACTGTTACTGAAATAGGCATGCAGAGTGTCCATAATTAAATTTTTAATTTTCTGACATATCTGCAGGCTTATCTTCCCTGGTGAAACTTGGGGGAATGTCTCAATGATGGGAGGGAGAAGATTTCTTAATACTGCTCCAAACAGCTATCTGAATATTTATATTCTCGAGTGTAACCCCTGGGGGAAATTTAAAGCAGTGGTGTGTGTGTGCGTGCGGTTTTCCACTTTTTTTTTTCTTTTTCTTTTTGAAAATTAAACTGAATTAAATCAAGTTCCCGAATAGCGTTTTTTGTAAATGAATACACAAATTTCAATTCCAGTAGGATTTATTGCTTGGGGATCCATATATTCATACATACATACTATAGACATAATAGGGAATCGACTGACAATTTGTATGATGGCTATGCCCAGGTGACTTAGTTAAAGACAAATATATCCGCATTGCTTATGATGAAGAATCCCCATGTTAAAAAAAAAAAGATTTTCACCAAAAAAGCGAATTCTAGTAAACTCAAGATCAGACATTTTAGTGATGAACTGGAAATGAAAACAGTTTTGTTGGAAGTTTTTAGATTTCTTACCATGAAGCTTGTAATGTTTGGTCACATGTTTGCAAAAAATTAGAAAATGCATTTTACAGTTTGCATAGAAAATCAATCAACTGAACCAACCTCTAGTGGTGGATATCAAAACCATTTTTTTTGCTCTCGATTTCTTTTCCTTCCCTTCGTTAAGTTGTTCTTAAAGTGTCACAGTTGTCAGATGTATAGGGAGTTGAGACTGTAGACAAAACAGAACTTCAGTTATATATTCATCCCATATATAGGTATAAGCTTGTTATAGCAACCCCATTGTCTTGTCGAAAACGGACATTATATTGTGGGATTGTTACATTGAAAGAAAAACTTTTATGGTATAGTCGTTATATAAAAACATTTTGAACTTATCCTACTAGTCCTTGTGTGTAATGGAATGGCTACTATAACATGGGATTATTATGATGAGCGTCCACTGTATTTATTTATCTGTTTTCAGCGAATGATGGCCAAGCCCAAAGGGAATATGAGCACTTACAGAGATGTAACTGTTATGTACAACTTGTTTTTTGAAGTTGAAAGTATAAAAATGGTGAGTGATTTGGTCTTCCATTAAAAAATAAACTCAAATATATGGACATATAATTAAATACCAGCATATAATTAATTGAAATAGTCAAACTCGGTTATAATTGCATAAAAAAGATCTCACAAAATATCAAGTTTTTTTTTTGGTGAAAGTATAGTCGGATGGAATCAATTACAGTTGGGATTATTAGGTCATAAAATGTTGTACTTGAATTAATTTTTTTGTGTGTTAGAGCAGGGGTGCATAAACCGTGGTTGCAACATCCGGGAGGGGGGGGGGGGGTCACGAGAGAATCTACAAAATAAAAACTTCCAGATAAGAAATTCATTTTTATTAAAAATTTGTCAGAACTAAAGCATGACTTTATTCAGATGAGCTAATTATCATGTATCAGACAATGTAATTTTATCAAATTCTACTTGTACAATAATCATTATATCAGATCCCTCATGCCAGAATCACGAATGTGCAATGTCCTTGCAAAAAAAAAAAAAAAAAAGAATGTGAGAGAATCACCCGATTTCAAAATTGTATATTTCTTAAAAATTAAAAACACAGAATAGAATGATAAGTAATATGTGAATATATACGGGAGGGAGGGGGGGAATGTGTCTACGTTTTATGAACAATGTTTTTTAATGGTGGATTTCAAGTTTAGAATCATTTTGAAATCTGACGATTCTTTCTTAATCACCCTGTATACAAAAATCAAGGACCGTAATACACCTTGCTGCACTTTCATCTAGCATAAGGGACACTAAGTACATCAAAAAACAAAGTAAATATTTATATGATATTTAAAAAAAAACCTGAATATCTTTGGAAGTTAATAGCGGCTAATTAAAATTGAAACAGCATGTTTACTGGCAAAAAAATCTGAATATCCCAGAAAAATGGGACATATAATCAGCCTATGTAGAGGTCACCGATAAATGTTTTGGTCAAAACTGGGTCACGCTTCAAAACGTTTGCGCACCGCTGCGTTAGAGTATGTTATGTAAAAGTCAATGTATTAGATAGATAGGTCAATTGTAGGGCTCCTTGACCCCATATGTGTACTTATCCACCATTTATTCTGTGAAGTGTGATGTCAGTCTTAGGCTTATTGCTATAAATATTACTGCTTCTTATCCTATCCTTTTTTTTAAACTATTAAATGTCATGTTTTGGATAAAAAACTGGTTTTGTCACTTTAAGGTGGAGGAAGATGAGTCTGCCCTTAGGGGTGCCTTTGGGTTATAAGATCACTGAAACGTAACTCCAAGATGCTGTATTAACAATTTATAGGTTATGATAAATGGTAAGCCATTGAATGTTATGCAGTTGTGCTGGAGTTAAACTTGAATTCTTCAACAAGAAAGAATCCAGCACACCTCACACTCGCACAACATTATGTACCCATTGCTTCACTGAGAAAACTTTATAATAGGATAGATTTAATGATAGATAGATGCATGTTGAGAATTTTTTTGTTGTTGTTTGCTGTCTAAAAAATAACATTTGCTAGAAGTCATTTAAAACATTTTGAACATCAGCTGCTTGTTTCCAGATCTTAATACTGTGTTAGAAATTTTTTTTCTCTTACTGTTGGGTTCAGATGAACCATACAAAAACCAACATGATAGAGTGGCTCAGCACAGTGTTCTCAAATGGGCCAATCTCTTTGATGTGTCAAAATTGATAGGATTTGTTTTGGCTGAGTATGATGCACGATGTTACGCAGTTTGCTGTTAGAATTTTTCTCGCTGTGCTGAGCTCCTGTTCCATATCAGGTTTTATCTGATTCAGCGTTGTGCAACACAGTTGGTCTGGACCTGCCTGTAGGATCTAAATAGTATATTATAATAGAAAAGCAAGAGAGTAAAACTTTTTCTAAATTTTATCTTCATTATAATTTTTTTTAAATATTATTTGCAGCTGCCGATTGAAGCTTTCGTACCGCTAGTGAATTTGAACAAAAAAAAGGTGATATTGCACAAATTTTTACTTTGGAAGAAACAGTTCTTATTTTTTATACTGTCATTTAAACAGTTAATATTATACTAATCATACATCAATATTTATAATGTATGAAATTTCTAGAATTTGTTACATGTTTACCTAAAACAAAAAAAATTATACACCAAAAGGCATAATGGTATTTTGGAATTAATATGTGAATAAGTTTCATGTTCAATATTTGAGTATGTGCTCAAAAGTCTGCGCACATCTTTAGCAAATATATTTCATTTTTAACCTAAGACTACTTCCAAGTAGAGACATTCGAAAGTTGATATTAACCACTGTACATTATTTCTTCAGCGGTCAAAATTCTCAAATGATGAACATATTCAACTGTTTCATGTATGATGGTATTGTTCGAATTGCTTTTTGGAATAAGATATGAACCCATTGCAACATGGCTTTTTAACCAATTGAAACTTCAAATGTTTGGGAAAAAAGTATCACAAGTTTCAGAATTATACAGAAAAAAAAATTGATTCACGTAGAGAATAAACCAGTGTTGATTTTCTGACCTAATTAGCCACCTCACATCAAAATTAATAGTGTTTAGTGATACGGCATCTCATGGATTTAGTGAAAAGGATAATGCATTTTCCATAATTTTATTATTTTGATTAATTTTCGTCATTTGATTGTCTCCTTCGGTTTGTTTATTTTGACATCATACACATATACTATGTTCAAGCGCTTCTCTTATATAACATTAGACACACATTTTTTCTCATTTGCATAATGCCGGGAACCTATTCTGAAAATAATCAAAGACGGAAAATAATCGAAGTACAAATTTGTGGGAAATCCTTCATCATACTGCTACTTTCAACAAGTAACATCTGGCTACCAAATTATGAATAAATTATATTTTCTTTACGCATGCATGTTGAAAAATCATTTCCTTAAAATGCTCATATCTCATCAAATATCAGATTATTTATTATAAATTTCATTACAATATGTCTTGTGTGTGTATTATTAAATTTATGATAGTTTTGTAAAATTCGGTTGAAAACTCTATGTATGTTATAAGCAAAAAATCATGCAAGAAAATTGGAATTTTTCGAAGAAACATTCATATTTTTTTGTGAATATATATATGGTATTTTCATGAAAATGCATGCAAATATATTAGACATAGCAAGTAAACATTTCATGAAAGTTACAAATTCTTTGCAGCTTTTCGTGATACAGGGTTGATCAGAAACACCTTTGAATAATAATTTACACATCTTTCTAAGTGCATTCATGACTAAATCTTTACTGGAAAGTGTTAATACAATTATTAAATTTATGTGCCCAGAATTTCAGAACCCTTCATCAAGAATTTTTATAAAAATTTAAAAAAATTGCCTAAACTCAGAACTGAACATTGACTTATGACTATATAATGTACAGGCTCAAACCATGAGACGATATTCCCATCGCACTCTGTTGCCATATTTTATACAAGTATAATGATAATTATAATATTAACAACGTGCATACAATCATATAACACACAAATTGTTCACCACTCTTTAGTTCCACTGACCTATGGTCAAATTTGAATGAGTTCAAAGCAAAGCCATCAGCTTTAAACTCTCATTCTTAGCCTAATTAGCCTCTGTGTACTTGAAAATTATGATTATGACAGAATTGGTATGGTGATCTGGCTTAATCGAATAAAACTTGTATAAAGAAACCTCTGATTTTAATTTACAAGAAGTTGTTACTTTCTTATATGAGGATGATTCCTTCTACAAAAAAAAGTAATAATTTTCATAATTAATGTTTCAACTAATAGTGTCCCATAATAGTGCTTTAATAAATTAACCCAAATGATTCCTCAAATCAAGAGGCTTTCTGGACAAAAAGCCAATTTCAGCTTGGAAAGAAAAGTTTGTTGTCTCAACAAGAAATCTAACCCAGGACCTCTTCCAAACAAGGAAAGTGCTCCTACTAAAATACTAGCGAAACATGACCTTTCTTCCCTTTAAACATGCACCGACTTAGCTTAACTTGCTGATTAAGCTTCTCTTAATTTCACCGATTGACTTCCAGGTGGCTGTAGTAGAGGTGGATAATTCTTTCTCTGCCTATGATACATCAAATCAAGAGACTTCCTGGATATTATGCCACACAAGGTGACCTTGGGAAGAAAATTTTGTTGTCTCTACCGTTTCTTCCCAAGTTCAACTCTTCATTTCAATATCGAGGAAGTCTCTTGATTTGATGGTTTGCTGTTATCACCCACCGTCAAACCGAAAGATACCTAGGCGGTATCGCAATATTGGCTAATTGTCCTCACAGACTGGATAAAAATAAAAAAAATCATCCACCCCAACTTATTTTGCTTACTAGCCATAAAATTGTTTGTGCTGGTCAGTGCATAGTTTTACTTTGACTAGATTATTTGTGTTATCTCTATTCATTTTTCCTTATAAATTAGTGATTTTTGATGACTATTCTTATCAAGCAATATATATATTTTTGGGTTTGAATCTGTATTTCATCAATTCCAGGGACCTCAGAATATTTATTTTGTACGCCTCACACCTAACCCAAATTTATTAGATATGGTCCACTCGCCGCACCTCCTTCCAGAACTGTATTTCTTCATTCGTCATCACTTCATGAAAAGAAAAAGCTATGTTATACCTACTCTAGAGTGAGTTTTATATTTATTTATAGAATGAAGTAGTGTTTCTGAACCTTTCATAATCCAAGGACCACTAAAATTTCTGAAATAATTTACACTAGCACTAATTTACCTATGTTAAAATTTGAATGAGTTTGAAGCAAAGTTATCAGCTTTAAACTCTCATTCTTGGCCTAATCAGCCTCTGTGTGTGTATGTGTGCCTAAATTTTCATTGGAACCTAGATAAATAGCATTCACATTAGTTATGTATACAGCTATTGAATAATTTTTAATTAAATTTTCAAGTCTACCTGAAGACCAGACCTTGTCCACAGATCAGGTTGAGAAACACTTTAATAAAACATTTAATCCTATCCTTATTTCAACTTTAATCATGCTATGTGAAGCTTCTTATACTGTATCACATCTTTATGGGTGTATGTTTTTAATAAATGCACTTACTTCCTAGTGTGTGTTGAGAATTATATTTATGATTACAGGTTCATCTGACTACTCTATTCAGTGACAAATATTGTTATTTTTTTAACAGGCAATGGATTCCATGGTGTGGACCTAAGTTCATCAAAAAGGGAATGAGAGTGTTTACAAGGTTTGGTGATCTCAGTCCATCCCAAATACTTCAATTATTTCAACAATTTTCCTCATTACCCGAATATGAAGATTCCCCTTTCCGTGCAGCAGTAGAGCATTTCTTTGAGCATCATCATACTTTATAAAATTGAACATTTGTAAAAAAAATGTAAAAATATACTATTCCACGGCATAAAAATTTATATGGAATCGTATCTTGATGCCTTTTACTTTGAGCATAACCCCACTTTTTGTTTGGTTTTTGAAACTTGGATGTATTTATTATGAGTATATCTTTCACATTATTCATGTGTTTGCCAGAAATAAAATACACATACTGTATGTTTATAAAATAAATATTCTAGTTCCACTAACATCTGGGGGGGGGGGGGAAATAAGATGTTTGAAGTGGCATTCTGACTTTAGGCAAATATTCACTGGAGTATGTATTTTATATTGTGATAAGTTTTCTTGTTATATTATTTCTCAAATTCCTTTAATAATGCTTATTTAGGAAAAAAACAGACGGAATATTTTGTGGGGGAAAAAGAGGGGGATGAAAGAGAAAAGCAATTTTCTTCGAAGCTCTTTGTAAGTAAGTGTTTATCCACATATATACTCAAAGTGGAAGGTAAAAGAAGGCATTTCTTGTATAAACTCATGTTCCTTGGAAATTGTTGTTTGGAAATTGATCTGTATATCATTTTTTCGAATGAGAGATAAAAATAAGAAATATTTTATATATACACTTTTTTCTGGTTTTCCGTTTTTCTTTTTAATATATTAAGTGAAGATGCGGAAACATAATCTGCAGACATAACTTGATGCTGTGTTTTTTTGTCTTTTTTTTGCTATAGTATTCAGTGGTGTTTCCATGTAATAAAATCATTTTATTAAAGAAAAAAATTCTTTATCGTGAAACAATTATCGAAATTGATGAAAATATGAGCGTTCCCATGGGTGGAGATACGGGGGGGGGGGGGGCATTGCTCCCCGTCAAACCGAAAGATACCCAGGCCACATCGCCATATGGCAATATCGGCTCATTGTCCACACGGACTGGATACCTCTGGCAATTTATTCATAAAAAAGCATACATTACAAAATATACATTACAATCATAACTATAAAATCATAATCTAAGTGTAGGCATTGCCCCCCGGCATCAACGGTGGAGTCGGCTGATCTAATGTATATATGAATTGACATCATCATCATCATCGTGCCCCCCAGCAATAATGACCGTCCCCCCCCCCAGACTTCCAAATCTATGACCGCCTATGAGCGTTCCGGTAAAAATTTCATTGTATAGTACAGGTAGTACCCATTACTATGTGTTTTCTGGGCCGCATAGAAAGAAGAAAACTGTTTTGGCCGTATTGGAGAACGAAAAAAGAAACTGGATGATGCACTCACGAAATGATAATTAAAGACATCATTTTAAGTTTAAATTGAGAAAAGCTTTAAAAATGATTTTTTTTTCCGATGTGATGTTTGCAGAGCTTTTGCAACAACCAAAATCGCCAAGATCATTCATCTATATCAGCTACCGTGACGAAAAATTCGCTGTGAAGCTGCGATCCTCGGGGTTTTTTTTCAACATGATGACGCAGTTGCAGACGACAACAACGATAAATTGTTGAAATTTTCTGGAATTTTTTTTTTAATGATTTAAATTTTCTTCGAATTTCTCCCCGCGGCGCGCTAATTTCCGAATTGCTGATATTTTAAAGATCAATAGCCAAGGTTATTATAGATTAGGGGTCTTCCACACGATACTTGCATAACACGAAAATTCAGGCCCCCTGTTGTTTTCACATCAAAATATGGAAGTCAGATCTCGGGGGGCAGAGAGAGCGCGCGCACGCGCGATGGAAGATGAAACACGCATGAATCAGAAATCATAAAAAATATTAAAAGATTTTTATTTTAATAACTATACAACCCATTTCAACATGAATGAAGTATCTGAATTTTACACGTTATTTGGATACTTTACTGGAAGTATGCCTCTAGGATCAACGATTCGCCAATAAAATGGCATACGCCCCGTTACCTACACATCCTGTAGTATACACATATACGGCAATCACCGGCACGCACCACTAGAAACTCTCCAGAATGATATTTACGAGGTGCATGTACGGTTTAGTTACAGTAGTGTAGTTGTGACTCGAAATAAGAAAAACAGTTTATTTTACTCTTCATACGATAAACAAATATCTAATATCTTGGCTTCCTTGAAGAGCCTATTTATTCACAGCTGCATTATTTCCAATCGTTGCTTTCGATTTTCTAAGACATTTTCCCGAGATACTAAACCACTTCAATCGTTAGCAGCATGTGGAAAATTATTTAATAATTTTTTTTTTTTGGATATTATATATATAATTTTCTTCGAATTTCTCCCCGCGGCACGTTAATTTCCGAATTGCTGATATTTTAAAGATCCATAGCCAAGGTTATTATAGATCAGGGGTCTTCAACCTTTTAGACCCCGCGGGCCGAGTTGAAACTTCCCACGGAGCCGGCGGCGGCATTTCTTTTAACAGATGTATGATGACGGTGTTTTCATTCTCGAAAATTTTTAAACATGTAAATAATTGTGAAGGGAATGTACGAGTGGATAAATAAGCGCAGGTAAATACATTAATGTTGAAATGCTATTCAACTCTTTGCTATTCTATGCTTAAGGTATCCGACTACGTTGAAAATGTCATTTTGGAAGAAAATATTTATTTTCATTTTTTTATTTTTTATAAAAGCCCTATTTGTTGAGATTCCAAAATGGTCCTTGTTTTGTTTATATGATGCTTAGAATCAAAGTTACGTTCACTTTAGTGTTGCATTTTTAAATACAAGTAATACGCGAATAAAGACTTTAAACGTGTTTTACGAAGAAAATGTTATTTTTGACATTTTACTTGACTTTGTGACATGATTTGTAAAAATTGATCCATTGCATCCTTACAAAATTTTAATGTGATATTTTGCTATATATTGTTGAGGTTATGAACCAAAATCTAAAATCTATCGCATATATTTTTTGAATTACAGTGTTTTATAGACAAAATGTAGGATGAAATTTCAAAAAATTCACACGTACTTAAACATATTTTGGTGTAACTTATGAACATATCGTGCAATCCTTTAAATTTTGGTTCATAACCTGCAACATTACTAGCTAAATGCACTGTGAAAATCACAAAGCATTTCATTAATAAAAATTTTTGCAATCGTGTTTCGAATATCACATGAATTTTGCCTAAAATTTGAAGTAAAAACGACTTTTTCATAGAAAATATAATACACGGACCAAAATTTGTCACTGTTTTCACCATTTCGAGACACTTTCTATCATTTTTTCTTTTTCTATTTTATTCTTAAAAGAAAAAAAAATGTGCCCTTTAACTTTTTTTTCCGAATAGTGGGCATATTGTCTTTTATTTCACCTGCACACACCTGTTTTTCTGCTCACAGAATTTCGATGTCTGTACGGAATGACAAAATAGCATGTTTCCGTAAACAATATAGGGAAGTTTTTTTCTGTGCAGCAAAAAAAGAAAACTCTTCGGACACGGAAGCATTCTTGGTCATTTTCAGACTCTAAACGCCCATTTTTTGTCTTCTCACCTCTTAAAGTCTGTCCCATGAATTTAGAATCATCCTGTATTACACATGCGAAATATTAATAAACTAGAACCCTTCCGCCACCTATCAAATAAGACTGTTAAAATTCTTCGATTGAAATTAGCGACCGGATTTTGTTTAATGTGCAGAATGAAAAAAAAATAATGTAATATGATATTATCTAACATTTTATAAGTAAATATTATTAAATTGTCAAGTTTGCTTCGAAATATTATCAGTTATTATTTGTAGGTCTATGTGGTAAAATAATGTTAGTATAGCTCGCAAATTGCAGCCGCCCTTAGCTGCGATATTGTTTTTAACTACATTCACAGAAAGCTTAGGATGGTAACATTCTACTGACGTTATTTTACCAAATACAAATAACAACTGTTAAAATTTTGAGACAAACTTGACAATTTAACTAATATCATTGTTTATAAAATTTAAACTAATATACTCTAATATTGTTTTTTCCATGCGGTACATTAATCAAACTCTAGTTGCTAATTTCTATTGAAGAATTTTAACAGCTTTATTTGATAGGTGGCGGAAAAAAGGTTTCTAGTTTAGGGGTCATTCAAGTATTACGTCATCCTCGATGGGGGGGGGGGGTTCCGATTTGCTGACTTTTGATGACAAGGGGGAGGGGGGGGGGTTTGGATAATGCTTATGTCATAGACCACCCTTTATGAAAATATGAGTTAGGATTCAGAGGGGCAGAGCTGATGACGAAATTTTGGTGACAAGAGGGGGGGGGGGGCAGCGTTTTGCTGACAAGGGGAGGGGTCAAAAATGTCTAAAAGTTTGCTTGAATAAAAATTTGCCTGCTTAAAAATACTTGAACGGCCCCTTATTGATATTTCTCACATGTAATACAGGGTGATTCTAAATTCATGGGGACAAACTTTAAAGAGGTGTAGTTCACACTTGTTGTGAAACTTAACGTTTACACGTACTATCCTCGTAAATAAAGAGTTTTTTCCCCACCCATTATTGGCTTGTCTTCAGCATCTTCGTTTATCCTCCAGCTGATCAGTTTGGGGGTTTCCGACCACACATTCCTACGTGTGATTCTGTTCTGAGTTTCCTACCTCCCCTAAAAGTTTGCAAAGTCTAGCTTTGAATCACCCTGCATGTAAGAAATCAATTCCTATACATATTTCATATCAAGAGAAATTGCAAAATGTATGTAGATTCGATAAACACGAGCACCTTGATTTTTTTTTTTTTTTGGGCGAGTTTTTCGGAACCGAGAAACTTCTTTGTTGTCACTCGATTCAACCGTGGATGGTAAATATTTGAAAAGCTTTTTCGGTACGTGATTCCTCCGTAAGTATTTTATTCAATATATTTTCCGCGTGTTTTTCCTTCTCTTTTCCGGATTTATTTTGTTTTTTTCATGGTCACATACACGGGCTTTTTTTTTACTTGTTCCAATATGTAGGTGCATGTGTTCAAATCGATCGATCATTCGATTGATCAGTGGCGTTGCCTTTAGTATATTTCGCTCCCTCGTCACGTTTCGGCGTTTTTTTTTTCGTTATTTAAGGCTTAAGCGATGTTTTATCGTTGATTTTTCGGGCAGCCCTTTTTAGATGATTGCCTTTTTTTGTTTTTTTATGCCCGTTTTTTTTTTCTTTTTCTTCCGTGCAAGAAATTGATGAGTTTTCCTGGAATAGTTTGTTAATGAAATTAACTGTTGATGCTGTAAAGATGTCTGGCAGACGAGTGGCGATAAGCGTGCCGCCACCGCTGTGCGGGCATCGTGATGGAATCGCAGGTTCGACCTCCCGTAGGTGGCACGGGGGGGATACGGAAATTTCGCCTCCGACATTTCACCCAAGACACGTTTCGTGCCCGGTACATTTACTCCACAGGAAATTTTGCCTGCTCTGACCGTGTGAGTTACCGAATTAGTGAGCGAGTGATCAAGTTAGTGACCGTTATAGTGATCAAGTTAGTGACCGTATGTGATCAAGTTAGTGACCGTATGTGATCAAGTTAGTGACCGTATAAGTGATCAAGTTAGTGACCGTATAAGTGATCAAGTTAGTGACCGTATAAGTGATCAAGTTAGTGACCGTATGAGTGACCGTTATTGTGATCGTATGAGTAACTACACTCACTTGGTCTCTCATAGGTCACTTAATGTCACTCACTCATATGGTCATACACACTCGGTTACACGTGCCACATTCACTCATACACTCACTTGGTTAGTCTTACGGTCATTCAGTCATACAGTCACTTACTCGGTCACTCACACGGTAAGGACAGGTGAAATGTACCAGGGACGAAATGTCGGAGGAGAAATTTCCGTAACCCAGGTGGTTTTTGTCAGCCTGAAGTTGGTTTCTTGTGGTTTTCCCAACATTGAGGCGTAAATGCGAGCCGCGCGCGCGCGTGTGTGTGTGTGTGTGTGTGGTTTCCTATTCAAAAAAGTCTCTCCTCAGAAAGCAGCCGGAAGGGGAAGTTTTTTTTTGTCCGTTAAAAGTTACACCAAAATGGGTACTGGCGCCGGGTGACAGTAAATTTTCGTTTCAACCCTGCGCACGTTCCAGTTTATAACTTAAAGGAAAGTATTCCTCCTACGCATTTCTAGTAGGGCTAAGAATCAATTAAAATTTTTAACTTGTTTATCAAAAAATGTAAATCGATTAATCGACCGATTAACCGAATTTTAATCGAATATTTTCAAATGCTATTCATTCATAGCAAATGTGGTGCCGGTAATTCTATAAAATATCAATTATTGATGCTATAAAAATATATTCTATTCAGTTCAAACGGATCCATCCACTGAATGGATGTAAACAAATACAGAAATAAACTAAGACAGGAGTTCTCAAACTATGCGCCTCCAACCTTTGTCACGGGCACCGCGGAGCAGTCACACTCTGATAACGGTTATTCGAAAATATTCTGTGTTAAATTGGTCTGGAGAGCCGGTGGAACTCGCGGATAAGCATTGAATGGGAAACGGGTGCCTCGGGTGGAAAAAGTTTGAGAACTCCTGGATTATAAGAAATAAAGGCCGCGCCCGCTGGAAGCTATTTGATATCGTCCCCATTGGCCAGAAACATGAATGTGCACATTTCTTAAAGTTTTGAATGTTTACTACACAATGTTATGTTAATCTATGGGAGTTGTTCTCCATAATTTTTTTTTATAAAATGCGTTTCAATAGGAGATACACCTCGGAATACTTAGATAGCAAAACAAGTGATCCTAACAGCTGATAAACCCAAAAGTAAAATTTGCACATTCATGTCTCTGGTATAAAAGGGACGATATATATGCTGAACATGCTTGTCACATCCTGGAATAACTTGGATCTTGTAGTTTTTGGTTTTTTTAAAATCAGTAATTTCAGAAATCATCACTAGTTTTCGTTGAATCGACTATTATCGACGACTATAATCGATTATCGTTTCATGTCGAAAAAAATTTGATCAAAATATCGATTCAAATATTTTTAATATCGCAAATATCACTGTTATTTATAGGAACATAATTTAAGACATTTAATCGGTTTTTAGTCAACAAAATCAAGTTCATAATTTAGCTTTCAATAAAGATTTTAATCGAATTTTTTTCATCGGATTGATCGAGTCGATTAACTCAACAAAATTTTCACAACTGCGATTAACAATTAATCTATTAACCGACCCGATTAATCGATTAATCGCACCAGCTCTAATTTCCAGGAATATGCAAGCTTCCGACACATTCCAATGGATACAGACCATATTGCAAGAACTACGCACGCCGCGTATACATGTTTATCGGTAAGTATTCCTCGTACGCATTTCTAGCAACACGCAAGCCTCCAACACATTTCGATGGGTATAGAAACGGTAACAACAAGGGTGGGGGGCTGACATGACTCCAGCCTGGGCCGATCCTCATTTTTTTGTTTATAGACGAAAAAATCTGACAATCTGACCCGGCGAGTGATCTCCCCGGGTCAGATTGTTCAGATTTCAGATTAGGGGTCATTCAAGTATTACGTCAGCATCGGGGGGGGGGGGGGGTGGAAGGGGGTTTCGGATTTGCTGACTTTTGATGACGTGGGGGGGGGGCTTGAAGGTTGCTTACGTCATCAACCACCCTTTTTGAAGATATGAAATATTCTAAGCTGCTGACGAAATTTTGCTGGGGAGGGGGAGGGGGGTCAAAAATGGCTAAAAATCTGCTTACGTAATACTTGAATGGCTCCTTAGATTCCACCAAGGATCCTAACATTTGGGCTCTGCTGCATGATGTGGGGGATGATGGAATTACACTTGAGCATAGGTGGAGATTGACTGGGGGGAGGGGCATGATGATGATGATGTCAATTCATATGTACGCATATACATTAGATCAGTCAGCTGCACATTTGACTCTGGGCACCCCTTTATCTCCACCCATGCAAGCGAGAAAGAATAGTTGAAATTTTATCATAAGGTAAGTAAAATATGTTAAATGTCATTAACACGTGATACGGCAATGGATACGCAACTGTGTCAAGGATCATTAGTTAACAGTGACACGGATTCGCGTTTGAGATCTTGATGCGTTTTTGTTTTTGTCAAGTTTTTTTCTGAAATGTCGTAAAGTGATCCCCCCCCCCCCTCCTGTAATGAATCGTGACTAGATAAATATTCGGGATAGGGGACGAGGAAACCGGGGCTCAGTAATTGATAGTGACGTGTAATGATCTTAGACATTACGCCTTCAGGAGGCCCTGACCTTTTAATGTGGCGCCGATGAGGTGATTAAAAATGTAGGGAATGGCGGAAACCGAAAACGCGAAACGCCAAAGGAAACATGCAAAGAACATGACGTGGAATAACATGCAAATGATTATAATTTGAGAAAAGTATCGCGTGTGGGGATCCAAAAGCGTCTTCTGAACTTCGTTCAAGTCAAGGGCTGCCCAGGGGAGGCTCTTGGGCCGTGTGGTCGCATGGGGGTGTCAAATCCGAAGCTTCGTAGGCGGAAAAAACTTCTATGGACCCAGAGGAGTTATGGAAAATTATTTCTGCCCGCTCTAGGAGAGACGCCTAATTCAAGATGAAAGGGCAAAAAAAATTTTTATTGACCAAAAAAAAAAACTGGAAAAAGGATTTCTGTCCGCTCTAGGAGGTGATGGTGTGTGATTGACTGTGATTGAGTATCTGACCAAGTGTCTGATCGTATGATTAAGAGTGTGAGTGACGGTATGCTAAAATGAATGGTCAAGCGAGTGAATGTACGAGTGACCAATTGAGTGATCAAGTGAGCGACCATTTTCGTGATTGAGTTGGCCGTATGAGTGATCAAGTTCAGTGGCCACACTCATGCGGTCACCCATATGTTCATTCATTCACACGGTCACTCACCCACCCACTTGGTCAGTCTTACGGTCATTCACTCTACATAGCATACGCAAGATTGACCTGTAGAGGGGGCACAAAAATTTTTTCCCGAGAAATTTTGAGTTACCACCCTTCAAAAAGCATTTAAATTAACAGAAAATCGTTAATATAGCATATAAAGGGTATTTTCTTTCGATATAATTCAATTTTTTCCACCGAAATGTTAAATTTTTTCTAATTTTTAACGGATTGGAGGTGGGGACACGGCTTCCCTGAGCAACCCCCCCACCCCGCTTACACCTCTGCTCATATGGTCCAGGGTGAATTGCCACGGGCGAAATGTCCGTAAACCCCTAGTGTAGGGGTTCTTAATTTTGTGTGTCCCACGGACCATCCCAATAAAATGCAGGCCACGGACCCTTTTACAAAATAATATCACTACGTAGCAGTGTAAATACGATGTGAGAGTAAATCGTTTTCTAATCCACATTCACTCCGCGGAATCTCTCCAAGGCTGTCAGCATTTCTCTGACGGAATTTCAATGAGTTACCACAGAAAACCAACTTCAGCAGACCACCAATTTGCCAACAACGGGGACTCGAACCTGGGGTCCTGGCGATGCGAAAACTCAAAAATGCCGCTTATTTTTCATCCCTATTTAATAGGTTCAACTTAATTCTGACGATTTCCCTCCATTTTCTCAATTTCAAATCACGTGGACGAACATGTTTAACATGCATGAAAATTTTATTTTCAACATTTTCTTCCATGTTTACGCATTTTACCTTTTTTTTCCCCCGAATCTAATTTACTTTCTGGAGAACTCGGTCAAATATCGGTAAAAGGGGAAAAAAAACGGGTTCTCTCTCTTTTCTCCCTTTTATTTTTCCGTTTCCAGTTTTGGCATTTTGCCAAATATTTGTGCCGAGTCGGTCCAAAATGGCACCAAAGGAGAGAGTCTTGTCCCTATAATAATCTGTTTACGAATCCCGTTCCATAATTAGATTTCGTCTCCTCAGCTTAATTGGATTCTATTGACAATATTTTACACGTGGAAATCGATTTCAATCGATATCCTTAAAATGAGATGAAATCTCACTATTTTGAGAAACTTTAAATCAATATTGATATTTTATGGTATTATGTTTATATCATAATGCCGAGAGAGAGATATGAAAGAATAGATGGTTTTAATTAATTTCTCGGTTATGCTAATGAGATTTAACTCTTTGTTTATTGTGATAACTGGGGCCCAGAATATATGCACTGAAAAAGTGGTGAAATATGCTCCAAAAATATGCAAATATGCACTAAAAATACGCCAATATGCACTAAAAATACGCCAATATGCACTAAAAATGTCTAAATATGCACTAAAAATGTCTAAATATGCACAAAAAATGTCTAAATGTCTAAATATGCTGTAAAAATGTCTAAATATGCGGTTAAAATGTCTCGATATGCTGTTAAAATGTCTCAATATGCTGTTAAAATGTCTAAAAAATGTCTAAACATGCTGTTACAATGTCTAAATATGCTGTTAAAATGTCTAAAAAATGTCTAACTATGCTGTTAAAATCACAAAATAGGCGCTGAAAAGTTCCCGAAAAATCTCTTTAAAAATTCCAAAATATGTATTAAAACTGAGAAAATATGCGTTCAAAATTTATTGAAATATGCGTTTCAAATGCCCCGTAAAAGAAAAAAAGCCGTTTTAAAAATGCTTATTTTCTATATTTCTTGGGTTCAAATTCATTCACAAACAGAAAAAATTCTCACGAAAATCACTTTTTTTGCATGTGTTTTATTCGGGAATTTCTTCGTAGTAGTAACTACGCGCTCACCAAAAAAATAGGGGGGACAAAAAAAATAGAGTCGAATCCCGTTATAGTGAACTCCGAGAGACCGGAGAAATCACTTCGTTATAAAGGAATTCGAGGTATTTGCATTTCTCCTACGTAAACTTATTTGGGGGGGGGGATTAGAAAAGTGTTCGTTAAAACGAGATTTTCGCTATAACGGTATTTGTTAAAACGAGATTTTCGCTATAACGGTATTCGTTAAAACGAGATTCGATTAGTTCTTGAGAAAACTTCTTGTAAACGAAGTGCGCGTGCACACCGGTAACGAAACAGAAATAGCGTCAAAAAATTCATCATCATATGAAACATTCATTAAATATTATAAAAATTCCGAATTTTTTCCATCTTACACGCATAATTTCAACCTCATAAGTATGATTAATTATTATTTATTAATAATAATTAATTATTAATAATTATGAATTAATTTCAACCTCGAAATTATGACATTTGGGTTTTGATGGCATTAGCTTCTGCTAAATTTCGTTGAAAAGGATGGTACAACCAAATTTTGAATTGTCATCAATTTTGAATTTTCATTAATTTCATCACCCTCAAATTCTATTTTCAAGTTTTATTCATCAAGAATTTTCATTAATTTTTAATAATCCTGAGAATTTTTATAGATTTTTAGAAATCCGCTTTTTAATATTTTTTTTTAAATTAGCCTACGAAAAATAATTTTCATTAAATTTATGAATTTGGCTTTAATTTCGAATTTTCATTAATTAACGATATTTGATCGATGGGGGAATTACTTTTCATTAAATCTCAATTTTAATTATTAGTTTTACTAATATATACATATATTTTGGTGGTTTTAATCTAATTAATATTTTTCACTAAATATGAATTTCCGACAGTTTTGGAATTATTCGTAAATATGGAATTGTCATCAATCCTTTCATTCGAGTTTTGACTCTTTCGTCAGTTCTAAATTATCATTCATTACAGGATTATTTTCCATTGATTACGGAATTTTCATTCATTCCAATTTCTATTATTTTGTGTGATTCATTTTCAAGTTTTGAATATTCGCAAATTCTTAAATTTTCATTAATTTATGTAAATCCTGAATTTTTATTAATTTTCGTAAATCCTGAATTTTCATTAATTTATTCTAACCCTGAATTTTTATTAATTTATTCAAATCCTGAATTTTCATTAATTTTCATTAATCCGGAATTTTCATTAATTTATGTAAATCCTGAATTTTTATTAATTTTCGTTAATCCTGAATTTTCATTAATTTACTCAAATCCTGAATTTTTATTAATTTTCGTTAATCCTGAATTTTCAATAATTTCTGTAAATAATGAATTTTCATTAATTTTCATAAATCCAGAATTTTCATTAATTTTCATAAATCCAGAATTTTCATTAATTTATGTAAATCCCGAATTTTCATTAATTTATGTAAATCCTGAATTTTCATTAATTTATGTAAATCCTGAATTTTCATTAATTTATGTAAATCCTGAATTTTCATTAATTTTCGTAAATCCAGAATTTTCATTAATTTTCGTAAATCCAGAATTTTCATTAATTTATGTAAATCCTGAATTTTCATTAATTTTCGTAAATCCAGAATTTTCATTAATTTATGTAAATCCTGAATTTTCATTAATTTTCGTAAATCCAGAATTTTCATTAATTTTCGTAAATCCAGAATTTTCATTAATTTTCATAAATCCAGAATTTTCATTAATTTTCATAAATCCCGAATTTTCATTAATTTATGTAAATCCCGAATTTTCATTAATTTATGTAAATCCCGAATTTTCATTAATTTATGTAAATCCTGAATTTTCATTAATTTATGTAAATCCTGAATTTTCATTAATTTTCGTAAATCCAGAATTTTCATTAATTTTCGTAAATCCAGAATTTTCATTAATTTTCATAAATCCAGAATTTTCATTAATTTATGTAAATCCAGAATTTTCATTAATTTTCATTAATCCGGAATTTTCATTAATTTATTCTAACCCTGAATTTTTATTAATTTATTCAAATCCTGAATTTTCATTAATTTTCATTAATCCGGAATTTTCATTAATTTATGTAAATCCTGAATTTTTATTAATTTTCGTTAATCCTGAATTTTCATTAATTTACTCAAATCCTGAATTTTTATTAATTTTCGTTAATCCTGAATTTTCAATAATTTCTGTAAATAATGAATTTTCATTAATTTTCATAAATCCAGAATTTTCATTAATTTTCATAAATCCAGAATTTTCATTAATTTATGTAAATCCCGAATTTTCATTAATTTATGTAAATCCTGAATTTTCATTAATTTATGTAAATCCTGAATTTTCATTAATTTATGTAAATCCTGAATTTTCATTAATTTTCGTAAATCCAGAATTTTCATTAATTTTCGTAAATCCAGAATTTTCATTAATTTATGTAAATCCTGAATTTTCATTAATTTTCGTAAATCCAGAATTTTCATTAATTTATGTAAATCCTGAATTTTCATTAATTTTCGTAAATCCAGAATTTTCATTAATTTTCGTAAATCCAGAATTTTCATTAATTTTCATAAATCCAGAATTTTCATTAATTTTCATAAATCCCGAATTTTCATTAATTTATGTAAATCCCGAATTTTCATTAATTTATGTAAATCCCGAATTTTCATTAATTTATGTAAATCCTGAATTTTCATTAATTTATGTAAATCCTGAATTTTCATTAATTTTCGTAAATCCAGAATTTTCATTAATTTTCGTAAATCCAGAATTTTCATTAATTTTCATAAATCCAGAATTTTCATTAATTTATGTAAATCCAGAATTTTCATTAATTTTCATTAATCCGGAATTTTCATTAATTTATGTAAATCCTGAATTTTTATTAATTTTCGTTAATCCTGAATTTTCATTAATTTACTCAAATCCTGAATTTTTATTAATTTTCGTTAATCCTGAATTTTCAATAATTTCTGTAAATAATGAATTTTCATTAATTTTCATAAATCTAGAATTTTCATTAATTTTCATAAATCCCGAATTTTCATTAATTTATGTAAATCCCGAATTTTCATTAATTTATGTAAATCCTGAATTTTCATTAATTTATGTAAATCCTGAATTTTCATTAATTTTCGTAAATCCAGAATTTTCATTAATTTTCGTAAATCCAGAATTTTCATTAATTTTCGTAAATCCAGAATTTTCATTAATTTTCATAAATCCAGAATTTTCATTAATTTATGTAAATCCTGAATTTTCATTAATTTTCATAAATCCAGAATTTTCATTAATTTATGTAAATCCTGAATTTTCATTAATTTTCGTAAATCCAGAATTTTCATTAATTTTCGTAAATCCAGAATTTTCATTAATTTATGTAAATCCTGAATTTTCATTAATTTTCGTAAATCCAGAATTTTCATTAATTTTCGTAAATCCAGAATTTTTATTAATTTTCATAAATCCAGAATTTTCATTAATTTTCATAAATCCCGAATTTTCATTAATTTATGTAAATCCCGAATTTTCATTAATTTATGTAAATCCCGAATTTTCATTAATTTATGTAAATCCTGAATTTTCATTAATTTATGTAAATCCTGAATTTTCATTAATTTTCGTAAATCCAGAATTTTCATTAATTTTCGTAAATCCAGAATTTTCATTAATTTTCATAAATCCAGAATTTTCATTAATTTATGTAAATCCAGAATTTTCATTAATTTTCATTAATCCGGAATTTTCATTAATTTATGTAAATCCTGAATTTTTATTAATTTTCGTTAATCCTGAATTTTCATTAATTTACTCAAATCCTGAATTTTTATTAATTTTCGTTAATCCTGAATTTTCAATAATTTCTGTAAATAATGAATTTTCATTAATTTTCATAAATCTAGAATTTTCATTAATTTTCATAAATCCCGAATTTTCATTAATTTATGTAAATCCCGAATTTTCATTAATTTATGTAAATCCTGAATTTTCATTAATTTATGTAAATCCTGAATTTTCATTAATTTATGTAAATCCTGAATTTTCATTAATTTTCGTAAATCCAGAATTTTCATTAATTTTCGTAAATCCAGAATTTTCATTAATTTTCATAAATCCAGAATTTTCATTAATTTATGTAAATCCTGAATTTTCATTAATTTTCGTAAATCCAGAATTTTCATTAATTTTCGTAAATCCAGAATTTTCATTAATTTTCATAAATCCAGAATTTTCATTAATTTATGTAAATCGTGAATTTTCATTAATTTTCATAAATCCAGAATTTTCATTAATTTATGTAAATCCTGAATTTTCATTAATTTTCGTAAATCCAGAATTTTCATTAATTTTCGTAAATCCAGAATTTTCATTAATTTTCGTAAATCCAGAATTTTCATTAATTTTCATAAATCCAGAATTTTCATTAATTTATGTAAATCCTGAATTTTCATTAATTTTCATAAATCCTGAATTTTCATTAATTTATGCAAATCCTGTATTTTCATTAATTTTCATACCAGAATTTTCATTAACTTATGTAAATAATGAATTTTCATTAATTTTCATAAATAATGAATTTTCATTAATTTATGTAAATCCTTAATTTTCAGAATTTTCATAAATCTTGAATTTTCACGAATTTTCATTAATTTTTATGTAAATCCACCTTTATTATTTTTTTAATTACGAAATAATTTTCCTTTATTTCTGAATTTCATTAATTACGATATTTCATTAATCGAGGAATAACTTATCGTAAAATCTGAATTTTCAATAGTTTAGGAATTGATTGATTATTCATTAATCTCGCATTGTCATCAATCCTAATTTATAATTATTATTATTATTTTGTTTCACGTTTTTATATACAGGGTGTCCTGTAATTGCTAATGCGGCCTTTATCTCATCAACTGTCCGTCGTAGGGGTCCGATTTCAAAAATGCTCAAAATCACTCTGTACCAGTTTTGAGAGTGAAAATCAGTTTCACAAAATACAAAGAAGTCTAAATTTTTATACGGCCCCATCCTATAAATTCCAATTGCAAAGTTGTCGCCATCTCGTGAGGCCAACAGAAAACAAAAACAAACAGAAAAAAACAGTTCTATGTTTCTAACTGCAATAATCACTGAGATATTTTAATTCAAATACTGAGAAAATTTATGAAGGAACAGTAAAAACAAATGGACACACAACGTTCCTTTCCCTTATTTATACTGTCCTTTCCCGACTTTTCTCCGGTTTTTGAATTCGAATATCTTTGCGAATATTGCAGTTAAAAACGTGGGATCTCGTTTGTTGGACTCAGAAAAGACAGGGCAACAACTTTCCAATTGTGGAAGTTAGAGGACGGGGGTGGGAACGTATAAAAATTTAGATTTTTTTTCTTCAGTGACAAACTGTATTTTTACTCTCAAAACTGGTACAGGGTGATTTTTGAACACTTTTTGAGCATTTTTTGAATTGGAATCACACTTCTACGACGAACGGTTGACGATATAAAGGCCGCATCAGCACTTACAGGACACCCTGTATTTTTCAGCATTCCCGTACTTGATATTTCAATTAATGTAATGTCTTTATTTTCATGCCGATTTTCCCGACTAATATACAGGCTCAGAGAGCCTCCTGTAGGCCTCCTGAGCCTGTAATATCTAGGCTCAGAGATCCTCCAAAATGCCAAGATTACTGACCCTGAAATCGTTCCCTTCCTAAAACGCTCGTCCACTCTGGGGGTCTGCGTCCAGAACTCACGAATGAACTGTGTTCCAATATGCGCATCCCACCCACAACGTGTATTGCGTGTTGACGCCATCGCGATCGGGTCTTAGTCAACACCATCGCCTTATAGTCAAAACCAACTATAGCGGAAGGCCTCTCCGCGCGAAGCTCCAGACGTCACTGAAGAAGTTATTTCATCATTGAATACACCGCAAAAAAAAAAGGTAAGATGCCGACGCATGCGATATCCAATGGCTACAGGCGAAATGGATTTCTTCAGTGACGTCACGAGCTTCGCTTGGAGGCCCTCTGCTATTGATGGTGGTGGTCTGATTTACTCGCGAACGCTGCACGTGTCTCGAATTGCACCTAGCCTCATGTGACGTGGGCGCAGCCGAGTCTCCGTCGTCAAATGTGTCACATGACGTAGGCTTGGTTAAGTCTCTTCTCGTGATGGTGTTTGTGGCGTATTCACGGGGGGGGGGGAGGGGGGCTGACAGGTTATACAGCAAGTTCAAAGGTGGGGGGATTTGATATTTGAGAATGAATTTCCACAAAAATTAGCAGAAGGAAGAAAATTTGTATAAGACTAAATAAATCCGCCTCTGTGCCAAGACAGTAGACTACGTCAGTGAGCTTTTGCCTAAATGTGTCATTTCTTAATAAAACCCCCCTCTGGTGGAAACATGTGCAACTAATTTTTTTTCCCCCCTGAAACACAAATTCCCACTACATGAAGTCCACCCACAAAATTTTACAATTTTTCTGATGACGGGTTTCGCCTGTAGGCTACTTTAAAATAGGGTACTTTAATTGTGGATGCCTTGTACAGTATTTTATTCAATATATACATTAATCAATATTTCTTTTATTAATTGTATGTGTATCAATATTTCGTGCTCATTACTTTATCAGAGGCACAAATATTTTCTTTGTCCCGATATACTCAACGCAATATTTGATACTGCATTCAGATACCCTCAGGGGAGGAGGAGGATAGAAAAAAGGATTTCCGAAATACCTTCTCATTTTTATCGATAAAGAAAAGTTTTTTGGACCGTAGAGTATTTAAGGAAAAAAAAAAAATGTAAGTATACATGCAAACAGGAAAATCCTTATTACATGCGTAAGGAATACCGAAAAAGAAAGATCGCATTATTTGCTGTTGGATTTCTTATCCCGCAGCCGATTCTATAAGTATGTAAAAAAAAAAAGAGGACTTTTCAAGGAAAGTTTTCCCCTTGGGATAAAAGAAAAACAACGCAAAAATCCGGAAAGACGATACTTTGTCACAAAAACATAAGAGCTGACAAAAGAAAGTCTGGATGAAGGAGATCTTTTTCCCGTTTTGTTCGGGAAAACTCGATACATCCAGAAGTAAAGAAGAGGAACAACAACAATAGAGTAATAAATATACAGTCTACTATAACTCGAAGTTATGTTGAATATGCCGTGAGTTGTTAATATTATGAGGAAGGGTTTTTTTTTTTTTTTAAGGTATCCGACTACCTTTCTTGTCACTTTTCTTTAAAATGGTTCTGGAGTGAACTTTAAATACAGTTTTTTGGTAGAAAGTGTCTCGAAATAGTGAAAACAGTGACGAATTTTGGTCTATCTATTATATTTTCTATGAAAAAGTCGTTTTTATGTCAAATTTTAGGCAAAATTCATGTGATATTCGAAATACGATTGCAAAAATTTTTATTAATGAAATTCTTCGTGATTTTCACAGTGATTTAGCTAGTAATGTTGCAGGTTATGAACCAAACTTTAAAGGATTGCATGATATGTTTATACGTTACACCAAAATATGTTTAAGTACGTGTGAATTTTTTTAAATTTCATCCTACATTTTGTACATTTTGTCTATAAAACACTGTAATTCAAAAAAATATATGTGATAAATCTTAGATTTTGGTTCATAACCTCTACAATATATAGCAAAATACCACATTAAAATTTCGTAAGGATGCAATGCATCAATTTTTACAAATCGTGCCACAAAATCAAGTAAAATTTAAAAAAAAATAGCATTCTTCGCAAAACACGTTTTAAGTCTTTATTCTCGTATTACTTGTATGTAAAAACGCAACACTAAAGTGATCGTAACTTTGGTTCTAAGCATCGTATAAACAAAACAAGGCCCGTTTTGGAATCACAACAAATAGGGCTTTTATAAAAAATAAAAAAATGAAAATCCATATTTTCTTCCAAAATGACGTTTTCAACGTAGTCGGATACCTTAAGGCAACTGACATGTTGAAACGACAACTTTTTTTCTTTTTAAATTGTCGAAAATGGTTTCATAAATTTATTTGAAAGAACGTTTAACACAGAATCCAAAACTGTTTCATTCTTATGTATGCAGTATCCTGTTGGTGAGTGATGGAGGAGTTGAGAAAAATCATGGTTATGCTAGTTAAAATAAAACATTTATTACTATATAATTTAAACTTAACAATTTCAGGACGGTTGTTATTGCGTGTTCATTCCGCGGTGACTGCCAGCGGAAGTTTGTTTCTTGCCAAGTGAGATCAAATCTTGCCAAACATCGGCGGCTTGGCGGGATATACAAGAGCAGTAAGTAAAAACAAAGTTGTGGCATAAGTTGTGGTTAAATCATCTGCAACAATGGTTTCGGAGGCAACAAACAATTTTTTCAAACGCATTTTTCCGTTACTTTATTTCACGCGAAACCAAATTTCTCGAAAACTATGCAAGATATTTTCATGAAATTTTTCGACAGATCACATTAGCCGTGTAATGGAGGATAGGATCCTGGCCATATGTTTAGAATTCGATATTTTACAGCCGTTTGAACAAAATATTTTGAATTTTTTTGTGAAAATTTACGTATTGTGTTTCACGAAAACTACCATATCTCTCAGAGAATATTTTGTGTACCCTTAGAACTTTTTTAGTTTCTTGCGCAGGCAACAGTGCAAGCAACAAACAACTATAGCAACACGCAGCACAAAAACTATTCGAATATATCCTGCAGTTTTCAGTGTAAAATGTCTCACTGCAGAGAGCAGCAGGCCTACAACATCTTCAAACATTACACTTCACTCACAGTTCGGAGAATATGTGGTAGATGGCAGCACTATAACAGGCATTACACAGAAACAAGCTTCCCGTTAGGTTCACAACACATACACCAATTCGTTGGAAGTTTCGCAGGACAAGGTACACGTATGGTTCAGTAGTAGTGCTGTAAAATGTCTGTCGTAAGTGCTGAAAATAAGCTAATTTTGATAACAGTATAAAAATATCTCAATAAGTTATAGAAATACTTCAGATATTTTAGTGGATTTTCTCGTTTTACACAGTATTATGATTACAACCGCACACGTTTTTTAAAAAAACCCCACTGTTTTGAAAAAAAAAAATGCCCCGCACGTGGTCAGTTGCTTTAACACTGTTTGGCAAATGCTAAGGAACAGTGTCATATCTAACGATTGACATCCTTTAAAGAAATGAAATGTGACACATGTGTTCAATAGACATCCTGAAGTACCTTTATTATTATGCCAAAACCAAACATAATATCGCAATACGACTAAACAAAATAAGTGAAAGGAAAAAACAATATGTTTCTTACAGCAATTGCAGACAGAAATGAGTTCGTCAGTATGAAGTGTGACTGCCTCGTACGAGCACCTCCTAGAGATAGAAGGCCTCTGCACTGTTTGCCATAAACGCCATTCAGACTACCTAGCAAGTTTGCTACATTTTGAAACACACCACCATCGTATTTCGTTTCTTCTTATTTTGGCGTAGAATCTTCTCGGTTGGCTCACAAATACCGCATAGTGATTGGATGCGGGGCATAGAAATCGCCAATTCTGAGCCCGATCATTTTTTTTTCCGCACAACGATGATACCGGCACGAGCAGGAAATTTTTTTCCCTTGAATATTCTGAGGGAAAATGGACTACTTACTGAGGTCACAAGTAGACTGTGGTGGCCTATTTCTACGAGGTGCTGCTCAATACACTGATGCACATTTGACATCTGTTGTGCGTGTTGTTCACTAAATTGTTGAGGAGTTTTATTTAGCATTTGTTGTTTTCAAGACGATTTTGAGTTCCTTATTAAAAACGGGGAGAACGATTTTCCCGCATTTAATGCTCCCCCCCCCCCCAAATTTCCTCCATCTTTCGAATTTGGATATCTCACTGCCCTTAGGAACGTAATTTTTTTTTTTTTTTTTTGCATCAGGAGGGCAACAACTAACTGGGTTTTTGGGTACACGGAGACTGTGTAAAAAATTATTTTTCATTTCATTTTGATAACTATACAACGCTCTGCTACAGTCTGGGGACTGTATAAAAAGTTTTTTTTTTCATCTTAATTAATTACTATCAACACTCTGCAACATAAATGGCATAGGTACCTGAGTACTACAAGTTATTTGGATACTTTTTCTGTTTGGAAGTATGCCTCTAGAATCAACGGTTCGCCAGTCAAATGCCACGCGCCCTGCTACCGTCAAACCGAAAGATACCCAGGCCACATCGCCATATGGCAATATCGGCTCATTGTCCATACGGACTGGATACCTCTGGAAATTTATTCATAAAAAGCATACATTACAAAATATACATTACAATCATAACAACTATAAAATCATAATCTAAGTGTAAAATCAATTGCGAGATCACAAATCTACGTATACAATCGGAAATCAAGCATATAATCCTATATATTCCATATTAAATCTTAATTCGAATATAAAGTCCTAAATCACATATTGAAATCAATAATAAAAATCAGATAAAATTCATAATCGATTTCATCCTCAATTTAAATCGTTCGATTTCCATGACATTATACTGGTCTTGTGCTATCAGTCAGTCTTCTTTGTAGTTGATCAGTTTCTTTTTTCTTTGTGAGCGGCGAGGTGGTGCAGTTTGTACTTGTGCTATAGGCTGATAAGGCGTCCGTGGGATCACTTTGTCTTCATTGTCTTCTATCCATCTAATTATTTTCTTGACTTTATTTATTCTATTTTTGTTTTTAAAAATCTCTCTGATCCAGAGTGTGGCATTTTCAGCAGCGGGCACAGCCATGTGCTTTAGATGTGCAGTTAATGTACATGTTGTCAAGTAATGGATGGGAGTGCCGATTTCACCACAAAGGCAATGATCTTTTCCTCGTTTTTTGAAGCGGTGAAGGTAATTTGGAAAGCGCCCTGCTACCAATAAAAGTAGTATTCCATATTACCCGACCTTCTTATACTGCTACTTCACCGCATACCAACTCCGGTCATATATCGCCATACGACAGTTTCCAACCAGTGGAGTTGGGACGGAAATGAAGGCGTCATCTATCGGTGGTCGCCCCGATGCTCGATAGGTGAAGAACTTGTTTCTTAATGTCCTCCGCCGCAATTCGAACCCGTGGACCTTGACAGTAAACCTTTATAATGGAAGACGAGCATCTCAACACTGCACCACTCGGGGGTGCGAACTTCCTATCCCAGTTTCACATGGTGAAATTCAAGGATAATCTCATTGTTTTGTTAATTTGTATCGAGTGCTTAACTTTTGGAAAGCAGTGTATTTTGGCGATAATAAAAGACATCATAATAAAAAAATATATATTTCCTATATAATAATGAAAATATAATGCCCATAAAAAACCACATTATTCACTCATAAAAGGTAAATACGGGAGGGAAATGTTCCATAAAAACTAATTTCCGCCATCTAGTTTTTTTTTTAAATGAAATATCCCTCGCATAAATGGTCAACTTACACAAAAGATAATTCGAGTGAAAACAAACACAATTTCCGTTCGATGTTGATAACCTTGATGATAATAATAACAATAACAGTTATTTTTTTTTTCTTCTTTGTATTATCGGCTTGACGCGAGTATTATCAATACATGTCCGCCTACATGAGAGATGGCCGTGAAGAATGGAGAGAGAGAAAAAAAACGCCATCAATTATAATAGCTAGGTTTATAGCTTCGTGCGACGGATGTTATTAGAAATAATCTTTATGAGAAAATAGCATGCAGGTCTCCCCACCCCCCAGGTACATCTGCTTCCTTGGAGTTAGGGTGCATAGTGCATATAGGTAGATAACCTTAATGGGGATATTAATTTGACTGGCTTGCAAAATCTGGACACATTAATCCGGGGGGTTCTTAACGTTTTCTCCGCTGCGACCCAAAATCAACACATTAACTACGCGACCCATGGGACTGCTTGTTTTTTGGGTTTTTTTTTCGAAATTTTTTAAGACATAAAAAACAATAATGAGTGTATTTATAACAGGACTGTACGTGGATTTTTGCGGCTCTCGTTCAGGAAATCCCTGGGAATTATATCCTTTTTAGGGCTGCTTTACGGCACACCAACTCCAGTCATATATTGCCATATGGCAGTTTAGAACTAGTGGAGTTGAGTGGGAAATGGTGTCACCTATCGGTGGTCATCCCATGATCGATAGGTAAAGAACTTTTTCTTATGGCTGGATTCGAACCCATGGATCGTGATAGTAACCTTCGTAGTGGAAGACGGGCATCTTACCACTACGCCACTCGAGTCCATTTCAAACGCCTAGTCCCTTTCAAACTTAAATTACTGTACAAAACGTACTACTATATCTTATAAAAATAATAACAATAAAGAAATTAGGTTCTTGGGGGGGGGGAACAGAGAAAAGAGGGTCTGAAGAAGAGACACAGGCGGAGATAGACTTGGAAGTCTGGGGGGGCAAGGTCATTATTGCTGGGGGGGGGGGCAAGATGATGATGATGTCAATTCGTATATACATATATGTATTAGATCAGTCAACTCCACCTTTGACGCAGGGGGGGGGCACGGCCCCCCCCCCGTATCTTCGCCATGAGGAGAGAGGTCTCAGATTATCCGGAAACTCAAACTTTCAGGGCTCTCTGTATTAAGTTACCTAGGAGGTATTATTGGAACAGGCCTTGTTGCCAGAGGACTGCTGTGTGCAGAAGTGGGGGAGGGGGGGGGGCATATATATATGTGGTTCGTGTCCCCCCCCCCCCCAAGCAGACCAAAATTTTAATCATGTTTTAAAATACTTTTATAAAAACTGTTAAAATATTGAAAGAAATTATCTTTTACACGCTGTTGCAATTAATTATTTTGAATTTGCGTATTTTTGTTGAAGGTTTGCAGTAACTTAAGATTTCCCTCGATGGAATTTTCTTGTGCCCGTTTCCATAGGAGGTCAATTCTGCGTACGATCCTTAGCCTGCGCACCTGTTGCAATGCCATGGACTGGTTTCACTAATGTCGGAAACCAAACATTTTATCAATCAGGATTATTTAATAAGAACTTTTTATTATCACAAAAAATGAGTAACTTTGCCTGGTTTTAATTTATACAAAAATTGCCACGTTTATAAGACAAATAAATTTAATTGGTCGAATGGTCGACGCGTTTCGGCTCTGGAACGATGGAAGAAACACACCACCTATTTCGTCAGCTTGGACAGGCTTTATTAACCTCAGTCGTGAAAAAACTTTCAACACTTTACAACAGATGGCTCCCCAATTCGCATCCAAAGACCACTCGGACGCAGCAAATACAAAGGCGAACTCTTCGGACGACCAGACGTAAACATCACTCTTCCACGACTCATTCGTGTGAATTCTCACCACGAAGTCCTGATGACGGCTCTCCATTGAAGAGCCGAAACGCGTCGACCATTCGACCAATTAAATTTGTCTTAAAAACGTGGCAATTTTTGTATAAAAAGAACTTTTTAATTAAAAATGAACCAATTGAGTTGGTCGCATTGTTGATTTGGGTCGCGGTTCAAATGCTTAAGAAATTTATTTATTTAAACCGACTGCCTGACTTCAAATGACGAATTTCACAAAAAAATTATGTTGAAATTGATTTCACGTATTCATTCGCAAGTGCAGTTACTCTTGAATCTGAAACTATTTTATTTTTTTGTCTCTACAATAATTACAAGCGAAGTTATTGCAGATTAATTGAAACTTAAAACTAATTAATGATCTAAACCCGTTGAGGAAATCTTTGAATGTATTTTCTGAAGATTTCTGTACTTTTTCTTTTTGGCTTTTCCGCTTAACGGAAAAACTTCACAGCTCAAGAAGCATTTGTCAAAATATCTCTATGAAACTTTCCCACTGCCTATTTTAGACAGTTCTACTGCTGAACCATACGTGCACCTTGTCCACATTCCTCTGTGGAATTTCTAACGAATTGGTACATGTTGGAATGTGCGTGTACGTGTTGTGAACCTGTGTAATGCTTGTTACGTGTAGTGCTACCATCTGCTATAGATTTTTCTAACTATGAGTGAATTGCAATGATTGAATTATTGTACCGTTCTAGGCCTGGTGCTTTCTCTGGCGAGACTTTTCAAAGGACGAGACCGTCTTCCCTTTAGAAAGTCTCGCCATCGCCACAGTTCTGACTGTACAATGAACTAAAAAGTAAGCGATATGTTTGAGACTTTTTGGTTTAAACGATTTTTAATTGAGAATATCAAGTATTTATTTAACGGAAAATGTGTGTGTATTGTTTTAACATAAATAATCGCATTTCATTACAGCATTCTACAGTACACATGTTTTAACAGTATTCTAAAAGTCATTGTACAGAAAAATATCAGAGCAATGATCTGTCTTAAGAACATGTTGATACAAGCAATTTTTTAGTGTACAATGTCTAGCAGAAGTACTAAAAATATGCTAAATTGGCAATAATTTTTTTTTTTTTTTGCCACAATATGTTCATGAAATAATATTCATTTTCTTCATTTTATACCATATCCAAACCAAAACCACATTATTTTCATCTAAAATGATTTTTGTTTAAAAAAAGCGCACCGAAGGGAGGCAGGCAGTCGCCTTAACCCTTTGAACGTTTTTTAAAATTTTCCTTATCCGCATTAAAACTGCCACATTTGAAACGAAACTGTGTAACCTTCACTAATTGCCATCTATTTTAAAGAAGAATGATTTTTCCCGATTGCGCGAGCAAATAACTGTCTCGTCCCCACCAGCAAGAAAATTTATCCACCCATTGCTTTTATCTCCCTCACTATGATGCGAAAATACCTGTATGACGCGTGTGGCTTTCTATAGGAAGAGAAATACCGCTTCTAACCTTTCTATATTGTTTGTATCCAGCGTGTATTACTTTCTCTGTATTTGTGTCGCTCCTTCTTCTTATCAAACGTTGAACAAGAGCTGACTCCGGCAGCACCTCCTAGAAATAGAAGGACTTCGCACGCTGCTCGAGACGTCGAATCCTCACTGGAAATGTTCCGAGAAAAAAATTCCGCTGCACGTGCTAGTATTATCGTTATGCGGAAAAGAAACGATCGTGCACATAGTTGGCGATTTCTGTGCCCCACATCCAATCATTGTGTGGTATTCTTGAGCCAACCCTATTCTGCGCCAAAATAAGAAGAAACCAAATAGGATGCTGTGATTCAAAATGTAGCAAACTATAGGTAGCTTTACCGGACTACTCTCATGACGTTCAGATGAATTTGGCAACCCGGAGGCCTTCTACCTCTAGGAAGTGCTGACTCCGCCCACTGGTAGTTGATTGATCGGAGGGGAGGAGGGCGGAATGGAAAACATGTTTTATAGTAAAAACAACTTTAGAGGACGAGATATTTCGGGGTTGGCTGAAACACAAAGCAGATCAAGTTTGATGAGACATCTCGGAATTTCCGCTGAAAGGGGATTGAAGACAATAAAATCATGCCAGACTGCGACATTTTACCACGCCGAGAAGTGCTAAGCTTCCTACATAGACAAGGAACGTTAAAGAAGATGGAGAAAGTGATGAGACGCGATAAACCACCTATGAATACGTTTATCATGGGATTCCAATGCAACTCATATGACACGCACAATGGTCAAAATGATGGTAATATAGTGCAAGAATTCATACTTAGGGGTCGTTCAAGTATTACGTAAGCAAATGTTTAATGTTTAGCCATTTTTGACCCCCCCCCCCCTTGTCAGCAAAATTTCGTCATCAGCTCTGCCCCTCTGAATAAAGGGTGGTTGATAATGTAAGCATTATCCAAACAAACCCCCCCTCCTTGTCATCAGAAATCAGCAACCCCCTCCCCCCATCGATGATGACGTAATACTTGAACGGCCCCTTATAAGCGTTTTTCAGAGAACAAACGACTGAAAAAAAACCAGTTATTTTCGCTACCGCAGTATTTCCGTGCAGCGTTTTTTTTTTGCAATTATTATCCGTATAGTAATAATTTTTATTTATTTATTTTTAGGAAAAAGGGGCTACTCAAGCCGTTTCTTAGAAAAGAAGTAACGTGATACTGAGAAAGATGATGAATCATTCTTCGTATTTATAAGTATTCGCAAAAAAAAGAGCGTTTCTAGCTTCAAGGCGTTTATCTTGTTGTTGGGTGTCTTTTATTTCATCCAGAAAACAACAATCTTCCGTGATATCATCTTTATTCATGAAGTTTCCAGAAAAGGGAGAAAATAAATAAAAACAAAAACAGGTGTGTGTAGGTAAGTCTTAAAATAACGCGTTTGATCCTTTTCTTTCCCCCATCTAATTACATGTACAATGGCGACTTTTCTAGATCCCACGCTATCATATCGCTACCCCCGTTACGACTGATATTATTATTAACTAGAGTAGTTATAATAGCCGCTATGGTGGTCCAGTGGTCATAGTGACGGACTCGCGTCGCGTACCCGAAACCGACCATGACCAAAAGACAACACTGTCCCCATAGAGGATATGAGCTGGTCACCCGGTCACCCAGAGGGGTTTGGGCCATGGTAAAAGAGCGATGCAACGTTCGGAGCACTAAGCACCGAAAAACCTCCAGCGGGCAAGACAAAAATTGAGGTTACATGAGCCGGTGCATATGCACATATATATATATATATATATGTGTGTGTCTATAGTTATATTATGTGTGTCTTATATATATGTGTCTATAGTTATATTATGTGTGTCTTATATATATGTGTCTATAGTTATATTATGTGTGTCTTATATATATGTGTCTATAGTTATATATATGTGTCTATAGTTATATTATGTGTGTCTTATATATATGTGTCTATAGTTATATATATGTGTCTATAGTTATATATATGTGTCTATAGTTATATTATGTGTGTCTTATATATATGTGTCTATAGTTATATTATGTGTGTCTTATATATATGTGTCTATAGTTATATTATGTGTGTCTTATATATATGTGTCTATAGTTATATATATGTGTCTATAGTTATATATATGTGTCTATAGTTATATTATGTGTGTCTTATATATATGTGTCTATAGTTATATTATGTGTGTCTTATATATATGTGTCTATAGTTATATTGTGTGTGTCTTATATATATGTGTCTATAGTTATATATATGTGTCTATAGTTATATATATGTGTCTATAGTTATATTATGTGTGTCTTATATATATGTGTCTATAGTTATATTATGTGTGTCTTATATATATGTGTCTATAGTTATTTGTGGGGGCCCCCTTCGTGGCCTGCTGGTGACGTGCGTATGCACCGGCTCATGTAACCTCAATTTTTGTCTTGCCCGCTGGAGCTTTTTCGGTGCTTAGTGTGTCTTTTATATATATATATATAAGACACACATAATATAACTATAGACACATATATCTATAGATACATAAATATATATAGCGAGGACTCGGGTTCGAACACCACCGTCACAATAGTGATGGTCGGCTAAAGTTGGTTTTCTGCGGTTCCCAATTTCCAGGAGTGAATGCGAGCCGATCTCCCCGTAAAAACGTATCGCCACAGACAGCAACAGGCCTACAACAATACAATTATTCAGTCAATACAGTTCGCTCATAGTTAGAAAACTTGATGGCAGATGGAAGCACTATACACACAACAAGCATTACACGGAAACAAACTTCACGTCAGGTTCACTACAAATACGCACACATTTCAACATGTACTAATTCGTTAGAAGTTCCGCAGAGGAATATGGACGAGGTGCATGTCTGGTTCAGTAATAGTAGCTATAATACCCGGGCTGTCCGGGTTTTCTATATTCTGTATAGGGGCCGTTCAAGTATTACGTCATCGTCGATGGGGGGGATTTCCGATTTGCTGACTTTTCATGGCAGGGGGGGGGGGGGTTTGGATGATGCTTTCGTCATCAACCACCCTTTATGAAAATATGAGTTAGGATTCAGAGGGCCAGAGCGGATGACGAAATTTTGCTGACAAGGGGGGGGGGGTCAAAAATGGCAAAAAAGTTGCTTACGTAATACTTGAACGGCCCCATACTGGCAGCATTGAAGAAGTTACAAACCATTGTGAAGGGTTAAACATGTCTGTGAGAATCATTGCTTTGGGATAGAGGTAATCAAAGTAAACATTCCCGATGTCATTCTTGAGACTTAAACATCCATTGTTGACCGACAATGTGTTGCCCGTTTCAGGCATGCGCCCAGCTCCGACGAACTTTTGAAGTAGCTTGTCGTTCAAGTCGGGTCCCGTTTAGTATACAGGTTGTCCTGTAAGTCCTAATTCGGCCTTTATCATCAGTCATTCATCGTATGGATATGGTTCCAAATTAAAAAATGCTCAGAATGTGTATCAGTTTCGAGAGTGAAAATATAGTGTGTCATAAACGGAAAAATCTAAATTTTCAAACGGACACCCTATCCTGAAAAGGGGATAAACACAATTAGAAAGTTTTTGTTGTTCTGTCTCTCTTGAGCGCAAAAAAAATCACATTTCCAAGTGCAATATTGACTGAGATATTTGAATTCCAAATTCCGGAGGAAGGGGAGTTGAAAAAGAAGAACACAAGTGAAGGAAAGAAGCGTTCGTCCGTTAGTTTATGCTGTTCTTCTGTTCTTTCACAACTTTTCTCCGATTTTCGAATTCTAATATCTGAACGATAATTGCACTTGGAAACGATTTTTTTTTTTTTGCCTCAGAAGAAGCAGGGAAACAACTTTCTAATTGGTTTTTTAAGACAGGAGTGTCTCTATAAAAAGTTTGATTTCTTTTTACTTTGTGACGCACTGTACATTAACTCTACAAAAAAGTACAGAGTAATTTCTAAATTGAAACTATATTTATACGACGAATGGTTGATGAGATAAAAGCCGCATTAGTACCTGTATATATCTATATACAGTCAAACCTCGTTAATGCGTCACGCTTGGAAGAACAAAAATATGACTTAGTAAGCGGAATGACTCGTTAAACGGTGTAAGCCATAGCTGTGCCAATTCCTGCCCGAGGACAATTGGTACTTCCAAAAAAGTGACCCGGTAAGCGGAGTGACGTGTTAACTGGGTGACGCACTAACGAGGTTTGACTGTATACTGTACTTTACTCCCTTTTTCTCTAGAAAGTAATCCCAATTTTTTTTTCAAGAAACAAACTCAACGAGAAGAATACGTTGAAAACGTCATTTTCGAAGAAAATATGGATTTTCATTTTTTTATTTTTTATAAAAGCTCTATTTGTTGTGATTCCAAAACGGACCTTGCTTTGTTTATACGATGCTTAGAACTAAAGTTACGTCCACTTTAGTGTTGCGTTTTTACATACAAGTAATACGAGAATAAAGACTTTAAACGTGTTTTGCGAAGAATGCGATTTTTGACATTTTCTTGAATTTGTGACATGATTTGTAAAAATTGATTCATTGCATCCTTACGAAATTTTAATGTGATATTTTGCTATATATTGTAGAGGTTATGAACCAAAATCTAAGGTCTATCACATATGTTTTTCGAATCACAGTGTTTTATAGACAAAATGTAGGATGAAATTTCAAAAAATTTACACGTACTTAAACATATTTTGGTGTAACTTATGAACATATCATGAAATCCTTTAAATTTCGGTTCATAACCTGCAACATTACTAGCTAAATCACTGTGAAAATCACGAAGAATTTCATTAATAAAAATTTTTGCAATCGTGTTTCGAATATCACATGAATTTTGCCTGAAATTTGACGTAAAAACGAATTTTCCATAGAAACTATAACAGATAGACCAAAATTTGTCACTGTTTTGACCATTTCGAGACACTTTCTATCAAAAAATGTATTTAAAGTTCACTCCAGAACCATTTTAAAGAAAAGTGACAAGAAAGGTAATCGGATACCTTGACTAAAAAAAAAAAAAATTAAATAAATAACGGAATAAAATTTAAAAAAGTAAAAAGTTTGAATTTAAAAAAAAAAAATCAATTGTACAAAATTATACTAAAAAAACTAGCAAAACATAAAAAAAATCAGTAATGTAATTTTTTTGTCCTTCATAAACGGAAAACGATCAAGAAATCCACAAAAAAAATTGAAAATTCCAGCATCAAAAATGATGTTTTCAAAACTTCCCACGAGAATTCGCAGAAAACTAATTAAGTAAGATAATTGCTAATTTTTTTCCCCCTTAAGATATTTAATCAAAACAAGATTGTTAATACAATCTGAAGATTAAAAATTTCTTCGACTACGCAATTCGATTTAAACAATTTTATTAATTTTTTTTGACGAATTCATATAAAATTTTAATCAACTTCAGTTATCGTTATTATAATCGTAAACAGTGTTAAAAAAAAAAAAGCCGTAACTTCTTTTTAATGTTTATCTAGTCAACATCTATACCAGGAATCTTCAACCAGTTTCTCGCAACAAAGAGAAACTTCCCCCGAGAAACCCAGAGTGCTCGATCATCACAGAGCCGACACAGCTGAAACTATAAACATGAAATTCTTTCAGTAGTTTTATTTCATGACGTAAAGAACTAGCTAAAAAGTTTTATTTTTATTTTTAAATTGGACCCCTAAGGGGTCACGCGCGATTATGTAGAGCATAGTTTCAACCTTTTTTGTCCCATCGCCCCCTTATTCAGAAATTTTTTTCTCCCAACGCAATCTAACCCATAGAATCCTATGCTGTACCAGTAGCGATGGAATGTTCCGAGGTGTGCTACCGCCCCCCCCCCCCGGAACATTCCATCGCCCCCCAGAGGACGTTAACGCCCACGTTGGGAATCATTGATGTAAAGAGCATAGTTTCCCAACCTTTTTTGCTCCATCGCCCCCAACGCAATCTAACCCATAAGATCCTATATTATACCCATAGCTTCCGCCGCCCCCTGGAACATTCCATCGCCCCCCAGGGAGCGTTAACACCCACGTTAGGAATCACTGATGTAGAGCATAGTCTCCCAAGTGCATCTGGCGATATCATTGCTTTTGACGTGTGTTGCGTACTTTTTGAGGTATAGCGGAAAACAATTGGTTTCTGAGGTATAGCGGTAAACAATTTGTTTTTGAGATATAGCGGAAAACAATTGGTTTCTGAGGTATAGCGGTAAACAATTTGTTTTTGAGATATGGCGGAAAACAATTTGTTTGCAATCAGGGTCGCGGAAGCCTGGTGCCCAGACGGGAAGAAATATTGAAACCGAAGTTATATAGCGAACATTGGGTGCACCTTTACCACTTGTATCTAGCGATGCTATTGGTTTCGACTTGCGTTGAATACTTCCCGAGATGAGCGTTTAAAGAATTTCGTCACTCAACTTTCTTGCGAATGCTCCCAGTATCGTTAGGCAGCGCCCGAGTGGCGCCGTGGTAAGATGCTCGCCTTCCACTATGAAGGTTATCATCAAGGTCCATGGATTCGAATCCGGGAATAGAACGTTGGAAGCAACTTCTTTACTTATCGAGCCTGCTGGGACGACCGCCGATGTGGACGGAGCCTTCATTTCCCACTCAACTCCTCTGGTTGGAAATTGCCGTGCGCGATATATGACCGGAGTTTTTGGTGTGCGGTAAAGTAGTATCGTCAGGCAATTTAAAAGACGTATTCACTTGAAAATTAAAACTGCTTTTTAGGCAGGTCTCTGTTTAGGCAAAATAAATAAGTAGGAAAAATTTAAAATTTAAAGACATCTGTTCAAAAAAAAGGGAAAAAGACCAATGAAAGGGTTCTACGAAATTATATTAAAAAAAAAAAACACTAACAAAATTAAACAAAAATCAATAATGAAATTAATTTTTTTTCCCTTCATAAACAAAAAACGGTCAAGAAATCCCTAAAAAATATTAACTCAATTTTGTTTTTTTTTTTAAATTTTCTCATGATTTCGGAGAAAACTAATTAAATAAGATAATCATTCTTTTCTTCCCACCCGTAAAGTTTTCAATAAAAACAAAATTATTAATCTAATCTAAAGTTTTACAAAAATTTCTACGACTACGTAATTTGATTTAAACAACAATTTTTTTTCTGACGAACTACATAATATACAAATTTCAGTCAACTTCAGTTATCGTTAGATTCGTTATTATTAAAATCAGTCTCGAAAGCCTTTCAATGACTTCTATTTACATGTTTGTCTAGTTAACATATAAAAATGAAAAACTTGGGCAATAAAAATTGGCAGCAACTGGAAAGTTCGGGAAACAAGATGAAAAACACGAAATAACCTTTCCTCTTTTCAGTTCCTTTCCATGTTATTCATCTTATTTGAAAACAAAAAAAATGGCGGTACTTGAATGAAAACTATTTTGATCTCGACCAAAAGCAGTCTCTGAAAAAGGGATAGAGAGAGAGTTTTCTTTAGAAAATGTACGGACGGTTTCTTATTTTTATTTTATTGAAATATTTTGAATGCAGTGCGTCTCTGTAAACAAGTCATTTCTATGAAACCAGGACGAACTGAAAAGTTGTCGTTTTTCTTTGAGAAGGAACCTCTGTGTGCGAAATAAAATAGATTTTCTTATTTACTTTTTTTTTTTGCTTCTACTTCTCTTTACACCTCGTATCTTATAACACGGGTGAGACGTTGGCCATCTTTAGACCGATTTCCGGATGAATTGGTAAGAAAAGGATATCTGCATTGTGGAAATTTTTTGATTTTATATATAAATTTTTTCGTGATATCTAGATGTGCGTAGTTCTAGAAATGCATAGAAGTGTGTGAAACCTCTGAATATGCGTAGGCCTACTCTTAGAAATGCGTGCGGGACCCACCTGCGGGGCTTTAGAGGTCTGTAAAACTTCTAGATATGCGTGCTTCTAGAAATGCGTACGAGACCTGCGTATTCCTAGAAAATAGAATCACTGAAATCGATAAAATTCCTCGATAATCCTGTAAAACCCTATTAAACTCGTGTAAAATGATATTTTATCCATACATATTTTGATATTTTCTAGATATGCGTACATCTAGAAAAAATGTGTACGAGTTGTTTGTACATCTAGAAGTCTGTAAAATCTCTAGATATGCGTACATTTAAAAAGGCGTAAAAGTGTTTAAGATCTCCAAAAATGAGTACACCTAGAAATGCGCAAGAGTCCTGCGTGCTGTAGAAGTCTGTAAAATCTCTATCAATCTTTAATAGGTGACACATTATTCCTACAGGAGATGGCACGCTGTTATTAACATAGTTTTTAATCTTAGCAAACCATGGTTTTAGAAACGGGGGAAGGGGGAAATTAAAATAAACAAACAGAATAAACTTTCAAATTAAAATAACATACTAATACAGTAAAACCCCTCTTAACGGTGACCCCTCTTTTACTGCCAAATAATAATTTCCTATTTTATAACAAAAAACGTATGCATTTCACACCCCCTGATTAACAGTCGCCCATCTTTTAAGGACGAATTTTTTCGTCCCGTTAGTGTCCATTTAAAAGAAAAAGTTAAATATTGAAAAAAATTCTTTAATTGGTGTTTAACTCTATTTCTGCGAATTTAAAACTCTTTGTCGAAGATTAAATACTCGAAATTTTTTCGGAGAGATTCTCTCTCTGCTCTTCTGAAAGCTTAAATTAGCCTGTGTCGTCATCGTAGTCCCCGAAAAATCACGTGGAGAAATGCTAGAAACTTGGAAAGACCCATAACCTGAAGCTCAAATGCCCTATAAAATAATCTAAAAAAAAAAGCACGAGTTTCCGATCTTTAAGACAGTGTGGGTCAAAAAAATTCCCATGAAGCCGGATGGATGGTCAGTAAGTCACACTGTGGTATCTTAATTCTTGCAGCAGCGTCTTAACGTGTAAATCCGATGAGGCCGAGGGCTTCAAGGCAATTGGGGGGGAGCCCTACATTAATCGAGAATTACACTTATTCTGCGAAATTTTTTTATTAAATTTGAATTTTCATTGATATTAAATTATTTCCTCAATAAGTATGGGATTTCATTAATTTACGAATTATTTTGTTTTATTGGATTATGAATTTCTTTAATTCGGAAAATGTTTTCCAGTAAATACCGATTTCCATCAATTCTGAAACTATTTCACTCTATCAAACATTAATTTCCATTATTTTTCTGCAACTATTTTTTTCAATAAATATAAATTTTTCATCAATTGTGGGACAATTTTTGTTATCAAATATGGATTTTCATAAATCATGATTGCTCCCTTCGAAATACAAAAAAAATTAAATTGCCCCCTTGTGGGGCCCACGCCCCACAGGGGGAAATCACGGATCTAGACGGAGGCGACACATCATTTTAATAGCTGCTGCTGTTGGAAGACATAAACTAAAGCCGCTAATAACCGAAGAAATAGGTAATTTTGTGGTAATATAAAGATGGCTCAAAATTGTTATAATGATTGTTTCTTGTTGAGTATCGTACCCGATTGCATAATCATCGGCAATGGAATTTTCTATGAGCGTTCGGGTAATTGCACTTAAAATGGAAGGAGAGGCCTGAACTACGTTATCCAAGTTCCATACAACTAGTACACCTAGAAATGCGTATCAGACCGGCGTGCTCTAGAAATATGTAAAATCTCTAAATATGCGTACACCTAGAATTGCGCGCGAGACGTGCGTGGCTCCAGAATTCTGTGAAATCTCTAAATACGCAGACACCTGGAAATGCGTACGAGACCTGCGTACTCCTGGAAATGCTTAAAATCATGTAAAATCCCTATAGGTACTCATAGAAATGCGTTGAAATTTGTGTACACCCCCCTTGTTTCTGTGCAGGCTGGAGACGTCCGAATCGCTGACCCTGCGAAAAAGGTGAACATACTACTTGGAATGCAAACTTGCGTACGCTGTCCCCCTTCCCTTATACTGTGTCATAATAATGTGTGTCAATCTTCGATTAATTCGCATTTGTTTTTCCCCGCCATAGCTGAATGTTTTTCACGTATTCCTGAACAGCCTGTTACCTTCTTCGCATTGGGAGCCGATGGTCTAGAATAGTCAGTGTATTTATTCTGTGCATAGGCGGAGATACGTGGGGGGGGGGGGATACGACCCCGGCGTCAAAGGTGAAGTCGACTGATCTAATGTATATATGCGTATGTGAGAGATTGATTGATTGAGAATTGACACCATCATCATCACCGTGCCGCCCCCCCCCCCAGACTTCCAAGTCTATCTCCGCCTATGATTCTGTGTCGTAGTAGTAGGAACAACAAGAACAACCAGTGTTTCAAAATTGTACCAGAATAAAAACCACAGACCAATACTACTACATTCTGCCTGAATATCGAGTGTATCGGTAGTTACCAGACGTCATCCTAAGTTTCGGAAAATTCGTCCTGTTGTCCTCCTTTTTCAGGTTTCCGGAATTATTATTATTTTTTTCCCAATTTGAAACGTATATCTTCATTAACATGAGTGTTTTTGTGGTTTTTTCCCCATTAACCAATAGTCATCGAAAATTGTTGTTGCCGGTTTTACCGGTCAGAATAGTAGCGCCATCTGTCGCGAAAATTGAAGAAACTGACTTCACTAAGGGCGTCCTCCTTTCTCCAGTTTTCGAAATTGTTAACTCTAGGTAGGAATAGGGTTAGCTAGGATGACCATACGTCCGTATTTCCCGGGAAGTCCCAATTTTTTTTCTGTTTCTTGGCCTGTCCCGATCATTTTGCAAACATGTCAGTTTTTCACATATTTTCAACGACGCCAACTTGACTTTTTTATGCTTCAAATTAACGATTATAATTATCTTTCCAACTCAAAAATTACATTACGATTATTACAACTACGAACAAGAACATTAATCTGAAATATTTAGCGTTTTTTTTAATTCACTGCAATTTGAAGTGGCGCTTCATTTCCCATGATTGGTGACTTTTCAGCGATTTTAGCACGAGTTGGCAACAACTTAACTTCTTTTTGGCATCATTTTTGGCGATAATTGGCCATGTCCCGTATTTTACCGTATTTCGAAGCTCAATTTCCGTATTTTTCTCGATCAAATATGGTCAGCCTAATGTTAGCGGATTTGCAAACTGAGAAAGGTGGACGCCTGCGCACGCATCCTTAGTAAGTCACTTCCCACAATTTTTACAATAGATGGCGCCACTATTCTAACTTATAAAACCGGTCATAACAATAATTTTTCCCAACTCTAATAAAACAGAACCACTAAAAAACAAATTCTGATCATTTCGACGATTATATTGGTGAATGCGTGCGGAAAAAGAACCAAAAACTCTCATATTAATGAAGAGATATACTGTATACTGAGAAATTGAATTTTCTGGATGTTATGCCAAAACTAATATTTCGAAAGAGATTTGTCTCCTCCGGGAATCGAACCCGGCTCCCCTTTGCATACCAGGAAAGTGCGCTAACCAATACAAGAGGGAGACACTGTTTACGATTACTTATCGACACAGAGACAGTGTCTCTGGTGTATTGGTTAGCACATTTGCCTGGTATGCAAGGGCCGCTGAGTTGGATTCCCGGATCAGACAAATCACTTTAATTTCCAAATATTAGCTTCGGCATAACATCCAGAAAATTCAATTTCTCAGCATATTTCGGACCGGAAAAATGTCATCTCTTAAGATATACTGTATGTTTCAAAGTGGAGAAAGAAATTTCCCCCGGAAAAAAAATAAAAATAATTCTGGAAACCCTGAAAAAGAGGACAAAAGGGTGAATTTTCCTAAACATAAAAAGCGGACGCTCGAAATAACATCAAGAAGGATGATATGTCCTCCTACCTGGTTGGTAACCCTATCCTAGGTAGGAGTGTTCTTTACTGGTACGTTCCAGAAGATGCTACTACTACTACTAAACCACACATGTGTACCTCGTCCATATTCCTCTGCGGAACCTCTAACGAATTGGTACATGCGGGAATATGTATGTACGTGTAGTGAAACCTGACGTGAAGTTTGTTTCTGTGTAATGCTTGTTATGTGTAGTGTTGCCATCTGCCACCAGTTTTTCTAACTACGAGTGAAGTGTAATGATTGAATAATTAATCGTTGTAGGCCTGTTGCTCTCTGTGGCGAGACTTGTTAATGGGGAGATCGGCTCGCATTTGCGCCTCGAAGTTGGGAACCAACTTCAGCCGACCACCACTATGGCGACGGTGGGGGTTCGAAACCCGGATACTCGCAATGCGAGTCCGTCATTATGACCACTCGACCACCACAGCGGCTTCCAGAAGATGCTGCCATCCATGTTTCGAGTTGCCAACTATTTTTTTGGAATGTGGGGGAAGGGGGGGGGGAGAGTTCATAGATGCACCAAAGTAGGGTGACCATACGTCCCGTATTTCCCGGGACTGTCCCGGTATTTTCTGCTTTTTTGGCCGTCCCGACTTTTCGGCAAAAGTGTCCCAGTTTTTCCCGTATTTTACACGAAGCCTAGTTGAATTTTTATTCTTTATTGAAGTCAAAGATTGACATTATTTTTCAACTCATAAATTATTTTATGATAATTACATCTATATATGAGAATACTAATCTCCCACATTTGCCTTGGTGAACGTTTTTTTTTTTTTCGTGGAATACATTTTAATCCACTGCAATTTGCAGTAATGCATCATTTCCCGCCATTGTGATTTATCCGTAATTTCAACAATATTTGGCAACTTTGTGTGGTTTTGGCGTCGTTTTTGGCGATAATTGGCGATGTCCCGTATTTTCCCGTATTTGGAATCCCAATGTCCCGTATTTCTCTCGAGGAAATATGGTCAGCCTACACCAAAGCATTTCAGCAATAAAAATATGCAGACTTACAAAAGATAATAAAAAGCATTTCTCTGTTGCCATTTTCTCCAAATTACTTTATTAAAAAAATGAAATAAAATTAATTCCTCTAAAAATGGGTCATTTCGTATCAAACATGGCGGTTTCACATCAAATGCTAGACACGTGTCTCTTTTCCGCCATTTATTTACTGTGTTTTTCCTCTTTTAAGCTCTTTTTTTACATTGAAAAACATCGTAACATCTAAAGAAACTGTTTACTTCACTATAAATTTATAAACCAAAAGAAAAACAAAACCATAGTGAATAATAATTTAAGCTCTCGGCAATTTTACTTATTTATTACAACAACAAAAAAAATTTAACGATCGAAAAATAATCCTAGAATTTTTCAAGCAAAATAATAATTTTTGTTTTCAATCAATTATTATTTTATCAGGAATATTTTCCCGAATTTTTAAAGAATTTGTATCAGAATGTTCTAATAATAATGTGACCCCCGTGAATACGTATTAGTTTTCCAGATATTTTTTATAAGAATGTGTGTGTTCCGGAATGTGTGTGATTATTGGGAAAATTCTAAGAGTTATTATTATTATTATTTTTTTCGATGTGTTATTACAACTATTCGGGTTTTATTTTCGAGAATCTTGTTTTTGGTTTTTCGTTTTCGTCGACAGTTTTTAAATGTTTTCATTTTTTTTTATTTAATGATATGCTTTGAGATACGTATTTCGTATCGATATCTCGTAGAAATGCTCCTCGATTCTTTTCATTTTGATGTTCGGAGGATTCTGGATCGATTTGATATCAAGATTAGGGCGACTACATTGCCTGGCTGACCATATATACGAATCGATGGCTGGAAGAATACTGGCGATCCTTAATATACGAATCGTTACTAGAGATGGGACGAATATATTCGGCCGCTATTCGGTATTCGGCCCTTTTGCCGAATATTCGGTTCGGCCGAATGATGCTTAGGTATTCGGTCAAATATCTGTGTAAACCTAAGCGCAATAAACTAATTTGAATAATCTTATTACTTCGAATTTTTTTTCCTTAATTTAACAATTCACTGATTATATTTTATTCTGTGGTGCATACCTACCAGTTTCTGTGCAAGAGGTTGTCGTGGTGAATTTCTAGGATAAGTAAAACATGAAACTGAAAATAGAATACTACTACGATAATGTGGAAGTGAGCATGAATTACGCAAGTTCACTGAAGGTATGTATCCAGACCAGAAATGTATTGAGCCACTGAAAGGGGCAAGAACATCTAAAGTGGGAAAAACAAGTCGTAAATTTTGCGCACATTAATACTTGAGTAAAAATAATGGTTGACATTTTTTCAATCAGATGTAAAATTGTAGCAAGTGTTGGAAAAAAAAGTTGATTCTGGAAGGGGCCATATTCAAGTATTAGGCCCCTTTCACACGGAGCGGATGCGGATGCGGGTCCGGAAGAAGTTTTAACAATTGGAATATACTGCGCCTTTCAGACGAGCCGAAAAATCTCCGCACCTAGGAAATGTTCATGCGGGTCCGGACGTCGTCCGCATGTGTCAAAACCTAAGTGCGGGCTCCGCATCCGCACATAGAAGTTTTGACAATAGGTTTATTCGGAGCTATTCAGACGATGCGGAGCGAATTCGTCCGCATCTTTGGCTACTTTTTGAAGGTGATTTTTCACGGAATTTTTTTAATTATTTGCCATAAATACCCTTAAAAACACCATATGATGGTCCCTGCTCATTAATATAATGTACCTACATACGTCGATCCCTTTGTTTCCTTCTGAGATTGAGATATAGCAACTTTAACTGCCTTTAGTCCATACTTTACAATTTTATACAATAAAACCAGCCAACAACGGCCACTGACGGGACCAAAATTATAAGCCGTTCTGTTCATTACGAATATTTAATTGACTACATACTTTAATAACTTTCAAATTTAATTTAAAAATAATAATTTTTTTCTTTTTAAATTTTTAAAATTCTTTAAAAATATAAATATCTGAAATATTATTTTAAATATTTGTTATTTTTTTAAATTTTTAATCTGTTAATTTTTTTAAACTTTAAAAAAAATACTTTTATTAAACAACGTTATCCACGTACGGTGTTCACTCAGGGCCGGATTAAGACGTTTGAAGACCCTAGCGCTTGAATAGTTTTGGTGGTTCCCCCGATACCTACAAGTTTATTTTACTCAATATTCAGTCTATAAACTTAAAAAAATGAAATTTTATATTTCAGAAGTGACTAATCTAAGGATGGGATTTCACTCTAAAAGGTTTATGAAAGTTATTTTATAAAACTTGAAAAAAGCAACTAATAAATTGCAAGTGCAACCGATAAATTTATTAGTTGCTTTTTTAAAGGAATTATTATAAAATTTTTATAGTGCAATCCATACTTGAGGCCGGGATTATACTATAAGGTTTTGTAAAAGATCTTTTATAAAAGTTGAAAAATTCAACCAATAGGCGCATCGTTTGCATTCAAGCAAATGCAACGGGTGATCTTAATGGTTGAATTTTTCACGTTTTATCAAAGAGCTTTTACAAAACTTTTATAGTGTAATCCCGGCCTAAGACAGAATTGTGATGTGAATATTTCTAAGCACAGAAATTTTGAAAGTCCCAACCCCTCCCTTTTTTTATACTTGCAAATTCTTTGATATTTGCTGAATTTTTTTTTTTTTTTTTTTGGAACATCGAATGTTTTGGATGTTTTTGGATTCGATTTTTCGAACATTGGATGTTTTTGGAATTTTCTTTCATATTTTTCCGAAAAGACAGATTTTTTTTCAAAATTTTTTGAAAATATTTTAAGATATTTTCTCCCATCGACTACTTGTGAGGATCTGAATGGAGGCATCTTTAGGCTCAATGATAAAAACCACCAAAGAATGCCTCTAGGCTGCCTATGGGCACTGAATCAGGGGTGAAGGAGAAAAATAATTACAGAAATTGCGAAAAAACAGTTTTTATGCACGAATTTCGAACTAAAGATGCGGGTGATTCGTCCGCATCTTCAGTGCTCGTTTGAAAGGGTATGCGGACCCGCGTCTGAAGACGCGGATGCGGGTCCGGAAGAAGTTTTAACAATTGGAATATACTGCGCCTTTCAGACGAGCCGAAAAATCTCCGCACCTAGGAAATGTTCATGCGGGTCCGGACGTCGTCCGCATGTGTCAAAACCTAAGTGCGGGCTCCGCATCCGCACATAGAAGTTTTGACAATAGGTTTATTCGGGGCTATTCAGACGATGCGGATGCGGAGCGAATTCGTCCGCATCTTTGGGTACTTTTTGAAGGTGATTTTTCACGGAATTTTTTTTAATTATTTGCCATAATGATAAAATGACCATCATAAAACACCATATGATGGTCCCTGCTCATTAATATAATGTACCTACATACGTCTATCCCTTTGTTTCGTTCTGAGATTGAGATATAGCAACTTTAACTGCCTTTTGTCCATACTTTACAATTTTATACAATAAAACCTGCCAACAACGGCCACTGACGGAACAAAAATGATAAGCCGTTCTGTGCATTACGAATATTTAATTGACTAAATACTTTAATAACTTTTAAATTTAATTTAAAAATTTTAATTTTTTTCTTTTTAAATTTTTTAAATTATTTAAAAATATAAATATCTGAAATATTATTTTAAATATTTGTTATTTTTTTAAATTTTTAATCTGTTAATTTTTTTAAACTTTAAAAAAAAATACTTTTATTAAACAACGTTATCCACGTACGGTGTTCACTCAGGGCCGGATTAAGACGTTTGAAGACCCTTGCACTTGAATATTTTTGGTGGTTCCCTCGATACCTACAAGTTTATTTTACTCGATATTCAGTCTATAAACTTAAAAAATGAAATTTTATATTTCAGAAATGACTAATCTAAGGATGGGATTTCACTATAAAAGGTTTATGAAAGTTATTTTATAAAACTTGAAAAAAGCAACTAATAAATTTATCGGTTGCATTAGAGCAAATGCAACCGATAAATTTATTAGTTGCTTTTTTTTAAATAATTGTTATAAAATTTTTATAGTGTAATCCGGCCGGGATTATACTATAAAGTTTTATAAAAGAACTTTTATGAAAGTTGAAAAATTCAACCAATAGGCGCATCGGTTGCATTCCAGAAAATGCAACCGGTGCACACACACACACACACATTTTGCATTCAAAAAATTCAACCAATAAGATAATATTGGTTGAATTTTTCACGTTTTATCAAAGAGCTTTTACAAAACTTTTATAGTGTAATCCCGGCCTAAGGCTGGTATTACACTATAAAACTTGAAAAATGTAATCAATAAACACATCTGTTACATTCGAGCGAACTTAACTGATCGGCCTATCGGTTGCATTTTTCAAGTTTTATAAACTAACTTTTATAAAACTTTTATACTGTAATCCCGGCCTAAGACAGAATTGTGATGTGAATATTTCTAAGCACAGACATTTTGAACGTCCCCACCCCTCCCCTTTTTTTCTACTTGCAAATTCTTTGATATCTCCTGAATTTTTTTTTTAGGAACATATTAGTTTCGGATGTTTTTGGATTGGATTTTTCGAACATTGGATGTTTTTGGAATTTTTCTTTCATATTTTTCCGGAAAGACAGATTTGTTTTCAAAATCTTTTGAAAATATTTTAAGACATTTTCTCCCATCGACTACTTGTGAGGATCGGAATGAAGATATCTTTATTCCCATATTCTATGTGGCTCTAGACTAAACCACCAAAGAATACCTCTAGGCTGCCTATGGGCACTGAATCAGGGGTGAAGGAGAAAAACAGTTACAAAAATTGCGAAAAAATAGTTTTTATGCACGAATTTCAACCTAAAGATGCGGGCGAAACACCCGCATCTTCAGTGCTCGTGTGAAAGGGTATGCGGACCCGCTTCCGCATCCGCTCCGTGTGAAAGGGCCCTTAACGTAAGCAGATTTTCAGCCATTTTTGACCCCCCCCCCCCCCCGTCAGCAAAATTTCGTCAGCAGCTTAGAATATTTCATATCTTCAAAAAGGGGTGGTTGATGACCTAAGCGACCTTCAAACCCCCGTCCCACCTTGCCATCAAAAGTCAGCAAATCCGGAAACCCCTTCCCCCCCCCCCCCCGATGCTGACATAATACTTGAATGGCCCCTAAGCAAAGTGATACTTCGGCTAACGAACGCCTTGGCTTACGCATTTTCCTTCTATGACGGAGATTTTTTTCGTGGCCTTTCCTGCTTTGGCTCACGAATACATTCAGCTAACAAACATTTTCAATGATACGAATGCACGCACTAACAAAATATCCGCGTCGTGTGTGAGCCAGGTTTTCACACCAGTCATCATCAGAATTACTGTCACTAGGGCCCGATTAACTCATGTCCACCTCAGAGTCTGTTTTTCAGACGTACTTGCACTTTCCTTTCTTCTACATCTGCATGTGTCAGACAAAGAAATGAGCTGACCAAATTACAAATGTGGATGGGGATACTTAACTTATGCACTCAACACGAGCTTTATACTAGACTGAGCTGGCTTCGGTTGTGTACATAATGTGAAATAAATGAAATCTTTTCTTCAGCATCTCTCTCATCTTCCTGTAGATTCTCATTTACACAATTCTGAAGATCTTAATTTTAGCCTTCAATCAGTTTTTGTCTTTTTTTATAGTATTCCTTGGTGTTTTAAAAAGTTTTTCTTTGAATTTTTGGCAACGGATCAAATGATTTTCTGTAGAAACCTATGGGAAATAACGTCTCGTGCCTTGAAGTTGGGAACCACAGAAAACCAACTTCAGCACTGTGACGAAGGTGGAGTTTGAACCCGGGACCTCGCGACGCGAGTCCGTCACTTCACAGTGCTGGCAATCGCGCCTTTTATTCACTGCGGCGCAGATTTGCATACGGGGTTTCACCTTCTTCCCCAGGTTACGTTTGCATGTGCATGGGTTTTTCTCCCGATTAATTTCAACAGGAATGCCGTTTTAACGTTTGCGGAGCGGCCGTTTCGAAACGCGTTTGCGTTTCATGTTAGACCATGCATTCTTTGATGACAATTGTTTGCATTGGTATTGTACTATCAACTCTTAAAGTTTTTCCCATCTTTTCTGAATCACCCTGTATAAATTTATAACAGGTTTACTTCTTGTAACCACGCAGGTTTAATGCGTTAATAAAGAGTTTTTTGATATCTACTAGGATTTTGTTGGAAAAAATAGTCATAAAATTCCATTGGTGGGTGGGAAAAACCAGACAGTGCTCCATTCTTTCTTTCTCAATAAAGAATCAAGCGGGCAAAATGGTGAAAAAGTAAATCTAGTCTGCGATAGAGGAAGGTATCATTAATGTTCTACCAGAAATCGATAAGTTTTGATAAACGTTGAGTATATTTTAAAGTGTTTTTTTTGTCCGTCCAGAAAAAATTTGGTTCTTGTACCCACGTCTTCAATTGATGGTTACTGTGAATTGCAGGCAATTCAAATGCATTTCACGAAAAAAACAAACATGACAAATATGTTTTATAAATATTTACATTTTTGTCATGATCAGGATTTTTTAAGCGATGAGAGTTTTGTCGCATCAAAGTTACAAATTCAAGTAAAATTCGGAAGAAAAACGGGACATTTTCATAAAAAAAATACAGTCGGGACAGACAAAATTAAGGAAAAATGCGAGTCATATGGTCATTTTAAATATGAGTGTTAAATGGAACATGCACACGCCTAGAAATTCGTGGGAATCGGCATAGCCGTACAAACGCAAAGAAAGCTTACGAACCCATTGGTGTCCTTTTTGGTCACAATTATGCGAAGGAACGCGTGCTTACCTGATAGATAGGAGCAGGAGTTATTCGTATACCTTTAGAAGCGCATGAAAAGCGTGGGTATTCCTAGAAATTCGCGCAGCTATAGAAATGCGTGGGAATTCACGGAGCCATAGAAATTCGAAGGAAACTTGCGTGCCCATTCGTATACATTTTGGCCACAATTATGCGAAGGCAGGCATGCTTTGCTGATAGATATACGTAGAAGTTATTCGCACACCTTTAGAAGAGTATGAGAAATATACCCATTTCTAGAAATGCAGAAAAAGCTCCATTAGAGCATACATTTTGGCCACAATTACGTGAAGGAAGGCTTCACGTAAGCCTTCCTTCACGTAATAACCTCGGCGATATGTGTGGGAGTCATTCATACCCTAGAAACGTGTGGGAGGTGTATACACATTCCTATAAATATGTAAGAAACTTGAACTAACTACCGTTAGCATACTTTGTACCACGACTTATGTTCTACACCTGTTTTTATTCATGCTACTCGTTTTTCTTCAGCAGAAAATTGTCAGGATACCCAACACCGAATGGCTGCATCACGTACCCCCCCCCCCCCTGTATGGTGACATACCGGGATTGTGCTGGACTGTAAAAGAAAGAAACAAGCTTTCTCACTTATTTAGAATGTCCCAATGGTTACGCAACGTCAGATTTACTGCAGATTCAGACTATGACTATTTAAAGATCCACCCATAATTACGTATAAAAAAAAAAATTCGTGGGTATATATACTCATTAGGGACACCCTGTATCACACTAATAACGGAGACATCTTAAATGGATGATCAAACAACCTAGATTTCTGAATCGTAAAAAAAGTGAAGTAGCACGAAACCAAAATAGAAAACTCATTCTATTCAACTTAGACAATGTATTAACCTCAGACAATAAAACGGCGAGAAGCAATTTGCCATCCTTTCCTAGTTTCTTCTTTGTCAGTGCTGAAAGGCATTTGATGGCCGTGAAAAGAGAAACAGTTTCTCAGAGAACTAGAAAAGAAACAGTAAAGAAATATATATATAAAAGCCAACAACCACAAGTGAATTATATATCCTCTAACAAAGTAACCGCTTTTTAGGTACTGTTTTTATTATCCATCGTAAACGCCGTAGATGAATCTGACGGGTTAAAGTTCAGTTCCAGAGGAAAAGAAGCGACACTAAAAAAGGACTACCAATAATTTTATTTTCTGCTCCCTAAAAGGTTATAAAGTCAATATGATATTTCTATGACCTCTGTATGAAATTTTATAGCCGGTAAGAAAAATAAAATAGAAAGGAGGCTGTTGGGTGTGTTATTAGCTTATGTAATAAACTGGAAAGTGATTCGATATTCACTCAAATAGTAAGAAAAACAATAATAGTTAAGTCGAAAAATCGTAAGTTTTCGGAATATTTCTGAATATGCTCATGTTCGGAATTTATGCGACGGATGCGTTTTTGCACTTGTCTTGCCGCTGGTCATGGACTTGTATCCCCGTGTCTTGCCACCTTTACCACTGGTCTTGTATTACGCGTTTTGAAAGTTGAAATGTTTGCAAGTTTGGTCGTGGACTTATATCATCCGTGTTTGGCGACCTTTGCTACTGATCTTCGGCTTTCTCTCTGTGTTTTAGAACCTTTGTCACTTTGGTCTCAGGCCTAGATCGCCGTGTCTCGCCACTGGTCATGAGATTAAATATCCTGTGTCTTGCGCCTTTGGTCGTCAGCTTATATTCCCGTGCCTTGCCGCCTTTGCCACTGATCTTGAGCTTTTATCGCCGTTTCTTGTTATCTTTGCCCCTTTTCTTGGGCTTTCATATTCCGTCCGATGTCTTCTCAATTTTGCCAATGGTCATGGGAGTAAATTCCCGTGTCTTGCCACCCTTACCACCGGGTTTATATATCCTTTTTCACTTTGTTCTTACGCTTGCATCCCCGTGGCCTTACCACTTTTACCACTAGTCTTGAGATTAAATGTTCCGTATCTTGCCACCTTTGCCCTCTTTTCTTGGGTTTGTATATCCCGTACCCATGTCTTGCTACCTTTGCTACTGGTCGTGAGGTTAGAGAGATAGGGACTACCTACCTATCATTTATTTCGTGCTTATATATCTCCCGTGTCGTGCCTGCCACCTTTGCTAATGCTCTTGGATTCACATATCCTGTGCTTTAGCACTTTTGCCACAGGTGATATGTCCTCCAGTCTTGCCATTTTTGCTACTATTTTACTGCACACCATTTTCGCTGCTGGTATCAGGCTTACGTATTCCTATTTTTAACAACTATGCCAATAATCGTGAGCTTATGGATTATATCCTCTAACGTGCCATCTTTGCCGCTTGCATTGTCTTATGTATATTTTGGGTATTTACACCTTTGGATCTTTCCATTCATTGTTCTTGAGCTTATGTTTTTTCAGCATTGGACCCTCTTTGTGCCTCAGTAGCACTCCTGTAGACAGACGTGTCATACTCATAATATTACCATCTTCGCCATTGACCCTTCAGCTTATAATTCCCGTGTCTTGTCACGTTTGCCACAACCTGGAGATAACAAATTGTAACGCATACACAGATCTGCATACTTCTATGCAGATTGTTCTATGAGTTAACTCTAACCGTCTTCAGCTCTTCATTCTCAGCGATATTCTTAACTCTTGGACATAAGTGCATTTATTGCCATTCACGCATTGTAGCGCCGTATAGCTATGCAGCACCTCCTAGAGACAGATAGACCTTTTCTATCCCTATGTACAGTATTGCTTTAATACAGTATTGCCTTGATTTGTTTGATAGATATTTCCTCTGACTTAACTAATATTAGATTCCCCCCAACAGGTAATAATTATACGGCCTTCACGGATAAATTAATTACTAAATAAAAACGTGTTATTGAGTTACGATGAATGATCTAATAACTGATTCTTTGTAATAAAAATGATTCTGTTTCGTTTATTTGCGTCATCGTGACGTGTTTGATGACGTAAAGGCATTCAAATAATAATTACGACTTTCTCTTTTTATGCTAAAAATATTCAATTATGCTTCTATAACTCAGACGATTTGTTTTTATTTGTTCTGTTTAAGCATATTAACTATGCGTATCTTATATATAAATGTGAAAGTATGTATGTATGTATGTTCTTTATACAAATCTACAGTTTTAGGCCAATCGTCGCCAGATTTTGCATATATATACCAAACAGGACCGGGATTGAACCGTAGGCTACTTTAAAAGTTCGTCAGAGCTGGGCAAATGCCCGAAATGGGCGAAAAACTGTGTGACAACAATGGTTTTGGGGTCTCAACAATCACTTTCGGAACGTTTACTTTGGTTACCGTGGTTCCCAACAATGCGTTTCAGACTGTATATATGCCCATACAATGGTTTGTCACACCTTTAATTCTGTTATTATAACAGTTTATTCCTTTATAACGGTTTATAACTTTTCCAATCCTCCCAGTAATTGAAGAAAACTCGGGAAGGGCCAGACATTTTTCCTTGCCTATATACAGGGTGTTCTGTAAGTGTAATGCGGCTTTTATCTCATCATCCGCCCATCGTAGAGGTATAGTTTCAATTTAGAAAATGCTTAAAAGGCGTTTGAATAATATTCGCTGCACAAGCTGAACGCATGACGTCACTAACAACAGAGAACAACAACTACGGCGACAAAACTGAGATACTGTTCAATGCCATCAGATGAACTCAATTCTTACCTCAAATCATCAACATTCTGGCACCAAGTTAAAAAAATATTATTGTCCACCAACATGCGAGTTTCAACTGCAAAATTACTCAGCGCTGCTATCATTTTCACATCAAACTTGGTCAAACTTGGCAATGGAAGACTTCCCGTAGATCCAAGCACTGGACTGATTCCGTTCCCAAATGGATTCTGCCAGTTGTTAAACTCAGTTCAAGAACTTGCAGACAAAGTCTTCCCAAACATTCAAGAAAATCACCGAAACCATGAGTGGCTTTGTGAGAGAGCGATTCTGTCACCGAAAAATGACAGTGTGAACAAGATCAACGAAAAAGTCCTAAAAATTATTCCGGGAGACTCCACATCTTACAAATCGGTTGACACTGTCACAGACTCAGCGCAGATAGTTCTGTATCCTGCAGAATTTCTGAACTCTGAATATTCCGGGTGTGCCACCATACAACTTGACCCTCAAAGTCGGAGCACCTATAATGCTTTTAAGAAATTTCGAGACACCGAGACTCTGTGATGGTACCTGACTCTGCGTGAAGAAATTGCACAATTGCATCATTGAAGCAACGATTCTAACTGCATGTGCCAAAGGAGAAGACGTCTTCATTCCACGTATCCCAATTATCACTGAAGAAATGCCATTCACTTTAAAGCGATTACAGTTCCCGATTGGTTTAGCTTTTGCCGTGACAATCAACAAAGCGCAAGGCCAGTCGTTAGCCGTGGCAGGTATCAACCTACTTGAGCCCTGTTTTTCACACGGACACCTTTTCGTAACCTGTTCGCGTGTTGGTAATAGCAAAAATTTGTACATCTACACACCAGGTTGAAAAACAAAATATATTAAAATATATTGTGTATCCACAAGTGATTGCATGAACTTTTCAATTAAACTATTTAAAAATAAAAGTAATTTTTTCTTACTTTATGCAGAAATTTTTTTGATTAAGAAATAATTAATAAGCTATGCTTACATACATTTTTTACGAGGCCGGCAACGTCGCCGGGTATCAGCTAGTTCACTATAATAACCAGGTTTCTTTGAAACAGGGCTAACAACATGGCGATGTGACGAGGGGAAGGGTAAATTGTTGTTGATCGAAAGTCATAAAAAAATCATACAAGGATTTGGAATCCAAATTTCCCCCGTATTTCTTTCGAGGAAATATGGTCAGCCTACTATTGCCAAGAAAAATAAACCCATTTTTCCCTGTTTGCCGAGGAAAGAAACCGATTTTTCCTTATTGTGAAATGAAAAACCGATTCTTGAGAGTTTATTCTGCGATTTTTTTGCGCATTTATAACAACTAATTTCCTGCGTAGAATGGACAGTATTGATATTTGTGTGATTTGTGAACAAAAATTAGACAATGAAGCACGCGTAAAGTTCCTGTGGTCCGATTATGTCTGATTTGGAGATGTTGTTTAGCAATGATTTCTGATTAAGAACCATTTTACAAATCTTCTGTTGCAATTTTGCCGGGGTTCATCCACAAATTGATTGGACTATATTTGCTAACATCGATTGCGAAAGAGTCTCTATCACTTACGTGATTCCTGTCTTCAGTCCTTCGATATATGCATGTACGATTTTAGTTTGTTATAGTTTTATTTTTTGCCCAACAGATGGTGCTATGGTACCAGTGAAAAAGTGAAGATCAGATATAACGTGAAGGCAACTGTAGGGTTACCAGACGTTCTTGCTTTTGTTATCATTTCAAATGTCCTCGCTCCTTTGTCCTTCTTTTCAAGTTTCCAGCATTATTCTTTTATTCTTCTTTATTTTCCGAGGAATTTTTTCTCTCTCTGAAATATACATCTCTTCATTGATAAGAGAGTTTATGTGTGTGTGTTTTTGCAAACGTTTGCATTCTTTGAACAATCGCCGTCGAAATTCCCAGAGTACGACCAAGTTTCTTCCAAGCAAGCTACTCTAACCGTGGCCCCAGCTTGCCCCTAGGTGATATTTACAAAAGACAAGGTTTTCGGCCCAAGAGAACTATCGTGGTGACACCGGTTGTTTTGTCAGTATAATGGTGCCATCTGTTGTGGACGTTGGGAAAAGTGGCGTTATCAAATGCGCGCGCTCAGGCGTCCTCCTTTCTAAGTTTTCGAATCTGATAACCCTAGGTAACACGAGCATGGCCCCCACATCCTGAAGCGGGGCCCTTAGGCTGGGATCTTTTGCGGGCCCTCCGGTCAGACTTTTCACGGGCCCCTTCTATAGTTAATTTATAGCGCGAAAAAGCAAAAAATGACGAGAACTGTCCCGGGCCCCAGGGCTAGAGCCCTGTCAGCCCCCCCCCCCTTGTGGGGGCCATGAACACGAGTAGTGAGTGTGTGGGGAGGAGGGGGGCAAGGTGGCGTCAGCCACGTTATTTGTTCTCTGTACGCGTTTCGTCTTGTGTTTTTTTTTCTGTGTATGTGTGTGATTGAAATAAATGAGCAAAAAGTGATTTCGTTTCTTTGTGTATTTTTATTTACTCGTAGAGGAAGGCCCGGCCGGTATTCGTCGAGAGGTGCGTCTTGACGTGAGCCGCCCTGACTCGAAGACAGCATCGCGTGAGTCAACCTGGCTTAGAAATTTCGTCTTCGTGTGAGTCGCCTCAAGTCCCACGTTTACCCGAGTTTGCGCTGGTGTTTGCTATTGTGAGTCGTTCTGACTCAAAATTCGTCATCGTCGTGATTGTTTATACCTGCGATCGAAGTTTCGATTATTGTTGCGGTTGTGAGTCATAAGGAGCAGAGACGCCGAACACGAAGAAAACATTGGGATGGTTGAAAGTTGCTGGTTATCCCGCATATACGGGACTCAAGCGCGTATGCAGGAGAGGGAGGGCGCATTGCACTGTTTTTTCAGAAAATTATTGGGGGAGGGGGTTGGGCTCAGCCCTTACAAAATTTAATTGGGGGGAGGGGATGCTCAAATGATTTCAGCCCCTAGGTTCCGGTGGCTATAATAAGGGGTGTCGTCCAGACAAGCGAGAACCATGTCGTTGCCGTGACTCGAAAATTTTGTCTTCGTGATAAGTCAAATGTGAACCGTAATAGTTGTGTTAAGTTTCTGCATGAGAATTGTGCTTTCTATAAGCCCCTTTACGATTACGGACGAAATATTTCGTTCGAACGCCAGTGGAATAAATTCAATCCACTTTTTTCTCTGTGTTTTCTTTCCTCTCTTCTCAACATCACGAAGCTTTGTTGTTACCTAAGAATAGAAGTTGCTTTTCCCCTCCGTCTTTTCTATATTCCTGTTAATGATCTCCCCCCCCCCCCCCACATGCAATGTATCTGTAAGAGCGAAAGATAACACGTAGAGATGAGGTAAAACAAAATCTACTGTATACTTCTCTTATATCTATTATACTATTTTCTTTTTTCCCCTTTTCTTCTTTCCCCCACCTTCTTTTTTTTAACGTGCGGTTAGGTTGGAACAAGGTTACCAGATTTATCGCGGATTCGTCAGATAGGAATCATCCGAATTTATTGCCAAAGAAGCTTGTAACGGAAGGGGTTAATGAGTGTATGCGCCTCAAGACTTCTAGTCACTAAACATTTCATACAAGAAAAAAAAAACCGAAAACAACTACGAGGACTGTACATAAGTGATTCTGCGAGACTTAATTGAGTTCTAGAAAAGTTTGTGATTTCTCCCCATTTCCGTTTCTTTACAGATAAGAAACTCGAGACAATGAAACACTTGTGTCGCCATCATTATTTGAATTAGACATTGCAAAAAAAAGAAAAGCCACGCAACATTGTGGGAAATGAAAATAAAGGAGATATTCTTTTTCCGATGACAAAGAAAATGGCGCAACACGTGCGGGTGTATTTTACATTTGTGCCAAACAACCAACGCCATACGCAAACAAATATATAAATTTTCCCACTAAAAACACGTTAACGTGTTATTCGGCTCCTTTCTGTTTTTCTTAAAAAAAAGAAGAAAAAAGGTCGTATTTTTAGCCGTAAAAAATAACAAAAGCTTTAATATGGCAGACAAGAAAAAAAAATCGGCCGTAATGGCCTATTTTCTCGGGGAGTCTAAATGTAATATATGTAGGTAAATCTCCTTATTTACAGTTATATATGATGAGAATGGAGGATTTTTTTGTTTGTTTGTGTGGTTTGTCTCTTCTAAAACACACGTTTCTCCTGATAAGAAATGCGGAAGTTTACATTTTTTATCCCATATCTTCTCTGCCTGTACTTTTTAGTTGTTTTTACAATGTTTCAAACATAATAATGGAAGAGTCTTAAGAAAAGGAAATATTTAAAATTAACTGATAAGAGAAGAGTTGTTTCTATTTGGGTTCGACCTGGTGATGTCTCTTCCGATTCATCTTCTTGCTGAGATAGTGTCGTTTTACCTTAGGTAAGAGCGACTGGTTAGGTACGACTAAAGCGCAGGGCCGTCTTAAGAGCATCATGGGCACCCCGGGCCAAGTGATTTTTCTGAGGCCCTAGCCAGTGCCGTCTTAATTCGTGGGCCCACCCGGCCACGGCCCGGGGGTCTCAAGTGAAGAGGGGCCTCAAAAAAACGAGAAGTAGTTGAATTTTTCGAGAATTTTCCAGGTAGGGCCTCAGAAAAATCACTTGGGCCGGGGGCCCATGATGCCCTTAGAACGGTCCTGGCCCTACCTGACAAATTTTTGAAAATTTCAACCGGTTCCAATTTCTCTGAGGCCCCTTTTCCCCTTGAGGCCCCCGGGCCCATGCGTTAAGACGGCGCTGCCAAAAAAAGTGCCTTGATAACGCGCCCTATTCAAGATTGCTATAGGTAGGAGCGGTCCCTGCATTTTGTGTGACCCCCCCCCCCCCCGCACTTAAGATTAATTGTTGAAGGCTCTCATAAATTCTGAAATTATTCCTTGCATTGATGTTAGATTTTCGCTAATTCTGAAATCATTTCTTACATTTATATACTATACTTAAAAACCTACATTTTATTTTCTACTACAGTAGCACCTCTCGATAACGGACACCCATGGGACCAAAACTTTTGTCCGCTAACTGGGAGTGTCCGCTATTGGGGACGTACGGTATACAGTATCACCTCGTTTATACGACTTTCACATTTATATAATTTGGCTTCGGTCGCAATTGGTTCATATATGTTATAGTGTGTAAAAGTGATGCACCGGTGATTATGCATAATCATCAATCGTCTCGATAAAGAAAGTTTCATTAAATTTCACTAATTTATCACTTTTTCACAAATTTATGACAAATAACTCGTGACAAATTTTACTGAAGATACCGAAATTTGATCAGATTCTCTTCTTAGAATAAATCGATAGTTTCCATTATCTGAATGTATAATCGATATAATGGCATCGAGATCGTATTCCAGTACCAAATATGAATAATAAATAAGTAGGATCACACACACACAGAAACAAAAAGAAAAAACGATATGCAGCTCATGGCCAACCAGTGAAAGAGCGAGTTAGAAAACAAAAACGAACAGAGTAAGAAAATATAATTGAACATCAGGCCATGACTGTCATGAGTCAGACAGGTAAGTAGTAGTTGTAGGTCACACGTCGCTCAATCAGACCCAGATCCAATTTCTGGTTTTGTAGACACCCACGCGGTAAACGGAGTAATGAATGAAACGCTGTTGTGCTTGTGCAATTCCAATTATTATTACTGCACGTACGGTAAATACAAGGGGGTCTGTGGGTGAAGTGGGGCACGCATCAAGCTGTAATTTAAATACTACGAATGAATTTTGAAACTGGATATTTTTTGAAAAGAAATTGCGAAATTTTATTTTTTTAATTTTATGTATATCGAAACTACATTATTTTCATTGTTGTAGATAGCGTATTTATTTCAGTCTCATTGAGGATAAATTTTATTATTTGAATGAAAAGGAAATACAGAAAGAACCCCCTCTTAACGGATACTTTCCAGATGCGGTTACCTCTCCTTCACGGCTAAATAATATAATTTTCCTTTGTTTAATAAAATTACCCATTTCAAACCCCTGATTAAAGGTCATCCCTCTTTGGGGATGATTTTTTTTTGTCCCGCCGGTGTCCGCAAAAGAGGTTTTACTGTATTGATTCATTTCGATTTAAAGTGTTTATACTTCCATTAATTTTTTTTTTTCATTCACGTAGACACTTTTATTCATTTCTGTGGATGGTTTATTCGATTTTATTCACTACTTTTTTTCTTCGCGTTTGTTTTCTGAAAGGATATTTTTCTTTGGATACCGATTCGTCATTCACATCGAAAATATTGAATTAATTTTCATAGAGAGTTTATCGTTGCATTAACGCTTCTTCATTTCGATCAATAGTTTTCCTCCGTTTTCATAAAGTTTTTTTTTATGTTTTGGCTTTTGCATTCATTTCTTCATTCACATCAAAAATTTTATTCCTTAGCATTTATTTCTTCATTCACATCAAAAAAAATTTCCTTTGCATTGATTTCTTCATTCTCATTAAAACATTTTTTTTCCTTTGCATTTATTTCCTCATTCACATCAAAATATTTTTACTTTGCATTCCTTTCTTCATTCACATCCAAAAAAATTTTCCCTTTGCATTCATTTCTTCATTCTCATCAAAAAAAAATTTCCTTTGCATTTATTTCCTCATTCACATCAAAATATTTTTACTTTGCATTCCTTTCTTCATTCACATCCAAAAAAATGTTTCCTTTGCATTTATTTCCTCATTCACATAAAAAAAAACTTTTTCAGTTGCACATTCCTTTCTTCATTCACATCAAAAAAAAAATTTCCTTTGCATTCATTTCTTCATTCTCATCAAGAATTTCTTTTTTTCTTTTCATACGTATTTATTTTATATTCACATCAAAAATCCTTTTCTTCCATTCGCATTTATTTCTTCATTCATATCAATAACCTTTTTTTTTGCATTTACTTTTATTTTTTCACTCACATCAACAATTTTTTTTTCATTCACATTTATTTTTTATTCATTTCAAAAATTCTTTTTTTCGAATTCACATTTACATCAAGCATTTCTTTTTTCTTTTCATTCGTATCCATTTCTTCATTCCCTTTAAAAGTTTTTCTTTCTGTTTTCAAAAAAAGGTTTCCTTCTATACATTAACACTTCTTAATTCTCACAAAGACAAGTATTTTGCTTTCGTGTTCATCATAATTTTCTTTCTTCTTAATTGGAATACATATTTTTTGTATTCATATACATAAAGGTTTCCTTTCGATGCATTTGCACTTCTTCATTCGAAATCGGTATTTTTTCGTTCATTTTTCAAAAGGATTTTTATTTTCCGAGAATTTTCAATTCTTCTGAATTTGCGTTTCTTGTGCGTTTCATAAACTTCGTTTTATTATTCGTTAATTATGAATATTCGTTTTCAAAGAACTTTTTAAATATTACAAACGATTTCTTTCTCTACTTTCCCTATTTGTGGTTTATATTATAATTTTCTCAGCATTCATTTTCGTCAAATATTTCTTTAATTCCGATTCATATTCCTCCTTTATCTTTCTCTCTCCCCTGTTGATTTGCGTTTCTCTTAATTGACGGTGTTTTTATTGCATTTACATGAGGGTTCTTCAATCACATGAAGAATGCAACGTTGATTTTCATAGTTTTTCTTTGCATTTATACAGTCGACGTTCGTTATAACGACCCTACGTTATAGTGACCATTCCATTACAACGACCGGTAACATACGCTCCAATTGTTTTCACATAACGGCTATCATATATGTTTCTTCCGAAACAACGACCCTCCCAATATAACGTCTCTTTTCGACGAGACGAAGGGGGTCGTTATATCGAGCGTCGACTGTACTCATTCATACGAATCAATATTTTTTACTTCGTTTTCTTAGAAAATTTTTTTTTCTATTATTCACATTTATTTCTTCATTCACATCAGGAATTTTTCTTTCTATATACAGTATTTCTAAATAGATTTTTTATGCATTCAAATTTCTTATTCACATAAGGAAAAATTTTCTTTTGCGTTATCCACACATATATTTTTCATAAAAATTTTCTTTCAATACATTTACATTTCTTCACTCTAATTAGTATTTCTGTATTTATTCTCAAAAAGGTGGGTTTTTTTTTCAATTTTTCTTGTTTCTTCATTCGAATCAGTATTTTTGCACTCGTTTCATGAAGACTTTATTTCGTTGGATTTGCAATTATGCATTGGAATCAATATTTTTTTTCATTAATTTCTATAAGAATTTTCTTTCCTTGCATTTACACTTCTTTATTCGAATCGGTTTTTTTTTCATTGTATTTGCACTTCCTCATTCGTTTTCATGAAGGTTTTCTTTCTTTGTTTTCGCATTTTTCATTCGAACAAATATAAATATATTTTATCAGTTTTCATAGAGAATTTCTTTCATTGCAATTTTACATTCTCGTTTGAATCAACATTCCTGCATTTATTTTTTTCAAAAGTTTTCTTCCATTGCATTTGCACTTTTTCATTCGAATCAATTTCTTCTGATTAGCTTTCATTGACTTTTTTTTTCATTGAATTTGCAGATCTTCTTTGGAATCAATGTTTTTACAATCGCTTCTATATGAAAATTTTCTTCTGTTGCATTTTTCTTCATTCAAACCAACATTTTTTCTCTTATTCAATTCATCTCAACTCAACTTAGATCAGCTGAGCTTATTCACTCACCTCAAAATAAACTCGGCAATGAGAAAAAGAGAGAGAAAACTGTTGCCGATTAGTTTCCTTTTTCTATAAGTGAATTTTCTGCCGTTGGTGGTGAAAATTCCAGCTACGCATCCAACACAAAGCCCACAATCATATTTAGATGAGTAGTTTCTAAAAAAAGCAGTGCATATCATCTTAATTCTGAGTCAAAATGATTTCAGGTGGAATACTGGGTTTATCAACGAGTGGAGCAGCATAATTAAATGCGTCCGAACAATCAAAGTTACATCAATTGATTGCTATAGGCATATCATGTTTAGAAAAGAGGCAAAATTAAACAAGCACACCGCACACTTGTTGGAGAAAGAAAGTAACTAATATTAGAGATGAATAATGTGAAAGTGACCATTTACATATCACTAGGGCAATTCAAAAAAAAGAATAGAAACGGCCGTGTTTCTGTATGAGCCCAGTAAATGAACTGACCTTGCTGAGCACTTTGGAAAAGAAAGCTAGACAAAAATATTGCAATAATGAAACGGAAAAAAAGGAAAAACAAAAGTGAAACGGTTGAAAAACATGTTTATGCAAATGAGGTTTCAAAGAGCGCACGTGTGTGCTTCTAAGTGTGTCTTGAAGATTCTAGTATTTTTCAAGGCACGCCTTATTCGGGGGGGGGGGGTCAAAAAGCTTGTGCTATTATGCATCCAAGGCTGTAACTACAAGTAGAGGTCACCTACATAGTACATAGTTAATAAATTGTGATTTCCTTTTCTCTCAGACGTAGGGGGGGGGGGGGATAATCCACAATGAAAACATCAGAACAACAATTAAATAAGTATTAAATAAATACTGGCAATAGAATACATGCCTGTCAGCTCATGTCAAGAATGCTCCATGATTGTTGTCTTTGGCGTCTTAACGGATGAATCAACAGGGCCCCCCCCCCCCCCCCCTGAATCGAACAAGCGCTGCGTCTATACTTAGCATTCTTGAAGACGTTCATTAAGTTTTGGATTTTCATAAAATTTCGGATTTTAATAAATTCTGGATTTTAATTTATTTTTGGATTTTAATAAATTATGGATTTTAATTTATTTTTGGATTTTAATAAATTCTGGATTTTAATTTATTTTTGGATTTTAATAAATTCTGGATTTTAATTTATTTTCGGATTTTAATAAATTCCAATTAGTTACTAAATTGTCATTAATTTTTTTTTATTATTATAAAATTCTGAAGTGAAATTTAAAATTCTGAATTCTTATTTTCATATTTTAATCAATTTTGAATTTTCATTAATTTTTGGATTATAATCAATTCCGAACTTTGATGGATTTTTTTTTTTTTTTTATCGATCCTAAATTTTAATTTTTGTGTTTTAATCAATTTTGAACTTTCATTAGTTTTGGATTTTAATATAATTTTTTTTCATTAATTCCGAATGAATTATCAATTCAGCATTTTCATTTCCAATGAAAGAAATGATTCCAGCACCCGCGAAAATTCAGAATAAATGAGAAAAATACTTCTAGAATTAATGAAAATTCAGAATAAATGAGAAAAATACTTCTAGAATTGATGAAAATTCAGAATAAATGAGAAAAATACTTCTAGAATTAATGAAAATTCAGAATAAATGAGAAAAATACTTCTAGAATTAATGAAAATTCAGAATAAATGAGAAAAATACTTCTAGAATTGATGAAAATTCAGAATAAATGAGAAAAATACTTCTAGAATTGATGAAAATTCAGAATAAATGAGAAAAATACTTCTAGAATTAATGAAAATTCAGAATAAATGAGAAAAATACTTCTAGAATTGATGAAAATTCAGAATAAATGAGAAAAATACTTCTAGAATTGATGAAAATTCAGAATAAATGAGAAAAATACTTCTAGAATTAATGAAAATTCAGAATAAATGAGAAAAATACTTCTAGAATTAATGAAAATTCAGAATAAATGAGAAAAATACTTATAGAATTGATGAAAATTCAGAATAAATGAGAAAAATACTTCTAGAATTGATGAAAATTCAGAATAAATGAGAAAAATACTTCTAGAATTGATGAAAATTCAGAATAAATGAGAAAAATACTTCTAGAATTGATGAAAATTCAGAATAAATGAGAAAAATACTTCTAGAATTAATGAAAATTCAGAATAAATGAGAAAAATACTTCTAGAATTAATGAAAATTCAGAATAAATGAGAAAAATACTTATAGAATTGATGAAAATTCAGAATAAATGAGAAAAATACTTCTAGAATTAATGAAAATTCAGAATAAATGAGAAAAATACTTCTAGAATTGATGAAAATTCAGAATAAATGAGAAAAATACTTCTAGAATTGATGAAAATTCAGAATAAATGAGAAAAATACTTCTAGAATTAATGAAAATTCAGAATAAATGAGAAAAATACTTCTAGAATTAATGAAAATTCAGAATAAATGAGAAAAATACTTATAGAATTGATGAAAATTCAGAATAAATGAGAAAAATACTTCTAGAATTAATGAAAATTCAGAATAAATGAGAAAAATGCTTTTAGAATTGCTGAAAATTCAAAATTTATTTTATTTTAAAAAAAATCAAAATATGGTGGAAATTCAGAATTTATGGAAGAATTCCAGAATTATTTCTTTCTAGATGAAAATGCAGATTTCCAAAATTAATTAAAATTCATAATTTATGAAAGAAATTATTGTTACCGTAAATACCCCCGAGCCCGTTGCGACCGCACCTATCGCACCCCCCCCCCCCCCCCCCCCGCCAAGGGCGGCTCTGCACGGTTTTCCCAAAAACACATCCCTAGTGTGATTACATTTCTTCCCAAGAAATAAAACATTATTTTTCTTCTAAGAAAAACACAGAAACAGCAAAAAAGAGAAGCTTTTTTTTCTTCCATGTTTTTTTGGATCGTATCAAGTCTCTGAAGCGTTGATGTGGTGCTTGAATCAGCCCCGTGGAGACATAAAAAGACGCTTTACATATGAAATAAACTCCAAGAGAGAGAGAGAGACGAGTAAACAAAAAACCGAACGTCATTTCACGCAAGGGTTAGTTATGAGTGAGACATGGAGATCAAATAAAGCGACGAAAAGTAGAAAAATAACGAAAAAAATAAAAAAGGCGGACCGAGATCATGGGAAAAGAGATGATGCTTTCGGAAAGGGCCTTAACGATGTTGTTTACGCTTTTTTTTATTGGTCCGCATGTGCACCAACTGTCCTTGACGCGAATACACGCACGCGCGCGCGAACGAGCGAACCACGGAATGTTTTCTAATAGCTTTTTCCAAGGAAAGATCGAGAGAAGGGGAGAAAATAATATCACATTTAATTCACTTAATATTTACTCAAACGCAAGAAAATTTAAAATCCACATAAATAGAATTTATCGATCGTATTTACTAAAAAAATGTGGTAGGCCGTGTCATGGACAAGTTCGGCCGCAAGTTCTGACGTGAATACGTTTGTGCCTTGAATCGCGTGTTAGGCACTGATATGTCAGTGCATCATCCTCACGTTATCATCGGCTTTGTCTTTAGAATAGTTAACAAACGACACTAGCGTCTTCTACTTCCGTTGTGAACTACTCGAGATAGAGCGGGAGAAATATTTGTTACGAATCAGGACTACTACTAAACCACACATGTACCTCGTCCATATTCCTCTGCGGAACTTCTAACGAATCGGTACATGTTGGAATGCGCGTGTTCGTTTTGTGAACCTTCGGGAAGCTTGTTTCTGTGTAATGCTTGTTATAGTGCTGCCATCTACCACGTATTTTTCGAACTATGAGTGAAGTGTGATGTTTGAAGATTTTACCGTTGTAGGCCTGTTGCTCTCTGCGGCGAGATGAATCGGGACTGCGATCCTGGCGCCCAAAACGGAGTAATATTGAAACCGGAGTGCTTATCATTGGGGGAACCTCTACCATGTGCAGCTGAACTTGGCATTGCTTTTGACCTACGTTGCGTACTTTTTGAGATATAGCGGAAAACAATTTGTTACGAATCAGGACTGTGGGCCTGGTGCCCAGACGGGAAGAGATATTGAAACGGGGGTGCTATCATTGGGGGCATGCACCTTTGGAATATGCATCTAACGATATTAATGCGCTTTGGACATGCGTTTCGTACTTCCTGAGCAAGAGCGTTTGCAGAATTTCGTGACGCGACTTTTTTTTTTGTGAATGTTCCCAGTATCGTCAGCCGGTTTAAAAGACGTATTCACATTTAAAAAAAAATTGATTTCTACTCTTAATTTTCCCGTTTCGCCGTGGTTCTACTGTACATTTTCATCTATATATTTCTTATCGTTTGTGATTGCTTATGTCTATATACAGTATATCACAGGGTGCTGAACCTTTTAGACGACGCGGGCCATTTCATTGGTTTGGAAACAAGTTCCAGGCCACTCAAACCGCACCACGGGGTCACATTAAGTTATAAGGAAATGCGCAACGGGTCAGTTGAGCGATCTAAAAATGTGTCTCGCAAAAAAACTGATTTATCGTTAGTTCGACTTATCGGAAAATCCGATTTCAGAGTATTTATTAAAATAACAATGCTTTTCGAAATCATCTTATTAGTAAAACATATCAATCTACTGGAGATTTAGAAATTCGAAAAAATATTCGAAACTTAATCATATTTTATAATTGAATGATAATGTTTAGAAATAAACTAGACTTACATACCCTATTATGGAAACGCATAATACTCGAATAATTGAAAGAATTACAAAATAAAGTCTATAAATACAAGATTCTTCCTATCAAAAAATGCAGTGATTTTTGTGTATCTCTCTTTTTTGTCCTTCTCTCGTGAGAAAATCATTCACTTTTTCGCAAGCAGGAAAAAGAATCCACGAAATGAATCTGCCGAACTCTGTTGTTCAATACTGAATTTCATGGCTAAGTGCTAAATTAAATTGATGAATTGAAATTCTACTACTAAATTCTATGTTTAAAATTTCACCCAGTCTCGAAAACTTCGACTTAAAGGAAGCAAACTTCGAGTTATAAGGGGAAATTTTAACACTAAAATACGGAAAATTATCTGAGGCTGAGCGAAAACGTCGATTTGAACAGATATATTCGAGTTTTTAGAGAGTTCGACTTATCGCGAATTGACTGTACATGATAATTCATGCATGTATTGTATCATTATGTTGGGCTACCATCGTAAAATTTGTTATCATTTCATTGGAGTTCGACTACATTCATCACACATACCAGACTCACTTTTTTTTCATATTTATGTGTAATTACCTATTTATCACATTTACCGCAACATATACATTGTATTATATTACGAGGGGAATAAAAAGATAATCCGAGGATAATAAAAAGTAAAAATTAATTTCAGCAAAATATTTGAGATTTTTAAAACCGAGCTTAACTATATATTAATACAGATTCACAAATTAGAAATTGAGACAAGTCCAATCCCGTTTTAACGATTACCGTTATAGCGAAAATATTGCTTTAACGAAAACTTTTCTAATCAACCAAATAAGTTTACATAGAAACAATGCTAAAAAGCCTGGAATTCCTTTGTAACGAAATTCCGTTACAACCAAGGGATTTCTTCAGTCTTTTGCAGTTCGTTAAAACGGGATTCGACGATAATATAATTCAAAATCATATGATTTATATTCTAGCGTTATTGTATTACTAAAAATATAATAACGCTAGAATTTAGTGATACACACACAAAGATAAGAAAACATTAATTTTTACCTATAATTTATTGTATGAAATTCATATTTAATCATATACAAATTTAATCAAATTTATTAACAAAAAGTTAATTATCGCGATAAAATACAGGGTGTTTCAAAAAGCATCACCCGACTTGAAATGCGTATATTACGAAAAATATTGAACGTAGACACTCAAGATCAATTTTATATTACATGGCTAATTAAAGCTTTTTTTTACAAACCAAATTAAAGGTGCTCAATATGTCCACTTTGGGATGCACGACATATGTCTATACTGTAGTCAAATGTGTCCCAATGTTTTGCGAGCATGTTTGGTTCCACGGCTGCTGTTATGCGCATCTTCAGTTCGGCTAATGTAGCTGGAAGGGGAGCCACATAAACGTAGTGTTTTATTATAAACCCCCACAAGAAGAAATTGCACACTGTGAGGTCCGGCGATCTTGGAGGCCATTGATGTTTAACTGAATCGTCAGGTCCCGTACGGCCGATCCATCGTTTGGGAATGCGATTGTTCAAAAATTCTTGAACGTCCAAGCTCCAGTGTGGCGGTGCCCCCGTCCTGCTGGAAAATAAAATCACCCGAATCGGTTTCCAACTGTGGGAAAAGCCAATCTTGACGAACACTGAAGTGGCGGCCGAAGGAAGAGCGTTATCGCCACCTGTCGGCAACTGCGTGAAACTCGAGATTTCCCCTCTTTCTACCTATACATTATTCGATCAAAACGGATTAAAAGCTGGATAGTAATGATTTTTTTAAATCGGATGATTCTTTTTGAAACACCCTGTATTATTCCAGTTTTTACTGAAAATAACTTTCCCTACTTCACTTCGATTTTTTTTTAATAAACCTTAGAGTCTTTATTCCTTTCGGGCACGTTAAGTGATATTTATGAACGGAATATATACACACATTGGTCATTTACATTTAATTATCATTGAAGGGAGAAGATTTATAGGTGTGGAAGTAGCTTTTATTCATTATTTTTATTCCTTAGCCCACGTGGGCTGTAATTTTCAAGACCTTGCTGAAGATAAGGATTCGACATTCCGATCAAAAAAACAAAAATGTCATTGCTCGAAATTTATGGTTTTTATTTCGAACATAGATACAGAAAAGATACAATCTATATCTTTTTTTTGGAAGGTCGGCGCTAATGGTTTCGATACAATGTTTATATACCGTGTTTCGTACTGATGATATACCAGGAGTTCCTCAAGGGTCATTTCTACGTCCATTATTTTTCTTTACGTAAGAGCTTGGAAGTGATTCGTCTTTATCGTCACCGACGGCTATTCTTATAACTTTACGGCATTATTATTCCTGCCCTGTTCATCTCCAGTTTGTACTTTCTTGACAATTATACAAGCAGTGTTGGATTCAAGACGGTTAGTTATAGCTCAATTGAGATCTTAAATACATCTAATTAATTTAGTTAATAAGTGTGACCATATCACCTGTAATTTTCGTTTTTTCGGTTACTTTCTAATGAAAATGCCCTGTTTTTTTTCTACGAAGCTAACTTTAACCGATTATCTTAATTTTACTGAGACCACGAATAATTTGTAGATTTTCATGTAAAATATAATAAAAATGTACAATTTTTGTTATACAGGGTGTCCTACAAGTGCTAATGTACGACCTTTATCTCATCAGCCGTCCGTTTTAGAGGTATAATTTCAATTTTAAAAAATGCTCAAAAGTCATTTATAAATTACCCTGCTCCAGTTTTAAGAGCGAAAATACAGCGTGTGACAAAATAAAAAAATCTAAATTTTTAAACGGTCCCCTTCCTATAACTTTTAATTAGAAATATGTTGTCTTGTCTCTTTTGATCCCAACAAAAAAATCAATATTCACTGAAATATTCGAGTTCGAAAAACGAAGAAAATTTGGGGAAAAAACAGCTCTAAATGCCGAAACACCGTTTCATCCGCATTTATCGCTGTTTATTTTCCCAAATTCCCTCCGTTTTTCGAATTCGAATGTCTCAGTGAATATTGCACTTAAAAGGTATCTGGCTACGTTCGAGAGCACTTTTCTATGAAATAGTGCTGGAGTGAACTTTAGTGTCTCGAAATGATGAAAAAAAGTAACAATTTTCGGTCTACCTATGTCATTTTCTATGAAAAAGTCATTTTTATGTCAAATTTTAGGCAAAATTCAGGTAATATTCGAAGCACAATTGCAAAAAATTTTGTTAATGAAATGTTTTGTAATTTTCACAGTGCAAATTTATGCAGTAATGGTACCGGTTATGAACCAAATTTAAATGATTGTCTGATATGCTCATAAGTTACACCCGAATACCGAATACGTTATTGCACGAGTGTATATATTGTTTATAATTTTATCATGTGTATATATTGTTTATAATTTTTGTGATTGTGTTTTTAATTGGGTTGCTGTATTTTTGAAATATATGACATCCATATTTGTTATGGGCATCTTTTTCTCAGCCACCTCGTTGGGCATTTTGCCTGTTGTGGCATTGTATTTGTATTTGAGTGAATTTTTTTGAAATTTCATCCTACATTTTGTCTATAAAACACTGTAATTCAAAAAATATATGTGATAGACCTTAGATTTTGGTTCATAATCTCAACAATATTTAGCAAAATATCATATTAAAATTTCGTAATGATACAATGAATAGATTTTTAGAAATCCTGTCGCAAACTCAACTAAAATGTCAAAAATATCATTCTTTTCGTAGAACCTTTTAAACTTTTTATTCACAGATTACTTATATGTACAAACGCAACACTAAAGTCGCCATAACTTCGGCTCTGAGCGTCATATACACAAAACAAGGCCCATTTTTGGAATCACAAAGGATAAGGTTCTCATAAAAAATAAAATAAAAATTGATATTTTCTTACAAAATGACGTTTTCAACGTAGCCGGATACCTCAAAAACGCAGAGTTTTCTTTTAGTGAGATCAAAAGAGACTGGCAACATCTTTCTATTTGGAAGTTAGAGCACAGGAGGACAGTATAAAAAATTAAATTTTGTATATTATACATATACGGCCCCTAGTGAAATAAATCACGTATCCGAGATGGACACATGTTATTTTGATACTTTTTCTAATTGGAAGAATGCTTCTATAACCAACGGTTTAAAAGATAGAGGGTGTCCAAGGACTTAACTTCACACTCTATATAACAGCAATATGTAACAATTTTTTTATCACATAAATTATCAAATTATATAACAAGTATTGGATTCCAACCATTTTCTATCTTAGTTAAGATCTTTAATACATCTAATTAATTCACTTAATGGGTCATTCAAGTATTATGTCAGCATCGATGGAAGGGAGGGGTTTTCTGATTTGCTGACTTTTGATGACGGGAGAATGCTTACGTCAGCAATCACCCTTTATGAAATATTCTTAGTGGTATCTCATTCGGGGTGAGCCAAAAACGAAAAGAAAACTCTTTCGATAGCTATTGGGCACCTGAACTAACATTCACCCTATTGATAGGTAGTACCCTACAGAGCCACTTTAATGATCTCTAAATGTTTCATGGATCCTTCACGTGCTCAGGAAATGCGTTCAGGCTGCTTAAATGCTCTGGAAATGTGTCCGGGCCGCTTTTGTGCTCTGGAACTGTGCAACGCATCGCTCAAGTGTGGACCGTAACTATGCCACGGATCAGTTAAGTAATCTGGGAATATTTCGCGGATAAAATGTAGTGATGCTTAGTTTATTTTTACAAAATTAGGTTTGTGGGGGAGGGGGAGCAAGCCACATCAGATAACCTTCAGGGTCACATTTGGTCTGCGGGTCAAAGGTTTACCATAAATGGCTTAAAGGGTGGGTCGCAATGAATTTCTTGAAGCGAAATTTTGAGTTCTTACCCTTTTCAAATAGCATTGAAATTAACAGAAATTAATTATAATAATAACATATAAAAGTATTTTCTTTCAAAATTTTAATTTTAAAAAATTTTGCATTAAAAAAGTGCTGCGGGTGGGGGGGGGGGGGGTTAGAGTTTTGCCGACTTTTGCTGGGAGGGGGGAAGGGGTCAAAAATGGCTAAAAATTTGCTGACGTAATACTTAAATGCCCTAATGAGCTGAGTGTAATTTTTAGAATGACCATATAACAAATAATTTTCGAATTTTTTCTTGATAGTCCTGAAACTGTCACGAAAAATACAGTACGATTTGTTAAAGACCAAAACAATACGATACCGAATTCAATTAACGCAACGATAACACCAGCGTTAAAACCTCATTTACGTCAGTCACGAGATGTTTCTTCCCCAGTAAATAATTAAATCGTAAAGCGATATATATTCCTCTCGTTGCGACGCTTTAAGTTTTCATTAACGAGAGATTACTGTTATCTCGATTTTATTACACCACGAAGAAGCCGTAGTACTAAAGCAAATTAGTATTCGCAGTTCGTCTAACGATTACGCGTGTCTGGTGTGCAGAGGCGTCTGTAATTATATTCAAGGTTCCATCTTTTCAATGATTTCTTTAAGAGACAGATGTTTTCTTGGAAAATAGTGGAATTTTTTTTTTTTTTTGTCTCGGTAATAAAGAGAAGGATTGTGCGGAAAACACCTGTTCGTAATACCAAGCAATGCGTCATCCAGGGAATATTTAATGTTTGTATAGCACTTTCATTTTCCGAGACGACACGAGATATGAGTCTCGCCCGAAAGTTATTAAACTACCGCCTCTGTATCTTTTCCTGCGCGTTCTCTCCAGAGGACGGCGCTATTCAAAATGGAAATTTTTCGTTTTCCGCTGTATCCGGGGGAATTTCTCCGAAATATATATATATATTCGCTTTCTTTCCATAAATATGTGATCGATGTTCCCGAAACGGTTCGTTTCTCCGGCAAGTTATCACGTCTGGTGCCTTATTTTAGGGCGTTCTCTCCAGCTGTTACCGATAGTCGTTTCGACATCAGTGTTACTTAACGTTTATGATCACGCGGATTCACCCCCCCCCCTAAGCAATTTCAGACCCAAACACTGATATTTTGAAATTTTCACACTTTTTTTGAATTTCTGATACTAAAAAAAGAATTTTGTTTCTCCAAATTTTTAGTTTCAAATTTTCTTTTTTGTTAAGAAAAAAAATTCAGTTCGCTGAAATTTCTTTGAAATGATGCAGGGTATATTCATCGTCACATACAATTTTTTTTCAAGAATTTTATTGTTAAATTTTATGTAATAAATCACAACTTAACCCGGAGGCACTTTCTCCTGGAAGCTCCTGAAAGTTCAACTGCAAGTGCTGCCCTCTGATGAAAACCTCCAAATTTTACATACACCATATGTCTAACTCGAAACTTACACAATCCTTTAAGTCAGGGCTTTACTACCTCGGGACAGTGAGAAAAAGCAACCCATACATTTGTGGCACCAGGGCCTGAAAAAGCTAGTGAAATTCAATGCGCCCCAGGTCACTTAAGTGATCTTTAATTGTGCCGCGGGCTGTGCTTAAGTGGTCTTTAAATATGCCGCGGGTTACTCAAGTGATCTGCAAATGTGTCGCGACCACTTCAGGGATCTAGAACAGCACTCCAGTTTATTCAAGTTTACTGGGAATGTGATGCGGGCCGCTTAAGAGATCTGAGAATGTGCTGCGCATCATTTAAGTGAAGTGGAATAACACCACGGGTCACAGAAGTGATTTGGTAATGTGTCGCTCAGTTCATTCTTACAAAATTATGGTTGAGGTCGCAAGCCACATCAGATGACCCCCGAGGGCCACATTTGTCCCGCGGACCGTGGGTTGATAATGTATGTAGTATACCTTCAATTCTGAACCCTCGAAATGAATTCTGAATGCTCGTTCTTTCTAAAAAATTAATTCTTTCATGAATTCCAAATTTCCTTCCATTCTGAAATCAATTTTTAAATTGATTCTGAACTCTCCGACATTAATTCTGAATTCATCAATTCTTCATCGAATTTGAAATAAATAAGTCCTCAGACGTTCCGAAATTATTTCTTTCACTACTTTTTAAACTATTCCTTACATTAATTCCTAATTATAATCAATTCTGAAACTGTTTTTTTTTTGTTGATTCTCACAGTCTTCATCCATTCTGAAATTATTTCCAATCCATAAATCTGAAACTATCTTTTCATAAATTCTGAGACAATTTCTTTGATTAATTCTGAGACAATTTCTTTGATTAATTCTGAGACAATTTCTTTGATTAATTCTGAGACAATTTCTTTGATTAATTCTGAGACAATTTCTTTCATTAATTCTGAGACAATTTCTTTGATTAATTCTGAGACAATTTCTTTGATTAATTCTGAGACAATTTCTTTGATTAATTCTGAGACAATTTCTTTCATTAATTCTGAGACAATTTCTTTGATTAATTCTGAGACAATTTCTTTGATTAATTCTGAGACAATTTCTTTGATTAATTCTGAGACAATTTCTTTGATTAATTCTGAGACAATTTCTTTCATTAATTCTGAGACAATTTCTTTGATTAATTCTGAGACAATTTCTTTGATTAATTCTGAGACAATTTCTTTCATTGATTCTGAGACAATTTCTTTCATTGATTCTGAGACAATTTCTTTCATTGATTCTGAGACAATTTCTTTGATTTATTCTGAGATAATTTCTTTCATTAATTCTGAGATAATTTCTTTCATTAATTCTGAGACAATTTCTTTCATTGATTCTGAGACAATTTCTTTGATTAATTCTGAGACAATTTCTTTGATTTATTCTGAGATAATTTCTTTCATTAATTCTGAGATAATTTCTTTCATTAATTCTGAGACAATTTCTTTCATTAATTCTGAGACAATTTCTTGCATCCATTTAGAAAAAAATTCTTTCATTGGTTCTAAATTGACATTAAATCTGAAACCATTTCTTCCATTACTTTTGAAATTTAACTTCACCTTCGTTTAGCAGCATGCGGATATTTCTGAGCTAATGTTTGTTTCTCAGCATTTCCGTACATCCAATAATTATGAACGTATTTCGAATGCCTACTTCGACCAGAAATCACGTAAAGTCCATACAAAATCACAAAAAAAAAAGGAATATTCAAAAATGTTTCGAGCCACTGAACCCATCGCGACTCCACTGACTTAACTTAAAAACAAGACCAAATCCCCCACTCGCGATAAACAAACGCGTATAAAATACAGTAGAAAGAACTCGAGTTGACAACTAACACGGATACGATACTTCGTGGATATTTCTTTCTGCTCTAAATGCATTTATTTGAGTTATTTTGACGTCGGTTGGTGCAAAAAGAAGAAAATTCTTCACGGTATTAACATAGAAGACCTGTCTTTATGTCATTTATTTTTGTTGTTTCTTTCCTACATCAAGGAGCTTCTCGATTTTGCCAACATGAATTTTTTGCTTTCTTTTTTCCTCTGCCAACCCATTTGGCAAAGATTCACATACAAACAATTTGTTTCTAGTTTACTTGCATTGCTTGTACTGAAAAAAGGCATTTTTTTTTTTAATGTTAATTTTCACAGACTGGATCCAATCCAAAAAAGAAGAGAGTCTTTCTCTGCAAAACATGCGATTTCGAAATGTCATTTCATTTTCAAGTCAGTGTATGTGTTTTTACCTCTCCTTCATCCTTCAAGAAAATTTAGTACTTACTTATTATGATGTAATTTTTTTTTTTTCTCTTCGAATTTCCTGTTCTCTCGGTGGAATTAAGACAAACGGCAGGTGCTGCCGTGCGTGGGCTTTATCTTGACGACTGTTGTAGTGTCGAATAGCTGTTGAAAAATAGCTCTGCAAGGGGAAAAATTATTCTTTCTCGTTATTATTTTACTTTTTTTGTTGTTTGGTTAATTTGGCTTGATAAGAACTCGTGAAAAACGACGAGTGTTTTGTTGATTACGCGGCTAATGCCTCTTGATAGAAACTCGATTATTATTCGGTTAGGAATAATAATCCGATAAGGAAAGAGCTAGACACTTTCAATATTTTGTAGGGAAAAACTTAGCTATACTATATAATACTCGGGTTTCCTCAGTCTACTGGAAGCATTGTAAAGACGTGTCGTGTCTGAGACGTATTGTTAGGGAACTATGGTAATCAAAGTAAATATTTCGAAAGTGATTGTTGAGGCTCCGCGAACAATTGTTGACCAAGGGTTTTTCGCTCGTTTGAGGAAACTGCCCATTTGCCCTGCTCTGACGAACTTTATATGCAAAATTCGGCGTCTGAAATTGTAGATTTGTGTGAAGTATACACAAACACACACGCACACTGAAAATTAGTTTTTATATATTATTGCGGCACGGTGGTGGTCGACTGAAGTTGGTTTTCTGCGGTTTTCCGGATATCAGAAGTGAAAATGCGAGCCTGTTTAAAGTCTCTCCACACTTAGAACAATCGGGACTACAAAATTAATGAAAAAAAATTCACTCACATGACGCAAGCAAAAAATCGACCAGTTAATTTGTCGTCTTCCGAATTTGAAAGGCAGATGGCAGCACTTGAGGAGCAACTCGTATTACAAGCATTCCACAGAAACGAACTTCACATTAGGTTCGCATCATATACGGCAAAAATCACGGGCCCCCCGTCATCATGATTGAACGTCTATTAGTTAATACTTCAGTGCTGAACTTTGTCTGCGTTTGGCTGCTTCTGGCTGTTTTCTCACGGGCTCTATAATTCTTCCAGAATATTTTTTCAAAGTCGGGAAATCCACTCCGCACAAAACTGGACATTGGAAAATATTTTGGCGTTGACACACATTTGTTTTTTTCCCCCACTACTAATTAGATTCAGCAAAGTCAATAGACCGTGCGGTGTTAGGCCGGGATTACATTATAAAAGTTTTCTAAAAGTTCTTTTATAAAATTTGGAAAATTTAGCCAATAAGATTTGCATTTGCAAAAATGTAATACCCTATAAGCTTTATTAGTTGGATTTTTCATTTCAAGTTTTACAAAAGGGATTTTATCAAACTTTTATAATGTAATCCCAGCCTTAGAAAAATTTCCACTGATTTCTGGATCCCTAGAGTGGAGAATGTTATACTTCATAAAGTATGTATAACGGAGTCACTGAGTTATTCAAATCCGAAAAACGGAGAGAAATTTGGGAAAGAACCGCGTTAAAAATGGTAAAACGTAAAACGGTTTTTTTTTGTTTTTCACATTTAACGCTGTTCTTTCCCAAATTTTCCTCCTTTTTCTAAATTCGAATATCTCAGTGAATATCGCGCTTAAAAACATGACATTTTTTTTGTTTGTTGGCATCAGGAGAAACATTGCAGCAACTTTTAATTGGGTTTTGGGCCCATGGGGACTGTATAAAAAGTTATTTTTTTTAATAATAATTTAATAACCATACAATCCTTGAAACATATACTTTAACACAGCGGTTCTCAACATTTTCTGACTCGCGGAGCCCTTTTCAGTGTATAATTTCTATGGCGGAGCCCTGTTTAACTCGAGGAGCCCTTTTTGGTATATTATTTATATGGCGGTACCCTTTAGGCCTCTTTGCTTTTTGTTTGTTTATCAAATTTATTGATTTATTTTATTATCCTCGAGTGGCCGTTGAGCCTCTGGGAAGTGAACACGGAGCACCGGTTGAGAACCGCTGCCTGAACATATACAATGACCTTGAAACATGAATGCCGTATCTGAGTACGTTATTTGTAAACTTTTTCTAATTGGAAGTACATATACCTCTAGGACCAGCGGTTCGCCAGTAAAATGTCACACACACGCCCTGTCTTCCATACACCCTGTATATTTACGCATATACTTACATCATAGTACCAGATCTCATCTTGTAGGGCCTCCCCATGCACCCCCCTCCCTCACACCTTCTCATGGCTCCCCTTTCATTTCATCCGTGGCCCCCACGATTCAGAAACCGTGTGGACTGTATTTGAAATGCAATTTCTGAATAGAATTTTTCGCATCTCATCGAAAAATTCCGAGACGAAATTAAAAAAAAAAATGGTCGCTATCTATTCTATATCTCTGGAGTATGCTAGTATCGTGGTGTGTTGAAAAACATGTAATAGTCGTTTATTACCTCTATACCAGAAGCCATACATCGAGCGTAATTGGAATCGATGCGATGCCCATCGATTCCGGTTGCCTGAATTGTCCGCCCGCTTTCCTTGGTGTGATGCCAGGAGAAAGCGAATGTTATCCCACGCTCTCTCTTTCCCTACACATCTATCTCTTATTTATCTCCCTGACAACTCCAGTCCGTATATTCAATTATACAGGGCGGTTATAAATAAACTGGCACTACACTCAGCGCCATTCTGATGGAGGTATTCTGATGAAACTTCGTATACAGAATAATATATGGACCATGGGGAGAAGAAGGATTCACACACTAAAAAAATTAGTTCAATTTTTGACCACCAGGTAAAAAAGTATCGCTTTTTTTTATTATAATGGCAATATTCCGATGTATGTAGCGCCCGTTGTGTTGGACGCATTTCATTGAAACTTTGTATATACGTTATTCGGACCATAGGGGAGATAACTGCGATAAAAAGCGCCAGTGTTTCACCTGGTGCTCAAAAATTGAAATAAATTTTTGATTGAATCCTTCTTTTTCCCCCATAATATATACACCAAGTTTCATCAAAATATATCCATAAGAATCGGCGCTACATATATCTGAGCAGTGTAATTTTATTTATAACCACCCTGTGATATATAACCGCAACCGCGAACAGTTATGTAGTGCACCAGACCTAATTTTGATATTCAGTTAAAGGCCTATATGTCTTTCATCGCGGGGATAACTAGTGGCGTGATCGCTAGTTACTTTAATTTAAAAAATAAATACTCCCGTAAGTTTTTTCCTTCGAAATTTCCAAATTTTGAAATCTATTTAAAATGTCCAGTTGCACACTCAGTCATCACACTAGGATCGGCCATATTATATTCTCTTCTTCTGCATCTTTGGATTTTCAAAAACATCATGATGTCCCTGCGATATATACAGTCGAATCCCATTTTAACGAATACCGTTATAACGAAAATCTCATTTTAACGAACACTTTTCTAATCCCCCAAATAAGTTTACATAGAAACAATGCTAGGCAACCTGGAATTCCTTTATAACGAAGTGATTCCTCCGGTCTTTTGGCGTTCGTTATAATGGGATTCGACTGTAGATATACTGTATATACAGGGTGAATCCGACCTTTTCTGCCAAACGAAGGGGGGTGATAGCCGAGCCTAAGTGGATCATTAAACACCCCCCGCACCAATCCTGTCCTATTTCAAACCGTTTTCGAGTTATGGTGGATAATCGATTATGAGAAAAAATGCGTCAAATCTGAAACAAAAACCATAATTTCTGAAATTTCTGAAAGACCTATACGCATAATAAGCACACATTTGGAAAGCACGGAAAAAATCCTATAAGAGGTGATAGTATTTCATTAAAATATCTGTATTTTTCAATGGCGAGCTACAGGCGCTGAAAGATTGGCGAATTGTCGCCAAAATATTTAATCGTTAAAGTTCCGCAAATTGGCAAATTATGACACCCATATAGTTAAACAATTGAAACTCTCGCTCAAAAAACTTGTCCATTCCACCAGCTTTCGAAAGAGCCTAGACTCTAGAGAAAACCAATTTGATCATCTAGTGTTCAGGAGAAATTTAGTCTTTTGTTTGCAATACATTACTGAAATCTGCGTTCGTCGAAGTAATTTTAGTAGGTTTGTGTGTGTGTGGTGGCAATTCGATTTTTCACTTCAACGATCTCTTGTAGCTCGCCATTAAATACGGATACCCAGCAGATAGAGGGATACCTGTCGCCTTATGGGATTTATTGTGCAAAATCAAACGGAATTGTGCCAATTCAGAATTTTCATCGGACATCTACATCGCCAAACGCTGATTTCAGTGATGTATATTATAAACAAAAGGCTGAATTTCTTCTGAACTAGATGATCAAATCGGTTTTCTCTAGGCTCTTTTTCGAAAGCTGGTGGAATGTACAAGTTTTTTTGGAAAATTGACCGATTGTAGCTAAAGGGGTGTTTGCAGAATTGACGAAGAATTTTTGCAATGGTTCGAGACAGGACAGGGTTGGTGGGGGTGCTTTGTGATACACTTGGGATCGTCTATCACCCCCCTTTCGTCTGGCAGAATAGATCGGATTCATCCTGTATATAAAAAGCGGTGAAAAAAAAAAAAGCGGAAAGATATTTTTTTAAATAATTTATTTTTTCCTGGAAAACATGTTTGAAAGGACGCTTTTTTTTAGATTATCTGTAAAAACTGCTTGAATAAGAGAAACTCAGACTTCAATAAATATACAAGATTGTGTTTATTCAATGTCTCCCTCTCTCTCATGCTTGGAAATTAGCTGAGTTACGTCTGGGTTAAGTCAACACCTCCTATAACTACTCTAGCTGTAGATGGCGTTGGTTAATTCCCTGACTGCGTTCGAACCAGAAAAAAAAATGAGTTTAGAACAGAAGCGTTCGTAATTATGAGGGCAACTCTGTGCGATATTGTGCATTGTGATGGCTGGATTAGATTGAATTGGAATCAGATTATATAACAAAAAACATTGTCGACACATCAAGCTTGATCCACACCAGCAGAACTCAGGTAAACACAGGTTTTGAGGTGTGGCTAGCACAGCGCGTGGGCGATTTACGCATGGTCGGTTTTGCGTAACCACACCTCAAAACCGGTATTTGCGTTGCGGAATTCTGCAGAGTTCTGCTGGTGTACAACCTGCTTACGCCGCGCACATTGGGAGAGCGACCAAGAAGTGCCGGAACGTATAGTAGAGATTAACGACGGAAACAGTTGTATTGTTTTGTTACGCAACGACATATTCGAGCAGCGAGATAAAGGAGAGAAAGAAGCTACTCAAGGCGAGTGACTTCAACAAACAAGTTTGTTTTTGCATCGATCTGCTGATTGGTCCATTTCCAATGGAGTTGCAAAGCATCGATCTGCTGAAACCGCAAAAGCTTTTTAAAAAAAGCTTTTGCGGAAGGGATCATCATCATCATCATACACCCTTACATTTCATAACCCCTCCGGTCATTTTTCTATTCCCCCTCCTCCTTTACTATATGTGCGGACATCTGTTCATAGACCCCTATGAGCAGCTTGCTCGATTGACGTGGTAGTAAGATGCTTGTCTACGACCGTGAAGGTTGCCATCACGGTCCCATGTTCAAACCCGGGGGAGAATATCAATAAGATATTTTCCTTACGAGCCGATAGATGGTGCTTCATTTCCAACCCAACTCATTAACGGCAGTAAATTGCAGTATAGCAGAGTTGGTGTTTGGTGAAGTAGTGTGTGCATAACCTTAACAGAGATTGGCTCGTTTTGTTGTGCATCGTTGGTCTGGAACCGACTTTGAACATTCACAGAAAAGTCAGGTATATAGAAGTGGTGCTTCCATTTTTCCATCGAAAAAGATCGAGAAATTACGGTTTGACCCCCTCCACCAAAAGTCAGCAAAACTCTGATCGAACCCCCCCCCCCCCACGTCAGCAAAATTTCGTCACCTCTGCCCCCTCCCGCACCACCTCCTAACGCATGTTGGAATCAGCGACGTACGGGGGACGGAGGGCAGAAGGTAAAAAAATTGTTTTTTAATTAAAATTTCACAAAATACCTTTATTATTATTTATCAAATATAATCAATTTCTGTTGATTTCAATGCTATTTGAGGACTAAGAGCTCCAAATCTTCTCTTTGAGAAATTCATTGCGACCCACCCGCTAAGCCATATATTCTAAACCCGTGGCCCAAATATAACCCTCGAGGTTATCTGATGCGGAACTCCACCTCAAACCTATTTTTGCAAAAAAATTAACGAAACTTTTACAGGTCACATTTACATTTACAGGTCACTTAAGTGACTCGTGGTACAATTACAGAGCATTTAAGTGACCCGCGGCACAGTTTCAGAACACTTGAGTGGTCCGTGGCACATTTAGAGATCCCAAATGTCACATGTGGCACAGTTTTGGAGCATTTAAATGTCCCCAGTGCAGTTCTACATTACTAAAGTTACCCGCGGCGCATTCCCAGGTTACTTAAGTGATTCGCGGCATAATTGCCGGTTACGCGTGAAGGACGCTCGGCACATTTTCAAATCACTTGAAGGATTCACGGAACATTTGGTGATCACTAAAGTGGCTCTATATATAGAGGACTTATCAATAGGAAGAACGTTAGTTCAGGTGCCCACAAACTATGGAAAGGTTTTTACTCGTTTTTGCGACATCATGTAATCACCATTAAACCCCCTCCCCCATCAAAAGTCAGTGAACTCGAAACCCCTCTCATCGATGTAATACATGAATGGGGCTGTCCAAGTATTACGTAAGCAAATTTTTAGCCATTTTTGACCCCCCCCCCCTTCGTTATCAGCTCTGCCTCCTCTGAATCCTAACTCATATTTTCATAAAGGGTGGGTGATGACGTAAGCATTATCCAAAGGCCCCCTTCCCCCTTGTCATCAAAAGTCAGCAAATCGGATACGCCCTCCCCCACCCCCCCCCATCGATGATGACGTAATACTTGAACGGCCCCTTAGTTATATCGTCAGTCACAGGACCTAATGAAAGTCAGAGACACACTTTCCTGCAGTTAGCACACTGCAGTGAAACGTGAATTTTGTAGCATTTAAAGGCCCCTTTTTAGCGCACATCAGTTACCCTTTCATAAATCAATCCGGATATCCCAGCTGTTCAACATGTCACTCGTATTTGAATATACGAGTAAACACATACGCCCGCGAACACAAATGGAAATAGTCATTGTACCTTATTACTCATTGCTCACCTGTGTTTACATATATATATAATGACCTCAACACAGTTCTTTAACCCACACTTTATCCAAAAGAATCCATGTCTACCATTTCTTTCTTTTTTTTTAGAATGTGTTGCTATTGTCCTCCGCAGGAAGATGTGATAAAATGGGTATTCACATGTGTATGTTGCTGCCAAAGATCGAAATTAGCCTATTCGCGACAGGGCTGGAAGGTTCGCGAAGTGGCTGGTGATCCCTGACCAAAGTCCGATAGTGAAAGACATGATTAGGGATCATCATCAAGTTGGCGTATTTTTCGTGATAATGAATGTTAGTTATGGCAACCCATCAAATCCCAGTCACGACGCGGTTATCATATTTTTCTCTCCAAAATTTGGCAGGAAAAAAAATTATTTTTATAGTTTTTTTCTCTCAAATTTCATTTTTTTTTTCCTTTCGTCACATGAAGCCAATCCGATATAGCTGCTATATATAGACATGTATCACACGTTGGCGATTTAAAAAAATGGATTTGGCTCCTACCGGGCCGTCTTACATCAGCACATCGGGCTTTGGCCAGGGATCTCCGACAACTTCGTTGAATGGCCGGCCAGAGTCCGAATCCTTCCTGCAATTCGGACTTAGAACAATTCACGAATTGGCCACACTTCGGGATTTGGCAGTAAACACACAAACAAACAAATCGCTGCTGTTGCCACCATAACTCGTATAAGAGGTTAAAAAAACGTATGTATATTTTACGAGTTTATCGTACGCTAAATTTATCCAATAAGAACGAGCTCGCGCACCAAAAAATCGTTGTCAACCAATCTCTCATGTTCAAAATTATCATTTAAGCTGGGCAATAAGAACTGCCGCCATTCAATCTCTCTTATTCGACATTATCATCTAATCTTTCATAATCTGAATCGTCATCCAATCTTTCATAATCTCTCGAAATCGTCATCCAATCTTTCATAATCTCTCGAAATCGTCATCCAATCTCTCATATTCAAAATCTTCATCCAATCTCTCATATTCAAAATCTTCATCCAATCTCTCATATTCAAAATCTTCATCCAATCTCTCATATTCAAAATCTTCATCCAATCTCTCATATTCAAAATCTTCATCCAATCTCTCATACTCAGAATCTTCATCCAATCTCTCATATTCAGAATCTTCATCAAATCTCTCATAAGCCGGGGGAATACACTGTCATAGTTTGTAAAAATTCTTTTATGAAACTTGAAAAATTCTTCCAATGAGCGCATCGGTTACATTAATAAGAATGTAATCTAATAGGATTTTTGATTGATTTTTTTCAAGTATTGTAAAACATCTTTTATCAAATTTTAAGAGTGTAATCCCGGCCTTACTCAGAATATTAATCCAATCACTCATATTCAGAATCAAAGGATAAACATACATAAAATATTTTACTCATGGTTCACCTGTCACCTGTGTCTACACGTTTACAATCACCTACAATTCAAATATAGGAGTTTATGGTAGGGTAATTTTTTTTATTTTCTAATGCAATAAAAAAACACGACGGACGCCCACGCGCTTGAAGAAATTCCCGCTGATGGGCTCAACGGGTGATTGAAGACAAAGATCAAGAGTAATCAGACACCCACACGCTCCAAACTAATCTGATATGGTCTAGAATATAAATGTTTGTAATGGTCACATAAAAATGTTTGCAAATTGGAATTCCCATCGTCTGTAAATAAAAAAAATTAGAACCAAAAATGCGCTATTTCTCGTAGGAATTTATTCATTTCTTTGACTGCTACGTTCTAAGAACAGGAGTAGAATTGTGATGAATGTCACTTTCAAGACGGTGTGTCTTTCGAAATTATCATTATTTCTGGAATAATTTCTTTCATTAATCGTATTAATTCAAACATTCAGAATCTTCATCCAATCTCTCATATTCAATCATCCAAGAGCTCAAGCAGTCAGAATCGTCATCATCCAATCTCTCATATTAAGAATGTTCATCCAATCTCTCGTATTCAGAATGTTTATCCAATCTCTCATATTCAGAATGTTGTGTTTATCCAATCTCTCATATTCAGAATGTTGTGTTTATCCAATCTCTCATATTCAGAATGTTGTGTTTATCCAATCTCTCATATTCAGAATGTTGTGTTTATCTTACCTCTCATTTAATCAGAATCTTCATTCAATCTCTCACATAATCAGAATCTCCATCTAATCTCTCATATCTAGAATTTTCATCTCTCTTTCTAATCTCTCATATTCAATAATCTTCATTCAATCTCTCATGTAATCAGAATCTTCATTCAATCTCTCATATCAAGAATTTTCATCCAATCTCTCATATTCAGAATCTACGAATAAACTCGAATATAAACAAATGGAAATGATCATTGTATTTTTCTCATCGCACCATGGGCGGAGATTCTGGGAGGCAGACATGGAGAAGCATTGTCCCCCCCCCCCAGAGTGAATGACTGAGCCGACTATATATATATATATATATATATATATATATATATATATATATATATATATATATATATATATATATATATATATATATATATATATATTGTATATGCTACCGGTATATACTGTCAATATATATGCTATATATGAATGGACATTACATCGCGCTGCTCCGCCCCCCGCATCATCATAGTGCCCTCCTCAAAATTTGAAGTCTATTTCCGCCTATGCATCGCACACCTGTGTTTACAAGTGTACATAATGACCTCAACACAGTTCTTTAACCCACACTTTTCCAAAGAATCCATGTCTATCATTTGTCTTTTTTTTTTTTTAGAGTATATTGCTCTTATCCACCTCGGGAAGATATCATCATGAAATAGCTATTCATATATACACAAACAAACAAGCCAACAAACAAACCGCTGCCGTTGCCACTATAACTCGTATAAGAGGTTGAAAAAAAAAAAAAAACACATTTATTTATATAAATGAGTTTATCGTACGGCAATTTATTTTTTTTAATGTAATAAAAAACGACGGACGCCCACGTTTGAACAAATTGCCGTTGATGGGCTCAACGGGTGGTTGAAGATGAAGAGACAGATCGAGTCCTCGCAGACACACACACACAAGCACACACGCGCCAAACCAAACGGATGTGGCCTAGAATATAAATGTTTGTAATGTTCCCCCCACCAAATATATAAAAAAAAAATCGTATTTCTCTTTCTTTTCTATCTCAACCTTGCGATGATTCTCGTAGTAATTTATCTTTTCCTTTCACTGCCACGTTCTGAGAACAGTAGTAGGCTCGTGATGAATGTCACTTTAAAGACGGCGTCTGTATAATAGCTCCTTATAATCCGGATGTGATTGCATTAATTATTAAATGAAATTATATCATTTTTTGTCGTAATGCACGCAGTTGACTTACGGTGTGATGTGGTTATCATCTTAAAAATCTAAAGGAATCATCAGTTCCGGGCTTGGTCATTTAGCGGCCCCGATGTAAAAAATTTTTGTGGCCCTCTCTAACACTTTGTTTATATGCATGCGGGATTAGACCCAGAAGAGATTAACTCACACATTTTTGTTCTATACATTCGACGAAAATCAATTTATGGGGGGCTGTCAAAAAATCTTCCTGAGTAGGTTCCAGAGTGCAGGGCCGCCTTAATGCATGAACATGGGTAATTCAGGTGGATAGGGAGCCTCATGTAAACGAGAAATACGCAAAACAAAATAATGTCTGATACATGAGAAAATATTTTGAATAGCACCATAAGGGGTTGGTTATTATTACGTAATTAATGTAATAAAATTAAGTTTTACGTCCCTTAACATTTTGCGGCTCGTTGCGATCGCATCCTTCGCACCTGCAAAAGTCCGGTCCTGGGAATCATATTTGTGCAGTCCGTGATGTATAGAAATACGGTTTTCCAGAGTGACGTGATTAGGTGCTGGAAAGAGTCGTTGCTTTTATCTGAGAGCCAAATAGACTGCAGTTCCATTCAATAGCTGGTGGGAATCACGTGGTGGGAGATGTATAGAGAGAAATCAGGAGAAATTTACGATATCTGTTTTGCGGAATGAAAAAATAACACGCAATTTCATAGAAAAAAAAGAGGAAATTTTTGTTTCTTCTGCAACAAAAGAAACTGTGCACACGGAAGCATTCTGAGACTCTAAACGTCCATATTTTGTTAACTTATTCACCGTGAAAAAAATGGTGCCTTTCTTAGTTACTTTTCTCATATGACAATAAACGGATGAAAATAAAATTTTAACCGGCAAAGAATATGCCTTCAAAACAAAAATATTGAAAATAACTCTACAGTATAATATTCCAGTCGGGTCCTTCCGACGCTCTTATTTATTGTTAATACAGTCAAATCTCGTTTTAACGAATGCCGTTATAGTGAAAATCTCGTTTTAACGAATACCGTTATAGCGAAAATCTCGTTTTAACGAACACTTTCTAACCTCCCAGATAAGTTTACATAGATACAATGCCAGAACCTGGAATTCCTTTATAACGAAATTTCGCTATAACGAAGTTATTTCCCCGGTCTCTTGGAGTTGTTATAGCGAGATTCGACTGTATAATGGATCCTATGGGTTCGCTTGAGTTGGTGGGGGAGGGGCGATGAGAGAAAGCAAATTTGAAGAAGTGGGTAATGGAACAAAGTTTGGGAAACTGTAATTTAATCTAAATTTTCATTCCTGTAAGGGGCCATTCAAGTATTACGTCAGCAGATTTTTAACCATGTTCGACCCCCCCCCCCCGTCAGCAAAAGTCTGCAAAACACTGACCCCCCCCACCCCCGCCCCTTGTCAGCAATATTTCGTCAGCTGCTTAGAATATTTCATATCTTCAAAAAGGGTGGTTGATTATGTAAGCAACCTTCAAACCCCCCTCCCCCCCCCTTGTCATCAAAAGTCAGCAAATCCGAAACCCCTTGTTTCGGATTAACAAGGATTAACCCCCCGCTGCCATTAACAAAAAAAATTCCATGTGCCTAGGTGTAATATTCCCAGAGATATTGGAATTCAAAAGTCGGAGGAAAATTGGGAAAGAGCAGCATAAATTAACGGACCACGCTTCTTTCTCTTGTTTAAGCTGTTCTTTCCAAACTTTCCCCAGAATTATGAATTCAATTATCTCAGCAAAATATTGCACTTAAAAACGTTGCCCTCAAGAGAGACAGGGCTATTAATTCCTAATTGTGTTTTTTAGGACAGGGTGTCCATATAAGAAGTTAATTTTTATATTTTAATAACTATATACCCCCCTTTCACCATGAATGAAGTATCTGAGTTCTACACGTTATTTGGATGTTTTTTCTAATTGAAAGTATTCCTCTAGCATCAACGGTTCGCTAGTAAAATGCGGCAAAGTGGAGTTAAGTAATCATCCTGTATAAGAATCCCATTGTCCTACGACCTGTTTTGTTCCCGAATGAATCAAACGGGGCAATATAAAAGATCTAAAAAGGAATTATAACATTTCTTTGTGGGTCAATAATAACTGGATGGCCTCGGAAAAACCCATTAAGTCCGAGGATGACACGCAGAAGGGTTCCCGGGATCGATTTCCGGAGGTTAACATATAATTCGGTTTACTGCGGTTATGAACAAGAATTTTGGCTATTTTCCAGCTTCGGGATAATGGAAGTTAGTCAGTCATCATACATTACAATTCCTCCTTCTGTCTCTATTATGTACCATATCATCCCGATAAAGAATCACTCAAAATAAAGGATTCCGTAGAAAATTAATGTCATATTTGCCAAAAATTGTAGGAGGATCTACGAATAGAATTGTCAATAAGATTTATGAAAATCATCAGAATTTTAGGATTTTGAAATTTATCGGAATTTTAGGATTTTGAAATTTATCGGAATTTTAGGATTTTGAAATTTATCAGAATTTTAGGATTTTGAAATTTATCAGAATTTTAGGATTTTGAAATTTATCAGAATTTTAGGATTTTAAAATTTATTAGAATTTTAGGATTTTGAAGTACTTGTAAAACGGATTCTGAACAGCTGCTCATTTGAACTAGCATTTATGACGATTCCCATGTGATTTTTGACATCCTCTCTCTCTCTCTTTGTGCCCTAAAATGGGACAGTGTCCCAAGTTTAGACGAACTTGATTTTTTTATACTCAAGCTGCTCTATACTTAACAATATTGGTGATAAAAGAAACGATTGAACCGATATTTTATAGTGGAGACTAGCTAACATTGCCCGAAATCAGAGTAACGATGTTTAAACGTAACTGTGGTGCAGACCTTAGTATTTCCTTTAAAAAAGTTACCGATTTTTGGGGAAAAGCATGAAAAACAAGCTACTGAAACTATAATTGAATATTAACACAATATCAAACAAACGTGATGACCTGCTTTAAACCTGCAACAACCGTCAGATCAACCAGCATACAGTATTTGAACAAAAGCCCAAAATCGTGCCAAGTAACCCCCCCCCCCCCCGTTGTCCGTTCCAAGTATTCGACACTTAATTGCACTAAATACTACGATTGCAATTTCAAAAATGCTCGTGGGAAGTTTCAATTTCTCTCGCAATGTCTGAAAGGTTGAAGACCACCTGGGTTAGGACAGGGTTGCCGTATTTATCGCCGATTCGTCAAATGGGGATCATCCAAATTCGTTGCCAAAAACGGGTTAAAGTCTCGCCTGTTAACAAACTTTGTCACTGCAATCATTCAGGCTGTACACCCCACACTCATACACTCCAAAATCTAGTTATAATTCGTTTGAATGCATCGTAAAAATTAGTTTTGCGAGGGAGAACTTGAATAGTTTCATGATCATGTGCAATAATATTACTGTATATAGATGTATATGCTACGATGAATGTGATAAATACGGTTATTACACATAATTTTTCTGAATTGCTTTTATCGGCGATTATGAATAGTACCCAAGCGTCGTTGGTAAATTTGATAAATTTTCATAAATTAATTCAATAAATTTCCTAAATTAATTTAATCAATTTTTTTACGATTATGCATAATACTGTAGCATTGCGTCGTTGGTAAACATGATAAATGTACTATGTATACAAATACAAATAAAAATGCAATGTGATATACTATATATGATAAATCGTACTATATGATATACAGTAAAACCTTGATTAGCAGTCACCCCTCTTTTGAGGATGAATTTTTTTCTCCCGTTGCTATCCGTAAAGTAGAGGTTATACTAAACGTGCTATATGATACATTATACATGATAATTCATACATGTATTCATTTGTATTATTATATCGGGGGTACGATCGTAATATATGTTTTCATTATATCGGGGTCCGACTATATTCATCACACATTTTAGACTCATTTGGAATTTCTTTTCCATATTTATCAAATTCACCGATTGCACTAGGGTATTATATATAACCGTAGATAAATGCGATACATTTCAAGTATTCATCAAATTTACAAATGACGCTTGATTATTATGCATAATCTCCAGTAAAAGTGATATTTTTTTTTTAGTATTTATCGGATTTACCATCGACGTGTGGTTATTATGCATCTTTCGCCGGTAAAAAAGTGACAAATTCATCAAACTTACCAAGACAATTGGTAAGTATGCATAGTAATCGGTTATTATGTATGCAGGGTGAATCGGACTTATTCTGCCAAATGAAAGGGATGATAGACGAGCCCAAATAGATCATGAAACACCCTTACTAACCCTGTCCTATCACAAACCGTTTTGGAGTTATGATGGATAATCAATTATGGAAAAAAAAAAGCATCAAGTCTGAAGAAACACGGATTTGTAAATTTTCTAAGAGACCTACACGCAAACTAAGCACATATTTGAAAATCGCAGAAAAAGTCCTATCAGGTCACAGCAATTTCATTGAAATATTTGTATTTAATGGCGAGCTACAAGCGCTGAAACATTAGCAAAGTTCAAAATCCAATTGTTGACAAAATATTTAATCCAAAATAAGTCTGAAAAAAAACCCAGAATTTGTGAAGTTTCTGAGAGAGAGCTATACGTAGACCATGCACACATTTGGAAAGAGCAGAAAAAGTCCTATAAGGTGGACAGATTTCATCGAAATATCTGGTTTTGATAACGAGCTGAAAGATTGGCAAAGTTCAATATCGTATTGTCACCAAAATTTTAATCGCCAATTCCGCAAACACCCTCTTAGCTACAATCGGTCAATTCTCAAAAAAAAAACTTGTCCATTCCGTCAGGTTCCGAGAAAGAGTTTACAAGAAACCATATCGATTTTCTGGTTCAGGTGAAATTTAGTCTTTTGTTTGTGCAAAATACATCACTGGTGGTTACAGATTGGTGTTTACAGATTTTGGCGACAGTTTGATTTTGCACAAGAAATCCTATAAGCGAACACAACCTCCGACACTATCTGCAGGGTATCCGTATTTAATGGCGAACTACAAGAGCTGAGAGATCGGTGAAATGAAAAATTTAATTGTCATCAAAATCTACTAAAATCACTTCGACGAACGGTGATTTCAGTGATGTATTTTGCACAAACAAAAGACTAAATTTCTCCTGAACCAGAAAACCGATATGGTAAGCTCTTTTGGAAGCTGGTGAAATGGACAAGTTTTTGGCAAATTTTACCTATTATAGCTAAAATGGTGTTTGCGGAATTGTCAATTAAACATTTTGGCGACAATTCGATTTTGAACTTCACCAATCCTTCATCGCTTGTAGCTCGCCATTAAATCCAGATATTTCAATGAAATAGATGTGACCTGATAGGATTTTTTCTTCGCTTTTCAAATATGTGATTAGTTTGCGTGTAGGTCTCTTAGAAATTTTACAAATCCGTGTTTTTTCAGACTTGGCACATGTTTTTACCATAATTGATTATCCACCATAACTCGAAAACGGTTCGAGATAGGACGGGATTGACGGGGGTGTTTCGCGATCCACTTGGGCTCGTCTATCACCCGCTTTTATTTGGCAGAATAGGTCGGATTCACCCTCGATTTATTAAATTTACCGTAACATATACATGATATCGGGCTTCGTCATGCATGTATGGATACAGTAAAACATTATAATAATTTATTGATTTCACATTGAAATAGATGTTTTATTCAGATTTAAGCGAACGATTAAGAAAAACGAACCTACACGGACCGAGATGACGGAATCCAATTTTTAAGTGTGTCCCGGGAAAACATGTTGTTTACGAACAGAAGGCAAAAAACATCGTCAATATATGCGATGTTTCTCACGCAAACAACTGAACGAATTTTCTGGTTGTGCATCTGACTGTAAACAACTTGAAAGATTAATGACGTTTCCCATTTTCTCTCTCTATTCACGCGAAAGCGAGAATCACGATATATTTTCGTTTTAACGAATACAATTCCCTACGAATCGAGGAATTTTAATCAAGTAAAGTGACTTATCTGCGTATTTCTAAGTAAAAATTAATTCCTAAAACCGTAAACATTCTGAGAATTTCTTCTTGCAGCCTAATTTGAGAGCATAAAACCTTAGAATTTAGATTATTATCACTACGTAATATATATATATATAATTTAATTATAATACTATTTTGGTACGTGATTATTTTCTTGGATAGATCTTCCTTTATTATGCGATTCTCAGAAGTCGATATTTACGACTTCCAAGACCACCTGAAAATTCATAAATATTTCCAATATTTTGGGATAATTTTTCTGTCTCCTTTTTTTTTCATGATATTTCTACATGGAAAGCCTTCTGAGTTATTTTCTAAAAATTTGGTTTGTCACCTGCAGGCCTTATACGGATTAAATATCTACTTCAACTCTTGTTATCCTAATGGTCAAAAAATAAGTTGGGAATAGGACTCACATATATCTCGTAAGAAGAGGGACTTCTGATAAATTGGTGCATGTCGGAATGTGACGTGTATCTAACGTGGAGTTTGTTTCTGAGGAATTCCTGTTATTCGTTTAAGAAGTGGTGCCATCTGTCGTCCGCATTCAGAAGCAAGCAAGTCAATGACTGCTCTGATTATTTTGCCTGTTGTATCATGCACGAATTTCAAATGTTGTCGGTCCAGAAAGGACCTCTCTCCAGACCAACCGTGGTCCCCGCTCTGTCCCCCTAGGGCAGTGGTTGGCAAACCGCGGCTCGCGAGCCACATGCGGCTCTTTGGCCCCTAGAGTGTGGCCCTTCCACAAAATACCACTTTCGGGGACACAAAAACTCCAGATTTTTGAGAAATAATGTTTATACACGTATTTTGGCCATTTTGTTCTCGCTCCTTTCCTCTCTCTAGTGAGTCATCTTTTTCGCGAGCTTTTGACGAAAGCTGTCATGTGACACTTCCGCGACCAATCAGGTGGGTCGAAGCTAGGAATTTCGGGAAAAAGTTGTCGAAAACGAGGCTTTTTTTCTTAAGGTACTCGGGGACAGATAGACGCAAAAGACGATTCTCCTCTCGGAACATGAGAGGGGGGACATGCAATGTTTTCCATACTAAGGAACGTCAACCTCTACCCGGCCAGATCATAGAAGACCACGCTCCTGGTCAGCCACCTCTCATGACGACTCTCCCGTGGCCACCTCTCTCCATCAGCATCCACCATCGGTCATATACAAGACGAGTGTGGATGGGAGATTCTGAAGGGAGGTCGACCACAGCGAACGTACCTCAATCAGATCGGGGACGTTTTTAGCAAAGGTCAGCTTAGGAGTACCCTAATTAAGTTAATAACAATGTACCTACTTATATAGTTTAAGTTTAAAAAAATTTGGCTCTCGAAAAATTTCAATCGTTGTACTGTTGATATTTGGTTCTGTTTAATAAGGAGTTTGCCGACCACTGCTCTAGGGGATATAAGCTGGTTCGTCTAGGAGACGTGGGCCATGGTGGAAAATCCGACCTCCAAGACCGGCAAACCACCCGCAGCAGGCCGGACAGAGCCAAGCCAACCAACATCGGGACTCCTTATCAGGGCCGTCTTAAGAGCATCAGGGGCCCCCGGGCCAAGTGATTTTTTTGAGGCCCTACCTGGCGAATTTTTGAAAAATTCAACCAATTCTCATTTTTCTGAGGCCCCTATTTTTCTTGAGGGCCCCGGGCCGTGCCCGGGTGGGCCCATGCGTTAAGACGGCACTGCTCCTTATACAATCCCCCCCCCCCCAGCAAACACAATTCCCCATTCACTGTACATAAAATGGCATTAAATACATAGATATGGGGGGGAACATGGGCAGGTGCACCAGAAATGACCCAATTTGTGGTTTGGTCAGCTCATTTCTGTGTCTGATGCAAAAGATGAGCTCCTGCAACGTCCGGACTGTTCAATTCCATGCCCAAAGAATCTTGCGCTGAAAGAACGTGTGCTCTAAAGACATGAGCTCTTTTTTTTTTATAATGGATCTTCTATTAGCTGAATCCTTCATTTTACATGAAATGATTCAAAAACGCTCAGGAAAAGAAGTGGAGGTGCACCTGGAAAAATATTCCGAAGAGTGGAGCTGGAATTCAACTCACGACACGAGTGTTTTATGTTAGCGCGTGCATCAGCATTAACGAAAACGTTTGTTATAGCCGAATCCGCGTTCGTAAGCCGAGGCAGAAAAGAATTACGAAACAAAAAAAATCATCGTTAGCCGAAAAATTCGTAAAACCGCGGAGTTCGTAAGCCGAGGTTTCACTGTACTCAAATTGATAGTTCAATGCGGAAAAGAAAATATTCATCTATTGGAGTTTTGTGACAACTATTCTCCGAAAAGAGCTGTGTTTGTAACACGCTCACTAATCTTCTTAACGGCCATACTAAGATGCCACCACCAAAACTCTCGGAACTGAAACTGTAATCCTATTCCCTTCCCGGAAATTAATTCAGCGCGTCCGTTCAAGGACTCGTAGGAAATATTAAAACGACAGAGCATCATCTTGCCTTATCATCGTCTCCACTAAACTACACTCATTTGCATACATATAAGAATATCCCGGCCACTGTTAACGGTTTCTCCATCCGAGAAACCGTTCTATTATGGTTACGCCTTAATCTCTTTTTTTGGTGGGGGGGGGGGTGAAAGTCGCCACTGTTTTTGATTAAATAACGAATGATGGTGGAAAATCTCACTTATTACCGTAGGGTACAAAATAAATGTAACCAGATTGTTTTCTGCAAATCTGTAATTGTTATTAAGAAAGGATTAATTAAATGAGTTTGAAGTAAAGTTGCATAAACTGGCGATGTGTTGTTCCGCAACTGTTGGGTTTTCGAGACATCTCTACAGTGGTGTTTTGACGAGGCTCACACGTTCCAAGGAACTTAATTGAACCATTGCCCGAATCACTGAGCATTTTCACTTATTCCAGAATTGTTTTTTTTCATAAATTCTAGATTCTGATTAGTTCTAGTAACCGTTTTTTTTTTTCATTAATTCTGAGATTACATCTCTCATCAATTCTAAGATTCTTTCTTTCAACAGTTCTGAGGTTACTTCTTGCATAAATTCTGAGATTACTTCTTGCATCAATTCTGAGATTACTTCTTGCATCAATTCTGAGATTACTTCTTGCATCAATTCTGAGATTACTTCTTGCATCAATTCTGAGATTACTTCTTGCATCAATTCTGAGATTACTTCTTGCATCAATTCTGAGATTACTTCTTGCATCAATTCTGAGATTACTTCTTGCATCAATTCTGAGATTACTTCTTGCATCATTATGAATGTTTTTTAGTTCTGGAATTATTCTTTCATCAATTCTGAGATTCCTTCCTTCATCAATTCTGGGATTACTTCCTTCATCAATTCTGAGATTACTTCCTTCATCAATTCTGAGATTACTTCCTTCATCAATTCTGAGATTACTTCCTTCATCAATTCTGAGATTACTTCTTGCATCAATTCTGAAATTACTTCTTGCATCAATTCTGAGATTACTTCCTTCATCAATTCTGAGATTACTTCCTTCATCAATTCTGAGAGTACTTCCTTCATCAATTCTGAGATTACTTCCTTCATCAATTCTGAGATTACTTCCTTCATCAATTCTGAGATTACTTCCTTCATCAATTCTGAGATTACATCTTTCATCATTATGAATGTTCTTTAGTTCTGGAATTATTCTTTTATTAATTCTGAGATTACTTCTTTTATCGATTATAAATTTTCTTTAGTTCTGGAATTATTCTTTCATCAATTCTGAGATTCCTTCCTTCATCAATTCTGAGATTACTTCCTTCATCAATTCTGAGATTACTTCCTTCATCAATTCTGAGATTACTTCCTTCATCAATTCTGAGATTACTTCCTTCATCAATTCTGAGATTACTTCCTTCATCAATTCTGAGATTACTTCTTTTATCAATTATAAATTTTCTTTAGTTCTAGAATTATTCTTTCATCAATTCTGAGATTCTTTCCTTCATCAATTCTGAGATTCTTTCCTTCATCAATTCTGAGATTACTTCCTTCATCAATTCTGAGATTACTTCTTTTATCAATTGTAAATATTCTTTACTTCTAGAATTATTCTTTCATCAATTCTGAGATTACTTCCTTCATCAATTCTAAGATTACTGCCTTCATCAATTCTGAGATTACATCTTTCGTCATTATGAATGTCCTTTAATTCTGGAATTATTCTTTCATCAATTCTGAGATTACTTCTTTTATGAATTATAAATTTTCTTTAGTTCTGGAATTATTCTTTCATCAATTCTGAGATTCCTTCCTTCATCAATTCTGAGATTCCTTCCTTCATCAATTCTGAGATTACTTCCTTCATCAATTCTGAGATTACTTCCTTCATCAATTCTGAGATTACTTCCTTCATCAATTCTGAGATTACTTCCTTCATCAATTCTGAGATTACTTCCTTCATCAATTCTGAGATTACTTCCTTCATCAATTCTGAGATTACTTCTTTTATCAATTGTAAATATTCTTTAGTTCTAGAATTATTCTTTCATCAATTCTGAGATTACTTCCTTCATCAATTCTAAGATTACTGCCTTCATCAATTCTGAGATTACATCTTTCGTCATTATGAATGTCCTTTAATTCTGGAATTATTCTTTCATCAATTCGGAGATTACTTCCTTCATCATTATGAATGTGCTTTCGTTCTGGAACTATTCTTTTAATAATTCTGAGATTACTTCTTTCATCAATTCTGAGATTACTTCTTTTATGAATTATAAATTTTCTTTAGTTCTAGAATTATTCTTTCATCAATTCTGAGATTCTTTCCTTCATCAATTCTGAGATTCTTTCCTTCATCAATTCTGAGATTACTTCCTTCATCAATTCTGAGATTACTTCTTTTATCAATTGTAAATATTCTTTAGTTCTAGAATTATTCTTTCATCAATTCTGAGATTACTTCCTTCATCAATTCTGAGATTACATCTTTCGTCATTATGAATGTCCTTTAATTCTGGAATTATTCTTTCATCAATTCTGAGATTACTTCCTTCATGAGTTCTGAGATTACATCTTTCATCATTATGAATGTTCTTTAGTTCTGGGATTATTCTTTTATTAATTCTGAAATCACTACTTTCACCATTTCTGAACTTTGATTAGTTCCCTAATTATTTTTTCATCAATTCTGATATTACTTCGTTCATCAATCCTGGAATTATTTCTTTCATTAATTTTAAAAATACTTCTCCCATAAATTCTCAATCTTCTAGAATTATTTCTTTCATTAATTCCGATTTTTTCTTAGTTCTGGAATTATTTATTTCATTAATCCTGGATTTATTCAGAATTTCATTAATCCCGAATTTTAATTTATTGTATGCGTCACATTCATTTCGAATTTTTCTCAATTTCAAATCTTTATCAATTACTGATTGCTATTGTTTCTGGAATTTTTTATTTTACTAATTCCAAATTTCTATTAATTCTGAATTTCCTTCAGTTCTTGTTTTATTGATTCTGACTTTTCATTATATTTTTGGAATTATTTCAACACCGAATTTCAATTTACTTCTGAAATTATTTTTTTTAATCGCGTCTAAAATTTATTTTCTTCCCTTTTTTTCTTAAGTTCTTTTTTTACCTTTCTCTGAAATTATTTCTTTTGTTAACTTCTGACATTACTTTTTTCATTACTTCTAAATTTTTCAGTTTTAATTTTTTTTTTCTGAAATTTTTTTTTCATTATTTCTGAAGTTATTTCTTTCATTAATTTTAAATTTCCATTGATTCTGAATTTTCTATAATTTTTGTTTAGTGTGTTCATATTCTTGTGCGTAGATATTTTTAAACACTCTTCTGTATCTTTTATATACGAATGCTGACTCCCTTCACGAAAAATACAGTAAAACTCCGTTATAATGACTGTTCATAATCAGATTGAAAATTTTCGTTATAACAGAATTACTGTTATAAACGAATTTTAGTTTTTCTTCTTTATGCAATGTAGAAACATAAATGAGCAAAAAAAAAACACAAATTAAAGAAACATTTACCTTTCTTTTTCCTTTCATTTTGAACTACTTTTGCTGAAATATGCATCTAGAGTTACATAGCTGCTTATGCATACATAATGTTGATTGCATAACGAAATTATGCACTTTGTGGACGGCAGTAGTGTTTCTGCAACTGGAGTATTCATTGCAATATAATGGTTGCCAATAACATTTAAGGCAGAAAAAAAATGATTAAGACCTTTTTGCTCAGTGTCCAGTTTTGGAAGATTCTAAAAAAGTCGAGGAGAAGGGTCGAAGAGCGATTTTGCAAGAAAAATGACAATGATGTCAAAACCAGAGGTCGTGCTCTACCTGCCCACACAACACATCTAAGGAATAAAATGTCCGTCCCCCTATACAGATAGCAAGAAGATAAGATGCAGCGTGTGGTCTTCTTATTTGTGGGGAGGTGCTGACATGCCCCGTTTATGAACACCTATGAATAGGGTGAAGAGATTTTAAAGAATACTACTTCAGTTCATTTTATGTATAACTAGCTAAAATACCCGGCGCTGTTCGTGTGTTGCAGAAACCGCATCAAGCGGCATCACTTGTGGGATTGCTGCTCTAAAAACTTGTAACAGAAAAGAAAGAAGCGCTGACGCCATTGGTGTGTTTTATGAGAACTAAAAGGGGGTCAAACAGGTCGTTTCTGATTATTTCGCGTTTTGAAAGTTTGTTTTGTGGGCTCTAGTGATTATTTTCCGTTCTTTGTTTTCAAAGTTTGAAAAAAAGAATGTCTAGTGAATCGCAATCACACGTGGAAACTCTGATGAGAATGAAAAAAAGTGTCGTTGATCCAGTCACGTACAAACCTAATATAATATGCAAATCACGAGTGTAGGGCAAAGAATATGCCACTTACAAAGGTAAGACAATCACTCAGAAAAGTCTTCCTGACAAAATAAATTACAAATGTTCCGTCAAGGGTTTTAAATCTGGCACCAAAGAAGTTCTGAGTGAAATTCGGAGTAATTTCTACTCAATGTGTGGAAAGCAAAAACATACAAGGTAAGTATCTCGAAAATATCTTGAAAATCGGTGGCCACATACTCATACAAGAAAAACGTCGATTCTGACTGAACGGCAGGAAGGAGCATTCGAAAGGAGAAAAGAATCCTATCTAATTAAAATATCTACAAAGTACGAACACTTTGTCTTCCGCCTCAGTTTACCTGGAAAAGTGAAAGCTCAAGACATTGATTGAACTTGGCTTGAGTACGTCATTATGCTTCATTAATGCTTGACTACGTCAACATTTTCCCATTTTTGGGAAAGACCATCCGCCCTCTCGAACCGCCAACTACGAATGCCTACAATGCTGGAGAAATCCTAATCAACAAGAAAAAAATTGATAATCAGCAAAAGGACCATTCAAGTATTACGTAAGCAGATTTCCAGCCATTTTTGACCCCCTTCCCCTTTCATATCTTCAAAAAGGGGTGGTTGATGACGTAAGCAACCTTCAAACCCCCTCCCCCCTTGTCATCAAAAGTCAGCAAATCCAGACCTTTCCCCCCCCCCCGTCGATTCTGACGTAATACTTGAATCACCCCCAGAGGCTTGCTGAAAACACCATAGACAATGCTGAATTCTACAGCATGATTTCTGGCCGACATCTGAAGGTAAAAATATAATACAAGATTCACACAATTCAGAATAGTGAATGATATTAAATACGATTATTTTGTAGATATAAAACAATCTGTAGTTCACCAAAATAAAATTCAATGTTTTTAAAAAGTCAGCTTAGTTGATTTTTACCCCTGACTGAACTTATTAATATCATAAATATGGTACAAAAGTATTGTAAATTTACTTCATTGCAGAAATTCCCATAACTGCGGACGCCGGGAATTTCCCCTCCCCCCCCCCCGCCTCCCCTGAGCCTTGATCAATACATCACGCTTCCATTCTATGTATAGAACCGTCCTTTTCACATTCAGGATTTTTTTCTTAAAAGAATATCCGCTTTTAGTTGAAAGTTAGAAGGTTTTTCTTGAATATCTCAAAATTTAAAATTCTTCACTTATGGGGGGTTTCTGAAATGAGTGCGTCATTTATTTAAATTTATTAAAACTTGATTGATGATTAACTTTTGTGGAACAACTCTTTGGGAATACTTACAATGTTATTTGTCAATATTTTATCAATTAAAATGTTTAAAAATAACACAATTAAATAAAAATACATTTCCTCTAATTGTTTCGAGCGATGTAGTATGTATAGACCATATTTATGTATGAGAGCATAGATATTCATCAAAGGGTTACAAAGATATTATTCTTCAAGGGTTTTGATCACTTTTTCCGCACCACGGTCAGTTTCTGCACGCGAGGGGTAATTAGATCGAGTCCTATAATTTATTGCCGATTCCGAACAGCAGTTTCTTTTTTTGTTATACTCACCGGAAGGTTGGTGCGCTATCTCCCCCCCCCCACCCCCCGGTGTGCGACTCCTTGCGGTAGCAATCGTTTTTCTATGGTCATGTCGCCGCTTCTCTAGTAACCCTGTGTCAAGAAAGTTTCTGACAATGACAAGGACGAAACTCCGGTACCTAACTCGCAACACCTCTAAACATGCTTTGATACTTCAGGCGAGTATCTTATCGACCTTGGCTACCGCGCCCCTATCAACACCATCTACAGCAACAACACCAGCTTGGTCCTATTCTTCAGGCGAGTATCTTATCGACCTTGGCTACCGCGCCCCCTATCAACACCAGGTAGAGCAACAACACCAGCTTGGCCCTATTCTTCAGGCGTGTATCTTATCGACCCTGGCTACCGCGCCCCTATCAACACCAACTAGAGCAACAACACCAGCTTGGCCCAATTCTTCATTCTAGTATCTTATCGACCTGGGCTACCGCGCCCCTATCAACGCCAGCTAGCGCAACAACACCAGCTTGGCCCAATTCTTCAGGCTAGTATCTTATCGACCTTGGCTACCGCGCCCCTATCAACGCCAGCTAGCTCAACAACACCAGCTTGGCCCTATTCTTCAGGCAAGTATCTTATCGACCTTGGCTACCGCGCCCCTATCAACACCAGCTAGAGCAACAACAACACCAGCTTGGCCCTATTCTTCAGGCTAGTACATAGTTTCCCAAACTTTTCGTTCCACCGCCGCCTTCTTCAGAAATTTTTTTCTCTCATCGCCCCCAACTCAACCGAACCCATGGGATCCTATGTTAAATCCGTAACTTCTATCGCCCCCCTGGACCATTCCATCGCCCACCAGGGGGGTGATATTGCCCACTTTGGGAAACACTGGGCTAGTATCTTATCGACCTGGGCTACCGCGCCCTATCAACACCAGCTAGAGCAATAACACCAGCTACTAGCTGGCCCTATTCTTCAAGGGTTCTATAAAACATAAATGATGTTTCAATGGCTCTCCAAAAACCCGCAGTACTCTGGGGGAAGGGGGGCAGTTAAATTGTATATTCATCCATTATTGCCAGTCCTGCCCACCCCCTTTGCGAACATCCATTGTTCCACGATGACATTAACTTTAAAATATTTTGTCATTTGTCTACTCTAGTCAATCATTTCTGAAAAAAAAATCGTTTCCTTGACGACAAATAATTTATATTTTTTATTTTTGCTACTTCATGAATTCAGAAAATTACTCCATGATGTAGTAAACAGGAAAAAACCTAGTCATAATAATTTCTCTAGCTCTGAATCATAATATAGCCGACAACAAATATTTTTCCTCGCAAATATTTACGAAAGGAATAATTACAATAATCCCCCCTTATTGATTATTTTATGAATAATATTTTTTAAAAAAAATTAGATTTTAAAAATAAGAGATTTTTTTTAATAACATTGTAACAAATTGAAAAATATTTCTCTACCCTATAATATATAATCACAAAAATAATATTATAATGTTATCACATAAAATGAATGTAATCTGGAAGAAAATCTTGAAAATTATTTGGAATATAACTTGATAGTTAGTGTGTGTGGTTTTTTCGAATTAAAAATTTAGAAATTCATGGAAAAGTAATGATTGTTATCGCGCAGTTATTTTTATACTGTGGTTAGTTTATTTATAATGCATATTTAATACCGAAATAATAATAATAATAATTTTCGGAAAATAACAAAATCATATTTAACATACAGGGTGTCTTGTAAGTGCTAATTCGGTCTTTATCTCAGCAACCGTTCGTCGTAGAAGTGTCGTTTCAGTTTAAAAAATGCTTGAAAAGCGTTCAGAAATTACCCTTTACCACTTTTGAGAGAGAAAATATAGTGTGTAGAGAGCAAAATAAAAAAAATCTAAATTTTTATACAGTCCCCTCATCCTCTAACTTTAAATTAGAAAGTTGCTGCCCTGTCTGTCCTGAAGCCAACAACAAAAAAAATTCACGTTTCTAAGTGCAATATTCGCTGAGCTATTTGAATTCAAAAATCGGAGAAAAGTTGGAAAAGCAGCGTTGTACGTTAGTTTTTTGCTGTTCTTTTATAACTTTACCCTCATTTTTTGAATTCAAATATCTTAACGAATATTGAACTTATAAACATAGAATTTTTTATGTTGGCCTCAGAAGATACGGGGCAATAACTTTCTAATTGGAAGTTAGAGGACAAGAGGACAGTATAAAAATTTCGATTTTTTTTTATTTTGTGACACACTGTATTTTTACAAGGTTCATTGAAATACTGGTTATTTGTGTATTAGTGGAGATGAAGATTATATATATACATACACAACGAAGAAAATTCATCACTTCTAAGCTATGGAAGCAGAATAATATTAACACGTGCAGAGGACATTCCTATATGCATGTGGCTATCAGGTGGCCTATGCCATTCACGAGCTATTAGTTGATTGCTGCCGCCGTCCATGTACGGAATTTTTCAACGTATATATACGTTCCAAGGTTGAAATATGCTATCTGCTTCCATAACTTAGATGGTAGAGTACTCGTCCGGCAAGCGAGAGGTCGGGGTTCGAGTCCCCGTGGGGGCAGTGCTTAATTTAATTTTCTTCTTCTCCACACATAACCGGTCTTTCAAAGAATCTTGTATTAACAAGTGGAGAGGACATTTCTACTATATACACTGGTAAAAGGTAATTTTTGAACGCCTCTTGAGCATTTTTTTAAACTGGAATCATACCTCTACGACGGACGGTTAAAGGTCGCATTAGCACTTACAGGACACCCTGTATATTCTCTCAATAAAATAATGTATCTCTATTGAAGTCCCAGTACAGTTATGCTATAATTATATTAAATATTAACACTGAAACCGAATTGCGTGAGATTCATTCAACGGATTATATTTATTCAGTATTATATTCATCTTCTTTTGATAGTGATAGTTTTAAAGGATTATAAATGCATTAAAAAATTGTTGTTGATGCACAAATTCGGAAATATTAGCTGCGCAAGAAGAAAAATTGTGGCGAAATTATTTTGAGTTGTGATTATGTGCGTAGTTATACGATTATACTTATTGGGAAATGAGCTTTCACAATTTTACATGAATATTTCATCAAGTGGTTCATTAGCAGAGTATAATCTTGTTATATTCAAACTCTCGATTGCTATCGAACTCAATTCCTGCTTTAATCAAGTAGTTTTGTATCATGAGAAAATGCATTTTGTATCTCGATAATCCGGCCCAGGGCCGCCTTTATTAGACGCAGGGCCAGGTGCGAAAATAACATTTATCACAGAATGTACAGGTATGCTGAGGAGTATCTTCGCACCAGCGAGAAAATTCAGAATTAATCAAAAAAAAAAAAAAAATCCCGGAACTGAAGGAAATTCAGAATTAAAGGGAAGGAATAATTCCAGAATGATTGAAATTCAGAATTTATAGGAGAATATTCTTTTTCACTTCTACCACTGCAAGTGCGTCCCACCGCAAACTGCGGGACCCATTGCAATCGCAACTCTCGCAATGGGTCGTAAGAGCGGCTCTGGTTCGGCCCGTCCAGTAATCCTGCATTTTTAGGTGGGTTTTATTCCAGCATATAAAAGAAAAACATGTCATTGCATGTGTTTGCGCAGAGAATTATATTATTTAAATGGACTTTTTTTTTTCAATTGACTTCGAGTAATCCTGGATATTTCGCTAATGCGGCCCACCCTGGTCTGATATGTGTCGGATTAGCGAGAGTCTACTATTCTACTGTATTTCTTCTACTGTATTTAGATTCAATAATTTCCTTTCTCTTAGTTTTGAATGATTTTAATTCCCGTTTTCGTGCCCCCCCCCCCCTCCAAAAAAGTAGTGCTCCCCAGGTTGAAAATCACTGCGTTATTTCAATATATTGCAATCCCTTTGATGTGTAAAAATAAAAATATATGTCGTGAAAAACTAAACGGAGATACAAAAAGAAAATTGCAAGATTTTTTTTTTCTGTCCAATCACGATTGATGATTATGACGTCATATCTGCAAAGGCCAATGAGGCTTCATTGGTCTTTGAAGGTCACAATCATCAGTTTGAGGGACAAAAAGATATGACAGTCATTATGAACTCGGTGTTGAAAACTGCGTTTCATTAGACGTTGTTCATTTCCGAAACTTTTGTTATGGTAGTGAAGTCGATTACCTATGCTTGAAGTGGAATTAAGGCACTTCAGAGTCTATAGTTATTGTGCTGTTATTCAAATATCACGAACAAAGGAATTGCACTTTTTTTTTTAAATCATCTGACGATACTGGGTGCATTCGCAAAAACTTCCTTAACGAAATAACTTAAACTCATATCTCAAGAAGTATTTAGAATATATTAGTGATCACATTTTTGATGTCTTCAGGTAGATATCGTTGAGACAAATGCGATGATACCACTCTTGTTTTAATACCTATTCTGGTCTAGGCACCAGGCTATTGCTTTCGTAACGAAATTGTTTTACGTTATACCTCGAGAGGTTCGCAACGCACATAGAAGCCAATAGTGTCGTCTGATAAGCATTTCTGAGACAAATCCAACGATGCCACTCTGATTTTGATACCTCTTCCGTTATAGGCAAAAGGGTGGCTGCCCACATTCATAGCGAAATTGCCTAGATCGGAAGAGGTATCAAAATCAGAGAGGCATCATTGGATTTGTCAGAAATGCCTATCAGACGACATCATTAGCTTCTATGTGCGTTGCGAACCTCTCGAGGTATAGCGTAAAACAATTTTGCTCCGAAAAGCGGGTCGCAACGCAAATGGACGACATTGGTATCGTCCGTTAGCTATTCCGAAGACAAATCTGATGGTACCGATTTCATTATATCAGTACCTACCACGCGATTCAAGGCACAAAGAACGTATTCACGTCAAAACGTGCGGCCAGTAACTTATCGGCCAATGACTCAAGTCTGATCAATATGCCAAATATAAAGATTTCGGACTTTAGCCGCAACATAAATAATTCAGAATAGATTCTAAAATACGCTATGACTTTTGGTTATTTCACAATTCGTCACAGTACTCAATGTCACAAAGACTATTCAAGAATTCAACAAAATGTGAAAATAAATACGTTGAACAATTTCTGGACCCTGAAAATTTGTAAGTCCTAAGCACGTGCTGCATTTGCCCTAGCGAGAAAAGGGCACTGCCTTTTCCACGATTCTCAGACCACACTTCGTTTTGTTAACTACACGTTTGCCAGTTTGTATATCTTATGTTATAGATTGATTAGAAACTTTTCCAATGTGCGTGGATATCTTCCCCACACCCCAACCAAACACGAAAGCTGACATTATAATAATCCCATAGATATCAATAATAACGAAAAAAGTGGGAAGACACATCCTCTTTCTTTTTTGGAATAGAATGAAGCATAGGTTAGTACTCCTCTTACCTGTCATCTCAATAAAAAGAAAGGAAAGGAATAAAGTAGAAAATAACAAGCACGAGAGTTATTCGGAAAGGTCGAAAACATTCATTAACATTCAAGGAATGCTTTACATTGACTTCCCAGAACCCCCTTGAGACCAGTTTCCTCGAAAGAAATTTGAGTACATGTCCGTCTATAACATGATATTATTCACGCACCAAAAAAAACAAACCCCCATCCCATTCGTCACAATTAGCATCAATCATGGGGGGGAGATACATGATGCTCTTTATTCAAGATCTGAATAAATACTTCGGATAGAAAGGCAACTGACATTATACGTTGATGGATCATTTTATTTAACGAAAATTGATAAGCTAAAAAAACGAATTTTAATGAACCATATATTTTGTTTTCTGTCCAATATTATATAGTATATTGAGAAAAAATAGGCGCGCTTGTAAAAGAGATTAAGAATATGTCAATGCCCTTATTCAATAGAGTGGGGGGAAAAACACATCAGTGAATAATCCTTAAAGAACAAAAACACAGGTATAGGATACATAAGAGAGAGAGAGAGAAAAAAAACACTAATTCTATCAGCGACAGTGGAGACACACAGCGAGAAAGTTGGAGGAAAGATGGAGGAGCAAGAAATAATTAAGTTAAGTTGTTTACTTCGAACATCCATATGAAAAACAACGATGACCCGAAAAGAAAATAATACTCAAAATGTTTTTTTTACTACCGTTCGAATGAGAAACGAGGAATCATTTTAACGGAAGCGAAGATTCAAGTAAATACGAGATGCATTAGGAGAGATTAGAATATAGTACGAAACAAGTTCTTTTCCAAAACGGAACCCGTTGTTTTACTTATTGTTTCATTTCCTCGAGACAAACGAAACGATTTAAAAGAATGCGTTTATGATAATGCCGTTATATGATAATTATGATTGATTTCTTTACCCGTTTGTGTTGTTCATTGTTCCCGTTGAATTAATGATGTTTATCGAGTTTCTTTAGAGAAGCGAATTATAACGGAGTCAGGGTCGATCCAATCAGGGTATGAAAGAAGCTTTGTTATGTCGATGTTTTTGTCAGATTATGTTAAAACGATCATTATTGTGGAAACATAATTCTCTGGATACTATTTTGAGATGAACTCGGATAAGAAAAATGTCATCTGGTCTCCGTCGGGAAACGAACCCAGGCCCTCTTGCAAACCGTGCAAGCAAGCATGCTACCATCTATACCACTGGAGATTTCGCCTCAGCATAATATCCGATAAATATCTGTTTCCTTGATATATTGGGTTGAGTAGAGAAAAGCTGTATATCTCTCTACCGTCCCACCTGGGTGCCATTTGCTGAAATTAAGAGAGTCTACAACCTTCATACTTTAGTGCCTCACGCCGAAAGTGCGTGAAATAAGGAAGGCGGCATCGTGTTTCCAGTGGTGTGGATGGTAGCATGCTTGCCCAGTTTGCAAGTGGGCCTAGGTTCAGATCCCGGCGGAAACCAGATGAATTTTCTTTCTTAGTTCACCTTGGCATAATATCCAAAAAATATATGTTTTCTTTATATATTGGGTTGAGAAAAAGCCGTCTATAATCATCATTGTGGTGTTGTAATCTACATAAATGCATACTGGATGTGGGTGTGTGAAAAATTCTTGATCATCGGTCTTTTTTCAACAGGTGTGCCGTGAAGAGATCGTAGGGGTGCCACGGAAAATTTGAAACGAAATTAACTATTATTACGATTATTTTCGAAAAAAAAGATAAAAAATAATTAGTTGAAACTTCTCATATAACAATAAGTATGTAAACCAAAATTAAGACGATTATGATGTTGATTATACGAGTAATAAGATTTACAGTATATATATATATTATTATAATGGTGCTATATCTGTATGCCGGAGGTAAAGGACCTCCATGACACAAAAGGGAAAGTTTTACAGGGGAGGGCCGTTTAAAGATTTGTTTTTGGTGTCTTTCTATGGAGCGCTCGCTTGTTTCATAAATTGAATATCTCTATTATTTACTTGTAAGTAGGACTTACAATGAAAGGGTCCCAAGATGTCGTTCTCAAAAAAATTACAAAAAAAAATGTAAGTGCATTCGTTTCACATAGAAACACATAAAAGCAAACAAAAATTAGCGGCGAAATGCAATTATTAGTCACAAAAAATTATTAAAAACGATAACAATCAGCTACTCATCGCCTTTCGCGCTTCTTGGAGATATCTATAAAAAAAATTGTTTTTACTTCCTTTTCCTTTCTTTCCCCTCAATCTTCTCTGCTTTACTAGAAACTGGTTATTTCTCTTTTTTTCTTCTTCTTTTTTGTCTGCACTGTACTTGATCATGTGTTGTTTGACTGGCGCCATACGCCACGACGTCTAGGGTTACTGAATTTTCAAATTCATTCTTAGCCTCTATTGGCGTTCGAAATATTAATACAGTCGAATCCCGTTATAGCGAACTCCAAGAGACCGGAGAAATCACTTCGTTAAAATTTAATTTCGTTATAAAGGAATTCCATGTTTCTACATTGTTCTTGTATAAACGTATCTGAAGGATTAGAAAAGTGTTCGTTACAACGAGAATTTCGCTAGAACGGTATTCGTTAAAACGGGATTCGACTGTAATTACTTTTTTTAAAATGACCCATAATAATAATTCCCCTGGATTTTTGTGCATATGTAAATGAATAGAATCAGTGGTAATTTTTTTTTACTTTTTGAAGACGTCACCGTGGGACCCTCTCCCCGTTAGTGTCCTATACCTATGTATAGTGTAACGGAAGTGTTGCAAATAGCGTTAACCCAATATAGACGAAAATGGACATAGTGCCCTTTACCTCCTGCATACAGGTACTGTATTTCAAACGACTTATACTCAGTAACATTAAGAGAGCATAACCTCATACTATTACAGAGTCCGTAAGGATGTGCGCATGCCGGTTAGACAAGGCATTTCAAGGATTATCTCACTCTCCGCTATCCATACGAACGTTTTCACAGCTGGCTGATGTGAAGATGAATTCAGGAAAGAAGAGAAATTCAACTGTGCGGGATATCGAACCCAGGTTCTCTCACTTACCGGGTAAGGGCACTTGACTACAAAGGCAATATTTCCTCAGAGCTCGTGTTCGCTGAACGGGACCGTACATGGACGGTCGGACTTAACTCTCAAGCCAGAGCTCACAATACCTACCTTGCCACCAGATGGCTACTTATCCAAGAATTAGGTATATGTTCGTATAAGGATAGCGGAGAGCGACATAATCCTTGAATTAGTCGGACTAACTAATATTTGCCTGACTAACCGGTGTGCGTTGCACCACGCAAAAATCAACGTAAACAACAATGACTAAGCTTGTCTAAAGCCGTCTTGTCTTATTGTGTCTAACCGGTGTTCGCCCAGCCTTATTATGTGTAATTGTATAATTTTTGAGTAGAATGTAAAAGGAAATTTAAAAAGAATCCTCTTTGGAAGAAATGGATAATGTTGCGATAATCTCTTCATGCTGTTCTAAGTATTTACAGTCGACCCTCGGTATTCGCGGATTTCATATTCGTAGTTTTCGTATTCACGGTGTCTAAACCAGTTTTTTTTTTTTTTTTTTTGGAAAACACTGTGTTGAGGTAGTAATTCTCGTGTCGGAAGAAAATATAAAGTTTTGCGGATTAAATACACGTTTAAAAAATATCCCTCTTAAAGATTTTCCTGGTGCTTGTGAAAATATTCATGCAAGACTGTTGTTTAAATGTTTCTAAAAGAGAGAAATTTAAATGGAAAATTCGAAATTTTGACAAAAGTTAGCTTTATTGCTACGGTTTCCTGTCATCACGGCATCAGTGAATATACAGTTAAATACACCAAGAATTCGATCAGCCGTTGATGTGGCTACACCTGCTACTATATAGTGTTGGATCCACATATCTCTCGTGTAAAAAGTGCTGTTATTTTGTGGGTGCGATAAAAAAGGGGGTATGCAAGTTATGTATTCGATAACTTGCACATTATAGCCGTATTTAGTAAATCTATAAATCCGTGAGGTATTGGTGAAAAAAATAAGTCACATCTCTCCAAGTATTTTGTATGAACAATAGAAAAAAGCTCAGACTACGAAAACACTTTTCCTGGATTGTTAATGGAGAAGGGTTCACTGATGTAAAAATAAAAGAAATCAGAGAATTAATTATATAATAGCATTTCAGAAATCGACAGAGGAGGGATTAATCGAGCTCTGACTGTTTCTGAAACCGAAGCGATACCTTATGAAGATGATAAAGATTGAGAATCAGAGGACAAGTTCATTATGAGCAACGTAGGAAAGGCTTTGCAAGTTTAAATTGGCAATGGATTGTTTCCGTGAAATAGACCCATCTGTGGTACGCTTTTCGCATACAGAAAAATTGGTAATGGGAGCCTTGTTACTTTACTCTAACAAATTAACTGCAATTAAGAAGAAACTAGTAACAGACATTGGCAAAGGGGAGGGGGGTTTCTACCCCCCCCCCCCACAAGCCGAGATTATATTGCTATTTTTCAGGAAAAAACGTACCCCCTCAGAAGGAAAAAAAAATTGAAACCCCCCTCGCCCCTCGAGAAGATTCGGCGTACACCTATGTTAACAGACATTATGTTGCTCTTTCAGAATGTATCGCCTAGATCAGTGATTCCCAACGTGGGTGTCAATGCCCCCTGGGGCCAATGGAATGTTCCAGGGAGGCGGTAGAGGCTACGGATGCAACATAGGATCCTATGGGTTAGATTGCGTTGGGGGGGGGGCGGTGGGGTTGGATTGGATTTTGAATTTATTGGCGCAAGGACCAATTTGGTCAAACTGCATGGGGGCGGTGGGGAAAAAATTTCTGAAGAAGGGGGCGATGGAACAAAAAAATGTTGGGAAACAATGGCCTAGAACCTAGAATCACTGGACCCCCCCCCCCCCCCACCATTTCTTCCATACAAAGCAGTGTAAAAATGAGATGCCTGAACAACAAAAGTTTAGCGAATTTTCCGTATTCGTGGTCACCTCTGGAACGTGGCCCCCGCGAATACAGAGGGACGACTGTACTGTATGAAACACCAGAACCACCAGCAACATCTCGAAGAGCAATGGAGTTCCACGGAGAAATTCTCCGTGCTTCGAATGAGAAATTCTCTACTAGACTAAAAATTGTTTGTCTACTGAAAATATTTGTGGATAATAGACACTGTTAAATGAAACCAAATACAATATCCACAGAGCAATAATTTACACCAGAATTCACCTCAAGCACAGAGTGACCAAGAGTGACCACATGATCCGGATTTTACAGAACATTCAACGTATTTTCACGTATATTTGGCCGTTCCGACTTCTTGGCAAAACTGTCTCTTTTTCCGTTCTTCAACGGAACTGTCTTGAATTTTCATTCTTTACTGAAATCAAGGTTGGGGGTGTGTGGGGGGACAATTATCATAATATTATTTATAAGTTATGAAAATAACGACGAAAAAAATTTAAACGTTCATTTACATCTAACATATTTGCAATGCCCAACTGTTTTCCCCCTCGTTAAATGCATTTCTATACCCTGCGACTTGCAGAAGCCCTATATTCATCACTCATTGGCCACTTTTTAGGAATTTCACCTATATTTGGCGTTGCTTCTACCGACCGATTTTTAGTTAATATTTAGCATCTAATTCTATTGATCTCCCAGTAGTAGAAGTGATTGTATGTCTCCGTATTTCCAGGGACAATCCCGTACTTTCGCGAAATTTTGGGCATTACAATTTTTTTTGTAAAGAAGTCACGTTTTTCACGTATTTTCTACAGCCAACTTGAATTTTTATTCATTATTGCAATCAAAGATTGAAATCACTTTCCAACCCATAAATCAAAAATGAGAAGTGCAACTAAAAAAGAATGTTTTATTCATCTCACATATTTGTCGTATTGAACATTTTATGTTATTCATTCTAATTCACTTCAATTTGAAATTTCCTGTCATTGACAATTTTTCAGTGATTTATGCAAATATTTGGCAACTTTGATTGCACTTAGCATCATTTTTGGCTGTAACTGGCGATGTCCCGTATTTCTCCAATGTGCAATCCCGATTTCCTGTATTTTCCTCGAGGAAATATGGTCAACCAATGAACAAGGCATCTAATTTCTAATTCTATTCACCACCTTTCAAAATGAAGGGCATTTCTCTTGATAATCCTTTTTAGAAATTTTTCAAAGGTATTCATCTGATTGAAAAATCCCGCAAAACAAAATCACATAAATAATAAAATATGTCTATGAATGAAGTTCCTCTTATGATCGAATGGATTCCTAATATCCAATCCCCGCCTATTCCGTGTTTCGATGTTCGGCCATGTTTCCGAAGCATCAAAACAGAATACCTACTAACATCAATGAGCATTAGGTAATGTATGGAAACGGATATGAGGGAAAAAAAGAGTGAAAAAACAGCCTTTTATTGCAATAAAAGAAAAAAAGAGGGGGAAAAAAGGCGTATGCCGTTCACATTATTATTGTTATTATACCGAGAGAAGTTTTTTTTTGGGCCATTTCCATATTTAATACGCGATATCCTTGGGAGTCTGTCGTGACCATTATATGGCCGTCACCTGTCCGAAACATCAGGGCAACGGAATAATAATAACAACAATAACAACACACGTGTGGGTTCTTTATTGTTATTTTTTTACAGAGTTGAAAAATAATATCTTAGGTGTGTATCGTCCGTCGAGAAGATTTTTTTTATTAGCTCTATATAAATGTCTGATACAGTTTTTTTAGTGCCTCTGGTTTTTCAGTTTTTAAGGTTTTAAAATCATTAAACAAAAAGTTATTAAATCCGATCCATTCATATAGGATAATGATTCTCAACGTGGGTGTTAACGCCCCCGGGGGGCGATGGAATGTTCCATTGGGGCGGTAGAAGCTACGGGTATAGCAATGGATCCTATGGGTTAGATTGCGTTGGGGGCGATGGGAGAAAAAAATTTCTGAAGAAGGGGGCGATGGGACAAACAAAAAGGTTGGGAAACTATATAGGATAACCATACTTTTTCACAAAAACTCAAAACTTCTTGATAATTAACATATTTGTGAATATATGACATAAATGTCGCTCTCCACTTGTTAATACAAGATATACGGAAGATTGGATGTTGTGAAGATATTTATTATTTGAGATGTTAATTTTTTAAGGAAGGAAAAAACTCATCTCTGCCTCTCCGGGTCCCTCGATCGGACCGGGTTATCGAGGAACCCGGGTTCGACTCCCGGTAGAGGCAGAGATGAGTTTTTTCCTTCCTTAAAAAATTAACATCTCAAATAATAAATATCTTCACAACATCCAGTCTTCCGTATATCTTGTATATTTGTGAATGTTATCACTTACTACGCTAATTTTCTCTTTGTTACAACTAGGGTTTATATAAAAATGTAAACAATCACGAAAACTACCTTTTCGTACGGAAATTTTCATTCGCTTTCTCTTGGATGATCTAGAAGAGGGATCTTCGACGCATTTCCGGCGGGCCACATTTGGCCCTCTGAGCTTTTGGTCGTGGTCCGCCGATAAGTTTCAGAAAATAGTTATGAAAAACATCCAAAAACTATTAATTCTACTATTAATGAAAGAAATCGTTTAGGAATTGAAGAAATAATTTTGGAAGAAATGAAAGAAATGATTTTGGAAGAAATGAAAGAAATGATTTTGGAAGAAATGAAAGAAATGATTTTGGAAGAAATGAAAGAAATGATTTTGGAAGAAATGAAAGAAATGATTTTGGAAGAAATGATTTTGGAAGAAATGATTTTGGAAGAAATGATTTTGGAAGAAATGAAAGAAATGATTTTGGAAGAAATGATTTTGGAAGAAATGAAAGAAATGATTTTGGAAGAAATGAAAGAAATAATTTTGGAAGAAATGAAAGAAATAATTCTGGAACAAATTCATGAAAACTCAGAATTAATGAAAGAAATTATTCCAAATTAGTGAGAATTCAAAAGTACTGAAAGAACTAATTTTTGGAATTTTTGAAACAAATAATTTCAGAATTAGTGAAAAAAATAACTTAAAAATCAATAAAAGAAATAATTTCGTATTTCCTGATAGAAATTATTTCACAATCAACAAAGGAATAATTACATAATTATTGAGAGAAATGATATACCTATTAAGAAAGAAAAGAATTTCCGAATTTCCAAAATAAATAATTACAGAATGACTAATTATCACTTATGGTCCATTTAGGCTCATTCTGAGCCCCCCGCCTCCAAGTGGGCCCTGTGCGGTTGCACTTGTTGCACCTGCCTAGTTACAGTACTGGGTATAGATACAGAAAAGACACGATTTTCGAGATAAAACACCACAAAATTTCCATAAAATCCTGCAAGTTTTGCACTTGTATGAACTTTGTTGATTTTTCTTAGGTTCTTTTTCGTCCCTCTTCATGAGAAGCGATTCGATGTATTTTTTTTATTTTATACTTCTTCATACGAATGTCGTCATTCTTAAGTCAGCCATAATGTTGTTGTTTTTTCCCAGAGGTAAACAAGCGTATGAGACCATGTTTGGACATGGTGAGAAATGTTACTAACCGTAAGCCACGTTGATCTTCTATTTTGAACGAACATTGATGCATGAGAGACATGAATTTCCAATAAATTTCACCAAACAATAAACTGGAATTTCAGCACTCCAGCTTGAAAACATTCCGCATGCGGAGAATTAATTGCCGCGCACACATAGAAATTCCGATTTCCGGATTAGTATCCTTTGCATCTGCCAGTGGCAGGTGCTATCGAAGTAATGAAGGATCCAGTGGAACTTCTGCTGCCCGCGGAAAGACAAAAGACAGCGTGTGGAACTTGTAATCAAATAAGTGCTTTTTACTTGGAGCCGCAACGAAAACAAGAGATTCAGATTTTTCAATTGTGTATTTTTAATGTTGGCTGTACAGGAGAAATAAGGAAAGTCCCATATTATACGGATACATTTTACTGGCGAATCGTTGATCTTAAGGCTTACTTCCGATTAGAAAACAAATAACGTGTTGAACTCAGATGCGTCATTCATATATTGCAAAGGGTTGTATAATTATTAAAATACAAAAAACCAACATTTTATGCGGACACCCTATCCTCAAAAACCCAATCAGAAAGTTGTTGCCCTGTCTCTTCTAAGGCCAACAGAAAAAAATTCCACGTTTGTAAGTGCAATATTCATCGACATGTGAATTCAGAAAACGCTGAAAAGACGGGAAAGGACAGCAAAAAATAACGTATAACGCCTTTTCCCCTTATTTATGCTGCTGTTCTTTCTTAATTTTCCTCCGATTTTTGAATTGAAATATCTTGATGAATATTACGGGAAGGTGATTGTGCACTCCTGCTGAAAGAAAAGGAAATGTCAATCCTCTGTAGTTTAATGGTAGAGCCAAGGCCGTAGTGGGGGGACTTGAGGGTCTTTCTTTCAAGCCGAGCACAACTCAGGTCTATCACCATCTATGGGAGATTTACTACATAGTGAGTTGTGCCGCAAGTGTAACTGTGATTCTACCTAACAGTCTGAGTGTGTATGTAGTGTTGTGTTTGATTTTCAGTGCTGCCATCTATATTTCAAAAGTGAAGTGAGTGATGTGTTATGATTGAATTACATTTTTGTACTGTTTGTAGGACTTTTTTCTCTCTGAGGCAAGACTTTTTAAAGGGGAGATCGGCTCGCATTCACGCCTTCAAGTTGGGAACCACAGAGAACCAACTTCAACCGACAACCACTGTGGCGACGGTGGGGGTACGAACCCGGGACTTCGCGATGCGAGACTTGGAGGGTCTGGTCCCATCCAGTGAGAAATGTGAGTAAATGACCGAAAAAAGGGGAAAAAGATGGCCAAATCTATTGTTCTATCACTTAGGACCCACCCCCCCCCTCCACCCCACCCCCGAATGAAATTTCTGGCTATGGGGCTGGTTAGAGCACTCCCCTGGAAAGTTGGAGGTTGATGGTTCGATTCCCCCACAGAGCCATTGTAAATTTTCTTCCGGAAAATCGTCTTCGTCTCTGCTTAGTATAACCAGTCTCTTTCGCTCTTCGTACAACAACGTATCTTCTCTACACTAATACTGATTCGTTCCCCTTGTAAAAAAAAAAATAATTAAATTAGCTAGTAATGAATCCCTGGATTATTTACGTTGAAAAATATAATTTTCTTCGATAATTAACTCCCCTCTCCCCTCCCCTCCCCCCTCCCAACACGCAATCAATTATTTTGCATAAGGCGAAGAAAGGAACAGTTTATGATCGATCATTAATTAAAATAAGTTTAATCACGATTTTCCTAAAAAATAAGCAAAAGCTTCTTATTCCAAGAGACGTCCTCTAAGTAATTAATTAATCAATTAATTTCGCAATTACTAATTCCTGAAAGTTTCTATCTAGTTAAATAGAGTGTCTCGGAAAAGAGGACGTAAGAATTTATATTAATCACGTGATTAACGTTGAAATCATTTGCTGAAAATATAACGCCGATATGGTTCGCTACTTATCGGGTAATTATTACTGAGGGATGGGAGATGTCTGTCGTTATATCAATCGGAATAATTATTAATAATCAATTATATTAATTTGAATTGTTCAGGCAGGGGATGATTGTTTTCATCTTATTTTTCTTGGAATTTGTTCTTGATAAGCCTAATTTCGCTAATTAATTCAAATCTTCCGTTTCCGTGTCATTAAAATTCACGATGAATTCATTAAAGTTATTTTTTAAATTATTATTAAGTTAAATTTAATTAATTAAAATCCAGACATGATGTTATTTGGATAAATTGGATTAATTGCAATGTAGTACGAGCCCCTTTGGCTGACCTTCTCCGATTTCCTCAGACAAAAGCCCGCCAACGTTGGGACGTTGTCGGTTGAGGACAATCGTCAGTCAATGTCTTAAAATGGGTCATGGGATCGAATTCTGACCCATCCGCTCTCGTGAAGTCTCTCTCTCTCTCTCTATCTATGTATATATATATCTAGTCTAGTCTAGTGTTTCTCAATTTATGGTCCGTAGAGGGGGCATGGGAACCGCAGCCAGACTTGAAATTTTAGTTCAAAATGAAATGAAAATTATTTATATATACAAGATATATACGGGAAACTGGAAGTTATATGTAGAGAGATGAGGATTTTTGGAAAGAAAAATTCACCTGCATCTACGGCAGGGGTCTTCAACACATAGGGGGCCGTCAAACCGAAAGATACCCAGGCCACATCGCCATATGGCAATATCGGCTCATTGTCCACATAGGGGGCCGTTCAAGTATTACGTAAGCAAATTTTTATCCATTTTTGACCCCCCCCCCCCACCTGTCAGCAAAGATTTCATCATCAGCTCTGCCCCTCTGAATCCTAACTCATATTTTCATAAAGGGTGGTTGATGACGTAAGCATTACCCAAACCCTCCCCCCTCCCCATCAAAAGTCAGCAAATCGGAAACCCCCCCCCCCCCATCGATGATGACGTAATACTTGAACGGCCCCCTAACTCGAAGTGGCCCTCGGAGGTTTCTATCGTGGCCAGCCGACCGTTTTTAGGCGATGCTTAAAATCATTAAAAGACGATCAAATTAAAAAATAGTAATTTGTTTGAGGCCGCAGACCACACACACACACACAGAGAGAATTATACTGCAGCATTATTGAAATAAATAATTTTTAAGATAAATAATTTTTAAGAAATAATTCCATTGTGCATAATTTTTCCAGTTTTATGAATGAACTTTCGTGAAACTTTTATAGTGTAATCCCAGTCTTAGACAGTAAAAGTTTCATAAAATTTCATTTATAAAACTTGAAAAATGTAGTCTAAAAGGCTATCGGTTGTATTTTCTCGAACGTAACCCATAACCTTATTGGTTAAATTATTCAAGTTTTATAAATGAACATCTACTGTGTAATCCCAGCCTGAGAGACATTTATCCGGAGCAGTATTTAAAAATAAATATTAAGTACTTTTTCCACAGTTCTAGAAATTTGGGGGAGGCACATGTTTCTTGTATAAAGGGGGACCATATTAAAATAGCTTCAAGCGCGCAGTCTTTATTTCCTAATCTATTCCTATATTTCAGTGGTTCTCAACTGGTTCTCCGCGGAGCCCTTGTGCACTCTCTCCAGGGGCTCCGCAGCCACTTGACGAAAAAAAAAAAAAATTTTAAAAAATAATTGTAAATATTTTCAGATAATAAAAATAAATCAGTAACTTTGATGAATAATTTAAAAAATTGGCCTACGAGGATCCGCCATAGAATTCTTTCAATAAAAGGGGTTCCGCGAGTCATAAAAGATTGAGAACCACTGCTATATTTGCTTACATCCATTCAGTAGGTAGATATATGAAATGAATAGAGAATGTTTTTATATCATCAATTTTGATATTACATAGTTACAAACACTACTTTTGCTATGAATGAAATATCATTTGAAAATAATCGATTAAAATTTTTTGATAAACCAGTTAAAAATTTTAATCGATTCCCAGGCCTAATTTTTAATGTATATTTGTGTCATGTTTTTTTTTTGTGCCTGTATATATATACACATATTCCATTGTAATATTATATGAGTGTTATAAATGTTCAATTACGGAAGAAATCATTGCCAATACAGCATGCTATGGTCAAATTCGTGTTCAGCATATACCGAATTATATAAGAAATTACTACTTTTGTTTCAGACGCAGAAATTTTGTTAAAATTTGTTGCTCAGAAATGGTTGCTCGTAATGGTAGCACAAAATTCCATCAGCGGTCAAAAACGTGTGTGTGTGCCCCCCCCCCCCGACTCAAAAGAGGAATTATATACCTCCGGCCAAGGTATTCCCACACTTCTTAGTATTACAGAAGCTCCTTTTACCCACAGACACTGAATATGACGCTACTGAATATGCCTCCATCGTACGCCACTGTTATTAACCGGCTCTCGCCTACTCAGCTGACACGTGTCTCAGACTCTACTTTAATGCTTTCACAACAAATTTCAAACCATGCAATGATGTCACCTCTCGCTCACCCCTTCAAATATAAGTGTTTTCATCGACTTTGTAAGTGTTTAATTTAAACAATCCTAGTAATTTTTTTTCCTTCATCTTGAACAACACTCCCGGGTAACCTTGAAACGTCAGCATCTCTACAGCCGGATGCCACGCGGAGCCGCGCTCCTTCTCGAATCAACCAATTGAAAGTGGTTAAATAATCGTTAACACAATGACATTTGCATTGGGAGAATGTTGTTTTATTGCAAGGATGCTCAACGTTTCGGAGAGGTGGAAATACCCAACGTTTCGGTTATTCAAACCATACCTCCATTGTTTTGAAAACGTGTCGCGGGTCACTCAAGTGATGTGGAACTGCACCCGCGGGTCACTCAGCGATCTGGAACTACCCACCGGATCACTTGATTGATCCGAAAATATATACCGGGGCCACATAAGTTACCTAACTTATCTAGAATTATAAGGCGCGCGTCATTTGAGTGGTCTGAAAATATACTGCGGGTCACCTAAATGATCTGGGAATTTGCCGCGGGGCGCTTGAGTGATGTGAAACTGCTCCGCGGGTCATTTAGGTGATCTGTAAATTTGCCGCGGGTCACCTAAATGATCTGGAACTGTGCAGCGTGTCACTCAAGGAATCGATAAATATACTGCTGGTCATTCAAATGATCCGTAAATGTGCCGCGGTTCATTTGAGTGATACCGAACTGCTCCGAGGGTGGCTTAACTTTAGTGTATTTTTACAAAATTAGGTTTCAGATCATGGGCAACATCGGATGACTCCGAAGTTGGCCACCCACGAACCATAGGTTAAACATTCGGTACCGCTTAGGGCCGTGTTCACCGACATGGTTTAAACGATAGCCACAGTTTTTTGATAAGAGATCGACACGGATATTGGTTAAATTCAGGTTTTTAACCAATCTATGTTGATCGCTTATCCAAAAATTGTGTGTGACTGCAGTTTAAACCATGTCGGTGAATACGGCCCCAAAACGACTATCAACCATTCCGGCACATAATATCCCATTATGTGGGTAACAATTCGATTGCAGTTTCATACCGTAGTATACATTTTATATTAAAAACATACTGTGTGTGTGTGTGTGTGCATATATATATATATATTATATCCGAGCAGAAATATATCAGAGCAGAACGACTCAAATATCATTTTAATGTTAAAAATATATCTATATTCATGATAACATGCCGATATCAGCGCCAAATGCAGCTATAATACATAGCGTGATACATGTACAACACGAAATGTGTGAGGACTCAAAAAAAACAAATTGGCCCAGTTGCTGAAAATATCCAGCAGAAATGAAATTTCAAATCGAAATTATAATTATCATATTATCACATTATCATATCATACAGTATATGATTCTATATTTACGGAGTTTTCAGAATTTTTGGCAATTTCCTCAGCTTTTTGCTTAATCATGGCGAGGTTGATTGATGCATTTTTGGCTTTTGAGCATAAAATCATTGCAAAATGAAATTAGTCGACACCATCGAAATTAGATTTTCTCTTCCGTTTCCTGATCAAGAGTTTCCGTTCTTTCGCGAAACTTCTTCAATTTCATTCAAATTTTTTGTAATGTTGTCACCTGAGTTTCAGAAATTCCATGCTCAATTGGCAATTTGATAGTTTTTTCATTATTGTATATAAACGGAAGAGCCAAAAAAACTGGTGAGGCATGCGAATGCAAATAAAGAGATATGGAACCAATCAGAGTACGGCGCTGCCGTCGGCAACGCCTATGTAACACAACAAGTGTCTGGTATAGTTGTTAGATCGGTTACTGCTGCTACAATGGCAGGCTATCGAGATTTAAGTGAGTTTGAACGCGGTGTTATATCTCCCTCGCACGAGAGATGGGACATAGCATCTCCGAGGTAGCGATGAAATTTGGATTTTCACGTACGACCATTTCACGAGTGTACCTTGAATATCGGAAATCCGGTAAAAAATTAAATCTACGACATCGCTGCGGCCGGAAAAAGATCATGCAAGAACGGGACCAACGACGAGAATCATTAAACGTGACAGACGTGCAACCCTTCCGCAAATTGCTGCAGAATTCAATGCTGGGCCATCAACAAGTGTCATTGTGCGAATCATTCAACGAAACATTATCGATATGGGCTGTCGGAGCCGAAGGCCCACTCGTGTACTCTTGATGACTGCACGACACAAAGCTTTACGCCTCGCCTGGGCCCGACAACACCGACATTGGCCTGTTGAGGACCTGGAAACACGTTGCCTGGTCTGACGAGTCTTGGTACCAATTGCTTCGAGCTGATGGACGTGTACGGGTATGGAGACAACCTCATGAATCCATGGCCCCTACATGTCAACAGGGGACTGTTCAAGCTGGTGGAGGCTCTGTGATGGTATGGGGGCGTGTGCAGTTGGCGTAATATGGGACCCCTGATACGTCTAGATACGACTCTAACAGGTGGCAGGTACGTAAGCATCCTGTCTGATCACCTGCACCCATTCATGTCCATTGTGCATTCCGACGGATTTGGACAATTTCAGCAGGGCAGTGCGAAACCCCACACGTCCAGAATTGCTACAAAGTTGCTCCAGGAACACTCTTCTGACTTTAGACACTTCCACTGGCCACCTAAATCCCCAGACATGAACATTATTGAACATATCTAGGATGCCTTGCAACGTACTGTTCAGAAGAGATCTCCACCCCCTCTTACTCCTACTGATTTATGGACAGCCCTGCAGGATTCATGGTGTCAATTACCTCCAGCACTACTTCAGACATTAGTCGAGTCCATGCCACGTCGTGTTGCGGCACTTCTGCGGGTTCGCGGAGGCCCTACACGGGGGGACTTTAACATTGCATTTGCCTCTATGGAAGAAATTTTGGTTCCAGAGGATTATCCGTTACCCGATTAAGGTATCTGACTACGTTCGAGGGCACTTTTCTATAAAATGGTGCTGGAGTCAATTTTAATAGCGTTTTTTGTGATAGAAAGTGTCTCAAAATGATGAAAACAGTAACAAATTTTGGTCTACCCATGTCATTTTCTATGAAAAAGTCATTTTTATGTCATATTTTAGGCAAAATCCACGTAATATTCGAAACACGATTGCGAAAAATTTTGTAAATGAAATGATTTGTAATTTTCACAGTGCATTTAGACAGTAATGGTACCGGTTATGAACCAAAATTTAAAGGATTGCCTGATATTCTCATAAGTTACACCTGAATACGTTAATGTGCGAGTTAATTTTTTGAAATTTCATCCTACATTTCGTCTATAAAACACTGTAATTCAAAAAATACATGTGATAAACCTTAGGTTTTGCTTCATAACCTCAACAATATACAGCAAAATATCGTATTAATATTTCGTAATGATACAATGAATATATTTTTAGAAATCATGTCACAAACTCAACTAAAATGTCAAAAATCTTGTTCTTGTTATTTATGTTGTAAGGATAATCGTATATAAGGGAAAGGGAAAAAAAAACCATCCTTTCTCTCCCCCCCCCCTCCTTTTGTTATCAGACTTTGAATAGAAGCTGACTCCGCCCAGTGGCCGTTGATTGACAGGACGGGAGGGGGGAAGGTAAACAGGAGAAGAAAATTTACAATAGTATATCTGGGGTTGAAGTTGCAGATGTGGGAGAGTTTTAAGAACCCGAGATATTTTTCGGGATTTTCAATATAAGAGCGTTTTAAGAACACGAGATTTTAAGAAGCCTCGGGATTGCCGCTGTAAGGGTTAAACGGGGGAAAAAATTTTAGAAATTTTCACATTCAGCGGGAAATTTTAACATTGTCTCTGTGGGAGAAATTTCTGTTGAGAGGATTTTATCAGTATCAGATCATCCGTTACCCGATTAAGCAGGGCCGACCAACACAACTATAGCAGAAGGACTCCACGCGAAGCTGTGACGTCACTGAAGTCCATTTTACCTATAGCCATTGGATATAGCAGGCCGACGCATGCGATATATCTCTACTTTTTCTTGCAGTACATCCAATGACTATAGGTGAAATGAACTTCTTCAGTGACGTCACGAGTTTCACGCTGAGGCAGCACCTCCCACAGATAGAAGACCTCCGCAGTCTGCTTGTGACGTCAGTAAGTAGTCCATTTTCCCTCAGAATATTTAGGAAAAAAAAATTCCCTGTTCGTGCCAGTATCATCGTTTTGAGGAAAAGAAATGATCGGGCTCAGAATTGGCGATTTCTATGCCCCACATCCAATCACTATGCGGTATTTGTGAGTCAATCAGGAAGATTCTTCGCCAAAATAACAAGAAACGAAATAGGATGCTGTGTTTGAAAATGTGGCAAACTTGCTAGGAGGTCTGAATGACGTTTATGGCAAACAGTGTAGAATCCTATATCTAAGAGGTGGTGGCTGAGGCCTGCTGTAGATAGTGTTGTGCCGACTCTATATTCTACTGACTATCTCTGTTTTTTTCGACTTTGAGAATAATGGAAGCATATATAGATATAATATAACCATATTATAATATAAGTGTAATAAGTTAATCTTATGTCTATGAATGGAAGACGAAAACTATAACGCGAATGAAGTTGGAATCCTTATTAATGCCCGGCAGGCGGTTATTGGCTGGCTGCTGGTAGCCAGACTGAAATTTGTCTGCCCTGCTGGTTAGAAAGTCATGAAGACAAATTTAACACGTCGTCTAGACGTTCATAATTTTCGTGTTTTTATTTATTCTGTTTTCACCCGTTTCTTGTGAGGTTTTTTTTCCCCAGAAATGTTTTTTCCCCCCCTTTTCTTTCTCATTGGAATAGCCAATGACGAAGGGATGTAATGATGATAATATTTATAATATCAAGTACAAAAAAGCGCGCGTTTTTTTTTTCTTTTCTTCTACATTTCTTTCCACAGGAATGACCTTTATCTTCATTATTATTATATTATTATTCTTTTCTGATTCTTTCAGTTTTTTTCTTCAAGAGCAGGGTGATTGTCAGAGGAGTAGAGGAAGAGCGCTTCAGCCCAGGGTGGGGTTCAGAGGGGTGGCAAATTTAAGGAATGAGTGGCCAAAAAAAATTAGAGTAGAATACAAGTGCGACAAAACCATAAATCTGCTTCTTTCCCCAGGGATCAAGCGACATGAAGACTGTGCAAGCATGTGAGTGACCAAAAGAGTGACACAGAGAGTGTTTAAGCACGTGAGTGACCAAAAGAGTGACACAGAGAGTGTTTAAGCACGTGAGTGACCAAAAGAGTGACACAGAGAGTGTTTAAGCACGTGAGTGACCAAAAGAGTGACACAGAGAGTGTTTAAGCACGTGAGTGACCAAAAGAGTGACACAGAGAGTGTTTAAGCACGTGAGTGACCAAAAGAGTGACACAGAGAGTGTTTAAGCACGTGAGTGACCAAAAAATAACTAGACAATGTGTGTAAGCACACTAGTGACAAAAAGAGTGTGCAAGCATATGAGTGAGTACAGGTTTGGGAGTGACCAATAAAGTATCCTAAAGAACGGGGAACCAGATCAGTGGGTGACCAAAAGAATCGCCAGGCGATGGCTCCCCATAGGTCCCCATCAGTATGGTCTCTAGGCTGGAATCTTTGGTGGGGCCACCGAGTCAGACCTATCACGGGCCACTACCATAGGCGGAATAGATAAGAAAGGCTTTATTCACCATGACGCAGATTTGCATGCGGTTTCTTCCTCTTCCCAGGTTACATCTGCATGCCCGGTGTTCTTTTTCCTCCCGATAAATTTCAACACGAATGCCGTTTTCACGTTTCCGGAGCGGCCGTTTCGAGACATGCCAGCGCGTTTGCGTTTCATGTTAGACCATGCATTCGTTTTAACATCTGGGGCGGGCCATGAGCACCTCTATCCCCCCCCCCCTCCTGCGTACGTCTCTGATCCTACCAATATATATTAGGAGGTGGGGAAGGGGCAGAGCTGACGAAATTTTACTGCGGGGATGGGGGGTGTTAAAAATGACTAAAAACAATTTGCTGACTTGTCACTCTTTTGGTCACTCACGTGCTTAAACACTCTTTTGGTCACTCACGTGCTTAAACACTCTTTTGGTCACTCACGTGCTTAAACACTCTTTTGGTCACTCACGTGCTTAAACACTCTTTTGGTCACTCACGTGCTTAAACACTCTTTTGGTCACTCACGTGCTTAAACACTCTTTTGGTCACTCACGTGCTTAAACACTCTTTTGGTCACTCACGTGCTTAAACACTCTTTTGGTCACTTACGTGCTTAAACACTCTTTTGGTCACTCACGTGCTTAAACACTCTTTTGGTCACTCACGTGCTTAAACACTCTTTTGGTACCAAAGTACCAAAGGATGTTTAGAGGTGTCGCGTGTTCGATACCCGGTTCGTCCTTGTCAGAAAAATTTCCTGACACAGAGGTACAACAAAAGCGGCGACAAGACCACGGGAAAAAATTGCTACCGCAAGGAGTCCCCCATCGAGGTGTTAGCGCACTAACCCCTCGACAAGAATAAAAAACAAGCCTGCCGTTTGGAATCGGCAATAAATTGTAGGTCCCGGGGTCTAGTTAGCCTTCGTATGCAGAAAATGACCGTGGTGCGACAAAAAAAATGATCAATGATCTACGTCATTTTGATTGCTTATATAATACCAGGGTCCGGATGTTGATTACATTTATATTCTTTTGCATTTTTCATTACTTTTTTCACTTTTAAGGCATTTTTTGGCTTCTCTTTAGGATATTTTTTCACTTTTGAAATTTTTTGCAAAATAAAAGTTAAAAATAAACTGCATTAAAATTGCATCATTTCACCTGTATCTTCCTTTGAGGGCAAAGTTCAGAATCAGATCAAAATATCCAAGATTTTTTCTTTTTACCTCCAGTCAATATTAAATGACTCCGTCACACCAGACACGACCCAGGCTCTGTCTCTCCTGGGATATAAGCCTTTTACCCGTGTGGGTTGAATATTATATGACTGGTTTTCTCAGTTTCTAAAAAAAATTTGTTTTATTATTTTAATAGCAAATTTTTTCAGTTTTGGAAATATTTCTTTTAGATTTTAAGGCATGTTTTCGAATTTTTAGGGCATATTTCGAGGCATTGGTCCACTTTTTATGATTTTTTAGGTGAACAACATTCGGGCCTTGCTTATAAAGAACAAAGATTTCAGCCGAGAGAGTAGGCCTACAACAAATTTTCGACCGATTTTCAAACGTGGAACTGAATATCGGTCAAGTTCGCGTATAACGTTTAGTTTCGCTTGTTTTTTCCCACTTCGTTATAAGTTGGGTCCGACTGTACCATATTAACTAGGATTCGAATCTCAGCTGAACTGAGCTAGAAGTACACTTTCTGGCTCGGTGGTTCGTGCAGAGACTATTTACAGTTAGAGAGCTAAGCGGGCAATAAGCCCAGCGTGGCAAGATCGGGGAGACAATATGCAGCCAATTTGGGTAATGAGAGGTGTGGAAAAATATCAGAACGATATCAAGGCATCAGACTTTGCATACCCCACACAGACTAGTACTTTGCCGAACATGCACCTCGTTCACATTCCTCTGAGATATTTCTGGTGAAATGGTATAAGCCGGAGAATGTATTTATATTGCCATAGAGATCCATAGTGGTGCTTGTTTTGCGTTCCTTCGGTGTTGCCAACTACTTTACATATTTTAAAGTGAAGATGGCATATGCTTGAATTTCCATGTTGTGTAAATGTCATATTGACGGTCTGCCTGTCCTCTGCGGAGAAACTTTTGCAAATGGAAGACCGGATCGCATTCGTATCTCGAAGTTGAAAAACCGCAGAAAACCAACACAGCCAACAGACAATTGGCAATTTACTACCTAGTGAGTTGTGTCGGAAGTGTAAGTGTGCGTACCTAACAGTCTGAATCCATATCTAGTGTTGCAGTCTGATCTTCCAGTGCTGCCATCTATATTTCAGAAGTGAAGTGTAATGATTGAATATTTGTACCGTTTGTGAGCCTGTTGCTTTCTGTGGCGTGACAGCCCACAGACCCCGTAATAAAACCATGAAACCGCCTCTGCCGGAGGGGACAATGATGCAGATAACAAAGCCTTCTTATTAGAGTATCCCGCGCGATTCACAGCTTCTCTGGAGAGGCACCCAAAAAACGAAAAAGCACTAAAATTGCTTAATTTACATTTCAAACTACACGGCGAAACATTTTTTTTTTTTTTGGAAAAATTTCAAAAAAATTTCGATGGGGGCAAAATCGGTGCTTTGAAAAGTTGCCTGTCATGCATTAAGTGCACGAAACTGTTCATCAAACAGTGCCGGTAGAGAATGTGAACTTGAAAATGTTGGAGGTTTTTCTTGTTCTTTTTTGGGAGATTAATACTAGTTGTAAAGTGTCCAGACATAGTATCATTGCGAACACATCGAATATTGCTACTACTAGTCATACACAAAAAAATTACAGGATGATTCCATAATTTCCCTAGACCCAGGGTGGCCATACGTGCCGTATTTGCCGGGACAGTCCCGGGTTTTGGTTTTTTTCTCTTTTTCTGGCTGTCCCGATTTTTTTTACAAAATATTGCGGTTTTTCACATATTTTTCAACGAAGCCAACTTTTATTCTTCAAATCAACGATCAAAATCATCTTTTCAACTCAGAAATTACATCACGGTAATTAGTACATCACGACTGCAAATAACAATATTTTCCCTATATTTGTCATTTTTTTTAAAATTCATTGCAATTAGAAGTGGTGCTCCATTTCCCTCGATTAGCGACTTTTCTGCGATTTTAGCACGAGTTGGTAACTTTGCTTACTTTTGGCATCATTTTTGGCGGTAATTGGCAATGTCTCGTATTTCTCCGTGTTTTGAAGCCCAATTTCACGTATTTTTCTGGAGCAAATATGGTCAGCCTATCTAGACCACATTTTAGTAGCGAACCGTTGATCCTAGAGACGTACTTGCAGTTAGAGAAATTATCAAAGTAAAGTGTAAATCTCAAATTCGTTATTGATATTGTAAATGGGTTGTATAGTTATTAAAATAAAAAAGAGGTAACTGTTCATACGTAAACCCTGTCTTAAAAAGAACCCAATCAAAAAGTTGTTGGCCTGTCTCTCCTGAAGCCAACAAAGGAAATTCCACGTTTCTAAGTGCGATATTCGCTGAGATATTGCAATTTAAAAAATCGTGCTGGGAAAGAACAGCATAAACTAACAAACGATTCTTCTTCCCCTCATTTATGCTGTTCTTTCCTAACTTTTCTCCGATTTTTGAAATGACTGACTCGGTCACTCACACGTGCAGAATTGTTTGTCGACGAATTTTCCGTAAATTGCTGCAGTTTACAAACTGGTTGCTTATGCAAGCATGCTTGGACCGTGTGAAGGCAGGCGAAAGGGAAGTTGTACTTGCTTATGCAATAAAGATTGAACATGTGAAGCTTGCAGTTGCGTCTGTAACCACCTTTACTTTGCACCTGCTGAAAATCGGAAGGAAGCGTACTTCATTAGAAAGATATGACATTTTATAGGGGGATTTAGTGCTTTCTATTATGCCGCGGAAAGGGTTAAGCGTTGTCTGTCACGTTTTTGCAGAAAAAAATACCGATTTATATACTCCTATACCACCAGCGTTTCCCAATGACGATGGTGAGGCAATTGCAGCACTCTACGACTTGCCGCGGAACAGTCACGTAACGATACTTCCGCAGATCGGTCTGGTACATAGACTAAAGATATATTCTAACTCTGTGGTCCGGTACAATGTCATAGGTGGTCCGTAGGCAGCCTTGATAAAATTATTCTCTCTTTCTTTCTCTCACCCGTTATAATGTATATTTGATATTACTGATATCCATATGGGGGTTCAAATAAAAACTCGTTACTAAACGTAATACTTATGTTCACTTTACATATCATCTAGAAGAATGCAGGAAATTGTGCAATCCTAAATACGAGATATTACTAAATTTTGCCAAAAATAGTAATTGCTTTAAATGCAACTTGATAATTACTGCTAAAACTGCACTACACTAAAATTGCTGAAGGGTGTGGAAATAGAGGTATACTACAAATCGCAGGACAAAAATACGAAAAAAATATTCCAATGATCTGATGACCATATTTCATTCAAAAAAATAAGATCTGGTAAATTGTGGGATCTTAAATAATAATCGTAATGCAAATACAAATACAACGCCACAACAGGCAAAATGCCCAACGAGGTGGCTGATAGAAAGATGCCCATAAAAATATTATCCCGTAAAGTACGGGACACCACTATTTGTCATCAAAAACATTGTTAGAAATAGGCATAATCACCAGTCGCGATTGAAATCCCATAAAAACTGAGACCAAAACGTTAAAAACCTGACAAATATATGAGATAAATATTTATAATTTTTGCCATAATTATCATAATAATAATGATTTATACTATAAAGTGTGTGTATGTGCGCGCGCGTGCATTCACGACTTCAGTAAATGTTACAAATTAAAATAAATATCTGTGAGAAAACGGGACAAATGTATTTGAAAAAAATTTCAGGAATGTCCCGTAATACGGAACACAAGTGGTCCGTCAAATTGTTTCAGACGTTTCACTGGTCTTTGTTTTCAGAAAGGTAGAGAAGCACTGTCTTATACGACGTCTATAAAACATTTCTTTTTTCACATCAATTCACTAAACCAGCGGTTCTCAACCTTTTTTGACTAGAGAGGAGCCTTTTTGGTAAAAAAATTTCTATGATGGAGCCCTATAGGCTTATCTTTGATTTATAATTATCTTTTCAAATTAACTGGTTTTTTCCCCCTCCTATAGCGTCCGCGGAGCCTCTGGAGAGTGCATACGGAGACCCAAGGGCTCCGCGGAGCACCAGTTGAGAACCACTTGCACTGAACTATTAATTTCTATTTTATAAAAAATATATATATGCACAAAAGCTGCAGACAACACGTAGAGGTTTATATCATGTGACATAAAATAACTGGAATTTCATATCGTCAAATCCCATTATAACGAACTGCGAGAGACCGGAGAAATCAGTTCGTTATTACAGTTTCGTTATAAAGGAATTCTAGGTACAGTCGAATCACGTTTTAACGAACACTTTTCTAATCCCCCAGATATGTTTACCTAGTGACAATGCAAATACCTGGAATTCCTTTATAACGAAATTTCGTTGCAACGAAGTGATTTGACTGGTCTCTTGAAGTTCGTTATAACGAACACCAAGAGACCGGAGAAATCGCTTCGTTATAATGAAATTTCGCTATAAAGGAATTCCATTGTTCCTATGCAATCTTATCTGGGGGGATTAGAAAAGTATTCGTTAAAACGAGATTTTTTCGCTATAACGGTATTCGTTAAAACGGGATTCAACTGTATATTAAATTCAAATTTTCTCTCTGTAAAAATTAACACTTCTACAAAATTTTTAATTTTTTTCCCAAAAAATACACACACATTAAAAACATTTCTTTCCCCGTCAGAAATCATTCTTCTTTCCACCCCTCCCCCCCGTATCAGAAAGTAGACTCACCTCTCATCCGGGCAAGCACGCTCGAGCGACGAACGAACACCAGATGGCACTGACTCCAGCCTCAACATCCTCGCGATTCCATCCAATGAAAAAAAACAAAAAAAAAGCGAATCGAAATTCCACGTCAGTTGTCAATTTGTCGTCTGCTCGGAGAGAGATACCGCGGCTCTCTCGCGCTCGCTGTTGTTATTTCCCACTGTTTATTTCATTCGTTGTTCGGTCGTCTGCTGCTGCTGCTGTTTGTTTGTTGTGTCAATTTATTTTGTACGAGTGAGTGCGTTGCTTTCCACCTGGAGGTTTACAAATTGCAACAGCAATTATTTATTATACAAAAAAGTGCGGTTGCAACGGCTTCAGTGCGGTTATTATTAATAATAATATAATTTTTATTTATGCGAAGGAGAAAAAACGTGAAGTGAACGGAATTTGAGCTGGATCCCTTGATTACAAACGAAACAACTAACAATAATTTACTCCATCATTGCTTTTCACGTCTCAGCGTGAATTCTATGATACCCAAGTCAGTGAGTTTGAATGGGTAAGTGTGTGTGCATGCATTTTTTTTTTTGTTTACGTTCTAACTTAACAAAGTAGTACGTTGCCCTTGTTTTTGTTTTGTGAGAGAATTATTCATACCCAGGGGGCGCATGCCCATCATTGGGGGGGGGGGGGAAGAGCGTTGCCCCTTCTCGACTTTTGAAAATACACTAAAAATGGTATATATATGGTACATTATGTGTACATGCTCTTTGCCCCCCCCCCGGAAAAAGTTGAAATGACGTCCCTGCCAGGGCGGGAGGCCCCCAACGAGGGTCGGGCTGCCAGGGCTCCAGCCCGTGCCGTCTTTCTCCCTGGCCAGATATGCTCCTGCTTGAAAATTGTATAACCGGATCTCATTATCCCCCGGGTCGCGCATTAAGGCGTCACTAGGCCGGGGACTGCTTAATTTGTTTTTTTTCAAACTATACAGAGGCCAGTGCAAAATCAGCCTGGAAGGGGGGGCTGTAGAAACATGATATAGAATTTTGTGCGTTGTATTTAAATTACCACTCCCTCGGGGCAGTGCGTTCTTAACGCATGGGCCCATCCGGGCGCCTCAATGGAAGAGGGGCCTCACAGGAATTAGAACACGTTGAAATTTTCGAAAATTTCTCAGGTGGCCCGGGGGCCCATGATGCTCTTAAGACGGCCCTGCCTCGGGGGTAGTGGTCAGTGAGTCATCCTTTGACAGGCCTGGGTTGTACCAGGTATTTAAATGAGCCTACAGTTTCGTAAGAGCTCCTAAAAGATTGTTTACACTTGTGAATTCGATTATGATGAAATTTGATCAACTGTGACGTAATCAGGACAGTCTTAATAACATCATCTCATCGAAGTGATTTTTTTTAACGCCCCCCCTACCTGGCTAGAAATGCCCAAATAGTAATTTGCATGCTTGCTCTCAAATTTTTTTATCGGATCTCACTTTCATGCAGCTCTCTCTTCACTTGAACCTCCCGGGCCTTGCCCATGCGTTAAGATAAGACGGCACAGTCAAAGCCTATGGAGAATCTGGCCGGGGGGCCCATTGAAGGTCTCAGCCTAGGGACCCCCCTGCTGCAGGTTGTGGGAGGGGCCATGGGACACAGCATGATTTATAGAATTTTGTATGTTGTATTAAATAGTCTTGTAAAAGGCCCTGAAAGACTGTTTACACTTGTGATTATGAATTTGGTTTTATTTGTGTACAGATTGCATTTAAAAATTAATTTGATTATGAGTATATATGATGCGGCCATGTATATATGTGACGTCTGGCGACCCTAGGCCCCCACAATGCTTTATGTCAACTCTGCTGTCAATGTCTGCTACTATTTTACCGCGCACCAACTCTGGTCATTTCGCCATACGGCAATTTCCAACCGTGGGAAATGAAGGTGCCATCTATCGGTGGTCGCCCTAGGCTCGGTAGGTTGTTTTCGATGTTCTTCCTCCGGATCGAACTCGTGGACCCTCCTGACGGTAACCATCATGGTGGAAGACGAGCATCCTACCACTGTACCCAGAGCAGCAATTAGGTACTTTGTCAGCCGGGGCAAGCACGCATTTTGGCGCCCCCGTGTAATGTAGAAGTAACAGTTGGGTGAATTTAGCGCTCCCTCTTGTCCAGCAACTTGGTCAACAGACCCTCATGTCCCCCCCCCCCCACAGTTGCGACCCTGACTGCACCACTCGGCACCTTTGCTGGATTTCGAGGCAATTCTGCGGCACCCTTAATGGGTACCGTCGTAATCCTAAGAACCACAGCGCAATACATACTCCGTTCAATATAATAACACAACATATTTTTGGGGAATATAATCTGACCGTTCCCACAGTGCCCTAGTGTTCCGTAGCATATGGTTTAGGAAACCACTATTGTAATCGATGAATGCACATGATTTCTCCGGTCGTGTGTGAAAAGAGCCCCACAAAAATATTGGAAATTCCGCCCCTGATTTTGCAAGGAAAAAAAAATCACATTTGTTCCATGTTACAAACATCAAACGGTGTCCAAAAATAGTTCTTGCCAGGCCAGGATGCCTATTGGATTTAGGTCTTTTTTTAATTGGACCCCTTTCTGGCACATTTGTGATGTGAAAAAGCCGCATAGGTTGCCACGGTTTCATATTATCAATGGAATCTTGTCGTTTTTTTCCGCGGGCCACAAACTAGGTTGCAGCACTATCCGACCTAAGGCAAAGCGCAAACTGAGCCGCGTGCAGCGTTTAGTCTCAAGAATCGTAGCGCGAAACATTTGCCTCACCTCTATGCAGTGGCTTATCACCTTTGCACTTTAGGCCGAGTGGGCTTATGCGTTAAGATGACCCCGTCTGGAACGTTAAATGAGTTGCATCTGGAAGTCTTCGAAATCCACTGCTAAATTCGCTCATATCGTTTGGCAGGATCGAGATGAGAATTTTATGGCCCTCTCAGAACAAGGGTTCTCAAACTGTGTTCCTGCGCAGAGCCCTTCAATTCTCCGTGTGCACTTTCCAAGGGCTCCGCGGCCTATCTAGGACAACAAAATTAATCGATAATTCGATAAATAAATGATATAAAGAAATCTATGGAGTTCTGCAATAGAAATTATGTATTAAAAAGGGTTTCACCAGTCAAAAAAGGTTGAGAACCACCAGAGGCACACGTAGGGGGTGCTCAGGGGCACATGCCCGCCCAAGACTCGACCAAAAGTTTAAAAAAAAGGCATTTCGATGAAAAGATTGAAATATCAAAAGAAAATACCCTTAATATAAACCAAATTATGTTAATTTGAATGTTTTTTGAAGGGTGGGTAACTAAAAAATTTCTCGGGAAGAAAATTTTTGGCCCCCCCCCCCTCCATGCGGATCTAGAGCTTGCTGTTGGGAGGGACGATTTCACAGATTGTTGTGAATATAGTGTCCATAAATGACCGCATTTTGTCCCTATTTTCCGGGACATTCCCAGTTTTTTTTTCCTCCATCCCGGTTTTTCCCGTTTTTGGTCAACGTTTTCTTGAATGTGTTAGTTAATCAAAAACGTTGATACAGGCAATTTTCAACGGATTTATTGAATGCAATATTATCATATAGAAGATCTAAAAATTTCACGAATTATCGCATTTCGCTTGGGGGTGCACCGTTCCCCCATGGATCCGCGTCTGCCCCAAGCCTTTTGCGCCCACTCCAAAGATCGATCCTGCTTTCACTCCTGAGAACCACTGCTCTAGAATATGTGTGTGCGTGCATAGCTACTTTACCACACACCAACTCCAATCATATCGTCATATAGCAATTTACTACCGAATGAGTTGAGATTGAAAACGAAGGTGCCTCCTATCGGTGGTCGCCTCGGGCTCGTTACGGATGCGAACCCGCGGACTTGACGGTAAGCTTCATAGTGGTAGACGAGCATCTTACCACGGCGCGCCGTATGCAGTTATGCATAGCTGTAGAAGAAAGGGATCTTGCCTAGGGCCTCGGAAAGGACCTCATCAGCTAAGACGCAGCATTGGCATCTTAACGGATGGGCCAACGAGTCTCCGGATCTCAATGTATATTGTTACAAATACAATGCTACAACAGGCAAAATGCCCAACGAGGTGGCTTTATTTTATTATCCCAAAATAATTTTGATTCTGGGAATTTAGTTCAATTTTTTTTACCGCTTAAGTCTTGATTAAAGCGGTATTAATTCTTTTGTCCCGTTTTACGGCAGCTAATATTTTGGCAGCCCGCGTCATCGTTGCTTCCTTCGTAGTACCTTTCTTAGGACTTGCCAAATCCGGCCCCGAAGTAAGCATACGTTCTGCTCGCACCATTGGCAAGCGCCTCTTCAAGCGGATCCTCTGCATGAAAACAATCATGGGAATTATTCGCAGCATGATCATACGCAACATGATCATCATAGATAAGATGTTTATTCCAGAATCCTTTGAGGAAAAAAAAAATAGAAATCCCAATCTATAATTCCGGTTTTGACAAGACGTCCCGTGTAATTGGACTGAAACATTGACCCCATGGCCGTACGATTTACACATATTGTCCTTGATCCGTAATCCGAAGAGGAATAAATTATTGTTTTTGTAATATCAAGAGTACGAAGCTAATAGTTGCTTCGGATGTCCTTGATTGTTCATAGTCATCCCTTTTTTTTTTAAATTCATAATAATTGTTGTTATTCTCTCCGGAGATTAAAAATAGAAGAAATTATTTACTATTCATTTCTCCTTCCGCCATTGTTCCACTTTTTTCTTGTGTGTTGTGTTATTTCGCGATGATAAAAACTATGCGATGATTGTTGTTATTGCTTTATTATTGGGGAAAACGAAGAGAAAAAAAAATAAAAACGAAACCGGTTTTTGTTGTTGTTTGTTTTAGGTAGTGTTTCGGTTTATTTTTTTTTTTGAGTTAAAATAATGTCCATGTTATTTTGTTTCTCGATTTTTCTAAAAAGGATTGTATAATGATTATCTTGATCGTGTTGTTTATTAGTTTCTCCTACAAGGACTATTACTAATTTATTTTGATGTTATCAAAGTAAAAAAAATATGAATCGAGGGAGGTTGATCAACTTGACATCATGGTGGTTTTTTTAAAAATATAAAATGATGTTTGGGCCCCGCCAGGCCTCTAACTTACGATAGTATTTTTTTTTTCTCTTTTATTCAACAACAAAAGCATGACAACTGGTACAAACTTGTACAAAAAGACAAAAAACAGGAACAAAAAAATAAATAAAATGAATTAGTAACATTCACTCTGTGACCCCAAGGTACTAGAGTGTCCTTCCAGTAAATCTACAAAAATTAGTTTTTGTTCCAGTATACAAATATTAATGTGTTAGTCTTTTATAAATTCTGAATTTTCATCTAGAAAGTTTCTTCCTAGATGAATTCTGAAATTCATAAACTTTCTTCCACCAATTCTGGATATGTTTCTTTCATTTATTCTGAATTTTCATCAGTTCTAAAAGTATTTCTTTCACTTATTCTGGATTTTCATCTGTTCCGCATTTCCATTAATTCTGGAATTATTTCTTTCACTTTTTTTCTGAATTTTAATCAATTCAAGAAGTATTTCCTTCACTTATTCTTAATTTTCACTACTGGTGCTGAAATGGTCTCTGTATTTTGATTTTCAATTAATGGATTCTGTATTTCCATTAGGCAACTTCTTTTATTAGGTCTTGATTTTAATTGGTTTGTAGTTATTTCTCCCATCAATTTAGAATTTTCTTCAGTTCGAATTTTTATTTTTTTCATTTTTTGTTAATTTACATTCAATTGTCTGGTTTTTTTTTGTAGATGTTTTTCAGCATTTCTGTATTTTTTGGATGCAGTAATTGTTAAGACGTCTCTGGTCCCTCGTCTGGTAAGGGTGGCTCTGTTTAGGCCTGCATGGTTTCGGAATCAGAAAAATCCGCAGCTTTAGATCTAACTCCACTTTTTTTTAGTACCATGTCTGTAGCAGTAGAAAGTATGGAATGTCATCTAAGCCGCCAAATATTGGCATTGCGTTGTTAACGTTGTTGTGCGTGTTTATTTCTCTTGACATTTTTGCTACTAGTCGTTTATTGGGACGACCACCAATCGCCGATGAAAAAAATATATCCAGCTTTGTGATGGGTTGTTTTGACGGCTGAAAGAAGATCGCCACTGAACAAGTGCGAATAAAACCAGTGTTCGCGTGGTCGACCATCGACTCCTCGTCACAAGAATAAAAATTGTTGCTTCCAAATTTTTTTCAAAGTCAGGAATTCCGGACAGCGTGATGTGACCTCGGGGATTTTCAACCTGTCACTCACTGAAGCAGTGTTCGGTGCTTATGTCTGATTTTGTACTCGCAGTGAGATTACAGCCTAGAAGGGTTGGCGTGAATTCGACCTGGTTTCCCATCTGGAAAAAGTATTTTTAATTATTATATAATTTAATTTTTATTATAATTTGGGAAAGTATTGCCAAAAAGAGCTGGAAGACAAACATTATGTTTACGCAACATGGTAATTCAAGCATTTTCCATCTTCACTTCAAAACATGGAAGCTAGATGACAGAACCAACAAGCACAACTCTGACAACGTGAATACTTTTGGGGCCACGTATACACCCAGAGCACACATCCCTGCATGTATCCATTCAAGGGTACGCGAAAAATAATCGGAAATTACGTTAAAACCAACTAAAATAATAAAATTGAGAGCCATTTGTTGTGATAGCGTAGTATACGCATATCTCCTCGCATTTCTATGGATACGAACTAGGACTGGTCCGATTAATCGGGTCGGTTAATTATTAATAGCAGTTAAAAATTTCAATTGAGCTAATTGTCTCGATTAACCTGATTGAAATTCGATTGAAACTTTAAAAATTACATAATTTATTTTTATTTGATGAAACCTATTAGATGAGAGAAATTAATGAAATATATATGTATTTTTTAACATCAATTAATAAAAAAAAAAGTTACCAAATACGTTTGTTATAAAGTGCTAGCATTTGAAATATTTGATTAATCAGTCGATTGATCGAATAAAGTTTTTTGATTCACCAGTTAAAAATCTTAATCTATTCACACCCCTATGCTAGCCCAAACAACTCTTGTGCATTTCCAGCGATACGAAACCTCCGACCACCCTTTTTTTGGAATGAAAATTTCAACGCCGAGCACGAGTCTCAAACTCTTATCAACTGCTAACAGAATCCTTGCAGGCTAAAATGCCTTTTTTTAGAAAAGCCTAATACTCCTTTATAGCTATGAACTCGTTTTTCTCTTTATATATGTACAGGGTGCATAGCAAACGGGGTATGACATTTTACTGCCGAACCGTCGATCCTAGAGGTATACTTCTTATTAGAAAGTTTCCAAATATAACGTGTACGACTCATGTGTCATTCATGTTTTTTTTCAAGGAGTTGTTTAGTTATTAAAATAGAAAAAAATGAACTTTTTTTATGCAGTCCCCGTGTCTCCCAAAATCCTTTTAGAAAGTTATTGGCCTATTTCTCCTGATGCCAACAAAAAAAAAAATCCTATGTTTCTAAGTGCAATATTCACTGAGGTATTCGAAAAACGGTGAAAAGTGGGGGCGGGGGGAAACAGCTGTAAAAGCGGGAACCCCGTTTTACCTGCATTCAAAGCTGTTTTTCCCAATTTTTCGAATTCGATTATCTCGGTGAATATTGCACTTAAAAATGTGATTTTTTTTTTTTCCCCTTTGGCATCAGAAGAGACTGGGTGACAACTTTCTGACTGGGTTTTGGGGGACACGGGGTCTGTATAAAAAGTTAATTTTTTTTATTTTAACAACCCCTTGAAACATGAATGACATATCTGAGTAATACACGTTATATTATACTGAATGTATATATACCCAAGGTGTCCTGTAAGTGCTAATGCGGCCTTTATCTCATCTACCCTCCCTCGTAGAGGTATGAATTCAATTTAAAAAATGCTCAAAAGGCGTCCAAAACTTACCCTTTACGTTTTGAGAGTGAAAATGGTGTGTAAAAAATGAAAAACCTAAATCTTCCAATTAGAAAGTTGTTGCCCTATATCTCTAGAGACCAACAGAAAAAATTCGATGTTGCTAAGTGCAATGCTCGCTAAGATATTTGAAATCAAATATTGGAAAAAGTTGCGAAAGAAAAGCAAAAACTAACGGACAATGATCCTTCCCCCCCCCCCCCCAATTATATTGTCCATCCCGTGCCTTTGTAGCATTTTTGATATCGAAACTATACCTCTACGAACAAGTGGTAGATGAGATGAAGGACTCGTTACCTTTTATAGGACACCCTGCATATAAAACATTATTTGCTCTTGCCACCCTTACGAAAAATTACACACGCTCCAAGACAAATTCTGGAAGCTATGTAATCAAAACTTCGAATGCAGGGAGGGATTTGAATCTATGTAAAACTAGAGGTATCAAGGCAAATTCTTCGAGTTTGGAAATACGAAGGCACACTACAATATCATCTTTGGCCTGTCTTGTGGTCGACCCGGTAATCATTAAATTCCAGCTCAGAATATCCATCACCGTTTCTAAATATTTTTAGACTATTCACAATCGGGATATTGGTGCCCCGTTCGTCGAAAAATAAATAAGTGACGGTGTTCTTGTATGGATGGTTTTGTTGTTCATCTCTTATCTGGTAAAAACCCATATCGTTTTTGGGAATCGAGAACTGGCGAAATATACTACATTTATGGTTTGGGAGTGATCACTAGTCACATTTGCGTTAGGGGTGGAAAAAGTTGGGAGATGAACCACATAACTTCCTTTTACCTCCACATTATCGATCCCTTTCTTTCATCGACGCTGCTGCGAAGCCTGTGTGTGGGAATTTTATGTTTCCGAAAATGGTGTAATAATGTATCCACATCAATGGCTAGTGCGGGTTCTCTAGTTACTCAACATGCTATTTTTATCGGTATGACGTGATCTTTGTCGATGGAATTGCGCTTCTCTTTTGCTAGAAACTTTTTTTTTTATTGTTATTATTCGATTGATGTCTTCGGTTTTGAAATTTATAAGGCTTCTAGTGAAGGAATAATGTCCGCGTGTGTGCTTGGTCGATTGACTTCGGTGAAGGTATATAAAGCATGTTATGGTGAATTTTCCTTTTCATCCATGGAGCATAAGTTGGTTATAGATGCTGTGATACACAAATACAAACTAAAGACTGTTCAGAATTGATCATTAATTTTTATTACACTATTTCGCTAGTCCAGGGCTTAGAAAATCGGAAAAAGATCTAGGAGCCAGAGCAGTTTTGTAGGTGCCAAACAATTTTTTCACGAAAAGCCGGCCAAAAATAATATTTCTTTTATAAGACGTTTCCAGGAAATAGTGACCGCCTTCATAATTGATAGATAGGTTGATATAAATTCCAAAAAAAAAAAATCGTATTGTCCTCAGATTCAAATTTATTAACTCACAGGGAAAATTGTATATATAGGCTCCAATGCTTCTTAGGCGACTTGGATCCTGGGATTTAAAGTACTGCGCTAGTCCATCATCATGGTACTAAAATGTGTTTCACATTCTGAACAAGAAAACCAACCGTGAAGGTGATCTTGATCATTGCATTTATTCATAATTGGTTATTACCACTAAAAGAATTTTTATTCCTCCGTATGTTTTATATAAATTGTTCATGGTGCTCGTAATCTAAATCATACTTCAAAACGCCATGCCGTAGTGTTTCTAGGATTTTCTTTGTCCAGTCGCCCACTGCTGACTAGTACAATGAGGAAAAAAACGTGACTTCCAGTAAATAATAAGCAATTAAAGCCCTAAAATAAGTTAAATTACTCATCATTGTCATAATCGCAGCAAAATCGTCAGTTCGGAACCAAAAAACTGGACAAATGTTTTGCTTAGGTATACTGGGAATACCTCCAAGTGATAAGATATTGTTTTTAATAAATTTAAATTGCGTATGATCGAGTAATGGTGAAATTATAGTCGAACTCTTTCACGGAGCTAAAAAATGTTTCCTCTGCGTGGGTGAAATAGCGAAAAAGAAAAACTAGTTTCGATAATAGATCTCTCAGCGTTACTTTCGCAAAATGGAATGCTAACCTCCTGCCATGCCCGCAATGTTCGTAATTCTGTATTTAAAATATATTGGTTCACACACATTCGAATCTAGGAACACCTAGTCACGGAAAAAACTGATTAGTAGTTCTTCGTCGTTCAGTAATTCTATTGTTCTAAAGATTTATTTCAAGTAAAACGTTCTTCCTTTAGAGATAAATATGAAAGAAATCATGCGGAAATATCACTAAAATTCAACCTTTATCGGTTTCTCCCGTACGTAATGGGTGCACCTATTTTAATTTAATTTTTTGCCATGAAAATTAAATTAACGTAGGTGTTATAGGGATTTAAAGAAAACGTATAAATAATAATTGGTTTTGTGTGTAATGTTAGCTTTCTTTCCAAAATCAACATTTTTGAACATAATCAACATTACCGATCGAATCCATCATCCTGTAAACTAAAGTTTTAGCAAAATGTCCGGTAAATTTAAGTAATTCATTGACGATTTATCATATATATATACACCAATATGAGCTGGGGATTTTTACATACTTACCGGTAAATAAGATAAATTCGCAAAATTTAACTAAACCTACCAAAATGGTCGGTAATTATGCATAATCACTGGGTGTGTCACATTTACCGTAACATATGCAGTATATTCGAAGTAGCGTGTCATTGCAAGGAGTCTCATTATCTTTCAGTAAAGTGGGCAGTAACAAGTTGTTTAGATGCATTCCTATTTCTTGAACTTGGTAACCGAAAAAAAGAGAATTGGTTATTCTTATTCGAAATAGTTTTATTGATAAGACTGTGGCGTGCACGTGTGTGTTTGTGGTAGCTTTTCCTCGAAAAATTCCGAACCTTTCAATCAAGAGAAGAAATCGCTTCACACGCGCACATAACGGGAGCTAGCAGCAACAGAAATGAAAGAGTAAACAACTCTGACCCAATGACGTAAGCGGCACAGTCAATGACGTACAAACAAAAATCGGGTTTTTTGTTGTTGTTATTTTTGTTCCTTTATTGGAACCGACGGCGATCGTCCGTTTTGTTGGCAGCTTCCACAAAAAAGCAGTAAGATATCAATAATTAGCACGAAAACGATGAAAAAACTTGAGCGAGTAATACAATCGTTGATACCTGTCTGTGTTTTACGGCTTTTATTGATGATGCGATTACTCAAAGACGGGGACGTCAGTTAGAATGCAATCAATGAAGAATGTTGCGCCAGTGCTTGAATTTAAAGCGGTCTTCAAATATATTTGTCCTATTTTACAATACTACATCATCTGTAGCTAATATTAGCCCTTTCTTCTAATATGCATGGACTGAACTTTTCTGAAGATATTTATTTGAGAAGAAACCATAGGAACATGGTATATTTGTCCTGACACCCCCCATTTCCTCTTTTCCTCGCCGTCCTTTACTTAATCCAACTCATAGGATCCTGTATTGTACCTATAACTACTGCATCCGAAATTTAGGAAACACTGAGAGCAAAACGTAATTCAGCACGTTCCTTCATGAAATGTGGTTTCAACTTGGTGAATAAGTATAGGCGTTTTTTTTATACGTTCACTTTTTTTTTTCTTTTCTGGAATTCCTCTCTTTGCTATCTCCACTGCAACTCACGCTAGGCTAGGCTATACCTGTTCTGTAGAAATATGTACAGACAAATGGTATGAACACAATATAGCAGTTGTTGCATGTGGATAGGAAAGATGCAAAGGAAAAAGAAAATGGGGTGATTATAATGGTGATGGCTGGCGCCATTATTGCCAAGGCCGATCGTATTTATTATAAGCTCCGCCTTCATATCTAGAACAAAAGCTTTATCGGATCAACAAAATGCCTATCTTTTCTTTTTTTTTTCAGTCTTGCTCCTCACTTTGCGGACTTCTTATTTTTTTAAATACGTGCTGAATGTACACCAGTGTGCCGTTATTTATTCTTTTATTATGGGAGTTTTCTTCGAAGCAATGAACTTCATTGAATTTAAATCTTTTCTCACTCTTTATTATGTCTGTGTAGGCTACGTGCCGAGGCGATTAATATGGTTTTACAGTAATTATGTTCTGTGTCCCGGGACTTTGTTTTAATGTGTCATTGTGACGTAGGTTGTGATGGTGGCGACTTTTTTTTTTGTGAGATGTCAACCATACATTACATACCGATTCAGAGCCCAAAAACAATCCTAGGGTAGGTTATTTTTATGCTTCTCGTTTGATCAGTTCTCGAGATATCGTTTTAGTTGCAATTTCGTTTTACTGTGTTTTTCCCGCGAACAAATACCGCACTTGTTTTATTATTAAGGTCCTGACGTCATCAGTGATGCTACCTCTAAATAGCTTCTCTGTGGAATACATCTTGTGTTATCGTGTGGATATGTTTATGGTTATTTCTTCGAGGGGAGGAAAAACAGGACGTAGATAATGGCTCTTTGATCGTGGGTGGAGAAAAGGAGTTTCGGATTTCTTTCCACATTATCAGAGCTGTATTTCGTTAGTATATGAAAAATCATTACGGTATTCCTGTTTTGAAATTTCGAGTAGTTCCGACTAAAGCGGAACCTTCCTTAACGGATATTCCCCGTTAGCAGAGACCTTCCGTTAAAGGACACTTTTTTAGTTACGTCGACGGTTTTCATTGTATTTTATTATTCATTAATGGACACTCCTTGTTTGCGGACAAAATCTTCGATGCCAAGGGTGTCCGTTATCGAGAGGTTCTACAACCTGATCCGGCTTTGGTTTGAGCTGTGTGTCTGCAGCTGTTCAAATCCGGCTGCGGTCTGAATTCTTAAGTACTATTATTCTTTGTCAGACAAGTAGCTGGAAGTAAAGCCATGTGAAAATGGAATGTTCTCTTGATGCAATAAACTAACATGCCATAAAATAGTATTTCGTAAGATGTCCTAGTACTGCTGCAAAAATCTTGCTGCTGTCGAAATCCGCTCTAAAAACAAATTACGTCGTTTATCAGCTGTCTCACTGTTATTCTTTTTTCTCACTTTTGCCGAAGCTGAAAAGACGAGTAAATTTATATATTTTTTTTCTTTTGGTTAGAGGTCAGAAAAATGACACGTGTGTTTGCATACTTTTAAAACTCTCATGGGATTTTGGTTACTTGTGTGCATGAAAGTTAATATCGATATTTTTTTGTGTAATGCCATAGTTACGCTTCATCTTGCAGGCCTCTAACAATCTCGAAAAGCGATCCAGCATTCGAGCTTGAATCCATCTGTCCATCTACCGCATTCTCTCTCTCTCTGTCACGACTTGGAATTCCAATTTGTCAAAATTTACATTGCACACTATTTTTTTTTCCTTGACATGCCAGGATTGGCAAACACTTACATTGTTACTACCATTTACTTCAGTAGTAATCACTGATGACAACTCCATTGGATGTCGTGAATTTTCCGCTCCTGGGAGCTCTCGGCACCAGCTATCCCAGACCTGGGAGTATTTACAGCTGAGTGTTGTCTTTCGATAACATTCGATCAATCTTTTTTTTCCCTCTTATGTATCGATTTCGTCGTCCAGCAGCTTCGTCTCCAAACGGAGCCGGAAAAAAAATAAAAAGGATCAGCTTCTAAACGTCGTCTTGTACCCGTCTATCTATCTCTCAGAGTAAACACACACATACACACACATTACTTGGCTTTTCTTTTTTAACCTCTGAACGGAATTCATTTCTTCCAGCATCCACAGGTTCTTAGATGTCATTAAAATATAATGATAGTCTCTCTTTTATATATATTTTTTTTTTATTCACGAGTCAACGACTTTCTTCTAATGTTTTTCCCTTTCTTTCCGGGAGAAAAGTCATTATTTTACCCTCTTTCAATAACCGTTGGAAATTAAACGCATTTATATGTAAGCCTTTAGGGAAGATAGAAGTCCTTTGTTTACTGATCAAGAGACATTTTTGTTTTTGGACTCGCTTCATCGAATGTTTTAGTTCGGTTTATCTAATGCTCTGAAGAAAACAGTTGAAAGCTTTCAAGAATGTTTCATTTGAATGCACGCGTATGAGAAATAAGAATCTGAAAACTTTGCTAAAACGCATCGAATCTATGCAAACAACAAATCCCAATGACAATAAGCTCATTTCGATACCTTTTCTTGAAACGTGCACCATCTTGTACGATCGATCGACTTGAGAAATAACATTAATTCGTGGTTTATGAGATGTTTTGAATATGGTGTTTTGTGAAATTTCTAGCATCATCCGAAGTTAAGGTAGAAAAGAAGCTGGTAAACAAATGGAATCCTTAAAGTAGGGCTTTCGAAGCAATCATTGAGCTTGAATGAGAAATAGATTAAATCATTTTTATATTACTGTGTGCAACGCTATTCTATACAAGGGTCTGACGTCTTCATGCTATTGGCGGAAGTGGTTCGCACACTACAAAAAATGAGAACCCCCGCCTTAACGGGAAAAGTCATAAGTAATTTAACCGCGATCTCGATAATTTGAGGTGAGTGGGACGTTCTAAGATTACTTGAAATTCGAATAAAAAAAATGGAAAATGCAAAGATGATTACTAGAGCCCGGAAGTTTAGGCACTAAAAATGGTGGAAATAAGCAGGCAAAAAGGCATTTATAATTTTTGAAAGGAAGGAAAAATTAACTAAAAGCAAAAGTATTAAGGATCCAAAAACTAGCTGAAAAATTGGTTGTGCTTAATCCGTCTATTGTTTTATTGATATTTTATAATAACTGCATTGTTATCCAAGTTAAATTGATTTGAAGCCCAAAATAAAATGTTAGTAGGCCTCAGAATTAGACCAATTCCAGGGCCACCAGAATTGTTTGCAGTGCATTTATGTTGAAAAAGAATAAAATCAAAGCAATATGGGTCCCAGAGCCCTGTCTGCTCCTAGGCTTCTTTGTGTGAGCCATGACGTCTTTGGACAATCATCGGTCCGCTATATACATACAGCGCAGTCTAATTCCTGGGCGAGACACATTATGTGAAGGCCGTGGAGAAACCAAAAATTTCTTATTTTCCTCTGCTTCTGTAACACGGGCTGCGTTTCTCTGAAACAAAATCATTCACGTCTAATACCATCCGGTTAAGGCAAAGTTAATGTATGGCAACACCAATCTCCCAGATCACTAATTCGAGATCGAATGGGGGCTGGAGGGGGGGGGGGAAGCTTTATGGTGATAATTAATACTCAGAGTTGGGAAATTCAAAAAAGGCATTTTTACCAAAAAAGTTTGAAAATAGGCAAAACAGGCATTTATGGCATTTTGCCTGAACTTCCGGGCTCTAATGATTACGTACTTGAAGTATGTCCAAGCGCAAAAATTTGTTGGCTTGTATTACAGAAGAAACTGCAAGTTATATGAGATGAATGCCTTTTGCACCTATCGTAAGTAACGAGCAACCTTGTATCCACATTTGGAAACGTCGTCACATCAATGGGGTATCGTTGAATTTTTTAAAAGACTTATCCATAAACATTAATTTTTCTCATATTTTCGATACAATACATGGAGACGTTCACAGTAAAATGCAACCTAAAGGCCGAAACACACTACACTGTTGTGAATTGTGGTAATTCTGTAATTCACTGATTCGTGGTAATTCTGTAACGTGGGAATTCCATGTTCAGTGCAGTGTTTCGGCCTAAGTCAGTGGTTCTCAAACTTTTGGCATCCGCGGCACCCCCGAATAGGTTTAAATAGACTTTAAAGTGCTGAACATGCGCACACGTCAATGTTACCAGCTCTCTCGCACTTCGTAATTTGGTACCATTGACTTAAGTGGTACCAAACCCGAGAAATGTAGTCACATTAACGAGGTACTGTTTAATTTTTCTTAACAATACCTACCCACATACATTTTTTTTTTTTTTTGCATCGTGCATTACACGCTGAAAAACAAATTTTGAAAAAGTTTCTGCGTCCAAAACAAAAATAGTCATTTCTTATGTAATTCGAGGTGCTGAACACGAATTTGACCATGCTAGATTGACCACAGTTTTCTCTGAAATTGAACATTAATACACATATGATAACACAATACATTAAATCACAACATACGTACAGGAAATAAAATAAATGTACTGAAAAAAAAAGACAATACATATTGAAACCAGGGTTGGGTTTTTTGGCATCACAATCGTGAAAAAAAACTGGTTTAAACCGTCAAAAACCTAAATCAGTGCTTTTGGATAACATTTTGAACGCAATAGGTATATAACATGAACTTTTTGTATATTAAATTTTATTTTTAAATATTAATCTATTACAATAATTAAAATAATATATTATGATTTGAAATTCAAAATTGTTTTACCGTTTGATCATTGATCATTTTTGTCGCACCACGGTCATTTTCTGCACGCGAGGGCTAATTAGACCGGGACCTACAATTTATTGCTGATTCCGAACGGCAGCAGGCTTGTTTTTTTTATACTCATACAGATAGTCTAGAGAAGGTAATATGTAATTTTACGGTCCATTTTGTATCTAAACTACTGGTTACCCGTGTTCAATTTGCTAAGCGAAATAGAGCTGCTTATTCTAAATATGTGCGATAGAGCATCGGGGTTTGTTTCTGACCTCAGAAACTAGCTCAGAGTAATAAAACAGTCAAAAATTTATTGTCAAATAATTTTTTTTAACCTGATGGATATGTTAAATATAACAAAATACTTTTATGTAGGTTAACATGGTTTTTATATTTTAAATTTTCTGATCTGTCCAGAATTTCATTATAATTTTCTTTTTGCACAGCAGCTGTCAATACACCAAACTCATTTACTCTCACCTAAAAATTTCATATCATGGGCTGTATAAATCCAGATTTTTAAAGAGTATTTTCAATCAAAGCATAGCATGCTGGACTTGGTACCCAAAGCATAGTTTTGCACATTTAGATACAGCTTCAATTGAAAAACCATTGCATTATGAATGCTATTAGTAAATATACCGTACCATATCAGTCAACCTTAGCTATTCTTACTTTTGCACTAAGAATAAGTTATAGGAGTTTCGTGAGCATCATATGAAAGCCAGCACTGCCAAATTAAAGGACATTTTAGTCCTACAATTTAGTATTTTGATTGCTAGATATATTCTAATGTTATGCACACAATAAGGGTATTGTTTTAAGTATCAGTGATTATCTAGGTAATTTAATAATAAAAATCAGCATTACATATGCATGGTGTAAAATATATTTTTAAACACCTATCTGTTATAGAAAGTGTACAGCAGATGTTTATATCTATCTATATATATATATATATAAATATATATGAAATTGATTTTCTGTGTGTATGTTCTCTATACAAATCTACAATTTTAGATCTATCGTCGCCACAAATTTTACATATATTCCTTATGGGACCCGACTTGAACGATAGGCGTCTTTAAAAGTTCGTCAGATCAGGGCAAATAGGCGATGTCGGGCAACAATGGTTTCTGGGCCACAACAATCACTTTTGGAACCTTTATTTTAGTTTCCATGATTCCCTAGCAATGCGTTTCATCACTGCGGTTTGTCACTTTTTCAATCCTCCCAGTAATGAGATTTTTTTTTTGAATAGACGTCAGAATCATCATCAGCATCACTTTGAGGGTCAGGCAAAGAATGATTTCCCCCATAGAAATCAGTGTTAAAATTGCCGATTTTGCGGAAATTTAGTGGGGTTTTCCGCCGCATGAAAAATTTTGAAAATTCAATTGAATTCTTATTTTTTGAAATATTGAGTTCACTTAGAGGTACGAAGCCCAGAAAATTAAATATGAAGTAATTAGCCGGATCTAGTTTTGAGTTGGATATCCATGCAATAACATTGATTTCAACTTTTTATTTATATCTTCTCAAGCATGAAAATTAATGTCTCCGTATTGTCTTTTAATATTCAACTGCATAAATTCATACAGTTTAGGTTGTTTTAAAATTAATTTTGGGCCCGTAAAGTATATCGAAGAAATTCCACAGCTTTAACTAAGCATTTTTGAAGCAGAAATAGGCAGATGGATAACTTGAAGTTCAGGGGGGGGGAATCGAAATACCTATCACCTCCTTAAAAAAGGGGAAAAAATACAGGGTTTTCTAAAAGAATCAACCGATTTGAAATTCGTATATTACGAAAAATATTGAACACAGACACTTAAGATTAATTTTATATTACATGGCTAATCAAAGTTTTTTACAAACTAAATTAAAGGTGCTCAATATGTCCACCTTGGGATGCACTGCAATATGTCTATACGGTAGTCAAATACGTCCCAAACTTTTGCTAACATGTTTACATCCACTGCTGCTGTTATGCATATCTTCAGTTCGACTAATGTAGCTGGAAGGGGAAGCACATAAACGTAGTCTTTTATAAATCCCCACAAGAAGAAATCGTACACTATGAGGTCCGGCGATCTTGGAGGCCAGTGATGTTTAACTGAATCTTGTCAGGTCCCGTACGGCCGATCCATCGTTTAAGAATGCGATTGTTCAAAAATTCTCGAACGTCCAAGCTCCAACGTGGTGGTGCCCCGTTCTCCTGGAAAATGAAGTCGTCTGAATCGGTTTCTAACTGTGGGAAAAGCCAATCTTGACAAACACTCACGTGGCGACCGAAGGAAAAGCGTTAGTGCTACCTGTCAGCAACTTTGTGAAACTTGATTTCCCTCTTTCGACCTATACATTATTCAATCAAAACTGATTAAAAGCTGAATTTTAAATCAGATGATTATTTTTGAAACATCCTGTATATTTATTCATTTCTACGTTTCTTTAAATCTACATTTGTTTCTTTCATGAGTTGCGCAGGAAGGCGCCATATTGGTTAGTATAGACACGGTTTGTGTGTCCCTCAAAGAAAGAGGGAGATATCTCGTGATCCAAAAAGCCTCCTTGAAGAAAACCCGGGCAGCGCCGGGTATTATAGCTACATATATAAGCAGTTAAAAAAAATTTTGGAAGGTAAAGTCTCATCTTGAATTGAAGAATATCATTCTATAGTTTTTCCTTCAGCTTTTATGCTATGCTTCAAATTGTATATTTTGTAAGAAAAAATACACATATATTGTCCGAAATAATTTCGTAGAGAGTAGAAAATTATTTTACAACCATATTAAGTATTTATTCTTGGTATAATATAGTCGCTCTTTAAACATTAAATGTAATTAATGCGTCTATTTCCAATGAGAATTTTTATATGGAAAAGCAATGTTTGAGGTTTCTGACGTGACAGTTTAAACCGTGCGTGTCAAAAACCTGCCAACCCTGATTCAAACAACACACGTGTACAGAAAACAAAATAAATGTGCAGAAAAAAAAATACATACATAGTAACTTCACCAATATATAGAGGTACAACAGTATTATACATAATAATACAGTAATAATACAAGAGTAATAAACATAACACAACACAAATACATAGAACACTGTATTACAGCATACATGTAATACTTCATTTATCGGCGTCTGATACGTACATCGCTTTGCATCGCACTGGACAAAAGGAGCATTTCTTACAACTGTCCAGCAGTATTCAACCATCATTGAGGTTGACCATTTTCCCTGCTAATGTTATTCTATGAGCCTTACCGCTTTTTCACCACGTAACGCTCGTAAAGCACTTTTTAACTGTTAACAGGGTAATATCTCAAAAACAAGAGCCAATAGAACTTTTTCCATGATGATGATATTCGTGTTCCGCAGGTCAAAATCGTTCAGAATTGTATACTTTCATGTCGGATACACACTTTCATTGTTGTCCAGTGTAATCATTGTAAATATTGTCAATTTTCGTGTTAGTTCAGGACCAGAACTGGGGGGGGGGGTGGGGAGCAACTGCTCCGGGTGGCAAAATTTATTTAGGGGTCGGCAAATTTTAGGTTAGTACAATAACACCGTTACAAAATCATCGAATTTTGCAGCAGAGGAGGCGGCGCAATCCTGTTTGCCTCCCTCACAAGAATCCTAGTTACGATCTTGAAGGTTGGATGTTCAGCTTTCTAGTATGCTGCCGGTTAGGGGCCGTTCAAGTATTACGTAAGCAAATTTTTAGACATTTTTGACCCACCCCCCCGCCCTGTCAGCAAAACGCTGACCCCCTCTCCCCTCGTCAGCAAAGTTTCGTCATCAGCTCTGCCCCTCTGAATCCTAAAGCCGGGTTTTCCTAGGAGCAGGTTTCCTGTGCCGCGCGCAACGTGATTCGCCCAGCGCAACACGCCGTCCACTCACCAGTAAGAAAAGCAGCATGACTTTTCCTACAGAGCGCAATACGGCTCACGATAGCGCTTTACGTTGGGCGTTATTGGCCGACTCCTTGTGGAGGAGTCAAATGCGTCGTGCGCCGCGGTTTTGCCGATATTCTCTTCAGTTCTTGTGTGTCTTCTTTCCCCTTTCCTTCAAACCGGAGCATGCAGACAACAGAGTAGCTGATGCCAAAGCCATATACTTTATGTAGCCACCCTGATCTGACGCGCTTCGTAGGAAAACACAAACGCGTAGCGTGATTATGTAACTCGTTTCTGTCGGCGCGAAATAGTCTAATTCGGTTCACGCTGCGCAACAAACATATTCCTAGGAAAACCCGGCTTAACTTATATTTTCAAAAGGGGTGGTTGATTACGCAAGCATTATCCAACCCCCCCTGCCCCCTTGTCATCAAAAGTCAGCAAATCAGAACCCCCCCCCCCAATCGATGATGACGTAATACTTGAACGGCCCCTTATGATACCATATTGATGACGTACAGTATTTATGTCAAAAATATAAAATATCATTGCTCGCATTCGCTGAAAAACTAAACAAGAAGCGTTCTTAGAATAAGAGAGACGTAGATTTTAAAGATAGGGTTTTGAGAATCATTCGAAAAACAACTTGAGAGCCTCGAACTATACTACTGTAATGCTATGTGATTTCTAAAATTCCTTACGGTTGTTCAACTTACAAGCGTTAGAACATCGAACATAATTACTCAATAACCCATCGAGAATGACTTTCACAACGAATATACGTGCAGAATTAAACATGTGAGGATGCTGTGTGAAAAAACAAATTTTGAGAGAGATTGGAGTTAGAGCCTCGAGGATATTCCAGTAAAACGGAAGAAAGATTTTAGAGATGCGAGGAGTGAATTGATATGACTAGAGAAATGCGATGTGAAAGAAAAAGAGATGCACTCTACGTTTATAAAGATTACGGTCACACCACGAGTGAGAACTTAAATGAATGCGATGGTTTATAATGAAATTTTGCCGGTCGATGAATCTTTCTTTTTACTCCACTGCTTATAGAAATTTACTGTTAAAGACAGCATTCGTGATGTTCATTAGTATATCTCAGTCAAATCAGCGGAATCGTTTCCATTCATTATTTTTTTAAGTGTTCCAATGACGTTAGTAACGGCCACGGACTCAATGTGATGCCAATAATCAGTGCCTGCGATCCATATATCTATTCTGCGTATCTGTCTGAGCTTTGTTGTTGTTTTTTTTTTATTATTATTACTGTGTTGTCGGTTATTTTGAAGATTGACTAACAGTCGATAACCGAGATGCCCTGAGGCAGAGAAGAAACGATGAATGGACGCTCTTGTAAACAAACCCATTCATTATATCATTGCCTTGATTATTATTAATGGATGAATAAAATTTAAGAAAAAAAACAACAATGGAGTGAAATGCTACTACTGTAGAAGTTTACGAATGATTCATGGGCTATCGCAATCTATCCAAGCCGTTAACCGTGTGCGTATATAAAAACAAACGTGTAGGATCGTACAATAACCATAGACTTTTGTTGTTATCTCTGCGTTATTGTCGGATTTTATTTTTTCTTTTAGAAAGAAAAAGGTTTTTTACGCTTTTTTACTTCCATGTTGTTGTTGTGCTGCTTAGTGGCAGTAACGTAATGACGCATTGTACCACATCAAAGGAATTCCGAATAAACCCTACCCTAGCGTGGGAGGCGAGATATGTTATGTCTAGGCACTCTTAATACTGGTGTCGCGGAAATTTCGAGAAGCATATTTTTGAATTTCGGTAAAATATATATTTTTTTTCGTTGTAAATTTTCATAAGATGTTTCGATCGTGGTGTGGGTTATTTTCGGACGCGGATCGAAAATGATTCAATAATTATGTGATTATAGTGTGTTATGGGAAGGAAAAATAATTGAGGTCTTGTCTTAGAGGACACGCCCTTTGCTGCTCAGAAGAATAATTTCGATTCAATTAATTGTCTCCCTAAAGGGAAAAGACCTTTTTGAAAAGCTATAGTTTTGGAAAATGATATACTAGAGGAAAGGAAGAAAAATATTAATTTCCAACTCTTGAATAATCAAAAGGTCATAATATCTCAGTATCAAGTTTTTCCGATCAATTCAATGGAAAATCACGAAATTCTTTCGTTTTTAAAACGAAATAAACCCGTTTTTCCCAACCGGAATTTTCTTTTTCCCGTATTCGTCTGTGTGAAACGCGTCTTTTCTTCTTTTTTTTTTTTACCTCTTCTACTTTTCTTTTTGTGATCAGCTGCCAAGCTGAGCTTGAAAGAAATAAAAGAAACCTTTCATTTCTTCCAACATCCTAACAGTCAGTTCTGATAAAAGCCGTGGATCAGCAGCTTTTTTTTCCTGCTGGTGAGCTGAGCTCGGTGTTTCCACAGAGTTTGAAGAGAATTACTTTTTTTTTGCACTACTTTCAGCATCTTTTTCTATCATTTCTATCTATTCCAGGGAGAAAGTTTTACCCTTTCCTTATGGAACTGGATGAATGCAGAGTTTTCGTGTATGCCACTTCGCAGGTAATAACTATAATCAGTTATGATCACTGCTAATAGCAGTACACGGCCGTGACTTACCTTTGACCTCGTTAGCGATTTCGGCCATTTTTTAGAGATCGTATTATACTCTAATCGTTAGAATAGTTTTCCCCCTGTATATATCGCCATTTGTTACTTTTTTAAATTTCAATTGGGCGCTGTTATGCGAAGGAATGTTACAGACGTGGCTACTCTTGCCTAACGAAGCGAGCTTGTATTTTCATCGTGAAATCGGAATTCCATGACTGCCTGCACGTTTCTTCGGGGGAAAGGAGAGAAAACCTCCAAGTTGGTTATGTTTTTTGGGATTGTTTTGAAGACGAAAAATATTGTCAGACTGCGCTTCGAATTCGAATCTCCTGGCTCAATCAGTGGAATTTGCATAATGAGGAAACACGACTTTACGTTAACCGAGGGGTTTTTACATTCGTGGCATCCTTGGGAATGAGGTGAAATATTTCTTTGAAAATGTGGGATGTCTGGTAATTCTGAATAAGGCCAATGGTAAAAAAAATGAATGACGCGGAAGATTTTTGTGATCTTGATATTGACAGGGGGTTGAAAGAAAAATTGGTCATCACTGCCTGAGACTGCCCTGGCATATTGGTTGCGAATCAGCTGAATCGCTAATTTTCAATATAAATTTATCCCAAAATTATCTCTCAGCATCCCTGACCGATCTATAAAAATATCATAAATAATATAAAAGTTATAGTTACACCCTGGGAATATATTCTCCGTCTGGGGAACGCCGAACGACAAATCCTTTATACTACAGTATATCCCGAATTCGTGATCTAGTACTCAGCCGTTTAAAGTCAATGTTTCAAAATCATTCTTAAATTGGGGTTTAGTTACAAAAATATAGAATCATCCTGAGATCGCGCATTTATTGTAGTATAAATTTTTTTCTTTTCTTCTGTATGTGTTAATTCCGCTTTCTGCCCCCGCCTCCCACTCTTAAGATTCTAGGAATGTTCCATGAAATCCCAAAATGATAGTGAAATATTTCAAACTGAAATAAAATAAATTGTTATGTAATTTAAAATAAATCCTCAATCGAAAAAGCTTTTAAACGCTTAAAGAAGATGAGAAAAGAAATAAACGTATTTACCAATGGTTTTCTTTTTTTCCTTCCGAGTTATATTGTGAGGTGAAAAGCCTATACGAAAAAGAAATAAAGATATTGCACTAGATTCTGGAAATCGCAGATGCGTTTCCTCCCCCCCCCCTTTTTTCTGTGTTTACTACTTTCAAGAGATAAGAAAAATGAAAACATTTCTTATTTCTTTCATGAAGCTACCATTTTTTTTCCCCCCACATAATTCCCATGAAAAAGAATTCATTTATTGGATTATCTTCTTTGCTACTTGTGGAAAGAGGAGCTGCATGGATGGGAACTGATTTATATATTTTTTTTCTTTTCCGGGAACTAAGAATTTTTATTACTTCTATTCTAACATGTTTTAATGTATTTAAATCGTGGTTGCGCAATTCCCGGAACGCAGATGATTTTTAAAATGTATTTCATCACGTTGAAATACGATATTGGACGTGAAATTAAATGTAATACGCACAAGAAATAGAATTTTTTGAACTGTGAATAATATTGATTAACCACTCAAAAATGATCTAGACACCAATCAAAACAATACACAGTAATAAATAACTCAGATAAAATTAATAGGACTACAATAACTAACTTACCTTTAAATAAATGACTTCATATCTTAATTATTTTACTTGTGAGAATGAGTGTCTAAAAATATTTATAAAATACTACATACAAATAATAGGAAACACACACAGAGTACAATAGTTAAAATAGATATATTTTAGAGAGATATAGATGGCTTATAGATAGATGATATAGATAGAGATATAGAAGCCATCTATATCTCTCTAAACCGTCCCGCCCGGGGTAGCCTCTACTTCAGCGCCTCACGACACAGTGCGTGAAATTAGGAAGGCAGATTCATGTGTTTCCAGTGGTGTAGATGGTAGCATGCTTGCCCGGTATGCAAGAGGCCTGGGTTCGAGTCCCGGCGGAGACGTGATGACTTTTCTTTCCGAGCTCACCTCAGCATAATATCCGGAAAATAACTGTTTCCTAGATATATTTTGCTTGATTTTTTTTTTTTTTCTGCAAGCGAAAGTGACACTGCAAAATATTTGAATTAAACATCGTCATTTTCAAAATGTAGAGCTGTTCTAAATAGGCCAGGGGTCTTCAACCTTTCAAACAACACTGGCCAAATTCAAATTGCCATGGAAGCCTGTGGGCCATCCACTGAGGTATTTATGATTATAAGAACCACCCCCCCCCCTCCCCACACACACACACGCATTTTTACAAGGGCTCACTCGTAATATACAGTGACATCCTAATAAAAGGGGGCTAATGGGACCTGAGTTAAACCGGGGCAAAAATAATTTAAGACTCATTTATTCAGAATTTATTTATTATTATTATTTATTATTATTTTCATCATTAATTATCAATTTGATTAGTGGAAAAAAAATTATTTCAGAACTAATTCCATTCCGGAAAAGTTTCTGGTTGATTGAGGATTGCTTTTAATCTGAAATCACTTTAAACGAGGGATTCTGTGATTGATTTCGGTAATTAAACTATTTCCTTCTCAATATATCTTGAAACAATAATTATGCAAAAACGGCAATAATTATATAACTATCTTTTCAATAATTATGCAATTACTGTTTTATTAATTGCGAAGTAATTTCTATCTTAAATTATGAAATTTTCTTTCATTAATTCTGAATTTTCACCAATTTGCTCTTGAATTATTTCTTTCATCAATTCTAGAGAAATTCAGAAATTCTAGAGAATTATTTCTTTCATCGATTCGAGAATTATTTCATTAATGCTAGAATTAGTTATGTGACTATAATTTTGAATGCAATGAATACAGCCTTATAACCTTATTCTTGAGCTTATATTTGTGTGTCAAAAATCCATTGTCGAGTACCTAACTTGAAGAAGATTGTAGACTTCAAGCTCGGTGTCTAACAGTGACCGGTCACTCTCATTTCATTTGAACGTACAGTGGTCCGATGGGCTTATCTTTGTAGACATCCGAGGTAAACCATGTCCGAAAACGGCAGACTGCCCTTTTCAGGTGCATGGGTGCGTTGAAAATGTGCAACGAATACAAAACGGCCCAGTCAGCCGAATTCCTATGGAATGAAACCTCTCGTTTAGTGGATCTGGGTGGGGTTCGCTGAATTCTATATTACTATATATTTAACCAGAGACTAAAATACAGCAATTATATCATTTTTAATTAAACTAATATTAGCTGGTGTCACATGTGACTCTCTGAAAATTTGTGATGTGCTATAATACCCTCATATCGTTTTTATTATGCCTTTGAATTAATATACCTGATGAATTCAAACTTCTTTGTTGGCTTGAAAAAGGTCAAGAAGTGAACAGGTTGGCGTGACTAACGTTTTGACAAGACTTTGTTTTTGGTTTTCTTTTAAGAATCTCTCTGTGATGATCATTTCTTTTAATTTCCGTCTTTCAATATTTTTCTTCATACATGCATTGTGTTGTTTTGGGCCTGTTTGCCAGCTGACTACACGGAACCGCTGCATGTTTACTTGAATTCTCGCCGCTTGTTTTTTCAGCTTGTACAGAAAAACTATAAATGTGCGTGTTGTATTTTGACTGCTCTGTAATTTTTCCATTGCACTGTAACGGAAAAAAAAAAACATTTTCTATGTATCGCTGTAATATCGTTGCTTTCCGTTTCGTTTGCTATACAAAGATGCTTTACAAAATTTGATTCAAGGAGGATTCAGTGTTTGAACCAGAGAAATGAGGCTGTATGATGTATATCCTCTTGAATTTAATTCTTTTCCGAAAGCAGCTCGAGGCAAACTCTTCCCCCCCCCCCCAATTCAAAATAATATATATTTTTATATCGTTGTACGTCACCTGTAATTTCGATTTAATAAATACTAGAAACTTTCTATTCACATTTTGTATTTTTGGTGCATTTTTGAAACTGGTTTGCATTCATAACAATAATTCTAAATTGAGATTCATTTCGTATTAAAATCAGGAATATCCATCTGTGTTTTGAGATCCAATTTTTGTAAGAATTTAGAGTTCGCGTATAGGTGGTTTACAGTTCAGCGACACAGCTCAAGAAAAACAAAATTAACGAACTTGTGTTACGTATCCGTATCTCTGTTGTAGTTGTTTGTTTACTTCTTCCTCCTCTTCGTTTTTGTGCAATGGAAGAGATATGCTCTCGCTATTGGTGTTTTCCACGCAACGTCCTCATAAAAGAGGTCAAAACTGTTTTTTTTTCCCCTCGGTCCTGTTCTTCTAGATGCATTTTTCTATATCTTTGTTGTGTGTGGTGTCTTTTCTTTTTGATACTGTTCGTCTTTTGTTTTGGTTCTTAAAAGTGATCGTTTATTTAAAAACTAGAAAGAGGTAACTTTTCTTTAATGAAAGAAAAACAGGTCGATAAATGACAACTTGGCGAAATTTGCATGAAGAAATGTGTACATATTTTTTTTTGTTATTTTTGCTTGAATGTTTGTCATTATTAGAGCCCGGAAGTTTAAGCACTAAAAATGGTGGTCGAAATAGGCAGGCAGAAAGTCACTAAAAATGCCTAAAATAGGCACTGTGAAAAGGCATTTATAATTTATGGAAGAAAGAAAAAATAACAAACTAAGGTATTAAGGGTCCAAAAACTAGCTGAAAAATTGGTTGCATTTAATTTCTATATTGCTCTAATTATGGTTTTATAATAACTGCATTATTATCCGAGTTAAACTGATTACAAGTCCAAAATAAAATGCTAGTATACCCTGAGGATGAGGTTAATTACAGGGCCACTATTACCATAATCGGAGCCCGTAGAGAAAATGATCTGTGGGGCTCCTTCGAGTTGCGAATAATTCTTGTCTATTTGTTGTATTATTTGGAATAATCATTATAACTTCTATAGTTGAAACATAGCTACCTTGTTCTATTTTGGTAAAAAAAAAAATTTAACTTTTATATTACCACACATATGAGAGACTCCTTCTGCGTGGGGCGCTGTGTGGCCGCATCTGTCGCACACCCGTGAGGGCAACTCTGGTCAACTTAATCGAATACTAAATGTGCTGGTAAAATGAATAGCCATGGTTGTTTGCATTTTATGGTGCAAAAAATAAACAAATAAAACCAGAGCAACATGGGCTCCAAAGCCGTGTCTGCTCCTACCCCGCTTGGGTGAGCCATGACATCAACTGATGACCTCTTGAGGCAGTCATTGGTCAGCTCTTGTACAATGCAGTTCAATGCCTGAGCGAGACATGTTATGTGAAACGTGGAGAAGCAAATATTTCTAATTTTCCTCTGCTTTTCTAACATGGGTTGCGTTTACCTGAAACAAAATCATTCACGTCTAACACCAAACACCATCCGGTTAAAGCAAAGTAAATGCATTTCAACACCGATCTCTCAGATCACTTATTCACATTTAAATAAGGCTGAAAGGTGCATGGGGGGGGGCGGCTTTCCGATAGTAATTTGTACTGAGAGAGCTAGAAAACTTTGGAAAGAGCAATTTTCTCAAAGCTCAAAATATCTAAATTTTAAAGATTATGGCCTGTGAAATTCACCAATAAACAAAAAATATGTTAAAATAGGCAGTTATGGTAAAAAAACATTTTTATCAAAAAAGTTTGAAAATAGGCAAAAAAAAGGGGATTTATATGGCATTTTGCCTGAACTTCCGGGCTCTAGTCATTATACGTTCATCGGCGGCTACGCTGTGCTTTTATGGCGTTTAAAGCTGTTCTTTAACGGCCACTCACTTGATTATTCAATCACCCATTCACTCATACGGTCACTCAATCGCTCACTTACCTTCTCATCTGATCACTCATACAGTCAATCACTCAAGCTCTCAAGCACTAATTTGATCACCGGTACGGTTACTCACTCGGTCACTCACCCTATCACTTGATTACTCGATCATTCGTGCGGTTACTCGCTCGATTATTCATACGGTCACTCACAAGGTTATATGAGTTTATTAAATTCATAGAACTCGGTAGCTCATACGTTCACGCACTAACTTTTTCGCTATATCATTCACCATTTTATTCGGTCGCTCACATACTCATTCACTTGGTCTCTCACTCACTGGCGGCGAACTTTGTCGGTCAGTTTTCCGTGTTTGAATATTCCTTTCGGTAAATGGCGGGACGGTGAATTTTTCGTAAATCGGTATAACTATTATGTGGCGACAAATATAAACAGCGACGTTCTGAAAATAATTTTTGTGAATAGTAATAAGTCAGACGGTTGATGAATTTTCCAAGTAAATTCCTCATCCTTTCGCTCGTGGTATGACGGCCAAAAATTGCATTGTAGGTATGCTGTCATCCTTTTATTTCTTACACGGAAAAAAAAAATGATTTATGAGATGACCTGACTAAAGTAAAACCGAGATTTCCTTAGCACGTTGAAAGCCCCGGAAATTTTTCGTTTGGTTTAGCTCTGTATAACACGTTATGACTCGGTTTTAAAACACAAAGCGAATCTTATCTTGATTTCGTTCTATAGCATCTTTTGTGCAGGAAATTTTAAGTGCGAAACGACACGTTCACTAATACTAATAGTTTGAAAAACGAGGTGTCGTAAAGCAAAAATTCGATCATATCAAGCATATGCTGGGATCGATAATTTCGTTTCGCAGTGTTAAAATATTGAAAGATTTATCCATAAAAAAAATGATGGAAAGTAAGGTATTCAAAATCCAAGGGGGGAAAAAATGTCTTCAGAAAATTGATGTAAAAGATTGTCTCGAGGAAAATAAGATTCAAAAAACAAAGGTGTGTTAGCCTTGCAATCGTTTATACTGTATCTTATTTCTAAAGCACGAAATCCTCCGGCTTCAAAAATTTTCTTTGGGATATACAGTACATACAAGGTGTTTTTCCATAGCACGCACACACACACACACACGAGGCTGAATATATTGGCGGTCATCAAAAAAATCTTTAAAAAAAAATGAACTAGTTAAATGATTTCATTTCAGTTTTTATGATTCTATGGACTTGAGAATCCCTCGAGGATAAGTCGTTAATTTTCATTTTCAAAATGTCTAGACGGGCTATATTAAATAAAAGAAGAAAATTTTATTTATTATTGCGTAATGTAAGTAGATGGGGGGAAAAGAAAACCTGTTAGTTCAAACCCGAGTTGTCTGGATTATAAAGAACGAGGTCACGCGTGACAAAACAAATCTTTTAAGAAGCTTTCTCTCAATTTCGGAAGACCAGTCAGCTGCAGGTACTCTTTCCATTCAGTTTTTTTGTCATCTCCCTCCACCCTACACACACACACACACACACACACACTATTTCTCATCTGGAGAAGATTTCTTATGTGCTCATGTAAATTATTGTTGCTGCAGTGGCGGTAGTGCCATTGCAGTGATGAGCATTATATTTTTTTCCAATCCACAAAAGCAAAGCCTTTGACTTGGGGAGGCTCCACTACGCACAAAGATACATTGTACGTGAGGAAATACGCTAGGGAGGGGACTAAGAGTGTTATAATGTTTTGTCCGAATACCAATTTTCTTAAAATTCATCACAATTATAAATAAAATTGAGAATGACATATTGGTAATTTTGAATGATTGATATTGAATTTTAATTACGCAATTTATTACTTACTTATTATTGAAAGAATTTAATTTTTTCCTCCTTCAACGCTTGTTACCAAGTTTATTTAATTAAAAAAATAATGTCAACCATTATTTACTCCCAACTAGTAATGCATCATGAATAAATTGTTCCCTTATCAAAGAAAGTTAGGGCCATTCTCAAGTATTACGTCAGCATCGATGGAGGAAGGGGGATTTCGGATTTGCTGAATTTCGATGACGAGGGTGGGGGATTTGAACGATGCTTATGTCATCAACCATCTTACACATAAATGTGAAAATATGTATGTTTGTTTATACAAATCTACAATTTTAGACCGATCGTCGCCAAATTTTGCATATGTACCATACAGGACCGGGATTGAACCATAGGCTACTTCGACGTTCGAAGTTAGTCAGCTGGGCAAATGCCCGAAATGGGCGAAAAATTGTCGGGCAAGCATGGTTTCTCGGCCCCAACAATCAGTTTCGGAATGTTTACTTTGGTTGTTGTAGTTCCCTAACAATGCGTTTCAGACATGCGCATGTCTTTACAATGGTTTGTCGCTTCTTCGATGTTGCCAGTATTATGTATTCCTTATTATGTTCGCCAGTATTCATTCCTTATTATTGTTTGTCAATTTTTTAATCTTCCCAGTAATTGAAGAAAACCCAGGCATTTCCGGGTATTTTTGATAATATTTCATATTTTTTATAAAGGCATTTATAAAATTAATGGCATTTTACTCGGTAGCCTATACCAAATACGAGCAAAGCCTTTCCCTAGTTTGTGAGCATGTAAACTAACATTCTCTATATTGATAAATCTCGTTATATAACCAGCATATTAAAAAGCCACGTTAGTGATCTCTAAATGTTCCGTGCATCCTCAAATGATCTGGAAATGTATCCGAGCCACTCAAGTGTTCTAGAAATGTGTTGCGGGCCACTTAAGTGCTCTGGAAATGTGCCGCTTGTCAATCGAGTTATCCATAATTATGCCGCGGATCACTTAAGTAATCTGTTAATGTACCGCGTATAACTTGAGTGATGTAGAACTGCAATACGAGCCGCTTAAGTGCTCCAAAACTGCGCCATATGTCACTTAAGGGATCTCTAAATGTGCCACAGATTGCTTGAGTGTTCTGGAACTGTGCCGCGGGTCACTCAAGTGATCTGCCAATGTGCCGCTTAGTTCATTTTTACAAAATTTGGTTTGAGGTGGCGGGCAACATCAGATAACCCCGAGGGCTATGGGTCGAGCATATATGGCTTAGAGAGTGGATCACAATGAATTTCTTAAAAAGAAATTCGTTTTTTCATGTTATAAATTCACTATAGAAAGTCTCAGAAGAAGTCTGGCTTGAGGCCCACCGGAGACCGCAACCTAGGGGGCGCTTTATCCAGGATGGGTGGGGCATGCTTACCGATTACTATACTTACTCTCGAAAATCATAGTATCATATCACAAGGCCCCCGCACCCCGTGTATTGAGACAGACAACCTTGTGAATAATTTTCATTATGTGTTTCGGTTTTGTTTTTAATTTGTAAAAAAAAAGCGTAATGGGAACGAATTTGTGATTGAAAAACCAAAGCAATTTTGCTCAAAATGTGACAAACCGAGCATTTTTACGGGAGCAAGAAGGTATCCAAAAGATTGAAGGTGTTATATCCCGTAACAGCGAGACGTATGGTCTGCATTAGATTTTCCAAATGCGAGCAAATATTTGAAATATTTTTTATAGTGGTACGGTTCAGAGAAAAGTTGGCCACCTCTGCGTTAGAAGATCATTTGCACTACGCATTCCTTGTACAATTGCTTACTCCACGTGTTTAGGTCGTATAGGTGCTAAGTGAACATTAGTGCTCCGCAGTAAACTTGATGCCAAAAAAAGTGCTCCGTGATCTTAAAGTTCGGGAACCACTGAAATAGAGTATCACCTCTTAGTATAAGGACCAATAGGGACTACACTACTAAAGTTGTTAAACAATAATTCCACACATCAGCCAATTAAACAGAAGCATTCAAATTCTAAGAGGAGCCACTTTATCTGGAAAATCGATATTTGATAACATTTTGTTAATGATGTGCACTTTACAAAGAGTACAAAGTGATTTAGGTGATATTTTTTTTTCAAAAATTTTATAACAAAAAAAAATGAGTAAAAAATATATGCTGTGTTATAATAAATTTGGGGCTCTGAAAACATGGACCCCCCTTAGCAAGTATCCTATTACTCATGCAGAAATCGGGCCCCCGCAAACCAATTCTTGGTATTGTTAAAATAGTTAAATACTACTGTTGAAGAAAACAATTCCTAGATGACACCGGCAGAGATTATTTCTTTTCTTTTATACTACATCATACAAGGGCGTAGCGGGGGGGGGGGGGTCTGGTCCCCCCCCCCCGAAATGTGAGGAAATGACCGAAAAAAATTGAAAAAGATGGCCAAATCCATTGTTCTGTCACTTTGGTCCCCCTCTCCCCCCCCCCCCGAACGAAATTTCTGGCTACGCCCCTGCCAGCATAGCATTAATTTTTCTTTTTTGTAGCAAATCTACATAATGCTCCGAGATGTTTTGGGTATAAAATTATACCGGAAGGAATAATAAAATTCCTTCGATTAGTAATAAAGCCAGTGATTCACTCAACTAAAAGTATCGCTAATATCTACTAGTCGATCTCGGACTAGATCGGAATTTTCATGTTTGAAATTATTGTAATCTTCTCTTTCCCAAAGATGCCATGGAAGTAAACTTTTGGAGTCAGTCTTGTAAAATAAATGCCCCCCGGATTTAAAAATGATTTGGCATTTAAATAATATTTAATTTTCGATCTTGTTAACCCAGTTGTTTTAAAATTAAAAATTTGTTTTCCATTATAATCAATAATTTCAGTGATTCTGTAAAAAAACAAAAATGGAAGTTTTCTTCAAATAACTGTATAGAGAGAGGCCTCTCCAACTGCTGTCGTCCACCGCGGCATAAGTCCGCGGGCATGCTGCCAATTCCTAATTTGTTAATCAAGTACATTTATCATTTTCCGATCGATGACGATGCCTTGAAGTAAGGGTGCCTCAGTCTGTGGGCCAGATACGCGAAATGGCTGAGATTCGCGACCCACGAACTGGTGCACTTGTCATGTGCAAATAGATCCAATTATTTATTTACACCTTTCGTGAACCGCACGTTGTACACTGCCCAAACATAGCATTTTTTGTGGGGGGGGGGGGGATTCGATCTCGCATGTCTTGTTTGGATGTAAATTCGTTGAACTGGGAAAATCGAATTTCGAAAATAATTCGGCATACTCAATGAAAAATATGAAAGATGCACAATATATAGAAAGCAATGAAAATCACATCGAACCCAAACATATAGAAATTGCTATAAGGGTACTGAATTATTCATTAGGACGGCGGGGAACGTATTATTATTTACGTCTTCTCTATTTTTTTTACTTCATTTTTCTGTCTACTCGTCATGATGCAATAACAGAGATCATCGAGTTATCTTTTTCTTTATGAATTTATTGTAGATATGGTTATGAGCTTTTGTGGAGAGTCCAGTGACGCCGGAGCCCCGATGTTGATCGTAAAAGATTCAGCAGCAGCTTCGGGGTCAAGGAATCAATAACATTACTCTTTCTTTGGTATCAAACGTGCATATACAAACACACGCATGAGATATCGTACTCGTAAAATTTCATTCATGTGATTGGTTGAAAAGATAGACAATGTGAGCGCGCATGGGCTTTCTATGCAAATGAAAAACAATTCTTGTTCGATTTTTTCCTCTTTTTCCCGTTTTTCGAAGATTTGAATATTTTTGTCAAGGAATGGAGTTTGATGGAGAGATTTGGTGCAGTATTTGATTTTGTTGTGTACCGTGTGTTCCTACACTATGCTTAGCTTATGAATGTGGGGAAATATGGTAATGTCGCATTTAAATTGCTCAAATTGAAAACACTGGAGTGCCCATCACTTGGAATGTCTCGCAGTCCTGATTTTATTCAAATCATATAAAGTTCGATTCCTGTCAACAGACGTTGAGAATCATGTCAGTTTTCAATTTCTACTATGTTGTTATGGAACCATTTCGGTTTAGTTGACACGGCCGTCCTAATTTGGATTTATTTTCCTCTTTCTCGAACGAGGTCAAAGAGTTCTCGTGAATAAACGGGGTTCTAAAGATCTCTTCGCTGTGGTTCGTGTTTGTATCGAATGAAAATTGTTCAGTCATATACTTTGAAATTTCAACACGATACTTGAATAACATGAACAATTCAGGCATCTGCCATTTTCACTTCAAAATATGGAATAAGGCAACACGTTTAGAACATGATCCACGCATAAGTCGTACAACATAAATACGCAAAGGGACCACTCATACTCTCAGAACGCATGTTCCGGCATGCACCGATTCTTTAAAAATTTCCCAGAGGAGTATTTGCGAGGTACACGCACATGGTTAAGCAGAAGTAGTTTCGAAGTGCGTTGTTTTGAGCCAGGATATTCACGTGTGCCTACTCGGTGGTTTGAAGGAACCAGAGTTGAGTCGATTTACACAATTATCATTTTTCTTGAAACGTCGCAGGTATAGACTGGGCGCGCACCAGTTAGACAAGACTACTATAGACGAGCCTAGTCATTGTTATTCACGTGTTTTTTATGGCGTTACGTTTCAATTTGTATGACTAACCGCTGTGCGTTGCGCGCCATACAAATCAACATGAACAACATAGACTAACTTTGTTTAAAGCTGTCTTGTTTAACCGGTGTGCGCTCAGACATGTGGTCACGGGGTTTATGAAGGTGTTAAAAATTAGTGAACTTCTGGCATAGGGGAATACAGTATAAAAACCAATGTAGGATCTCCAGGGAGATTTTCATGTTTGTGGCCACCAGCTCTTGCATATAGGCTGACCCACGTAAGGATGTGGTTGCACTGCGGTATTTAGTCATCGATGACCGATTGTTTTTTCTCATGTTCTACCGCAATGTCTGACAATCTCTTCTATACTCTTAAGGAATTGGTAGCTGTTGTCATACAGAGTTGCCGTAGCCTTCGCGTTCGTGGTCGCAGCTATTCGCAGTGATATTACGAAATCCATTTCTCGTCTTTGCCAATTAACGCTGTGGAACTGAGAGAGAGAAAAAAAAATGCATTAAAAAAATAGGAAGGAGTGTTTTCTTTTTGGCGGCTGTCGGAGAAACAAAACGTTATTGTGTAGCCTGCTACTACTACTGCTTCTTAAAGTAGTGCTAGTAAAAGAGTTGAATAGTAGGCGAAAGAAAGGGTGCGCTGTTGCTCAATTGATGACTGCAACCGGTTTAACTCTTATTAGATGAGTAAGGACCAAATGAAAAGGAAAAAAATGTATGTGCGGCACACGTTTTTGAGAGCCTGGATTCCGCTGCTGCTAAGTAATTACTATGTGAATTCATTAGGCTAAAGCGTATCGAGCCAACAACGGATTTCGGATACGCTACTGTTTACGTGCTAGTGGATCTGTGACGACTGCACTTTTCTACCAAATAAATATTCAAGAATGCAATTTTGAGTTTCAGTGGCTAGAACGGCTAAATTATATCCTACGGTCAACATTCCTGTAAGCAACGGAATTTCAAAATCGTCAAATAATTAATGAGGTAGCACGCTGTGTGGGTGTTCGCTCCCCAAACGAAACGCCAGTGGCTAGAAAATGTATTAGAAATGCTACTTTATTCAAAACTTGCCGTCCCACTCTTGATTGTATTATCGGACTCGAAGCGTTCTCGTAAACATCCCAAGCAGCCTGACACCGTGCGAGTGTGCTTGGCCCTCTTTGTGGCCGTTGATACAACTCTTGGAAAAAATAATTGAGACAATTCCGAGAAGAAAAAGGTTTACAAGGGTCGTTGGACAGTTGGAAGATGATTAGTAGAAATTGGCTAGAAAGAAGAAAAGGATAGAGAGTATAGAGTTGCTCGTAACTATTGTTCAGTAGATCTTTCTAGTGTTCTGTTTTGTGACGTTGTTGGGGTGGATGAAGTGTTCTGCGAAGTGTGAAATTATCAGTGTGTGGTCGGATGTTTTTGTTTTCTTTCCTTCCACGTTGAATTATTTTTTGTTTTTATTCCATTTCCGATGACAGGTGATGCGTGACTGTCCGTCGAGCATTTGAAAGTTCACGACCGTCTCGAAGGTCTCTTGAAGCATTTTCTGTTTTGTCTTATTATCGGACAGTGGCGTGGGTGGGTTTTACACCTGTCAGCGGTGTTTTGTGGAACCGCCAAGTTCTTTCCTCTCGTTCAATGCTAAATTTTTATAGGATGACGTTGTGGCTTTCTTCTTGCGGTGTGTGTGCACGCGTGGGCGTGCCATTTTCGGATGTTGTGTTTGCGGTTGTGACGACTTCTCGGGTGTTGGCAGATGGTGGAAATCACGCGCACCAAACAAAACAAAAAAAGAAAAATCGTGAGTCATATTTTCCGGGTTTAAACATTAATCGATTGGGTTATTAAAAATTGAATTTAGATATCAAATTATGTTTGTTTTTTTACTGGATTTGGATTCTTTTCAAAATTCTGGTAGACATTCATTCATGAATCGCCCTACTTTCACTTTTAAAAACATAAGTCATTTGCATTCGAGAAACTTGTTTTTGATGAGAGATTATTTTGAACGCATTTTTGAATTTTTTTCTATTTTTTTAATGTGTTGCCTTTTTAATGTTTTATGATCGGCATATAATACCGTGTATTTTATGGAATAGGGAGAAAAAGTTAGATTCCTTGGGAGTTGGAATTGTGCCATTTGTGTGTGCGTTGTTTTTTTTTTTCTCACAAAGAGTCGTGTGAAATTTCTGGGTTGTGTAATGGACAACTGCCAAGAATTGAACCTTACCTGTGTTTCCACCTGTCTCTGCTGATGTTCGAGTTATAAAAAGTAATTTGGATTCTATGGTTTATGGGCCATCTATATATATACACAGTTTATCAGCAAACATGACCTGCATTCACTTTGAATTGTCTGCAAAATGGTTACAAAAAAAAAAATTGGTATAAGTGATTAGTCTCACACTTTTTCCTTTGCTTTTTTTTAAAGATAATCCTTATAAACTCAATAGTTGCATATTGTGAGTGAAAACATCTTGAGTGATTTTATTGCGGTAGTTATCTGGATTAGTATGGATTTCGTAAGATATTTATTGTTTCTGGAAGACTATTTTTTCCAAAAAGAAAAAAATCCAGCACATTCGATTTTACTTTAATGACTACGAAACCTATGTGTTTTTAAAACTTAAAATTGTAAAATTTTCTTGTCGGCATAAAATATTTGAATACCGAGTATTACCATTATCTTACGCGCTGTCATAGTTTCAAAAACACATGGTACATCCGACTTTAACCCAGGCCTGCCAAAGGATGGCTTACTGCCTGCTGCCCCCCGAGGGGAGGGGGGGGGTAGGTTGAAGCTGAAGAAGGCTTCCATCACACTCCGGAGCCTCAGACACCTGCATGGGCAACGCCCCTCCAGGCATCTGATTCCCCCAGACCATTCCATCAGGGTAACTCAGTGGGTATGCCTCTGCTCACCTCTCGGCCGGACCACGGTCTCCCAGGACTGTTTAGTGAATTCAAAATCGGAAATGGGGAGCGGTGCTTCCTCTTGATGGGGCCCCAGCCTGACACCAAGGGTCTCCTGCAGGTTTGGGGAGCGATGGTTCCTCCTGATGGGGCCCATCCAGACACCAGGGGTCTCCTCCGGAACTGGGGAGCGGAGTTGTCCCTCATCTCTTCCCATTTCTTTTCCTGACATCTATGACTCTGGATGATAATGTGAGAGTTGGGCTCTTGCTGCTTCCTCAGGACTTTGCGTAGGCTCCTGAAGTATAATCTCAGCTGGCTGTGATCGTGAGGATCCAGGTTCGAACCCCCGTTGGCGGCACAGTGGTGGTCGCCTGAAGTTGGTTTTCTGCGGTTTTACAGCTTCAAGGCACGAATGTGAGTCGCTCTCCCATTTGAAAAAGTCTCTCCGCAGAGAGCAGGCAGGCCTAGAATACGATGCTGACAAAACATGAAAATTCAAGCATTTCCATCTTTACTTCAGTAAATGGAAGACAGATGACAGCATGAACACGAAACAAGCGTTACTCGACAACATACATACGTTAGGACCACGCATATACTCGTAACACGTTCCGGCATGTATTGCTTTGTTAGAAACTCCTCAGAGATGCATCTACAGTTAGAATTCAACTGTACATGCTACTATTAAATAAGTACTAAATATGAAATAGTAGTAGTTAGTAAATTACTATTTAATGGTAATTTTTAGAGAGAATGTATTTTTCACTTTAATTAATTATATATAAGTATTCTCTGTAATATATGTGCAGTAACGCCCTTGTCGCCACAGTGGTGGTCGGCTGAAGTTGGTTTTCTGCGGTTCCCAACTTCGAGGAGCGAACGCGAGCCGATCTCCCCCGTTAAAAAGTCTCGCTATAGAGAGCAACAGGCCTACAACGGTACAATTATTCAGTCATTGCACTTCACTCGCGGTTAGAAAAAGTGATCGCAGATGGCAACACTACACATAACATACCACAGAAAAATGTAGACGAGGTGAATGTGTGGTTCAGTAATAATAGTAACGCCCTTGATGTGTTATGTTTTCTCCAATCGTCACTTCGTATTTTGAAATTTCATAAATTTCGAGTGTCATTTCGAGCTAAATGTGATGACTCGATATCCGCACCACCTGTCTTCATACGATGCGTTGTTCTCTTGCGTAGAAGACTTCTACAGATGTCAGTATCTATATAAAGAATTGAAACGTAATGTTGATTGTATGTTGCAACTGTAAATGACACACACACTTCTTTAGTTATTGAAAAATAGAAGCCGGAAATGTGTGTGTTTCAGAGAGGATTCTCTTTATATATATATTAACAATAAGCCTATCATTCTTTCAGTGGCGTGTGAACAGAATCATTTCACACATCTGTCATGTTTGTCGTGAATGTCTCTAAAACAACATGATGAAAAGGTTAGGCCTACGATTTGTGAAATGTCTTGGGAATTTCAGGTCTTTTTATTTTCCTGCATGTTAAGGAATTATCGACTCTACTTCCATTTCGTTGCGCATACACTATGCTCTTCGAGTCTGCCGGCGACAAGTGATCTCTTTCTTCCTCCGGGGTAAAAAAAAATTACAAATATATATACGTTTCTTATGTAGAAACTGATGTTGCGACATGTTCGAGCTGTAGCGGCTGTTTCTTTCAAGGTTAACTCAGGTGCGTAATTAGAATTCCGAGTTTTTCCTAAAGCATTTTCTTCCTTTCTTATTTATTTTGGCTTCACCATATGTTCTTGAGTTTATTGCAATGGATTTTGTGATTTTTTTTTTTTTTAAATTCTTCATACATACATACTAGGCCAAAACGCGTTTGCAGAGCTCCTAAATAATGGCTCCCAAGTTTTTCAATTCGGGGTACTTTTTCAATGATTGGATTTCTCCCTTCCCATAATTTCAACATGATATCAATACTGTATTGCAGTCTTCGCAAATTGGATACCGTTACATACGTCGACTTCAAAAGTTTTTTCCTCTCCGCATTTGTTCTGACAGTTCTGTACAAATTTTCTTCATTCATAATCGAAATTCCACACTGTGAATTACTTTATTTTTCCTCGGTAAACTTGAATTATTATGACACGTGCATTTAAAAGTAATATCTTTCTTTTCCTTATCAGCCGCTTAGCTTTCATTTCTGTTTATAAACTTCGGTAATTTTTCTGTTAAAACCAGTAAGTTTCGTGTTTTTGTGACATATGTTAAACTTTAAGGACTTTTAAAAAAGGCATGGAAGTGGCACAAGCGCCTTATTGGGGTTGCTTGTGATCATTCGATTGATGGGTGTATCAAGATCAACTGTGTCAGCCATTACATTGGTATCAATCATTTACCGGTACTCAAAAACTGGCAAAATGTTTGCAGATAGAAGCAGCTGTAGTCGAAGATCCAAGTTGTATGCCAGAGACAGAAGAACCATTCTCTGAATTGTGACCAAAACACGACTCTGGCATCGGAAATTGAATGCTGGTATAGAACACTTTCATTTTTTATTTCCTATGCCGTAGTACTTCGTTTCTTTTCATTGCGATTTCTTTTTCTCTCCCACATTCAATTTCGTCTTTCGATTAAAGCTGCTTCTGTGTGTAAATGTTTTGACCGTCTTTGTGTTCTCAGGAATGAGACAAATGATTGAGGATGCAGATCTTATATAGTACACCCAATTCACTGGATGATCAGATGACCCAAACTAGGCACTCGGCAACTATCATGACACTAAAAACAAAACAGTTCATTGCACGGGTCTGAACAGAAGAAAAAACTAATGTTTGTGTACGGAAATGTAAGCTACGCAACTGATAAGAAAAGGCTTAACTTTACATAAGGGTGTTCACATCCCCCTCCCAACACTGTAGATTCACCTCGAAGTCGTGATTGTATGTCTACCACACTATTGTGTCACAGATGATAAGTGTAATTAATATAGGAAGCTTTATATTATAGACCGTATTAAATATTCAAGTATTCTTGACGTGTATACTTATAAAAAATAAAAATATTAATTCTTTCCCCATTAAGAGAAAAATAAGAGATGCCTCAGGCAAAGATGCCCCTATTAGCAATCTGAAAGATCGATCGACGATCGGCTTCCCAACTTCAATTAAAACGTCGCCGATGGGGGGTCAGTCTCGATGAGAACACTGAATCAAGGAAAAACATTTTCTGTGTGCTTGTGTCAACAACGTTAACTGAATTCGAAGACTGAATAGGATGATGTGAAAAGATGAGTTTTATTTGAAAATCTTCGTTTTCTTGTAGAAATAATGTATTCGAATCTCCGCGATGGAAATTCGTTGAATGGGATGTTTTGGATTGGAAGAAACGTTTTCGTCTGCTTAGAAAGGTTTTATGGCTTATTGATTTCGTTGTATCGCCTCGATCGGTTAGTAAGAAGTTTGCCTCCGCAATTAACGGCTGATTATCTCATGATTCTCTCGCCAATTATAGTATAAAAATGTTCACATTTACCCGCAATTCTCATTACTTGTCGAGTGGATGTAATATCTGGTTGCCTTTATTTCTTGACCAGAGCTTGATAATTTGCGGACTCCAGAGAAATCTTTTTTAGAGCAAAGAATATTTTTTTCTCAAAAAAAAAATTGTCCGGGTTTTCTTTTCTTTTTCTGGGACTTGATGAATGTTGAAAGACACATGCTGATATAAATTCCGAAAATTTTGTACTGTCTTCAGCATCCAGTTTTGTAATTCGTGACCTGATGCCTGCAGTTGGTCTGTCTCCGCTGCTGCTGCGGGAGGGAGGGGAGGGGGTGTCAATTGTGGAATTATCATTGTTTTATTTTAAAATACAGCCGGCTCCGTTCAGTTGGGTATCAACGATTCTAGCCTACAATATTCATACGATTAATCGGTGTATCCGATAAGCGAGGAACAATTCAATTGCCATTTTACAACGTTAGTATATTGCATACTGAAAACTGATGGATCAATATTAATAAAGCTTCTCAAATAAATCAGTCATCAAAAATGAAATGAAAATTATATTTATATACAATGATCACAATACCTACGATTTTTACTTTTCAGTGGCAGAGTTAGCTGCCCTCTATTGACTGAACAGAGAACAAAAATACGTGATTAAATGTACGTATTGAATCTATATTGAATGAAGACAACTGGAATACTTGGAAGCTAGTGCCTACTCTAATGGTTTTTTTCTCATATCCTAACTTAGTAACATATTTTCCATTGATTCCAAATGCTTCATTCATTAAAAGCATTGTGTATAGTGAATTAACAGTTCACGTGTGACGCGTAATATTCGATTAAGCGGGGGAAATCGTTGAAATAATGATATTGAGCAGGGAACTTTAACCAATGCCGTCTTAACGCATGGGCCTACCCGGGCACTGCCCTGGGGCCTCAGAAAACAAGTAGTAGTTGAATTTTTCGAGAATTTGCGAGGTAGTTCTTCGGAAAAATCACTTGGCCCGGGGGCCCATAATGCTCTTAAGACGGCACTGACTTTAACAATGTCTCTATGGGAGAAATTTTGGTGCCGGAGGATTTTATCCGTTTAAGCGGGGTCGACTGCATTTTTCAATTTCCTTCCAGAATTTTGATTGATGGTGGAATGTGTTTGTAATTCATACGATCTTGAATTCACCGTACCTTTTTTGTGTGGCTTAAAATGTATCTTTTCTTTCCTCCTTTCGATGATTTATTTAAGCCTTTAATGTTCTTATTGTGATAACTTTGATGGAGAATATTCAATTCATAAACCAATCAAATTTCTGGAAATCATTTTAGAGTGAAGGATGTAAAAAGTATTCATTACTGTGTTATCTTTTATTGGGTTCATATATAAAGAAGATATAATTAGGTACCCCGTCTCTCTCTTCTAACCAAGATATGATCGTTAGAGGGATCATTTGTAATTCGATGATGGTTAAATAATCTAAACATGTCTGAAATAATTTCTACATCGGTGTAAAAAAAAACTTGTGGATCCATTCAAAAGATTCTAATTTTCAAACAGATATGGTAACTAAGTCTCTCTATGTATATATACGGTGTCTATCTATGTATATGCGATAGACGATCATGGTTTGTACTAGAATAATGACTTATTCAGATAAGCACAGTATCGTATATAGAGATAGCTAAAATTACAATTTTTCTTTTCTCTTCTCGTCAACAGAGCGGTGAAGACACCGTTCCACGAGCAAGCAGTGCACCATTTTCTTGGGTACTGCCGTTTCCACTGCTGAAGAACATGAACTGTCTGCAATTACCAAGACCTAGTTCCCTGATACCCACAGGCCCCTTGTAAGTCATTACTTCAAAACTATGTGTGTTTGTGTGATTGTCCGGAAATTCATTATAACACTTGAATCCGTTCGTTTTTGAACGATCGGTATGTATTATTCGTTGGTTCTCGTGTAACGTCTGATTGCAATAGACACGATGATACAAGTGTATCTTTTGAAAAAGAAGCTACAAACATGGCGAGATATCTTCTGAAATTTAACAATGCAGCCAACTGCTTTAATGTATGAGATAACCATGGCATCAGTATTGCTGTTGGCATACTGTGGTCTCAAGATTCGACTGCGTTAAAATGGCTCTTATGAATTAGTTCTAGTTTCACGGAAGTGTTTAACAGTATCGTCGGAAGTTTTAAATCTTCCGATGATTACTGTTGAAGTCTGTTTTGAAAATCTAACGAACTTATAATGCGCTGATTGAATAAACTGTAAAAGAATTATTTGAATTAATAATTGTAAAACTATCAAACTTCATTCAGTAGAAGAAAGGAAAATCAGGCACAGAAAACAATTACTCCAATTAAATTATGATTAACAGCCCCCTCCCCCCACAGAATTTATGTGCTTTAAACCTTCTGCTGAGATAGTAAGTAAACTAAGGTTTACTTGCATCTCGAAGTAACAGGTTCGAACCTCGCAGGAGACACTGGCTGCAACAAAGCTCGAAAACGACACCCCGTGGCTATCGGCTGAAATTGGTTTTCTGTGGTTTTCGAACTTCGAAAGCCGAATGCGAGCCGGCATCCATTTGAAAAAAGTCTCTTTTCAAAGAGCAATCGAGCCCACTACATTTTAAATTCGTGCATAATTCAAGTGCAACGAGAAAAATAACCTATTTGTTTGCTCCCTAATTCGGAAGGCAGGTTACAGTACTTCGTGAATACATAACGGGCATTCATCAGAAACAAACTTTACGTTAGGTACCGACCACCACATGCAAGCACATTTCGACATACACCTATTCGTTAGAATAGAGGTCTTCAACACATGGCCCTCGAAGCTTGTTACAGTGGCTGCCGACTAAAAGGGTTACACGGTTGCAGAATTTATTGGAATGCTGTGAAAAACTTCAATGTGAAATTATTCATTATACAAATACAACACCACAACAGGCAAATTGCCCAACGAGGTGGCTGACTTAAGAACATCATGGATCCCCGAGCCATTTTTGGAGGCCCTACCTACTACTGCTACACTCCAAATGCACCCCCCCCCACGAAACCCCCCAACGAATCGGTACATGCGGGAATGTGCGTGTACGTGTAGTGCAACCTGACGTAAAGTTTGTTTCTGTGTAATGTTTGATATGTGTAGTGCTGCCATCTGCCACCAGGTTTTTTTTTTCTAACTATGAGTGAAGTGTTATGGTTGAATGATTTATCGTTGTAGGACTGTTGCTCTCTGTGGCGAGACTTTTTAACAGGGAGATCGGCTCGCATTCGCGCCTTGAAGTTGGGAACCACAGAAAACCAACTTCAGCCGACCACCACTGTGGGGTTCGAACCCGGATCCTCGCATCGCGAGTCCGTCACTATAACCACTCGACCACCACAGCGGCGTGTGAAAAAAACGGTGTGACAGGTGGAACACTGGAAAACACAGGTGTGTGTGAAAAAAACGTCTTGCAGAATTGTTAAAAGAAAACACTTTAAAAACCAAAACTTTTAGAAAACATTTCAGCCTTAACTCTTTGGGGCTTGGTGGGTTAAAAACTGTCCCACTTTTTGCTTAGCTTTTTATGCACGGTGGGATATATTTTAACCCACCTCGAAAAGTTGAAGTTACTCATACAGTTTAATATTTTATTTAAAGTTTTTCATTCATTCAGTCGGCAATGCTATGCACCGACGGTAAATGCGTTAATAAGTGAAAAAAAAAATTATACAAATCAAAACGCATCAGTAACTTGTGTGTGCTGCTGTGATTAAGGTTTTATAATAAAAAAAAAATTCTGTGCAACTAGGGTTTTTATTTTCTTTAAAATCGTGTTCCTCAAAGAGTTAATGAGAAACGATTTTAGAATTTATTAGAATTTATGAAAGAAATGTTTCCACATAAATATTGAAAAAAATTATTTCTCAAATATCAAAAAATAATACCTGAGAGTTAATGGAATAAAGTATTTCGCCATTCAGGAAAATTCATAATTAATGAAGAATATTTCCGGAATTGAAATAAATATTTCCAGTACTAACGAAAATTATAGTTGATAGAGAGGAAAAAAAGTCAGAATCGATAAGAATTCATATTTAATATTACAAAAATACATTCATATTTGATGAAAAATAGAAATATAGAAATCCATATTGGATGAAAAAATTACCTCAGAATATATATAAAATTTTCAAATATAGGACCACCCCCCCCCCCCCGTTTGACTCGGGGCCCTGTAAGATACCACTGTGTGAATATAGATACCACATTATGAGTTGTGGCCCTCGGGATTCATGGATTTTTTTTGGCCCGCAACGCAATGTCTGGAGAATTTAAGACCCGTGCGTTAGAATTTCCAGAAAAGAATATTTACGAGGGGCATGTGCGGTGCAGTAGAAGTACTTCTTGAACACACAACAGTATTTCCTCAGAAACAAACTTCACTAAATAATTAATTCCGACTGAGCCAACTCTTTGGAGGTAAAATGATAGTAAACAGCCTCTGTGGTGATAGAACAGGGATGTGTGTAATTAGTAAAGTAAAAGGTTAAGGTTCACTTAAAAACCCGAAGTTCGCAAAAGACACTATTTTTGAAATGGAAAAGCTCGAATTCAAAAGAAAGGCGTTTTTTTTTTTTTCTCTTACAATTTCAAATCCTCTTTCTACATTGAAAAAAATCGCAGTGTTAATTTTTAAGTTGACAATTTATATCCACAAGAAATGCAAATTTAGTAAAAGGCGTTCTACACCAGCGATCTTCAACGTTCCAGACACTGCTGGGTCAAATTCAAACTTCCCACGAAGTCCGCGGGCTCTCCACTCATGTAATTTACTGACGTATTAATAGAAGGGGTCAATAGGGCCCCGGGGTTAAACAGGGACAAAAATAACGGAAGATTCATTTATCTGAAATTATTTCTTTTATCAATTTCGATTAGTTTTTAAACAATTTTTTTCACCAATTCTGAAAAAGTTTTTAATTACTGATTAAATTAATTCTTAGATTAATTTTAGTCTGGAATCACTTCAAATGATTCTGTAATTGTTTGTTTCAGTAATTCTAAAACTATTTTCCTTTTCAATATATCTTGAAATCATTTCTTTCGATGATTATGTAATTACTCTTACTAATTGTGTTTTCAAGTTTTTGATTTTTATTTTTCGCTTATTGTTTTTAAGTTATTTTTTTCCACTAATTCTGAAATTATTTGTTTCAAAAATTCAAAAATTATTTCTTTCATTAATTGTAAGTTCCATCGATTTGTTCCGAAATTATCTTTCATTTATTCTAGAATTATTTTTATCATTTATTCTAGAATTATTTTTATCATTTATTCTAGAATTATTTCTATCATTTATTCTAGAATTATTTCTATCATTTATTCTAGAATTATTTCTATCGTTTATTCTAGAATTATTTCTAGCATTTATTCTAGAATTATTTCTATCATCAATTCTGAAATTACATCTTTCATTTATTCTAGAATTATTTCTATCATCAATTCTGAAATTACATCTTTCATCAATTCTGAAATTACATCTTTCATTAATTCTAGAATTAATCGTTTTTTCAATGTTTTCAACCATTTTCTAAAAATGATCGGCAGGCAACGATAAGAAGCTTCGAGGGCCATGCGTTGAAGAATCTTCTACACAAATTGTTTCGCAAACCTGTTCCGAAACATTATAAAAACCGAATAATTGGTAAAACCGAAATGATCCAGATTCCTGAACAATTCTTTTCTACAAACAGATAAGGCAATGAAAGTTTGAAGAAATGTCTCTTTCGAATGTATGATTCACCTAAAATTACTCCTAAAAATCGTAAAATCACACCGATAAACAAACATTGCTGCCATTATGTGAATTTCTTGGACGTTGTGGATGGGAGTTACAGACCGGCATCGGTTCTACGCATACTTAAAACTCTACGGGTAATGGCATTGAAACACGTTCCGTTTGAAGTCATAAAGCGTTACGAAAGACGGTATCAATACGTGTATGCGTTAGTTTTATTTATGTGTGTGTGCTTCGTACCTCATTGTTCTCCTCTGAGCCCAAATATTTTCAGATAATGTTCTTATTTTCATGTCAAAGTAGATTCAGGAAAAACTTTTTATTCTTATTTTTGAGATGGACTTACGAGAAAAAAAATTCTGCAATCAATAAGAGAAAAATTTTAAAGGTTTTTATTTTTTTTGGTTCAGGCTGGATGTTTTCCACCTTTAGTGCAGGTCACATTGGAAATTTTAAGCCCACGGGTCACTTAGCTATATTAACATGTGTTGTCTGAGTTCAGAAGGTCAAGTGTAGTCTTTGTAGCTATCCGATGTTGCCCGCGAAGCCCAACCTAATGTTAAATCCCTATAAATCCCAGATATAATGGATATTTATTAATGAAAAATTTGAATATTCCCATAGACAGATCGACTGCATCGGATTCTCTATAATTCAAAATCTAACCAGAAGTGGAGCTACTTCCGCAATAAATAGTGATGCTAATTCTGGTTGTCTTAACGAGCTCGGTATTTTCATGAGGTCATTCATTCGTCTTGAGCTATCCGAAATTTTACAAAATGGACGATGATACATTTATGCGACTTTCATTTCTTCCAAACCGTACACAGACCTGATCTATTATCTATTTCACAGGTTCTATTTACCTCCCATTAGGTGGCGGAATAGTCACTGGTATCGGAAATAGTCATTGTAGAGATTTGTAGGAATTAGACTTCACCCAACTATCAACACAGTGCCATTGCGTGGGAACTTCAACTAACATTTTTTGATAGAAAGTGTCTCAAAATGGGGAAAACAATAATAAATTTGGGACTACTTATGTAATTTTCCATGAAAAAGTCATTTTTATGGCAAATTTTAAGCAAAATTCAAGTAATATTCATAACATGATTGCAAAAAATTCTGTGAATGAAATGTTTTGTGATTTTTACAGTACATTTAGATAGTAATGGCGCAGGTTATAAAACAAAAATTGAAGGATTATATGGTATACTCATAAGTTACGCTCAAACCTGTTAATGTACGTGTGAATTTTTAACCTCAGATTTTTGGTTCATAACCTCAACAATGTAAAGCAAAATATTATATTAAAATTTTGAAATGATATAATGAATAGATTTTTTTGAAATCATATGTTTCAAACTCAAGTAAAATGTCAAAGATAACATTCTTCTTAAAACACGTTTAAAATTTTCATTCACCGCTTACTTGTACAGGGTGGCAAAAAGTCCGCAGAAACTTTAAAAATGGATAAAAACAGGAAAAATAGACGAAATAAAAAACGGTTTGCAGGGTTAGCATCACTAGATCACACTTTTTTTAAGACGGGAAAAAAAACCAAAAAACAGCCGATAGTTGGTGCTGGTACGATCGATTTCGGTGGAAATATTCAAATGAAATGGTTATATGAACTTGCGCTCCGAATCCACGACCAGTTCACCGTTGTAAACCGTGTATGTGGACCTGCTGCCCTCTGCTGTTGCTGGATTTGTGACTCGCCTGCAATGTGTTATCCCCTGTCAGAGTTGCCAGGTCCTTAAAAAATTTCCAGCCAAAATCCTCTTCAAAAGTAGCCCAAAATATTAGAGCTTGTGCTGCCATCTATGAAGCAACGATCGAGCTACAGTTTGATGATATTCTAGCCTGCAACGATGTGGCTTATAGCTTTTCTTGTGTTTTTATAGTCAGTAACTCCCCCCCCCCCCCACCCAACTTTTCACTTTTTCGTAAAAAATATGTTTTTTTTTACCGAATAAATTGATTTCTTTGAAAAGTTGCGAAAGTCAGGGCTACACATTCTCTCTCCTGGAAAAACGGCCAAGAGATGGCCTGGAGTCGGGCCGTTTTCAAAACATCATGGACCCCCGGGCAAATTGATTTTGCTCAGCTCTCTATCCAGACTGCGAATGCCTCCTTACCAATTTACATGCTTAATCTCGCAAATCTTAACCATATCTCATTTTTTATCCCTCCCCCGCCCTTCATTCAAGGCCTCCGTGACGTGCCCGGGTTGGCCCATGCGTCAAGACGGCACTGCCTCAAATTGTGCATAGATGCCTACGAAATTTGGTACAATGATTTTAAAAATTAGGTATGGGTCCCAGACCAGATTTTTCACAGTCTATATAGTAAACAAAAATTTAAGAACTCTTCTGGGTTCCTGGCAGGGCCGTTTTAAGAGCATCATGGGCCCCGAGAGTCAAGTGATTTTTCTGATGCCCTACATGGAAAATCCCCTAAAAATACAACTGCCTCTCGTTTTTCTGAGGCCTTCGGGCCATGCCCAGTTGGGCTCATGCGTTAAGACAGAACTAGTGCCTGGGCACTAGTTCTTGAGCCCTGTCATGCTAGCTCCACGCTTGTGGAGGCTACGGTTTCTTTCACAGGCTTCTGTGGTCTATATACTATGTTTCCCAACCGTCGGGCCGGAACAACACCTATAGAAGAAGGCGTCCGCGCGAAGATCGTGACGTCACTGAAGTCTCCCATTTCCCTTATAGTTTTTGGATATACTCATGGCCCCCACAAGGGATGGGCTGACAAGGCTCCAGCCCTGGGACCCAGGGCAATTTTCACAATTTTTTTTTTTGCTTTTTCATGCTATAAATTCATCATGAAGGGGCCCCGTGAAAGTCTGCTCAGGGGCACGCAAAAGATCAGAGCCTAGGGCCCTGCTTCAGGATGTGGGGCCTTGGATATACTACTTCCCTTATACTACATTGGATATATTATAACCGACCGGCCGCGGTATCATAAAGATTGAAAACCACTGATCTAGAGCCTAGGACAGTTTCTCAGGTTTTTGTGTTATGGCCCCTTCAATTATTGGATGGCAAAGGCATTATGGTTGAAAGTTCTGGCTTTCCATAGTTGGCCGAGATGCCCTCCACCCCTTCTGCCTTGTCAGGAAGAAAACACAACATGAGGTTGGGGACTGAAGTGAAAAAGAAAAACTTTTTTGCTCGCGCAAGCAAAGAAAAATAAAGGAAAATAGGGAGAAATTAGCCATGAACACAATTTTGGAAAAACCGCCCAAGAAACCGCCACCCGCCAAAGCCAAAAATTTCCCGCCGAACCGTTTTCAAACCAGCCCAATTTGGCGGGAAAACCGCCAATCTGGCAACTCTGTCCCGTGTGGTGGTGGTAGTCATGTGGAAGACATACTGATGTTATCGTTATTTGCGTATGTTTTCTTTGACCTGTGTACCTCAGCGCTACCTATCGGCTGTTTTTTGGATTATTGTTTTTCTGTTAAAATTCCCGTGACCTAGCGATGCTAACCCTGCAAACTGTTTTTTATTTCGGTTATTTTTCCGGTTTTTATGAATTTTCAAAGTTTTTACGGACTTTTTGCCCACCTTGTATATAAAAATGCAACGCTAAAGTTGACGTAACTTTAAGCGTCATATAAGCAAAGCAAGGTTTGTTTTAGAATTGAAACACACAGTGCTTTCATGAAAAAAGTAAAAATGAATATATTCTTTCAAAATGATGGATTCAACGTAATCGGATACCTTAAAACTATATGTAAAGTGTTGGCTACTTCAGAGAATTGCATAATTTTTGTACAAATAAACCTTAAAATCGCTTACACCATTTCTGAACACCACGTACGAGAAAGACACTTTACGAAAATCTAAACAAAAATATCCCAGTACCCCACACGAAATTAATCAGTTGTTTGAATGATGTATGTTACAGTAAATGTGATGAATTCGGTTATTTTACATAATCACCGGTTATTATTAGGGCTAGTTCGATTAATCGGGTCGGTTAATCGATCAATTGTTAGCCGAAGTTCAAAATTTTATTTGAGTTAATCGAGTCGAGAGAGATCAATTCGATTGAAATTGTTATTAAAAGTTTGTGAATTGACTTTTGATTTTTTTGAAGAACCAATTAAATGTCTTATGAATCATGTTTTATGCAGAACATTTTGGATGAGTGACCACATATTTTAAAATATTTGAATCAATATTTTGATCAAATTAAATTCAACGAAAACTGATGATTTCAGTTTCAAATTGAGTTTTATGGGAGTTTTAGAAGACGACCAAAATTCATTGTCTCCATTGTGACGTGAGCTTTTTGTATTCTTGGAAAGCATTAGTTCACAAGTACCATCCGGAATATGTTTCTAAACAAACAAGCAACAGTGGAATCGAAAGTAGTTTCGAAATCAGTGAATAATGACTAAAAAATAACTTATTGAAAAAAAAAAACGAGAGATCCAATTAAGAAATTACAGGTTATGGCAATTATGTTCAGCACATTAAATTGCTTGAAGCAGGCTGCCTCAATTTCTTAACCAATTCCTATATTTGTTTACATCTACCGAATAGGTGAGTGAAATGAACGAAATGCATGTTATTTATAGCATCAATTGACATTATATGGTCACAAAAAAATATTCGATTAATCGATTAAAATTTTTGATTAACCAGTTAAAAATTTTAATCGACTCTCAGTCCTAGTTATGCACAAAATCCGACTAAAACGGCCGGTTATTATACATAATAACCATTCATCACATTTACCTTAACATATATCATTTTAGAGATAGTATTGGATGCTGATTGGACAATGATCATTTTCCTAAACAATTGGATATGTCTCTGTAATGGAAATCCAACGGATTATATGGTGATTTTCTACGTTGTTTAACTTCTATTATTCCATTTATTTTTTAATTATTTTCTGCTGGTCTCCCACCTCTGATTCCGCGTGATGCGTCCGTCTTCGTACGCTGTGTATGAAGCGAGAAAACGTAAACAAGAAATAGCTTCTATGTAGGAAGAAAAAAGTACTCTGGAAATACGATTCATAAATAAGAAAACGTCTACAGCGGGGATATCTTTAACAGAATCCACTGTATCATGGATTACAGTACAAACATGATAGCAGCATCTACATCCGTTCGATGTCTTTCGACATCTTTTGAAAATCCGAGAATCCATTAATTCTAATCATGTGGAGAAGTGCGTATTTCTTTTCCATTTCACTCAATATCGGTTTACAGCGGTTATCGCTGTTCGAAAATAAGAGATAAGTGGGCATATCATGATTCTGTCTTCTATCGAATGCGAATTTCCAGACATTTCCATAAAGCATACATGTCTGGAGATCGCGTTCTTTTTTTCTGCTTAAGAGCTCTTTTCTGTTCATTTTTTTTTCTCACTGTTTTCTTGCCTTTCAGTAAACTCTGAATTCGTGAGGGAAAAGTAAATAGAAATGATTTAATTTCGCATATTTCTTTCCAAGTACATTACATATATTTGGAGCAAAGTTCCAAGAAGGATGCTTACTTGTCAAACATAAGCCAAAGACAATTTCCGCAATTTTTTTTCACTGATTTTTTTACCACATTTCTTGAAATGTTCAGACATTTATTTGCTTAACGTTCTGCTCAAATATTTGAATGTCATCGCTGTGGAACATTCTAAAAAGACAAAAAAATTCCCCTCTACCAAATAAAATTAGTTTCATTCACAGGGCTCCAACTCGTCTTATTTTTCCTACTTTTTGATAAAATCTCCTATTTTTGTCCTACTTTCTCTGTTTTGATCTACTTTCCTAACGACATCCTATCAACAAAATTCGTGTAATTGATTTTAATTGAGCAGGGAATCATTGATATATTGCTAAATATTACAAATGTTGTAGATTGCAATTAATGAATTTGCCAAAGCAGAAATTCTAAGGTTATTTGCCTGTGTATGTAAATCAATTGGTTTATTAATTTTTCATTTGCTTTTATATATAGTTTGAGTTTTAAACAAGTAGTCATTAAAAACTTTAGTCTGGATGGAAAAGATAATTTTGTATTTACTACTTCATGGTCTTGGACAACATTCATCATTTAAAATTATAGTCCACATTTTGTGTATAGGTGAAACAACAGTTTGCATTACCAAGCATTGGATACATAGTCCTATTCTAGGTTTGGTGATTCTGATGCTACCCAATAGCATTCAATTGTCTTCTGTATTTTTTAAGCATGAGAAGAGGTATAAACAATATTCCAGTGCTATGCAGAGCTGGAGAAATGGAAGTGCTTCATTTGTCAAAAATGATCACGCTGGTATTGAACAATGAAATGTAAATAATTCCCTTTAAAAAAGGATGGGCAACGCAGTGAAACCATTCTGTTCACCTTGACTTATTTACATTGGATCTTGTAATTCACACATTTTGACTGTGCTTTTGAAAGTGGTCTCGAAGGAGCATCATTCTCTTAAAAAACGTGTCTCTTCATAATATTCTGTGCATTGTGGAAGAGAGTTGACAGACTCTGAACTTTGGAAGAGACTTCAAAAAAAAAAAGAATCTAATATATATATATTGTGAGAAAAGATTTATCTGTGGTTGTGCTAGTGCACTGTTTCGGCCGAAAATTGTTTTTGTAACCAAGTCATTTCTGTCATTTTGCTTTGGCTTTAGTCAATCTTGTAGGATAGTAATATGAAAAAAAAAAAAAAATTGGGATTTTTTTTGTTATGCTATGATTATGTTTTCTAAGGGAGTACCCTCTCCCGTCCTACTTTTTAGTCCTGTCTTTTCTAATTTTTTTGAGTGGGAGCCCTGTATTCAGTAAGAATTTTTTATTTTTGATAGAAAAATGAAGGTTTTCATTGTTGCCATGATAAGGTAGTTCCTTGGTAAAGCATTGGCTCTTAGATACATGTATCTCTAGGAGGTAAGGAGACATTGTCCAGTGAAGTTTGAACTTCTAGACATTTCGTCCACGTTTTGCGGGATCTTCAATGAAGTGACCAAAAAAGTCGCCTTGATTTCCTATAGATCAGTGTTTCACAAATTGTTTGTCGTGTCTCTAGGGGCATCGCCAACCTTTTTCGTGGGCATCGTAGCAAGGTGGAGGTACCGATTTGTGTACCTATTTGTACTTAGAAGTGGTTCTTTTATAAGTGAAGACATCTAAAAAAAACTATTCTTAGCAGATGAAACTATTCCGTAGATGAGCCATGAATTGTGCAAGGATGCCGCGGATGACAAAAGTTTCAGAACCACTATCCGAGAGACTGTCCAGAGAAGGCCTTTCAGGGTTCCCAGCGACCTGAAAAATCAAGGAAATGGAATGGGAAAAATGTTCAGGAAAAATATGTGAAATATATTGAAAAATGCATTTTGATAAATTCTTTTAAAAAATTCTGTAAATGGGAGAAAAATAAACTCGTAAAACATTTGGAATGTTAATTTTTAAATGCTTCATTCTTAGCTGATATATATATATATATATACATATATATATATTTCATTTCTAATGACTTATCGAAATCCGGAAAAATCATTTAAACAAAATCTATTTTGAATTGTACTGCTTGTACAAAGGCTTATTGAGGACCTGCGAAACCTCAAAAAAATCGCTCATAAAATAAATGTATTGAAGTAATATTACTTTCAAAATATATATAACTATCTTATTTGTGATTAAAACTATAATAAGAAAAAAATTCGGATTGTAAACTCCTAGATAAAAAAACAAACAAACAGAACGTTTTAACGAAGTTATCGAAATCATAAGAATTTTTGTTAATTGGGACATCTACCAGCAAGTTCAAAGTATAAAATGAGAAGAATATGACCTCACTTTATAGGGGGGGAAAGGCGATTCTGAATTTTTATTTTCAAACTGGCTGTAGTAATGAACTTTTAAGAATCCTTTGCACGTATGCAAAGCTACACATTTAAGAATTAAAATTTCGCATTACGGTATATCTCTTCCTGCAGGAATTTTTGTCAGGAAAAGATTTTTGAGTTTTAGTGAGAGAAAAAGTCAGGAAAATAATCAAGCAGACGTTGGTGGGAACCCTCCCTTGTCTTCCCGCAGATGTGGTCAATTTTTGTTGGATAAAGCCATTGCTACAGCTTTCTGTAAATTGTGACCGAATCTTAAGGACCATTATAACTATGTTTTTCAATGAATTTCTGTTCTGAGATGAAAGTGAGCAATTCAAGAAGACCTTTGAAAGGTTCCGCGTTGCTTAAAATTCATGCATTCCGTGTATCATGCGTATGCCAGAGCTTGACAAATCGAAAAAAAGGTACCAAGCAATATTTTTATTCTCCGAAATGAACTGCTAAAATATACAGGGTGTTCTGTTAATGAACCAACAAACTCAGAGGGGGGTTGTTAGTAGACATCAAGAGGAACAAAAATTGCGATGGAACGTGGTGTCGCAAACCACGTTGAGAGAATGAAAATCGCGAAAAACGCATGAAGGTTTCGATGTCACGCTGGAACGACAAAAAGTACAATATAACTACAAAAATATTTGTTTGATTAATTATTACGAAAGTTGTGTTGGAAGTGGCGGCCGCTGACGTCATTGCACAGTCTACAACGGCGTATTCCTCTTTCGTGTAGTCAGCCGTCACGATACTCATTGAAACAGACAACTAACTGCTGCACGTGCTTGCTACCGCAATAACGCTAATTTACGTCGTCCGCAGCGCGTGATCCTACCCCAGCGTATGCGTTTCGCGACGATGCTTACGTCAAATATGGTGAGCGAACCCACGAACTCATTCAGCGATCAACTGAAATTCCCCTTTCGTCTCCTCTGAACTCAGAGCCTTCATGCGTTTTTCGCGATTTTCACCCTCTCAACGTGGGTTGCGACACCACGTTCCATCGCAATTTTTGTTCCTCTTGATGCCTACTAACAACCCTCTGAGTTTGTCGGTCGGATTGGGCATTTTGCCTGTTGTGGCGTTGTATTTGTACTAACAGAACACCCTGTACATACAGTGCATAAAAATTTATTTTTCAAATTTTCCGAAGCTTCCTTTGTAGAAAGCGATCTCTTTCCATATATTGGTAAAGATGCTGACATGAGTTCTTAAACATGCGTTATGTATGGCCATGTAGAAAAGTATGTTATTTATTGAGTGTATGATGAAAATAGAATACAAGAATCATTCAGGAAGTTGTATTATTTCTTAAAGTGGAGAATTCTTCACACCCGGAAACGGTTTTCAACATATGGAGACCATGTAATATACACACTTTTAAATCCCAGACACGTTGAAAAAAAGTAATGATAAAACGCATACTCACGTCTTGGACTCATTTACCGCACGTAATGACGCGGAAGATGCGGCTTTGCCTTCGTTTCCGAATAATAAAAAAGGAGAAACAAAACAAATCTGTGTTTTGTGCATTCAAAACCATTTTTATAGCCATGTTGTTTGTTTTTTCTTTCTTTTTTTTTCACAACTAGGCAGAGCATTGAGAATACGCTTGGGGATCCGGCACCATTACACTTCATGTTTTTTTTACATTCTTCACATATCTGAGCACTCGAGTGAGCATCAACAACACTGAGGGGTGGTTATTTCCTGAGTTGTTGCGTTTTTATAGCGAGTTGTCACACGTTCAAAGATTTATGCCGCTATGTAATAAGCTCCTGCAGTTGATGTGCGCTTTACTGACGCTGTTTGGCTACGTGATTGATGGACGTGGTGCAATGTTTCCCAGTATTATCGTCAACGTTTGTGATTTTCATGCAACGTAGGCTACACGTGCTGTGCTGTTTTCTTTTTTGAATTTTTCTCCTTTTTGGGGGGGGGGGGGGGAAGAGTTCAAAGTTTTTCATATTTCAGAAGACAGCGAAAGACTTCTGATTCAGATCTCCGTTTGTAACTTCTATCAATAAAACCTAAATGCCTATGCTGTAGGCTGTAGCATTTTTTTCATTGATGAGACAGGGTTGGGCGACACGCACGTGTGAAAAATAAATGTGGCAGCCCGGTGTGAAAGTAGTTTTGCATATGTGTGTGCTTCTGTTTGTTTATGAAGTAGTTATTGCTATGGACTTTTCAGGCATATGTCATCAATCACAAATCTTTTTACTGTACATTGTATTAAAGTCGGGACATTGCTGTCCTGACACAGTTCAGTTTTGATCATTTTTCTCGCACCCGCTGACATTTCCGAACACGAAGTCTACTACTTAACTGTACATGCACCTCGTACACATTCTTCTACGGAATTTCTGACGAATCGGCACATGCCGAAATGTGTGTTCTGAGTATGTGTGGTCCTAACGTATTTATGCTGTCGAGTTGCGCTTGTTTCGTGTTGACGCTGCCATGTGTTCACGGCCGTCTTAAGAGCATCGTGGGCCCCCGGGCCCCTACCTGGTAAATTCTAGAAAAGTTTTACCAGATCTCATTTTTGTGAGGCCCCCGGGCCGTGCCCGGGTGGGCCCATGCGTTAAGACGGCACTGCATGTGTTTTCCATTTTCTGAAGTAAAGATGAAATCGACCTAATTAGACCGGGAGCTACAGTTCATTGCCGATTCCGAACTTCAGCGTTAGACATTTTTGCCTTTTTTACGATCACCGAAAGGTTAGCTCGCCAATCTCTCGGTGAGTATAAACAAAGTTCTCGGTTCTCACTGAAACAGTTCGATGCCTTTTTTTTTCGAAACCGAGCGCAACTCAGGTCTATCGCCATGGGCAATTTACTATCTAGTGAGTTGTGCCGGAAATATAAGTGTGTGTACCTAACCGATCGGCTCGCATTGGCGCCTCGAAGTTAGGAACCACAGAAAAAATCAACTTTAGCCGACCACCACGAGTTTGATGTCCTACGACCAATTCTCGCGTCCTAACTAGATCATGGCAGACAAGATATAAGCAGTCGTAGAAAACCTGGGCCATGCTGGAAAAGCATTTTTTTCGACTGCCGTAATTTCCTGCGTATAATCAGTAAATGCGAATTTCACTACTTTGAGAAAAAAATTGTCTTGGGATTTGACTTAACGTGGGTAACATATAGCGTTATAACGAACTTAAAAAGACCAAAAACTTGATTCGCTATTTCCGGTCTGAACATCCTATGGCACAGAACCAAAAATAAAAATTTCGCTCATTATATTCATAGATTCGTTATAAGTCGGGTTCACTAAAGCGTAGTTTGTATTTTACGACCCCTTAATATTTCGCGGTCTGGCATGACTGCACCCTTTGCTCCTGCTGTAATCAGACGCTGGACGAAAGAGATCTCAAAAACATGGCAATTACCACGTGAATTCTATCTCTCTACAGTATATTTACGGTAGCGATGCTTGTAGCAAAATGAAATTCAGTTTAAGATTTGGTGGTTTCTCTTTGATATTAATAATGTCATTGCACATGTTTAGCAGTTTATGCGCTACGCCAGGTTCTCAACCGGTGAAAGCCCGCGACCCGGTTTTTTTTATTTATTTTTGTAAGTGGAAGACCCCGTCAAACAACTAACGGAAAATAAATGGGGAGGGGGCCAATCAATCGCGGCCTGGTATGAATGATGATGGGGTCCGGCGATTGAGAATCACTGGGCTACGCGATCACATGATACTCGTGAAAGCATCAAGTACTGACATCTTTGTTGTATTTTATGCAGTGGTTATTTTGAAGGATTTTTTTTTCTTTTAATCCTGTGTAAATGAATATTCCACAGCGCAGGTGGGACAACGGCCGCAACTGTCTGTACATCGACGTTTCGTAATTCTATCTGAAGTGGGTAAGAGAAGTCCATGACCGAACACAATCTTTTCAAAACTATAAACAACAATTTGGGAGACACAAGAAGGGGATTCCTTGGTACAAGGGGAATCTGAGACAAGCGTTAAATGTTTCCCACAAATCGAGTAAAATAATTGTTTCTCGGGAAATAAATTGTTTGTTGTTTGTAATACGTTCTTTTTTTTCTTTGTCCTAAATGGAACCAAAAAAAAAATTATTTTTTGAGGATATGTATTTTTAGATGTTATGGAGAAGGGCGTGTTGTTGTGTGTGTGCCCCACACACAGCAGATGCTACTTCTAGCGACTTCCCACACTCTGATAATGAAAAGTATGGGGGGGGGGGCAGTAAGGGGACCTAAGAAAGCAGAAGCCCTCAGTGTCCTAACATGGAAAGCTATGGCGAATACGAGTCGGACCAGACACCCCCCATTCCGAAGTAGTGATGATTTCTAGCTTCTAGGGATTCCAGTGATGTGTAGATTTCTTTTTTCCAAAGGAGAATTTATGTTAAGGACAGGTGTTGGGAACCGCAGATGTGTTTTTTCTAACGTATTTTTTCATTTAGACACACACCTGCACTAGCTTGTTATGGGGGAAATTTTTTTTCCCCTCTTTTTAAATAAAAAATAGAGGCATTGAACTCTAATAAAAGATGTTGTATTTTTTATTCTATGAGCAGGCTGTAGGAAGCGTCGGTTCCATTTCTACCTTTATGTTAAAAATAGATCCAAATACAGGAAGTTAAGAGCAACAGGAGGCTTTGTGTTTGATATAGGCAGTCATCTCTTGCAATTTACTACTTGAAAAATGACTCGTTTTCATGCAAAATGGTCAATTTTCAGCAGGGCCGCAACTAGATACTTAATCAGCCGGGACAAGCACGCATTTTGGCGCCCCCTTGTGATGTTGAAGGAGATGTAAAATGGTGAAATTACCATCCGTCCCCCGCTGTGGGCCGGGGCACCAGATCCGCCTGCTCACCTCCCCCACCCCCCCCCCCTAGTTTTGGTCCTGTTCAGATTCCATGTAAATCCGTAATTTTAGATTAAGATTCTTCAGATTCTTAGAAAATCTTTTTTTTGTCCATGGAGTCATTGCTACCCAGGGCGGTCTTAACAAATGGACCCACCGGGCCTCAAAAAAAATCACTTGGACCAAAAGCCCATGATGCTCTGAAGACGCCCCTGTTGCTACCTACCTATCAGCTTGGAATTTTCAAAAAGAGGGTCAATTGTGGAGCAATAAAGAGGATGTAGATTCTAAACATGTTTTTGGCTGCTTCTGGAATAAAAAGAGGAAACAAAAAATTTTCTATAGAAAAATGAACACACAAAGAGACTTCAAAAATTATGGAACTTGAAGTTCAAGCATACCTTGAAATGTTATCCAAAACTACAAACTGAGACACAATCAAAAGGGGAGACTTGAAAAGTGTCGTCTTAATCAGGACCACAACTGGGGGGGGGGGGGGGGAGCAGGCGGGTCTCGTCGCATTGGACCTGAGGGGGCGCAAATTTCATTCTGAAACCTCTCCTTCAAAATTACAAGGGAGCGTCAAAACCGGGGCTTGCCCTGGGTGACCAAGCATCTAGTTGCAGCCCTGATCTTAATGTATGCGCCCACCTGGACATTGCCCAGGAACCACAAGTTGCAAAAGGGACTTTGTGATGATGATGGGATTGGTGCTATGATTTTCAAAAGAAAACATAGAAATGTGTAAGCAGGTACTTACAGCTAATATTAGGGACTCCAGAATATTGCTATGCTCGGGGGGGGGGGGGCTCATGGTGTTAAGACTGCCCTGCCTTTATGGAGTATCCCTGAATGGCCTATGACAGGACAGTGTTTCATATTTATTGTTCAACTGTTTCTAGTATGTTGTGTGTAAGACATTTGTAACCTATTGAAAATTCTTTTTCTATATGTATTTTTGCTGTAGGTGTGCGAAGCCCAAAGATGGAGACATATCGTACCAGTTACTGCTGGGGAATTCTGCAACATCCATCGATTCAGAGAGTGCATATCCATTTTGCTCTGATAAGAAGGCAACAGACAGTGAACCTGAAGAGGTTATTATAATTCTTAATTATTTATTAATAATTGCAAAGGTAAATTATAACCTCTATAGAGTAATATTCCTGAAGAAGACGAGTGCTGCTTTCATTGTATGCATCAATAAATTAACAATACATTGGTTAATACTTCTAAATTTACATATATACAGTGCAGTGTATAAATACACTTTTTGAAAAAGAAATATTCTGATCCTTTTATTTAATTTTAGACTGTACGGTTATTTTGAACTTAGAGTATATTCAAGGTTTTTTGGCATGGTGACAACAGTGACGCTAATTGCAGAGCGTTCTGTGCTTGACAAATGTAATTGTGATTTGTGTCTGAAATTGTTGAGTAATTTGTTCATAACTTGTTCCATGCAGCTATTTACATGAAATATAAACTGTGAGGGAACGGTTACAAACTAATTCTATCCAGCTAGGGTAACTTGGGTTGAAGAATTCCAGTAATGCATTTTTTTCAAGTGATGAAATCAGCTCCTATTGTGTTTAGATACAGATTTAAAAAAACCTACTGTTCCATGCGACCTCTGAAAAGCCACAAAACCTAAATGAGGGTCTAGACATTAAGAGGAATAAAAACGTTTTCTATGGCTATTTCTTCTCTACATTGCTTAATATTGTAATGTACATCGTGTCCCCTTCCCCGCGTCCTGGAGGGAATTCCATGGACTATTATGTTTGGCAACTCACAAGCCAAGATTTTCCGTTGGCCTCTTCTCTGTAATGAATAAAGAAAGGATGGGAATCAGGTTCCCCCCCCCCCCGACTGTCTTATGTATGGACCATGATGTACATATCTGATAAATTGTTTCAAATTTTGACACACTTTTTATCTTTATTATAGGTGACTCTGAATTTCTACCTCGAGGATGGAACCTATCGAAGGTTGGTGGTGGAGGAAAACTTAAGGGTATTGGACTTGTGCCAGCTGCTATCTCTCAAGATCAATGTGACAAGGTCTCACTCTTGGACCTTGGTGGAGCAGATAACATCTCTTGGCATCGGTTGAGTATTTTCATTTCTAAGCACTTCTCCCTCTTTCTCTATTTTGAATCAGATTAGAGAGTGTGATTGCAAGCTCCTTTTAAACAATTTGTGAACTTGCAAACATAGCCTTCATAAACTCAATAAATCATTTTCCAGTTCTCCGTAATTGACAGATATATCTAAAACTTTTGGTTAGATGTGATTCATGACTTTAGTGAAAATGATGCTAGGAAATTTCATGGGTCATTTGAAAGGAGATGACGCATCAAATTGTTCATTCTACATTTATATTACACAGATAAAATTGTATAAATGTAATATTTTATGTTTCAACTTTTTACTTTAAAAACCTGCTGTATAATATTCCTATAGACCCTGTTACTACTGGGCGACTCTGCTATTGGTTTGTGATAAGGAGAAGATTTCGTTTATTCAAAGAAACTCACGTGTCATTTTGCGATTGGTAAAATTACTAGAATTGCTTTCTAATAAATATTTTTTTTTTTTAAATAGAACGTAGCCTTGAAGATCATGAAGATGTCTTGAAGGTCTATGCATTGTGGGGAAACGAAGGCAAATCCACTGAAAACAGGTTTGTCTTCAGGCAAGATTTCTGCAAATACGAGTTCTTCCATGCACCACAGGTAATCAACTGAAACTATATACAGTCAAATTGTGTTATAATGAACTTTACAGTACTGAAAATTTAGTTTGCTATAGCTGGAAGTTCACCCATATTCAATCTAACAAGAGAACATCCTATGGGATGAAACTAAAACTTATGTTCATTATAAGCTAGACTTGAATGTAATTTTGATATGTTTCAGCTTAAGCATCATTCCTGTAGAAAATTGAACTAAATTATGAATTTGTTTCTTTCAGCAATTTTTTCCTCTAGGAATGTTAGATCTAGGGGATCTGCAGCTGGACTGCTTGTCAGAATCTACGGAGTTTGCCAAATTGGTAACCCTTCAGGTTAGCACTTTTACATGCCATCATTGGTGGTTCCTTTTCAGAAACTCAAATATGTTTTTATGTGCAAATTAAATATAGTGAATCTGAAAGAAAAAGCTGGGAATATTCTTGTTAAATTCTTATTTTTCTTTTACCAGTTATATGCCATGTCTTTACCATATTTGATTTTCGTTGTTAGAAAATCTTGAATTCTGGGGAAAAGAATCCAATAGTCCAAAGCCTTCTTTGGTGTAAAGAACCAGGAAAGGATTCTTGGAAGCGCATGTTTTTCCGAGTGGAGAACTCTGCACTTTGTGTCTCGTCTTCATCTTACAATGTCAAAGTAAGTCTCCAGCTTTCTTTCATACTATAATTATTATTATTTTTCCTTTCATCATTGCAGAAGCATGCTCATTTACTTAACACAGGATCTTTTAATATCTTGTCATGTACATAATAATTTAATGACTCCTAAATAAAATTGGTAATTGATTTCAATTTGTACTGTGATTTTTTTTTGTGTTTCACTACTGTTTTGTTTCCATGCTTGGTGCATGTCATTTAAAAACTATAATTTTCAAATTTTAACCATATCATTGTTTCCCAAAAGGACCCAAAACAACAGCTTTGGCCTTTCCGTGATCTCAAAGAATATAACATATACACACCCATTGAAACAAAGAACAGCACCACGCCAACATCTTACAGTTTCTGCTTAAAAGTAAATATCATTCAATTTTTCAATTTCAAATTTGTGAATTCATGTTATATGATATTATTGGCAACCAAGGAGACGAATGTCCCGTACTGGTTGTTACAATGAATAGGTTTATAAAATACAGTACAGTGATATTATTTTCAAATATATATGGTGGAAAAAATAAATACAAAAAAGAGAAAAATAGTTACAAATAAAAATAGTATAATTAACAAAAAATAAAAAATGTTGAAAATTGTAATGTAAATAATAAATGATATTCTCATGCAATGGTGGCGTACGCAGAATTTTCTCAAGGGCAGTTTCAGATTTTTTCCTTCTGGAGGGGGGTTTAAGTTTTTTCCTGCAAAATAACTATAATTTTGGCTCAACACCCCCCCCCCCTCCTTTGCATATGGCAATGACAGTGGGCAAGGCCCGGGGATCTCAAGAGAAAAGGGCCCTCACAAAAATGAGATCTGGTAAAACTTTTCTAGAATTTACCAGGTAGGGCCTCAGAAAAACCACCCACGGGGCCCATGATGCTCTTAAGATGGCCCTGGGTGTCAGTGATTTCTCTGGGTAGATTATTATAGAATTTCGGAATCAGAAAGCTGAAGTGCTTTTTAAAAATATTTTTATGAACTAATGGTAGTGAGTAGATGGCATTTAGACGAGCAGAAGTATGTGATACATTAAGGGAACATTGTCTAAGTTTTGTATTGATTTAATGTTCAAAAAACAATTTATTCACTGAAATCATTTAAAAAAGTAGTGAATAATTTCTGTATGTGGTTATTTTGTTTTGTATTTTCGGTTAAACAGAAGAAAAATTAATTGAGATTATTTGTTTTTTTATTTAGATTGTAGCAATTCTGCTTGGTTTGCCATTTGTCCGCCTCCCCCCAAAAATAATCTATTTAAATGATGGAAATTAAATCTTCAGCATAAAAAATTGTATTAATTGTGGTAAAGCCCCTCTTAATGATCCCTCTTTTACATAAAATAATAATTTCTTTTTTTATAATAAAAGTATGTATTTCAAAACCTTAATTAAGAATCACCCCACCCCCCTTTTACAATTTTGTTTCCACTGGCGCCTGCAATTGTGAATATTTTGGAAGAGAAAAGTTTGAAACCTTAAAAGTTGCATGATTTTTATTAAAGACCACACTACTATGATTCAGAAAAACGTGTGCTATTTCTTTCTCTAGAATTCTTGTTGATGTTTTCATCGAGCCAAGTGCATAATATTTGCTAAGATTACAAAATACACATCTCTACAGCAAAATAAATATTTACTGTTTGCTTTTTTTTTGATTCAGCAGCATTGCATGTTGAATCAGCATTTATGACTGTCTCTGGATTAAATCAGCTATACATAAACTTTTTGAAACCAATAACTGTTATGTTCAAATACAGAGAAAAAAAGCAAATACATTGGAGTCTCCATATGAGATAAAAGCTTTATTCCATACAAATAAGTTTTTCATGGAAAATCTGTTATAAATGTAGACTAAATTAACAAAAAATATGAGCATTCCATGAAATTATTTTGTTATACTCATGAAGAAAAATTATTTCATTGCATAAAAGTTTAGTGCATAGCAGCATTTCTCTACCTATGGGTCCGTGAAAATGGGATGGGTGGTCTGCGTGCGTGCAAACAGACTTGGAAATTTAATTATAACTAAATGAAAATTCTTCAATTGCATGCCAATAATATCAACCCTTTAGGTAGATTAAACCTCAAGGTATCAATATATCAGCTTCCCTGTTTGAATGTGAGAGCAAGTGGGTTAATGATATATTCACATGGGTTTGAATATAAAATTAGGCCCATATAAGCCGTAAATGATTAGTCCAAATTATTTCAGAATTTCTGTCAGGTATACTGTATTCAGTCAAACCTATCTTCTCAAACTCTTTTTTTTTAATATATATATAACTATATCTCGAAGTATAAAAAATCCTTGCATTAACTAAATCAATGCATTTTCACCCCTGTCTCGAAATAATATTAAAAAACTATCTCGAAAGCTAATCCCAATGATAGTAAAAAAAAAACCACTGAAATTCCTTTTCTTTTGCGTAAATCTGGCTTTTCTCCCAATGTGAAAGAAACTGATAAGAAAGGATTATTCCTATTACAGCCCATTGCACTGATGGACTTTGTCAATCATAGGCAGATACTGTGATTGATGGGGGAGAGGGTGTTGGATGCCATGTGGGTGGCTTGTTCAGCATGACAAAAAGTCAGCAAGCAGACAATCCAAAAAAATTTCTTCAAGAAAGCTGGATTTGGAGCCAGTCATCTCAGTGATGAAGGATCAGATCTGTTGGTTCACCGGAATTTGAAGGATTCTCAGAACAATGCTGAGGATGAAATTTCAAAACATTGGGACGTTACTAAAAACACTTGAATCTAGAAATTTAAATTTCCTATTTTCTGGAAACACAGTTCACTACAAACTTGCAACATCTTAATTAATACCGAAATTATATTGTAGAATGCATGTCTCACTCAAGTGATAAAAATACAGCAGAAGATGATTCAGAGGGACTAGAAAAAGTAACGGTGAAAAATGCCAGACACTCTGAAAACCCTGCTCATTTCAGGAGCAAACCGAGAAGATAGTGCTCAAAATATTTGCAGCTTTTGCTAGTATAGTGATTGAACATTGTGAACATTCAAAGAGCAAAAATATGCACCAATCCAATCGTAGGGATTATTTTAAATAAGGTATGTAAATAAAATTTGAATTGAACAAAAGAGAAATAGATTTTTTCTTTTTTTGTGTATTTCCATATAGTGTAATTGAACATTGATTGTGTAACTCAACTAATAATTTCATTAGCATGTAGTAAAATATATTACAGTATTTTAATTTTTCTCAGTCAAAATTTTTCACTTTTTTGCCATGTTTTTTCCATTCTTACGCAAATAAACCTCTCTACTTTCTATGAAAACTTTTTATGAAAATTTTTTGACTGTAGTGTGAGTGGACATTGATCATGTACCTTAACCTATAATTTCATTGGTATATAGTAAAATACAGTACTATGGTATTTTTAGTTTTTATCAATCATATTTTTCGCCATTTTTGAAGTGTTTTTCCTTTCTTACTAAAAAGAACTCTATTTCTCATTCAACACCATCTCGAAATTTTTTCAATCCTGACAGTTTTGAGATAGAGAAGTTTGAATTGTGTACACTCTACTGTGTTAATTTGGTTACTGCTTATTACAGGCATCGTTGCAATCAGTGTTAACCGAAAAAATGATTTTGAAGAGTAGGTTCACTTTTCTGCAAAATTTTAAGGAAAACTGGTATTTTTAATGAAAAAAAAAGGAAATATATAACTATTGAAAAAGATTAACCTATATAAAATTTGAAGGACTATTTTCACTCTTCAGCAAAATTTACAGGAATGAAATTGAATTTTGATGTATACTGGAAAACACTGGTTGCGATGTGTGCATTTCTTTTTTTTCTGATCTTATTTACATTTAAAACAATTACTTATATAATTTGTGCTTCTCTTTTACTTTCATCATTGCAGCCTGATGGTGATTTCGAGGAGGCTACGAAAAATGTTTTGTGGTTTTGCTGCGAAAGTGAAAGGCATAGACAGTGCTGGGTTATTGCTTTAAGATTAGCAAAGGTAAGTTTATTTTCTCCTATTTTTTTATTGTTGTCCTATTTGCAGAACAAAATTTCATGTTTTATTTGGTGAAACATCAAAAATCTAAATCATGTTATTCACGGAAATATTGTGAATTTGACTTGGTTTATTATAACTATCAAATGTTTCTGTGTGATTGTTATCATTACTGATCACACTTCTTAATGTTGAAATCTGGCACTGATCCAGGGGAATTACCCAGATAATACGCAATGGTATATAACCCACATTGAGAAATTCAGATTTTTTTTTTAACATAGTATTCACAGAATATATATGCAAAAATATGGTAAATTTTAAAATATGATTTTTCATAACTCTAAGTTGGCTACTTGAAACGCTGTGTATTATTATTACTAATCAATTAATCGCCCACACCTGAATATTGTCATTGCATTTACATAATGTCAATTTCAAAATCTTTAATATATATATATATAAAAACTGTTGTAATAATTTATTTTTAAATATTTTAATCGGAATATTTTTGTTTTTGATGATAATCAAATACACTAAGGTATTTTGAAAAAGTTATTTGCATTCATTTCCTTCCATTTTATAATTTTCCAGTATGGGAAACTCGTGAGAGAGAATTACAAAGAGGTCCAGACACGATACTCAGACAGTCAAACCCCTTCAACTTGTGGCAGCGCCGCATCAAGTCCAGCTGAAAGCTTTTTATCTGTGAGTATGAAATAAACCTTTTTCTAAGCAAATATTGATTCGTTACAAATAGCTTAGTATGTATATTTCTTGCTTAAATGGTACACTAATGCAATAAATTGATAATAATTATTAAATACAGTAAGCTCTCAGTAATCCAGCTGTGCACTAGTCTGGTTCATCCCGTAATCTGCTTTTTTTAGGCTGATCTTTTAGCCGCATAGAAGAGAAAAACACGTCACTGCACTGCATATCTTTGTGCAGAAGTTTATGTAATTTAAATTGGTTTTTCTTGATTGAATTCCAGTAATCCTGCGATTTTAGTAATCTGGCACACCCCGGTTGGATATGGGCAGAATTAGTGAGAGAAAAGAGTCTACTGTAATTTAAATTATTGCATAAACTGCAGTAAAGACTTTGTATTATATAACACTCATAAGACAAAGAGTAAAATAAAGAACATTGCAAATCCTCAGAGGAATCCTAACTGAAATACTAACTGAGGAAATATTATCAGTGATGTTGAATGTACAAACATTAAACTATTTGAGTAACTACTATAAATAAAATGAAGTATAAGCCAATTTGTAATGAATGAAACACTTTTGATGTTCCTAAGCTTTGATATTTTGAAGTGTTTCCATAAATCAGTATTACTACTGTGTTATATAACTTTAAGATTTTAAAAATTTAAGTTATACAATTTCAATTGTATCTATGCTAGGTAGAAGATACATACCTAATTTCATTTTAACCAAAACAATTTCAAATTTATTTAAATTCATGTAGTGTTTCTGGATCCCCTATGTGTTTAGTACGCAAACCCTTGGTTTGAATCCAACGGGATGACTGAAATAATATAGCCATCTGAGAGATGATTTAACCCTTGTGTGCATAAAATTAAGAAATGCAACAAGAACAATCAGATAAAATTCTTGTATTGCTAGATTTTTTTTAATCCTAGAATAGTGTAATTGAAAAAAAAACAATATATACTAGTTTTTAAAGGGAAAAAAAATACTTTATTCGCTTATGGGGCCAGACCCACGCAAGGCTGATATACTAAGATAAGATATACAAGTAATAGATTACAAATCATTAGTATACAACTCATAAAAAACAAAACAATTGAAAAATTCAGAAACTTCACAATGTCATTACAAAAATAAAACAGTTTTCCGATTTGATTCTCAGAGAGGTGCAATATTTTAAAATAGTTTTGTCTGGTGAGATTGCAGAAAATACACAATATATACAGAACAGCTATATGTAAATTAAACAATGGACATTCAAAAATAATATGGAATACATCAAAAAAATGATTATAATTATAATTACAGTAATTCTCATCAGGACTTAATAAGACATATCCGCTTGGAAACACGTAAAAATTAACAATCTATCCTAATGAAAAATCAAGCATTTCCAAGACATTGTTATAGTAAAAAGTAGATCATTTTTTGATGTAACATTGAAAATATTTCGTTGTAGTGAGCGTATCCAGTTGATTTTAAAATTGATGAAAGACTGTTTTAGATTTTAGGTCCATGTACTTTGAAATAATCATATGAAAATATTTCTTGAGCTCTCTGCCGGTGTGACCAGCAAATCCCAAACAAATGAGAGTCCAGTTTCACAAAGCATATTCAAAATATCAAAGGCCCTATTGCAGCCATTACGCATTGGGGGGGGGGGGGTGTTTTAAAAAGGCATTGTAACAATCTTGGGAGAGTCGATTATCTGCATTTAAATTTTATACCAGAAAAAGATTGTACTTTTTATAAGATAAATTGCTATTGGGCATCTGGTTTATTCAAGTCTAAGAATGGACATTGCAAATAATTTGCAAAGAAACAAGTCTTGAACTTTTTCAGTATGTAACCAATGCAGGGCCATAACTAGGATTTTTGCTGCCCAGGGCAAACATTATTTTTTTGTCAAGTCCCCCCCCCCCCCCCCACAACTTTAAAATTCTATAATTTTGTAATGTTCTATGTTCCCATCTAAAACTGCCGCCCTTAAATTTTGCTGCCTGTAGTAGTTACGGCCCTGACCAGTAATTCAAAGACCAGATTGGTGCAACATAATTTATAACAGACTTTGATAGAGAATTAAACAATATTAATGCCATGAGAACAAATAATTTTTTTAACTAAGAATTTGAATAACTTCACTGTAGCCACCTCAAAGTTGGCCACAGTAGTCAGTATTTTTTTTGGAAAGAACAAGAGCATGAAAAGATAACAATGTCTAAGAAATATTTCAATAAACTTTTCTTCCTTCACCACAACCTCAAACACTCCACTCATGACGTCTGACTTCTCTCTACCAAACTTATATTTCTCCCGTTCTTTCATATGCAACTGAGGTCAGGAACCCCCCTCACCATTAGTTATATTGGCAAACTTGAATCTATCCAATATAAATGCTCGCTTTATTCACAGCTGCTGGTCTTTTTTTAGCTCTGTTTCTGATCTTAAACTCGAACTTAATCTCCACCCACTCGCTACTCATGGACTTATTTCTTGCTCAGCCGTACTTTATAAAATAACTCATGGTCATCTAAATTTTGATATGTCCTGTATTCTGACTATACCTTCCTATGTCTCCAATAGACTTGATCACCCTAAAAAATTAAAACCTATTTTTGTTTTTACAGACTGTTTTAAATACAGTTTCTTTGCTAATACAAGTCTGAATCCTGTTATAACAAACTCTAAGAGACCAGAGAAATCACTTTGTTACAACAAAATTTTGTTATAAAGGAATTCCAGTTTTTTTTGCATTGTTCATGTATAAACTTATCTGGGAGTTTTAAAAAAAGTTTTTGTTAAAACAAGATTTTTGCTATAAAAATAGGATTCGATTATACTGTTGAATGGAACAAACTCCCCTGCACTATTATTGACTCCCCACGATCTCAGATTTCTTGTTTAATGTTACTAAATATCTATGAGGAAATCAACCACATCCTCTTGTATTGGCCTCTAGGCCAACAATATTGCATATATAAATAACCCCTAAATAGTTATACTCATTCACAATTTCTAGGTTTTCATCCTCTCACTTAAAGTGGCCTCCATGAGCCAGTTTGAAGCCCTTCCTAAAAGATATTATTTTAATTTTATTCAAATTTGCTCATAATTTGTGTTTTCCAAAGTACAGTGCAAGTAAGTTGATTTTCTTATGAAGAAATGTCGTTTTTTGCCAATAATACAATATCATCTGTGTAAAATAGGCTGTGCAGTTCATTTTTATGGTCAATTGAAAGACCTAAAATTTTGGAACTGAAGATATTATCAAGATCTGTCATGACCAGGGCAAAAATGAGTGGGGAGGTTAAAATGAAAAATTCAATGTTAAAATTGAGAAGCAAGAAATGTTATGTAATTATGTGCTCTTTGTAAACCTCATTTTTTATTTTTCAGGGTTATACGCCAATGAAACCTCGTGTAGCCATGGATTTCACTGGGACCCAAAGTCGTGTTGTGGAAGATCCTAGAGAAGCTAAGGCTATTGCCGCTGCAGAAGGACACACGTGGAAAGTGAGTGGTACTTTTTTTTCTTTAATGTCCAAAATAAGATTGTTTTAGAAAAGAACAAAATTTCATTTAATATTTCAAATTATATATGATTTTTTTTAGTGAACAAATCAGCTATTAAATTTTATCTGTTGCATTAATCTTCTCACCAGTGTAGACAATATATCTCACCGAAACCTCATGAAATTAAGTCACATTGATGTGATTCCCAGCTAACACCAGTGGTGGCTCATGATCAGATATTTTGGGGGGGGGGGGTGCAGATTTCCAAAAATATACCTTCAATATATATACACCAAAAATGTAGAGTAACTAGATTACTACGCTTCGCGCAAAATTATTTTTCTCAAAATTAATGATCCTTTTCACGAAAATAAGGAAAATCTTGACAAAAACTGGACCCTATAGAAAAGGTCTGAACAGACGCCTGAATATTATACTTTATCATAGAAATTTATACACCTTTTAAATTAAAGTTGTAAAATATATATTTATTTATTCAAATATATTCTAACTTCGAAGATACAACAGATTTAAAAGAAAGTATATGGCAGCACATGAATATTCACTGCTCATTTTTGCATACCTAAAATGAATATAATAACCTTGCACTATAACCATCTTCCCCTTGTACTACCAAAGGGTATCTCATACGGAGCGTGACAGAGAGCGGCCAAAGAGGAAAGAGCTCTCTCCATGGAAATATGACCCGTATTTTACAGGACTTTTTTTTTATCAATGCTTCTGAAAATACAAATACAACAACACAACAGTCAAAATGCCCAACGAGGTGGCTGAGAAAAAGTTACCCATAACAAATATGGATGTCGTATACTTCAAAATTAAACAGCAACCGTAATTAATAAAAAAGCAATTACAAAAACTAGAAATGATATATATATATACAATGATAAAATATTATACAATGCCCATAAAGAATACTTATGGTTGTCTTATTCTAAGTATGGATAACTTCTCGATTTACCCCAACATGCTTATCATATTTCTTTTTAAACGTGTCAATGGTATTAGAACTTACTACGCCCGTTGACAAGCTATTCCATTTATCAACAACCCCATTAAAGAAAAACTCCCTGTGCAGCATAACCTAGAATTGTTCCTTACCAATCATGGGCGAAGATATTGGGGTGGGGGCATTGCCCCCCCCCCCCCCCAGTGTCAAATGTGGAGTCGACTGATCTAATGTATATATGAATTGGCATCGTCATAGTGCATAATCCCCAGCAATAATGACTGTGCCCCCCCCCCCCAGACTTCAAAGTCTATATCCGCCTATGTTACCAATCGATACTGGTGTCCCCCTGTCAAAGCAGTTGATTGACGGGTGGATTAATAACTCATGGTCAATCCTATCCATCCCGTTAAAAATTTTGAACACTTCAATCCTGTCTCCCCAACACCTGCATTCATCCAATGTGAACATATTCAAAAATAAGAAGTCTTCATAACTCAACCCTTATGTGGCAATAAGAACACACATAGACTTGGTTGAAGGGGTGCAGAGAAGAGCTATGTCCCTCTGTAGGTATGGTCTCCAAAACCTTACAGCATACTCCAGTCCAGGATGAACTAAGCCTCAGAAAAGTGGAAAAATTACTTTAGGAGAATGTGAAGAGACTATTTTGAAAATGAAACCGAGCATTCTATTCAATTTTTTGACCACTGCTGAAAGATGATCAGAAAACCTGAGCCGCTCGTGAATGAGAATTCCTAAATCGGTGACCTTAGATGCATCCGGGATAGTGACACCATTCAATTCGTAAGAGAAACGTGGGTTGTTCAAACCAAAATAACCTACCATGCACTTGTCAATGCTAAACTTCATGCTCCATTTATTTGCCTATGTTTCAATCGTGTTCAAGTGGGTCTGGAGCAACTCCCTATCGCTTTGATTCCCGACTAACCTCCATTAACCTCACGTCATCTGCGAATTTATTAACAATCCCATTGATACCCTGATCGAGTTTATCGATAAAAAGTGAAAAAAATATGGGACCATGGACACTTCCTTGAGGGGCTCCACTTGTGATGCCTGTCCGATTAGAGAATTTCCCATTCACCATAACCCATTGCGACCTATCTCTTAACCATGATTGTATCCAATTTCAGCAAGCTCCCAATCTCATGTAAAAGCCACACAAGTTAACCGTGTTTGACCCGATTGAATGCCTTCTTAAAATCAAGATAACATCTACATTTTTGCCCTTACCCAAAGCCTTAGTCATGTGATCATAGAAGCAAAGGAGGTTAGTTACACATGATTTCCCCTTCCTGAACCCATGCTGATTATCCGACAATACATTATTCTCATCTATCCACTTCACAAACTGCCTTTTTATAATAATTTCCAAAATTTTCGAGAGGGAGCTCGTCAAACTCACTGGACGATAATTGGACACAGCTTCTCTACTACCCTTCTTAAATATTGGAACAACATTAGCAAGTTTCCAATCTCTTGGGACGATACCCTCCTCAACACTACTCCTGTATATCTGTGCGACTGGCCCCAACAATTCATTAGTACATTCCCTAAGGACCCTAAGATAGATATCATCTGGTCCTGGTGCTTTGCTTGCACTTACATTTCTTAGAAGATTTAGGACCTCCACGTCTCCCACTTGAATATCATTGAAGGTTTTATTACCCCATGCAACACCTGTATATCGAATATCATTATCACCATTAAAACCAACGCGAAAAAGTCATTGAAAGCACTACACATGCCTACATTGCTCTGTACCCTAGACCCTCCTATCATGAGGGGGCCAACTGTTCTCTTGCATCTATTGACTTACCTAAGAAAGGTTTCTCTTTTGTAATTTATAAAAATTCACTTTAAAAAGAAAAAAAGAAATTCAATGGTATTTTATATATATATATATATATATATATATATATATATAAGAATTAAATTAATGACATAATTTTCAGGAGAGGGTGCACGCCTACATGCCTCCTTCATGAGCCACCCCTGGCTAATACTGAAAATAATAGGTCTGTGTATTCAGACCTTGAACACCCTACTTACATAAACATGAAACATCAGGCGTTTGCCACTATCATTTCTACTATAAGAGAAAAAGAAGAAAAAATATGGGGAGAGCAGCAGTTCTTAAACACAACCCATGTCTAACTCTAAAATCATAAATATGTTAAGGCCATGTACATAATGCATTCTGGTATGCACCAATGTTAGAAATTCCACAGAGGAATGTTTAAGCAGTGTATGTACAGTTCATTAGTAGTAGTCTGGTAACCGCTTGATAGATGGTCTGGAAGTGATTCAATAAGATGTTAGAGGATTGTCACAGGTATTTGAAGATAAGTAGACTATGGTCTGGAAGGTGTGGGGGGAGGAAGATTCTATAGAGGGAATATGATTGAGCTTATCTCAAATGTTTTCAATTGGGTTCAAGTCTGGGGAATTCGGGAAGTATTTGAAAGTTTTGGTAATGATCTTCCAACAATTTTTATATGTTTCAGGGAAACAGTACATGTCATTGGTTATGATCGCAACGACAGCAGCACACGTAAACATTTCTCAAACTGCCCAGTTTCAGATATACAGGGATTTTGGCTGAAAAGCCAGCTATTATACTTTTTTTAAAAGCTGATTAATTGCTGCTTTAATCTGTAACAGTAACAACTGGTGTATTTTACCTTACATTCACACCAAACCAGCTCAAGACACCTGCTGCATTCCATTAGCTACGTGCAGTCTATTGTAAAATCAGGAGATGGTCACAATAATGTGACTCAACTGTTTATTTTGGCATTGATGAGTTATCTATCTCACTTCCTCATAAAACCTCTTACTTCAACAACGATGCCCTAGATATTTTTGTGATGCTTGATAGAGCATCTTTTTCACATCTTTACTTAATTTCCTAATCTTAAACTCTGCGAAATATTATTTTTCCATATTAAACCTTTCTTTACGCAATTACAGAGGCGGTTACCTTGCTGCAGAGCACCGACAATACCTGCTCAGAACTACAGTCAGAGTCCAACTTCAAGGTCAACATTAGAGTTCAGTGTCCACACAGTTCAACCATGGTTTTATAGTGGGATGTCTCGAGATGAGGCGACCCAGCTATTAACCAAATATGGAACTGTTGATGGGTAAGTGCTGTTTTCAATACTTTCTCAATTGAATTCCTTTGAAGGATATCTTGTTTTGACTTTGATAAGTACTTCACTCTTATGTATTTTCTCCACATACAATTTCATTTGCAGAGTCTTTCTTGTAAGAGAAAGCAGAAGGAATCCAGGCAGCTTTGTCCTCTCCTATGTTTACAACCATAAGGTTCATCATTGCCAAATATTCCCTGTGAGTAATTGCATTCAAGTTTGGTTGTTTTTTGTTTTTTTTTGTTTTTTTTTTATTTTATAATAACATTATCTCTATACTCAGTACACTATTCCATAAATTGATATTATTTAAATAACATACAGTAGTGCTCAAAAAAGAAAATTCGGATAACTATAAATATGTCTGGGAAATTCATATTAAAAATTTATTTACAATAAATCTGTCTTACGAAACAAAAACATTGAATCTCATCACAAACTACTATCTATTCCCACAACTTACAAATAAGTTATTTTTTTCAAAGCATCATCTGTAAGTTGAGATCATTTCAACTGAAAGGTCTCCAATTTGAAATCTCAGTAAGCAGGCTATCCTACTCAATGCAGAACAAATCACCAAATCTGAGGGGGAAATTGGGATAGTCATTCTTTCAATGATTTGAAAACCTTGGGAATTTCCAGTATTTTCGATAAAGTAAAATGTTACAAAGTTTAGTGAAATTTTAATTTTTGCTTTGTTTTTTTTAATCTGTCCAATTTGAATTGAACGATGTGTGTTTTTTGTTGCAAATTTTTCATAACAGGAGAAATTCCCCCCCCCCCCCCCCCCCGGATATTTCCTCTTCATTTTTTTAAATCAGGCTTTTTCCTCCCATCTCTTCAAGCCTTTTTGAATTTCACTGGCAGCCAGATCTAGATTTTTCACAAAAAAAAAGGCTAAAGAGTTCAGAATTCTATGGTTCTCTTTGCCCGAGTCTCCAAATCCGGGCATAGAACGTCAGAAGGGAGTTCTTTACCTACCGAGCCTAGAGTAACCATCGATGGATGGAGTCTTTATTTCCCACCCAACTCCACTGGTTGGAAATTGCTGTATGGCGATATATGACTGGAGCTGGTGTGCTGTAAAGTAGCTTCCAGCTTCACCCCCCCCCCCCCCCCCCGTCTCTCCATAAAATCTTCCTTACCAGCTCCAAATTGTAGGTCCTGGTCTAATTAGCCCTCGTGGACAGAAAATGACCATGGTGCAACAAAAATGATCATATGGTCATTACAGCAGCTCTAAGGAGTTCAACTATGTCCTCATTTTCTGCTTCTGAATTCAATTCTTTTGTAATATCTCACAAGTTTTTCATTGATGTGTATTCCCCCCCCCCCCCCCCACTACAAAACGACAATTTTTTTTTTGACAAACAAATAATCAGGCAGTAAAAGTTCCATACCCTTCCAGTTCTGCATTTATAACTATTGTACCTTATGTTGCCTATTGCCATTGGTATTTGGATCAGGAATGAATGTTGACAAATTAGTACCCATAATTTAAAACAATGTAGATTTCAGCTGTGTATGAGTAAGACCATGGATGAGTTTGAAGCAAAGCTTAAGGCCAGCCTCCATGTCACACTAGTCCTATAAAAAACATTTTGTACCTACAACTTGTAAAATCATAAATAAATAGCACTAGTACATTGGCTCAAAAGTCTTTTTACTAGGATTGGTTCTGGATAGGAGCACAATGGCACCATCTCCTCTCAAAACACTTTGGATGTATCAAAGAACAAAAATTAATTAATAAAAACTCATAACCGCCAACCTCAAATTTCAACAGCTGTGTGTGTGTATAAATATGTTTCTTTGGCACTATGATTCATAGTCACAGTTCAGTTTATACAAATAAGCTGATGCCGCTAATGCTATCATAAATTTCTTTTAAATCGAGCACAACTCTGGTCTATCACCATGAGCAATTTACTACTGTATTACTATTAATAAGACAACCACAATATTCTTTATGGGCATTGTATAATATTTCATCATGTGTATATATTGTTTATAATTTTTGTGATTGTGTTTTTAATAGGGTTGCTGTATTTTTGAATTATATGACATCCATATTTGTTTATGAGCATCTTTTTCTCAGCCACCTCGTTGGGCATTTTGCCTGTTGTGGCGTTGTATTTGTATTTGAATGAGTTTTGCCAAAGTTGTGCTGGAATTATAGTGCTGCAATCTGTTTATAAAACTAGAGTGAAGTGTCATGATTGAATATTTGTACCATTGTGGGTTTGTTGCTCTCTGTGGCGAGACTTTCAACAGAGATTGGCTCTCGTCTATACTTTGTTGGGAACCACAGGAAGGTAACTTTAGCCAACCATCACTGTGTTACCAGTGGGGTTCAACCCTGAGTCTTCTTCATGATATGAGTCTGTCACTATGACCACACGACTGCACAGCAGCAGGGCTTTCATAACTGAACATGATCATGTATACAACATATGTGTCCACTAACTAACCAAATCCAGTTAGCCATAGTACTAGTGTTTCCTACTTTGCCCCTTCCCCTTGAGTCCAAGGCTGTCCGTTGGGATGACTAGTAATTGTAAATTCACAATACTTTTTTGTTTGTTTGTTGTTCATTCAAAAAATTTGTTCTCTGTTAGCATCTGATGTGTTTATTTTCTAATTTGCACCAGGTGGAAGAAAAAGAACAGCTCTGTTACTCTCTAGACAATGGACGTACCAAGTTCTATGACCTCCTGCAATTAGTCGAGTTCTACCAGTTGAACCTGGGATCACTGCCCACAAAGCTTACACATTTCTTGGTTCACAGGCCTCGTCAGAATTGACACTCTGAACTGGACATACTTTTTTAACCCCTTTTGAAACCACTGAAACTTGAGGGAAAAATTTTTGTTTTTCCACATTCCTGAGTATACTTCCTGTGATGAACTGCGGCACTTGAGTTGCAGTAGTCAACTACCTAGTGCCAATCAGATGGCTTTTGAAAGAAGAAATGAGAGCGAACGAGAGAAAATGAATCTCAAAAACATGACTTCACTGTGTCAGTTGCTTGTTACTTTGTTCATAATATATATATTTCATTGTTTATTGGACTCTTATTTGTGTATCTTGTTTTAAAAACCCTCCCTGACATGGCTACATTGGAATACCGAATTATGTAAGCTTTATTTATGTTTGTTGAATAGTGTACATTATAGTTAGTGTTCAACGTGCATATGTGGTTTTTGTGAATTTTTGTGGCCAGGCAAAAGCATTGCGTGGCGAGAGAATGAATTATCAGAGGAAAAAAAAATTTCTTAAGACATGATTTTATCGTGTTGAGATTTAAATACTTGCACTTTGCACACTATGCACTTTTCTTTTGAAATAGAACCACAAAACTGACCAGATTTAAAATTAAAACCCTCAAAAAATATTCAGTGACTTGTTAAATGTTCGAAAGACATTTTAGTCACAGCAGGAAAAAAAAATCATTAAAGGGAGGGAATACAATTTTCTTAGTCTAGAATTGAATTTTTTAAAGGAATATTCATGCGTTACGTGAACATAAATCATGTTCGAAATCTTTTTATTTGTTAAGTCTTTTTTGTGCACTCGATGAAATACATTTATTGAATCTATTCACACAAAAGTTGTTAATTTGCAGCAAATAGTTACGAAACTATCAAATGATATATTTGGCTATAGGTCATGTGCCATAATATTGTGAATTTTGTTCATGTTCATTAATTTCGGAAATTGGTGGTTATTTTTTCCTGTCTGCAGATTAAGGAAACATAGTAATACTTGTTTGAAGTGAAATCATAATAGACGAATATATTTGTCAACTTGACAAATTTTCTGGGCTATATAAAACTGTGAAATTATTTGTCTTTCTATTTGATTGTTTTGCTAACAAGGCTCGAGTATTATTATTAGTTATCTCTATGACATATCAATCTGCATCTCTTTCTAAGAACTACTAATAGAAAAAAGGAGTTTTCTTGTTCCTAAAAAATTTTAAAATAAATTCTTTCTCAGTAAATGGTCTAAAACATGGTAAGCATCTAATTTTTTCGGCTTCTGTTGATGCCAGAGAATTCTGTATCATAATCAGGATGAATTTTTGGATATTGTCATTTCTGAACCACCTCAAAGATTAAAGAATCAGTACCTTCCTACAAGTACTATCCGTTTCTTGATGAAAGTTATTCCAAGGAGCAGGTAGAATTTTTTTTTTGTGTGTATTATCAGGACATATAAGACACCATATTATGACCTGTAATGCTCCTTTGATAATATTTTACACCACTGCTCAACTCAACCTCAAAAATGACTTTGAAAAAGTTTCTGCCCAAAAGTTAGCTTATATTGTATAGTTGCAGTATGTTAGCATCTACCGAAAACTTAACGTCAATTCTCATATGAAACAGCAAAAATAAGACATGCAGGAATCTGATACAATACAATGTGTATTTTTTTTTTCGAAACACTTTCCCTTTTTAGAAGTAATTTAAACTAAATTCTTTTGAAATATTTCTTCTAATTTACATGTTATGCAGATTCTGTGCTATAGAAAATATATGGCACTGTAGGCTTATACTGCCTGTTATTTTTGGCTAGGACTTTGGAATTTGTTAACATCGAACAAGTTTTACTGCTATTTCCCAAACATTTCATTCTCTCCTGAAATGGATTCAGTTTATAAACCTATATTCTTGTTTCGCTATATGACCAATCATTATTACCTTAATGATGTACTACATATTATTTCACTGTATTATCACTGAAATAGTTTTTAAATGATACAGATTGATAAATTAATCATTTTAAAATTTTGTTTCGTCCAAGTCACCTCAGGACCTATTGAACTCAGATATCAGTTTACATCGTTGAAATAAGTCTTGGATGCTTTTGACTTTCTATTTATCTTCAGTTTTAGATTGAAATTTTTTTCTCGCAATTGTTTTACCAAAGTATGTGTTTAGCTCTCCTTAATGTTCTTGTTGAGTTTCTGTAAGGTGCCTTTGAATGTAGCTCTCTTTTATTTATTGTAGATGGTTTTAATTTTCTATTTATATTGAACTTCCCCCCCCCCCCCCCAGTGCACAGGGATGCCAGAGGTCCTGTTATTGTTTCTTATTTTGAAGAAATGTCCCAAAAAAAGACTTATTTGTCACATATTTAGAAAGAGTTAACAATGTCTCATCTAAATATTTGCCACCACCATCAAGATTTGAGAACGGTGACTCTAAATCGAAGGTGCCCAACCTTTCAGAGAATGTGGGTCACCTGAAATGTGATTTTGTAACATGTCAATGGCCAGTAAAGTCATTCAGTGACCTGTTGTGGGGTCACAATGAAATGAAATTTTTCAAAACTTTCAATTTTTAACAAAATTTTTTTTTTCATTTGAGGCTAATTTACGATAGATTTTGATGCAATTTTAACCACAAGAAAAAGCAATAAATTTCCTAAAAACATGGTTGTACTGTCTCAACAGACTCATTGGCCCTCCCCTTGGGCAGAGATGTTTTGAAACTAACCCCTTTCCAATTTAGCTAGAAATGACAGCCTACCAAATTACATGAAGCCTATTTTTTTTTTCTAAAATCATGGCACACCAGATCTCATTTTGATGCATAGGGAGCTCTTCGATGAATGAAGGGAGCGATAGAGTCTGCCTCCTGCCTTCCCATTTATGCCAATAACACATTTCTTTTTAGTGAACGGGGATTATCCACCTATGTTCTCATGGAGACAACTTCCTGTCTACATATAAGATTCCAGAGTGGGGGGCTTAGGTATTAAGACGGTCCTGAATATCAAAAAAAGAACAGTGATTTAGTACCCTTTTCCAAAGGGACTAATATCATATTATTTATAGGTTCGAGATCCCAGGCCACATCAAATAATTCCAAGAGTCACAAGTTGCAAATATATACTCTGTACGATCCTATCATAGTTGATTACTCTCGAAGGCACAGAAAAAATAGTCTCTCCTACGTGCAATTTTAGAACTAAAAAGTATTAAAAATCTAGTTATGTTTAATGGCACCATCTGTTTCAAATGAAATGAAACAAATTTTTGCATGAATGTTATTATGTATGTGAATACACATTGCAATCTATCTAACAGTCACCAAAAGAAGTTGTGTATTTTCATTTTTGGGATCTGGCAGACCTATGAATTGAGTCGTACATGCACGTTTCTGTTATTGTTCTTGCATGTTTGTATAAATAGAGGATCTATCGATCCTGTTAGCACTGTGCTACATAATATTACGACTTACTAAGTTAGTGCAGGATTTCCACAATAAGTGTGCAGCATCAGATTTCTGCAGATTTTGATAGAGATCATTCAGACGAGCATTTTGATATGTAGTGTGGGGGGGGGGGGGTTCTCGGATCTCCGAATAAAGTGTTGTTATCCAATTATGATGTATTCTAAGGACCATTCCATCTTGAATAACAAAATGCTCGTTCAAGAAATCTGCTGTAGATATCTGGTCCCGCGTACCTATTTGGGACACCCTGTAGTTAATTTCTATTTATCATCAGGTTTTCATACAATGCAAAAACTACGAACACATAAGAAATTGTTACTTCAGTGTTTGTTAATTTATGATATCAGCGTTTTTTTCCTTATTCTATATGAATGTTCAATATCTCAGTAGTAATCAATGTGATATGAGAAATGTAATTAAGACAGATATGCTGGCTCTTACATGCATATCACATGAATATTGTTACTTCATCGTTAATCAATTTACTGTTGAAGTATAGTTCATTCGCTTATGCTTTTTGTACTTGTCATACCTTAAAAAACTCTGCAGCAGGGCCATCTTGATTTATGGGTCCACCCGAGCACAGCTTTGTGATAATAAGATTTGTGTGTATGTAAATTGGTAGACAGGTATTTCCAAAGCCTTCTAGACTACTGCTAGGATTTCTATATCTAAGAGGCTTTGGTACTGGGCTTTGTTCGGGAAGCCTATGAGACTTAATATGGCCATGCTTCGCGCAGTCAGTGTATAAAAAAACATCTTTCCAGCCTTAGATGACTGCTCACTGTGAAGATATGAAACTTATCAAGATTTGAAAACGAGCTCTTTGTACATTTAATGTGTGCTACTTAAAACACAAATTTTTTGTATACAATTTTGTGCACACTTTTGATGTAATTACCCCTCACATGATTGGGCCCAAAATGTTTGTGTCATGATGTTATCTGTTCCTCGGTGTGCTGCTGAACTTGTTGGTGCCACTGAGCTAGACAGAAACCTATAGCTCAGTGTGGTCTCTGCAGAAGTGGGTTTTATTGAAATTATAGGTCATTGAGGTCGTACCTGTGTATGAAATGCATGTGTATAAAAAATTTACTGATGTTATATATATAAATATATATGTATAATATATGAAACTATGCAAATATCCAAAGTGCTACCAGGAAATATCTGTGCGAGATGTTTGTGTGCTACTTTGAAAGTCGTACTTGATTTTTTTTTATTTATCTCTATTGGTGATTACCGCAATGTTATATATAGCAGGGGTGTCCAACCTGTAAGTCACAGGCGGCCCATGTTAATGTGGCCCAGCAAGAACTTTCAAACTTGCATAAACAATTCTAAGATACAGGGTGTTCCATAAATTTGCAAATAGTTCAAAAGTTCATAAAGAAATCAAGAGTAATTGGTGTTTTAAACACGGTTTCGGGAAAAGCTATTTTTACAACAGGGGATTTTTTGGTGTGGGGGGAAAAAAATTTGGTTTAAATTTTTGGCAGTTGGGGGGGGGGGGGCTGAAAGAAAGCCAATCACAGAATTCTGGACCTGAACCATTCTTTAATCCCTCTGTGTCCAAAACGTTTGTAAAGCTTCAGCCGGTGATTCGTGGCTGAGGTAAAACTACTTCCCCATTGCCACATCACAATGAAAACCTTATGCAACTGCCAGTAACATGAGAATTCAGCAATGAATTGTTAATCGTACACCCTGCACTCTGATTTGCATATTTCCAGTGATTTGCTTTCGAGCAGTGTCTGCTATCAATAAAAATTTGCACTAAATTTTTTTCTGCACTAAAAAGAATCCCTTCTCCGTGGGAAATAGCTTTTTTGCAAATCGCATTCAAGTGTATACCAATTCCTTCGATTTCAATTAATTTTTAAACTTTACGAATTCATGGGATACACTGTATATTAATGTTTCTTATTTATATTTCATTGCATGTTTTAATTGTATTTCTTGTAGACTTAGATTTGCTCTCCCACCCCAAAAAATACCTGTGCTAATTTCAGTTTCCTTCACATCAAACTGTAAATTTAGCATCAAAATGCTCTCATCAGCTGTCATTTGCATTTCGAAATGCAGTCAAAAACATTTTTTCCCTCCTTTCAATGCCATCCAGAAAACCAAAAAGGTTGGACGTCCCCTGATTTACAGTATTAAGTATTTATATGCTTTTTCTTTCTGAATTTGCCTCTGCTGAAATCTCACTGATACTTCCTAGTAGTAGTTCGAAAAGTTCTTCCAAAAAAAAAATATTATTATGAGAATATTCCTTTTGTTGAATGTACTCTTTGATTTGTTTGTTGCCAGTTGTGTTTTGTTTTGAGATAAGTGTTCGTTATTTAATGAAATGACAGCGAAATTGATCGCAATATATATTTTTTAATTTGATTTAATTTATGCTAAAATGTCTTAATGCTAAAAAATATTTCCAAATCTAAAATTATCAGTCCTGGGCACGTGCTCCATTTGCCCATGCTTGTAACAGGCCCTGCCACCGATGAATCAGAATTCACAGTAAATTTCTCGCTGAATGCTGGCTTGAAATTGACGTCACCATGGTTCCCATATAGCAAATTTAGATCAATGATTGTATTTTTCTGAGTTAAAATCATAGGCCAAGAAAAGAAATAGAAACAACCTTTATTTCATTTTAAAAAAAATCTGCATGAGAATCTCCTCACAATTCATAGAAGTGAAACTTCTAAGTTGTTAAATCTAACATGGCATAAGTAAGACTCTATTGCTGTATATATGCCCCCCCCCTCTTCCCAACTTTATTTTTTACGCCGCAAAGTCTCTATTAGCATCCCCCCCTCCTCCACCACCACCAACCCATCTACTTGTCAGAATTTTATCACTCATCAGTTTTTCTACAGAACAGGTCTTGAGGAAAAAGAAAGCGTTTCACTTTCTGTGGTGGTTTCCTCTCCTGCTCCACAAAATTTTACGCTTATGTGAGTAAAGAAGTTTCACTTCAAAAACTGATTCTCCATTTGAATTTAGAGTGTTCTCGATTCTGTCATTGAAAACACTATCTGTACAAAAAGTTTCAGAACTACATTTTTAGTTAGTGTATTCGTCATGCCGTATGCTAAACATAAATTGCACTAAACATTATATAAATTGTCATCTAGGCTTGATTTTTTTATCTTTGATATGAACACAGAAGAGCCACAATTTTTTTTTTCTTTCCGAAAACATTTTTATACATTGTAGCAGGTAAAAATCATTGTCAAAATCACTAAAATTTAAAGTACTTTATTGTCAACTATTAAATGCCAATATTGTCAAATGCTAAAATTTCTCATCATACCGAGGGAAATTTACCCATAGCAATTGAATGAAAATCACTGTGATATGTGATTGAAATTCATTTTTCGTATCTTTTTGAAGTCTCGAAATTTTTTAGACTTATTTTTACACATGAAAAGTGGCAGAAAACAAGGATTTCAATCACCGATATCTCGGTGAATTTCTATTTTGTTGTCACAGGGTAAATTTCTGTATGCATAATAGTAGACAGACTCAAATTTTACTAATTGCCTTTGATTGAGGGATGTTTTAAAAAGTTGTTGGCATTTCTTCCCCAGTAATGATTTTTAAATCTTTACTCGTTGCAGCATGGGACTTTTTGGATCACGTGGTATTTCCCTCTTTCAGTGAAGAGTTTGAGGGACATAAAAACCGTGTCCAAGGTAACCAACATGGCGGACTTCGGCGGCTCATGAAAAAAACAAATCTAGATTAAAGAAATGTAGAAATGAATCGATTTTTTTTTAAAAAATGCTCCAATCAAAGCTGTGGAATTTCTTCAATGCAATTTATGGGCCGTTATTTATTTTCAAAAAAATTTAAATTACAGTTGAATCCCGTTATAACGAACTCCAAAAGACCGGAGAAATCACTTCGTCATAACGAAATTTCGTTATAAAGGAATTCTAGGTTTTTGCATTGCTCCTATGTAAACTTATCTGGGTGATTAGAAAAATGTTCCTTAAAACGAGATTTTCGCTACAACGGTATTCGTTAAAACGGGATTCGACTGCATTTTGAATTTATGTGGTTGAATTCTAAAAGACCATAAGAAGTTTTCATTCTCATACTTTAAAACACGCATCTTCAACCAGTTGCTCGCGAGCACCACGGTTCACCCTGAAGCACAGAGTGCTCGTGTCCTATTTCGTGCTCGCGAGCAACGTTCCAATGAAATACCTTGTACAAATTGCGTTTATAGAATTGAAATCATCCTGATTTCATGCATTCGTGTGTCGAACTTGCCAAAAAGGTTGCCTTTCCTTTGATGATGGACACAGACAGTGCTCGCGACTAGAAAAAGGTTGAAGACCCCCCTGCTTTAAAATATAAACAAAAAAATTAAAATCGTGCATGGATAAACAACTCAAAATTAGATCCGGCTAGTTATTTTACATTTAATTTTCTGGGCTTCGTATCTCTAAGCGAACTCAATGTTTCGAGAATCATAAATTTTTGAATTGATGATTTTTCATATATTTGAATTCTAAAAGGAAACTATATAATTTATATTCCTTTTGGGCAGTTTTAGTGAAAAACCTGATATGTTTTTACAGCTCTAGACGGAACTTTTTGTACAGACGGTGTTCTTCGATAACGAACTTTATTTAAATGATGTACAATGTAAAACAAATTATGTAATACAGCTTCGACTGTTCAAACAAAAGATGTATCACTTTCTTTTTCTTTTCTTCCTTAAAATGATGGGAATGTCAATTCCCATTCTTATCTAGAAATATCGATATCGGCGTTTCTCCACCTAAATGATCCTCGGACCAGAACAGAAAAATCTAAACCAAATGAAAATCATTTAGTTGCAAGCCACAAATATTTTATTTTCTTAGGTTCAAACAAGGGCGTAGCCAGGGGGGGGGGGGGACTTGGGGGTCTGGTCCCCCCCCGAAATGTGAGAAAATGACCGAAAAAAGGGAAAAAGATGGCCAAATCCATTGTTCTGTCACTTTGGTCCCCCCCCCCCCGAACGAAATTTCTGGCTACGCCCCTGGGTTCAAATGTTAGCCCCTTCACGATCACGGACGAAATATTTCGTCCAAATGCCACAGTGGAATAAATTCAATCCAGTTCTCTGTGTTTGATTTCCTCAATTTGTTTTGTTTCCTCTCGTTTTTTTTTTCTATACTCCTGTTAGTGATTCCCCACCCCCATATATAATGTATCTTTATACTATATAGGGTGTCCTGTAAATCCTAGTTCCGTCTTTATCCCTCAACCGTTTGTCGTTGAGGTATGTGTGATTGTAATTTTAAAAATTCTTCAAAATGTGTTTAGAAATTGCTCTGTACCACTTTCGAGAGCGAAAGTACAGTGTGTAATAAAATAAAATAAAAAATCCTAATTTTTATATGTTTCCCCCTGCCCTCTAACTGGTAGTTGGAAGTTGTTGCCTGAGTCCAATAAAAGAAATTTCATGTTTCTGAGTGCAATATTCGCCGAGATATTTGAATTCATAAATCGGAGAACAGTTGGGAAAGAACAGCTTAAACTAACATAAGACAATTCTTTCCCTCATTTGTGCTGTTCTTTCCCAACTTTCCTCCGATTATATGAATTCAAATATTGCTCTTAAAAACGTGGGATTATTTTTGTTGGTCTCGGAAGAGAGACAGCAACAACTTTCTAATTGGAAGTTAGAGGACCAACCATTCAGAATGATCGGAGGAATATAGAAGAATGTAGATTTTTTTATTTTATGGCTCAATATTTTCGCTCTTGGAACTGATACAGAGTGATTTTTGAATACATTTTGAGCATTAGAATAAGAACCATACCTCTACGACACTAGGATTTACTGGGCACCCTGTATACCTGTAAGAGCGAAAGAGAACACATTGGGTGAGGATGAAATGGGAAATACATAGTATATATATACTCTCTTATCTACTTATCGTTTCTCCTTTCTATTTATTTTTGTTCCTTTTCTTCTGTTTTTTTTCCCTTTTTCTAACGTTACTTGACTTATGGCCGAAGCGCCCGAGATGGCAAGATGCTCGTCGTCCACTATGAAGGTTACCATCAATGTCCACGCTTTCGAATCCGGGCAAAGGACATCCGAAACAAGTTATTTCACCTACCGAGGATAGATGGCACCTTCGTTTCATACCCAACTTCACCGGTTGGAAATTGCCATATAGCGATCGATATACGACTGGAGTTGGTGCAATGTAAAAACAGATTTACGGCCGATACGTCAAATAGAAACTATCCAAATTTCTTGTTAAAAGCCCCCACGTGGAGTCGTCCATTTTTTCCATACATTTTACTATTGTTTCGGTGTTCAGAAAGGGTTGGGAAACGCTGGCGTATATATACGATACCTCACTCGGGTGTAATCCGTAATGGAATACTGTGAAATTTTGTGATTTTTTTTGTTTTTAATGTGCAATGAATGGACGCGTTAGTGTTTCACGGCTGAGAAAGTCTTCGGCTTTTTTTTTTTGCATACGTTGTTGTACGTAAATGTTCTTCATCACTGTACATGCCATTTTCATCCTTAAGTTATTTTCTATTCATTTGGTTTATTTACGATGCATTAGTAATAAAGTAGTATTAGCAGAGGAAGCGCATATTACAATGTTCGCAATTTTTATAAACGACAAACGCTTTTTTTTTTCCCTTCGTCCCGTTTGTAATTTTAAAAAAAAAAATGTTTTCTTTTTTCCCCCCTTTGTGTTCGATGTTGTGAGCGTCGTGCGTTTGTGTGTGAGAGAAGAACTAATTAAAAAGATATAACCCGATTGTATAAATGTATCGTGGAAAGCAATCGTATATAACACACCTATGCAATAAATACTTTGTAAACTATATCTGATTTGTGTATTATATTACTTTATTTTACTTACCGTCTCTTAATGAATTCATTTTTTTTTTGTTTTGCTTGCGATTCACGAAATGCTTGAGCGTGTCTGTTTTTGTTTTTTTGTCTTGATGCGATGCCCTTTTGAACCTCTTGTCTTCGGCTTTTGATACCATAATCAATGAGATATCAGTTGGATTGGTTTTGGCCAGCGTGGTGTATTTACAATGGCGGCAAATTCGGGGAATGATTGGTCAAGAAAATTTGTGAAATGGGAGAAGAGTGGTAAAATATATTTGTGTAAACCCTCAAAATAAATCCACCTCTGCCCAGACGGCTAGGGGTTAGGTCAGTGAGTGACCTAGAGAGTTTTGCAAGCATATCAATGACCAAAAGGAACGACCTAGAGCGTTGTGCAAGCTTGTGAACGACCAAAATAGTGACCTAGAGTTGCGTACAAACATGTGAATGGACAAAAGAGTGACCTAGTGCATGTGTAAAAGTGTAAATCATCAAAAGAGTGACCCAGCTACTAACCGTGTCATTGAACAATCAAAAGAGTGACCTAGAGAGTGTGCAAGCGTATGAGTGACTGAAAGAATGGCTTCAGAGACACGGGTGTACTTGTGGGAGGGGGAACAGGAGGAGACCAAGGGGTTAAAGCGGAGGCTGTCGAAATCGAGGGAAGAGAAGTCAAGAAAATTAGACTAGAACGGGAGAAGGGTGGCAAAACCATAAATGTGCACTTTTGTATGTAGCGCCCATTCTGATGAAAGTAGGTATACGTCGGATATAGGAAACACATGGGGACAAGAAAAATTCAATAAAAAAATAGTTAAATTTTTTACCATCAGGTGAAAAAGGTAGAGCTTTTTCATAGCAGTTATCTTTTTCCCATGGTCCAAATAACGTATATATACCAAGTTTCGATGAAATAGGTCAGAGTAGTGTCACTTCAGTAGGGCTGCCTCAACTATTTCCATATACGTTTTGTGCAGCATTTCAGTCATTTGAATGAGACTTTTCGGATCACGTGATATACTAAATTTCCGCATTCCTACAATAAGATCGGCTATTTTAACATTGATTTTCATGGGGGGGATCATCCTGTGCCCTCAAAGTGATGCTGATGATAGTTTTACGTCATAAACGTTATTGGCCACTCCCCCCATCAAAACTGTTGAGAACGCCTCGACATATTAGTGTGAGCTTCACAGAAAAAAAAAACTTTTTTCCTGGCAGGAGGAAATCTCGGCAAAATTGTGCTGTCCTTATCCTCTCTGGAAGCTCTCATCACACTGAAACTACAATAGATGATGCAACACCCTCCAGGTGGTTTGACTGACGATACTAGCACTCGGTCAGTGGCGTCGGAAGCCGTGGGTGCGGTTTGTGCTCTAGCAGCACCCACAGGCGGAAATTTGTGAAACGGGCCCGAGCACAACCCCCCCCCCCCCCATCCACATTGAATCAGAAGTAAAAATTTCTTACATCAAAGGTTGCTTAACCTTTCGGAGAATGCGGGCCACTTGAGTTATCTGGAAATTAGCCGTGGGCAATTCGAGTGATCTGGTAATGCGCTTTGGAGTGACTCGAATGATCTGGAAATATGCCAAGAGTCATTAAAATGCGTGTGCCGTGTGCCACTTAAGTGATCTCAAAGAGTCCCGTGAGCCACTCGGGTGATCTGGGGAACGTGCCACGAGCCGATTAAGTGAACTACTACTAAACCACACATGTACCTCGTCCATATTCCTTTGCGGAACCTCTAACGAATTGGTACATGCGGGAATGTGTGTGTACGTGTAGTGAAACCTGACGTAAAGTTTGTTTCTGTGTAATGCTTGTTATGTGTAGTGCTGCCATCTGCCACCAGTTTTTCTAACTATGAGTGAAGTGTAATGATTGAATAATTAATCGTTGTAGGCCTGTTGCTGTCTGTGGCGAGACTTTTTAATGGGGAGATCGGCTCGAAGTTGGGAACCGACCACCACTATGGCGACGGTGGGGTGATTAAGTGAACTTGAGGTGTACCGCGGATCGCTCAACTGATTAGGAAATTTGTTTGTGATCGCTTAAGCCAGTGGTTCTCAACCTTTGGGAACCCGCGGCCCGCTAAATCTCTTTTGCGTAAGTGAAAGGCCCGGTCATACACACAACTAACGAGAAATTAATGGGAAAATGAAACTGCGAATCAATCACGGCCGATATGACTAGTGTTAGGGCCCGGTACTGGGCCACGGCCCGGCGGTTGAGAAACACTGGCTTAAGCGATCTGGATATGTGCCGTTGGCAGCTTAAATGTGCCGGTAGCCAGGGCCGCAACTAGGAAAGAGCAGGCGGGTCAAATTGCTACCCTCGACGCTGCACTAGAAGGGGGGGGGGTGGAAGGAGAGTGCCGAATTCACCCTTTAACTGCTCCTACATTACACAGGAACGACAAAATGCGCGCTTACCCCGGCTGGCAAAAGAATCTAGTTTCAGCCCGGCCGCTAAACACTGCTACTGAGCCACAGACATGCACTTCGTCCATGTTCCTCTGTGGAACTTCTAACGAATTGATACATATTGGAATGTGTACGTGTAGTGAACCTTCCATGAAGTTTGTTTCTGTGTAATACTTGTTATGTGTAGTGCTGCCATCCATTTTTCTAACTATGCGGGAAGTGTAATGATTGAATAATATGCCGTTGTGTGTGTGTGTGTAGGCCTGTTGCTCTCTGCGGCAAGACTTTTAACGGGGAGATCGGCTCGCATTTGTGCCTTGAAGTTGGGAACCACAGAAAACCAACTTCAGCCGACCACCATTGTGGCAACGGTGGGGTATGAAGTAATCTGGAAATGCTGGCCCGTAGCCAGAAATTTCGTTGTGGGGGAGGGGGGAAGGACCAAAGTAATTGAATAATAGATTTGTCCATCTTTTCGGCCATTTTCTCGCATTTCGAGGACGACCAGACCCCCCCTAATCCCCTCCACCCGCTACGGCCTTGCGGAAATGTGCCACTTGAGTGATCTGATAACATTCCATAGGCCACCTGAATGGTTTGGTTATTTGCCACAGGCCGCATCAGACGACTCCGAGGGCCACATTTGGCCCGCGGGACAGAGCAGCATGTATGACCTACGTGAAACTCAAAAACAAGAGCACCGACAGATTCGAAACACTGAAACACTTCCGACGTCCCTACACTCTATGCCCACATCGGTAGAAAAGAGAAGCTTTATGTCGACTTTTGCTCCACGCATGCCAAGCCCCGGTCTCCTTAATGAGCATTCAGAGAAGTGTGAAGAAAGAAATAATTTCATAACCAATTAAAAAATCCTCCAAAATTTAGGAGGTGCCTGTGGCCCTCCGATCATCGCGATCAATTTAAGGCGCCTACACATTAGAATGGCCTTCCTCTATCTTTGAGCAAACAGTTTTGCCGCTGCTCCATGTCTCGTTGGGGATATGCTATAGCAGCGGTTCTCAACCAGTGTTCCGCGGAGCCCTTGGGGCTCCTTGTGCATTCTCCAGGGGTTCCGCGGCCGCTCGAGGAAATTTTTAAAAGAAACAGTAAAATTTAAAAAATACTTATAAATATTTTTAAATAGTAAATATAAATCAGTAACTTTGATGAATAATTTAAAAATGGTTGAGAACCGCTGTGCTATAGCGATAATACTGACGTCACAAAGATGGCGGATAAATCAGACTAGTATCTCAAGGAGCAAGCATCAAGCCAATCGAATGAAAATCCTTTGTTATCAATACTGTTTTTATGTGTCCATGAATAAACTCGTGCAAACGCCATATAAGAGCATGATATCCCCCAAAATTAGTAGGAAAACAAAAGGAACCTAAATGTGCGTAAAATATATCGTCTCGATAAATCACTCCAATACGTAGATGTGCTTGTGCTTCTGCAAGAGGTTGATGTCTCTCTCGAGCGCTTTGAGCCTCTCCTCGACGCGCTCTTTCATGAGCTTCCTGCTCGGCGTTTCTACCACCATCGGCAGGCACAGGTAGTCGTGCAGCGCTTCTTCCCAGTTCTTCTTCAGCTTCTGCAAACACACAACAGACGGATGATATTCGATCTGACGTCACGGTAGAATACAAGACTGCGTGGTGAATCCGAAGAAAAGAGTAGTCAAGAAAATTAGACTAGAGAAGGGCGGCAAAATTCGTGTGGCCCCGCTGTCGGCAAAACCATTAATGCGCCTCTCTGAGTAGCGTAGATTTAATCTCGGCATAAAATTCAGAAAATATCAGTTTTTCCCCAGGGCCGCATTAAGAGCATCATGCCCCCCCCCCGGGCCAAGTTATTTTTCTGAGTCCCTACCAGGCAAATTCTCGAAAATTTCAACCAGATATCATTCTTATGAGGGCCCCCCCCCCCCCGGACAGTGCTCGGGTGGGCCCATGCCTTAAGACGGAGCTGGTTTTTCCGTGCTTCCATTAGTAGCCTCTCTTAGCTTCAGCAAATGGCACCCCAGGCCAGTGGCGTCGGAGCCGGGGGTGCTGTGGGTGCTCGAGCACCCACGGAAGTTTGTAGAGCGGGTTCGAGCACCCACAGAATTGATTCAAAATCGAAATTTCCTACATGAATCTCAAGACGGGCACCCACAGGTTCGAAACACTTCCGACGCCCCTGCCCCAGGCGCATCTGCTGCAGCTGGTGTACATCGGAGTCGGTACGAGCTGACGTCATCGCCCTGACAGAACCTATTAACAAGACGGCCCTCACTACTGTATATATCCCAGGTAGGAGACAATGCGTAGGAGAAACGAGTATAATCTTTTACACCCCGCCCACTAAATTTTTCATTCTCTCTCGAAATGTCTAGGAAGCTTCCATATTCCTAGAAATGAGTAGGATATTTGACACCCCCCCCCCCCCGGATTCATCATAGCGTTGGGAACCCTTGCTGTATGGTGATACAGAACTCGGTATAACGTCACCCAAGGCGACGAATACAATCGACTTCATAAACAAACTATTTTTTTTTCTTCATAAGAATCCTTAATCTTCAGATTGGATTGGATGCAGATTTTTCTGCAACCTTCAAAAACGATGTTATAAGTGGGTGGGATTAACGTTATATCGGGGTGGCTGACAATATAATAGGATAAAAGGTGCTTACAGCGACAAGCTCGTCTCTCTCTTCGTCCGTGATCTGTTTCGGGGCGTCTTTTTCGATCTGCTCCTTGACGAATTCCTCGTACTTTTGCCTGGAATAGTCCATGTCTTTCTGTCGCATCACCAAATACTTCGGCGTCACTCCATATTCCTGCAAACTCACGCGCATAATCACAAGATATAGTAACGAATAATAAAAATAGTAATAACCGAAAAAAAAAAGCAACATTTCATCGAGAAAAATACACGAAATCGCCAATTGTTAGCTAAATCGCTTAGCATTTGAGTGTGAGTGACTGTATGGTTGAGTGAATGACCATATGGGGGGTGGGGGGGATGATCAAGTAAGCGTATGTGTGTGACGATATGCTCACGCACTTGGTCACTCATACGGTCACCAACTTGATCACTGGTACAGTCCAGGGCCAAATGATTTTTCTGAAGCCCTTTTTTTACCTGGCAAATTCCCGAAAAATTCAACTACTTCCAGTTTTTTTGAGGCCCCTCTTCTCTTAAGGTCCCCGGGTGGGCCCATGAGTTAAGATGACACTGATACAGTCACTCCCTTGGTAACTCATGTGGTCACTCACCCACTCACTTTTTCACCCATCCGGTCACACACTTAGTCACTCAAATGGTCAGGGCAGGCGAAATGTCAGGGGTGAAATTCCCGTAAACCGCACTGTTTTCAGTGGCATCGCCAATGTCCCGTAATCTAGGGTAATTTCCCGTAATTTTTCTAGAGGAGATATGGTCACTTGATATACCTTTTTCGTGCAGAATTTCGGCACCAAGCCAGAAAACTCCAGCAGTATGGAGTTGCCTTTCTGTGAATCCACCAGTTTGGGTTCGGGTTTCTTGGGAACTTTCCTGGACGCGTCGCGGATGTTCTCCTTGATGAAGTCTTTGGTGGCGCTGCTGGTGTTGGGCATGACCGGCCGTTCGCTGTGCCTCGGCACCGGTGGCTTCTTCGTTTGCTTTTTCTCTTCTTCTCTGTCTGGGAAAACTACGCCCACGAAAAATAAAATTAACTACAAACGAACAGTTTTCTTACAGATGAATGTCCAAAAAACGCCATTGTTTTTTCGAGACAATAAATTGTCATCATTCCCGGAAACGTTATTCCATCCTATACAGGGGATTTTAACATGGGGTTGCACTCATTGGCTAAGATCACTATTACGTCATACGTAATACTATTACGTTAATTCATCAATTAATTACACGAGGGCAAGACCGTAACTAGGATTTTTGTGTTGTCTTGCCGCCCCTAGGGCAAACATGATTTTGCCACCCCCCCCCCCTGAATTTTGCCTCCCGGGGCAGTTGCCCCTCCCACTGGCCTCACTGTAGTTCCTGCCCTGCACCAGGGTATTTAAATTATTAATCAAATTAACCAGGTACGCTGGGAGAATTATGTATAATCATCTTCCCGTATAAAGGATAATGCTCTTAGTATTCATAAAATGTACTACATAGCATATATAGCATAATCGCCAGTGAAGCCGGGATTACACTATAAAAGTTTGATAAACGTTCTTTTATGAAACTTGGAAAATGCAACCAATAAAATTATCGGTTACATTCGAACAAATACAACAGATAATGCTGCAACAGGTTTCTTTCGTCAAGTTTTATAAAATAATTTTTGTCAAACTTTTATAGTGTAATTCCAGCCTAAGGCCGGTATTACACTATGAATGTTTGATGAAAGCACTTTTATAAAACTTGAAAAATCCAACCAATAAAGCGCATAGGTTACATTCGATCAAATGCAACCGATAATCTTATTGGTTGAATTTTTCAAATTTTATAAAAGAACTTTTAAAATACTTTTATAGTGTAATCACGGCCTAAGTGATTAATTCATCAAACCTACGGAGAGGATTGGTGATTATTCAAAAATCAAATTATCACATTTGGGGCCATTCAAGTATTAAGTAAGCAAATTTTTAGAAATTTTTTTTACCCCCCTCCCTACCCTTGTCAGCAAAACTCTGACCCCCTCCTCCCCCCCCCCCCAGTCAGCAAAATGTCATCATCAGCTCTGCCCCTCTGAATCCTGGGGTCAGGGTGGGATCGGAGACGTACACGGGGTGGGGGGCAATTTTGTTAATTGAAATTTCGGGTGAAAATACCTTTATATGTTATTATAATCGATTTCTGTTAATTTCAATGTTATTTGAAGGCTATGAACTCAAAATTTCTCTTTAATAAATTCATAGCGACCCACCCTCCAAGCCATGTAATGATAAATCGTATGAAGGCCCTTGGCCCGCGGACCAAATATGTCCCTGGGGGGTTATCTGATGCGGCCTGCCCTCCCTCAAACCTAATTTTGTAAAAAATGAACTGAGCGGCACATTTACAGATCGCTTAAGCGTCCCGTGGTACAATTCCAGAGCATGTTGGAATGTGTGTGTGTGTGCGTGTAGTGAACCTGACGTGAAGTTTGCTTCTGTGTAATACGTGTTGCGTGTAGTGCTTCCATCTGCCATCAGTTTTTTCTAACTGCGAGTAAAGTGTAATGATTGAGAAACTGTATTGTTGTAGGCCCGTTGCTCTCTGGGGTGAGACTTTTTTAACGTGGAGACCGGCGCTTTGGATGGAATCGCTGCACGGACAGAATTAAGAAACAAATTAAGAGTAGGCCTACGGGCAAAATACGAGCCCGCTTAGGGGCATTTTAAGAGTATGATATATTGATATATACTAACTCTTCGGCTGCTTCAACTCCTGATATTTTTTGGTGACGTCATCGTGGAATTTATGGTCCCTGGTGTGCTTCTTCAGGTATTTCTCCGGATCCGGCAACGGGAACCTGTAGTAACCCATGGTCTTGTGCGCCTTTTTCTGAGACTCGTAAAAGTTCCTGATCGATTCATTGTAGACGGACTTGTACCTGGAAAAATGCAATAAAAGCAAAAGCCACAACGATATTAGGTCATGAAGCGAAACCGAAGCTCAAAATTTCGGATGCATACTTCTGAACAGCCGCGGATCCAGACTGGGAAGGGTCGAGGAAGGTGGGAGAATTACTCCTGATAATTCTGGAATTACTCTTAACCAGGGCCGTCTTAAGAGCACCATGGACCCCCGGGCCAAGTAATTTTTCTGAGGCCATTACAAGGCAAATTCTCGAAAATTTCAACCAGATCTAATTTTGTGAGGCCCCTCTTATCTTGAGGCCCTCGGGCCGCGTCCGGGTGGGGCCCATGCCTTAAGACGGCGCTGCTCTTAACAATTGTAGAATTACTCTTGACGATTCTGAAATTTCTTGTTCTAGGCAATTCCGAAATTATTTCCATTAGTAGTTCTGCAATTGCTGTACTTCTTTCAGTAATGTTCAATAATGTTCATGTCTGGGGATTTTGGTGGCCAGCGGAAGTGTCTGAAGTCAGAAGAGTGTTCCTGGAGCCACTTTGTAGAAATTCTGGACGTGTGGGGTGTCGCATTGCCCTGCTGAAATTGTCCAAGTCCGTCGGAATGCACAATGGACATGAATGGGTGCAGGTGATCAGACAGGATGCTTACGTACCTGTCACCTGTCAGAGTCGTATCTAGACGTATCAGGGGTCCCATATCACGCCAACTGCACTCGCCCCATACCATCACAGAGCCTCCACCAGCTTGAACAGTCCCCTGTTGACATGTAGGGTCCATGGATTCATGAGGTGATCTCCATACCCGTACACGTCCATCAGCTCGAAGCAATTGGAACCGAGACTCGTCAGACCAGGCAACGTGTTTCCAGTCCTCAACAGGCCAATGTCGGTGTTGTCGGGCCCAGGCGAGGCGTAAAGCTTTGTGTCGTGCAGTCATCAAGGGTACACGAGTGGGCCTTCGGCTCCGAAAGCCCATATCGATGATGTTTCGTTGAATGGTTCGCACGCTGACACTTGTTGATGGCCCAGCATTGAAATCTGCAGCAATTTGCGGAAGGGTTGCACGTCTGTCACGTTTAAAGATTCTCGTCAGTCCCGTTCTTACATGATCTTTTTCCGGCCGCAGCGATGTCATAGATTTAATTTTTTACTGGATTCCCGATATTCACGGTACACTCGTGAAAATCCGAATTTCATCGCTACCTCGGAGATGCTATGTCCCATCTCTCGTGCGCCGACTATAACACCACGTTCAAACTCACTTAAATCTCTATAACCTGCCATTGTAGTAGCAATAACCGATCTAACAACTATACCAGACACTTGTTGTGTTATATAGGCGTTGCCGACCTCAGCGCCGTACTCAGATTGGTTCCATATCTCTTTATTTGCATACGCATGCCTGTACCAGTTTTTTTTTTTGGCTCTTCAGTTTATGTACCTTAAAGATGCCGAATTTGGCCTCTCGAAACATGTTAACCAGTGTTTCTCAATCTTTCTGAAAACAAAGACCGGCAAAATAACTGAAATAATTGGACGGACAACTTGCGTCCCGTATTACGGGGCATTCCTGTAATTTTCGTTGTTTCAATTTTTTTTAAATATATATTTGTCCCGTTTTTTTTTTTTTTCAATTATACTTATTTGAATTTGCAATATTTACTAATATCATGAACACACAAGCACACAGCGTTTTTATAATATGAACCAGTGCATCATGATAATTATGGAGAAATTATGAGTATTCTCACATTATATCTCACAAGTGTCTCCCATTTATTTTTTTGAATTTTAATTACGATTGGGGTAATTGCACCCACTTCTGGTAATGTTTCTGATGATAATGGCGATGTCCCGTATTTTACGGATTATTATTTAAGATTTTTATACAATGAGAAATATGGTCATCAGATCGTTTGCGTATTTTTTTCCGGTGAAATACATTTTTGTATATAGCGATTTGTTGCGGCCCTTTATTTCCCACACGCTTCAGCAATTTTGGCACTAATTAGCAAATTGCATTCAAACCAATAAATTGCAATTATTTTTGGCGAAATTTAGTGATATATCCCGTATTAAGGATAGCAATTTCCTGCATTATCCTAGATGGGTATGAAGGTATAATTTCTGTTTGAACCCATACGAGTATTTACCTGTCTGCCTGTGGACCACCTATGCCATCGTCGTGGCCCATAGGTTGAGAAACGCTGATTAACTTATATGAAATCACAGCCCTCAAAAAGTGTGTTTGCTCAGCGGCCCTTGACTTCGTTATGACGGCCCTTTTGATGTATCAAATGCACAGCATTACTGTTGAATCTGGAAAGTATCTCGCAGTTCTAAATACAGCAATTCCAGATGCCAGCGCTCTTTAACGAATATTTCAATAGTTCTCCTGTGTACAGTAGCTGGTTTCTAAAAATGGTCGGCGGACCCACACAGTAAAAAAGCTCGAAGAGCTACATTTGACCCACGGGCCGTGGATTGAAGGTCTCTGATATAAGGCATCATGCCGTTTTGACGGCATACGATTGATCTTAATTGCTATGCAAGGTCAGCTGTGGGGCACTTGTGCACGAAGAATAATTTTTTTGACCACTCACTCCTCAAATATGCCCCCCCCCCTCTGAACTTGTCGATCTGGGCATCTGGGCTATATCCCGCTAAGTCCTCCCCCCCCCCCCCCGTAAATATGTATCTGGGGCCTATGATGCTCATGAGACGGCACTGGGTCGTAGACATGGTCCCCACAAGGGGTGGGCTGACAAGGCTCCAGCCCTGGGGCCCGGGACAATATTCAGAATTTTTTTGCTTTTTCACGCTATAAATTCATCATAAAGAGGCCCGTGAAAGTATGGTCGTCGGCCCCGCAAAAGATCCCGGCCTAGGGGCCCTACTCCAGGATGTGGGGGCCATGGTCGTAGACAGGTATCCAAGGCAGGTCGGTCTTAAGAGCATCATGGGTCCCCGGGCCCAAATGATTTCTCTGCAGCCATCAATGACAAATTTGCATGCTTACTCTCGAAAATTTCAACTAATTTTTGTGAGGCCCCTGGGGCCCATGCGTTAACACGACAATGCCCTAAGATATAAATGTGGTCAGACAAACAAAAACTGACGTCACTCACCTCGGTGGCTTTTCAGGCTTGTCTTCTTCCGGTGGAATGAGATCGTAAATCGACTCTGTTAGAGGAGGGGCCCTCGTGAATAATTTTGGCTGGATCAGAGGCTTGCCGATATTGAAAGGCATTTTTTAAAATTCGCATTCAACGCACATCTTCTACGAATCGGAAGATTCCTGAAAACAGGGAACCTCTAATGAAAACATTTAAACGTATAATCATCATATTTTCCGCGTCTGTTGTTGTCATGACAACGTTTTCTTCAGGAACTCATAAACGATCTGACCATATTTGATTACACAGAATAGGGACAACAACTACATATCGTCAAATATCGCATGTAATTCAGCTTTTACCCTGGAAAAACCACAGGAAAAGAGCGGGAGATTGCCAAAAATGATGCCAAAGGTGAGAAAAATTTCCCAGAATATAAAAATTAAGCCCTACTGCAAATCACAAATACGGGTCATACGGGCACCCCTAAGTAAGAGCGTGATTAAGCAGTCGCAGAAAGTTACAATAAACCAATAATAAAGTTACAATAACCAAGTTAAACCCATAGCCCTCACAAGGGTGGGGCTGACAGGGCTCCAGACCCGGGTCCCGGGATAATTACCATCATTTTTTTTATTTTTTCATGCTATAATTTCAGCACAGAAAGGCCCGCTAAAGAGCCCAGCCTAAGGCAGTGTTTCTCAACCGCCGGGTCCTGATATCATTCATACCGGCCCGCGAGTGATTAGCATTTTTCCTCATTCATTTTCCGTTGGTCGTGAGTTTGACCGGGCCTTCGACCCACAAAAATGAATAAAACCGGGCCAAAATAAAACTTGAAAAGGTTGAGAACTATTGGCCTGGGGGCCTTGCTAAAGGATGTGAGGGCCATGGTTAAACCAGTGGGTAGACTGTTAAGGACTCCCTGTGAATTGCTTGGCCGTTTGCCCAGGATTTTAGTCGGGCCCCTCAGACAGTCACGGATCCGGAACGATTTGTCGTTAGGGGAAATTTATTGTGCAGTTCCTTCGGATCCTCCCGCATTTTACGGGAGAGACCAATTTTCCTCCCGTATTATTCGGCTATTGCAGAAGTGAATTCGGGGGCGTCAGAAGTGTTAGGAACCTATGAATCCGTGCACACAAGTCAAAGTGGGTGCTCGTGCAGCCACAGCATTCCCCGGCCTCGACGCCGCCACTGGCGATAGGCCTATCTCCAGTATGGTGCTGGCCTAAAAGAGCGTTTGTCGGAAGATGAACAAGAAAAACAAACTTGCCCGAGAGATATGGGCGAAAAGGAAAGTCACAACAAGAAAATTAATGATAATGAAAAGATCCCATCAACGAAGAAGAGAAGGAATCTAATCTTTCAGTAACCAGAGCTTCCTGTAGAGACCGGTGGCATATTTTTGAAGCTCAAGCGGGGAGGTGTATTGAGATGAATTGAGCATTGAATAGCAAAGAGCAGGCCTGACGACTAAATGCCCACATGATTATGAATGTGCAGCAAATGTAATTTGGTAGCCCAGGTCGACAAGATACTCGCCTAAAGTACCAAAGTATGTTTAGAGGTATCGCGAGTTCCATCAGGGCCGCAACTAGGGGGGAGCAGGCGGGTCTCATGGCCCGAGCGATGGACCAGAGGGAGGCGCAAATTTTATTCTCAAACCTCTCAACATTACGAGGGGGGCGCCAAAATGCGCACTTGCCCCGGGTGACCAAGCATCTAGTTGCGGCCCTGAGTTCGATACCCGGTTCGTCCTTGTCAGACAACTTTCCTGACACACGGGTACAACAGAAACGGCGACATGACCACAGAAAAAGATTGCTACCGCAGAGAGCCCCACATCGGGGGGTTAGCGCACCAACCTCTCGATGAGTATAAAAAACAAGCCTGCCGTTCGGAATCGGCAATAAATTGTAGGTCCCGGTCTAAAAAATTAGCCCTCGTGTGCAGAAAATGGCCGTGGTGAGACAAAAATGATCAAATAAAAATTCACACACTGTCGCCTTCGAGCCAAGTATCCATTTTGGAATCCCCCTTCCCAAGGACGTAGCGAAGGGGGGGGGGACTTGGGGGTCTGCCCCCCCTCCCGAAATGTGAGAAAATGACCGAAAAAAGGGAAAAAGATGGCCAAATGCATTGTTCTGTTACTTTGGTCCCCCCCCCCCCCGAACGAAATTTCTGGCTACGCCCCTGCCCCTTCCGTAATTTTAAACGAAAGGAAAAAAATAGAGTAAATTTAGCACCCTTTCTCTGGTCTTGGCACCCTACACTATAGGGTTACCAGATTCGAAAACTGAGAAAGGAGTACACTTGCCATTACCTCCTACACATATACTGTATCTAAGCAACACCTTCTAGAGCAGGTTGAGAGGTAATGTATCCCCGCGCGGACTCAGTGACGTCACTTATTCTAATTTTTACAATAGATGGCGCCACTATTCGGACTAATAAAACCGGCCACAACAATCATTTTTCCCAACTCTAATCAGAACCGCTGAAAAAAGCAGAAACTGGAAAAGGTATTTGCTGATGAATGTGTGTGTGTGTGTGTGTGTGGGGGGGGGGGGGAACGGGAACACACACACAGAAACACTCATATGAAGAAATATGGAAAAAAAAAATTATTCCGGAAACTTGAAAAGGAGGACAAGAGGGTGAATTTTCCGAAACGTAAAGAGAACGCTTAAAATGACATCGAAAAGGAGGACGGTTGGTAATCCTACCCTGCGCCCACTGTCCTGGTGCTGCCATTTATATTCCAAGTAAGAAGCTTATAGAAGTAAAACAATGAGACAGTTGAAATCTGTTAATCTATTCTCCAGAATACGAATAAAATTTCCACAATCATTTTATTTATGCACAAATTAAAAAAAAAAAAAAAAACCCCATCTAGTTACGATTTTGTTTGCTAGATGGCAGCAGTATTCTCTCATTGAAATGGCATTCCAGTTTTTTCCTTAAGACTCGTTAGATTCGTTTTCGGTTGATAGATGGCAACACATATCAACTTTTGATAACATATCAAAGAAAGCGCGGAATTCGAATTCTCCGGAAATAATTTAAAAAATTATCCGAAAAAAACAATAATAATTCGCACAAAAAATGAAAGAGCAAACAATTTCTGTTCAACCGAAACAGAAATTGTTTCCAATTTTTTTCAACTAACAATATTTTCAAGCACAACACAGATAACGAAAATTTCTTTAAAACAAACAACATAAAATTTCTAGTTTCTTTCTTTCCACCAATGACGTATTTTACGTCACCGAAAACGAGATAAGACTCTCCATTATCTCAGGGAGAGAGAAGGAGACGCCCTTTTTTTCCCCCCATTCCCCCCCTTAAAAAAAAAAAATAATAATAATCGATCCTTGGCAACGATTCGGCTGCATATGCGCCCTGGAAATCTCGCCAATAAAATTTCCGCCCAGAGAGAGCGAGCGTATCTAGTAGGGGCTCCACCTCCATCATAAACCCGAAAAACGCCGCTGCGTGTTCTTCTGCTATTATTACCATCAACATCGCTGCTTGTCGTCTGTTATTTTTTTGTTTTTTATAAACTCGAGTCTTCTGCAAGAAAACACAACATTCACTGAAGGATTATAAATCGCGAAGGAATTTTCTCGTCTGGAATCGGGCCTCTAATCCCTTCCCGTCATGCCTCTAATCTAAAGGGAAAAACAACCGAGAGCCCCCTTTATTTACTAAACATCTCCAGTCTCTCTTGTGTCAGTTCTCGTAGGTAGTGCGTCATGTCAACAACTTGCAGAGATTTGATAGGAAGTAAAGTCAAGAAAAAACATTTGAAGCCAAAGCACCAAAAAGCCAAAGTTTTTAGAGCGAGTGAACCTCTACTAAGTGTTCTCATGTGGGGAATAAACCATACCGTAAGTATTTCACTTTTTTTTTTTATAATCAATTATCTCATTGGCTCCTCGATTTGGGCGTTCCCAGCCGATAAATAGGCATTGCATCAATATTATTGTTTTGGAGGTGGCCGCATCTCCAGGGCCCGGTTTTGATTCTATTGAAGGAAGGGGGAGGGGAAAGTTCCCAGTGCCGTCTTAACACAGGGCCCAACCCGGGCTTCAAGAGAAGGGGGGGGGGCGGCTCAAAAAAAATTAGATTCGGTTGAAATTTTATAGAATTTACCTGGTAGTGGACCTCAGAAAAACCACTTGGCCCGGGCCCCCCCCCCCCCATGATGCTCTTAAGACTACCCTGGGCAGCAAATGCGTTGAGGGCATGGGCGGAGATACGGGAGGGGGGCGTGGGGGGCATTGCCCCCACCCCCCATCGTCAAAGGTGAAGTCGACTGATCTAATGTATATATGCATATATGAATTGACATCATCATCATCCCCCCCCCCAGATTTCGAAGTCTATCTCCGCCTATGCTTGAGGGGGGAGGGCTCTTGATAATTGATAATAATATTTGTCATTATAATGGGTTTTGTTTTTTTATGTAGAGTTTGTACATTGACAGGCATTCCCAGAGGTGGATTTGTGGTTTTGCTCAGGGCCGTCAAAGTGTTTTTACGGAGGGCCAATCTTTTGAGGTCCCCCAGGCTCATGCATTACGATGGCACTGTTGTAGGCTATATAAATTTTGCCGCCCTTTGATCTAATTCGAGTCTAATTTTCTTGACCACTCATTTCTCAAATTCACCCCCCCCCCCTCCAACCCCTTTAAGTCAACTTTTCTGTCATTCCCATTCTCACACTCTACTAAGCTGTACATGCACCGCGTTCATATTCCTCTGTGGAACTGCCAATGAATTGGTACATGTTGGAATGTGCATGTAATGAACCTGAAGTGAAGTTTGTTTCTGTGTAATGCTTGTTATGTGTCATGTTTGTCGTGTTGTGTTTGTTGCCATCTATCATTAGTTTTTTTTAAACTATGAGAAGTGTAATGATTTGCTCACACACTCTAGGTCACTCACTGATGTATGTACTTTCTCGCTTTATAGATATCTTTTGATCATTCACATGCGTGCATTCTCTTGGTGAATCTTTTGTTCATTCGTGTACAGGGCTGAAGCTAGATGCTTAGTCAGCCGGGACAAGCACACATTTTGGCACCCATGATGTTGGAAGAGAGGTTAAAGGGTGACATTTGCATCTGGTCCGCTTCCCCCAACCCAGTTGCAATCCTGTTCACATGCATCCTCTAGGTCACTCTTTTGACATTCACATGCATGCATGCTCTTGTCACTTTTTGGTCATTCACATGCATGCTGTTGGTTGCTTTTGGTCATTCGCATGCATGCACTAGGTCAGGGGACATTCTCAAACTTTGGAAGCCTGCGGCCTGGTCGATTTGGGAGCCCACTTCTCCATGCAGGAATGAGAAACATTTAATCTACTTCTCTGTGAATAAATCATTCGATTCTCAGAACATCATTTTAAACGCCCTGCTTAGAAAATTAATGGAATATGTTTAAAAAGCCTTGGAAAACATTTTTAGGTTAATCAGTGTGAAAAGTTACGACGTTGTCCTCCATATCCAATCTCAGGGTTATGTCAAAACCCAGGTCATTTCTTTTTCCAGAACTTTCTGAGTGTCTCCCTCTATGGTAGATTTAGTAGTGCAGAAACACGAAAATTTATTTTGCCTACTACTATTTATTCCTCTCGAGAATTTCTGTTAAATTGTTCATATAGGAACGGAATGTGTATATATGCGTGGCCTTAACGTATATGTATGATGTCAGAGTTATACTCGCTTCGAGTTATACCATCTGTTTTCTATATTTTGAAGGGAAAATATAGCTTACACTTGAACTTTCATGCTATGCTAGTATGGTGTTGACCTGCTCTCGGCCGAGAGACTTTTTGAAATGAAAGACCAGCGCAATTCAAAGTTGGAAAACCTGCAGAAAACAAACTTCAGCCCACCACCACCACTGTGCCGCCAATAGGATTCGAACCAAGATCCTCACCATGCAAGTCCAGCACAATGGTTTTGTCTGCAAATATGGTATATTCCCACTTGAAGTTCACTTGAAGTCCCACAAATGTAGATCTCTAGGACACAGATTTGCATCAAAATACTTAATTACTCCTAGTTTTTACCTAGTTATTACTCCTGTGGATAATGAGAAATATTTTTTAAGCACATACCTTGTGGATTAATCATTAGATTGCCCAGAACCCCCTTAGTTTGAAGAAATGTTCATAAAGGATGTGTGCTTAGTTAGTCTTAGAATATATTTCCCATTGATAATATTGTGAAATTCCTCTCTGGTTATGAAAGGGGATGGACCCAACCACTGACAGATTAAAGGGGGGAGCTGGGGACAGTCACTCTTCCCCCCCCCCTCCAAGAGCAAAAAATAAAATATTCTCTGGGGGGGGGGGCTATCCCACACCCACCAGCCCCCCCCCCCCCCGTTTGTTGCATCATCCAATAAACTGCCCCACCCCAGAATTGCATTAATTGTCTAATCTTTTTCAGACACTTCACACTTTTTGTGCACTTCAGCCCCAATTTAGAAAAAAATTGTAGGGGGAAGTCTATATAAAAAAAGCATGGATGTAATTAGGATTTTTGTCATGGAGGGGGAGTGAACATGATTTTGTCCCCCCCCACCACCACCCGCAAAATTTGATGATTTTACAACGGTGTTTTTGTCCTTTCCTGATATTAATTCTAAATTTCGTTGTCTGCTGCCTCCCCCGCATTCCAATAATTTTCTAGAGAAAATGCTTAAAAAAAAACAAAAAATATGAGCACCCTGAGTAACAATTAGTGTTTCCAGAATTAGTGGAGGAAATAATTTTAGGATCAATGAAAAAATTTCGGAATCAATGAATACAGTATTATTGGAAAAAATAAAGGTAATAATGTCAGGGCTATAGAACTTTTTTTAATTGGACAGAACACAACACATAAAACATACAATCGAAACTGAGAAAAACACAAAACTCCACAAAAAGTAGCATTACAATGACACAGACACTCTGTGACCCCAAGGGACTGACAGTCCTTCCAGTTAGAATTAATTGAATTATGCAAAGCCTGGTTACATTACTAATTGGTTAATATTTTATGAAGTCATATATACATTTTAGATACTTTTTTAACTGAACAAAGAAAATATACATATATGTATTTAAATATAAACATATAAAATTAGTCAAGTTGTGACGAACACAATTCACGTACAATGTGTATTCACATGTGTTTTTCAGTTGGTTACAGGAATGGTTATATTTTTGATGTTTTTAGAATGAATTATATTTAATATATTTTAGAATGAAATATTATTAATTTTAGAATGAATTAACAATGAATTATTGAACTAATATAATAATGAATTATTATATTAGAATGAAATATTATATTATTGATATAACTTATAAGTTTTGTGTTATTTTATGATCCATTATTGTTGTAGTATGGATTCTAGACTATAGATTCTAGATATAGTTTACTGAAAATATAAATATATTGTGATTGGATCTTATGTTATTATTTGTATGATCAGTTGCATGGTATTGGTTCATTATTTTCGAGGCAGTATAATATTAGCAGAAACAATAAAAGAAATATTTTCAGAATTATAATAAATAATTAGAAATGAATTAAATTTGGAATTATCAAACGAGAGAAATAATGGAGAGAGAAATAGTTATTGAAGATCGGGAATTAACCCTTTATATCCCGAATTAATTTACCAGTAACTTTTTAATTATACTTTTGCATCGTTAGATAAGTTTTGGTGCAGAATAACCCTAGGGAAAAAAAGGGTAAAATACTTTTTACAGTAATTTGGTGATTAATTATGTGCAGCTGGTACTTAGAAGTACCAACAGGAATACGGGTAATATACAAGGGAAAAAATAATTCAAACAGTTTTATTTACACTACTCGAGATGATACTTCTGAAAACAATTCGTTTTTTCATTACAACGGAGAAACTCATTGCAAAATGAATATTTTGAGTGAGGTTTGTACTGTAACTTTCGAATGGAGCACATCTCACATCTTCCTCTCCGCTGAACAAATGTAGGCCAATCAGCTCCAAGAAATTGTTTCCTGATGTCTGGGAACAAAAAAGTTACTCTTCCTTCTCTTCTTTGGCTGTTCTTGTGTGGTGCTTACAGCAGGACAACCTCGCTTCTTTACTAGGCTACTTCCTTGGGTTATGAGTCCCATTGCCGTTTCTTCGAAACTCCAATAATGAAATTTCTCCATGTATTTCTTTATAAATGACATATGCTATTTCAAGCATCGCGATGCAAGGTCTGGTGGCACCCGGTACGGATTTTCGACTTGTTACCCCCCCCCCCCCCCCCATGTCCACCAAAATATAAAATGAAATTTATTGAGGAAGCAATTTTTTTATTCAATTGGTTAAGTAAAGAGGGCATAATGTTAATTATTTTGTAAATAGTTTTTTATGAAAAAAAACACGAGTGACGTGTTATATTGAGATAGACATACTTATTTACTTTATGGTCGGTTCTCGACCGGACAATACTTACACCCCAAATATTTAATCACTCCCAAAGCCGTCTTAAGAGCATCATGGGCCCTGGGCCAAGTGATTTTTTCTGAGCCCCACCTTAGAAATTCTCAAAAAATTTATCTAATGTTTCTGAGGCCCCCTGACCGTGACCGGGTGGGCCCATGCGTTAAGACGACACTGCCCACCCCACTGTCTAAAGTGTTTCCGCGCCGACTATATTATCATGTTCCATAGAACGACTTGGGGGTGGGGGGAATGATATGTGGGCAGGGATGAGAAGATGAGCCAAGGACCGGTTGTTTGTTTACTTGAGCACCAGCACAGTTCAAAAGAAACTAGACAGAACACCCCCTTTTCCCCCACGCACCACACAATATTACTAAATCATTACAGCATCACATCGTTCACCCGCAATTTGCTGCTATTGGCGATTGTAAAGAACATGTAAATTATTTGGACATGTTCCATTAAGACGCATTAATACAAAACCGGCAATTTTTTGTCACCACATCAGAGCTGGTACCCGGTGCGAGCTGCACCAACGCCATCTATAGCTAGAGTAGTTATAGGAGGAGCCAACACCTCCTATACTGTAGTTATAGGAGGTGTTGGCTGCACCCGCCTTACTACGCCAGTGTCGCGAAGAACAGTCTGTGCTAGCATTTCTTTGACTTTTCTGTCCATTAATGACAATCACAGGTGCTACAACGTCTTTTTTCGTCCCATCTCTATCTCGAAGGCTCAATGTAGTTGCCTCAGTAAGAAATCACCCCCATTATTTTGTTTTCCACATTAAAGTAATTTTTATTACAGGAAAAAACATTACTCTAATTTCCTGGTGGTACTTCGCAGTACCGGCATACATCTTTGACTCTGATAGAAAATGAAATAGTAATTTTCAAATAAAATGTAGGGAATGCTTACCCTGTACAGTATGGAAGAGAATAAAAAATAATAGCACCAATAAACTGGTAATTAGTCACTAAACTTAATCAAATAAACATCATGCAAATCAACTCTACTGCAAAACTTCTTCCTAATGCTACTTGGCAAAGGTAAAATGAATACAGTAAAAAAAGAAAAACGATTTCTGCCTTTACTGCCAGCTATTGCCTGCTGTAGGAACTACACTCATCGTGACCTTGTAGATACCGTCAGTAAAAGTGGTCAAATTACGAAGATATAAGCGTTTGATTGTGAGAGAAAGAAGCGGTACTTTAAAGCAGTGGTTCTCAACCTGGGGTTTTCTGGTTTCCCAACCAGAAAACCCCGCACCAAAACGCCACGTCCATTTTTCCTATGAAGTACGATCTTTTCTTCCGATTTTCAGCAGGTGCAAATTTAACCGCAAGCATTCATGTGTAATATTTTTGTACTTCAGCGTCTGTACGGTCGGGATTACACTATGAAAGTTTTGCGAGTTATTATTACGAGTGTTATTATTATGCGAGTTACGAAAATTATTTCGTAAAACTTGAAAGGGGTCATTCAAGTATTACGTCAGCATCGGGGGGGGGGTTCGGATTTGCTGACTTTTGATGACAAGGGGGGGGGGGGAGAGGAGTTTGAAGGTTGCTAAGGTCATCAACCACCCCTTTTTGAAGATATGAAATATTCTAAGCTGCTGACGAAATTTTGCTGACGGGGGGGGGGGGAGGGGGTCGAAAATGGCTAAAAATCTGCTTACGTAATACTTGAATGGCCCCAAAGATGCAGCCAATAAGCGTATCGGTTACGTTCGAGCAAACAGCCGATCAGCTTATTGGTTACATTTTTCAAGCTTTATAAAAGAACTTTTATCCAACTTTTATAATGCATTCCCGACGTATGAGAATTCGGCGCAAGTATTTGAATACGTGTTTGTACAAACGGCTTGAGTGAATTTTCTTATGCATGCTTGTCTAAGCCGCGTGTTTGCACAAGCATAACCATGCGGGTATCAGTGTTTCAGTGAGCTCTTCTTGTGAGTGAACGAGCAAGTGAGCGAATGATTGAGCAAATAAGTAGCCAAGTGAGCGAATGATTGAGCAAATAAGTAGCAAAGTGAGCGAATGATTGAGCAAATAAGTAGCCAAGTGAGCGAATGATTGAGCAAATAAGTAGCCAAGTGAGCGAATGATTGAGCAAATAAGTAGCCAAGTGAGCGAATGATTGAGCAAATAAGTAGCCAAGTGAGCGAATGATTGAGCAAATAAGTAGCCAAGTGAGCGAATGATTTAGCAAATCGATGAGCAAATGAGCGAGCGAATGAGCAATTGAGGAAGTCAGTGAGCGAATGAGTGAGTAATTAAGCATGAGTGAGGAATGAGCAAATTATCGAGTGAATGAACAAGAATGTGACCAAGTGAGTTGAGTGACTGATCTCACTCGGTCCTTTGGGCACTCAGTTGCTCACTGACTTGCTCATTCACTCACCCATTTTCTCACTTGGTCATTGCCTCGGTCACTCACTTGTGCCGAAATTGTTGAATTTTCCGTAATTTTCCTTCAGTATAAAAACTGGTGCTTGTGCAAGCATGCTTGTACCGTGTGCGGGCGAAAGGGAAGTTGTGCATGCGTGCTCTAAAAAAGATTGAACATGCATACCTACTTGTAAAGCTTGCAGTTACATGTGTAGCCACCTTAAGGAGTGTAGGGAAAAGTGTATCACATTGAGGAAATCAACTTTATAAAATATCCGGGCTTGTCAATGCTAAAATAAGAGGCTTTGAAAGAAGCGAGAGGTTTAAGAGAGAGAGAAAATGGCTGTATGATAAGGAAGTTTAAATTACGAATAGCCTACGAAATTCCCGCAGAACGAACTTCCTTAGGAAATCGTTGCGACACGATATTAATCACGGTATTTTATGTGTGAAATGCTTCCTTTTCTGTTTCATTACGAATCCACCATCCCCTTCACGATTTCTTTTAAACATATTTTATTTATGACGAAACGCGGTATATCCTTTCTGGCACCACGTGCGTGTTGTGTAGGATGCAGGAAGTTCAAGTTAACGCAGGACGTTCCCTTTTATCATTTTTGATCAAAGGAAGGAATTGATATCATATACCCTTGGAAATTTTACCGTTTCGAATTATATAGAAGATTGCTGGTTGTTTATTGTATGACATTTTTTATATAAAACTTATCCGGTCGTGTTTCGTTGCTTTCGAAAATAAAATCGCCGGCCGTAAGCTACTTTTCGCGCTGAGTATTACTGAAAGATGGGAAAACTGTTTTCGTGTTTTCTTTCGTGTGGGGGGAACGCTTTGATTCATTTTTCGAGTATATTCGGTAATTTTCAGACTCCCTACTGGGTTTGCTTTTTATGCTCGAGAGGATCTTGATCCGTACGAATTCTGCCCAAAAGGGAGTGTTTATAACATACACATGAAATGCATTTCCGCCTTTCCATCCCTCCTGCAATTCTCGAGTGTCGTCTAGCGATTCACTGCTTGCATTACGACCATACATTGTGACAAAAACTGCTTTCTAGTAATGGTATATTAAAATATTTTTGGGATTGAGATTGATTTAAGGAAATAAATTCATTTAGCTTATGAGATAGAATTAGTTTTAAAAATCAATTGAATAAATTTTCCAAATAATTCAGATAAACTTTTTTTTGTTTCTGGAGTTGTTAAGGGGGTTGGTGGAACTGTCTCTCTCACCACTATAGTGTTATATACTTCAACACGAGCTTTTAGGGGTTTAATTGTTGGTTATTTTTTCTTGAATTTTAACTTTAACAACATGCAACTTTTCAAAAATCACCATAATGTACCCATATTTTGTGCCATAAAATTGTTTTAAATAATTTTAATAAAAGAAAAATCCTCTCGTCAAAGTGTGCAACATCATAGTGTTGAGAGAGACACAAAGTTTCAAGCTATTTGAATGAGTGGTGTTCGAAAAAATGTCCTTTATCTAAAAAAAAAACTAATTTCGAGAAAAAGCATTTTAGTGGAAAACATTAGCATGTGTAATACCTGTCAGCAGTTCATATTAAAATATTTAAAAAATATTTTTAGTACAGGTAGAACAAAAACTTGGAACACAGTTAGACGCAGAAAATTTCAAAGAATTGAAAAATGTGTCTTTTGAAAAATTTGCGTGCACCAACCCCCTTGACCCTTACAGCATCAATCCCGAGACATCTCGAGTTCCATCTACTTTGTTACGGGATAAATATTTTTGGTATAACAGGTAAAAAGGTGAAATTTTGTTTCACACTGCATTGATATTTTTAGATTCTCCTTTTACAAATTTCTTTTTTTTTAAATTCATACTTTCCATTAATTATTATTTTTACGCGCTTATTTTTTTTATTGCATTTGATCGGGCGTAGTTTTTATTTTCTTTTTTATTTATTTTTATTTTCTTTTTTATTTATTTTTATTTTCTTTTTTATTTATTTTTATTTTATTTTTTATAAAACAAAGCTACAGGTTTAAACCCAATTACAGCTTGCAGTAAAATTTGCACAGAATAGAAAAAGCGACATGATAAAGTACACAAAAGACAAATAAAAAGTAACAAAGAATTACGCCAAATACAAAAATTCTATACAAAGACATATACAACGCAATCACAGCAAAAATCTTCTAAAGTCGGTAACAGACGAATGAAAAATATCCAGATGTTGAGGAAGCGCATTATAAAATTCGGAAAATCTGTTTACAGCACAGAAATTACCAATATTAGTATTATATGATTTGATGGCAAATAAACAATTAGATCTTGTATTGTGACACTTAATATTGAAACAGATTTCATTAAGAATTGGTATACAATCAATTTGATTAGTCAACAGTTTCTTGAAAAAAATAACGAGCAAGTACTCTCTGCGTTTTTGTAAGCTATTGACATTGAAACTGTTTCGTAGATGAGTGGCAGATAGAATATTGTTATAAGGACCATATTTTTTGAAATATAAATACCTTAGAAAATTGTTTTGAATAATTTCAAGACTCATAATATGGCAAGCGTGAAATGGGTTCCAGATAATTGAAGCATATTCAAGTTTAGATCTTATAAGCGTATTAAAAAGGGATATTAACGTATTACTATCCTTGAAATCTCTCGACATTCTTTTAAGCAAACCAAGTTTTTTATATGACGCAGAGCAAAGATTTTTAATGTGATCAGCAAAGTTAAAATTGGTACTATAAATAACTCCTAAATCGGTCACAGAGGTTCTTCTAAGCAATTGGCTATTATTAATGTTATACGTAAAAAAGATTGGATTCTTTTTGTGAGTGAATGAAAGAAAAAAACATTTATCAATATTGAGATTAAGTCTATTAAGTAAACACCATTCGTGAAGTAAAGACAGCTCATTTTGAAGGCTAAAACATACATCAATACAATCAATGCTTTTAAAAATCTTTAAATCATCAGCAAAGAGTAGACAATTTTTGAAAAGTGCGGATAGATCATTGATAAAAATGATAAATAACAACGGGCCTAGCACAGATCCCTGAGGGACACCAGAACTAGCAACAAAACCTCGGCTTAAATTGGATTTATAGGAAACATACAACATTCTGTTGGATGAGTAGGAAATGAACCAATTCACTAAGTCAGAGTTAAAACCGACTTTACTAATTTTGCTGATAAGAATTCCATGATCGATATGATCAAAAGCTTTTGAAAAATCAGTATATATTACATCAAGTTGTCGTTTATTTTATGTATGGCGTCGATAATACAGTTACTTGAAGTTAGGCAGGTCATAAAGGTAGGCATAGGCAGACATAACTTTCCTATGCACCCTGCATAATAAATGATGCAAGACGATGGAGGATGTGACGACAGTGAAGAAATTTCCTCCCTGTCAATCGTAAACAAAATATCAGAGAGTGAAGATACCGCAGCATTGAAAATTTTGAAATCTATAGTATAGCAAGGGGTAAAGCCACCCGTACTGACGTTGTGTTCAAACTAAACCCCACGCGCAGCTTTCAAACATCCCTACGAGCAACCTCTAACAAATTGGTACATGCATGAGCCGCCCTCCAATATCTGCCACTATTTCTATATAGATATATTGCCGCCTCCAAATATTTCCAATAACTTTACACCTATGATAAAACTATATAGGGGTGTTTCACGGAGTGTTCGAAAGGAATAAAAACCCTGAAGTTGCTTTTAAAATTAAAACGAGGACAAAAAGATATGCGCATAAAAAAGGGGAAGTTGAGTTGCTACAGATTTTCGTGCAAATAATTGTGAAAAATTTAAAAATTAATTTTTATACGATCCCCAATTTGAAAAAAAAAATCGGAAAGTAAAATTCTCTCAAACGCAAATCGATATTACATACCCAGAGAGGTGGGTTGGACGCGCGGGACCCGTTGCTTGCTCTCCACTTTCGTCGGATCTCAATTCGTGTGCCTTTTTCCTATGGGGTCAGCTTTAATCACTCGTTTATGAGACGCCTGTGGACACGGGAGGATCTCGTAGTGCGGACTGTCGTCGCTGTGGCAGACATCAAAAGCATACCTTGTATCTTCGAGCGCGTGCAGGAATCGTTTTTACGTCGTTGTAGATTGTGCAATGACGTCAGCGGCCGCTACTTCCAACATCTCTTGTAATAATTAATCAAATAAATCTCTTTGTAGTTATATTATTGTACTTTTTGTCGTTCCAGCGTGACGTCGAAACCTTCATGCGTTTTTCGCGATTTTCACCCTCTCAACGTCGTTTGCGCCACCATGTTCCATCGTAATTTTTGTTCCTCTCGATGCCTACTAACAACCCTCTGAGTTTGTCGGTCTATTAACAGAACACCCTGTATGTATAATATACAAATGCCACAACAGGCAAAATGCCCAACGAGATGGCTGGAAAAAGATTCCCATAAAATATATGGATGTTGAAAATAAACTGAAGAGCCAAAAAAAAACTGGTACAGGCATGCGTATGCAAATAAAGAGAGATGGAACCAATCAGAGTACGGCGCTGCGGTCGGCAACGCCTATATAACACAAGTGTCTGGTATAGTTGTTAGATCGGTTACTGCTGCTACAATGGCAGGTTATCGAGATTTAAGTGAGTTTGAACGTGGTGTTATGGTTGGCGCACGAGAGATGGGGCATAGCATCTCCGAGGTAGCGATGAAATTTGTATTTTCACGTACGGCCATTTCACGAGTGTACCGTGAATATCGGGAATCCGGTAAAAAATTAAATCTACGACATCGCTGCGGCCGGAAAAAGATCATGCAAGAACGGGACTGACGAGAATCATTAAACGTAACAGACGCGCATCCCTTCCGCAAATTGCTGCAGATTTCAATGCTGGACCATCAACAAGTGTCAGCGTGTGAACCATTCAACGAAACATCATCGATATGGGCTTTCGGAGCCGAAGGCCCACTCGTGTACCCTTGATGACTGCACGACACAAAGCTTTACGCCTCCCCTGGGCCCGACAACACCGACATTGGACTGTTGAGGACTGGAAACACGTTGCCTGGTCTGACGAGTCTCGGTTCCAATTGCTTCGAGCTGATGGACGTGTACGGGTATGGAGACAACCTCATGAATCCATGAACCCTACATGTCAACAGGGGACTGTTCAAGCTGGTGAAGGCTCTGTGATGGTATGGGGGCGAGTGCAGTTGGCGTGATATGGGACCCCTGATACGTCTAGATACGACTGTGACAGGTACGTAAGCATCCTGTCTGATCACCTGCACCCATTCATGTCCATTAAGCATTCCGACGGACTTGGACAATTTCAGCAGGACAATGCGACACCCCACACGTCCAGAATTGCTACAAAGTGGCTCCAGGAACACTCTTCTGACTTTAGGCACTTCCGCTGGCCACCTAAATCCCCTGACATGAACATTATTGAACATATCTGGGATGCATTGCAACGTGCTGTTCAGAAGAGAGATCTCCACCCCCTCTTACTCCTACGGATTTATGGACAGCCCTGCAGGATTCATGGTGTCAATTACCTCCAGCACTACTTCAGACATTAGTCGAGTCCATGCCACGTCGTGTTGCGGCACTTCTGCGTGCTCGCGGGGGCCCTACACAATATTAGGCAGTTGTACCAGTTTTATTGGCTCTTCAGTGTACATATCTAAACTATATCAAAAATACAGCAACACAATAAGAGTGTTAAAACACCAATTTTATATATATACTAGCTATAATACCCGGCGCTGCCCGGGTTTTCTTCAATGAGGCTTTTTTGGATCATGTGATATCTCCCTCTCTTTTTGCTCGAATATCCAACTCAAAAGTATAGGTTTGGCTAATTACTTCATATTTAATCTCCTGGGCTTCGTATCTCTCTAAGCGAACTGAATATTTCAAAAATCGAGAATTCAATACAATTTTTAAAATTATTGATGGGGCGGAAAATCCCACTAATTTCCGCATTTCTACAATAAAATCGACAATTTTAGCACTGATTTCTATGAGGATCACCCTTTTCCTGACTCTCAAAGCGATGCTGATGATAATTATGACGTCTATTCAAAAAGCCTCATTACTGAGAGTATATTGAAAATGTGGCAAACCATTATAAAGGCATAAACTATTATACATATACTAACAGGATTAAAGAAGTGACAAACCGTTGTAAAGGCATAAACACGTCTGAAACGCATCGCTAGGGAACCACGGTAACCAAAGTAAACGCTCGGAAAGTGATTGTTGAGGCCCAAAAACCTTTGTTGCCGGACAGTTTTTTGCCCATTTGGGGCATTTGCCCTGGTCTGACGAAATTTTAAAGTAGCCTATCGTTCAAGTCGGGTCCCATTTGGTATATATGCAAAATTTGGCGACGATCGATCTAAAATTGTAGATTTGTATAGAGAACGCACACACACACAGAAAATCAATTTTATATATATAGATATGATAAAAAATGAATAACTTATGATAAAATATAAATAAATTAATATATATAAAATTATGGTTGTCTCATCTTAGAATGAATAGCTCCTCGATTTATCCCAATATGTTTGTCGTATTTCTTTTTAAACGTGTCAATTGTGTTAGAATTCGACCCCCGGAAGTAAGCTATTCTATCCACTACCCTATTGGAAAAAAAATTCATTGCTACATAACAACCTAGAATTGTCCCGGGTGTCCCCTTGTTTGAAGCAGTTGATTGACGGTGTATTAATAACTCGTGGTCCATTTTATCCATCGCGTTGAAAATTTTCAACACTGCAATCATATACTACCGACATCTGTGCTGTTCCAATGTAAACATTTTCAAAAAAACATCGTCTCTCTTCATAGCTTAAGCCTTCCAGCATGGCCCAGCCGCAAGGTAGCCTGCTTATATCCCACAAGGGACAGAGCGGGGGCCATGTTTGGTGTTTGCATAGCTTAAGCCCAGTGTACCATCAAGAGCACGCGTGGCTTTTCTCTGCCACGCGTGAACCTGACGGCATACTCCAATCCAGGAGGAACTAAGCTCCCGGAAAAGTGGAAGGATCACTAGAAAAACGCGGAGACACCTTTTTGAGAATGAAACCGAGCATTTTCTATTTTTCTTGTATTTTTTTTTTTTCTTATTTCTTCATTCGATTTTTTGATTACCGCTGAAAAATGTTCAGAAAACCTAAGCCGCTCATCAATAAGAAGACCCAGATCGGTGATCCTAGTTGCATCCGTAACAACACCATTCAACTCGTTAAACGTGAGTCGTTCGAATAACCCCTAAAATGAGCGACCATGCACTTGTCAACGCTAACGTAAGAAAAGCGGTAAACACTGTGTGAAATTTTTTTCAATTAGTAAAGAGGCACAATACTTACAAATTGAGGTTTTTTCCAATTAACAAAATTATAAGCAAAAATTGCAATTGATAAAATTCAAATATGGAAACGTGTACCATAAACTTATTACTTGTGAAAACATACTTCATAATAGTGTACTTTTATTTTCTTTCACAGATTTACTGAGTTTTGTTAAAAAACAAGCAAACTAGACTTTTTCCACTTTTCGTATTAAAATTTCAAGTCAAACGGTATTTATTTGCAATATCTTATTTCAACTCCGCAATTACGGGCATAGAATTCTAGACTTTATCTATAAAAACTAATTTCTCAGTTTTTTTTATCAGGGAAATCCTAGTGCCCCATTGCAAATGCTTAGTGCTATTATATCTATAAGTTTAGCTTACTATATTTTTCTAAAAAAATTTTCCATGCACAAAATCTAGAAATAGAACAGCTATCTTTCTGCACTGTAAGGACTAGGTTCGAGTCTATATTCAGCAGATCTCCTATATTCTTTTGATCGACAATTTTATAGCATTTCAATAACATGCATACCATACTAGGTAATTTGTACTTCAATATCATTGAAGTTAAAGGAAAAATGAAATTTAAATCAATAATTTTTATGAAAACTTAAGTGATTTAAATCGGCGTACCCTGGTAATGCGCGAAGTGGCCAGTGTCTGTAATCTTTCTGATGCGCAAAGTGGCAAATGTCTGAAATCGTGGCAAGGGAAATGGCCAGTGTCTGAAATCGTGGCAAGTGTTTGAAATGTTGCTGATGTGCAAAGTGGTCAACGTCTGAAATCACGACAAGTTGAGTTTCCAGTGTCTGTAATCTTTCCACCGTCACCACAGTGGTGGTCGGCTGAAGTAGGTTTTCTGTGGTTCCCAACATCAAGGCGCAAATGCGAGCCGATCTCCCCGTTAAAAAAGTCTCGCCACAGAGAGCAACAGTCCTACAAACAGTACAAATATTCAGTCATTACACTTCACTCACTTCACTTCTGAGATATAGATGGCAGCACTAAAAAAAAATCATACACAACACACTAGATACGCACTCAGACTGTTAGGTTACACATACACTTCCGGCACAACTCACTAGGTAGTAAATTGCCCATGGCTATAGACCTGAGTTGTGCTCGGCTTCAAAAAAAAAAAAAAGTGTCTGTAATCTTGCTGATGCGCAAAGTGGCAAGTGTCTGAAATCGTGACAAGTGTTTGAAATTTTAGTGATGTGCAAAGTGGCCACCTTCTGAAATCCTGACGATGCGTGAAGTGGCCAGTGTCTGAAATCCTGACGATGCGTGAAGTGGCCAGTTCAATGTAGGAAATCTCGACGATGTGCTCTAAGTGGCTAGCGTCTGAAATACTGACAATGTGCGATGTGGCCAGTGTCTGAAATCTTGATAATACGCGAAGTGGCCAGCCATTTTGCGAAGAAGCTAGACTTCGTACTTGCATCAGGGGCCGTTCAAGTATTACGTAAGCAAATGTTTAGCCCTTTTTGACCCCCCCCTTGTCAGCAAAAGTCAGCAAATCGCTGACCCCTCCTCCCCCTTCTCAGCAAAATTTCGTCATCAGCTCTGCCCCTCTGAATCCTAACTCATATTTTTATAAAGGGTGGTTGATGACGTAAGCATTATCCAAATCCCCCTCCCCCCTTGTCATCAAAAGTCAGCAAATCGGAAACCCAATCTCCTCCCCCATCGATGATGACGTAATACTTGAACGGCCCCTCACGAAATTAAATCTTGTCGAGAAAAGACTGTAGAGAGACTAGCCCTTTCGCTCTTCATTCGTCTGCCTACGATCTTACTTTTTTTTAGCGTGTCCTTCCTTCTCTTTCCGAAATCAGCTGCCGATTCCAAACCTTGAATTTTTATTAGATAATTAAAGCCAAAAGAAACACTCAACCAGATATCACCTAAGAGACAGAAGTTCGTCGCATTATCTATCTTTTAGCTTTTTCATTGTCAAATCGATTCTTTGGATGTCAAGAGTTGGAACGGTTTGATTGCGGATTTATTATCTCTCGTTGCCAAAAGGTTATCGCCGAGCAGCAAGTAGCACTTGATACATAACCGTAATCACGTCATTGATGTTCTTGTTCTGCACGTATCGATGTATATAAGTGGCTTAAAATGATAAAGCTTTTGTGATATTAAACACTCGTATGGTTTATATAAACATGCCTGCTGAGGTTGCAGGTTTTTTTTTTCTTTAAAGGAAGTATGCAAAAACTGGTTGGAATAATTAAAAAAATAAAAATTTAACACAACGCGACAGTCATCGCTGTAATGAAGGTTTTTTTTTTGTCCAAAACATATCTGTAGACTTGTTATTTGCATTTTTAATTGGGTTGCTGTATTTTTGAAATATATGACATCCATATTTTTATGGGCATCTTTTTTCTCAGCCACCTCGTTGGGCGTTTTGCCTGTTGTGGCGTTGTTTATATATTTGTATAAATAGCGCCGTTTTTCGTTAAGCAGTGCAGGCGAAAGAAAATGTTTAAAATCACGTTCTTAAGTCGTGGTTTGTGGTGAATAATCACCAATTCAAACATTTACCATCTTCAATTCAAAGTATGGAAACAAATGGCAGCACCAGCATGAACACGAAACAAGCACAACTCCGACAACACAAATACGTTAAGGCGGGGGGGGGGGTCTTCAACGCATGACCCCACGAACCATATTTGGCCTTTGGAGCTGCTTGTCGTGGCCTGCCGACAGTTTTTAAGAAACGGCAGAAGTTGGTTTTCTGTGATTCCCGCCTTCGAAGGGTGAATACGAGCTGATCTTCCCTTTGAAAAGTCTCGCCGGAGAGAGAGCAACATGCCTACAACGGTACAATTACTTCAATTACCCTTCACTAATATCTTGAAAAATTGATGGCAGCGCAGGAATTGCACAGAAACAAGCGTTATGTTCATAACACATACACGCACAGCTTTTAGCATAGGCCCAGATTTTCTTCGACCACCTACTTATACAGTCGAATCCCGTTATAACGAACTCCAAGAGACCGGAGAAATCAATTCGTAATAAAGGAATTCCAGATTCTTAAATTGTTGCTATGTGAACTTATCTGGGGGGGGATTAGAAAAGTTTTCGTTTTTAAACGAGATTCTCGCTGTAACGGTATTCGTTAAAACGGGAATCGACTGTATCTCTTTATTGAGACACAGCGGCAGAACGTGTGTTCTGGTGCGATCTGGTGAGGTGGAGGAAATGGTTGAAAACATTGAAAGACGATTAATTCTAGAATTAATGAAAGAAATAATTTTCGGAATTAACGAAGGAAATTATTCTAGAATAAATGGAATGCAAATAATTTCAGAATTGGTGAAAAAAAAAAACATTAATGAGAGAAAATTTCGTAATTTGTGATAGAGACTATTTCACAGTTAATAAATGGATAATTGCACACAATTATTGCAAAGAATTTATTTCAAGATATATTGAGAAGGAAATAATTTTAGAATTAGTGAAATAAATAAATTAAAATTTAACGTGATTTCTCATGAAAACTAATCAATGTAAATTTAATTAATCAGTAGTTAATCAAACTTTTGCAGCATTGGTGAAAAAAGGGGATTTCAGAACTAATCAAAATTAACAAAAAATAATTTGAGAATAAATGTCTCCAATTATTTCTGTTCTAATGCAATTCTGGTCCTCGTTGGCGCATTCGTACACTCGTGTGCAAAATTAAGAGAATTTGCACATTGTTTCTATTTGAGGCATCACGTTGGACGGCCGCACACCTGTCCATGTGTTTGACAGAGGGTCCCTGAATGCTAGGAGGTGTAGAGAGGGAATTTTAGAGCCCCATGTTCGACTTTTAAGTGGTACAGTTGGCCCTCGGTTCCTGTTCATGGACGACAACGCTCGTCCACATCGGTTTCACCTGGTCAACGATTATCTGGAAAGTGAGAATATTCGGCGTATAAATTGGCCAGCCAGATCTCCTAACCTAAACCCTACAGAACATGTCTGGGACGCTCTTGGGAGTGCAATTGCATCTCGCCCCATCCCCCCTCCGAGAACCAGCTGAAAACTGCGTTGCTGCTGGAGTGGGATCGATTGCCTCAGGGACTCATCAACTGCCTCGTGTCCAGTATCCAGCTGTGCGTACGACCTGTCTGACTGAGAGGGACGTGGATTTTGGACATTCCTGCAGTGATGCGCTTTACTGACAATCATGCATGCATGCTATGAATTTTGTACGATACATCTCTTTCTCTGTTATGACTGTGTTTTCGTACCAAATTTCATTGAAATGTATCCATTAGTTTTTCAGAAATTCGACATAATGTGGTTAATTCTATTAATTTTGCACACGAGTGTATTAATATGCCACTGTAAATTACATGAGTAATCCCTTGTAAAAATCTGTGCGTTGATTCTTCTCGCAATTATCAATACCTCAGTATGAGTTGGTGGCCCGTGGGTGTTTTGCAGGGCCTGGCAAATCTCAGTATAGCCAAGTCACCATGGCGGCTAAAAAAATTATTTAATGGTGCCTAAAATTTTTCATGAGTAATTACACTATTTATTTTTCGAAGGCGTTTTATTCGTGATTGTCCATGGTTATTTCTCGTCCCAGGAAAACGTAGCTTCATTTTTTTCCCCATCTTTGCGTTGCTGAATACATTGAACGAAATATTATTTTTGACGTGAAATTGTTGAGCATATTTTTTTCCGTCTGCCGGTTCATTTTCGAACCTCATTGACCTCTATATTTTGTCAGTTCTTAAATTCATCTTTGATATTGCTGAAGATGACAGTGTCATCAGCAGAACGTAAATAGATGATAAATTCTACATTTTATACTTCTTTTTTTCATACTTAATCCAGTTCTCAAAATACTTCTAACTTTGCTGGGATATTGATCATTTTTGTTGCACCACGGTCATTTTCTGCACATAAGGGCTAATTAGACCGGGACCTACAATTTAATGCCGATTCCGAACGCCAGCCTTTTTTATACGCACCGAGAGGTTGGCGCGCTACCCCCTCCCTGCGGTAGCAATCTTTTTCTGTGGTCATGCCGTCGTATGTGTTGTACCCTTGTGCCAGGAAAGTTTCTGACGAGAATGAACCGGATATCGAACTCGCGACACCTCTGAACAGCCTTTGGTAGGTGAATATCTTATCGACCTGGGCTACCGCGCCCTTTGCTGAGATAGTATCAACTTGTCTGACTTTCTCCACACGTTCTATATTTTCTTTCCTTTTATTCGAACGAATACTGTAGTTGCAATTGCTTCATCATGAATTCTCTTAATGATATCTTTCTAGATTTTCTCTTCCACATTTGTGTCTGAAGCTTTAACTACAGCTAATGTGAAGATGGAATCAAAGATTTTGCAACCTCAATGAAGGCCAAACACAATGGAAATTCACATTCTTTGCGTTTTCGTATGAGTTCGCTGATTGTTTGCATGGAATCCATTGTGCTTAAACCACTTCGAAAATCTGTTGTTTTGGTTGAGTACTGCCTAATTTAGATTCACCTACCAGGTTTTCGTGACTTCGGTGAAGATTTGAAAAACAATTATGTACAATTGTTCAACAAACCATGTGTACAATTCAAAGAACAAAGTAAGCACAGGAGGCGGGTCTTGTGATCCGTGCGGAGTTGAAAGGGTGGTAAAGAGCTTATAATATTGCCCCCTCCTCCGTGGGCAATGAAATGGTCCCAGGATGGTAGTGAGTGTAATATAGGATCGCTTAGGGAGGAAGGGGGAACGAGAAAAATAATTTCTGGGCAGAGTGGCGATGAACAATATAGTTTGTGAAATTGATTTACGCTCATAGAGGGCACAAACTCTCACTTGCTCACGATCAAATCTGAGGCTTTCGAGAATTTTATCCGGAACTTTAAACAATTCTGAAAATATTTCATTACTTTACATCCTATAAATTTATAATATTTTAATGTTAAGTGTGGTGTATACGAATTAATGAAGGTTATGTAAAAAATGATAGCTTTGGTGGTGATATATTTAAAACGAGTATGAGATAATGACGATTCCATCAGTGTTTCTTCATTCGTATTTGGTTTTCCAACACTTACATGGCTAATGAGAATTACCATTGGCGAGATATTGTCCTCTCAAGTTTTGTCATGGGTACAAAGCTTTTTCACCCCTGACTTACATGGACATGTACGAAATTGTTATTGATTTCCGTTAAACCAAGAGTGTTCAACCTTTAGGAGAGTGCGGGTCACTTCATTGATTTGAAAGTGTGTCGCGGGTTAATTAAATGGATTGGTGGAGCAACACCGCGGGTCACTCAAGTGCAGGGCGTCTGCCCAGCCGAAATTCGGCTTTGTTTTCTGGACCCTTCACAAAATTATGGGTCTGACAAACGACCGTTCAGTTTCCTACAAATTTAAGGAAACCATAAATTTGGTAGGTCAATACTTTTGTGATAAATTAACTAGATTGTTTCACTTTCCACAAAAATTTATGAACTTTTCACAAAAATAATTTTTTTTTTCCACAAATACAAGGTCTTACAAAACAATCTGAACAGATCCCTGAAGTGGCTTAGGAAAATGTTGCAATAATCTGTAAATATTCCACGGGTCACTCAAGTGATCTGAGAACGTGTCGTGGGCTGCTTGAGTGATTTGGAACAGTGTCCCAGATCACTCAAGTGATCTGAGAATGTGCCCTCGGGCCACTCAACTGATGTGGAGCTGCATCGCTGGTCACTTTAGTGATCTGAGCATGTGTGCTTTAACAATATTTTGTCATCGTACATTAGGAGAGCAATTTCTATTGTGTTCGATGTGTTTTCTGTGAGTACCAACGTCACAATTCGGACGGTGACAGTGCATTTCGAAGTGCCTATTAGAGATTGAAAGAGGGAAGAAAGGAACGTGCAAGAAGATATGACACATGAATAAAGTATGCGTATAATGATGATGTTCTTTTTATAAGAGGAATGGAAATGAAGACGTCCATGGAAATATCACAGGAAATGCATGGCTACGCGAGTGAGTTTAAAAAAGAAATAAAAATAATAAAACGCAGCTTATATATAATTATTCAATTCGTGGTATTTTCTCCCCTGCCGCTGTTGCGCGGATGCATTTCATTTTCCAGTGGTGGGAAGTTCCTTTAACACATTATTATTTCAAATAGTAGCTATCTATCTGCAACAAACCTTGACCTCTTTCTGAAGTACGCCACTGCGTCAGAGTCCGTGAATGAGGAGAGAGAGGAGTAGAAAAAAATACCACACCACACTGAGTTTGTTAGAATTACGCCAGATGTGCCTTCCGTTTATAGAAAGTTTCCCTCCAATGTTTATACCGAATTGCATTAACTAGAAACGATGTATTGACCTTCCGGTTGGTATCTTGAACGTTGTTAAATTATTGTGTATAATAAAACGCACTGTTTACACCCAAATGCTGTATCGTCCCCCGTTCAATAAAATTAGGTCTCTATTCAACGAAATGATTCCCATCGCAAGCCAACGATTAGGGGACTTCAGGGGACTCAGATTAACTAATTCGATGTTGAAAGATTGGCATCCACTGCTCCAGACTTGACTGTACTTTCACCTCGTACACAATCCTCTATGGAATTTCAAATGAATCGGTACGTGAAGTTTGTAAAGCTGGGTTCATAGTGGAGCGAAAAGGTACGAGTTCAGAGAAATTCGACTAGGAAGGAAAAAAAATGCATAGGGGGGGGGGGGTGAAAGAGATGTGTCCACACACATAGTAGAAGAGGATAGAGAAAATGGCCGGGGAATTCTGAAATGCAACGGGACGATGATTCCTCCGTTGAAGAGGAGGAAAAAAGGAGAAACGGACCAATCAGCAGATCGAGGGGAAAACAAACATGTTTGTTCGACTCTCGTATCTCGTTGAGTGGCCTCTTTCTCTTCTTTGTCTCGCTGCTCGAGTATGTGCGATGTGGAACAAACCAATACAATTGTTTTCTTCGCTAGTTTCTATTGCTCACTCCCGTACCTCTTGGTCGCCTCACTGTGTGCACGGCATTAGCTGGACTGGAAGAGATCTTGGCAACTGGATAAGTCCAGTAGCAGAGTCCTGTTGTGTTCATTCATTCATTTTGCGTTTATGATGCTGGGAAAATGTTTACTGACTTAGAGGGGGTTTCAGCGATGAACTGTGCAAGAGCTCCCGTTTATAACTTCCGCTTGGTACGATTTATTTTTTCGTGTTTCCACCTTTTACTAATTCAGTACTATTTTCGGAAAGTATTCTTTTTCGGACACTCGTGCGTATAAAAGGGGTGACTGTTAATTGGGGGAGGGGAACTTAAAATGCATACTATTGTTATACAAGGGAAATTATTATTTAGCCGTAAAAAATGAGGTTTTACAGCGTTTGACGTTTCAAGATTTCGAACGTATAAAGCGTTTTTTCCGCTTACAACGTTTTTCGTGATGGTTTTCTTTTAAAAGGTCACAAGCGGGATCCACTGTATTAAAATTCCATTCCCAAGGGTGCTTGCTGCCAAAGCGAAAAGTTTAGGAATTTATTGTTTACGCCAAAGGGCTTGGCGAATCGAAAAATGATTTAGGCTCCAGCCGAATTTCTTGATAAGCCAAGCCTAATTTTTTCCTCCGATAAAACGATCCCAAATAATTTTTCTTTTCCGCTTTTCCATGATGGTTGAAACACCACAGCTTGAGCCTGGATTATATGCGCTAAAAATGCGACAAAATTATTCTCTAAAAATGATGAAAATATCTTGTATTTAAATGTTTGTTCTGACAGCTTAGACCGATCGTCGCCAAATTTTGCGTATATACCAAACAGGACCGGGATTGAACCATAGGCTGCTTTAAAGGTTCGTCAGAGCTGGACAAATGCCCGAAATGGGCGAAAAATTGTTGGGCAACAATGGTTCCTCGGCCCCAACAATCTTTTTCAGAATGTTTACTTCGGTTGTCGTGGTTCCCTAACAATGCGTTTCAGACATGCATATATGCCTTTTCAATGGTTTGGCTCTTCTTTAATGCTGCCAGTATTTTATAGTTTATTCCTTGTCTTAGTTTATTCCTAAGATGGTTTGCCACTTTTTCAATCCTCCCGGCAATCGAAGAAAACCCGGCATTGCCGAGTATTGTGGCTATTGCACTATAAAAATGATGAAACGTGCACCAAAAGTAAAGATACATCTGCCGAGATATGCCATGAAATCAAAAATATGCTCGAAAAATTAAAGCAAATTCATCCAATAATTCCGAGGTATGTCACTAAAAATGAAAAATATACTCAAAGATGAAAAAAAAAATGCGCTTGAATGCGTGGAAAAAAAATTTAAAAAAAGTCTAAAATATGCCTTTAAAAATGCTGAAATACGTATTTACGTTAAATGAAAAAAAAAAAAAACATGCATTTAAAAATGTTGAAGCTTCCCTAAAAAAGGAAAATATGCTCTAAAAAATAAAAATGAAAAAAGGGCATATAAAAAGTAGTAACATGACCCAAAAAAAATGAAAAATATGCATCCTATTAAAAGCACTGAAGTGTATGTATATACCTAGAGAAAAGAAAAATATGCTGTAAAACTAAAATAAATATGCGCAAAAATTAACAGGTTTTTAGGAGTGCAAAAATATGCATTTAAAAATGCTTAAAAATATTTCTAAAATGAACAGCAATAAATAGTGAAACATACAGGGGTTGGACAAAATAATATGAGCACGTGTGAAATGAGACAAAATCTTTATTAATAGGCAGTTGCCCTCCTTTTGCATTAATTACAGCTTGTATCCGTCATGGGATGGACAAATACAAGTCATGCACCACAGTCACGGGGATACGTAGCCACTCCTGCAAAAAGGTCACTAATTCAGAACGTGTCTTTGGAGGTGGAAACCTACTGCACATTTTTGCCTGCAAAATACCCCACAAAGGTTCAATGATATTAAGATAAGGGGACCGAGCGGGCCACACGAGGTGTTGCAGTTCATCATGGTGCTCATCAAGTCAGTCTTCGACAATTCCAGCAGTGTGAACGGGCGAATTATCTTGGAACACTGGTTGAGAATCAGGGAACAAACATTGGAAGAAGATGGTCGGCCAGAATACTGACATAAACCGCTGCATTAACCCGCCCATCCAGGACAACAAGTGGGCCGAGACTACGGTGAGACATCACACCCCACAGCATCAATGATCCCCCTCCATGCTTAACAGTAAGAAGGAGATTTGAACGTCATAGGCTTGCGCTGGCGTTCTCTAAACGAAAACACGTCCGTTAGTTTGGAATAATGTGAACGACGTGATGGCATTCTCCCATTGTTGTTGTGTCCAATTCTTATGTTCGTGCCACCATGTTTGTCGTTTAAAGGCATTGCATGGTGTCACCAATGGTTTTGGAATAGCCGCTCTACCGCGCATGTTTGCTGGACGCAGTTTACGGCGGATAGTTTTTGTCGATACACCTTCCTGTAGATGTGTGTTCATCTCAGATGTTATCTGGGACGCTGTTGTCTTGTGCTTTCTGGCCACAATCCAATACAAACTAATATAATTTGTTATAATTTATTGATATTTTAATGATGTTTCGGATAGATTTCAATCTACCAAAAAGTTGGGAAAGAGCTTGGCGCTTTTAATTTCTGGTACAATTAGTTTGGCCTTGAAGTAATTTTATCATGTATCGTTTCTATTTTACGAGAGGCCCGAAATTTTCTTTTTCTCCCAATGGGGTCCACAAAACCAAAAACTAATTTTTTAATCGATTACTATCGATCGAGGTTCAAGTTAGGATGTCGAGCGTCATTGTAGGGATACATTCTGGTAATTCTATATTTAGCCCCTTTTGATTGTGGGAGACGCGGCTCTCTCGCGTCAAGGTTCCGTTTGTTGAAGTTATCTATTATTAGTAGTGTGATCACGGAGATTTTTGCCGACTTTTCTTTTTTATTTTCAAGTTGCCAAATGGTTGAGAATCATCCAATCGAAAGGGGCCATTCAAGTATTACGTCGGCAGATTTTTAGCCTTTTTTGACCCACCCCCCACTTGCCAGCAAAACTCTGACCCCCCGTTGTCAGCAAAATTTCGTCATCCCCCCCCCCACCTCCTAACGCATATTGGGATCAGAGACGGGAGTGGCGGAGGAGGGGGGGGGGAACGAACCCCTTAGACCATAGTTTCCCAAAATTTTTTGCCTCTCTCATCGCTCCCTCCTTCAGAAATTTTTTTCTCCCATCGCCCCCAATCGCAATCTAACCCATAGCTTCTACCGTAACATTCCATCCCCCCCCGGAACATTCCATCGCCCTCCAGGGGGCGTTAACGCCCACGTTGAGAATCACTACCCCAAGAAGGATCAAAAAAATTTTTTTGATGCAAAAAATATTTAAAAGAAACTGAAATATTGGAAGAAAATACTTTTAGTAATGGTAGTAGTACTTTTATGTTAACGTAATCAATTTGTGTTAATTTCAATGTTTGAAGACCAAGAACTCAAAATTTCTCTTTAGCAAATTTATTGCGACCCACCCCTAAGCCTTTTGTGCCCCCCCCTCCCCCAATCGATGTCGACGTAATACTTGAATGGCCCCAAATCTGTATGAATTATACGTGCTATGGTGGAGGGATCCTTTTTTCGCTGCATCATATTCGTGCTAAGAATATTTTAGTAGTTTAGATTCAAAGACATCTTAAGTCTGGTATTAAGGTAGCTACACACGTAACTGCAAGCATGCATGCATTTTCATTTTTTTTTACAAGCGTACGCAATTCCACCTTTCGCCCTCACACGGTGCAAGCATGCTTGCATAAGCGCCGGTTTGTACACTGAGGAGCCGTTCAAGTATGTCATCACCGATGGGGGAGGGGAGAGGGGGTTTCCGATTTGCTGACTTTTGATGGGGAGGGGGGGGGGGTTTGGATAATGCTTACATCATCAACCACCCTTTATGAAAATATGAGTTAGGATTCAGAGGGGCAGAGCTGATGACGAAATTTTGCTGACAAGGGGGAGAGGGGGTCAGCGTTTTGCTGACAAAGGGGAAGGGGGTCAAAAATGGCTAAAAATTTGCTTACGTAATACTTGAACGGCCCCTGAAGAAATTTACGGAAAATTCACCGACAAACAATCGAGTGAGAGTGATTATGATCCAACTAGCTGTAGTTCCCTCTAGTTTTGCCGTCTTTTTGAATTTCGCATCCAACAAGTTGGAATGAATGAAACAGTCTCTCTCAAATTTTCAATTCCCTCGTCCTAGCGATGACATGTTTCCGGCTCTATTACATTAGCTCATTCATTCACCCACCCACTCGCTTGCTTACTTGCTGATTCACTGACTTGCTAAATCACTCATTCATTCGCTCACTGACTTTGAATCACTCTCATTTTCTCACCTGATCACTTCATTGCTTCACCCATTCATTTCATCGCTCATTCAATGCTTCATTTGGTCGCTCGCTCACTCACTCACAAGATGCCGAAACTGTTTTTGGTGAAATTTTCAGCCCGTGCTTGTGCAAAATGCTTAAATTCTCATACAGCGTACCCCCTCAAGCGTACTTGTACAAAAAGATTGAACGTGCACGCTTTTCAAGCTTGCCATTACGCGTCTGTAGAAAAGGATGTTTCTTCGAATTTTCGGCTATCGGAAAGCACCCCGAAGATTTATCCATTCGCAGGTGCGCGTTTGTAAATTTACGCGTGTGTTTTGTGTCTTTGATCGATTGCACTTTGGCACCCGGTTGTCTCAGCTGCGCTTTGTATACACACACACACGCATGCACACACACCTTCGAAGAGCCAGCTCGGCAAATGGCGAACTTCTATGCTGTACCTCTTTCTTCTCCACGGGGGGAAAAAAACCATTTTCTGGCCTCATTTCAAATTTTCAGTCTGACTTTTTATATACATTTTTTCACGGACACAAAAGTCTATTGATTTTTTATTTTCCCACTTTCTCTTCGCACTGATGTCTCTGTTTCTGGCAATTTATCCAATGGGTGGTTTTTTTTCATTTCAAGGATGCATACTGTAGGGAAGGAAGGGCTTTGTCTGTTCCAAAATGTTTTTTTTTGTTTGTAACAAACTTCAAGCTGCAGTGAATTAAGGGATGAAAGTTGTCATTATATATGTCTCTGCGAGACGGTCATGTGGGATGGGATGGAAAAGAAATGTTTCTCTTGAGGGTAATCTTTTGGTTGTCGCCAACTAATGTGATATATGTCGCTAGAAAGAAATAATGTTTGGTGGGGTTTTCTTTCCTTGATGAGGATGTAGATTAACAAGACTTTAAAGTTGAAAAATTGTTTTTTAGACCTCGTGTGATCATTGCTATAAGAGTTACAATGCTCGTTTTAGACTCTTGTGAAATGACTTTTTTTAAAGCTATTATAAACTTTTTTTCAACCGAGCCGTACCATCACAGAAATATTATTCATCTCAAATTTCTAACTGATAAGTTAGGTAGCAGCACCTACTTTTAAATATTATACACACTGCAGCCTCTCCCCGACTTACAAACGATGTTCGTAAGTCGAAATCGCACCAATTTGGTGCTAATTTGGATCCGAAACGAACAATACCGTTCAAAACGTAACGGTCAGTTAAATTGACTCCTTTACCTGTAGGTTTTTGGCAACAAATTTGGACAATGTGCAATCGAAAGAACTCAAAGTATTATTTTTAATATAAAATGTGAAATGGAAAGAACGATTTTAGGAACAGATTTTTCCATTCCTTCTCCCTTCCCCAGCCACCCTTTTCCTGTGTATGTAATGCTGTATATATATATTTTTTCACGTGTCAAAGCGTAGCGGGAGACAAAAGAAAAAGGCAATATCGAGGCAAAAAAAAACCAGTTTTCGTTTCTAAACTCGATTTGGAACTGAAACCCACACCAGTTTTCGTTGAATGAAATTGTATTCTTGAAAAAAAATTTGATAAACTATTGATTCGCTCATATTTGAATGTAGTCACTTATTTAAAACGTTGTGAATAGGTATGTAATTCAAGACATCTCTAATCGGTTTCACAAAAAAAAAAAAAAAAAAAAATCAAGCAAATTTACAAACTCTTTTTAATAAAATTTTAATCGGATTGTTCGAGTCGATTAACTCAAAGAAAAGTTTTAACTGCGACTAACAATTAACTGATTAGTCGCCCCAATTTATCGAACCAGCTCTTGTAACTTCCGAACTGTATCGAGTGTTCGTGGTTTAGTCAAAGCCAATCACAGAGTTAAGGTCGTCAACAATGTGGAATGAGTTTGTTTTCGAATGCGCTTGTGAATGGCCGATCTCCCCGTGAAAAAGTTATTCAGTCAATACACTTCACTCGTAGTTACACTTCACTCGTAGTTCGAAAATTAGATGGCAACACTGTAACAAACATTACACCGAAACAAACTTCCAACACGTCCTCATTCGTTAGAAATTCCACAGGGGAATAAGAACGAGGTGCACATGTGTGCGCTTTAGTAGTTGTAATTATTGTAGAAACTGACATCTTTCCGGCTTTAAAACTATTGCCCTGATGTTGATTGACCTTTCTTGTCCCTCTTTCAAACCGAACAAAACTTGGGGCAATTTACTACCTAGTGAATTGTGCCGGAAGTTAAATGTGTGTACCTAACAGTCTGAGTGTGTATCTAGTGTTGTGTATGATTTTTCAGTGCTGTCATCTATATTTCAGAAGTGAAGTGTAATGATTGAATATTTGTACCGTTTGTAGTGTTGTTGCTGTGTCCAGACTTTTTAACCGCTCTTATTCGCGCCTCGAAGTTGGAGCCACTGAAAAACAACTTCAGCCGACCACCACTGTCGAACTCGGGACTTCGTGGTGCGAGTCCGTCACTATGACCACTCGACCACCACAGCGGCGATTGTTGACAGACCAGGATTTTATGGCTGCCAAAGGGAAAAGAAATGTGTGCAATGCCTTCGGTTTATGGCAGTGGTTCTCAAGCTTTGGAATCCCACGGCCCGGTTGAATTTTTTTTTCTTCTGTTTTTGAGAGAAAGGCCCGTTCGCATAAACACGACTAATGGGAAATAAATGGGGAAAAATGAAATGATGAGAACTCTTCGACAATGAACCAAAGTTCAAAATTAAGAATTAGAAGGTTTGGTTAATTGAAAATGATATCCGTTTCAAACACTGTTCTTTGCAGCGATTGCTTTCAGAAAGACAAGCCTACATAACAGTTGTTTTTAAACGCTTCTTTTGCAGCAGTGCTTTTTCAAAAAATGTTCAACGCAACAGTTATTTTACCACCCCATAGCGATTATTGATTTTCATTTCAGTCCAAAACAAAAGAAATAGACAATATTTCTTAGCAGTGCCGGTCCTAGAAATTCTGCCGCCCTTAAGGATACGATTTAAGATACGATGACTGATGATTTAAGATGTCGAGAGAGAATTTTCTTAATAAAAACGTCCTAATGAGAGTAAATATATCAAATCTCTTCTTTGAGGGGGAGGGGGTCATTATAGTGGACGCACCTGTTTTCCTTTTTTCCTATGGGTTTTGGATAATACCTGCCCTTCAAACGATTAATTGAGCTATTTAGCACATATACAGGGTGAAAAGCAAACGGGGTATGGAATTTTTTATTGGCAAAGATTGATCCTAGAGGTATACTTCCAATTAGCAAAAATTTTCAAATAACGTGTACTACTCACATGTGTCACTCATGTTTCAAGGGGTTGTATAGTTATTAAAATGAAAAAATTAACTTTTTATACAGTCCCCGTGTGCCCCAAAACCCAATTAGAAAGTTGTTGCCCTGTCTTTCTTGATTTTAAAAAAAAGCCAAGCAACAACTAAAGTCATTAACCGATAAAGGAGCGGCATTTAAATAACCCAACATTGTAGTAATTACCGAGTTTAGGTGCCCTGTTTTTCCATTAAACTTGAAGCAAAAAAAATGCCCTTTTTCCTCTCTTCCCTACTTCTCCTTTCCACAACGCCAAGTAAATCTCGTGGATTTTTTTTCACTTTACATCAATATCGCTGTTTGGGAAGCACGGAATCGTCCTACCCATCATCGTAACCCTATCCATCAGTATGACGCTAGCTAGATCCTTTAATGGCGGTTTAATGGTTATTGATTAACCTTTTAGTTTTACTTTGGGCTCGGACATGTTGCGAATGGGTGAAGTTTTAGAAAGGACGGGGGAGAGAGAAAGAACGAGATGACGAGACATGCGATGGCACTATATGTCATCGCGTGTACTTGGCTGTCTACACTGGAAATTGAGGAATAGGGTAGCCAGCCAGCCGGAAGGGATATTATTACCCCCCAGCCAAACAGGAACACTTTTTTTTTTACCTCCAGCTATCAATTTTTGGTACCAACCTTTCATCCCAGTAATATTATCATTCCTCCTTTCTCCGCACTAAAAGCCAAAGAGAAATATTCTTTCGGCCGTAGACAATGGCACCACGGCACGCCCTTACAATATATAATACCTAATTGAGTTTTTTTTGTCTTATATTGCACTACTTTTTCAAGGTCACGATATTGGTACATCATATGCACAATGTTCTTTTTGTTTCTTTGATTGACATTTGTTCGCAGTTGGTTTGACATGAGTTAATGGTTCACCTCTTTCACCCACCCCCTCGCCATATGATTTCCTCCTACCTTTCGTGTCCATCAAGTTGATTGGATCTTTGGAAATGTTTCGGAATTGTTTCGCTGGGGGATTAAATTTTCCTTTTTGGGTAGGCCTTCTGTTCCATGATTGGGTATTTTGTGTGTATGTGGAGGGGGAAATGCCGACGAAAATAATTTTATCTTGTATTTTGTGTCTGTTTTTATTTATCATTCCTATTCCTGTATAGGGAGCATTTTTACGGAATGATGCATGGTGTATTGCTTGGCAGGAATCCCAGTTCTGGAAAATCGGTCAGGTTTTTGATAATAAATTTATGAAAAGGCTCTCCAAAAAAAAATTATTTTCTTGGTCCGGGGGGAAAAAACTGGAAGGGATATACCGGGCGTGTAGCATTGGTATATGTATAGATGAAACTAGCCTTCTCAGCCAGAGAGATGCATAAGCGGATACAGGAATCAAACGGGGGAGAGTGAATGTCCACCTCCACCCCTATGCCAGTGATACAATTTTTTTCACTAAACGGGAGGGAAGGGGGTGATCCAAGGGCGGCTCTTGGGTCGTGCAACCGCACGAAGCACCACATCCAAGTTGAATGGGCGAAAAAAAGCTTTGTCGACCGAAAGAACGTGGTCGAAGCTCCGAAAACTCAACCCCGCTCAGAGATTTTCCTCGAGCCGCCCCTGGGCGATCGCTACTCCTATCTGCTTGGTGGAGCTTAAAAGTCTGGCGACTGTGAAAAATTGGTATTGGTAAAAATTTCCATGAGCGATTAGCATAATCTGGACTTGAGGACTACACAAAATTTTCAAAATTTATGTCGACATGTCTGCGAGCATAAAGAAAAAAAAAAAAAGATAAGGTCAATAAGTGCTGAAAAGGTAGAAAAAGATGTTTCAGACGTTTTTGCTCAAGAAAAAATATGCTTGGCTATTTCGCTGGCACTTAAATTTTTCTTCGATTTGTACAATGTACAAGCCTTGACCTATGGCAAGGTTGAGGGGTCCAGATCGAGGTGATAGCTTTTTCCCAAAACCCAAAATTACGAACAATAATGGTTTTGACTTGTAAAATACGGGAAATATAGTACCATAGGATATTTACTCATAATAAGTCCCACCCCTCTATCTGACACATCACCCTGGGCATCACTTCACACGCACGCCTGCCTCCAACCATTTTAATGTTTGTCTCGTGAACACTCAAATAAGTGGTGTATATATTTTTTAATAAATATACAAGCTGTCTATAATTTAAAAGAGGAGGCTTCAGAATTTCTCCTTGCCCTTCCACTAAAACATTCCTAAAGTTTCATAGCTGATTTTCTGATTAATTAGCTATAGACAACTCAGAACTCACCAACTTTAACTATATTTTTCATTTGTGCTTTCTTGTCCCATTCAGAGTGTTGCTTCACTTCCATCTAGTCAGTTATTATAGTAACTATCGTTTGTACCCCTCTATACAGGGTGATTCAGAAAAGATGGGGAAAACTTTAATCCGTGATAGTACAATACCAATACAAACAATTGTCATCAATAAATGAATTGTCTAACACGAAACGCAAATATACTAGCGTGTTTCGAAATGGCCGCTCCAGAAACGTTAAAACGGCATTCCTGTTGAAATTTATCAGGAGAAAAAGATCACCATGCATGAATATGTAACCTGGGGAAGAAAAAGAAACCATATGCAAATCTTCGTCACAGTGAATAAAAGGCGTGGACGCCAGTCCTGTGAACTTATCCCAGCGTGCAACCGTTCTAACAGTTGTAATGTACGGGATAATGACGCATGTAATACTGAAAAAGCAGACAGGCATTTCATTTAAGGAACTGCAAACGAAAGTACCACAGAGGCAACACGAATGTACGGTGAGTGTTTTCCCCACAGACGGTGGCCCAATCCGAAAACATTTGCGCGCTTGCATCGGCAGCTGTGCGAAACGGAGCTGGCTAACTTCACAGGGCTGGCGTCCGCGCCTTTTATTCACTGTGACGCAGATTTAATTGCGGTTTCTTCTTTCCTAGGTTACATTTGCACGCATTGTGTTCATTTTCTCCCGATCAATTTCAGCAGGAATGCTGTTTTAACGTTTGCGGAGACGCAACGTTAAAACTGCATGTTATGTTAGACCATTCATTCTTTGATGACAATTGTTTGTATTGATGTGTACCATCACCTCTTAAAGTTTTTCTCATCTTTTCTGAATCACCCTGTATATGAAGACGTCTTAATACCGCCAGGTGACACTTGTCGAAGTCGAACCATCAGACGTGCGGCCCCCGGGCCAAGAGATTTTTACTGAGGCCCTAAAAGGCAAATTCTCAAAAATTTCAACCAGATCTCATTCTTGTGAGGTCCCTCTTCTCTTGAGGTCTCCGGGCCACGCCTTAAGACGGCACTGGCGGTACGTTCATTTGACTGGTTTACACAGCTCAACACTAACACCCAAACAGCGCACAATGGGGCCACTCAACTTTAAGTATAGGCATCCTGTACATAGTGGGTTACAAGATGTTACAGGGCAGTCTCCCCCCCCCCCCCCAGTTCTTTACGTGATAGGAATGATCAGCATCATGAATACAATTTGGATATCATGGTTGTTTTTCTAGTTTCCTTTAACAAAATTCCTGAAAACTTGCAAGTATTGGTAAATATATATATATATATATATACCTTTTTTTTTGTCTCTAAAATTCTGTCATTACTGATACTTTCTTTAAAGTCTTATACAGAACGACATTTTCTACATAAAAGTGGCTATGAAATATATTTTGAATACTTCCTTAATACCCTCTATGATACAAATCGACTGTTAGTTCATTCTTTTCCTTGTTATAGATCAATGGGCTGACGCACGTCAATATTCCTGTGATGCTCTTACCAGAAGACTTCAAGGCATTTAGCAAAATAAAAGTAGATAATCATTACTTCAACAAGTAAGCCAATTACTCTTTACATATGTATGTATTCATGATGTATCTCTAATATTAAATTTCCTTCTTTTTGATCTGGTTCTTCTCCATAAAAGCTTTTATAAAGCATGTATTTCCTTCAGAAAATATTTTGTGAATTTTTGTGAATTCTGGGATAGAGTTGGGTAAGAATGTACATGTAATTTTTTTGCTGTTGGCAGCAGAGGAAGTGAAGATGAATATGACCAAATTAACACGTGTGCTTAGAATTGTCTCAAGAAACCACAATTATTGATAATGTCTTTGATGTCATAATTGATCATTTTTGTCGCATGATGGTCATTTTCTATACATGAGCGTTAATTAGACTGTGACCTATCATTTATTGCCGATTCTGAATATGGCAGCCTTTTTTATACTCACCGAGAGGTTGGTGTGCTAACCCCTTGATGTAGGACTTTCTGTGGTAATGTCGCTGTTTCTGTTGTACCCCTGTGTCAGGATAGTTTGTCAAGGGTGAATCAATTATCGAACTCGGGACACCTCTAAATATCCTTTTTGGTACTTATTGAGCATCTTATCGATCTGGGCTACTGAGCTCCATCTTTGATATCTTTAATTTGTTTGGTAAAATGTGATTTTGTTGTGTTAGTATGTAGTTTTTCAGGGAAGGAATCTCTTAACTTTCCTGTAGATAAAAGATTCATGAAAGCTTTCAAGTTTTAAGTCATTAACTAGTCATCTGGACAATTAATTTCTCCATGTACTACCCGCAGGTGTCCCATTTCATTGAAAAATCACATGCTTTTTCCCCCTTTTTTTGGAGGTTTGAAGCTATTAAAACATATTTTTTGATTGAATTTTTTTATAAAAACATTAAAACTGATGTTTTCTATGTATTTAAAATCATAAAACTAATAATAAAGTTAATTAGTAAAACTAATTAGTTTTCAAAATAGAAATGTTGAATTCTTGATTAATTGAATGAAATGATAAGTTTAAAATGAATGCAGGAAAATATTTCTCAGTAATTCATGTTAAAAATGATGTATTGAAATTTATAAAATGACATTTAAATCTTATTTTTTTTCCTTGTATGTTATTAATTATAAGGTAGGAAAAAAAAATATATGAAATGCAACCTTCAAAGCATGATATTAGTAATAATAACCCCAGACCTTGAAATATAATTGTTTAACTCCATGTAGTGGTGAGATAATAAAGTAGAAAGATGCCTGTGCAGGTTACAGCAGCTGTATGACAAATTATTTCATCATATCCATGTGATAAATAGTGCTACCTTAATGCATGGGCCCACCTGGGAACTTTAAGAGAAGAGAGGCTTCAGAAAAATGAGAAGCATTTGAATTTTTTGAGAATTAGCTTGCTAGGGGCTCAGAAAAATCACTTAGCCTGGGGGAGGGGGGGGGGCCATGATACTCTTAAGATGGCCCTGGTGATAAAGATGGCAAATGCTGTCATAGCTAGATGACTGGTTAAGAACAACATTCTCTGCTGAACAATATTGTGCCATTAGAATCTGACTGCATCATTGTGTTGCTATTTAATAGCAATATAGGAAAGCCATAAATGGGTAGCTAAGAGTGCACATAATTGTGGTGTGAGTTTTCTCTGTTAAAATGAAGGGAAATCTGGCAGGGAAGAAAGCAAATTCTGCTTGAGACACTAAAAAGAAAAGGATGTGATGAAATTTATAAAATGCCTTGAAATTGCAGGACAATATTTTAAAGCTTCATTGAAAAACTGATTTTCTCAACAAGTTCTACATCTGTCCAGCCTGTGAAAAATTCTATGATGTAGATTGGACTTAGCGTGAAATGTGTAAAGTGTAGTGAATGAGGAATGGAATGCTCTTAGATATGAAATAATGAGGGCATTCACACACACACACATTTCTGACTACTGTTTATCTTTGAGTGCATAATTTTGGTTGACCACACTCCTTGCATACTCTTTCCTGCCTTGTTTGGTAAGAGTATACATTCTTTCTTAGAAAATTTGTAACTCCCTTGTTTATATAAATTTGCTGCTTTCATTTCTGGTACCCTTATTTCTAATTTAATAAACTATGTTTCATGAAATTTTTGGACTTGATCTCTTTAAGTTTTATTTTTTGTAATCAAAAATCCACTATATATGTGTGTACTTTCACCCTAATTAAAATTTGAAGTTTTAGCTGTTGAGTATTTATATTGCCTGCAAAAAAAGGGGGAGGGGTAGAACATATTTTGCTGAATCAGGGCCGGAACTAGAGGGGGCAGGAAGCAACTGCTCTGGGCAGAAACATTTGAGGATGGCGGTTTTTGATGGGGAAAAAAAAACACTGTTGTAAAATTATCAAATTTTGAACTTGTGGGCTGTGCCGTCTTAATGCATGAGCCCACCTGGGCAGGGCCCGTGGGCCTCAAGAGAAGAGGGGGGCCCTCAGAAAAATGAGAAGTGAATTTTCCGAGAATTTGCTAGGTAGGGCCTCATGAATAACATAGATATTTACTCTCTTTATAAAACAAGCAAGCCCCATAGAAAGACATACTAAAAAAAAGAGACTACAAATGGCTCTCCTGTAAAATTTCCCTTCTGTGACACAATGCCCTTCATCTCCAGAATAACAAAATTTTTTCTGTTTTGATGACACAGCATGTCCCAGAATGATGCTGCTTAAATACATTTGTTTCTAATTATAGAAAATTGGTTGAAAGAGATAGTCATCCTTCTAAATCTGATCTGGAACCTATGGAACTTTATTAGAGAGCTGTCTGAGAGAAGTCATCCTCTATGGTTAAAAAATATGGAATTCTCTTTCAATCAATTGCATTTGTATATGGGTCATTCTGACAAAATTGACCTAAATTGTGCCCCCAGTAGTTTACATTAAATATATTTGACACGAAACTCTTTTTTTTTTCCCCCCCCCCTTCACTTTCTATTTATATTCCAGTTTCTGGAAAATTTCCACTCTTTTTTTCATCAACAGATTTTTAAAATTTTTGCTGAACAAGTTTTCATTTGTTAAGGAAATGTCCTTCTCCTGGCTGTCCCCAGTGCCATTTCTCAAATTTTAAAATTATTATTTTCTATCCTAAAACAAAAATATATTATTTTTTCAATAATATATACGTTTTGGGCCAGTATACTTTCATAGGTTCCCCAGCTCTTCAGCTACCTATCAAATTTTGTGTTGAGAAGAATGTAGGATAGAAATTACTTGAGCTTCCTTTTTAAATCAATTGGAATTGTAAATTAATTTTTTTCAGGACTTAGTTTAATAAATAAGTTTATTCAGGAAAATAAAGAGCGAGTGCTTTTATTAAATGTTCTCCTAATTTGTTTTTTTTTTATGAGAAATATAATAATTGAAAATTATTTTCACTTTACCACATCTTTCAGTTCAGAGACACATAACATTCTAAAAAAAAACACACATTTTCAGCATGCTTGGTTTTTGATCAGTGTTGCAAAACAATGTAAAACTATCTTTCTCCTATCACTGGATTGGAAGGTTAGATCATAAGTTAAAGGATGTGTAAACAAAAAAATGCAGATTCCTTGACTGCAACATTAAGCTGCAGTAATGTTTCATATGAAGATTTTGTTTTGAGAGTGCATCTCATGCTCTAGCAAAACTGACAAATTAAAAATCTGTTGTCCCCATGAACTTGATAAAAAAAAAAAGAACAAGAAAAATAAAGAAAGAAATAAAAATGCAATTCACAAAAAAAATGTTCAGAGTATCAGTACTTGTCTAAGTTGAAAGTGAGCTACCAAAATAGATGGAACATGTTGCGATTGTCAAGCATAAATATCATGTTAAGTGCTGAAACCTACAAAATTCCTCATCAAATTTTTTTATCTGTTATCATGGTTAAAATTGAATAAATTTTTTCATCATGAATTTTTCCAAACTTCATTGCTGACTATATTTCGCTTATTAACAAGTAAAGTGTCCCTAAGAATTTCTTTGGTTGACATTTTTTTAATACAACTTTGTATTTTTTGTCCAATTTTGTGAGAATGACCCATTCACATTTTGTATGTAACTAACAAATCTTTTGGTTTGAATGAAATGTAATTCAAATGTCTCTCATGCTGTTAAACCCAGTGACAATAGCTTTGACTATCAGCTGTATTAGATGTAATTAATCTGAGTTCAAAATTAGTGCAGTGGATGAATGGAAAAATTTTCGTCAATCACTGTACTAATCGATTGAAATGAAATCTGGACCCTATTGATTTGAATCAGGAAAATTCTGCTTTGTGGGTTATTGGCATTTTAATTTTACTTCTAAAAATTTGTGTAAAAATTAAGAAAATATTGCATATTTCATAAGTTTTATTATATCTGTTTTAACAGAGAAAATATGCCAAGTCATTTCAAAGTGAAAGAGTATTGTCCTCTGGTATTTCGTAACTTGAGGGAAAGGTTTGGTATCAATGATCGATGCTATATTGTGAGTAAACTCCCTTTTTCTTTATTATTTACTCAACAATGCATGAATTTTCCAATGAATTTATATTTTTCTTACATTTAAATAATTTTATATGTATTGCACTGTTTGTTGTAAATCCTTTACTTTCATTTGCAGAATTCCCTCACAAAGTCACAGCCTGTGCCTGTTGATAAGAGTATGAGGAGCGGTACCAAGCTGTACGAGTCTTGTGACAAGAAGTTTGTTATCAAGGTCTTACAAAGAGAAGAAGTTGAACAAATGCATGTTGTTCTCAAGCAATATCACCCTGTAAGAAGAAATGCTAGACCATTGTCATTTGTCTATATAGCTATGGAGTTGTTTTTTCCCTCCTGAAAATTATACATATATGCTTACACAATTCATCAAAAATCCACCGTAACTGTTATAAATATGTTGATATAATAATTGGTCATATGCATTAATTCATTCTATAATTTATGTTGAGACAAATTCAAATTCTGTAGTTATTAAATAAGCATTGTAGTTAAGTTGTCTGTGTGTAATATGGGCTGCTGTGCGGCCATGTGGGCATTATGTTGGATTCCCATCATGAGGATCCAGGTTCCAACCCCCATTGGCAGCACAGTAGTGGTTGGCCGAGGATGGTTTTCTGTAGTTTTCCAACTAAAACCTATTTCTTTATAAATGGTTGGCGATATAGGACAGTTAGCTAATTCAGAGGAAAGATGCAAATGGGTTAGTGGTAATTTTCTCCTAAGTGATTAGGAAATTATTTATAAAGTCTTGACTTGACTCAAAAATCCTACTCACCCTAATGGTTATAGAGAATTTCAAACTGTGCCATTGGAGACAGAGTGTGTTGGAAGTTAAATGCACCACTACTACTCAGTATGGCAACAGCTACGAGCAGTTAGTTCTGTACTCTTAGACTGCAATCATGTGCACTCAAAGCAGGTATGTCCGGGCAAAATTTGGGTCTGCGTACAAAGTGCTGAGTGAAAAACAGATCCTCCACAAAATACAGAGCCATTTCTAAAGTCTGAATTTCTCTTATGAATGAAAATGAGGATATTAATGAATTCCAAAAGACTTCACAAGTGCAAATAAGCGACAAAGATGCCTTAGAGCAGGGGTTCTTAACCTTTTGTATTTTGCTGATCCTTTGTGTCAACAAGATGCTAGCCAGTTGTCCCCTTTGCCAATAAAGAGGAAGGCCACAGACCCCCCCCCCCCTTTCACAGAATAGTATTCAGCACATCATAAAGCAAAAATAATGCAGGTTTTTTTTCATCCAAGCTTACGTACCCCCTTCCCTGAAACCTATCCAATGACTCGCAAAGGATGTATGAATCCTTGGTTAAGAACCACTGCCTTAGAATGATGCTTTTGAGGAGTTGCTTGTTTGTCCATCAAAGGAACTTACCCATCATGAACTTATTATTTTCAGATGCTAATTAATAATTATGATTCTTTATTAATTAACTAATAAATCAGTTATCACAGTGAGCTTGTAAACTTGAAGCAGCAAAAATATTGCGACTCATCTGAAATAATGTATTTAGAAAAGTGTGTGATAAAACTGTGAAGCAAAGGATCAATAAATAGTCCTTGTCCCACTGAATTCATGTTTGATTGTTGTTAGTGTAGATTAGTATTTCTCAACCTTTGGTCTGTGGCTATACATTGCCGAAATTAATAGCCTTAAATTACAGCAATAGCTCTGTGGTGGTCTGTACTTGTTTGTTTGATATTTCATATGTAGATTTATTTTTAAGGATATTGTCTAATTCCTGATGAGATCAATATTGTAAAAACATTATTTTGAATATTGATTCATATGTATGCTCATATTTATTGCTTAATCATTCATTTACTTTCAGTACATTGTCGAAAAGCATGGAAACTCACTTCTACCTCAGTACCTTGGTTTGTACAGGTTGACAGTAGAAGGTGCTGAAACATATGTTGCTGTGATGAGGAACATCTTCAGTTCATTTCTACCGATTCACTGCAAGTACGACTTGAAGGTAAATGAAAATAATCATTAGGATGATTTTCAACAACACATAAAATGGCCATACTGTGGTATGCAAAAATTTATTTTCCCAGAGATTTTAAATACTGAGGGGCATATATCTTCAGGCTTAGCATGTTATCCTTTTTAGTCAGAGGCGTACCTAAGACCTGCCTTTGAAGTTGAGGGCACATTGGTGGATCAGAGTTTGGGGAGAGGGAAACAGGAAATCTCTTCAAGAGAAATCTTTGGTTATTAAACTCCTTTGTAAAGTATTTGTTGAAGTATAAGTATTTTAAATTAACAGAAATTGATTAAAGCAACATTTCATATTTGCTTTCAGTATTTTAATTTCTACACAAAAATGTTTTTTTTTTTAATATTGATGATAGATCTGGGGAGGGGTTGGTTAGGCATGTCGGCTTCCAGCTATGGCTCTGACTACCTAACTAACTAAAAGCAATCGAGCTCTGACTAAAAGCAATCGAGTTTCGGGTCTTATTCGATTGTAAGAAAATTTTATACATTACAAACTTGAAACAATGAATCTCACTGCTGGCTTATTCCTTCTAACTAATCGATATTCTCTGGAGACTAGACAAGACCCGGGCTATGTCCCTTAGGGGATATAAAATAGATATTCTCTATCACTACTGTACTCTTGTATAGTATATACTGTACAAATACACTGTCCCATTATAACACACATTTAGACATTTTGTGCCTTGCACTGAATTAAAAATGCTAATAAAGTTCGAATTTACTAAGCATATTTCAATATATTACCGATTTTCTTTATCTCCCACCATGAGCAATATAATAGGGGGGGGGGGAAGGTTACCGTACTATACTACTTTACCTCACCAACTCTAGTTATATAGCTATATGTTGCAGATTTCCAACCAATGCAGTTGGGTGGGAGATGAAAGCATTATTTATCGGTGGTTGCCTCCAGGTTTAAATAAAAAACTAGATAGAATATAGAACTATCTAGATAAAGAACTTGTTTCTTGATGTTCTTCCCCTGGATCAAACCTGTGGACTTGATGGTAAACTTCAAGTTGGAAGAACAAGTATCTTACCAAAGCACGACTCAAGAGACTGTACTGTACTCTAAATTCATTTTTTATGTATGCAATAAACCAGCACTGGGAAAGTACCAGGCTCCAGGTCGCCATGGCGAACAGAAAATGTATTGCAGTCTAAAATTTTTTAAATGTGATTGTTAAATCATAGTGAATTTTTATATATGAGTCTTAAGGGTGACATTAAATTTTCTGATTTCATTACTCTACACCTTTTAACATGGGAAAAGTAAAAGAAAGCATTATTTAAGAATGGTTTTCTTAAGCAAAGTGCTGTGCTTGGCCCCTAAGAAATTGGGCTGGCGACTGAATATTTTTTTTATTTGCCAAGCTCTACTCATAACCAACTCATATATAATTTTGAGAAAGTCAATGGCAATGAACAATGAATACTGTATTATGTCCTTGTTGATATTACATTATGAAATTTTTTTTTTCTCAAGGGTTCAACTGTAGACCGAGAAGCTAGTGATAAAGAAAAGGTTTGTATATAATTTTTTTTCCATACGCATAATATATATATTTAGGTTGCAGGTGCTGATAATATCTGAATCGGTCTATATCACGGAAATCTGATATAGATAGTAATGAGATAACATATTTTTTACTAATGATTTAATTTAAGAAAAAACATAGATGGCACTGAGGATGATACAATTTATGATGAGAGTGATTCTGATGATGATATTGAAGTTGTTGATGTAGCGATTGTGTTGTATCAGATTTCCATTGTTCCTGTGTTAAATCCATATATCCGATGTATGTGAAAATTGGTGTAAAAGTATGTAAGTTTTTATTATTTTTATTTCACAGGTCAAAGATTTACCAACACTGAAAGACAATGATTTTGTACGTGATGGTTGCAAGATACAACTCGATAAGGAGTCCAAGAACAAATTATTGACGACACTGAAAGCAGATGTCGAAGTAATCATTTCACATTTGCTGATTAAGCTTTTGTTGTTAAGAATTTATTGTTAACATCAATGCTCATAAAAGTTGTACTTGAAGCGAATATTTATTTTATGTTTTCACATTTTTAAACAATTAAAATGATCTCTTAATAGTGACTTGGTGATAAAGATACTTGTAAAAATTTATGTGTTCTTATTTATTCTTCACAGTTCCTGTCCAAACTAAACCTTGTTGACTACTCCCTATGCCTCGGCATCCATGATATAGATAGGGCGGAAGAGGAAGCACAACAAGCTCAAGAACGAGAGAAAGGTGCTATAGAAGCAGATGGTAGTGGTGAAGAAAATGGCCAATACTCTGAAGAAGATGAGGACTCTGCAGGTAGTGGCATTGGGAAAGGTATGATACCATCTCCACCCGACTCTCCCAGAATGATCAAATTTGATCCATTGTTACCGAATGAAGAGAAGGATAATGATGAGAAAGACCCATCTAAGGAATTTTACGCAATAAACAGTGATAAAAGTAAGCAGTTGGTTACTTGTTAGAATCAACATCTTTCGATTTTGGTTTTGTATCCGTGAAATTGTACTATTATTTCTATAGTAATGGTATGTATATTTTCAACTAAAAACTCATCATTTTAATGTTTAAAAAAAACATCATTGCATGCCGAAATTATGTTAGACATTTGAAACATTTATTTGTCTTCAAACATTTATTTTTTAACAACTTGGCTGAAAGTCTGACTGCTTGTAGGATTTTTCTGAACTGCTTGTGTTTAGCTTGTGTTTCTTACTCTAAATTTTTTCCCCTTCAACTTGCAGTAGCTCGCTTTAAGAGTGGAGCAAAGTAATCCTGTCTTACAGTGTCTTTGCATAGAGTTTTCTTTCCACAGAGTTCAGGCAGACCTTCAATGCAATACTTGCATACCATATTCCTCCGCATCAGCCGGCATGTCGGGAAACAGTGAGGAATATCTGCATGTGTGTGCTAGGAATACCCATGCTTTCTAACATGCCAGGAAATTTGAGTCATAGATTCCTGGTAATTCTTAAATATCGGCACTCTGAAAATCAATAGAATAGGCTGACTTGGACCTTGTCTGTTCTCTGCATTTGGAATTTTTTCTTTTTTACGAACTATGTTTAGATAACTTGAGCTTTATAAATTTATTTTGGTATTACAGAAAGCACACGACAAATTTCACTAATTGACTTCCTAATTGGGGGAACCATAAATATTCATACTTCTCTTCAATTTAAAATTTACTCGCTGCTATTTGTTGCTGCTTATTAAATGTAGTAATTTTAAGCAGCATTAATATCTTGCCTCTTTAAAAGCCTCATAATTTATCATTGACAAGCCCAGGTATTTTGTAAAGTGGATTTCTCAATGGAACACTTTTACCTATATCCCTTAGTGAGTAAACCTGCTAAAAAAAAAAACCATTTTTTTCATTAAAAACAATACAGCATTTTCAAAGAGGGGGGTTTAGTGATTTTTCTGCTGTGCTGCTTAATGCTAGAACTACTGAGCAGTAATTTTGATCCCGCTTGGAAATTTTGTTTTTTATCCAGATTTTAAATACGCTATGAATGCATTTTTAGAAATGAAATTATTATTGATTTTCCTCTTCTGAAAATAAAGTATCAAATCGCTCATGTTTTGTTGAAATTCAGGCGTAGGCAAACATTCAGGGTGTTTTTAAAAAAGATGGGATAATTTCTAATAGGCAGTTTTGAACGCATTCAAATAATCCATCTTTTGTAATGGGGAATTGGAAAAATTAAATGAATTATATGAATCCATGAATAAATGTTACAGAAGGTGCTCACATGCATGTATAGGTGAGGTATAGAAAAGTGTGATTATTACTATTATCTCACATATATGCAGGTGAGGAAGGGTTATTATTTTGTAACATATGCTATGGGGGGGGGGGGAACTGAAGGAAAATGTTCTTGTTCTAATTTTTACTCTCACACATACACATAGGCATACGCAAAACTTTCTCGGGGGGTGGGGGAGGAGTTAAGTTTTTTTTGTAAAATAACACTATAATCTTGGCTGGGGGGTTAGAATCCCAAGCCCCGTCTCCCTTTGCGTACACCAATGCACATACACATAAAGCCCCCCCCCCCCCCCAGATTTAATAATCTACATTTTTCATTCAAATTCTGATTTAATTGAAATGTCGGCTCATATGGATCATTGTCATATTTATTGAAATCATGATATTTTTTTTTATAATGTAAGATTTTCAGTATAAAGAACCTGGGTGGAATTTTAACTGTCCCCTTTTCTTCATGACCAACCCCCTAATACGAATTAAAATTGAAGGAGTAACTTTTAATCCAAATCAACATAACACTTTACATGCATATAACACAACTATTTTGACATCATTATACAATTTTATGAGAAATGATAAAATTGTTTGCCAATTGTAACAGCACTTCACGTTCTTTCTGCTAGTAAATTGAGTATAAGTTTCAAATGAAAAATCTCTTGACCGCACCAGCTGGGATGGGGGGGGGGGGGAGAGCACGTTTGGCAGAACCCTAAGGATAAGAATTTTTTGTGAAGCGTGCCCTCAATAATTCATGAACATACGAAGCAATGCATCTACCCTTCCTCTCCCTATGTGTGTGTTACCTATACAGAAAGTCTGACAGCCCTAGTAACTCTTCAATGTTTTGCCTTATTGGATAGAGGGAGAGAGGGTAGCCAGAGCAAAAGACCAAAGAGCAAAAGAGGGGATCAGAGCAAAAAGACTGCTCTGGTAGTTCTGGTGTTAAAGGGTTAATTTACTGTCACAGAGTTGGACAGATATGATAGAAGTTATTTCAGGTTAAAGGGACTCTCTTGTGCACTCTGTACATCAATGTGAAAATTCTGATCATTTACTTTTTTTTTGCAGATTCACAAAGGCGATTAATTTACTACATAGCCCTAGTCGATGTGCTTACTCACTATGGTGTGAAAAAACGGACTGCTCAAGCTGCAAAAACAGTGAAGCATGGCACTGGAGCTGAGATCTCAACCGTTCATCCTGACCAGTATGCCAAACGCCTGTTAGACTTTGTTTCCAAGGCAATGTTGTGATTGATGCCTTCATGAAAAAAAAAAAAAAATAATCCCAAAAATAATAATCAAATGCTCCTCATTTAACTATTGCCTTGCTTATCCTATTGGCCATCAGAAAAAGAAAGAAAAGAAACTGATGCACTAGTATCACAGTACTTCAAGAAGAAGGGAAGACAGTGAGAAGAAATGTATTTCGTTTCATCTTTTTATGTGTGACAGTGTATTTCTTCAGTTAGTGGTGATTCAAACCAAATATGTTTGGAACTGTTTTTTCGTTGTTGTTTCATTGTTAATTTAAATATTTCCTTCAGTGTAAATGAATTTTTCGTATATGTTTGAGTTGCTAGTGTCATGATTCAACTCAAAAATTTTCGAAATTGTCACAATGATCTAAGCACCAAAATAATTATTTGGCAGGCTTTTCCATTAGTGTTTTTAATAATATTAAGCCTTATCTTGAGATGCAATTCTACTTCACATTCATAAAACTTAAGATGCTCTATGCTTTCCAATAATTTTACCATATACCTACATTCATTTCTTCAGCTTAGCCAAGTTTTCTATTTCCTTTTAACAAATATTATAAGAGAAACAGGGCTAGAGTCTACCTATTCCTGTGGAAATATGATTTATTTTTAATGTGGAAACAGTTTTTTAAATATATTTTCTTTTTTGATCCATTTAAAAAAAATATTGTACTTTCAAAGTACATTAGACTATTATGCGGTCGAACCATTGGAATACCTAAAGAGTTATACGAGAAATATATTTATTGAGTAAAGAAATTTGGTGTATTTGTATGTTACATTCAAAATATAGTTATCAGTAAAATTGAACGCAATCAGATTAAAAAACACATTGTTGAAACGACCACATAGTATTTTTCCTAGTATCAGAATTTTTGTAAAATATTCCAGGGCAACCATATTAAAGTAGAAGTGTTTAGAGAATGCCAATGTAAAAAAAAAAATCGGCTCAAACTAAAAAAAACTAGGTGTGACTATTAATTAGACTATGGTTTGATTAACATATTAATTAACATATTTTTATGTTATTTATGTTTGTTTTTATATTCATGAAGTTTTATACCCACATAACACACAATTTACATTGGTATTTTAAATTCACATTTCGGATATTAGAATTTATTCTTGTTCCAGAACAATATTTTCTGTTTCAAAATACAGAAAGTCCTGATTGATGTGCAATGTTGTTCACGTCTCCAATTGGAAATGTGCAGTTTACCAATGTTGGTTTGCCCTAAAAATTTTGGTTCATGATGTCTTTTCTCATTGTGATGTCCGAAAATGTCATTTACACCAAGAATTGATCTTACCGCATCATTCTGAGTGGGGTAGTTGGTGATAAAAATCTGAACTATATATTTGTTTGTTTTTCTTTCAAAAATAAAATTCCCAGTCCAAATAGTATTTACACCAACTTTGACCTAACAGACTTTCAACGGTCACATTCTGAACACCTCTACTTTAATAATTGCTACCCTATATCATGAATCGTGATTTTTAATTTATGATAAAATACGCACATTATGATACTTTTTCATTTAGCAATAATGTCAATTTCAATTCAAACAGTTTTTTCCCCCAGAGGGGAAAGCTTGTAATGAACCAAAGTTTTACTAGTCAAATATATATGGGCCATAATGTTTCAATGTGTTATCAAACCAAAGATTCAGTCAAATTCTAAGAAGCAGGAAAGTATTCATGTTTGAGTGCGTGTAATTTGCTTTGGAAGAGAAAAAAAACTCTAGTCAAATATATAATTTTTAAAATTATTTTTAAATTTTTGAGAAAATGCAATCTATTGATATGAAATTGATGTACAAAATGCTTGTTTTATCCCATTTATTGCTTTTGAATAACTTTTGAAAATCCTGATATTCCCCTCCATGGAAAAATGCCTCCAGAGGTTTGTTATGGAATACTTTACACTAGGGGGTGTCTAACCTTTTCGGGTTTTCTGGGTCAGGTTGGGAGAAGAAAAAAACTGTTCTGGGCCACACTTGGAATATAAGCGATGGTGAGAGCACTTCGAAAACAAATTTACCATTCTAAGTTGAAAAAAAGAGATTTTATTCATTGATCTTTATTTTATAGGAAAAGACTTCTTTCTGTCTCTGTAGCGAGAAAAGCTAAATCACGCGTGTTTAAGCTGTTTATCTACTTGTTATTTTCACTCTCATAAAAAGTTTTAACCATATAGAGCAGGGGTTCTTGACCTTTTGTGTTCCACAGACCCCTTTGCAAAATAATATCCAATGTATGCTGTATAGAAAAAAAATTTCCCCTTATGGCCAAGCTAATTGTGGGTGGGATGCATGTGTGGTGTAGCAGTAGTAGGTAGGGCCTCCAAAAAATGGCTCGGGATCTATGATGTTCTTAAGTCAGCCACCTCGTTGGGCAATTTGCCTGTTGTGGCGTTGTATTTGTATAATAAACCCCTTGGAAACTCTCCAAGGAGTCCAGGAACCTTCAGTTAAGAATCATTGATATAGAGGTACTACCAATGGCTTATAACTCTTATAAGATCTCGATTGAAGGGACTAATCAGCAAACACTGCTGGGTTTTGAAGTAAAAATATTGCTATGTTTCTGGAATTTGATTGTTGGAAACCATATTAAAAATATCTATCCAGAAAATATCTATTTGTATATGTTTGAAATCAACCTCGTCTGACTACTGGAATGCAAAACTCATTCTTCAGTTGCCAAGTGTGGAATCCTTTATTATATTTTTCAAAATGAGGGAAAAGAAATGGTATGTTCAATGTTTTTTTTCTTTCTTTTCGTCTTATTCAAAATGGGAAAATTTTTAAATAAGAAAACAAATGAGATGAGGGTGTGTGAATGGAACAATCCTGTCTGACAGGTTTACAATATCCTGACAGTGATGTGTGTAGAAGAGTGGATAAAACACTTTAAAGGTTAGAGCTGAAAATTTGCCTGCATAATGTCAGTTCTGGGCAACAGGTTAGACACCCCCCCCCTATTTTACACCACAATGATTAAATGATACCTATTTTTATTTGGTTTCAATGACGTGCTATGTATTTTTTGTACAATAATGCTTTCAAGTCAATTTTTTTAATATTGATTATAGTTTGTATATGCTCTTGGTTGTTTTGATTTTCACTTTTGTGTCCGTGCCAAGTTTGTTCTGTCTATAGAGATTACGTCTATTTCAAACTTTCTGTGGCAATAGTTATAGGCTTGTTATCGATACAGTTGAATTTTTTTACTCTAGTGTTCTATTATCCATAAAAATCTGTTGTTTTTTTTGGGGGGGGGGGATTTCGCTTTTTATTTTTTGTGAATTATTTTGTTTGTTCATCTGCATCAAAATTGTTGGATAACACAAACCAAAGAGTTGATTTATTGTGATTTCTAAAATTGTATAATCTGATGTATCATCTCAGATCTCGTTCTTGTCAGATTTGAGAAGCGAATAATTTTATATTGTTTCAGTGGTAAATTTCATTTTTAAATTCTGATATGTATTAAAAATACTCGAGTATCAGAAAAATACTTTAGTAATGTGCATAAAAATGAATACTTGGCCCGCTTTATAATTCATCACGTATTAGTTTTGTTCTTACATACAGTTCAACTCTTTTAATACTGGCTAGCACGTTAATACAAGATCGTGGCTCATATGAGATTTTCCCAAACCATCTTCAGTTCATTATTTAGTCGTATTGCAATTTGCATTCGTGGTAAGTGCTCAAGTGAAAAAATTTGACTAGGGCTGGGATTACACTATAAAACTTGAAAAATACACCCAGCAAGCTTATCGGTTAACTGGTTGAATTTTTCAAGTAATTTTTCAAAAAAACTTTATTGAGCCAATAAAAAAGGGTTTTATGTTTGCTCTAGAAGGGGAGTACCAAATTCAAGGTAAATGGTTGAAAATATTTTTTTTTTAACTTTTTTTAGGATGGGTGGGTTCAGCAGGAGATGTCAAAAATAGGTCCAACTGGGGTAGAGATTTCATTTTGAGTTGGAGTTCATCTATCAAATGAACCATTGGGTATTAAGTGCCATTTAAGACTTGCATCTCGATTTTTGGCCCTACTTTACAGAAGAAATAGGTTTTCACGTGACCATATTTTTATCTCTTCTGTACGTTTTGTCGCTTATTCATTGAGAAAATGAGTGGTTAGTATCTATTCCTTTACAGGCCTCACGAGCAAGCAAATGCTGGATTGTTTTTCTCGTATTAGCCAAGTTCAACCCTTAACCTTCATGCTTCTCAAACTTGTGATTTTGGCAATGCCATATTTACTCAAATCTAACATGCACCTCATTCCTCAGCTGCAAAAATGGGTGTCCTTTCTCAATACTGCCAAAGATTCCAACTCGCATCCATAAATACAGGTTTAATTTTCAGGGTTAAAAATGTACATTAGGTTTAAGTTGATGCCACAAGTCTTGGATCAAGTAGAAGTTTCCAAAAGAGCATTACACATGCTTAATCTGATCATGAATGCCCAGCAATAACTACAGCAGGTAAAAGGAAGGTTGATATTGTTAGTTTTACAGTAATTAGAATCTAAAATCTTGTGCTCGTGTAGAGATGTAATAAAATATGGAATGTCCCATAAATTCGTGAATAGTTCAAAAAGTCATAAAAATTGAAGGAATTTGTGTATTTGAATGCAGTTTGCAAAAACAGTCCTCCTCTCGGAAAGGAGATTTTTTTAGTACAGAGCAAAAATTACTTCATTTTGTTAATAGAGGGCATTGGACAAAAGAAAATCACTTGTGATTGGAACTGAACCTTTCTTTAATCTCTTCCGAGTTTGAAAGCTTCAGCTGGTGATTCGTGACTGAGGTTAAAACAACTTCACCAATAGTGCTTTATCCACCAATGTCAACATCACAATGAAAACCTTATGCACTCATTATAGTTTGCATATATCCAGTGATTACCTTTGGTGCAATGCCTTCTGTTGACAAAAATCTGAACTATTTTTATTTTCTGCACCAAAAATAACCTTCATGAAAATAACTTTTTTTGCAAACCGCATTCAAATACACCAATTCCTTCAATTTTTAAGAGTTTAAATTATTACTTATGTATGGGTTATGCCTGTACTAACAGTATCAGAATTGACTGCTGATCTCTTGCAGATGCTCACCTGAATGTGAATCTTCTGATCAGAGTTTATTTTACGGGAAAGAAATTTGTTTTTAAATTATCTGTGAATTCTTTTTAGTGAGCAGTGTACATAGCGTTTATTGCAGATTTATTTGTATTTATGCTTTATTATTATGTTGATTTTTTTTATATTATTGATTAATTTAATTGTTTTTCTTTTTTTTTGTTCATATTTTGTGATTTCTAGTCAGAAAGCAAAAGCGTTTTCGTTGACCATCTAAAATTTTGGTCGTTGAAATCAACGAAGACCGCCTAAACTTGTAAATTTTTGTTTAGAAGAACACCAAAAATTATAAATCAATGAAATTGTTCTATTTTTATTATCTATTCGAATGTTCCGTTAATTACAGTTGAACTCGCTCAATTTTGAATAGGGATATCCAGGCGATGTATAAAAGTACATGCTTATTACAGAAAAATTGGTGTACTGCATGGTGGAATACAAGATATTTTAAGCGAGTTCAGCCGTATTGTTTTCATATCATGTGAGATATACAAAACATTTATGTAAATAGAGTGAGTAACGATCGAGATGTGAGATATATATTTGAAATGATGTTAAAGCTGTCTTTGTCTGGAAAAAAAATACTTGTAATTACTATTCGAATCAATGGTTATAAATTTGATGAATTCGATATCTCGAGTAACAAACATTTTATAAGCTTTTCTGGATGTAGCCGTAGTAATTTGAACTTCATTGTCGTAGTCAAAAGAAAAATTTTTTCAGCTTCATCCACATTATGGAACAAATATAATTAGTGAAGGGCAAATTCTCAGGCGAAATAATTGTGTATATTATACTCATCAATTTGTTTATGCTTCAGAAATTTCCGATTTACGTGTAGTTGAAAATTGTGTTAATTACCATAATGGGAACCATTATCAGCAATTTTTTTCTTCTCATGTATCAGTGTTCAAAGACATTTTTATGTTAATCATCAAAACGGCTGACTAAAATATGATCTGATATGCATATATGTCAGAACTAATGCCCTAATCTAATTATCCTAGTAGTTTTCATGCAGTAAATTTCATTTGATATGTATAATATGAGTGATATCTCATGTGTGCGAATACTATACATAAGTAAGGTCTTCAGTTCTCTTCACCATGTTGAAGTTGCACAAGAACATGTTAAGAAATATCTATGCCAGTGGCGGCCAAACTTTTCTCTAGCTGTGTCACTATGAACAATATTTTTGATGTGTGTATGTCCGCCACCTCTTAAAAATTCAACTTGCAGACCATAAGTTATACTTTTATAGGCTCTGCTGCCTTGTCACTCTACAAAGCTTGTTATTTTCTTTTTTTCATAAATTTTCGTTCAGCCACCTTTTAGAGAAAAACTTTCTTTTTGTTTTTGTCATAAATTAGATTCCCACTATAAAAATTTATCTATAGGAGATATTGATGGGTTCCCCCGATAGAAATGAGATTAGTACTATGGTTCTTAAGAGTTAGTATAGTAATCGATAGACAGATGCATTGAGTTATATAGAGACCCGACTGCATCATTCTGCCCTGGAGCCAATAAGGCTATTAAATATATCTCGTACTTTTCTTTTATGTTTTCATTTGAATAAAATTTTCAATAAAGAACCAGAATAAAATGTATCTCATTCTCGTTATAATAAAGGCCTACCATACTGAAGTGTAGTTGAAAATTGTGTTAATTACTATAATGGGAACCATTATCAGCAATGTTTTTTTCTTATGTATCAGTGTTCAAAGACATTTTTGTGTTAATCATCAAAACGGCTGACTAAAATATGATCTGATATGCATGTATGTTTGGTAGCTTACAAGCCAATTGCTGAAAAGAAAAAGATGGTTCAGAGAGAATTTTTCTTCTATTGAATAGTTAAATAGAACTTAAATTTTTTGTTAAGATTATGTGATACTCTTGATACCATGGGTCAGCCATCCCTCGCTCTATGCAATCAAACCTGTTAATCACTTCATTTTTGATCATGTTCTATTGTGATAATCTCTCATTAGATCATACACAGCGAACCAAATTTTTCGAGCCCTTGACATTTGTTTTTAAAACAGTTCTGCATTATTTTTTCAATATACTGGTAATTCTCAGCGTTGTATACTTCATCGTCAGACAGTTTTCGGTTAGCTTCTGTGAATAAAAATAAAATTCCTTGTTTTTAACCTTTAAACTGCTGCTATTTGCAATTGATAAGCTAAGCAGGCTGCTGAATCACTTATTAACGACAAAATGTGATTGGTACAATACCAACGCCAAGTAACTGTGAATTTTTTATTCACATTTCCAGTGGTTTTATTCTGTTGAGGCATACAAACCAATCACAGACACTGGTGATTCAGACTTGAAGACCTTACTTATCGATTAGTTGAGTAAGTACGACACTACTGTAGAAATCAGAACTTCTCAAGTATGATAAGTTCATCAAAATTGTATATCTAGATTTGTTTACAAATGAAAATGAATTGTTTATCTGCATTTGGTAACATGTTGGCAGTCGTTAAAGAACAGCTAGATTTTATGTCGTAACTTATTATACATAAGATGCTGTTTTGGGAGGGGGGATGAAACATGCATAATTTGTAGCACAGAACCTCTGTGTCAAGTCGAAATGGTTCTGATTGAGCAGTGGCAGCAAACAATAAAAGGATGTTGTATGACGCTATCAAATGGTAGTGCAAAAACGAGACACCGCATCACCAGTAATCAGGGCTTGTCAAATTCCAGGTAGTCACAGCGATTAACAAATGGTATATGGTAGCATGTCTACCGACATGAAAAGATCTCTGCTCTGATCAAACTTGACTACTTCACCACACACAGACTCCGGCCATATCACTGTATGCAATTTGCAAGATAGGTTGGAAATGAAGGTGTCATTTATCTGTGGTAGCTTGTTAAGGAAAATATCTTACCTATATTCTTTCCTCGGTTCAAACCTGGAACTTGATGACAACCTTCATGGTGACAGACGAGTATCTTACCACCACTCCACTCAGGCATTTTAATCCAATTTGACTGAAACCTTTTTATTTTTCAAGCCAACGATACCCCCCCCCCCACTAAAGTGTGTCGTCCAAGGTGGTTGCTCTCCCCCCCCCCCCCAGAGTTCCAGCCCTGATGGTCAGAGGATAATGATGGAACCAAGGATCATGTATGCCATTAGTTGCATAGTTTTGCGCTAGGGGCCGTCTCTGCAAAGAAATATTCTTAAGATATTCTGCAGGGTCTTGTATTTTCCATGGAGTAATATGTATCTTGTTTTCTTGTTTATGAACAACAATGGCTCCAAAGCAGAATGTTTTGTATTGTTCTGCAGTGAGCCTTCAGCTGACTGGAAATGTTCTGTGGTAAAAACTCCCATAATTATCAAGAAAACACAAAGTATTCTTTTTTCTTTATTTTCTTAAAAATTCTTCCTGAGAATGTTCTGCAGCAGCAGTGACATACATCATTTTTCAGTACATTCTGCTTTGGGGAACAATGGTTGCCCACATATAACAGGACTGTTGCATTGGAAAGGGAAGGCAACACTACATAACATACATATTTTGCAGTCCTCAGTTTTATTGAACACGCCAGTGATGCTTTCCGTAGATGTGTTGCACATAGGAAAACCCTGCTCCAAAATGTGCAAGTCCAATGAACTGCCTTGAGATAATATTAGAAAAGCTTTGCTTCACAAGAGACTTCAAGATTCGTTGTCATTCGTGAAAAATATGGCATTCTTCTATTTTCCACCTTACTTTTTTCTCGGGCATGGTAGCCCAGGTCGATAAGATACGTGTCTAAAGTACCGAAGGATGTTTAGAGGTGTCGTGAGTTCGGCATCCGGTTCATCCTTGTCAGAAAACTCTCCTGACACAGGAGATACAATAGAAACAGTGACTTGAATGCAGAAAAAATTGCTACCGCAGGGAGTCCCCCAACTTCTTGATAAGTATAAAAAACAAGCCTGCCGTTCGGAATCGGCAATAAGTTGTAGGTCTCAGTCTAATTAGCTCTCATATACAGAAAATGACTGTGGTGCTACAAAAATGATCAAATCGCTTTTTTTCTGCTAGTCAGTCTGAACTATTTCGGTTTCATAAAGACACAGGTCCTCAGCAACAAATTATGTAAATTTTATTTCCCCTACCCCACCTTCCCTGCAATAGTTCCTGAGTTCGATTCCCAGTGGAAGGAAATTATACCTTTTAAAGCATCGAGTGGCGTGGCACAGTGGTAAGATGCACTATGAAGGATACCCATCAAGATCCACAAGTTTGAATCTGGCCAAAAACATCAGAAACAAGTTCTGTACCTACCAAGCTTACTTCATTTCCCACTCAACTCCACTGGTTGCAAATTGCAGTATGTCAATATATGACCGGAATTAAAATGGACTCTACCTTACAGCACACTAAATAATAGCACAAAATTTAGCTGTTTCTTATCAATTGTCAAGCAGTGTAATATTATAACAAATAATATTAGTACGAAAACTTTTGTTCCATTTGGTGCAACTAAACTATCATATTGTTTAAATATTTTTACGAATAAATCTACAGTCATTTAAACCTGTTTCCTCCAATCACAATTAGAACTCGTCAACATTTTTTAAATTGCTAACTGTAGCGATATAATGGATTTTTATTCATAACTGTGAAATGTAGATAGTCTCATTCTCTTATTACTAAATATATATGTATGTACACATAAAAATCGCTATTTCTATGTGTGCAAGAAAATATTGTTGCTTAGCAATGTTAGATGAATCACCAAGGTATATATATGAAAAAAACATGAAGATAACGCACATTTATTATATACATATAAATGTTTGAAATTTTGATCACACTCATTGCCTATTTTGGATCATTCTCGTGCAGGTTATATAACGGGCAGGAAGAACTGAGGTAGCAAAGATGCATCTTATGTACTCTATTTCCATGAACCCTTTTCCCCTCTCATTGGCCAGCATACCAGGCTAATGCGAATCACAGATTCTAGAAAATTCTTAAATATATCTATCCTTGAATACTGCCATCCTTATTAAACCTCACTTTTCCTAGCATGCCAGGAATAGACCAAATCCCTCACATTCAAAAACCTGATATCCTTCAAGTTTGGCAGCATGTCGGCTCATGCGGAATATGATTATAAAGACCGGGTGTTTCTAAACTGTAAGGCACATCTCCATGTGGAGCGTGGAAACCCTCCAAATTAGTAAAACTACTCGAATGAAAGCTCTTTTTAGCATTAGGTTGATGAAAAAATATGGACAAGAGATTCTATGGACAATAATCAGGGGTCAAGTTAGCGACTACAAAAAAAATTGCCAAACATCAAACATGTCTTTCTTTTACAATACTAATTCCACCTGAAGGATAGCGAGATAAAATGTGGGCTAAATCTATACACAGGCACACTTTTGTTTATATGTGCATACACAACGGAATATTGATATTGTGCTGGTTGCAAGCAAAGCTAGACCCTGTTCATTTGCATGGACGCATCAAGGCATGGGTAAACAAACCAAATGCTTGAAATCACCAAAAAAACTTTACAACTCAGCATAAAAATTGATTGCGAAATCTTGACCAAAAAACAAGGCACAGAGAAAGTACACTTGTAAATTTCAGCTCAGGGTAAGCCGCTCCAATGTAGTTTGTCCCTAGACAGCAGGCAGACCTTCAACATGATACTTACATAACATGGAAAATTCAAGCATTCAATACGCCATCTTCACTTAAAAACATGGAAGACAAATGGTGGCACCAGCAAGAATACAAAACAAGCACAATTCTGACAACATAAATATGTTAAGGGCCACACATACTCGGAACACACAATCTGGCATGTACCAATTCGCTAGACATTGCTGAGAGGAATGTGTACAAGGTGCATTTACGGTTAAGTAATAGTGAAAAGTTTGAAAGAGAGAACTTTTTTAAGTATATGTACTTGCTGCTTTGTGGATCGAGCAGCCATTGTGATGGAATCACGCTGTGTGTGCAAACCCAAGTTCTATTCTCGTGAATTGGTTGTTAGCTGAAGTTGGTATTCTGCGGTTCCCAACTTAGAGGTGCGATTGTGAACATATTTTTCTGTTAAAAAAGTTTCACCACCGAGAGCAACAGATTCACTCGTGACACTTAACTCACAATTTGAAACACAGATAGCCGCACTAATAATTTACAATCGATGCTACACATACTTCCACCACAGCTCACTCTGGAGTAAAATGCCCATGGCCATAGACCAGTGCTGTGCTTGGTTTAAAAAAAAAAGGTTTTGGAAAAGGTTAAAAAAATAGTCCTGGTTCTATCATAGCGGTGAAAAAATTTACTATCATTTTATTGCTGAAAAGACGGCTGTGTCGGAATTTATTATTGCAGACCCTGATTATTAATTTAAGTTTTATGCACGTACAGTTTCATCAGAGCTGAAGTATTGTGGGTACTTGCACTGGATTGAGCATCCCCAGAATTAATTCATGTATATAAAGGCCATGTCAAGCACCCATGGGTCTAAAAAACTTTCTGTAGCTCAATGCATGTGTGTGTTATAGCTCTGACAACTATCTACATATGAAGCTGGCAATGAATGGCCATTCTTCAATGCAGTGTTTTCCAACATTTGTCGCAGACCCCCCCCCCCCCCATGGGCATGACCAAAGCCTCCTAGATATCACAATCACCCCAACATCCTGCAGCAGGGCCCCTAGGATAGATTCTTCATGGGTTTCCTTCCTCTATAATATGAAAAACAAAAAAATTATGAGAATCACACACACACATCCTGCTACAAGGGTTTCTATCATGTGATCTCTGGTGCATCTCCTGGACAGATTTTCCACAGGCTTTTCTGCAGTGAATTTATCATGCGAGAAAAAAAAAATTATCTCTTTCCCCTCTCCAAAGCCTTACCCTTGTAAGAACATGCCCAACCTTAAAAGATACAAAATGTATTGATTATTTTTTTTATAATTAGCATATCTTGTACAAATTTGGGTAAATTAGAATTTACTGCACAAAATGTGCAATGATAGTAAATGGAAAATATGATCCTGTAAATCCCCTTACAAAGTATATGTGGTCCTCCCGGAGTCCGCAGACCACAGATTGGGAAACAATGTTCTAATGTGTGCATTGCAAAAGTCTGTTACTCGCTATAGCGAGATTTTTTATTTTTTCATGACAGCATATTGCTAGATCCAAGGTCAATGTTCAATCAGTAACACGCGGAAGTGCTTCCTTTTCTTTTTTTCAGCACCGAGCACAACTCCACTCTATTACCATGGACAATTTACTACCATGTGACTAAAGTACATCCGTGATCTTTATTTTGTTTATGCCAACGACTCATTGACGATGGAGCATCGTTAACTTTAATATTGTTCACATGGAATTTTTCTTTCAAGAACCACTCTGATCTTGATTCCATAGATGTCAAAGATGCATGACAAATAAATAACATCAGTTTTCTGCCCGTTATATGAATCCAATAATGATATACACTACCTACAACAATTGTCAAGACCTCTGCATGTATACCAATAGTGGGTGGTTTTTGTGCCGAGACAGTCGTGTGACCCAGGGAATAAGTACATTGACATTCTAGACAATCATGTCTTTATTACCCTCTGAGGCGTCTATTCCAACAGAAAGCACATCTCAGACAAAAAACTACCCACTATCTTTATATGTAGGCATCTGGGCACTTATTGGAAGGTAATATATGTGTACAGTTATTATACGTGTGTAAATTATCTGTATTTTATGTATGTAAACTGTAATGCGAATCAACGTTTAGCGTTTCTCTCAGATGTAGTACAGAAACCTTTCGCAGCAGCTTTTTATATGTCAATCAAAAAAAAAAATCACATATAGTCAGTTTTTTCTACTTAAATGGCTGTTTTATTCTTGTGCGTGTATACATACACTTTTTGCCGTTTAATCTTTCCTTTTTATTTTAGAGCAAAGTTCGGACAATTTGTGATATTGATTTACCTTTGTATAATTATTATGTACCTGTGATTCAGATAGTTATGTATGTACATACATACCTATATATATGTGTGTTATTTGTAAAGCCTCTAAAAAATAAAAACTCGCTTCTTGAAATTCTGAGCGCACAACCAGTTTTCTCGCTTATATATACACTTGTTCTTTGTAAAGTGAATTTACTGCCATCTGTCTTCTGATTGGGAAGTGACAAATCTGCAATGAGTCTATATGCAATGAAAATGTTTTTTTATAACTTTTTTTCCCCCAAAGGAGAAGGCAGACTAGAACCCAGCTAATTCAAACTAATCGATAAGGCTAGGATGTTTATGCTCTAAAAACTTCCAAAATATGCTCTATAGAAAATGCATTTATGCTCTTTAAAAACTGTAAATATGCCCCCTATAAAACGAAAAATTATGTCCTAAAATTTTCTCATTCCACAAACAACATTAGTTTTAGCAAAATAATATAATGAGAAGTACAGTCAAACCTCGTTAATGAGTCACTCTTGGGAGACCAAAAATATGACTTAGTAAGCGGAGTGACTCGTTAAACGGAGTAAGCCATAGCTGTGCCAATTCTTGCCTGAGGACAATTGGGACTTTCAAAAAGTGACCCATTAAGCGGGGTGACGTGTTAACCGGGTGACGCACTAACGAGGTTTGACTGTATTAATGCAGTCTAAATTATTTCGAACCATTAGTTATTGTATGAACAAAAATTCCTCTTACTATAACTAATCTCATCTAACCAAAATTTCCCTTTTGAGAAAGTTTTTCCCCTACAAATTCAGAATTACATGTGCTGATATTTATAGGCGAAAATATACCTAGCCAAGTATGGTATTCAGCGTTAGAAAAGCATATCACAAAATTGAATAATTCTTTCTATTTGATAAAACTCAAAATTTCCCACAATACAGGTTTGAAAAATACCAAAACACAGAGTTTTTTTTGGTTTAAATAGCATTAACATTAAAAACAATAACATTTCTGGAAAATCATTCAAACTTGTGTGTAACTAATTAAAACAAAATGATTGTTAACGTAATTAACACTATTCCCATATTAATTATAATCTATAAATATTTCTTACATTTCAACAAAAACCAACTTTTTCAATTTAATTATTTTTTGCTTAACTCAATGAATTACTTTGCGTTTGAAAATAATACAGATTAATTAGTGATGATTTACAATATACAAGGTGTGTGTGATTGTAACTAAAGTTCTGATTTAAAAAACACTGTGCGTTTCAAAATTTACAGGAATATTCCTGAAGAAATGGAATTTTGTATGGCAAAGGGGGGAAAAAAATACTTAGAAATGTAAAATTAACGACACTGTACTCACCCAACATGTGGGAAATTTGCTTGCAGAATAGAAACAATAGCCAGTCAGGGCAAAATGATAACTTAATTAGCATTGCACAAATTCATAATTCTGGGAAACATCACAAAAATGAAATTTAATTGAATGAATGAAAGAAAACTACAACTTACTCAAAAAATGTTAAATATGTTGTCCTCCGTATTCTACGTGAATGCGATTCTATGTCATGTGAGTGAGATTTCAATTCACCAAAGTTTGCAACCCAACCGCTGTTCATGAAATTTGAGGTACCTCCCCATAGCCAGAAGTTGCAAGGGTTAAGGTCAGGTGAACTGGCAGCCGGCTGACCAGGTTATTGTCAAAATGGTTCTCCAACAGCTGCTTTGCTGGTATCTTGACAAAAGTTGTGTTATCCACACACTGATGCTGTTGAAATGCCGAAATGTTGTTGCTGAACATATAGATTATAGGCCTACTGTTAGCCAAGAGTACAGCATCATCTACTTGCACTTTCTTTTCTTTTGCCAAAGAAATTTCCATTTGCTTCAGGAGTATCCGTGCTAATTTTCGTCATTCTGATCAGCAGTTCTTATTGTATAGTTTTGGAATCAAAACTTTAATCATAATCACCCTGTATACAGCTGATTATTTTTCATAAATCTGTGTCTACTACACAGTAGAACCCTGATTAACTGGGCTTAATGGTGAAAGTATAAAAAAGCTATTGAACACTAATACTGGGTGATATATGGTACGAGATGTGCAACTTCTTACGGGAAAGAAAATGTGAGATACTACAAATACAACGCCACAACAGGCAAATTGCCCAACGAGGTGGCTGACTTAAGAACATCATGGATCCCCGAGCCATTTTTTGGAGGCCCTACCCACTATTGCTACACCACACATGCACCGCGCGGAACCCTCAACGAATCGGTACATGCGAGAATGTGTGTGTACGTGTAGTGAAACCTGACGTGAAGTTTTTTGTTTCTCAGTAATGCTTGTTATGTGTGTAGTGCTGCCATCTGCCACCAGTTTTTCTAACTATGAATGAAGTGTTATGATTGAATGATTTACCGTTGTAGGACTGTTGCTCTCTGTGGCGAGACTTTTTAACGGGGAGATCGGCTCGCATTTGCGCCTTGAAGTTGGGAACCACAGAAAACCAACTTCAGCCGACCACCACTGTGGGGTTCGAACCCGGATCCTCGCATCGCGAGTCCCTCACTATAACCACTCGACCACCACAGCGGCCTATACTAGTAATATAACTACTTATTTTGTCTTTTAACTACGTCTTTTGTCCTTTAGGGACAGCTGGTGTCTTTGTTGGATTATAAGATCATCTGCCCCTAGCAGGAATGGTGTCACTACTGTTGCTGCTTCTTTGTGTGAAGGGAAAAAAACAACCCCCGTGAGATAACACATTACTACATTTACATGTGCAAAATGCATTCCTTATATCCTTATTCATGAATTTGTTAACGATAGAGCATCAGAATGTAGCCAAAGGTTAAAAAACGTGGTAAAAATGAGAATTCTTTTGGCTTTTTAACTAAGATACTTTATATGAAAAAGAAATATATATATTCGGGCCACTTTTATGAGACTTCTTGGAAAAAAACGACTTATATCATCTTACACCATTTAAAGATATACTATCGGAGTGTATCCCAAGAATATAAAATGTGGTAAGAATTAATCATTTTGGCTAAGGCCACTTATTTGATTTTCTGAAAAAAAAACAAACGTGGTTTTAAACCAAACACCCCTGTCTGCAGTAGATTTACAGATCACTTGAGTGATCTGAAACAGTTTCATGGATCACTCAAGTGACCCGCTGCACATTTATGGGTTGCTAAAGTGGCCTGCGACACGTTTTCAAACCAATGAAGTGGCCCGCACTCTCCTAAAGATTGAGCACACTCTGTTAATGTTGAAAAATCTAAGTTCATGTCTTCATATATAAAAACACAGTTTTAATTTGCAATAGATGACGCTCAGATTTGTGAACCAAAACGTTTATTTGAGTAAACTTTATGCTCAAGTAAATAAATTACTCATGACGATGAATCTTCACATGATATATGTCCAAACATGTTACAAAGAAACCTATTTCAAAATGGACTTGGCATTTTTAACGGCTTCTGTACGGTGCGATCCATCGCAGAAAGGTCTATTCTTCGTCTGTTTGCAGTTGCAAAACCAGTATTCTCTAGTTTCCTGTGGCTTGTAGGTGACAGGCCTGAGTTTGACCTTCATCTCCGGGAGTACACAATACCCATTGCAGAATGGCTAAAAAGAAAAATCTGTATGAATGAAAAAAATAATCCAAATGCTATAAGAACATTAGCGTGACACATGGGAATCTCTTCTCTGAATAATCAGAGCATTTTTTTGGTAAGCGAATAATATTTTGATGAGGAAAAAAAAATCCCCCCCCCCCCCAGTTATCACTCTAAAAAAATCGGCCCCTTCAGTTGATGCCTTCTGTGGCAGCGTAGTTTGCGGGATTCAAGGTTCAGCCCTGTCGATAATGGACATCCGCGAAAACTTTTTTCTGCTAACGGGGAGTGACCAACACTGATAAGTACTGAACAACACTGAGACCTTCATTTACATTAGAGCTACCGAGTGGTCATTTTGACCGCTGCTGGAAATTTCGTTTCTTAACCGGATTTTAAAAATACACAGTAAAACCTCCTCTAACGACCACCTCCGAACAAAGGGCACATTTTGTTGGAACTGAACTTAACATTAAAGGTAATCTCTGAACAACGACCACTTTGGACATGGTCAGAAAAAGATATATGCATATCGCTATGAGAAAAATAATTTTCACGCTGATTTTCAAGGGAGTTCCCCCACCCCCAAAAAAAAAATTTCCCCCCGGGTATAAATGCTAGATGGTACATTGAAGGCAGTGGGGGGGGGGGGGAGAGACACTTAAGTGATCTATAATGGTGTTGCAGGCTTCACATATGATCTTTAAATGCACGGCAGGTCACAAGTGATCTGAAATGTGTTGCTACGTTTATTCATACAAGACTAGCTGCCATGAGCGGCTTCGCTCGCATGGATTTTGTAATCTGAAAATTGCTTGGCGATGATTCTTTCCAATAACATTTGAATCCCTCATGACTCCCTTGGGTGTTACATTTCCAGAAATCCCATCATCGCGCGCACACACACACACACACACGTCTCTAAATTATAAAATACAATACCGACGGAATTTCATATTTATAGCTTCGAGCAGTTTGGGCTCAGTGATGATTATCCCATATAACTTTTGAACCCCCTCCCCGTTATGCTCCCCTTACAGTATGAATTAGTAGGTTTATTAGTAAGTTTCATGTTACAAAATAAAACTACCGACCAAATTTCATATTTAAAGCTTTGGCAATTTCGGCTCAGTGATGATTGTCCCATATAACCTTTGAGCCCCCCCTCATGATGACTTTAGGGGCCGAATTTTGAAGAAAAAATCTTCTTGGTGAGTCTTAACGTCATGAAATAAAACTACCGACCAAATTTCATAAATATAGATGGCTCCAGCGGTTTTTTAATGGCATGATTTTTCTGTGACGAGTCTCTATCTTACGAAATATAATACCGAATGAATTTCCTATTTATAGCCTTGGGCTGAGCGATGATTTCTCCATATAACTTTTGAACCCCACTTACATTATGAATTTTGAAAAATCCCTCATTAGTGCGTTTTTACATTACAAAATAAAACTACCAACCAAATTTCATATTTATAGCTTCAGCTATTTCGGCTCAGCGATGATTGCCCATGTAACTTTTGAGCTCCTCCCCCCCCTCCCCATGACCATTTTAGGGGTCAAATTTTGGGAAACCCCTTCTTATTCATATTCATAACTTCAGTAGTTTCGGCTTGGCGATGATGAATCAGTCAGTGAATCAGGACATGTCATTATATATATATAGTAGGATAAAAATATAAGAGAAATGAAGATAAAAAATGTGATGAGTCGTTTCTGATTCTACCTCAGAATTACAAGCATAAAATTTTAAGATGCCAAAATAGCACTGTAGATTGATTAACAGGGCTGCAACCATATGCTTAGGGCCAAGGGAGTAGCGAGGAGGGGACTTGGGGGGGGGGGGTCTGGTCCTCCCTCCCCCCCCCCCCGAAATGTGAGAAAATGACCGAAAAAAGGGAAAAAGATGGCCAAATCCATTGTTCTGTCACTAGTCCCCCCCCCCCCCCGAACGAAATTTCTGGCTACGCCCCTGCTTAGGGCAATCGCACATTTTAGCACTCCCCTCGAAATGTTTTAGAGTTTAAAGGGTAAAATTTGCAACCCCCCCATCACCTGGTCTGGTGCACGAGCCGGATCTGCCTGATCACCCGTCCCCATTCACAGCCCTCTATCGATTAATCACACACAATTATTACAATATTACAATATCAATATAGCCATACATTCTACTATAATCAATAATATAATTATTGTAATCAATTACAGAATGGATTATCATTTTACATGTTACACAGGATCACAAATTTTAGTTGTTTTTTTTTCAGAAATAAAACGGCCATTCCCAATAGTGGCCACATTTTCACGGTCCCGTTAGTGGCTGTTGTTAGAAAGGTTTTACTATACTATTAATTCTTTTATTTTTTAGGAAATAAAATGATTTATTTCCTCGCCTAAAACTAGGGTTAGGGTGAATGCACCCTGTTTGCGCAACAATAATAAGCAGTGCATATCATATTCGACAATAATATTTCGGTGCAGATAATAGGAATAACTACTACTAAACCACACATGCACCATCTCGTTTACATTCCTCTGCAGCACTTCTAATGAATTGGTACATGCTGGAATGTGCAGGCATGTGTTGTGAACGTAACGTGAAGTTTGTTACTGTGAAATGTTTGTTATGGGCCTATGCTAAAAGCTGTGTGTGTAAGTGCCATGAACCTAGTGTCTGTTTCTGTACTGCCATCTGCCATCAATTTTTCTAACTATCGATGAAGTTTAATGATTGAATAATTGCACTGCTGTAGGCCCATTGTCCTGTTTAGAGACTTTCTAATGGGGAGATCGCATGGGCAGAGATACGGGGGCTGACTGATCTAATGTATTTGCGTATATATGAATTCACATCATCATCATCATCATGCCCCCCCCCCCCCCCCCCCGCAAGACTTTCAAGTCTATCTCTGACTATGGGAGATTGGCTCGCATTCTCGAAGTTGGGAACCACAAAAAACCATAAATAAATATACATACCTTTCTTTCACACCGAGAACTCAGGTCTATCGCCATCTATAGGCAATTTACTACTAGTGAGTAGTGCTGGAAGTGTAAATGCGTTTACCTATCAGTCTGCATGTGTTGTCTAGTGTTGTGTCTGATTTTTCAGTGCTGCCATCTATATTCCAGAGGAAAAGTGAGTGAAATATGACTGAATATTTTTACTGTTTGTAGGCCTGTTGCTCTTGAAATATACATACCAAAAACCAAATACTCACCTGGTCTCGACTTTGCCCGCAAGAACACCAATAATATATTTTCCCTTTCGTGCACCTCACTTTCATCGGCTTTCTATCATATACCACACCGTTGGTTTCGCTGTAATAAGCCTGGTAGAACTTCTTGAAAGGCGGCTCATTGAGCTCGGGGACATGAGATGCATCTGGCCAAATTCGACTGTTCCCAGCAAATCGAAACGACCCCTATAATAAATATAACACAATAAAATGAGCTGTATTAAATCTTGAAGCTTTAGTGCATTTTTCTCTCAGAAACCAAACCTCATTCAATGAGTTCGCCTTCAAATCTGTGACAATCATTGTTTCTGTAGTTTAGGTATAAATTCCCTTTAAGGCAGTGTTTCTCAAACTGTGCGGCACCAACTTTTGTCAGAGGCGCCACAGAACGTCAGCCTGACAAAGGTTCTTTGAATAGATTCTTTGTTGAACTGCTCTGGGGAACAGCACAGATAAGTTCTAATTACGATAAGGGGCACCACAGGTCGAAAGGTGGTGGTTGAGAACCCCTGCCTTATGGTATATATTAACACTGTAATTTCTTCTGTGTAATCTACTACTACTGAACCATACAGGGGTAGGACAAAATATGAATACCTGTGAAATGAGACAACACTCGAGGGAACCTGTCGTATACTCCCGCCCTCTAGTGTGGAAGAGTGACATCTAGCGGGCGAGAATGTGCACACGTCTCGTCATAACAGTGATATCGTTCAGATGTGAAATAGTATATTGGGGCGTTAAAACTTCACTATGGCTTTCCTCACAGATTTTGCTAGAGGCATGATTGTTGGAGCCCGTCTAGCCGGGGCCATAGTAATGAAAATGGCCACCCGTGTCTGGAGAAGTAACTAACCGATGGTAATGACAGCCTAATAAAGGTTTTGTCTCATTTCACAGGTGTTCATATTATTTTGTCCAACCCCCTGAACGTGCACCTTGTCCATGTCCCTCTCCAAAACTTCTAGCAAACGAGTATTCGTTGGAATGTGCGTGTACATGTTGTGAACCTAATGCGAAGCTTGTTTCTGTGTAATGCTTGTTATAGTGCTGCCATCTATTTTCAAAACTATGAGTTAAGTGTATGAAAACCACGTTTCACCGATCTTCTCTTCATTTCGTTGTGTTTTCTTTCGATCCCCTTCAAACCGGAGCATGCAGACGACAGAGTAGCTGTTGCCAGGTGTATATACTTGTACAGCCACACTGAGCTAATGCGCCACGCTAGGGAAACACAAAAGCGTAGCGTGATTATGTAACACGTTTCTGCCGACGCGAAATGATCCAGTTCAGTTCACGCGGCGCAAAAAAACTTTTTCTTAGGAAAACCTGGCTTAAATATACAAGACATATAGACGTTCCCAAACAAGGCATGGAGAAATATTGTTGTAGAGGGATTAATCGTAATATCGAGTATCGTTATAGCGAGGTCTAACTATTTTCATTACGAAACTATTTACCAAGTTGTGGCTGAACAACGTTCGCCCGAGTAACCTCACATACATGTTCAATTTTTTTCAATGAACATAAGTTGAGTGAAAGTTTGTTTTTGTTTACAATTTTTGTTAAGGAATTGTCAGATTACTAGCTCTTTTATCCCCGAAAATTGACGTTCTTCATCCTAATTATAAATGTGACCATATGATAAATGTTTCCCGGGACATTCTCGTGCTTTTTCCGTAATTTCGAATGTACTGACATTTTTCTGTTATTATTCCAGACTAATTTTACAAAACAGGATTTACAGTTTAGTTTGTGGGAGTTATATTTGCAACGAACTGAAGTGAATGAAAATTTTGCTCCCTTGATCAGAATTCTATCATCACCAAATGAGTCACGTACTTTTTTGGAAGTAGATGGCAGCACCAACACTATGGCAGATCATTTTAGAAATTTTTCACATATTTTAGATCGATGTCTTAAAATGATGTAGTCTATTCTCCAGAACATTGAATTAATAATAGTGCTTCAAAAATTGTTGTAATCACAGTACGCTTATGATAAACTGTCCTATCCGCACCCCTTAGAACTTCCAGTTACCATACGTCCAGTATTTATTGGCATGTCCCGTACTCGAGATTGATGAAAATGTCTCAGATAGAAATGGGTAAGTCACAGCCGTTCAATACTTAAGTAAACAAACACAATTTTTTGTTGTGTATGAATTTTCGCTTCGTATTACTCGATTTTTTTTACATAAAAAAAAAGTAGAAACGAATCAAATTCGATAATACAGTTTTCTCTGGTATGTTTGAGGGCATTTGTCACTTGAATGATCCCGATGATCCGGATTATGTGGAGGAAATAGTAACCGATCCCTCAACTGAGATACGAAAATCGTTAGTTGATACCAGTTTTCGAAGTCTGGCCAGTCCGCGAATTGGCCGCTCAAAGCCAAGAGCAATGAAGCTTTTGGTATACTTCGGACTTTGACTGAAATGATCTGGCCAACACGCGGAGTGACCAGACTTTCACATGTTTTTGTTTGTGTCCATCATGTTTAGTCTTTATCTCATTAGATTCTGAAAAAAGAATCCAAATGATTTCAAATTTAAATTATTATCTGGAGTATTATTAATTTATATGGGCTAACCAGGGCTATCTTAACAGTGTGAGGGCCCCTAAAATTCTACCACAATTGATGTTAACTGCTAAGTCATCGGGAGGGGGGGGGGCAGTGCCCCAACCCACGTGTTAAGATAGCCCTGGTGCCAAAAAATATATTGTGGAATAGTGGAACCTCTTAATAACGAACGTCATGGGACAATGTTTTGTTCTCTAACGTGAAGTGTCTGTGTGTTATGCATAACAAAATACATTGAGGCCTTAGTTTCACATACTTCAAAAGTGTCAGTTTACAGGGAGAAACCATTAATATATGGTTAAATGCACCAAAAAGTCCTGTTTCCTCAGTCCTCAAAAAGTGTTTGTTTACAGGGAGCGTCCGTTAGCACAATCAACGCCGCTTGTTAAATCCATGATTTTGAAAGTGATAATAGTACCCAAATGATAACACTATCATTCAGGTACGGGAAAATGAAGTTTAACACCACTGTTATGGGTGCCAACTTGAGGCATAATATAGGAAGGGAAATAAAAAAAGCTCTTTTTTTTAACCCCTCACCTGGTTCCCCCATCCTCTTTCCTTCGTGGCACAACAATTATGCAAGAAATCAGGAAAGAAATCCTTACGGCACACAAATACACGTGTAATAATCTATAATCCACATTATAAATTGGACTAATCTACACAAAATTCAATAAACAGTTCACAGATACTAACAATTTTTTTTTTTAATCACAAAAACATGAAATTAAAATTCACTGAAAAAAATTAATTCTGTGGCGTTTGAAGTTGCTAAACCTCAACCCAACTATAATAGCAATAATAAATAGCAATATAGAAATGAATCATGAACTACCAGTTACAAAGGACGAAGTCAGATAGACAACAAATCAACTAAAGAATTGGAAAGCTTCAGGTATGGACGATATTCTAGCGTAGTTTCTGGAAAAGGCAGATGAAAATATTATCAATGTCGACAAATCTGGGAGAAAATAGAGTGGCCCAAAGACTGGAAAAGATCTATATTCACACCCATTAAACAAAAAAGGTGATCTTAGAGAATGCTTCAATTACAGAACAATCCACATGCCAGGAATATTACTAAAATTTGTTCAGGAAAGACTCAAAACCATTATAGAGAGAGAACTGGCAGTAGAGCAAGCAGGTTTCAGAAAAAATAGGGGGAACTAGAGACCAAATTGCCAAAATAAGATGGATAAATGGATAATAAACAAAAGTATTTGATTGTGTTGATCATGATAAGCTTTGGGATATTCTTGGAAAAATGGGAGTGCCTAATCACCTTGTCTGCTTGATCATAAATCTATATATTAACCAAGTACAAACTATGGCTTAACTGAATGGTTTGGAATTGAAAAAAAGAGTTCAGCAAGGATGCATTCTTTTCCCCCATGCTTATTTACTCTCTATGGAGAATATAATGAGAGCATCAGATTTAGAGGAATTGGAAGCAGGTGTTAGAATCGGAGGTAGAGTGATCAGCAACCTTAGATATGCTGATGACACAACTCTGATGGTAGAATCTGAAGAACATTATATCAAGAGTAAAAACAGAAAGTGAGAAGCTTGGAATCTACCTAAATATAAAAAAACAAAGATCATGATTACAGCAAATATTCACAGTTTTCAACTAAATGACGAAAGTGTTGAAATTGTGGACAGATTTGATTTCCTAGGATCAAGAATTGTAAAAGAGGGAACATGCACAGAAGAATTAAAAAGACGAGTAGTTCTGGGTAAAACAGCCATGAGAAAGCTTAATATAATAATGAAAGACAAAGATATCTCAATGAAAACAAAAATTAGAATTATAAATGTGTTGGTCTTTCCTGTCTTAATGTATGGATGTGAGATCTGGACACTGCAGAAAGCGGATAAAAAATAATTGATTCCTTTGAATTTTGGTGCTGGAAGAGGATCTGACTATTCTCTAAAAGCAACAGTCACTAAACAGAAACTGTCTTACTTTGGTCATATGATGCATACAGAAAACTCACTAGAAAAAAAATTATAATTCTTGGAAGAATGGAAGGAAAAAGAGGAAGAGGCAGACCGAGCTCCAGATTGATAGAGGAGATGTTGCAAAGCACAGGAATGAAGGAAACAACTGAGACATGCCGTGAATGACAGACCTGCTTGGAGAGCCATGATCTATAGAGTCACCAGGAGTCGGAATCGACTCGATAGTTCCTAACAGCAAGCCCTCTTTCATTTTGTCCTCGAGCTATGATGCTGTTGAGACGGCAGTATGGACACACTTTTTTGGATAAATATCTGAAGATTTGTCTGAGTTCCATAGAACAGCCTCGTTATCATCAAGGGCTCTGTGGAGCAGCTTCATAATTATCAAGTATTCTGCTTGAAACTTTACATTGGAAATCTCCTGATCTAGTCCCAAGAAATAAGCTAGTGTGCAATTGTGTGGGGATCACGAAGATCCAGGTTCAAACCCTATTGGTGTCACAGTGTGGTCAGCTGCAGTTAGTTTTCTACAGATTTCCAACTTTGAGGTTCGAATGTGAGCCGGTCTCTCACTTGTTGCTTATATCCCGGGAGGGACAGAGCCTGGGTCGTGTCTGGTCTGTCGGTCTCTCACTTGAAAGTCTCTCCGCAGAGAGCAGGTAGACCTACAACATAATACTGCTACTACTAAACCAGACATGCACCTCATCCACATTACTCTGCAACATGATACTTACATAAAATGTAAAATGAAAATTCAAGCATTTATCATCTTACACCAAAATATAAAAGACAGACGGCAGCACCGACAAGAACACGAGACAATCACAACTTTTGCAGCATAAATACATTAGAGGCCACACATTCTGGCATGTACCGATCTGTTAAAAATTCTGCGGAGAAATGTGTACGAGGTGCATGTATAGTTAAATACTAGTAGTAGACACTATGCATAAGTCTTCGTGACTCAAGAATTTTGATATATAAAGAACATTAACTTTACATTTTTGATATGGCAACATGTTGATGTTCATTTGAGTGGTAGGCCTTTTATAGTGTGTTTCATAAGCGTTTGGAGTTGAATATTTTCAATTTAAAATAAATATGAGTTAGTATGACGTATATTGTTTCAAAGAAGAAGAATGCATGTTTTTGGAATAATGTTTTGCGAAAATATTCATTATTCTCCAACATTAAGAGGGAATAATTGATATATTATAAATAATAAAAAATATTTAGTGCTACTAATTTCTCTTTCTACTAGATATATTTTCATTTCCAGATCCTCGACGCAGAGCATTGAGAGTAGCCCTTGTGTCAAAAATTGTGAAGCTAGTGAAGATGAGGTCACAGAGGTCAAGGATGTGGCGAAACCATTTCAAGATCATCCAGTAAAAACAGAAATAAAACCATCTAAAGGGTGAGTCTTTTCAAATTTATATGTAAGTGAAAATGTTATCGATATGACGTCAGTATTTAAATGCTGCGATGAAACGAAAAGTTACGTACAGGTTTCAATGGTGTACATTCCCAAAGCAAAATGTTTTGCGTTGCTCTGTAGTGAGCCCTCAGCGGACTGAAAATGTTCTAAGAGTAAAAAACTTCCATAGTTTTGAAGAAAACACAAAGTGTTCTTTTTTTCCTTACTTTCCTCAGTACATTCTGCTTTGGAGGGTGAACATGGGGGGGGGGAGAGGGAGGGAAGTTGATATGCATATATCATGTGAAATGTAAACTTTATTTGACAGGCATTCAAAATTTTAATTTTCTTTCCTTCTTAGGTTCCCTTGTGCTATTTGTGATCATGTTGCCTCTAGCAGTGGCCGTCTCAACGAACATCTCAGTAAGCACACAGGCAAGAAACATCTGCAATGCAATATTTGCAATAAAAAATTTGCATGGAGATATTCATACAGAAGCCACATGGTAAATATCTTAATGCTCTTCTATAATTTTGTTTATTATTCATTCTTTCAGTGCACTACTTTTAGTATCAAGCTGGACAGTAGACATTCCAGGAGATCCTCCCAGAATCTCCTCCATCTTCATGTATCAGACACAGAAATGAGCTGACCAAATCACAAATAGATGAGGGGGGGGGGACACTTATGAACTCGATTGTGTTGTGTCAACACAAGCTTTATAGTAGACTAAAGGTTGTGGTGTTTTTGTACATATATAATGTGAAGTAAAAAAATCTTTGGTATCTCATCCTCCTGAAGATTTTCATTTATACAATTTGGAAGCTATTCATTTTAGAATTCAATCAGTTTTTTGTCTTTTTTATAGCATTCTTTAGTGTTTTAAAAAACTTTAAAGTTTGGATAAAAGCAGGAACAAATCAAACAATTTTCCATAGAAACCCATGGGAAATCACGTTTTGGCTAATGAACATGATTTCGGAACGAATCAACTTTGTTAGCTGAGGTATCACTGTTATAAGAAGTGAGTGTGGTCACTCGCATGGTCACCAACGTGATCACTCATGGTTATGCCCTTGGTCACTCACATGATCACTAACTTGATCACAAAATTATCACTCACATAGTCACTCACCCATCCACCAATATGGTCACTTGCCCAATCACTTCTTCATTCACATAGACAGCTACTTACTTTGTCACTCATACATTCAGAGCAAGCGAAATCTCCAGGGGCAAAATGTTGGCGGCAAAACTTCCAGATCACGTCTTAAGAAAATCCTGGATTTCCTGCGCAAAATGATTTTTTTGAGGGCCTCCCATCTGGCTGGAAATTCCTACTTATCAATTTGCATACTTACTCTTGAAATTTTTAATCATGCGTCATTGCCCGTGCTTTAAAACAACTGGAGGTGGGGCTGGGGTAAACAGATGCTGCCTATATTAGAGATGCAAGGAAGTACGCTAAGAAGAAACAAGTGGTGGTTGGTATATTAGTGAGTTATTGCAGAGAAAGGGCAGAAAATCTATAAAGGATGAGGAGATGGGATAGAAATTCGGAAGTGGGGGTTGCAGAAACTGAAGAAAGTTCAAGTAAAAAGGGGAGAGGAATCCAGAAAAGAGGGCAAGGGAAGCAATCTGAAGCAATCTAAAATTGTTTCCCCTTTTCAAAAAAGGGTAAGAAAAACAGAAATTTAGAAATAGGCAGAAGTCGAAATTCAAGAAAAGACGGAGAGGTAAATGGGAAATTTAGAAGAAATTTTAGAAACAAAAAAGACAGAAATTCAAAGAGGAGCAAGGTAGTATACATATTCGGAACTCAGAAAAGAGCAGGGAGGGCAGAAAATCAGAGAAAATCAGAAGTAATACCATTAGCAGCACACAAATCACATTGAAACTGTGTGTTATAAATAAATGCAGTAAATCATTGACAAAGATATTTCAGTGATTTTAGTTATTTTGAACCTGGCATTTGTTTTGTTAGATTGGCTCTAGTTTTTGAGATACAGCGAAAATTGAATTTCATAAGCACCAAAAAAAAAAAATAATAATAATAATTAAATTTCTTGCACTACAAAAAAAATCAAAAACTAAAATTTAACCCATTACCTCCACTTTCCCCATTGCCCCCCCCCCCCCCTTTCCTCATGTAATATGGACCAAGGGAAAAATAAAGTGTAATAAAAAGCACCACTTTTTTGCCTGGTGGACGAAAATTGAACAATTTTTTTATTGCATAATTCTCTCTCCCATGATTGCATTAAGATATCCTGAAAATTTTTGGTTATGTTTGGGTTAGTAGTTTTTGAGAAAAACCACACACGCACACACATTCTCAGACTATGGAAACTTTAATCATAAATGTTCTGTATTATAGACATTTGATTTTCTTCTTATACTAACAAACTATACATTCATTAATGTTATTTTTTGTCATTATGATGATAGTTAATAATATTTGTGTTGTGTTTATTAATATTCATCGTGAATTTGCATTCTGTCAACCAATATGGGTCTACTGACCCCTTGGCTGATTTCTCCCTCGTCCTCTTGAATTTTTGTAAGAATGAAAAGAATGAAATAAAATGTAAAAAAAACCTAAGAAACATATATTGTGAAAACATGTTGAGAGTTGAGAAAACAATCTATCTCTAGTTCTGACCTTCATGCCCATTGATAAATACATCTCTGTACACAAAATTAAATCTCTCACTGTAGATAGGGCTTTTGAAGCTAGGGGCAACTGTACAAATGCATTGTATGAAATTGAATTATACAAGTATTATCATCACAGTGATTTATTTAATTTATTTTCAAGGCTTGCCACAGCAGTGAAAATCCAAACCGATGTCATATCTGCGAGAAAAAATACTGCAACAAGGCAACTCTGAACAGACATATTCTCAAGGTGCACAAATATGATGATTGCGACTTGAAAGTGTGTGATAAGTGTGATAAGTCATTTCAAACAAAATCTGAACTTGAAAGACATTCTTTCGCCCACACGACAGAGAGACCCTGCGTCTGTGAGTTGTGTGGGAAGTCATACAGGTATAAAGCTGCCTTACTTGTTCACATGAAGAGCCACAAAGATGAGAAACCATTCAAATGCGAGTTTTGCGATGCCACATTCCTCTACCAGTCATCAGCTATCGGGCACCGTAGGACACACACTAAGGAAAAACCATTCAAGTGCAGCGTCTGCCCAAAGAGATGTAGAACCAAGAGATTATTGTCATCACACATGTTTGTTCACAGCAAAGATAAGAGATTCAAGTGCCAAAGTTGTGGGATGTCATATTCATCTCGAAGTGGATATCGCTCTCATTTGGACTTCCATTTAGGGCTGAAAAGACATGTTTGTAAATATTGTGGAAAGGCTTTTAGAGCTAGGAATAACATGGACAAGCATGTTAGGCGGCATGCAAAGAATCAGTCATGCCATAAAAACAAGAGTAAACTTGTGACAAAAAGAAGCAAGGTCAAACCCGCTACTGAGACAAAAAAGAGGAAATTATCTGAGGATAATCACCGATTTCTCAGACAAGATGAGGAATGCAGAGTGAATGCAATCTCTCCGGTGGACTCGATATGCCACACTTCAGATTTTGCTGACTCACAGTTCAAAGACTGTGATGTCTTAAATGCAGGACAACCATTTAGAAACGAGTTTTCGCAAATGTGCTGTCACGGACCCCAGCAGATTTATGGAAAATTACCACATGTAGAGAACGGGAATGATCCAGAACTTGTCAGAGATCTACATGCCAAGCAAAGCTTTACTGAACAAATCCAAAACGAGCAAGCAATGTATTGGAATTTAGACTATAATGCTGTTTCTCTGGAAAGACCGCCTTTTGCACAGAATACTTACGAATGTGTCGGTCAAGGAATGCCTCCTCATTACTGCATGAACTCCTCCCAGTGTCAAATGCCAGATAACTATGCATATCATGATTATTCACAAAACATTCTGGACGAATGAAATTTGAATCGATTTAACATTCTAAAACAAAACTTAACAAAACATATCACAATTTTCTGTGTTACCCGAGAGTTTACAACGTCTATAATAAGCTTGGCAATGGTCTAATCCTTAATGTACAGGGTGTCCCATAAGTTCGTAAATAGTTAAAAATTCATAAAAATTGAAAGAATTGGTACAGTTTGTGATACGGTTTGCAAAAAAAGTTATTCTCATGAAAGGGGATATTATTTAGTACAGAAAAAAATCAGTTCAGATTTTTATTGATAGAGAGCGCTACATGAAAACAAATCACTGGAAATATGCATAAATAAAGAGTCATACAAAATGCAGAGTGTATGATTAGCAGTTCATTTCTGAATTTCCCTGCTACTTTATTTATTTATACAATAATGTTGGCCAAGGCCTATACATGAAAATGCCGTTGATGGTGACAGAAAAAATGTTTTACATTTTTCGAAAATATAAATGGCGTGCGTGAATCAACAACAGTGGCGAGGAACAAGTTCCAGTTAGCTATAGTATGCGGAAAGAAGCTAAATTTAAAGCAGTTGGTGGAAGCGGAGATAGGATTTATCTTAAGTGGATGGTCAAGTCTGCTAAAGATATATGTTGGCTTGGAGATAATACCGGAGGTGTTGAAATTTAAATGTCCATGGAGAATTTTTAAAAGCATAGTTAATCGGGGGAAAAGACGGCTAGTACTTAGAGGGAGAAGATTAAGTTTGCATTTTAGTTCGGAAACAGACACAAAGGAGGACCAACTGTCGTAGATAAAACAGGGCGGATTTATTTTGTATTGATTCCAGCTTCTTGATATTGCTAGCAGTGTAGGGGGGTCCCAAATTTCAGAGGCATAGGAGAGGACTGGAAAAATATAGGTTTAATAACAGAGGAGTCGCGAGTAGTATGTTTAAGGTTGCGGCGAGAGACATTTTTGGTAGATATAATCGATATGTTTATTCCCCAGCGCAAGTCTGCTGAAATAATAACACCGAGGTATTTATATTGAGAAACCTGGGATATAGAGGAGTTATTAATAGAGTATGAAAATTCGATAGGTGAAAGTTTGAGTGAAATTCTCATGAGAACCGTTTTGGAAATGTTGAGCGGCATTTTCCACTGGGAGCACCATTGGGAGATGGAATTGCGATTGCGTTGAAGAAGTTCTTGTTACTCAGTATTTATGGTACAGCAGCAATTATGTGCGGAAAGTCTAGTGGTAGTTAAGAGTTTCTGGGAGAATCGTTAACACACATTAAGAACAAAAGAAAAGTGGGAAAATTACCGATCCCTGAGGGGTCCCAGAATTTACGGTGGCCGATGGAGAGTTGTGGTCTTTGAAATGGACCCATTGTTTACGGTATTTTAGGAAGGAGCTACTGGAGCTTACATAAGGTTTTCAGTGCGATGCGGATATTGGTGGGTAAAAGCACTATTGGGGGGAAGTAGTTTTACCTCAGCCACGAATTGCCGGCACAATCTTTACGAACGTTTCGGACACATAAGATATTGAAGTAGGGGTCACAGGTCCAATCGCTCCTGATTTGCTTTCGTGCCGTGCCCTATATAGACAAAATGTGATGGTTTTTATTTTCGTGTAAACTTTCCACAAACGATATCCAAATATACAAATTCCTTCAATTTTTATGAATTTTTAAACTATTTACGAATTTATGAGATACGGTGTATATATGACAACTTTTTCAATATTCATCATTGATGTACTTCTATAAATAGTTGATTGAATAATAATAATTGATAAAACAATTAGTGTTTTTTTTCATTTGATATTACATACTAATTTATAATCGTTTAAATTTTCTAAAACTTTAAAATTTTCTAATGTTCTTCAACCTTCTTACAACTGTGGACCGGCGATAATAATTGAAAATTCTCATGGACTGGTGGAAATGGAAAATTAATATTTTGAATACTTACAAAAAGTAAGTAAATAAGAGAAATAATTCACAGACTTGATGATGGCGGATTAAAAACTGATACAGTAGACTCATGAATATCTGGCTCGCGATTATCCGGTCTAGTTAAAATTAATACATAATAATTCCCAGTGGTTCCAAGCTGCAAAAAATATGTTTTGGGGTGTGGCTACGCAAAATCAACCATTTAAATGCGTCGAGGAAGAGGGCTAAAACCGAGAAACCCTTAGTTATCTACATCAAGGACTTTTAAAAAAATTGAAAACATCTTTACCCTTTCATCTTAAGCGTACCTTTTAGCATTTGCGTTATCATTTATCAATGAAAAGTGGAAATAAATTTAAATATTTTTTTCAAGATTAATTTCATTTTACGTAGGATTACAATTTTCTGGAGAAAAATACGGGATATTGGCATTCAAAATACGGGACAGTGCCAGTTATCACCAAAAAATGATGCCAAAAGCAAAGTTGCCAACTCGTGCTTAAATCATAGAAAAGTCACTTATCGCAGAAAATGAAGCGCTATACTGCTATTTTTTTTTTCAATTTATTTTATTAAATAACAGTTACATTTCTCAAAACACTACCCAAGAGGCAAATGGCTGCCAATGGGGTTATATTCATGAAAAAAAAAAAAAAAAAAAAAATCAAAAACTGATACGAACTTTTCGTGGGAAAAAATATACATATAAATTCAAACACACACAAATAATCATGAATACAAAATCGAGTTAATTAGTAGTACAAGTATTCTGAAATTAAATAGTAAATATTCATAATGTGTTGAAGTAAAAAAAGGGGGGGGGGAGAAATATATATGAATGTACATATTGTGGCTGGATTTCGGAGTGCTACTTCAATTATAGACATTAAAAGGTAGATTAATAAGTTTTGCAGTTATGGAACTATGTGAAAATAAATTTCAATATCATTTATTGAGTGAAGATATTCTTTAAGCTTTCTTTTGAAATAAGGCAGATTTGTAATTGTTTGCATTTCATAAGGTATTAAATTGAAGAACCTTGGCGCTATGAAAATGAAGTGTTTTTGCAAAATATCTTTGTGTGCATGTGGAATAGAAAAAATACAATTTGGTCTACGCGAATTTACTGTAGTGCGCATAGGCAAATGGTATTGTTTTTTGTTCAGAGTGATTGCAACTTTAAGTAAGTACAGCTGGCGAACAGTTAAAACGTCAGCATTACGAAAAAGAATATTACGCTCATGTCCATAAATTAAGGATAATTCAGAATCTCACGGAAATCGAAATCTAAAAAAAAAATTTCACCTGTAGAATTATCACACACATCTGCAAGAATGATATGCAAATTTCAGGAGGCCACCAGATGATGCCGATAGTCGCGATAGTCCGTCACAATGACGAGAGTGTAAGGGGGTGGGGTATATAAGGAATGGTGGCAAAGGAGTAAAATTGTTCACAAGAGTTCTGTAAGGCGCTCAGTGCCATAAGCAAGTAGTTATGACACAGAGGACGCATGTGGATGATTTTTTACGTGTTAGAATTATCGGCCGCCTGGAATGTGGGCGTACTCAAATGGAAGTATCCGAGGAACTTGGAATTGCCCCAAGTGGGGCTTTGGCAAGTGGGGCTCTAGGCTTTGGCAACGATTCCAAGATAACGGAAATGTCAGTAGACGTTACAGTACAGGTCGCCCCCGAGTTACAACACCGAATGAAGATCAGTATTTGGCAGTAACTGCCAAAAGAAGCAGACGGAGCACAGCATCCGACCTGTCTATCTGCAGCCACGGGTACCACAGTTTCAAGGCAAACCGTGTACAGACGTTTGGGAGATATTGGTCTATATGCTCGCAGGCCTGTCAGATGTGTTCCGCTCACGGCAACTCACTGTCGGCAGCGATTAGCCTGGAGTAGAAAACATGCAATGGGGACATCGTCACAGTGGGCTTGTGTGATGTTTTCCGACGAGTCCAGGTTTAGCTTGCAGTCTGATTCATATGGAGAACGCCAGGTACCCGTTACCACCAAGACAACATCATTGAACGACACCGTTACGGTGGTGCAGCATTGCTCGTTTGGGGTGGAATTATTCGGGGTTCCAGAACAGATCTGCATGTTCAAACCGGAACCATGAAAGTCCAAATTTATCGGGACATCATTCTGGAACAACAACATGTACGTTTGTTTATGGGGTGCTATGGGCGCAGAATTTGTGTTTATGGATGACAACGCCCGTCCTCACCGAGCAAACATCGTAAACGAATGCCTTGAATCTGAGGATATAACCCATACGGAATGGCCAGCATTCTCACCTGACTTGAATCCGATAGAACATGTGTGGGACATGCTTGGCTGACGAGTTGCATCCCGTCAACCACCTCCTACATGTGTACCGGAACTTCGGAGAGCATTGCTTGCTGAGTGGAGTGATCTTCCCCAAGATCAGATCGATAATTTGATACTCAGCATGCCTAGGCGTTGTACGGACTGTATTTCATCGCATGGGAGACATGCAATGTATTAACCATCATACCAACCATGTAATAGTAAGTTTTTGTAAAGGAGATATTTTTTAAAATTACTCCAGGGAGCAAAAATCATAGTTTTTATGAATGGTATCATACATACACCATCGTTTTTGTTCTTTATCTTTTGTTTAATAAATGGGCTTTATGAATAAGTAACGTTTGTTTTGTTTCTGAACCTTTATTTGCCGGAGCTGGCATTATCCTCAATTTATGGACATGAGTGTAGACTGGGTGTTATAGTCATTATATAGTAGTCGAATTACTTTTTTTTTGTATATTAATTATAGGACGAATATTACTATTGTAATCTCCACCGTATATACAAAGACCGTAATATATGTGTGATTGAAACCACGAAAAATACAAATTTCTGATGAATTAACATGACCTCTGAGATGAAAAAACTTGAAAATCCCGTATCTCAATTTATTCTGCAGAAAGTTTACGTGGGATTTCCATTTTAAATTATTATCGAAATGGACACAGATATTTAATATTTTTGACAGTTACATGAACATGAGGTGAGATTACATTGGTTAGTATGGTATATCAATTGAATAGGGTCAGAAGGATTATCACGTAGGAGAAAAAATTTCATGTATTTGTTTTTTTTTTAATATTAATTTCCAGATTATTAATAAGAAACCAATTCCGAATTTTTAAAATTTTTCATTTATTTTTTGGTTCAGTACCTCTAGTGGATCATTACTTGCATACATGACCACCGTATCATCAGCGAAGCAGATAATTTTATTAAAAATATCAATGTCACAAAAGTCATTTATGAATATTTGAAACAATAAGGGACCAAAAACAGAGCCCTGAGGGACTCCCCCTTTTAATTAATAAAGGAGAACTGTAGAAACTTGAACACTTACTTGACTCTTTGGATTCTATTTTTCAAAATTTGTGAATTCATTGCAGTGAATTTAAAAAAAACGAATGGACAAATATATGAGAAGAATATTGTATTTGAGTTATGAAAATTACCTGGGTCAGCATTTTTTGATGAAATAACAAATTCTCTCTCACACACAAGCAAACTCTGTTTGAAAAACGGGAAAACCCGGGATATTTTTGCAAAAAACGCGTCGAGCGGCCGGGAAAAAAAACCCGGGACTGTTTCGGGAAATACGGGATCTACTACACCCTATGGAGAGTTATATTTATACAGAACATGGAACTTATAACGCTATCTAGTGAGCTGTACATACGTTAGACATTGACGGGGCACTTGAGAATTATCGTTAAATTTTTTTTATAAGACTATATACTTTAGACACAGCAACACAAGTGTGTTTTCGGTTAAAAAAGCATGCATAAAGTTTGAGATTTAAGAAACTATTTACTACCTAGTGAGTTTGGCCGGTGTTTTTGATTTGTACGAGAAATTTTTAATTTAGACTAATCATAGCCAACTGTTAGAATAGTTAGCTTTTCTTCGCAACAGAACTGTTGCACATTAATTTTACATAGACATGAAATTTAATTTTAGTGTTTTAATTATTCGTTAGTAGTTCATGATACAACTGCAAGGTAATCTCAAACACAGGATACACTTTTGTCTTGGGGGGGGGGGGGCCCTGGGCAGGGAAAAATACGCATCAGAAGACCTTACCTTTGGAAAGAATATCTGGTTTTTCAACAAAGATATTTTGTTTAAATTTGAAGCCCTAAATTAGTGGGGCCCATGCAAAAATCAGGTCTATCTCGAACTGTCCCCTAATGTTTCAAAAACTTGAGTCGTCAAATGAATTTCCCCAGCGTAACTTTCGTTACTTAAACTGTTCCGTTTTCGTACATAGGCTTTTATGGTCACTTTAAGCATATGGCAATGCTGTTAACACAAAAAAACTCTTTTTTTTTTAATGGGAGCCATAAAATGATCTTTTCCTCTCTCTCAAACTTTTTCATGGTGACGAGTTAAACGAAATTAACGACGAGTGAACGAGGGTTTAATGACATTGTTGTCTATGAAAGTTAGAAGGGCCTGAAGGAAACCGACGACTTAACCGGAGTGACGACTTAACGAGGTTTTAACGTATATAGTTCTGTCTAAAAAAAATTGAAAATAATTCCATTTCCTTGATCTTTTTGATTGCGCAATTAATGCCAAGGCAAACAAGCATCCCGGAATTTTTTTCGTGGCTGTGAATTTTTTAGAAGAAACCGGCATATCTGGCCACCATAGCTATATTTCAGATTTCAGTTTCATACAAATCTACGATGAAATGAGAGGGGTGATAGCAGGGCCGCTCTTTTTCCAGACGCGGGGCCCCGGTGCGAAAATTATAGTGGGTTCCCTTTAGCCGGATTTTTTTTTCTTCCGTGAGAGGAATCGAAAATATTCAGAAAATGAAAAATCATGGAAATTCAGAATAAATGAAAGAAATAATTTCAGAATATTGTGAAAATTCACAACAAATAAAAGAGAGAAATAATAGAGAAATTTTAAAATTGACGAAAATTTTCAAAATAAATGAAAGAAATAGTTTTAGAATCGATGAAAATCTACAATTCCAGAATTGTTTAATATTTAGAATTTATTAAAAGAATAATTCTAGAACACGGTGGGAAAGTTCAGACTTTATGAAAAGAATAATTCCAGAATTATTTCTCTCTAGATGAAAATACAGATTTCTACAGAATTGATGAAAATTCAGAATTTGTGAAAGAAATTATTGTTACCGTAAATGCAGACCTCCCCTCAAAACGCGAGGCCCGGTGCGATCGCACTTGTCGTACACCCCTAAGAGCGGCTCTGGGTGATAATACACGTAAAAGTAGTAGTAGGCCTATAACACGTAAAAGATAGTACACAAGACAAATAGTTTTGGTATTGGACTGCTGTGAGATGGTAGAACGGAGAGATCAAATAGGTTTCTATTATATTACTTATGGAGAAATTTGCTTTCATATAAGAGTGCTTTGGATAACGAGCACATTTCGTTAACGAATTATGCCTGTAAGCCAAGGCCTCTGTATTCGCATGAGTACCAACGCAAATTTGAGTTGACCTGTAATGCTTTTTGGAGATCATGTGATATTTTCTCTTTCAGTGAACGGTTTGAGTAGGGTGACAACATTTTTTTAAGAAAAATACTGGAAATTTTGTTCGCGAATACAGGAAAATACGGGAGTATTTTCAGTTGTAATAGTTGTACATTTATATTTAACAGTAACAGTTACATTTCATGTAACAGTTGACAAACAGTCGCCAAATTTCGACGAAATTGCCAATCACGGCACAAAACGAATCAAAATTGTCTAAAATATCACAAAAACAGCTGTTTTCAGTCCCCAAGTCTGAAAAAATTTTTCAAGTGTGAACTTTCGTTCATACTTGTAATTGTTTTTGTTGTGGTAGTTAGAGAATCCCGAATACAGTTGAATCCCGTTATAACGAACTCTAAGTGACCGTAAAATCAGTTCGTGGTAACGAAATTTCGTTATAAAGGAATTCCAGGTTTTTGCATTGTTCCTATATAAACTTATCTGTGGGATTAGAAAACAGTTCGTTAAAACGAGATTTTTGCTGTAATGGTATTCGTCAAAACGAGATTTTTGCTGTAGGAGGGAAAAACTAGAACATTTTCACTTTGTGCTCTGGGGTCATTCAAGTATTACGTCAGCATCGATGGGGGGTTTCCGATTTACTGACTTTTGATGACAAGGGGAGGAGTTTGGATGATGCTTACGTCATCAACAACCCTTTATAAAAATATGAAATGTTCTTAATGACATCTTACTCGGTGCACCGAAAATGAAAAAACCTTTCACTAGTTTGTGGTCACCTGAACTAACATTCTTCCTATTGAAAAGTCGCCTACGGAGCCACTTTAGTGATGTAGGAGGAAATGTAGGGTCTAAATGTTTCGCGGATCCAAGTGATCTGGAAATGTGTCCGGGCCGCTTAAGTGCTCTGGAACTGTGCCACGCTTCACTCAAGCGATCCGTAATTATTCCGCGGATCACTTAAGTAATCTGGGAATGTGCCGCGGGTAACTTGAGTGCTGTAGAGCCGCGCTGGGGGAGCCGCTTAACTGCTCTGAAACTGTGCCACATGTCACTCAAGGGATCTCTAAATGTGCCACGGATCGCTTAAGTGTTCTGGAACTGTACCATGGGTCATCTAAGCGATCGGTAAATGTGCCGGTGACGCTTTGTTCATTTTAACAAAATTAGGTTTGAGGTGGCATGCCACAACATTTGGTACGCGGGCCAAGGGTGTACCATATATGGCTTATAGGGTGGGTTACAACGAATTTCTTAAGAAGAAATTTTGAGTTTTTAGCCTTCAAGTATCATTGAAATTGACAGAAATCGAGATTATATTAACATATAAAGGCATTTTTTATCGAAATTTTCATTTAAAAAAATATTTTTTGCATTAAAAAAATACATTTTTGATTTATTTGCTTGTGAGGGCAGAGGCGCTCACGAGCTCCCCTTATGCCCCACCCCTAGCGTACGTCTTTGATCCCACCAATATGTGTTAAGAGGTAGGGAGGCCAGAGACGAAATTTTGCTGCTAAAAATTTGCTGACGTAATAATTGAACTTGAACTCTTACTCTGCAAAATATAAAATAAGAAAAAATCGGTGAAATATTTTTTTCACAGGCCATTTCCAAGTTTCATTTGAAAAATCAATGTTACTCGCAACGCGCAAGATGTTGAATAAAATCTATTGAATGAATTAACTTGTTCACAGCCGCCTGTGAAAAGCCTCTGACAATAACAAAAGTTTAATCACTTTACGATCAATGACGTAATATGACGTCCAAACAAATGTGGAATAAATTCGAACAAGCTGTTTTCTTTCCTCTCTCGTCATCATGACGAGGCTTTGTTGTAACCCTACGAGAAGTTGTTCTTTTTACCTTCTTTTTATTTCTATACAATTATTAGTTATTTTTCCCCCATATGATGTATCCTACTATATACATATAACAGGGAAAGAGAATAGGTAGCAGGAGGGTGGAAAGAGAGAAATCTATTTCGTATATATATTATCCTTTCTCTTATCTGTACGTATCTATTGTACTGGTTTTCTTTTTCATCTGTTTTTTTTCCTTCCTTTTTTTTTCTTCACCTTCCTTCGCTTTTCCCAACGTTCAGTTAGGTTAGGACAAGGTTACCATATAAATATATATATTTATATATCGCCCATTGGTCAAATATAGATCATCCGAATTTTTTGCCAAAACCTTGTACGCAAAGAGGTTAACAAGCATACTACTCTATATGGTTTATGTATGTTGAGAGAAATACTGCCGCACTAAATATCTCAAAATTCTTAAACTCACTTTTGAAAACTCGTGTTGCTGATATGTGTATGTATATATACTGTATAGATGACATTATTTCCTGTGATATATATATATATATCACTGGAAATAATGTCAACTCGTCCACACATAGTTATTGAGTTATGAAAGTTACCTGTGTGTGTCAACATTTTTGATGAAAATAACAAATTCAAGTAAACTCTGAAAAACTGAAAAACCGGGACATTTTTTTTTTTGCGAAAAAGTTGGGACGTCCAGAAATACTGGTAAAACCGGGACCATCACGAGAAATACGGTATGTGTGATCACCCTAGCGTTTGAGGGACATGCAAACCGTATCCAGGGAAACCAACATGGCGACTTCCTCACGGCGGCTCATGAAAGAAACAAATTGAAGAGATGTAAAATTTTTTTCTTTGTAGCGCGCGGGCGCTACATATTTAATCTTTTCTTTTAATAAAGTTCAAGTGATCGATTCAAGTCGATCTGCCTGTTTTTGTTTCAAAAAATGATCCAATTAAGCTTTTTCAATGTAATTTAAAGGCAGTTTTTAATTTAAAAAAAATCTTAAACTGTATGAGAGAGAGAGAATCGATACAGTTGAATATTAAAAGGCAATGCGGAAACGTAAATTTTCATTTTCATACTTGAGAGGATATAAATGAAAAGTTGAAATCAATATTATATTGCAGAGGATGTCGAACTCAAAAGTAGAAGATCCGGCAAAATTATTTTATATTGAACTATTCAGGCTTCGCGTATCTCTAAGCGAACTCAATATTTCGAAAATCAAGAATTCAATTCAATTTTTTAAAATTATTGATGCCGCAGAAAATTCCACTTAATTTCCGCATTTCTGCAGTAAAATCGGCAATTTCAACATTGATTTTTATGGAGGGGTCATCCTGTGCTTGTCCCTCAAAGTGATGCTAATGATGATTATGTCGTCCATGCACAAAGCCTCATACGTATGTGGAGTACTGCAGCTGAGGTATTTCACATCAAGAAAACACTCATGACCATCATTTTAAATAGCTCATACACAATGAGCTCGTTTCTGAAAATTATAGTAATTATACTGATTATTACTAGAAAAAATTTTGAATGCCATCCCAATTATATCTTGAAATTTCACCGTTTCGAATTACAATTTAAATTTATGCATGATCGTATAAATCTGGTTTAACAAATTTTTACACTGTAGGAAAGCAATCACGTTGTTGCTATGGGGCTTTCAGGTATTCGATCGACTGCGTACGTGAATTATAGGCCGAGGCTGATCAAACACTTTGTTTCGAGATTTCGTAGAAGATCGTCACAGAGATCGGATGAAAAACAAGGCCATAAAACGCTATAACCTCATTCGTTCGAATTCGATTAAAGCAAATCATCTTACGGAACAGCAATCATAAAGAGGAAATATGGAGGAAATTAAAGCGAGTGGATTTAGCCAATGAGCATCGTTGGATGGTTAATAACGTGAACGGTAGCGTCCGAGGGCCGTAAAATCTCGCCTACGGTTTGTTTGGACAGTATTGCTTTTACGAGACTGGTACCGCACCGAACGTCAGTAGGAATCCGAGCCACCTGCCAGTAGCTTCGCATCCAAACGACGAAAATGCAATAACATTACCAGAAATAAAAATCGCGGAAAGTCATGGAATCTTCTAGAAGAACGATTGACGCAGATCATTCGAGAATAATCATGTTACCACCTGGAAAATCATGCCACCATATTCCACAGACGTTCGCGGTAATAAATGATTGTGACGTGCGAAATTATTATTCCCACCAGATGAAACTAGTTTGAACCAACATATCCCCACGTTAACAAGATTATATATGGAACAGAGAAATTATTACTGCAATTATTACGTTGAAAAAAAAAAAAAAAACTAAACGGAATTTTCATCTACGTCATGAAAGATGCAAATTTCTAGATTATCCAAGAAATAATTAATTTGAAAATGATGTCATAAAATTATGAATTGAATTAATTTTGGGGAATAGTAAAAATTTTCTAGATTATTTGTGACGAAGTAGTTTTTGTTCTTTTAACATGTGCAAAATTTTAATTATATATATGAATGTGGCTGAATATCTGTGGAAAGTGTATGATCAGGAAAAAAATATGGACTTACATGGTTTCATTATTACGTTCAAGCGTTTTCTCCCCTCGTGTATTTCAGCGTGAAAAAAATTAATTAATGATTGTTATCCTCATGATAGGAGATTTTCCATATAGACGACATATGTAGTGAATAGTGGTTTACAGGGCGTAATCGGGACAACGCAATTTTCCCGATAGCTGAAACCTCAAAGACCAGAATCTTGAATCCCGATAATATCAGAATCCGGAAAACACCGAAATTCTTACAAGATGAAATCCTGACAGTACCGAAACCTCGACGAGACAAAATCCTACCCATTCAAAATCTCGACAGCACCGAAATCCCAAAAATATCGAAATTCTGATAACACTAAAATCCCAAAGTATCAAAATCAAGGTACGAGAACCCCCCCCCCCCACCCAGTTCCGAAATCCTGACAGGCCGGAAACCCGACACACACACACAGAACTGAAATCCGTATTAGCTGGAATCCCGGCAGTATCAAAATCCCGACAGCACAAAATTCCGAGTTAAAAGAAATCCCGACACTACCGAAATCTCGACCGAGCCGGAATCCCGACGCTACCGAAATCTCGACCGAGCCGGAATCCCGACGCTACCGAAATCTCGACAGAGCCGGAATCCCGACAGTACCAAAATCCTGATAAGCCGAAATCCCGACGCAGTACCGAAATCTTGATAAGCTGGAATCCTGATGGTATCGAAATCCTAATAAACCGAAATCGCGACAGTACCGAAATCTTGATAAGCCGGAATCTTCCGACAGTATCGAAATCCTGATAAGCCGAAATCCTGGCAGTACCGAAATCCTGACAGGCCAGAATCCCGACACCCACAAAGAACTGAAATCCGTATTAGCCGGAATCCCGGCAGTATCAAAATCCTGACAGCACCAAAATCCCGAAATATCAAAATCAAGGCAAGAGAACCTGCGACACTACCGAAATCTCGACAGAGCCAGAATCCCGACGGTACCGAAATCCTGATAAGCCGAAATTCCGACTGTACCGAAATCTTGATAAGCCGAAATCCCGACACAGTACCGAAATCTTGATAAGCTGGAATCCTGATAGTACCGAAATCTCGAAAGTACCGGAGTCTTGATAAGCTGGAATCCTGACAGTACCGAAATCCCGAAAGTACCGGAGTCTTGATAAGCCGGAGTCTCCCGACAGTATCAAAATCCTGATGAACCGGAATCCCGACAGTATATGAGATCATGCCCGACTGGCATGGTGGTAAGATGCTCGTCTACCATCGTGAAGGTTGTTGTTAGGGTCCTGGGTTCGAACCCAAGGGAGGATATAGATAAGATATTTTCCCTAATGAACTAGAGGTGACCACCGATAGACAGCGCCTTCACTTCCAACCCATCTCACTAATGGCAGTAAATTGCAATATAGCGATATGGCCAGAGTTGGTGTTTGGTGAAGTAGTATATGAGATCTTGATAAACCGAAATCCCAATTTTATTGAAATTCTAACGAGCGAAATCCCAAAATATTCCGACGAGTCAAAATCCTGTCAAACAAAAATCACGAAATTTCGACGCGAAAAAAAATCCTAGAAGACCAAATCACGAAATTCCGACAAAACAAAAATCCTGACAATTTTCCGACAAGACAAAATAAAATACAATGCAGTATAATTTGAATTAACTGATATATCAATTTGATAAATTTTTATGATTAATTATTAGGATGCTTTCCGTGCACAACGAAGTGCTCATAAATATCGATTAAAGCCAAAATTGAATTGACCTGCCCCCGAGGGCATACAGGAGGCACCTTCAACCCGTTGCTCGGGAGCACCATGGTGCTCATTGGAGCATCCAGAGTGCACGACACTCGTCCGATTCGGTGCTCGCGAGCACTTGATTCAACATTTCAATCAAACCACGTTCTACAAATTGCATTCAAGGATTGAAATCATCCTGATTCCATGCATTTCTATGTCGAACTTACCGTAAGGGTGCTCTTCTTTTGGTGATGGGTGAAAGGCAGTGCTCGCGACTAGACGAAGGTTGGAGACATCTGGCGTACAGTGATGGAATGAACTGATGAATTTAAATGAAAGAAATTGACAAATTACAAATCACAAAAAGTGCGGCTTATATGTTGGAAATTACTGTGATCAGAATTTACGCGTACCTTTATTATACAGTACAACGTTGTATATTGTTAATAGGTGTAAAGTTAAGTCCTTACAAATCCTTTATCTTTTGAACCGTTTGTTATAAGAAACATATTTTTAGTTCAAAAAAGTATCCGAATAACGTGCAAATTTTACTTGTTTGTTTTATCATGAGCCGTATATATACCAAGATGCAAATCGTAATTTTTTCATACGGTACCCGCAGAGGCGCCGACATGAAAAAAACATTGTAGGGGGGGGGGGGATTGCTAAAAGTTGCCGGTCGTCCCGTATATACGGGACTCCCAAGAGCGTACGTAGGAGAGGGAAGATGCATTGCATTATTTTTTCAGAAATTATTGGTGGGTGCTCAGCCCTCTTACAAATTTTATTGGAGGGGGGACTCTAATGGCCTCAGCCCCTAGGTTCAAGCAGCCCCTATGGGTCTCCGTGTCTTTCTAATTTTCAATTAGAAAGTTGTTATCCCATCTCCCCACTACACCCAAAAAAAAAAAATCCACGTTTCCAAAATGCAATATTTGCCGAGATATTTGAGTTCAAAAATCTCTGAAAATGAAGGAGAAATAATATGTGGTAACATGGTTTCCCCCACTACGAGAGAAATAATACATATGTGGGCCATCAAAAAATAAACGGGAGAAATAATTATCCGGAGCGACAAAAAAAAAAATGAATAAATACAACAAATAATTTGATAACAATAACGCGATCTTCACGTATTATCAACAGATGCGTATGATGTGTAAAGGGAATTTATTAATGTTATAGTAATTCGTGCCCGAACTGGGATTCGAACCAGAACAGCCAAAGGCCATTCGACTGCCAGGAGGCGGAACAGCGAACGTAAAACGGGAGAAGTAATTCGTGAACACAAGGAAAAAAAATGAATGAATTGGAGAAATAATTTGCGGACCGTGTCGGAAAATGAATAAAATGGGGGAAATAATTTGCGGACGGTGTCGGAAAATGAATAAAATGGGGGAAATAATTTGAATACACCGACAAAAAATGCCGCTAATAGGAGATACAATTCGTTGACCAACGAAAAATAAATACATGGGAGAAATGGAGAATTGCGGACCAGCCAAATGGGAGAAATGGAGAATTGTGGACCATCCAAATGGGAGAAATGTAGAATTGCGGACCAGCCAAATGGGAGAAACGTAGAATTGCGGACCAGCCAAATGGGAGAAATGGAGAATTGTGGACCATCCAAATGGGAGAAATGTAGAATTGCGGACCAGCCAAATGGGAGAAATGGAGAATTGCGGACCAGCCAAATGGGAGAAATGGAGCATTGCGGACCAGCCAAATGGGAGAAATGTAGAATTGCGGACCATCCAAATTGGGGAAATGCAGAATTGAGGACAATCCAAATGGGAGAAATGTAGAATTGCGGACCATCAAAATGGGAGAAATGTAGAATTGCGGACCAGCCAAATGGGAGAAATGTAGAATTGCGGACCAGCCAAATGGGAGAAATATCGAATTGCGGACCATCCAAATGGGAGAAATGTATAATTTCGGACCAGCCAAATGGGAGAAATGTAAAATTGCGGACCAGCCAAATGGGAGAAATGGAGCATTGCGGACCAGCCGAATGGGAGAAATGTAGAATTGCGGACCATTCAAAGGGGGGAAATGTAGAATTGCGGACCATCCGAATGGGGGAAATGCAGAATTGAGGACCATCCAAATGGGAGAAATGTAGAATTGCGGACCATCCAAATGGGAGAAATATCGAATTGCGGACCAGCCAAATGGGAGAAATTTAGAATTGCGGACCATCCAAATGGGAGAAATGTATAATTGCGGACCAGCCAAATGGGAGAAATTTAGAATTGCGGACCATCCAAATGGGAGAAATGTATAATTGCGGACCAGCCAAATGGGAGAAATGTATAATTTCGGACCAGCCAAATGGGAGAAATGTAAAATTGCGGACCAGCCAAATGGGAGAAATGGAGCATTGCGGACCAGCCGAATGGGAGAAATGTAGAATTGCGGACCATTCAAAGGGGGGAAATGTAGAATTGCGGACCATCCGAATGGGGGAAATGCAGAATTGAGGACCATCCAAATGGGAGAAATGTAGAATTGCGGACCATCCAAATGGGAGAAATATCGAATTGCGGACCAGCCAAATGGGAGAAATTTAGAATTGCGGACCAGCCAAATGGGAGAAATTTAGAATTGCGGACCATCCAAATGGGAGAAATGTATAATTGCGGACCAGCCAAATGGGAGAAATTTAGAATTGCGGACCATCCAAATGGGAGAAATGTATAATTGCGGACCAGCCACATGGGAGAAATTTAGAATTGCGGACCATCCAAATGGGAGAAATGTATAATTGCGGACCAGCCAAATGGGAGAAATGTATAATTGCGGACCAGCCAAATGGGAGAAATGTAGAATTGCGGACCAGCCAAAAAAAATAAATAATAAATAAATTGGTGAAATAATTTGAGGACCGGCAAAAAGTACAGTTGATAAGAGAAATGATTCGCAGACCAAGCAAAAGATAAACAGGAGAAATAATTTGCGAACCAGAGAAAAATGTATGAATTGGAAAACAATTTGCGGACCAGCAAAAAATAAACAGGAGAAAGAATTTTAGATCCAGCAAAAAATACCTTTTAATAAGAGAAATAATTCGCTAACCAGCAAAAATTAATTGGAGAAATAATTTGCAGACCCGCTATAAAATCCAATGTAGAGACGGTGTAATATTTGTCAAATTTAAAATTATGTAGCTTTTATGTAAATTGGGCGGAAAATGTTTGATGATTTAGGAAATCGCCACGGACCGGCACCTGTCCGTGGTAACTTCGAACGCATTAAACAAAAATTTACAAATTTTTAAAACACTTTCGAGGCATTTCTTAACGTTAAGATGGTTTCAAATAGCTTAGATTATTAAAAAAAAATGATTTCATGATTATTATGTCAAGTTGAATAATCACTTTGAGATTATTAGTTGATTAATGAGAAAAAATTCATGCCATAGAATATTGATGATTTTAGGAATTTAGTGGATTCAAATACGTTTTAAAAATTCATAACTAGTGTAATTTAATTGCAAATAAAATACTAAAAATTTCGTGTCAATTATTTCTTTCATAATAAGACAAAGAAATAATGGATTACAGCAGGCATCTTCAACCCGTTACTCGCGAGCACCATGGTGCTCCATGAGGCGCTCAGAGTGCTCGATGCTCTTGTCCGATTTGGTGCTCGCGAGCACTCTTGAGCAAAGTTCCAATTAAACATCTTATAAAAATTGCATTCAAAGATTAAAATCATTCTGATTTCATGCATTTGTACGTCAAACATGTCGTAAGGGTGCTCTTTTGATGATGGGGTACCGGCAGTGCTCGCGACTATAGTAAAAGGTTGTAGACATTTGGATTACAGTGTAAACGTATACAAGAAAAAACGCTTTAAACACGATTTTCTCAGGTTTCTCTGCAGTTTTCGAGCTCATCTTGTGTGTTTTTAAGATTTTAAAAAAAACTACTTCCCCAAAAATTCTGAAATTTTGCAGAAATTTTTATTGAGTTTGTGTTAGTAAAATGGATTTTGGATTTAGCGATTGATTATCGGGAAGTTTTTGTGAAAAAATATTGAATTTAGTTTTTTAAAAAAATTTATATATTTTCCCAAATTTCACAAATTCATAAAAATTCTAACGAATAGTCAGATATCCAAGTTCGAGTTCCTTAACTAAAACATGCGGAATAAACATTTCTGCAAAATTTCAGAATTTTTGGGGAAGTAGTCAAAAACTAGAAGGATAGTCAAAAACTGCAGAAAAATGCAGAAGTTTTTCCTTGTAATATGTTTATATGCTATAATTTATTCATTTTTTCTTTTATTACGAAAGAGCAAATTAAGGGGGTTTTGGTGCAAGCAAATTTTCTAAAAAGCACATTTTCCCGAATTTTTCCAATTTTCGAACACTATAAAATTTTCTGCGTCTACCCGTGTTCGAGCTTTTGTTCTATTCTACAATAGAGGTATTTTTTTAACATATTTTAATATAGACTTGTATATGCTAATATTTTCCACTAGAATGCTCTTTTTTCAAAAAAATCGAGTTTTTTTTTTTGTCAGATTTTTCCCGAACACCACTTGTTGAAATGTCTTGACATTGTGCGTATATCAGAAACAATCCCCACGTTAGGTTCACCACACGTACACGCGCATTCCAACATGTGCCAATTGGTTAAAAGTTCCGGAGAGAAATATAGACGAGGCAGAGACACCGACATGAAGAAAACATGATGGGGGAGAAGCTGAAAGTTTTTAGTCATCCCGTATATACGGGACTCAATCGCGTACGCAGGGGAAGGGAAGCTGCATTGCATTGTTTTTTCATTGTTTGATATCATTGGGGGGGGGGGGCTGAAATGTCTTCACGCCCTAGGTACCGATGCCTATGGGACGAGGTGTATGCCTGGTTCACAGGTAGTAGTCTGCGGGAACCGAACCCAACAAACCAAAAGACGATACTTTTAGCTCCACCTATTGACAGGAACTGTAAATAACAATATAACGTAAAAAATTATTTTTACACAATTTGAATAATTTTTTTCATTCCTTACATAGAAAAAATATTCAGTCCATTGCAATTAAATTATAACAATGTTGAATTTTTAATTGAATGAATTTTATGTTTTTTGTAAAAACTCTTGCAAATGAAATTAATAAAAACATTTCCATAAAAGATTCTCTTCATTATAAACAAATCAGAGCGACAGGTGCAGTCGCACAGGGCTTTGTGAGGCCCCCCACACTTTACCTTTACCACGCTTTTTTACCAATTCTAAAATTATTTCTTGCATAATTTCTGGAATTTTCATCAATTCAGGAATAATTGATTTCATTAATTCTCAATTTTCATCAATTGTGGAGTTATTTCTTTCAATTATTTTAAATTAAACTCGGAAGGAAAAGCCATCTGGTCTCCGTCGGGACTCGAACCCAGGCCCTCCTGCTACCATCTACCAGACTTTTCTTTCCGAGTTCACTTCGGCATAAAATCCAGAAAATATCTGTTTCCTTGATACATTGAGCTGAGAAAAAAGCCTCTATCTCTACCGTCCCCACCTGGCGGTCATTTTCTGAAGTTAATAGAGATTACAAATGCCTTTACTTCGGTGCCTCACGCCACAGTAAGTGAAATAAGGAATGCAGGGTCGTGTCTCCAGTGGTGTAAGATGGTTGAGCCCGAAATGCAAGAGGGTCTGGGTTCGAGTTCCGGCGGAGACAAGATGACTTTTCTTTCCGGGTTTACCTCGGCATAAAATCCAGAAAATATCTGTTACTTCGATATTTTCTAGTTAGTGGTCATTCTCACGACACTTTCCTTCTTTCAAACTGAGCACAACTCAGGTCTATCACCATCTCTATGGGTGGATTTACTACCTAGTGAGTTGTGCCGGAAGTGTAACTGTGTGTGTACCCTAACAGTCCGAGTGCGTATGTAGTGTTGTGTTTGATTTTTCAGTGCCACCATCTATATTTCAGAGGTGGAGTGAGTGATGTGTTGTGATTGAATTACATTTGCACTGTTTGTAGGTCTGTTGCTCTCCGTGGCGAGACTTTTCAAAGGGGGAGATCGGCTCGCATTCGCGCCTCGAAGTTGGGAAACACTATTTTGGTAGCTTCTTTTTCAACTTGGCTAAGGGGGGGGGCAAAGAACATGTACTCAATGTATGTATATATATATTTGTATATATATATATATCATTTTTAGTGTATTTTCAAAAGCCGGGGGGGGGCAATGGCTCCCATGAACCCCCCCCCCCCCCAAATGACGGGCCTGCTTCTTCGTCAAGTTTATTGGAGGACAACATATTTCTAATTTGTCTATGTTTTGCTAAGTCTTTAGATGGGTCGCGACCCAACCTTGGGTTGCAGGGATTCCTGAGACGGGTCGTTCCAATCCACTAACTCAGTGCCGTCTTAACGCATGGGCCCACCCAGTCACGGCCCGGGGGCCTCAAGAGAAGGGGGGGGGGGCAACCAGAAACGTCTGGTTGAAATTTTCTAGATTTTACTAGGTAGGGCCTCAGAAAAATCGCTTGGCTCTGGTGCCCATGCTGTTCTTAAGACGGCCCTGCCCACCCCTTTCTGATTCGCAGGGACTTCCGAGAACGGTCGAACGAATTTGCTTACAGCCGAGGGTTTTTGAGCTATGGGTCACGACCTAAACTTGATTTCGTGGTTGTTATACATTATAATCGGTTATTATGTATAATCACGGAACATTTCGGCAAGTGTTTGATAAATTTCCCTAAATTTGTCACTTTTACTGGCGATTATGCATAGTACCCAAACGTTGCGTCATTGGTAATGATAAATCGTACTATATGATATACTACTGTGCATGATAACTCATACATGTATTATATCATTATATCGGGGTACGATCGTAAAATTTGTTATCATTATATCGGGGTCATTCTATATTCATCACCCGAGACGGATTAAGGCTGGTTGGAGGGCGGGGGGATGGGGGCTCCGAGCGCAGAAGATAATATTGGGCTCTCCTTAAATTGGGAAAAAAAAGTGTAAATTTGGGGTTTTGCGGAGCCCTTCAGAAGTCGGGGCCCAGGGTGCGAGCCCGGGGCACCCGCCATCAAATCCACCACTGTTAATCACTCATACTAGACTACATTGAGACTTTTTCATATCCATCAAATTCACTAATCACACTAGGGTATTATGCATAATCACAGCTAAAGGTGGTAAATTTCAAGTTTATCAAATTTACCAACGACACTCGGTTATTATGCATAATCGTCGATAAAAGTGATAACTTTTTTTAGTATTTATCAAATTTCCCAACCACGCTTGGGTATTATGCATATTCGCAGGTAAAAGTGATAAGTTTATAAAACTTAACATGATGATTGGTAAGTATATAACCGATTTATCACATTTACCGTAACAGCTACATTCTTCTTAACCTTCTCAACACTAAATTTGGTAAGTGGCATCTGGTACTGTAGTACTTGAACCAATGATTTCCAAGTGTCACGAATGGGGGAAAAAAAAAACTTTGAAAAACTTTCATTCGGATATAAACTATTTTAAAATCATAAAAAGAAAGATGAAGTATAGAGTATGCTGGTCCTAAAATGTACATATTATTGAGAAAAATATATATTTGTGTTTTAGGATAGAAAGTTATTTTAAAATTTAAAAAAATAAGCTGGGGACAAAGAGCCAATAGAAGGACGTTTCCTTAACAAATGAAAATTTGTTCTGGAAAATTTTGAAAAATTTTTTTGATGAAAAAATTGAAAACAGAGTGGTGACTTTTCAAAAAACTGGAATATAAATAGAAAGTGCAGGAAAGAAAAGAGTTCTGTGCCAAACATAATTAAAGGCCCCTTTCAAAAAGTTGCATTCAAGAATTAGCATTACGTCGATTATATCTTTTCATAGAGTTGCTCTTCTTTCGATGATAGGTAACAGACCGGTGCTCGCGATAACTCGAGAAAAAATTGAAAACTACCGTTGACCATGACACTCGCAATCTATATACAAGTGCTTCAATTATTCAAGAGCCAACACATTCTATGTTCCTGATTCGAATAGTTAGCGAGAAAAAATAAATTGTACAAGTACCGGAATTAGGCCTCCGCGGACAACTATTCGGGAATCGTTCTTATACGACTGAAAAATTGGAAATGAGATCGACTCTGTTGCTGTAAATACCGCGAAGTTTGTGTTTAACGCAGTCCAATTTTTTATGGGCTTTCTTCCAATGATAAATGGAGAAGGTCGCGATTGGATGAGAGCAGCGAAGGAGTTTCATTGATGTGCGAGCAGATGGTGATGAGCCAATCACGTATATGACCTTCGAATCATCACCTGCATCACATGAACTGCTAAAATCACGCAAAAATTGGTATAAATACCCATAGCTCACTCCGGAATGACATACAGATTCTGAGAACAACCTCAAAAAATGGGTTTTCTCAACGGAATCGTTCTACTCACCGTCCTTTGGACACAAGGCGTTCTCGTCCCGGTGCAAGCTAAAGCCGCTTCACCATGGGAAAACATGAACAATGGCATGGGTTTCATCCAAACGATGTTGAACAACTTACCGCCAAGTCAGTTCACTGGTGGACAGTTGAACGACATCCGACAGATTGGATCGTCATTGATGGACGTCATGTCTTCGATGCAAAGTTCTGGTAAGGGGTCAGCGTCTATCAGCCATGCTATGGATGTCGCTATGGCATCTGCTATAGCTGAAGTCATAGCCTCCGAAGGTGGTGCCAGTGCCCAAGCGCAAGCAAGTGCTGTGGCAAATGCCATGAGCCAGGCCTTCATGCAAATATCCGGTAGAGTCAACAAGCCGTATATTAGAGAATTCACTGACCTTCTCGGTATTATGATCGCTGATGCCTCCTCAAGTAATGAAGTTGCTACATCCGCATCTTCCGCAGCTGCTGCATCAAGTGCTGCAGGTAATGTTTAACCTTTACATGCTTGTTTGTATCTTTTTTTTTTGTATTTGTATGTGTCGATCTATAATGATATGGATCGTTCTGACACAACTTTTTTAAGCTAAGGCATTTTTCACGTTGTAATTAGTTATAAAGATTCATTGTGAATGAATTATTATGGAGAAGGAGCTTCGGCATTGATATCTTCATAAAACAAACTTGGCAAATTTCATAATTAACAAATTTTACTAGTGTAATCTACATTTATTAGATAATTTACTAAAAAAAACCCACGTATTCAAATCTAGGTGGTGGATATGGTGGAGGTTACGGTGGATACGGCGGTGCTGGCGCAGGAGCAGCAGCAGCCTCAGCCGCATCTGCTGGAGCAGCTGGTGGATATGGAGGACAAGGTGGATACAGTCAAGGTGCTGGAGCCGGCGCAGGTGCAGCAGCAGCCGCAGCTGCAGGAGCTGGAGCAGGACAAGGTGGATATGGTGGTCAAGGATACGGTCAAGGTGCCGGACAAGGCGGATATGGTGGTCAAGGTGCCGGTGCAGGTGCAGGAGCAGCTGCAGCCGCCGCCGCTGGAGCAGGACAAGGTGGATATGGAGGTCAAGGTCAAGGTGCTGGAGCCGGAGCAGGTGCAGGCGCAGGCGCAGGACAAGGCGGATATGGTGGTCAAGGTCAAGGTGCAGCAGCAGCTGCAGCAGCCGCCGCTGGGGCAGGACAAGGTGGATATGGAGGCCAAGGTGCAGGACAAGGTGGATATGGTGGTCAAGGTGCCGGAGCCGGTGCAGCAGCAGCTGCAGCCGCCGCCGCTGGAGCAGGACAAGGTGGATATGGAGGCCAAGGTGCAGGACAAGGCGGATATGGTGGTCAAGGTGCCGGAGCAGGTGCAGCAGCTGCTGCAGCCGCCGCCGCCGGAGCAGGACAAGGTGGATATGGAGGCCAAGGATACGGTCAAGGTGCCGGAGCCGGAGCAGGTGCAGGCGCAGGACAAGGCGGATATGGTGGTCAAGGTGCCGGAGCCGGTGCAGCAGCAGCTGCAGCAGCCGCCGCTGGAGCAGGACAAGGTGGATATGGAGGCCAACGTGCAGGACAAGGCGGATATGGTGGTCAAGGTGCCGGAGCCGGTGCAGCAGCAGCTGCAGCCGCCGCCGCTGGAGCAGGACAAGGTAGATATGGAGGCCAACGTGCAGGACAAGGCGGATATGGTGGTCAAGGTGCCGGAGCCGGTGCAGCAGCAGCTGCAGCCGCCGCCGCTGGAGCAGGACAAGGTGGATATGGAGGCCAAGGTGCAGGACAAGGTGGATATGGAGGCCAAGGTGCAGGACAAGGTGGATATGGTGGTCCAGGTGCCGGAGCCGGTGCAGCAGCAGCTGCAGCCGCCGCCGCTGGAGCAGGACAAGGTGGATATGGAGGCCAAGGTGCAGGACAAGGCGGATATGGTGGTCAAGGTGCCGGAGCCGGTGCAGCAGCTGCTGCAGCCGCCGCCGCCGGATCAGGACAAGGTGGATATGGAGGCCAAGGTGCCGGAGCCGGTGCAGGTGCAGGCGCAGGACAAGGCGGATATGGTGGTCAAGGTGCCGGAGCCGGTGCAGCAGCTGCTGCAGCCGCCGCCGCTGGAGCAGGACAAGGTGGATATGGAGGCCAAGGTGCAGGACAAGGCGGATATGGTGGTCAAGGTGCCGGAGCCGGTGCAGCAGCAGCTGCAGCCGCCGCCGCTGGAGCAGGACAAGGTGGATATGGAGGCCAACGTGCAGGACAAGGCGGATATGGTGGTCCAGGTGCCGGAGCCGGTGCAGCAGCTGCTGCAGCCGCCGCCGCCGGAGCAGGACAAGGTGGATATGGAGGCCAAGGATACGGTCAAGGTGCCGGAGCCGGAGCAGGTGCAGGCGCAGGACAAGGAGGATATGGTGGTCAAGGTGCCGGAGCCGGTGCAGCAGCAGCTGCAGCCGCCGCCGCTGGAGCAGGACAAGGTGGATATGGAGGCCAAGGTGCAGGACAAGGCGGATATGGTGGTCAAGGTGCCGGAGCCGGTGCAGCAGCAGCTGCAGCCGCCGCCGCTGGAGCAGGACAAGGTGGATATGGAGGCCAAGGTGCAGGACAAGGCGGATATGGTGGTCAAGGTGCCGGAGCCGGTGCAGCAGCAGCTGCAGCCGCCGCCGCCGGAGCAGGACAAGGTGGATATGGAGGCCAAGGATACGGTCAGGGTGCCGGAGCCGGAGCAGGTGCAGGCGCAGGACAAGGCAGATATGGTGGTCAAGGTGCCGGAGCCGGTGCAGCAGCAGCTGCAGCCGCTGCCGCTGGAGCAGGACAAGGTGGATATGGAGGCCAAGGATACGGTCAGGGTGCCGGAGCCGGAGCAGGTGCAGGCGCAGGACAAGGCGGATATGGTGGTCAAGGTGCCGGAGCCGGTGCAGCAGCAGCTGCAGCCGCTGCCGCTGGAGCAGGACAAGGTGGATATGGAGGCCAAGGATACGGTCAAGGTGCCGGAGCTGGAGCAGGTGCAGGCGCAGGACAAGGCGGATATGGTGGTCGAGGTGCCGGAGCCGGTGCAGCAGCAGCTGCAGCCGCCGCCGCTGGAGCAGGACAAGGTGGATATGGAGGCCAAGGATACGGTCAAGGTGCCGGAGCCGGAGCAGGTGCAGGCGCAGGACAAGGCGGATATGGTGGTCAAGGTGCCGGAGCCGGTGCAGCAGCAGCTGCAGCCGCCGCTGGTGGAGCAGGACAAGGTGGATATGGAGGTCAAGGATATGGTCAAGGTGCAGGAGCTGGAGCAAGTGCAGCCGCTGGATCATCAGCACTAGCCTCTTCCATTGTGAATACCATATATAACACCCCAAACATCTTCTACAGTGGAATTTCCGCAGCTCAAGCACAAGCAAATGCACAAGCACTCGCTGAACGACTGGTATACTCATTAGGACTACGTGGTTCAGCAGCTTCTTCAGCAATTAGTATAGCAGTTTCAGCAGCATCATCTGCCGCTTCATCAAATGCTGGTCCACAAGCAATTGCTGCTGCACTTGCAAATGCGTTAGCTCAATCCGCTCAAGCTTCAGGTGCTTATAGTGCCGCTCTACAAGCCGCGCAATCTGGTGCTTTAGCTTCAGCAGCTGCAAGCGCAGCCGCTGCTGCAGCAGCTGGAGGACAGGGCGGATATGGCCGTCAAGGATATGGTCAAGGTGCTGGAGCAGGTGCAGCAGCAGCTGCAGCCGCTGGAGCTGGTGCAGGCCAAGGTGGATATGGAGGACAAGGATACGGTCAAGGCGCAGGAGCAGGACAAGGCGGATATGGTGGTCAAGGTGCCGGAGCAGGTGCAGCAGCTGCTGCAGCCGCCGCTGCTGGAGCAGGACAAGGTGGATATGGAGGCCAAGGATACGGCCAAGGTGCAGGAGCAGGACAAGGTGGATATGGTGGTCAAGGTGCCGGCGCAAGTGCAGCAGCAGCTGCAGCCGCTGCCGCTGGAGCAGGACAAGGTGGATATGGAGGCCAAGGTGCAGGCGCAGGACAAGGCGGATATGGTGGTCAAGGTGCCGGCGCAGGCGCAGCAGCAGCTGCAGCCGCTGCCGCTGGTGCAGGACAAGGTGGATATGGAGGCCAAGGATACGGTCAAGGCGCCGGACAAGGCGGATATGGTGGTCAAGGTGCCGGAGCAGGTGCAGCAGCAGCTGCAGCCGCCGCTTCTGGAGCAGGACAAGGTGGATATGGAGGCCAAGGATACGGTCAAGGCGCCGGACAAGGCGGATATGGTGGTCAAGGTGCCGGAGCAGGTGCAGCAGCTGCTGCAGCCGCTGCTGCTGGAGCAGGACAAGGTGGATATGGAGGCCAAGGTGCAGGCGCAGGACAAGGCGGATATGGTGGTCAAGGTGCCGGCGCAAGTGCAGCAGCAGCTGCAGCCGCTGCCGCTGGTGCAGGACAAGGTGGATATGGAGGCCAAGGATACGGTCAAGGCGCCGGACAAGGCGGATATGGTGGTCAAGGTGCCGGAGCAGGTGCAGCAGCAGCTGCAGCCGCCGCTTCTGGAGCAGGACAAGGTGGATATGGAGGCCAAGGTGCAGGCGCAGGACAAGGGGGATATGGTGGTCAAGGTGCCGGAGCAAGTGCAGCAGCTGCTGCAGCCGCCGCTGCTGGAGCAGGACAAGGTGGATATGGAGGCCAAGGTGCAGGCGCAGGACAAGGCGGATATGGTGGTCAAGGTGCCGGCGCAAGTGCAGCAGCAGCTGCAGCCGCTGCCGCTGGTGCAGGACAAGGTGGATATGGAGGCCAAGGATACGGTCAAGGCGCCGGACAAGGCGGATATGGTGGTCAAGGTGCCGGAGCAGGTGCAGCAGCAGCTGCAGCCGCCGCTTCTGGAGCAGGACAAGGTGGATATGGAGGCCAAGGTGCAGGCGCAGGACAAGGTGGATATGGTGGTCAAGGTGCCGGAGCAGGTGCAGCAGCAGCTGCAGCCGCCGCTGCTGGAGCAGGACAAGGTGGATATGGAGGCCAAGGTGCAGGCGCAGGACAAGGCGGATATGGTGGTCAAGGTGCCGGAGCAGGTGCAGCAGCTGCTGCAGCCGCCGCTGCAGCCGCCGCTGCCGGAGCAGGACAAGGTGGATATGGAGGCCAAGGTGCAGGCGCCGGACAAGGCGGATATGGTGGTCAAGGTGCCGGCGCAGGCGCAGCAGCTGCTGCAGCCGCCGCTGCTGGAGCAGGACAAGGTGGATATGGAGGCCAAGGATACGGTCAAGGCGCCGGACAAGGCGGATATGGTGGTCAAGGTGCCGGAGCAGGTGCAGCAGCTGCTGCAGCCGCCGCTGCTGGAGCAGGACAAGGTGGATATGGAGGCCAAGGTGCAGGCGCAGGACAAGGTGGATATGGTGGTCAAGGTGCCGGCGCAAGTGCAGCAGCAGCTGCAGCCGCTGCCGCTGGAGCAGGACAAGGTGGATATGGAGGCCAAGGATACGGTCAAGGCGCCGGACAAGGCGGATATGGTGGTCAAGGTGCCGGAGCAGGTGCAGCAGCTGCTGCAGCCGCCGCTGCTGGAGCAGGACAAGGTGGATATGGAGGCCAAGGTGCAGGCGCAGGACAAGGTGGATATGGTGGTCAAGGTGCCGGCGCAAGTGCAGCAGCAGCTGCAGCCGCTGCCGCTGGAGCAGGACAAGGTGGATATGGAGGCCAAGGATACGGTCAAGGCGCCGGACAAGGTGGATATGGTGGTCAAGGTGCCGGAGCAGGTGCAGCAGCAGCTGCAGCAGCCGCCGCAGGAGCTGGAGCAGGACAAGGTGGATATGGAGGCCAAGGATACGGTCAAGGCGCCGGACAAGGTGGATATGGTGGTCAAGGTGCCGGAGCAGGTGCAGCAGCAGCTGCAGCAGCCGCCGCAGGAGCTGGAGCAGGACAAGGTGGATATGGAGGCCAAGGATACGGTCAAGGTGCCGGACAAGGCGGATATGGTGGTCAAGGTGCAGGAGCCGGTGCAGGTGCAGCCGCTGCAGCAGCCGCAGGAGCTGGAGCAGGTCAAGGTGGATATGGTGGTCAAGGATATGGTCAAGGTGCTGGGGCCGGAGCAAGTGCCGCTGCATCCGCAGCAACAGCAAGTTTGGCTAACAACATCATATACGGTCTAGGGGACCTAAATGCTGTTTTCTCCGCTGGAATGTCTGCAGCTCAAGCACAAGCAGCCGCCAGCGCAATGGCTCTAAGAGCAGCCGCAGCATTGGGATTGAGTGGAGGAGCCGCATCAGCAGCAGCAAGTGCAGCCGCATCAGCAGCAGTATCAGTATCTTCAGCCGGAGCAGGCCCAAGTGCGTATGCCAACGCAATCGCTAATGCCATTGCTTCCTCGGCACAAGCAGCAGGACTAATCAACCAAGCTCTACAAGCCGCTCAAACTGGAGCCATCGCTCAAGCATCCGCTAGTGCATCAGCTGCCGCCGCAGCAGCCGCTGCTTCAGCAGGAGCAGGTAATTCTATTTTTTTATTATTTTGGATTAGCTATAATACCTTGCGCTGCCCAGGTTTTCTCCATATACAATAAAGAAAGCATTGTAAAAGGATAAACATTTCTAAAACATATAGTTAAGGAACCACGGTAACCACATAAAGTAAACATTCCAAAAGTCATTGTTGAGGCTGAATAATCTTTGCCTGATAGTTTTTTGAGCATTTTAGGCATTTGCGCAGCTCTGAGGAAGGTAGTCCATCGTTCACGTCGTGTCCTGTTTGGTATATATGTACAAAATTTGGCGACGATCGTTCTAAAATTGCAGATTTTGTGGAGAACTAATACACACACTGGCCAAGAGAGAAAATCAAATATATATATATATATTAGATATAATACCCGGCGTTGCCCGGGTTTCCTTCAATTACTGGGGGGATTGGAAAAGTGACAAACCATTATAAAGCAATGAACTGTTATAATGACAGCATTAAAAAAAAAAGATGTGACAAACCATTGTAAAGACATGTGCAATTGCACATTGTGCATGTCTGAAACGCATTGTTAGTGAACCACGGTAAGCAAAGTAAACATTCTGAAAGTGACTGTTGGGGCCCAAGAACCATTGTTGCCAGACAGGTTTTCGCCCATTTCGGGCATTTGACTCTCTCTGACGAACTTTTAAAGTAAGCTACGGTTCAATACCGGCCCTGTTTGATATATATGCAAAATTTGGCGACGATTGGTCTAAAAACTGTAGATTTGTATAAAGAACAGACAGACATACATACAGACACTGAGCCTGAGCGTGCTCGGTTCTATACTATACTATACATACAGGCATACTTTCACTTTTATATATAAGATATATAGATATAGATTGAGTGATTCAGTCAGACTGTGGATTGCCGTCCTTCGTACTGCAGTAAGAACCATCAACGGATTATACTCCTTTCCAAGCGATATAACCATCGAGCTTATATTACTGAAGAGGGTATGACGTCAGCGATCTCCGTCTTGGCAGTGCTGAGAACGGTGTCCCCCAGCAGCATTCGTCGGAAGATCACGTGATTCAGTGAAAACATACAATCCCCCGTTATTTTCTTATGACATCCACAGGAATTTAAAAAAATAAATGAAAGAAATAATTTCAGCATCGATGAGATAATTCCAAAATTAATGAAAGAGATAATTTCAGCACTGATGAAAGAGATAATAGTAAAATTAATGAAAGCAATGATCTCAGCATTAGTGAAAGATAATTCCAGAATGATGAAAGTGGTAATTCCAGAATGATGAAAGTGGTAATTCCAGAATGATGAAAGTGGTAATTCCAGAATTGATGAAAAAGCGAGAATTCCAGAATTAAGGGAAGAGATAATTCAATGTGTGGTGTAGCAGTAGTAGGTAGGGCCTCCAAAAAATGGCTCGGGGATCCATGATGTTCTTAAGTCAGCCACCTCGTTGGGCAATTTGCCTGTTGTGGCGTTGTATTTGTATTTGTATGTATCAATGAAAGAAATAATTTCAGCATTAATGAGATATAATTTCAAAATTAATGAAAGAAATAATTTCAGCATTAATGAAAGAAATAATTTCAGCATTAATGAAAGAAATAATTTCAGCATTAATGAAAGAAATAATTTCAGCATTAATGAAAAAGTGATAATTCCAAAATTAATGTAAGAGATAATTCCAAAATTAATGAAAGAGATAATTCCAGTTTTAATGAGATATAATTTCAGAATCAATGAAATAAATAATTCCAGCATTAATAAAAGAAATAATTTCAAAATTAATGAAAGAAATAATTTCAGCATTAATGAAAAAGTGATAATTCCAAAATTAATGAAAAAGTGATAATTCAAAAATTAATGTAAGAGATAATTCCAAAATTAATGTAAGAGATAATTCGAAAATTAATGAAAGAAATAATTCCAGAATTAATGAGACATAATTTCAGAATCAATGGAAAAAATGATTTCAGCATTAATGAGAGAAATAATTTCAGCATTAATAAAAGAAATAATTTCAGCATTAATAAAAGAAATAATTTCAGCATTAATGAAAGAAACAAATCTAAAATTTATGAAAAAAAATTATTCTAGAACTAATCAAAGGAATAATAATTAATAAAGGAAATAATTCCAGAATTCATGAAGGAAAGTTTTTCAGCATTAACGAAAGAAATAATTCCAGTATTAATGAAATAAATAATTTAATCTTTTTTCATCTTTAGATGATTTCTCTATCCTTTTTTTAATCTTTAAAACGCAATATTTAGAGGCCAAACTGTACATTTCTATGGGCAAATTGCCAGGCACGAACTTGGTTTTCACCGAGTCACGTGATTTCCTTGCATTTGATGTTGCTGCTGTCGCGGCGGCTGGATGCCCCCTCCACTAATATTTGCCCCCGTTCGATGGATATAACGCTTTAATTAATGGTCATGGTTCGGTTTCGAATTTGGTTTGCTCTGTTCTGTCATCGAAAAGCTATTATGTAATTTTTTCGGCTCTCAAGAAATTATAAAATTTCTGAGATCCTACTTAAAAAAATAAATGCAAATTAAAGATCGTGCGATTCGTGCATCAATGATGGTGTTAACAAAGTGGAAATCATTTATGCGTATATGTCGCTCAAAAAAGCGATGCTTTCTATAAAGACAAAACAATGATAGTAATTGGAAATTTTCACTGTATATTTATATTTTGTCCCTATTTCAAAATAAACTAAATTTTTAGGTACATCATGTCTTTGCTTGAAGTTGAAACTAGAAAAAAGGAATTATATTAATTGATGAATATTTGTTTCCCATTACCACTAATACACCGTACATGCATCCGTAAACATTCCTCTGAGGAATTTCTATCGAATTTGTACATACAAATACCAGTGCAAAGACCACAACAGGCAAAATGATCAACGGGGGCTGAAAAAGCATCCTATTTCTGCTTTATGAATAAATTTGCAGGCACCTCTTAAAATTCTTATATATTTCACGAGAGAAAAACTGAAAAAAAAAGTAAATAGAGGAGCATGCTTATAAATTAGGCATTGATATCAAATATGACAGTATTATGATATAATGTAGCATCATAAGCCAGTCAAGAGAAGCCTCCGCTTAAAAGGCATTCCCATAATTCCCATTTGACAAGTTTATATTCAATACTCCTATTCCCCCTCCCCCCACTTTCATGTTATTTTTCCCCATTTCGAAGTTTTAATCTTTTCGTTTTCGGTAAAAATCTATATTAAACAACGGCAAATTTGCGAAAGAAGACTGAATTAATCAATCCACCTTAAAACCTTGAGGGGGTTTTCTTTTCCTTCCAATTTTACAAACAAAGAAATAAATGAGCTCTCAGGTAAATACTTCTCTGCATAATTACGAATTTCATCGTCCCAATGTACATTTACAGTTTCATTGTGAATTTGGTTTGATGAAAACGATGTATTACATTTTAAGCCAATCAACGCATCAATGATTTCATGCCTTTAACCGAGCTTCGGACCCCATGTTTTAATGGGTGTTTGCGAGCCTGTTTTAACCCTTAAGTAGCATTATACAACAAAAAAAACCCATCTTGATCAATAAATTTGCCCTAAGTCAGCATAATGATATGTCAAAAATTACCATATTTTTCAAAAAACCCCCAGGAGGACCTGGATACGGAGGATATGGCCAAGGTGCTGGAGCCGGAGCCGGTGCAGCCGCAGCAGCAGCCGCAGGAGCTGGAGCAGGACAAGGCGGATATGGTGGCCAAGGATACGGTCAAGGAGCCGGAGCAGGTGCAGCAGCAGCAGCAGCAGCAGCAGGAGCAGGACAAGGTGGATATGGTGGTCAAGGATACGGTCAAGGTGCAGGAGCCGGTGCAGGTGCAGCCGCAGCAGCAGCCGCAGGAGCTGGAGCAGGACAAGGACAAGGTGGATATGGTGGCCAAGGATACGGTCAAGGAGCCGGAGCAGGTGCAGCAGCAGCCGCAGGAGCTGGAGCAGGACAAGGACAAGGTGGATATGGTGGCCAAGGATACGGTCAAGGAGCCGGAGCAGGTGCAGCCGCAGCAGCAGCCGCAGGAGCCGGAGCAGGACAAGGTGGATATGGTGGACAAGGATACGGTCAAGGAGCCGGAGCAGGTGCAGCCGCAGCTGCCGCCGCAGGAGCTGGAGCAGGACAAGGTGGATATGGTGGCCAAGGATACGGTCAAGGAGCCGGAGCAGGTGCAGCAGCAGCAGCAGGAGCAGGACAAGGTGGATATGGTGGTCAAGGATACGGTCAAGGTGCAGGAGCCGGTGCAGGTGCAGCCGCAGCCGCAGGAGCCGGAGCAGGACAAGGTGGATATGGTGGACAAGGATACGGTCAAGGAGCCGGAGCTGGTGCAGCCGCAGCTGCCGCCGCAGGAGCTGGAGCAGGACAAGGCGGATATGGTGGCCAAGGATACGGTCAAGGTGCAGGCGCTGGAGCAGGTGCAGCAGCAGCCGCAGCCGCAGGAGCTGGAGCAGGACAAGGACAAGGTGGATATGGTGGCCAAGGATACGGTCAAGGAGCCGGAGCAGGTGCAGCCGCAGCAGCAGCAGGAGCTGGAGCTGGACAAGGCGGATATGGTGGCCAAGGATACGGTCAAGGAGCCGGAGCAGGTGCAGCCGCAGCAGCAGCAGCAGGAGCTGGAGCAGGACAAGGACAAGGTGGATATGGTGGCCAAGGATACGGTCAAGGAGCCGGAGCAGGTGCAGCCGCAGCAGCAGCAGCAGCTGGAGCAGGACAAGGCGGATATGGTGGCCAAGGATACGGTCAAGGAGCCGGAGCAGGTGCAGCCGCAGCAGCAGCAGCAGCAGGAGCTGGAGCAGGACAAGGACAAGGTGGATATGGTGGACAAGGATACGGTCAAGGAGCCGGAGCAGGTGCAGCCGCAGCAGCAGCCGCAGGAGCTGGAGCAGGACAAGGTGGATATGGTGGTCAAGGAGCCGGAGCAGGTGCAGCCGCAGCTGCCGCCGCAGGAGCTGGAGCAGGACAAGGCGGATATGGTGGCCAAGGATACGGTCAAGGAGCCGGAGCAGGTGCAGCCGCAGCAGCAGCAGCAGCAGCAGGAGCTGGAGCAGGACAAGGACAAGGTGGATATGGTGGCCAAGGATACGGTCAAGGAGCCGGAGCAGGTGCAGCCGCAGCAGCAGCCGCAGGAGCTGGAGCAGGACAAGGTGGATATGGTGGCCAAGGATACGGTCAAGGAGCCGGAGCAGGTGCAGCAGCAGCAGCAGCCGCAGGAGCCGGAGCAGGACAAGGTGGATATGGTGGCCAAGGATACGGTCAAGGTGCAGGAGCCGGTGCAGCCGCAGCAGCAGCAGCAGGAGCTGGAGCAGGACAAGGACAAGGTGGATATGGTGGCCAAGGATACGGTCAAGGAGCCGGAGCAGGTGCAGCCGCAGCAGCAGCAGCTGGAGCAGGACAAGGACAAGGTGGATATGGTGGACAAGGATACGGTCAAGGAGCCGGAGCAGGTGCAGCCGCAGCTGCCGCCGCAGGAGCTGGAGCAGGACAAGGACAAGGTGGATATGGTGGCCAAGGATACGGTCAAGGAGCCGGAGCAGGTGCAGCCGCAGCAGCAGCAGCAGGAGCTGGAGCTGGACAAGGTGGATATGGTGGCCAAGGATACGGTCAAGGTGCAGGCGCTGGAGCAGGAGCAGCAGCAGCAGCAGCAGCAGGAGCCGGAGCAGGACAAGGTGGATATGGTGGCCAAGGATACGGTCAAGGTGCAGGAGCCGGTGCAGCCGCAGCAGCAGGAGCTGGAGCAGGACAAGGACAAGGTGGATATGGTGGACAAGGATACGGTCAAGGAGCCGGAGCAGGTGCAGCCGCAGCTGCCGCCGCAGGAGCTGGAGCAGGACAAGGACAAGGTGGATATGGTGGCCAAGGATACGGTCAAGGAGCCGGAGCAGGTGCTGCCGCAGCTGCCGCCGCAGGAGCTGGAGCAGGACAAGGTGGATATGGTGGCCAAGGATACGGTCAAGGAGCAGGAGCAGGTGCAGCAGCAGCAGCAGCCGCAGGAGCCGGAGCAGGACAAGGTGGATATGGTGGCCAAGGATACGGTCAAGGTGCAGGAGCCGGTGCAGGTGCAGCCGCAGCAGCAGCCGCAGGAGCTGGAGCAGGACAAGGACAAGGCGGATATGGTGGCCAAGGATACGGTCAAGGAGCCGGAGCAGGTGCAGCCGCAGCAGCAGCCGCAGGAGCTGGAGCAGGACAAGGACAAGGCGGATATGGTGGCCAAGGATACGGTCAAGGTGCAGGAGCCGGTGCAGCCGCAGCAGCAGCAGCAGGAGCTGGAGCAGGACAAGGACAAGGTGGATATGGTGGCCAAGGATACGGTCCAGGAGCCGGAGCAGGTGCAGCAGCAGCAGCAGCCGCAGGAGCCGGAGCAGGACAAGGTGGATATGGTGGCCAAGGATACGGTCAAGGTGCAGGAGCCGGTGCAGCCGCAGCAGCAGGAGCTGGAGCAGGACAAGGACAAGGTGGATATGGTGGCCAAGGATACGGTCAAGGAGCCGGAGCAAGTGCAGCCGCAGCAGCAGCAGCTGGAGCAGGACAAGGACAAGGCGGATATGGTGGCCAAGGATACGGTCAAGGTGCAGGAGCAGGTGCAGCCGCAGCAGCAGCAGCAGGAGCTGGAGCAGGACAAGGACAAGGTGGATATGGTGGCCAAGGATACGGTCAAGGAGCCGGAGCAAGTGCAGCCGCAGCAGCAGCAGCTGGAGCAGGACAAGGACAAGGCGGATATGGTGGCCAAGGATACGGTCAAGGTGCAGGAGCAGGTGCAGCCGCAGCAGCAGCAGCAGGAGCTGGAGCAGGACAAGGACAAGGTGGATATGGTGGCCAAGGATACGGTCAAGGAGCCGGAGCAGGTGCAGCCGCAGCTGCCGCCGCAGGAGCTGGACAAGGTGGATACGGAGGTCAAGGATACGGTCAAGGTGCAGGAGCAGGAGCAGCAGCAGCAGCAGCCGCAGGTTAGCTATAGACTATCATGTGTATTTGGTGGCATATTTTGATGTTTTTTTTCTAGGATATTTTGCTAAGTGTGTCAGAAGTATCAGACCCGAAAGAGTCATCGTGAAAAAAACATATTCTTAGACTCGTTTGCTGCGTTTAGGAGCTTCTCTAATATCTTTAGGATCTTACTTCCAATTTAGTCTGTTGCGAATATACGAAAAAAAATCATGGGTGAAAAGTTCAGAATAAATTATATCTTTTTCAAGTTTTTTAATAAGTCTTAAAAGAATCTTTTTGAACTGAAATAAGTTTTTTACATCGTTTGTCAAAAGTTTTTTGCATCTTTAAATAAATAATTATTTATAACAGTAATAAAAAGAAAAGAAAACTTCACTAATTAGGAAAACATAAATAGTTATACATGTTTACAGCTCATACACATGGGTAGATACATGGGTAGAGCACGATGGCGACGATCTCCCTCCCCGTTGAGTGAAAAAATTGTATTATCGGCATAGACGAAAAGGGGAAGATGGACATTCGTTTCATGCCCTTGTCCATTGTACACACTCTTGGTGACTCACACCATCCCCGAACGAGGAGTCTGCTTATGGTTATGCATGTATGGTTATTCGTTTTCCCACTAGCCATACCGCTGAGAGAAATAATTCTTTACATTTAATATAAGAACGGACATGATATTTCTATGAATTTAGAATCTATACACGTAACGTAGTAATTGAAAAAAACAAGAAAAATAAAAAAAGAACTTCTTTCAACTTTTAATTGCATTGGGGAATGAATATTTCTTCCTTGCACATCGATATTGTTACAGAAACTTTATTATTATCACTATTTTGAAATATTTTTTCTCGTCCATTCATTCACACGAAATTTTGATTTTGAAAAATCATGCGCAGGTGGTGCAGGAGGTTATGGTGCAGGACTCGCAGGAGCAGCAGCCGCAGCCGCTCAAGCCGAAGCAGCAGCAGCCGCCCAAGCTCAAGCACAAGCCGCCGCCGAAGCACAAGCTTCCGCCGCAGCCCAAGCAGAAGCTCAAGCAGCAGCAGCAGCCGCAGGAGCTGAATCTGCATTAGCCGCTGGTCTAGGAGGCTACGGTGGATATGGTGCAGGAGCAGCAGCATCAGCAGCAGCATCAGGAGCAGCTGGTGGATATGGACCACAATATGGTGCAGGTGCTGGAGCAGGAGCAGCAGCAGCAGCAGGAGCAGCTGGTGGATATGGACCACAATATGGAGCAGGTGCTGGAGCAGGAGCAGCCGCAGCAGCAGCAGGAGCAGGAGCAGCTGGTGGATATGGACCACAATATGGTGCAGGTGCTGGAGCAGGAGCAGCCGCAGCAGCAGGAGCAGCTGGTGGATATGGACCACAATATGGAGCAGGTGCTGGAGCAGGAGCAGCCGCAGCAGCAGGAGCAGGAGCAGCTGGTGGATATGGACCACAATATGGAGCAGGTGCTGGAGCAGGAGCAGCCGCAGCAGCAGCAGCAGGAGCAGGAGCAGCTGGTGGATATGGACCACAATATGGAGCAAGCACCGCATCTAGTGCAGCAGCAGCAAGTAAGTCCAGCTCACCATTCTAATAACAATTAAAATCTGAGTAAAAACCTCTAAAGTTTAAGGGATACTTCCATGTAATGATACTAGTGCAAAACATTGTGTACTTCGTTCCGTCGTACCAAAAGATCGATACGCCAATTTATTATTTCCATTTCATGCAACAATTTCAAGAAAGTACCGTATTTCCCCAATATTTCATGCATGTTTCATGAGATAGCCGGTACCATAAGTTAGAGCCAAAAGTTAAGCCTCATAAGGAAATTTGAAGAAAATATTAGTAAAGGGGGAGAATACTCATATATATAAAATACTCATAACTGTAACAGTATGAGGAACTATAACAGTAGTTAATTCATAACTATATGCAATAACTTTACGAGTCGTATCGGAATCTAACTTTCCTCTCTTTAATCAGGCGCAGCAGCAGCAGCAGCTTCACCAATGCTAAGACCATCCGGTGGAATCAACCAAGCAGTATCATCACAAGGAATCAGCGCAGTTGCCAACGCAGTCGTTTCCATGGGCTCAAGCATCAGCTACCAAGCTCTCGGCGGACAGATGCAAGCACTCGCATCAAGCATCGCATCTGCCAATGCCGGTCTATCTCAAGCCGAAGTCACGATCGAAGTTTTGCGCGAAGTTATCATCGCTCTGATGCAAGTCATTGCATCAGCCTCAGCTTCCGTATCCGTCTACGGTTGAGTAGAACACCCAAATTTGATAAACCGAAAACGGAACTGAAATTATTATTATTATCCCTTATTTCTTTTTTCTTTCCGCTCTGTAAGAAAAAATGTTACTATGTTCTTAAAAGTGAAATAAATTTTTCTTCAAGCATTATATACGAAAGTGATTGATTTATTTGATTGCTGTTGATTGTATATTTTGTTCACGTCCAATACGCGTTATTGTAAGGGAGAGACGACGCGGTAGTAAAAAAAACTTCTTCTCCAATGAATCATGAAAAGTTATAAAGGAAGAATCAAGTTCATATGATGATGAAGATGTGAGTTATTCTTGTAATTCCCTCTTTCGTAGGAAGACTACTCCTCCAAAAAGCCTTGCTGAACATTGACTTCACTAGTGTGAACTGAGATGTTCTATCGTAAAAATGCTTCAACTTCAGTTTTGAATCGAGCCGATTCACTAACTTTAATCAAACCAATTCTTCAATCTGAATTTCCAATCGAAATAATTCCTTAGTTTGAAAATTCAGTTGATCAAAGTCCTTAATTTGAATCTTCGACCAAACCAGTTCCTTAATTACTTCAATTCTTCTACTTAAATCCTCAGTTAAACAACAATAACTCATTAATTGCAACAATTTTTCAACTTGAATCTTCTTCAGTCCTCAGATTGAATATTTAACTTTCCCAATTCTCCGACATTAATCTTCAAACTGATTCTTTTACTTGAATGCTCAATGGAAATAGTTATTCAGCATGCTCTATGGAACTGATCCTAAAGCATTATTTCTCTATGGAACTAGTTTTCAGCATGAAAGTTCAATGAAACCAATTCTTCTACTTGAATCTTCGATTGTACCGATTCTCAACTCGAATTTTCAATCGAACCAATTCATTAATTATAAAAATTTTCCAGTTGAAATCTACAATCGAAACATTTACTTAATTGCTCACTCCAGTTCTCCAACTTGAACCGCAAATTGAACTAGTCCCTTAATCTTGAATCAAATCAAATCTTCAACTTCAATTCTCAATGGAATCAATTCTTCAGCATAAATGCTCAATGGAACCAATTCTGCAACTTGGGTCTTTTATTGTACAAATTCTCAACTTCAATCTTCAATCAAACCAAATCATAAATTACACCGAATTTCCAACTGAAATTTTAAATCAATTAACCCTGATTACTCCGATTCTCTGACTTGAATCTCAAAATGAACCAATCCCTAAACTTGAATACTTGAATAATTCTGAAACATTAATCTTCAATGAAACCAATTCTTCAAAATAAATGCTCAATGGAACCAATTCTTCAAAATAAATGCTCAATGGAACCAATTCTTCAAAATAAATGCTCAATGGAACCAATTCTTCAAAATAAATGCTCAATGGAACCAATTCTTAATCATAAATGCTCATTGGAACCAATTCTTAAGCATAAATGCTCATTGGAACCAATTCTGCAACTTCAATCTTCAGTCAAACCAAATCATGAATAACACAAATTTTCTCTCTCTCTTCAACCGAATCAATTCATCAATTCCTCAATTACTGTAATTTTCCAACTTGCATTTTCAATCGAACCCGATCTATTAACTCTATTCCGGTTCCCCAACATGAATCTCAAAATGAGCCAATCCCTAAACCTGAACACTTGAACAATATTCTGCATCATTAATCTCCAATCAAACCGATTCTCTCTAACTTCGATCTTTAATGGAACCAGTTCTTTGCTCAATGAAAGCAGTCCTTCAGCATTTTCAATGGAAAGCTGGGTGTATTTGGTCTTTAAAGGTCAAAATCCTTCAGCATGAATGCTCAGTGGAACCAATTCTCCATCTTGAATCTTCATTTGTACGGATTCTGAACGTGAATTTTCAGTCCAACCAAATCCTTAATTATGCCAATTCTCCAACTTGAATCACAAATCGAACCACTCCCTAATTTAATCTTGTACAATTCTCAACATTAATTTTCAATCGAACCATTTCTTCAACTTGAATGTTGAATGGAAGCTACTCTTCAGCATAAATGCTGAATCGGGAACCAATTCTACTATATAAATTCATAATCTTCCTTTAATTCTTAATCCAAGTTTTAAATCTTCCATTGTTGAATACCAAATCCTGACTTACCGCAACTTTCCAATTAGAATCTTCAATTGAACCGATTCCTTAATTACACCAATTCTCCAGCTTAAATTGAACCCATCCCCGTTCTCAAATGCTCATTTGATCCATTTCTCTAATTTGAATCTTCAATAAAATAAATTTTGTGACATTAACCTTCAAACAAACCACTTCCCCCGACTTGAATCTTCAAACAAACCAACAAATTATCCAACTTGAACCTTCAATTGAACCATTGTCTTAATTACACAAATCCTCCAGTTTGAGTCTCATAAATTTAAACAATTATATAATTACTTACTCTGGAACGTGAACCCTAAATTGAGCCAATTCTTTACTTTGAATATTTAATAAAACCGATTCTGAACACTAATCTTAAATCCAACCAATCCTTCAACTTGAATGTACAATGGAACCGATTCTTTAACATGAATATTCAATTTTTCTTCTTCTTCAATCAATCAGTTCTTCAATTACTCAAATTCTTCTGTAAATACATCAAGGTTCTTTTCAATGGATTCAATTCATCCGTTCGATATGTACGGGGGAGTACGCAGGATAGACCTTTAAGGGGGGCGACACCAAGAATTTTTTCAAGAGAAATTTTGAGTTACCAACCTTCGAAAAAACGTTTAAATCATCAGATATTGATAAAAAAAAAAAGCATATAAAAATATTTAAATTATTTTACGAAAGTGTTAAGAGGCCGTTCAAGTATAACGTCAGCAATTTTTCAGCAATTTTTAACCCCACCCCCCCCCCCCTCCCGTCAGCAAAAGTCAGCAAAACTCTGACCCCTCCCCACCCCTGTCAGCAAAATTTCGTCATCTCTGCCCCCCCCCTACCTCCTACCACATATTGGTGGGATCAGAGACTGTACGTAGGGAGGGGGACATGGGGGGCAGGAGTCCCCCCACCCAAACCAACAAAAAAAATTTTAATGCATGAATATTAAAAACAAATCAAAATTGCGAAAGAAAATACCTTTACATGTTATAATAAATTACTGTTAATTTCAATGCTATTCGAAGTCTAAGAACTTAGAATTTCCTTTTAAGAAATTCGTTGTGACCCACTCTCTAAGCCATATAATGATAAATCGTTTACCCGTGGACCAAATGTGGCCCGGGGATTATCTGATGTGGCCTGTCCCTTCAAATCCAATTTTGTAAAAATGAGCTAAGAGGCATATTTAATGATCGCTTAGGTGACCCATGGCACAATTCCAGAGCATTTAGGTGGCCCGTGGCACATTTTTAAATCACCCAAGTAGGCCTGTGGCACATTCACAGATCACTTAAGTGGCCCGCGACGCAGTTCCAAAACACTTAAGCGATCCGTGTCACATTTAGAAATTCCTTGAGTGACAGTTGGCATAGTTTTAGAGCACTTAAGCGACCCCCCAATGCGGCTCTACATCACTTAAGTTACCCCCGGCACATTCCCAGATTATTTAAGTAATCCGCGGCATAATTACGGATCACTTGAATGATGCGTGGCACAGTTCGAGAGTACTTAGGCGGCCCCAAACACATTTCTAGATCACTTGAAGGATCCACCAAACATTTAGAGATTCTAGGAGACTTTTCAATAAGGAGATTGTTAGTTAAGGTGCCCACAAACCGCAATTCAGGATGCCATTAAGAATATTTAATACTTTTATAAAGGGTGGTTGATGATGTAAGCATCATCCAAACCCCCCCCCTTATCATCAAAAGTCAGCAAATCGGAATCCCCCCCCCCCCCTCATCGATGCTGACGAAATAATTTAATGACCCCCCTAAAAGCAAAAAAATATTTTTTTTTTTGTTTGGTTGTCACCGCTTTCCCACGGATACGTATCTTGAATTGGGTACAGACACTCCAGGATAAGTCACTTTATCCTGGAATAGTCCCATTTCCATTTGCAGGAGCCCCTAGGCCGGGATCTTCTGCGGGCTCCCGCCGTTCAGGCTTTTCACGAACCCTTCTATAGTTAATTTCTAGCGTGAAAAAGCAAAAAATAATGAGAATTGTCCCGGGCCTCAGGGCTAGAGCCCTTCCACTCCCGTGCTTGTGGGATCCAGTTATCATCAGCAAAAGTAATGTTGAGCCCGAGTGGCGCCGTGGTAAGATGCTCGTCTGCCTATACGAAGGTTACCATCAACGTCCATGGGTTCGAATCCGGGCATAGAACGTTACCAAGTTCTTTACCTACCGAACCTGGGACGACCACCGATGGATAGAGCCTTCTTTTCCCACCCAACTCCTCTGGTTGGAAATTGTATGGCGATATACGACCGGAGTTGGTGTGCGGTAAAGTACCAAAAGTAATAATTTTTGCCGCCTGCATCAGGATTATAGAAATCAGAGATGAATATTATGGAAAAGGTCCGAGGCTACTTCCCTGAGGAATGTCTTTCCTATTTTCCATTGAATACCTGTCACGCTTTCTCCTATTCGACTACGTATTTGGATTCCATTACTGAGAAACATTACCATTACTTAAAAAAAACCACATGCGTTACCTCTAATGCCATAAATATGCAAATTGCCAAGCCTAATACATTATTACATTACTACGGGTTTTTGTCTAGCTAAGAATTTAGAATGGAATTCTTATATCGGTCTGCTTGTAAGACTTGTTGGGAGCCGCAAAGCGTATTGTATAGTCCAGTGATTCCCAAACTTTTTAAAGCGTGAGCCCCTTTTGAAATAATTTTAATTGGCGACCCACCCCCCGGCCTCTCACTATAACATGGAGTGACCATATGTCCCGGTATTTCGAGACATTCCCGACTTTTTGCTGTTGCGAAAGTACTTTACGGGCACCTTTTTGCCTCGATTTTAATTTGCGAAATCAACGATTAATGAAATCAAACTAATTTTTTTAACATTTGGCAGAATTGTTTGATTATGGTATTACAAACTACCCACATGTTTCAAGTTTTGAATCCTATGGACGACGTCATCAACACAGCCGCAAGTTAGGACTGAATGCTTATCTTGCGCATCGTAACGGTACAGGCAGTGCCGTCTTAACGCATGGGTCCACCCGGGCACACCCTTCAAGAGAAGAGGGGGGGGAGCACCTCAGAAAAATGAGATTTGGTTGGGGAATCTTCTCAGGGGGGTCACCATTATCAGACGCAGGGCGAAAATATTCTCGGGTTGCTTTCGTGGGAAGAATAATTTTAATTGATTCGCGTTACATTATTTTGAATGCTAATAGCATTCTCATAATTGCGCTGCTTTGTTATCCAAAATTATTTCTCAATCACAATAATGTTTCTCATTATAGTGAGTACTTGGTGTAGTCTTGTTTGTCGGCGCGGTTCTCTGCCCAAACATATATTTACAATATGAGTGTCGTTGGATTTGTCTTAACAATGCATAGCCCCCAACCTACAATATTTTTGAGCGTTAATAGCCCCATAATCTAAATCACGGATATCGATATATTCATCGCTTATTATCACGAAATTTAAATTTTGAAAATTGTATAATTTTGAAATCGGATGATTTTTTTTTTCTGAATCACGCCGTATAAGTATTAATATGATATATTGTACATGTATAATTTGATGAAATTACGAAAAATGATTTGCAGATACAGGCAAAAAGAAAAAAAAATAAATGTGAATCACACAGTGGGAGAAATAATCTGAAGAAAAAAATGTGTCAAAAATAAATAAATAGGAGAAATTGTTTGCAGACCGACAAAAAAAAAGAATGATTAGGGAAAAGAATTTGCAGACATAGGCAAAGAAAAATGAGTAGGAAGAGAGAGAGAGAGAGAGAGAGAGAGAGATATTAATTTGCAGACACAGGCAAAAAAAAGAGATCGTTGAAAAGAATTTCCAGATAGGCAAAAAACAGATAATTGAAAAGAATTTGCAGACAGGCAAAAAAATGCGTAGGCGAATTAATTTGCAGACACAGGCAAAAAAAGATCATTGAAAATAATTTGCAGACAGGCAAAAAAATGAGTAGGCGAATTAATTTGCAGACACAGGCAAAAAAGATCATTGAAAATAATTTGCAGACAGGCAAAAAAATGAGTAGGCGAATTAATTTGCAGACACAGGCAAAAAAGATCATTGAAAATAATTTGCAGACAGGCAAAAAAATGCGTAGGCGAATTAATTTGCAGACACAGGCAAAAAAAGATCATTGAAAATAATTTGCAGACAGGCAAAAAAATGAGTAGGCGAATTAATTTGCAGACACAGGCAAAAAAGATCATTGAAAATAATTTGCAGACAGGCAAAAAAATGCGTAGGCGAATTAATTTGCAGACACAGGCAAAAAAAGATCATTGAAAATAATTTGCAGACAGGCAAAAAATACGTAGGCGAATGAATTTGCAGACACAGGCAAAAAAATATCATTGAAAAGAATATGCAGACAGGCAAAAAAATGCGTAGGCGAATTAATTTGCAGACAGGCAAAAAAGATCATTGAAATAATTTGCAGACAGGCAAAAAAATGAGTAGGCGAATTAATTTGCAGACACAGGCAAAAAAGATCATTGAAAATAATTTGCAGACAGGCAAAAAAATGAGTAGGCGAATTAATTTGCAGACACAGGCAAAAAAGATCATTGAAAATAATTTGCAGACAGGCAAAAAAATGCGTAGGCGAATTAATTTGCAGCCACAGACAAAAAAATCCCTTGCTCTTTAGGTCACTCTCATGCTTGCATACTCTCTAGGTCACTCGTTCGTTTATTCACTAACTTTGTTTCCCCCTCCCCCTCTATCTAGGCAGGGTTAGATTTATAGTTTTATCGCATGTAAGCTGTATAAATTTGTCTCTCTTATTTCATTCTAATAATTTTCTTGACCACTCATTCCTGAGATTTGCCACTCCTCCAAACTTGCCGCCCAGGGCTATAGTCCGCTAAGCCAACACCGTCTGTAGCAGAAGGCTTCCGCGCGAAGCTCGTGACGTCACTGAAGAAGGTCGTCTCACTTACAGCCATTGGATATAGCAGGCCGACGCATGCCCCATCTTTACCCTTTTTTGTAGTACATCCAATGGATATGGGTGAGATGGCCTTCTTCAGTGACGTCACGAGCTTCGCGCGGAAGCGTTCTGATATACATAGATGTTGTTGGCTAAGCCCCTCCCTGTAAATACGAACTCTGATTGTAACCCGTCTAGTGAGACCAAGTGATTTTTCTGAGGCCCTACCTGACAAATTCTCGAAAAATTCATCTACTTTTCATTTTTCTGAGTCCCCTCTCTTCTCTTGAGGCCTCTCGGCCGTGCCTGGGTGCACCCATGCATTAGAGGTCGTTCAAGTGTTACGTCATCATCGATGGGGCGGGGGGGGGTTTCGATTTGTTGACTTTTGATGACAAGGGCGGGAGGGGGGTTTGGATAATGCTTACGTCATCAACCACCCTTTATGAAAATATGAAATATTCTTAATGGCATCTTACTCGGTGAACCGAAAATGAGAAAAACCTTTCGATAGTTTGTGGGCACTTGAAGTAACATCCCCGCCCCCCGCCACTATTGATAAGTGTCTTGCAGAGCGACTTTAGTGATCTCTAAATTTTTCGCGGATACAAATGATCTGGAAATGTGTCCGGACCGCTTAAGTGCTCTGGAACTCTGCCACGCATCACTCAAGTGATCCATAATTATAAGCCGCGGATCACTTAAATAATCTGAGAATGTGCCGCGGGTAACTTGAGTGATGTAGAACCGCACTGGGGCCACTCAAGTGCTCCAAAACTACGTCACATGTCACTCAAGGGATCTCTAAATGTGTCACGGATCGCTTGAGTGTTCTGGAACTGTGTCCCGGGACACTTAAGCGATCTGTAAATGTGCCGCTTAGTTCATTTTCTACAAAATTAGGTTTAAGGAGGGCAGGCCGCATCAGATAACCCCCAGGGCCATATTTGGTCCGTGGGCCAAGGGTGTTTATGCGATTTATCACTATATGTCTTAGAGGGTGAGTCGCAATAAATGTATTAAAGATAAATTTTGATTTCATAGCCTTCAAATAGCTTTGAAATTAACAGAAATTGATTATAATAACATATAAAGGCATTTTCTTCCGAAATTTCAATTAGAAAAAAAAAATTTTAAAAATTAAAAAAATAAATTTTTGATCGTGGGGAAGGGGGGAGTGGGACACGAGCTCCCCCGTGTACGTCTCTGATCCAACCAATATGCGTTAGGATTCAGGGGGGCAGAGCCGATGACGAAATTTTGCTGACGAGGGGGGCGGGGTTCAGAGTTTTGCTGACTTTTGCTGACGGGGGCGGGAGGGGGGGGGTCAAAAATGGCTAAAAATTTGCTTACGTAATATTTGAACGGCCCCTTAAGACGGCACTGCATAATCCCAGTGATGATGCTGCTGCTGCTGCTGCCAGAAAACAGGACACGAAAAAGCCGTAATAAAAAGTTCGAAATATCATCCACGTGTTCTTCGAAATCAAGCAGGTGAATCTAGGAAAAATTCATCACTACCATCGAATGTCTGGGATTACACTATAAATGTTTGATAAAAGATAATTTACAAAACTTGGAAGGAACAAAAAAAACAAACCAGTAAGCCCATTGGTTACGTTCGCACGCTTGTCGGTTGCATTTTTCCAGTGTTTACAGGATCTTTTATTAAACTTTTTTATATAGAGTAAATCCCGGTGTTAGACGACACGATGGAAAGATATCCGGTCAGTGGAGCAATAACTTCTTTCGTCAGGCCTATCGATAGGCCCTGTTGGGAAAGCCTCTCAGCTTAATCCCCTAGGCTGTTTTTTCAAAGCAAGCACCTGCCGATGGAATCGCATCCATAAACGCAGAAAAGAGGAATGCTGTCCGAAATATGGCAGTCGCAGTCGCTGTGGGAAGTGAATGCGCACCAATTTCGAATCTCGACTAGAAAGTATGGACCAGTTAAGGACTCTTCTGCTGACCATCGTCTTCAATGTCCTGTATTCGGGATATTCGGCCCAGGGTAGTGATGTTTATGCAGGTAAGTGGTGACGTGTTTAATGTTTTCTTTAATATGACCCGCGTGGCCTGATGTAAACATACCGTAAATTACCGTAAAGTTGGGGAGAAAATACCTACCGAAATAAAAGAAAATTCGGTATACCGGGTGTCCGAAAGGCGTGTGAGGAAAATTTACCGATGAGAAAATTCAACGGAAGGAAAATTCGCCACCTCGCAATTCACTGTTAGAAGTGATATTAACATATTATGATATGAATATAATTATTATGAATATAAAATGTCTTACGAGCAAAATACCATTTCCATTTAGGAGCTTTCAGGAAAGAACGCTTTGTAAACTTGAAAGTAACTTTGACCACTTCGATTCTCAGCCCTGCACAAATGTAGAGAGAATCCAGAAATTTCGCCCCTGGAACGTTTCGTCCCCGGTACGTTTCACTCCCGGAAATTTCGCACCTGATATTCTGCTTGTACTGACCGTATGAGTAACCAAGTGAGTGTGCGATTGACTATATGAGTGAGTGAGTGACCGCATGAATGACCAAGTGAGTGACTATATGATTCACCGAGTGAGTGTCTATATGATAAACCGAGTGAGTGTCTATATGATTAGCCGAGTGAGCGTCTATTTGATTAACCGAGTGAGTGTCTATATGATTAACTGAGTGAGTGACTAACTATATGATTAACCGATCGAGTGAGTGACCGTATGAATCACCAGGCGAGTGATCGTATAAGTGACCAAGAGAGCGACCGTATGAATGGGCAGGTTTGGGACCGTATGAATGAGGAAGTGAGTGATTATGAGTACGTGAGTACGACTGGCTTAATGATTGAGAGAATGACTATGTGCTATAGTAATATGGGGTGTAAAATATCCGGAGTGGAATGTCCAGCTTCCTTAGTCGCTCACTTGGTCACTCATGCGGTCATTTACTTGATCACTCACACGGTCAGGGCAGGTGAAATATCAAAGGGCAAATGTCCAACCGACTTGATCACTCATAGCGTCACTCACTTGGTCGCTCATATGGTCGCGGAGGGGGGGGGCGAAATATACCGGAAACGAAACGTGCTGGGGGCGAGATGTCGGGACAAAGTTTCCGTAAACCATGTAGAGAGCTGTCTAAAAAAAGTTGACAAGTTTGTAGTCTATACTGATCCTGAAACAATGTCTGTAGGTTTCTGATAAAAATAACCTCTCATTTCTCGATTATAATGATCAGCTGCTGCAGATGCCATCAACGTTCTGTCGAGATCTCAGAACGGCCTGATCAACGTCTATGATCTGATGAAGCTGTTGTCAAGTACAAAGGGTAACTTCTCGGAAGATCGTGATGACCCGATGATCGAAACTGACGGGGAAAATGACACCGTCTCATCATACGCACGAGCCATCGCTAAGGAGCACGGACTAGGCCATTCCCAGACGTCAGTCCTTCTTAATGTTCTCAGAGCGACCGCAACAGCGTTCAAGTCTAGTTCCAAAGACTTTGCGGATTCTTTGGGTCAGCTGCTGGACAACATCGGAACGTCGTTATCTAATGCGACTTCCGAACAGGTTCCACCAGGAGGCAATCAAACTAGAGGTTTGTAACCAGCATCCCTATATTAATAAAGTAATAAGTAGTATGTACTTAGGGTGACCATACATCCCGTATTCCCCGGGACATTCACGTATTTCCATGTGATTTTGGTCGTCCCAGCATTTTTGTAAAAATGTCCCGTTTTATTTCGTATTTTCAACGGAAAAAAACCAACTTAAATTCTTCATTAAAATCAAGGATTCAAATTATAATCACCGCCGCTTATTAGAATCACGGTTAACGTTATCCATTCAGGTATCGTTATCACTTTCGCACAGAACAGAACGGACCGATATCACAACATGGGAAAAATTCGTTTGTATAGTTATCGGGACTTCGGGTAATGTTATCAATTTTTTTTCCGTCGAAACTTTTTGCGTATTCTGAGACTAAGGTTTAACCAAACTTATTTTTTCCCCGTAAGTTATCGTTATCAAGCTGCAAGACTATGTAGGAGGCTCTAGAAGTTTATCTCTACCGCCTCCCTTATTGATAATTATTTCCTTACGTAATGTCATAATCAGTCCGTAGCGTTCGCTGTGATCCATGCACGTGCACAGCTGCTTTCACAATGACGTTCCTATAGTAAAGGCAAATGTATAACGAAAAATCAAGCCCTTTCCTTCTCAGTTCTTGATCAGTTTCTTTCAGTTGACCAGATTCAAATTTCTTTCATCCGAGAGGCTTTCTCAAGGAATGCATGAAACATATTGTACATTACAAATTTAATCCATGATATATATATATATATTAGACCAGTCATCTGCAACCTGTTGCTCGCGACCACCATGGTGCTTCCCGAGACCCTCAAGAGTGCTGAACACTCGTGTCAGATAATGTGCTCGCGAGCAGTCGAACAACGTTTCAATCAAACACCCTGTGAAAATTCTAATTCATTGATTACAATTAATGCAGATTTGAAACATGCTTATGTCAAAGTCTCCGTACGGGTGCTCTTCGTCTGATGATGGGCTTAAGCAGCTCTATGGGCCACAACTGGGGGGGGGGGGGGTCTGCTGTTCCGGCTGCCGGACTCGAGGGGGACTACTGCTACTACTACTACTAAAGCACACGTGCACCTCGCCCATATTCCTTTGCGGAACTTCTAACGAATTGGTACATGTTGTAAGGTGCGTGTACGTGTAGGGAAACCTGGCGTGAAGTTTGTTTCTGTGTAATGCTTGTTATGTGTAGTGCTGCCATCTGCCAACAGCTATTCTAACTATGAGTGAAGAGTAATGATTGAATAATTTATCGTTGTAGGCCTGTTGCTCTCTGTGGCGAGACTTTTGATGGGGAGATCGGCTCGCATTTACTCCAGGGGGACTGCCAAATTCCCCCTTCAACTGCTCCATCTACATTACACGGGGGCGCTGAATTGCGTGCTTGTTGCCCTGGGTGACAAAGTATCTATATATATAGCTGCGGTATCTCTGCAGTGCTCTCAACTCGAGGACCAGCGTTGTTTTCAACCTCCTCTGATTCGCGGAGCTCTTATTAATGTACAATTTCCAAAAGGCGGAGCCCCGTAAGCTTTTTTTTTTATTCATCAAATTTACTGATTTGCTTTATTAGGGGCTCCGTGCGCGGACAAAGGGAAGCAAAGTGACGAAATGTGCCGTTATATCTTAGGACAATGCGTTTCAATTTATCTTTTTCAACCCATTTTCGACCGCTCCTTAAATTCATGACCAAATTGCACAATTTTTCTAAACATGATAACTAATTACTTAATCACTAATTCTTCTTAATTAAATTATACTAATTAGAAAGTTTAATAATTGTGCATTTGCATTAATTACAAAGAAAAACACGCTAAATTAATAGCCAATTTTTTGAAACTTCTCAAATATGTTATTATGATAATGGGAAATTTTATGTATCATGTGACAAAAGAAAATTTATATTTTTAAAAATTTCATTTCTGTTCACGCGGTGGTGAAAAAAAAATTCCTTATCGAAAATCAGTATAAAATTTTCAAAAATTTTACTTTTGAAAAAAGCGTAAAAAAGTAAATTTCTTTGTGAATAAATTTTTAAAAAATACTATGGCGCTCATTGAACCTTTTAATTTCCGAAAATGTCAATTTCATAAAAAAATTTGAATAAAATTTAATTGAATTTTTTTTTTAAACAAGGCGTTGTGCAAATGCAATCAATGTCAGTCAAAAATGTGGGAAGGGTAGACAACATTATTCCCCCATAGGAAAAAGCCGCTACCAACAATTATTGACTTTACAGCCGAAATGTCGTTGCAACGTAGGTCATTTTAAATAAGTTTGACTGTATATTATCATTTATCTATTATGGTTAATGTTATAATAACCCGCTATTATGCATAATCACCAACCATTTTGGTAAGTTTGCTAAATTCTCCGAGGCGTTTATGCATAATGCTCAAGCGTCGTTGGCCGCAGCGATTTAATTTTTTACCGGATTCCTGATATTCACGGTACACTCGTGAAATGGTCGTACGTGAAAATCCAAATTTCATCGCTACCTCGGAGATGCAATGTCCCATCTGTCGCGCGCCGACTATAAAACCACGTTCAAACTCACTTAAATCTCGATCGGTAGCAGTAGTAACCGATCTAACAACTATGCCAGACACTTGTTGTGTTATATAGGCGTTGCCAACCGCAGCGCCGTATTCTGATTGGTTCCATATCTGTTTATTTGCATACGCATGCCTGTACCAGTTTTTTTTGGCTCTTCAGTTTATATATATATCAACTCTTTATTGTTCCCTGTAGACAAATTCAATGAAAACGTCCTCAACACAACGAAAGCACTGGCGTTAGCTTCGGAGATGTTGGTTTCCTCCGATTTTTGGGACATGCTCAACTCAAAAATCGACGCTCGACTTTCACTGAAATCATTTGCCGACGAAATCACTAAAAGTTACGATCTGGACAGTGATTTGGCGAAAAATTTATCGAAGGCTTTCGCGCAGGCAGCGGAATCGATTAAAGAGGGCCCCACAGTCGTGGAGTATGTCGAACTAATGGCTGATGCCTTCAACAAGACGCTGAAGGCGTTTGGATTCGACAACTCAAAAGTCCTGGACACGGACAGTATAGGTAAGATATTTGCCGATGCAGCTCAATCAGTCACGGGTGAGTCTTAACCACTTTACAGACTTTTGCCAAAATATATGAATTATCTCTATTTGACGAATCGGCGATAAATCTGGTAACCTCGTCCTAAACTGACCATCACGTTAGAAAAAGGAAGGGAAATGTAGAAAAACTATACTAGATAAGGTAGATAAAAAAAAGCGGTTTTTTTTTAGGATCTCTTTTTACCCTCACCATACGTGTTTTCCTTTGCTCCTACATGCATATGTTTCTGCCAAAGCCTGAAGTTGGACACTTCGTGAAATGGCCTGCGTAGTTGACCCGGTCAATGTCCGAAATTCGGGCTTTCGAAAGGTTTTGGTGGCCCTATATATCCCCAAAAACCGATTCCAATGATCCGGAATCATCGCCAAGTTGGAGTATTTTTATGTAATAATTATGATATTTATAATTAGCCATAGTTAACCATAATTATTATGGTTAGCTATGGCAACCCTAACGATCAAGGGAATCTGAATATCGGTATCTTGGTGATCCATACATTGCATGCAAAGAGCATACATTGCATTGATATCATTAACAGGAGTATAAAAAGAAAGCAGGGAAAGAAAAAAGCAAATTCAGTTGATAGGGTAAATTATAAAGCTTCGCTAGGGTGAAGAAGGAGGAAAGAAAACACAGAGAAAACTTGTTTGAATTTGTTCCACTGGCGTTTGAACGCAATATTACATCCGTCATCTTGAAGGGGTTAATCTATCTTCGTCTTTAAATAACGGTATCTACAGGGTGAACGCGACCTAATCTGCGGAAATAAAGGAAGTGTGGTGATAGGCAAGCTTCCATAATCTTCTACTACTACTACACCAGACATGCACCTCGTCCATGTTCCTCTGCGGAACTTCTAACGAATTGGTACATGTTGGAATGTGTGTGTAAGTATAGTGAGAGCCTTCCGTGAAGTTTGTTATGTTATGTGTATGCTTGTTATTTGTAGTGCTGCCATCTACAATCATTTTTTAAACTATTAGTTTTTCTCAACTCATAGTGAGTGAAGTGTCATGAATAAATAATTCTAGTTCCGTTCTAGGCCTGTTGCTCTCTGCAGCGAGACTTTTTAACGGGGAGATCGGCTCGCATTCGCGCTTCGAATTCGAGAACCGCAGAAAATCAACTTCAGCCGATCACCACTGTGGTGACATTTGAACCCGGATCCTCGCCATGCGAGTCCGTGTCTATGACCACTCGACCACCACAGCAGCTCCATTATTCCCTATAACTCGGAAACGGTTCGAGATAGGACAGGGTTGATAGGATGTATTGCAAACCAAAGGCTGAATTTCTCTTGAACTAATGCGTCAAGTTGTAGACTCTGTGCAAAGCTGATGCAATGGACACATTTTTGGTAAATTTGATAGATTCTAGCTAGAAGGGTGTTTGCAGAATTGGCGATTATAAATTTTGGCGACAAACGAATACCGTTAAAGCGAAAATCTCGTTTTAACGAAAACTTTTTCTAATCCCTCAGATAAGTTGATATAGGAACAATGCAAAAACCCGGAATTCCCATATAACGGAATTTCGTTGTAACGAAGTGATTTCTCCGGTCTCTTGGAGTTCGTTATAACGGGATTCGACTGTATATGCTTAATTTGCGTGTAAATCCATCAGAAAATTCTTTTCCGGTTTGATGCATTTTTCCTTCTATAATCGGTTATCCACCGTAACTCGAAAACGGTTACAGATAGGACAGGATTGTTATATGTTCCACTTGGACTCGCCTGTCACCCCCAGTTTCGTTTGGCAGATTAGGCCACGTCGACCCTGTATAGTTCATGTAACGTGCGGGTCAAATTGCTTTCATGAACATTATTTTCTTTGAGCATGAGATCTTGAAAACCATGAAATTCCTGACATATTGGTATTTTTCCAATGTAGCCAACACGTCGTCGCTCTTCCCCGACCTTAAGGGTATGGACGCCGCAACCGCTACGAAGCTGGTAACGACGATGTCCGTTGCCCCTTGGACATTCTACGAATTCCTATCAACGTCACTGTCAGGAAGAGTTATGTACATCCTCACTCTGTCTTACTTCGAGAAACTAGCTGATTCACTCCAGCTTAACGACGACCAGAGAGGACTATTCAGAAGCGCCTTGAGAAGAACCGTTCCGGCGATAGGACCCGGAGCTGACTTCACGAAGTACATGGACGTTTTCAGACATATATCCAAAGGAATGAACACATCTCTTGACGTTCCAGATAAACAACCAACGTCCTCCGGCAATGATGATATCGTAGCTAGTGCTGTGAGCCAGGTGATGAAGGGCATAAAAGGTATTCTCTTCAAGATAGTTCCAGTTATTGTCATACAATATGTGGTTTCATTGCTATGGGGTCATTCAAGTATTAAGTCACCACCAGTACCAAACATGGCCCCATTCTGCCCTTTGCGAGATACATATAAGCGGTTCACCTTTCGCTGGGCCATGCTGGAAAAAAACCCCTAAGTAGTGTAACCCTAGTATTAAGTCAGCATCGAGGGGGGGAGGGGGGTTTGAAGGTTGCTTACGTCATCAACCACCCCTTTTTGAAGATATGAAATATTCTAAACTGCTGACGAAATTTTGCTGACGGGGGGGGGGGGGGAAAGGAGGTAAAAAATGTCTGAAAATCTGCTTACGTAATACTTGAATGGCCTCTATGCACAGAGCTTATTTGAATCGCTCCATGCAAAAAGAGCATTAGTCACAAAAGCTAGTGCTTAGAAAATAGCAAAGAACTATTCAAAACTGGTTTGGGAAGAAAATTATTACATCATCGTGACTGTGATTTGTTTCTTTTGTGAATCAATGTGAAAAATAATCACTATACTGAGAACTATGCTGGCCGCTCACTTCACGCAGGCAATCACCCACTCAGTTGACTACTCATACAGTCATTCACGCAATCGCTCACACACGCGGTCCGGGTGAAACGTTCGGGGTGAAAAGTGCCAGGGGCGAAATATCAGAGGAGAATTTTCCTCATCCCGGATATCTTTTACCAGTCACCACAAAATAATACACTTTAGCAGGGCTGTAATTAGATGGGGGGGGGGGGAGCAAATAAGGCGACTACCTAGGCAGCAAATGTAGGAGGAACAAAAATAGCATAAACACGTACGCCAGAACTTTGCCACTGGACTTATCCCGTTGCTGAGATCTCTTCCAGCTCAGCTTCGTGGCCATAAACACGTACAGGGTGGTGATAAAATAACTTTGCCGATCGATACACGAGCCAAAAAATCAACTAATGGGAGATATAGATGCTTTCGAATATTCATTCGGGAATGAAGAGAAAACAAAACCCCAGCTCTTACGGTTACGGTTACAGCAACTATTTCGAAAAATTCAAACGGCAACACTCCCTTTCATGCATTGCTGAGTCACCGGCGTGGTGAGAACCTATTAATGGTGTTGGAACGGTACCCGTAGCACCATAAACGCCGGTGCAGGACAAACACACATACATAGAAGAAGAAAGTCTCACCACGGGGTTGGCGCGCTTACCGCTCGGTGGCAGAACTTTCAGCAACCTGCAAGAAATCTCCGACCGAGTGGTTAACGCACCAAGCTCTTGGGTGAGATCTTTTTCCTTGGGGCTGTCCGACGTTCGTGGTGCTCCGGGTAACGTAATTACAATCCCTACTCTCTTAGTAACACAGGAAGCGTTAGCACGCAGGTGATTGGTTATACGAGCAAGAAAGATACGAAGACGTCACGAGGGACGGAGCTGTTGGCGAAATTCGATTTCGCCAAATAACTGACTAAGCTGTTTTTAGTTGACGCTACAAAAATTAGTTATGAAAATAATAATATAATATAATTAGGGATACGTAAATTTCGTATTTACGAAGTGACCACGATAAATGCGAACTTTGCCAATTTTGACAAATAAATGCTAAAATTTTATTTTATACAACTTTTTCACGAATTTTTGAAGTGGAAACTCGTAATTTTGCTCAGTACGTGTGTGCGTGCTTAAAAGGGGGGGGGGCGAGGATCATTTCTTTCCCCTCTGACATTGTGTTTAGATGTAAATACAGTCAAATTCGTTTGTAACATAGCTCCTAGGTGATTCAGGAAGTGTATGTAACAACCGACGTGTATGTTATAAGCGAGGAGTTGAATTAGCTTACGTAGCAATAGCATATATGCTTTAATTGATATAGTCGTGGGCAAAATAAGCTTATTCAGCAATTGAAATATAATATAGTACGTGAATAGAGTTTTTGATTGATTCTTAACGTTAAAAAGTTATTTATTGCTATCTGTTGATCAGAACTGTAACTGGCAATGCATTCTGTTGCATTTCTATCAGTATAGCCTATATCTTTCTATGTATGAGGTTAACATTTGAAAAATAAGATGTTAAATTAGGGGGAAAGTAGAGATATTACATTCGAATCCCGTTTTAACGAATACTGTCAGCAAAAATCTCATTTTAACGAACACTTTTCTATCCCCCAGACAACTTTAGATAGAAACAATGCAAAAACCTGTAATTCTTTTATAACGAAATTTCATTATTGCGAAGAAATTTCTCGGGTCCCTTGAAGTTCGTTATAACGGGGTTCGACTGTACTACAACGTCAGATTTCAATCAAGAACTTTAACACTTTCCAGTAATATGGCCGGTTTTTTTTAAATGTGAAATTTCTAATTTTAAAACTTTTTTGTTGCGAAATTTACGTATCTCTAAATGTAATTAATACATTGAATAATATAATTTAAGCCTTTAGAAATTAATAAAATAAAACAGTGAAATTTGAGGAATGGAAAAACCGCCTGAAACCACGTGAGAAAATAAAACGTTAGAGGGAAAAAAACATTGCTCAACTTCGCCAAATTTGAATCTCGCCAAGTATTCATCACTAACTTCGACCAATCACGATGCGCAAAATTTCAATAATGTTACTAGCAGAGTAGGATTTGTTTATTCGCCTCCGGGTACTGTTCCGACGCCATTAATGGGTTTTCATTTCGCCGATGAAACATACTCGGAAACACGCATATCTTGAATTTCTTTCATATTAGTTGATTTTTGCGGCCGCAAGGGGGGGGCTCGTATATCGGCAAAAGTTATTTTATGACTGCCCGGTATATAACATAAAGTACGTAATGTCTAGGCTGACCATATTTCCTCGAGAGAAATACGGGACATCGGGATTCCAAATACGGGAAAATACGGGACTTCACTAATTATCGCCAAAAACGACGCCAAAACCGAACAAAGTTGCCAAATATTGTTGAAATTACGGAAAAATCACAATGGTGGGAAATGATGCATTACTGCAAATTGCAGTGGATTAAAATGTATTCCACGAAAAAAGAAAAGTTTACCAAGGCAAATGTAGGAGATTAATATCCCATATATAGTTGTAACTATCATAACATAATTTGAGTTGAAAAATAATATCAATCTTCGACTTCAATAAAGAATAAAAATTCAAGTAGGCTTCGTGTGAAATACGGGAAAAACCGGGACACTTTTGCCAAAAAGTCGGGACGGCCGAAAAAAGAGAAAATACCGGGACTGTCCCGTGAAATACGGGACGTATGGTCACCTTAGTAATGTCGAATCATTGATGGCTTAAAGCACAATTGCGCCGGTAGATGGCGATGCTGGATAGGGAGGGTATACAGTGCGGAAACCGCATTGTGGCACCTCGGAATACCAAGGATGTAGAGAAACGATGTCACTCTCCGCCGGTGATGGTAACTCGTGGGAAATTTCCCATATTCTTGGGAAAAATTGGCCAAAATTGGTCCATATGGGAAATTTCTTGGCGTTTGTGGGAAATTTTGAAATTTGGTCAAACAAAAGAATTTCTGTTGAAAAAATATATAAATGCCAAACAATGCTTTTCTAGTGTAAAATAACTGACTACATATTTCCACCGATAGATGGCAGCAAAAATTTCGGAATGTGTGGGAAAAATTTAGTCAAAAGGGAAATTTTGCTTGACGAGGTTACCCTGCTCTCCGCTTGGTTATCCAGGCTTTCGTGCTCCATACCAAGGATGGTTCGAGATATGTTAAAAATTTGGGGAAGATCAGTCTAAAATTGCAGATTTGTATAGAGAACACACACACACGGAAAATCAATTTATATATAGATTTTTTTCATTTTCAGGTGGAATGGCATCGAAGATCAGAAAAATTTCTGAAAACGACATGTTAAGTCATTGGATTCTGACGTAAGAAGCCCCACAGCAGCCTCTTGGGCGTTTCTTTTTATCTTTCCTCCTGCAGTCATAATTACGTCAGTGGAAATATTATTGATTTGTTTTATTCAACTCCAGATCTTTTATGAATAAAAAATTGTCATACACTTTGTGTTGATGGTGTTCCTCATATCCAAATAACATGCTGGTGTTACGACATTGTGATTCTAATTACGTTATGATGAGGTTAAGATACAAAATGCGAAGACGAAAAAAGGAAAATCTGTGTAGGTTTATTGAATTTTTTGAGCCAGAAAAATTGATTTAGGTCATTTTCGCGTGTCTGATGGTAATGTATCCAGGTTGATGACAGAAAGTATATGTAGATGTCTGCATATGATGAGGAGACAGGGACGTCTTAAGAACATCAAGGGCCCCCGGGCCAAATGACTTTTCTGAGGCTCTACCAGGCAAACTTTCGAAAATCTCAACCAGATCACATTTTTTTGAGGTCCACTTTTCTCTTGAGACCCCCCCCCCCCCGGGCCGTGCCTTAAGACGGCACTGTGAGAAGATGAATTTTAGGGGGGGGGGTGGGGAATTGTACAAGTCTGTACAATTCCCCATATATATGAGATATTTTCAAGACTTAGAAAGTGTTTTTTGTTTTGGTATGTTATATCGAGCACGGCTCATGATCTGGTTAGAAAGAGTAGGCATGTTATATCCGCTGTATATGTTTTAAACGGGCCATGTAATAATATCCGTAAAAGTAAGTTTGAAGTGAATGAAACGCAAATATCGGGGGATTACAAAACCATACGGTACATCCATGGTGTCTGTCATATTATGGTCTGTTATATTTATTTTTCTCAGTCACCTCGTTGGGCGTTTTGCCTGTTTTGGCGTTGTATTTGTATTTGTAACAATACCGCTTTTATTATGTCATAACTAATTAACGATTAGTATTAACAACAATTATCCGTCACAAAAACTCCGTTGGATTCAGTATAATCATTAATTATCGGTAATTAATTATTAAATAATTATTTCGCTTTTATTATGTCATAATTAATCAACGATCAGTAATAACAATAATAATAATAATAATCGTTACAAAAACTCCGCTGATTCCACTACAAAACGAATACTTATAGAGTTGGAAAGTATCCGTTTTAAAGTGCAAAGCGGTGAGACGGTATATAAAGCGAGAAAAAGAAATACATACAGTAATAATTCATTCCGGTTAAAGCGGGTAAAAGCAGTTTGAAGCCGGGTTTTCCTAGGAGTAGAATTTCTGCGTCGTGTGCAGCGCGAAAACGCTGATTGGTTGAAAACCTGAAATTCAGGTTTTATAGTTTCAGGTATTTTGACCAATCTGTTTCACGCTGCACGCGCTGTAGAAACCTGCTCCTAGGAAAACCTGGCTTGAGCCGGTAAAAGCAGGTAGGCGGGCGCACTGTGGCCGCCCCAATGAGGGTTTTCAGGATCTTTTTTCAGCCGGGATAAAGCGAGAAGCGGTTCACTATGTGGACGAACCCTTACACAGTGTGCTGCCATCTACCACATATTTTTCGAACTATGAGTGAAATGCAGCGTTTGATAATTTTACCGTTGTAGCACTTATTCTGAAAATTCTTTGATTTTATGCATTTGTATGCATTAATGCCAAAACATGCACTTATTCTGAAAATTCTTCGATTTTATGCATTAATGCCGAAATATGCACTTATTCTGAAAATTCTTCGATTTTATGCATTAATGCCGAAATATGCACTTATTCTGAAAATCTTTGATTTTATGCATTTGTATGCATTAATGCCAAAACATGCACTTATTCTGAAAATTCTTCGATTTCATGCATAAATGCCGAAATATGCACTTATTCTGAAAATTCCTTGATTTCATGCATTTTAATCTGCATAAATGCCAAAATATGCACTTATTCTGTAAATTCTTTGATTTTATGCATTTATATGCATAAATGCCAAAATATGCAAATGCAATTGCATATAATCCGGGCTCTAATGATGACATTTATAAATGTAATAATTAACTCGATGTAAAACAGCTCAGTTTTCGACCCTTAACATTTTCCCCCCTTCGCACCTACTAAAGTCCGGACCTGCATTAGGTTGAGAAACGCTGCCCTAATGGAATCTAACCTACTGGAAAACAACCGCTTCGCCAGAAAGTAAAAGTGCAATGCGGTTTACAACGAAACCTCTTTAAAAAAGAAAGAATATTTTTCAATGAAATTTTTTCACGCATTGTTTCAAGAAAGAAAAGGACAATGGCGGTGGTGCGAGTGTCTTCACAGATCGATTGCTTCACGAAACATTTGACATGAAGATGACCTTTGAACTCGTTGTTTTTCGCCGTTCTTCCTCGTTCCTCGGTAATGTTTTGCAAGCCCCGAACATGTGCCTCGGCTCTTTCTCTAATATATTTTATTCAATTCCCTCTTTCCTTTCTGCGTGTGATTACATTACAACTTCCTCGTGCCATTAAGCTTTAGTAGTAAATCCCCCGACTTCTTTCTTCTCTTTCCTGCTGATTCTCGATACGATGGCATCGAAATAACGACGCCAGAAGCAAGAAAAACACGCTCATCGCGCGAACACCTTCTTGCTAACCCCGTGACCGTTTTAAGTGTTTGGTGGTCGGGGTGTTGTTTCTGCATCATGTGGTGGTTCGTCAACATCGCGGCATTGTTCATGATACTATTTTGGGTGGCGGTTGGAGCTGCGTATTTCGTGATCCGGTCCATGTCGTATGAAGTCCCCAGTGTTAAAGTCATTCTAGCTACTATCCGTAGGGATATTGGGTAAGTCTGAATGTTGTCTTGTATAATACAGGGTGGGCAGAAAGAATGTAGAAAATAATCTATTGGAAACAGGATCTATACAGGGTGTTCCTAAAGACCGCGTGTCTGATCAATCGTACGTGGTAGAGGTGTGATTCAAGAAATGGTCTAAAGGAGTTCAAAAATTACCCTGTACCAGTTTTGAGAGTGAAAATACAGTGTGTACAAAATCTATTTTGTTTTTATTCGGTCTCCTTGTCCTCTACTTCCATTTAGAAAGTTGTTGTCCGGTATCTCCTGAGGCCAACAGAAAAAAGTCCCATGTTTCTAAGTACAATATTCGCTAAGATATTTGAATTCAAAAATCTGAGGAAAAAAAGTTATGGAAGAGCAGCACAACTAACGGACAGCGCTGCTTTCCCCTCATTTACGCTGTCATTTCCCAACTTTTCTCCGATTTTTGAATTAGAATATCTCAGCGAATATTGCCCTTCGAAACGTGGATTATTTTTTTTTTCCCTCAGGAGAGACGAGGCAACAACTTTCTAAGTGGAAGTTAGAGGGCAGGGTGACCGTATAAATATGTAGATATTTTTTATTTTGTGACACTGTATTTTTCACCCTTAAAACTGGCACAGGGTAATTTTTGAACGTCTTTAGAACATTTGTTAAATAGTAATCATCCCTCTACGACAGACGGTTGATGAGATAAAGGCCGCATTAGCGCTCGTGGGACACCCTGTATAGTAAGGCTGGGATTACACACGAGCGCTTATTTTTATGGAAATTCTTTTCATAATACTTGACAAATGCAACTAATAAGCTCACCGATTACATTCTAGCAAATGCAACCGGTAAGCTTATTCGTTGCATTTGTCAAGTTTCATAAAAACTTTATAGTGCAATACCAGCCCCTAAAAGGGCTATTTCACTTCTTTAAAGTCGCGCTTGCCGCCTTGGCTCAATGGGCGCGTTCTCGAAGCTACCGTGTGACGTCACTGCTCTGATATTTTTTTTATCTGAGGACTTGCATTTAAGAATTGAAAAAAATGACAATTGACAATTTTTCATTAATTTTTTTTAATAAATTTTCATTAAGGGGCCGTTCAAGTATTACGTCAGCATTTTCGATTTTTAGCCATTTTTGACCCCCCCCCCTTTCCTGTCAGCGGGGGGGGGGGGTCAATACCCACTAAGCCATAGATGCTAGATCCATTACCCATGGACCAAAATGTGGCCCTGAGATATCTGATCTGGCCCTCCACCTCAAACCTAATTTTGCAGAAATGAACTAAGCGGCATATTTACAGATCGCTCAAGTGTTCTGTGGCACAATTCTAGAGCGTTTAAGTGTTCTGTGGCACAATTCCAGAGCGTTTAAGTGTTCTGTGGCACAATTCCAGTGCGTTTAAGTGTTCTGTGGCACAATTCTAGAGCGTTTAAGTGGCCCGTGGCACGTTTTCAGATCACTCAATTAGTCCCGTGGAACCTTCACAGATCCCTTGAGTGGCATGCGGCACTGTGTCAGAGCACTTAAGTGGCCCTCAGGGCAGTTCTACATCACTCATGTTCCCCGCGGCGCATTCCCAGATTACTTAAGTGATCCGCGGCATAATTACGGTTCACCTGAGTGAAGCGCGGCACAGTTCAAGAGCACTTGAGAGGCCCGGACACATTTCCAGATCACTTGGATCCTCGAAAAATTTAGACCCTACATTTCCCCTACATCACTAAAGTGTCTCTGTAGGGGACTTTTCAATAGGAAGAATGTTAGTTCAGGTGCCCACAAACTAGCGGAAGGTTTTTCTCGTTTTTGGCGCACCGAGTGAGATGCCATTAAGAATATATGATATTTTTAGAAAGGGTTGTTGATGACGTAAGCATCATCCAAACTCCCCCCCCCCCCCACGATGCTGACGTAATACTTGAATGACCCCAGAGCACAAAGTGAAACCGTAAACAAGCATGTGAAAATGTTCTGGTAAGCAGTGTTTTTCCCTCCACTTGAGGGAAAAGGTTGAGTAGGTAGGCGATGCAAAAATAAATTTGAGTTGATCAATCAGAAACAAAATACAGTCGAATCCCGTTATTGCGAATAACATTATAGCAAAAAAAAATAAATCTCGTTTTAGCGAATAGTTCTCTAATCCCACAGATAAGTTTACATAGGAACAATGCAAAAACCTGGAATTCCTTTACAACGAACCGATTTCTCCGGTCACTTGGAGTTCGTTATAACGGGATTCGACTGTAATTACCACAAACAAACACAATTACAAGTATAAATGAAAGTTCATGACGAACTCATTCTGAAAATCTTTTCAAACTTGGGGATTGAAAACATCTATTTTTTTGGTATTTAAGAAAAATTTGATTCGTTTTGTGCCGTGATTGGCAATTTCGTCGAAATTTGGCGACTGTTTGTCAACTATCCCGTATTTGCGAACCAAATTTCCCGTATTTTTTCCTCAAGGAAATATGGTCACCCTACTCAAACCGTTCACTGAAAGAGAGTAAATATCACATGATCTCCAAAAAGCATCATAGGTCAACTCAAATTTTCGTTGGAAGTCATGCGAATACAAAGGTGCCTTGGTCTGCGAGCATAATTCGTTCCCGAAACGTGCTCGTTATCCAAAGCATTTCACTCTCAAAACTGGTGCAGGGTAGTTCTTGAATGCCTTCTGGTCATTTTTTAAATTGAAACTGTACCTCTACGACGGACGGTAGATTAAATAAAGGCCGCATTAGCACTTAGGGGACACCCTGTATATCAACGAACCCCCCCAGGTCCCTTCCAAGTATTTTCCCTCATTATCAACCGAATCGGTTTTAACGAAGGGAATTCCCCATCAAATATACACAAACTTGTAGAACATTCGAGAAATTATTCCGGCTTCAAATGTGCCCAGCCTTGAGCTCTTCAATTAAATTACTACCTGATTCACACACACATACGCTCGTGGGCAAACCATGACCGGTGAATCCTTTCAGTTGACAGACATCAACATTATTACATGTTACATAACAGGTTCCGCACACACACACACCAAGTTGCGTTTGCATTTTCCATGCAAGAAAGATCTCGGCTCGTCCCATAACCGCAGCAGCATACAATTAGCCATCAAGGTCAAGGATGAGGAAAAACATTGGGTTTTTAGTCACGTGGTGTGCTCATAAAAATAACGTGTGTGGCTACGGTGATAATAATGATAAAAAGCCCCGTTTTTTCTGTTTTTCTTAGTTTATAATCCATTAATCCGTTATTTCTCGTGACGCTCGGCTCTAGAAAACTTGGTAATAACTTGATTTTTTTTATCCTTTTCGCTATTTATTTTTTGGATGAGAAATCGTTGGGCATGCCACAATATGATGTGCGAACCCCATATCGTCGGGCGGTGTCTCTCGTGCAAAATGTCGTATACGAAAATTCCGACAAACCGCTGGCTGATGTGTGAAGATGGAATCAGGAAAGAAAACTCTGACTTTTTCGTATTATTCTCGGAAGCATTAGTTCATCTCCTCATTCGAAAGGAGTTTCTATAGGGAAACAATCAACAGTATAATCGAAAGTAGTTTCGAAATCAGTGAATAATAACTAAAAATAATCGATTTTTTTTAAAGCGACAAGGTCCGAGTGAAGAAATTACAGGTTAAATTGCTCGATCATTTTTGTCGCACCACGGTCATTTTCTGCACACGAGGGCTAATTAGACCGGGACCTACAATTTATTGCCGATTCCGAACGGCAGGCTTGTTTTTTATACTCGTCGAGGGATTGGTGCGCTAACCCCTCGATGGGGGGACTCCCTGCGGTAGCAATTTTTTCTGTGGTCACGTCGCCGTTTCTGTTGTACCCCCGTGTCAGGAAAGTTTTCTGACAAAGACGAACCGGGTATCGAACTCGCGACACTTCTGCACATCCTTTGGTACTTTAGGCGAGTATCTTATCGACCTGGGCTACCACGCCCCTAAATTACTCGAAGCGGGCAGCCTCAATTTCTTAACCTATTCCTATATTTGTTTAAATCTACCGAATAGCTAAATGAAATGAATGAAATACATTTTTTATAGAAATACTAGCTATAATAAACGGCGCTTTGCCCGGGTTTTCTTCAATTACTGGGAGGATTGGAAAAGTGATAAACCTACATAATACTGGCAGCATCAGAGCATATGCACGTCTGAAACGCATTGCTAGGGAACCACGGTAACCAAAGTAAATATTCCGGGTATTTCGATTTCACCCCGCCCCCCTTGAATTCAAGTTATCCATCTCTGCCAGTTTCTGCTTCAAAAAATGCTTAATTAAACCTGTGGAATTTTTTCGATGTACTTTTTACGGGCCCATAATTGATTTTTAAACATCCTAAACTATATGAATTAATGCAGTTGAATATTAAAAGATGATACGGAGACATTAATTTTCGTGCTTGAGAAGATATAAATAAAAAGTTGCAATAAATGTGTGTTATTGCATGAATATCCAAGTCAAATGCAGCTCCGGCTAACTACTTCATATTTAATTTTCTGGGCTTCGTATATCTCTAAGCGAACTCAATATATTTCAAAAATCTAGAATTCAATACAATTTTTTAAATTATTGATGTGACAGGAAACCCCACTAAATTTCTGCATTTCTGCAGTAAAATCGGCAATTTTAACACTGATTTCTATGGGGGCATCATCCTTTGCCTGACCCCCCAAAGTGATGCTGACGTCTATTCAAAAAGTCTCATTAGGGGCCGTTCAAGTATTACGTAAGTAAATTTTTAGCCATTTTTGACCCGACCCCCCTTGTCAGCAAAATTTCGTCATCAGCTCTGCCCCCTCTGAAAACTATCGCATATTGTGGGATCAGAGACGTACACGGGGGGGGGCATAGGGGGGGGCTCTCTCGTGCCCCCTTCCCACGATCAAGAATTTATTTTTTAATGAAAAAAAATATTTTTTTTGTAATTGAAATTCCGGAAGAAAATTCCTTTATATGTTATTATAATCAATTTCTGTTAATTTAAATGTTATTTGAAGGCTATGAACTCAAAATTTATCTTTAATAAATTCATTGCGACCTACCCTCTTAGCCATATAATGATAAATCACATAAAGGTCCTTGGCCCGCGGACCAAATATGGCCCTGGGAGTTATTTGATGCGGCCTGCCCTCTTCCAACCTAATTTTGTAAAAATGAACTAAGCGGCACATCTTTACAGATCGCTTAAGTGTCCCGTGGTACAATTCCAGAGCATTTAAGCAGCCCGTGGCATATTTTCAGATCACTTAAATGACCCGAGACACAGTTCCATAACACTTAAGCGATCCGTGACACATTTAGAGATCCCTTGAGTGACATGTGACGTAGTTTTAGAGCACTTAACTGGCCCCCAGTGCGGTTCTACGTCACTCAAATTACCCGCGGCACATTCTCAGATTATTTAAGTAATGCGTGGCACAGTTCCAGAACACTTAAGTGGCCCGAACACATTTCCAGAGCACTTGGATCCGTGAAACATTGAGGTCACTAAAGTGGCTCTGTAGGGCACTTATCAATAGGGGGATGTTACTTCAATTGCCCACAAACTATTGAAAGGTTTTTCTCGTTTTTGGCGCACCGAGAAAGATGCCATTAAAAATATTTCATATTTTCATAAAAGGTGGTTGATGACGTAAGCATTATCCAAACATCCCCCCCCTTATCATCAAAAGTCAGCAAATCGGAAACCCCTCCCCCCCCCCCCACCCACCATCGATTATGACGTAATACTTGAACGGCCCCTTACTGGGAAGAAGGAAAAAGTGACAAACCATTATAAAGACATATCAACTATAATACTTATACATACACTGACAGGATTAAAGGAGTGACAAACCACATTGTAAAGGCATATACAATACATGTCTGAAACGCATCGCTAGGGAACCACGGTAAACAAAGTAAACTTTTCGAAAGTGATTGTTGAGGCCCAAAACCATTGTTGCCCGACAGTTTTTTTGCCCATTTCGGACAATTGCCCGGCTCTGACGAATTTTTAAAGTAGCCTAAAATGGCTGTTCATCCGTTCCGTTTGGTATATCTATATGCAAAATTTGGCGACGATCGATCTGAAATTGTAGATTTGTATAGAGAACATACAGACAGAAAACCAACTTATATATAGATTAATTAATATTATATGGTCACAAAAAAATATTCGATTCGTCGATTAAAAATTAATGATTACCTATTTAAACATTTTAATCGATTCCCAGCCCTAATATTTATAGCTTCGGTGATTTCGGCTCAGCGATGATTGCTCCATAAACCTTCGAACTCCTCTTAGGGAATTGAATTCTGAAAAATCCCTTCTTAGTAAGTCTATACATTACTAAACAAAAATACTTACCAAATTTCGTATTTATAGCTGCAGCGGTTTTGGCTTGGCGATTATGAATCAGTCAGTCAACGGTATTTTGACTTTTTAAGAGGATTATGTGAATTATTATTGTTAGAGGATTATGTGTAATTATTATTGTTAGAGGATTATGTGTAATTATTATGTGAATTATTATTGTTAGAGGATTATGTGTAATTATTATGTGAATTATTATTGTTAGAGGATTGTGTGTAATTATTATGTGAATTATAATAGTTTCATGTACTATTACATGAAACTATTTTGTGTTTTCTTTTTAATGAGAAATGATTTTTAAAATGAAATTGGCTCAAATCTAGTACAATAATATCCGGTAACATTTTTCGGGCACTGTGTCGGGCATCTATTGTTTCAAGCCAATATGCCCGGGGCAGAAATGTTTTTTGGAGATTTGTACACAACCCTGGCTGACACTGTCACCAGATTACGAATTATCCGAAGATGATGTCACTCTCAGCTGAGTTAGTTTTGACTGTCCATGTACGGTCCTGTTCAGCGCACGCCCGCTCTAAGGAAAGAGGTTCGTTACTTTTGTAGCCTAGTGGTATAGCGTGCTCATCCGGCAAGTGAGAGGACGAGAGTCAGGGGTGTGTGTTTGTGGGGGGGGGGGGGTAGTCTTACTCTTTTTTCAGCCGCTACCCAAAATCAATAAGATCAGCATTGCGACCCATGGGACTATTTAAATTAGTGAAACCAGTGGCGCAATAAATACATTTATAGCAGACTGTAAGTGGATTCGTAGCAACTCATCTAGGAAGCTTCTGCGAACCAAGTTTGGGTCGGGACCCATGGTTCAAGAGTTCCTGGCTTTAAGTGGATTTGTACGACCAATCTCGGAAGACCCGGGGAATAACGTTTGGATCGGGACCCATAGGTTAAGCACCCCTGCTTTAATACAGTAGTTCTTAACCAGGGGTGCTTGGAAAGTTTCTAGGAGACCAGTGAGCTGGGATAAAATAACAATTAGCTTATTGTTTGCTATCATTATGTACAAACAAAACGCAAATATTCGTAGACCTAGATGACATTTTGCACTATCTGAATTCATAAATGTTTAACAGATGGCGCTATGAACATGGTCAACAAAATTTACAACATATTTTTTTTATTTTCTTTGTTCTTTCAGAGGAGGAATAAGACTCTTTTCCCTTTATAAGTTTACATATACGTGCTTGCTGAAAAACCTAACGGTCGGGAAGGTTTTCTCGAGTTTGGTGAAGAAGCACCCCGACAAGATTTGCTTCATTTTCGAAGGTAAAGAATGGACTTTCCAACAGGTAAATTGAATAGACACAATCACTAATTGCCATTCAAGTATTACGTCAGCACCCATGCAGGGGAGTGGCTAGAGGTTTCACATCTGCTTACTTTTCATGGGAAATATATTGTCGTACTTTGTATATTTATTTATTTTATTTGATTCAATTATAAAGTGTTCCAGACGCTGCCACGAAGCTGGGCTGGGAGAGATCTCGGCAATGGGCTAGCCACTGTGGTGGTCGAATAGCGATAGTGATGGACTCGCATCGTGAGGACCCGAGTTTGAAACCCACCGATTCCACAATGGTGGTCAGCTGAAGTTGGTTTTTCTGTGGTTCCCAACTTTCAGACGCGAATGCGAACCGATCACCCCATAGCCACGGAGAGCAACAGGCATACAACGCGACAATTAGTCAATCATTACACTTCACTCATAGTTAGAAAAAAATTGACGGCAGATGGCAGATTAAAAAGTCTCGCCACAAAGAGCAACAGACCTACAACGGTAAATCTTCAATCGCGACGCTTCACCCATAGTTCGAAAAATAGGTAGCAGATGGCAGCACTATAACAAGCATTACACAGAAACAAGCTTCACGTTAGGTTGACAACACGGACAGGACACGAACATTCCAACATGTACCAATTCGTTGGAAGTTCAATATCGACGAGGTGTGGTTTAGTAGCACTACACATAACAAGCATTACATAGAAACAGACTTCACGTGAGGTTCACAACACATACATACACATTTTCCAGCACGGCCCACGTCCTCTTCGACCACCTGCTAGAATCTCTTCAGTCAGATAGACCGGCGGGCCATGATCTGGTTAGGAGGAGGAGGCAACGGGCTAAAGCCATGCTGGAAGCAACAACATGTGGTAAGCTACGCGAGCGGCAACAGCAGACATTGAGTCCGACGGCAAAGTGTGTTTGATGCCGTCCACTGAAAGTGACTTTTATACGCAACTCGGTTCGCGACTGCACTCCATGCAGACGAGTGTTTCCGTTAAATAATCTTGAGGAAATTTTGAAAAAACTATTTGAAAGTTCATGTTTAATGAGACGTCTGCCATAAACTCGGAGAAGGCGTTTTCGTTGTAAGTAAATAAATAATTCTATTTAATCGATTATTACTCACCATCACATAGCTCATATGAACTGCAATTATCAAATTTTTCAGCTTCCATATTAACGCGGGAAAGGAGAGAAAGAAACAGAAAAAACAATTTCTTTACCTACCAAGCCTGGGGGGCGACCACCGATAGATGGTAAATTCACTTCCCACCATTCACTTACCCAATGGTAGGAAATTGCTGCATGGCGATATTATAGTGTGACCACGGGAAGATGGCCTCTGACCTTGTATGACCTTGATAACAAAAAAAAAGGGTTCATTCTTCAGTAGAAAGAAATGAGAGGGAAGAAATAACCCTAGAGGAAATAAACTTCCTCTAGGGTTGCTGCTGGCGTTCTTCCCCCCCCCCTTCTCTCTCTACTGAAAAATGAACCCTCTCTTTCCGTGATGATGGCCATACAAGGTCAGAGGCCATCTTTCCGTGGTCACACTATACCTATAGTTGGTGTGCGGTGAAGTAGTAGTAGTAGTGCTTTACTTTTGCTGACTGGGGGGGGGGGTGAGGTTCTCAGAACTGGGCAAAATTCTGTTTACTTAATACATGAATGGCCTTTCTGTTAGTCAGAGTGGCCATAAAGCAGTCAAAGTGAAGAGATAGAGGTATCGATAATATGCTAACATCTTACACGGATTTCAGGTCGAAGATTATGGAAATCAAGTCGCCAACGCTTTCCTCAAAGCCGGCTACAAGAAAGGCGACGAGGTGGCCATTTTCATGAACAATTGTCCGGAATACGCCGCGATATGGCTGGGGTTGTCCAAGGTCGGGATCGTATCGGCGCTCATCAACACCAACCTGAAGATGCATTCGTTAGCTCACTGCATCAATGTCGTCTCGGTCAAATGCATTGTTTTCAACGACGAACTTGAAGAAGGTACGGTATAAATTAGTTTGTTTTGTGTGCATTCATATCGCACGACTACGACAGGCCAGAAAAAAAAAACATATTATACGCGTTCAATTATCAGGGTTTTAATAAGTTAATGGTCATGCACCTCTTCCTTGAAAATTCGTCTTTCCTGTTTCTTCCATCTACCTGCTGGCGGACGGACGAGATTGTCATAATATGGCGTATTAATATTAATGGCTACTTAAATAATGTGGTTAATGCGAACCACGTTCGTATTTTCGAGTTACATTTATTGTCTCAAGGTTGAGTTGAAGAAAATAATTGCAAAAAGAGGTTCCTTGATTACATTGATAATCAGGACCCGGATGTTAATGACGTTTGCATTCTTTTTGCATTTTTGAATACTTTTTTTTTCACTTTTAAGGCATTTTTCAGGTTTTAGGATGTTTTATATGGAGAGAGAGAAAGGAATTTTTATTGTATGAAAGGGGACTGTGTGATATAGTACTTGCATGTACTATGGCGGGAATTTTTAAATCTGCAAATTTTCGTGTTGAAGGATTCTGATCCGTAAGAATGCTGCGTGCAGTAAGATTTCGTAAGCTTTATTTCGCCTTGGAAATATTGAAGAACAGATAAAGTACATAAGATCAATCTTCGGCATTCTGGTTTCCATTGCAGAAAAGTATGGAGCTTATTGATGCTATCGGTGAAGTCAGTGAGGTTAAAATTGGGGCAGGCCAATTTACTATCATGAAATGCGAATAAATAAAGGGGAAAAAAGTGGACTTATTGCCTGCAGAAAAATTTTATGATGCCTTTCGGGAATATGTCTAAGGCCGGGATTACACTATAAAAGTTTTATCAAAGTTCGTTTATAATACTTGAAAAATGCAACCAATAGGCGGATCAGTTAAGTTCGCTCGAATGTAACAGATGTGTTTATTGGTTACATTTTTCAAGTTTTATAAAAGAATTTTTATCAAAGTTTTATTGTGTGACACCAGCCTTAAAGAGAAATTAACACTGTGAGTAGATCACACAGACCCTCAAATATCCCCAATAGCATCTGTTGATGTTGAGAGAAGTTGTCTTTTCAGAAATGTCTATTTTGTCTTCTGGATTTCCTAACCCACTAATAAATTATGAGTTTTGTTTATTTGAAAAATTCAATTGGCAGTTTTTGATGAAATCTGATGTTGAGAATGTGATTTCCAATAGATAGATAGATAGAGAGAGAGAGAGAGAGAGTGTAAGAAATGTGTTTTCCCTCTTTTATCTCCAGTCAATATAATGACTGTTTCAGTTTTCTAAAGAAATTTGTTTTGTTATTTTAACAGAGTTTTTAGCCATTTAAGGTAAATTTTTATTTTAGTTCTTAAGGCATTTTTTGGAATTTTTAAGTCATTTCTATGGTCATTTTTCAGAATTTTTTAGGTCAACAACATCCGGGCCTTGTTGACAATTATTGTATATTTACGGTGGTTTATGAGGTCATTTCATTGAAAAATTTCCCATTTCGCGTTTATACTACAGCTCATAAGTCTTCAGGGCCGGAAAGGAAAGAGGGCAGAAATTCAGGGAAAAAGGGAAGGGGAAAAATTCAGAAAAGAGCAAAAGGACGCAGAAATTCAGAAGAGAACAGAAATTTATAAATTCAGAAGAGAACAGGAAGGAAGAAATTCGGAAGACAACGGGAAGGGAAGAAGAAACCAAGAAGGGCATAATATCGATAAAAAGCATGGGGAGGTGGGTGGGCAGAAATTCATAAGCGAGCAGAAAAGAAGGAATTCGGAAGAGAACAGAACAGAAAAGAAGGTGAAAAGAATTCAGAAGAGAACAGAAAAGAAGAAATTCAGAAGAGAACAGAAAAGAAGAAATTCAGAAGAGAACAGAAAAGAAGAATTCAGAAGAGAACAGAAAAGAAGAAATTCAGAAGAGAACAGAAAAGAAGAATTCAGAAGAGAACAGAAAAGAAGAAATTCAGAAGAGAACAGAAAAGAAGAATTCAGAAGAGAACAGAAAAGAAGAAATTCAGAAGAGAACAGAAAAGAAGAATTCAGAAGAGAACAGAAAAGAAGAAATTCAGAAGAGAACAGAAAAGAAGAAATTCAGAAGAGAACAGAAAAGAAGAATTCAGAAGAGAACAGAAAAGAAGAAATTCAGAAGAGAACAGAAAAGAAGAAATTCAGAAGAGAACAGAAAAGAAGAAATTCAGAAGAGAACAGAAAAGAAGAAATTCAGAAGAGAACAGAAAAGAAGAAATTCAGAAGAGAACAGAAAAGAAGAAATTCAGAAGAGAACAGAAAAGAAGAATTCAGAAGAGAACAGAAAAGAAGAAATTCAGAAGAAAGCAAGAAGGGGAAATTCACACACAATTAGATTAACACAAAAATTGATGAAAATTCATCGACGAAGGTAATTTTAAACTGACTAGAGAAACAATTTCCAAAATTAATGAAAATTCAGAATGATAGAATTTATTCCGGAGTTGTGATGAAAATTCAGAATTGAAATGAATATTCATGAAATTCATATAATTCAATATTCATAATTCATAAAATATTTCCAGAATTAATGAAATTCATTCCGCAATTGATGCAAATTCAGAATCAACGGTACAAAACAAATTACAGAGCTGATGGAAATTCAGAATTAAATTATAGGAAGAAATAATTTGAGATCTGGCGAAAATCTCCAATAATTTACCAGGAGTGCGGGCCCGGTGCAACCCATCCCCCCCGTCGCACATCTCTGAGGGTGGCTCTGGTCTTGGCCCATAAGTAACTACAGTATGTCTAGCACATAAACGTGGATGGAGTTGCTCCTTCTAGTTCTAGTGTAATAAGAGTTACTCCAGTCCCCACTGGCCAAATTGCAGGAGGAAAAAGTCTTTGAAGCATGTGCCCGAGCAAATAATCGGAGGCACTCGCCCCCCCCCCTTCAGTCTAAATTGTTGCAGGTGACAGCAGTCAATGGGAGGCCCAGGATGGGGGGGGGGGAGCTTCATGATAATGAGACTTAGCACTGATTTTCGAAAGCAAGTAATGTAAATTTGCAGCAGGTATTTTCAGCTAAGCAGAGGTCCCCAGAACATCGCTTTGCCCGGGAAGGCTATGAGGAATGTTAAGACGGCCAAGAGGATTGACTTTTGAACCGCAAAATACTCAACATGATGAGAAGGTAACTACTACTACCACTAAGCCACACATGCACCTCGTCCACATTTCTCTGTGGAACTTGAATTGATACATGTTGGAATGTACGTGAAGTGAACCTGACGTGAAGATTGTTTCTGTATGTTTCTTGTTATGTGTAGTGCCGCCATCTGCCATCAGTTTTTCCAACCATGAGTGAAGTGTAAAGATTGAATAATTGTATCGTTGTAAGCCTGTTGCGCCCGTGGCGAGGCTTTTTAACGGGAGATTGCCCCCCCCCCATTTACGCTTCGAATAAGGGGCCATTCAAGTATTACGTCAGCATCGCGGGGGGGGGGAGGTTTCGGGTTTGCTGATGCTGACTTTTGCTGACCGGGGGGGGGGTCAAAAATGGCTGAAAATCTGCTTACGTAATATTGAATAGCCTCTAAGGAGATAGCTATCGATCATGGCACAATCACCCAGGCATTAATTTCGGAATAGCAAGAGGAATGTCCGCCGGTCGCCTCGGGAAAGTGCAACAATAACGGCATTCTTTTGTATTGCGTTTTTTGTTATATACAATGCCAGGAGTGCAAGCGTTTGCATCAGAAAACTGATAGTTATCACACGCACGCACAAAGGGAAGAATGCCCAAGTATTGAAAACATGGCGCTGGTTGCGGTTAGCTGCGTCTCCTTGGAGGAAGTGACTCGGTTTAGATACCTTATCGTCACGACAACTTCTTGCTGGGTTCAATTTTAAATAGGTTTACAAACTGATCAAGCAAAACAGGAAGAAGAAGAAGTATCAATGATTGGGCCTCGGATAATGAGAACCTCGCTTAATGAAAAGTGTGAAAAATAAAATTCTGTGCCATCAGATAAGTCTTTTTTCCTTCGGATTTAAAGGACAATGGTAATTTAAATATATATATATATATATACATAGGTGTGTGGTCGCTGTGGTGGTCGAGTGGTTATAGTGACGGACTCGCGATGCGAGGATCCGGATTCTAACCCCACCATTGCCACAATGGTGGTCGGCTGAAGTTGGTTTTCTGTGGTTTCCAACTTCAAGGCGCAAATGCGAGCCGATCTCCCCGTTAAAAAGTCTCGCCACAGAGAGCAACAGTCCTACAACGATATATCATTCAATCATAACACTTCACTCATAGTTAGAAGAACTGGTGGCAGATGGCAGCACTGCACATAACAAGCATTACAGAGAAACAAAAAAACTTCACGTCAGGTTTCACTACAAGTACACGCACATTCCCGCATGTACCGATTCGTTGGGGGTTCCGCGGGGGGGGGGGGTGTGGGCGGGGTGCATGTGTGGTGTAGCAGTAGTAGGTAGGGCCTCCAAAAAATGGCTCGGGGATCCATGATGTTCTTAAGTCAGCCACCCCGTTGGGCAATTTGTGGCGTTGTATTTGTATAGGATTCAAACACACCAATTTGGCTGATTTCATTACCAGCGCCGTCTTAACAACATCATGGGATCCCGGACCAGTGATTTATTTCTCTCAGGTTCTCATTCCTAAAATGCAGCCGGGAATCTAAACTCATTTCCCAGGATTCCGGGAAAAGAATAAAATTGAACCAGATCACATTTCTGCACTGAATTAGAGAAAATGCCTCAGAAATTTTTATCACTGGAAGCATGCATTTTAGAAGCTGTAATCAATCTATATGTAGGGGTCATTCAAGTATTACGTCAGCATCGAGGGGGGAAGTGGGTTTCGGATTTGTTCACTTTTGATGACAAGGGAGGAGGGGGGGGGAGGGTTTGAAGGTTGCTTACGTCATCAACCACCCCTTTTTGAAGATATGAAATATTCTAAGCTGCTGACGAAATTTTGCTGACAGGTTGGGGGGGGGGGCAAAAATGGCTGAAAATCTGCTTACGTAATACTTGAATGGCCCCATATATGAAATTGATTTTCTCTCTCTCTGTGTGTGTGCGTGCGTGCGTGTGTGTGCGTGTTCTCTATACAAATCTACAATTTTAGATCGATCGTCGCTGAATTTTGCAAACAGGTCCCGGATTGAACGATAGGCTACTTTAAAAGTTTGTCAGAGCTGGGCAAATACCCGAAAAAACGGGCAAGAAAAGCTGTCGGGTAACAATGGTTCCTGGGCTTCAACAATCACTTTCGGAAGTTACCGTGGTTCCCTAGCAATGCGTTTCAGACATGTACATGCCTTTACAATGGTCACTTCTTTAATGCTCTGCTAGTATATAACAGTTCACTGATCCACAATTCATTGACGGAAAATTCACATCTGAGAAAATTCACCGACAACAGCTCGACACGAGTCAGTGAGCCAGAGTAAGTGACCTAGTGAGTGAGTGAATGGGTGGCCTAGTGAGGGAGTGTCATGGTGAAGGAACCAGTGGTAGATTAAGTGATTTAGTGATTGAGCGAGTGACAGAATGACTAGCCTAGTTAGTAATTGAACAACCTGGTAATTGAGTGTGTGTGACAAAGTGAGCGAGTGAGTGATCTGGTGAGCAAGTGAGTGATCTGGTGAGCAAGTGAGTGACTTAGGGAGTAAGTGAGTGAACTAGTGAGTGATATGAGTGAACTAGTGAGTGATATGAGTGAACTAGTGATTGATATAATGAGTGAACTAGTGAGTGATATAATGAGTGAACTAGTGAGTGATATAATGAGTGAACTAGTGAGTGATATAATGAGTGAACTAGTGAGTGATATAATGAGTGAATCAAACTCATTTGCTCACTCACTGACACATCAGCTCATTCACTAATTCACTCCCTGAATCATCTGCGGATTCGCTCACTCACGGACTCATTAGCACACTCGATGAATCATTTGCTCACTCACTTCATTCCCTCAATCGCTCATTCATTCATTTGCTCATGTTGTCAGTGAATTGTTTGTCAACATAGGCGCCTGAACCTAGGGGCTGAGGCCATTTGAGCCCCCCCCCCCCCAATAACTTCTGAAAAACAATGCAATGCACCTTCCATCTTCTGCGTACGGGCTTGAGTCCCGTGTATACGGAACGACCAGTAACTTTCAGCACCCACAATGTTTTCTTCGTGTCGGCGCCTCTGTTTGTCGATGAATTTTCGCAGCGATAGATAAATTCCATTCGATAAATTGTTGAGGAATTGTATGGCGGTGAATTTTTCAGGAGCCTCACCCTTGTGGGTTCATTCTGCTATCTTTGCACCTGCTGAAAATCGAAAGAAAGCCTACCCCATTGAAAAAATTGTCATTTTACATGGGGGTTTAATGATTTCTGCTGCGCCGCTTAAAGGGTTAATAAGTCCCGCCACTGAAACGTTGCTATAAGTGCAGAATGTGGAGACTTTTTTTGCAGGCGGGACTGAGAAAAACCCAGGAAATATTAATCCCTGCTCTTTAGGGTTTCAGAGTAAAATATGTTATTATTATTATTTGCTCGGGGAGTGTACTTTTTAATTCAAATCCTATCGTATTCCTATTCCAACAGCCGTCTTGGACGTCGTTCCCCTGCTCGACAACAAGGACTGCGAGTTGTACTGCTTGAGGGCGAAGAAAACGGCCAAAGTGGTCCCGTCACCGAATTCACCATCAGTCAAGTCGTTGGATAACTTCATCAAAGATGAGCCGAAGTCGCTCGAGCACAATCCAGACATCGGATTCAAAGGTACCTTAACACGAGAGAAGGAAGTTCGCACAATTTTTTTCCTTCCCTCCTTTTTTGTTTTTATATTTTCAGCATGTTTGATATTTTCCTCGTCTTTCTCAACTTCTCAACGCAATGTCCTTGTCAGTAAGTCCCACGTACGAACAACACAAAAAACTTATTCCCATCGTGAATCTTGTTTACGGTACGGGCGGGGAATAATAACTTTTGTTGACTTTCCTCTCGCTCATTACGAAGAGACCGGATTCTTCAGTTGTGGCCGTAGTTGGTTTCTTCGCTGAAGTTGAGTTGATTTTCTGCTGTTTTCCAACCGCAAGGCGCGTGAGTGAGAGCTGGTCTTCCCGCAGAGAGCAGGCAGACTCATCAAAATAAGATATTTTACGTGACACGTAAAACTCAAGCCTAAAGCCGAGTTTTCCTAGGAGCAGGCTTTCTGCTGCGCGTCCAGCGTGAAAACTGTGATTGGTCAAAAAACCTGAATTTCAGGTTTTTAATTCCAATCAGCGTTTTCACGCTGCACACGACGCAGAAATTCTACTCCTAGGAAAACCCGGCTTTAGCCATTTTCACTTCAAATTATAATGGATGTTTACTGATGTACAGATAGCATCACCAGTAGAACGAGTGGAGCAGCAGTAAGATGCTCGTCTACTACCATGAGAGCTACCGTCAGCATAGGCGGATACCCTACCGCCTTCCTCCCTCGTTCACCAAAAAATCTGTATTATTAGCACAGGTGGAAGGGTGGAGGTAGAAAATCCCCCCTACGAAAAGCCTATATCCACTTATGCCCGGTAGGTCCGATCCCGCGGAAGAGAACATGGATAAGTGCTTCCCTAACAAACCTGACGCGACCACCGAAAGATGGCTCCTGCTAAATATGTCCTCGCAAAGTCCCTCTCCATGCTCAATAGGAGTACGGAAATACATCATGACCAAGTTGCAATGGAATACGTCAACCAAAACGGGCTGCATGGGTCTGAGTAGGTTCAGTAGCAGCGCCCGTTCTGGGGGACGTATTCCATTGAAACTTGGTATACAGCCTATATGATCCATGAGAAAAAGGAAAATTCAATAAAAAAAAGCGCTACTTTTCACCTGGTGGTCAAGAATTGAACTATTTGTTTATTTCATAAATCTATCTCCCATGGTCTCATTAAGATACCCTAAAAATTTGGCTGTATTCGGATAAGCAGTTTTTGAGAAAAATTACTCAGAGCTTACACGGGAACTTTAATTATAATTACCCTGTGTATAGTAGAAACAGACATTATAAAGAAAGGTGCGATAGAAAAAGCAACTCCCGCGTAGATAATACGGTTGCTATGAAGCTTCGCGATGGGGAGAGAGAGAGGGAAAGAAAACACTCACAGAGAACTTGTTTGAATTCATTCCACTGGTTTTTGGCATGGCGTGGGTGGAGTCGACTGATCATATGTATATATGAATTGACATCATCATCATCGTGCCCCCCCCCCAGACTTCCATGTCTATCTCCGCTTATGGTTTTTGGACGTAATATTACGCCCAAAAACGAATTTGGAGTTCTTCGATCAATCCGGTATCGGCGCAGAATCGAGTGAACTGGTGTGCACTATGTTTATACCCTAATTTGGAGTTGGTCGTTCCGCTCTTTAAAAATCCTTGTTCCTTGTTATACTTACCCCTTCCCCCCCCCCCTTTCCTTTTTCTTTCAGATAAGCTGTTTTACATATATACCTCAGGGACGACTGGATTACCAAAAGCAGCCATCTTACGCCACAGCAGGTAATTTCGAGGTAGTTTTTTCTTCCCTTCTCAATATACTGTACATTCAACAAGACAAAATCCCCGCTGTATTGATGTTATGGGGGAAGGGGGGGGGGGTTATTAATTTGTCAGTTTAGGCATCAAATAAAGATCTAACTTCAGCGATCATTTTGCCCGTTATTAAAACGCTACTTTAATGTTCTACTATGCACGTAGGGGTTCCAGAAATTTCGCCCCTGCCCGTACAAGTGACCGGGTGAGTGACCAAGTAAGTGACTGACTGTGTAAGTTACCAAGTGATTGGGTGAGAGACTGTTTGAGTGACCATATAAGTGGGTGAGTGACTGTATAAGTGACCAAGTGAGCGTGTAATTGACTGTATGAGTAAGTCCCAGTGAGTATGCAATGTTCACTGATACAGTCACTTACCCCTTCAATTGATCACTGATCTGGTCACGTACCAAGTCATCTGGTTACTCGCTTGTTCACTCATACCGTCACTCAGTCACACATACCATCACTCATCTGGTCACTCACTTATCCATTCGTACGGTCATTCCCACCTTCAACTGGTTACTCTCATGCGGTAACTAACTTGATCACCCATATGGTCACTCACTTACTAACTCATACTGTCACTCATGCGGTCACTTACCCACTCACTTCTGTTGCTAAATTCTATTGCGAAATTGTATCGATAAATACTCAATTCTGTTTATTATATGTCCAGTGATTACCTTTCATGCTGCGCCGTCTATCGACAAAAATTTGAACTAAAATTGATTGACAATAGAATTGAGCACACACACACACATTTAGCATTAGAAATTTATCAATTCTATTGTTAATCAATTTCAGTTCAAATTTTTGTCGATAGATGGCGCAGCATGAAAAGTAATCACTGGACGTATACAAATCAGAGTCCTATAAAATGCGGGGTGTACGATTAACATCTATCTCACTTCTGAATTTTCCGCTTACATGGCGGAATCACCAGCTGAAGCTTTGTGAACGTTTCGGACACGAAAGAGGTTGAAGAAAGGTTTGGCACCAATCAGTGCTGCCACGCTTTCGTGCAGCGCCGTCTGCTGACAAAGACTTGAACTAATTTCTTTCCGCATCCAAAAAAAAAAAATCCCCCTTCGTGCGAATAACTTTTTTTGCAAACACTGCATTGAAATTTTCAAATTCCTTCAATTTTTATGAAATTTTAAACTTTACGAATTTATGGGACACCCTGTATATTATAATATTTATTTCATTCTGTATCTCTCACTACGTGTTTCGCCATAGGATGTTTTTGGCTGCAGCGAGCGTCGAATACGTGATGAAAATGTACGAGAAGGACATCGCCTACAACACGCTACCGATGTACCACAGCTCCGGTGGAATGCAGTACCTGTCGGTAAGCCTGGTGTTCGGGCACACGTCCATTCTCAGGAAAAAGTTCTCCGCCTCGAACTTCTGGATGGAAGCCATCAAGTACAGGGCGACGGTGAGAGACTCGCAATTCTCATGACTAACTATAACCGTGTGACGACTTGGCTTATATACAGTCAAACCTCGTTAGTACGTCACCCGGTTAACACATCACTCCGCTTACCGGATCACTTTTTGGAAGTCCAATTGTCCTCAGGCAGGAATTGGATTATTGCAAGCTATGGATTACTCCCTTTAAGGAGTCAATCCGCTTACTAAGTCGTATTTTTGCTCTCCCAAGAGTGACTCATTAACGAGGTTTGACTGTATATCCTACGGGATTTCCAACAACACCGCCCGAATGGCAACATGTTCATCTTCCACTATGAAGGAAGGTTACCGTCAAGCTCCACGGGTTCGGATCCGGGCAAAGAACACGTGAAACACGTTCTTTACCTACCGGGCCTGGGGCGGCCACCGATAGATGATGGCGCCTTCATTTCCCACTCAACTCCACTGGTTGGAAATTGCGTATGGCGATAAATGTCTCTCTGGGTGTCTTTCTATCACTACCCCCCCCCCTTCCGCAAATAGGCTCTGGCGTATTTAAGTATTTTACTGATACGAATGTATGTCCGTTGTCAGGTAGCAATATACATCGGCGAGATATGCAGGTTCCTGTTGAGCCAACCTCCAAGCCCGCTGGACAAGTTACACAACATCCGAATGATCTGCGGCAATGGACTCAGGCCACAGATATGGAGGGAATTCCAAGAAAGGTTCGGGATACCCCAAATCTCGGAATTTTACGGATCGACGGAAGGCACCTCAAACCTAAGTGAGAACAATATTATATGCTTTTTTTATATGCATGTATGTGCACCTGTAACTTATCTATGGTCAGGGTCGTCATCATGATGACAATAAACTTTCGATGACGCGTAAACTTTTGAAACTAACAAAACTGGTACCGTATTTCTCTAACGAAATTTCATCTCGTCATTGCAGTCAATTATACGGGAAAACCGGGCGCAGTAGGATTCATAAGCAGGACATTCTCCAAAGTGTTTCCGGTCAACATAATTCGAGTGGACCCCGAAACCGGAGAACCGATCCGAGACAAATGTGGATTATGCGTCCGATGCAAACCAGGTAATACTATCTTATTTCCTACGTAAAGAAAAACGGAAGGGGTGGGGTTTCCTTCGGGTTCTGGAAATCATTAGTAAATGTCCTAGCAACCACAGGATTTTAGACTGGGGGGAGGACATAGAACTTGCAAATTATGCGTCCCGGGTTCGAACCCCACTTGTTAGCCCGTTCGGGTTTGAGGCCGTTCTCGTAAGTACGTAAGCGAATGCCGTTCAATGATTTCAAATTGCGTTGTGTATATATAAAGTATAATAACCCAGGCAAAGTTTACACAAAGTAGTCATACACGAGATGCTGGAAGTTAATTAGTTTATTTACACTCTAGTTAATTGAATTAATGCAACTTGTATTTTTCATGCCATATCATCATCCTTATTAAAAATTATTAATACATATTCCATTCAAGGATACTTAACAAAATCTTCGGTTGGCCCCCAAAACAATTAGGTTCTTGGCCCTGAACATTATATGACCCGTGATTTTCCATTACATCTCAGTTCGCCCCCAAAACAATTAATTACTAGTACCTACACTATATGTCACATATGGGAGAGAGAATATAATCCATGCATCACTCACCAGGTGAGACCCTTCTCCAGTCTTTAGCTTTAGCCCCTTAGACACTCATCGCAGCCAAGAAACGATTCCTCTGATTACAACTCTCGTCTTCACAAGTCATCTCTTTTTCAGTCTAGTTTCGTTACTGCATTTCTAACTCTCCCATTCTCAATTCCCCCGTATCCAGATTTTTTTCATCCCTTTAAGATTTCATTACGGACGTCCCCCGTCCCTTGGAAAACTCCACCCATTTAATTTGATTTGATATTTTAGCCATCATCTCTAAGTTTCTATTCGTTTCTTGAAGGTTTATTCATAAGATTGGCCACTGCCGATCCATCCTTAATTTCTTTGTCCAAGCGACTCTCCCTTCAGGACCCCGAGAACCCCAACGGCCATGGCCTAACCTACATTGAAGCTTCCCATGACTAACACTCGGCATTTTAGATCCTCTGTTATACTTTAATTGCACCCCCCTAATAAAGGGATTCTACTTCTACTTAAATGCAGTGGCGGATTACCGCACAGGCGCATGAGGCGCGCGCCTGGGGCCTCGGCAGAGCGGGGGGCCTCCAAATAGTTGTGTGCTTCATCCTACATATGAATTTACATGCGCATCAACAAATCTCTTGTACAGTATCTGCTCTCCCTTTTTTTTTTCAACCGCAATTTTTTATTTTTTTTTATTTTTGTTATTTTTTGTATACTGTACGTATGAGTTATGGAAGAAAAACGGGAACTGAAAGAAAAGAACAATTTACAAGACGCAGCTCTCAAGGGCCAGTTCTTCCCCGACAAAGAAAGAAGAGACATTGTAAAGCGATCATTCAGGGAGGGTCATTTTCAAACAGTATTTCCCTAAGGGCACAAGCAGGAGGAGGGATGAGAACAGCAGGTCCTAATATCTGTCCGAAATGAAAATTGTAGTGAAGGCATAAACAGATGTCTCATTCCACAGTATTAAATGCTTTTATGGGCGCCGATAATACGACAGCTTTGGTGTAAGCTTTTGTATACAGTATAATGGATGGCAAGATGGCTATCGGCAAGCGGCGACATCGACAGGAAGAGACAGTCGTACTAATTAAAATGAATGTAGTAGAGCTCTTATTGTGATTTTGTCTCCCACTTGTTTGAATGAAATACTATAAGCTGGTTCAAACAACATATACATTTGCAATCTATGACTGGAACCATACGACCATATGACAAAAGAAAAGTGGGGTTTGAAATGAATGCTGAATGACATGCATTCTGAATCACGTGATTTTTCTGTTGCTCTTTTAACACTCCCTCCCCGGCTGAAAAAAATCAAGGGGGTTTCTTTTCCTTCTTTCTAAAAAAAAGAGCTACATTTTTGGATTGGTCAAGGAGGCTTGGGTAGACAACATCTTTGTGTCAGACCGAAAAGTGTTTATTGTTAATGTAATTGTAATGTGTGTTATTGTAATGAAAAAAATTTTCATGCCGATCCTCAAGATTTCCTTTAGGATTTAGATTGCAGAATCTCCAAAAATAACGGTAAGCAAAACTAAAAATATATAAATTATCTGATAAATTTTTATTTGAGCATTTCAATTCAACTACAGTAGTCTCTCGAGAATTCGGTCGTGCTCTAATCCAGCACGTCCAGTAGTCCAGGATATTTAGGTGGTGTGGTGTCACTTTTCTCCTGATGCCCTAACCCCCTTAACACGTTCTAATATTTCTTAATTGCTGATCAAGTCCTGACTATGTCTTTGCACGAAATTTCATATATTATTTCAATGGGTTTCTTCAAAGTTAATCCAGCAATTTTGGTAAAATCTGGCACACCGTGGTGTAATACGTACCGGATTAGCGAGAGTCTACTGCAGGGGTCTTCAACCTTTGAGGCATAGCAGGCCATATTGAAACATTTTATAAAGTATGCGGGCCACAATGTTATACTGTGGCATTTTTCGTTATTAAACGAAACGGGGGGGGGGGGGCATAATATAGAAGATTTTTATTCACTCTGAATACAAATAATGCAAAGGCAAAGGCCACAGCAGGCAGAGTGCCCAACGAGGTGGCTGAAAGAGAAAATAATAATAATCAATATAATAATAGTAAAAATAAAATAGAATAAACAAATAAAAAATAATAATTTCTAAAAAAAAATTTTTAAATAATTTTTCATTGACAATAATTTTAATTCATTCTGAAATAATTTCTTTCATTAAATTTAATTCATTCTGTAATAATTTCTTTCATTAAAAATATAATTCTTATATTTACTCTGATATAATTTCTTCCCTCTATTCCCTCTATTGAAGAAATGTTTTTCTATTAAATATTATCAGTATCTTTATATCAAATCAAATACACTGCTGGCCACCCAAATTGCAACACCAAGAAAGACAAGAGATATCGCAACAATATTTATTTTGTAGATAACATGTTGACCAAGCATCAAATGATTAAATTTATAGACTTCTGTGAAGTGTGGTTCCTGCCAAAATCAGTAGACAGAGTAGCCGCCATTGTTGGAGATCACCGCTGCCACACGCCTCGGCATTGATTCAAAGAGACTTTGGATGTGTTCTTGGGGTACAGCAGACCAAGCAGTTTCCACGCGTTGCCAAAGTTGATCTGGTGTGGCAGTTGGGGATGTAATCTGGGTCAATCGTTGAGCAACCATGGACCACATGTTTTCTATCGGCGAAAGATCCGGAGAGCGAGCTGGCCAGGGAAGCAATTCAATCTGGCGATTGACGAAGAACCTTTGGACAATGCGTGCCACGTGTGGTCGCGCATTATCCTGTTGAAATACGGCTGTGGGCAAGCCCTGAAGGTAAGGAAGGACAACTGGCTCCAACACCTCGGAGATGTAGCGCTGGCTTTTTAAAGTACCGGCAATGCGTACTAGAGGAGTGCGAGAGTGATATCCAATACCGCCCCATACCATAATACCCGGTGCAGGACCAGTGTGACGGTGCATAACGCAGCTGTTCAGCATCCTCTCTCCACGGTGTCTTCAGACTCGAATCCGACCATCGTGGTGTTGCAGACAGAAGCGTGACTCGTCAGTAAAGACAATTTCATTCCATTGTGCCGTCCACATCCTTCTTTCATCGCACCATTGGCGGCGGAGACGTCTGTGGTTCTGCGTCAAGGGTAGACGAAGCAGTGGACGTCTTGCGGACAGACCACTCTGCTGTAAACGGCGTCGAATGGTACGCGCAGACACTGGATGATGCGGTACAGACTGAATGTGCTGTGCTATGGTTCGTGATGTGGCTGAGCGATCCGTCACTGCCATACGCACAATACGCCTGTCATCACGTGAAGTGGTGCACTGAGGTGGATGCGATCGAACACGTCGGTCCGTCGTACCCTCCTGCATCCAACGATCACATATCCGCATTACAGTTGTTTGGTTTCGTCCAACACGACTACCGATTTCCCTGAAAGATAATCCACAATCTCGGTAGGCCACTATCCTTCCTCTGTCGAACTCGGATACTTGATCAAAAGATGATCGCTGTTTTCTACGAGGCATAATTGATCGTTTTTTTGAAAAAACCACAGGAAAAACCCAATTACCGTACTTCAAATCGTCGAAATCTCCAAGCCTTAAATAGCGCTTTGAAGTGGCGCCACAGGCGCACGTGATGTGCGTCTGCGCTGAAATTCTAATCATTTGCATATCTCACCTCCGCTAATGCATGTTGTAAATTTCATATTATTTGCATGCTTCCTTCAGGGTGTTGCATTTACGGTGGCCAGCAGTGTATATTATATTTGTAATATTATCAATTCTTTATTAATCAGTAATATTAAATTACTAAAACTATGACGGATCTCCATTTTTGCCGTGTGGCTGAAGGCACCAGGACGGACATCTTAGATTACTAAAAATATGATGCAGAATTTTACTGTGATTTTTTTTTTTTAATGGGAGTGTGATTATTTTTCATCTAGTACCAGAGAATATCATTATATTTCCTTATCTTATTTTTGTGTTTATGGTTTTGGTGATGCAAAAATAAAAAAAAGTTATGATTTTTCATAATATTGTTCATTTTAGTGAACCATCTCGTTCTTATTAGGGCCAAAAGGGTGCAGTGGTGGATAAACGCAAATTTGTGGGTGGGGGCGGTGGTTGTGACCATGTGTTCAATTTTTCAGGACGGTTCTGATTTCTTTTGGAAAAAATTCTGAATTTTCCCCCTTTTTTAAGCAAATTTATTTTCTTGGTTTGTTATTCAGTCAAAAACGTAGAAAACATTTTTCTTTCCATTTAATTTTTCTGATCTCGGGGGGGGGGGGGGTGACAGCCCCTACCTTTAATCCGTCCCTGATAGGGGGGCCTCCAGATCAGGTTGCGCCTGGGGCCTCCCAAAATCATGATCCGCCACTGCTTAAATGGCCGTCATCTATTCTCAATCTTGAAATTTGTCTATTCATTCGTTGGTCCCCTTTATTTTCTACGATTCCCCGCTTTTTCTCCAAGAAAACACTCCTCGGACGATCCCTTTTGCCTAGGGCACCCCTGAAGTACAACCGACCAGATGCTTTGTGACGGTAACTAAAAGATTCCCTAATGAATGGCGATTGCCCCATCTACTTACATCGGTCTGTGATTGTATTTCATTTAATTGGGACTATGTTCCCACCGCTTGAACAAAGCTTCTTCCATCGACATGACGCCACTTACTTTAAACCCCCAAGAAACATGTCTACCATCCACAGAGAAACAACCATTCTTATTTACGTTCCTATTGTTCAATTATTTGTTTGCTGTACATATAGTATATCGGTTACTGTCGCCTGCTATCGGCGCCTGACCTACAGTTCTAAATAATTAAATCCAAAAATCAAATTTAAATACTCCAAACTATCAATTTTAAATATATCTGAAAATAATAATTTTAAATATTCCCTCTATTCTCTATTCCTATTTTAACTAGCACGAGCTAGTTAACACACTGGTGGTCACCTGAAATTAGTTTTCTGTGGTTCCGATGGCGCGAATGCGAGCCGGTCTTCCCCGTTAAAAAGTCTCGTCCCACAGAGAGCAAGAGCAACAGGCCCACAAACATTCATTCATTACACTTCACTTCTGAAATATAGATGGCGCGCACTAAAAAATCAGACACAACACTAGATACGTACTCAGACGGTGAGGTACACACACTTCCGGCACAACTCACTCGATAGTAAATTGCCCGTAGCGATTGACCTGAGTTGTGTTCGGTTTGAAAGAAACAAAAGGCTCAGGTTCTGACTGACCACGGTCTTGAACCTGGTTCAAGTTCAGACAAACAGTAGTTAATTCTTGGTAGGAATTATTCAGGTGAACGAAGGTGACCTCAACCCTCAGGAAACGAATACGTATTTATGATTAATAATGCATCTTGTGACGGCAATGGGATTGATTTTCATATTTATCAATACGAAATGTCGATTATGCATAATAACCGGCAAATGTGATTAATTCAGTACGATTTACCATGTTTCCCAACGACGCTTGGGTATTATGCGTAATCGCCTTTAAAGGTGAAAAATTTAAGGAAATTTATCAAACTTACGGAAATGTTCAGCGGTTATGTATAATACCTGGATTTATCACATTTACCGTAATATATATATATGTTACTGCCACAGCCCGAAGTGCGGTCAATTCGCGAAGTGGCCGAGAGGTTTTGGCCAAAGGCCAATTTTCATTTTTTTTTTTCATCGCAGTCAGTTTCCATCAATGTGATACATCGCTATATAGGATTAACTCCATGTGGACGAGAGAGAGAAAAAAAGCGAAATTCGAAATGAAAAATTATGTAGACAGTTTTTTCTGTCAAATTTTGAAGCAAAAAATGATTACCGCATCGTGACTGCGGTTTGATGGGTTGCCATAGCTAACGGGGACAAAATTATCACGAAAAAAAATACGCCAACTTGGCGATGACCCCGAATCATGTTACCGGACTTTGGCCAGGAATCTCCAGCCACTTCGCGGACTGGTTGGCCAAAGCCCGAAGTTCGGCCATTAGCCGGGTTAATTTATAACGATACCGGCTGATTCGCGAAATGGCCATTTTCAAGATTTGGCACAGTGACGTATATACAGTATTTCAATACGTTCGAATACGATATTAGTAAGATAAATATAATGTCTTATGCATTACAAAGGTGAACCAGGGGTTATTGTTGCAAAAGGAAGAGGAAAAAATCCTGCATTCAAGTTTGACGGATACGTTAATACAAAAGAAACAGAGAAAAAGATGGCGGATAACTGTTTCGAGAAAGGAGATAAAGTATTTTTATCAGGTAAATTTTACGTGTATGTATATATGACAGATGATTTTCAACTGCATTTTATAAAGTACTCGAATTTTATGATTTTAAAAACATGGACCGACAATATACCGACAATTCTCATGCAATATATACCGTTAAAACTGAACTGGGAGAGATACCCACAAAAACAGAGTATAAGCTCTATTATGCTAGTATGGCACCATTCAGCAAGTGTCTGAAGTTACCCTTCGCGTGGATTTGGTAATCTGAAAATTGCAATGCGACAATTCCTCCATTTAACATTTGGACCCCCTTGCGGGTTGAATTTTGAGAAATCCCGCCTCTTAGTGAGATATGACTGCCTTAAAAGTGGAATTTTGAAAAATTCCTTCTTAAGGAGTCTTTAGGTCATAAAATAGAACTACTGACCAAATTTTACATCTTTAGTTTTAGCGCGGTTATAGCTCAGCAATGATTGCCCCCATATAACCTTTGAGACCCCCTTAGGCAGTGCTGCAACTGGCCATTCCTGTGCCCTACACAAGGATTTGCATTTAGGCCCCTTCTGGCCCATTCTTTAAACCATTTAGGCCCGTTTTGTGCCCCCTTACAAGTAGGCCCTGTGGGGTTGCACCTGCTTAGTTGCGACACTGTCCTTAGGGGTTGAATTTGGAAAAATCCCTTCCTAAGCCCCATTTGCATGTGCATATCTTTAGGGGCGAATTTCGAAAAAAACTTTTTTTAGTGAGTCTTTAGGTCATAAAATAAAACTTCTAACCAAACTTCATATTTATAGCTTCAGCGACTGGCTCAGTGATAATAATCTTTCAACCTCCTTATGGCCCTTTTAGGTGAGTTCTCACTAAAAAAGACCCTTTAATTATGCGAGTTTTTCTTAGTGAGCCTTTACATCATAAAATGAAGCTACTGATAAAATTTCATATTTATAGTTTCAGCTCAGCAATTATGAATCAGTGAATCAGTCAGTCCGTCAAGACATGTTATTTTATATGTATAGATTATGTTAGTTGTTATTTGAATGATGTTAGTTGGAATTTTTTCTATTATCTTTTTTTTTCGTCAAATAGGTGACCTTATGGTGATGGACGAAGAAGGATACATATTCTTCGTGGACCGAACAGGCGACACATTTAGGTGGCGTGGTGAAAATGTATCAACTAGTGAAGTTGAGATGGTGATCAGCAAAATTCTAAAGCTTTCGACATGCGTCGTTTATGGAGTCCAGATACCAGGTAAAACACTTACACTGAATATTTGCTTTGAACATAAATTTTGCACATAAGTTACTTAATAAACCTCTATCATATTTGTCTCAGAAACCTAATTAAAACTATAGGCTTTCTTATGTTCAACATACACTACCCACCAATGTATTGGTGAATACAGGATGAGGGCGAAGGGGTCAATCGTCACTCCCCCCCGCCCCCCCCCCCCCATTAATAAAAAGATTGTATTATTATATTATTAACATAAGCAGGAGAGCAGAGTTGAACATTCAGCCTCCCCTTTGGTACTTTAGGTGAGTCAGAGTATCTTACCGACCTGGGCTACCATGCCCCGCAAATGCAAGGTCTTAATATATTTATGTTTTCCGAGTTTTGCATATTTTGTGCTCCACTTGTGCTGCCATCAGCCTTCTATATTTTGAAGTGAAAATTACAAATACCCGAATTTTCATTTTATGTAAGTATTGTGTTAACGTTTTAAATTACAGGATATGTGAGGAAAAAAAACATTGTAATAAAAAATGTATGGAGCTATGAATTTAGTTTTATGTTATGAGTCAACTTTTGGCATCTCTCAACCCACAGGCACAGAAGGCCGAGCAGGAATGGCTGCAATCCAAAGTGAAAAGGAGTTCGACATGGAGTCTTTTTATAGTGACTTGAAAAGTTCACTGCCCTCATATGCTCAACCTATTTTCATTCGACTATGCAATCAAGTGGAGCTAACTGGTAAGAATAAATGGATTGTGTTTTCAATTAATTAAATATCTGCCTGTTCTCTATAGCATAGGTTTCCAACTAGTGTTCCGCAGAATCCTTGGCTTCCACAACAGTATTTCAGGGGGTTCCCTTTTTATTTATTTTTTTGTATCAGAAGGTGTAAAACTTCTTATTGTTTTTACGATAAAAACAACTGTATTGGAGAAATATTCATGTTCATCAGGGTTCTGTGTAAGCTGAAATGTTGGAAATCTGTGCATGTGGTTTGTGTGCTCCATAGTAGCTTTCATGGCTTTTCCTGTCTAGTTAAAAACCATTAAAAACGAAAAATACTTGTTGGTACTGACCTGGTCAAAACAAAAATAGTTTTTTCAGCTTCATTTTTGATCTCGTGAAAGCCTATACTAAATACTGTAACTAAATTGGTATGTATTCTTGTGATTTTATATAAGATTCATGATTCATTTCAAATATGTGATTTAGAATTTTATATTCAAATTAGGATTTAACATGCAATATAGGATTATATGTTTGACACATATATCATGATCTAGCAACTCAATTTTATACTCAGATTATGATTTTATACTTGTTATGATTGTATTGTATTTTGCAATGCACATGGTTTTTTTTAATAAATAAATTGCCAGAGGTACCCAGTCCATGGGAACAATGAGCCAATATTGCTATATGGTAAATGTGGCCTGAGTATCCCCCTGGTTTGACGGTGTGTATTCTTTAAATATATAATTCTCAGCCAAAATAATTTCACTTACAGGAACATATAAGCTGAAGAAAGTTGAGCTGCAGAAAGAAGGCTTTGATGTGAAGAAAATTCAAGACCCTCTCTACTTCCTAGACTCATCAAAGCAACAATATGTAAAATTAGATGCTGAAATTTATGAAGACATTATAAACGGAAAGCGCAGACTGTGATATGTATGATATGCACAAACTATCTAGTATGATGGAATGAACCATGAAAAGAAAAGTGATAGAACTTTATTCCTATGAGGGAAGAAAAAAAGGCATTTTTCAACATTAGGAATACTGTTTATTATTATTATTTGCAATTTATGTGTACTTCAATGTTACAATATCTGTATTTTCATGAACATTGTTTTATTGTTTTCATTACTTTTTAATGTAGAGAAAGAAAATAATTTTAGAAAGATATATTACAGTGAAACTTCATCACAACAGTACTTGATAAAACGATAATCCTTCTACAAGACGGGTGTCAAACACTCGCGGCCAGCAATGTCCAAACAAGATCCAAAAATATTGTTTTTTTATTAATAGAAAATTAAAATATTTTTTAAAATGTAAAGTATAGTCAATTTAAATCACAAAAATTATAAATCCAAATGGAATGAACCATGAAAAGAAAAGTGATGGAACTGAAAGCTGCTATATATAATTTACGTGAAATAAGCTACATATTTACAAAAAATTCCAAGCTTTCTAATGACAGTTCCTTGGTAAAGAAATGAATGATAAATGCTGCAGAAAATAGGTCTTAAATATGTGCAAGCATTTCCATAATATTTTTTTACCGAGACCTATTGTGGTCAAAAGAATAACAGCAACAGACGATAATTTGCTTGACCAGTTGGAAGTAATATCCTCAAATGTAGTGTTTTCAATAGCCCTCAATGAAATTTCAGGTATTCAAGACATGGCTCAAATGACAATTTCTTCAAGCTTGTGATGGTAATATTAACATCTTTGAAGAATTTTTAGAAATCTTTTCTGTTCAAGACACCACAAAAAGTGGTGAAAAGTTCCAATTTCATCGCAAAATGTATCAAATCATGCATTTAGGAAAAATACCAACTTACTATGAACAAACTCATAACAGTGAGGGTGATAACGGTTGACAAAAAATTTTTTTTCAATGTGATCATCACATATTCTCAAGAGATCTTTACGATCTGTCTAGGGAATTGGTTAGTGTTAGTAGACATCCATGACCGAGCCGGGATTCGAACCCAGACCTTAGCAGTCAGAAGCTACTCCCTAACCACTCAACTGTCAGGGGGCTTTTTTGCTTCAAGACTTACAACAAAATTGAACAATTTTTTTCAACAACAATTTTTCCATTGCATCATTTATCAGCAGATCCTTTGCTGCAAAGAGTTTGAAATAAGCAGCAGTATTCTCAAGCCTGTGAAGAACACTTTGGACTTTGCCTGATCCAGAGGCCTCAAGCAGAGCTTATATCCTTAATTTCTTAATGTATTTTTTCAACCATACGTCTGATGCTAGCATATAAAATATTGATTCAGGCATGTAATACTTCAAGTCGGGTATGTAAGTTTTTGGAGATTTGTCCAGCCCTGATACTAGTGAAAGAGTTTTCCATTGCATGGGCGGATATGTGATAGGGGGAGCAATCCCCTTCCCCAGTGTCAATGACTGAGCCGACTGATTTAATGTATATGCATATATATGAATTGACATCATCATCATCCTGCTCCCCCCCCCCCCAAACCTCCTTTGGAGCTTATCTCCGCCTATGTTCTGTTGTAATACCTTTTGATACAAAAAAGACTACGATAGATAAAAAATTGCTAAGAACAGTAGTTATGTCCAGAATATGCAACTTTTTTTTTATTTACACATGTAATAAAAACAAATTTTAGTCATTTTCATTACTCAAGATACACAATTGTACTTTTGTCTAAGTTGAGAATCATTTTGATACAAAATCAAATTCACTTGGTAAAGAAATGCAGCATTAAGTAAAGAATTTTCGGATACTTTTACATTTGCAATCAAGACATATGGAAAATTTGTGTTGATGATTCATATTTAAACACAAAAAATGGCTGACATGATACGTCAGCCACTTTCGCAACACTTATAAGTGTCATGAAAACATGTGTCCATTATATTGTAGGAACATAATTTGGATCTAGGTAATTATATTCACCTTCATTGATGAAGGAATAATCACTGTCAAAACCAGTTACAGAGCTCACATGACGAATAGCTTCCATCTTGTGTATCGCAGAGTGGCAATCTGTTTCATGTAAACTGTACCGAAATAACAATAATGGTAATTAGGCATCACTCTAATACACATTTTACTACAGTTCAACCACATATGCAATTCATAAATGGAATTTTTTTAAACAAATTGATGCACGCCAGAAAGCATTGTATGAGTATGTGGGTGGCCAAAACAAATTTGTGAGCATACAACGTGTATATATGGTATACTTTTTCATATGTCTGCCATGTATTTTCTAAATCTGAAGTAAAAATGGCACACGCTTAAGTTTTGTTTTTTGTAAGTACTAATTTTTGAGTTGGTCAGCTTTCTGTGGAGAAGTTTTTTCGAATGGTAGACTGGCTCGAATTTAAAGCTGAAAAACCAACTTGAGTGAACCATAACTGCATCACCTGCAGAGATTCGACTTGGGACCTCATGATGCCCATACAATGGTTATTCATTACACTTACTTAAACATATATCATAAATCTGTGGTTCCTGGTTTTTTATAAGGTGTATATGCATTATTTTATGATGGTGTGCAAAAATGTTCCATTAATATATTTCAAGAAAAGGATAATTTATAACTTGTAAATCATTTCTAGGTGTCAAGATGGAAAAATACAAAAGGCTTTAAAAATTTTGTGGTCACCAACACCCTATAAAGTAGATTTAGGAAATTTTCTTAAAATCTAATTTTTTCAGGTTCAATACACATAGCTTTTACACTGAATAATGTAAAATGTGTACATTTTAAAATTAAGATTTGTCACAATTTCACAAAATCAATACTTTTCATACAAAGAACTACTAACCTCTCAACGCAATCCCCACAAAAATCAGTTGACACAGAAGATGGGCATTCTGTGCAATGCCACCTAACTCCGATAATTGGATCACAACCACATCTAGTACACTGTAGATACCAGGAAAAAAAAACAATTTTTAAAGTTTTTTCACACTTGAAACTAACATTTTTCTCAGGAATCTGATTCATTACATTAAACAGAAAACTAATTTTAAAACTGCAAAAATATCATAATAATGGCACTAATCTCATTTACTTTATATCCAATGTGCTGAGCTGTTTTTACAATATATCTTTCCTTCTTTCTTCTCATTGCTTTTTTGATGCAGATGAGCTCCTGGTACTCTGGTGTATTGCGCTGTTCTGCAGGGATATCCTCATCATCCTTTTCATACGGATATATGTGAAAAAGGAAAATTCACATATTATAGACAAAGCGCTACAGGCATCCCTCGCTTTATGCAATTTCACTATAACACAATTTTAAAAAGTTGATTTTAGATCATGGGACCTGCAAAATTTAGTGTGCAGTTTGATTTTAGTCCTGAAAATGAGCTTGTAAATTAGAGTATGACAATTAAAATGGCAAAATCTGTTGGATTTGTTGATGTGTAGAGGAGACATATATAAAAGAAATGCTCATAAATCCACCTCACCAGATGCTCACTAATAAAAATGTTTTTGGTAACATATCGACAATGCCATCAGACTTTTAATCAAAAAAAAAGGTGTCTTAATGAATTTAGAATTGTCATATTTGCGAGGGATATTTATAATTCTCAAGCTTTGCTCCTAAAGTTTTTGTAAAGAGACGGAGAATGCTACTTGTCAGCAAAATACCAACTTCTTTCATTAAAAAGTTATCAGCCTATCATTTCAGACTCTTCAGGAAAGAAAACATCCACATTCACACTAGAATCAATCAGAAGTAGTGAAGACAGAAGTAAAAAAGTATTAATAAAATTTATTCATATAGCTTAAATTGACAATATTTATTTATATAAGTTTGAATAAATTCATCAAAAAATTGTATTTTGAGGGTGGATGTTGGGCTTACTTTTCCGCCTGAAGAAAACCGTCTATCTTTATCTTACCCGTGTTAAATTTAACTCATTTTATGCAATTTCATCTTACATGCTCATTTTGTGGAACCAATTAATTGTGTAAAAAAGGGAAAGCCTGTATAGACAATGACAGAAAACTCAGGGGGGCATGCCTGGGGCAAGTAACATTTTTTACAAGGCATGTGGTTTTTTTTCACTCATATGCCCAATGTTAGCTATAAAATATTGGTCCCGGCATGAATTACTTTAAGGTGTCCGTGTAAATTTTTGAAGATTTTTCCAGTCCCGCTATGTTGATAAAAATAATATTAGGCATAAAACTCACAGAAACTTCAACATCAAGCATATCTTCATCATCACTTTGAGCTTGGGAGCACATCAGACTGCTCATGGTGATATCTTTATCATCAATTTGAACAGGAAGCACATATGAAGGGAAAAATGTGCTTGGCTGTTGCCGTAATATATGGCGACGAGGCTACAAGAAAATTAAATAAATAGTAAATAAAAAACAAGCAAAATATTGATGTGGAAAAAAAGCTCATTTTTGAGATCTTTTTATTAAAATCCCTGACATTTTGATTTGATTAAGCAGCTGTTTTTTTATAATCAGTGAATCAAAAACTTGAAAAATAAATGCTTTCACTGGAACAAAATTTTTGCATCGGAAGAAAATATTTTTGATTGATTCGAATACAAAATGAATAAAAGATATTTCAAAACCTAAATTGTAGAAGCTATCCATTGAGAATTATATTAATATAAAGACCATTTCAATTTATGCAGTCCGACCCGTTTATAACAAAGTCAGAAAGAAACAGTGAAAGTATCTGTTATATATAAACTCTGTTATATCCATACCGGCATGATAAGTGTAGACAAGCAATATGAAATTCAACAGAAATGAAAAAAAAACCCAGTTATTTTTGAACATTCCTTATATCCGTGTTTGTTATAAGCGAGTCTGACTGTACCAGAGTTTATTGAATCTGGAATTTCAGAAATTCTATCATATCCCTAAATTAGTTTATTACACTATATCTGCACACGTAAAATTAAAATAATAATAAAACAGAGTTTAAAATTTTCTATATGATTCTAATTTAAAGATATTTCATATAGGAATTACTAATGTGCATACATAAAAAAAAACATACTTTCCGTAGATATGAGGAATTCGGTTGTCTACCGGGAATCGGCATACCAGCTTTCAATAGCTTGATGAAGTACTTCTGTACACGGCTAGCCACCTGTGGAATATTGAAAATATATTTTTAATAACACATGTGAAAGTTACAAAAAAAAGTGAATTTGAGGATTATTTATAGAAACTTTGATGCAGTCTTTTTTCAGGAATTATGGTAGATTCAAATAATTTGGAGAATTATAGTAGTCTCGCTTATCCGACATTCTATATTAGCGGACGTCCCACTGCCAAAAAAAAAATCAAGTACCAACTGTCGAGCCTCTCAGAATTTCTCATAACAACAATGAATGAATGAACGCCAGAACTTTGCCACTGGACTTATCCTGTTGCCGAGATCTCTTCCAGCCCAGCTTCGTGGCAGAGTCTGGAACGTCTCATAACAACAGAGTTAAGACTCTAGAAACTGCAATTAAGTACATTGAGTAACAAGATGATACAGGAATCAACATAACGATGCTGCAAAGATTGTGAAGCTTGGCAGTGAAGAAACAGCATTTATCAGGAAAGAAAACGACAATCAAAAAAATTTTTGAATCACCACAGGACTGGACTTTTTAAGCACTGTACTTAACTTCAGAATATGCTGTAACTCCAAGTTCATTTTTTCTATTGTTTATTATAAAACGTGATTATTAAGTTTGTAATGAGTGAAATTATAACATAGTTTGATGTTTAATGGGCTTTTTCTTAACACTTCCTTATTATCTGACATTTTTGCTTATCCGACTTTATGCAGGCCCGTTAATGTCAGACTCTACTGTATGAATATTTAATCCAATATGGGAAAGGGAAGAGTTTAGGCCAGTGCCATCTTAACGCATGGGGGCCCACCTCAAGGAAGCTTACAAAAATGAGAACTGGTTGAAATTCTCGAGAGTTTACCAGGTAGGATCACAGAAAAATTTGTTGGTCCCGAGGGCCCATGATGCTCTTAAGACGGCCCCAGTTTAGACCCATTCTAAACCAAAATTTTGCAATGATCTGAATATGACAAAATTTGTGTAGAAGGTTCGCACATCATAGTCATTATGCTTTCCAAATTCCAATGTGTTTTGCATTTGGGACCATCTTAATCCTATCTAGGGCATAGTAGAAATCACCACACCTCAGTAAAATCCCACATATTTTTTAACGAGAGTGAGAGAGAAGTAGGCTTTCTTCTAATTTTCAGCCACCACAAAGTAAGGGAAAAGTGTTCCATTGAGAAATCAACTTTGCAAAATATCTGGACTTGTCAATGATATTATAAAAGGCTTTTTAGAAAGCGAGATATCTCACTTTCATACATTGATGCTGCTGAGAGGGTTCACCAGCTCACAGAAACAGAACAAAAAGACATTTTTGGAACCCTTTTTTCTACTCTTGTAAAAATTTCACTCAGTAGAATAATATTGAATGGAATTGCCAGTAACAGAATAAAACGAAATAGTGGAGAAATCAAATTTAATTTATTAAAGCCAGTCTTCAAACGGTATATGCATAATATAGCTAGTAAGGCTTTTGCTGCCACCATTATTCATTCAGGCAAGTTATAAGAAGTTTTCGGGATATAAAGCTGCCACGGATTGGAGATTTTACTCAAAAGTTTTGCTCACTCTATTCCTGAGCATGTTAGAAGTGATCCAATGACAAGGACAGAGTTCATACTTATGTTTTGGATCGCACAATGCTCATCTGTATTTACACTATTTTGGTGGTGTTATTTGGATTGCAGTTAGTCATAACATAGGAATGTCAAGAGACTGAAATATTATTCCGGTTTTGACAGTTTTCCTATTTGCACATAAAAGCACCAACTGTTGATAGAAACTATCTTTTGATTCCATCCAAGACACATTTTTATCTTAAACAGGTTCGACTGTATAAGACATTTTTATAATGAAAATTGAAATTTCATTTGATAAGACTACACAGTAACTCACTTGTGTTGGCGTCCTATTCTCCAGTTCGCTTGCAATCTTCTCCCATCTGCGCACTTGTCTATCCTCATCTGGATATTTGATGAGGAGCTCTTCTAGTTTTTTCTGCTCCTCCACGCTCCAAGGTTGGCTCAATTTCTGTGGTTTTTGTACCTCTTGGCGAGGCTTTCTGCCCCTTCCAGAACCTCCAGGCTTTGTAACTAGAATATACTACTCTGTTAATACATTACAAAAAAACATGATTAATTTATTCAATATTTCATCATACAGTGAGAGAAAAAACTTGATTACTATTTAATATGAACTAAGTGTGAGAATGGAGCCAAAGACTAAAAGAGGGCAGGAAGGTTCGGTGCTCTGGCGCTAGATCAGGAACGGCACTGAATTTACTGTTTTCCATTCAAAATTACAGAAAAGGCAGTGTCAAAATGGACACGTGCCCGAGCTGCAGGATATATTTTGGTTTCTAGTTGCAGCACTGTATGGGAGTTTGCAGTTGCCACTTTTCCAAAAATTGGGATTTATCATACCAGTCGCACATAGCTGTTATAACAAGCATCAACATATTCAGTACAGCGTTTTTATTCTTACTTTCATTTACGATTTTCATTCTGCGATTTGGCTGTCTTATTTTTTTGTGTTCATATTTATAGTATAACTGTGCAAGTAATTGAGCATAGAAGACTGGCAGCAAACATTTCTATGCTAAAAAAAAGGTTCTGAAATTTCATCTAAAGCTCTTATCAACTCACATAGGCTTATCAAATCACCACCGCCGCTGCCTTTGATATTATGTCGAGTATACTGCCTTTTTTTAAGACCAGATTCTGCAATGTTGATAGCGTACTGGCTCCAATCGATGTCTGGCATTTTTGGGATCTCCTGTCTCTTTGGTATACCGACATCTTCACCTCTCTGTAGCTTCTTTACGAACGTGATGGGATCAGCTAGCGCCTTATTTTTCAGTTCGCGCAGAACTTCCAAATCCTTGATGGCTTTTGCTCTTTTTGCTTCCAGCTCTAAAACAACCTAAAAAATTTATTGAATTTATAGTTACAAATTTTTTTTAAGTGGCAACACTGAAAATATACATGTGACAAGCATGTATCCGATCCAAAATTTTAATGCATATATGCATTAAAATTACATTGAATTACATGCTCAATGTAGCAAAAAAACCAAAAATATGGAAAATATTAATAATGTGCAAGTACTAACTTGAACTTAGAAAAGAAATCTCGACCCTCACAGAAAGGTGTATAAGCACGAGAATAGATTTGGCTACGTCACACTGAAATGTGATTCTATTCTTTTCTCTCAGTTAAAGTGATTGTGCATCGACAATCCCTCATAGCTACCAACTTTGAAGAATGAGAATCAGGGAGGGTTTTGTAGGGGCCAAATTCCATGCAAAAATTAAAAAAAAGGATTTTTGAAAAACAATGTAGGGATTTTTAATTAATGAAAATAAATTTCTACAGATTTTGCCCTCTACAAAGAATGACATCATGTGTCATTTGCATGAAGTTGCTAATCATCACAAGCCAGTAGTTATTACTGTCATTATACTACTTTCAAATCAAAAATCCCGCAAACAAAAAATAATCGCCATTGGGACCAAAACAGGACATATGGTTAAAGCAAGTTCAAGTATTGTCTCCAATTTTGAATGTTGAAAGGTGGAATGAAATCAGCAGACTACTTGGAATATTTTGTCTTTTGTAGCCAAACTGCTACAATTGATAAAAAGTCGGGGGGGGGGGGGGAGAACCATGTGTTAAACAAAATGATGAACCTCTCCGCTAATTATACCAAATACAGATGACTGGATATGAAGCAAAAACAATTTTGGAAAGAAATATCACATTCCTTTGTGGGGAATATAACAACCAACTTCTCACTGTTTGGGCGAATGCTCTACCATTAAGCTGCAGATGATGGACATTTTCCAGTCGTAGAATAAAATGGTTCTTCGGCTGAATGGTACTGCACAATAGACAACCAACGGTACTTAGCAACAGCTCGTAATGACATCAGCTCCTACATGGCGATGTATAAAAAACAATTAACCTTTCCAAAAATAAATAACTATACTGTAGACCTCTCCGCTGAATAACTGAATAACCAACCTCTCACTATAAAGCGATTCCTCACAAAGGAATGTGGCTTTTCTTTCTGAAATTATATTCGCTTTGTATCCCCGCAGTCATTTCTATTTTGTATAATTAGTAGAGAAGTTCGTCTCTTTTATGTTGCCAACTGGCAGCTGTCATTACGTGCTATTGCTGATTTAAGAAGTTGTCTATTGCGCAGTCTCATTGTGAGCCCAAGGAACATTTCCCTCTACAGTTGGAAAATATATCTCCTCGTTAGCTTAATGGTAGAGCACTCACCCGGATAGCAAGAGGTTGGTTGTTTGATTCCCCCACATGAATGAATGAACGCAAGAACTCTGGCGACAGACTTATCCCATTGCAGAGATTTCTTCTAGCCCAGCTTCGTGACAGAAACTGGAACATATATGGGTATGCCTAACAATCCGAGTGCATATACAGTGGGGTGTCTTCAATTTTTCAGTGCTACCATCTATATTTCAGAAGTGAAGCGAGTGAAGTTCAATGATTGAATATTTGTACTGTTTAAGGGCCTGTCGCTCTCTGTGGTGAGACTCTTTAACAGGGAGATAAGCTTGCATTCGTGCCTTGAAGTTGGGAACCATAAAAAACCAACTTCAGCTGACCACCACTGTGATGCCAGGGGGTTCAAACTCAGGTTCTCGCGATGCGAGTCCATCACGATGACCACTCGACCGCTGGCTGTCATTTTCCTCAAAAGAATGTGACTTTTCTTTCTGAAATCATCTTCGCTTTGTGTATAGCAACCTGCACGTCATTCATAACGTGTTCACCAAGTTTAATGACACATACAAAACAGAGTTAATCTCTTACAAGACAAGACTCACATAAAGGAGTTTTCTATAATCGCTGTTATTCTTCAAAATCGGATGATCATTTTCAAAAAAAAACTCTCTGTTCGCTATGAAACAGTCAATGGTGCACTTTTGATTATTGTCCGGGTGGCATGTTACTTGTACATCATTGGATAACGCTGAGGATTCAGCTCTCGGCCGTTCCTGTGCCTTCGAATCATCATGAGCCGGTTTGGAAGCATTTTGTCTCGATGAATAGCCCTGTGAATCTACTGTAGTCACTAGACTGGTCACAATGTTCGAAACAGTTGCTTCACCACCATTCTCTGAGTTTCTTTCACCACTGGCACCACAAGGATTGTCAGTAGAGTCCATCGAAGATACCTCTACTCTAGAATCGTGTCCTCTCATTTCAGAGCTGTCTTGATAAGAGTCTAGACACTCTTTAATCTCGACATTGGAGAGCACGTGCTCGGTACCACACAAATCATCTATTTGTGCTGGAAAAGATTGGATCAAGCTATAATCCATCAAATCTAGGCCATACTCAGATTTGATGCTCGTGCTACAGGCAGTTGGATCATCTGAGGAAACTGTGTTGGAAGCGTTTTCATTTTCTTCCATACCTGTTAGATCAATTCAAACCAAAGACACAATTTCCCTTTTCACTCTGTATCATCACATAAAAAAAAATTTACATCAAAACAAAACATTCCTAAGCAAGATGTCTTTGACTTCATAAACATATTCACACGGTTATGAACTGACCATATTTTTCTTACTCAAATACGGGACACATAGGTCTTCTTGTTCTTCAATTATACACATAGGTCAGATAAGAAACATCTGTCGGTGACAGATATCATTACAATACCTCGAGGAACAATGAAGAATAATGATTCTAAATACTGGACATTGCCAAAGATAATGCCATGAGTATCGATGCTTTCATCTAACTTTCGAATTAGAAGTGCACATGCAATGATGATGATCAAGTTCAAGAAGAACGTGTCGTTTATTTTAGTTTCCTACAAGCAAAGATGATTTAAACTGAAGTGAATAAAACGTTGAGTTCAGTTTTTTCTACAGGGCACATAAGCAGTGCCGTCTTAAAGCATGGGGCCCACCGGGGCACGGCCCGGGGAGCCTCAAGAGAAAAGCGGGCCTCACAAAAATGGGATCTGGTTGAGATTTTCTAAAATTTGCCTGGTAGGACCTCGGAAAAATCATTTGGCTCGGGACCCACGATGCTGTTAAGACGGCCCGGCACATAAGAATGAGATGCCCGAAACTAAGTGCCTCTAGAAAAAACTGGTGAGTGAAAATGTAGTTGTTCCGCTGTTTGTTTTATGGTACTAGTGCTGTCATCTAAACACAGACTCAAAAGTGACTGATGCAGTAATAATCCGTTCAGTTCCCTACAAACAAACTCCTCAAACTGAGCGAAATGGAGAAAAAAAATTCAGTTCTTTTTACGTTCCGAACTTCGAGGCGCAAATGTGAGCCGATCTCCCCATTAAAAAGTCTCGCCACAGAGAGCAACAGGCCTACAACGATTAATTATTCAATCATTACATTTCGCTCATAGTTAGAAAAACTGGTGGCAGATGGCAGCACTACACATAACAGCATTACACAGAATCAAACTTCACGTCAGGTTTCACTACACGTACACACACATTCCCGCATGTACCAATTCGTTAGAGGTTCCGCAGAGGAATATGGACGAGGTAGTAGTAGTTCTTTTCACGGTACACAAGGAGATGCCTGAAATAAAATACCTCCAGGAAGAGCAGACGACCAATGAAAATGGAGTTTTTCTGCTGTTTGATACATGGCATTTTTGCTACCATCTATTTTCATAATAAAAAGTTGTTAATATAGTGATGATCTGTGTCACAGGAGCAGAAGATCTAATTCTGTTCGGTTTCCTACAAGCAAAGCCCTCAAACTGAACTGAATGAAACAAACAGTTCAGTTTTTCAAAGGTTACTTGAGAAGATTCCCACTACAAAAGGCCTCCAGAAAAACAGACAACACGTGAAAATATATTTCTCCGCTATTTGATTTACAGTGTTGGTGCTGCCATCTAAACGCGGAATCAAAAGGGATTCATGTGGTGATGATCAAGATTCCATTCTGTTCTGTTCCTTACAAGCCCAACTGAATGAACCAAAAAGTTCAGTTCTTTTTATGATATATAAGATGATACTTAAAAGAAAGTAATTTCAGAAAAGCAGAAGAAAAGAGAAAATGGAGTTTTTCCGCTGTTTGATTTATGGTATTGGTGCTGTCATCTAAACTCGGAATCAAAAGTGAGTAATGTGGTGATGATGAAGGTATCGTTCTGTGCATCAGCTACTCTGTCGTCTGCATGTTCCGGTTTCAAGGGAAAGAAAACACAACAGAAATGAAGAGATCGGTGAAACGCGCTGCGCACGACGCATTTGGCTCCTCCAGAAGCAATCGGCCAATCACGCTTGGCGAAAAACGCTGTCGTGAGACGTATTGCACTCTGTAGGAAAACAGTCATACTGACAATACAATAATAATTAAACAGGGCTTTTGGCAAACAGTCATACTGTTTTTCTTATTGGTGAGTGGACGGCGTGTCGCGTTGGGCTATTCACGTTGCACGCGGCACAGAAAACCTGCTCCTAGGAAAATCCGGCTTAAAGTGGTAATTATCATAACATATTACGGTGAAAAAGATATGAAAATCTCGGTAGATATTACGGTAATATTACTCGGACGTATGGTCACAACATATTTAAACGTACTCGAGTGTGTGAGTGAACTTTATATCCCTCACAGGTATGTTGCATTATGTTTAAAATAGTATATAAATTTTTGTATAAAGAATTTATTCTATTGAAATTTTTTAAATTGTCAATAATTCCCCCCCCCCCTTCTATAATTTCTCAGTACGAAAGAAAAGATAGCCGATGCAAAGGTGGTTGCCATGGCGCTAGATTTTGTAAACAAAAAACGGCTCATCCAGTGATAAGGATGCGCCCGCATGAACAAATTACACGTTATGAATAACGAATAATCGTGGAAAGTTGATTACTTAGCTTATATTTATTTTTTGAACCAAAATAGAATTCAATTGAAAATCAACTAATGAAAATATACCAATCAGTGATCAAATCCAAATGATCCAAAGTTGCAAGTATTTTAGCCTATTACGCATTCAAAATGTCCATATATGTTGATCAAAAAATTGAGGATAGAAACGCTGGTGCTGTAAAAACTCTACTGTCATGGCACGAGAGCTTTGCCATCCTTGCAGTTGTTTCCTCCGATGATGAACGAGGGAGTGTGGTCAGCCTTTACAGCGAGAATGGAGCTGTCATCATATCTGACATCACACCAAGGTTTGGTGGTGGTGTTATGTCAACGCCTCCTGTGACATGCATGCAGTGGCATCCCTCTAAAAAGATTCTATTCGTTGGCTATGAGAGTGGCGACTTGAAAGTTTGGAACGAACAGTATGAGGACAGTGATGATTTCGTATTCACGAGGCACAACCAATCTCTGACTATCATATGTTGCAGCAGCAATGGTCTGTGTTTGGTGACATGTGACGGAAGTGGTATATGCATCATCTGGAAAATCGACTCAATGGGTAAATTGTCCGTCCTTTTCACGCAGGAGTTAAAAGAAGTTATAACCGACGTTGTGTTCAGAAATAGCCGTTTGTCCAATAAGGATGAGGAACTTAGTCGATTGGCTCAAGCTGCTGTCAGCGGTGATGAATCAGCATTGAATATGTTTACCGGTTGGAGTTCAAACACTCGAGACAGCAATAAGAATGATTTCACCGCTGATGAGGAAGGGCAACGATTTTTCTTAGGTTGCTTGAATGGGATGGTTTGTTATTTTGATGAGAATGGTCATTTGGAAAATGTCCTTCAAATGGAAACATCCATCCTTCGCTTGTTATATTATGAGGAACGAGACATGCTTGTTCTAGTTACCGAATCACTCGTCTTAGCTCAGTATCAAATTGGTGATGATGGTTCATTGACGGAAATGTCAAAGGTGAAACTCAGTGGCCGCAGAGCTAAACTCAGTGTGCAGTGGGCGGGCAGTGGTGTCTTGTCAGTTTGTACTGGAGAGAGAACGATAAATTTCTGGAATGTCAACAATGGGCACAACAGCACTATATCGTTGGATGACAGTCCTTCTCTCGATGCGGAGGATGCTATTATGTGTATGTCTTACCATCAAAGTAAAAGCATCATGTGTGCAGGTACAAGCTATGGTTATATAGTGTCATGGAAATCTTGTTTCGATACTGATGATGACTCAGAAGACGAAACGTGGCACGCAGACAAAATTCTGAAATTTCAAGGGACTATAAGGGCTGTTGAATGGAGTAAGAGCGTGTATATGTTATCGACACTGACAGCGACTGATGTTTATTTGATATCGGAACAACACATGTGCTTTGCATTCAGAGATCAAGTTTCTGCAGTCCAGTTGGCGGCAAGGCAAATCGCATTAGAGTCTCAATCTTTACCCGGCATTACAGTTCACTTGTTGACAGACATGACTATCAGAGCAGTGTACCTCAGCAGCTGTTACGTTGCTCTCTCCACAGGCAAACAATTGACGTTCTACGAAATAAACTTTCCGGCAAAGAAAACGAAGCACATTGGTTCCTTCTCTCTTCCACCAGACTGTTCTGTGATATCACTGCACGAACAAAGTGTTTACACCATAAATGGTTCAACTATTGAAGTCAGAACTTTCCAAGGTACTTTGAAAAACTCTCTCGCCTTTGTTGAGAACGAGGGCGAACCTACCACGATTGACATTTCTTCTAATTTTCTTGTTGCTGTGACTAACAAAGGTATTGTCAAAATCTGGGACATTAGTAAGCGGGAAGCAAAACTCCATTATGGGCCAAAAAATTTGGAAGGATTCGCACCAGAGAAAGAAGTAACTTGCATAAGGTCTAATCACAAAGGCGATAAATTGAGTTACACATTGAGACGAAGAACTCGGAATGACTTCATTCCAGATCCAGTCCTCTACGTGTTGGACACTGAATCGAACAGATTTTTTCAGTTTGATTTTTCTAAAGGTAAAGACATAACAGTCAGCGATGATTTAACAGACTCGCCAACTCATAAGATAGACGCAGATAGTGAACGGATCATGAGCGGGCGATATCCAACGAATCATTTTTGGATACTCGAAGACGAACGGCTTCTAACTTGTGAAGTGAAACCAATCCCACCTCCTATCAGAAAAGAAAAAATTAATGAGAAGGATTTTCGTGCCATCGCAAGAAGACACAGTAAATCAGCTGAACCAAATGTCATTGAGAAAAAGAAACAGCATCTGCCTCTTGTAGTATCATTTTATATTGTACCGACGCAGGGAATATTTTTCCAAGATCATTTCCTCATGGACGAAACACAAACCCTATTGCTGGGGATTCATGTTCCGTATCATTTTATGCTGAGAGAAATTGAGCATTCTGCTGAAGCTGCTCAGACGGGTCAGACAGCAAATGCCACTGGCTCCCATGCTAAGCAGAAATCTATGGAAAGTTATCGGTCTCCTATCGATAAGAAAGTAATGAGAGACTTCATAGGAATGGAAGATTGCGACAAGACAACAAAGGAAGCTCTTCTGTCATTTAGTTATTACCTGACCATAGGGGACATGGATGAAGCGTTTAAAGCCATTCGTGTCATAAAAACTGAATCTGTGTGGAGTAACATGGCTCGGATGTGCATAAAAACGAAACGATTGGATGTTGCAAAAGTATGTCTCGGGAAAATGGGGCACGTGCGAGCCGCTATGGCATTACAGGAGGTTGAGAACGAGCCCGAATTGGACGTCAGGGTAGCCATCCTCGCAGTTCATCTGAACATGCTGGAAGAAGCCGAACAGCTTCTCACCAACTGTAAAAGATACGATCTGTTGAATACTCTGTATCAGGACAGCAATCGCTGGTCGAGGGCGTTGGAAATCGCTGAAAAATATGACCGCATACATTTGAGGAATACGTATTACAATTATGCTGATCATCTCGAATTCATAGGAGATATCAACGGTGCGATACAGATGTATGAAAAAGCTGAGGTTCACACTTTTGAAGTTCCGAGAATGCTGTTCGATAAGCCTCGTGCGCTGGAAGCGTACGTCTTGAAGAGTAAAAACAAAGAGCTGTATTGTTGGTGGGCTCAGTATCTAGAAAGCATTGATGAAATGGAATCCGCTCTTCAGTACTATGAGCTGGCTCAAGACCATTTGTCTCTAGTCCGCCTTTACAGCTACTGCAATAACATGGACAAGGCAGCGGAAATCGCCAACGAAACTGGCGATCGAGCTGCATGCTTTCACGTAGGTAGGCAATTCGAGAATCAGGGAAACATCAAAGAGGCCATCCATTTCTTCACTCAAGCTAAAGCCTTCAACAACGCCATCCGTATCTGTAAAGAACAGGGACTCGAAGATCAGCTCATGAATTTGGCATTGATGAGTGGCCCCGAAGAGATGGTCGATGTTGCTGGCTACTATGAGAAGATAGAAGATCAGTGTGATAAAGCTATTCTCCTTTACCACAAAGCCGGGTGGATCACGAAAGCGGTAGAGCTGGCTTTCAAGGTACGAGAATACGATGCTCTGTTGAGCATAGCCGGAGACTTGCCGCCCGATTCTAGTCAAGAAGTTTTATTGAAGTGCGCCAAGCTGTTCTTGGATACCGGTAAACCTGACAAAGCGATAGACTTACTTGCACTCGCTTCGCACCAAGAAGAGGCTCTCAAGCTGTGTCTAGAAAACAACATTATAATCTCAGAAGAACTTGCGGAGAAATTGACTCCCGCGAAAGACACTAGTTCAGCATTCAGGTCTGAAGTGCTCGAGAAAATCGGAGACACCTGCAGCAAGCAGGAAAATTATCACCTTGCAGCAAAGAAATATACGCAGGCTGGTAAGAAAGTCAAAGCAATGAAAGCTCTTTTGAAATCAGGAGACACTGAGAAGATAATATTCTTTGCCAGTGTTTCTAGGCAACGAGAAATTTATCTTATGGCCGCAAATTATTTGCAAACTCTGGACTGGAGACAGAATCCTGGCATCATGAGTAACATCCTTTCATTTTACACGAAAGGGAAGTGTTTTGATCACTTGTGCAGTTTCTATGAAGCTTGCGCCCAGGATGAAATCGATGAGTATCAAAATTACGAGAAAGCTGCCGAAGCGCTAATGGAAGCCTGCAAGTGCCTTGCTAAAGCCGAAGCTTCGGATATTCCCAGAGAACAGTTGTCACAAAGACTCCAGAGAATCAGAACGAAAACTGAGCTAGTCAAGCAATTCGTCCAAATCCAACAGAACTATGACGGTTTTCCGGACGATGCTGTAAACCAGTGCCGCGAACTGTTGAGGCGAGAAAACATAGAGGAGGCAGTGCGTAGGGGTGACATCTACAGTTTCTTGGTGGAACATTTCTGTAGAGTTCAGAATCACAGGGCAGCCTACGACGTAGTGTTAGAGATGAAATCGGTGCTCCCTGATTCAAACCTCACCTACTACATCAAGAGAGAATATCTGGAAGCGATTTGTAGATCTTTGGGCATCGAACCCATCGTGGATCATAGATTGAATGCCCCAGAGGTTGATAACGATGAGGATGATGCATATCAGCCTGTAGAAGACATATGAAAATGGTTTTTTTTTCCAATAATTTCATTATATACGAGCGGAGGGGGATATAAGGGGGAGGGTAATGGTATATCTCCATCAGCATCAATGAAGGGAAATGAATCACCAATCTCACACTGCTTTCAAGTCCGACTCTGCCTATATTTTACTAGAATTTAAGCGAGAACCTTCCTTCCACAGAGTATGAAATGTTTGGCATCCAGTGGCGTCGAAACCAAGGGTGCTTGAGCACCAGGGCCGAACAAACCTATTGCCCGACAATAAAAATTTTCACTTTGGCGTGTATTTTTTCCCGACCACATGCCCACCGTGGGCATGTAAAAGAGTACAAAAAAGTAGGGGGGATAATATATTTCCTATATTATCTGCGTATTTTCATCAATAGATAGCAACACATTCGTTTCAAATTCTTGGGAAAAATTTGCTTAAAAGGGAAAAACTAAGCAATGTTTTTTCGGGCATGCATTTATCTACAATGCATGTCCAGTCAGGCGTGTAAAATTGTTTAGATTTGTCCAGCCCGGTTGAGCATTTGAGAATCCTCAGAATTAATTTATAAATCAAAATTTTCTACATAACAGTCAAGTCGAGCCCCACAGATCTAAAACACTTCCGATGCCCCCCTGTTGGTGCATCAACCCACACTTTCCCCAGTAGCACAACAATATCATTAGGATACTTCCTTCCGACGTCGGAACATCGACTGAATATAGAATGTCAGAAAGAGGTCGGAAATTTTTATGTGAATGATGCAGTAAAAATGTGTTCACTCAATAAACGCCCAATATCTTCTTTTTTCCTCTAAAATAATGTTACTCTCTTTCGAAATAATTCCAAATTTTTTTCTACGTCGACAAATGTATGCCATTTCTATATTGAACAATATTTGGTAACGATATTGAATGGTATCAAATTCTTGACGTCAATCTATATCAGTGTGCTACTTGGGTTTAGTGCAGCGGTTCTCAACCTTTTTTGGCTTGTGGACTCGTTTTTAGTTTAAAATTTCTATGGCGGAATCCCTGTAGGCCTATTTTTAAATTTTATTTATCAAATTTAGTGATTTATCCTATTTTCCCTCAAGTGGCCATGGCACCTCAAGGGCTCAGCGGAGTACTGGTAGATAACTGCTACTTCATTGTGTGGAATCGTAGTTATGGCCCTAGGTGCTGAGGATTACATAAACAGCCGCTGTGGTGGTCGAGTGGTCATAGTGACAGATTCGCATCACGGGGATCCGAGTTCGAACCCCACCATTGCTACAGTGATGATCGGTTGAAGTTGGTTTTCTGCGGTTTCCAACTTCGAGGCGCAAATGTGAGCCAATCTCCCCGTTAAAAAGTCTAGTCACAGAAAGCAACAGTCCTACAAACAGTACAAATATTCAGTCACTACACTTCACTCTCTTCGCTTCTGAAACATAGATGGCAGCACTGAAAAATCATACACGACACTACATACGCGCTCAGACTGTTAGGCACACACACTTACACTTCCGGCAAACTCACTAGGTAGTAAATTGCCTAGGGCGACAGGCCTGAGTTGTGATTGGTTTGAAAGAAAGAAAGGATTAGATAAACATAGATGACAATGCACAAACTAAACCCAGCGATCAAGATCATGGTATCAAACACAGTAAAACCTGTCTTTAACGGAACCTGTATTAAGTGGAAATTTGGCTTCAACATAAAAAATAATTGTGGTCCCATGATTTCAATGCCAAAATATGGAAAAACCTGGATTAAACAGAACCTGTCTAACACGGGAACGGAAAGAAAAAATTTTATTTTAACAAAAAATTTCACATGAACAGTATAGACCAGGGGATCATACAAAATGTTAAAGAGTCCTCTACCGAAATTTTTAATACAACCTCTGCTTGCCAATGTGAAATGTACATCATCCACCCGCTACGTTAGCAAAAACCGTTTCCATACTTGATTATATCATTTTGATAAGCCATATGTAGCAAAGCAATTGCTTCATGAAATTGTGACAAAAGTTCAGGATTTTCTGCGGGCGAAATTAGTGTAAGTGTTGAATTTCCAGATGTATATGCAAGACATTCAAAATTGTATGGAAGCTTCTTTCCGTGATTGCAGTGCCCATTGAATCATTGAATTTTATAGTGGTGGGGGGGGGGCACGGAAAAATTGCGTAAAAATGTCAATGTCATCATTTCGGAAGAAAAAACAGTGTAGGTGAACTTTTATACAGATGCTGTTACTACCTTGGAACAACTGCAGCATTTTACTTCACAGTATAATGATTCAGACATGTTTAGCACGATTTTAGAAGCGAAACGCTTTAACTGAAAATCAGGCAGCAAAGGGTGTGAACTGCATACAGAAAACTCTCTTAGGCTGCGGTTATAGTGGAGTGAAGAGAAACTAGCTAAAAGAATTGCGACTAGGTAAAAGAAAATGCATAGGGTGGAGGAAGAGATGTTAGCACATAGTAAACGAGACAGAGCCGAGCAAAATGACCAGAGGGATTCTGAAATATAAGGGTGAAAAATAAATGGGAGAAACGAACCAATCAGCAGCAAAAATCCTCACCTCGTGGTAAAAAAAAAAAAAACTGGATTGTTCAAGTCGTGCACCTCATTGAGTGGCCTCTTTCTCTTTTTTTGTCTCGATGCTCGAGTATGTGAAGTGTAGAGCAAACCACTACAATTGTTTTCGTCGCTTGTCTCTATTATGTATTCTCCTACCTCATGGTCGCGTGACTATGTGTTTGGCCTTATTGGCTACTAGAAAAAATACAAATTTATTTATTTTCAGTACCGTTTTTAATTTAGTTGACTAAACGTTCCCACTAAGAACATTTTGTCGCTTAGTATGACTTCTTTTCTCATGGTCCCTCTCAGTTCTCATATTAAGATTTCCCGTTTGAAATGTTTTTTTTTTTTTGCTGAAAAAAACGTTAGAAGGCGGGATCCGCTGTATACTATAATTTTAAAGTAAATAAATATATGTATGTATTTTGAAAGAATAATGTATCGTATCAAGTGATAAATATTTAGTAATTATAGAGTAAATAATACCTATACAGTCGATGCATATATAACGACCTCCTTCATTCAGTTGAAAATGGATGTTATAGCAAATGTGAAACATATATGATAGTCATTCTGTGAAAACATTTGGGACTTATCCTACCGGTCGTTGTAATGGAATGGCAACTATAATGTGGGTTCGTTATAACGAGAGCACCAACTGTATTTATTTATTTTATCTATATATATATATATATTTCCTTTATTTTCAATTATTTTTTTATTTAAATTACTTGTGAGATCGTTACATAATTTTACACATGATGTCAATTGAACAAAAAATTGTGGTCCCTTGCGATTCCATTTGAAAACAGGTTTTACTGTATCTTAAATCACATTTCAATATTTAATGCAGATCTGTGAATAGGGCCGCAACTGGAGGGGGGCAGGCGGGTCTGGTGCCCTGAACCAGAAGGGGTGCCGAATTCACCCTTTAACTACTACTTCTACATTGCAAGGGGCGCCAAAATCCTGGCTTGCCCCGGATGACAAAGTATCTAGTTGCGGCCCTGTCTGTGAAAAAGTACATATTTCAAGAGTTGCTGAACTCTATTGGCTAATGGCATATTACAGAATCACTATTACTACTAATGTGAACCTTGTCAAGGGCGTACCCAGGATCTGAACTAGAGGGGAGGGGGGGAACAATTCACCGATACTAAATTGATATGTGTGCCAATTATTACACTTTAATTTCTCCCTAGCCGAGGCTGACATAATTTCAGAAAATTTTGTTTTCCTGAGACTTCAATTCCGTTATGAAGCATAAAAAAATTAGGTGCCAATCTAAATTTTTTACTCGCCATGGCGACCTAGGATTTGCCCAGGCTCGCTTTTAAGCTACTCGCTTTGTTAACGTTAAGGTCAAATACGTTAAATACTAGAGAAATTACTTGGCGAGAAAAACTGATATGGACCAACGCGGTGTACAAGCAACCCCCTGAATAGTTATTTATTCCCACCCATGATCTACTAGACCATACATGCTCAACCCATGGCGGGCAAGCTAAATATGACCCTAAGAGTCATCTGATGAGGTAGATCTCAAACTTAATTTTGTATGTATTCTATGTGGCACATTCTCAGATCGCATGTGACCTGCAGTACATTTACAGATCACTTGAGTGAGCTGGGGCGCTCATCACTCAACTGACCCATAATGCATTTAAAGATCACTTAAGTGGTCCACGACACAACTTTAGATCACTTGAGCGCCTCTTTTTCCCTCTCCACTGCCTTCTATGTACCCACCCAGCATTTATACCCAGGAAAAGAAAGCACACCATAAGGAGAAAACTCCCTCGAAAATTATTTTTCTCGTAGCAATATGCATATTTTTTTACAAAGTGGCAGTTGTTTGGAGGTTATCTGCAATGTTAAGTATATGTTTGGTTCCAACAAAAAGTGGCTGTTGTTTGGAGGTGGCTGTTAGAAGAGGTTTTACTGTAGATAATTGCTTAAAAACTCCTTTCACGCCATATACGTAATGTTGATTTCTGTTATTATTATCTAGATAATAATTCCAACACACACTGATACTTAAAAACGAAATTCTTATTATGTATAACATTAGAATATAGTTAGCAATCAAAACACTAAATTGTAGGACTAAAATATCCTTTAGTTTGGCAGTGCTGGTATGTATACATGATGCTTGAGAAACTTCCGTAACTTAATTCTCAGTGCAAAAGTAAGAACGACGACGTCTGACTATGATATGGTATATTTACTACCATTTATAATGCAATTGCTTCCGATTAGGAAAACATTGGTTTTATTAATTGCAAAAAATATTTTTCTTACATGAAAAAGCACTTGATTTTTTTTCCCAAATCAGGATATTTCGATGACATTGGTGTCAGTTCATAGGCTCCCACTCAAAAAATTAGAAAAATAGTATGGGGGGCAGGGTTTGAGCTACGGTCGCATTTTTTGCAAAATATGAAAGAAAACCATAGAACGCAAAAAAAGTAGCAACAACTTTTGCGAAAATGCGTACAGGAGGTACACAACGAGTAGACGACCAGCCATCAATCATTACATTAGCATTCAGGGGCGTAGCCAGAAATTTCGTTTGGGGGGGGGGGACCAAAGTGATAGAACAATAGATTTGGCCATATTTTTCCCTTTTTTCACATTTCGCAGGGAGGGGGAACCCCTCCCTTGTTAGCATTGCAGCATTTTGCTAAAGCTTTTCCACCCTTTTTTGCGAAAGGAATTTTTTATCCAGCTTAAACCCTGCATGGGGGCGTGTATTCCCCCCTTAGACATGATCACAGCATAATAAAAAAAAATTCCTAAAAAAAATTTGTATCTTGTAAGATTGACTCGAGCCAAAGCAAAATGACCGAAATGACAGCTACAAAAACAATTTTTTCCAAAACAGTGTACTAGCAACTACAGATAATTCTTTTCTCTCTCCTCACAATATATATTACATTATTATTATTTTTTTGGAATCTCCCACAGTCCAGTCGACAGACAACTCTCATCGACAATGCACACAGCAAATTATAAAGACATGCAAGTTTTTTTAAGAATGACGCTCTTTCGAGAGACCACTTCCAAAAACACAGTGCAAAATGTGTGAATTACACAAGGACCGATATAAATAACTCAAGGTGGACCAGATGGTTTTACTGCGTTGCCCATTCCTTTTTTAAAAGGATTTGTTTAAATTTTAGTGTTCAGTGTAATCGTTTTTGACAAATGAAGCCCTTTCATTTCTAGGTCTTCGCTGAGTGTTGTAAATATTGTTTATGCCTCTGCATGCCCTAAAAATGCGGACGACATTAGGTGCTATTGGGTATCATCAGAGTCATACAAAATTATTATTTTTCAACCACGCAAAAGTTTTTAATGACTACTCTACCTCAAACTAAGCAAAAGAAAAATTAATAAACCAAATGGTCCACATACAACCCCCTCCAAGGAACCTGAAAACGATACAATTTCTACTTTCGCAGAATCATTAATTGCAATCTACTACATTTGTATTATTCGGCATTATATCGATGATTCCCTCCTCTATTAAAATGAATTAGACAAATCTTGTTGATAGGACTTGGTAAAAAAAAGTAGGAAAAGTAGGACCATGGGAGCCCTGAATCAGTGCCGTCTTAACGCATGGGCCTACCTGGGCACCTCACAAAAATGAGATTTGGTTGAAATTTTCTGTAATTTACCTGGTAGGTCCTCAGAAAAACCACTTGGCCCGGGGGCCCATGGTGTTCTTAAGACGGCCCTACCCTGAATACATGAGATTCCACACTTAATTTAAAAAACAAAAATTTCGCTTATTTCAGCACTTATGCCATAAATTTAATTTTTTTTAATCGCCTATTTTTAAAGAAGAATAAAATTTAATGCTTTGGATATCAAATCCTGCCAGCTCTACTTCGATAAAATACTCTTTATAAAACTCTGGATTTATACAACCTGAGCTAAGAAATTTTTAGGCGAGAATAAAATGAGTTTAGCAGATGCTGCGCGAGAATTTTCATATGGAATAAAACTTTGTGCAGATCAGAAAGTTTAAAATATCAAAATAGAAATATTTTACACTATTCAAAATACACTTTAATCTACATAAAAGTATGTGTTTTGTTATTCAACATATTTATCTAGTTAAAAAAAAAACTATTTGACAACATCGACAGTAAGTTTTTGACTGCCTTAACGCCAGGACTCTGCCACTGGACTTATCCCGTTGCCAAGACCTCTGCCAGCCCAGCTTCGTAGCGGAATCTGAAACAAAGTGTGTGTCCGTAACAGTCTCAGTGCGTATCTAGTGTTGTCTGATTTTTCAGTGATGCCATCTATACTTCAATTTGTGGGTGTAACATTACCATTTAGGCCCCAGTGGAAATGGTCCTTATTCTAGTCATTTTTAATAGATTTTAATTTATTTTACCTTTTGTTTCCTGGATCGATCGGCAGGATCATGTGTCCGCCGTCTTTATTTTGGTTGCCAGATTCTGTGATATATTTGTACAATATTTCCTTTTCTTTCATGAAGTTATGTAAATCAGATGCAAGCTCAATACAGCACCTTCGATCTTGTGATTGGTTCTGCCATGAAGCATTGTGGGAATGCTCCTGTATAAAAACCAGATAGAGATGTGCACGACAACTACTTCTTCCGACTAATTTCCAGTCTTCGTTACTAAGGTGTCACGCCCTGTTGAGGTGTGAGCCAGATCGTCTCTCGGTTGTAGCAATGTGTTAAATTTAGGAAGGTGTGCCCTTGGCATCTCACCCGTCTCATCGCTTGATCTCATGTGATAATCAAACGTCGTTATGATCCCGTTGGCTGTGGATTGATTAGTGGCCAGACCGGCTACCCTTGGACATCCGCCTCCAGTTTACTACGCAATGGCTGACCTATAGTTTCAACGGATATTTCAAGACACAAACCCATCCAACCTGGTATCCGGGTTTCTCCTACCATGGTGTATAGAAGACCACTGAGACTGATTGAGACATCTTGGAGTGTGATGTGGATGATGTGAACTAATATGCGAATACCTGGACATAGCGGTGAGAGCGTTCTATTTTATTGTCTCATTGTAACGTTTGAGAGAAAAGGTTAACTGAGAAGATAACTTGTAAAAGTGTTGTACTAATTATTAATAGAATAAATGTTTATAATTTAACTAAAGTCTTGTTCCATTCATTATTGTCATCCATTCAATGATCACTGGGGATAAATTAATAAAGAACCAGGAAATGCAAGACGAACGTTGCATGGGAAGTGTAATGAGTGGATATTTCTAATGTTGCAGGCCTGTATTCTGTGAAACTTTTTTTTAACGGGGAGATATTCGCGCCTTGAAGTTGGGAACCACAGACAGCCAACCACCACTGTGGCATCGGTGGGGTTCGAATCTGGATCCTCATGCTGCAAATTCGTCACTGCAGCACTGAATTAGTATTTGAGGTCAAAAACCTAATCCCTATCGCACATACTTTGAATAAACGGCTTCATTTGACTTAACAAATTTAACACAGGTTGAGTATTTTAGATAAAATGGACCACTTTCTAGACTCTTTGTACAAAAATTCAAAATTTCAGATTATATAATGAATATTCTGTTTTAATTCTTTTAACAAATTAGTATTATTTTTAAATGAAACGTAATATACAATAAAGCACGTTTCTCATCATGTTATATACCTATTGTGATAAAAAGAGCGTTCATTTAGGTTTTTGATGCTTGTATTGTCCAAAATCGGTTTTTAGCATTAAAAACCCAACCCTGTGTGCAATTCAGGGTTGGTAAAAAAACCGGTTTTTTTGAAAAAAACCAAAAAACCGGGTTTTTTTGGTTTAAACCAGGTTTTTTTGGTTTAAACCGGTTTTTTTGTTTTAAATAGTATTAACATTAAAAACAATGAAATTTCTGAAAAATCATTCAAACTTCTAATAATTAACTAAAATGAAATGGTTATTAATGTAATTAACACTATTCCCATGCTAATTAATCAATAAATATTTATTACATTTTAACAAAAACCAACTTTTGCCATTTAATTATTTTTTGCTCAACTCAATGGATTACTGTGTAATTGAAAATTCTTTCAATGTTATTATTAATCATATAGTATATAAAGGTTTTTCTCCAGTTACTTTCAGTATACTTAATTAGGAAGCTATTTTGAAAAAAGTAATAAAAATTAAGTGAATATAATGTATTTAATGAAGCATAAATAATGCAGATTAATTAGCAATGATTTACGATATATAGGATGATTATAACTAAGGTTCTGATTTCAAAACACTGTAAAAAAAGAACGATTGTCAAAATGACTTGAAAATTAACATGAATATTCTTGAAGAAATGGAATTTTATTAAGTAAAGGGGGGAAAAATACTTAAAAATGTAAAATTAATGACATCATCCAACACGGGAAATTTGCTAGTAGAATGGAAATGATAACCAGCCATGGCAAAATGTTAACTTAATTATAGCAGTGCACGATTTCATAATTCATGGAAACATCACAAAAAACGAAGTAATTGAACAAATAACTACAACTTACTTAAGAAATGTTAAATATGTTGTCCAACCTGAGGTTGAAAGCACAAAAATTGTTGTTCAACAACAGAATCGGAGTATGCCATGGTCATGATGTGGATGTGCTTGCAATTCAGCTTCATTAAACCAAACGCGCCCCCATGTTAATATTCACCAAATTTTGCAATCTGACCACTGTTTATGACATTTTGAGGTACCCCCCACAGCCAGAAGTTAAAAGGGTTAAGGTGCATCCTGCCAAAATGGGTTTTCAGCAGCTGCTTTGCTGGTATTGCAATGTGCATCTTGATAGAAGTTCTATCCACACACTGATGCTGTGGAAGTGCCAAAACGATGTGGTTGCACAAAATAGATTATACTGCTGGCCAAGTACAGCATCATCTACCTGCACATTTTGCACTACTTGCATTTATTTTTTTTTCCTTTTGCGAAAGAAACTTCCATTGCTTCAGGAATATTCATGCAAATTTTCAAGTCATTCTGACCAGTAGTTCTTATTGAATAGTTATGGAATCAAAACTTCAAATTATAATCACCCTGTATATAGCTGATTATTTTTCATAAATCTGTTATTATTATTCAGTAGAATCCTGTTTAACTGGGCTTAACAGTATGAAAGTATAAAAAAAAACTACTATTGAATATTAAGACTGGGAGATATACGGTAGGAGACGTGCTACTTCTTATGGGAAAGAAAATGAAAATGTATGTGAGGTAATGTAACTACTAGTACACTGGTCTTTGTCCTTTAAGGACAGTTGGTGTCTTTATTGGTTTATAGGACCACCTGCCCCTAGCATGATGGTGTCACTACTGTTGCTGCTTCTTTGTGAAGGGAAAAAGAAACCCTGTGAGATAATACACCACTACATTTAGATGTGTGATGCAATCCTTATTCATGAATTTGCTAAAGATAGAGCATCAGAATGTAGCCAAAGGGTAGAAAATGTTGTAAGAATGAGAAATTTTGGCTTTTGTATATAACTTTAAATAACTAACATACTTCATATGAAAAATATATATATATATTCTGGCCACTTTTATGAGACTTTTTGAAAAAAACCGCTTATAAAATCTTATGTCATTTAAAGATATACCATCAGAATGTACCCCAAGGATATAAAATGTGGTAAAAATTAAACATTTTGGCTAATAATGAACCAATATGATATTTTTAAAGGAAAAAAATTATATTTAGGCAACTTTTATTTGATTTTTTGAAAAAAACCAAACTGGTTTTTTTAAAAAAACCACTTGGTTAAAACCAAGGTTTAAACCATGGTTTAAACCAACGTGGTTTAAACCAAACAACCCTGGTGCAATTCCATCAAACCTTCTATGATTGTTCCCCCTTTTGCTTGGTTTTCACTCGTGGGCCCTTTAAGAATAGCCCAAGGCTCCATAAGTGGGGGCGACATCTGTTCCCAGGTTGTTCCCAACACTGCTCTAGATGTCAGACAGCAACATAATACTGCCCAGAATTAAAAACAAATGAAAAGATACATCATTGAAAGAACAACTTACGAATTTCACACTAATTTATTTTCGCCTTTCGTTTTTAAACTACACATACTTATAAAACAGTACCAAAACACTGGTAATAAGTGCTTTTTTTTTACCCCAGCGAAAAACACATAAGAAGCCAGTTGGATATCTTATTATATGTAATTTGTTTCGCTGCAGTATTTCCTGAGTTGAAGAATTTTTTTTCTGTATATAATAATAATAGCATCTTCTAAAAAAAAAACAAATTACAAATATCAATATTTAAAACTCACTCGAAGGGCCGTTTCAAAATTAAGTACCTACTGACCAATCCAAAACTAAATATACAGCATACAAACTCCACAGCGACGTGAAAAATAATGGAACAATCATTGTATTTCCAATGACTAACGTCAACTCTAATTTTCACCAATATGTGGAAAAAACTTGCGAGCATCATCAAAAATCTCGCTGGCTATTCTATACGTTCGTTCATTAAAGATTAATTATAGAAAAAAATGATATGTTACAATTTGAGTGTCAAATATCGTTAATGGCAAAAGCTAATTTATATAAAATATCACCAACATGGGCATGCCAATTTCCGAGTAGGTGGAAATTTCAGAAATAATAAAACTAATTTATGATGGCGAAAAAAAAAAAAAATCGATAAGTACTTCGACATTGAATAAAGAAAAGATATAATCTGAAAAATTTTCGACGCAATATGTAGGTATGATATACTAGTTACGACATCTATCATACATGTAATAATTCTCACTCGGAACACTGCAGCTCACATGATCAACAACATACAACAGCAATCGTTTTTTTTTACACAATCGTTGGTAAAACACACGCGTAGAGCACCTGGTTACGAAAGGAGAAAAAAAACAAAAAAAAAAGCCTTAAAGAAACCCAGCCAGTGGTAAATATATTTTATACATACGTATATCGATAAAAAATACATCAAAATAAAAAGGGGGAATTATATGAAACGGTAGCAATGCATGTAGATCATTATGTGTAACACTCCTTAAAATTAACATTTCTTATATGAATTCTTTTGCATTAAGCTATTTTCAATTAACATTCCACAAGGCTTTAAATCCTGTATGTGATCATAGGTATCCGCTTCAGAGCAGGTTTTACCACCTCCCGCCTCTTTAACCGAAAGCTCTCTACTCTTCTTATGTACCGGTCAATTTTTGTGTCTGTTTTTTTTCCCCACATTCGTTATGCAAAGTATGAAAGACTGTATACCAAGCGAAGATGAAGTTCAGAAAGAAAATTTTCAAAAGCTCAAGTCTCTGCTGGGAATCAAACCACCAACCCTTCGTGTACTGGGCGAGTGCTTTACCATTTAGCTATAGAGGACTGGCATTTTCTTTTCTCATATCTGTACCTCAGAACCATACTGTCATATCTTCATTTTTGTCAATTTTGAGACATTACTGTATTCTTGTAGTTCTCATTCTGTAGTTTAGGGCGATGACATTGTATTTTAGTTAAAATAATTTTTCAATTTTACAAATTATTTTAGCTAAAATACAATACTATGGGCCCTAAACTACAGAACGAGAACTACAAGAATGCAGCAATATCACAAAATTGAGAATTTAATCCAAAAATGGACAAACGATCGTATGGTTCTGAAGTAAAGATACATTCCCTGAATGGGACCGTGCATGGGCAGTCTCTTAACTCGGCTAATAGCTCTTAAGGACAGCAGCCCACTAGATGATGACATGTTGCTCTCTGCTGTTCTCTCGCAGAAGCTTAGTTTTCTTTCAAAACTTCATCTCTGCTTGGTATCCAGTCTTGCATACTTTATAGGAACAGCGGAAAGTGACATAATTTCTAATGGTAGGATATTCCCATCAAAGGTGGAGTTGACACACCAGTTCGGCCCCCCCCCCCCCCCCGAGACCATGCTTTTGTTTTTCCACACACTATTACTTCACTATAGTGGAGCCCCATTGAAACTCCTGGGTAGGAGAGGCGCTTGCTGCAGTATAAGAGGGCTATGTCATGGCTCCCATACAGGGAAGGGAATAATAGGACTTCAGCCTTAGAGTAGAGGACTAATCCTATTGTCTTTTTTTAGTACAAAAATTTCAGAAGGGCTCCCTGAAAAATCCTGGAACGTAACTCGCCAAAGATCTCAGAATAAAAGAGACAGGATGCACATTATTTTTACCAGGGCTTGACAGATCTCAGACGCCAGGTCACTATGGGGAACGTGGAAAACTGGCTACTAGAAAATCTGTATTGGCAGCTTAATTTCTATGTGATTGCTAAATTGGCATCTAAGGATAGCACAAAATTTTCTGGTTCCCATTACAGTATGTTTTCTAATAAGGAAAACAGCCATTGAGTCTGGAGACGTCAGGAGTGGGGGGGGGGGGAAGAAATATTATTTGCGACCATTTTTCTTCAATGAAAACCATGCTAGGCACCCCAAGATTAAGCTGTTTGTCAAGTCCTGATTACTGCACATATGCACTAAAAGATGTTAGAGAATTATAGAATATATATAATAAATGTTAAGGCTGTTTGAATTGATCTATTTTCAGATTCATAACAGTAAATTTTTTATGTTTCGACAAATAAAGCCAAATCCCACATTCTCTAAGGGTTTTTTTAAAATTTTATTATTACTGTACACAAATTTTTAATCACTGATGAAGAACGTTGGGTTAAAACTGAAGCACTAAAAATGGATGGAGTGCAGGGAAATGTAAATGAATTTCTTAGCACACTGTATTAATGTAGAAAAATTGGAAGTTAACACAGTAGAGCTCAAATTATCGGAATCAAATGGGACCAGCCTCCATCCAGATAATTCACGAAAACAGGTTATTTCTTAGTAAAAAAAAAATTTTTCTTTAGTATGTAATACGAAAATAATTTTGTACTTAGTACACTGTTGCCATGCAAGTTATATTTTTATTCACCAAACCACCCATATTGAAACCCCAACCTTGCACATGTAAACATAGCTTGAAAGTGCCAAAGATTGGTGACTCGTCTATGTATGCACTATCACGCTACACTAGTGCACTTTTTTTTTTATCATTCACAGATAAGAAACTTTTAAAATGTGGATTTTGCTGATTTCCCCCCCCCCCCTCAAAATGATTCAAATAACTGGAGTTCTACTGTATTTAATTTGTACTCTAGGTTGTTGTTTTTTATTTCTGCAAAAGGACAAAATAATTGTTTTGTGTGCAATGAAAAATGTCAACTGCGTAGAGAAGAGGACCTCCAGAGCTTTCGAAACAGGACAAAAAAAAAATTCCATTCATTATAAGCTGGATCAGCTATAACAGGATTTGACTGTATATTCTTACAAAGATTCTTGAAATACATCTATGCTTTTACAACATGAATCATAAATACACAACCTTAGCTATTGAAAAGCAATAATTGATGTGATTTGATGCTACGATATATAATAATACCAGCTATCTCTTGTAATATTTTTTTACAGCACATTTTCATTGTGTTCTTCTTTCTCCATAATAGCCTATACACTCTTCATTAGTTTGCTCTCAGGATGAAAAATACAATGCAGTAGACTCCCTATAATCCACTCATTTTCAGATGAGCCTCCCCCACCTCTCTGTGACCATGTTACCACTACTACTTAACCGTACATGTACCCCGTGAAAATTCCTCCGAGGGATTTCTAACGAATGTGCTGTGTATCCAAATATGTGATTGTTGAGGAATGCACGTTGTATTCAAGAAATGCTGCCCCCCCCCCATTGTGTGTGACAGTCTCCCCAATACAAAAGCAACAAGTCGACAGGTTATTTCTTGTATGTATTTATGAGTGAAGTTTAATTTTCTAAGCATGTTTTTTTGTGTGTGGGAAATGTATACAATTTGAATATAAACTTTTTTTCGAACTTCTTTTCAGCAATCCAGCACAACCAAGGCTGGACTAATCCCCAAGAATTTGCACGCTTGATTTGAAACAGTACATGCCTGAATCAATATTTCATATGCTAGCGTCAGAGGGTGATTTATGGCTCTGTCAGCAGCGGGGCTGTCCAAATTTTGCTGCCCTTCTTCCATTCCAATATAATGTTCTTGATTACCAATTACAGAAATTTGCTGCCCAGAGATATAGCCCATTTCTCTTTGTAGTATGGGGCAATAGATCTGTCCAGCCCTGATCAACATGATATATGCCGGATTAGTGAGAGTCTGCTATATTGCATTACCATTTATATATATTATTTTCTTTAACTCTGTTTTGTCATCGATGAAATCATTCCCACAACAAATGCTATGAAATTTACAATGATCACATGAAAAATAATAAGATATCTCTGCGAGGTTGTTTTAAGAAAAGAAAAAGAAAGAGAAAAAACTCCCCCATATGAGAAAAGAAAGAAAAGAAATACACCTCTGCCATTCAAATACTACAAAAATATCTTCAGAAGGTTTTTCACAGTAACAATGGAATCAATAAAACAACTTGTCAACAACACTGGCAATAAAAACAACAATACTCTTCTTCTGTACAATTCTTACTAAACACGGAAAATCAACATCGAAAAAAAAAGAAACCACATATACATTTTTTTTTTAATAACAAGATATACACTGAGCTCAAAGCAGTTCAATGGGTACGTTTTTTTCTTTCTCCATCCATCTATGTAAAACTGTATATACTACTTGACGTGTAATAAATATACAACCCTGTATTTGATACTTTCTAAATGGCATCACAAACACTGTAAAACATAATTGTAACAACAAATGTTCTCATTGGGAATTTTTTTGTGCCGATTGATTCTTTTTTTTTTTTAATGACTGGTGTTGGAAATAAAGTCACTCATTATTATTAAGTACGCTAGAACTGATCTAATTGAAACTATATAATCTTATATTTCCCAACTATTCATAATCTTATAAATGAAAGCACTTGAATAGGCACTGCTGAGCATCATTTATGATGACACTGGTCTTCACTATATTGCCAGATCACTCTCGAAACGCCTCATATTTGAAAAAGAAAATTCCAGTTCTCAATTCTAAAATTTTATTGCATTCATGTAAGATACCCAGATTTCAATGGGATTTGCAAGTAGAATTTCTGTGATCTCGGATAATTATTTATATAGCTATCAGGATTATTCATTTGAAATAATGGGGTTGGCAACAATTCAAATGCATGAAAGGCCGGCTTAGAAGTAACAGCATTGCCTAACGACATTGCAGGAATGCTACAGAAGTTGGTCATTTCAGACACAGAGAAACCTCCCAACAACAGCAACAGCTACTAACGGGACTGAGAAAATATGTCCATCATTTGGAGTTTATCACTGTTAAGAGATACAGTATTTCTGAAGGGGAAAATCAAAATTGAATCTTTTGATTGATCAAAATTATTAATAATCCATATAATAATCCATACTATAATTAATTAAAAGGAACTGTTTAAAAGCACATGGATATTTATTTTGTTCTGAAGATGCATGCATTTTGCATATGAGGCTTTAGTTTGTGGTTGGGCACTTTTTGTCATTGTTAATCTCATTCAAATAACAAGCTGTTCAGTTCTTCAGTGCAGCTTTTTTGATGCTTTTGTTTTGCACTTGAAGGAAGGACTGCACAAAATGTACTCGGCCGTTATTAAATTTTTTTTTAATCTGCATGTTTTCGTACCAGCAGATTTGAGCTAATTTTCATGCAGAAATACCAATATTATCCCCCAATAACTGTTGTCTTTAAAACTTGAAAATTTTTGTTTGGAACTCATCAGAATGCTTACCTAAGCACCCCTTGTTGCACAGTGTGGGAACAAAGGACACCCTGAACAAAGTCACTGGTTGTATTTTAACCCTAATTTCTGCTTTGCTCTTTTCAGAAACACTTCTATAGCATATCTGTTAATAATTACTTGTAGAACCCCAGGGTCTGCTGACCACATTTTGAAAACCCACTGACATAGGAAAGAACCTATGCTTATTTTTATGTTCATAGGGTTCAATGAAGAACTCTTTCGGATAAAATCATGAGGGTTATTTTCCTTATGAAAATGAAAGAAAAATGATGCATATCTTATATGTCCAAAAGTGAGCGTTATTAAGAAATCCTTATTGGGAGGTTAACCTTAAATGCCAATCCAACAGGATGCATTCTGTCTCAAGAAAATGTGGCTTGTTCAGAGAGGACTATTATGGGAGGTTTCACTGTATATGTTAGCTGGGTACAGCAGAGAACATTTGAGACATGATGGATATATCCAAAGACGCTTCTCATCTACAAGGTCATGTTGCCAATGAGTTTGCTCTAATGCCAATAAACTGCCATTATGATTATCAGTAGATACTCTCAAATTGCCCTCAGCATACTGCCAATGTGATGCAGTGTTTATTTTCTCCTACATTAAAAGCAGGTTATGAGATACTAAGCTATGTTTCAATCAGAAAACCCTTACAAATTCGAGACTATATAGATTAATAATGAAGTTTTCAATTTAGCCCTTTAACATGCACATCAGCTGAAGACTGACCAGTTAGAACCTCAGTGACCAGGATTTGTCATGCCCTGGTCCACATACTCTTAAAATAGTCAACATTTGGACGAGTTCACCTCACACTAACCTATAGCGTGAGAGAATGGGCGATCAAAGATCTCCAGCACAGTACATCAGTAAACGCTCATTGAGGAATGAAAAATATGGCAGTATAATCTAAATCCCACCATAGCTAAAAATAACCAAAAGAATATCATCTTTCCCTCTAACACATCTGCAAAAATACATATTCACTCCGCAATCTATTTTGCATTCAGAAACACAAATGCAATCCATATCCTGTAAATTCTTTTTAAAAGTTTCACAGATTGTGGATTTGATTTGGTAAAAATTTTTTTAACCGAAACATTACTATGTAATGGTTTACAACACAGAAACAAAATGTACACTAAAAAAGAAAGAAAGAAAACCTTCAAATATATAGATAGGGTTGCATACTCGCTCTGCATTCAATCTGGCACAAAACCGATGATAGTAACATGCAATAATACAAAATTTCTCTGATTAATCATCAGTGGCACTTATGAATGACTAGATGTAGCTACTTCCAACAACCAGAATAGTTTCAGAAAATGTTTTGCAATCATAATATCAAATTTTTCAAAATAGAACACCTTAAATAACATTATTTACATATGAGCAAAAAAGAAAGAAAAGGAAATTATCTGTACAATCGCTTCGTAAACTAACAGATTAAAACTTTTCGCAAATTTGTTTTTTAATTCGGATAAAAAAAATTTGGATTCATTTGACTCAAATAAGAATGGATCTTTCTTCTTATACAAAGATAAATTCTTGATGGAAAATAATAAATTTACACAACAAATTTTAATTTATACACAGGTTGTATTTTTTTCCATAATTTTTTCGTTTCAGATAAAGGATTGTGTAAAAAAAATGCATTGGTTTTGCAGCTTTTCAGTAAGATTACCAAGAAGAGAAACAGGTGGTTTTCAATGGATCAGCCTTCGCCTGTTGGATTTTTGCCTACAACCCATCATTCAGTGGTACATTTTATACATTTGTCACCTCAATCGTTGTGGCAAACCACAAAAAAAGGAACTTTCCCAACTCTCTTCCCTATGGTGCACTGAAATTAGGGCACGGCGCTGCGAGTATAGTAACACCCAATGTTTCTTGCAACCTGTTTTTTTTTTCCGATCAAACACCGGTTTCTGATGAACTCAATCGAAGATTCAGTCTTAAGCCATCAAACTCTGAACTGTCATCACCGTTGCCACCTTTCGGTCCCATGTCATCGGAGAAGTCATTTTCACCAAATCCATCAGGGTCATAATTTGGCAAAGCAAGGGGCACTTGTGAATCTGTGTGTTTTGGACTGTGAGTCTCCATACGGTGCATCTGTAGTTTCGGTCCCCACTGGTCAGTCGGTTTGGACAGAATGACAATACGCTGAAATTAACCAATATGATATTTAGCCTTTGAGATAACACTTCAACTTCTCATGTTACAATTCTGACATTGACAAGAGTTTGATATTTACAAACGGTTTAGTTGATAAAAAAATACCTGTGCATACCTGCCAGATTGGACCTTTAGCTTTGTAGACCTTGTAGATGGCAATAATAGGGATTGCACTGATGGATATGAGTGATAGGCACCAACCAACAGCGTTAGCCCAAGCTGGATACACGTAATCACCATATTCAGTCGGTTTCATGTCGATAGATGTGAAGATGATAATGAACTATGCAAAAGGGAAAAAAATATGCATCAAAAACTATTCCCAAGTAGCCGCCGGATGTCACATATGCAGAATCATAATAAATAATCATTAATAAATTATCAGAAAATTGAATTTTCTGTGAATGATGTCAGTCAGTCAGTCAAAAAAAAAACCACCACATTCCAGTCTTTTAATGACCATGAATAATGAAGGTCCCGAAATGATATATATTAAATAGCGTAAATTGTTTTACGTCATAAAAACTACAAAATCCTTTCAAATCGGAAAATTCTGTTCCAGTTTAAAATATTAAAATTGTCCAAAATCTGTTAAATAAAATAATGAACTTTGAGAGAGTACTTTCAAAATTGCCCACTTATTCGTTACTGATTTCACAAGGCAAATGGAAGTATATTTATACAAAAATTGCCACGTTTTTAAGACAAATAAATTCAACTGGTCGAATGGTCGACGCGTTTCGGCTCTTCAATGGAGAGCCGTCATCAGGACCTCGTGGTCAGAACTCACACGAATGTTCACAATTCTTGCATGGGATGAAGTAGATACCAGATTCTTTGGAGGGTGAGATAGGATCTTTCAGATGGGAAAAGGTGAGTATATTTGTTGGCTGGAATATTGTATGGAAATACAATTTCCATTCAATATTGTATGGAAATACAATTTCCATACAATATTCCAGCCAACAAATATACTCACCTTTTCCCATCTGAAAGATCCTATCTCACCCTCCAAAGAATCTGGTATCTACTTCATCCCATGCAAGAATTGTGAAAATGGATATATTGGCCAAACTAGAAGAAATCTAAATATTTGAGTTCTCGAACACCGAAAGCATGTTGAGAAGGGACGGACGGATAATTCGGCTATTGCCCAACACTGTTGGCAACATTCACATCATTTTGATTTTGACAAAGCATTTGTTTTTAAAAAAGCAACACACAATTCGGAATTGAATTTTCTCGAGGGATACTTCATCAGAACATGCCAGAATTTCCTCGTTAATGATGGAAGAAACACACCACCTATTTCGTCAGCTTGGACAGGCTTTATTAACCTCAGTCGTGAAAAAACTTTCAACACTTTACAACAGATGGCTCCCCAATTCGCATCCAAAGACCACTCGGACGCAGCAAATACAAAGGCGAACTCTTCGGACGACCAGACGTAAACATCACTCTTCATTCGTGTGAGTTCTGACCACGAGGTCCTGATGACGGCACTCCATTGAAGAGCCGAAACGCGTCGACCATTCGACCAGTTGAATTTATTTGTCTTAAAAAACGTGGCAATTTTTGTATAAATTAAAACCAGGCAAAGTTACTCATTTTTTGTGATAAGGAAGTATATTTATTGTAATTTTGTTTGAATGGAAATGTAAAGCTTTTCCAAGGATGATGTCACTCTCCGCTATCCATAGGAAGATATTTAACAGCTGGCTGATGTGAAGATATATTTAGGACAGAGAAAAAATTAAACTGCCTTCAATTCAAAGGAAATTAATGCACCATTGCTGGTAAACTCATGTCAAAATAGGCACAGCATTAGCATTGCTATGGTAGTATGTTTGGTATAAACGTCAGGTTCATGCAGACAAGCCCCATCAGGCCAGGTTTCAAGTCAGAGTTCCCCAGCAGACATTATATTTTTTTTATTTCTAATCGAATGACACCATCTGTTTTCCGAAAGTCAGTGTTTGTATATGGTAATTTTTTTGGTCTTTTTTGATGTTACCAAAGTGAACTTAATGACCATTTTTATCTCATCGGTTTTGAGATAATTTATGACTTACCATAAACATTTTCTGTCACGTGACAACTTGGGTTCTTTTTCATATGACCCTCATATGTTTATGTAATGCTGGGCAGAGAGAGCACGAGTGATAAAAAAAAAACTTACTAAATACAAAAGAACGAGTCCCAGAACTTACCAAGTCCCAGTATCTACAGCACGATTCTCTACAATATATTTGGAGAACATTAAAGAAAAAAAGGAAAATTCCCATTAAATAAATAAAATAATTATTACCAGAATCATCACAGGTACAACAACTTTCCAAACCCAACGCCAATACTGATAGTGAAATGGGTAATGACCCATCATGACTTTGATATCATCCAGGAATCTTTCAGCACCTATAAAAAACAGAATTGTTGCGATTCTTCTGAATACAAAACAAAAACCGATACTAATTCAACATATTTAATGCATTATTGCAACTAGAACAAAATAAATCACAATTTGATATTTTCTTGTAAATTAAATAAGTGGATAATCTTACCATAAACCCAGCCAATCACAATAACTTCCACTAATCCAATAGTCAATGCAGCATAGCTGGCGCAATAGTTATCCATCAATTGCAAAACGTACATACCACCCTGCAAATCAAGAATATCATCATTTCCAACTCATGTAGCATGTGATAAATATCATGTACAACTGTACCCCAACCCATGAGGATCTGCTATTTTACCTCACACCAACTCCGGTAATGTATCGCCATATGGCAATTCCCAACCAGTGGAGTTGGGTGGGAAATGAAGGTGCCCTATATCAGTGGTCGCCCCAGGCTCAGTAGGTAAACAACTTTTTTCTGACGTTCCTGCCCGGATTCGACCCCATGAACTTTGACGGTAACCTTCATAGTGGACAACGAGCATCTTACACTCTGCCACTCGGGCACCAATGAGGATCTGCTGGCAACAAGCACGAGTATTAAAGAGCATTTGCAAAAAAATAACAAGCATGATGCATACAAAAAAGAACTGTGCCCCTGATTTGGCGCAGCAAAGCTTGAATGCTCTGAATAAATTAAAGTCAATTAGAAACAATCAGGACCCTTGTCCAACTCTACTGAGTAATTTTACTGAGTAATTACTGAGTAATTTACTGAGTAATCCCTTTTAGCAAAAAAACCCAACTTTTTAAATCCTGCATAACATGTAAACTGTACTGTACCATGCTAATCGATTTTTGTATAATTACTAGCTATAATACTGGCGCTGCCCAGGGGTTTATTCTATACATTGAAAGTATTGAAGAAGTGACAAACCATTCTAAAGGAATGAATATGTCTGAGAAACATTGTTACGGAACCACGTAACTAAAGTGAAAAACCACTGTTTAGGCTGGCAAGCCATTGTTGCTCGACCATTTTTTTTTTTTTTTTTTGGCTATTTTAGACATTTTTTTGGCTCTAGTAAACTTTTAAAGTGGTCTATCACATATGCAAAATTTGATGATGATCGGTCTAAAATCATAGATTTGTATAGAGAGCTCTAGCACACACAGAAAATCAATTATATATATTTATTTACTAGCAAAAATACCCGGCGCTTCCCCGGTTTTCTTCAATTACAGGAAGGATTGAAAAAGTGACAAACCATTATAATAAACTTTATGATGCTTTATGTTCAACTTTATCTGCTGCCAGTATTATGATGCTGCATACATAATACTGGCAGCATCAAAGAAGTGAAAAGCCATTGTAATAGCATATGCATGTATGAAACACATTGTTAAGGAACCATGGTAACTAAAGTAAACATTCCGAAAGTGACTTTTGGGGCCCAAGAAATATTGTTGTTTGACGGTTTTTCACCCATTTCGGGATTTGCCAAGCTATGACGAACTTTTAAAGTAGCCTATGGTTTAATCCCAGTCCTGTTTGGTATATATATATGTAAAATTTGGCGACAATCTGTCTAAAATTGCAGGTTTGTATAAATAAAATTTACACACACACTTACTTTCACATTTATTATAAAAGATTGATACAGCGAACCTTGTTAATGCAAACCTGTGTGTGCTTATCACAAAATTCCTGTTAACGTGAAAAGAATTTTTTGCTTCATCAATCTCAATGTCATTTTTACCAGAAATGTCTGAAAATTGATTGAAGATGACGCTCAAATCTTTCAAGTGTGATTCCCATGATCCCCCAAAATTCCCAACACCAAAACCCTACGAGCATGTGGACCAACCAACCATACACGTGGGACCAACTTGATCATTATGCCTAGATGGGCTGCAATCTGCTTGTCTGGAAACAACAACGACAGCCAAACAATGACAACCAACATCTTATTTTGTCACCTCAAGACCATCTGTTGGCAAACTGCACAAAACTATTATTTTTCATATTCACTGGTGGTCACGTTAGCATCACTGGAATGTGTATTATAAATACAAAATTTTAACAACACAAATAATGTTCAGAAATAAATTAATCTCACCAATAAAAAAAATGAGTACAGGCAGCTCATACATAACTTTTCCATAGTAAGAACAGAACTTACCTTCGTACAGATAAGAAGTCCCAAGAAATACATAAAAATACAGACTCCGCCAAGAACAAATGCTTTGTTACGCCTCAGACGTTCAGGAAATGTATCAACGATTGTGGTTGTAGCCGTTTCAATGAGAGTAAACTATAAAAATGAAGATACTTAATATAAAAATTAGGGAAATTTACATAGTTTGGAAACTGTCAGCCAAGTACATATTTTAGATAATACCTCCTCCCTGGCATATTCAACGGAGTAATCTATGAGCATTAATGCATAAAATAGTTTCATATATAGCATAATTAATATTTACAGTCATTAATAATCAAACGAAAAAATAGCTTACCTGGGTTCCAAGTCCAAGTGTTAGCAACATGCAAAAAAATAATACGGCCCACAATGGAGATACAGGAAGACGAGACACGGCCTCAGGATATGCAACAAAAGCTAGACCAGCACCTAGGTTGAGCGTAAGAATAAGCTATTTTTGTCTAATAATTCATTTGTGCATGGTTTCTATAAAAATAACTTATATATATTCACCTTGCGCAGCAACTTCTTGCACCGGGACGCCCATCTCATGAGCCATGAATCCTACAATACTAAAAATCACAAAGCCAGCAAAGAAGCTTGTACCGCTGTTACCCAACGTTATAAAGAGGGAATCTCTGTCAAAATAAAAAAATATCATTGAGTGTTAGAGGATGAAAATTATTATTCCCCCTCACCATAAGGGGAGGGGAGGGAAAAACAGTAGTTGAGCGCAGGCATGCAGATAACATCCATTATGATAAGTACCTGAAACAGTTGTTATGAAAACGGTTGTAACTGGCCAGAGTTATCAGTCCACCCCAACATGGAGAAAGTGAGAAGAATATCTGCATGGCTGCGTCTCCCCACACCTGTGACACGACAAAATATCAATATAGCTAGCTATGACTCAATGTGAGTGGAGACGACAAAATCAAAAGGGTGCGATATGGTATTTCACTTATTGAGAAAATAATTTAAGAAATAAATAAATTCCCATGAAAATTTACCCTTGCTTCTTTCAACAAATGCCACTGCGGGGTAAGATAAAACATTATTCCATCATAAGAACCTTCTAAGGTGGCTCCTCGGATCAGCAGTATAACAAGAACCAAATAGGGAAACAATGCTGTGAAATACACTGCCTGAAAAAGAGATATTAATGTATGAGTGTTACACAGTAAATAAATGTAAAAAAACGTGTTGACATCATCCAAACATAATGAACTCATGGAAAGAAGGGTTTCCGCAAAAAATTTCGGAATCACTCCTAACCCCTCAATGTCGAGTGATCTGCTCAGTATGTCGCAGCACCGAACTGCATATCTTAATCTTTTAATCCATTATATTACATTTCACGATCTCTGCATGTTTGGTATCATTCGAAAGAGGAATAATGTGGCTTTGCATAACCATAACTATTAAATTATTTTCATTTCTCATATTTTATTGTAAGCGATGTACGTTTACTGCTTAACACGTGGGCACCCGAGATATTATTGTAAAGAGTATGTTTTAGCCTGTTGAGGTAAAACATCTTGTATAACTGAGTTGGTACTTCTTTTGTTAAGTTATAAATCCGATTTTTGGGGCAGCGGTAGAAAAGGAAAAAAAAAGATCAGAGAAAAAAATATATACTTCAAAATATGAGGCCGCTGACCAAGGAAAAAGCTCCAGTAGTATCACATTTCACGTGGTGTACAATCAATCTCTCTCTCTGTTATTGTAATTGCTGTGTGGTTGTTAATAGAATACAATAATAATTATACAGGGATGTCTGTAACCAAGACCATCCCCTGATAAATGGTTGCAGATAAATGCCAAGCCTAAAACAATTCCTGTGACCTAGCGATGCTAACCCTGCAAACCGTTTTTTATTTATGTTATTTTTCTGGTCTTTATTCATTTTTGAAGTTTCTACGGACTTTTTGCCTACCCTGTATTATAGACAACACATTATTTTATAAACATAGAACATTTCAAATTAATTCAATGATTACTTTAAAAGTTATAATTGTTTTACTAAACATCTGTGAAAACCGGCGATTTCATTTAAATCCGAAATCTGCCAACTTTTGGGATCCAGATATTCTCCAGAGAGGACCCACCCCGCACCCATAGACAAGATCGAAAAAAAAAATTGTTAAAATTCTCTTTGAAATATTTTTTAAATCAATTAAGAGAAAGTGTCACTCTCCTCTCCTCCTCCCGGCAGCACCTGCATTGCTCCTGGGCAGAATATAATTCACCGTCAGTCTTTTCATGCAAAATACTGGACATAAGTGTTTCCTTTCGTGGATGCTATCAGTGATAAATTATTTTAGGTATACGAGCTCTTAAAAGCAGTTTTTTACATTTACTTTTTGATGACATATTTAATCAGAGTAAACAATTAATGTGTTTGCCACATGGCTGTTAACAGAATACCATAATGATTATACAGAGGTTTTTTGGCAACCAAGGTAAGTAAACAAAGTCACGTCTTTGCCAGTTGCTTAAATGTGGTCACCAAGACATTTTTTTATGGCTGCACGACGGAAATTACCATGACTGCCCTCTATGGGTGTTTTCCCTAATGGCAACGGTATTTATTGACTTCATGACATCGTGAAAGTTTGCGGAAAATCTTATTTTCTGCCAAAATAAGGAGAAATCTTCTCCATGCTTGATGGGTTAATAATATTCTGGAACAAATCCTGAACTAACTCAGGGCCTTACTGTTTGTTCAAATAAAACAGAATCCTTCAAATTGTTATTTTTTTTTTAATATTGTAATTTTTTTTTTAAATTTTGTTTATACAGTAAGTAGATAGAATTGTGTACAAGAAATTAATATTAAAATTTTACTTATATGCTGTGATACGAAATGATATGTAACATACTTTCCCCATACTCTTGACACCTCTCAAGAGGCATATAAACACAACAGCCCAGCAAGCCAACAAACACAAAGCCAACTGCCATCGTACACTTCCCAGGTCATGAAGGCCCTCTGTCAAGTCCAAGACAAAGTTGCTGTAAATAAAAAATAATATATATATATATATATATGTGTGTGTACACAGTAAAACCATGATAAGTCTTCACTGAAGTTATGGGGAAATGATGACGACTTAAGTGGACTGATGACTAAAGTGAAGTATCATCAGTTTCAATGTGCAATATACTGTGGAAATCATACGAATTTAAAATAATAATATAACATTCATCAAAATATGAATTAAAATTGCAATATTAACAAAATTTATAGATTAAAAAAAAATTTTTTTTTCCCCTTAACATTTTTGAGCTTAAGAGTTTCGAACGTATGGGAAAACACACTGGTACACTTACGATTCATACAGTATTTTTTTTTCATTTAAACTAATCAGAGCAACCGTTATAATAATTAGTGTTTCTCTACAATACAATTAATTCACATCAGATTTTACACACATACATGACACATATGATTTTATTAAATTAAATTTTTGTGATCAGCAGGTCATGATGCAGGGCTCCCACTCAAAAAATGAGAAAAAGTAGGAAAACGCAAGACTAAAAAGTAGGATGGGGGAGGGTAACCCCTTAGACAACATAATCCTAGCATAATGGAAAAAAGTCCCTAAAAAAATTTTTTTTTGCAAAAAAAAATTTTAATTTTGAATTAACTTTGTTTTTCATAGCATTATTTCAGTTTCCTATAAGATTGACTCAAGCCAAAGCAAAATGATAAATGACTTGGTTACAAAACCAATTTTTGGACAAAACAGTGTGCACTAGCAACCACAGATAATTCTTTGCTGTCTCTCCTTTATACATATTACATTCTTTTTTTGGAGTCTTCCAAAGTGCAGAGCTTGTCAACTCTCTTCGACAAGGCACAGCAAATTTTGAAGACATACGTTTTTTAAGAATGACGCTCCTTCGAGACCACTTTCAAAAGCACAGTGCAAAATGTGTAGATTACAAAATCTGATGTAAATAAGGCAAGGTGAACCTGTTTTACTGCGTTGTCCATCATTTTTTAAAGGGATTTCTTCACATTTTACTGTTCCAAATGCCAGTGTAATCATTTTTGACAAATGAAGCACTTTCATTTCTAGCTCTTTGCTGAGCATTGTAAATATTGTTCATGCCTTAAAAATACAGAAGACAACTGAATGCTACTGGGTAGCATCAGAATCACCAAACCTAGAATAGGCCTATGTATCCAACTGCTTTGAAATGCAAACTGTTGCTTCACCTATTTGCACAGTAATTTTGAATGATGAATGTTAGTTACTGTCCAAGACCATGAAGTAATAAATACAAAATTATTTTTCCCATCCAGACAGAAGTTTTTAATGACTACTCTACTTGTTGAACCCTCAAACTAAGCAAATGAAAAATTAATCAAATGGTCCACATACACCCCCCCCCCCCCCCCCACCAAATAACCTTAAAAATGATAAAATTTCTGTTTTGGCAGAATCATTAATTGCATTTTTCAACATTTGTAATATTTGGCAATATATCAATGATTTCCTGCTCAATTAAAATCAATTACATAAATTTTGTTGATAGGATTTGGTAAAAAAGTAGGAAAAGTAGGACAAAACCAAGAAAGTAAGACAAAAGTAGGAAATTTTACCGAAAAGTAGGACGAGTGGGAGCCCTGATGATGTAATCTCATAACACAAAGGGTCAAAATTTGATTTGGGGGGGGGGGGCTGGGCAGCGCAAAGCCAACATTAGAAGCGGGAATGAATTCGGGGATATGTGTTGGGGGGGGGGGATGATTTATTGTGTAGAGGCCCACACTTTACAGGAAAAATCAAATTTTTCACACATTATTAGGCTCTTGGGAAGGGTGATTGCCCCCCTCCCTCCATGGATCTGCGCTTGATTAGACCTTCTTAACATGGGGGGGGGGGGAATTTTGGATTTTCAACAAAGAAATATTCTGTTCAAATTTGAAGCCTTAAATTGTTGGGGGGGGGGGCATACAGAAATCGGGTCCAGCTCACACAGTCCTTAACATTTCAAAAACTTTTTCTAGTTTGCAAATTAACTTCCTCAGTGTCACTTCATGTGTTTTTATCTCTGAGCTGTTCCGTTTTGGTACATAAGGCTTTTATGGTCACTTTTGAACATATAGCAGAGCTGTTAATATTTTCGGTTCGAAACCATACTAAACATGCCCAAGTCATTATGCCATAAAGCAAACTTCTGAAGTTATTTCAAGGTTTTGACAGCATATAAAAATTCACCAGTGATTCTCAAATTTTTGTCACCTGCGGTTCCCTTGCCCGATTCATGGTTCATTTGCAGCTCTTCAAAATAGTTTAGTAGATATTTTCACTTGTAAAAGAACCACTTCAAAGCATAAATAGGCATAAAAATTGATATCTCCAGATTACCATGATGCCGCTGACAAAGATTGGCAATGCCCTTGAGAGCCAGAAAGTATACTTTGAGAAACACTGCCCTACACTGTTCTTCCGAAACAATGCAATTTAAGTTCTTCATTTTGACTTTCTCTAAAATTTTCGATGAGGGTGTCATTATTTGTTGTGTCAGGTCCAGTCAGTACACTGTTGTATATGTTAATGTAATCCTCAGCACAAGGACTGTAACTAGTGTTTTTGTGATGGGGAGGTAGCGTGATTTGCCTGTCTCTACCACTGTAAAATTCTATGATTTTATAATGGTGTTTTTGATCCCAACTAAAATTTTCCGTTAGGCAGTTGTTCTCTTTACTTCCCTCTAGTTTCAGCCCTACAATGATGAAAAGCAGCTTGCATACAGTTTATAATTATGAGTTTTGCTTATCATTTGGGAATCAAATGCTTGCACTGATTTCTCCTGCAGAAAAGCCTACTTTCTCGGGAAAAAATTGTTACAATTTCGGAAAGCAACTGCTTTATTACAAATGGCTTATTAAAAGCATAGCATCGAGTACAGAAACGGTTTATGCTAATGGGGGGGGGGGGGGTTGATGATGTAGAACTCGCATTGGCAAGCAGACATGACATTAAAAAAATTCAGTAGAGCACTTTAGCGTTTTGGTAGCAAAGCATTTGTTGTAGTGTTTCTGTGAAATTTTCGACTAAGATGGTACAATGTCTCTTTCCATGACAGGTTTTGTTTAATCCAGTTTTTTGTATTTTAGCTTCAAAATCAATCATGGGACCAAGATTTTTTTTCCATTGGAGACTGGTTTCAGCTTGATACCGGTTCTGTTAACGACAGGTTTTTCTATATTACCAAGGTGCGACATGATGAACAATAGAGTTCGTATACTTACTGGAAGTACTCATCACTAGCCATCTTCGAGTTATGAGAAGTGTAGATTTCCCATTGTTCATCACTGAGATTACCCCGTTGTATACAAGTTCCGTTGAACAGCATCGTGCCATCATGAGCTGTACAATTTTTCGTGTCGAATTTCCTACAAGCTGAGATAGAAAAATATATATATGAATATTATAAGCAGAAAGAATGTTCATTGCAGTTATTCTAATTATTTAGGACAAAATATTAGGAAAAAAATCTAAATATAAAGTGGAACAAATTTAAATAGAAGTGGTCGAGAGATTACCTTGAGTATTCCACCAGTTATCACAGGAACTCCATGGCAAATGACTAGTGAACGAAGAGAGCAAGTAGAACAGCGCCCACGCTAATATCATGTTGTAGTAGACAGCCACAAGACTAGACATCATAAACATGGCATAGCCAAGACCTATTCAATGTTTTTGCAAATATAATATTTAGTATCCAGAATAAACTGACAGAAAGACAAACTATTTTAGATCACTAAAACTATTCTGATCAGAATATTGAAAAGCCTTAGCAGATGCGGGCCTGTAAGCAGAATCTACTGTATTATGTGTGTATATTCCTGTAAAGGTGACCATCATGTCACTTGAGTGGTCAAAATTTTGACAGGTTATACAGTATTTTATTAACTTCATGACCAAACAGAAATATTAAATACTTCAACATTATAAGACATTAATAAACTATTGGCATGTGTTCAAAGCACAGAACTCATTAGACATCGATAAAGTAGTAAAGCGGTATCGCTCCTCACCTTGAAACAATGGGGATATTTTCCATATGGTCACAGGTCCTTCACTGGCATACTGACCAAAGGACAGTTCCATGAGAAATAACGGCAAACCAACAAAAGCCATCATGATGACATATGGTATGAGAAAAGCCCCTGCGTAACAAAAATGCAAATGTTCATCAAAATATTAAAAAGGCATTTGATAAAAAACTATGAGTATATATATATATATATATGTGTGTGTGTCATATATGTGTACACAGTCAAACTGCAAGAGGTTCTCAAATAATATGTAGGAAACATTTTAGGAGTTCGGGGTTACAATTCAAATTTGCCTAGGGTGCTGTTAAATACAAATATAAAGCCACAATCGGCTAAATACCTTACAAGGTGCTGTTTTAACAGTACCTGTAATGAGCTGGAGTAAGGGACCATGTCAAGGATCGCCCCAATTCGATTGCGATCGACCAAGTGATAAGGCTCATGATTGAGTTTCTCACTCACTCACTGCCGCTCATCTCATGGGAAAATATGAAGTCCTAACACTTAGTGCATGGGCTCTACTCTGCATGATCTCTTGATCATCACTGTCTGGTCCAGAAAATTTAATTGTCTAACATCAAGGCCGTAGCGGGAGGAGTCTTTCCTTCCCCCCCCCAACGCTTGAAATGTGGGAAATTGACTGAAAAAAATGGGTAACGATGGCCAAATCTATTGTTCTATCATTTTGCCCCCCCCCCCCCCGAAATGCGCTAGTGGCCACCTTCCGATTCCTTGATTTTAGCTGCTGATCAAACACTTTCGAAATCCTAATAAATTGTTGATGCAAACGTCATCTCATTCGGGCATACGCGGAATGGGGGGGGGGGAGGATAAGAGGCTCGGTGGGCCCCCGAAAGACAAAAAGAATTGAACAATTTAATTCAATTGCATTTCAATTGGACAAAAAATGAAATACTTTTATACGCTGTTTTAATCACTTTTTGTTAATTTAAATGCTTTTTGAAGGTTCGTAACTCAAAATGTTTTCGGACAGATTCCTAGTGCCACCCCCCCTCCCCCCAAACGGTCGATCCTGCTTATGCCCCGATTCCCTTTGTATAGTATAGTATAGAACCGAGCACGCCCAGGCTCTGTCGCTTTTGCGATATAAGCTCATTGATCGTGAGATCGTGGGTGTGCCGGAAAAAACTCAAATCGGCAAGCCGGCCGGGAAAGCACACCCGGTTCGGACCAACATCCCGCCAACCCCCCAAACAGCACAACCACACCCCCCACACCCAAACCCCCAATCCCAGGGCACATCACCGCTCGACCAAGTCAGGACAGCACAGCGGGTGTGACCCCTCCTCAGCCCCGACGACCGCGACAAGGCCACGCCGGTGCGGTCCACAGCACCCCCGACCAGCCCCAAGAACCTCCACTGCGGACACGAGAGAGAACCTGCCACAGGACGGGAAACCGCCCCCTCATCAAGGAAAACATGGAACGCCTTTTTTCCCTTTGTATTTATACAAATAACAGTTGAACTGAACAGTTTCTTAAAAGAATTGCTTGGGAAGTTTATCAAACTTCTGCAATGAAAAACAACCAACCAATGACCGATCGCAACCGCAGCAGATAAATTAAGTATAAAAAATTGAAAAATATAAAAGTCTCGTGTCATTGTAAAGAAATTATCACCTTAATTCATCAACTTTATACAACTTTAATAACAAAGACAAGCAGCGTGGAAGATACAGTGTCCCACAATTGACTGAAGGTTTTCAAAATGGAATAGTAAGAAAACGGTGACAGTCATTCTTGCGGAATATAAATGCGCGAAGTCAGGATTTTCGGATATTCGTCGTTCATATTGCAAGAGGTTGCATAGTTTACAAAAAAAATTTCCACGTTTCTAAGTACAATATTCGCAGAGATATCGGAATTCAAAAATCGGAGAAAAGTTGGGAAAGAAGCGTTGTCCGTCAGTTTTTGCTCTTCTTTCCCAAGTTTATTTCGTTTTTAGAATTCACATATCTCGGCGAATACTGCACTTAGAAACGTGAATTTTTTTTTATTGACATTCAGAAAAGACAGGGCAACGACTTTCTAATTGGATTTTTGGGCACAGAGTGTTCATATAAAAAAGCTTATTTTCTTTATTATAATAACTATATATCCCCTTGCAACATGAATGACGTTAATGACTTCACACATTTATATTCCGCAAGAATCATTTTAATACCTGCCACCGCTTTCTTTTTATCCCATTTTGAAAACCCTCAGTGGATTGCGTATGTGGTTAGTGCGTTCGCTACTTTCGTTTCTACCATCCTTCCAGATATTGAAATATGTAAAGTTGGTTCTTTTGCATATCGATGGGATATGCAAGGAAGCCAGTGATAGGTAGCATACGGTCGGAGATCAGCTCGTAGTGAGTTCGTAAGTGATATACAGGTGATATAAATATATACTATATATATAAATCATATACAGGATGTCCTATAAATTCGTACATAATTTAAAAATTCATAAAAATTGAAGAAATTGGTATATTTGAATGAGGTTTGCGAAAACATTCTCCCGGAGGAGGATTTTTTTTTTTTTTTTGGTACAGAAAAGAAATTTAGTTCAAATTTTTGTCGATACACGGCACTGCATGAAAGCAAATCAGAGTCCTATAATATACAGGAAGTTCGATTGATTAAAAGCGCATTTGAAACTTTTTGCTGTTATTGGAGTTAACATAAGGTTTTCAATGAGATGCCAAAATTGGTGGGTGAAGCACACTATTGGTGAAGATGTTTTACCTCATGCACGAATCGCCGGCTGAAGGTTTAGGAACGTTTCGGACGTAGAAAAGATTGAAGAAAGGTTCAGGTTCAATCACTTATCGGACATACAGCGTCTTCTATCAACAAAAACCTGAACTTATATTTTTTTCTGTGCAAAGAAAATACCCCTTTAGTGGGAATAACTATAACTTCGAAATGGTCATTCAAATGTATCAATTCCTACTATTTTAAAGAATTAGTAATTAAAAATTAACAATTAAAATTAAACAATTAAAATTAAAAATTAACAATTAATAATTTTTAAGAATAGTCGAATCCCGTTATAACGAACTCCCAAGAGACCGGAGAAATCACTTCGTTATAGGAATTCCAGGTTTTTCCATTGTTTTTATGTAAACTTTAAAAGGGGGGATTAGAAAAGTGTTCGTTAAAACGAGATTTTTCCGCTACGACGGCATTAGTTAAAACGGGATTCGACTGTATTTACGAATTTATAGGACACCCTGTGTACATCGATAGATCCTCACCTCCGCCATTGCGGTAGCACAGGTACGGAAACCGCCAGATGTTTCCCAAGCCGACGGCGTAGCTGAGACACGACAGCAAAAACTCCATTCCGTTGGACCAATTGCCCCTTTCTTTGTTCTCATCGATATCCGAAGACCTGGACAAGCTTATCTCCGGTATGTCCATCTGTGGAGGAGGCATCGCTACTGATCTATTGTCCTAAAAAAAATAATAATAAACAAACATACAGTGCTACTTCGAGAAAAAAAAGAACAGTTAAAATTATTTAAAACGGGACCGACAGTTTAATTGGTGAGTAAAGAAAACGTATATAGATTGACAATGAGGGGAAGGAATTAGGCGCCAGCCGGATTTTTTTAGGAGCCAAGCATCTTTTTCATCCGGGACAGTGATCTCTTTTCCCTGTTGGTAGACATGCCGGAAATTTTCTGTCGTTTCTCAGCCAGGGCCATAATTAGGATTCGGGGGTTGGGAGCAAACGTAACTTTTTCGCCCTGTCTATTATTCAAGTTTATGATTTTAAAACGATGTTTCCCCCATACCCCAAAAAAAATCCTTGCCACCTTCCTCAAGATTATCACCGAGTTTCGGTCCTGTTCTAACCAGTTGGTGCATTCTTTCGCTGCCAAGGCTACCAATTATTAAGGATACGTAATTTTCATATTTACGAAAAGAAATGCGATAAATGCGGAATCTGCCGTTTTTTGAATTATTTTTAAATTATCACTGGCTTATTTATTTTTATATAATACACTCATTGCCATAAAAATTTGCGCACCCAGAAGTCGTCAAAATGAAACGAAATTTTACACATGTAAGTACTACGTTGATATAAGTAACTGATTAGAAAATCCAAGAAAAAGGGATCATTTATTGCAGAAAAAATTACAGATGAACAGAAGTTTTAGTACTCTGTTGGACCCCCCTCTAGCGCGAATGCACGATGCGATACGAGCGGGCATTGAGGCATACAAGTTCCGTATGATGTCTTGAGACATCTCGTTCCACAGTTGCTGTAAATGCGCCTCTAGTTCGATCAACCTCGTAGGGTGTCCAACTTGCCGTCCCAAATGATCCCAGATATGCTCGATTGGTGACAAATCTGGGGATAGAGCAGGCCAGGGAAGGGTGGTAATGTGGCGGAGGCAGTCTTGTGATATCTTTGCTGTGTGTGGCCTAGCATTGTCTTGTTGAAAAATGGCTCCTGGGAGCCCTACCATGAGTGGCAACACATGTGGCTGAAGGATGGTATGAACGTACCGCTGGGCTGTCATTGTGCCATGGATCAATATTAGGGGTGACCGTGTATCGTAAGCAATGGCACCCCGTACCATGACACCAGCTGTGGGAGCGGTGTGTCGCTGTAAAGCGAAGGCAGGATTGAAGCGTTCACCACGGGGCCTCCACACACGAACACGATTGTCATCACTGCTCAAGTTGAATCTCGATTAGTCGCTGAAGACGACCTGGTTCCATTCCGTTGCAGTCCAATCCCGTCGTGCTCGACACCACTCCAAACGGAGGCGTTGGTGGGTAGGTGTCATTGGCAGCACACGTAATGGGCGCCGCGATACCAGGTGTCCTTCAGCCAGGCGCCTTGCGATGTTTCGGGAAGACACAGGGGCCCGTAGTGAAGCTGCTGCCTGTGTATGGATAGCGGCCAATGAGGCAGTTGGCTCTACGCGTGCGTTTCGGATGATGTGACGGTCTTCTCGACGACTGGTCTGTCGAGGGCGTCCTGAACCTGGTCGCCGTGTAAATGACGTCTCTTCTGTCCACTGGTCCCAACACCTCCTCACAGTAAAATCAGAACGGCCTAGTTGACGAGCTACTCGCCGAGCTGACCACCTAGCTTCCATCATCCCGATGATTCTTCCCCTATCGAACTCTGACAACTGCTCATATGGTCTTCGACGGCGGCGTAACGGCATGTCTACCTCAGCATTTCCTTTGCAAACGATTAAATACACTCCAGCAAGCTCTGCTTACCTGTTTTATACTCCAAGGAGAACGAAGTTCAACGCCCTCTAGTGGCATTACGCAATCACGCTGCATTTCTAATCATTTGCATATCTGCCCGACATGTACCTTCAGGCCAACTTTCGTTTCGATCCCACAATTATTTCTTGGTGCGCAAATTTTTATGGCAATGAGTGTACTTATGTTTTTTAGTGAAGTACGATTTGCATTTTTCGGTTCCTGCACACAAAGAAACACCTTGAATCAAATCTAATCAAATGAAAAATACTTTTGCATATGAATGCAACATTTTTGACTTTTCTTGCGAAATTTGTATTTTTTATTTATGAAAATTTACGTATCTCTACCCATTATATAGCCGAGACCTAGTTTAGAACCCATTTCGAACGTCTAAATCGAAAAATAACCATGCCCCAGCTGCGATTTAAACCCACACCTGCTGGAATAATAATTGATTTACGGACACGATTAATACAATCAAACCTCGTTAATAAGTCACTCTTGGGAGACCAAAAATATGACCTCGTAAGCGGAGTGATTCGTTAAATGGAGTAAGCCATGGCTGCACTGACTCCTATCCCCTTATTGGTGCATTCATGCAGAAAAAAAAATTTAGTTATTCAAACGAGTTCCGTCATGAAAATTGATTAATAGAGTTTTTCTTTAATCAATTAATGTTTATTTGCTAAATTTTTACGCATTTGAATAACACAAAGTATTAGTTTTTTCGATCTTTAGAAATTCGTAAATTATGCAGTGACAGAAAGAGGATGGAGGCTTCAGTGGCTTCTGCTTGAAGTTGTAGGTAGATCTTTGACGTGATAAAGAGTGAAAGTTGGGCTCATCCTGTATATCGTACGAAGAGTTTCGTATTTGTATGGTAATTTTCCCATGAGTACTTTCACAAAAAGTGACTTCTTAAGCGGAGTGGGGTGACGCATTATCAGGAGTTTACTAACATTATAACCCCATAGAGGATGATTGGGATATCCAAAAAAGTGACCTGGTAAGTGGAGTGATGTGTTACCCGGGTGACGCACTAACGAGGTTTGACTGTACACCACCCACACTGAGAATACATGGAAGACAGACTGAAATTATCATCTTTTCCAGCAACTCATAATATTCCGATACGATTACTCCCTACTTTCTATTTCTACGCCACGAAAATAGTGTTACGGCTCACTAAGGTTACACATATTTTTAGATAAGACATTATTTTTTTCTTAGTATAGAAAGTGTATTAAAGCTATGTGCGTTGCGTTAAAAATTCCAATAACTAAAGTTACCAGAGGCATAGTAGAGTTTTATTTTTTCTCCTCTCTGTCAAAGCTAGAACAGCTCATCTCTTACGTGTGTATGTACGACGTCTCCACAGGTATCCAGATTTAGCTTTTCCCTCATGTCAAGATCAGGCTTACGTAAAAATGGAAACACAGAGAGTGGGGAGACAAGCGACGTTAAGGAAGGGGGGGGGGGGGTAAACCAAAGCAAAAGGCATATTTGAGTCAGGGGCGGACGCATAACGCCTGGAAGAATTGAGGGCAATTAACTTCTTTTTTAACATCAACGTATTCTTCTTCCTTTATTTCTGCTGGGCACTGTATTCGTTCCTCCAACATACACAAAGGTAGTTTTGTTTGTTTTTCCCCGCCTCCCCCCCCCCCGATTCTGCACAACTGAACCAGGTTAACACTCTATAAATGAATCAATGATGATAATAACAAAATTACTACAGTACCTAAATATGAAATGCAACCAGGGCCGCAAAAACATACTTCGCCAGTCGGAACAAGTACGTACAGTAAAAGTCCGTTATAATGAGCACGGCTTATAATGATAATCTCGTTATTACGAGTAATTCGAAAATGATTGTCGAAGAGCTAATGTTAAAGATACAAAAACTATTCGCTTATAGCGAGTTATTAATGAATGAAAATCACAACACATTCGCTTTAACGACAACGGAAGCTCTCGACCCCCCCTCCCTTGACTTTTATCAAATATTTGCATATGTTACTGATTTTTGCCGAATATTTTAGTCAAAGCAGCGAAATCCGCATGCGCGACCATAGGCAGGAAATCAAGTTAATAAGAAATGATAGAAATACAGTTGTAGAGTAGGCCAAAGTACTATAAAACTACCAGGGTAGAGCCCTGACAGATGACGACCGGACCAGGAGAGCTGATCACTTCGAGTATGTCAAAATTTGAGTTTGTACGATAATGATCCTCAAATGAAGAATCCAGTGATGGAAACACCGTCAATGCAAAAAGTTCCCGGACTCAATTTTTGATGATCTTGGTTTGCAAAACATGAAATAACTCGAAATAGTTTGTAAAACACTATGAAATCTCAAACTAATCCTAAATAATTATCATTTTGTTGTAAATTATTGTCGTTTATTCCTCTTAAAAGAGATTTTTCCTCTCAGTATGAAGAAGATAATGAAAGCTACCATCATACGCATTCTGTATTGGTATCGTCCAGAAGTTTGAACGATTCATTTACGTACAGGTATGAGCACGATTTTCGTTTTAAATTTTTATTGTGCATCACTAACAGGATATCCCGTATATGTAAATACGAAAATGAATATTAAGGGGGGGAAACAAACCAAAATGACTGAATCACAGACAATGAGAGAGGAGCCTTTTGGTGAAGCCCAAAAACAACTAAGACACCCTTCTGAAATGTATTACAGCGTCGTCATCTCTTAACATCATTACCTTCATTCGACATTTCTTTTGTTCTCGTTTCCGTTGATTCATGTGACTCACCGGGAACGTGTTTTCTTTTTCCGTTTAAAGAAGAACGTTCAAAGAAAGACAGAAGTTTTCTGAATTTCTATTCTTAGTGATTTCCTAATGACGCAACAGCTTGTTTTATTATTCTAGCTTTTTTCTTCCTCCCTAGGTCTCATAAGCACGCGCCCCACGAACAAAACGAAAACAAACAAATCCAAAACATTTCCTATAAAAACGGTATAATGTAGGCGTTTTGTTTTTGTTTCCTCATACACAGAGGTTTTCAACGCGATCCAACTAATGAGTATCAGGAACCTTCGACACAATGTAAACAGAATATAGTGGCGTTACAGAATATAGACAGCAGCTACAGTGGCGTTGGAGTTAGCGGGTGAAGCACTAACAGTATTTTGCAGGACGGGAAAGAGCACCAGCAGAATTGAAATTGAAATTCTCCCCCCACCCTGTCACGGGTGCTCAACATTTTTGATAGTGCGGGCCACTTCAATGATTTGAAAACCTGTCGCTGGTCAATCAAATAATTAAGTACCCTGTCACGGGTCACTTCCTTGGTTTGATAAACCGTAGTGGGCCGCAATTAAATAATATGTTTCGTGACTTTGAATGTTTTTTATACTTTATACTAGGGGGGCTCTGCCCCCCTGCCGCCTTTGGCGGCCAACCCCCCCCCCCCACCCACTTCTCTCCCGGACATATCTTGTTTATTTCGTCCCACTTCATCAGCGTGCTATGGAAAAGGGGAAAGGGACGTGTGAAAGCACCAGCCTACTGAAGAAGCGAATTTTAATGAAAATAATAATAAAGCAACAAAAAACAAATGAGATTCATCAAGTATCCCCAGAAAACTTCCCAATGGGGGTCCCCAGATTCAATTCGCTGAATTTCAGTGGGGCCCCACACTGGATATATCTTGGGCTACCGATGTGTTGCAAATTTTACAATGTTAAACCACAAAAATCAATGAGATACATTCAGGGGCACCGAATTACAACCTGCCAACATTTCCATGAAGCCCTGACCTGCAAGCTTGTCGGACACCCCCCTGTGAGAATTTTTCATTTTTATCAATTTTACAACGAATAAAATCCAGGGCCCACATCCCGTAGCGGGGACACAATACGCAGATTTTTAGTGGGGCCCCAGACTGGCTATATCTCGGGTTTCGGCTGTGGCAAATTCTACAACAGAAAAGAATGAGATTCATCCAGGGCCTCCAAAATCAAACCTGTAAACATGGGCCCCCCGACTTGGAAGCTTGTCGGTCATCCCCCGGTGCGAGTGCCATGAAAAATTTTAATTTGTATTCGTTTTACGAACGAATAAAATCCAGGGCCCCCAAACAATTACCCGGGACACCAATTCGCATACTTTTGGTGGGGCCCCAGACTGGCTTTATCTCGGGCTTCCGCTGTTGCAAATTCTACAACAGAAAAGAATGAGATTCATCCAGGGCCCCCAAAATGAAACCTGTAAACATGGGCCCCGACTTGGAAGCTTGTCGGTCATCCCCCGGAGCGAGTGCCATGAAAAATTTTCATTTGTATTCGTTTTACCAACGAATAAAATCCAGGGTCCCCAACCAATTACCCGGGACACCAATTCGCATACTTTTGGTGGGACCCCAGACTGGCTTTATCTCGGGCTTCCGCTGTTGCGAATTCTACAACAGAAAAGAATGAGATTCGTCCAGGGCCCCCAAAATGAAACCTGTAAACATTGGCCCCGACTTGGAAGCTTGTCGGCCATCCCACGGAGCGAGTACCATGAAAAATTTTCATTTGTATTCGTTTTACCAACGAATAAAATCCAGGACCCCCCAACCAATTACCCGGGACACCAATTCGCATACTTTTGGTGGGGCCCCAGATTGGATATATCTTTTGCTTCCGCTATCGAAATTTTTCAACGTTAAAGCAGCAAGAAAACAATGAGATCCATCAAAGGCCCCTGGAAATGAAAACTTTTTACTTATACATGAAATCTTCCCCGGGTACCCCGACCCTGTGTTGGGAGCACTGCTGTTGTGTGTGTATATTATACATATATATACCTCTCGGCATGGACCTCCCCCCCCCACAAAGGAAGGGCTGACAGGGGCCACAACGATTCTTATCACTTTTTGATTTTTCACACTATAAATTAATCACAGAGGGGCCCCTGAAAAGCTGGTTTGGGGGCTCGAAATCTAAATTCCAGCCTAAGGGCTCTGCTGTAGGATGTAGGAGCCTCTTGGTACATGCACATAACATGGTCCCGATGGGTCAAATGGGTCCCGATATGTGAATATCGACCCAATATCGATATATGATATATGATATCATATCGATATATGAATATATGAATATGAATGTACGATATATGAATGTGAATATCGATATATGAATCGAACCGACTTCCGTAACAGATTTCCGTCACTCAAAAATTTCACCCACTTCCGTCACTCGGTTGCTTAGCAACAGGCCCTTTTCGAGTTTGTTTGTGATTTTATATTATAGAATAGATTGCATGGGGAAAATTCTAGGACTAAAGCTAACGTAATTTTTTCACAAGATTACGCTAGATGGTGGTGCAATTTTAATCAGAGGCTCGTTCGAAGTCACACTGGAAGGGCCCCTGCGAACAATCATTTAGTTAATTTTTCCCAAAATTGAGTTTCGAAATCAATTCGGGCCACAGGCCATGGGTTGCCACGTAGATTTGAGAGAAAATACCATTATTTACCTAATTAATATTACCAAATTTCGTGGTTTGTTTACATTAATTGGTACCTCATGTTATTAGCATATCGTGAATATGAAAGTAAATTTTTGAAAAGTTTTGTAAGAGGTATTTTATCAAACTTTCATAGTGTAATCCCGGCCTTACAGAGATTGGGAGGAGGCTGGGCTGATCTCAGCATTGCCTAAATAAGAGGATTTTAAGGGGGACGAGATATTTCGTAATTGTCAAAATAGAAGGCATCAAGTTAAGAGATATCTCGTCATTGCTGCTGGGAGGGTTGAGAGGCGGGTGGTAGACGATATATAGGAAGAAGTTTGCAAAACTCTGTGATATACTGTATAATGACGATCACCCTCAACGTTAATATGAACAAAAAATCCAACGTGTGCGCATGACTCGACTTCAGACATAATCACTGGAGGGTTCAAGATGTGGTAAAAACAATTCAATATTATGCCCCAGATTAGAATTTAGAGATGTGTGGTTTGTGTGTAATGCTAAAGTGTGCTTTGCCATGGAGAAATCAGACTCAGTCAGGGCTTGATAAATCTCAGGCGCCAGGTCACCATGGCGACTATAAAATTTTCTTTGTGTAGTTACTAAATTTGAGTCGATTAGATTAGAATAACACAAAATGTTTGGAATTTATACCAACATGAAAGACGGGGGTCACTATAAGTCAGAAGAAACATTATTATGGTCCCGTTTTTTTCCAGTAAAAATTTTAAAATTGTTCTGGTGCCTAGATTTTATTGCAATTTCTCAAACCCTGAACCTAGTCTACTTGAAAAAGTAAGTTGGAGCCTAAATTTATTTTCCCTATACGCCAAGTCTTGGCTTACATACAGTAAGGATGATGTCACGAACCAGAAATCATTATATATTTCTATAAGCTATATAAAAAACCCAATTGAGCAGGATGGCCGGGTTTCTAAAAGGCGAAACAGGGACATCTAGCCAATTCTAGCCAACTATCGCTAATAATCGCAAATTTTTAGCTTAATGTTGAAAATTAACTACCACTAGCGCAACCGAATTACATTATAGTCAATTGTCGTTATAACGACCATGCCATTGGAACGACCGGGAGGAAAAGTCTCAATTTCTTGATATAACGACTATCTCGTACGTTTTGCTTACGGTATAACGACCATCCGATATAAGGTCCGTTTTTGATGGAACGATGAGGTAGTTATAACGAGCGTCGATTGTATTGCGTTCTTTCAGAGGAAGACAAAAACTGGCACGGACGGGCCTTTCTTTCTGGTCACCCTCGGGATTAGGGTTATATTTGTGAACAGTCCCAAACAAAACATAAAAAAATATATAGGAAGAGACAGGGGAATGGAGGTCTACGAAGGAAACTTTTTTCGAGTCGAGAGGAAGACACACAAATACAGAGGCGAGCCGTGATCTAATTTTAACCGTTATGAAGACAGAAAGCCGTTCTTTTCCTTAAAACGAGTTGACGATTCTAAGCATGCAGCACAACAGGGTGGGAGAAAAATATAATGCAGTACAATATTAGGAAATGAACTAACATCTTCACAAAATGTGAGAAACGAAAGTAAATGTCAAGAATCATAAAAGGAAGCGTTCATTTGAAGAACTTGGGTCGAAAAGATGGCGTCTACCACGAAATCAAGAGATTCCATTAACTATAAATTGGAAGGGGAAAGCTTTTTTGTTATGAGGATATGTTCAGTAAGAGTAAGCCTACCCATGAATCAAACACAATTAAATGTCGACTGCTTCTAGGACGCTCCGTAGCACCCATTTTGTGACTGGGGTGACGCGAACGTGCTCTGAATTCATAACAATGAGCAGTTTAAGAAAATAATGCGTAATCGCAAGTCCATGAACCAGACTATTAATAACAGAATCCCTCACCAGACCAGATCCATCATTAGCACTAAAATGGGGAGGGGGGGGGGGGTTATCAGGAACATGCGGTGTCGATGACCACAAACGAACAAGAAATAAAAAAGAAGTCACTGGAAGTACAATATGGATGCGGACAATACAAACTAGGTAGGGTAATAAAAAGGGGAGTGAAAAAGATGTTTAATAGAAGACGAAAACTATTTATTGTGTGGTAGAGGCGATAAAAAAACACCAAACAAGCAATTTTGGTCATAGAATGTGTGGTCGAATCACAATAGCAAAGGCGGAGGAGGGTGTTTTTACAGCGCGGCAGAACAGCATCTCACCAAACAGCAAATACACTCGTGTGTAAAATTAAGAGAATTTGCACATTGTGTCTATTTGAGGCATCATGTTGGACGGCCGCACATCCCTCCATGTGTTGGACAGAGGGTCCCTGACTGCTAGGAGGTATAGAAAATTAGAGTCCTATGTTCGACTTTTCAGGGGCCCCAGTCCCCATCAGGTTCACCTCGTCAACGATTGTCTGGAAAATAAGAATATTCGGGGTATGGATTGGCCAGCGAGATCTCCTGACCTAAACCCTACAGAACATGTTTGGGACGCTCTTGGGAGGGCTATTGCATCTTGCCATTTCCCCCCCCCCCCTCCGAGAAACATCCCGGAGCTGAAAACTGCAGAAGTGGGACCGATTGCCTCAACTGCCTCGTGTTCAGGTATGCCATCGCGCTGTGCGACCCTCTATTAGACACATTTTCGGTTCGATCTCGAAACGTGGATTTCGGACATCCCTGCAATGACGAGCTTTACTGGCAATCATGCGTGCGTATTATCACTTTTGTGTGGTACGTCTCTTTCTCTGTTATAACTGTGTATTATCCGCACCAAATTTCATCAAAATCCGTCGAGTGTAAATTTTTTCCGTCGGATTCGCTTCGATATCTGCTATTAACCATTCGAGGGTGAATGGGGGTTGTAATGTGGTAAGCCTCCACATGGATAAAGTAAAATCTACCACTAATAACAAGTCATTGTACAGCTTGTCATTGTTAGACGAAACGTGACCTTGATGGTCCGCACACAATTAAAAACCCAACTCCAATCCAGACGGGATTAGAGAAGATATACCGGATATATCGATGAATGAACGAACGGACTGGTGTAGTGCTGCTGCGCACTCTCCGAAAACCACCCTCCACCACTTTTGTTATTGCAATTCGATCACAAATTCTATCACCAAAAATGTTTTTTTGGGTGTCTTTTAATCACTTCTTAGTTCACTTTATTTATTATTTGAAAAACAATAACAAAACAAGCTGCTGTACCATGAATTTGGAATCACCCCGTATAGGTCACAATTATGTGCATCTCACAGATCCAATGTATATATATAAGCTATTAAAGCAGTTTCCAATAAGAGACAACAGAGATTCCTCAACAGAAAACGTGCACTACGAGACGGCGACGATGATACGCAAATGTTCTGAATTATTATTTTTTACACCAATGACAAAACGCGCACACGTCATGGGTCGTAAATCAAACGAACGCAGATGAATCTCATCAGAATGAGGTCCTCGTTCTAAAATCGGAACTATGTGGTCCAACACGCACTTCACACGCGACTACGCTCACACAACCATGCGAGTGAGACATGCTCAGTTTAAAAAAAAAAAAAAAACTGCTCTTCTCCTATAAAAGTACACGACATAGATACACACAAATACAGTCAAAGGGTCGATCTGGACTGTCGAGTCAGTCAGTCGGTCGGTCGGGAACAAGGGGGGAAAAAAGTGAATAAAAGACGAGAAGAAGGAAACCCTTTGGTTTCGACGGAAGCATTGGTGCCAAGATTTTTCTTGGTACCAACGCATGAGAAGACCTTGTTGGGCCGGTGCCACTGACTATTCTCATCGAGAATTAGAAACATCCTTTATTCACGAAGACGCAACGTATACATAAACGAACCGGAAATTTTATTAGTAATCTTGTGCGCACCTGTTACGCACCCCACCTTTAACTGCAAGATTTTACAGATAAGATGCGGTATTGCGGACAGCAAAATAATGTCACGTACATCAACCCCGATAGAAAGAGAGACATCATTTAAAATGCACGAGAAGAAACCTTCTGAGGACAATCCGTATGATTCTGCCAGACAAGTTTTTCAAAAACGGGCGATTGGGGCATCAGATCAGGAGGTGTTGTGGGTGCGTAATTAGAAGCGTTGCAGTGCGGTCTGGTGGACATCGTACTGGATCCAGGTCCGAAACCCCATTGGCGGTACAGTGGTGGTCGGATGATGCTGGTTTTCTGTGGATATCTGGTTTGGGAGCCGAATGCGAGCCAGTCTACCATTTGAAAAAGTCTCTGCAGAGAGCAGGCAGATTTTCACTAGGATACTCACGCAAAGTGAATGAACATGAATGAATTTACAAGGAAAATTCAAGCATTCTACCACCTTTAGTTCAAAATAGGGAAGACAGATGGCAGCACCGGAAAGAACACGAAGCAAACGCGACTCTGATGACATTAGCACGTTAGGGCCGTTCAGATATAGTCACTCACACAATACGTTTCGACATGCACCGATTCGTTTGAAATTACACCGACGAATGTGTACGAGACTAAGTAATGGTCTATTCTCTAGATCAGTTTCCCCAACCTTTTGAAGTTCGTGGCACCCTTGAGAATAACATCAAAAACTTGGGGCACCCTTCCTTGAATTCAGAATACAGTTTATATACTACGACAAAAAACACTTATTGAAAATACGTCAATGGAGTTTTGTTCGATTAATCATAAATATGAAACTTTTGATTGATGCTTAAGAGCTCAGATTTTGATATCAGACAGCATATGGCAGCGAAACGCGCATATCGTCCTCACGGTCTTGTGTGCAGTCTATTTCTTTCTTTATATTTTCATGTCTCCATAGCAGAAAAGGCAGAAAAGGCTCGCATAGATATGATGTTTAAAAGGGCAAAAAGTGCGTTAATTGCTTTCTTCATGAGATTAGGATACTCCTCACTCAATCCAAGACACAAAGCAGCCACCGGCGCCTCACTCTTGGTGAACATGCCTTTAAGTGTGGAATCAGCGCAAAGATCAATCGACTCGTTGGCAAGCAGTGAAATATGTTTCCTCCGCACTAACTGCGAAATCAAATGGTGAGACAACCCAGTCGAGATTCTCAGTGTGGAAAGAGAGTGAAAGTACATGTGTATTGCGTCTTGCAAAAGGAGGCCCTCCAGCTTATCTGTAGATGTCTCTCTCTGCTATTACTATGAAGATTTCGACAGCTTCACACATCACTTGCCGGGTGAGCACACTAGACTACAAAGCCAAGGAATCCTCGTTCCTTCTCGTGTGCTCTGAACGGGGCCGTACGTACATAAAAGTCTAGCAGCAGAGAACAACAGGCCTACAACGGTATACTATTCCATCATTACACATTAGATTTATTCCATCATTACATTAGTTAGAAAAACTGATGGCGGATGGCAGCACTACACATAAAAAAACATTACGCGGAATTCACGGAAGGTTGACTACACGCACATTCCAACATGTGCCAATTCGTTAGCAGTTCCGCAGAGGAATCAGTGCCATCTTAACCCGGGCACGGCCCGGAGGCTTCACAAAAACGTGGTCTGGTAAAAATTTTCTAGAATTCACCAGGCAGGGCCTCAGAAAAACTACATGGCCCGGGGGGGCCCATGATGCTCTTAAAACGACCCTAAGAGGAATATGGACGAGGTGCATGTCTGATTTAGTAGTAGATAGCGACTTATTCATTAAGTATGTCATGCATGAGAGTAATTAATTCGACTTAATTTATTTTAAGACCTTGAATGGACCGAAATATTTTTTTTGATTATTCAAGATATTATTTCCTCCATAATATTTCGCGGCACACCGGTTAGGAAAGTCTGTTCCAGAGTCTGGCCCAGTGGTTCTCAAATGTCTTGAAGAGCGACCCCTTCTTCACACGAATTTTATTTTATTGCTTCCCCTCCCCCCTTTCAACTTCAGTTAAAGTTTAATCGACTGATGGCGCTGCATCAATACTATTCATCTGTGCGTAACCAACCCTGCATTTTCCGGTTTTTGTTTTTTTTTTTGAAAACCGACATTCAGTACTCGCGCTTGTTTGTGTGTATGCAGAGGTTACATCAACCTGTGCCCGACAACCAATGAAAATTGAATGATTGTAGAGTTTTAATGAGGGGAGTTTCCTTCTTTCCAGCCAACCAGTAGTTTCTAATTTATTAGGTATTGTTTTACTTTGAAATATCGAGTGCGTACATGAATAATAAGTAACTCAGCTAAGAGTTAAGGTGTGTTTCAGGTTTGACACAGTGAAACCTCGATGTGAAAACAAAATTCCTGAGCTGCGGACTAAGTAAAAATACATCGTAGAGTAAAAGTATTGTCATATCGAGAGGTAGCATTGTGTAATCAATCATCAACACTAAATTCATGCTGTCGTTGACATCTCTTCAGAATTAGTGTTGTTAGTACCACCGTAAAATGCATTCACAAGTATTCGCGACAAAAAAAATATAATTGATTAGCTGATTAAATACTGATGTCCTCCCACTTTAAAAGACACATGTGGGGGAGGGGGGGGGGTATACACCTACGCAGTACCCCCCCCCCCAAAGAAAGATGGTCTAAAATTGGGGAAAAAAATCTTTAATTGTTGTTTTAACCAATTGCTGTGATTTTTAAGCGCTTTTTGAAGGTTAAAAGCTTTTGGAAGAGTAGATTAACTTTGTCCAAAAATATTAAGAAGTCACCAACGTATAAAGGAAAATATACGAAAATTACAAAAAAAACTCCTGATTCATTTCGACACACAATGGGTGTCGTCTTCAGAGGGAAAAAAATATTTAACCACTAATTATACGCTGACCGAGGATCCCACTTGGGTTGAATACCAAATCTCAAATCTCGGTCGTTCAGCGGAAAAAAGTACGTCTCTTCACTTCAAACGTCGTGGTCAGAATGAAACTGAGAGTATGCGGGTAAGATTAATGCAGCGCAATGACTGGGCACTTGCAAAATGGAGACACCCGATTGGTCTATTCAAATTTTCTTAGAATTCCCGCTCGCAATGAATCTAAGCCATGGCGCTGCGATCGGTCATGTTGATTTATTGTAGTTTTCTAATTTATTTTTGAATGGCCGAATATATATATATGCCTTTGTAGAAGTCTAAATCAGCAGTGGAATTTGCGGAAAACTTGATTTTTAGCGCGGCGAGCATGTTCATTTAATCTAGTTTTTATGGGTCTTCTCGTTTGGTCTATATAACCAAGAGGGCAATCAACACATGGAATTTAATAAATGCCTCATTGTGTATTCTGTGGTCTTCTTTAGTGAGGGCTTGAAACAAGTTTTTAGTAGACACATTTATTGATGTGACTATACATTCACTGATACTTTAATTCTAGCTGTGGTCTAAAACCATTCATCTAAAAAAATTGTCACAATTTTTTGAAGAGCCATTGTTAGTGATACTAGAAAAGCACTGTTGATGGGTGAGTAGTTTATTGAGAGCTTCATAAAATACTTCACATGAGATCTTTCTGTCTAGACGTTTGAAAAATTTAATTTCCAAGCCCATATCGGTTAAAATGCCCCAGGGTGAAGATGCACAGACCAAAAACCTCTTTATGAATGATATCCATGGTACCCCCCATTTCCACGACGGACTCGACTGACCTAGTACCATATTTTAAAAATGCATAGGACAGCCTGAGACCGATTTAAGAAGTTATAGCCTCAGGAGATAAGAGCCTGGTGGAGAGAAGCGGGGGAAAAAAAGTCATTTCCGGTCACGGGATGTAATAAAGGGGTCGATCATTTTTCTCTTACAGAAACCACATGCCCATACCCAGGACCTGCAACCTGCTCAAATGAATATGAATTAAGACTAGCAGCAGTACGTTTAAAAATACCCAACATCATAATGACAGTGAAGTCAATGGCAGGCGGCGGCGCGTCGTATAGTGACGTAATACTCAAAAGTTGACAAAACTCGCGGGTCAAGGAAAACAGGGATGGTGATGATATCGACAATAATTACGATTAAAAATAAATTTCGGTGGCAACACTCACACCGAGCGTATACTATTTTTGTGTGCGCGTGCGTGTTGTGTTTCTGTATGTGAAATGTTTACAAGGCTTTAGTGAACTCGAACTCGTCAATCTAGGGTGTTGTGTTGCAAATGTCAGACGTCTTTCGACGGCTCGGCGCGACACATTTCACATCGATCCAAACCGATCAATCCAACTTATGCTGAGTAGCTGTCAATATGCAATTTCTGGTAAACAACTGTTTTTGCTTTCCATTTCACACATTCAAGGTTTTCTCTCATTAATATTATTATTTTAGATATTGCGACAGTGCAAGGGAAAAAATTTCATGCAACTAGAGAAGTGTATTCAACCGAACTTCAATCATTTCATAATTTCTAACATTATTTCTTTACCTAAGGTTCCCACATCCTATAGCAGCCACCCAAAATAAACAAAGGAAAACCGATCAATTTCGCGACCTGTGGGTCTATTTTCAATTAAAAAACGATTATTAAATATTCTTCAACAAAATTTTGTAATTTTTTTTCAGTGGTGCCTTGACCTACAGGACCTGAGCCCAAGGTCCTGAATGAAACGGGTAATAAATTACATTGTTTTATTTCTTTCGTTCAATTCTTAGTTTCTTCTTTCATTAATTTTCGGTTTTTATTTCATTCATTTTTAGAAGTTTATAATCAATATGAAACTAAAGATGAGAAAGATCGAGGGCGAAAGAGAAATCCACTGCACTGATCTTCCTCCCCTGCTATTTCTAACATGCGAACAAGAAAATAAGTATTTTAGATCTATCGCTGATACTTCAAATGCAGATCATCAAAACTAGTTGCATGTACGTAAAGGGAGGGAGGGGGGGGGGGGTTAAAAGACATTTTAGATCAGAGCACTGTTGAAGAAGCTAAAAATAACCAAAAAAAAAACTGGTTCAATAGATTTCAGAGACGCTATTGTAAAGAAATAATTGTTGCTGGGAACGTTGCTAAACACATTTATGAGAGAATTGCTATTCAAACGTTTCAATGAAAAAAGGCTGACTGTCATAGATGAAGCACAGAAAGCATTGTTGATATTGAAGGAGAAGGATACATTGTTGTCAGCTTGTCACTAAAGCAAGAAAGCACAAAGATACATTGTTGACACTGAAATAGGGAAAGACATTGTTGACATTGAAGAAGGGAAGACATGGTTGACATTGAAGCAGGTAAAGACATTGTTGGCATTGAAGCAGGGAAGACATTGTTGACATTGAAGTAGGTAAAGACATTGTTGATATTGAAGCAGGGAGACATTGTTGACATTGAAGCAGGTAAAGACATTGTTGACATTGAAGCAGGTAAAGACATTGTTGACATTGAAGCAGGTAAAGACATTGTTGACATTGAAGCAGGTAAAGACATTGTTGACATTGAAGCAGGTAAAGACATTGAAGCAGGGAAAGGCATTGTTGACATTTGAAGTGAAAAAGACGTGGAAGCACTAAAATACATTATTTACATAGAAGCAGAAAAAGACATTGTTGCAATTGAAGAGCAAAGATAACAAAGTGTAAAGATGCATTGTTGAAATTAAAGCGCAAGAGACATTTGGTCATTCCAGTTCGTGAGAATAATTGTGAGATATTTCAATTACTGGAATACACAGCACGTTTATTACTGCTTGAAACCTAATTTCTAATTATTCCGCGGAAGGCGCAGCTCCAGGGTTTCACGTGCGTTTTACGAAAATGTTTCTTGAATTCCGTGATATTCAAAAACTAGAAATATGTTTTATTGGTTTTGCAAAAAAAAATAAAAAAGCAATTATCACATGTACATTTATTTTCGTTTGGGTTCCGCGAAACAGTCTCGCAACGATCAAGGAAGGGTTCCACGAGAGCCAATAAAACGTTGGAAACCTCTGACTCCTGAAGCAATCAATACCAGTCCATAAAATTTCACTCTCGCGGTGGAAGCATTTCTGGAACCAGCAGAGTCAAAACACCGGTAATTAAAACAACATCGAAGACCAGTCGGGACCGAAGACCTACCTAACAAGTCGATCAAGAAACAAGATCAACGGGAAATCGTTAATTGAGCTGAAGAGCAAGAGAGGAAAAAAAACATAAAACAGATGAAAAGATTGATTTCGCAACATGCCTCCTTCCTCCCCCCCCCCAGATTGGGTCAGACCGCAACAGCAGGACAGCTACACGCGCGCACGCACACACACAGACCGCAACAGACTGACCGCATTCCTTTTACCTCAGACGGGGTAGAGGTCGAATTTCCCATAATAACGAAATGTAAACAAACTGTGTTTTGTCTGCGGGAAGTGACGGAAAGTGATACCTATAACGTCTATACTAGGTATAGACGTACTAAAGCTACTATTTCGGGGGGGGGGGGGAATTAAAAGGATTAATGCAGAATCATCTTGTAACGAGCCCGGTACGTTAATTATGTCCATTTGAGTGCCAAATTACATATCAGTGCCAAAATTGTAAATAACAATGCGTACCCTCCCGAGGCCATTTTGCCATCTGTGGGCTACACAAATTTTGTCCCTCTTCTCCAATTACAGTCTTGACCACTCATTTTTCAAATTTGCCGCACCGGGTAAAGCTCGTTTATTTCTCGCAAAGCCCGCTCAGAGACCCTCACTTCTGCAAATAAGTCTGTCTCTAAGTCACTCCCTGCTAGCACACTTCCTTGGCATCCTTTGGTCACTCCTAAGCTCATACACTCTTTTTTTATCACTCGCTGACCTGGTTCTTCGCTCTTTAGGTAACTCCAATGCTTGCATACTGTTTTGGTCACTCGAATGCTTGACACTGTCGTGGCCTCACACACATGCCTGCACACACTCTAGGCCGATACTGTGGTCACTCACTGCTTTCGCACTTCGTTCCATAGACACGATATATGATTTATGTTTTCACCGTCTGCGGAATATAGAGATTTCGCCGTCCTTGTCCCATTCTACCAATTTTCTTGACCATTTATTCCACAAATCTGTCACCCCCTCCGAGCTTGCCGCCACGGGCTATGGCAAGCTATTAGCCCCCCCCCCCCCCGTACGCTCTTTAATGGTGAAAAATGGGACGGCTCGGTGGTTCACTTGTGTCCCAAACCGAATAAACCACAAAGACCAGTACTCTACCTCCACATGACACACACAACCAAACCTATCCCTTGTTCTTCATGAGTCAGTCTACTAAGGTTTTCCCCCTAGTTGTTTCGGTACCGGAAGAGTTACAAAATCGATTCCGTGTCACCGGAAAATCTCCTTTCTCATAAAAACGCATCGGACCCGTGTCCCATTTTCCCACAGCGGCCATGATTCAATAAAATGTCGTTCCCAAGCATTGTTGAGCAATTTACCTTCAAACAATGGAATTAATTTTTCCCCCGCAGGGGTTATCTGTGAACAGAAACATGATAACAGTAGACAGAGGAAATAAAAAGTTAAAAATACATACAAATACTTTGTATTAAAGCGGAAAATGATGTAGGAATAATTAATATGATTAAGAGGGGGGGAAGCTTCTCACTCCGGAAGTACTTCCGGTTGATTCAAAAAAAAAAGACTGCTACGAAGAACTAGAACAGTGTTTTCTTTCGCTCAACAAAACGTTACGCAATTGATGTGCGTGTAGGTTACACACACACACACATATACGAAGACCCGGATTTACCTCTTTAGTGTTATTAATGAAAAATGAGTAGAAACGCTACATTCGCCCGACAGATGGCGATAGGGTGAAGCCATCACGCCCACGGGCAGAGAAAACTATAGCGGCACATCATCAACAAACATTGGAGCGTGCTTTTGCTGCCAAGTGAGTCTCTTTACAGGAAATGCGAGAGCCCCCCTTTCTCTGTCTCTTAAAACCGCCACGAGGTGCATATAAAAACCTGGATGCGAGCCCGTTTTTAAAAATAGATTCAAATTCTACAGAAAGAATAAAACCGTAAATGTCAAAAAGCGGGAAAAAAAATCCATAACTAGAAGCGAATTTTCTACAAGGCATCGTCATCCATCCTCTCTTTCTGCCCTTGTATCGAACAAACGAGGAGTGGATCGATATATCCTCCATAAAGTAAGACGCACGCACGCACTAACTCACAACGCACACATATTTACGGTTGGCGTGTTTCGGTTCACACTTCGGTTGAGGCTTATTATTACCACTGATTTGAAGAACAAACAAACGTTTCCATTTTGTTTCGTAACACACAATACCACGAGTCATGCGTACTAATGAAAAGCATTTGACCCCCAGAATTAATATTTCTCATCAAACATGCATTCCGGCACCTCAGCTCCTCCATATCAAATCAGCGGCGTCAAATTAATGGGAAGACTGAATTTAACGCCCTGCACATCAAAACGAGCTTGATCTGTCTAGTACATCCCTGTACTATAATCTCAGCTAGTAAAAAAACTCGAAGCACCACCACACAATTGTGGTGTGTTTGATGTTACAAAAAGAAATCTAATTTTCTTCTTAGGTTTAACAACAACAGAGTATACAGTGACTCTTACAAAGAAGAGCATGAACAAGTGGGGCATTTGCCCAAGGCCCCAAAATTTAAACATATGTTGACTTAAAGGCCAGTCGTAGTCCAGGCTCTGTCCCTGGTGGGATGTAAGCCATTTATCCGGAAGGGTTGGACCACGCTGGAGAGTGCATATGTTGACTGACGAACCAAGCATCTTTGAACTAAGTAGCAGGAAGGTTCCCCTAATTGCCGTTTTGTCAAGGGCGTCTTCATGTCTAAAAGTCGGGAAGTCCCGAAATAGGTAAGAAAACCATCCATTCATGAAACATTGTAAGCATTAAAAAAAATCGTAATTCGAAACCAATACACTTAAGTATGTAACGCTAATGGAAGTACTCCATTAACAAAATTTACACGTAATAATAACCTAAATAAGTTTAGGGTTCCATCCAGGGCTGTCTTTAAAAGCATCATGGGAGCCCCTAGTGCCAAGTGATTTTTCTGATGCACCTACCGAGTCTAGAAATACTTTCCCACCAGTTTACATGCTTATTCTCGAAAATGTTAATCTGATCTCATATTTTCATGAGCACCTCCCCCCCCCCCCGGAACTGGTTCCATCGGGGCTGGCGCCCCCGACTATGAAGGGCGTATATTTGCCTTTTCGAACACTCGCGGGCAGAGGCGCCGACATGAAGAAAATATTGGGGGAAAGGGGGCGCTGAAAGTTGCTGCTTGTTCCGTATATACGGAACTCAAGTGCGTACGCAAGAGGCAGCACATTATTGTTTTCTCAGAAATAATTGGGGCGGGGGCTGATTCATTCATACCGAGCACAACTCCGGTCTATCACCCGGGGCCTCAAACGGCCTCGGCACTTAAGTTCTGGCGCCTACGCTCGCCGGGTACATAAATTAATGTGTCCTGTATGACCGAGTATCGAATTGCGGCCGTTGGGTCCATCAAACTCATCACCACGAGACTTAACAATCACAATGTTACTACCACAATCAAGCAATGGTTACGTACTTCTTTTCCGACTTATGCGATTGATTATCACCATTATAACAATAGAAAAACACTCTTGCATGATATAGGTAAACATTCTGAGCGCCATTTATAAAGCTGGAAAAAAAGAATGCAATTTATATTCCACGGAAAGCAGTGAACAATCATAAATGTGAAATCATCGACCATTATGGACATCCAATCAGTCGAATTAACTGCATGGAGCCTGTATTACAATTAACAGAGCAGACGACAGGATGATCAGACGACAGAAACCAATTCCCCGAACACACGAAAAAATTAAAGCAGAATACACGATAAGAAATCTAGTTCGAATTAACTGCATGAAGCCTGTATTACAATTAACAGAGCAGACGGCAGCAATCGATTTCCCGACCCAAGAAAAAAAATCAAAGCGGAATTTATGAAGAAATCGAATTCCGAACAAGAGATTAAAAAAAAAACCTAAATTGCAATAAATTATTAATAAATTTAAAATTTAAGCACATAAAAATAAAGCACCGTAAAATAAAAGAGCAATGTCAATATTTACCTTCGTAAACTTGAAAACTCTCCCACCACTCGCATCCATTTTCTCTTCCGAGTCTGAGAGAAGTTCGTAAATATATACGAATATATATAATACGCAACAACACGGTATTCACTGAAAACACTGTTTTGTTTCTCACTCGGATTTCTTTAAAATTCACACAAACACGAAAATTTAAAAAGAAACAAACAAAAAAAAAAGACACTGGATATGTACAGTATCTCAGAAAGGTCTTGACGCGGTTTCACCTCTATTTTCCTTCAACAAAAAAAATACACACAATAATTAGAGGCGGTAAACAACACGGTTATCAAGTTTGTTTTTTTTTTCTCCTTCGTTTTGCGTGAGTGTATGAATGGGAATAAGATTCCCAAACTGGGATCCGAACCGATTCTTCAGGGAGCTTATGGATCGAGAACCTCACGGATAGACAGACACTCACTCACTAACTAGTATATAAACGCGTCGTTTCCCGCTTCGCTCGGAGCTTTCCCCCTTTCCCCTCCCCCTTCCCTCCTGTATGGTACCTTTTTTCTCCCTGCTCCGCTCCCCTCCACGCCGACCGTATCCTCTTCCCTTCCGCCTTGTTTCCTCTCTCTCTCCCCTCTCCTTTTCCTTCCCCCCATCCTCATACGTCACAATACATTTTAGAATGGCAGACTGCGGGGGTAAAAGAGCCGTCTGACCAATCAGGGACCAGAGATCTTCGGCGCCATTCACCCCATTGGTTGAGGTTTTTTCTTTCATTTTGGGTGGGAAAATGTTGTACACGTAGAGGTAAAAAAATATATATAATGATGATGATGTTGGCTCGTTTCCCGCCACAACGGGGATCCCTTTCTATTTTATTATTACTATTTTATTGTTATATATTTTTTGTATTATACCCCCTCATTTTTTTTCATTACTTTCATCATCATCATCGTCATACCTTGCAAGCGGGTGGCCGACGGAAGGAATTTCTTGTACCAGACGGAATGTGTTTGGGTGCCCTTTTTTTTGTATCTTTGGGAATACATTCCACGCTGCGTAACCATTTATGTACAATGTCTGTTTTTCAATTTATTCCTGCGTTCATTGACTATTGTACGATCAGGACCCGATTTTGGCTTAAGGGTACGTACTCTCAGGTCAGTATAACGTAGGGAGAGCAGGGGTTATATTGGCCCGCGGGCGCTGAAGATATTTTTCTCCCGTTAAAAATTGGTTCCCCGAGGATTTCCTGGACAATATCGATTAATTTTAGTTTGTTGTTCAGTAGAATATTTATATCACTGCACTATTCAAAAAACAGGGTGGTTCGAGTTTCGTCGGAAACCCCCCATTATCGTCTGTAATTGGCGAAATTTTGCTTAGAGCATTGTTGGAAAGCAAGCTCCAAAACAATTCACTGTGCTTCGGAGTGATTTGGTGTAAACAAATGTTTGCCTGAAGCATTGAGGAAGAGCAATTTTTGTCAGGAACGTTGTCGGAAAAAAAATTGTCTGGAGCATTGTAAACAAAAAATTCACAGGAGTATTTTTGAAAAAATTCACAGGAGTATTGTTGAAAAAATTCACAGGAGTATTGTTGAAAAAATTCACAGGAGTACTGTTGAAAAAATTCACAGGAGTATTGTTGAAAAAATTCACAGGAGTATTGTTGAAAAAATTCACAGGAGTATTGTTGAAAAAATTCACAGGAGTATTGTTGAAAAAATTCACAGGAGTATTGTTGAAAAAATTCACTGGAGTATTGTTGAAAAAATTCACTGGAGCATTGTTAAAAACAAATTTGTCTTCAGCATTGTTAACGTTACACGAAACATTGTTGGAAAAGCATTTTCAGGAAAAAAAATTGTCCAGAGCTTTTTCAGTCTGGAGCATTGTTGAAGACAAATTTCAATCTTTAGCGTTGGTGAAAACTTTGCATAAGGAGTTGTTGAAAAGCAATTCTTGTGTGGAGTATATTGTTGGGAGCAATTTTTGCCTTGAAAGTTGTTGTGGAGATTGACACACAATGATTTCACACAATATACTTTATTGTGTTAAAATATTGTTTAAACCCATGTGCTTTAGGGCAGGGGGTATCCAACCCGCGGGTCGCATATGCGGGGAAAGAACAGATTTAATCCATAAATCGAAGTAACATTTTTCACAGATCATTCGCTGAATATACAGTACCTACTGTTTATTCTCACACACTTCTTTGTAAAATTAGTGACATTTCGGATTAACGACCTCTCTCGATCTGCATGCGTATGTTTATGTGTGTAGGAGCTTCTTCAATCAACTCAAGCAACATTTACATAAGTAAATATGGGTGCGAGATGTATTTATTGACTCCTGCCCACGTCTAAAGAAGAAGGCCCTGGGGATCACTTCACGTGTAGGTTATAATTTTAAAGACGAGAACATATAATGAAAACACACCTGCTTTTGGGTAGTAGGAAATAATACTTCAATTTGCAAAGTGTTCTCTCAAGTCAGAATTATGGAACCAGATACTGGTTTGAAGAACGCATTCCTTCTGTTCGTCCCTAAGGCCGGTATTACACTATAAAAGTTTGATAAAAGTCCTATTATAAAACTTGAAAAATGCAGCCAATGAGGTCAACGATTGCATTTCTAGAATGTAACCAATAACCTTATTGGTTAGATTTTTCAAGTTTTATAAAAGGGATTTTATCGAACTTTTATAGTGTAATACCGGCCTAAGAATAATTTGAAGCATTATCCAAAAACGGGCAAAATAGTTATTTAATCTGACTCAGTCGAGGGCCTTTTGAAATACTAGGCTTACTCGTCAACCATTTTTGAAGGAAAGTGTGACGCTATTATTATCACTGTAGCTAATCACTGTTTCTTCTTCTGCTGTTTGTTTTTCAACGATTTTTGACGTCACTTGGATTGGCAAAACGAATTCCTAGTTAAAAGATCGAGACCGATGAGTCCGCTTCCATATCTAGGCTCCTTAACACAGTCGACTCACATTAGTTAATATCCAGTCCACCAGTTAATATCCAGAATAACTTGTATCCAAGCAGTGTCCCTCTCAATGACGAAAATACGGTAGACTCTCGCTGATTCGGCACGTATCAGACCAGGACGTGCCGGATTACCAAAATCGCCATCAAGGAACATTGGGCTAAGGTGGGCCAGTGTGTAGCCAGCCTATGCCACTGGTACTTCATTGCAGAAGGAGGAGGAGGCAAACATCGAAAGCAAATATTTGCGGATGACTATTAGACCCGGCTGCTGGACATGAGTGTGGCACTAGCTTTTAGTACGGATTTACGATACCCACCAGTGGCAACAACACGCGAACATTTTACAAACTACCGGGTCTCAGCGATCAGCCGGCAATCATCCACCCCCCCTTCATTAAAATACGATGAATCCCTCGCATTCAAACTGCGACAGTGGTAATAGTTGATGCATTATCAGAATATACTCACTTCTTTCACCATCATATTCACACCACGCCAGCTTCCGACTTTTGCTTTATTTCATCGGCTGTTGATGTCAAAAGTAGGAGGACGTGATCACAATTATCTTCTGACTCGACCCAGGGCCAGCCTTACCAGACGCGGGGACCCGGTGCGAAAATAACAGCGGGTCAGAAACGTCATAATAATTTCGAGGTCCCTTAGGCCCCGATTTTACATACTGTGTAGAACAGGGAAATCGGCATCAAAAAATTAGTAACAGGAATGCTGAAAAATGTCCATGGCACTTTCATTCCAGCCCCCCATGAAAATGCACAAGAAACAAATGAATCAAGAACTGGTGAAAATTCAGAATTTATTAAAGAAACAATTCCAGAATAGGTAGAAATTCAGAATTTATGAAAGATAATAAATAATTCTAGAGCTATTTCTTTCTGGATAAAAATGCGGAATCGCCGAATTGTTTCTATCTGGATGAAAAATCAGGGTTCCAGAATTGACAAAAATTCAGAATTCCAGAATAGATAACAATTCAGAATGAATGTGAAAAATGCGAAATTCCAGAATTGTTTCTTTCTACATAAAAATGCAGGAAATTCCAGAATCATTTCTTTCTAGATGGGAAATAAAGGATTCCAGAATTGAGGAAAATTCAGAATTTATTAAAGAATTAATTCCAGAATAGGTAGAAATTCAAAATTTATGAAAGATAATAAGTAATTCCACAATTATTTCTTCCTACATGAAAATGCAGAATCATTTTTTTCCACCTGATAATGCAGAGTTTTAGAATGGATGATAATTCAGAATAAATGAAAATTTCCAGAATTGTTTCTTCCTGGATAAAAATGCAGATTTCCAGAATTGATAAAAATTCAGAATTTATATTGAAATTATATCCTTTCCGTTTAGTAAGCGCCCCCCCCCCCCGAAAAAAAACCCCGTAGGGCCCGGTGCGACCACGCCTGTCGCACACCCCCAAGGACGGCTCTGACTATAAAACTACGGATATACATTATTCAAACGAAAAATAAATAAAAATAAAATCTTCATCGACGAATCCTCGTCTGGGAGAATGGAGTGTGACCTGTATGTGCTTTGCTTGTTACACACGAAACGTAATTCATTCACGAAATCAACGTTAAATCGTTGCATTGTCTCTCGAATATTAAAGTTGGGGGGGGGGGAGGGGGAGAAATAATCAAGGGTTAGTGACTCAATTACAATTGCAATGGGCGTGGTTTTTCCAGTTAATGAAAGAGACAGAGGATTCATTTTACTTCTAATATACAGACAATCGGCCAATCCCCGACTTTTACCAAAATCCGTTTCACGCATCGTCCGGATATGGAAATAACCCCCCCCCCCCCCACACACACACCGCAATCGGAAACAATTTGAATTTCTGTAATAAGGGATCAGACACAGGAATGAAGCTTAAAACATTTGTGCCAAATTTCACCGAAGTAAATCTTTTATAAATTCTTTGAAAAAACGCAAATATAATTCATTCAGAATCAAAACATAATTCATTAAGAATCTTTCAATTCGCAACTCGAAAAGTCCGTAAGTCGGCAGTGGCTGCCTTGAAAAAAAAGAAGTCTTGCTTCGATCTTAGTGGTACTTGGCGAAAAAATTGCAAACAAAATGCATGCCTTGGTCGGGAATTAGTCTTATGTGATTGTTACTTCCCATACACCCACTCATAGAGGCGTACGCAAGGAGATTTGGAGGGTATAGAGGCTTGTGCCTCCCCTCATCCGAACAAACTAAAAAAAAAATTAAATTTTTTAAATCTCTTCACGTACAGGCTTTTGGCATCAAATTTGGATAATCTGCATTTGAAGTATCGGTTTCCTTGTTCGCATGTTAGAAATAGAAAGAGGGAAAAATATTAGTGACAGTATATTTCACTTTCTCTTTTCACCTTCCCCCATTTGTTTTTCTCCTTTCTCAGAGCTATATAGTGGGAAGATGCATTACAGGCATGGGGGGGGGGGGGAGGGTAAATCACTAAACAGGAGTATAGAAAGAACGAGGAGGGGGGGGATAAAAGAACTTCCATTCATAGGGTTTCCATAAAGCTTCGCGATGGTGAGAAAATAGATAAAAGGAAAGAAAGGAGAGCCGGAATTAATTTCATCCATTTACGTAATCATTAAAGGGTTGAATATTTTGTTTTAAAAAAAAATTAAAATATCGAAAGGAAGTACCTTTTATATGCTGTTTTAACAATTTCTTTTCAATTTGAATGCTTTTTGGAGGTCACCATTACTAAACCGCACATGCACCTCTTCCATATTCTCCCTATGGAATTTCTAACGAATGGGTGTATGTCAGGATACTCGCGTATGTGTTGTAGGGTTACCAGACGTCCTCCTTTTTGATGGCATTTTAAGCGTCCTTCTGTATTTTAAAAAATTGGCCTTTTTGTCCTCCTTTTTCAGAGATTTCCAGAATTATTCTTTCTTTCTTTTTTTTCCTTAAAAGCTTCTAAATCAGGGGTCTTCAACTTTCAGACACGGCGGGCCAAACTGAAACTGCCCAGGAAGCCTGCGGGTCACACAAACTCATGTAATTTAGTGTCTCCTTAATTGAAAGGGTCAATGGGCCCCCCCCCCCCGAGTTAAACAGGGACAAAAATAATATTGAAGGCTTTTATTTATTCTGAAATTATTTCTTTCATTAATTATCTGTTATTTCTGAAATAATTTTTTTCACTAATTTTGAAAAAGATTTTGTTTAATTACCGATTTAAAAAATTAATTAGTGCTGAAATTAATTGTAATCTGAAATCGTGTGAAATGATTCTGTAATTATGTATTTTTGGCAATTATGAAATTATTTTCCTTCTCGATAACGTGAAATAATTTATTTTCAATAATTTTGTGATTACTCTTTTATTGATTGTGAAATAATTTCAATCAGAAGAAACGAATTAATTTCTCGCATTGATTTATAAGTTTTTCTTCACCAATTCTGAAATTATTTGCTTCAAAATTTCAAAAATTTCTTTCATTAATTCTGAGTTTTCGTCAATATGTTCGGGGAATTATTTCTTTCGTTTATTCTGAAATTATTTCTTTCGTTTACTCTAGAATTATTTTTTTCATTTATTCTAGAAATATTTCTTTAGTTTAGTCTGGAATTATATTCCTCGTAATTATTCCAGAAATATTTCTTTTATTTATTCTGGAATTATTTCTTTTATTCATTCTGGAATTATTTCTTTTATTTATTTTGGAATTATTTCTTTTATTTATTCTGGAATTATTTCTTTTATTTATTCTGGAATTATTTCTTTTATTTATTCTGGAATTATTTCTTTTATTTATTATGGAATTATTTCTTTTATTTATTCTGGAATTATTTCTTTTATTTATGCTGGAATTATTTCTTTCGCGTATTCTGGGATTACTTCTTTCGTTAATTGTAGAATTATTTCTTTCATTTATTCTAGAAATATTTCTTGCGTTTACTCTAGAATTATTTTTTCTATTATTCTATAGAGAATTATTTCTTTCATTTATTCTGGAATTATTTCTTTCATTTATTCTGGAATTATTTCTTTCATTTATTCTGGAATTATTTCTTGTGCATTTATTCTAGAAATATTTCTTGTGCATTTATTCTAGAAATATTTCTTTCGTTTATTCTAGAAATATTTCTTGCGTTTACTCTAGAATTATTTTTTCTATTATTCTATAGAGAAATAATTCTTTAGTTTATTCTGGAATTATTTCTTTCATTTATTCTGGAATTATTTCTTTTATTTATTCTGGAATTATTTCTTTTATTTATTCTGGAATTATTTCTTTTATTTATTCTGGAATTATTTCTTTTATTTATGCTGGAATTATTTCTTTCGCGTATTCTGGGATTACTTCTTTCGTTAATTGTAGAATTATTTCTTTCATTTATTCTAGAAATATTTCTTGCGTTTACTCTAGAATTATTTTTTCTATTATTCTATAGAGAATTATTTCTTTCATTTATTCTGGAATTATTTCTTTCATTTATTCTGGAATTATTTCTTTCATTTATTCTGGAATTATTTCTTTCATTTATTCTAGAAATATCTTGCATTTATTCTGGAAATATTTCTTGTACATTTATTCTAGAAACATTTCTTTCGTTTATTCTGGAATTATTTCTTTTATTTATGCTGGAATTATTTCTTTCGCGTATTCTGGGATTACTTCTTTCGTTAATTGTAGAATTATTTCTTTCATTTATTCTAGAAATATTTCTTGCGTTTACTCTAGAATTATTTTTTCTATTATTCTATAGAGAATTATTTCTTTCATTTATTCTGGAATTATTTCTTTCATTTATTCTGGAATTATTTCTTTCATTTATTCTGGAATTATTTCTTTCATTTATTCTAGAAATATCTTGCATTTATTCTGGAAATATTTCTTGTACATTTATTCTAGAAACATTTCTTTCGTTTATTCTGGAATTATTTCTTTTATTTATGCTGGAATTATTTCTTTCGCGTATTCTGGGATTACTTCTTTCGTTAATTGTAGAATTATTTCTTTCATTTATTCTAGAAATATTTCTTGCGTTTACTCTAGAATTATTTTTTCTATTATTCTATAGAGAATTATTTCTTTCATTTATTCTGGAATTATTTCTTTCATTTATTCTGGAATTATTTCTTTCATTTATTCTGGAATTATTTCTTTCATTTATTCTAGAAATATCTTGCATTTATTCTGGAAATATTTCTTGTACATTTATTCTAGAAACATTTCTTTCGTTTATTCTGGAATTATTTCATGCATTTATTCTAGAATTAAAAGTTTTTCAATGTTTTCAATCATTTTCTGAAAATGATCGGTGGTCCACGACGAAAAGCTCCTAGGGCCAAATGTGGCCACGAGTTGAAGAACCCTGTTCTAAATGAAAGCATAGCAGGGGAAAAAATGAATAGTTAAGAAAATTAGACAAGAATTGGAGAAGCGTGGCAAAATCATAAATCTGCCTCACGTTATTGGCGATATTGGCTGGATATCTCCGTTGAATATGGTGGGTCTACAAAGAAAAAAATCGCTCTCCCTACTTACGAACACTTTCCGTTCCGAACAGCGTTCCATGGACCAGGGGAGTGGCTGTTCCCACGAGATATAAATTTTAACACAATTAACACATTTCTATTTTATGGATATAAATTATCTGGTATAAAGTAGGAACTCAACAAGAAATAAATAAGGTAGTGCTTTTTTTTTTGTATATGAGTTAATAGTATTCATCTCCAGAATGGCCCTAAGGTTAAAAGAAAATAAGCAAATGCGTGAAATGGAGGCTAAACAACATGATTATCACCGAACCACCCTGCCTAAAAACAGCCTTAAGGCACGGGTTTTTTTTGCTCCCCTTGCCTTTTCAGACAGTTAATAATAAATCATTCAGTAAATTCCTAATGAATAGGTATATATACAACTCCAGGTTCAGTAGATACGTGTAATAATCCCCCCCCCCCACCACCACCAACTCCTTGCTGTGTACTTCTGCATCTACGCCGAAAACGTATCCACCCCTGGCGCCATCTGTCTGATGCTTCTTCTTAATATTTACAAACACGGGAATCGCTCTTAAATGCAGGTATTTATAGGGCGGGGTGAATTTTCTTGTTGTTTTTTTTTTTTACTTACATCATTAAATCGTGTTGCCACCAGAAAGATCAAGAAAGATATGTAAATGGTAGAGGGAGAACGATTGGTTTTGTTTTTGTTTTATCATTGACTTTTACCTTTGAATGGCTGTAGCCGTTGTGTGTGTGAAGCGGATTAGCATCTCACTAAATCTCATGATAATGAAATAACTTTTGATGATAATATACAGGGTGTCCTGTAAGTGCTAATGCGGCCTTTATCTCATCAATCGTCCGTCGTAGAGGTGTGATTACAATTTAAAAAATATTCAAAAGGCGTTCAAAAATTATCCTGTACCAGTTTTGAGAGTGAAGATTCTGTGTGTCTCAAAATAAAAAATAACATTTTTTACACGCCCTCCCCCTTCTCTAACTTCTAATTAGGAAATTTTTGCCCTGTATCTCTTGAAGCCAACAATCCCATGTTTCTAAGTGCAATATTCGATGAGATATTTGAATTCACAAACGAAAAGGAGAAAAGTTGGTAAAAAACAGCACAACGCTTCTTTCCCCTCATTCATGCTTTTCTTTCTCAACTTTCCTCCAATATTTGGATTCGAAAATATCTCAGCGAATATTGCACTTAGAAACATGGGATTGTTGGCATCAAGAGATACAGGGCAAAAATTTCCTAATTAGAAGTTAGAGAAGGGGGAGGGGGGGCGTGTAAAAAATGTAATTTTTTATTTTGGGACACACAGAATCTTCACCCTCAAAACTGGTACAGGATAATTTTTGAACGCCTTTTGAGCATTTTTTTAAATTCAAACTTTACCTCTATGACAGACGGTTGATGAGATAAAGGCCGTATTAGCATACTTATGGGACACCTTGTATATCAATTTGTTAGCCGGATGATCTAAATCAGGGATTGCCAACTTCTCTCTGTTCGAGGACCAACATAAAGGTCAGCTGCAGCAGTGCGAGCCGCACCAGGAGCGACAATCAATGTGTTACCCACACCAGAAAATCCGGGAAATTCGGATTTGTCTCCGCCATAAGCAGGGCCGTCTTAAGAACATCATGGGCATGGCCCTCACATCCTGAAGCAGGGCCCCTAGGCTGGGATCTTTTACGCCCCTCCCCGACCAGACTTTCACGGGCCCCTTTACGATGAATTCATAGCGTGAAAAAAAAAAAAGATGAAAATCATCCCGGGGCCCCAGGGCTGGAGCCTTGTCAGCCCACCCCTTGTGGGTGATATGATCATGGGCCCCTCGGGCCAAGTGGTTTTTCTGAACCTACCTTGCAAATTCTAGGAAATTTCAACCGGATCACATTTTTGTGAGGCCGCTCTTCTCCTGAGGTGCCCGGTTGGGCCTTTGCGTTAAGACGGCACTGGCCGTAAGTAATAATGTGTGTTGGACTCCGTATAAGTAATATGGTGAAGCATAGGCCATTTAGCCGCTAAAATTTTAACCTGGGCTTTATATTCTTCTCTTCATAAACTTACACGTATTCATTGTGTATTTGCTGGTGTTGTCAGCTAGATGCAATGCATCAAATATTACTTTTTTTCTGCAAATTATTTCATCCAATAAGTTCATAGTTTGAATTTTACAGAAAAAAAAAACACTTTTTCAAAACCTTTCTGCAGTTTTTGTTTTTTCCTCACACAGCTTTGGTTTGTTTTTGTATCATCCCCCCCCCCCCCCAATAGCGGCACTCTATGCATCTGCACCGCACGGTCAAATAGGTGCTCAAGGAATTGATTCACGTAGGGCCCATGCGTTAAGAAGACATTGTACAGATACTGACACTAGACACTACAACACACAACTTACACAACGGAAACGACTGAAAGAAATACAAAGAAAAAAAAAAAGAACTTCACAGACTTTAAGAGAAGTTTGTTTCTTCGAAAAGTGAGTATGGGTGCATGAGGGCATAGTAAATTATTTTCGTCACTAGAAATTATGAGTCTGTTGATCAGGAAGTCTACAGTTGGAACCAATAGCTCAAGTATTGGTCAGAAATCCAATTTAATGCGCAGTATTTTTACTTACGTAAGGAGCCGCACTAAATACCTGATCCAACATAAATAGAATCCCCAGGAAATATGTAAGAAAAACTTGTGTACTTCTTTTGAAATGTGCACGAGCACCTCTTCAAATTGTTTGTTCCTAAGTACGCGTGAAAAGCTTCCGTATCCCTAGGAATGCATGGAATACCTACTGACCCCTAAACACTACGCAGAAGTCGGATTTACATCGATTTGATATGCGCAGGTAGCTTGCGTATGTGCAGGAAGATTCCTCTCCGCTTAGACGTGTGTACTGCTGGAAATGCGTAGTTACTAATATGGGAGAAGGCTCAATTACATTTAAGGCTAAGGGTTGCTTTAAACCCTTTGAACGATCAGGGACGATATATCTCGTCCCAGTGCAAATGGAAGAAATAAATTCAAGCTCTCTGTGCGTTCCTTTACTTCCTTCTTCAACATCACGAAGCTTCATTGTACCCTATGAACGGAAGTTGGTTTCTCTACTCTCACAGTTCTTTCTATACGCCTGTTTTTGGTGATATTTCACCTCCCCACATATAATGTATCTTTTTACTATATGAAGTATATATGACAGACAAAGAGAACACATTGGGAATGATGAAGGATATGGTTGATTATGAAAATGAAGAGTCCACTGCGACTCTTTCCCTCCCCCACCTTATCTAACATGCGAGCAAGGAAACCTGTTTTTTGATGTTGATCGCCGATAAGTCAATTCAGATCGGCCAAATTTGTTGCCAAACGCCTGCACGCAGAGGTGAAGAAACAATTGAGGAGACTGGAGCCAGTCATCCCGTATATGCGAGGAGAGAGAGGTGTACGTTGCATTGTATATTTATGAATTATTGAGAGAGGGGGGGCTCTCAGCCCCCTCAGAAAATTTATAAGGGGAGGAAGGGAAGTTTCGATACCTATGCCTATACGTGAAGGGGTTAATATGTGTATGTGCTGCCAACTATTATTTCAAATTTGAAATGAGTGTTCGTTAAGGTATAAGTAATAACTGGTAAGTTGTTGGGTGTTTGAGATGGGACGAGTCAAATGATTCCAGCTCGATTTTGTGAAACAATGTCGGAAACGTCATTAACCCTTTAAGCGGATTTTAAAATTTTTCTTATCCACATTATAACTGTCCAGTGGAAATCACTAAAACGTCTTGAAATTGCCACCTATTTTCAAGAATTTTTTTTTTCATAAATGCTCAATACAAAACAATGATAATAATAATAAAAAACAAGGAAGAGAGGAAAAACTCTCTTTCTCTTGCCTCTCAGAAAAGCCGTCTCTCTCTCTGATAGAGAGACGGCTTTTTCTCAGCCAGAGACATGTTTTCTGGATATTATGCTGAGGTGAACTCGGAAAGAAAAGTCGCCTGGGTTCCGCCGGGACTCGAAACCTGGCCCTCTTGCATACCGTGCAAGCATGCTACCATTTACACCTGGTGGCATGCAAGAGGGCGTGGGTTCGAGTCCCACAGGAGACCGGAGATGACTTCTTTCCCAGTTTACCTCAGCATAATATCCAGAAAACATCTGTTTAGGGTCATTCAAGTATTACGTCAGCATCGAGGGGAAGAGGGGGTTTCGGATTTGCTGACTTTTGATGACAAGGGGGGGGGGGGAGTTTGAAGGTTGCTTACGTCATCAACCACCCCTTTTTGAAGATATGAAATATTCTAAGCTGCTGACGAAATTTTGCTGACGGGGGAGGGGGGGGGGGTCAGTGTTTTTCTGACTTTTGCTGACAGGGGGGGGGGGAGAGTAAAAAATGGCGGAAAATCTGCTTAAGTAATACTTGAATGACCCCTTTCCTTTCTCTATCGTTTTCTGTTATTTATGCTGTACGCAATAATACAGTACTATACTACTTCGAAGGGAAAGAAAAAACACCTTTTCTCTCCAGTTCTGTTATCAGTCTTTGAAAAAAGCTGACACTATCCACTGGCAGTGGATTGACAGGACGAGGAGGGGGAGGGCGGTGGAAAACATGTTATCAGGAGAAGAAACCTTTACACCGGTATTTGAATGCCCACGATTCACTTACTAGCTAAATGGGAAAACTATTCCGGATGCAACCAGGGTCACCGATTTGGGAATTCTCATTGACAAGCGACTTAGGTTTTCTGAACATTGTTCAGCGGTGGTTAAAAAATCGAATAGAATGCTCGGTTTGATTCTTAAAAAGATCTCTCTCCGCATTCTCCCATAGTCATTCTTCCTCTTTTTCGAGGATTATTTCGTCCTGGCTGGCACGCCCTACGGTTTTGGAGACCCTATCTTTAGAGGGTTCAATGGGTGCAAAGAAGAGCCACTAGAGCACTGGCGGATATGCAAGGCTTGAAGTATGGAGAACGACTTAATTGGTTAAACATGTTTTATACGATTGAAGTATTTAAGATTTTCAGGTGGATCGATGTGATGGATCATGTGATAATGTTACGCCGCCTTTCAAATGCTTCGACTCGGGGACACCAGTTTTGATTAGTTAGGGATAATTCTAGCTCACTGGGAATTTTTCTCCAACCGGGTGGAATGCATGGAATAGCTTGCCTTCAGATGTGAATTCCCCTCAACGATAGATACCTTCAAGTGGAAATATGATAAGATGGGTGTGGGAGTAATCGAGAAACTATCATATTAAAGAATGGCAACTACTTTTTCTGGCTTATTATTTTTGGGCAGCAGTATTTAGACTACGACAACCATAATTTTATGCACTTTTTTCTAATACTATTTATTTTTCCTTCCACCTCCAACAAGGTGGCTTTTTCTAGCCACCTTGTGTGACTTTTGTTTTGGGCTCGTCAATGCCAAAATTAAAGCATTTTGAGCCCGATATTTCGGGGTCATAAAAATAAAGCGGATCAAGTTAGACGAGATATCTCGTCATTCTCGCTGCAAGGGTTAAGAACCCTTCCTCGTGGATTCAAATTTGTAACCGGCTCATTGGAATTTTGAGTCCCCCCCCCCCAATCCGATATTTGCCAATTTGGGCCCTTACTATATTTCCTGTAACTTTACGCCAATGCCTCTAATCATTCAAACTCTCAGTGGAGCATTGGTAACCCTAACCCCGTACGGCCAATGATCTCTCGCTGGAAGTCCTTACGAATGTCATGTTAATAAATAGCGTTTCATACTGAAACATATTTTCAATTAAGGAACTGAAAACAGGTGAATCCATTATTGGCTAATTTTAAAAAAGCATTATTTCTAGTGATGAAAGCAACGTCCCCGTTAATTTAGTTAATTAATTCACGGGGATTTCGACTATAATTACCGATAAAAAAAAATAGGAAATTATAATTAAAAAGGAAAAAAGAAAAAAAATCCTTCACGTCAAGAGAAATGAAAACGAGGCCAAACCCTTGAAAATGAACTACCATGAGAAATGATTAATTAATTAACTCACGTGTCGCCATCCACACGCATGCACTTGACGTCATAATGACGTCCCGAAAGAACTTGACACGTTTTATACCCTGTAAAAATGAGAGGAAAATTGAACTCTTTTCTTCATTTTTTGGAGAGGAGAGAAAGAAGAGAAAATCAGGATCTGACCAGATCGAACCAGGGATCACACAAGGTTCATATCATGTTCTCATGTAAATATATTCATTATTTTTTTTTTTCATGATCAGGTGCAAGACTCCGATGGAAGTGATAAATCATACGCACCAAGGTAAAATTTGAAGAAGAAAGAAATACTATTATAATTAATTAACTCGAACTTTGTATCAATTAGTTTTAACCGGGATTATCATTTATTGATTATTTAAATTCACGATTATCGAAATCGTTTGCATTGAAATAAATGATGTTCTTCTTGTTGCAAAAATAAATACGCTTTTACCAGCAGCTGGTGTAAGATCAGCTGCGTCCATTGACTACGATAGCTTTAATTCAAAATGTTTTTTTGTTGTTGATACAATACATCCATTCCTCAACGAAGGTTTTTGATACAATTAAATGCTTCTCTTAAAACATTTCTCGAATTCGATTTCTTGATACAATACATTCCATCCTCAACAAACGCTTTTCATACAACGAATTATGTACTTCATTTTCAACAAAGGCCCTTGATATAATAAATCTCTTCTTCCATCAAAGGTTTCTGATACAATTAAATGCTCCTCTCAAAAAAAAAAAGTTACTTGGTACATAACTTCCTTTCTCAACAAAGTTTCTTGATACAATAAATTCCTTGCTCAGCATAAAATTAGGTTACACAGGAACAATGTTTATGTTAGGTTCACAACACGGACACGCACATCCCAACATCCCACATTACGGGAACTTGTAACGAACAACCAGTTCGTTAGAGGTTCCGCAGAGGAATGTATAGACGAGGTTCGTGGTTTAGTAGTAGCGTACTATAAGGCTTTTGATACCATACAGCTTTTTTGATACAATGAAACGTTTCTCTTCAAAAAGTTTTTTGATACCACTAAAGAACAATACAAGGTCATGGCTAGGAACTATGCAAATTACGTCCAAGAGAAAGAGAGTTTACATCTCCTCAACCTCTGTAAAAATCGTGATCGGAACTTTTTCCACCGAGATGTCCGCAGTAGACTTCGTGTATCCCGGGACATACCAACGCTAACTGTGAATGGTACCACGATAACGGAAGATTATGAGAAAGCAAACGTTTTTACGGACATATTTTCTGGTTCATATAATTTCAGTTGTTCCGGTTACGACTATCGTTATCAAGGCCTTATGAATGATCATCCCTTCTTTCGTGACATGTTCAGCACTCAGACGATAAAAGCCATTATTGCTTCTCTTCCTGGTCGATCATCTCCGGGTCCTGACGGAATACCCAGTTGTTTCTACAAACGTCTTTCAGACCCGATATCTTCTCTGCTTAGCTCCATCTTCACATCCTTCTATGACTACGGGTCTATCCCATGCTCTTGGAAATCTGCAGTTATTAGTCCAATTTATAAGAATAAAGGCTCCAGGGCAGATCCGAATAATTATCGCCCGATATCGTTAACCGATATATCCTGCAAAATTTTCGAGAGATGCATCGTCAATCAGTTACTTCCATTTGCCGACGATATGGGCTTAATCCCCTCAGTTCAGTTTGGCTTCATTCCTGGCCGCTCCTTACCAGTGCAGCAGTTGATTTGTCATGATATATGGGAGAGTGCTATAGACTCTGGACAAGAGATTGATGTAATTTACGTCGATTTCCAAAAGGCATTTGATAAAGTAGACAGATTGCTACTACTGAGGAAGCTAGCTTGCATGGGGGTTCCGGATAAAGTTGTGAGGATAATTCAAGAACTGCTGTCAGACAGAGTTCATCAGGTTCGCGTAGCCAGCGTGATGTCTAGAGAATGTCAGGTGCCAAGCGGAGTTGTCCAGGGATCGGTGTTAGGCCCGATCTTATTTACTTTGTACACTTACGAAATTACTCAGGCTGTGTCACCCATCTCTCTATTGCAATTCGCTGATGACGTGAAGTTATTCTCTCCAGTGGAAAACACTAGGGGCTTAAGAATTGCATGCCAACAACTTTTCCAGTGGAGTTGTCAGTATAAGCTACCTATTTCATCATCAAAAAGTGGACCAATGCATTTAGGTAGACGCACCGATCCTGAATATTACCAACTAGGTAACGAAACGTTACAGCAATTGGATACATGCGTGGATTTAGGTATTGCAATGTGCCGCATTCTGGATTTCACTGATCATTATCATGGCATAGTCTGCAAAGCTAATAGAATTTCATATATGTTAAGTACGGCATACCGTAAGTGTGATGCGCATACGTTGCCATATGCTTTCTGTGTGTACGTTCGCCCGACCCTGGAGTTCTGTTCGCAAGTATGGAGCCCTTACAAAATCAAGGACATGCAGCTCCTCGAAAAGCCACAGAGGTCGTTTACTAAACGAATACCTGGCATGAGCGGTCTATCTTATTGCTAGAGACTTCAATTTCTGGGTTTACACTCACTGGAATGGCGTAGAATCACTGCAGATCTGAAGATGTGCTACAAACTAGTCCACCAAATTGTTTATCTACCATCGAGAGAGTCTTTCTTTGAGATCATAGACAGGCAAGTTAACCTACGTAGGCATCGCTTACAAATAAGAATACCAATGGCTAGAAGGGATTGCTTTTTCCACGGATATAGATGCCGTGTGGCAAGAATACCGCCATCTAATTTATTTACAATAACCCCAGAAGGCATGAAATGCACTTATACTGGAAGAAAAAAAAAAAAAAAAAAAAAATAATAGTCAGTATGGAAAGCACTTCGCATACGGAGCCAGGTCGAAATCCCCAATAGTGGAAGCAAATCTTGCGTAGGAGGCACATACAAGTTCTGATGGAAGACTGTTCCATATTCTTGCCACACGGCATCTATATCCGTGGAAAAAACAATCCCTTCTAGCCATTGGTATTCTTATTTGGAAGCGATGCCTACGTAGGTTAACTCGCCTGTCTATGATCTCAAAGAAAGGCTCTCTCGATGGTAGATAAACATTTTGGTGGACTAGTTTGTAGCACATCTTCAGATCTGCAGCGATTCTACGCCATTCCAGTGAGTGTAAACCCAGAAATTGAAGTCTCTGGCAATAAGATAGACCGCTCATGCCAGGTATTCGTTTAGTAAACGACCATCTGTGGCTTTTCGAGGAGCTGTATGTCCTTGATTTTGTAAGGGCTCCATACTTGCGAACAGAACTCCAGGGTCGGGCGAACGTACACACAGAAAGCATATGACAACATATGCGCATCACACTTACGGTCTGAAAGACGTTTGTAGAAACAACTGGGTATTCCGTCAGGACCCGGAGATGATCGACCAGGAAGAGAAGCAATAATGGCTTTTATCGTCTGAGTGCTGAACATGTCACGAAAGAAGGGATGATCATTCATAAGGCCTTGATAACGATAGTCGTAACCGGAACAACTGAAATTATATGAACCAGAAAATATGTCCGTAAAAACGTTTGCTTTCTCATAATCTTCCGTTATCGTGGTACCATTCACAGTTAGCGTTGGTATGTCCCGGGATACACGAAGTCTACTGCGGACATCTCGGTGGAAAAAGTTCCGATCACGATTTTTACAGAGGTTGAGGAGATGTAAACTCTCTTTCTCTTGGACGTAATTTGCATAGTTCCTAGCCATGACCTTGTATTGTTCTTTAGTGGTTTGACTAGGTATTGATCTATATTGACGCCAAGCATGCAATTTCCTATGTAATATAGAACAGTCTTCCATAAGAACTTGTATGTGCCTCCTACGCAAGATTTGCTTCCACTATTGGGGATTTCGACCTGGCTCCGTATGCGAAGTGCTTCCCGTACTGACTTATTATTTTTTTTTTTCTTCCAGTATAAGTGCATTTCATGCCTTCTGGGGTTATTGTAAATAAATAAATAAAATAAATAAATTCCTTTCTTAACAAAGGTTTTTGATACCATAAATTCTTTCCATTGTTTTTGATGCAGAAACTTTCTTCATTACTTATTCTTAATGCTTCCTGCAACAATGATTTTTTTCATGCTTTGATTTGTCTTTCAATAGGCAATAAATTCCTCTCTCAGCATAGATTCTTGCAACTATGTATAGGCGCCAGCCGTATAGACGACAATCTATATCGTATTACGGTATTGCCTATACTGAAAATCAATGAGATTGGTATATTCTAGATTGGATAAATTTAATTCCAGATTCTATGATATACAAGAAAAGATTATCTACATAAAGACAATTGTGTGATTGCGGACTGATTGACTGTGATGATCACAACTTTTATTCTAGATTCTTTATTGTATATATATGTATATATGTATGAAATATTGTGTTGTTTGTTATTTTCACATAAACTAATAAACTTCCGGATACATCCATCCTCAAGGAACGTTTCGATATCTCTCTGAAATGGGAAGCAGGGTGTGTCCAGTCCTTCAATGTAACAACGTATTCCTTTTCGCAACCAAGAACTTTCTTGCCACAATAAATCCCTCCCTTCAGCAAAGGTACATTTGGTACAATTAATGTTTCTCGCAACAAAAAGGTTTCATGGCACAATGCATTTCTTCTTTCAACAAGGGTTCTTAATATGATATATTCAATGACGCTGAACCTTCCTTAAATCGTTCATTCTTTTAATGCACGTCTTTTATCAAGCCTACGAAATTTTCTATTTTTTTAAAATTCAATATTATACAGCTGCTAAAGGTTAAATAGCAAAATATGTACGTAAATACTAATTGTGTTTTCAGTCACCGAATAAGATAAACAATACAACACAAACAGGCGCAAAGGAATTGCTGTATCAGTAACAACATAGACACACACACACACACGAGCGTGCCTATTATGCTCTTGACTAATTACCGAAAGTTGCTATCGATATTATTAGGCGGGAAAAAAGGCCGGTTCTTATTTCGCTGTGCAGAGTCCACTTTTGTTTGTGCTATGTGAATCCTTCATTTATTTATTTTCGAGCCAGTCAAAACATTGTAAGCATTTATCTACTATTTTTAGACAGAATTAACGGCGGTATTTCTGCGTATTGGGTGCGCATGTACTCGGGAATTGGGAATCTTTTTAACCAACGTCAATTACCCCTTTGAGTATTCCACGATTTTTCACGCTTGTAAATAAACAGACATACCAAACATAGAAGGCTACTACTGTTCCCACGGGAATGGCCGTTTTCCCCAAACCTCCACTTCAATCGACAGTAGAACGTGCACATCGAATGTTTATTTTCGGTGAATACGGAATGGAGTTATTTCACGAGGTATGAAATCAAGCAACACAGCCTTAAAAAATTTGTGATTCGATGAGAAATGGGGATAATTTTTTTTCTTTGCGAGTGTTCTGGTTTTTTCCGGTCGGTACCTGCTGGAACTGTCTTGTATAAGCAATATTCAAATTACGTGGATGAGAAATCAATTTGTCAATGTCGCCAGAGTGACCGTCGTCTTTTCCAGTGTGTTTTGGTGGTGCGGCGTGAGTGTGTGTGATGGCGACATATCCTCTGATTTTTATTAATAGCCTCTTAAGTATCACGGGAGTTCATTTTCAAGGGTTTGGCCTAATTCCTTGCTCGACATCTCGTTGATTTTTTTCTCTAGTCCTCGGCATTGAAATTCCAGTGAACTCGATCCATGATAATAAACATTTCATTATTTTTCCATATTTCGCTAGATCACTTTGAAAACGATATGGTATTATGTTAATCAGTTAATGTGTGCAAGGTACCTCTGAAAACGCACGTGTTCAATCCTTCCTTCTAAATAATAACGGAGTTCTTATACACCAGATGAATGACAATGCTATTCCTCGACATCAGTTACATGAAACTATGCGAAGGTGATCGAGGGACCTTGAAGAAAATAGCTGTATGAAAAATGTATACACACACGTGCGTGGACCGCATTACTATAGTAACAAATTAACTGCCGCACGGAAACATAACAAAAAATATACGTATTATCTATATATACGAGTATATGTAGGTAATGATACTTCTGTGCGAGTCGTATTGGAAGAGAAACGTATTTTTTAATCGATTACGGAAACCTACAGAGGTAGTTGTGTGAGAATGAGGTGTATATATATACACATACACACACGTTTGTGTTTTGACTACAGTATTACAGTGTGTGTTTGTTTACGAAAATAGGAATGTGTAGGATGTTAACATATTTTGTCTTCTCGTTTAAGAGTGAATGAATGTCAATAGTCCAGGGTCACAAAATCAGTATTAATAGGTAAAAAGTTGAGAAAAACACCACAAAATACTGATTAAAAGCTCAATTAATAAATCAAATGAAAGACTTATTTAAAAAAGGAATCGAAATAATGCGATCAATGAATATTTTAAAAAAAATTATAGAAAAACTTATGAAAGGAATTTATAAAGATGGATTCGATCAAAAATCTACTAAAACAAGACCGAAAGTCATTAGAAAAAAAAGTGATAAAAATTTTGGAGACAAATTATCAAATGTCGATTAAAATTTTGGATTTTAAATTAGATAACTAAACAGATTCAACTAAAAATAAGAAGAAAAAAAAACGGTAAAAACGGTAAAAAAAATTTTGATTGATGAAATATTAAACAAAAAAATAATTTTTAAAATAAATTTACAAAAGAAGTTCCTGAAACGATTTTTTTTACAAAAATAAATGAAAAATGAAGCGAAAAAATTTTTATAAATTTTTTTTCTCCTAAACAAATCACAAAATAATCGAAAATTCAACAAAAAATCGATTGAAAACGCTATCTAAAATCAGTTTTACAGTTGTAAAATAATTTTACCTAAACTTAATCCAAAAAAAATAGCTAAAAAATTCGACTGCAAAAAAAAAATAAATAGATCAACATTCTTTTATTGAAAAACGACTTCAAAAATTTTACCTAAAATAGATTCAAAAAACGAAGCCGAAAAAAAAGCCCATCCACTAATCAATCGAAAAATTCGACCAAAAACCAATGAAAAAAAATTATCAAAAGATTTGATAAAAAATGAGCACAAAAAATAAAATTGGCTTTAAAAAGTCCACCATGACCATTTAAAAACACCATTGAAACTACCAAAATAAACACTCTTTATATCCACCAAAGTTGATCTAAAGACGCTGGTTAATGGGGATTGAATAACAAAAACTACTCGAAGTAGTGTATAAATACCCATCTTTAAAATACATTTTACACAACGTATCAAACAAACATCACAACAAAGTAATTTATAATCACCAGATCTTATAATTAAGAAACCCAGTGGGGGGAAAAAAAAACACTGCCCTACATGAGGTTCAAATCCCGAGATCTTAAAGAATCATAAAGTTCGCCAACAATCCGGTCACACGAATAATACAAGTCGTTCAAGTGCTGACAAGAAGTTTTAATTTAAGACTTCGTTTGAATATAAAAACCCTTTAATTCAAAAATAAATTAAATATTCAAAACATTTAAAGCTCAACCCGTTTGTTGTAAGTACGAGCGATGAATGCGGAATCCATCGTCGCCTTTTGGGATTCCCAAAGACGCATTTGAATACGGATAAAGCAAGATAAATGGAACAACAAAACGTAAAGAAGAGTTGTTATTAATGTTTATTAACGTTGTTAGTTTGTTTGTCCATGTAACCGTGACGGAGCTGTCGACTTTATTCGCGAAGAAAGTTGTCTGTAGGTATCATTCCTCAAGGTTAGCGCATTATCATACGTCTTCTACTTCTCTTTTTTGTTTTTTTTGTGTTGTTCCTTTCAAACCCATGATTTAGGTTCGGCTTAGTATTTAACTTCTTTTTTTTTGCAACATCTTTGATACAATCATCATCGTCGTGATGATATGTATATAACTACTACCAGCAACTACAACTGCTGCAATTGCTCGTCGGTCGGACTTCCCATGGCAAGTTGCCATCGTAAAGCAATTTGTAGGTGTGCTCCAGGCAATATGATGCGCTGCAGACACTCTAAAAAAGAACGTACAAAGTAACAGTTTGAGAATCGTTTCATAAGGTGGGGACGGGGGGGGGGGAGGAGAAAGAGGCAAATGAGGTGATGGGGCTTTTGTTTATATTGAATCCTCTGGAGATGGCAATTCTCCAACGAAATATGTGCCAACAAAATTTATCTCTGGAGTGAACTAGAGAGCCCCCCCCCCCTTCCGCCTTCTCTGTTTCATTTTATTTCGAACGAATTCCTCGCCGGGGTTTCGACTTTGATAACAGCTTTTGCAGTTCGACGTTTTTATAAACCTTGTATTAAAAAAAAAAAAGAGAGAGAGAGAAGATCATGACCGTGAAAAAATTACTGTCCTTGAATCGAATTCGTTAAAGCAAAGCTTTCGTGTGTTTGTTCAGTGCCCTTGAATCTACATTGTCGGAACACAGTTCTTTATAGGAATACAAAAAAATGAAATAAAATTCATTTATTTTTCATGCGATGGCTTCGTGATATTGAGACAGGCCTGGGTAAGCCAATTTATGTTACGTTTTCGTATCTGGGAATTATGAATAGGCATGCGGCCTAAAAAATCAGTGTTCGTTTTACCTTGCTACAATTGCGAACCAGTGAAAGTAATTTAATAGTTATGGTGAACCGACGGAATAGGAGAAATAATTTGAAGAGGGGTGAAAATTACATAAATGAAAGGAAAATTTTAATAAATTAAATAGGAGAAATAATTTGAGAACCAACAAAAAAAATAATAATAATAAGTAGGAGGAATAATTTGCGGATAAGCAACAAATAAAAAATGAATGGGAGAAACGAAACAGCCAAAAATAAAGAAATAATTCGCAGATCCGTCGATGGCTGACCCGAACATCAGCGACTTGACTAGTGGTCCAGACCAGCAGAGCCAGTCCCAAACTTTCATGTTTTCAGTACCCCTTCCCCAAGGCCGTCTTGGGCACCCGGGCCAATTGATGTTTCTGAGGCCCTAAAAGGTAAATTCTAGCAAATTTCAACCAAATCTCATTTTTGTGAGGCCCCTCTTCTGTTGAGGCCCCCGGGCCGTGCCCGGGTGGGCCCATGCGTTAAGACGGCACTGCCCCCCCCCCCACATAAATGTGTAGGATGCTTGTGTATTCCTAGAAATGTGTATGAGGTTTTCTTACGCTCAAAAATGCGTAGAAGGGGGGGGTGCGTTACGTATCCTTTGAAATGCGTATGAGGCTTACATATCCGTAGACATGCGAACGAGAGGCTTACATATCCGTAGACATGCGAACGAGAGGCTTACGACCCCCCCCCCCTCTCAGAAATGCGTAAGAGGCTTACTTACCCTTAGAAGTCTTACCTCTTACGAACACCTAGAAATGAGCAGGACTAGTGCTCACTCGATGAGAGCGAATGAGGATCTCATGCCTATAAAAATGAGTTGCTTCACGTAGCTGTTGAAATCACGTATCGAGCTTCCATATTCCTATTAATAAAGTGTAGGAGAGGCTTGCGTACGCCCTTGCACATTGTGAATTAACTTTTGCTGCTAACTTCTTTTTTTTTTATAATCACAGTACTTTATTCGATTTTCCCGCCATTCATTGCTGATTGTTTCCCTTACGTACCTTTCTTTCTTTCAAACCGAGCACAACTCAGGTCTATCACCATCTATGAGCGACAGTGAGTTGTTAGGTACACACACACACTTAAACTTCAGGCGCAAGTCCCCCTGCATGTTGTGATTTGTTTGATTTTTCAGTTCTGCCATCTATATTTCAGAAGTGAAGTGAGTGATGGGTTACGATTCAATTACATTTGTGCTATTTGTAGGTCTGCTGCTCTCTGTGGGCGAGACTTTTTAAAGGAAAGATCGATTCGCATTCTCCTCTTACGTACCCCTGAATATACCCATTGGGAGAGGGAGGGGGGGCTAAAGCTTTACGAATAGCACTGGTGGAGAGTCACTGCGCCTTGACATTCATTTTTTTCTGGCTTTTAAAACCCGTACTGTGTGCGACTTCATTCAAGTCTAGACAAATAGCCATTGCCAAGTACTTCAACTGTTTCTCTACTAGACTGATTTCAAAACGATTGGAGGGGGGGGGGGGGGGAGCGTTTTTAACACCATATTTTCGTCGTTCTACGCCTAAATATGCTCCCCCCCCCCACACCTCGTTTCAAGTTGGAATTTATTGTCAAAATGACCGGAGTTTACTATCCATTCTATTTAGCCCTTCCAGTAAGAAACAAAAAAAATGGGGTGTTTCAAAATTGAATGGCTTTTTTCTCAGAAGTTCGTGTGTATACACCATAAAACTTTCTTTGTCACTTGACCCTGACACAAGAGTCTTCTTTGATTTAGTTTTCAAGGCCAATATGTATTCTCAACGTGTGTGGGAAAAGAAAAATGTTCATATACGGTATAATCTGAGACGCGAGACTGTTTATGTACTTCAAAGTGTAAAAAAAAAGAAAAGTTATGATGTAATTCTGAAGAAGATTATCATCATCATCATCATTCATTTTTTTTTTTCTTCTTCTTTTATGGTTAAGATTCCACCATGACATAAAACAAGAAGGAAGTGTCAACTGTTTCGAATTATGTGAGAGACTGTTTGGCTGGTTCCCAGGTGAGACCGGGTGTTTTATGACCGATAATAAGCTCATTCGAGTGTTTGTGGAAGTTGGTCCATGGCTTTAAGAAACCAACCGATACACTTTAAAGGCGGTGGTTCCCAACAGTTCAAGTATACCTCCTGAAAATGTGTAAGAGTTGTGGGTAACCCCCTCCCCCTTCCCGAAATTGTGTCCCCCTATAAATCGAGGATGTTCAACCTTTAGGACAGTGGTTCTCAACCGGAGCCATATGCCCCCCCCCCTAGTGGTACTGGGATATTTTAAGGGGGGGGGGGCACGGAAGAAAATGGAGAAAGAGGCCATGACAGGAGGGCTGCAGAGAGCTGAGAAAAAAAAAATTAAGGTGTGAAGAGATATAGCTTTTACATCAGTGACTATACACTTACAGAATCCAACAAAACTACCCATAAAACCAGGGCCATTTCCGCCTACATTTTGCAGCAGGTTCCCTAGGATGGGAGGTTTTCGCAGGCCCACGGCTAGATTTTTCACAGACCCTTCTACATATTAAATTTATAGTATGAAAAACAAAAAATGATGAAAACCATATCAGACCCCCGGGCTGCGGCTCTGTCAGTCACACTCTTGTGAAGGAGGCCTCATGTCCATAAGTGACCCCACCTGATATTTCGTATAGTACAATAAATTTAGGAAATATGTAGGCTGTTTATTTCCACCTAAGTGTGGGACTAATATAGATAGCATCACTTTACCTGGAGGCCTATGATGTTGAGACGGCCCTAAATAGAACTCGGAATAGCGGGGAGCTCAATAAATTCAAGCCCAGTGATCTGGAGACCAATCTCATTTGCAAAATTTTCGTTCAGTATATATTCATTGAGAAAAATCAATTCAATAAGTATAAAGAATCTTGCTTCTAGATGAGGGTCGAAGACTCTGGGTAAGACAGGGGAGCCACGAGGAAAAAAATATGGCTCAAAGGGGGCCACGGACAAAAAAAGATTAAGAAACACTGCTTTAGGACATAGTTTCCCAAACGTTTTGTTCCATCGCATCCTTCCCCCTTATAAATTTATTTTCCCTCGTCGCCCCCCAACTGAAGCGAGCCTACAGGATCCTATGTTATACTCGTAGCTTCCATCGCCCACCAGGGGGGAGATATTGCCCACTTTGGGAAACACTGCTTTAGGACATGGTTTCCCAAATTTTTTGTTCCATCGCCCCCTGATTCAGAAAATTTTTTACTCTCATCGCCCCCCCCCCAACTCAAATTAATCCATAAGATCATATGTTGTCCTTCTAGCTTCTATCGCCCCCCCTGGACCATTCTATCGCCCCCCCTGGACCATTCTATCGCCCACTATCAAGAACAATGCCTCAGGAGAGAATGTTGAGTACTACATTTGAAAACGTATAGTGGTGGTGGGGGGGGGGGGCACTTAAGCAAGTGGTCTGGGACAGCACCGCTGGTAATAGGGCCGTGTTAAGAGCATCATGGGCCCCCGGGCCAAGTGATTTTTCTGGGGCCCTAGCTAGAGAATTCTCGAAAATCTGAACCAGTTCTAATTTTTGTCAGGCCCCCTCTTTTCTTGCGGCCCATGCGTTAAGACGTCACTGTGTGGCTGGTGACTTAAGTGATCTGTAAACGCGAAGCGGGCCGCTCGAGTGTTTTGGATCTGTTCTGCAGATCACTCAAGCGATTTTGAATGTGCCTAGGGACACTGGAATATGCCGCGGGACACTCAAATGATGTGGAACGACTACTACTAAACCACACATGCACATCGTCCACATTCCTCTGCGGAATTTCTAACAAATTGATACATGTTGGAATGAGCGTGTACGTGTTGCGCTTCTGTGGAATGCTTGTCATGTGTACTGCTGCCATCTGCCATCAATTTTTCTAAGAAGTGTATGATTGAATAATTGTACCATTGTAAGCCTGTTGCTCTCTGTGGTGAGACTTTTTAACGGGGAGATCGGTACGTATTTGTGCCTCGTAGTTGGGAACCACAGGAAACCAACTTCAGCCGACCACCACTGTGGCGACGGTGGGGTTCGAACTCGGCAAATCCGTCGCTATGACTACTCGACCACCACAGCGTCGTCAATGATCTGAAACTGTGATGCGGGTCACTTAAGTGCTCTGGAACTGTTCTGCGGTGTGATTCTGTCGCGGGTGATCTGAGTTATCTTGATATGCGCTGCAGGCCACTTAAATGATGTGGAACTGCATTGAGGGTCACTTAAAGTGCAGTGTGTCGCGAGCCACTCGTAATCTGTAAATGTGACACGGTCCACTAAAGTGGTGTGGAAATGTGTCACGGGCTACCAAAAGGATGTGGAACTGCAGCATGGGCCACTTAATTGGTCTTGAAATGTGTCCCTTGGTTAACTTTTATAAAACTAGATTTGAGGTCACGAGCCACATCAAATGACTCCGAGGGCAAAATTTGGCCAGCGAGTCATAGGTTGAGCATGTGTGCTATAAATAATAAGATGCACGCTTTCACTAACTCCAAACAATTGAGTTCCATCCCACATTGCGTAGCATTTCCATGGCATAGAAGGCGTGTGTATAAAACACACGGTTTACCGTAACCGTGCACATTTCAGGGGGGGGGGGAGGCATCTGTAAGATTAGATGAGAAAACAATGAGCAACACTGCAAGGTACTGAATATTATTTTGTAAATAGGTCCGTTGCCTTCATTTTATAAACAGAAAGGGGTCCGGGAAAGCAAAAGGTTAAGAACACTTGCCTTAGAAATACTGTACAGTAGTCTTGCACGCCTTCTACACATGCGCACCAACTTGCCGATTCCTGAAAAGGCTTAAAGAACGTGCTTAGCCCTACTTGATAATCATAAGCTTATGTGTAGCCGTACCTGATACGAGTAAGAAGCTTGCGTATCTTTTAGAATTGCGCTTGGGACGTATGTAGCCCTGCTTCATATGCGAGGAAGCTTATGTATGTACTTTCAGACTTGAGCGTAGGCCGTATATAGACCTGCCTCATATGCTAGAAAGCTCGTGTACTTTCAGACTTGCACGTAGGCCGTATGCAGCCCTGCTTCATATGCTAGGAAGCTTATGTATGTATTTTCAGACTTCGTAGGCCATATGTAGCCCTGCTTCATATGCTAGGAAGTTTGTGTACTTTCAGACTTGCGCGTAGGACGTGTGTAGATCTGCGTGTTATGAGTATAGGAAGCTTGTATATCTTTAAAATTGAACAAAGAGGGTGGTGTGTGTGTAGCTCTAGTCAATGAGTTTCCAACTGGTGTTCCGTGGCAGCTTTTTTTGGGGTTCCGCATGATCAAACGCCACGGAACCCTTGAATATTTCGGAACCTGGAGATCTTTCAAAGGAGGAAACTTTCTTGTTACTAATAACTCGCAGAGCTGTTCTTTATTTTGAATTTTAAAAATCAGACCACTTTTGGATAACTTGGAAACAGTAATATGACATTTTTTTGCACTTCGAATTTGAAGCAAAAATTTCGATTCGAGAAGCCCCATGGATGCCATTCTACGTTTCATCAGGAAATTATAAGTGTAAAAACAATGCTTTTTGGGATTTTCTTTTATCCTCTAACAATATTCTGGAGAGAGAGAGAGAGGATTCTGTCAGTATAATTCAACTGACTACTCAGCTTAATTATACTGACACTACTCGATCTATGTAGCGTCGGTTGTGTCGTGGACGTACTTCATTGAAACTTGGTATATACGTTATTTGGCCAATAGGAAAAGATAACTGCGATAAAAATTGGCACTTTTTCACCTGGTGGTCAAAAATTGAACTATCTTTTATTGAATCTCCCCCCACATGGTCCATATATCCTATATACCAAGTTTATCAAAATACCTCCATCAGAAGGGCACTACATACGTCTGAGTAGTGTCCGTTTATTCATAACCACCCAGTACAATTGTAGGGAATTTCTCTTTGTTCAGCTAAAAACTCTGTGCACAGTAGACGTTGTGTCATCCTCAGACACTAAACGTTGCAAACTTATTCACTCTGGAAAAATGGTACCTTTCTTTTTGTTACTTTTGTTCATAACCAATATTTGAACTGAAACCCCCCTTCCGCCATCTATGAAACAAAACTGTTATAATTCTTCGATTGAAATTTATGACCGGTTTCTGATGAATTTATCGCACAGAAAAAGTCGATATACTATGATATATTAGTAAATTATTTTATGAGTAATAATATTGGTTAAATTGCCACGTTTTTGCTTCAGAATTTTAGTTGTTGTTTGTGTACGGTAAACTAACTTTGAATTATAAACTATCTTTTAAATCTGTTCTGTTCTGTTAAGGTAGTTGATCTACACCAGAGGTTCCCAACCAAGGCTCCGAGTGCACCTCCCAGGGGCTCCATGACGACTCGAGGAAAATAATATAAATCAGTAAATTTGATAAATAAATAAAAGAGGCCTACAAGGTTCTGCCATAAAAGTTATATACAGAAAAGGGCTCTTCGAGTCAAACAGGGCTCCGCCATACAAATTATATACTGGATAGGGCTCCGCGAGTGAAAAAAAGGTTGAGAACCGCTGACCTATACACAAACAGCAACAACTAAAAGTTTAAATCAAAAGTGACAATTTAACTAATATTATATTGTTACGATCTATAGATGATAGATGGCGCGATTTGTTCGATGGCTCTCAAAAATATCGAAATCTGTTGGGAACAGCAGTTGATACCGGTTTCGGTTTAGCACAAAAACGTGCGATTGGTGGAGGGTTGTCAGAGAACATTCCAGAGGGATCTGCTCCTCCAGACAGTGGCGCCACAAACCTGGTACTATGAAATAGAAACTTGTGGAATATTCTTTTTCTCGAAGTTTCGACCAGAGCTATAAATAGTGAGGCGATCACAAGAGGAGAGACTGGATGGAAAGTCAGTTCTGATTGAGCTTTGCGAGAAAGTTGTTAGCTTTCTGATTAGCTTGTAAATACGTGTAAATTGCTGTTCTGTAAATAAATCTGTGTTTGTCCGTCGAACCGCTTCTTGTTTTGCAATCTCGAAGTCTTGTGGATATTGTCCGGAACAATATCACTCATAAAATATTCACTAATATCATAGTATATCGACTTTTTCTGTCCGGCAAATTAATCAGAAATTGGTCACCAATTTCAATCGAAGAATTATAACAGTTTTGTTTGATAGGTGGCGAAAGGGGGGTTGCAGTTCATTTATGTTTTTCATGTAATACTTATTCCCAATATTTTACAGGAGGCACATATTTTTCTGATAAAATTTTATTTTTACCCGTTTATTGGTTTTGAGCAAAAGTAACAAAAAGAAAGGCTCCATTTCTCCAGAGTGAATAATTTTGCAAAGGGGCCATTCAAGTATTACTTAAGCAGATTTTCAGCCATTTTTGACCCCCCCCCCTTGTCAGCTAAAGTCTCCAAAACACTAACCCCCTCCCCCCCTTCAGCAAAATTTCGTCAGCATCTTAGAATATTTCATATCTTCAAAAAGGGGTGGTTGATGACTTAAGCAACCTTCAAACCACCGTCCCCCCTTGTCATCGAAGTTCAGCAAATCCGAACCCCACCCCTAGATGCTGACGTAATACTTGAATAACCCCAAAATATAAACGTTTAGTGTCTCCGTGTACGGAGATTTTTTTTTTTGTTGTTGCGCAGAAAAAAAAAAATTGCCCTGGGACTATATGATGTTGCTGAGACAGTAGCAGGGACATTTTTTTTGGATAAATAATCAAAAATATCCAAAAAAAAGTGTCCAAGCTACTGTCTCAGCAACATCATATAGTCCCAGGACAAATTTTTTTTCTGGCTCAAATTCGAATATGTTCAAAATTTATTCAAACATTTGTCATTGAGCGTTCCACGGAACAGCCTAATATTAAGGGTTTCGGGAGAAGCTTTACTTTGGAAACCCATGCTCTATTCCAGCGGTTCTCAACCTTTTTTGACTCGCGGAGCCCTTTTAAGTAAAAAAATTCTATGGCGGAGCCCCGTAGGCCAACTTTTTAATTATTCATCAAAGTTACTGATTTCTTTTTACTATTTAAAAATATTATAATTATTTTTTTTAATTTTCCTCGAGCGGCCGCGGAGCCCCTAGAGAGTACACACCGGTCGAGAACCGCTGCTGTAGTCGATTTAGCGGCCGAATACGTAGTAGTGGTATACCCAGTGTGAGCTCGATAGAGCACGTCCCAAAGAGCTAAAGTAGCTGGGGTAATGTGAAGGGCTCCATATAGAAAAAGCTCAGGCAACAGTCTAAATTCAATAATTTTCAAAAGTTGGTTCGCAACTCTTCTAAAAGGGGGGGGGGGAGCAGAACAATCTTAACATCATAAGTCCCTTTCGGTGAGGCCCTCTACAACTGAACTGATGCTATTTACGATGCAAAGTACGCTTAATAGGAGCAAAGATGCGAAGATACTGTCATCAAGCGACTGCATGCGAATCACGAGGCCTTAGGCTGGGTATGCCCATGCGTAACCATTAAGACAGTTCTGCCTAGGGCTTTCTGGGATAATGTTTCGGAACAAAGCGGAAAATACGTACGGGTCCACGGAACGAGCAGAAAGTCGGAACAAAGCAGAATCAGAGCAAGCAGATGTTTCGGAACAAAGCCAGAAAATAGAATGACAATACAGCGAGTGACTTCAGCAAAGCACAAGGGGGGTGCTTAGTTTCCTCGGTGTGTACAAGAGGTCCTCAGGTGAATGCTAATCGAAAGACATTGGTCAGGGATTTCCGAAAATTTTCATTCGAAGATGAGAATATAAAACGTATCACGGTATTCCTACCGAAGTATTGAAGAATACGTTTCACGTAGGAAACTGATTTTTGAATTAATTTGGGGAGGGTGCTCTGACGCCAAAATACTGAGGCTATTATTTATGCAGCTCTCATCGTGACAGTCTGGTAGGGGAATCATAACGCTGATAAGGTGGCTCTGGACCTCCGTAACATTGTGCGAAGCAGTGTCGTCTTAACGCACGGCCCGGTGGCCTGAAGAGAAGAGGGGCCTCAGTAAAACGAGAAGTGGTTTCGAGTGAATTTTCGAGAATTTTCCAGGTACGGGTCTCAGAAAAATCACTTAGCCTGAGATGAGCCCTCACGCCCATGATGCTCTTAAGACGGCCCTGGTGTGAAGACGGCATAAATCATTCATGTGAGGTCGCGGAGTCCCATTCCCGACTTTCATTCAGGTGTAGTGACGTCCACCTCAAGTAAAAAAGCCAACAGCTCGTTACAAGAGATGGATTTCCGTAGTTGGTGAACTATGGGCCTCCACCGGCCAAAGTCATGTTCTGTGGGCTCCCTACGAAGCTGAAAATGACTGTCTACCAAGCATCATCTACTCTCGAGAAGCATAGTACTGAATCTCACCATCACAAGGCCCTGAACTCACTTTTAGCCCCCAGGGTCACGCCCGGATGGGTCCGCCTGTATGACGGCCCTAGTGAAATATGCAGGAAGTAAACCAATTGCAAGTTTACGGCTCTCCGGTTCGAGCAGTTGGTTGGTAATTAGTTTTATGTTAGAATCCAAAGTAAGTGCTTCCCCTATTTCTGGAGTCGGATGTTCAAGGGGTCTTTAAAAGCTTCCCCCCCCTTCGGGGGGGGGGGCTGACAGGGCCGTCTTAAGGGCCGTTAAGAGCATCATAGGTTCCCGGCCAAGTAATTTTTCTTGGGAACCTACCAAGCATATTCTCGAAAATTTCAACCAGATCTCATTTTTATTGGGGCACCCTGTTCTTTTGAGGTGCTCGGGTGTGCCTTTACCTTAAGACGGCACTGCGGAGGAAGGGGCACTAGGGCAATTCTCTCTATTTTTGGTTTTCCATATAAATTCATTCTGGAGGGGGCCCGTGGAAAGTCTAGCCAGTCACAGATCCAAGCCTAGGAATCCTGCTGCAGGATTTGGGAGCCATGCGATGTGATCACTGTATATACCGTATATCAGGGATTCCATACATCAGGGAGGCATTCTCCCGGCATCTTATGCACACTGGATGGGAATCATATGTATCTCCATTCTGAATCTTCCTACTGAAGGAGTATTCCTATACGTATCGGTCGTCTTAGGAACATCATGGGATTAGTTGGGTGAAGTGATTTTTCTGAGGTCGCCTACCAGGTTGAAAATGCCTACCTACCAATTTGCATGCTTACTCTCATAATTTGTAAGCAGATCTCATTTTAATGAGTACCTCTCTGCACCAGGACCTGTTTCTCGCATGGAAAAACGGCGCATGCGCCCAGGGCTCACAAATTTTTCGTCACCGAAACTGGTTGCCTTTTGTATTTCATACACAGCCCACATGGCTCCTTCCCCTGCGCAAATCTCTGCCTCAAAGAAGACGATATAAGGGACCCAAAAATTCATATTTGCCTAGGGCCCAAACTTACGAGGACCAGACCATCCCGGGCAGGCTCACGAGTTCAGTCTGTACTAATACGTATTCACTTAAGGCAGTGCTTCTCAAAGTGTGCGTCGCGGCTCCTAGGGGCGTCACCTACCTATGTTAGGGGTGTCACGGTGATCTGAAAATATCAATTAGTTTGCCTATTTATCCTTTGAAGTGTTATTTTTTTATCCTGGGAAAATATGCATCAAACTATCCTGGGGAGCAGCAGACGAACCATGAATTGGACAAAGAAGCCGCGTGTGACAAAAAGTTTGAGAACCACTGACTTGGGGGGGGGGGGGTCAAGGCCTCGAACTGAAAATGAAGTCGATCACAATCAGGGATGCACCTGAAGCTATAACGTTTTATTTTCTGAATGCATAATCCTCTTAAAACGTAATTTCTATTGCAAGCAGAAACGTGTACAGACAGGAAAGGCGGTCTAAATTTATCTCTCAAGGTCTTAAGACCAGGTGCCGCCAAAAAAACGTTTTTTTCCCTCCTGTTGAAAAGAGTTCAGACCACGTGACACTGTAATGACACCTAACAAAGCGGAGCAATTGAAAAGAAGAGAAAAAAAGATAATGACTAGCACGTGACCAAAACTTAAAAAGCAAAAGAAAATAAATAATGATTGAAAAAAAAAGAGGAAAGCTGTATATATAACAACAAAGAAGGGAGTAATTGTTACAAACACATTGTAGGTTGTAGTAAGTAGCTATTCAACCCTTTACCCTACCTACCTCCAGCAGTTTCTTGAAATGTTGCAACTAATTGTCGCAAGGACGATCGAAACTTGACACCAGCGTTCAACATCAACACCACACGCGAATCACGTGACAATGCGGTGTTTAAAAAAAAATTATAGCGTTTTACAAAGTATCAATTACTTTTCCACGCATGCGGTATATTCAGGTATACTGAAGCTGGTGGGGGAAAGCAAATGGGTAATTGCCCCTCCTCCTACCTTTTCTAAGTTACTATCAATTTGTATCGGGGGAGAGGGGGAAGAGAGGCAAGCCTCCCAAGAGCTGAATAATAGGTTTGGTGGCAGATGCTCGTAACGGTCGGCTGAAGTTGGTTTTCTGTGGTTCCCGACTTTTCGAGGCGCGAATACGAGCCGATCTCTCCGTTAAAATGTCTCGCCACAGAAAGCAGCAGCAGCAGCCTTACAACGCTACAAATGTTCAATCATTACACCTCACTCACAATTTGAAATATAGATGGCAACACTAATTCACGTAAAACATCATATACGCACTCAGACTGTTAGGTACTCACTCACACAACTTCCGGCACAACTCAACCGGTAGTAAATTGTCTGTAAATAGACAGGAGTTGTGCTCGGTTTGAAAGAAAGATGCGCATGACGTCATTTCCGCTTCATCTCCCCCTTCTTAATTTTCTTTTCCCTTTTTCTACCCCTAATTTCTTTTATTCCTTTCCTTAAGTACATTGTATAGGGGCTGTACCCACATTACATTGTTAAAGTTCAACTACTTTTTTTTAATTACTATAACATGGAATGATTTTTGAATATTTCTCTGAATTATTCTTTGCCTGTAAATTTAACGGGAAAAGTTGTAAACCAGTGATTATGCATAATCACCGATCGCCTCAGTAAATTCGAGGAATTTTAATGCGTTGTAACTGTGTATTCTTCTAGTACAATTTTCTTGACTACTCTTTCCTCGAATTCGCCAACCTGTGCTATCACCCGCATTTTCCTCCTCCCCATCTTCTGCAATCACACCTGTCTCTCTAAGTCACTCTTTTGGTCATTCACATGTTTGCACACTGTTTTGGAAAACTCACCTGCTTGCACACTGTTTTGGAAAACTCACCTGCTTGCACACTGTTTTGGAAAACTCACCTGCTTGCACACTATTTTGGTCACTCCCATGCTCACATTCTCCAAGTCGCTCTTTTAGTCATTCACATGCTTGCACGTTGTTTTGGTCACTCACATACTTGCACATGCTTTAGGTCACTCTTTTGGTCATTCACAGACATGGTTCCTTGCTTTGTAGGTCACTCTTTTGGTTATTTACAGACATGGTTCCTTGCTTTGTAGGTCACTCTCTTGATCATTTGCTCATGCTCTATGCCATTTGTTTTTGGTCGTTCACATGCTTTCACGCGTTCCTGATCAGTTTTTTAGTCATTCACGTGCTTGCACACGCTCTAGGTCACTCACTCACTAACCTGGTCCCTCGCTCTGTAGGTAACCCTTTTCTTCATTCACATGCTTGCTCAAGCTCTAAGTTTCTTTTGCTCACTCACCACATGCTTGCATTGCAAACTCTCTAGGTCACTCTTCTTAGGCCCGTTGCCAGAAATTTCGTTCGGGGGGGGGGGGGGAACACCAAAGTGATAGAACAATACATTTGGCCATCTTTTTCCTTTTTTTTCGGTCATTTTCTCATATTTCGGGGCCCCTCGCTACAGCCTTGACTTTTCTGATCACTCACTCACCTAGTCCCCTACTGTTTTGGAAGAGGCGAATTTATTTAGGGTTATAATTACAATTAATAATACACATTACAATTTTTCCCCCTTTGTCCCATTCCAATAATTTTTTGGCCCTCGGTAAGTTTTGGGAATTACAGGCTATAGCAAGGTGTGACTTTGGGCGTAGCCCCCCCCCCCCCCCGGCCCCGAAATGTGAGAAAATGACCGAGAAAAGGGAAAAAGATGACCAAATATATTGTTTTATCACTTTGGCCCCCCCCCCCCCCCGAAATGACAGTGATCCCCCGAACGAAATTTCTGACTACGCCCCTGGGCTATAGTAACCCTCTAAGCTACTCTATAAAAATCTACAATTTTAGACCAATCGTCGCCAAATTTTGCATATATATACCAAACAAGACCGGGATTCAACCATAAGCAGCTTTAAAAATTCGTCAGTGCTGGGCGAATGCCCAAAATGAGCGAGAAACGGTCGGGCAACAATGGTTCCTGGGCCCAACAGTCACTTTCGGAATGTTTACTTTGGTTACCGCAGTTCTCAAGCAATACGTTTCAGACATGCATTGCGTTTACGATGGTTTGTTACATCTTTTAATGCTGCCTGCATTATATAGTTCATTCCTATACATTGGCGTACGCAGAGCGGGGGGGGGGGGGGTTGGTTGCAATTCTAAACCCCCTCCCTCAAGCCGAGATTATAGTGTTATTTTGCAGGAAAAAAAACGTAAAAACCCCTCATTGAGAAGAAAGAAAAATTTATTCTTCCCCCCCCCCCGAGCGTGTACGCCTATGTTCCTCTATAATGGTTTGTCACTTTTTCAATCCTTCCAGTAATTGAAGAAAACCTGGGCAGCGCCGGGTATTATGGCTAGTAGCACATAAAGAGTATTTTCTTTCGATATGTTATTTGAGACATATCGATATTGTGCTAGACATCGATATAGACAACGCTAACGAGCACGGGAATCTCGTTAGCGTTGACAATAATAGCTATGGCTGATTGAAAATGGCCATAATTATCACAAAAAAAATATGACAAGGGGGCCATGACCACTAACCATAGGGATCGATACAATACAAGGACCGGCCAGTTCGCGAACTGGCCAACCTTGGGCTTTCGCGGCAATATATAGGGACCGGCCACAGTCTTTGGCAGAAACATATACATATGGTGGGATATTCTTTTGTAAATGAATACGCACTAAGAAATATAGAATATGCACTTTAAAAGCATATTTTATCATTTTCATCACATATTTCGGAATTTTTAACTTTTTCAGGACTTTTAGTGCATACTTTGTGTTTCTTTAATGCAAATTTTGTAAGTGCATATTTTGGCACTTTTTCTTAATTCTTATAATCCGGGCTCTCTCTAATTATGAGATTGTCAGTCATGTTCCTCGAACCAAAAAAATAAACAGAACGACACCCCCCTCTCTCTCTCTCTCTCTCTCCTCTCAGAATCACTAAAACAACCCATCCGGGCTCTTAATTCCACGGAGGAGAGAGAATCATCATCCTCATCCCTCTCTCATCTGCGGGCTGGATTTTCTTCCGACGGACCTCCCCCCGATTTCTCGCGGCTATAAACGAATGAACTCTTCCGAGAGGTCGGTCCGTTGGGGGGGGGGGATCGGGTGGGGAGAACAAAAACAGATCGATGCCACAGTTACGAAAGGGGGGGGGTGGATAGAGAGGCGATCGTTCAGTCACCACTTCCTAGTCATCCCCCCCTTTTCTCCCTCCCTACTCCCAACTACAACTGTCTACCCATAATACCCTCTCTCATCAGAATACAGAGAGTGTCTGGAAGCAGAATGGGAAACCCCGCAGCAGAACGTAAATAACAAAAGCGATTCAGCAGTTCGTCGAACGTTTCTCTTCCTCTATCCCTCTTCTCTCTGTCTGTGTATCCTAAATCCCCCCCCCCCAACATTTATTATTTTTTTCCCCGCATATTTTCAGCAGGAGATCCACTGTGCATACATACATGGATAACACGAACGAAAAAAACATTTTTTTTTTCAGGGACTGATTTTTACCCACGGGAGTTGGGTATGTGAGGTTCTTTTTCCCCCACCCCTACGCCAATGTCGTTACCGCGCCATCTGCCGGCTTTGAAATGAAATGAGGATTTTGTATGATAATAGGGAGACAAGGGATGGCGGGTGGGGGCAAGAGAGGGCGGGAGAATGTTTACGTTCCGATGTGTGTGACGTCACGCTCGTATTACTCATATGAGGGTGAGAGGAGGGGGATGGGAGGTGGTGAACGTGTAGGTGGTTTGTTGTCTCGTGGGATTCGGTCACGGAGTCACACATGCACAGTCAGTTCTGCAATGTTTTGGTTGGGTCACGTGGTGTGGACAGAGCCGTCCTAGAACACCTAAAGTGATGTTCTGAGGGGGCCAACGACCTAGCTGGGACTACCTGCGGTACAATTTGCATTCTTGAAAATCGCTGCACCAACGTTCATTATCACAAGGGGGTGATGCACATGAGGCTCTCTGAAGGGCGTAGCGCGGGAAGGGGGAGGGGGACTTAGGGGTCTGGTCCCCCCGAAATGTCAGAAAATGCCCGAAAAAAGGGAAAAAGATGGCCAAATCTATTGTTCTATCACTTTGGTCCCCCCCGAAATGTAAGTGGTTCCCCCTCCCCGAACGAAATTTCTGGCTACGCCCCTGGGCCCTCTTCACCCTGGCTAGACGGGTCTCCAATGCACAGAAGCCTATTTATGGTTTTGCCGGCCTTCTAATTTTCTTCACCCCTCATTCCTTAAATTTATTCCCATGCGCCCCGTATAGCCCGCCACCGTAAATACGCCTAGTTCTATGAGTCATTCATTTGCTTGAACATTTTCTTGCCAGGGCCATCAAGAGCCCCAGGGTGAAGTGTTTTTATCCGGGCCCGCCCCACCTGGCCAGAAATGCTATCCAACCAATTTGCGTATTTGCGTGCTTACTCCCGAAATTTTTGATCAGATCTCATGAAAGTTTGGATGTGGGCCCATGCGTTCAGACGGCACTGTTTCTTAGTTGCTCTTTTGACCTCTCTCAGACCCGGTCCTTCGCTTTGACATGCGCGTGAAAATTTTGTAAGCTCTGTAAAGGGTGCCACGGTGAAAAATTTAAACCCTCCCGCACGCTTTCCTGCCGTACGAAATCAGAAATAATAAATTTTTCTCAATAATATTGAACTTACAGTAGGAACAGCGAGATGGTAACCTGCCATGTCTCTCCTATTCATGCAGGCGCTTCGTGCTCTCTCTGAAAAAGAAATGCACAAAATGAATGGTAACCAAATATAAATCAAAGTCAATGTTGAAGAAAAGAAACCATTGTCAGCAATAAATAGAATAGACCGAGCACGCGACTAGTCTCTGTCGCTTACATGATGTTAGCTCTTTGTTCCGCAGGGCGCGGTCGCGCCGGAGAAAATTCTGAAAGACGAGGAAGAAGATTGAGGGAGGGGGCCCTTTCATAGGGTTATAGATTCGTTAATCGTTATACATTGTATAATTCGTTATAAACGCAATCGTTGTGACAATAAATAAAATGTTCGCAACAACACTTTACCTGTCACCCGGGTGCGAAGCCTTATTTATGCACCGTCCAGTGATGGTAACCTCTTCCAGCACAATTTCCCTCAAAAATTTCCCTTTTGATTAAATTTTACCCCCGCATTACGAAAAATGTGCTGCCATGTAGCGGGAAAAATACGTAATCGAGTATTTTACAATAGAAAAGTATTGCCAAAAGCTCTGTATAATTGTTATTGTATTAGAAAAAAAAGTATTGCACTGCATTAATCTCTATTTTTTTCAAAAAATTCTTTTGTTTGATGAACTCGCAAAATTTCCCACTTGGGCAAATTTTGGCCAATTTTTCCCAAGAGTATGGGAAATTTCCCATGAGTTACCATCACTGGCACCGTCCCTGGCGGGAGGCTAACAAAGCTCCAGTCTTTTTAGGGGACCTCGAGATAAACCTGTTTTTTTTTTCCCCTCAGAAGAAAGCCGCATGCCATTGTTTATCGTGACCATACGTCCCTCTTTCAAAGCAGACTTTTCTGCTTTTTTGGTCCAGTTATATCGTTGTTAATAACGCCAGAAAACTCAATCCTCAAAACAGCACTCTTTAGTAAGCCATCATCTCACTTTCATTTGTTTATCCTTTAAAGATAATGTTTAACAACGAGGTGGATTTTAATTAAGAAATTTACTTCAAAAGGTGTTTCTTGTGCTCCAGAGACCGGACAAGTGAGGAGCCGAATTTTTCCCTTTGCCTTACTTACTTAGGGGCCGTTCAAGTGTTATGTCATCATCGATGGAGGTTTCCGATTTGCTGACTTTTGATGACAAGGGGGGGGGGGGAAGGTGGATAATGCTTACGTCATCAACCACCCTTTATGAAAATATGAGTTGGATTCAGAAGGGCAGAGCGGATGACGAAATTTTGCTGACAAGGGAGGGGGGCAGCGTTTTGCTGACGGGGGGGGGGGTCAAAAATGGCTGAAAATCTGCTTACGTAATACTTGAATGGCCCCTTATCAATACGTAGCCGAATGAAATTTTATCTGTAAAAATGACCAAGTTTTCTGCGCGAATCATGTATAGGCTGAAATAAATTTCGAAGTCATCAGAAACTTTCTTATGATAATTGATAATTTTTGTCGTAAAACAGTCATTTTCTGCACACGAGGGCTAATTAGACCGGGACCTGCAATTTATTGCCGATCCCAAACGGCAGCCTCTTCTTTACACTCGGCGAGAGTTTGGTGCGCTAACTCCTTCGGTGTGGAGATACCCTGCGGTAGCAATCTTTTCCTGTGGTCATGTCGCCGTTTCTGTTGTACCTTCTGTGCCAGGAACGATTTCTGACGAAGAACGAACCGGGTATCGAACTCGCGACGCGTCTTATCGATCTGGGGCTACCGTCTTGTGAAAAGGTAAAGTAAAAATCTATTCCAGTCACAAAAGGAAATGAAAAATCTTCATTACAACATGAATTTAGTATGAAAATGTGACTCGGAAGAAAAAAAATCCGAAACCCCTAATTATTTTGAACATGTCAATCTATATATATAAAATTGATTTTCTGTCTGTCTGTCTGTGTGTATGTATGTTCTCTATACAAATCTACAATTTTAGATGGATCGTCGCCAAATTTTGCATATATACCGAATGGGACCCGACTTAAACGATAGGCTACTTTAAATTTTTGTCAGAGCAGGGTAAGTGCCCCAAATGGGCAAAAAAACTGTAGGGCAACAATGGTTTTCGGGCCTCAACAATCACTTTCCGAACGTTTACTTTGGTTACCGTGGTTCCCCAGCAATGCGTTTCAGACGTGTATATGCCTTTACAATGGTTTGTGACTTCTTTAATCCTGTTAGTATATGTATAATAATTTATGCCTTTGTAATGGTTTGCCAATACTTTCAATACTACACAATACTACTATTCAATACAATTACATTTCAATACTCTCAGTAGTGAGGCTTTTTGAATAGACGTCATAATCATCATCAGCATCGCTTTGAGGGTCAGGAAAAGGGTGAGACTCATAGAAATCACTGTTAAAATTGCCGATTTTACTGTAGAAATGTTGAAATTTGGTGGGGATTTCCGCCACATCAATAATTTTAAAAATTGTATAGAATTCCCGATTTCTGAAATATTGTGTGTGCTTAGAGGTATATTAAGCCCAGGAGATTGAATATGAAGTAATTAGCCGGACCTACTTTTGAGTTGGATATTCATGTAATAACATTGATTTCAACTTTTTATTTATATCTTCGCAAGCATGAAAAATTAATGTCTCCGTATTATTTTCTGATATTCAACTGCATCAATTCATACAGTTTAGGTTGTTTTAAAATTAATTATGGGCCCATAAAAAGTACATCGAAAAAATTCCACAGCTTTAATTAAGCATTTTTGAAAGCTGAAACAGGCAGATAATTAACTTGAAGTTCGGGGGGGGGGAATAGAAATACATAGCGCCCCTTAAAAAAGGAAAGAAAAGTATATATTCATTTCTATGTTTCTTTAAATCTAGATTTGTTTATTTCATGAGTCGCACAGGAAGTCGCCATATTGGTTAACTTAGACACGGTTTGCATGACCCTCAAAGAAAGAGGGAGATATCACGTGTTTCTAACAGCCACATTGAAGAAAACCCGGGCAGCGCCGGGTATTATAGCTAGTCTAAGTATAAAATCAGTTGCGAGATAACAATCTACGTATACAATCGGAAATCAAGCATATAATCTTATATTCCATATTAAATCTCAATTCGAATATAAAATCCTAAATCGCTTATTGAAATCAATAATAAATCTATATATATAAAATTGATTTTCTGTGTGTGTGTGTGTGTGTGTGTGTGTATGTTCTCTATACAAATCTACAATTTTAGATCGATCGTCGCCAAATTTTGCATATATACCAAATAGGACCCGACTTGAACGATAGGCTACTTTAAAATTTCGTCAGCCCAGGGCAAATGCCCCAAATGGGCAAAAAAACTGTCGGGCAACAATGGTTTTTGGGCCTTAACAATCACTTTCCGAACGTTTACTTCGGTTACCGTGGTTCCCTAGCAATGCGTTTCGGACGTGTATATGCCTTCACAACGGTTAGTCACTTCTTTAATCCTGTTAGTATATGTATAATAAATAGTTTATGCCTTTATAATGGTTTGCCACTTTTTCAATCCTCCCAGTAATGAGGCTTTTCGAATAGACGTCATAATCAGCATCAGCATCAGTTTGAAAGTTAGGCAAAGGATGATTCCCATAGAAATCAGTGTTAAAATTGCCGATTTTACTGCAAAAATGCGGAAATTTGGTGGGGTTTTTTAGCCCCATCAATAATTTTAAAAATTGTATTAAATAATCGATTTTTGAAATATTGAGTTCGCTTAGAGATATACGAAGCCCAGGAGATTAAATATGAAGTGATTAGCCAGACCTACTTTTGAGTTGGATATTCATGCAATAACATTGATTTCAACTTTTTATTTATATCTTCTCAAGCTCTAAAATGAAAATGTATCTGCATTGTCTGTTAATATTCAACTGCATAAATTCATATAGTTTAGGATTTTTTTAAAAATTAATTATGGGCCCGTAAAACATATCGAAGAAATTCCACAGTTTAATTAAGCATTTTTGGAAGCTGAAACAGGCAGATGGATAACGATGGATCGAAATACTTAGCACCCTTAAAAAAGGAGAAAAAATATTCATTTCCAAGTTTCTTTAAATCAAAAATTTGTTTCTTTCATGAATCGCGCTGGAAGTCGCCATATTGGTTAACTTTGAAACGGTTTGCATGTCCGTCAAAGAAAGAGAGAGATATCGCATGATCCAAAAAGCCTCATTGAAGAAAACCCGGGCAACGCCGGGTATATTATAGCTAGTTCATATATAAAACAACTAGTTTGTGATAAACAGTTTCCGATTGTATCGTTGTTATTACTTTAATGTTTCCACTATAGCCACCTTCGTCACACAAACAACCATTTTTACATCCTTTACATTCTAAAATTATTCTCAATAATTCTGCAATTACTTCTCCAGCAATTCTGAAGCTGCTTAATTATAAATTTTCATCAATTATGAAAATATATTATTATTTTTAAATAATTCTAAAATTACTTCTTTCATCGAGGTGTTTTTAGGCATTTCTGTAAATTCTGTAATTATTTTGGATGATGACTTTTGGCCTCTCGGAATATGTAGCCTATATGAAATCACAGGCCTCAGAAACGGTTTTGGCTCTGGGTGTCCCGAATTCATTACGACGGCCCTTTCAATATACCAAATGCAGAGCATCACTACTGAATCTGGATAATATCTTACAGTTCTAAATACAGTAGAGCTGCACAGATTTCAATGGCCAGAAACTTTTTAACAACATTTTTTTTTTTAATTCAATCGTTTTTCCATCTTATAAATACAATTTTCCTCAAAATGGTCGGTGGGCCACTGAAAAAAAACCTGAGGGTCACATTCGGCCCGCGGGCCCTGGGTTGAAGACCCCTGGTGTAACACATCTTTGACCTGAATCGAAAGGATCCCGACAATTTCTTCTTTGCCCTAGGCCAGTCAGATCTCCAGGTTTGCAGTTTCATACACTACTACCTACACCATTTGAGTTGAAGAATGAAGACCTCTAAAACTGTTTACTACCAAAAGCATGTACCGTAAAGCAACGGAAACATTTCGCCTTTCGGGAAATGCATTATTATCTTCATCGTTCGCTGCCATTAACCACGACATTTTAGTTTTTCCCTCTACACGAATTAGAGTAAATAAACCATGTTTACGTGGCATTAAGCGTGTTAATCCGTCAGAATACATTGCAGTAATGTAATTACATAAAGAAGCCTTGTGACCGAAAGCACAAGAGATCGTACGAGATATTAAGGTAAATGGGAATTATCGTAAACCACACAAAGAAGCGACGTGATTGGTTGAATAGGGTAGGCTGTGTCATACACACAGCCGCAAGTTTTGACGTAAATACGTTCTTTGGGTCTGACATAATGGAATTGGTATCATCGGATTTGCCCTTGGAATAGCTATCAGACGACACAAATTTTGCCTATTTGCTTTGCGAATTTCTCGCGATATAGCGTAAAACAATTTCGTTACGAAAGCGGGCCGCGAGCCGGGTGACCAGACCGGAAGCGATATTAAAATAAGAGTGGTATGATTGGATTTCTTTTTCAAAAATGCCTATCAGAGGTGACACCATTGGCTCTTATTTGCGTTACGAATCTCTCGAGGAGGGTACAGCGTAAAGCAGATTCGTTACGAAAGCGGGCCGCGAGCCTGGTGCGCAGATAGGAATAGACATTAAAACCAGAGTGGCATTCTTGGATTTGTATCAACGAGACCTACCCTCAGACATAACACTGATAGATTCTAAATACTTGAGATATGAGTGTTGACATTATTTCGTTGTGCAACTTTTTTGCGAATGCACCCAGCATCAGCAGATGATTTAAAAGACGTATTCACGTCGAAAATAGCATAATCGCGGAATATCGCTGCTATTCCGAAATGCGCGAATGGGATGGTAACAAAATCTGTATGCATAGCCCACTGGCGACAAAACTGTACGGTCTCTGTGAAGAACGTATACAGTTACGAGTAATTTGTAACATACTTGGGCACTAAGGATAAAAAAAAAAATCCTACAATGGTTGTAGTTTCGTTTTTCCCAGAATAACGTAAAACGATGACTCGGAAACAAATGAGAAGATGACCCGCACTTGAAAGCGACATGAAGGTCATCATGTCGCATCAATCAAAAAATTCACATCTTCGGTATCAACAATCTGCACAGAGAGAGAGAGAGAAGGAATGCACGGTCCTCATTCCGACCACACATAGTAGGAGGCTACAGTGTTACTAATAGGACATGGTCTGGAACCACTAGAGTAACTCGAGACGATGATGAGCTTCGGAACTACGACAATTTAGAGAAGATTTAACACCAGCACGACCCCACAGGCGACTTCATTCATAAAAATTTCCATTAAGAACGCAGAACCAGAAAAACGGTAAGAACTCCACGCTTTGATGGTACGATTGCAGTGCAGTTGGGTATACAGGGGATTATCCAACCACTCCGACCCAGAGGCCGTTCTACTAACATAAAGGACACGAAATTCAAGCAACGGAGAGAAGCTTCAGATGTTACCAAAATTCGTCGAAAAGAAAAAAGGTGGCACACCCCAGACAAATTATTGAAAATGTTTTCAATCATTGCTAAAAATGGCTTAGAAATCACCCAAATTGAGCGATATCACCATATCACACCCCCCCCCCCCTGCTTAAAAATCACCTTAAGTGGCAATATCGCCCCCGGCGGTAGATGGAATGGTCCAAGGGTGGAGGTGATAGAAGCTACGGGTATACCATAGGATTCTGTGGGTCGCTTGAGTTGAGGGGGATGGGGGGGGGGGAGGGGTCGGTGAGAAAAAAAAATTCTGAAAAAGGGGACCAATGGATTATGGGAAACAAAACTGTTTGAAAAGAACAAATTTATAAAAGGATAAATTGTATGCATGATAAATAATCACTATATATACAGCGATTATATGCTCAACCTTTGACCCGCGGGCTAAATGTGGTCTTCGGACATAGGCAGAGATAGACTTAGAAGTCTGGGGGGGGGCACGATGATGATGATGTCAATTCATATATACATTAGATCAGTCGACTCCACCGTTGACGCTAGGGGGGGGATGCAATGCCCCCACGCCACCCCCCATCGTATCTCCGCCCATGTGTTCGGAGTTATCTGATGTGGCCCGCGTCCTCAAACCCAATTTTCTAAAAATAAAACTAAGCGACATATTTCCTGATCACTTAAAAAACCTGCGGCATATTTAGAGATCACTCATTTTACAGAGATCAGTCACTCATCCGCGCCACAATTCTAGAGTATTTATGTGACCCGCGGTGCAGTTCCAGACAGGGTTGGGTTTTTGACATGACAAGCGTCAAAAACTGTGGTTTAAACCTTGGTCAAAAACCTAAATGAATGCTTTTGGATAATGTTTTGAACGCAATAGGTTTTAGCCTTCATGTGACGAGAAACTTACTTCTTTGCGTACTATAATGTTTTATTTTTAACCACTAATTTATTACAATAATTAAAACAAAATATTAATTATAATTTGTGATTTTGCGTTTTTCGACATAAAAAGAATCATGCGTCAAAAAACCTGCCAACTTTGGTTCCAGGCCACTCCAGTAGCCCGTGGCACCTATTTAAAGCCCACGGCGTATTTAAAGATCAATTGAGCGGCCCACGGCATATTTATAGATCATTTGAGAGATCCGCAGCATATTTGCAGATCCCTTGAGAGACCTGCGGTGCAATTTTAAATCCCTTTAGTGACTTGCGGTGCAGTTCCTGACCAATTGACTGACCACATCACAAATGAACGTGGACTCAAATGAAGTTCGACACTTACGAACTCGACTGGGTTGTGTCAACACCAGCTTCAGTAGACTCAAACAATATATTACAGTAGTAGACTAAAAAACTGGTGTTGGTTGTGCACATAGAGTTTGTTGTGAAAAATAAAATGATCTTCCGAACCTCATCTCCCTGTAAATTCTCCATAATCCCATTCCGAAGCCCTTCTGTCAGCAGTCTTTGTCTTTGCTATAGCACTCCTTGGTGTTTTAAAAGACTCATCTTTAAATGTTGAGCAGTGCCTGGAACGAATTAAACGATTTATCACGGAAACTTAAGCTAATGAACGCGGCCCAGTGCCCTTAACGCATGGGCCCACCCGGGCCTCAAAAGAAGAGGGGGGGGGTCCCTCACAAAAATGAGATTTGGTTGAAATTTTCTAGAATTTACCTTTTAGGGCCTCACAAATATCACTTGGTCCGGGGGGCCCATGATGCTCTTAAGACGGCCTTGACGCGATCCCGGAACGAATCGTCTTCGTTAGCCGAGGTATCACTGCATATGTCAGGGCTGGACAAATCGTAAAAAAATCTAGGCGCCAAGAAAAAAAAAATTTAGGCGACAAAAATTTTTTTACCCTAAGAGAAAAAGGTACAAAATAATGTTACTTTTCCCTTTTTCAGGGTATAGTGACCCTCTTTCACGTTGGCATATATGCTGCTATAAATTTCAAACATTTTGGGATGCTCCTAAGCCTGCAATTTAGTAACTACACAAAGAAAATTTTAGGCGCCAATACTGATGTTTTAGTCGCCATGGTGACGTGGCACCTGGGATTTGTCCAGCCCTGGTATATGTGTACATACAGATTTAAATCATCATTATCGTGCCCACCCTCTCCGACCTTCAAGTCTATCTCCGCCTACGCTTGACTGACACGTAGCATATTTACACATTACATGAGTGACCTGCAGTGCAGTTCCAGATCACTAAATTGAGTTACCTGCGACGTATTGATCTGCTCTTAATTGGCCTGCGACACGTTTTCAAATAAATAAAGTGAAAAAAAAACCTCGCAACGGTTGCACCCTTGATATACAATCATAATCAGGGGAGCACAAGATACGGCCAGAGTACCAAATGCTGCACGTAAGGGGGGGGACATCCGGAATTCTTCACAGGCTCTTAACCCAGGGCCGTCTTGAGAGTATCATGGGCCCCCGGGCCAACCGGTTTTTCGAAGGCCCTACCAGGTGAATCCTAGAAAATTTCAACCGGATCCAGTGCAGTCTTAAGATACGGGCCCATCTGGGCACGGCCCGGGGGTCTCAAGAGAAAAGCGGCCTCACAAAAATGAGATTTTGTTGAAATTTCCGGGAATGTGCCTGGTAGGGCCTCAGAAAGATCACTTGGTCCGCGGGCCCTGGCAAAGTAAAGTCACTGGCATTCAACTGTAATCGGAAAAAAAAAAAAATCAAAATTCCAGCTCACATAGCTATTTTTTTTAAATTACAGTCGAATATCGTTATAGATAGAAAACAAAATCTCGTTTTAACGAGCACTTTTCTAATCCCCCCAGATTAGTTTACATAGGAATAATGCAAAAACCTGGAATTCCTTTATAACGAAATTTCGTTGCAACGGAGTGATTTCTCCGGTCTCTTTGGAGTTCGTTATAACGGGATTCGAGTGTAATAGAATGACTCCGTGATGGGGGAAAAAGTAAGTTTGCTTTTTTTCATCGACCGACATCTTGGAGACTTCCCTGTAATTGCGACCGAGCATTTTTTTTTTTTCCAGCAGTGGCGGTGCGTCAAATAGTTGCCAAGAATATCATTTACATTTCACACAGAGGGGGGGGGGGACAAAAAAGAAACAAGTCAAACACTGCATACATAACGTTGATAGATGAGCTCGGTGCCTAATATCAGTTATGTATAGCCAGGATAAAAGAAGCACAGTAAAGTTAAAGACCGGGAAAAAAGTTAAAACTACGCTAAAATACGGAAATAACCTTAAACTCTTAAGAGTTCAAGAGCGCCATCTCCACCTTGGGCATGGAACTTCTTTTAGGAAATTTATCCGAAAGAGTGATGAGAAATAACTTCAGGACCGGCGCAAAAACTAAATAAGTAGGAAAATAATTTAAGGAAAGCCAAAAAAATAAGTAAATGGAAAGGACAGTTTGCAGACTGGCTAAAAATATGTAAATGGAAGAAAAGTAAATTAGAATTAAGCTTAAATGTTTTCGGGAAGAAGAGTAATTTCAGGAACACAAAAAATAAATAAATAAGATAAATAATTTGCAGACTGACAAAAAAACAAATAAATAATTTGCAGACTAGCAAAAAAATAAATAAGAAATAATTTGCAGACTAGCAAAAAAAAATAAATAAAAGAAATAATTTGCAGACTGACAAAAAATTAATGAGAAATAATTTGATAATTTGCAGACTAGCAAAAAATAAATAAGAGAAATAATTTGCAGACTGACAAAAAATAAATAAATAATTTGCAGACTAGCAAAAAATGAATGAGAAATAATTTGATAATTTGCAGACTAGCAAAAAAATTAATGAGAAATAATTTGCAGACTGACAAAATAAATGAGAGAGATAATTTGCAGACCGGCAAAAAATAAATGAGTTGGAGAAATAATAAGTTTGGAAAGAGTGGCAACTCATGATCACTTCGCGAAGAGCCTGGAAATTAACTTCGGATTAGAAATTAGACTTCGAATACTACAACTACTTAACCATACATGCAGTGCCGTCTTAAGAGCATTGGAGGGCACCCAGGCCAACTTATTTTTCCGAGGCCCTACCTGGGAAACTCTCGAACCAGTTCTAATTTTTGTGAGGCCCCTTTCTCTTGAGGCCCCCGGGCAGGCCCATGCGTTAAGACAGCACTCTGCATACATGCGGATACATTCCTCCGCGGGATTTCAAACGAATCGGTACACGCCGGATCGTGTGCATGTAAAGGTGTGGCCCTAACGTACGTATGTTGTGAGGGTTGCCTCTCTGTATAACGATAATCCCTCATAACGATATTTTTTTCTTGGTCCGGTATCGTTATGTGTGTCGAGGTTTCACTCAATTTTACGCAGAACACTTGAAATTAAAGATCATCCAATCAGTTCCTTTATCCGTTTTATAAGGGATCTGTTCTTTCCTTATATAGAAAGTACTGTACATGTTTATCCTCGTATTTCTCTTACTCCCTCACTGTTGTTCTACTAAATCTCTGCATGCTAAAGTGAAAAAGTCATCCGCAAAGTCAAAACTTCCACATCCTTCACCTATTCAGTAAAGATCATAGACTATATTTGTCTGGTTTACCCCGTCACCCAGGGAGCAAACTTTTACTGCTACTTTTACTGCAAACTTTTACTTAAACTGCTTTGCCAGCAACCATATAACCATTAGCCGTATCTTATTCACAAATGTTTCCAACCTGATAGTGTCACACGTGAACAGAAAATCCGATTGATCCGAAAAGGTATTTATGATGACGTATAAAGATTATAAGGTTATTATACAAAGACAACTACCAGCTATCGATGCATTGGGAAAGGAAAAAACGCACAAAAACTTAATTTTTTTTTTCAACTCTTTATCTATAAGGAAGTGGCAGAGGATAAGTTGGCCGCTGACCGCATACAGAGGTGGCTGCGGACTAGGGGTGATTATTGTATGTATGTCTATGGAGCCTATTGTCCGTTGAAAAACTGGCTATGAAGGGAAGTTGGTAGCGGAATAGAGGTGACCACCTATGGAAGTTTCACTGTATATTCGTTTTGCTCAATAATATGTATTTTTTTGGGGCCAGTATACTTCCACGTTTCATCTTTTTCACAATTTTAAGTATTTTGCAGCCAAATGAAAATTTTCCTCATCTCTTTTTTTTCTTCCATTTGTGAAGTTTTGAAAACATTGCTTCAAGTCCTACAACAACAGTTGCTAAATCCAAATTTTGTGTTGAAAGGGTTGAGAAGAATTTTGCCATCGCTCTTGGGCTTCCTTTTAAATCAGTTAGGATTGTAGATTAATTCACAAATTAGGTTTATTCAGGAAACAAAAAACGAGTGTTTTTTATAGCCCTTCTACTGTCTCCTTTTTTTGTGTGCGAGTGATATGCAATTGAAGATTATTTTCGATTTACCTCCCGTTTCAGTTTAGAGACTTCTATTATTTCTGAAAAGCACGTTTTCAACATGTTTAGTTTTCAATAAGTATTGCAAAACATGTGAAAATGTCTTTTTTCTGGCATTAGGTAACTAGAAGAAAGGTTGCATCATAAGAGCGAGAAAAAAAAAAAGTAAACAAAATCAAAATTTCTTGGTTGCAACATCAAGCTCCAGCCTAATGTTTCATCGACTTTGCTTCGAAAAAAATGCAATTCATGCTCTAGCAAAAAAAGACAAATTAGAAATATTTTGCGCCCATAAAATTGACGGGGAAAAAAAGAGCGAATGAAATAAAAATGCAATTGACAAAAACGTTATGCGGAGTATCAGTGCTTGTCGAAGTCGAAAATAAAAAATACCAAAATACAGTAGAACCTCTCGATAACGGACACCAATGGGCGACCGAAAAATTTGTCCGCTAACGGAGAGTGTCTGCTTATGGAGAGGTAGATATACGGCAGAACCTCGTTTATACGAACTTTCACATTTATACGGCGTTTAGCTTCGGTCGCAATTGATTCCTATACATTTTAATGTTAAAATGTATATATTCCTGTGAGTGTATAAAAGTGTCACACCGGTGATTACGCATAATCACCAATCGTCTCGATAAAGAAAGTTTGATTAGATTTCACATTATTTATCACTTTACCAGCGATTATGCATAATTCTCAAATAAAGTTCGAAAGTTAGATATATATATATATATATGGAAAAATTTATAACCTTTCTTCTCTCCATTAAACTAATTAATTATTTTTACCCGTACATGATACGCATGCGTGCTGCAAAAATTTTGCAATAAAAATTAAATCTAACTAAAATAAGCGTGAAAAAGATAAAAGCATTCATAACAACATTATCAGTCTTGTAACATTGTGTGTTCACGCGTGTCAACAATCAAATCCAACATTCCCATTCGGTCACCATTTGATCGTTTTTGTCGCACCACGGTCATTTTCTGCACACGAGGGCTAATTAGACCGAGACCTACAATTTATTGCCGATTCCGAACGGCAGGCTTGTTTTCTATACTCATCGAAAGGTTGGTGCGCTAACCCCTCGATGCGGGACACCCTGTGGTAGCAATCTTTTTCTGCTGTCATGTCGTCGTTTCTGTTACCGTACCCCTGTGTCAGGAATGTTTTCTGACAAGGACGAACCGGGTATCGAACTCGCGACACTTCTAAACATCTTTTGGTACTTTAGGCGAGTATCTTATCGACCTGGGCTACCGCGCCCATTCCCATTCGGAATCACCATCCTGGACCATTTTTATGCTCAGTTAATTAAGCGATTAATTGACGATGTGTCGTATTTGTCAACATGAGCTTGGGATTAAACGTAATCATAGTTAAATCGGATAAATTCTCGATATATGACCAAAAATTGATAAATTGGTTGAAAAAAAACGCCTGATTTTACGGTCCGCTAACGGGGATCGAAATACATTAAAGCCCTATTAAACGGGACAGGGGGAATCAGAAGATTGTCCGTTAGGCGGGGAAGTTCCGCGGTATATGTAACATGTGAGTGTCAAGCATAAATATCAAGTTAAATGCTACGTCGGATTTTTGCCTATCTTTCTTAACACGGTTAAACTTATTTTTTATTTATTTATTTATTCAATATTGATTGGCCGAGGCCTATACAAGAGGATGCGGAATTATACATGGCGAAAGTGACGATTAATGGTACGAGAGAATTCGGAAATCGCGGTGCAATCTACAATATTTGATGGTAGGTTGTTCCAGTCGATAATAGTTCTTGGGAAAAAGCTAAATTTGTGACAATCTGAAGAGGCAAAGACGGGCTGTAATTTTTTGGAATGATTGAGTCTAACAGAGAAATGTGAAGGTTGGATTAGAATATTGGAGGTGTCAATATTAAAAACCAAACCCCATGGAGGAGTTTGTAAAGAAAAGTTAAACGAGAAATAAGTCGAAGAGAGGAGAGCGGTTGGATATTGAGTTGGCGCGTTTGAGTTCCGTTATAGAGACATGTGAAGACCAACAGTTGAAAATGAAACGAGTGGACTTATTTTGGATAGATTCTAATTTGTCCATGTTGGTTTGGGTGTCGGGATCCCAGGCTTCACAGGCATAGGAGAGGGCAGGGAGAATATATGTTTGGTAGCACAAGTGACGAACATGACGGGTGGACTTATTTTATATTGATTTCGAACAAACTTCGCTATGTTATTTCAGGGGCGTAGTAAGAAATTTCGTTGGGGGGGGGGGGGAACCAAAGTGATAGAACAATAGATTTGGCCATCTTTTCCCCTTCTTTTGGTCATTTTCTCACATTTATGACCCCCCCCCCCCCCCGGTTTGTTATTTATCAGCAGGTAAAGAAGTGTGTCCCTAAGAATTTATTTTCAGATTTTTTTGGTTGGCAGTTTTTTTAGTTATTACTTTTTGTTTTTTTGTCCGATTTCGTGAGAATAAGGGGTCATTAAAGTATTATGAGTCATTAAAGTCATCGGGGATTGATTTGCTGACTTTTGATGACGGGGGGAGGGGGGTTTGAAGATTGCTTACGTCATCAACCCACCCTTATTTGAAGATATGAAATATTCTAAGCTGCTGACGAAATTTTGCTGACAAGGGAGTCAGTGTTTTGCTGACGGGGAGGGGGTCACAAATGGCTAAAAATCTGCTGGCGTAATACTTGAATGGCCGCTAACCCGTAAGTACCCTGTTGAAGGTCTGCCTATTCTCTGCGTAGAGACTTTTCCGAATGGTAAACCGGCTCGCTTTCGAGCGATTTCGGATACTGGCAGCAACATGAGGGGACGGGCGACGTACATTAAGACGACACTGCCTGTTAAGGATCGCACACACTTAAATGCCGGGCTGTCTTGATGGCATCGTAGACCACAAAGTAAATTAAAGTTGTGCAAGGCCGTAGCGGGGAGGGGGATCCCCCCCCCCGAAATGGAAGAAAATGCTTGAAAAGAAGGGGGGGGGGGAAGATAGCCAAATCTATTTTTCTATTACTTTGGTCCCACTCCAAACGAAATTTCTGGCTACGGGGCCTGACGTTGTGGGACCCCCATAGTACAAAATACCTCGGAGTTAGGCTACCTCGTTCTCGGAAATCATAACACCGGATGCCATTATCATGGAGGCTCCGTACGGATAAAAAAGTCCCGTGGCGTGCTCAGATATAAAAAGTCCCGTATTATACGGGACAGAACCAATGTTTTCCATTGTACTTCTGGCTCTTGGGAGAGGCGATCACCCCCCACTACTCTGTACAGGGCCATCTTTAGAGCATCATGCCCCCCCCCCTCCCCCGGCCAAGTGATTTTTTTGAAGCCCTACTTAGCCAATTCTCGAAAATTTCTACTGGTTCTCATTTTTTGTGAGGCCGTGCCCGGGTGGACCCATGCATTAAGATGGCATTGCCTCTGTAACTGCGCCTGGGGTAAGCGGCCCCCCCCCCCCCATATGCGTTAACACGTATATGGCCCTGCAAGAGGACATGGGTGGTGGTTTTTACCATGTTGGCTTCGGTCAGCGTCCTGTCCGCGAACCCATGATGATTGTATAATTAAAAAAAAGAGAAATATATGCTTTGCTTTTTTTTTTTATAAATACAAGAAATCATTTTCTTGGGCAAGGAAGACATGGCAACATTCCAGGGCGTATTCAAGGCTTCTCTTTCTCTTTTTTTTTTATTCTGGATGAAATGTTGGCGCCGAACAGGACGTTCGCCTCTGCCTTGTTTTAGTCCTTGACCTTCTCAAGGCTCCATCTGTCGCCATTGGAACGAATTATAAAGCCGCCAGACACGACGGGGGAATTCCTTTATATATGTATAGTTTTTTTTTCCCCTCCATTTTCATTTTTAAAAAAAATTTTCAATATTCTGGATCGGTCAACTTTACTAGTTAGTATGTAGACGTGGTACGCAACAGACTCACGCAATACCTCCTGTTGTGATCGTGAAATTACATTTAAATTACACTAAGGGGTGGAGACATAAATCGTGACATGTGCAAGATGTTTGGGGAAGAGCGAATATAAATACGCATGGCTCCAAACAATGTGTCACTTCATCCTGAATAATAAAGAAAGCTACATTATTGCGTTCCCCCCCCCTTTGATAACGTTATTTACTTGTTAATTAATGATAATTAATTAATCACTTGGAGGGGGGGGGGAAAGAGACACGTCGCATTAACATGTCAATTTGTACGGTGTTGGTGATAAGTTAGTGAAGAGCCAGCTGATTGCTAACGAAGGACGACCCTAACTAAAGGAGTTATGATGATGTAAACTGATGTGATGTTATTTGGAATATAATTATAATAATTCTTTTCATATAGGACTTGTTGTTTGTCAGACGCCATAATAAAGATCAGCTAATCAACCGTGTCGTTAGTAACCATTCAAGGGAAAATTCCTGTTAAGCAGCCCGTAAGGGACCATTCAAGTATTACGCCAGCATCGATTTGGGGGGGGGGGGTTCCGATTTGCTGACTTTTGATGACAAGGGGAAGGGGGGTTTGGATAATGCTTACGTGTCGCCAACCAACCCCTTTATGAAAATATGAAGTATTCTTAATGGTATCTTATACTTAGTGCGCCAAAAACTAGAAAAACCTTTCGATAGTTTGTGGGCACTTGAAGAAGTAACATTCCCCCTTATTGATAAGTGCCCTACAGAACCACTTAGTGATCTCTAATGTTTCGCGGATTGAAGTGATCTGGAAATGTGTCCGGGCCGCTTAAGTGCTCTGGAAATGTGTCCGGGCCGCTTAAGTGCTCTGGAACTGTGCCACGCATCACTCAAGTGATCCGTAATTATATGCCGCGGATCACTTAAATAATCTGAGAATGTGCCGCGGGTAACTTGAGTGATGTAGCACCGCACCCGGGACCGCTTAAGTGCTCTAAAACTACGTCACATGTCACTCAAGGGATCTCTAAACGAGTCACGGATCGCTTAAGTGTTCTGGAATTGTACCGCGGGACAATTAAGCGTTCTGTTAATGTGCCGCTTGGTTCATTTTTACAAAATTAGGTTTGAGGAGGGCAGGCTGCATCAGATAACTCCCAGGCCCGTATTTGGTCGGCGGGCCAAGGACCTTTATGTGATTTATCATTATATGGCTAAGAGGGTGGGTCGCAATGAATTTATTGAAGATAAATTTTGAGTTCATAGCCTTCAAATAGCATTGAAATTAACAGAAATTCATTATAATAATATATAAAAGTATTTTCTTCCGAAATTTCAATTGAAAAAAATATTTTTTGCATTAAAAATATAAATTTTTGATCGTCGAGGGGGGGAGGGGGCACGAGAGAGCCCCCTATGCCCCCCCCCCCCGTGTACGTCTCTGATCCCACCAATATGCGTTAGGATTCAGAGGGGCAGAGCTGGTGACGAAATTTTGCGGACAAGGCGGGGAGGGGGGTCAAAAAGGGCTAAAAATTTGCTTACGTAATACTTGAACGACTCCTAATCAACCAACACGTGGTAAGCGAACGCGGATGGAGTTCTTCTAACCCAGGGCAGTCTTAAAACATTGGCCCTGGAGTCCCCCATGAGGGCAATGAGATCTATTACAATGAATTTTCGAGACTAATTCCGCAAGTTGTTTTGCTGGCACTTCTAGGTGGGTGAGAGGTCCCAAAACCTTCACTTTTACCCTGAGAGGGAACCACTTCTTCCTTTTCCTTTTTCAAACCGAGCACAACTCCGGTCTATCGCCACAGGAAATTTACCACCGATTGAGTTTTGAAGGAAGTTTGAGAGTGAGTGTGCGTGTACCTAACAGTCCGAGTGCGTACATTGGCGTACGCAAAGGGAAGAGGGGTTGGGGTTCTAATCCTCTCCGAGCCAAGATTATAGTGTTATTTTTCAGGAAAAAACGTAAACTCCCCCTTAGACGGAACAAAAAACTGAAATCCCCCCCCCCCCCACACTTCGAGAAAATTCTGCGTACGTACGCCTATGAGTGCGTATATAGTGTTGTGTGTGAATTTTTAGTGCTGCCATCTATAGCTCCAGTCCGATGAACCACTGATACAGCTCAGAACGTCTAGCATCAACCTGCACTGGCCGATTAACCCATTTTTGGCACGTTGCATCTGCACAACGCTTTGTTTACATTTTTGTTCGATTAAGAAATTTTAACATTTTTGGAAATTAACAGATCTAATGAAGGTCTGACAGTACTTTTAGGGGACGTTCAAGTATTACGTAAGCAACTTTTTAGCTATTTTTGACCCCCTTCCCCCCCCCCCCCCCCCAGTTGTCAGCAAAAGTCAGCAAAACGGAAACCTTCCCCCCCCCATCGATAATGACGTAATACTTGAACGGCCCCTTAAAAATTTGTTTACAAATTTATTTAATTTTTTATGATTTTTGCAAAATGAAATTTTTGGAAATTTTATCCTGATTTCGATGAAGTTTCTGATCTGGAAATTTCTTCTCCCAATGACTATGAACGGGAATAATTTTTTCAAGAAATAGAAACATGTGGCTTTTCTTAAATTTATTTTCCTCACGTGATACCCAATTAGGGGCCATTCAAGTATTACGTAAGCAGATTTTCAGACACCCCCCCCCCCCCCATTAGCAGGTTAGAATATTTCATATCTTCAAAAAGGGGTGGTTGATGACGTAAGCAACCTTCAAACCCCCTTCGCCCCCTTTGTCATTAAAAGTCAGCAAATCCGAACCCCCCCCCCCCTCGATGCTGACGTAATACTTGAATGACCCCTTATACAGTGAAACCTGCATAAGACGGAAGGTCAAGAGACAGACATTATTTTCCGTTCCAGACAGGTTTCCGTTTTATAGAGGTGCACATCAAAATACAGTGAAACCTGTCTAAGACGGACGCTGTATGAGACGGAAACCCGTCTTAAACGGAATCAAAGTGCTTTGATTTGCACCTTTATAAAACGGAAGTCTGTCTAAAACGGAATATTATTTCCCTTGACGTTCCGTCTCCTACAGGTTTCTCTGTATATGTAGTGATTTATTTCTATAGTTTAAGAAACTTAAATTTCGGTGACATCACCCCAACTTCTACAAACCGACGAGTGTTAAACAGAGACATGCATATTATTATTTCGAATTTTTTCATATTTGCTGTTTCAAATGACTATACATTTTAAAATTTCATATTTAATGCGCTAATAGTTAAACTTCAATATAAAGCGTTCTCCTGAATAGCAATAGAATGGACACTTACTTTTGTTAAAAATGAAAATTTTTTAATACAGTGAAAACCTTGATATAACGATATTCTGAGGACCATATCGTTGTAGACGAATTATCGTTATATCGAGAGGCAAAATTATCCTTACGTGAGATCAAATTTATGCTTTTGTCATCTTTTATATACATTGTTAATACATTCGGAAAATGCGCTCTTTATTTACCGCTAAAAATTGCAATTGAATATTATGTTATAAAAATTCACTATAAGATGCATTGCCCCTGTAAAGAAGTTTACCGTGTTGCACCTTCACGTCTTACACAGAAATTAGAAATAACTTCCTTTAGCTTTCGGTGATTTTTTGGCGCAAAATATTGATGTTATCAGATGCGCGTTACTTATATAGCGGTTTTAAGAATCTTCTAAAAATACCGTTATAGAGGGATTTATCGTAGTAAAGGATATCGTTATATCGAGTGTCGTCGTTGCGAGGTTTCACTGTATTTGAAATAATATGGGAAATTGCATACACCTTTAAAAAAAACAGTGACAATGAGATCAACAACAAGAATAACGTTTGTTAAAGAAAGATTCTACATTTCTGTGACATTTTTGTGTTCAAATTCAACACTCGTTTCTTGTGGGTGGTGGTCCATCTCTATCTACACTGAATGAAAATCTCTGCAGTAGCCAAAACGCGGTATCGCTAAATTGTGAACGGTAATCCAGTCTCCCTCGCGTATTACTCCCCCGAAATTATGTAACTTTTTCCAAGAAATAGGATCATTAGCCCTTACGTGCACACACACACTACACGTATTTCACCATAAAAATTCAATTAAAATAAGTGTGAATAAAATAGATCCTTTGTGAGGAGTTATCCTGCATAAATGTGTGTGTGTGTGTGCTTTCTATAACAAAAGTCACAATTTCTATCATAAATGAAATAAGGGCCGTATTCACCGACACATGGTTTAAACCAGCGGTTCTCAACATTTTTTGACTCGAGGAGCCCTTTTTTGTACATAAATTTTATGACAGAGCCTTGTAGGCCTCTCTTATTTACTTATCTATAAAATTTACTGATTCATTTTGTTTTCCTTGAGTATCCGCGGAGCTCCCGAGAGGGGCACACGGAGCACCGGTTGAGAACCGCTGGTTTAAACCAGTTTCCTAACCTTTTTTATCCCATCGTCCCGAAATTTTTTTCTAACATCGCCCTCCCAACCCGTCGTCGTTCTTTCGTCGAATTCTATGTTATACCCGTAGCTTCTACCGCCCCCCTGGAACCTTCCATCGCCCCCAACGGGCGTTAACGCCCACGTTGGGAATCACTGGTTTAAACTGTAGTCACAATTTTTGGGCCAGGATTACACTATAAAAGTGTTTTTATAAAACTTGAAAAATACAACCAATAAGCTGATCGATTACATTCGAGCAAATGCAACCGATCTGTTTACTGGTCGTATTTTTCAAGTTTTATGAAAGAATGTTTACAAAACTTTCATCCCGGCCTAAGAGATCAACATACTGTAGATTGGTTAAAAACCTGAATTTAACCAATCCGTGTCGATCTCCCATCACAAAATTGTGGCTATAGTTTAAACCATGTCGGTGAATACGGCCCTAAACAAGCTGTTACTAAATTTTTAATAGTAAATCTGCTTCCTCTCAAGCCAGATCCAATTCAGATACATACCACATAATCATTCATCGTTTTTCCAAGAAGCGAAAGAGTTCGCCTAACAAAAGGGGGGAATCAGAACGACTTAACTTTCCTTCCATCCAAAAAACCAACAGACATGGGGGGGGGGGGCATTGCCTCCCCAGAGTCAAAGGTGGAGTCGACTGATCTAATGTATATATGAATTCACATCATCATCATCATCATCGTGCCCCCCCCCCCAGCAATAATGACCTTGCCCCTCCCCCCAGACTTCCAAGTCAATCTCCGCCTATGCCAACAGGTTACATTTTCTCGAATGTAACCAATACGCTTATTGGTTGTATTTTTTTAAGTTTTATAAAAGAACTTTCCTAAAGCTTTCATAGTGTAATACCGGCCTGAGACGAAATCGCGTAAGTTGAATTTAACATGGATGGGGGAAGGAGTTGGTTTTCTTCAGAAATATTGAAAAAAAAATGAACCCAACAACTAAGGAAATTTTTTCAATGAATTAATTATTTAAACTTCTATGAATAAATCCCGTGAATTTAGGCAACGTGAATGAATTGAATTAATACCTTTTCTGTGTCTTCACCAACTTCTGATTGATTCTACAGAGCATGGACGTTTTCTTTCCTGATGAAGAGCCTGGTATGATAGACTGATGAAACAGTCGAGATTCGGCTGACAAGCAGCATTTTCGTCTCCTTATAAAAACTTAAGTGGCAAAGGCCAGAAAATTTCGCGTTTCTTGCAAATATGAAAATTCCAGTTTCACTGAAATCTCTCTTTTTTTAATTAAATCTCTCATGGCATTGTCAATATGTTGTCAACGTTGTCTATCAACGAGATCTGGTGAGAGCTGTATCTGAGAATTCCTCTCATATATTTTCGTCTCAGCTACATCACCAAATCCAACGGATCTCGCCGTCGAAGAATTTTATGTAATATCTTCAATTTTCAAGCCCATTTCCAGTATTAAAGTTGAACTCCAAGCCCAATTTCGCAGGTTGGAATTCCTAAAATTAACTTTTTAAAAATCGCATTACAGCGAAATCGCGTAAAGCGAGGGATATACCTGTATACATAAAACTCACTACAGAGGTGACTAGCGAAAAATCTCAGCCAAGGCACCCGCGTTACGATTAACTCATTCATTCAGTACACTTCACTCACTATGAGCTGAGAAAAAACTCATAGTTTAAAAATTTGATTACAGATAGCAGCACTATACACAACAAGCATTACACAGAAACAAACTTCATGGAAGGTTCACTATACACACACACATATTCCAACATGTACCAATTCGTTAGAAGTTCCGCAGAGGAATATGGACGAGGTGCTGCATGTCTAGTTTAGTAGTAGTAATAGCCAACGCACCCTGCTGTAGGATCTACGGGTGGGGGGGTGGACGTGAGGCATGTGAGGAGAAATGCAACAAATTTCGATATTTATCTGATTTAACATAGTTGATCGGTAGATGTCTTGAAGTCACCGCCGGATGTTCCGTTCTTGCCGCATCCGATAAAAAAAAACAGTAAAAAGGAACGTCTCTCTCAAGGCTAAAGACGCTCGTTAAATGAAGGCCACCATTCTTAGAATGTCAGAGAGAGAGAGAGAGAAATGCATGCATGCATTACAATCAACTCAAGATGATGTTGCAGGAGGAAAAAAAAAAATTGGGAAAGTGCCTTACGTAACCGACAGCTGAATAATCTGATACATGCAACTGAACTACCTGTGCCATCTACGTCGTCGTCGTCTCTTCTCAATCCTCTGAAACACGTCTCTATTAAAAAAAGCAACATCAGTTTAAGCGTGTCTACACGTCTCCACCGCAGATGCCCCCCCCCCCAACAAACACATGCCTATTTAAATAAACACCCGACGCCATCCCTTGTGTTGTGTCTCATGAGCGCCAGTGTCTGTTTTGCCACCTGCTGCTGCTTGGCCGACGGACAGGAGGAAATACATACAGTGCTAATGATAATCGAATAATATTTAATAATAATAGAGCAACAACTATGATAAAAGACGGTTGATTTGAAAGCTCATTTGTAATCACAATAATAACATCTATACAAATACAAATACAGCGCCACAACAGGCAAAATGCCCAACGAGGTGGCAAACGATAAAACCCGAATTTTCCATATCAACATGTTTTTTCAGCATATAAGGCAACATCATTTGTTCGAGACAAAAACGAAACATCACCAGTTATTGTGGCAATTACTTAAAATGAAATAATCAAAACCAAAAAAAAAAAATCGCCAATTGGCGGGAGATGGAGAGCCAAAATACATTAGGATTCAAACAAACAGCAATGAATTTGCAGTGAATTACAATTTATGTCATCGGAAAAACGTTGAACGTGAGCAATATTTGAGGTGAATATTTATAATTTTATTTTTTGTTTTAACGATTTCAAAAAAGATAACGAATCGACTTTCGCTTCATTGAAAAAAAAACGGGACACACGGGACGGTCCGAAAATGTCAAAAATACGGAGGAATCTGTTAACTATTTTTATTATTTGTCCTTCCTCCTCCCCGCACACATACAACGCTTTTTAGTAATAGTCGAATCCTGTTTTAACGAATACCGTTACAGCGAGAAAAAAATCTCGTTTTAACGAACACTTCTAATCCCCCCCAGATAAGTTTACATAGGAACAATGCAAAAAACTGGAATTTCTTTATAACGAAGTGATTTCTCTCCGGTCTCTTGGAGGTCGTTATAATGGGATTCGACTGCATATCCCGTTTTTTTTTTCAATGAAGCTCACAATATCATTTGCAGCCTGTCGAATTCATAGATGGTAATTTTCATAGAAAGGATAGATAACTGGATTCCAAGGATATGGACAAATCTCGAAAATATTTACGTGCCCGACTTGAAATACAACAGCCGTAATGAAAACAGCAATATTTTACATGCTATCGTCAGAGACGAGTGGTTGAAAAAAAAAAAATACTTTCCCGCATGTCGGGCAGTAGATTGTCCAACCCTGTTGCACGAGATGTATCTTTGTAACATTTTATATACTGTATTTCGATATGTTAATATTTCTCTATACATTAATTTTATTTCGATAAATACAAATATTCATCTACAATGTTTAATGTTCAACGTATTTTTCGTGAAATGCGGTTTGGGGCCATTCAAGTATTACGTAAGCAGATTTTTAGCCATTTTTGACCCCCCCCCCCCCTCCTTGTCAGCAAAAGTAGGCAAAACAGTGACTCCCCTTCCGCCGCCCCTTGGCAGCAAAATTTCGTCAGCAGCTTAGAATATTTCATGTCTTCAAAAAGGGGGGTTGATGACGTAAGCAACCTTCAACCCCCCCCCTTCCTCATCAAAAGTCAGTAAATCCGGACCCCCCCCCGATGCTGACGTAATACTTGAATGACCCCTTTAATTCGCTGCAGTTGAAGACGTGGGTGCAAGAACCAGACACAGTTCCATTTCCCCCTTATTCCTATGAAGGAAAAAATCCTCTATCTCAATTGGTGTAATAACCATTCACCTCCAAGCAATAGCTATGGGAAAGAAGCTGTACTGGTGTCTCATATGGTGCAAGAAACTAGACAAAACTCCTGGAGCTGGCTTGTTTCAGCACCAGATTGTTTCAACGTTCGGTCGTCGGTTGGTGTCAGCGCTTTTCGCTTTGCATCAGCCAGTCGTTGACGTCCAGCGATGGTGATGTTCATGATCATAGGCGTACACAGAGTTTTCTCAAAGTGGGGGTTTCAATTTTTTTTTATTCTCGGGGGTAGGGTTTACGTTTTTTCCTGCAAAATAATACTATAATCTTGGTTTGAGGTGGGGTTAGAACCCCAAAACCCCCCTTTGCGTACGCTAATTTTCATGATAATGATTTCTCAGCACATTTTAAGTTAGTCAGTGAACAGTGCAATAACTGAAAAAAGGGGAAAAAGATGGCCAAATCTATTCTATCACTTTGGTCCCTCCCGAAATGAAAGTGGTCCGAACGAAATTTCTAGCGGCGGAGCAGCAACTCGATACGATTTACCCAGATCCTACGGACACAATATCCTTGGTAAAACCAATTAGAACTGGTATCCCAGATGACGAGCAAATTACAGTGGAAGAGATCAGGAGTATTGTCACAAGATTGAAGAATAGAAAAGCACCTGGCTTTGATAATATTAGTGTTCCCATACTGAAGACATTATTCGAAGCCAATGCCGAATCGTTTACTGAAATTCTCAACAGGTTCCTGGAATTATCTCTCTTTCCTAAACATTTTAAAAAGGGGAAGCTCCTGCTATTCCTTAAGAAAGATAAAGACCCACAATTGCTACGGTCATATCGTCCGATTTGCTTACTACCCACTCTAGGTAAGGTCTACAAGAAAGTTATAGTGCAAAGACTTATGTATCAATTGGAGTGCATGAACTGGCTAAGTCCTCTACAATTTGGATTTCGTGCTGGAGGGTCAGCTGAGAAAGCTATAGATTCACTGTTGCAAGTAATTGTCAGTATGCATCAACAAGGCTATCAGACGGCGATAGTCACGATAGATATTCGTGGAGCCTTCGATTCGCCGAGCCATGAAATAATTATCAATCAACTTCGCCAACTGCCACTTCCTGGAAACCTAACGCGAGTTATTGAGAATATGCTTTCAGACAGATATATAATGATGTCCACAGACGGAGGAATAGCCATGAAAAAGCAGATGAAAGGGTGTCCACAGGGCTCATGCAGCGGCCCCTTGATGTGGTCACTTGTCCTCAACACGCTTTTACAGATTAACTGGGGCCCGCGGGTATATATACAGGCATTTGCCGACGATCTGGTATATGTTATATCCGGCGAAGACCATATAGCAATAACGGATGAAGCACAGACAGTGTTCGGAAAATTGAGCAATTGGCTGGCTAATAATAAACTTCAATTGGAAGTAGAAAAAACCCGCTTCTTGTGGCCGCACCCAAAGAAAAAGATGAAACCTAAGATCTACATTGAAGGTATACGAATTCGACCGTCTCAGATAATACGATACCTTGGTGTGTACTTTGATAGTAAATTGAACTTTATGGCGCACATCCAAAAACAGGTCGACAAAGTAAATGGCACACTGCAATTACTGCGCAGATTGGCCGGATCGAAATGGGGAATGCAGCGAGCCTTTCGCAACATCTTATATAAGACTATTGTACAAAGGCAACTTTCATACGGATGCGCCACTTGGTATCAGCACCCAACTCAAAAACAAAAGAGAGCTCTGGATATCGCACAGCGTCCCTTTCTTCTATATGTTACTGGAGCCTACGTTACAACCGCGAACGAAGTTCTGTATGTGGCTACAGGCAACCCAGCTTTGAGTATTTACATGGAGTACGAGGCTCTTAAGACCAGACTGCTACATCTTGAAAAGGACATAATATTGGACGAGCAGAGAATTTCGTCAAACCAATTTGAGCAGCGGCATAAGCAATGGCTGTTTCACCCAAGCAGACATCTCACCAAGTCTCAAATAATGCCATTTGGTATTGATAATATAGATTCCCTGGGCTCTAAGAAAATATTCACTGATGGCTCTAAAACAGAAACGGCTACTGGCTGCGCGTATGTGGTACTAGCGGAAGATGGTTCAATAGAGGAGCAATGGAGTCGAAGGTTAGCTAAAGAGAATAGCGTATTCCAAGCCGAGATTTTTGCGATACTCAATGCTGTTAAACGTGCGGGAGAGATGCTTTGTCCAGTAACAATCTTGACAGATAGCGCATCTGGCCTCCTAGCCATACAAGATCCTCGTTCACCTAACCCTGACGTACGACGTATTCGTCTTATCCTACGCGCTCACGACAACATAAGGTTAGTCTGGGTCAAAGCGCACGTTGGTATTGCTGGAAATGAAAAAGCGGATCAACTTGCCAAGGAGGCGACAACATTAAAAGACTTGGCTGTTCTTCTACCTTGGCCGAGGAGTCATGCCCGTAATATCTTGAAAGACAGAATGCTTCATATTTGGCAAGTTGAATGGAACAAGAACTCAACGAAAGACGTCTACAAGATACAACGTCGAGTGGCTTTGCGCAAGTGTGTATGGCCGCGAACAAAAACAATCCTTTTAACTGAGCATGGTCCATTTCCGACATACTTGCAGCGCTTTGGACGATCATTTCACAATGCTTGTAAGTGTGGTGCTACGGGCTCGCTATGGCATTACGTCTGCCAATGTCCACACACATCAGCGTTTCATTTTGGTCAGATGTCACAAAGTCAGATGACGGCATTCAAAAGAAGAGTACTAAAAAGTCCGATGAACTTCTCACGCATTCAAAATTTGATTCAATTTTTGGACCGTAACCTATATTTGCTGCACGACAAGATGGGTGGACTACGGAAGAAGCAGGATGAATTTCAGCCTTCCAGACCATTAAAGCTGATACCAGGGAGAGTCTACAACTTGCGGCCACGTAGGGGTACCGGAAATTCACGAAACTGATACGTCGTTGAACGGTGAACTTTATTGGAGAAACTATAAACACTTAACATGTTAACGTTGTGAATCAATGCACCCCATAATCCAGCTAGCCAGCCGATGTAGCTTCGGGAATGATGAAATCTCCTAATTGCCCAGGAGAATTAAGACGTAGGATGCTTATGGAACAGGAATGTGTTCCTAGAATGAGCTAAAACACCAGGGTGTCCGAACATTGGCTGACTTGGATACTTGGACCAGGACATGTGACGCAAACATGACATCGATTCGTCGTTGTACGGCCTACATGACTAGTGACATCCAACGAACGCCGACGGACCGCCACCAACGGAATTTGATTATCGAGTCCGGACGTGCCAAGGACGCTATAATATCAATTTAGATTTCGATTCTTAGATCATGATTTATCATAATTATTTTGTTGATTTATACTCCTGTAATTGGACTTGTTATTCTGTTATACAAATTTATATAGATATATATACATATACATATTTAATAAAATTCCGGATGCACCCATCTTTCGGGAACGCTTTGATATCTCCTTGAGATGGGAAGCGGGGTGTGTCCGGTCCTTCAATGTTCAATGTCCGTCCTGAAAAATTTAGAAAATTTGAGCTGTCAGGTTCTTGCACCCACGTATTCACTTTGCGTTAGTCCCGTGTTTCTCGGCCATTCGAGTTTTTTTCTTTTAGCAATTTCGGCAATTATCGTCTTTGGCGATAATCAGCAAGCGATTGTCTTGAATTTTCCGGTATTTTTCCCAACGGAATATAGCCACCCTTTAGTATCAATGACTCGGATCCGAACGAGAACAAATTGATTATGGTAGCAAGCAGGCTTATTGTGTAGTGTAAGAAATAGGAATGGAGATATTCGTTGAGGAATTTCTTTCATAACGTTAAGTTGGTGGGAGTTTCGTTTGAGGGGGAAAAAAAAGAAAGGAAAATAAATCGGTGTTTGCAAACATTCGGTCATTAATGTTGACTAACGGAAGAAAAAAAGGATTCAAGTCACCCAAGGTGATCAAACAACACAAGGAAAACTAAAACGTCATCAAGTTAATACATTTTCCTGGAGTAATGAACAAAAATACATCAAATAATGTAACTAAAACGTCTGAATATGGGAAAAGAAGCAAACACAATATTATCAAACCTAAGTGCATTACACAGGGGGATTCAGAAAAGATGGGAAAAACTTGAGATGGTAGTACACACCAATACAAACAATTGTCATCAACGAATGCATTGCCTAAAATGAAACGCAAACGCGCTAGCGCTTTTCAAAACGGCCGCTCCGCAAACGTGAAAACTGCATTATCGTTGAAATTTATCGGGAGAAAAAGAACACCGGGCATGCAAATGCAACCTGGAGAAAGAAGAAATTCGTATGCAAAATCTGCGCCACGGTGAATAAAGGGCGCGGACGCCAGCCCCGTGAAGTTATTCAAGTGTGTAACAGTTGTAACGTACGGGATAATGGCGCACTTTAGTAACACTGAAAAAAAAAAGCAGACATGCATTTCAGTATGAAAATACTTAGCGTATTTCCCCAGGTTACATTTGCATGCATGGTGTACTTTTTTTTTTCTGGATAAATTTCAACAGGAATACCGTTTTAACGTTTGCGGAGCGGCCGTTTCGAAACGCGTTTGCGCTTAATGTAAGGGGTCATTCAAGTATTACGTTAGCATCGGAGGGGGGGGGGGAGGGTTTTCGATTTGCTGACAAGGGGGGGGGAGGGGGGTTTGAAGGTTGCTTACGTCATCAACCACCCCTTTTTGAAGATATGAAATATTCGAAGCTACTGACGAAATTTTGCTGGGAGGGAGGGGGGGGGGGGGTCAGTGTTTTGCTGACGAGGAGGTCAAAAATGGCTGAAAATCTGCTTACGTAATACTTGAATGGCCCCTGGTTGTATGATCGTTGCACATTTTGCAATTATACCAAACAGGGCCCGACTTTAACGATAGGATCGCCAGAGCTGGGCAAAAAACTGTAGGGCAACAATGGCTCTCTCTCTTGAGCCTCATTAATGACTTTTTGAATGGGTTTACCCTGGTTACCGTGAATCCCAAACAATGCGTTTCGGGCATGTTTATTAGCCGCTGTGCAGTCGACTGGGCATCATGCAGGACGCTCATCTTGAAAAATGCAGGTCGAACCCCGTGCGTGGGCCTCAAGAGAAGAGGGGCCTCACAAAAATGAAATTCGGTTGAAGTTTTTTAGAATTTACAAGGTAGGGCCTCAGAAAAACCACTTGGCCCGGGGGCCCATGATGCTCTTGAGACAACCCTGAGTAGTAGTAGTAGACATGAAGAGCTGAAAGTGTCTTCAAGCTTCTAATTTTTCCAATGATTTGCCACTTCTTTCGTGCTCACAGTGTTTGTAGAAAACCCACTGATAACGGAAAGGGAGGATTTTTATTTTATTTTCCTTCCAGGATGTACAGGGTGGGCAAAAAGTCCACAGAAACTTTAAAAATTCATAAAAACCAAAAAATAATTAATGAAATGAAAAACGGTTTGCAGGGTTAGCATCACTAGGTCACGGAAATTTTTTTAAGACGGAAAAAATAATAACAAAAACAGACGACAGGTGACGCTGTCGTAACAAGTTAAAGAAAAGATACGCAAATAACGAACAGAATGACTCCCAATCGTTTATTACAGTAGTATGTTGTGTTCCACATGACGACCACATTGCAGGCGATTCACAAATCGAAGCAACGGCAGAGTCCAGCAGGTCCACATACACGGTTCACAACGGCGAACTTCTTGTGGATTAGGAGCGCAAGTTCTTATAACCGTCCCATTTACACATATATCTACCGAATTCACTCGTACCAGCGCCACATATCGGTTGTTTTTCGAGTTTTTCCCGTCTTGAAAAAAAAAAATCGAGTGACCTAGCGATGCTAACCCTGCAACCCATTTTTTATTTCAGTTATTTTTCCGGCTTTTCTTCATTTTTAAAGTTTCTACCAACTTTTTGCCCACCTTGTATAATTTATGCGTACAGCATAAACAACAGAAAATGATAAAGTTTTTCTCTTCCTTTATTATTAGTATCGGTGTTAAGGGGGGGGGGGGAGAAAGGAGTTATTAGCGCTTCACTAGATCAGAAAAAAATATATTCTTTTTCAAAACAGGTGCGTTTTGCAGAGGATTAAGTGATTTCCTTCGTGGCAGTTATGATGCGGACCAATTCAATTCGCCGACAATAGCCCCGGCAAATCGTCTAGAGACAATTTACTGCCGAATCCCTTTCGAGGGGGGGGGGCGGGCTAATGCGGGTTTTTTTTATTGTTTATGAAAAATATTTACAATGCAAGACAGAAAATATGTACATGATATATACATTATATACATAAAGATATCATGCCGCTATGTAAACCGACATTTTTTTTTTTTATGCACATCCATTCATAGCCCTGATCACAGTTTGTCCCGGGGGGGGGGGTCTCTTGGGCCGTGACGTGGTCACTCACTTATTGTTCAATGTGCCGTGTTGCTGCCTGTGCAGCCAGTCTGCTGGATCTTCTCGTAGGCTGCCCTGGTCTAGTTGTGTGGTTGCCTATGTCTTTTTTTTCCTGTGTAGTTTCTCTATGCCCTCTTTTTCGAGGTAGCGCACGAGATTCTTAAGTGTTCGTGATTCTTTTTCGAGCCGGCTCATCCTCCTAAACCACTCCTTCACCAGCTCTTGCCCTGGTTTGATTAGGTGGAAATCTTTAATGTAAGGGCAGCTGGTGGCACAGTGGAGTGGTGTGGCGACTTCTCCGCATAAACATTTGTTGTTGTTAGATATTTTGAATCTCTCGAGGTAGCTGGGGAATGGTCCATGACCAGCAAAGAAAATGACTTTCTCTCGTGACCATCCCACAGCCCTCCATCCAACTCGAGGCAGGATATCGTGAATCAGTCTGCCTGGGTGCTCAGGTTCGTCTCAGTCCTCCTGCCACATTTTTAATAGGTGGCTTTTGAGAAGTCTTTTGGCATGGGAAGGGGTGGGGGGAAGCTTAATTAACATCGTGCTCTGAGCAGATTTGGTGGTTTTCTTGGCGAGCTTATCCACCAACTCGTTGCCATGGATACCAGAATGACCTCGCACCCAGTGCAGGCTGACATTTCTGTTGGTGGTCAGGCAGTTGCGGATCTGTCTGGCATTGTGGTGTCGTGTGAGCGGGTCTCTTATTGCTTCCAGGCTAGCTCTGCTATCTGTGTAAATCCTTATTCTGTCCTCTGTTTTTATGGCTTGCTCTGTAGCATGATGCGGACCAGGGAAATTTTAAAAACCGCTTAAAGCAAGGGGTTCTCAAACTGTGCGCCACCAACCTTTGTCAGGTGCGCCGCGGAGTGGTGACGCTGACAAAGTTTCTTCGAAGCGATTCTTTGTTACACTGCTTTGGGAAGACGTGGGTGAGCGTTGATTAGGGAAATGGGGAGCCGCGGATGAAGAAATTTTTACCAACCGTGGCTTAAAGTGTTTAAAGTGAGAATTTGGTCTCCAAAACGAACGGATTATACACACAGGCTCATCTACGATTCTTCATTCACAAAAAATGTACACTACCGTAAATCTCGAGGTGAAACGGGGGGGGGGGGGGAGGGAAGAGAATTGTATAACGACACTAATCCCATTCCGAGTAAAGGAAGAACGGCCACACTTTTTTGTTTTTGAGTGACATGATGTCTTTGTACCCATATATGGTACGTTATAAAAACCTGCAGAAGCAGTTCTGGAAAGACATCATCATCACTATCATGTTCAAGAAGAAGGACCCATAGATATGTATGAATGGAGAGGAAAAGAATAATGAATGTGTGGGCATTTTTACGAGAGAAGAAAGTTGCAAAAGAAAAAAAAAAAAGATGAAGGCCATTTCATTAATTTCATTTCTCCCTTGAGACCTACTTGTCTGGTAGTTCTCGTTCCGCAGAAAGGCTAGTGACATTTTAATAACAAACAACACAACACAGGCTGCTTTACTTACATAGTGCCTACAAGGCTGCGACATTCTTGAAGGAACGTTGATTCTCGCGAGGAATGCCGCGACTTTTTAATCAACAGGGAACGTGCAGGTTTCTAATCTCGCTTTGCCATACGGTTCTTCATTCACATCTTGAAGAATCGTAGATGTGCCAGTGTGCACGTAACTCGTTTTAGATGACCAAATGGAACCAAATTCGCGTTTCGGAACGTTTGATTGAAATTGGAAGACTCTCGGGAATGAGGATACAAACTCAGGTTGGTAATGAGGTTACCAACTCAAGTTCTAATCTCATGCATGATGGCGCTCCTAGTTTCTGGTCTCATTACCCTTTCCTTGTAAGTGCAATATTGACTAAGATCATGGCCCCCACAAGGGGGTAGGCTGACAAGTCTCCAGCCCTGGGGCCAGGGACGATTTTCACCATTTTCTGGTTTTTTTTACGCTATAAATTCATCATAAAGGGGGCCCCGCAAAAGATCCCAGCCTGGGGGGGGGCCCTGTTTCAGGATGTAGGGGGCCATGACTAAGATATTGGAATTCAAAAAACGGAAAGACTCTGGGAAAGAGAAAACCAGCATATATAAGGGTAAAAAACGTTTTCCGCTTGTTTTTGCTGGGGTTTTTTTTTCCAAATTTTTTGAATTCAAAAATGTCTCTGTGCATATTGCACTTAGAAACGTGGAATTTTTTTGTTGGCATCAGGAGAGACAGGCCAACAACTTGCTAATTGGGTTTTTGAGCACAGGGTGCGTGTATAAAAATTTTTGTTTTATTTTGATAACCAGGGGCGTAGCCAGAAATTTCGTTCGCGGAGGACCAAAGTGATAGAACAATAGATTTGACCATCATTTTCCCTTTTTTCAGACCCCCCCCCCAAGTCCTCCCCCCCCCCCGCTACGCCCTTGTTGATAACTATACAACCCCTTGCAACATGAATGAAGTATCTGAGTTTTACACATTATTTGGATACTTTTTTGTATTTCCTTTCCTTCTTATCGACAGTATGCCTGTAGGTTCAGCTGTTCGTCAGTAAAATGATGTGATCTCCCCGTGAGAAAGTCTCGCCACATAGAGCGACAGGTCTACAACGGTACAGTTATTCAATCACTACACTTCACTCATAATCAGAAAAATCGATGGCAGATGGCAGTACCACACATAACAAGCATTAAACAGAAACAAACTTCACGTTAGATTCACAACACGTATACCCGCATTCCGACATGTACCAATTCGTTAGAAATTCCGTAGAGGCATGTACGGTAGTAAGTAGTAGTAGTATCCACGTGGCCCACACGTCTCTTGAGACGAACCAGCTTATATACCCTAGGGCAGAGGTCTTCAACCTTTTTCCCTAGTCGCGAGCACTGCCTATACCCATCTCATCATCAAAAGAAGAGCACCTTTATGGCAACTTTGACATACCAATGCATGAAATGAAGATGATATTAATCCTTCAATGCAATGTGTACAAGGTATTTACTTGGGACGTTGATCAAGTGCTCGCAAGCACGAAATCGGACACGACTATCGAGCACTATAGGTGCTTCAGGAAGCACCGTGGTGCTCGCGAGCAACGGGTTTAAGGAGACAGAGGGGGGTCATGGTTGGTCTGGTGGTGGTGGTAGTAAAATGCGGTGTGCGCTATTACCTATGCACCCTGTATATAGTTTTATTATTTTTTCAAAGGGAAATATGAATCTAAGTGCTCAAAGCGGTATATATTACTGTTTTAAATATGAAAAATTGGGAAATTGATCCGGAATCACTTAGATCCCGAGGAGTCCGGATTAGAGAAGGGCCTTGACTGAAATTTCTTTTTCATCATGATGAAAAAATCATATTCAAACCATTAACCAATATTCAAAATACGACAATTGAGCGAATTAATATATATTTTTTTATAATCATTGTTATTTTCTCCTTAGTATAATATTTTTTCATACTGTCGAGGTGACGCAGCCGCCATCTTGTCTGTTTCCCTTAAACTTAGGCCGTCGCTTGTACGGGCACCAATACTTTTCCAGAAAAAAACTAACAGTCTCTTCCTCTAGAATCTTCTTCGACGCTTAGAACGTACGTCGTGAAGAGCGGAAAATAGTCGTCGCGATATATTTCCGTCGCAAAAACAACAGGAAACGATGACACTGAACAAAAACGTTTGACACGTGCTATTATCGTTACTCGTGTTTTATATATCCGAACATAAAAGTGTCATATGTTATTGTATTATCGACCGAACTTGATATTTGCCTCGGGAAAGAGAAAACGTGATGCCACAAGAAAAAAAAAATTCACGAGTAAAGTTTCTTGTAAATACATTTTAAGTTTTCTTCTCAATTGTTTTCCGAACCGAAAATAGTTGCAATATAATTTTCTCTGCCGACATTTACAGATAATGTCTGCCATATGACTTGCCTGGAGATGTTGTCACGTATCGATTTGGAGAGGCATCATCATCATAAAATGGACACCCCGCTTGGCAGAAATGAAAACAGAGGGAAAAAAAAGAATCACGTTTCTCTAAGATGATTACAATATTTTAGAGTTTCCGTCATTCTGTCACAACAAAAAAAAATATGGATGCCTCGTCACAGTGACGAAAATACTCATCACGTGAACCTTGCTCAAAAGAGGTTTTTGTCCCAGTTTACAGATTGTTTTTATCCTATTTCTCTTCCCACGTGGATACCCTTTAACGGAATAGATCGAGATATTTCTACGCGACTAACGGTTATCATGGATTTTTCACCTTATTACAGCACTTCCGAATACTATATGACAAAAGAAACTTGTCTATATTTCAAGAAACAATGGTATCATGGGTGTATGTGTGAGTACTGACATATATAAAGTAATTACCTTCGTAACATTTACATAACTAATAATTATTTTTTAAAAAAAGCGTTCGAATCATTGCGCGCTCGATTGAAACGAAATGCAAGTTGAAAAACTGGAATTCGCTGCTAAACTTTAGAACAGGGGGGGGTGGCCAACGTGCGACACGCGTGTCACAAGTAGCGCGTCGTGTTATCGGGAGTAGCACGCAGACACTTTTCAAAAATTAAGGGAATTCCATATTCCATTTTTCAATGAAAGAACTTCTCTGTAACTTTTAAACAATCCTTTTCTTATGAATGATGGCCTTGTAGGCTGTCAAAATAAAGGTTTAGTAAGGTAGGCTTTCTCAAAAAATAATAATCATGTGATGATTTCCTATTCGATGCGTTTCTCTTTGGTTTTTCGTCTTTGGTGGTATATTAGTTGCTTTACGTTCCATGTGTACGAAATTTAAGGACGTCCGCATGGGGAACATGCAATGAATAATACAATTACATAGTATATCCACGAGTTCTTGGGGGCGGCAGGAATAATCACTTTTACAAAGTTTATTGCGCGGGGAGGGGGGGGGTTCCAAGCACCCCGAGTCTTCAGGTTCCTGTGTATATATATATCCAACATGGTGTAGGTGAGATGAACTTCTACCGATATATATACATACACAATCTGCATTGCGATAACCGAATTTGGTGACTCGAAAATAAAATCAATTTAGCACTCAAAAGATTGGCAAACTTAGGCTGACCATATTTCTTCGAGAGAAATACGGGACATTGCAATTCCAAATACGGGACATTGCCAATTATCGCCAAAACCAAACAAAGTTGCTAAATGTCGTTGAAATTGCGGAAAATCACAATGATGCATTACTGAAAATTGCAGTGGATTAAAATGTATTCCACGAAAAAAAAAAAAGTTCACCAAGGCAAATATGGGAGATTAATATTCTCATAATAGTTGTAATTACCATAAAATAATTTATGAGTTGAAGAATAATGTCAATCTTTGACTTCAATAAAGAGTAAAAATTGAAGTAGGCTTCGTGTGAAAAACCGGGACACTTTTGCCAAAAAGTCGGGACGGCCAAAAAAACAGAAAATACCGGGACTGTCCCGGGAAATACGGGACGTATGGTCACCCTAGGCAAACTGAACATTATTTACGAAAATCGAGGACAGCCGAATAATATTTTGCAAGAACGTAGAGAATGCTCGTGTCCCATAAAAATAGGACGTATGGTCTTAAAATTAGCTAAAATATAGTAAAACTTTCGTAGAGTGGCACGTTCATCGAAAATAATCTTGATTGTGGCACGGCTTAGAAAAAAGGTTGGCCACCCCTGTGTGTGCTTTAGTTTTTTCTTAAAAACTTTCCAGACTTTTAAATCATCTTGTACCTATCGCATACTTCGAGAGAACACATGGGCAATTTGCCTTTTGTATCTTTTGTATTTAACAAATCTTTGACCCGTTACATTCGTTTTTACAAGAGAACATCTAATGGGACTACTACTTCACCAAATACCAACTATGGCCATATCGCTGTATTGCAATTGTATGCCATTAACGAGTTGGGTTGGAAATAGAGGCTCCATCTATAGGTGGTCGCCTCAAGCTCGTTGGAGAAAACATCTATATTGTTCTTCGGTTTCGAATTCGGGAACGTGACGGCAACCGTCACGACAATCTTTACCAAGATGATACTCGGGCGCTCTGAAATAGGACTACTACTGAACCACACATGCACCTCGTCCATATTCCTCTGCGGAACCTCTAACGAATTGGTACATGCGGGAATGTGCGTGCACGTGTAGTGAAACCTGACGTGAAGTTTGTTTCTGTGTATTGCTTGTTATGTATAGTGCTGCCATCCGCCATCAGTTCTTCCAACTATGAGTAAAGTGTAATGATTGAATAATTTATCATTGTAGGCCTGTTGCTCACTGTGGCGAGACTTTTTTATGGTGAGATCGGCTCGCATTGGCGTCTCAAAGTTGGTTGGACTCCTGAAACGCAACTTCAGCCGACCACCACTGCGGTGACGGTGGGGTTCGAACCCGGGTCCTCGCGATACGAGTCCGTCATTATGACCACTCGACCACCACAGCGGCTCTGAAATGGGACTGGAACAAATACTCAGTTCGTTCTAAAAGCCGAGTTAGCAATAGCCAGGTCCGACTGTGCACATTAAAAACCCTTTAAGGTGACGACCCGAAGCGGTGGCCTCTTGATGGAGTAGAAATGACATGTATAAAATTTCAAATGAGAAAAAACTGTCTTGTGCGAAAGCGCCTCCCCCATCTCTCTTACTGAGGTGGCCAGTGGGAGATGTTTCACTGTATATAGAGGGAGTTACAGGTAAAGTCCTACTCCGATATCGTTGCTGTTAGGGGTGGGGGGAAAGCCGATTTTTAAGGGAATTCTAAAAACTGAAACCTTCCCACTTGAGCTCCATTATGATTGACGCGTCGACTAACCATAGGCGGAGATAGACTTGAAAGTCTGGGGGAGGGGAGGCATGATGATGATGATGATGTCAATTCATATATACACGTATACATTAGATCAGACGACTCCACCTTTGACGGTGGAGATATGGGCATTGCCCCCCCCCCCCATATGGCTGACGCCCATGTGACCGACTCCACTCAATACCTCCTAGAGATACAGAGAGTGCTGCTCCACTCCGTTAGTTGAGAATTCGTGTCCGGAAATTTCACCAACAATGATTCGCTGACAGGAAAGCTCATCGAAGGGAAAATTCACCGAAAGAAAAACACATTGGGGGAGGGGATAAACGGACAAACAATTCAGCGGTAGGAAAATTAATTGATGGCATTTTGTCACCACGTGTTCGGTTGAGCGGGGAACCGAAACAACGATTGACTGAGATAGCTCAGTCTCTTGGTCATTTGCTCTCTAGGTCACTCATTCCAGAACACACGTGGTGGTGAATTATTGTCCCTTAGTTTCACCTTTGATGAATTTTCCTGTCGGTAAGTTTTCCTGGAGGCGAAATTTCCCATCGATGAATTTAACTTCGGCGTATTGTTATTGGTTAATTTCCCCCTACAATCAATTTTTTCCTCTCTCCCTCTGTCGGTGAATTTTTATCGGTTAATTCTCCTTCTAATGAATACATTCCCTCCGAAAAAATTGCCATCGGTAACTGCCCTATCCGTGAAAATTGTTATCAATGAATTTTCTCTTCTACATATTTCCCTTTTGGGGAATTTTCCTTCGATGAATTGGGATATTATCGGGTTGATATTTCGTAGGAAAAATAATTCCCTTCGATGAATTTTTCGTGAACCACAAGCAATTTTAAAGTCGATAGTGTATTCGTGGGAAAATACCAGACATCTCCGGTCAATCGATCACAAGATCGACGTGATTCTCGTTCTTATAGAAATAAAAGCAATAATAACCATAAATATAACCATAAAAGCAACTAGATCAAATTTTCATTCACCTCATAGCCCTCATATCTCTGAGCAGTAGGCCCGTCGTTTGGGGGGAGGGGGGGGGGGCTTGGAAAAAGTTGAAATGACGGGCTGCAGATCATTGCCGTTTGTGACTTAAGAGGGGGGAGGGCCTTTGTGAAAAGCAAGCATTTGGAAGTAAGGGGCCGTTCAAGTATTATGTCATCATCGATGGGGGGGGGGGTTCCGATTTGCTGACTTTTGATGACAAGGGGGGAGTTGGATAATGCTTACGTCATCAACCACCCTTCATGAAAATATGAGTTAGGATTCAGAGGGGCAGAGGCTGGTGACGAAATTTTGCTGACAAGGAGGGGGTCAAAAATGGCTAAAAATTTGCTTACGTAATACTTGAACGGCCCCTAAGCTGAAAATGTTTGGTTAATCAACGAATATACTGCATGTTGTTTGGATTTTTCAGGATCATAATCAGTCGAGGCAATTGGAAAATCAGGTATAGATTTTTAGCTGACTACTTATATATTGATTTCATTTTGAATTTATAGAATGAAAAACAAAAAATGTCGACACCCCCCCCCCCCTTCCCCAAAAGCTAGATCATTGTGTGTGTGTGGGCGGGGGACTCTTTGAAGACGTGGCCATTCGACACTGAATTTAAAAAATTCAACCTTATGAAGAGGTGGCCATTATACGAGAGCTTTTATTGTATTACCAATTGTGTTTATAATTCCAATCGTATTGAAAAACCAAACATGGCACTTGAATCATAACTTTCATCATTGCAAATTCCATTGATACTTTCTAAATACTTAATATGTTAACACGAATTAACACGATTCGATATTTATTATTATGCATTAGTAACTTATAATGTAGAAGAGTTGTTATTACATTAATTTGATCTATGTATAATACGATTTTGCTCTAGATCATGTTGTTCGATCATTACGTTAGCACATGTATAAACACCAACAAACAATATGTCCATTAAAAAACGCACGTTACCTGTTTTCAACGATCTAAACTATTATTTCACATCGACAGGAAGATGTTCACAGTGATTGTTGTTGTTGTGTCGTATGGTATAATCCAAATGAATTAGTGGTTGTTGTTGTTTTTTCTTGTTGTTGTGATTTTCACGTATTTATATTAAAAATAAAAGCAGACGAGATTTCTCAGTCCGACGTTGTTCTTCGCGCGAATAAATCCGAGCGTTTGCGTAGTAGAAAAAGAAAATATTATTATTTTTTTTTAACCACGTGGTAGATCCTTCCAGTCACGTGACGTGACGGTGTGACGCCACTGCTTCTGGGGGTATGTGTCTCTCTGTCTACTCCGCTACTTAGGTGTATTTATAATAATAATAGCAAGTTATAATTGCCCGTTTTTCAGCTCTTAACCTACGGGTCTAAGGTAATTAAAGCTGGAAGTGGAGGGAAAAGAAATTTTGTTTAAAAAAAAAAAAGTTTGGGGCATGAGCGTGTGTGCGTTCCTTGTGGGCTGTTTAAACGTAATCAGACATCCTGGAGGCGTCTCGCTCAAGGACGAGGCACGTGCGCTGGTGTTTTGGGGCAATCCGTGAAAGATGCGCGCATGTCAATGAGACATGTTTACATTATGTGTACAATAATTCGACGACAGTTAAATGAAATCAATCACTGGCGGGATCTATGCAGTAGAGAGCAAACCAAGGGCGCCCTTGGGGGACGGAGCGGGGACCATGTTCTGGTTTGGTATTACTTTAATTAAAAATGTGATTTAGGACGTAGAGTTAGATGTGATCCGTATGATGAATTAATGATATTCATGCAGAAAACTCAACTCTTGCGCCAATAAAAACCGGGTATGATCATAATGATTTCATCAGTTTTTATTCCATTCGAAGAGGTAATTCAGCTCTTGTACGTTCCGCAAGTGTAATTAATTAATCCCTGGGCGTAAATGACTCACAACCAAGAAAGTTTGTACTTTGCAAAAATAACATTGGACAACAATGAAATTGCGTCCGACGTGAAAATATACAATTCCGAATGGCTTCAACTTGCTGAACACGAATAGAAAGTTTTATTAGTTCTTGTTTTTGAGATATTAATGTTATAAATGTTTCAAAAAAGTGCTTTACGACCGTTTTTGTATGGTGAAAAAGTGGTAAGGACCATAGAATAACATTGCCAGGGGAAAATGATCAACCTCGATGTTGGACAATTGTGAGAGATTCTCCTTGTGTCTAGTACAGTATAAGCACAAAGTACGTGTCAGACGCCGATAAATAAACTATTGTGCTGCATTTTCGTTGTGTTTTTATCATACTAGTGTTATTCCTCTATGTATTTTTATATACTATTATTTATACAGCCGTTCTTAACGTTTTTTGAGTCGCGGAGCCCTTTTAAGTAGAAAAATTCTATGGCGGATCCCCGTAGGACAATTTTTTAATTATTCATCAACGTTACTGATTTATTTTTACTATTTAAAAATATTTATAATTATATTTTTAAATTTTCCTCGAGCGGCAGCGGAGCCCCTGTAGAGTGCACAAGGATCCCCAAGGGCTCCGCGAATGAATGAATGAACGTCAGGGTCTCTTCCAGCCCAGCTTCGTGGCAGAGTCTGGAACAAAGTGAGTGTGTGTACACCTAACAGTCTGAGTGTGTAGCTAGTGTTGCGTATGATATTTCAGTGCTGCCATCTATACTTCAAATTGTGAGTGAAGTGTAATGATTGAATATTTGTAACGTTGTAGGCCTGTTGCTCTCTGTGGCGAGACTTTTTAACGGGGAGATCGGCTCGCATTCGCGCCTTGAAGTTGGGAACCGCAGAAAAGCAACTTCAGCCGACCACCACTGTGGGGTTCGAATCCGGATCCTCGCAACGCGAGCCAAGGGCTCCGCGGAGCAACGGTTGAGAACTGCTGATTTATATTGTTTTTTTTTTTATGTACTTTCATTTTGTTTTCTGTACACTTTTGTAGAGGATCTATTGTAATGCGCTATTATATGTGTTTTAAATGTGCAATTTCAGAGTAAACCTTAGCCAATAAAGCTTTTTTTAATACTGAAATTTGTATTTAGCAAACCAAATTACATAAGAAATGACTATTTTTGTTACGGACGCAGAAACTTTGTTCAAAATTTGTTGTTCACTCTAATCAAGCTTTGTGTGATGCGAAGTATAGAAAATCTAATTGAATTCTTAAGGAAAAAAAAAAACCACACAATTTTGTCAAAAAATTTTTGACAGCCTCCACGTTCAATAGAAAGAGTTTCCAGAAGTTTCTGTTGGTTTTTTTTTTTGCAATTTTCGTGTCTGGTTTCCACCTGGATTTTGACCTTCCAAATCTTAAAGATTTATATCTTGCGTAACTAAATAATGTTTTTTTTTCCATTAAAAAAAAAGAAAAGAGGTCAATCTAATGGAAGGGGGGTGAGGTGAGAGAGGAAAAAAAACATTAACAACATAAAAGTGTCTGGGGTATACAGCAGCAGCAGCATCATCTCGATATACGCCCAGTTTTCGATCTGAATTTCCAATCCACCATCTTAATTTTTTTTTTTCTCTCCTTTCCTTTCTTCTTTGCCTTGTTGTCTGAGAATTCAGAATTTCTGGCGCCAAACATTTAGGACCCCGAAGAGATCCCCCCCCCACTCCCCCCCAGTCGACATTTTGATTTCTGATCTATCGTCATCAATCATTTTACAATCAAGTAGAATATGAATTTATTGAGATCCTCATCAAGCATTCGATTCTCATGTGAGTGAGATCTATTACTTGGCGTAATTGTCATTCGAATTGAATGATCGAATTATGCCTCGAGGTCATTATCATATTATACAGTGGCGTAATTCCCATTTTTCTTTTTCCCCCCCCCCCTCCTTTTTTTTTAATGCAAAATAATAATTTTTTTTCTTAACTTAAACAAAGGAAAAAAGCAAAAAAATTAAGCATGTATTAGATGGAGATGCGAGGTTCTTGAAACGGCACGTGGAACTGACTCCATTGTAATTAGTTTAACTTCTCATAATTTGTTGATATTTTTACCTTCAGGAAGGATTGTTTTTCACGACGAAGACATTTTCAAGGAGAATCTAGAAAAACTCATCAATTTTCAGCATGTTTGTATGAAATGGAAGTGACGTATATTATAGAAAAAATAGCAATATTCAGAGGTGGGAAATAATTTTAATAATGAATTTCACCCGTCCCCGTTCCAGCCTTGACGTAATCAGTGACGTCTGTTATGGCCTTGGATGAATTTTGAAATTCAACTGCGAGAATTTTCATACAGCGATTCCCGTTTTAACGAATACCGTTATAGCGGAGAAAAATCTCATTTTAACGAGAACTTTTCAAATCCCCCAGATAAGTTTACATAAAAACAATGTACAAACCTGGAATTCCTTAATAACGAAATTTCGTTATAACGAAGTGATTTCTCCAGTCTCCTGGAGTTCGTTATAAAGGGATACGACTGCATTACTCTCATAGCTGGAATTACATAGCTCCAGGGTAATGTGAGAATTCTCACAGCATTCTCTCTCTATGGAACTCAGCACAGACTGTTATTAATAATCTTATTATCAATTGAATTATTCCCATGCATGAGATTACGCATAGTTGAATAGTTGAAATCATTAAAATCACAGGAAATTGGTTTTCTGTCAGTACGCACGTTCTCAATAAAAATACCCAATTTCGGACCGATCACTGCCAAATTTTGTTTATACTGTATACCACACTCACCGTGAACGACAGGCAACTGTAAAAGCTTGTCCGAAATGGCTAAAACTATCCGACAACAATGGTGTCTTAGCTTCAACAATTACTTTCTGAGTGTTTAAATTTTGATAACCGTGGATCCGATTGCAATTTTCATTCCTCTTTTCTTTTATGGTAAGGAAATCGATATTTGACAATTGGTCATTTACCTTTGGCTGATTGAGCGTCCGGATAGTGTGATTGACGAGGAAGAAAAAACATGTTGAAAGCGGGAAATAACTTTCGAAATATAAGTCATATAACGTTTCACAGAAAAATGAAGTTAGAGTTAGAATTAAATTTTTAAAAAAATGATGGGATTTTTCTCCACTTTTATATTCTCATATACACTTAATTCTCCCGTTTTAGCCCCAAAAATAATTTCCCATGACATTTTCGATGTGTTCTCCTTGAGATACAGATGCTCTAAGAAGATAATTCCTTGGTAAAGATGCTCTTCTGAGTGAAAATCCATGATTTCTTTGAATTTATCGAGATGAGCGTGGAGAATGCGATATGCCACTTAGAGCGACATTAATCATTCCATTTTTGTACAATTTTGTTCACCTTTTTCGCAAGATTAAGATGGTTTCTCCGCTTACCTAGGAAGCCATTAAGCATGCGAACAAAGATATCCCAAGCTTCTTTTCCAGTCTTGAAGGTTTTTTTGGGAATTCCTTGTATATTCCACATTCTTTACTTTAATCCGGTAAACCCCCCCCCCCCCTTTTAGTATTTGTCACAGATAATGCAGGGAATATGTTGCAGATTTTTTAATGCTTTTGATTTCTCATGTAGAGCTGTGCTGTGACAAACTAATGAGACCAATTTTTATCTTGTAAAATATGTAATTTAATTGTAAACTCTAATTTGTATAGTATTATTGAAATTGACTGGAGACAAATAAATTATGTTATGCAATGGTGGAATTCAGTTTTTACGGAAATCAGTTGTGTTAAATAAGCAAAATGTTAGTACTTTAAAATATTTAGATATCGCTCGGCGCAATGCCGAACAAGGAGAGGCCGTGACTACGATTATACCATTGGATATGTATCTGCAATTTCTGATCTCAAATCAGGTTTATTTTTGTTCGGCGTAACTTAGGTTTCGGTCATGGAAGGCAATTCGACCTTTTTGATGATTGATTGACGATTGGCTGTACGTCCCATTTTAGTTTCAATGAAATATGGTCACCCTCGGGTATCCAAGACTTGTGAGATCAATAACTAGCAACTCTAGGGGAAAACTTGTATACAGGGTGATTCTAAATTCATGGGACAAACTTTAAGAGGTGATATAAGACGCCTAAACAAGCATTTTTGGTCACAGAATGTGTGGTCAAATCGCAATAGCAAAGGCGGCAGAGGGTGTTTTTAGAGAATGCACAACAGCACTTCACCAAAAGCGAGTATCATATTTTTCTGACGGATTTGCTGCAATAAATGCAATCAACCATTCGAGGGTTCAGGGTATTGCAATGTGGTAGTCCTTTTTTCTCATGGTGCAACCTGGGTAACGCAAATTACATCATAAGTACCGCCTGATCATTGTTTGGCTCAGCATAACCCTGATGGTCCTTGCGCCAATAAAAAACAAACTCCAATCCAATCCGAAGGTGCATACGCACCCTCGAATGGTTGGTAGGTCATATCGCAGTAAATTCGTGGGAAAAATATGACATTTGCTGCTGAACACCCTCTACCGTCTTTGCTATTGCGTTTCGTGTCCTCGAATGGCTGATAGGTCATATCGCAGCAAATTCATCGGAAAAATATGACATTTGTTGCTGCTGCTGGACACCCTCTACCGTTTTTGCTATCGACCACACATTCTGTGATCAAAAAGTGCTTGTGAAGGTGTCTTATATCACCTCTTAAAGTTTTTCCCATGAATTTATAATCACCCTGTAGGCCTGTATCACTTAATATTTTCCTGTAATACTTCTTTACAACTCGCATGATCCTACTTTTCAGATATTTGACCTCCACAATAACTAAAACTTGCTCTTTCGAAAAGCAAAGTTTAAAACATAAAATTGCTATTTTTTTTGCCCTTTTCAGTCATGAGTCAGTGAGAAATGAGACTGGTTATTCAGAAACAAAAATCACGTTACATATTGTTATTGATGATGAGAAAAGTTCTCTTCGAAAACCCCATACTTGAAGGAACGTACAATAATAGGCAGTAAAATTTATTTCTAAGGCTATTTACTTCCTCAAATACGTACAATGATTGCTAAATTCTCATCAACCCCCAATCCCCTCCTCCTTTATTAATTAATGGCTTTTATGTTTCTCTTGTATTAATTTCTCTTCCAGCTGCTTGAGTCAAGGTGAGGATACCACCTGCATCTTTCCTTTTCTTGTTGTTACTACTGTCCGTAGTTTTTACAGTTGGGGTTGAGGCAACAGCATCCGTGAGGTCATTCACCTCACCGAAAAATTAAAAAAAAAAAAAACGAATTAAGTTAAAATTATAGTAAAAATCCGTAATAACGGCAGTTCACAATGAAAGGGGGAAAATTTCCGTTATAAAAACGGACTTCTAATTAGAAACGAATTTTAGTCTTTTGCACTGTAGATTCATATAAATGGGGGAAGGGGGAAACAAACTAGATGAATTTAGGGAAGAGTGGATAAACTTTAGCCAACAATACTCAGGAATCACCAACGAATAAGGCAAATACACAGTAAATACAATTGTATTTTCCGTCCTCCTTATTCGTTGGTGATGTCTGAACAGATAAATTAACTTTCCCCCCCCCCCTTTATTTTGAACTACTTTTGCTGAAATATACATCTAGAGCTAACTACTTATGTATACACAATGTTGATTGTATAAGGAAATTTTGCACTTTGTGGAATGCAGCAGTTTTTTGCGACTGGAGTATTCGTTGCATTATAAGAGTGTCCATTAACATTTCAGGCAGAGAAAATGAGTGAGAGCCCTGTGTCAGTTTTAGAAGCTTCAAACAAAGGATGGGGGGGGGGGGAGGAAAGAAAGGATTTTGCAAGGGAAATAACAACGATGTCAAAAACAGAGGTCGTGCTCCACCAGACCAACCAACACATTTACAAGAAAATTATGTTTTTTCCACCTCCTATATAGATAACAAGATAAGATACAGCATGTGATTGATGTTCTTATCTATGGGGGAGGTACTGACACATGTCTCATCCGTTAATAAACAGAATATTGTGAAGAGAGAGAGAAAAAAAAAACAATCTCTCCAGTTCATTTTATGCGTAATTTATTAAAGAAAGGGAAGGGAAAGCATGGTTTTTCTTCCGGAAATTTCCGTTGTTGTTATAGCGAACGTGTTCGGATTTGCATTCTTTAAATAAATCACTATAAAGCGAATATTGCTTGTAGCTTTAACAACAGCTCTCTGACAATCTTTTGAGAATTTCACGTAACATCGAGGTTCTCGTTGTAAGCCGTACTCATTGTAACAGATTTTTACTGTATTTGATTAATATAAAATACATCTTTCAAGTGAATAGGAAGTTATGTAAAATAACAAAAAAACGTGAATTTCTAATAGAAACCATCATCAATATCGTTTAATGGATAATTTAGATCGAAGAGAGGTATTCAATAAAAATGAAATTAACGATATCAGAACAAAGAAACAAAGAAATTTTAAACAGTTTTCTTCGTAATGGGTAATGTTTAAGCATCGTAATAATGCTTCTTTTTTGAACCATCTTGGACACCATTCCGTTGACTGTAAATAAAATCGAGAACCTCTCTTCCTCACACAACGGCAGAGCATCGTCAAAGCGACTAAGGGAACTTGCATCAATACAACTCGAGGGGACCAAATTCCATCCTCCAGTTTCTGGAAGAGGATATAACTTACAGAAACACACGCGATCATAATTTTGCGCGTGCATAGTATTTTCTTGTATTCCTTTCACGCCACCACAAACGCCTTTTTTTAAATCATGTATAAGTAGTGTATGGGTTTCATGTTATATAGAAATGTTTCTAAAACTCGAGCTGCTCGCAGATTGGTTATTAAGGTCCGTAATTTACTTCCCCCCCCCCCCACCCTGTCAACCTCAAGAAATGTGATAAGTAGAGCCCGGATTATATGCACTAAAAAGTGGCAAAATATGCTCTAAAACTATGTAAACATACACTAAAAAATGCCAAAATATGCACTTAAAAATGCAAAAATAAGCACTTAAAAATGCAAAAATAAGTACTTAAAAATGTAAAAATGTTCACTTCAAATACAAAATGTGCACTGAAAATGCCAAAATATGCACGAAAATACCAAAATATGCACTTAAAATAACAAAATATGCATTATACATCGCAGAATATGCACTAGAAATCTTGAAAAAGTCGAAAATTCCGAAATGCTGTATGTGCAAAAAATGAGAGAATATGCATTAAAGATATCACCGTGAAAAGAGAAGCAGATATGTTTATAAAATGCATCTTTTCTATTTCTTAGTTACATATTTACAAAAAATATCCCCTCATATGTATTTATTATATACCGCATATGCAAATAACTTCTACATATTTTTTACTCAGGCATTTTTTAATTTTCAGTTTGGTGTAGCTGCTCAATAACGAAAATAGCAGTAATGAAGGAATTTCGACACTATTTCTAAAAAAAACATTTAACACTTTGACATATCTCTAGACATAGCCTTTTATTAAAACGGTTAATATTCGCAAAATTCTTTATAAATATATGTATTAATTCATTAAATTTCACCTGCGGGAAAAAAACCGATGTTATGAAAATATTATGAACAATATTTATTTGAAAAATTATAAAAAAAAATTGAGTGAGCTTAAATAAACCTTCAAAAATATGCACTTATACTGAAAATTCTTTGATTTTAAGCATTTATATGCATTAATGCTAAAAAATGCCAAAATATGCATTAATGCTAAGAAATGCCAAAATATGCATTAATGCTAAGAAATGCCAAAATATGCATTAATGCTAAGAAATGCCAAAATATGCATTAATGCTAAGAAATGCCAAAATATGCATTAATGCTAAGAAATGCCAAAATATGCATTAATGCTAAAAAATGCCAAAATATGCATTAATGCTAAAAAAAATGCCAAAATATGCATTAATGCTAAAAAATGCCAAAATATGCAAATGCATATGCACATATGCAATTGCATATAATCCAGGCTCTAGTGATAACCAAAGAGGAAAATCACCAAATTAGTGAGAAGTAAGGTCCGAATGCCATGAGTGACGGCATGAGCGAAGACTGTGTGACTGGGTGAGACTGTTCAGAAATCTTAGGAACCGAGGAGCGCAAGAGTATATCAAGGGCGAACGCAAGATCAACTTTTCAAGGTTCGGTGGGGGGTGGGGGGGGGGGGGGAGGCGAAGGCACAAGAAATTCCTTCCAATGAAAATTTTCAAATCAACAGAAATCGGTTAAGATAGCATATAAAGGTTGTTTTCTTTCGGTATTTTGATTTTTCACAAAAATATTTTTAATTTTTGATCGTCTTGTTAAGTGAGGGCGGGGGAAGGTTGTGGCAATGGGTCCTCCAAGGCCATCGTAGGCTCCCGGGCCAAGTGACGTTTTTGAGGCCCTATCTGGAAAATTCTCGAAAATTTCAACCACTTCTCATTTTTGTGAGGCCCCAGTTCGTGCCATTGTGGGCCCATGCGTTAAGACGGTGCTGGGGTCCCCCCTAAGCCCCTTATTGCGTACGCCTTTACAGGGTGTATGAATTTCTTGGAGCAACAATAGACTGAATAATTCTTTGATCCATGACCAATTTTGTTTGCTCTTAAAACTATGCTCTATAATCCAAGAATTTCCAACAGAAAGTTTTTCGGGGAATCCTTGATAGTAATAACAAGGCTGTTCTGCCGAACCCTTTTGAATATTTATCCAAAACAAGAGTGTGTGTCCCTACTGCCGTCTCAACAGCATCATAGCCCCAGGGCAAAATGAAAGAGGGTTTCGTACCACCTCTTAATATACATATTTATTGTCATAAATCATTGTGTCAGATCTTACCGTGGAAGCCCCTATTCAAATGAGGTCCCCCCCAATGGTTAAAGTGAGCACAATGATCCCTTACAAGGTTTTGACTGACAGGGATCTAGCACGAGGGGCCCAGAACAAATCTTGCAATTTTTTTTACACTATAAATACAATATAGAGGAGGCCAAATCAAATATCTCAGGGTGGGGGGGGGGGGAAGCTGGCTGCAGGATGGGAGGGAAAACCCCCTGGACCGCAAAGGGCTTGCTGTAGTAGTAGTAGTGACAGCTGCCCGTAGCATCCAACTTATTTTGTAAGAATCAACTAAGCGGCACATTTGCAGATCACTCAAGTGGCCCGCAGCACATTTCTAGATCACTTAAATAAGTGACCCACAGTACAGTTCCAAACAACTCAAGCAGCCTTCAGCGCATTTACAGATCACTTTGGTGACCCACGTTGCAGCTCCACATCACTCAAGCGGCCCGTTGCCAGTTCCCCTGAAGTGACCCACGGTGCAGTTTTACATCACTTAAGTCACCCGCGGCACATTTCTAGATCCATAAAGTGATCCGCGATGCAGTATAATCCATATAACTCAAGTGACCCGCGGTATATTCGCAGATGACTTCAGTGACCATGGCACAGTTTCAGAGCACGAGCGGCAAGTGGCATATTTACAGATCACTCAAGTGACTCGCGGGAAATTTCCAGAGCACTTGACCAGTGGAACATTTCTAGATCAATCAAGTGACCAGCGGCACAGTTCTAGATCACCTAAGTATCCCGCGACACCAATGAAGTTAACGGCACTTCTTAATAGGTTGACCACACTTCATCTCGTGCAATCGGCAGAGTTATCTGACGAAGAGGGTTTGCTGATCGATTATTACGCAGTGGAACCCCAGGTCAGAGCCCCTTGAAAAAAATATATAAAGGCGTTATAGTGCCGGACTCGTGATGCGAGGATCCGGGTTCGAACCCCACAGTGGTGGTCGGCTGAAGTTGGTTTTCTGTGGTTCCCAACTTCAAGGCGCAAATGCGAGCCGATCTCCCCGTTACAAAGTCTCGCCACAGAGAGCAACAGTCCTACAACGGTAAATCATTCAACCATAACACTTCACTCATAGTTAGAAAAACTGGGGGCAGATGACAGCACTACACATAACAAGCATTACACAGAAACAAACTTTACGTCAGGTTGCACTACACGTACACGCACATTCCCGCAGGTACTGGTTCGTTGGGGGGTTCCGCGGGGGGGGGGGGCGCATGCGTGGTGTAGCAGTAGTAGGTAGGGCCTCCAAAAAATGGCTCGGGGATCCATGATGTTCTTAAGTCAGCCACCTCGTTGGGCAATTTGCCTGTTGTGGCGTTGTATTTGTATTCCTCATACAAGGGCGTAGCGAGGGGAGGGACTTGGGGGTCTGGTCCCCCCGCCCCCGAAATGTGAGAAAATGACCAAAAAAAGAGAAAAAGACGGCCAAATCTATCGTTCTATCACTTTGGTTCCCCCCCCCCCCCCCGAACGAAATTTCTGGCTACGCCCCTATCCTCATATATTCACCTCGGCTCGCACCAATGAAAATCCAAGATCTTGGATAACTCCCATTCGCACCATAAAATATGGTCACGCAGCTGCTGTGAAACATTTCACGCCCGCAGACGGCAGCACAAATATTATCCATTTTCGCGAAAACAACAACTACTAATGATGTTTATTGGATTGTTTGTTTTGGTTCTATCGTCGCAGTAGTTCCTTTGACCTTTTGGACAGTGTTTGTATTGTTGCACAACAAAGAAGGATCGACTCTCTATCTCTCTCTAAATTATACCTTTGTCTTGTGACTGTTAGGATCCGTGGTAGAATTTTGATTCTATGTGAAATAAGGTATGATGAGACTATATTTTGATGCTATAATAATTTCACTGATAATTATAATTTTTAAAATTTATTTCCTGTTGCGCATGTAATAATTATCTACTACGTATTAGCGTTGATAATCTACATTGATGCAATAGATTCTCTTCTAGGTAACCTTAAATTTTACGAGTTTCTGTTTTATTATAGTGAATTAATGAATTATTTTGGATAATTTTTGTTAATTTTTTTAAATATAATTACTTGATTTGGTGTTTGGTTTCTATTGTTGAGTTTTTAGCATTTAGAAATTAGTTTTAAATGTAGATTATTCAAATCAATTTGAATTTTGAGTTTATTGTGGTTTTTGGCTAGGATGTATTGTCAATATTTGTAGAATAGAATATTTTCATTTGTGTCGCAGCTTTGAATAATTTATGTAACACTTACAGAATGGCGATATCACTGGGTGTTTGGGGATGATTTGGTGACAACTATTTAAATAATGAGACGAGACTGTACAAAACAATAGAATTAAATTTAAAAGTTTTCGGGTTTTTTTGGCCGACGTGAAGTACAGTCTTGTCTCATTAATGTGGAGTAAAGTTTTTTTATGAAAAAACTACTTCACATTGGCCAAAAAACCCCGAAAAATTTTAAATTTAATTCTAATTTACACGATGGCCACGAAAGCTTTTTTTTGTTTCAATGGAAACAATGTTTTTAGTCATAAAATCAATTTAGAGGTATTTTTGAACAAGAGTCACGAGAAGAAATGTTGATTACTAACGTCAAACTACAGCCATTATTAAAATAAAATATTGTGAAACCATGAATGGTGTTGCTATTCTGTATTGTTCCTGATTTACACTAAGTTCCAGGACCACTTATATAAAAAGTTGAATTTTGCATGTACGTGGCTATGTTTATTTTAATGTTTAACATATCAATCACGCAGTGTTTAACTCTTTCTTTATTTAACATTAATTTTGCAACATTCTTCATAGTCAAGGAAACATTTTATTTTCTGGATATTATGCTGAGGTGAACTCGGAAAGAAAAGCCATCTTGTCTCCGCCGGGACTCGAACTCAGGCCCTCTTGCATACCGGGCAAGCATGCTACCATCTACACCGCTGGAGACACGAAAGAATTGGCCTCCTAAGAGAGGCTACTAATGTCTCTACTTCAGTGCCTCGTGCCACAGTGCATGAAATAATAAGGAAGGCAGGGTCGTGTCTCCAGCGGTGTAGATGGTAGCATGCTTGCCCGGTATGCAAGGGGGGGCCTGAGTTCGAGTCCCGGCAAAGACAAGATGAATTTTCTTTCCGAGTTCACCTCAGCATAATATCCAGAAAATTAAATGTTTCCTTGATATCCTGGGCTTAAAAAAAAGCCATCTGTTCTTCATAGTTACCAGAACCGGTATAGTGTTAAAACAACTTTCAAGAGACTTAGTGAAAACATTGTATCAGTGCGAAAGTTGTGAAACTGAAGCATCTTTTAAAAAACTACCAGAACCCCTCCACCCAACAGTTATAAAAGAGATAGGTCTAGTGTGTTTAATTGCATCTGCAATTCTGATTGGAAAAACAAAACATCACACATTTGAGGGAAAAAAAGGAATTATGAAATTACTTAGAGAAATAAAATTAGTCGAACTTCACCTGTTTTTTGCTTATATCTCAATTATTCATATACAGTAAAACTCCTCTTAACGGCCACCCCCTCAGATGCAGGCACCCCTGTTTTACAGCCAAATTAAAATTTTCTTCAAAAAGCCTATTTAAATTATGTGTTATGAACCTAACGGTTACCCTCAAATATGATTATGGACACAATGTTTATCATTCGTTCCATTGGTCTTACACCACCTGTATGGGCACCAATAACTACAATTTTTGGTGTGAATTTCGGTCTCACTAGATGACATAAGTTTAAATATTTGATCAACTTTTTTAACACTGCATTTGTGGCTACTTCTGAATAGAATTTTGACTTGAAGTATGTTAATTTTTGTTCCTTTTTGGAAACTCTGGTGTCTGTTTAGAATCTGAAATCACGTGTTCTTGGTATGTTTTATATTATTCCATGCTGTCAATACGGCCAGCTCCAGTAAAAAATCGTCTGTGCTCTCTATCACTAAGAGAAGAAATTGATGTCTCAAATACAATGGAAAACGTAAAATTGGAGTTCATGCTCTTGCAAATGAATTCAATGCATTGATTAAATATGATTTCCTGCAAATAGACCTACAATGATGGAAAATCCTTGGATTCGGTCTCAGAGCTTGAAATATATTTGAAGTATGATGCTCTGCAAAAAGCCTCCGAACACCAATTGATCAGTTTTTCCAAAAGTTGTAAATTCAGTAATAAACTTTGAATGATATTTATTTTGTAATTTAATTGCATATCTATGCAATATTTATGTATTTTCATGACTTCAAATACATCTTATATTGTCAGAATTTCATTCATGTTCAATAAAAAAAAAAACCATTTCAGTTATTATTTATGCCAATGTTTTTCAACGTGGCCCAGTACTGGGCACTGACGTCAGTCACGCCGGGCCGCGGATGATGGATGACTTTCTTTCTCTCCATTCATTTTCCATTAGTCGTGTGTTAGACTTGACCTTCCATTTACAAAAACAAATGAAACCGAGCCTTGGGTTTCCAGAGGGTGAGAACCTCTGATTTATACTATACAATTTTAAACAGGAACCTCACACCCCCTTCTGATATGATCACCCCCCTCTTTTAATGACACTTCTTTTATGCCACTAGCATAGGCGGAGATGCGGGGTGCATATATGAACTGACATCATCATCGTGCCCCCAGACTTTCAAGTCTATCTCTGCCTATGGCAACGAGTGTCCTCAAAAGAGGGGTTTTACTGTATTATTCTTATATCTCAATTATTCTTTTAAAGATAAACGGGGGGAAAAAACCAACAATATTAGTTCAAACTTTTTTGACAAAGGCAGCAAGCAAAACACTATTACGAAAGAAAAGAAAAAATTCCACTGGAAATGATTGAAACAACTTACTGTGTATGTGTACTATGTATAGGCCTATCTCTTATTGGCATACCCGTGGGTATGGTAGGAAGAATGAACTTTCCTTCCCTCTGGAAGTATCTTATACAGGCCTACAGGGTGTCTTTCAACTGCTTTGACCTCTCCCAATGCTTTCCTCCTATCAGTTCCTCCAGCAACATCTTGAGCATTCCAGAATGGCAGTTTTTTTAGAGAATGCTGACGCGAAAACATTATTTCTAATCCATGACATGTTTTTCATGTATGATTATGAGGTGAAGAGAGGTTTTGGATAGTTTTGAACAATACAATAAAATCCGTTCATTACTGTACCATAATTTTTATCGTACTGTCCCAAAACCTTGCTATCATCTTGAACAAAAGACATACATTACTTATGTGTTTAAACATGGAGCTTGGTTTGTACAGGATCTTTTGAATGAACTTACCTTTCTGAACCTGAGAGAATTAAAATTACATTTTATTTTGCATTATAGTTGTCGCATTGAGAAGATGACGGAAGTAGAAGGATCACCTCCTCCCCCCTGTAGGAAATCTCCTCAGGCTCTGGAAGAAGCACAGAACTCAAAACTAAACTTCATATCATCGTTGAAGAGCACTCTGTTCATCTTGAGCACCGGCTTGATTGTATTTGTTGCCTTCAGTAACACTTTGACATGGTATGCAAGATTTATGCTTCTATTGAATTAAAGCCTGGAACATGTATCATATGAATGAAAATGTAGATTGAGGTTATTTTGGAACGTTCAAGTGTCAATATTACAGTTTTTAGGTTCTGAAGCAAATTAACACTTCAAATTATCTGTGTTTTGCTTTGAAAAAGAAAGACAAATGTTCTTGATTTACTATAATTTCCTGTCTATAATTCATGGATTACATGTTAAAACGGTTGCTCTTACCAAATGGGGGTGCGGTGGCTGGTGAAAATGTAATGATGACTGGGATAATTATAATTTCTTATATTATTTAGATTTTCATAGTTGAAGAATGCAGCACGTTTTTATATTATCACAAGATATACAAGGTTCATGTTCTAATCATAACTTTTGTGTTTTCTATAATCAATTTCTGTTAATTTAAATACTTTTTGTAGGTTGATAACTTAAAATTTCTTCGTAAGAAGTTCCTCGTGCCCTTCCCCCCTCCACCCCAAAAGTCGATCCTGCCCATATGGGTAGCTCTGCATTAAAAGAAAACACGTTCTTCATTTACAGATCACTGCATACACTTCACAGGTTTTTTTCCCCAATACAGATAGGAATGGAAATGAACATTAAAAAAAATAATCCATGGAAATTAATTTAAAAAAGAATCATGAAATGTAGATAGGCGTCAAAGAATCGGAAGATCCCAGACTACATTCTGGCAGTCTCTCAACATAATACATAATGTGCAGTTTTTCACATAATGTAAAAATTCAAACATTTACCATCTACTTCAAAATATGAGACAGAGGGCAGCATCAGCAAGTACTCATAACTAGCACAATTCTGACAACATAAATATGTTAGGGTCACATGCATGCATTCAAAACACATATTCCAGCATGTACCAATTCATTATAAATTCTGTAGAGGAATGTGAACGAGGTGCAGAGGGAGAATAAATCTCACATTCCGGAAGTCATCAATTTGATTGAAAAATTGGTATTGGCACCTGAAATTTTCTATGAAAGATTATTTAATCTTTCTTTCAAACCGAGCACATCTCAGGCCTATCACCATCTATGGGCGATTTACAAATACAAATACAAATACAAATACAACGCCACAACAGGCAAAATGCCCAACGAGGTGGCTGATAAAAAGATGCCCATAAAAATATGGTTGTCATATGTTTCAAAAATACAGCAACCCAATTAAAAATGCAATTAACACAAATTACAAACAATATATACACATGATAAAATATTATACGATGCCCATAAAGATTACTTATGGTTGTCTTATTCTAAGAATGGATAGCTTCTCGATTTACCCCAACATGTTTATCGTATTTCTTTTTAAACGTGTCAATTGTGTTACAATTTACTACCTCCGGGGGTAAGCTATTCCATTTATTAACAACCCTATTGGAGAAAAATTCCCTGCGACACCATAACCTTGCATTGTCCCTCACCAATCGATACTGGTGTCCCCTTGTAAAAGCAGTCGATTGGCGGTGTACTAAAAGTTCATGGTCCATCCTATCCATCCCATTGAAAATTTTGAACACTTCGATCATATCTCCTCGACACCTGCGTTCATCCAATGTAAACATATTCAAAAAATGAAGTCTTTCTTCATAACTCAAGCCCTGTGTGCCAATAAGGACACGCGTAGCTCTTCTCTGCACCCCTTCAACCAAGTCTATGTCCCTCTGTAGGTATGGTCTCCAAAACCTTACAGCATACTCCAGTCCAGGACGAACTAAGCCTCGAAAAAGAGGAAGAATGACTTTAGGAGAACGCGAAGAGACTTTTTTGAAAATGAGACCAAGCATTCTATTCGATTTTTTGACAACCGCTGAACAATGTTCAGAAAACTTAAGTCGCTCGTCAATGAGAATTCCCAAATCGGTGACTCTAGTTGCATCCGGGATAGTGACACCATTCAACTCGTAAGAGAACCGTTGGTTGTTCAAACCAAAATGAGCGACCATGCACTTATCTACGCTAAACGTCATGCTCCATTCATTTGCCCATGCTGCAATCTTGTTTAAGTTGGTCTGGAGCAACTCCCTATCGCTTTCATTCCCGATTACCCCCATTAGCTTCACATCATCTGCGAATTTGCTAGTAATTCCATCGATACCCTGATCGAGTTTATCGATAAAAAGTGAAAAAAGTATGGGGCCAAGGACACTTCCCTGAGTTGTACCTTTACTACCTAGTGAGTTGTGCCAGAAGTGTAACTGTGTGCATACCTAACAGTCTGAGTGTGTATGAGTGTTGTGTTCGATTTTTCAGTGCCTCCATCTATATTTCAGAAGTGAAGTGTTATGATTTAATTACGTTTGTACTGTTTGTAGGTCTGTTACTCTCTGTGGCGAGACTTTTTAAAGGGCAGATCGGCTCGCATTTGCTCCTTGAAGTTGGGAACCAGAGAAAACCAACTTCAGCTGACCACCACTGTGGTGATGATGGAGTCGGCTGAAGTTGGTTATGCAATCAAAGTCAGGGAAATACAAAATTTTCATAATTGATAATCAGCATGCGTATTTGCAGTCAAATCTCGACAACTTGAATGTGCAGCGGCCGGCGAGAAACTTAGTTACCATTAGTTTGACTTATCGGAAATTCCTATTTAAGAGAATTAAAAATAAAAAGATTTTCTAAAATAACTGTTATTTATGAATATACTATTAGTAAACAATGTCAAACTACAGGACATGAAGAAATCAGTAATGATAAACGCCTAATGAATGAGAATATTGAAAAAAAAATCTATTTAAACAATGGATGTATGTATTATGAGTATAGGTGTATACACACAATATTTGTATAAATTAAAATTATGAATAAAGAGGAAAAGCTAATTATTTTCCAGAAAAAAAAAAAGAATGCAGTAATTATCATTTTTATTCTTGTTACACACACATTTGAAGAGAGTCTTGCATGAATAATGTCAGTTTTTTTAAAATCATTGATATTGTATTTGGAGGGATGCCTTACTCGCTCAACAACGAACTTTTCTTGAGGTATGAATTTCTGCAAATTTCATTGATAATTTGTTCTTTTTTGTTTCATATCTGACGGTTTAAGCTTTTACTTTGACATTTTCGAAAAAAGTCTATGTACAATCGAGATTTATTCTGACTTCGAACATTGCATCCAATCGCAACTCAGCTGAAAGGTGATATTGGTGTGACCAGACTTATATGTAGCAAAATATTTACTAGCTCAGGTGACCAAGTCAGTTGTCATTGGTCAGTTTATCTATTCTACAAAACTGGAAAAAAGAATGGGAGGGGGGGGGGGGGAAAGGTTGGATGTTGTAATTATGTACAGTGCACTTTTAATTCCTCACACCAAGGCTAGATGTAATTCTTTAAAAATTCATATCACCCCTGAAAACATTGAGTTAAGGAAAAATTTCAACACTAAAAGAAAAGTTTTTGTAGCAGAGAAAAAACGTAAACTTAAGCAATATTGGAAGTATTAGAGTTAGACTTATAGTGAATTGACTATAAGGAAAAGGATTCTGCCCCAGAAAAGGTAAAAAAAAAGAAGAGAGATAATTTCTCAGACTAAGAAATAGATTTCTTTTCTTTTAAACTGAGCACAACTCGGGTCTATCAGCTTGGGCAATTTACTACCTAGCGAGTTGTGCGAGAAGTGTAAGTACGTAACAGTCTGAGTGCATAATTAGTGTGGTATCTGATTTTTCAGTTGTGCCATCTATATTTCAGAAGTGAAGTGTAATGATTAAATATTTGTATCGTTTGTAGACCTGTTGCTCTCTGTGGCGAGACTTTTCAATGGGGCGATCAGCTCACATTCACGCCTCGAAGTTGGAAACCACAGAAAATCAACTTCAGCCGACCACCACTGTGGCGACAGTGGGGTTCGAACCTAGGACTTTGTGATGCGAGTCCGTCACTCTGACCACCACAACGGCTGAGAAATAGATTGTCATCTTGAAAAGAAAAATGCTTAGCTTACTAAAAATTTGCCTGGGCCCCTAATTCCAGCCCCCCCCCCTCCTGGTATTTCAAGAGCGACTATTGGAATTGTAAAGTATTTCAATGGTTATGTATTGGATTTATATACGCCAATGAAGTTGTTGATGTGTGAAGAGGTTGTACGTGGCTAATTTCAATAATTTTTATCTTTTAGGCATCTTCAGCATTTCTGGGGAGCAAGTGGCGACTTCTGGCAGAGGCAGTGGGATAAGATCTGCGACTTGTTTGAATCTGATAAATATGTCATGGGAGTATGGGGTAACTAGATTTTCCTACTAAATACAGTATCACGAGCATTCATACATAGGCCTATATTGCGTCTCGTTGTAAATAAAAAATTATACAAAGGAAAAAATGCATTAATGTGTCAGTTCATAAATCATTTTTGCCAATACTATTGGTGTAATTGCTATTTTTTTGCACAGGTACTTTCCTGGTTACATTCCTGATATACTGGTGTTTCGGACTACTCTACACAGCCTTGGATCTTACCGGCAAACCCCAATTTCTCTTGAAGTACAGAATTCAAGACACGACATCTTACCCTGTAAGTTTGATCTTCTCTGATGGGCTGAGTTTGATGTAAGATAATAATGAGGAAATAAGACTTTTCACAAAGTTTGTCCAAAGATGTCCTCTCTACTTGTTAACACAAGGTATGCAGGAAACTCTTTGTTATGCAAAGATGGTGACGAGGAAAGAAAAATTCACATTTCCTCCAGTGGGACTCAAACCAAAGCCCTCTTACAGTCCGGACAAGTGCACTATCACTACACAATAGAAGCAATGAGAAATTTCTTTCTTGGAGCATCTGCGAGAGGGCGGTGGTTTGAGTTCCAGTTGAGGCAAATGCCTTTCCTGGTCATCTCTGAACAAAAACCAGTTTACTGTATAGCTTGTATTAACAAATGGGGAGGACCCATACACATCTTTTTCTCTACATACATGTTGCCCTCTGGTGGCTTTGATGTCATTTATGAGCCATTAGCTGATTTTTTGTCACTATCCATCACACAACTGGTTCATTGCCTCAACTGGTTCAGCACATATACTCCAAGGAAGAAATTTCTCATTGCTTCTATGGCGTGATGGTAGCACACTCACCCAGACTGGGAGAGGGCTATGGTTCAATTCCCATGGAGGCAAATGTGCATTTCTTCATTTATAGTCATCATCTCTGCATGCTAACCAGTTTCATGCATATCTTCCATTGGTGTTTGATCATGAATTTGTCTTGTTTAAGCCATCTGCAGACTGACTGGCTGTGTTGCTTTACATAGAAATGGTGGGCTAAAAACAAAGCCAAAGAGCACAAAGAAAAGTTAAGTGGAATTAGGTGTTTGTGGTTCAGCAGTTTGCTCCAAATGCACCCATTAAATCAGGCATCTTCAACCTGTTGCTTGCAAGCACTACAGTGCTCCCTGAAGTAACCACAGTATTTGATGCTCATGCCCGATTTCGTGCTCACTAGTACTTGATCAATGTTCCAATTAACACCTTATACAAATCACATTCAAGAATGAAATCAGAATGATTTCATACATTCGTGTGTTGAACTTGCCATAAGGATGCTCTTCTTTTGATGATGGGTACAGGCAGTGCTCGCGATTTTCTCCAACCCCATCTCATTTGTAATCACCACAAAATTTATTACAATTAAACGGCCGACATTATTTGAACCCAAAATTGCAAAAGAATTGCAATTTGGGTTCAAATAATGTTGGGTGTTCAATTGTATTATTTAACCCAAAAGGTAATTCATTTCTACCTCAAAATTTGTTAATCGCGACAGTACCCAATTGTCCGGGAAAAATATGTTGTAAACATTTTGTATGTTTTTTTCCTTCTTTTTTGATACAAAATAAAGTGTTCCAGACTCTGCCAGGAAGCTGGGCTGGAAGAGATCTCAGCAACGGGATAAGTTCAGTGGCAAAGTTCTGCCCTTCGTTCATTCGGCAGTACTCGCGACTGGAAAAAGGTTAAAGAACTCTGTGCATCAAATCAATCATCAACAGCTTTCCCATTTTGGCTCAATATCCTCAAAAGTTTTTTTGAGAAAAAGAAAACACTGTTACTTGTTGGTGATACACTGATGGTTACTGCTATCTGGGTAGTGAACTTTTGCTGCAGGATTTTGGAAAATATTAAAAAAGAACATTCACTTGTATGAATTTGGTTAAAGAGATTAAGGAAATATTATTCTTGAGTTGCAAATAATATTTACATGTGTGCAAAGAACAAAAAAATTGAATGAATAAAAATGTTTCCTTGCAATGCTGATTGTTTTCAATAGGAATTTTGGTGCTGAGCAAAAATTTCGCGTCAGCAGGACCTGACTTTTTCTGACTTCAAGGGAACCCTGGGCAAAATGGGTATTGGGAGGGGGGATAGACTGTGGTTGAAGAAGTTGGATACATCAGCAAGTATAGTACATGTTGTTTGTAAACACATGAAAGAAAAGGATATGCACTATTTGAAGTGAGAAATGTGAAAAGATATTTTCTGGTTTTTATGCCGAGGTGAACTCGAAAGAAAAGTTATCTGATCTCTGCTGGTCATTGAACCCAGGCTCTCTTGCATACCCCCTCAGATGGGGCAGTAGAGCCATTTGCTGAAGCTAAAGAGGAGCTATACTAATGCTTCTATTTCAGTGCCTCACGCTGCAGTGTTTGAAATAAGGAAGGCGAGGTTGTGTCTCCAGTGGTGTAGATGGTAGTATGCTTGCCCAGTATGCAAAGATAAGGAGTCCTGGGTGCCAGTGGAGGCCAGATGACTTTTTCTTCCGAGTTCACTTCAGTATAATATCCAGAAAATATCTGTTTCCTTGATACACTGGGCTGGTAAAAAACCTGTCTATCTCTATTTCTTGCCATTGTTTCATAAATAATTTTTACAGTCAAAAATATGTGAAATTGAGGAATCAAACAAAAGATTGTGACACATTGAAATATATTTTTATTGTGGAGTTAATATTGCAATAGGTGCATTTTATACATACTGTAGACTTTGGTCTATTACTGATTGGTATAATGAATATTAAAATAGATTTTTAATAGTCTATGCAAACAAATTTTCATAGCCTATTTTTAATGGACACTTTCGAAATAGCATGATATGATTTAGGGAAAATTCTTTGATTTTTCATTAACTTTACCTAATAAAACTGATAAAAATGTGCATAAAATATATACCATTATAGAAGTCTCTTAAACCATTGGGCCCTGTAAATCAGGGTTGCGGATTCAAGTGTATTAATTCATATTTCACGAGGAAAAGATTTTTTTTATATGTGGTTATATGCTGTTGAAATTTATTCGATCATTAATTTCCAAAATTAATTTCTTGTTTTTAATAGATATAATTTTTTTTTTACTTTCAAAAGGTGTCGGCAACACAAGTGTTTCACGTTCTTCAACAAGTTCTCATCAACCAAATAGTTATAGGAATACCTTTCGGGATACTCGCTTATTACTTGATGGTCTGGAGAGGATACGATTCTGGCAAGACCCTGCCCACTTTCCAGTGGGTCCTTTTCGAGCTGATCATATCAGTATTGGTGGAAGAGGCTGCTTTCTATTATTCCCATAGGTAGCTTAGATTTCTTTGATTTTTTTTTGGATTATAAAATTTTTATGTTGTGTATTGTATTAATTAGGATAGCACAAACTGTCAAATCTTGATTAGTGGAATGTGCAAAGACAGCCAGAAAACAGGCAGAATCATCCCATTTGTAAAAAAATTTGATTTCAGAATGGGGAAAAGATTTGTGAAAATGCAGTGTTATTTATGTATATGATATTATAAGGCTTGAAAAATCCCAGCTGCCAGGTCACAATGGCCAGGGTGGTATCTAGGATTTTCATGGGGGGGGGGGGGGGGGATATGATTTTGCCATTCCCCCTACACTTTATTTCAAATCGACAGCAACTCCAGTCTATTGCCATGGGCAATTTAGAATGAGTTTTCAGGCAAAGTGTGCATGTATAACTAACAGTCTGAATGGACATCCAGTGTCCTGCATAAATTTTTTAGTGCTGCCATCTATTTTCAAACTGTGAATGCAGGGTAATGATTGAATATTTGTATGTTGTAGGCCTGATGCTCTGTGAGAATTTTAATCATCACAATTAGCTTGCATTCATGCCTCAAAGTTGAGAATAACAGAAAAACCAACTTCAGCTGACTACCACTGTGTGGTAGGATTCAAACCGAGGTCCTTGCAAGGCCCCCCTTCCCCACTGTACAAATTCAATGATTTTATAACGGTTTTTGTTTCCTCCCCTAAAGTTTGCCGCCCGCTGCAGTTGCTTTCTTCCCCTATAATTCTGGCCCTAGCCTTTGGCAATTTGAAAATTGGGATATTGACACTTAAAACTTTCTACCAAATTGGAGTTGTGAAAATTTTGGAATTCATATTCACATATCAATGAATATTGGAGAGGGGTTTGCAAAGTTGAACTTTCAATCTTTCCATTTTAAAAAAATAAGTTCCATTAATAATGTCCCAAACAGTATTTAAAACCATTAGTAAGGCATTCATAGTGATGCTATACTTTTCAGCTGAAATTTATTTTTGTTCAAGATATGAATTTTTTTTTTCATTTATAGTTGATAATTTTTTCTTTTCAATTGAAAACTTTAATTGAACTTTTCACTTTGACTTTTTTGAAAAATCCATATGCAATAATGATTTGTACTGATGTGTAAATGCTTCATATGCTTGCTACTTAGCCAAAGTAAAATGATTTTCTTTGATGAGTCCTGACATATTGTAATGAATTCTGTGCACCCCTCCCCACCCCAGGTACCTAACTCTAACCAGATATGCAGATGACAAAAGGAACGACAGAAATCATTTCTCCCACAATGCAACATTTATTTACAAACTTAACAAATTTGCACTTAACAATTAATTTTCAATTTAGACACAATTCTCAATTAAAATATCCTTGTTATTCCGCAATAACACATTGTCATCATAAAAATCTAACATAACTCAAATAAGCAAAAAGCAGCCATTAAGTTTTCTGATAAAATTACAGGAAGTCTATGCTGCTTTAGGACGTTTATTTCATTCACTTAATAGTTGAGTGTGACTTGTTCATTCCCCAAAATACCAAGAACTTTTCTTAGGTGAAGATACTTCATTTGACAACACCATGAGTGATGACTAGACAATAATGAGAGATCATCAGAGGATAGCACATCTGGAACACAGCAAGGTTGAACTGGTGAACAAGTTACAATCCAGATTCGGCAAAAACTCACTGCTACTGATAAGGATAGATACTGATGCTAGATCCCATCAAATGTTATGCCGTTGAAACTGCAATAAGACAGACACCAAAATGATTCTCCAGTCAGCATTTGTATGGAGATAATCGAGAAACTTCAACCATGAAGTCATTAGTCAGTCAGTCGAGGCATTCAATCACTGCAACAAACTTATCAGAGACTTTCAGACCTTAAATAAAAACACCCAGTCCACCTGGAAACATTGCGTGCCTAATCACAGGTTAGAAATTTAGTTACATTCTATTTGGTGAATTTCCTGTGCAAACGCTAAATGAACCAATCTGTAATATGATACAATGCAATAGAACCAAGATCCGAAGCTGTATTTACACTCTGACAACATATTTTAATCTCGGATTCAGTGGTTTATGTGTTAATTTCATTTCAAAGCAAGAATACGTCACTAAAGGAATTTCTATCATATTTACTTATTCACATGACATTAAGAATATTTCAATTATAACATTAAAAAAAAGTGGGAACACACTGAACGGATCAGCTGCAATTGCAGAACCTGCAATCACTGAAACTGACTACAGATGATTGGATGAACGAAAGGCAACATTTAACATACTTTTAACAATATATCAACTGTTATTCAGGAAAATAATATTTTTAGAGACTATTTTTAGACACTTACTGCTAGGGTATATGGTTATGTTATAGTACAACAAAATATTTGAAAACATAGATGGCATAACATTGCTCCAGCGATTCTTTACTGAGAGGGTAACTGCTATTTTTTTTATTCATCTTGTACCCGAAAATTTGGATGATGAAAATTTGTTCTTGATTCAGAATTTTTCTGATGGAAATGTTGCAGCTTCCACAGTCATTCACATTCTGGCTTAACCGTTTGCAATAATCCTTTATAAGGACACAAATTCGGTTACTGCTTCTGTTAGGGGTCAATCAAAATGAAATCATGTATAGTAGAACTTGGCAATTAACTTTTTCAAACTTTCCTTGAGTTTTCTATTTAATTTAATGTTAAAGTTTTTTGTTTAATTCAAACTTTTTCAAGTTTTTTTTGGATAATTCGAAGTTGAAGGGGAAAAAAATCCTTATTTTTGTATGAGCGAATTAAGTTGGAAAAATTTTATGTCAGATCTTTCTTTTCTTGATCAAGTTGTTAAATAATGAAAATACAGTTTTCTTCTACTTTTTTTTTGATGAATTAATGCCATTTTAACATTGTTCAGCTGGAGTGCATCGAGACTGTGTAACACTTAATACTGATTACACTTTTTTTTTTAACTTATAGATAAAAGGTGTACCATTCAAAATCTGAATCTTTTCATCATAATTAAGACTGGAAAATATTGGAAAGTTCAGATTGTAATACGTTAATGAAATTATAAATTTTCTTGATAGCATGAGAATGATAAGCAAAATTCGGGAAACAGTGTCACAACGGATGATCATGAACTGCTTCCGTAAATCAGGCTTTGAATATTTTTAAGAAATTGTGCCATGATATTTATTCCAGAACAATGGAATAATGTAGTAGCTAAGATCAGTTATAATTGTAAATTATTATAATTATCAATTACTAAAATTTAGGAAACAGTTTCATAACTGATAAAATTTTAATAATCAATATATCAATCATAATATCAATTTGCCGCTGTGGTGGTCGAGTGGTTATAGTGCCGGACTCGTGATGCGAGGATCCGGGTTCGAACCCCACAGTGGTGGTCGGCTGAAGTTGGTTTTCTGTGGTTCCCAACTTCAAGGCGCAAATGCGAGCCGATCTCCCCGTTAAAAAGTCTCGCCACAGAGAGCAACAGTCCTACAACGGTAAATCATTCAACCATAACACTTCACTCATAGTTTAAAAAAAAACAAAACTGGTGGCAGATGGCAGCACTACACATAACAAACATTACACAGAAACAAACTTTACGTCAGGTTGCACTACACGTACACGCACATTCCCGCATGTACCGATTCGTTGGGGGGTTCCGTGGGGGGGGGGGGTGCATTTGAGGTGTAGCAGTAGTAGGTAGGGTCTCCAAAAAATGGCTCGGGGTTCCATGATGTTCTTAAGTCAGCCACCTCGTTGGGCAATTTGCCTGTTGTGGCGTTGTATTTGTATTTGTATTTGTATATTATCCTGCATGAATGTTGATGATTAAGTTGCAATTTTCAGTCATTTCACTAATCCAAGATAGATTAATTGGATAATTCAAACCTTTCTCCAGGGACTTCAAATTAACCACATTCGACTGTATTTAGCGGCCCTACTGTACAAAGAAAATAGTGTATTTTTTAGCATAGGTTGGTTATGGTTACATTGCAGTATTTTGCTAAAAAAACATGTAAGGCTATTTTTATGTACAGTCATATACCAATTTTTTTTGCATTCATATTTTAGGTTATTGCACCATCCCAGAATATACAAGTATATTCACAAGCGCCATCATGAATGGACCTCACCCATAGCTATCACAGCTATCTATTGTCATCCTATTGAACATGTTTTTTCAAATCTGTTTCCACCATTGCTGGGGCCACTTCTTCTTGGGAGCCACACCGCAACATCATGGCTGTGGTTTACCATCGCCCTGCTTTCGACTTTGAATGCTCATTCCGGATTCCATTTTCCTTTTTTCCCTTCTCCCGAAGCTCATGATTTCCATCATCTCAAGTAAGTTTTGGTTTTGTTTGTATAGCATGTATGCTACAATATGGCAACCTCTATCATTATATTGCACACATCGTAATGAACATATTTGGCCCTCACATTTCCAGTTCAAGAAAGCATGACATTTCATCATTTTGATCATTTTTTGTCACACCACGGTCATTTTTTACACACAAGGACTAATTAGACTGAGACCTACAATTTATTGCTGATTCTGAACGGCAGGCTTGTTTTTTTATGCTCATCGAGAGGTTGGTGCGCTAACCCCTTCAATGGGGGACTCTGTGCAGTAGCAATTTTTGCTGCGGTCGTCTCCATTTTTGTTGTACCCCTGTGTCAGGAAATTTTTCTGACCAGGACAAACCTGATTTTGAACTCGCGACACCTCTAAACATCCTTTGGTACTTTAGGCGAGTATCTTATCGACCTGAACTACTGTGTCTGCAAGCATCACAAGACAACCCAAAACTGCAGGAGTTGAAATATGAACTCAAAAACATTTCTGTATTAAATTAACAGACTATTATATTTAACAAAATAGTGGGAGAGCTACCCCATAGCTTGGAGACCCAGGGGAAATCAGAGAAGCACCTTTGAAGCTAATAGTGACGAAGGTGTAAAAGAATGCAATCGAGTGAGGCAATCTAGTCAGTGTCATTTATACAGCCAGCTGCTGTAGAAATCATTACAGGAATGTGTAGGACACACCCAGATAACTAGGAATGCAGGATTGGTAATGCTTTCTTAATATGGTAGCGTAAACAGAAAACACACTACATATAAGTGAATATGCATTTCAACAAATAGCAAAGGTCAAAGAAGGTGTTCAAAGTGTCGTCCACGAGCTGTGATGGGGATCTCTATCTCCGGTGCATGGAATGCCGAACAACATTCTGGAAGGTTCCGGGCAAGTCTCTGACTTTCCTGTAATGCATGTAGCCAGTTCATCAGCTGTGATAAACCAGTTGAGAACACATAGCACTCTTTATATAATATACGGTTTTGTGTTTTATGATTTTTTTCCCATTCACTTGTACATATTTTTACTCCAGTTATTACATACTTTGCTCAAAACATACACAGTCAGCATAAGATACTGAAAAAAGAATTTGGCTGACCAAAATTGGTTGTTTCTGTTGATGCCCTGCCTTCGCAGGCTGTCTGGCGACTCAAAAATCACCAGGGATGGTATGTGAAAGGAAAAGAAGATAAGTTTGAGCACGTGTGTGTGAGTTGTGTAGTGTATGTACGTGTAGAGAATGAAAAGAGCTAAGAGAGAATTGCTCACTAATCTTTGCAAAATGATTGCTGATCAAGAGAAAACACAAAAACAATGTAGTCAAAGGAATTATGTCATAAAATGGAAAAAACTGGAGGAAAAGCAAAGACCATGATAAAGAATATCTGTTCTCCCAATATTAATGTTTGTGTTTATAAAGACTCCATTTCAGTATATTTTGTAATCATATTAGTTAAATATCTCTAGCTGTCAAAATGACCACTACCATTGTTCTAGGTAGAACTTCATTTATACAAGGATGATGTCACTCTGAGAGTGACGTCATCCTTGTATAAGTCGCCATCTGGTGGCAGCGTCAGCAGTTGTGAGCTTGGCCTGAGTCTGGTCCAGCCATCCATGTACGGTCCCTTTCAGTGTACACAAGCTCCAAGGAAAGATTGAGAGATTCTGTGCCTCTGTAGTCTAGTGGTCTAGGGCATTCACCCAGAAAGTGAAAGGGTGTGGGTTCGATTCCCCTCAGGGGCAGTTGAATTTTCTCTCTTTCCAAAATATATCTTCGCAACAGCCAGTTGTTAAAAACCTTCGTAGAACTTCATTTTACTGCTGAACTAAGAAACTTAGAATATTCATACTTTAGGAATTTAAGAGCCTCAACAAGGTGAGAAAAATCATGGAAAAGTACCCGTGTGATAAACTGTTTGGATGTAATCGCGTGTCTAAATAGGTTTGGGGTCAAAATAACTGCTTCCATCGATCTAGTGTTAACAGGGGTTCTAATAGAGAATTTGAAATATCCGAATGCACATCATAACAAAAAAGCTGTTGTACAAGACTTATGCAGTATTAACAGTTTATTACTAAAAACTTGATGTGGAATTTAATTTTACACTTTTGAGAGATGTTTGTAGCCACTTCTATTTTTCTCCATGTCCATTTTTTTACTTAAAAGTGCAAAATATTTTTTATTGCAACATTAACATTGTGCAGTCAAATTTATGGTACAGGTTTCATACATATTTTGTGTATTCCTATGGCCGGGATTACACTATAAAAGTTTCCATAAAACTTGAAAATACAACCGATAAGCGTATTGTTACATTTGAGCGATTGTACCCAATAAGCTTATTGGGTGTTTTTTCAAGTTTTGTAAAAGATCTTTTATTAAACTTTTATAGTGTAATCCCAGCCTATGTCAAAAATTTTAATTTTTTTTTTTCATATTATAATTGCGGTGATGTTGCTAATGATGTGCTCTGGCTTTCTTTTCCCCAGATTCAATCAGAATTACGGTGTGCTAGGAGTACTTGATCGTCTTCACGGTACTGATTCGATGTTCCGCAACAGCAAAATATACCAACGCCACATTATGTTGCTTAGTCTAGTGCCTATCAAACAAATTTATCCAGATGATCCGAAGAAAAAATAGTCGAATTCTTGGCTATTTTTCTCCACACCGAACTCAGATGCTTTGCTGTGGCCTTCGTGCATTCAAAATACCCTTAATGTTAAATGGATGCATAAAAAAACATATTGCACAGTTGCAATATCAAGTAATATCACGGGTGTTTTTTAAAAAAATTATTTCTTCGTTTTTAAGTGTTTATTTCAATTGTTATTTTATACGTTTATTTGATTGCAATTTTTTTAGTGGCAATAGAAACATCACATAAACTTTTTTTTTAAATTTGAACAAAGTTATTGCATAAAGTAAGACCTGAACAAGATGGCCATCTTTCTCTCGGGAAAAAGCTGTACAGTTTCAAGGTACAGTGTTTCCACTTGACTTCTATAGCCACACCATTATAAGGAAATAGACCATATGCACACACATGCTACATACTCCAGAACCGTAATGTTCTGCTTGTCATGAATTTTATTAATACTCATTTGAATATTTCTACACCATAGTTATTTCCCCCCTCCCCCGCTGATTTTGTATTATAAATATGTATTTCATTTACACAATATTATTTATAGTGTATTATATTTGTTGTATTATGTAGAAGATTGTGTAGAAAATAAATTTTCTTGTGCAAATTCCATGGGGACACACCTGGTCCCTAGATGGAAATTTTAGCAATATTGGCAATGCTCATCAAGATACAGTAGAACCTCTCTAATCTGGACACTTCTGCTAAGAATTTGGTTTTTTTTTGCAAGCAAAGGTATTGATGTTTCTTCTGTACGCAAATTCCATTTTGGCCTTTTCCATTCAATCGACCATTTTCTTTCTCTTGTGTTCCCCCCCCCCCCTGATATATTGTTGGTGCCCACTGCAGTTTTCAATCTTCTGTGAAACAATGAATGTGAAACCTGTATGTCTCAATGAAGGTGATTATTCAAAAGATCGGCTTTGATAAAAGAAACAAAAACTTTAATTTTTTCATTAAATAACTCCTCTCTGTACAATTAGCTTTGGTGTCCTAAACCTTGTCCAGCGCGTCATTATTTTCTGTTAAGTGAATTTCCAAACATGCCCAAAATGTTGAATGATGTGATAAGCTGAAAACGGAACTATAATGCTTTAAGTATCTTTTGAAAAAGCTAGAATGCAGAACTCTAGTACAAATGTTGCATGAAAATATGGAATCTGAAAATTTACTGTTTATGATTTGATGTGAACAGAAATGTTTTTCAGTTTTTTTATCTACGTAATGCCTACAAAAAAATGTTTTGTGGATAAATGAATTGGTTTTTTTTTGCGGATAACTATGTTAGTTAGAAATTATGAATTATCTTTTATTCTATGCATACACAGTCCAACTTGTTTATAACGAACTATTAGGAAATTTCATGTATAATGAAGTTTTTCCATTTCTTTAATTACATATTGCTTATCCGTACTTATCAAGACAGTAGGGGTACAACAACGTTTGCAAACAATAAATAATTTTGCCATTTTTTCTGATTTTGTTATAAATGGGTCAGACTGTATATTGCTTTATTAGTTTTATTTCAAAGGAAAATATGAATCAAAGTGATTGAAAGGTCATATTATGGTTTCATTTATGAAAAATTAAGGCATAAACAAAACTTGATCCAAAAAATTCTCATTCGGAATCACTTAGGTCCTTAGGAGTCTGGATTAGAGAGGTTCTAGTGTACTACAGTAGAGTCTCGTTTATCTGACATTCCATCGCAAAAAACCCCCATAAAAAAGCATCAATCGGCAACAAGAGCTGCAAGTGTAGCCTATTTTTTGTTGTCCCAGACTCTACCGCAGTTAATTAGTTACCCTGACTGTACAGTGGTGCGCCTATCTAGACTGATGATCAGTATGAAATAACTGATGAAGAAATTGTCGCTATGTCAATTGAGATGACAATGAAATCGAAGAGCAAGATCAAGCAGCAACTGTTGAGCCTCTCCGAATTTTACACAACAACTAAGGCTCTAGAAACTGCGATCAAATACATTGAGCAACAAGAAGCAGCTACAAGAATCGACATAATAATGCTTCAAAGATGGCAAGACTTGCCAGCGAATAAATGGCACTTGTCAGGAAAGCAGACTACAATAAAAAATTTCTTTAAACCATCACAGGACTGAACTTTTTAAGTACTGTATTTAACTTCAGAATATTTTGTAACTGTTAATTTTCTGTAATCAGTAAATTTTTTCTGCTGTTTTGTTCTAAAACATGATTATTAATATTTTAACATATTTTGACATTTCATAGACTTTCTCTTAACACCCCCCCCCCCCCCGTGTTATCTGCCATTTTCCCTTATTCCACGTTCTGCCTTCCCGTTTAAGTCGGATAAGCGAGACTCTACCGTAGTTTTTTTAAATTAGCTCCACGCCAATGTGCCAGAGTGTAATTAATTGGCAAAGTAAATACATTACATTTATAGCTTGCTTGAGTAAGAACACTAATCCAATTTAGGCTTATTTCATTCAATTGAACTTTCTGTTTTTGGTTGATTTTGAAGTAAATTTCAAATTTGTTTTGTTTCAAGTGTAGTAATGAGATTTATTTCAAAATATCAGCACACACTTTGATAAAATATTGTTTTTTTTGTTTCGCTAAAGGTTCACAAATTATATAGAAAAATGTAATTACAAATCAAGTTCACAACTTACCTATATTTTCTTTTCTAAGTATAATACTATGACTATAACAAGGATTAATATTATATGATAGACACTTAATTTTGTAAAACTGAAATTTAAATCTCATGCCGTCCATTTCTCAGTCGTTTATATCCATTAAGTTCATCAAACATGTTATTTTCCAAGTGTTTTTGAACCACAATTTATTTAAAATATGTTAGATACTTTGAACAATGTATTTATTAAGGTATTTATAGTTTTCTTGAAGTAAATAGTGTTGACTTTAATCCGCTTTGCCATTTTACAGATAGCCGAAAAGGTTTCTTTTAAGGTTTTTTTTCTCTTCAAATTTGTGATGTGTACGGCTACCCCAAAAAGTCCCAGCACAGAGCAATTAGCCAAATACCTGGTCAAACCCCCATTTAAGGAACACAATTTTATTGGATGGATGTTGTGATTAGTGTTCTTTTGAATAAGAACTCATTTACCTGTGAATAAGGGACACCTCCATATAAAGGACAAAAAGTATGGTCCCATTGGTGTCCCCAATGAGAGGTTTGACTGTACTGGGGGATAAAAAAACATTCGTCTTTGTGTTTATAAACCCTTTGCCAAGGTTTAATCAATGTGTGTGTATAAAATGACCATGGTGCGAGAAATATGATGAAAATTTTGGCCAGAGAGAGTGTTGTGTGTTTTAATTAAAATTAATCTTATGTATGTATGTATATAGCTGATAAGGTTTTTGCAGCCATTGTGAAATGAAAGTGGGTTTTCCGGGCTCAAAGGCAGTCAGTGGTTTTATTTTTTTCCTTAACGTTTCTCCAACGCTAGAGATTATCATCATCAGGAGGAAACAGTTTTTACTGTAAAATTGGATGATTTTAACTGACAATTTTCATTGTCTCAGACTGTACTTATACCCCAGAGCGATTTGGCTTTCCCTATTGTTTTCTGATTGGTGGGTCGGGGCTGTGGCTGGTGAATGAGAGCAACAACAAATCAAATAGCTCTGCATCTCTGAAACCAATCATCCTAAACTGATCGGATCCTTTCAACCTAAGATACATCTCTAATTTTTTACCAGCCACATCACCGATCCACCAATCAGAAAACAGTAGCACAAGCCAAGCCCAGTCTGAGACCACAAAAATCTGGCGCCATTCCCACAATCAGCCCTAAGGGCTGAGCATGGGTAAAAAGTCTGTCTGGAAAATTTGTCAATTAGGTAAAAGTTATCCTATTTAACAATACAACTGTTTGGTCCTGAGGATGCTAACTGCTAGCGTTGGAGAAATGATGAGGAAAAAATCAAATCAATGACGACCTTCAAGCCCGAAAAGCCAATTTTTATAAATGTTATGGTTAATTATACTTGTCATCAGTATTTTGACTCACACAATGGTATAAAACAGTGTGCTAAGAGAAAAAAAACTTATTTCTATATGTCAGGCTTATTTAGTGCACTAGAAAGCTTCGTAACAAATTTTTGTAATACAAACGATCAAATGCTGTTTGGAATTGATAAGTCACAACAAGAATGCACAATAGCTAGTGCCATTATAACTTTATAGTGAAAGTTGTTATATATATATTTTCATTTAGCATTTGTATTTATTATTATGTATTTGAAGGAAGGATTTTTTTACACGCAACAAGAACCAATAAAACAAAGGAAATACTAATTTTTTTTCAATAAATTGGAAAATATGTATCAACAAATGTATTTATTCAGATTTCTTTTTTGATAGATCAGTACTTTTTGTGATCATTAGTGATTCTAGAAAAATTAATATTGTATTTTTGTCCTTTCTAGTTATATATATATATACGTCGGCTGGACAAATCCCAGGTATCAGGTCGCCATGGCGATTAAAAAATTGGTATTCGCTCCTGAAATTTTCTTTGTGTAGTTACTAAATTGCAGGCTGAGAGCCGCTCAAAATGTTTGGAATTTATAGCAGCATATCTGCCAACGTGAAAGAGGTCAAATATGCCCAGAAAAAGACAAAAGAAGTATTGATTTGAAGCTTTTCCTTTGGGTAAAATCTTTTTAGCGCCTTGATTTTTTTGCGATTTGTCCAGCCTTAATAAACATACATATTTTAAGTATTAGTATTTTTAATGGTTTATTCTATATTTTGTTTGTTCATTTTATTTTGCGTGATATGGGAATTTACTTTGTGCTAGTCTTTCATTTTCTTGTGATACATTTTTTTGAAAAAAATTCTTAGATTCTTTATATATGGCTTTGCGTATTTATGCTATATCTGTATATACAAACCTTGATTTTCTGTCTGTCTGTGTGTTTAATACGTATCTCCGCCGCATATTGACCAAACAGTACCCAGCAGTCATGACAGGGTACGTTAAAACGTTGTCAGATCAAGGCGAATTCCTGAAATGGTCGAAAAACTGTCCTATTACAAAGGTTTCTCGGCTTCAACAATGACACTTTCGCAATGTTTATTTTCTGTTCCCATGTTTCCAGAGCAATGCAATGTTTATGTTTTTATAATGGTTTGTTAATTTAGCGCTTCAAGTATATAACGAAAACCGGGACAGCGCTGGGAGTTTCTGCTAGTTATATATATATGCTTTGTTTGTTATTATTTTTTAATAATCCTTTGATCTGTGTGTGCGCGTTTCTTTGTATTCCTGCTGAGCAGATAAGTGTATGTGTCTCCACTGTTATATTGTGTGAGTATAGTGTGTACATACATAGTATGTTACAGTTGTGAAATAAGGCCAGTGAACACAAGTGGCATACCCCCCCCCCCGACTATCATATTTAGTATTTGGGACTTGTACTCTTGGAAATGCTTGTACCGCATTGTGCTGCCTACAAACCGCAGATTGTACATGAAAAGAATCTGAATATTTGAGTGCAGATTTTGTTTTTTGCACACAGCGTCTTATCTGCATCTTTTTGAACGAAAATAAATATTTTCATAATTTGTAAAAAATAGTTTTTTAAAGACTTATAACAATGACATACAGATTTCAATAGAAAAATCAACATGTTTTCTATAAAAATGTTGCAAACAACCCTCTCATTATTGATGAGTGGAATTTTCACATGTGGATTATACTCTGATGCGGACCATGTGTGTGTGTATAACGAAATTCTTTCTTAAAGTAACAAAGTTTGCATCTTCAGATTATACGCTGCCACAGAATATGTACAGGAAGTTGCAGTACTCTAAGCTAACATTACACTATAGGAAGTTTTTTTTAAAATAAAACTTGAAAATACAACCAATAAGCGTATCGGTTTAAGCAAATCTAACCAATTTATTGGTTGTTGTTCTCAAAATCTTTTATCAAACTTTTTTAGTGTAATCTCAGCCTAAACCTCAGTATATGTCATACGAAAATATGTGAGAGATTTTTTTTTTTTGATATTGTAATTTTGTTACTGTGTGAATCCCAATGGTCAAAGTCTTGCCAAAAAAATAGATACAGTGGTATATCACAATTCAACACTTATCCATTGTTAAACTGATGCAGGGCAATATTTCTATAAAAGTCTATCTTGCAATTCCACATTTTGTTTTAAGAAATTGGGACTGTTTGAGGCACCACTGTACTGTTTTTTTAAAGGGTGAGACACAGCAGTGAATTGACTGCGAAATACCATTTAATTACAGCCAAGTCATGTTATATATATATTTTTAGAAATTAATATTGAACTGCGCGAAATAATATTAACTTCCAAAAGCAATTTGAAGCATCAAAGTATGGCTACTTTTTCTTTTGAAATTTTCCTTGCTAATTGAGCCGTCTAATTTCAAAACCAGATAGCTCACTTTTGACAAATTTTTCAGGCGAAACAAAAACTTATTAATTGCATCAGTTATATGGAAGAATTTTATTCATTTTTTATAAATTAGTATTAGATAGACGCAGGTCTTGGCCAAATTTTAGCTCTATAAATATTTTGAGAAAAAAAAATTATTTTTCATCTATCTGGGTTTGAAACGAAGCTATCAAATTTATCTATGTCTACGTGCATCTTGATCTATCTGTGTTTCGATCTGTCTGAATTTTGCTTCTTGAAATATATGAAATCATAGGTTTTGAAAAGTGTTTTGACTCTGGATCCCCCAAATTTGTTACGACAACCATTTCAATGTACCAAATATCTGGAAGTAAATGTAATCCTCAATGTAAATCTGGAAGGTATGTTTCTGTTCTTAAATTCAGCAGTACAGATTTCAGTGGTCAGCAATCTTTTAACGTCTTTTTTTTTGTAATTTAATCGATTTTTTAATTTTAAACAGCTATTTTCTCAAAATGGGACAGCAGAAAGCTCCGAGGGCCATGGGTTGAAGACCCCCTGATCTAGGACTATTTATTGGTAAATGGAATTGATAATTTTTTGTAAAATCAGTACTGTCACTTTTCTGACAAACATTGTACTTTAATAACTGTACACATCAGTTTATTGCCATTAAGGCAAAGATGCATATTAGAAATTGCTAATATTGTTGAAAGTGACTTCCCCCCCCCCCCAAGTGTACTCAGTGAAAACACTTTTGAGATCTTCCTGTTACTTATGTATTTCTTGTATGGGTATGCCACTGTGATGGATATTTGTAATTCGTATTACACAAGAAGGAGATGGATAGATTCAGTATATTTCTCCTTTGTTATGTTTACCTTGTAGATCTATTATGATAATCTCTGAATAAAATACTCATTTTTAAAGTTTCGAATTTTTTTAGATTGGTGTATGGCAGCCAGGGTTGCCAATGTTTAAGATTGCCAATTGTCTAAACATAAATTCGTTTCGTTAAGATTTTCCAATTAACCCAAACCAGAATATTCTCTTAACCCTTTAAAATTTTCCTGATCCACATTATAATTGCCGCATTTGAAATTGCAAAACCAAATTGCCTCCTATTTTCAAGATTTTTTTTTCCAGATTGGGAGCTGGTAACTCCCCATATCGCTTTTATTTCCCTCACTATGGTACAAAATCGCCTGCCATAACCATGTGTGTGGCTTCTTTGGAAGAAAAATACGTTTTTTTTGTATTATTTATACTGAGATAGCATATATTTCTTTACAGCGCTGAAAGCCGGGGGGGGGGGAGGAGGAAGTAAACAATCTATTTTTCTTGCTCTTCTCTTATCTAACCTGGAACCCCTGAGCTCAGTGCCTGGAACAAGAGCTGTCTCTACCCACTGGCAGTTGATTGATTGATTGATTGGAAGGAAGGATAGAAAACACGTTTTACTATAAAAGCAACTTCAATGCGTTTTTAGACGGCGATATATTTCGGGATTGCTACTGAAAGAGTTAAAAACGGTAGAGAAAGGGACTCTGTGCTATTACCATTTATCACACTACAAATAAGTCTTTGGGGCCATTCAAGTATTACTTAAGCAGATTTTCAGCCATTTTTGACCGCCCCCTTGTCAGCAAAAGCGTTAGGATTCAGAGGGGCATAGCTGATGACGAAATTTTGCTGACAAGGGGGGGAGGGGGTCAAAAATGGCTAAAAATTTGCTTACATAATACTTGAACGGCCCTTCTGAATTATCTTACTCTGAAATTATTTTTTTCCAAAAATTGCGAATCTTTATTGATTCTGGAATTATTTCTTTTATTAATTCTGAAAATGTATTTTTCATTAATTTCTATAATTGATTCTATTAATTCGATTGTCTGTCATTAATTCTGAATTTTCATTGGTTATGAAATCATTTCTTTTGTTAAAATTCTGATTTTCACTTATTCTGAAACCATTTTTTTTTCCATTAATTTTGAATTTTCACATTGATTCTGAAATTATTTCCTCCATCATTTCTGTCATTGATTTTGAATATTTACTTATTCTGAAAAGTATTCCTTAAATTCAAAGAATTTTTAATGTATTCACTTATTTAGAGTGCACATATTTTGTAGACATTTCTTGCCATTTCTGTAATCCCGTTCACTTTTTTTGGATGCCGATTTACTGCTAAGGTATTCGATAAGCAAATCGGTGGTGCTTTACTACTATTTTAGTAGAGAAGTATCGATTTTTTATAGTAGTATGACTTTACTAAGTAATATTACTCGATAAGTAAAATCGAGGTTCAAGAGAAGTGGGGGGAAACACAAAATTGTGTTTTGTTCCCAGACCCTAAAATTCGTTTAAAGGGCCCTGAAAGTTCTTCAAATTATAAAAAAAAAAATAATACAAAAATACAAAATAAAATAGACACCGATTATTAATTTGAAGTAAAAATAGACGGTGATAATTTTTAATTAGCTGTTCACTATGAGTTGCTTTTGATCCTCAGGTTGATTAGAAACTGTTTGATGCATCGGACTCGGTAGAAGATAATAAAGTTTCTCCCAGAACAGTTTTTCGCCCCAAATGAGATGAGGTTGAGATTTGAAGACACTCCTCACTGTGTCGTCAAGGCTTTTTATGGATGGCAGAGTACCATAACTGACGATGATGATACCGTTGGTGATTTCTGCTTCTCGGAGCAAGTTATAGGATGTACGAAACATTGTCATGCATGCAACGTCTTCAAGGTATTCTCTGGAAGGAGAAGAAAATACCAGCATATTTTATAGTGTGTGAACCTTTTCTTTTCATATACTATTTTAAGAGGGCACTGCACATCCATACATTGAAAAGAACGTTTATTTGCAGACTATTCGTTACGGCCACAGAATTACGAGTATGAGATTGTAAATTCCTCTCATTCTGCCGAATTAGGGAAGAGACAGACCTGGAATTAATTACGAGACTGATTAATCCTGACATACATTATAGAGACACTGCAATGAGGGAATGTGTGAGCCCTGATGAGTGACTGCTAAATACCCTTGAGGTAAGTCAAATTAACGTATTATTTGGAGGAATTGAGCAGATCAGAGTTGTTATTATCACAGTCATGGCCCCCACAAGGGGGGGGGGTTACAGAGCTCTAGCCCTGGGGCCCGGGACAGTTCTTATCATTTTTTGCTTTTTCACTCAATAATTTAACTGCAGAAGGGGCCTCGCAAAAGATTCCAGCATGTGGGGGCCAAGATCATAGTCCCAGGCTTGAAAATAAATTGTTTATTTTTTTACGGGTATGCGGTTCTTCCCCATGTATACATGGAAGTCTTCAACCTTTCAGACAACCTTCCCCGGGGAGGAGGTTTCGGATTTGCTGACTTAATGACAAGGGGAAGGGGGTTTTAAGGTTGTTTACGTCATCAACCACCCCTTTTTGATGATATGAAATATTCTAAGCTACTGACGAAATTTTGCTGACGGGGAGGGGGCGGGGGGTCAAAAATGGCTGAAAATCTGCTTACGTAATACTTTAATGGCCCCTTATCCGCATTTCTATCAAGAGAGATTTTATTAGGGGGTTGCATCAGGGATCATTTCTTAAAAAAATACAAGCTCAGGCGTTGAATTAGTCGCCGTCGTTCAAACTCCAGACAAAAATATGAATAGTTCAGAATCTCTCTACTAATGTGGCGCTTGACTAGCACGCCAAATCGCCACTTACTCAGCCGCGTAGGATATTTAATTGATTGCTAATTTAATCGATTACTACTTCCCACCACAACCCGTAAACGGCAATTAGGGGGGGTCATTCAAGTATTACGTCAGCATCGAGGGGTGGGGGGGGGGGTTCGGATTTGCTGACTTTTGATGACGGGGGGGGGGGGGTTTGAAGGTTGCTTACGTCATTAACCATCCCTTTTTGATGATATGAAATATTCTAAGCTGCTGACGGGGGGGGGGGTCAAAAATTGCCGAAAATCTGCTTACGTAATACTTGAATGGTCCCTTATCAAATTTTGAGCTTTCATGCTCACGCGGGCAAGGAGTGAAAGAGACTCGTCTGTATGGAGAGGGAGACCTACGGAAAGAGAGAGAGAAAGAAAACCACCGTAACTGTACACGCGTATATAATACAAGACGCGTATATTCCCAATCCAAGCGGAGTCATCGCGATTCCCCGATCGTTTGCTGATGTCGTTCGCTCAAGAGAGTTTGCAGTGGATGACGTTTTCTTATTTCCCGTGCAATGGGATCTTGTGAATACGGACAACCGCGCGCGACTGGTTTAGAGCTTCAAGTCGCTCTTAGTGGACGACCCGCCTAAGGAGTGAAAGAGACTCGCACTGATCGGGACCATACATGGTCAGTCGGATCTAACGCTCCCAACAGGGAAATTTCCGGAATTCATCTTCGTATCAGTCAGTTGTTAAAATCTTCGCAGGAATAGCGGAGAATGAAATCATCTTCACATGCTGGAATTATATAAGTGGTGGAAATACTTACGGTGAGAGTATGGCGACGATCCTCCTTGTCAACCGGACGGACTCTACTGGGTCGAAGTTTTCTTCTGCATGCGGATCACACACAGAGAATGACGGGCTCTCTGATCTCAGGGCTGCAAATGTATAGCATATGTTAAGGTAAAAAAGCGATAAATTTGTTATTATACATAATAACCGGTTAATATGCATACTCACCTATCGTCTTGGTAAGCTTGATAAATTTATCACTTTTACCGATCAATAGGCATAATATGCCCAAGCGTCGTTGGTAAATAGTAAAAAAAAATTATCACGTTTACCGGAAATTATGCATAATGACCAATTGTTAAATTTGATAAATACTTGAAATTTATCGGCTTTATCTGTTTACCACACGACGCGAAGCTTGGGTATCATGCGTAATGGGCGGTAAAAGTGATAAATTTAGGGAAATTTATGAAAATTTACCAACGACGCTTCGATATTGCGCATTTATCACCAATAAAAGTGATAAATTTAGGGAAATTCATCAAACTTATTCAAAATGCTCGGTGATTATGCATAATAACCGGTTTGTTATGTAAAATAACCGAATTTATCACATTTACCACGTAACATAGAGATGAGAAAAAAACAAAAGTTATTCATCCTATTATATACAAGGACTTTCTTTTGTCTTTCAAACCGAACTCAACTCAGGTTTCAAAGTGGGGGGAATTTTTTCCCCCAGAAGAAAGGAAAATAATTCCGGAAACCTGAAAAGAGGACAAAAGGGCGAATTTTCCGAAACGTAGGAGGTCATCAAAAATGAGGGCGGTTAGTAACCCTAGTCTGAGTGCGTATTTAGTGTTGTGCCTGATTTTTCACTGCTGCCATCTATGTTTCAGAAGTGAAGTGTAGTGATTGAATATTTGTACCGTTCGTAGGGGGCTTGCTGCTCTCTGTGGTGAGACTTTTTAACGGGGATATCGGCTCGCATCTATTGCAAGGACTGCAGGATGGACGAAATTCATAAAAATCCGAATAAATAGTATGGTATGCCACTTGTGTACAAAAATTCATCACGATTTTTAGCTACAAAATAATGTAAAATTTTTCCTATAGGTGGCGCTTATCAACAAGAAGTGTAGATATCCAAACCGAATTACTTATCTTCCAGTTGAGTTTTTGTAAGTTGAGTTGTGTCGAAGTTTCTTTACTTGAAAGAGGGGCCAATTGCTTCAGTTTTGCGTACACAAATTAAAATGATCTTTGGTATAAAATTCCGAGTTCACCGCACGAATTTTGGTGCGAACCGCATATACGTACGATTTGTCAAATTCTTGGGTCTTGTTATGATGTCTGTAGTGGCTATTAGTACAGTGTTTTTCAACGTTTTTACAGTTTCGGACCGAGAGAAATGGGAGAAATAATTAGAGGATTGACAACAAACAAATACTGTACATGGGGGTGGGGGGTGGGGAGAGGGAATAACTTGCAGACCGGGGGAAATATAAATAAACAGAAATAATTTGCGGACCGATAAAAAATAAATGAATGGGACAAACAAAATTGTAAATGGAACAAAAAATAGTCAATTAGTATGGATTGGATGCCAGTAAAAACGAAAATGACAGACAAAACTGATAATTAGCACTAGTTTTCATTTTAAAAGTATGAATTATAGCATTGTAGAAGCAGTGTAATGCAGTAAATGGAATAGAAAGGAAAATGCAGTGTCTCTCTCTCTCTCTCACACACACTAGACTAGACTAGTAATAGATGAGAGAAGAAAGGAGAAATGCATACATGCATATACACTGCTCAAAACAATTAGGGGAGCACATGGTTTTAACAAAATTACGCAAAGATGTATACCGATAAGTAACATAAAATGAATCATCCATAATTTAAAGCCTAGCAGGAAACGGAAGAAGAAAACTTCATATGCAAATCAAAGTTCATGACGTCAAAAACCAGAAAAAGGAGATAAGGGCAGAAATCGGTCGGGATGTTGCAGAAACGTCTGTTTTACTGCCGTAACTGTGAAATTCGATTGCGCAGTATTTTTTTTTTGAGACAAGGTGACTTGAGGATGTCTCAACAACGTGATTTACCGGAATCCATGGCATGGCGTGTTATAGGCAGACTGGAATCCGGGAAAACACAACGTAGTGTCGCGGACGCTGTTGGAGTGGCCAGAAGTGTTGTTGCAAGGCTGTGGAATCGATTCCAAGAAACAGGAAATGTTAGACGTCCACCAGAGCAAGGTCGGCCACGCGCCACTACAGCAACTGATGACCGGTATGTACGGTTAACAGCCCGTCGAAACAGAACAGAGAATGCTATGCAGCTGCAAAGACGGTTGATTTTGGCAACAGGACGAAGGGTGTCCAGCCAAACAGTACGTAATCGGCTTCATGAGGGAGGGCTCTATGCACGTAGGCCAATGGTCTGCATTCCGTTGACCCCACGCCACCGTGCGGCCCGAAGAAGATGGGCTGCTGAACATCGAGATTGGGAGCAACATTATTGGAGCCAAGTGCTGTTTACAGACGAGTCCCGATTCAGTCTGGAGTGTGACATCCGACGTGTTCTGGTATTTAGCGACAGAGGCACTCGAAATAACCCCGCATTCGTTCGTGAAAGGTCACAATACAGACGAGCTGGTTGGATGGCATGGGGTGGAATCAGCATAGGCGGACGTACGGACCTGCATATCATTCGGAATGGCACTTTGACGGCCCGAAGGTATGCAGACGAGATACTGCGACCTCATGTCATCCCTTACGCTGGAGCCATTGGAGATTCCTTTGTTTTCCAGGATGATAATGCCCGACCGCATAGAGCTCGTCTGGTGGAGAACATGCTTGAAGCTGAAACAATACAGCGTATGGAATGGCCAGCATGCTCTCCTGACCTGAGTCCAATCGGACGACGCATTGCTGCGCGACCAGGGCCGCCTGTTACTGTCCGAGACTTCCAGATTGCACTTCTTGAGGAGTGGTACAGTATTCCCCAAAGTCTGATCGATAACCTCATCGCATCCATGGCAAACAGGTGTGCAGCAGTCTTAGCTGCTCGAGGAGACCACACGCCCTATTAAAACTCATGCATCATGTCTAAACAGTACTTTTTTTTTATCGTTTACATGTAACCAAATTGTTGCCCTAAATCATCTTTCCATATTTTCAAAGAATTAAAGCTTAATTCCAATTTTTTTACGTCTTTTTTCTGTATTGCGCATTGATACACTTGTACTATCCATTGTATGCCAATACGTGGCTGTCTCGCACAGTTTTCTTCACTTTTTTGCTTGCTCCCCTAATTGTTTTGAGCAGTGTATATATATATAGAGAGAGAGCGCTGTGTGTGTGTCTTGACAGGTGTGCATTGTCGTATGCACGGGAGGGAGGGGGTTGGTTACCAAGCGAGTTGGTTACGCCACTGATTGAAACTGCATATCACCGTTAGTTTGGATGTCGAATCGAACAAGATAAATCATGGAAATCGAGTATTGTTTGCAACACTTGTGTTAGTAACATATGAAATTGGATCAATGGTAAAGGTCATTCACACAATGCTTTTTTTTTTCAGTGCCCATGATTTGGGGAGAATTCACGAATCATTCAACAGACTGCTAATTCAGTGTGATACCACCTATTCGGCAAAGAATATATAAAAAGGAGTAGAGGAATATATAAACCTATCCGAACATCTCCCCAACAATTTGGCCTGCTGGACATGTAGAAAGCCTACCTACTTCGGAAGCGCACCAAGAGAGTATGACTCGGACTGCGATGTAGGAATTGGTGATGCCGGCGATTGTCCTTCAAATGATTCTGATTTTTCGTGGTGGTGAACACGGTTATAGAGATTCTACCAGTGCATTGCTGTTATTGAAAAAAAGGTATGAAAGGAATGGAACCGGCAAACATGTTAAGAGACTACCAATGAACAATCAAAAATGTACAGTAAATGTGTGACAGGTTTCTGCAAAAATCACACCTTATAACCATGAATTGTGTGTATTTCCTTAATGTTATTGTCCCATATATATATCTCCTACTTTAAATACTACTTCACCGTACACTAAATCTGGTCATATGACCGTACAGCAATTCACTACCGTCCAACCGAAAGATACCCAGGCTACATCGCCATATGGCAATATCGGCTCATTGTCCTCACGGATTAGATACCTCTGGCAATTTATTAATAAAAAAAAAACATACATTACAAAATATACATCGCAATCATAACAACTATAAAATCATAATCTAAGTATAAAATCAGTTGCGTATTGGCCGTGGTATTGGTATTATTGGCAGTAATGCTGTGGAAATCGAACGATTTAAATTAAGCATTAAATCGATTATGAATTTTATATCTGATTTATTATTGATTTCAATACGGTTCATACATTCTAGTAGTATAACTAACATAAACCAGAAATGTAGCACTTACTTGGAGCAATGACATTGCACGCCAAATGGCTGTCGGCGCTCGCGTAGGACAACAGGACGTCGTATTCTTTCCCATCAGAATCTTCGTGATAACGCTTCTGGATAGCGACCCCGCGAGTGTAAAGCCATGCCCTGATCGTGAAGCACACCCTGTGGCAGCAACAGCACGCTATCAGACAACAACTGACTGATATTAGCAGCATAACACCTTTAGATAAGAACAGTGATAATATGTTGTTGTTATGAACTTATAACAATAAATTTTGGAATAGGAGAAAGTAGAAAATGGAACGCAAAATATATGAGAAAGACAAGTGTCAATGATCGATATACTACGGTAGATATGATAAATCGATTATTGTTCATAATAACTGATTATTATGCGTATTTTCGGAAAGTTTGATAAATTTATCACTTTTTTTTACCAGTGATTATGCACGATTCCCAAGCATCGTCTGTAAATAAAGGGCTCGGAAACCAATCAGTATAAGTCAATTTACTGAAAATGACTTTCGTTTTGCAAGTATCTCTTTATTGTTAAAACTTTAAGTTGCCAAAAACATTCAAGTTGCTATTTTTATATAGCAACAGTGAATAGCACCACTTACATTGACATCGGACTAAAAAGATCCTTTTATCTCATTTTTAATGTTAATTGACATACACTGAATTGGGTTTTCTGAGCCCTCCAGACAATAAAAAAATTATCACTTTTACAGGATATTATGCATAATACCGAAGTGTAATTGGTCCCTGCGGAGACAAGATGGCTTTTCTTCCCGAGAATATTCATTTCAGAAAATATATGTTCCCTTGTAATTAGTAAATTTGATGGATGTCGGAAAAATTGTTAAATTGTTAAAAATAGTTATTTTGATAAAATGACACGTAATATTTGGTTACGATGGTGAAGTTCGTCAAATGAAATCGGATCTCGATATAACGAACTTTTATTCAACGAATTTTACGATCGCACTCCGAAAATTCGTTGAATAAGAGTTCGTTATATCGAGATCCGATTTCAGAATTCATCAAATAGGAGTTAGGTATGTTGGGAAAAATTCCTTAAATCAGAGATTATTATATTCAGTTCAGACTCTGGGTCACAAGTACGGTCATTTAAATGATAATTAATCTCATCAAGGCAATGGGATCATCAATTCAACAGATTTACCAATACCAAGTGGTGATTATGCATAACAACCGGAAAATGCGATGAATTGATCACGATTTATCATGTTTACCCACGACTCTTGGGTGTTATGCATAATCGTCGGTCATAAATAAAAGTGATAAATTTAAGGAATTTATAAACTTACCAAAATGGTAGGCGATTACGCATAATAACCGGATTTATCACATTTACCGTAACGGGTATATTGATTGGTGTAATGCAATTACCAAAAATGCTGGCTCCGATTATAAAGTATAGATCATAATCACTTTCCGGACACAGATCCTGATTCGTCAACGATGTTATCATCTTTCCCGAGACTCCGTGATTCTCTCCATAGTCACCGCAACGAACATTGCCTATGTCTGGTACCTATTTGAATACAGAAAAAATTTAGTGCGGGGTATGAGTGATTCTCAAAGTATGCGTCGTAGCTCCTACAGCGTAGAGGAATGCCACTGTGGTGGTAGAGTGGTCATATTGACGGACACGCTTTGCGAGGACCCGAAATTGACCATGATAGGGGCCGGGTTCGAACTGGATATCGATTATTATCCCTACGGACAGTTCGAATATAGGTCTGGGCACACCTTACCGCACTATGTGTGAGCCGAGTGTAAGTGAATGAATTGCAAAATACTAAGCACAATGCAGCTGTTCACTCACATCTGCGCATCATGGCCAAGCGGCGTTACTGCAACGAGTCGGAGCAGCACCTACTAGAGATAAAAGGCCTCCGCACGGGTTGCCATAAACGTCATTCAGACTACCTAGCAAGTTTGCCACATTTTGAAACACAGTATCCTATTTCGTTTCCTTTTATATTGGCGCAGAATCTTCCTGATTGGCTCACAAATACCGCGTAGTGATTGGATGTAGGTCATAGAAATCGCCAATTCCGAGCCCGATCATTTCTTTTCCTCACAACGATGATACTGGCACAAGCATGGAATTTTTTCCCCCTCGAATATTCTGAGGGAAAATGGACTACTTACTGACGTCACAAGCAGATTGCGGAGGCCTTGTATCCCTAGGAGGTGCTGGTCCAAGACGCCAGCGAATATAGTTTAGTTTATATTTTGACAGTGACGGTGCTGTGTGTGTCGGCGAACAGCTTTTCTTATATGAAAAGCACTTGCATATATGTTTTTTGTTTGCTTCTCAGCTTTCATCAAATGCGGAATTGTTCCTATTTCATTTGTCGCTTTCATCGATGTTCTAGAATTTCATTAATTCTGAATTTTTATTTTGGTACTGGAATAATTTATTTAAATTATGTATTTTTAATCCACCCATTCTTAATTTTTCATTAGTTTTTCGGAAACGAAGTTTCTGTCACATTAGTTTAAAATTCACTTCGCCCCGGATATTTCGCCTGCCCTAACTGCATGAGTGGCAAACTAAGTGGCCGACTGTGTGGGTGACCAAGTGATTGGGTGATAGGCCGTATGAGTGACCATATAAATGGGCGAGAGACTGTATGAGTGATAAAGTGAGTGTGCAATGGACTATATGAGTGAGTGTGCAATTGACTATATGAGTGAGTGTGCGATCGACTGTATGAGTGACCAAGTGAGTGTGCGATTGACCGTATGAGTGACAAAGTGAGTGTGCGATTGGCCGTATGAGTAACAAAGTGAGTGTGCGATTGACCGTATGAGTAACAAAGTGAGTGTGCGATTGACCGTATGAGTAACAAAGTGAGTGTGCGATTGACCGTATGAGTAACAAAGTGAGTGCGCGATTGACTGTATGAGTGAGTGTGCGATTGACTGTATGAGTGAGTGTGCGATTGACCGTGTGAGTGTGCGATAGACTGTATGAGTGTGCGATAGACTGTATGAGTGAGTGTGCGATAGACTGTATGAGTGAGTGTGCGATAGACTGTATGAGTGAGTGTGCGATTGACTGTATGAGTGAGTGTGCGATTGACTGTATGAGTGTCCAAGTGAGAGTGCGATTGACCGCATGAGTAACAAAGTGAGTGTGCGATTGACTGTATGAGTGTCCAAGTGAGAGTGCGATTGACAGTATGAGTAACAAAGTGAGTGTGCGATTGACCGTATGAGTAACAAAGTGAATGTGCGATTGACTGTATGAGTGACAAAGTGAGTGGGCGATTGACCGTATGAGTGAGTGTGCCATTGACTGTATGACTGACCAAGTGAGTGTGCGATTGACTGTAAAAGTGAGAAAGTGAGTGTGCGACTAACTGTATGAATGACCACATGAGCAACCAAGTGAGTATGCAGTTGATTGTATGAGTGAGTGACCGTATTAGTGATCAAAAGAATGGCCACATCAGGGTGACCAAGTGAGTGGTTGTATGAGTGACCTCACTCGGTCTCTCATACGGTTACATACAGTCACCCACCCACTCGTTCACCCTTGCGGTCACTTACCCCTTGAATTGGACACTCAGGCATTCACTTGGTCACTCAGCCACTCACTTGGTCATTCACACGGTCAGGGCAGGCGGAATGGCGGGGCGTAATTTCATGGAAAGCGTTAGATGCATACGAAGAAAATTAGTAATCAGTCCGAATATAAATTTGTATTGAGAACACGCGCACACACACATAGACAGACAATACATTTTACATATAGATAGATTTAGAATATAATTACTATTATGAATTCACTTATAGCCAAATCGCTATCGCTGAATTTGCCGAATATTTTGATTACACTGAATTGGCTGCATTAAAATCTTGAAGCCGATGACACAGCTCGGTTAAGCAAGCAGCCAGCATACGGTAACGACACGGGCAAGACACAGGAAAGAGTGGTCTCAAGGGGAACGGGCCAAATCACGGCCAACTGAAGACCGAGCTACGGTCCTGGCCAGGGGCGGAAATGTGAGTCCAGACCTTATAGAGGGCGATAAAGCAGTGAATCGGAAACCTACTCACGAGAGTTTTGTTCTCCAGCAGCCATTTTCTAAAAGCTTCAGCCTCGCAATCGCACTTCCAAGGGTTATCGCCGAGCGTGAGTTCCGTCAGGTTCATCGAATCGAACGCTTCGAAATTTATCCGCTGGAGTCTGTTCTTTGACAGCAGCAGCACTTCCAGAGCCGGCGGCCACGACGAAGAGTTGGCATCCACGATGGCGTTTTCGCTGAGATCGAGAAGTTTCAGTTCCGTCGATCCCGCCAATCGATCCAGGGACTGCGTGCTGTTCATGCGGTTTCTGTTCATCAGCAGCTCGCCGAGTTTCCCGGTGATGTTGGCTGGTATTTCAGACAGATTTTCGTCGGAACAGTTCACGCGGACGTAGAACCGGTATCCGACTTGGTCTAGGGCGCATTCACACCTACACGAGTCCGGGCAATCTTCCAGCCACACGGTGATGTTCGAAAGCCGCAGATCCGGTAGCATTATACCTTGGAGTCTTTGAGGTGAAGCGCAGTACGGTTTATCTCGAAGTACCGTCGATCCACTCTTCGACATCCATTCGACCAGCCACAGCAATCGACAATCACATGACCAGGGATTATCTGGAAAGATATGCTTTGTATTTTATGTTAATGCTATACATTCATTCATAATAAACACATAAATCGGGGTCGAATACATATGCAGATGGTTCGAGTACATTTATTCAGACGGTACTAATCAGTTATTGGGGCCACCGCCAATTGGCGATGGAAAAATCAGCCAAGCTATGTCTTGTAGTGTGTAGTGTTTTGACAATTGCGTTAAAAGGCAACACAACCTATAGAACAAGACCTCCGCACGAAGCTCGTGACGTCACGGAAAAAGGCCATTTCACCTATTGCCATTGGATATAGCAGGCCGACGCATGTGATATCTTTACCTTTTTTTTGCAGTATATCCAATGGTAATAGGAGAAATGGCCTTCTTCATTGACGTCACAAGCTTCGTATGGAGGAGTTCTATAGGTAGTGTTGGTTAAGGCTACTTGCCTAAGCTTTAATATGTTTTTTTTTATAATTCTACTATTGGGTCGTGGACCCCTCAGTAAAAAGGCCGTGGACCCCTGTGGATCCGGATACCCCAACTGGGGACCACTGCTGCAGTGAAAGCAAATGTATGAAGGTATGTATGAAAAAAAGTCCTTTCCTTCAGTTCTTGATCAGTTTCTTTCAGTTGACCAGATTCAAAAAAATTTTTTCAGAGATATTTCTCAACGTATTTATGAACCGTATTGTACAGAGTGATTATATAATTAAAGTTCCTGTACGCTGAGTAGTTTTTTCCTCAAAAATTTCTCATCTGAATACAGCCAAATTTTCCGGACATCTTAATGAGATCATGGGAAAGAGATTTATGAAATAAAAAAAATAGTTCCATTTTTGACCGGCAGGTGAATAGCTGGCGCTTTCTTTACTGCGTTTTGCATTTTTTATGGTTCATATAGCGTATATATATACCAAATTTCAATGAAATACGTCCTCCAGAACGGACGCTACATAGGTTAAAGTAGTGTCAGTTTACTGACGGGCGCTACATAGTTAGTTCTAAGTAGTGTCAGTATACTGAAACTGCTCAGACTTACGTAGCACCTGTTCTGGAGGACGTATTCCATTGAAATTTGGTATATAATCTATATGGACCATGGGAAAATGTATAATGCAATAAAAAAAAGCGCCACTTATTCACCTGCTGGTCAAAAATGGAACTATTATTTTTATTTCATAAATCTCTCTCTCTCCCATGATGTCATTAAGATATCCTGAAAATTTGGCTGTATTCAGATGAGTAGTTTCTTAGTAAAACTACCAAGGGCGTAGCCGGGGAGGGGGGGACTTGGGGGTCTGGCCCCCCCCTGAAATGTGAGAAAATGACCGAAAAAAGGGAAAAAGATGGCCAAATCTATTGTTCTGTCACTTTGGTCGCCCCCCCCCCGAACGAAATTTCTGGCTACGCCCCTGAAAACTACTCAGTGTACCCGAAAACTTTAATTACAATCACCCAGTATATTTAAAAACATATCGTAATGTCGTAAATAAAATGTAATTAATGAATATCGTGATATACATTAGAAAGTTCCATTGTTATGCCTCACAATGGCTGGACAATAAAAATGTAGAAATTGAGCTCAAGGTGGGAGATGGGGAGAATCCCGTTTTAAAATGGATTTGAACACTTTTACCAATACCTCTTTACCATAAGTCCCGTTCAACAGAAAGGGGTGTATGGTCACTAGAATTTCAAACGGTACTTTTTTCGGATATAGTTGTCATTTGGTTATTGTTATCAGAAACCCCGAGTTCCGATGTGATCACATTAAGTGTGGTGGAGTTGATTATTGGTGGAGTATTATGTGGTGGAGTTGAGACGAGACGTCACGTGATGCCCTGTTGTTCGGCGAACCTATTCGGCTTTTATTTGTGCCGAATGCACATTTTCCGTTGCCTGAAACTGCCAACTCGTACGCATTTAAATTGCGGAATTAATTTTTTTAACTGTAATTTGTTTGATATTTTCGAAAGAAATCAAGATGGAATCAAGACTATATAATGAATTGAATCGGCAGGCTGCGCTCATGGAGCTGTTATGGAGAATGGGAAAAATGGAAGGGGTAGTGGTATTATTTTTTGTGAATATTATTCTTCATACACACACACACACACGTAAATACTCCCTGTTCATATGTGGCCCACACGTAAAAACAAACACTACACAGTCACTAATTTTACTCTTATTAATAATTATGTGTTTCAGCGAGGCTGAAAATCGTATTATTTTTTATATAATCTAAAATTGTTAAATCCCTCATTTGTGGACATTTTCTCTGTTCCCCCATGCTCATGAGCGGCAAATAAAATCAAGAAATCCAATTCCAGATTTCTATCATGATCGTGTTTCGACATGAAACTTTGCTTGCTCTCCCTTCCCTAGTCCCTCCTCCTCTTCTCCCCCCCCCAGGGGTGAGTCACCATTTTCGCGCGCTTTCATCGAGAGGACATGACGTGGCTATCTGGTGACCCCTCCGCCTCCAATCGGAAGGCCGGAAAGTTGAAGGTCGAGAGAAGAGTTGACGAAGACGAGGCTTCCCTTTTTTTGGGGACTGAGAGATGTTGAGGTAGGACGTGCTCTCCTGAAGCTGCGTGGCCCCCCTCGCCACCTACTCCCCCGTAAGTCCGAACAATCCTCCTGCCCACGACTAAAGAAAAACTCCCCTCCCTCAACCATCCGGGAGGAAGTGGCGAAAGCCGGTATCGCCAAGGGTCAGCGACAGGGCCGTGGCCTTACTACCTGCCAAGATGCCGAGCTCCAGTTCCAGACACCAATAAACGACTGAAAAGAGCGACACATCCCGACGAACGGTATCAGCCAGCCACCGGGACATCAGCATGGACCAACAACCAGTGCCGAGCTCTAGTTTCTAGGTGTCACCAGTGAAGATGGAAAATTCGACTCTTCATCTATGAGTGACCTGTCAGCCACCATCACGTCCGTATCGCTCCAATGAGTGACTTCTGCCTTCCGCCTTCCTGAGACAATTCACATTCCACCGGAGAATGAGCTGAGGTCTTCATCCTCCGTGGGACAGCTCGGTAAAGTACTAAAAATTTACCTATCTTTCGGATACCCCCCCCCCCCACTTTTTGCTGTCTCCGTCATCTGACGATAATGTCCATGTACAGCTATTAATACCTCTGTAATATTCATATTATTAATATCTCTGTAATATTCATATTATTCGTTCCAAAAGGGGCCCCTAGAACCAACGGTTCATTTTTTTAGAATTAAATTCTTAATTATTGAAATGTTGTCTTGCTTGATTCACTGTATCCTGTGATTTGTTGAGATAGCTTTTCCTTTCTATTTTTGGTAATAATATATTCTCAGAAACTATAAAAGAACCTGGGTGGTTATTCACCCCCTTTCCCCCTCTTATCACGGCATTCCTCTATTTAAATTAGATAACGGTAAAATTAATGCACTAAGAGTTAAATATCTAAATAAACCATATAACAACTGGTGTCCGTGACCAGTGCCAGCTTCACTGGCAGTAAAAGTAAAATTTCATAAATTTTGAGAATTCAAATTTTTTTTTGGTTTGCCCTTTTGAGCTCAACATATGGCATATTGATACAGTGAGTCATTCAAGTAGGGTGTATATGTATATATATATAGTTTTTAAATACACACATTTTGGGGGACCAATACATTTACTTTCACTTTGATGCACATATGTATGATTTTGACTTTTTGGGGGACCGCTCTTGTTTCTCCTCACAACAATGGACTTTTGCCGCAACTCCACCCTCATGAGTGTTTCCCTATGAAAAACATTTTCTCCTTGATTGCCTGTTTGTTTATCTTTTTCGTTTTTCTTTTGGATGCTTTTTGTGTGTAACATTTTTGTTGAGCAAAAGAATGGCCCGTAGGCGAGGACAACAGGACCCTGAGGTGTCCTTTGTGATACCAGATGGCTCCCGAGGAGCGAGTGTCACTAGTTGTTTGGGGTGTATCCCAACTTTTAATGGGGAGGGAGACATCACACAATTTTTTTTCCATATTGAGAATTTGGGTGATCATAATAATTGGTCAGATATGGACCAGGCCTTGGTCGTAAAATTGAAGCTGACAGATTCTGCAGCCTCTTATTTAAGGGAAAACCTATTGGAAAGGGGACTTCGGTCTTACACCGACATCAAGTCAGCCCTCCTGGACAGGTACAGGGTACCTGAAAACCCTACCGAATACATGCGGCGGTTGCTGACCGCCTATCAACGACCAACTGAGTCAGCAAGAGACTTCTCAGCTAGAGTAGAGGCTATATCATACAAATCATACCCTAAGAACATTTTGGTGACTACAACAGGGGAAGCCACTAGGAAACAAATCGCCCTACAGGCTTTCCTGGAGGGGCTTGCAGCGACTCTGAAACCCATGGTTCTTCCACAAGATCCCAAGACCATGGAGGAAGCCCTCCGACAGGCCAAACTGGCCGAGGAAGTCGTGGCTTCACAAAACCCCATGGCTGAAGTAGCAGTGGCCCAACCCTCTCACTTAGAGGACCAACTGAGGGCCCAACAATGCCAAATTCAGGAGTTGACCTCCTTGCTTAGGGACCTGTCAGCCCAACTCACACATCAGTCGACGACACGACCCAAAAGGGAGTTTGACAGGCCTAACCAAGGCAGGTCAAACCAAAGATGTTGGTTCTGCTCGAGACAAGGGCACCTCATGAAGAATTGTCGTCAACGCCAGCAGATGATGGAACGGAGAGGCCCTCCACTAGAAAATGCCCAGGCGGGAGGCATAAACAACCCATTCAGGTCAGGAATGCCCAACCAGGGAAACCAGAACTGGCCGGTGAGCAGGGATTAAGGGATCCTACGTCACCCATGGCTACCACTGTTATCGTCCCCTTAATTGAACCCAGAAACATGTCTTACCAGCTCCCAGTAGTCAAGGTACTGATACACACACATACATTTAGAGCCTTAATAGACACAGGTGCATCAATAAACATAATACACAAAAACATTCTCAAACACATTCCACACACTATTGAACATACCAACATACAAATCAAGGGCGTCACACCTGGCTCTATGCCCATTTCAGAAACGGTGACACTTGACATACAAATACATGACACTGCCCTCCCCGTCACCTTTTTTGTAGTGCCCAAGAACATTTCCACACACTACCAAGTTCTTTTGGGCTTCGATCTCTTGAGCCAAAACAACATCAATGTTTTCCCGAAGGATAAATGCATCGTGGGACCCTTTGGCACACTCCCCTTTGAGTTAACATCCCAAGAGTCCCTCGTTAACACTTGTACACGAAGTAAACAACACAAATTATTTGCATTTCTTCCTCAAAAAGTGACAGTTCCACCTATGTCAGAGAAATTTGTAAAATTGAAAATTTCACATAACACCTTACAGGTTGGGACCTCTGTGTTGGTGTCAAGGAATGACTAATTAAGACTATCCATTTTGTTGTCACAATCTCTTAACCAGGTCCTTCCCAATAATGAAATTCTTGTCAAGGTGGCTAATTTTTTGGACAACCCCTTGACTATAAACAAAAACACTAAGTTGGCATACATTGAACCCATACAAAGCCTAGAGGGGGAACACATAGTTAACACAACCGAAGTTCTTCCCAAGGATTTGGATGTGGTTGAGAACATGGACGCTTGGGGAGGCACCTTAAAGTTGGATCATTTGGAAGAACATCAACGTCAACAAATGTTAGACCTGTTGCAACAATACCCCAATCTGTTTGCTTATTCAGTTGGTGACCTACCAGGGACCACCACCCTATTTCACAGGATTCCCCTCCAGGATGATAGGCCTATTAGGCAGAAGCCCTATAGGGTCCCCTATCATCTTCGAGAGGAACTGGATAAGCAAATTCAAGAACTCCTAGATGCGGACATCATAGAGCCGAGTGACAGCCCTTATTCTGCACCAGTCCTCCTGGTTAAGAAGAGCGATGGCTCGTACAGGCTGGTGACAGACTTCAGAAAATTGAATGAGAAATGTGTCCCAGACAGTTTCCCCTTGCCTCTCATCACCGAAATGGTCGATAATTTGGCTGGCGCTCAATATTTCTCATGCATGGATATGACCAGTGGCTATTTTCAGTGCTACATACATCCCGAGGACCAGCACAAGTGTGGTTTCACCACCCACCAGGGTCACTTTCAATGGAAAAGAATGCCATTTGGGCTAAGAAATGCCCCAGCCACTTTCCAACGCCTTATGCAAGTGGTCCTCGCCAATTTGTCCCCCTTTCAGATAGCCACTTACCTCGATGACCTTGTGGTTGCTTCAAAGACATTCGAGGAACACCTAGTTCGTCTCAAAATGGTCTTTGATCGTCTCTCAATCCACAACCTCAGGCTTAAGCCTTCAAAGTGTGTCTTTGCTCAAAAAGAAATAACCTATCTGGGGTTCAGAATTTCTTCAGGGAATGTGGCCCCTGATCACAATAATTTGAAGGTGGTCCAAGCCTTCCAAACCCCAACCACCAGAAAACATGTCCGGCAATTTCTCGGGCTAACAGGCTTCTGTAGACGATTTGTTAAAGACTATGCCACCATTGCCCTTCCCCTCACACAGTTGACCAAAGAGTCCGTCCCCTTTGGGTGGAATGACGCAGCCCAAACTTCATTTGATACCCTTAAGGACACTTTGCTCAAAGAGCCAGTCCTTAAACTCCCAGATTTTGAAAAACAATTTTTCCTATTCACTGACGCCTCAAAGTTTGCCCTAGGGGCTGTTTTATCCCAAAAGGATGATGAGGGTCATTTCCACCCGGTGGCATATGCGAGCAAGAAGCTTAAGGGCGCTGAGATAAACTACAGCGTTGTGGAAAAAGAAGCCTTGGGAGTGGTCTGGGCCACCACTTATTTTAAATATTATTTGCTGGGACGCCCCTTCACTATCTACTGTGATCAGGCGTCACTTTCCAAAGTGCTCAAGCTAAGAGACCCCACCTCCAGGATAGCGAGATGGATAATGACTCTGTCCCCGTACCAATATACCATTATCCATTGCCCTGGAGCATCCAACAAACCTGCAGATTTCATGTCAAGGGGGGTCAACACAGTCGAACAGGTGCAAACCTCAGTTGACCCAGCCCTGAAAATCAGAATCCAGAATCTTCAAGAAGATGATGTCCAGTGCACCAAAATTAGGCAGTGTTTAAACGAGGACAGGGTGCCCCTACCTAAGAAAATGCTATTCTTCACACGTGATGACTGCCTGTATGCGACCCTGAGGAAGCCCAAGGGGAGGCTACAAAAAATAGACAAGTTAGTAGTACCAGCTGTTTTGACAGAGGAGGTGATAGCTCTGAATCACTCGACTCTATGTACTGCCCATCCAGGTCTGACCCGCACCTTAGCCAGAATAAAGACATTCTTTTATTGGCCAGGGATGTACACACAAATTAAAAGGTTCATTGAAAATTGTCATTCCTGTCTTGGGAAGAGGGGTTTTCTAAAAAACAAATTGGCACCATTACAGAGGATGCCCATCACTAACAGACCCTTACAACTGGTTGCCATGGACGCTGTGGGGCCCCTTCCCATTTCCTCTGCGGGTAACAAATATTTATTGGTAATCACTGACTACTTCACGAGGTATCCCGAGGCATATGCAGTCCCAGATATAAAATCTGACACTGTTGCATCGGTCTTGGAAAAGTTTGTTTGCACCCATGGGGTACCAGAGTCCCTTTTGACAGACCGGGGAACTAACTTTTTGTCCGAAACCATGCAACAGGTGTATCAGAAGCTTGGTATCAAGAAACTGAACACCTCAGCCTATCATCCAGCCACTGACGGGGTGACAGAAAGACTGAATGGTACTATCATTAGTTCTCTGAGTCATTTGGCAAAAGATTCACCAGACGACTGGTGTCGTTATGTGGATTTTGCCTTATTGGCTCACAGAACTAGTGTGCATACAACTACTGGCGAGACCCCAGCTTTCTTGATGTATGGTCGAGACCTCAACTTGCCCTCACAACTGTTGACCTCTCAGACACAAAGGTCTTACGCAGCCACAGTAGATTATGCCCGGGACCTCACACACCGATTACGACAAGCACACAAAATAGTCGAGTCCAACCTGCTCAAGGCAGCAGAACGACAAGAAAGGACTAGAGAAAAGGTGGCAATTTCCAAGAACCTACAGGTCGGTGATACTGTGTATTGTAATCAACCAAACCTCAATAGAGGGGTTCATCGGAAATTAGCACACCCTAACAAGGGTCCATACACTATTACGAAGAAATTGGGACCAGTTAATTTTGAGATTAGACTAGTGAACCAACCCAATAGGACCTATAAAGTCCATGTGGACAGGTTGGTAAAAGTCAAGTCACCACCAGTAGTGGTTAGTAGAGAAGAGAGGGGTGAACGACACCCGAATACTGGTTCACAAGGCGACTCGAATAGTCATTTTGTACAGGGGCACTATAACCTTAGGCCCAGGGATAATTTCAATTTTGTACAATAATTTTTTTTTTTGTTTTTGTTTGGCCACTTATACTTGTGTTTTTGTTGATGGCGAGATTATGTTCTACCAGCGACTATATTGTTTTTCTGGAGAAGGGGAAAGGACTTTTCCCTTCCTTCCAGTATCAGTGGATGACAAGCATTGTCCTATTTTCTCCTTGCCAACAACTGTTAATGGGATTTGCCATGAGCGAAGTGAAGCTGCTCCCCGGGAGGGCAGTAACCACAGTGATAGAGAGCTGTTCAGGTTGTTTCAGTGCAGGGGGTGGGGGTGAGATAAGGGTCAGGCCTATAATAGCTTTCTTTTTGTCTACAATGTGTTGTCCCCACCACCCCCCCTGTCTTTACCCAGCACCCTCACTCCAACTGCCTGCACGGGTTTCTTCACACCTCATGATCTGTCTCATTTACATTCCCAGGGACCTGTACTTGTTTGTGCTGTGTACGTGTTGTTCTGTCGTTCATGTCTAACCAAGAGTAGAAAGGCCTTTATAAGGAGGGAAACAAGCGCTTTTCACTATGTGGTCCTCTGAGTTGGGTTCTCTGAGACTTGCCGTAGACTTTGTTGTCCTTTCGTCTCCGGAGTCATTCGCACCTCAACAAGTTTTTTTTTCCCCTCACGTTTCATTTTTCTTCTTCTCCCTCTCCGCACGCTGCGCTGAAAAATTCTGATGTCATCAGAATTTTTCTCGTCATACAGGGAGGGTAATGTTATGGAGAATGGGAAAAATGGAAGGGGTAGTGGTATTATTTTTTGTGAATATTATTCTTCATACACACACACACACACGTAAATACTCCCTGTTCATATGTGGCCCACACGTAAAAACAAACACTACACAGTCACTAATTTTACTCTTATTAATAATTATGTGTTTCAGCGAGGCTGAAAATCGTATTATTTTTTATATAATCTAAAATTGTTAAATCCCTCATTTGTGGACATTTTCTCTGTTCCCCCATGCTCATGAGCGGCAAATAAAATCAAGAAATCCAATTCCAGATTTCTATCATGATCGTGTTTCGACATGAAACTTTGCTTGCTCTCCCTTCCCTAGTCCCTCCTCCTCTTCTCCCCCCCCCCAGGGGTGAGTCACCATTTTCGCGCGCTTTCATCGAGAGGACATGACGTGGCTATCTGGTGACCCCTCCGCCTCCAATCGGAAGGCCGGAAAGTTGAAGGTCGAGAGAAGAGTTGACGAAGACGAGGCTTCCCTTTTTTTGGGGACTGAGAGATGTTGAGGTAGGACGTGCTCTCCTGAAGCTGCGTGGCCCCCCTCGCCACCTACTCCCCCGTAAGTCCGAACAATCCTCCTGCCCACGACTAAAGAAAAACTCCCCTCCCTCAACCATCCGGGAGGAAGTGGCGAAAGCCGGTATCGCCAAGGGTCAGCGACAGGGCCGTGGCCTTACTACCTGCCAAGATGCCGAGCTCCAGTTCCAGACACCAATAAACGACTGAAAAGAGCGACACATCCCGACGAACGGTATCAGCCAGCCACCGGGACATCAGCATGGACCAACAACCAGTGCCGAGCTCTAGTTTCTAGGTGTCACCAGTGAAGATGGAAAATTCGACTCTTCATCTATGAGTGACCTGTCAGCCACCATCACGTCCGTATCGCTCCAATGAGTGACTTCTGCCTTCCGCCTTCCTGAGACAATTCACATTCCACCGGAGAATGAGCTGAGGTCTTCATCCTCCGTGGGACAGCTCGGTAAAGTACTAAAAATTTACCTATCTTTCGGATACCCCCCCCCCCCCACTTTTTGCTGTCTCCGTCATCTGACGATAATGTCCATGTACAGCTATTAATACCTCTGTAATATTCATATTATTAATATCTCTGTAATATTCATATTATTCGTTCCAAAAGGGGCCCCTAGAACCAACGGTTCATTTTTTTAGAATTAAATTCTTAATTATTGAAATGTTGTCTTGCTTGATTCACTGTATCCTGTGATTTGTTGAGATAGCTTTTCCTTTCTATTTTTGGTAATAATATATTCTCAGAAACTATAAAAGAACCTGGGTGGTTATTCACCCCCTTTCCCCCTCTTATCACGGCATTCCTCTATTTAAATTAGATAACGGTAAAATTAATGCACTAAGAGTTAAATATCTAAATAAACCATATAACAGAGCAAAGAGGTACGGGTTACAACAATTGTAGCTAGGCCTAAAAATGCCTAGGGGTGGACGAAGAGTGTAGTGTGTTCGCACAAGAGGGTCGAGAAAATGGTGGATGGATTCTGGAATGTAAGGGTGTGACGACGATGATCCCTCCGCAGAAGAGGGAAAAGAAAAAAAAAAGGGAGAAACGGACCAATCAGCAGATCGAGGGGAAAACAAACATATTTGTTTAACTCCCGCACCTCGTTTGAGTGGCCTCTTTCTCTCGCACACTCGTACCTCTTGGTTGCCGCAATATGTGCACGGCCTTAGGAGTATGACGTGGTCAGGGCTTTTCTTTAATAACGAATATATCCATACACACAAAGTTTTTTAACAGCTGGCTGACGCGAAGATAAATTTTGGAAAGAGAAAATTCAACTACCCCCCCCGCGGGGAATAAACCTCGAATAAGTCGCCATCTGGTGGCATTGTCAGTAATTGTGAGCTTTGGCCTGAGTTAAGTCCGACCGTCCGTGTACGGTTCCGTTCAGTGCACACAAGCTCCAAGGAAAGATTGAGATATTCGTTTCCTCTGTAGTCTAGTGTGTTCACCAGGAAAGAGAAAGGACATGGGTTCGATTCTCCGCAGAGGCAGTTGAATTTTCTCTCTTTTTCCAAAATATATCTTCGCATCAGCCAGCTGTTAAAAACCTTTGTGTGTATGGATAGTGGAGAGTGACATCATCCTCGGATATCAAGTATACGTCTCAAAATCGTCAATTATCCCCCGGATTCATTACGAAAAGCCCGTACGTAAGGGGTTTTTCAAGTATTACGTCAGCATGGAGAGAGGAGGGGTTTCGGATTTGTGTTGACTTTTGATAACGGGGGGGGGGGTGTTGAAGGTTGCTTACGTCATCAACCACCCTTTCTTGAAGATATGAAATATTCTAAGCTGCTGACGGGAAGGGGGAGGGTGGCAAAACGGCTAAAAATCTGCAGACGTAATACTTGAATGGCCCCTAAAGAGAATCCACGTAACAGCTTTCTTTATACCTTCTGGGTAGGACCAGATTTACACATTGTGCTTAGTATTTGTAATGTCCCGTATTAAACGGAGTTAATAAGTCAGTCAAACAGATTGGAACGAATCTATATAAGACTACGGTGTGGCTTATCATCAAGACTTACCTCCAAGGAAGAGCTCATTAATCATCAGATCATCTGCGAAAGTATCCCTTGATAGAGTTTCCAGATCATTGGCGTTGATGCTGATGAACCTCAGGCCTGGCATATAGCGGAAGGCGTCATTCGCATCACTAATATTGTTGTTTGCGAGAACTACCCTATTCAAGTGCGTTAGGTTGCTGAAGTCTGACTCGCTGAGGTATTGGATACTGCAAGACTCCGCGTACAGAACCTGCAGGAACGAAAACTGCCGCAGGGACGAATTGAATGTCTTGAAGGGGTTGTAAGAAATATTCAACGTGACAAGATTCGACAGAGACAGGAACACGTCGCTTTCCAAGTCTTGTATAAGATTCGCGGATAGGTCCAACATTCTGACTGTCGGTATCGGATCGAAATCTCGGCGGGAAACGTTCGCCAGCGAGTTCCCGGCTAGGTTGAGGGAATTGAATTGTGTCAGATTGCGGAACATACCACCCAGGCTCGTCAGCTTGTTGTAAGACAGGTCGAGCGTTTCCAATGCCGGTAGGTCGGTAAACACGCCCGTGGTGCTAGGCAGGAGGTTATTCTTGACGTCGATGTACGTCAACTGGTCCAAGTCGCGGAAGATTCCTTGAGGTAGTTCCCCGATCTTGTTGTGGTTCATCTGTAGCGTGTTCAGTTTCCTTATGCTTTGGAATAGGCCGGCGTCCAGTGTGGTTAGTTGATTGTACGACAAATCTAGAAGACTGACGTTTGCTGTGGTTCCTTCGAAAAAAGAAGAGTCGAGCTTGGCGATGGAGTTGTGGCCAAGTTGGAGACTCTCCACCTTCCCCATGCCAGCGTGGAGTAAGCCCGTCACATTTGATATATCATTTCCGCTCAAGTTTATGATCTGGGAAACAAGAAGAAAAATATTCAAATAAAAATGATTATGAATTTGAGCTTGATTATGCAGGGCTGACCAAAAGCGCGAGCGTAGTTACAACCCCGAGAGTAGGCCTACAGTACTTTATAAGATTTTGAGCTGTATGTTGTCATATATTATGCCAGTGTTTCTCAAATTGCGCGTCGTGTCTCCTAGGGGCTTCGCGGCGAGTTTGAGATATCGATTTGTGTGCCTATTTAAGCTTTGGAGGGATTCTCTTATAAGTGAAAATATCTACAAAAATATTGTGGAAAGCTGCAACTGAGCCATGAATTGGGCAACGGAGCCGCTGGTGACACAAGTTTGGGAAACACTACATTGTGCCAAGGGCATCGAGAGAGCTAAATGTAGCAGATTTCGATATTTATGAATTGTTTCTGGGGGGGGGGGGTACTCAACTCTGAGCTACAAAGCAGTATGGGTGCTCGACCACTTACGCGCCGGCTTTAACACCGCTACTACCTCTACTTAACCGAACATGCGCCTCGTAAACATTCCACTGAGGAATTTCTAACGCATTGGTACATGACGCAACGTGTTTTGTGTGTCTATGCGTGGCCTTAATGTACTTACGTTGAAAACGTTGTGCTCGTTCCGTGTTATACTGGAGCTGCCAACTTTCATCCATATTTTGAAATGAGAATTGCAAATGTCTGAATTTTCGTGTTATGTGAGAATCGTGGTGTGAAGGTCTGCCTGTTCTCTGCGGAGAGACTTTTTCAAAGCTCTGACACCGTCTCGAAAAGTAAACTTTTGGACGCTGGCAGTGTCACAATTAGGTACTTGATCATACGGGTAAGCACGTAATTGGGCACCCATATTGAAGGAGTGGTTAAAAGCTGAATTCTTCTCTCCCCTTCGTTCTTTGCCGGGGCAACAGACCTACCTGCTGCACACCCTTTAGGGGCGAGTACCCACACAACACAACAACTGCTATTACTGTACCGCACATGCACCTCGTAAAAATTCTTCTCTGAATAACCTCTAGTGAATTGGTGGGGTGCATGTCGGAATGTGATTTGTGGGTGTTGTGTACTTAACGTGAAGTTTCTTTCTGGGGAATGCCAATAATAAGTTTAAGAAGTGCTGCAACCTGCCGTCTGATTTCGGAAGCAAACAACTCAGCAGGTTATTTTGCTTGTTGCATTGTGCATAAATTTCCCAAAGTTGTAGACGACTTCATTCAACTCTGCGAATAGACTGTTTTAAATGAGAGATCGCGACACTTTTACTACTTAACCACTCATGTGCTCATCGTAAACATTCTTCTGAGGAATTTCCAACGAATTGGTGCATGTCAGAACGTGTTTTGTATATGCCTGGCTCCAACGTAGGGTATTTAACGTATTTCAACGTGTATAAGGAACCTCCTGATTTTTTGGGCGTAAAATTTGGAGAAAAAGGTGAAAAGATATATCTCTGTAATACTAACCATGTATAAGAAACTCCTCCTATATTTAGGGTCTAATTTTTGACAAAAAAAAAACGTTCCTGATGCGTTAAAATACGATATGTTGTCAGAATTGAGCGTGTTTCTAGTTATACTAGTGCTTTCATCTGTCTTCCATATTTTGAAATGGAGTTTTTTTTTGTTTTTTTTTTTTGTGTTACTTAAGTATCGTGTTGAAGGTGCCGAGGGACTTTTTTACAAATAGATGACCTGCTGGCATTACACCTCGAAGTTGGAAAACTACAGGAAACCAACTTCAGCTGTCCGCCCCACTATGCCGCCAACGGGGTGGGACCAAAATACGGTTAAGAAACACTGCTGTAGTTCAGTTAAAGGGTTGAGCTGATTCTGTCTGAGTTGATTTTCTCCGAGAGCTTCAGTGACGGGAAGAGGGGGGGGGGCGGTTGCTAAGATGCAGAGTGGCCTGATGGGAATGAGATCTGATTAAAATTTTCGGGAGTGAGAAGGGGTGAAGTGTACTAGTTACTATATTATTAGGCTGGTATTTTGATCCTGGTATTAATATTTGATTTTGTATTTTGTGATGCATGTATTGGTATTTTATTTTGTATTTTGTAATCCAGGTATCAGTACCTGATTTTGTATTTTGATCCTCCAGATCAACCTAGGGTACGTAAGCCGTGTAATTTGATCAAGGTATTAGTATCTGATTTTGTATTTTAATCTCGGTATTAGTGGTAGAGCGCTGCAGTAAAACCACTATGATGGTGTGGAGACAGCCCTTAGAACAGACTGGATCGACTGACCTTGGTTAGAATACATGGTTTGCAAGCGTGATGCCTTAGGGGTCATTCAAGCATTACGTAAGCAGATTTTCAGCCATTTTTGACCCCCCCCCCCCCGTCAGCAGTTTAGAATATTTCATATCTTCAAAAGGGCTGGTTGATGACGTAAGCAACCTTCACACCCCCCCCCCCGTCATCAAAATTCAGCAAATCCGATACCCCCTCGATGCTGACGTAATACTTGAATGACCCCTTAGCGTAGCTGTTAGGAATCGAATGTGAAGCAAGTCCACCAAAAAAAACGAGAGTTAAAAACCAAAACTTACCTTTGGATTAATATTGCTCAATATGCCGTCCACTGCGTGCAGATGGTTTCCACTTAGGTCAATACTCTTCAGCTCCGACAAGGGATCGAACGTTGATTGGTTGAGCATCGACAGTAAGTTATCCGCGAAATTTAGAACCGTTAGGTTCGACGAGAATCTGAAGGCTTCACTTGACACGGACTTCAGGGGCCCATTATTGATAGTCAACGATTCAAGAGATTTCAGTTCCCACAATTCACTGTCGAGGGCCTGAATGTAGTGATTCTTGAAGTAGAGGCTCCGCAAACTTTTCAGCTTAGATATCGCTTCTGGTATCTTCACAATATCAAAATACGTGAACGATAACTTTGTTAACGTCCTCACTTGGAAGAAAGTTTGATTTTCAATTTCTCTGATCGGACAGAGGAGTTTTATGGAAGATATGTTAGAAGGTGGGAACGCGTCGTCCGTCAAGTTGTGGACACTACAGGACGATAGTTGCAATAGGGACACTCTTCTAGTTGAGAAATGATCGCGCAACAAGTCAGTGACTGGTTCCATGGAGTGGACGGAATTGCAGTATATCAACGTGGAGTATCCAATTTTACGACATTCACAGTTTTTTGAATCCGGGCACATCCTCGTAACGACTCCGTCCACGAGGAGACACAACGACACAAAATATACACAAATAATGTTCATTTCGATGAAATTTTTGTCTGTGTTTGAATCACACTGTACATCTGGCACTCGAAGACTGACACATCGTTTTAGTTGCTCTATTCCCTTTCTCTCTCTTCAACAGAGAAGAGATAAGCAAGTTTCCGTGCAGACAGTGTGTGTGTGTTCTTATCATAAGCGAAACTGGAAGCATTGTATTGATATGGGAGAACTCTTTAACGCACACAATCGAACGAAGCTTGTATTACTGATATTGTGAAATTTTTAGAGCACTCGACTTTATCGAATTCACATGAATATAACATTCATTTTTAATCTACAATTAGAATAACAAACTCTTCAATGACATTTGTTTGTAAAAGAGGTCGCCACTTCCCGAAACTAGGGGAAAAAGAAATAAAATATTTGCCAGGCGATTTATAGTTTATGTTTGCGCGCGCATGTGAATGCTGCTTAAACAATGAGAGTGTTGCATATGGCGTTGTTTACCGATGACGTGCCATGAACGTTCTTAAGTCTCCATGTACTTACATTTACGTCGTTATTCTTATTTAAAAATATATATAAACGGATGCAAATACGCGCTGTCTATTTTCTTTGATTGTGACAAATTATACTGTTTACTTTGGGGGGTGGGGGGGGGGGGTTCGAGATATATAGTCGCCAAGGATAGTTCTGCGTTTGAAGATTTCGTTATGTGGTGAATTACATATACTGATGATATCATCTACTCTATCAAGTCTATGACGATGATTATTGCCGATGGCAGTTGCTGAGTCACAATGGTGTGACGTCTACTAGAAGAGGGTTGAAGATGAATCAGAAAAGTTGGCAAAAAAGAATAAAACAGCAGTTTTTATAAATCAAACAACGAAGAGTAAAGACGCCAGTGAATGATGTGTTTACAATTTTTACAATTTACATTGCCGGGGGTGAGTGAAAAACCAGAAACTTAGACCAAACGAAATCAAGCACGCCGAATCTTTTTATGAGTTGATTAATCTAGCTCTTTTGAAGATGATAAAAAAAATAATCCATAAACTTATCGTTTAGACTGAGGGAGACAGGACACAGACAAGGCATTAAGAGGCCAAGGCCGTCACTCTGCAGAAAGAAACGTGCCAATTCCAGGACCATAGGGGCGGTTGTAGGGCTGCTGTAAGATCCATGCTGCCCACGGTGTGCCGCTTCAGGGGTGTTAGCGCATAATCAGAGGTAAAAGGAAACATAATTGTAGGAAATTAAGAAAAAATTGTCTATGTAAAAAATTTGAAGTATGACTGTATTAGATGGAAATATTCCAGAGAGAGAGAACTTATTTTTTATGTATTCAGTCTCTAAGAAACAGTTAAAGGATGTTCTGTTAGGTTTCATGGATTTTATTTTTTTGAAAACTTTCAAGGACCTGTTGTTTGAGTGGTTTCTGTTTTAAACATGGCTCTCTGAAAATTATAAAAATTAATTTTTAGCAATGAAATATAAAAGTGGAACAAATAGGTTGCCAGTAGCGAAAGTACTGAGCTTAGTCTGTGATGCGACGAAAGAAAATTCAGCAAAACACATTCTGTCAGGTTTGATGGACTCGAAACTCAAAAAACCCGATGACGATAGGCAATATAGCTAAAATTATAGCCACTTGGATATATATCATATCATATCCTTGTTCCAGTCGCCTAAGCTAAAATGAAATTTCTATTGAAATGGCACATTTCCCACATAAATAATTACAAGTTGTACGAAATGTGACTCTGACTTTTTCCAAAATCACGAGCAGAATTCAGCGCTACAGACTGATTCTTCCTGTGAATGAGGACAATGAGTTCAGAGCAGCAATTAAATTATGCATTGTTGATCTTTGGGACGTCGCCAACGTTTCTAGAGAGATGGTGCTTTAAAGTTTTTTTTAAATGAAAAAAAATGTAGGGAGTTTTGGGAATTAGAGGAGCTACGAATGGAAACAATTTAAGAGCTCCTGGTTTCAATTTCAATGGTCAAGAAAATTTAAGAGCCCCTGTTTTTAATTTAAATGGTCAATGATTTCTTCCCTTGGAGATCACATTCAGAGATAATACCTACTCCTTCGCAGGTGTACGCTTTTGTATTTCATAACTGCATAAAATGCTTTACAAGCACTTACCGTCTTTTACAATAAAACGGTCCCAAGATGTCGTACCCAAAAAATTATGAAAAAAATTTAAGAGGGCATTCAACTCACCCAGCAAAACATAAAAACCAGAAAATGAGCGGTGGGAATGCAATTATTAAAACCACAAAAAATGATTAAAAATATAACATTTGGCTACACATCGCCTCTCGCCCTTCATGGTGATATCTATAAAAAGAGAGATTATTTTCACTTTTCCTTTCTTTCCTCTCCTCTAGAAAACGGTTTTATTTTTCTTTCTTTATCTGTGCTGTACTTGATCTATAGCCACTGTAAATAGCATTCTTTATACAGACGCCTTAACTTGATCGTGTGTTGATTGAATGACCGTCACTCTTAACACCCTAGGGTTGCAGGATTCTTAAATTCATTCTGGGCCTCCATTGGCGTTCAAAATATTAATATTTGCAATTTTTTTTGAGTGATCTGTATTAAAATTCGCCCAGATTTAAAAAAAAATATTTTTGTGCATATTTAAATGAATAGAATCAATGGTAATTTTTTCAAAACTTTTTGAAAACATCATCTTGGGAACCCCCTTTTCTTGTTAGTTTTGAATTAGGAAGTTAGTAAAGTTATAATACGCGCCACTCTGTATTCAAATGACATGAATTGATGACTTCCTATTTTTGATTTCTGCCGTGGTTTTCTTGGTGGTGAATCAGACGTCAGGTCTGTGTTTCTGTTTATCCGGTATTTAAATCCATAGCCCTTGTATCCGGAACATGTCACACATAACTTTCTTATTATCTCTAATGAACACGCGTGTAAATAAAATAGGAGAAAAAAAAAAAAATTACCCTCCACTTCCTTGAGCAATAAGCCATGACGGAAGTGATCTGAAAAGCAAATCAGACGGAAACATTAAGAAATAGTGATTATAGGCATAACGGGGGAATCAGACTGTCATTTCAAGTTCATGTCAGGAGCTTAATTTACATGGGAAAAGCGATACGAAACGATGAAGCAGATAAAGATTATCGTGTGCATTCTCTTCTGTGTTATCCATTCAGGTAAATATTAATTAATTCCTGATGGTAGTTGCTTTTTGACATCGAAATGATAATGAATTTTGCGAAGAATGAGAAATTTGAGCGGTTTCTATTCAAAGAATAAGTTTGTTAAGAATCATGTTGAGATTAGATTGAGCTTCTGGAACGAAAGTGTGTGGAGAGATACGGGGGAGAGGCGATATCACTGCTCAGTAAAAAAAAATGGTGAATGTTGTGTCCTCGACACAGCCGTAATTTTCAAAGTGAATACGTCTTCCAAATCTCTTTAAACTGCAAAACAATTGATTGTGGTCTGCTAAGTGAAACTGGAGAAGATTTTTCATATGAATGGAGTATTGCGGGATTTGTCTCAACGAGATTCATCTTCATTCATGCCATCTTTCAGACCGGCATTACACTATGAAAGTCTGATAAAGCAGATAAAGTTCTTTTATAAAACTTGAAAAATTCAACCAATATAAGGGTATCGGTTGCATTTCATCGAATGTAACCAAGAGGCTTGTTGGTTATTTTTTCCAGTTCTGTAAAATAATCTTTTATCAAACTTTTATAGTGTAATCCCGACCTTAGGCCAATATTACACTATAAAACTTTTGTAAAAGTGCTTTTATAAAACTTGAAAATGCAACTAATAAACATCGGTTTCATTTTCTCGAATGTAACCCATAATCTTATTGGTAGCATTTTTCGAGTATGATAAAAGCTCGTTTATAAAGCGTGAAAAAATTGTAACCAATAGGCGGATCAGTTAAGTTCGCTCGAATGTAACAGATGTGCTTATCGGTTATATTTTTCAAATTTTATAAAATAATTTTTATCAAACTTTTATAGTCTAATACCGGCCTTAGGTTAATTTTCATCTTTTATTGCATACTTTTTGAGATATAGTGTAAAACAGTTTCTTTACAGTGGCCTTGCACCTGGTAGCAAACCAGGAGGCGTATCAACATTATTGTGACGTACTATTGAATTTTGATCACCAATATATCTATTACTCGCAATCACTGGCGTCTATGTACTTTTCGAGGTATAGTTTGAAACAATTTCGTTAAGAAAGTGTACGGTGCTCCTAGTACGCAAACCAGGAGGAGTTGCAATACACACCAGAGAGTAGGGCACTGTTATGCGTGTCTTAACAAGATTTATTTCCCGCTGCCATTGACGTCTTTGTGTTTTTCCTATTATTAGAGATGTAGCGAAATCAATTTTGTTACAGAAGTGCACCATACGCACCTGGTACGCAAACCAGGAGACGTTTCAACACTAATAAGGTACCGTTGAATTTGTATCAGCAAGATCTATCCGCATAGACACCGCAAGCAAAAACGCTAATATATATAGGCTGCCTACTTTTCGAGATATGAACATTTAAAAGAATTCGTTACGGTTCGTTACGCCAACGTTCCAGTGCCCAGTACGCATACGGGAAAACGTTTCAGCACTTAAATAGGTGATATTGGATTTTAATTAATGAGATATATTCATCGAAACCAAAAAAGTTCACACGTTGCATATATTTCTTGAGATGTGGATGTTTAAAGTAGTTTCATCACGCCAACTTTCTGGAGATGTACCCAGTTTGGTCTGAAAGATATTTTTAACCGGCGATCACAAGCGATTGGCGAGAAATTCGGATGATCTCTGCTTGTCGAATCGGCGATAAATACGATACAAGTTTTGATAACTTTGTTCTAACGTAATAGCTTATTAGAAAAAGAAAGGGGGGGGGGGGAAGAAAGTAGAAAAGTAAGAAAAAACAGATGAAAAAAAGGAAAACAGTTATATATATTACTATACTCTGTCTCTTATCTGTAATACTTAGAGATAGGAGATTGGTATAAAGTATATTTCTCTTTTCACCCTCACTTACTTGTTTTCTTTCCCCTTTTATATACATGTAGGCCTATACAGTACAACCTATTTAACCATAGAATAGAAGCTTTTTCCTCCTCATCACGGAGATGAAAAGAACTACTTGTTTTTTATAGGGTTGCAGCAAAGTTTTGTGGTGATGAGGAGAGAGGGGAAAGAAAACAGAGAGATAGACTTATTTGAAATTATTCCACTGGCGTTTGGACGCAATATTACGTCGTTGATCGTAAACTGGTTAAAAGACCTATTCAAGTAAAAATTTCATTGGCATAGGTGGAAGGGGGTGGGGACGTTCACTGTACACCCTATGACTGTAATGCATTCGTGGCATTCATTTTACTTTGTCATGACCTAGGTTCTTGTGAATCCGAACGGCACATTGGCAACGAGACTTTGGAATCGACTGCTGGATGCTATGCGGAACTCAGAAATTGCGAAGGTCAAGAACTCATTCGTGAAATAGAAATGAGAAGAAAATTGCCAACTCTTTCAGAAGACATTTGCTCGTGAGTAGACACATATTGTGCTGTAAAAAAGTACTATTAAGAGGGAGGAGGAAAGATGCTCATATTGTTTGCTAATAAGGAAAGGGTCCCAATGTGATGTCTTCAAAAAATTTTCAAAAAAAATTGACTCTGATTTCACCCATTTTAATATGCATAAAATATAAAAAAATCCGGCGGAATTATGATGAGTCGGCCAAAAATTTTATTCTTAAATATCAATATTTTGAACGCCAATAGAGAGAGAGAGAGACCACACACACACGAAACTAGAATTTAGTATTTTTTGAATTTAGAGTATAGTATTCCGAAACTAGGGAGCTAGTTTTGAAGTGATTGTCTCAATTTCGTTCCAAAATTCAGTAATTTTCTTTTGGTTATTTTAATTTATAGGGCGTTAGAACGGAGCTTGCAATGCATTGCCAATAAACTATCTGAATGTTCTTTAGAGCATGCCCAAGAAATCACAACGTTGCTCAACCTCACTATACGATTGTGCGACACTGATGATCAACTTGGCCAAGGTATGGAGTAATTTACACTTTAATTAATGATTTTATTTTTATCCCATGGAGAACTAAAATATTCAACAAATGTCCAAACCGTATTTGGAGGAAGCCGGTCGTCCACTGGAAGCGACAACATGCGGCGAACTACGCTAGCGACAACAGCCGACACTGAATCCGACGACAAAAGGCGTCTGACGTCGTCCACTGAAAACGACTTCCACACGCTACTCGCTACTCACAAGAAAAGGGTCCAAAGGTGTCACTCCAAAAAAGTTTCGAAAAAATTACCACTAATCCTAATAATTTAAATGTGCACAAAAGTATAAAATTATCCGGCGGAATTGTTATAGGGCACTCAAGAAAATTTTGTAAATACTAATACTTTGACCGCCAATAGAGGCCAAGAATGAATTTTAAAATCCCGCAACCCCAGAGTCTTATTAGAGTGACGTCATTCAAACAACATAATGATTAGGTTCAGCACAGATGGAGAAAGAAAGAAGAAAAAAAAAGAGAAGTATATAAGTGGAACCTCTTTTATACGTCACTCGATTATACGACTTTCACGTTTATACGACGTTCGGCTTCCTTGAATAAATGGTTCAATTATTCGACGTTTTTACTTCGACTCGAACTCCGAGTCTTTTGAAAAAAACGTCCACGAAACACGCAAAATTTTCTTATGTGGTGAAAGGCGTTGCTGCAACAGTTCTTGCATATTGTCACCGCCAAAGCCATACATTTTAGGATGATTTCTGACGTGCACAAAAATAGCCAGTGAGCTGATTGAAGGTCATTTAGAGCGGACTCTCAAGTGATTTGTATTAAGAGATGGCATTTTTTCGGCCCGAAATATACTAAGAAATTGAATTTTATGGGTGTTATGCCTAAACTAATATTTGGAAAGAAAAGTGATTTGTGTCTCCTCCGAGAATCGAACTTGCGTTCCCTTGCATACAGGGCAATTGCGCTAACCAATACACCAGAGACACACTTTTCAAATCCTTATAACACGCATTAGTGGCTGTGTCTCCACTCGGCGCTTCACGCTACTAATGCGTGTTATAAGGAATTGAAAAGTGTGTCTCTGGTGTATTGGTTACGCCTTTGCCCGGTCTACAAGCGGACCCAGGATCCCTTTCCTTTCCAAATATTAGTATCGGCATAACACACAGAAAATTCCATTCCTTAAATGATTTGTTTATTGCTTGTTTCTGAGCCGCTGTGGTGGTCGGACTCGCATCACGAGGATCCGGGTTCGAACCCCACCGGCGCCACAGTGGTGATCGGCTGAAGTTGGTTTTCTGTGGTTTCCAACTTCAAGGCGTGAATGCGAGTCGATCTCCCCGTTTTAAAAAGTCTCGCCACAGAGAGCAACAGGCCTACAACGTTACAAATATTCAATCATTACACTTCACTCACAATTTGAAGTATAGATGGCACCACTGAAATATCAAACACAACACTGGCTACACAATCAGACTGTTATCAGACACTAGCTGAAGATCGCTTCTTATGGATGAAGTTCTCGTACTTTCTGTGCTTGCGAATATAGACAACTACTCGCGATTTGTTTACCGCTTCAAGTCGCTGCCATTGAAACCTGGCCAAAAATTTTGAAAATGGCCAATAGGAATATTGGCGAATTTCAGCTAATATGACATTTTCTTTGTTTACATTCTCTTGAATATACAAGTGCAGCATTTTGCTTTTAGCTATAATAGACAGTGATCTGTTCTCTTTGGAGTTGACGCAGCACTTAATAATAATGATCAAATGCGTCAAAACACGGTTGGTTCGAGACTCTAACCCATGAGAGCCATCATTTCGGAAAGGACGTTGTACGAAGGATAATTATGTTCTAAAAATAAACCGCGGTCTTATAAAATGAACCCGGGAAAAAAAAACCTCTCAACTGTCTTCTTAGCCAGATGCGGCACCAAAAAGTGCTCGATGCTTGTGCCCGATATCGTGCCTTTTCATGCTCGATGCTTGTGCCCGATATCGTGCCTTTTCATGCTCGATGCTTGTGCCCGATATCGTGCCTTTTCATGCTCGATGCTTGTGCCCGATATCGTGCCTTTTCATGCTCGATGCTTGTGCCCGATATCGTGCCTTTTCATGCTCGATGCTTGTGCTCGATCCTTGTGCCTGATTTCGCGTTTGATGCTTATGCCCAAATTCGTGCTTGATGCTTATGCTTGATTTCATAAACTTTCGTGCTAGATCCTTGTGGCGGATTTTGTGCCCGTTTTTCTTGTGCCTGATTTCGTAAACTTTCGTGCTCAACGGTGTGCCCGATATCGTGCTTGATGCTTGTGCCTGATTTCATAAATTTCCGTGCTACATCCTTGTGACTGATTTTGTGCTCGATATTTGTGCCTGAATTCGTAAATTTTCACGCTAGATACTTGAGGCTGATATTGTGTTAAATGCATGAGCTATGCTTCACGAATTTTCATGCTAGATGCTAGTACCCGATTGCGTGCTCGATTGGTCGTTCTGAAAATTAACCTAGACGTGGCTCGCGACTTGGTTAAGGTTGAAACAACTCTGCACTAGTGTCTATATGTGTCTAATTTTTTCTTAGATTACGCTGCCAGCCTCGACTGTTTGAACGACAATCTGGAAATTATGTACGTATGCATCAATCAAATATTCCAAACCTATCAATCATTCGTGACGCATATTCTCCAGTTGAGTTTTTCGGATATCAATAAAGAAATATCTAATTGCCTGTAAGTAGTTTATTATTACTATTATTATACATCCTTTGTCTAAATGGATCTTTAAAACTCTCCTTGCAATGAAGAGAATTGAAGAAATTATAGAAATGCTTGAATCTAATGTGGAGTTTTGTTTGTGATTTCCCATTCACAAAGGGGCACGGTGGTGCTGAGGTCGTGCATTCTTGGCGCAGTGGCAAACAGATGCGAAATGAGAGCCGTCAATGTCGCAGACCAACTCTGGCAAGCCACGAAAAACTTCATACTTGCAGACACGTGCTCTAACGAGAATGCGCAGAAAATGAAGGAGGACATCATAGCGTATATTACCAATCAAGGCGCAAATGTTGTTTAATTAACCCATTCATGGCTTAACACCATGAAGATGCCAATAACTTCACCTGATAATATTCTCGCAACAAAGATTACAAACTGTATTAAATGTAACAACGATTTTCATTTTCTAAATTCCATTCATTTTCTTTTAAATGCCGACTTACAAACGTTTGAGTTATAGTTCGAGTTACGAACCAAAAGATTATTGGTGCTCTTGGTGATATTTGGAAAGAATGTTTGCACCACTAGCCTGTGCCTTCTCTGTTTCTGATAGAAAATTATCTAATTTTCGCCAAATCGGGAGTGGTCTTTTTGTCTTTCGAACGATGCTTAAAATGAACCCTGTTCGTAGGTCGGAGAATGACTAGTATAATTATTACAATGTTATAAAAACAATTATTATAGACGAGATCCATATGACACCTGATATATTATGACCTAAAAAAATTAATATTATCCCGCGTGGCGATAGTGATGATTAGCGAGCTGACCCTCGGTTGTGCAGGTCTGAGTTAAGAATATCTAGAGACGATATTATAAAAGAAAAGCGTGACCACAAAGAACGGGACATTCCCGTATTTTTGGTCGTCCTGATATTTTACTGAAATGTCCCGTTTTTCTGAACGGAGTTAACTTTCATCACTTTTAGGTCACTTTGATCCTTCGTGGTGGGGGTAGAGAGGTTCTTTGCTCTACGATTAAGTTAATGGAAATGCTTTAGCACTATCTGGAGGAAACTTTACAACCATTAACCGATTTACGATCAAGGACGTAATATTACGTCCAAACGCCAGTGCAATAAATTCGAACAAGTCCCTGTTTTGTTTCTTCTCTCCTCATCAAACGTAACTTTGATGAACCCCATGAAAAAACAAGTACAATAGTTCTTTTTACCTCTGTAATGTATCCTTCTACTATATACATGTACATAAGAGTGAAAGAACAGGTAGGTGAAGGGGAAAAGATAAATCTGCTTCGTACCTTACTCTATTATCTGTAATACTCACAGATGAGAGAGAGAGTATAGTATCTATTATACTGTTTTCTGTTTATTTGTGGAGTTTTTCCTTACACTTTTCTACTTTTTTTCCTTCCTTTTTCTAACATGCGGTTAGGTTAGGACAAGGTTACCATATTTATCGCCGATTTGTTAAACGGAGACCATCCGAATTTCTGGCCAATCGCTTGTAAGCGAAGCGGTTGACCAAATAAGTTTCGGCGTTCAGCGCATTGATTATGTACTTTTTTTTTTTGGAGAATTTTTATGTATTACACAGGTTTTTTTTCGTGATACAATGCCATCTGCGAGTAATATTTTGAATTATTTTTTATTCAAAAAAAAAAAAAAAAAAACTTCGTCGTGATAAAGTATTTTTGTAGAAATTGCACATTTTTTTGCGCCATTGGTTTTGATTTGCTTAAATCAGTTTTTTGAAATGTTTGATGTACAAATGATATTTTTGCTTGAGTCGCATTTTGATAGGAGATACGATGACAAACCAGTACATCTTTAACCACCAGTCCGTGGGAATTTTCGTCATTGTCCGAGGAGTTCAGGCAAAATGCCATAAATGCCTTTTTTTTGCCTATTTTCAAACTTTTATGGTAAAAATGGCTTTTTTTTGAAGTTTTCCTGCCATAAATGCCTATTTTAACATATTTTTAAGTTTATTAGGGAATTTCAGAGGCCGTGATCTATAAAACTCGAATATTTTGCGGGCATTGAGAACAAAATAATTAAAATTTTTCAACTCTCTCGGTACTAATTATCTCATCAGAAAGCCCCACCTCCTTCCAGCCTCATATAAACGCGAATAAGAGAACTTGGTGTTGCCGTGCATTAACTTCGCTTTGACCGGATGGTGTTAGACGTGAATGATTTTGTTTCAGATGAACGCCGCCCATGTTAGAAAAAGCAGAGGAAAATTAGAAATTTTTGTTTCTCCTCATGATTCACATGAACATTTCTTGCTCAGGTATTGGACTGCATTGCATAGCTGACCGATAACTGTCCCGAGAGAATCATCAATTGACGTCATGGCTCCCACAAGGCGGAGTAGGAGCAGACAGGGCCCTGGGGGGGGGGGGGCCCATGTTGTTCTGCTGGTTTTGTTTTTCACACCGAAAATGCATTGCAGTCAACCATGGCTATTTATTTTACATACATATTTAGTACTCGATTAAATTTATCAGTTGCCCTCAGGGTGTGCGACAGATGCGGCCACACAGGGCCCGAGCTTGAAGGAGTCCCGCATATGTGGTAATATAATTTTTTTTTTTAATATATTAAAACAAGGTAGCTATGTTTCAACCTATAGATAATGATTAGATCAACCAAATGATAATGATCATTCCAAATAATAAAACGAGAATTATTCGCAACTCGAAGGAGCCCCCATTTTCTCTACGGGCTCCGAGTCTGGTAATTGTGGTCCTGGAATTGACCTAATAATGAGGGTCTACCAAGGGCGTAGCGAGGGGGGGGGGGGACTTGGGGGTCTGGTCCCCCCCCCCCCCCGAAATGTGAGAAAATGACCGAAAAAAGGGAAAAAGATGGCCAAATCCATTGTTCTGTCACTTTGGTCCCCCCCCCACGAACGAAATTTCTGGCTACGCCCCTGATGAGGGACTACTAATATTTTACTTTGGGCTTGAAATTAGTCGAACTTGTATTACAATGCAGTTATTTTAAACCATAATTGAAGCAGCAGAGGAATCAAATGCAATCAGTTTTTTTAGTAAGTTTTCCCTTACTACCTTAGTTTTAGTTATTTTTCCTTTTTTTCCATAAATTATAAATGCCTTCTTTTAGCGCCTATTTTAGGCATTTTTAGTACCTTTTTTGCCTGCCTATTTCGACCATTTTTAGTGCCTAAACTTCCGGTCTCTAATCATGACATACTTTTTTTTAATCCGTAGGCCCCCACAAGATCTAAGGTGTAGACAAAAAAAATATGCTTTGTCTTTCTGTAGTTTCTTCTGAATAAAAGTGTAGATATCACTTTTATATTTTACTTTTTCAAACCAGTACATAGATGGCAGCACTGTAGTGACCGTGGCAAGTTTGGTTTCGATTCTCTGGTCAACAGCGTGACCATACGACCTGTATTCCCCGGGACGGTGACAGTTTTTTTTTTTCCTGTTTTACTGGCTGTCCCGTCTTTTTGCAAAAATGTCCCGATTTTTCACGTATTCTCTACGAACACAAGTTGACTTTTTATTCTTCAGATCAACGATTAAAATTATCTTCCCAACTCAGAAATTATATTACGATAATTACGACTACAGATACGGATATTCATCTCGCATATTTGCCATGTTGTTGTTTTTTTTTTCTAATTCATTACGATTTGAAGTGGAGCTTCATTTCCAGCGATTAGCGAATTCTCAGCGATTTCCCCTCAAGTTGGTAACTTTGCTCACTTTTGGCATCATTTTTGGCAATGATTGGCATTGCCCCCCCGTGTTTTCCCTTATTTTGATGCTCAATTTCCCTTATTTTTCTTAAGAAAAAAATATGGTCTGCCTACTGTTAAACGTTTATGAATAGTGATTAGTCAACCCTAATGCAGAATATTTTAGTGATTATTTTTCGTTTTCTGAATATTATTGGAAGTACGTATCTTGCTTATATATATATGAAATTACTTACGATCAGTGAGATTATCAGTCATCATGCAAATTAGATAACGCTGTAGCAGAGCAACCAGCCCGACCAGATGCAATTAAAAGAACAATTAGCAATAGAGAAAGGCATGTAAAAACTGAAGTATGTAATATGGACTCCAACCTAAAAAGAAAGCCAAATTTCACAATTCGCACTTTTTTTTAAAACTAATCAACCCCGTAGCATTTGCGTAAAAATTCACCGAGATATTAATGATAGAAATTATTGATTTTGCAAGGTTTTACGACTATCTTAGCGTTTTTTTTAACTCTTTTACGAGTTTTTGGCAACACATTTGGATGATTATACTATTGGAGTGCCAGTGATATATTTCCAAAACTGGTATCTTGGCTGATATTTAAGAAATTTAGGGGGAAAAAGACTAGTAGAGTAGATTTCCTCTCCCATCGCTATCAGCACATCCATCCGCCTTCACGTGTTATATAAAATACAGTATTTGTTTTTACTTGTCAAAACGTATATATATGCTTTCCTTATCTTTCCTCAAGTTATATTCATTCCAGAAAACAGATTTGCATATCGATATCGGAAAAAAACCGAATCCCGATCTAAGGTTGGAAATAAAAACAATGGACCATCGTGATGATGATAAAAAAAGGGGAAAAAAGAATTCTTCCAGCTATTTTTGGACGAGATATCTCGTCATCGTAAACGGAGGAGGTTAAATATTTGATCATTTTGACACTTAAAAATGTCAAATATCACTAATTCCAATCACCGGTTTGCTTCGTTTTCAAATGCTACCGAATTCCTCTCGCAAAAAAGTGCAAGTTTTACGAAATGGACTTTTTTTTTTTTTGATTCGCGGGGTACAATTTTCAATTTTTACATTTCCCCTGATTAATGTTACACGTGCCGCTTTTCTGTTGTAATTGATCGGGGCTTAAGGCCACTACATGCCACTGTGACGTGACGTTTCCCGGATCAGAATTCACAAAAACGTCTCTCAGACGTGACGTGCGATCATATCAGGTCAGAGAAGTGTGTTTTTGCCTTTATGGTCACTTTACTATACCAAGCTGCAAAGCTGTTCCGAGTTACTGTATTTCAGGCCAAACAGACTTTCTTTGTACCTCGTTTATATATATATATATATATATATATCAAAGGTACACAAACGCGTGGTATTTCTGCGCTCGCGGGCCAGAAACTGGAATATATAATATGAGAGCATACGGGGAATTCCCGTCTGACTTTTCTATATGTCCCGTTTTTCTAGATTTTCAACGAATCTCACTTGAATTTCTATTTTTTACTGAAATCGAGAATTGAATTAATAATTGTGTGATGATAATTATCGCTACAATTACCATAATTCAATTAAAGTCAGATAAATGTATTCCTTTTACGTATTTGTCAAACATACCGTATTTTAACGTGTATAAAAGAACCCCCCCCCCCTGATTTTTTGGGCTTAAAATTAAAAAAAAATATGAAAAAGATCTATCTATACCCACCTGTACACTATATACTAATACTGCACATTATCCATGTTTAAGAATCTCCCTCCATTATTTACTGAGACACAACTTTTTGGCAATAAGGCAATTCTTATGCACGTTAAAAATACGGTATATTTTTTAAGTGAATTAACTTTTAATCAGTTACGAGTTGCAAGACCTTCCTTTCGAGACATTGGCAATTTTTCAGCATTTTTAACCATAGGTGGTATTTTACTCACCTTTGATAATTTCTTTAGCCATAATTAGCAATTTTACTTTCCCTTGAAAAAAAAAAACAATTTTTTTTTTGGTTATACACAATAACTTTACTTCTCTTTGACAATCTTGGCCATAATTAGAAACTTTATCTTGAATCGACAATTTTTTTTTGGTTGTAATTGGCCCGTATGGGTCCTGATGTCCCATTTCTATGAAGGAAATGTGGTCAGCCATTTACTCTACTGATCTTTTTTTAACCCGAACACCTTTCGAGGGCAGGATGAAACCCCCTTGGCTGGCCGCATTCGGCCGGCGAGCCGGACACTGCGCATCTCCATCCCCCCGTATATCTTTTCTTGTGGTATTTTCACTTAAGTCACATGACTGACATACCTCCAACTGTCCTCACACACAAATATTTTAAAACTTCAGATCCACCTAAATTCAAACGACATCTATTTAGAATCCAGGTAATCATTTTATTTCTAAAAAACTAAAAAAAAAAAACCAACACAAATGGACCATAAAAGTACGAGTTATTTTAAAGAAACAACGGCAATGGAATTTCTCCCAATTTTCCTGTCCCCAATAATTATTACAAAAGCAGTATCGCTGAATTATTTCTCAACACACACACACACACATATCCATTCTTTTGGGAAATCTTCCGATTGTTCGAAATTAGAGACTTGAAGGGAGTACGAAACGATATGAAGGAGTAGTTCTTCCTTTTTTGGGTTGAAGGAATTGGATATCCCCGTGGAAAAAAAGGAAAAGGAGAACGTTACAAAATAAATGGACTTTGACATGCGATATTTCCTTCTCCTTGAAAACAAGATGCTCTTCTTCTCCTACATTTTTTGCAGAACCGCCATTTAAGAGAGAAAGATCCATAAATGCCATTTCTTCGATTCTCCTTTGCTCCGTATGTAATGAGAGGAAAATATGACATCCGTACCAAAAGGGGGGAAGAAATCGCCTGCTTGGCCTTTTAAGGTCGAGCCACACCCGTGAAATTACTGTTCATGATATTTTCGATAATTGGGCTTTGAGAAGAACAAATGATCATAATGTGCTCGTTTCTTACGATGATTCCCGGATACCGATCGTAGAATCTAAGATGGGAATCAATAAAACCGTCGTTTTAGAATTACAGAAGTATTTTTGAATCCATTGGTTATTCGGTTGGAGAGAAGTTTACGTTACTTAATATAGCTGTTGGGTTTCGGAATTCTATTTCGGAAGCGGGAGTTCGCAGAGAAATTTTGAACTGCGGTGTTTAGTCAGAACATGATATCTCCAGAAAATGACTTTTTGATCTAAAAGTAAGTCTTGCTAATTTTAACTAATTGGAAGTGAGATAAATGCACAAATACGTGCGTACGGCTGAACAACATGCTGATGTATTGATATTTTCATTTGTATTTGTGTATATGCTTTATTTCTGATTTTTCAATGACAATGAAAATGCTTATATCTCAAAAATGTGATTTTGGAGTCATCATGTTCTGATCAAACACCACAGATTTTGTGTATAACAAAAAGACAATTAACGTGAGGTGGAAAAAGAAAATATTCCTCAAAGTTTGGGAGAGGAGTGAAATTACTCTTCATTATTAATTTTTCCGATAACATTGCTTGAGAAGAAGAAAATATTTTGCCCTGTCACTTCAGGGTTACCTTAAGACTTTTTGAGGTGAATCTTCTTTAGGGACATAAGAGTGAAATTTTGTGAAGGGCAAATAAAATTCAATCCGTCACAGAAAGTGGAACGCTTCCTTTTGAGAGAGGGAAGAAAATCCATCACAGAAAGTTGAACCCTTTCCTTTGCCTCAATACCGGTTCCGTAGAACGGCTGATTGTGTGATGTAGTTACGAGAAGCAGAGATGTTGTGGTGGTGGTGGGGAGGATGCCAATAGAGATTCAGAGGGTTGGTTTCGACGCTGTGTCCGACAAAGACAGTGTTCATTACCTTTTACTACTCCCCCAACCCGTAACACCACGAAATCGTAGAACGTCCCCTCTAGTATGATAGGCGATGCACACAGGTTGGAAGAAAATAAAATTGGGTTAGGGGGTGGAGTAGGAAGGAGTGGATGTGTTTCCAAAGCATTCCCGCGGTCTAGGACTTGAACAACTTAGAAGTTTCACTTCTGTCGCACGAGATTCTCACGCAGATTTCTACCTCTCTCGTTTTTGGCGACGGTGTCTTAAATTAAATGCAAACAACGCTGACCACAAAAGTCATTTGCGACCCTGGGACGAATCGCAAAAAAATCATTTATCCTGACGTATGATATTACTCTTCTTACTTAGGCTGTACAATTCTGGGAACCCTGTTATAAATATTATTATGTTATAGGCTTGAATTTTTACTGTAACGAATCTGTTGTGACAGCAGATTAACTTCTCAACAACAACAATTACTCTTACTGCTCAACACTGCACATGAACCTCGTAAACGTTCCTCTGGGGAATTTTTAATGAATTTGTTACATGCAGTAACGTGTTGTGTATATGCGTCGCCCTAACGTATCAGAATTACTCTTGTTTCATGTTATGCTGATATAATCTGTTTTCCAAATTATGGATCAAAAATGGCGGATGCTGGAATTTGATGTTATGTAAGTATCGTGTTGGAGAGGTCTGCCTGCCCTCTTTTTCAAATGGGAGACCGGTTTGCATTCGCACCTCGAATTTGGAAAATCGCAGATACAACCAATTTCAACCAACCATCACTTCGAACTTGAGATCTCACGTTGAGAGTCCAGCACGATGTCCACACGACCACTCATACCGGAACCACCAACACCTGCTAGATTTGTTTCTTTAAATTTCCCATCGCGGGTATCACTTGGATGAAAGAGTAATTTTTTTCGAATTTCAGAAAATTTGGTCAAGGAATTTGTCAAATGTTCTCGGGAACGTGTGGGAAGGAATTACCACTCAAAACCTTAAACTTAGCCTTTATTGTTTTTTAATGATAACATTGAACATATGCAAGGTGAAATGAATCTGGATAAAATATATATGTATTAAGTGATACTTTTCTTCTCGTATGCAAGTTTGGGAGAGGGTAAGAAATCTTTTTCTAATAATTTTTAGGGCTACGCATACTTCCCACTCATATCAAGGGAGTACGCCCAGCTCGAATGAGTTTCTACTAATACGAAACACGCCTCTTACGCATATCTGGGAATGTGCAAACCATTTGAAGCACGTCTACATAGGCTTACTCACTTTGACGTTTGTTCACTGCGTGCTTTTCCTTTCCCTCTCTCTTTTTCCCCCTCTTTCCCTTACCCACGCACAAACCGGTTACGACCGCAGCGCCACACAGCTTTCGCTGCACAAACTCAAACAGAAGCAGTGCAAGCTCCCTTGATGAATCTATCTTCGGTAGCTCCCCCCCCCCTCCAATGTTTAACGTTCGTCTTGTGCACGTTGCTCGGCTGGCGATGAAATACTTCGTGTTCGTGACAGCCGTGCACATGGATGGGATATCTCAGCAAAACCCTTAAGGCAGCGGTTCTCAACCGGTGCTCCGTGGAGCCCTTGGGGCTCCTCGTGCACTCTCCAGGAGTGGCCGCTCTAGGAAAATTAAAGAAAAATAATTATAAATATTTTCAAATAGTAAAAATAAATCTGTTACTTTGATGAATAATTAAAAAAATGGCCTACAGGGCTCCGCCATAGAATTTTTTTACTTAAAAGGGCTCCGCGAGTCGAAAAAGGTTGTGAACCGCTGACTTAAGGGCAACGCATAGTGCGCGAATGTAGATGCGCTTTTACGCCTTTGCAGGCGTTACTCGAGGCGCGAAAACTTGAGAGTCTCTGGTCAAGACTGGAGTAAAATGTCTTCACAACCGAACCTGAGGAGGTACCACACATCACTTTTATAATTTCGAAATTTAAATTGAGTGATCCTTAGCTAGGTTACACTCCCAAAGCACCTGAGATAAAACCAAAGGCACACAGCAGCCCTATATATTAATCAATACTCACAAAAAATTCTTAAAAAAAAACAAACAAAAAAAACAATTAAAAACATCAAGGAAAAAACAATGCAAAAAACACATAAAAACCACAAGATTAAGATAACGATCCCCATTGTGAAATTTTAATCAGATTCCGTCCATAAAATACCAAATATATTTTTAAAAGAGGTTTCAAATCCTTTTTAAGAAACGAACAAAAATAATTCCATTTTCTTATAAAAATTTCAACCTAAAATAATTGAAATTAAAGAAAAGAAAAAGGAAAATCGATTAAAATTTCTAATTCAGATCATGCTCAAACTTCAAACAAACACAGAACTTTTCTAAGAAAAAGAAGAAGACGAAAGATAATAATAAGAGAAAATAATTGCATGAATGTACAAAACAAGGAGAACCGGGGAATTAAATGGGGAGAAATTCCGGCTCTAGTTTTAAATTAAATCTGCAATTTTCAGATGCTTTTAGTAATCGTTATTAGTATTGATCTTCTTTTTTAGACCGCGGTTAGTGCAGTGGTATTATTATACCTAATTTTATTGTATTTATTTTTTGAACGGGGTTTTTTTTTTTGGTCTTTGATACGGCTTTGATCAAACGAACCGAAACGATTACGTCCAAGTTCCAAGAAGAATTCATAATAAACCTTTGAATTTGTCCAAGGCAATGGTAATGTCCCTCCTAACCACCATTTTTTTCTTTTTTTCATCTGATGTTATATCCCTTCAGCACAGTTAAAAAGTACAAATACTGCTTAATATTCTCCCAATGTTTTCTCTCCAAACCGAATTTCAGCTCGTTTGGATTTGGAATTTTTTCCTTCTGGTCTGAGAGGAAAAGACATAGAAAGAATACATGTTACGATTAAAGTATTTTTACTCCGTTTGTGTTACGATGGTATAGATATCTGCGCTGTTACGCTATGTTACGAGATACCGCTGGGATTCGAAGTACATCGCGCGCTAGAGAGAGAGAGAGAGAGAGTCAATGATCATTATTATAAGATGCTAATTTCATGATCTGTTTTTCAAGTTTGGATGTTGATGGGGTCTCTTGTGGGTTTGATATTTGTTTGAGAAGGATGTTTTGAATTTGGATGTTTGGAAAAAAATATTTAATGCGGTGTGTATTGCACTGTACAGTGTATAGGATCGTTTGTAATTGGGGGGTGGTGTCTATTCGAGTACAGCATTCGAGAAAGAGAGATTTTACCTTAAAACTTGGAACATAGGTTGTTGGAAGAGTTCATTCTGGTTTTTATCTTTTTTTAATATTAATTTTATATAGAAAAGATTCTATAGTCAGATGAGAGAAAAAGGCGAATTAACGTGCTGTTTGGAGACTTATACGAATGAAAACTCGTTATTTTGAGGAATTGGTGAACGGACACTTATTTATTATTCACAGTAGTCGGTGGATGGTCACTGGTTAGAGTACGGGCTTATAAGGAGGCCCTTCGATGCAGAGAAGTCAAGGAATGATTGTTGAACCAACTAAATGCCCCGAGACGATGTATTCCACGTTCATCTGGATGGATGGGGGTGGTTGCAGGTAATCTGCAGCTTTCTGTATTGGTAAACCTCCAGACTTTGTTCAACCACCATGAACATTGTACAGTCTAACCTGCCATGCAGAATCCATGCCCCCCCCCCCCCCACAGATTTTCCGCCTCATTCTATGTTACCCATTGACATGGCGGAGTTAAAAACTGGGGTCATCATTCCATGCTACATGATTTCAATCATCGATGAATTAAGTCAGCGATTCTCAAACTTTTTTATCCCATGGTCCTCTTTGAACAATATTTTCTTCTCGTGGGACCCTCGTCTTACCCGGGGGCGAGACCCTTTCTACTTATTGAATTGCATTTATTAAATTTATATGAACAAAAATATATATATATATATATATAAATGTGATCGATCTCTTTAACCCTGAACCAGGCATGAATACAGAAGGAGGAGAGACTATGGTCATATCTCCCAAGAGCCTAAATATATGGGAAAAACAGGTCTAAAAACGCCTCTTCCGACGCATCAATATTTGTCCGCCTCTATCATGCGTTCAGTGTGATTTCTTCTTGTGGGAGCTCTATGCATGGCCGTCTCACCATTCTACTCGGGCAGAGTGATATCCTGGGGCCCTATATAGCTGGAAGTCACCGTAACAGCTTGAACATTAACAATCGAAAATCATATTACCAGATCTCATCATGTAAGCTCCCTATGGGCACGAGGACCCCCAAGCCATACCCACAGACAGACATGACCGCCCAGAGAGACCATCTTGGGATGGTTTGAGCCATACCCACAAGTGAAGTGAACATGGGTTAGGATGGCCTTGGTTCCGCAGCGTTGCTGGATTCTGAAAGCATAGTCACATTTTTTCTCCCAACATATTTCATTTGAAAGCTTTATTTCTTCACATCTCCCTGTGGCCTCCTTCACCACTAGTAGTGGCTCGTCGTTCAATCTGATTTTCACCCGTGCTCCCCCCCCCCCCGAGAATATCCCAGGACCACAAGAAAGCCATATTAGGCCCCAGGTTGAGAACCACTGCATTAAGCAATCGTACTTCCTTGGGTTACGGTTTCACTGTGTCTGTTTTTCCAATTTGATTACAAAGTTACGCCAATTATAGAGAAAATGTGATTAAATTTTTCCCTCTCCATCCAAGAACGTTCCTGATTATACTATCGGCTGTTCGCGATATCTGTGTACTAATATTTTTCTGGATTAAGATTAATATTGGGAAAAAATTCCAAATATTTAATTTTGAGACAAATATCGATATGAACTGACTCACACACCACGTATATCAATATATTTATTCCCCCGTATGCGTATTATATTATCTATAGGAAGTAGGGGGTGGTATCAGAAATTTCACACTAATATATTACGGTCTCCCCCCCCCCCCCATCATATCGTGATCATGAAGTAACAATAGGGGGGGGGGAGGACGAGCCCCTCACTCACGTTCAGTATGTGTAACCCCTGGAAGCACGAGGTTTTGACGGGATCTATAGGTCCGTGAGGTGACTCCCGCCTTAATTATCTCCTATCTCCCTATATATATATATATTTTCCTCCCCACATCAATTCTTTTTTTAAGGCCCTTTTCCTTTTTACTATGTGTCTCGTGTCAATTCAGGCGTATTTGAAACGCACGTATAGGGCCGGCCGCACGCAATAGAATAGGATATTAAGCCTCGTGTGACTTGGGAGAGGGAAAAAGAAGGCCCACGTGTCACGTGACTTGGGGTATGGGAGGAAGTGGGGCGGGAAATTAGACACGCCCCCGTGGTTTTTGTAACGCGAAACGCAACTTTTGGCGATATTTCTAACAATATTGTGGCTTTTTATCATTTCTTTTAAAGCCACAAACGCTTGAAATTTGAAAAAAAAAAGAAAATAAATCATTACGATATTGCATGTATGATGTAAATTACATGCAGACGACTATCGATATAACGATTTCTTTCGTCTTGTCGAAAATGGACGTTATATAGCGAGGGCCGTTATATCGAAAGTTAAAACATATATGATAGTCGTTCTGGGAAAACATTTGGGACTTGGCATGACGGACGTTGTAATGGAGCTGCCGCTATAACGTAGGGACGTTCTAACGAGCGTCGACTGCACTCTAAGATTATTTTACTTTTAAAATCAGATTTTAATTTTCACGCAGCACTTTTTGGTGACCACTATTATTACTACTAAACTTACTATGCCTAAACTACTACGACTATGCCCTCGTCCATATTCCTCTATGGAATTTCTAAGGAATGAGTACATGTTGGAATGTGTGTGTTCGTCTTGTGAACCTAACGTGTAGTTCATTTCTGTGTAATGCCTGTTATAGTGTGCTGCCATCTACTAAACGTATCGGAAAAAATCGAGCAGTCAGAGTACTAGAATGTGTAGCTAGCTGCTCTGGGTGGTTCATTATGGAAAAGTAAAAAAAATATAGTCGAATCCCTCGTTATAGCGAACTCCAAGAGACCGGAGAAATCACTTCGTAATAACGAAATTTTGTTATAAAGGAATTCCAGGTATTTGCATTGTCAGTATGTAAACATATCTGGGGGAGATTAGAAAAGTGTTCGTTGAATGAGATTTTTCGATATAGCTGTATTCGTTAAAACGGGATCCGACTATTAGATATGTTTACCTAGCGACAATGCAAATACCTGGAATTCCTTTATAACGAAATTTCGTTGCAACGAAATGATTTTCCCGGTCTCTTGGAGTACGTTATAACGGGATTCGACTATATATAGCAAATATTGCAAAAAATATTATAAAAATGTATTTATAAATGTAAAAAAAAATAAATTTTTAAAATTTATATAAGCATTTAACTAGCAATTTTTTTTCTTCTCAACATAAATACAACTAAACATCTCACTCACTAAAACAACATTATTTCATACAGCAATTCATGATCTTTTTGCATCGGAAAATTCACACTAAATTTTCTCTGATTAATTGTTTCGGAAAAATTTTCATCTCCGAGAAATATTCTATTAAGAAAATATAATTTTAATTTATAAATATTAAAAAAATTACGAAAATATTGCTCAAACATTCTGGAAAACAAATATAAATACCACCAAAAAACTGGAAATATTCCAAAAAATTGCAAAAAAAAACTACAAATATTATAAACTAATGCAAATATTCTTAATAAAAAAGAAAATATTTAGAAAAAAAAATTAATTAATACGTATTTATTGAATATATGAAGCAAATACTTGAAGGAATTTGATCAACTTGAAAAGAAAAATTAATTGATACGAAAATTGATATTATTAATTTTTTTAAACATAAATACAATTTAACAATTTTCTTCCACGAAAATATTATTTCATACAGAAACTCTCACAAGTTCTCATTTACAACGAAAATTCACGTAAACTCCAGCGACGGAAAACGTATTTCATAGAAATTTATTTCTCTCTGATTACCTGCTTCGTAAATTTTCCACCCCGAGAAATATTTTACTAAGAAAATATAATTTAAAAATGTTGAAAAATAGCGCAAATAATAAAAGCAAATACAGTCGAACCTCGTTAGTGCGTCACCCGGTTAACACGTCACTCCGCTTACCGGGTCACTTTTTGGAAGTCCCAATTGTCCTCAGACAGCTATGGCTTACTCCGTTTAACGAGTCACTCCGCTTACGAAGTCATATTTTTGCTATCCCAAGAGTGACTCATTAACGGGGGTTTGACTGTATTCAGAAAAAAAATATTAATGCATATTGAATATCCAGCAAAAATTTAAGGGTGGGGGATACGGGACTTTTAAATTATATATGGAAATGACGAAATGTTTTTATTGCACAAAAAATAGCGAAATTTGCATGAAATATTTTTCGTAATAAAATCTGTTCGTTAGTTATGTTTCTAGTGAGATTTTTATAATGATAAAATCATGGTTGTGTGTCTACGGGAAATGTGATATGTATCTCCATTTCTAGTTTTCTCCGTGTTGGTTTTTCGTCACAAATTGATATTCAAAATGTCCCTTGTGAACCAAATTTCATTCGATTTGCTCCAAGTTTCGCACATTTGTTTGTTAGGGGCGCATTACATAAGCAAATTTTTAGCCATTTTTGACCTTCCTCCCCCTTGTCAGCAAAATTTCATCAGCCCTGCCCCTCTGAATCCTAACACATATTGGTGGGATCAGAGACGTACACTGGGGGGGGGGGCATAGGGGAGGGCCTCTGTCGTGCCCCCTCCCACGATCAAAAAATTATTTTTTAATGCAAAAAAATATTTTTTTAAATTGAAATTTCGGAAGGAAATGCCTTTATATGTTATTATAATCAATTTCTGTTAATTTCAATGTTATTTGAAGGCTATGAACTAAAAATTTATCTTTAATAAATTCATCGCGACCCACCCTCTAATCCACATAATGATAAATCGCATAAAGGCCCTTGGCCCGCGGACCAAATATGGCCCTGGGGGTTATCTGATGCGGCCTGCCCTCCTCAAACCTAATTTTGTAAAAATGAACTAAGCGGCACGTTTCTACAGATCGCTTAAGTGCCCAATGGTACAATTCCAGAACATTTAAATGACCCGGGACACAGTTCTAGAACACTTAAATGAACCGGGTTACAGTTCTATAACACTTAAATGACCCGGGACACAGTTCTAGAACACTTAAATGAACCGGGTCACGTTCTAAAACACTTAAATGACCCGGGACAGTTCTAGAACATTTAAGCGATCCGTGAAACATTTAGTGACCCTTGAGGGACATGTGACGTAGTTTTAGAGCATTTGAATGACCCTCAGTGCGGTTCTACATCACTCAAGTTACCCGCGGCACATTCTCAGATTATTTAAGTGATCCACGGCTTATAATCACTTGAGTGATGCGTGGCACAGTTCCAGAGCACTTAAGCAGTCCGAACACATTTCAGATCATTTGGATCCGCGAAAAATTTAGAGATCACTAAAGTGGCTCTGTAGGGCACTTATCAATAGGGGGGGGGATGTTACTTCAAGTGCCCACAAACTATCGAAAGGTTTTTCTCGTTTTTGGCGCACCGAGTAAGATGCCAATAAAAAAAAAAAATTCATATTTTCTTAAAGGGTGGTTGATGACGTAAGCATTATCCAAACCACCCCCCCCACCCTTGTCATAAAAAGTCAGCAAATTGGAACCCCCCCCCCCACCTTACCCTTAGATGATGACGTAATACTTGAACGACCCCTTATGACTTATTTGAGATAACTGAGCATCTTTAAATCCATAAATATTTATTGCTAAAATGTTCTCCGGGTTCGAACCCCACAGTGGTGGTCGGCTGAAGTTGGTTTTCTGTGGTTCCCAACTTCAAGGCGCAAATGCGAGCCGATCTCCCCGTTAAAAAGTCTCGCCACAGAGAGCAACAGTCCTACAACGAAAAATCATTCAATCATAACACTTCACTCATAGTTTGAAAAACTGGTGGCAGATGGCAGCACTACACATAACAAGCATTACAGAGAAACAAAAAAAACTTCACGTCAGGTTTCACTACACGTACACGCACATTCCCGCATGTACCGATTCGTTGGGGGTTCCGCGGGGGGGTTGTGGGCGGGGTGCATGTGTGGTGTAGCAGTAGTAGGTAGGGCTCGTAGGTAGGGTAAAAAAGGGTTCGGATCCATGATGTTCTTAAGCCAGCCACCTCGTTGGGCAATTTGCCTGTTGTGGCGTTGTATTTGTATTTGTATTTGTATTTGTATGAATTAATTATTGAAAAGGCCACAGATCGTACGGAAAGAAAACAATTTTCATTTTGTGCGATTTTTTTATTTTAGTCAAATGTTTTTTCCCCTTACATACCGTTCGACACATCCTAAAATGCATGCCAATGAATCTGTTCTCAGATGGCAAAATGTTATGTCACTTTTCCCAAAATTTCACGAGAGCAAATTTGTGAACAATACTATTTAAAGCTATTAACACTTCGACTTATTGCAATTTGTCTCTGAAAAGAGGTGTACGAAATTTTGCCAAATTCCAAAATTTTGACGAACGAGACTCCAGAATGCGAACAACTCAATTTATTTTGGGAAAAGTGACTTGTGTGTGACATTTTGCCATCTCTGACCACAGGAATGTTTGTGTGTGTCTTTGGAAGCTAGATAAAAAAATATGAATGGATTTCATCAAAATAGGAAACGCTGGGGACAGTATAGCACATTCAAGTTTCTAAATAAATTATTCATTAAACATAAAAATTTCCAAAATAATTTGATTAGATTCACCAAAATGCTTATACCATTATTGCACCACAATTATTGTGCGTGTTTACGCTATTTAAAACACATCTTGAAAAGAAATCTTCATTTTATATAAACTGAAGAGCCAAAAAAACTGGTATAGGCATGCGTATGCAAATAAAGAGATATGGAACCATTCAGAGTACGGCGCTGCGGTCGGCAACGCCTATATAACACAACAAGTGTCTGGCATAATTGTTAGATCGGTTACTGCTGCTACAATGGCAGGTTATCGAGATTTAAGTGAGTTTGAACGTGGTGTTATAGTCGGCGCGCGAGAGATGGGACATAGCATCTCCGAGGTAGCGATGAAATTTGGATTTTCACGTACGACCATTTCACGAGTGTACCGTGAATATCGGGAATCCGGTAAAAAATTAAATCTACGACATTGCTGCGGCCGGAAAAAGATCATGCAAGAACGGGACTGACGAGAATCATTAAACGTGACATACGGGCAACCCTTCCGCATATTGCTGCAGATTTCAATGCTGGGCCATCAACAAGTCTCGGCGTGCGAAACATTCAACGAAACATCATCGATATGGGCTTTCGGAGCCGAAGGCCCACTCGTGTACCCTTGATGACTGCACGACACAAAGCTTTACGCCTCGCCTGGGCCCGACAACACCGACATTGGACTGTTGAGAACTGGAAACACGTTGCCTGGTCTGACGAGTCTCGGTTTCAATTGCTTCGAGCTGATGGACGTGTACGGGTATGGAGACAACCTCATGAATCCAACGACCCTACATGTCAACAGGGGACTGTTCAAGCTGGTGGAGGCTCTGTGATGGTATGGGGCGTGTGCAGTTGGCGTGATATGAGACCCCTGATACGTCTAGATACGACTCTGACAGGTGACAGGTACGTAAGCATCCTGTCTGATCACCTGCACCCATTCATGTCCATTGCGCATTCCGACGGACTTGGACAATTTCAGCAGGACAATGCGACACCCCACACGTCCAGAATTGCTACAAAGTGGCTCCAGGAACACTCTTCTGACTTTAGACACTTCCGCTGGCCACCTAAATCCCCAGACATGAACATTATTGAACATATCTGGGATGCCTTGCAACGTGCTGTTCAGAAGAGATCTCCACCCCCTCTTACTCCTACGGATTTATGGACAGCCCTGCAGGATTCATGGTGTCAATTACCTCCAGCACTACTTCAGACATTAGTCGAGTCCATGCCACGTCGTGTTGCGGCACTTCTGCGGGCTCGCGGGTGCCCTACACGATATTAGGCAGGTGAACCAGTTTCTTTGGCTCTTCAGTGTATAAGCGTCCCCTTAAAAAAACTTATTTTGAAAAAATAAAAAAAATTTTATACACAAGTTTATATTTATATATATAACAAATATTAATTTCTTTTAAAAACATAAATACAATTTAAAACAATTTCACTCACGAAAATACTATTACTATTTACGTGAGAGAAATTGTTACTATTAACTCTCTCAAGTTCTTATTACATCAAAAAATGCACATAAACTCGATCGATAAAGAAAGTATATTTCACAGAAAAATTATTTCTCTCTCTGATTAATTGCTTCGTAAATTTTCCTCTCCGAGAGAAATATTCTACTAAGAAAATATATAATTTTCTTTTTACCCCACCCCCCTCTTTTCAAAAGATTAAAGTGCTTTGGTGATATTCTGGCGATATTTTATAAGCAACCAAAAAATGCCAAAAAAGGGGCACCAACCTTTCCCCTCTCTCTCAAGGGGGATTTGAAGTTAGTAAATTAAAAGCGATATCAATCGTGTGGAATCGATAAAGGATCAGCCCCTTTTTTTACTCCAAACTCCCCTCTTTTATGACTAATTTAGGCTCTGACGGATGCTACAGAGCGTCATTTGATCCTACTCCTCCCACTAAGCCACTAGACGCCAAATATATTGCCTCCATTCCAATTTTTTTTTTTTTTGGCAACCGATTCTTGGAAAGCAATAACGCTATCTCTCTCTCCCTCTCTTGCCATTTTTATTATATTTTTTGATTTCGGAATGCTTTTTTTTTTCTTCCCAGGCTGATTCAGATGATTTTAGAGATAAGTGACTCTGAATCGAAATTTCTCTGAAGAATTGTTGCGAATTCTTAAAAAAAATGTATAATTCTTTTTGAATATTAATTGATGGCCTTTTTATGATCGTGGAGGAAATTAAATAAAAGATAAATTGATACGTGATAGTAAGATTCCAAATGAATTTTTTGAGTTTTATTTCGAGATTTTCGTATTAGGGAGGGGGGGGGGGTCATTCAAGTATTACGTCAGGATCGGGTGGGGTGGGGGGGGGGTTGGACGATGCTGACGTCGTAAAGCACCCCTTTATAAAAATATACATTGTTAACGGCATCTCACTCGGTGCGCTGAAAAGACGAGAAAAACCTTTCGCTAGTTTGTGGTGGGCACCTGGACTAACATTCTACCTATTGGAAAAAGTCCCCTACAGAGCCACTTTAGCGATCTCTAAATGTTTCGCGGATCCGAGCGCTCTGGAACTGTGCCGCACGTCACTCAAGCGGTCCGTAATTATGCCGCGGATCACATAAGTAATCTGAGAATATGCCGGGGGTAACGTGAGTGATGTAGAGCCACACTGGGGGCAGCTTAAGTGCTCTGAAACTGTGCCACATGTGACTCAAAGGATCTCTGAATGTGCCACGGATCGCTTAAGTGTTCTTGAATTGTGTTGCGGGTCACTTAAGTGATCTGTGAACGTCCCACGAGCCTACTTGGATGATCTGTGCCACGGGCAGTGCCGTCTTAACGCATGGGCCCACCCGTGCACGTCCCGCGGGCCTCAGAAAAATGAGTGATACTTGAATTTTTTTTAGGTAGGGCCTCAGAAAAATCACTTGGCCCCATGATGCTCTTAAGACGGCCCAGGCCACGGGCCGCTTAAATGCTCTGGACCTGTGCCACGGGTCACCTATGCGATCTGTAAATGTGCCGCTTAGTTAATTTTTACATAATTAGGTTTAAGGTGGTGTGCCACATCAGATAACCGCTAGGGATTTTCTTCTTAAGAAGAAATTTTGAGTTCTTAGCCTTCAAATAGCATTGAAATTGACAGAAATCGATTATATTAACACACATATAAAGGTATTTTCTTTCGAAACTTTCATTTTTTATAAAAATATTTTTTGCATTAAAAAATAATAATTTTTTACCCGACAGCTTTTTGCCCATTTGGGGCATTTGCCCTGCTCTGACGAAATTTTAAAGTGGCCTATCGTTCAAGTCGGGTCCCATTTGATGGTCCAAATTTGACGACGATCTAAAATTGTAGATTTGTATAGAACACACACACAGAAAATCAATTTTATTTATATAGATAATGACAATATATGAAATGCGTTTAAAGTCATGAAATACATAGTTACACGTAGTTACTGCTTATAGATAGGGAGTTGAAATTTAAATTTGGTGTGGTTTTGCCGAGTATTGCAAAGCCTTCAAAGTATATTTTAAACTGCGAGACTAAATCCAATGACGTTTAAAAATTGCGTTTACAGGAAAATATGTTTATCCATCGAATTCATTTCATTGGATCGAAATCCAATTTTACGTTTAACACTGTATTCGAGACATCAATGTCTTTCTCTTACAAATACACCTGCAAAAAATAAAAAATACAAAAAAAACAACGCCACAACATGCAAAATGCCCGATGAGGTGGCTGGCTCTTGGTGATAGAGAGCGTCGATTACTAGAGCTGGCCATATTAAACTGCGTGGAATAATATAAAATGTAGGATCACAACCAGCAACACATGATTTCAGATTCCGAACGGACAACAGAAGTGCCAAACATGAACAAATTCAAGCCAAAATTTCATTAAAAGTAGCCAAATATAAAAAGTCGATCAAATATTTAAACTTTTTCTGCCATCTAGTGAGAATAATTCGAACTTAAATGACAACTACTGGTGTCCGTACAGAGGTTGCATCCAATGGTACGAATAATAAAAATTGTACCCATGACCGTATCTCAGGGTGACCGTTAAACAGGGGTCCGAAATACATTATTTAAATAGGTTTTTGCCGGGATATTTTTATTTGGGCCGTAAAACAGGAGTGACCGCATCTGGAGGTGGGGGATGACCGTTAAGAGGGGGTTCACTGTATTATGGAAACGGACGCATACATGATATTAGTATGAATGAAACGAATTATAAATTATGCCAAGTGTTAGTTCATCTGGCTAATAAGAAGAACCAAATTCACTAGAGCATCAAACTACCTGGGCAGAGAAGGCATTAGACCTGTGAAGGAAGTGAAATATTTGGGATGTATATTCCAATAATTAGCGAATATATAGCCAATATAGCCAATCATTATCTTCAAATAAATCACGTAAGAACTAAGGCTACCCAAACCGTGGGAATGATGTCACGCATTACATTCCCAAGTGCAAGACCAACTCTTAAAAACAAAGTAATATTGCTTAAATCAATCATTAGACCTATCATGACCTACGCCGCCCCAGTATGGGCCCATGTTTCAAAAACCAACATGCAGCGTCTGCAAAGTCAACAGAATAAAATATTGAAAACCCTTGTGCGTGCCCTAAAGTACATCACAGGGGGCTGACATTAGAAAAGACCTGAAGATTCCAACCATCCTCAGCTACATCCAACAAATCTCAGAGGATCACTTTGAAAGGATGAGAAACTCAGAATACGAGCATCTGAGAGAGCTGGTCGATTACAACCCACGCCAAAGACTAAAATTTCTCAGGCCTCAAAACGTGCAGCACGTGCCATGGTCGGTGCGTTAGGGTCTGAATTACTGAGTTGTATAATCTTTGTCTATCTATTGTAATATTTTTGTACTCTTATCTTGCTATCGAATTTATTGACCAACTCTATTGCATAGAGAGACATTGTGGGTAAATGTACATGTGGCTGATCTCGCATTGTACCAATTAGTATAATCTCCGGCTAACGCATTCGTTTTTCTATTACTTCTTTTGCATGTTAGATTTATTATTATTATTATTATTTTCTCATTAATGCATTATGTAACATTTTGGTGAATTGTATATAAGTGATTTCATATTTTTGTATCCATTATAATAATACTTGCATTTATCGCATAATATTTCTTTTCTTACTGTTGATTTTGCTGATCAACTGTATTGCATAGAGTAGCGTTTTGATGAAGTATACGTAGCTGACCTTTGTGTGTGTATTGTACTATTCTGATGGTACATTTATCAGACTGTATGTTTGGGGATTTTTTTTCTATTAACTTACAAGCACTTCACGTCTCTACACAAACGCGCACAAACTTGGCTATAACCACCTTCATAGCTAGCAAGGGCAGTCTGTGAGTCGCCGGGAAGCCCCTTCTGGCCTGGGCAGCGACGAGAAAAATTAAATTCTGTCTGTCTGCCGTGAGAAAGTCGTTCGATTTTTGCAAGCGGAAAAATTAATCTGCTAAATTCTATTGCTGAATGCAATTTTTTAAGTTTCTCTCATGCCCGAAAAAATTTGACTTAAAGGAAGGAAACTTCGAGTTAAGGGAAAATTTTAACACTAAAACACAGAAATATTTCTGGTGAAAACTTCGACTCAAAACAGATATTCGAGTTATCGGGGTACGAATTTACTGTATAATGCTAGAATTTGTGATACGAGAATTGACTTGGATAATTGGGGGCAATCAGCAGGAAGTATACTCAGTTATAAAATTGAATTTAGCAATATTACTGATAAGAGTACTATGTTTATTTCAGAAATGATCGTTGATGTTAGCTATTGAGAAAAGATGATTTTTTGAACGTTTTTCCAGTATCGGTAATGGAAGGCGTGGGGGGGGGGTTGGTGGGAAATGTATCATATGGTGTGTAATTTGTTATAAAAATTCGGAATAAATTACGTAAAATGGTTTCTCTTGACTGTTTTATGTATTAAAGGAATATTGAAGATGTTGTTGTATCTATTTGATAACTTTGATAAATTTAGGGGGTTAGTGCGCGCGCGCGCGTGTGAAAATTTTCCGCGCGAAAAACACATTTTTTAGTTTTTCAATTTTTAAATACAATGAAATTCTCTGCGTCTAGATGATTTCCAGTTTTTTTTCTACCCGTACTAAAAATATTTTTTTAAATATTTTAATATTGCAGCCATTGCACATGAAAATGTTTTTCACTAAAATGCGTTTTTCTCAAAACTAAGTTTTTTGTTAAATAAGGAACATTTTTGTGAACACCGCTCATTCAAATGTCTTGAAACGTTGTGTGTGTCTCAACACTACGGTGTTATATACAGGGTGGGCACAAAAGTTCGTAGAAACTTTAAAAATTCATAAAAACCGGAAAATCACGAAGTAAAAAACGGTTTGCATCGCAAATAGCGAACAGAATGCGTCCAAATCGTTTATTACAGCAGTATGTGTTCCACATGGCCGGCACATTGCAGGCGAGACACAAATCCAGCAACGGCATAGTGCGGCAGGTCCACACACACGGTTTACAACGGTGAACTGGTTACGGATTAGGAGCGCAAGTTTTTAAAACTGTCTCATTTGCATATTTCAACCGAAGTCACTCGTAACGGCACCACCTATCGGCCGTTTTTTAAGTTATTTTTTTTCCTGTCTTAAAAAAATTCCAGTGACCTAGTGATCCTTTTTGCCCTCCCTGTGCTTTAAAACGAGCTCTTAGGATTTTAATTGTATTATATATTTATCGAATTTCCTCGATCGAAAAATACATAAAGTATGTAATATCATAGTGTTGAGAAACACAAAAAACTTCAAGACGGTTGAACAGAAATGGTAACTCGTGGGAAATTTGGCCAAAATTCGCCCAAGTGGGAAATTTTGAGAGTTCATCTAACAAAAGAATTTTTGCAAAAAATAAAGAAACTAATGCAGTGCAGTACTTTTCAATTGTAAAACACTTGATTATGTATTTCCCCCGCTACATGGCAGCACATTTTTCTGAATGCGTGGGGAAAAAATTTTGTCAAAAGGGAATTTTTCGAGGGAAATTTCGCTGGAAGAGGTTACCATCACTGCATTTGAAGAAGTGGTGTTTGAAAAAATATTCCTAACACAAAAAACTTAGTTTTGGGAAAAACGCATTTTAGTGAAATACATTATCATGTACAATGCCTGTCAGCAGTTTATATTGAAATATTTTAAAATTATTTAATATTTTTATAAAAAAATTATTTTAATATTTTTAGTACAAGTAGAATAAAAACATGAACACAATTAGACACAAAAAAATTTTATATTATTAAAAAATTAAAAATTGTGTTTTTTGGGAAATTTGTTTTCACCAACCCCCTTAAGGGGAAAGTCTTCTGAGTTGGTTTCTAGTAAGTATAGAATCGATTATAAAAGTACAAATACCGCAATAAAATTTTTTTCAATCAAACTCATTATTAATTTTTTTTAAAGCACTCATTCCCAACGCAAAGCTTTCCTTTTGTGTCATTCTTCAAAAATTATCTTCAGCTTTAGACGGTGTATCTAGTGTTAACATGTTCCCATGAAAATGAAAATCTTATATCGTCAATTCCATACCATTTGGAACATGCTTCGTAACCAAAAAACATTTCTTTTCCATCATCTCAGTTTGTTCATCTTAATATTAAAAACTTTTCGGAGGGTTGTTAATTATATTCCAACGGGGAAGCCGTACAGATACTCTTTCCATGTTGAAACTAACATGGAAAAAAAATGGTTATATTCCACCAGAAAAAGAAAAAGTCACATGTTTTTTTAGATAATATGTCAATCAACCGAAATGAACCTCAGCAAAGTTAGTTATATTGCGGTTGATATATGTTGATGCAGAGACAGAAAAGAGGGTTTCTCTCTCTCTCTCTCTCTTCATCAAACGGCGTTAGTCGCCGCTTCCTTCAACTTTATCAGGACACGGAATCAACATTGGTATGTTTCAGTGCAAATTGCACTTCTTCTTCCCCCCCCACACCGCGTGTGACAAGACAAATGGACACGATGGATCCCGTTTTCTCCAGGATATGCCAGAGCGATTTCTCGATTGGCAAACATTTCCCAATAAATCGATGGCCACCAACCTTTCCCCCCCCCACCCCCCCGCGTATCCATATTATTGCTACAAAACGGCAAATTCCGTCGACGTGATCGTATCGCTGATATCCGTCCGTAAGGTTCGATGTACATATTACATACATATACCATTGATCGGTGTAGGATGAAAAGGCCAGGGGGTGAGGGGGTAGAGGAAAGTAAATACATGATATTTAGCAGGTTTAGTGACATTGTTATTAGAAGCGCAGTCTGTCCTACCCTGTATCGCATATTAAAACCGGATGACGTGAATTCACGTTCTGCTCTCTTCTCTCTATCTTTCTCTCGTCCTAATTAGTGAAATATATTGAAATTGTTTGAGCTTGTGGGGATATGTGTGTGTGTATGTAAGGGTGAAATTCACTACAGAAACGTCAGATGCTGTGGAGTGTAATAATTCTGACGTTTGGAATACCATGGACGACTTTTTCCTTTTCCGATTGTTATCATTGTCACTTTATTTACTGGATAACATATTATTTACCGTTGTATTGATTACGCTTACCTCCAATACCGTGTGTGTTTGGAATATTTTTAGGCAGCTTTTCGTGATGTTATGCAGAGTTATGCGTGAATGATTTCTGAATTTGTTGATGTTATCGGTTATTGTCACACGTCATCCCTGAGGTACTGAAATTGTTATTCTTGTTGGTTGTGGTTAATGTTTTTAGGTAAATTCGGTTTTATATTAGAGATGGAGCGAATATTCGTCTGCTATTCGGCCTGTTTGACCAATTTGCGGAATATTCGGTTTGGGTGAATCATGCGTAGGTGCGAAGCACAGGTGACTTTATACCAAGAGAAGATAATTGGAAAGAAAAGTCACATTCTCCACTGAGAGGAACCGAACCACCAACCTCGCACATTCCGGATGCGTGCTCTACCATTAAGCTAAAGTGGACAGGCATTTTCTTTCCTAAAGTCGGGTTTTCCTAGGAGTAGAATTTCTGCGCCGTGTGCAGCGTGAAACCGCTTATTGGTTAAAAACCTGAAATTCAGGTTCTTTGACCAATCAGCGTTTACACACTGGACGCGTTGTAGAAGAAACGTGCTTCTAGGAAAACCAAACCTGGCTTAAGAGCACTGTGTTCTTTTCGGGCTGAATGGGACTGCGCAATAGAGAGCCTCCTAACTCAGCAATAGCTCGCAACGAAATTACGCCCCAGATGGTGACATGCAACGAAACGATGAACCTCTCCGGTAATTATACGAAGTACAGATGACTGGATACCAAGCGAAGCTAATTGGAAAGAAAAGTCACATTCCCCTTCTGGGAATTGAACCACCAATCTCGCACTTTCAGCCCCCCCCCCCAAAAAAAAACCAGTTTTCTTGAGAAAGAAAATGCCTGTGCTCTGTAGCTTAATGATAGAGCACGCAGCCGGAAAATGCGAGGTTGGTGGTTTGAATCCCCCCCCCCCACCCGCAGAGGAATAATAATATAATATAATTAGCGGAGAGTTTCGTTCAATGCTTAGGTATTCGGCCGGATATCTGTGTAAATCTAAGCACATCAATCTGATTTAAAAAAATCATATTAATGGTAATTTTTCATATAAATTGAAAATTTACTGAATATATTTTATTTTGCGGGTGCATTCTTCTTTTCTGTGAAAGAAGTATGTCAGGGTGAATTTCTTGGATAGGGGGAAAAGCATGTATGTAAAAGCATGTAACTGAAAATCGAATTCTACTGCAATAGGGTGAAAATGAACATGAATTACACAGCTTCAGTATTGAAGTACTTGTATCTATAGAAGATACAGTCAAACCTCGTTAGTACGTCACCCGTTTAACACGTCACTCCGCTTACTGGATCACTTTTTGGAAGTCCCAATTGTCCTCAGGCAGGAATTTGCATGCTATGGCTTACTCCGTTTAACGAGTCACTCCGCTTACTAAGTCATATTTTTGCTCTCCCAAGAGTGACTCATTAACGAGGTTTGACTGCACAACGATACCTCGGCTAGTGAATGCTTCGACTTGAGAATTTTTCAGCTAACAAAGATTTCTTCAATGTTTTTTCTGACTCAGCTAACATAAATTTTAGTTGATATGGATCATGTATCAGCTCTCATGGTACAGCCTGGTTGTAAACTAAATTTTCGTGCACATCAAAAGGAATCCAATGAGTAGCATTCACTTGATCTGCCAAATTAATATTTTTCCCCACCTCGGAATCGCCTTTATTCCAGAAAGACGTTGAAAACGAGTGAGAACGAACCGCATCAATTTGCGGACGAAAAAGCTCATTTTTCACTTTTCATATGCTTTCCCCTCATTACCCCAGAGGGTTTTGAATTCAAATATCTCAGCTGATATTGCTCTTGGAAACGAGGATTTTTGTTCGTTGGGCTCCAAAGAGACAGAGAAATCTCCCTAATTGGAAGTTAGAGGGCAGGGAACTGTACAAAAAATTAGATTTTGTATCACCTAAAAACAATGACATATCTGAAACGGACACGTCATTGGAATGTTCTTTTAAATTTAAAAAGTATTGTTTTCATGATCAACGGTTCACGAGATATTTGAGCTGAAACGTTTCCACTTTTTGTATATGTAGCGGTAAATGTGATATTGTTGTGGTAATTATGCATAATTACCAATCGTCTTGTTAAGCTTGATAAATGTGTCACACTTTTACCACGTATATGCATAATAAATCCTGAAGAAATTATCACGTTTACAGGCAATAATGCATAATAACCAAGTGTCGTTGGTAAATTTTGATAAATACTTCAAATTTATCAAATTTATCGCCTTTTTATCTGTGATTACGCATAATACCCTAGTGTGATTGGTGATTTTGATAAATATAAAAAAGAATTCCATATGAGTCTAGTTATGTGTGATTAATATGGTCGGACCCCGATATAATGATAACCAATTTTACGATCGTGTCCCCAATATAGTGATACAATACATGTATGAATTAGCGAAGCCATGTATGTAAACCAAACATGGTTTACAATGGTTACATGGTTTACAGCGGTGAATTGGTTGTGGATTAGGAGCTCAAGTTCTTAACCGTCTCATTTGCATATTTCCTCCGAAGTCGCTCGTACCAGCGCCACCTATCGGCTGTTTTTTTGTTATTTCTTTTTCCTGTCTTAAAAAAAATTTCAGTGACCTAGCGATGGCAACCCTGCGAACCATTTTTCGTTTCGGTTATTTTTCTGGTTTTTATGAATTTTTAATGTTGCTACAGAATTTTTGCCCACTCTGTAATGTAAAAGTACGTATCTTTGAAAAAAGTTGGACAACCATTTGATTATAAACGCATACCTCGTGGGTTTACCACCTTTTAGGAACAGTGCCCACCACAGTTGCGGTTTTTTCTTTTGGCTTTGAAAATTCTCACACACCTTCAGGTGCACAGACACGATCTAGGGGGTAAAACGTAACATTTCATATACAACACGAAGTCGCATCTGATAGTCCATTCAATAACATCACCCGATGCTCCCGCGGCTGCGCACAAGGTCATGCCTAACTAGAACCCAAGTCAAAAACTAACTTCTCAACCACCAATCGTCTACTTTTTCAGATCAACCGAAGTCCTATAGAACCACCAGTCCAGATACGATTTAATTTAAGGCATTATTGGATGAAAACATCCATTTTGTTGTTGGGGAAAAACAGTGAAAAGTTCTTTAGGATTACTAGCAATCTGTTGGTGGAAAGTGTTTTTTGTCGCCAATTCTTCTCATCGGTGTTATCGGTGGCGTTTTGCTTCGGTGAGACAAATCAGTTTTATAGGATGCCAAAATAGCATCAAGACACCAAACGAGAAACATTTGATGCATAGACTCTACACTGATTCTTAAGACAGTTTTAACTTAACGTGGATCAAGTGACACACACACAAATACAAATACAAATACAACGCCACAACAGGCAAATTGCCCAACGAGGTGGCTGACTTAAGAACATCATGGATCCCCGAGCCATTTTTTGGAGGCCCTACCTACTACTAATACACCACACATGCACCCCGCCCACACCCCCAGCCCCACGAAACCCCCCCCCCCGCGTGAAACCCTGTAGTGAAACCTGACGTGAAGTTTTGTTGTTCTCTGTAATGCTTGTTATGTGTAGTGCTGCCATCTGCCACCAGTTTTTCTAACTATGAGTGAAGTGTTATGATTGAATGATTTATCGTTGTAGGACTGTTGCTCTCTGTGGCGAGACTTTTTAACGGGGAGATCGGCTGGCATTTGCGCCTTGAAGTTGGGAACCACAGAAAACCAACTTCAGCCGACCACCACTGTGGGGTTCGAACCCGGATCCTCGACACACACACACACACACACACGCGTATGTAGTTCATTCTCACCTCCACCAAAATATTGAATAAATGAACCAAAAAGGAAATTAGTACGCACAGTATATCAGAAAACCTTGAAATTCTGAAGTGCTTGCGGCACCTTTCTAAATGAGGATGAAAAAAAGAAATTGAATTTCAAATTTCTCGCCGCAAAATCCCGCTTGTTCTGGAAGCACTTAAGTGGCACCCTAAAACTGCCTTAACACACTATTTGGAAACATCATCCCTATAACTACATTCCAATACAATTTCACCCCTAAAATATCAATCGGCACCTCTGACCTACCTAACGCTACCCTAGGGTTTCACACAGCAAACCGTCCGAAAGAAAAAAAAAAAAAAAAAAAAATTACCGCTGTTTATCATAACAATTTGAAAATAATATATTCCTATTTCATTTAAATTTATTGGACTTCACACAGGCCGCATATTTGCATAATTCCTCCATCGCATATCTTGTATATATATATATATATATATATATATATATTAAAAAAAAATTTAAATTTTTGAAATTTATTTTTTGTGGAGTCCTTTTTGATTTATATTCATATTTTTTTCTATTCACCGGAAAGAAATTTATGCTTCAGATTTCTTTCCACACACACACACAGTAGGATACGGTTAATGCTCAGCAGTAGCGATTTATTTCTATAAACAGACCGTATTTACTCGTTTCAAACCCCAGAATCCATTTCGGGAGGGAGAGTTGGCTGATATATATATGATATTTCATTTTATTTACTTTTTTTTTTTTATGGTGTTGAAATATATGTGCCTAGAAAGAGGTAATTTTAGAACATACGGGGGAAACAAAATAATGCTTATATACGGCGATTGAAATTTACCGGAAAAAATTGCGATATTAAAATCAGGGGTAACTCTTTATTATTTTTCTTACTTTCGGCTACATATTTTGCTACTGTATTGTCTTTCAGTGCTTTGTAAGGAAAAGAATGATGCTTGTTCGAATCATTTGATCCATGTTGTCGAAGATTTTCTTTGTGCTTATTCGCGATGGGGGCAGTTTTAAGGTTTAAGCGTGATATATTTGATTTATATGTACATCAAAAGTACACTGTTTAGCCATAAATCAGTGTTCATTTTGGAGTTTGAGTATTTTTTCGAATTTCTAGAAAAGTACGCGATGAACTGGTCTGTACTTTTTCGGGCATGTAAACATAATACTTGAGTCCTAATTTCCCGGAAAATGTTAATTTCCTTGTGCAATGTACGTGTGCATTTTCGCAAAAAAGGCACGTATATTTACGAAGATATACTGCTAAGCTATTCAAAAAATTCCGGAAATTATTTTTTTTACGGATGAATGAGTAGATAGATAGAACCTGCATTATTTGATGTTTCCTTCGAAGTAACTACCCTGATACCCTGAGCAATTATGCATTTTTGCTATCGTTCATAGAAAGATGTCAATGCCGATATTGCTAGTCACCTTTTCCCATATCCTTTAGACTAGTTTTTCTCAACCGCCGGGCCGCGGTTTGGTTCTGGGCCCCTGACATCATTCATACCGGACCGCGAGTGATAAGCCGTTTCGTTTTTCGTTGGTCGTGTGCTTGACCGGGCCTTCGACTCACAAAAGTGAATGAAACCGGGCCGCGAGCTTGAAAAGGTTGAGAGCCATTGCTTTAGAGCCTTCGTCGCTGTTCGCTGAACTTCTTTGGAATCTGAGAATCTCGCTGCCCCTTAAGTAAATTCTTTATCCAAGAGAAGAAAAAAGAAAAAGTCACATGAGGTGAGAACAGGGGAATAAGCTGGTTGTGGAAGTATCAGAATGTGAAGCTTTGACCAGCTTTGACTGGTAATCTAACACCAGGAGGAACCTGTGTAAGGGGACTTGCGAGGACTTAAAAGTCTGCCTTATTCTGTGACCCGCAAGCAACCAGATATTTTGAACGCTAAGTCATGGGTGCTCCATCACGATAATGCGTTAGCTAACAGGTCCCTTCTGGTGTCAGATCACCTTTGAAAACATCACATTTCGATACTGCCACAACCAGCTTATTCCTCTGATCTCGCCCCCATGTGATTTTTTTCCTTTTTACTCGGATAAAGAATTAGCTTAAGGGACAATGATTCTTAGGTTCCGAAGTGCAGTGAGCAGTGATGGAGACGATAGTGGATGTAACAAAAGGATGTTTGTCATCCTCATTCACATCTCTGTATGAACTATGACAAAAATGTATAATTGCAGGAAGTTACTTCGGAAGAAACACAAAATAAACAGGTTCAATCTGTACTCATTCTTCTGAAATTAAATGAGCCCCGGAACTTTTTTGAACGGATAGTGGTAAATATTTCTTACAATAATTATAATTTTCATCGCATGTTTTTTGCTGAGGAGGTTTTAACGAAACTTGGAGAATATGACAACATACACAAGACGTATTACAATGCAGTTTGGAGTGATCTAACACAATATTCGACGAGGCACGAATATCTTTAGAAAATGTGTTTCATGTTCGTGGGCAGAAAAAAGGTAATTCATGTGAAAAATTAGATTTGCTTGCCTTAAAAAATTCAAGAAGATGTCGGCAATAATGTGAGCAGGCAGTATATATAATTTCAGTTACTTGTTGAAATATATGTTGAAGGTCATACAGGGTGTCTACCATCACGGAAAAGTCACGGAATGAGGAAAAGGTCATGGAAGTCCCGAAAAAGTCACAAAATCTGAGTAAAGGTCGCGGATTTTTTTATGATACTTTTTACATTATGATACTACATCCTTTTTTTGATTTTTCCCTAAAATCTAGGCTTTGGAAAAGCTGTGCCATTCAAAGTTTTTTCTTTTCTCAGGTTTTTTCAACTTTTTTTTGCCCTGGAGGGATGGATGGATGAGTAGCAACAGAAAAGAACAGTGTCAATGTATTGTCGCCCTACATCGGGGCAGACAATGTATATAGGTGGGGGCAAAAAAGCTATTTAGCCTAGATAAACAAAAAATAACTTTTCTTTCTTTCTTGTCCGGATCTTTCAACATCTCTAATATTCCCCTAAAGCAGTGTTGTTAGGATCCGGTGATGATTCCTATTGGTGGGGGGGGGGGTTGACTGGCCGGGCAGTCAAGAGTTGGGTCCTTCCCTTCTAAATAGGCCATGGGTCATGACCTACTTAGAAGGGAAGTTCCAGCGGTTCCACTCCTAGGAGCCCAATATTTGTTTCTTTTAGTGTATATATTTGCTCTATCAGGTGCACCGAAACTTGCCGAAATGGCCGACAAACTCGACAAGGACACCACAAAACTTCCGACTCAAGACGACCAAGTTTGGCTAGAAGTTTGGTCCATCGGTTGCTTAAAGAGGACGTGTTGAAGGCGTGGCAGACCAACTGGAATACATGTCCAGCAAAGGACGCCTACAACATTCAACGATGAGCTCATTGGTATTTGAACGTATGACATAAAGAGAAAACAATCGCTATCACCGAGCATGACATTTTTCCGGTGTATCTTCTGCGTTTTAAACGCTCTAGTAACAACGCAGCTCAAATGATTCCCTGTGACATTACATAACCACGTGCCTCCAGACGAAAGAATTCCGCTTTGGCCAACTGCCCGAGTCCATATGGTATCTTTCTTTCTTTTTTTGAAGCGTAGAATATGGCAAATACTGGAATTTTCATGTTGGGTAAGCATTGTGTTGAAAGATTGCCTACTTCCTACGGAGATACTTTTTACAGATGGAAAACAAACTCACATTCACGACTCAAACTTTGAAAACCACAGAAAACCAACTTGAGCTGATCGCCACTGTGAAGTCGACGGAGTTCAAACCTGGATCCTGGATGAGAGAGTTCAGCACGATACCTACACGACCGCACAGTGTCACCCCTTCTAACTTGAATCATTCGTCGAAAAATAAAACAAATAGCGAAATACAGTTTGGAGGAGGATTTTCGTAAAGCTTCAGCACAGCACCTCGAGTTCGAGACTTGAATTACTGAGACTCTTTTGTATACATATTGAAATTGAGCACTGGCCGAAGGTTAAGGGTTCATATGAGGTCATTGATAAAATAAGCTAATTTTCTTAGGAGCCTAATTTAGGAGATTAAGTAATTAGGTCTCTAATTTCGGGACGCGCGAGCTAATTTTCTTAGGTTCATATAAAATTGTGTAAATGGGAATAAACAATTTTCATATATAATTTAAATAATAAGCGTTAGAAATTCACTCTTCTCGAAAAATGATGTTTTGAACATTACTTTTCTTAGACAAAGAACATTTAAAAAAATCAAAACATTTGCGTGAATTTCAGATTTCTCAAAGGGTAAAAGTTTATTTATACTGAAATTTGTAGGAGAAACGCCTCATATTATCGCAATCGTCACATTTGAGGGAAAAATCGCGGTTTAAAATTTCAGACCACCGTCGCATTGAATATAAAAGTCACACCTGTGAAAAATTTTGTGATATAAATCTGAAATTGATCAATTGGATGGCATATTTTTCTTTTTGGATAGTGTGAAAGTCTTTGACATACTGATTTTACCTTAGACTTGCATTTAAACAGTAGAGGAGCAGTCCTAAACACTGCTATCAAGACACCCGCGTAGCTTTGATTGCTAAAAAATTTAGCAAAAAATTCTGTAAAAAAATGTCAAAAAAAATAAACGCAGCATAACTTCCAAAACCCGAAATGGTGTCTTAATTGAAGTTTTCTTTGGTTCCTTATAAGAACAATTTTCCCGAATCTTCCATTTCTATGCATTCGATTAATTCTCAACGGGATTTCTAATCGACATACATCAAGAACAAACTGAATACAACAAAAACTATTGATTTATTTTGTTGTTTCGTACCATTCCACGCCATCACAAACGATTTCTCAAAGGTCTAACATAACGTAATTTAATCTAGTAGCGACTGATCCATACTTACTCAGCATCTCGGGTCAATCATATTGATATAATTCGATACACAAACAGTACCCGTGTCCGTTTATTAAACTTAATATCATACGCACATGTTGAACCATAACCAATTTAGTTTATCCACCTGAATTAATGGCATAATCACGGAATTTAAATACCCTCAACAATATCCGGGAATATCATTAATTTGCATCCAAAAAAGGATTTTTTTTTGTAATATCAATGATCCGAAGAAGTGATAATTTGTCTCAATGGGGAGATTATAAAGACAAAAACGGATCATTAAGATACTTAATAAGAAATAGAACAAAATGGAGTCTTTTATATTAAAAGTGCATAAAATAAAAAACGGGTAATGTTTTTTTTCTCCCTTAATGGTCTTAATGCGATTTCTAAGGAGCTCATAATTTTAGTTATAAGAAAGGAATATCAATGTATTAAGAAACATGTTACCAAATGTTCGTAATGAAAGCTCCTGAAATAAAAATATCTTCCATTACTGATATATTTTTGTAAGTATGTACACAGTCGATATTTATTTTATGAATACTTAAGACTAATGGAGTGATTTGAAGCGAAAATAAATGGATTGGTATCGTATTCTGAAAAATTTTTGGTGAGCAATTTGGTGCAGCGAATTATATTGCCTCCGATTTCTGGGAAAATGAGATTAGTTTATGCAATTGAAAAGGTTTGTGTGTTTTTTGTTTTAATAGTTTTTCAAGTAACGCAAGGTCTTGGAATTTTATTTTCAACTACGCGACTATATGCTGTAAATTTTTCAATAGTATTGCTAGTAACTAATAACTAACTTGCTTTAAACCTTTGTATTAATCATTAAAAAAAAAACTACTCATATATAGCATTAAAGAAATTTTCTGGGTTGTGCCGATAAAGTTTTTTTGACAATGCACATATTTAGAAAGTTTTCAATAATGCTATTAATAGTAAACATTTCCGACAACATTTGTAGAGCATGTCATTTAAAAGGGTAGGTTTTCTTCAATATTTGATGTGAGTAACAAAACCTTATAGACAAAATGCTGTTAGTAACAAAACATTCTCAACAGTACTGATAGTAGCGAAATATTTTCAACAATGCTGTTAGTAACAAAACATTCTCAACAGTACTGATAGTAACGAAATATTTTCAACAATGCTGTTAGTTGCAAAACAATCTCGACAATGTTAGTCACAAAAAATTATGAACAATGCTGCTATTGTTAAACATGCTGTTAGTAACAGCATAATTAACAAAAAATTAAAAAAAAAAACAACCAAAATTTTAAAAGTTTTCACAAATGATGTAATTGATATCGTTTTTCAGGCACGAGCTGTTAGTAGCAAAACATTCTCGACATTGCTGTTAGTAAATAAACATGATCAACAATGCTGTTTGTAAATAAACGTTATCACACACACGACAATGATGTTTGTAAATACAAATGATCAACATGCTGTTTGTAAATACAAATGATCAACAATGCTGTTTGTAAATACAAATGATCAACAGTGCTGTTTGTAAATACAAATGATCAACAATGCTGTTTGTAAATACAAATGATCAACAATGCTGTTTGTAAATAAACGTAATCACCCACACAACAATGATGTTTGTAAATAAACGTTATCACACACACAACAATGATGTTTGTAAATACAAATGATAAACAATGCTGTTTGTAAATACAAATGATAAACAATGCTGTTTGTAAATACAAATGATCAACAATGCTGTTTGTAAATACAAATGATCAACAATGCTGTTTGTAAGTAAACGTTATCAACAATGCTGTTTGTAAGTAAACGTTATCAACAATGCTGTTTGTAAGTAAACGTTATCAACAATGCTGTTTGTAAGTAAACGTTATCAACAATGCTGTTTGTAAATAAACGTTATCAACAATGCTGCTGTTCGTAACTGAACGTTTTCGTGACAATGCTGTTTTTAATAAGTAATAAGTAATAGAACAAAATGGAGTCTTATATCAATTGTCCATAAAATAAAAAAAGGGAAATGGTTTTTTCCCTTAATGGTCTTAATGCGATTTCTAAGGAACTCGTAATTTTAGTCATAGGAAAGAAAAAAAATCAATATATTAAGAAACATGTTACAAAATGCTTGTAATGAAAGCCCGGAAATCAAAATATCTTCTATAACTGATGTATTTTTGTTGCCCGATTGCCCTAAATCTATCTCTATGTTGCTTGTTATTTAATGAAATTTCCGAACACATCCACTCTTCGGGAACACTTAGATATCTCTCTGAGAGATGTGAAGTGGAGTGCGTACGGCCCTTCAATGTATTTTTGTAAGTTTGCGCACAGTATATATTTATTTTTGAAATATGCTAATTGAGAATATTTCGATATGAATTGAGGAAATTGTTAGTTAATATATGGGATTTTGTAAAAAAAATGGAGAGATTTGAAGCGGTAATAAAGAAATTGGTACATTATGAAACTTTTTTGGGTGAACAAGTTTTGGTGTTGCCTCAGTTTTCTGGGAAAATAAGGGTTGGGGCAGATTTAGTTTACGATTGAAAAGTTTAAGCTTTTTGTTTCAATGATTTTTCAAGTAACGCAAGGTTTTGGAATTTTATTTTCAACTATGAAACTGCGTTGTAAATTTTTCATTAGTATTTCTAGTAACAAACTCGCTCTAAATCTTTGTATTATCAATAAAAGAAAATAAAACTGCTCATATAGCATGAACGAATTTTTATTGGGCTGTGCTGATTTTTTCAACAATGTACATGTTCAAAAAGTCTCATCAATAGTAAACATTTGCAAAAATGTTAGTAGAACGGCAGTCGTTAAAGCAAGTTTTTTTTTTCTCAATGGGATGCAAGTAACAAAACCTTCCAGACAATGCTGTTACTAGCAAAACATTTTCAACCACACTGGTTAGCAACAAAACATTCTCAACCACACTGCTTAGTAACAAAACATTCTCAACAATGCTGCTGGCAACAAAACATTCTCAACAATGCTGTTAGCAACAAAACATTCTCAACCACACTGCTCAGTAACAAAACCTTCTCAACCACGTCGTTTAGTAATAAAACATTCTCTTTCTCTCAACAATGTTGTTATAGTAACAAAACATTTTCAACCATTCGATTTGCGAAAGCGTTTTTTCTCCCACCAGTGCTGTTGAGAGTAAATAATTTTCATAAATGCTGTTAGTAACAAACCATTTTAAACAATGCTGTAATTGATATAATTTTTCCAACCATGCTGCTAGTAACCGGTTATTCTCGGCAATCCTGTTAATAATAAAACATTGTCAACAATGGTAAAATTGATATGGTTTACAGACCATGCTGCTAGTAACAAAACATTCTCAACAATGCTGTTGGCAACAAAACATTCTCAACAATGCTGTTGGCAACAAAACATTCTCAACAATGCTGCTGGCAACAAAACATTCTCAAAAATGCTGTTAGCAACAAAACATTCACAACCACACTGCTTAGTAACAAAACATTTTCAACTACACTGGTTAGTAATAAAACATTCTCTTTCTCTCAACAATGCTGTTATAGTAACAAAACATTTTCAACCATTCGATTTGCGAACGCGTTTTTTTCCCCACCAGTGCTGTTGACAGTAAACAATTTTCATAAATGCTGTAAGTAACAAACCATTTTAAACAATGATGTAATTGATATAACTTTTCCAACCATGCTGCTAGTAACAGATTATTCTCGGCAATCCTGTTAATAATAAAACATTGTCAACAATGGTAAAATTGATATGGTTTACAGACCATGCTGCTAGTAACAAAACATTCTCAACAATGCTGTTGGCAACAAAACATTCTCACCAATGCTGTTGGTAAGAAAATATTTTCATCAATTTGAAAGGACATCTTCAGCAATGCTGGTGTTAGCAAAGTTTTTTTCAACAATGTACATAGATAACGTAAAAAAAATAAACAAACAAAAAACCCCACATAATTAATATTTGCATTCTCAAAATTCACCAAAATTCTAAAATCCTTCAATATCACGCAAATATGAGACATAGCACATGAAACATGAAATTCTTATAGGTAAGAATAAAACATGAATCGAGAATGATTTTTTTCACTAATGCATCGTATATGAGCTAGTTCTAGCAAACCATATATACACAGCTATCAATGAATTCACGGACAAACATGATTATTATTAATGAAAAACATTCATGCAGAGATGGCAATTTTTCTTTTCTTCAACATATTAGTTATTACTGTTGTTTTGCCAATGAAAAGGGATGTCCAGTTGATCATCTCGTGGGACCATTGTCCATTTCTTCTTGTATACGTATGTATAATGGGTGGCAGCGAAGCGAAATATACTTATAAGGATATGTGTTGCTTCTCTCTTCGCTCATTTTCTTTCATGTTTGTTATCTTCATTTCCACATCCTCATACTCTTTCTTTTGCTCATGTAATTCCTTTGCCACGCATTTCCTGGTGATATTCCATTTCGGCTTCGATGAACGTATGTAACATGACTCCTAATATTTGTTTTTATATGTGTTTTTTATTTTATTTTGTCGGTGCTGTGTATTGCATTCATATGTATACGTTGAAGACGTATTTCCATTTGGTTGTAATGTATGGATTTTTCTCTATTTCTCGTAATTATTTAAGTCCTCTTTTGGGATAATTTAGTTTCATGAATGTTATTAATATTAGTATATGAATGTTTTTCTTTTTTCTCCTTAGAAATAATTTTTTGGTCACTCACTAGCATTATAATAACGATATACAGCAGCGGTTCTCTAATTCTTTTAGTCGTGGACCCCCTAGGAAATCTTGCACTCAGCCATGGACAGGCGCAAATATTGATGTCTGTCATGGACCCTCATTCATAGCAGCAGAAACTACAGTCACCTGTCAACGAGAATAATCTCGAACGATGGACGACAGGCTCTTAGTCAGAAATTTCGTTCGGGCTGGGAGGAACTACTTTCATTTCGGGGGGGGGGGGACCAAAGTGATAGAACAATAGATGCGGCCATCTTTTTCTATTTTTTCGGTAATTTTCTCACATTTAGAGGAGGACTAGACCTCCAAGTCCCCCCCCCCACCCTCCGGCTACGGCCTTGATGTTGGGTCGTGGATTTCCCCCCCCCCCCCCACCCCTCCACCGCATTCACTGTTGTTGTACATTATGTGCTATTCTCAACCATAATTTCTTGAAAAAATTATAAGTATTATATATATTGAGTAATTGTGATTTGATTTATGATTATTATTATTATTGTATTTATTAGAAGTGGCAACCCTGATTGAACCTTGATGGAGGACGATGGGTCCGCTAAGGATTTCAAGGTTGCCTAACCTACGTGGGAAAAAAGTTTGCCTAGCAAGTTTTCATCTCATTACCTCGATTGAAATCCCAATCTTGGGTTAAGAACATAGTGCACACACACACACACACACACCAGACCAACCATGGCCCCTGCTCTGTTCTCTTAGGAGATATAAGCTGGATATCTCGAGGAGTGTGGGGGCTATGGTGGAAGAAGAACCTGACGATGACGATGCTCAGACTGGACAAACAAGCCGAGAGAAGAAAATGTGATGTCCACGATCCAACAAGCGCGATCCAAACGTGATGTCCGCGGACACAGTTCACGCTGATTTCCGATTCTGCAAGTCGGCGCCGTTACTGATTGGTTAAAAACTTGAATTTCAGGTTTCCTAACCAATCCGTAACGGTGCATTCAGAATCGGAAACCAGCATGTACTATTTTCGTACCCTCACACATGTGAACGGGGGCTAGTAATCGCTTCTCGGCATTTTGGCCGATAAGATCAAAGTATAGTAAGAGAGAAAAAAGAGAAGTGATGTTTGTGCCCTCCCCCCCCTCCCGCTTCAAGTACGCTCGCAAGTGCTATGCAAAATTACGATTTTTTTGCTTCAAAAAGTGTAAATTATCAAAATTTCGTGGAAATGTAGTAAAAGAAATCAAATTTTCACATTTATTCGTCGAAATTGGCTAAGTTCGCATTTATTTCGCAAATACGAAATTAACGAATCCCTACTCATCTTGATGATTCTTTCTCATTACGTGTAGCTATACAGAATTTTGAAAATATTGAAATACATATGAATACTTTCTATATATATAGGAATTGACCACGGAAATTATTGAACATGCATGAGATGCCATTGGAGATGTGATTGCATTTTTCCTGGTGGTGGCTTTTACAGTTAGAAATCCCGTAGGATATACACCGAGCCAGCCACCACACGGTTAGTTAGCTAGTATCAGCCATTACTTTTGCATAACTTCAACCCGGACACCCTGTACATAAAGGCTATAGCAGCCACGAATAGCCTTTCAATTATGAAAATTATTTATGGTCTCTTCGCACAAACACACACACAAAAGAAGCTATCATTATGCTTTACAATAGAGGTCCTCAACCTTGTGCTAGTTACGAGCACTGCCCGTATCCATCATCAAAAGAAGAGCACCCCCCTTACGTGGCAAGTTTGGCATACGAATGCATGAAATCAGAATAAGTTTCAGAATAGAAGATTTCAGAAAAAATGATTTCTAGAATAATTACGACTGATCGCTTCAGTCTCACTGTGAAACAAGCATTTTCAACTTTCTTCTTGCTCGCGAGCACCACGCTGCTCCCTGAAGCACCCAGAGTGCTCGATGCCCACGTCCGATTTCGTACTCGCGGGCACTTGATTAACGTTCCTATGCAACACCTTGTACAAACTGCATTCAAGGACATGCATTCGCATTCCCAAACTTGCCACGTAAGGGGTGCTCTTCTTTCGACGATGGATAAGGGCAGTGCTCTCGCGACTAGAGGAAAAAGGTTGAAGACCTCTATTGTAAAACATAATGATAACTTCCCCCCACGATGAATACTGGGAAAAAAAAAAATCGGAAATAAATTCATTTGCATATAAAGTAAAAAAAAAAACATTCCAAGAGGATTTTATGTATCAATTATGAGTCACACACATACCGGGCATGTATATAAATACATATAAACTATCTTGCCAGAAATTGGCAAATGCCACCATCCGGGGGACTGCAGCTGTCAATGATCACGAAGGCGGAAGCAACGAGACTTGGTTGTTCTCTCAAATGAGTTGATGTAACCAGGCTGAAGAAGCAGATAGGAAACATTACGGAGAAAGAGAAGTAACAGAAAAGAGACATATAGTGTAAGAGAGATATCCTTTACCACTCCGTTAGTGATCGTTAGAGCAGAACAATCCAATGAAGACAACTATCCAAAACAAAGCTCTCAAGGGAAACATACCCCAAGAGAATAACAAGACACACAAACGAAAAAAAAAAGCCAAAAAATTTCTAGCGCCTCTTTGAAGGGATACACTACTGCAGTGTGCCATGTTGCTTCTTCTATTTTTCGTTTCCTCCAATGATGGTGGGATGAGCAAGAGGCTTGCCGAGCCGTGAGCTATAGATGGGAAAATACCAGATACAAAGAAAGTAAAGAATACAGTGGGGTAGGAAATGAGGTTTATAGCAGCCAGCGCCTCCAACAACAATGCCAAGAAAGTAACGCCGAACAAAGGAGAGAAAAGTGGAGGAAAAAAAAACACGAAGTAAATTGCACAACAGAGAGGAGAAAATTATTACATACTACTCTCACGCCTAAATAAGATTTGTGCTTGGCCTAAAAGGAAAAGAAAAAAAAATCGACTATCACATAGCTGAAGTAATAAAAAGACAGTGAAAGTGTATTACAGACTGTATTATTGTCTGTGTGGTTGGTGAAATACGTAAGGGGGGGGGAGGATGATTGAGGTGTTGCTCGTTGTTTTCGTGAGACAATGATGTATTTTTCTTTTCTGTCGAGTTTTTGATGTTTGAGGTAAATTTTTGAAAACTATTTCTCATATGTAAGTTATTAATATAGGGTAGGGGTTTCAAACCTGAAGTTCCTCGCGGAACCATTGATAGTTATTATAAGGCTGTTCGACGGAATCCTTGATGATGATGAGATTGTTCTACGTAACCAAAACACGTGTTTGAATATTCAACCAAAAAAAAGTCCGTATTTTCGTCTCAAAAATATCAGCCCCAGGGCATATGAAAGAGGTCTTGGACAAGGGGGAACTCCAGCCCTTAGGCTCGAGATGATCCCCTCTCTCATTATTTTTGTTTTTTCGCGTTACAAATTCATAATGGATGGATCCCGTTAACAGTCTGACCTGAGGGTTCGCTAAAGACCCCCCATCTACTGCAAGATGTGGAGGTCATGGGTCCCCTTACTGTTCCAAGATGAGATTCATGTGTTTAGATGACCCTGATTATCCCGTAAAGTACACGTAAATTCTGGAATCCAACAATCCTCACTTCCAGTGGATGAAAAATTCCCAAAAACCAAATCAAGAGGTTTGATCATAACCATCACCACACAGGAGGAAATCTCCCGTACAAAAGTCAGACATATTCTTCAACAGATGCTAACCATTGAATCATGGTGGTGTTAATTCAAGTTAAAGGTGAATATCTTCTGAGTACAAAATCAAGCATACATACTCAATGATTTTAGTGAGCACTATGCCCCCCCCCCCCCTGCAAAGGTAGGCATGGCAGGGCTCTGGCACTGGGACCCGGGACAAATCTTATTATTTTTGTTTTCTTACCTTATAAATTCATTATAGAGGATGCCCTCCATACATCTCAGTCCAGGGAGGCTGGCTCTAGATTGTGGGGGCATGGGTAAGCAACATAGAATTTTTCTCTGCTTAGCCAAAAAGAACACCTCTGTTTTTGGACAACAACAACACGGAAGCATTCTCAGTCACTTTCAGATTCTAAACTTCCATACTTTGCAAACCTCACCACGAAAAACTCAGTAAAAAACTCACCACGAAAAAGCTCACCATGAAAAAAATGGTGCCTTTCTTTGTTACCTTTTGTTTATGACTAATAAACGAATCAATTTTTTTTACTAAAAAAATTTGATTAATAAAAATATGCTTTCTAGAAAATATTGAAAATAAGTGTACACAGTAAACGCCATACATACATATATATATATATATATAATTGATTTTCTGTGTGTGTGTGTGTTCTCTATACAAATCTACAATTTTATATCAATTGTCACCAAATTTTGCATATATACCAAATGGGAACCGACTTGAACGATAGGCTACTTTCAAAGTTCGTCAGAGCAGGGCAAATACCCGAAACGGGCAAAAAAACTGTCTGTCAACAATGGTTTTTGGGCCTCAACAATCACTTTCGGAACGTTTATTTTTGTTACTGTGATTCCCTAGTAATGTATTTAAAACGTGTATATTCCTTTACAACCTGCTCGCGGGTTGTTAATGGTGTTGCCCGAGTTTTGTAAGGTGAATTGTTAACCTCGGACCAATGGTGCTCCGGTGATATAGAATGTATATATTTTTAACATGTAATTTTTTTTTTTTTTTTGATTGAGAAAATAAATGCTCCCTTCGGGGAACCCCCGTATGGCGAATCACATTCGCCGGGTCAAGGAAAGTAACTCATATTCCTTTACAATGATTTGCCACTTCTTTGACACTGCGATTATATACGTATAATAGTTTATGCCTTTGTAATGGTTTGCCGCATTTTCAATACTCCCAGTAATGAGGCTTTTTGAATAGAGCATGACTTTGAGGGTCAGGCGAAGGATGATCCCCATAGAAGTCCGTGTTAAAATTGCCGATTTTACTGTAGAATTGCGGAAATTTAGCGAAGGTTTCCGCCACATCAATAATTTTAAAAATTGTATTGAATTTTAGATTTTTGAAATATATATTGAGTTTGCTTAGGGCGGTATTCACCAACATGGTTTAAACTAGTCACGATTTTTTGATAAGAGATCGACACGGATTGGTTGATTGGTTATATTCAGGTTTTTAACTAATTTATTATTTTGTTTTCTATTTTGGTGCACCCTTTCACATCTGCAGGTAGTCTGTGCCAGAAGCAGATTCATATCATCTTGTTACTATCACGCATTTACCTATTCTGGATGTGTCAGTATTATCCACACACGTATGGGCTTTTGCCCCACTTTTCATCCAATAACGAAACTCCTCTCGAAGTCTACCAGTGCGTAGATCCATTTTTTGAATGTCTGTACTTTGTAAATTTTTTGAATGAACATTCGCATTTGAATTCAGGAATACAAAGCAAGGGGAAGATGTTTAAAGACCAACTAATTTGCCCGTGTTTCACTGTATTACTGATGGTGAAGACAAGTCTCTCTCTGAGATTTTACTAGTGCGACACTGGTAAAATTTCACTGAATTAAACTGCACTGTCGTCGCTGTTTGGAAGGGAGTTATTGGATCTGTACCTTTCTTACATCACCCCTGCGTCCGAAACGTTTTTACAGCTTCAGCCGGTGATTCGTGTATGGCGTAAAACAACTTAATCAATAGTGCTTTGTCCACCAATGCCAACATCACGAAAATTCGCTAATGAGCTGTTGATCGTAGACCCTGCATTTTATAGGAATCATATATTACTATTATTCCTGTGTATTATAAAGCGCCCGAGTGGCGCAGCGGTAAGATGCTCGTCTTTGTCTGTGAAGGTTACCACCAAGGTCCATGGGTTCGATCCCGGCTATAGAACGTCAGAAGCAAGTTCTTTACCTACCGAACCTGAGACGACCACCGATGGATGCAGCCTTCATTTCCCACCCAACTCCACTGGTTAGAAATTGCCGTATGACGATATATGACCGGAGTTGGTAAAGTATACATTACATATGTACTACATATATAAGTATATATTCACATTCAGATATCACTCTCCGCAGCAGAGAGTAGCATCGTTTCTCTCTTATATGTCAAAATCTGAGGGCTATTAGCTGTGTCAGGAGGCTGTCCACATGCGCAGGCCCATTCAGCGCACATATATATGCGCTAAGGGACCAAAATCTCAGTCCTCTGTAGCTAAATGGAGGAGCACTCGCCGGACAGCGAGGGTTTGATGGTTCGATTCCCCGCAGGTACATGTGAATTATCTTCCGAACTTCGTCCATCTCCGCCTGGTATATATCAAGTCTTTCGTACTTCGTGTAAAAAGCGGGGAAGTGACATCGTTTCTCCTTATCCCTCCGGAGATTTTCATTTTATGCAGCGCCCTCTATCGACCAAAACCTGAACTAATTTTTATTCCGCACCGAAAAGAATTCCCTTCCGTGAGAATATTTTTCTTAACATTATTAATTTCTATGAATGTTGCTTACCACTTACGAATTTATTCGACACCCCTTATATCGTGGGTTCCCAACAGCGATGCGCGCCCGCTGACCATTACGTTGGCACTCGAATAGAGAGAAGCTGGCCACCTCTGCGTTAATATGCCTTTTATTGAGAAGCAATTCTCCCCGGGAGAATTTCAATACTGAAAACCACAAAAAATAAGGTTGGCATCCATCTCTCCGTTCAAATTTTACTGAACAGAAAGTCCCCAGCGAAAAAAAAAAAGACGATTTTTTTGGATATTTTATTTCATCACAGATTTGAACGACAGATTGTGTATGTGTGTGTGTGTGTGTGTCTGTATATATACTCCGCAAACTTTATACTCATGAATATACCACCGAAAGAATTTCCGCTTCTTCAAATATTGCGCGCACATTTTTAAAATATTTTGAGAGGGGGGCGCCTGTCATCACATACACAAACACACACACACACAGAGGCTCCTTCTCCGCGCAAAATCTTTCATTTCTTTTTATTATAATCTTGCCTATTCTCTATGTTCTCGAAATTTGAATTGCAAAGTTGAAGAGGCTCCATTATTCTTTGGTATAGTTGGATTCTTGCTTGACTTGCCCTCCTCTTTATTTAGGCACATAATGGACCGATAACTTCTCATACCAATGTGGGCCGTTGTTCTCTTAAGTCTTTTCCGTCTTCAAAATATGAACGGAAATTTGTGTTCTTGTATATATTTAAAATTATATACGTATCAATTTCCATGGTATCAATTACTGTTATTTGTTTCGTTTTTCTTTGCTCGAAACAATTTAAGGGGGAGGACTCCTACCGTTTAAAATGGTGAAAAAACTCAAATATTATTCATCCGTTGATTTATTTCAAATTTCTACCATGTACAGGGTGATTCAGAAAAGAAGGGGGAAAAATTTTAAGAGGTGATAGTGCAAACCAATCAAACAATTGTCATCAAAGAATGCATGGTCTAACATGAAACCCAAACGCGTTTGCGTATGCACAATGAAATACAGGGTGATTTAGAAAAGATGGGAAGAACTTTAAGAGGTGAAGAACTTTAGCCAATTCGCGAATTGACCGGCCGACTCCCCAATCATTTCTGAAATTCGGACTTTGGCCAAAAACGCTCGGACACTTCGCGAATCGGTCTCATCTCGTTCTAGCTTTCGGAGTAACACATATACATATACAGGGTGATTCAGAAAAGATGAGGAAAAACTTTTAAGAGGTGATAGTACACACCTATACAAACAATTGTCATCACAGAATGCATGGTCTACCACGAAACGCAAACGCTCTACCGCGTTTCGAAACGGCCGCGCCGCAAACGTTAAAACGGCTTTCCCGTTGAAAATTATCGGGAGAAAAAAGAACACCATGCATGCAAATATAACCTGGGGGGAAGAGGAAGAAACTGCATAAAAGGCGCGGGAGCCAGCCCTGTGAAATTATTCCAGCGTGCCACCGTTCCAACCACCGTTGATGGCCACCGTTGATGGGCGCACTTTAGTAATACTGAAAAAAGGCAAATATGCATTTCATTTACCTACATTCGTGCTGCCTCTGTGGTGCTTCCGTTTGCAACTCCGTCTGCTTTTTCAGTATTGCTAAAGTACGCCATTACGTTACAACTGTTAGAACAGTTCCACTCTGGAATAACTTCACAGGGCTGGCGTCCGCGCCTTTTATTCACTGTAACGAAGATTTGCATGCGGTTTCGCCTTTTTCTCCCGGGACACATTTGCATACATGGTGTTCTTTTTCCTCCCGATAAATTTCATCAGGAATGCCGTTTTACCGTTTGCGGAACGGTCGTTTCGAAACGCGCTAGAGCGTTTGTGTTTCATGTTAGACCATGCATTCTTTGATGACAATTGTTTGTATCGGTGTGTACTATCACCTCTTAAAAGTTTTTCCCATCTTTTCTGAATCACCCTGTTTATGTGTTACTGCAAAAGCTAGAACGAGGTGTGACCAATTCACGAAGTGGCCGAGAGTTTTGGCCAAAGTCCGAATTTCAGAAATGATTAGGGAGTCGGCCGGTCAATTCGCGAATTGGCTAAAGTTCCAGCCATCTTTTCTGAATCACCCTGTATTTGATTGTGTAGCTACCCTATGCGAGTACAAAAATTTTATACATCTTTAATACTTAGTTGTTTACAAGTTTTCAAAAAATTCTTCAAAAAATAGCTTGTGAGAATAAACAATATACACGCAATACATAACACACGTTTTTTTGCATAAAAATATTTATTTCCCACCTAAAGATTTTACACAGTTGATGCAATTTTTTTTTTCACAAGACATTCCAATATACTGTATATACACATATATAGCATTTGCATTAACCGCAACATAATTATATTCACTATGCATAATATATATATATATATATACATGTACAATAATATTTTATTTGAATTTATTTTTTGTTTTTTTAATTCAGTTTTGCAATTTTACAACATGGAAGAAAATTTCACGATCTTTTTCATTGGTTTAAAAAAAAGCATCATAATCTATTTCATTCCGCAAAATATTATTAAATTTTTTTCATAGTATATATTTTTCAGCGTATGTGTCAAATTTAAGAAAAAAAATCTATGGAAATTTAATAAATGGGGAAAATTTTTTCGGAAATCATTAACCTATTTGATTAATTTAAATGGCGATATGATACGATGACAATTATGTGAATATACATGAATTTATTCATATAAATTGGAAATTAAAATTGTATTTACTGTCTTCCATCTCCATATTTCTATAATTGAATTTATAATCGCGGGATTTATAGTTATACTATTAGTAATTACTGTATTTTAGTAATTATAATATTTGAGATGTGTGCTGAATTGGTACATTAATATTTCTTTGATCAAAAATTTGATTCTAAAATATGCATGTTATATATATTACATTTACTACTCGGCAGTCATATTTCATAAATGAAATTTTAATTATTATTATTAATATTATTTTTTATATATTTTGGTGGATTCAATTATGAAACGAAAGCAATATGGAGATGGATGGCGGCCGTGAGAAATATAAATGATTGCGAATTAGTATACATTGATTCATTAAAAAAGAAATTGTAAAAATAATTGGACTGAAAACTTTTTATAAAAACATTTTAATTATTATACCGGTTGTAATTATTTTCCTCAATAATAATTATTTTCCTCAATAATAATTATTTTCCTCAATAATAATTATTTTCCTCAATAATAATTATTTTCCTCAATAATAATTTAATAATCCGTTTAGAACGCGGGGATATAAAATTTAGTACTCATGGAAAATGACATGAAGTTAGTTTGATATATTTGTTTACGATAACTAAAAAACCTTATAATTATATTTATAATTGATAATTTTGAACTAACCAATACTGAAAAAAAAAACTGAATTAAATGCCATTTTAATGCACTGATTATATTAAAATTTTAAAATTCAAAATGAAGTCGATGATTAAGAAAATTTGCAAAGTCTAGACGTATTAATGAAAATTATATTTATATGGATATTATATTGAACATATTGTTTGCCGATTCCTCAATTCATTAAAAAAAAGGCGACTGAAATAAATTAATTTATTCCAATTTCCATATCATCGCTATCAAAATAACGCGGGAAAGGAAATTAAGTATTAATATAATGAGCACAATCAAATACAATATCACGTAAGTAATATTGATATGAGAAATGGGGAAAAAAGAAGTGACGGAATTAATTTACTATAAGTTATTTCATTAACGTGAAATGAGGGAAAGTAATTATTCATAATAAGGGGGCCGTTCAAGTATTACGTCTGCAAATTTTTAGCTATTTTTGACCCCCCTGCCCCCGTCAGCACTGCTCCCTACCTCCTAACGTATATTGGTGGGATCAGAAACGTACGCGGGATGGGGGGGGGGGCATAGGGGGCTTGTGCGCTCCCCCCCACACGAATATTTTTTTTTCTTAATGTAAAAAACATTTAACAAAAAATTAAAATTTCGAAAGAAAATACCTTTATATGCTATTATAATCGATTTCTGTTAATTTCAGTGCTATTTGAAGGGTAAGAACTCAAAATTTCTCTGTTCGAAATTCCTTGCGGTCCACCCTTCAAGCCAGTGACTCCCAACGTGGGCGTTAACGCCCCCTGGGGGCGATGGAAAGTTCCGGGGGGGGGGTGATGGGAACTACGGGTATAACATAGGATCCTATGGGTTAGATTGCGTTGGGGGGGCGATGGGAGGAAATAATTTCTGAAGAAGGGGGCGATGGGACAAAAAAGGTGGGGAACTATGCTTTAAGCCACTTATGGTAAACCTTGCACCCGCCGACCAAATGTGGCCCTGAAGGTTATCTGATGTGGCTTGCCCCCTCACACCTAATTTTGTAAAAATGAACCAAGTGCCACATTTACAGATCGCTTAAATTACCCGTAGCACAATTCCAGAGCATTTGAGTAACCCGCGACACAGCACTTAAACGAACCGTGGCAAATTTAGAGATTCCTTGAGTGACATGTGGCACAGTTTTAGAGCACTTAAGCGGCACCCAGTGCGGCTCTACATCACTTAAGTTACCCGCGGAACATTCCAAGATTACTTAAGTGATCAGTGGCATAATTACGGATCACTTGAATGAGGCGTGACACAGTTCCAGATCACTTAAGCGGCCCGGACACATTTCCAGAGCACTTGAAGGAACCGTGAAACATGTAGAGATCAATAAAGAGCCTCTTTAGGGCACTTATCAATAAGGAGAATGTCAGTTCAGGTGCCCAATAACTATGGAAAGGTTTTTTTTTTTCGTTTTTGGCGCACTGAATAAGATACCATTAAGTATATTTCATATCTTCATAAAGGGTGGTCGATGACGTAAGCATCATCCAACCCCCCCCCCCCCCCACTTGTCATCAAAAGCCAGCAAATCGGAAACCCCCCTCCCCACCTATGGATGCTGACGTAATACTTGAATGACCCCTAACGTCTTATGAACGGGAAAATACCAAAAAGTCTTTAGATGATATATGAAGTCAATTTATATGAAATAAACGCGGGCCACATTTTGATATCTTAGAATTAATCGAATTAATTGACATTTTAATGCACTGATCATATTAAACATTTTAAAATTGAAAATGCAGATGGTTATTAAGAATTCACAACAAAAATTTTAAAAAAAAACTTATCAAAATGTCAATTTCTAGACCGATATGCTCAACCTGTGGCCCTCGGAAGCATCGAATGTGCTACGACAAATTAACGAACCACTCAAGTTGGCCCACGAATGATTACCAAACCATTTACGTAGCTCGCGGAACATTTCCAAATTACTTGAGTAACCCGCGGCACTCCTCCAGCTCATTCAAGTGGCTTGTGGAATATTTGCAGATTACTTAAGTCACTGCGGCACATTTACAGATGACTCGAGCAGCCTGTGGCAAGCTTCCAGATTACTCGAGTGGCTCGCAACACACTTACAGCTTTCTTTCGCGGCCCGCGGCATTTTTATAGGTCATGTTGGTGGCTCTTGGAACATTTCCAAATCACTTGAGTAACCCGCGGCACTCCTCTAGCTCATTCAAGTGGCTTGTGAAACATTTGCAGATTACTTAAGTCACTGCGGCATATTTACAGATGACTCGAGCAGCCTGTGGCTAGCTTCCAGATTACTCGAGTGGCTCGCAACACACTTACAGATTTCTTTAGTGGCCCGCGGCATTTGTATAGATCAATTTAGCGGCTCTTGGAACATTTCGCAGCTCATTTAAGTAACTCGAAGGGAATTGCCAGATCAATTGCATTGCCCTCGGCACATTTCCAGATAACTCAAGTGGCCCGCGACACGTTTCCAAACCAATGAAGTGACCCGCACGCTCCAAAAGTTTGAGCACTTTTGTTGTAGACATATTAATGAAAATTACAACTACAAGATATCATATTGAACATATTTTTCGAGCAGATTCCTCAATTCATTAAAATGGCGACTGAAATAGATAAATTCATTCCAATTTCCATACCCTCGCAATTAAAATAACACGGGAAAAGAGAAACTGTGAACACAATCAAATACAATACCACGTAAGTAATATTGATATGAGTGATGAGAAAAAAGAAAGTGACGGAATTAATTCATTATAAATTATTTCATTAACATAAAACGAGGGAAAATGAAAAAAATAAAATAAATTTCTTTTCAATAACGTCTCATGAAACGGAGGGAAAACCTCCAAAAATTCTTTAGATGACATATGCTGAGATATGAAGTCAATTTATATTCGTAAATAAGGGGTGAACGGGCTCCATTTTGTTTTCTGTTCAATTCACGTGGTCGAGTGATTCCTTTCACGAAGCTCGTTATATGTAATTAAGCTTTGTCGGTTTCCTCCAAATATGTATATTTATATGAATCAAGGGAAAAATTTTTCTTTTCCAGCTAAAAAGAGATATATAATATTGAATGTGTGTATGGAATATATCTCTCTCAGACCCAAACAAAGGAACATTCATCCAATTCTCGAGGAAAACCGATAAGAAAAGCTAAAAACCTGGGTGTTTTGCTCGAATAAACCTCAAAAGTTAATTTGGCGAGGGCTTAATTTACTTGGTAGAAAGAGAGATATATACGCACACATACACAGAAAAGCATATTTATAATTAACAAAGTAATTAATCACTCTCTGTAAGGATATTTGTGTGTATGTGTGTGCATATACATATGCGATTTCGCGTAGTTTTGAGCCGTATCTCGCGACTTTTGCCGTCTTTTAGTGCAGATTTGGGAGAACTAAATGATGAAAAGACGGCGAGAGAGAGTTTGCCTTTTCATTTAACAGATAAAAAGGAAAACTGACTTTTCACATTCTGATGAGCAAATACAAATGGAATTAATTAGAATTTCCCCATCTTGCATCTCAGTAGTTATATATAGTTTCCCCCCCCCCTCCATTCCCGAAAAATCTCACTTTTCTCTTAGAAATGTTTTTCCCTTATAAATGTTACTTTCAACCAAATTTGAGCATTCCTCGATACTAAGATTTTTTCCTTTTTGAAATATTGTGCACATGCAAATCACCACAAAACCACGGGTAAAAATTTCCATCAACATACGAATATTTGGTGTGTGTGTATGAATATATGGGGGAGGGGGGAGGGTTTATTATATATTTCCTTTCTCTTTTTTTTTTCCGTCCAGTAAATTTGCTTTTTCTCGTGAATTTCCACGAGATTTTCTGGTGAAGAAAAATGTCTTTTCGAGGGGGAAAAAGATTTAATTTTCGCCGTCAAGGAGAAGAGAGAGCGTCAAAGAGAATTGTAACATCCAATTTTCCGTATTATATTTAATGTACTCTTTTTGATATATATATATATATATTTTGATGAATTTCTCCTCTCTCCTTTCATATAATCCTTAATGAGTGTCCCGTTTTTAATGAGCAAGATTTACTGGAGTCTTTTCAATGTTGATGTTGCAGTTTTATATGTATGTATGTATAGAGTCTCTCTCTCTCTCTCTTTTATTCCGGGGAGCCTTCAGAGGTTTTTCGTTTTTTTTTTTCTCCGTGAGAAATAACGTTTTCCACTCGAAAAATTCATGTCCCGTTTTTTTTTTTTCGTATGTTTCCTCCTGCATTGAAAAGTGTTACGTAACCATAGGCTGCACAGAAGAAATCGTTACGGTGAGGACGATGAAAGACGCTATAGTTCTGTAACTGATGCCATTCCCCAAGGCTTGAGTTCCACTCCTTTTCCCTGGTACTGGAATAAAGTAAAAATACGAGAGTATCCATAAATTAAACGCTCATTAAAAAGAAAAATTACCGTAAATTTTAATCAAAATCACACAAGTGATATTTTCATAATTATTCTCATCCGAATGTAGGATTGAGTATTCTCATTTGGATTAATGGGGAAATTCATTCGTCCAATAAGACCTCAATTTTTAAATTGGGGTTTTGAAAATTGAAATTTACAAGTACGTCATGGAGTTTATGAGTATATATATATGTATTCGTTCATTATATTTCTGGTAATATTCGGAATATTTTAGAGATAGATATGAGGGATTGATTAATTTTTATCCTCAAAGAAAAGATCAAAAGATTTATCTGTAATGGTTTTAAAAGTATAGAAAATGATTATGGCGTATGTGAAATAGGACATTGCCTTTGAAGGATTATAATAACAAACAAGAATGAAAGAAAAATACAATTTTTTTTTCGTTATTAATCAATTTTTTTAAGCTAGCGCACTGTATAAAAAAATGCGTATAAGTTTGTTAATTGATGTTAATTCGATTAGAATATACAGGGTGTCCAGTAAGTGTTAATGCGGCCTTTTTCTCATCAATCGTCCATCTTAGAGGTGGAGTTTGAACTTAAAAAAAACGCTTAAAAGATGTTCCAAATTACCCTGTACCAGTTTTGAGAGTGATAATACCGTGTATGTAACATAAGAATTATAAAGAATTATGATATTATATTATGAACTATTATATTAAAAATAATTATAAAATAAGAAATCTAAATTTTCATACGGTCCCCACCCCCTTGTCCTCTAACTTCCAATTATGAAGTTGTTGCCCTCTATCTCCTGAGGCCAACACAAAAAATTCCATGTTTCTAAGCGCACTATTCGCTAAGATATTTAAATTCGGAAAATTGGAGAAAAGTTATGAAATAACAGCAAAAAGTAACGGACAGCGCTTCTTTCCTTCATTTATGCTCCCCTTTCCCAACTTTTTGTGGATATTTTTGAATTCGAATATTGCACTTAGAAGCTTGCAATTTTTGTTCTCAGCCTCAGTAGAGACAGCGCAGCAACTTTCTAATTGGAAGTTAGAGAACGGGGGGGAGGGAAGGGCATATTTATTTTCACTCTCAAAACTGGTATAAGGAGACTTTTGAACGCCATTTGAGTGTTTCTTAAATTGAAACTATACCTCTACGACGGACGGTTGATGAGATAAAGGCCGTATTAACACTCTTACGGGACACCCTTTACATTGTAATGTATTCAAATCCAATTTTTTATTCGTACAATGAAAAAAAAAAATCCATTAGGTTTTAAATTCAATTTTATTTTTTAAAAAAGTGAAAATGTGCAACGGTCACGAAAATATTGGGAGTTGGGATATATATATATATACAGTCAAACCTCGTTAGTGCGTCACCCGGTTAACACGTCACGGTTGATCCGCTTACCGGATCACTTATTGGAAGTCCCTATTATCTTCAGGCAGGAAATGGCACAGCTATGGCTTACTCCGTTTAATGAGTCACTCCGCATATCAAGTCATATTTCTGTTCTCCCAAGAGTGACTCATTAATGAGGTTTGACTGTATATATATTTTGGTAAAACATTGTCGAAAGAGGTTACTTAATTCAAATGACAGTGCGCAGAGGTAAAACTAGGTTCATCGAATTCCAGAAATTATCCATTATTGAATTTCAGAAATGAAGAACGTGAAAAATTTTGTGAATATTACAAAATTATTTTGAATATTTATATATATATTAAATATTTAAATTATTTTGTTTTATATTCCGAAATTAAAAAAAAAATTAACAGAATTAATGAATACTTCGAGTAAGGCTTTATATCGTTATAATATCATTGTTCCACAGCAAATACAAATAAAAAATCAGAAGCCACAGCTGGTGAATTGCCAATAAAAGTGGCAGGAAAAAGAAAAAATTAAAAAAAAGAAGAAAAAAGTAAAAATTGAGAAACAGGAAAATATGAATGAGTAAATAAAATAAAGAAACATTACTTTAATTTATTTAAAAATGAATTAAAAGCGCTGCACTTAAAACTGCAGTTGTCATTCATTTAACCCTCTCAGTGGCAATCCCGAGATATTTCGCCAAACTCGATCTGCTTTATTTCTGTCACCACGAGATATTTCGTCTTCTAAAAACGCAATGAAGCTGTTTTAACAATAAACATGTTCCATCTCCCCCTCCAACCAATCAACTGCCAGTGGGCGGAGTTAGCTCTTGTTCAAGGTTATACAAGAAGCAGGGAGAAAAAGAGGGAATGAAATATACGCTCAGTATATGTAGTACAAAAAAGATTTTTTCCCCCTAAAAAGTAAAAGTATTTATCTTCCTATAGGAAGCACATCATGGCAGGTGTTTTTGCATGATATTGAGGCAACAGCGATGGGCGGAGTAAATTTTATTGTTTCCTGTGGGGGGGGGGGGAAGTAGTTATCTGCTCGCGATCGGAAAAAAAAAATCTTCAAATACGTGACAGTTTGGGAAGGTTTCGCATTATGAAATGTGGCAGTTACAATGCGGATCAGGAAAATTTTAAAAATCGCTTAAAGGGTTAAGAAGAATAGCTCTTCCCGATTACTTCCACCAAGCTTCTCATGCTGCTTTAGACACATTAAAAGTGTCTATCGAGGGGGGTGGGTTAGAAAAAGTGAGCTTTCCCACGCATTTACAACCCTGTCGAGTTGGAAACGCAATATATAAGAGCAACTTGCCTCTCTCTGTGATGGTCCTGTCCCGTTTCCGGTTGGCTGCCGAAGCCGACTGATCTTCATAGGCTGCGACTGGTTCCTCTGATATATGAAGCTTTTCTTCTGAAATCAATCGAGTGATCAATCGATTAGTTTCGATATGATATAACAGTTCGATAATTTCTAAAATAATTATTAATAAGTTACTCTAAAGTCATCGAAAATACTCAAATGTAAATCCTGTTATAGCACAGGTTTACAGTCGAACTCAGCCATAACGAACAACGAAGATTCTGTGAAATTTTGTCGTTATAACCGAGTTTTACGTTTATAGGACCTTGAAAATATAAAAAGTGGAATGAGATGCGTAATCGAATACTATACACGAAGTTGAATTTTCATTATGATTGAATGTCGAAAATAGGGATCATAAAAACGGGACATCGCAAACTCTAGGCAAAAAAATGTTGCCGATTTGGCTGTGAAATTGCCAATTATTGCTTATAAACAACAGTTGGTGGAATATGAAATGCTACTGTAAGTTTTCATGTGTAATATAATACAATCTATTTAAAGTCACGTGTACTATAACATAATTTCTGAATAATGCTAATTATCTTCGTCTTCAATTTCAATAAAAACTACAAATAAAAATGAGTCGGAAAAGGCGAAGGGAAAAATTACGGGAAATACGAAATGTCCCGTTTAGACGGGACGTTCATCATATATACTATTCTTAAATATACATCGTTAGGTAACAATAGAATAAAACAGACGAACATTCATTGTTTGTGCACTCTGATTTCGAACATTAGCTCTCATTCCAATATTTTCATCGGAAAAACGCGGTATAAACAGAAGCAAAAACGACGAAAAATGTGTAATTATATCCAAGTCTGTTGCATTTTTATCATCGTCATCAGTAAGGCTCCTCAATATTGTTCTGTATGGGAATCTTGTGTGACCACAGATTATTGTCGCTATGACCGAGTTTGACTATATTTTCATCTCTTCCACAAAAACTTCAAAGCTATACTGTATGTAGGATGTCTCGTAAGTCCTAATGCGGTCTCTATCTCATTGTTATGATGTTCATTTCGATTAATTCCTTTAGGTTATTGATTAATTTCACATCATAACAACTGGTGCCGTGACCAAGATTCGAACTTGGCTTATTGTGGCCACAATGCAATGTACTAACCACTATTCGATCGCGGCCACCCCCTATTTAAGTTCCTAAATTTGCAAATGTAAAATTAATCAATACCCTATAAAGGAATTAATCCAAATAAACATCATCAACCGTTCGTCGTAGAGGTAAGGTTCCGATTTAGAAGATGATCAAAACGTGTTCAGAAGTCAGTCTGTGCACGGCCGACTAGACATTCATAATTGTTTAGTGGCCTATGGTCTGTGCCAGTTAAGAGAGTGAAAACACAGTGTATCATATAATGAAAAAAATTATTTTTAGGATCAATGATTCGCCAGTAATTTTCGGTGCGAGGTATTAGCTATGCACCCTGTATATTTGTACATTGATCATTGATCATTTTTGTCGCACCACGGTCATTTTCTGCACACGAGGGCTAATTAGACCGGGACCTACAATTTATTGCCGATTCCGAACGGCAGGCTTGTTTTTTATACTCGTCGAGGGGTTGGTGCGCTAACCTCCTCGATGTGGGACTCCCTGCGGTAGTAATTTTTGCTGCGGTCAAGTCGCCGTTTTTTGTTGTACCCCTGTGTCAGGAAAGTTTTCTGACAAGGACGAACTGGGTATCGAACTCGCGACACCTCTAAACATCCTTTGGTACTTTAGGCGAGCATCTTATCGACCGGGCTACCGCGCCCCTATATTTGTACATAAACTGAAGAGCCAAAAAAAAAAACTGGTACAGGCATGCGTATGCAAATAAAGAGATATGGAACCAATCAAGAGTACGGCGCTGAGCGCGGCAACGCCTATATAACACACCAAGTATCTGGCATAGTTGTTAGATCGGTTACTGCTGCTACAATGGCAGGTTATCGAGATTTAAGTGAGTTTGAACGTGGTGTTATAGTCGGCGCACGAGAGATGGGACATAGCATCTCCGAGGTAGCGATGAAATTTGGATTTTCACGTACGACCATTTCACGAGTGTACCGTGAGTATCGGAAATCCGGTAAAAAATTAAATCTACGACATCGCTGCGGCCGGAAAAAGATCATGCAAGAACGGGACTGACGAGAATCTTTAAACGTGCAACCCTTCCGCAAATTGCTGCAGATTTCAATGCTGGGCCATAAACAAGTGTCAGCGTGCAAACCATTCAACGAAACATAATCGATATGGGCTTTCGGTACCGAAGGCCTACTCGTGTACCCTTGATGACTGAACGACACAAAGCTTTACGCCTCGCCTGGGCCTGCCAACACCGACATTGGACTGTTGAGGACTGCAAACACGTTGCCTGGTCTGACGAGTCGCGGTTCCAATTGCTTCGAGCTGATGGACGTGTACGGGTATGGAGACAACCTCATGCACCCTACATGTCAACAGGGGACTGTTCAAGCTGGTGGAGGCTCTGTGATGGTATGGGGCGTGTGAAGTTGGCGTGATATGGGACCCCTGATACGTCTAGATACGACTCTGACAGGTACGTAAGCATCCTGTCTGATCACCTGCACCCATTCATGTCCATTGTGCATTCCGACGGACTTGGACAATTTCAGCAGGACAATGCGACACCCCACACGTCCAGAATTGCTACAAAGTGGCACCAGGAACACTCTTCTGACTTTAGACACTTCCGCTGGCCACCTAAATCCCCAGACATGAACATTATTGAACATATCTGGGATGTCTTGCAACGTGTTGTTCAGAACAGATCTCCACCCCCCTCTTACTCCTACGGATTTATAGACAGCCCTGCAAGATTCATGGTGTCAATTACCTCCAGCACTACTTCAGACATTACTCGAGTCCATGCCACGTCGTGTTGCTGCACTTCTGCGGGCACGCGGGGGCCCTACACGATATTAGGCAGGTGGGCCAGTTTTTTTGGCTTTTCAGTGTATATTCTAAGCCTATGTCCTAACACAAACACCACGATAGGTGTTTTCCGCAATCCTTGAGTAATCCCTACAAAAATCTCCGTTTTCCCTAAAATCCAAACTCTGATCATTTTGGATTCCACTATATTCAAACTGAAAATATCCTGACATAATATGTATGTATTTGGATATTTCTCGTCGATCTTTCTGTAGGAACGAACTCAATTGAAGATAAGACGTTTTTGAAAATCGGGCTCGATTAGCCCAAAGATGGTGGCACACCGAGGGAACGATATCGTTAATATGTCCCAGTTAGTAGGACGAACAAATATATCCTCATTTAGCTTTGAAGGCCCAAGTTCGGCTCTATATAAAGCCCCGTTCACATGTGCAAGATTGGGGGGTCGCTTTGGTGATAATTACCGGTATTGCAACTTTTTTCCCCTCGTAGGTAAAAACAAGGTGGGAGAAAAGCTCATAAAAAAAAAAAACCCCATCTTTCTTTGGGTGGATTGGTGGTCGACACCGACCTTCTCTCACCATAATTCCTTGCGCTGCGAAAACTACTGTAAGCTCCTTTGTCAACCATCTTGAATCAGGTACTTCCGTTCAATCCACGTAACTAGTGACGACTTCCGGGAAGAAGGGGGGGGGGGGAGATTACCGGCATAAACTAAACGTCATGTGAATGGTTTGTAGGGAAAATCCCCATTACCGGGAACTTCCCGGGATGTTTTATTGCACATGTGAACTGGGCTTAAAGCGTACATGTTCCACCCGTGGCTCTCAGTAGTCATTTGATATGGTCTGCAACTTCAAACCTAATATTGTAAAAAATAAACTAAGCGACACGTTGCCAGATCGCTCAAGTGCCCACGGTGTAGTTCCACAACACTTGAGTGGTTCATGACATATTCACAGATCCCGGTTTAAAGTTTTGAACACCGAGACCTAAACGATTATGGAGGATACATTTCCAGCCCTTTTAACCACAGAAATTTCAAAGTTACATTTCTACATACATTTTAAGCCTCTCTAACACCAAACTCCACGGTATTTCCTCAAACCGCCACACAGATAATAACAACACCCTACAAAAAAAAAAAAATCCTGAGAATCCAAACACCTCTGATCATCTCGGATTCCACCGTATTCAAAAATGAAAATATCCCGACATAATAATGTAAGTATTTGGATATATTTCCCGTCGATTTTCCTACACAAAAGAACGGACTCAATTACAGATAAGATGTTTTTTTGTGAACACACTCATATATATATATAAATATTATTCTCACATTCTTCATATAACATGCGCGAATCATATTTTTTTGAAGTAAAAAAAAAAATCAAAATCGGGAATAATATATCCACCGCAAGAGTAAGCAATACTGTGGTTCGTATATACTTCTACCAGCAAAGTCGAGTCTCGAACCAATACCTTTAACCGACGTAGGACGAATAAGATGGAAGATATGTCTCCGAAAAAGACGTTTTTGGTTTTTTCTCGAGAAGTCCGAATCAAATATTGCTTTCGTTCTTCTTCCATTCCTTCCCCCAAAAGCGTGTATTATTTCCTCTGGGATATGACAGACGTGGGGGGTGGGCTTATAGATATTTCCAAAGTTGATCTATACATTCCAAAGAACCTTCCCCCCCTGAAGTTATGAAAAACATATATCTGCATAAGTCTCCGAATAAATAAATAAAAAAAAGAAAAAATACTAAATTCCTCTCGAGGTTTTTAGGTCCGATGCCAGCAATCAAAAGTCACAGGGTCCTCCTCCTTCTTCCTCCTATTGGTTTACTTTAGTAGGGACATTTTTTGGGAACGAATTTTTGGGGGGAATGAATAATAGTCCCGATGTGATGGATTGTTGTTATTTTAGCAGGGAAAAGAAAAACGTTAGGACTGCTCTGTATTTTCCATTTGTGTTTTGGAAGTTTATGGAAGAAAAAAAAATTTTTTTGATGCTTAAGATTTATTTCTTTGATGCGCGAGATGTTGGGCATAACTTGAAATTTATGGCTGGCCCAAATTGGTTGCACAGTGGGTAACTATGCCTAACGTTGACTATAGAAACATACTCTCAATTACTTTCAAATGACGTGCGGTTGTTCAAATTGTCTTAAATTTCCCAAAGGGGTCATATATATACATAAAAAAAAAACTTATTGTGTGGTCTATGTGTGTTAAAACTTCAATTTATGAAATGTGAATGCTGCTGTGAGAAGTCATTCACAAAAAAAAATTGACCACTTTTCCGATCAAGGACGTAATATTGCGTCCGAAAGTCATTGGAATAAATTAAAATAAGAGTACTCCCTGTTTTCTTTCCACTCTCCTTGTCATCGTGAAGCTTTGCTGCAATCCTATAACTTTTTTTTTCTTCTGGTTTTTTGTATGCCCTTCTGATAGTGATTTTTCCCCCACATATGATGTATCTTTCTTATAAGTGTGTGTGTGTGTGTGTGTGTGTGAGAGAGAGAGAGAGAGAGAGAGAAAGAACCGGTTGGGTGAGGGCGAAAAAAAAATTTATACTTTAATCTACTTTATATATATATATTCCTATCAACTTATCTATTATACTGATTCACTCGTTTTCATTTTTTTTTCCCTTTCATTTCTCTTCTACTTTTTCCCTTCTACTTGACTAAATTAAGTTGGGACAAGGTTACCATATTTATCGCCGATTCTTCAAATAGAAAGCATCCGAATTTCTTTCCAATCGCTTGTAAGCGAAGGTGTTGATGGAAGTACTTTATTTAGAGGTTTTCAGCAATTATCGCCAATCATTGTTGTAATACGAAGGGTTAAAAAAAATTGCAAAATAACACTATAATCTCAGCTCGGGGGACGACAACCCTCGCGTATGCCAATGTCGCCAATGACTGAGGGTATGGCTCACACTGTGAAACTTAAATTCAGAGTCGTAAAAATTCTGTAATTGAGGAGTTTATAGATATTGCCGCTGTGGTGGTCGAGTGGCCATAGTGACGGATTCGCATCGCGAAGTGCATGTGGTTTTCTGTGGTTCTCAACTTTGAGGTGCAAATGCAAGCCGATCTCCCTATTAAAAAGTCTCCCCTCAGAGAGCAACAGAGCTACAACGGTATAATCCAAACATTACACTTCACTCATAGTTCGAAAAATATGTAATCTACCACATATTTCTCGAATTATGAGTGAAGTGGCAGCACTGTAACAAGCATTGCACAGAAATTAACTTCCCGTTATTTTCACAACACAGACACGCACATTCCAACATGTACCAATTCGTTAGAAGTTCCGCAGAGGAATATGGACGAGGTACATGTGTGGTTAAGTAGTAGTAGTTTGTAGATATTTCCAAAGTTGATCTATACATTCCAAAGACCCCCCCCCCACCCCCCTGAAGTTATGAAAAACATATATCTGCATAGGCTGACCATATTTCTTCGAGAGAAATACGGGACATTGGGATTCCAAATACGGGACATCGCCAATTATCGCCAAAAACGACGCTGGAACCGAACAAAGTTGCCAAATATTGTTGAAATTATGGAAAAATCACCATGGCGGGAAATGATGCATCGCTGCAAATTGCAATGGATTAAAATCTATTCCACGAAACACAAGCGTTCAAGTCAAATGTGGGAGATCAATATTCTCATATATAGTTGTAATTATCGTAAAATAATTTATGAGTTGAAAAATAATGTCAATCTTTGACTTCAATAAAGAATAAAAATTCAAGTAGGCTTCGTGTAAAATACGTGAAAAACCGGGACACTTTTGCCAAAAAGTCGGGACGGCCAAAAAAACAGAAAATACCGGGACTGTCCCGGTAAATACGGGACGTATGGTCACCCTATATCTGCATAAGTCTCCGAATAAATAAAAAAGAATACTAAATTCCCCTCTCGAGGTTTTCAGGTCCGATGCCAGCAATCAAAAGTCACAGGATCCTCCGCCCTCCCCCCTATTGGTTTACTTTAGTAGGGACACTTTTGGAAACGAATTTTTCTGGGAATGAATAATAGTCCCGTTGTGATGGATTGTTGTTATTTTAACAGAGAAGAAAAATGTTAGGACAGCTCTGTATTTTCCATTTGAAATGTGTTTTGAAAGTTTATAAAAGAAAAACAACTGAGATGCTTAAGATTTATTTCTTTGATGCGGGAGATGTTGGGTATAACTTGAAATTTATGATACAGTTTGGCCATAAATTGACTGCACAGCCGGTGACCTTGCCCAACGTAGACTTTAGACACATACTTTCAATTAAAATGATATTTCAAATGACATGCGATTACTAAACATTTTCCATAAGGTGTCGTATGCATCAGAAAATAGGCAAATTAATTTTTCATGTTGAACTAATATTCTAAAACTTCCAATTAGTAAAATGTAAATGCTGTTCTGAGAAGTCGTGTGCAAAAACTTGCTTATATATTTAAATGCAGTATTGACGGAGATATTTGAAGTTTCCGGCATTTATAGCCAATGATTGAGGGTGTGGATCACAAATTGCGGAAAGTAAATTAGATTCAAAGTTTTATAAATTCGGTTATTGTCAAAAATTCAATTTTATTATGTATTATCGATAAATAATAAAATAAAGTTGATTCTATTTGTGTGTAGTCTAAAAAAATGGTTTTTAGGGACTTTATACACAAATAGTATTCTATAAGGTACAAACTTTTTCCATAAAACTTGTTTAAATTTTTAGACAGCCTAGAAGTTACTGAGACTTCCCATATGTTTTTGTGAATTTCATAAGTAATTTACCCATTCAAAAATAATTTATTTCCCTAAGATGGTCCCTAAACACTTTTCGAGCTAATGAAAACTAGCGAAAGTAGGGATAAGTTGCCAGAAAATATAGTAATTTTTAGTATATTTAATAATATACAGTCGAATCCCGTTATAACGAACTCCAAAAGACCGGAGAAATCACTTCGTAATAGCGAAATTTCGTTGTAAAGGAACTCCAGATCATATTATATTGTTTCTATGTAAAGTTATTTGGGGGAATGAAGAAAGTTTTCGTTAGAACGAGATTTTCGCTATAACGGTATTCGTTAAAACGGGAATCGACTGTTAGTATAATTTCGATAAATATTGCATTTAAATATACGAAGTTATTTCAAAATGACTTTTCAGAGCAGGATCTACATTTCAATAATTGGTCTGCAATTATTTTCTCCCATTTATTTATTGTTTGCCAGTCAGCGAAAAAATTACCTCACTCATTTAATTATTTTTCACCGGTTAGCGCAAATTATTTCACTCATTTATTTGTTTTTCTCCAGTCCACAATTTTTCTCCCCATTCGAATATTTTTACTGGTCCGCAAATTGTTCCACCCATTTATTCATTTCTCGGAGGTCCGCAAATTTATTTCTCACCCATTTATTTATATTCTGCCCGTCCTCAATTTTTTCCCCTATTTGGATATTTTTCACCGCTCTGCAAAATATTTCTCACATTTATCTATTTTTTGCCAGCCCGCAAATTACTTCTACAATTTATTCATTTTTCATCGGTCTGTAAATTATCGCTGCGATTTATTTATTTATTGCCGGTCCATGAAATTGCTCAACTAATTTCGCCGGTGCAGTAAAACGATTGAAGAATACGTCTATACATCATAAATGGCAATTTCTGAATAATAATGTGAACCGTTTTTGAGATATTGATTGGCAAATGCTAATCAATATCTCAAAAACGGTTCACATGAAAGTTACCCGTAAATTACTTCCTCTTCAATACTCGTACTCCATCAATAATTTAACGTTATCCCCAAGTTTCTCAAATCAAATACCTCGGTGCCATAATCTCTGCAAACCTACGTTCGAACAAACATGTTGACTACGTTTACCAGAAGTTACTTAACAAACTTATCTTCCTCCGCCCAACCTTAAACACTCCACTCGGGATATATATCAGACTACTCTGTTACCAAACTTATATCTCCCCCGTTCTTTCCTACGCCACTGAAATCTGGAACCCCTTACACCTCCAGTAATATAGACAAACTCGAATCAATCCAAAATAAATCCACTCATTTTGCTCACGACTGCTGGTCATCTTTCGTTTCCCGCGTCCGAACTCAAAAACGAACTTCATCTCCTCCCTCTCTCTACTCTTCGTCTCATTTCTAGATTAACATTGTTATGTAAATTTTTCCATGGTCAATTCAACATAGGTACCTCTGGTAATCTTAGCCAAACCATCCTACATCTCTAGAAGAATCGACCATTCCCTTAAAATAAGACCTATTTTTGCTTCCATTGACTGCTTTAATTACAGCTTCTTTCCTCATACCATTGGTGAATGGAACAAACTCCCAAGCTCTATTGTCGAATCCCCCACTATCACTAGTTTTTTGTCCAATATTAACCAATAGATTTGTCATTTTCAATCGCATCCTCTTGTATAGGCCCCAGGGCCAACAATATATTATATAAATAAATAAGTAAAATGAATATAGAAAAAATTTTGAATTAACCATTATTTACACATTGGATGAATTGACTAAAATAAAATTAAAATAAATAAATTCTAAATTAACATTTCGTTCTCTTAACCCTTTCAGACCGAGTGGCGTGGTGGTAAGATGCTCGTCTACCACCGTGAAGGTTGCCGTCACGGTCCCGGATAATTCCGGTCCAGAATATAGCTATTTTCCTAACGGGATAGAGGCGAAGGATGCTTCCGGAAAAGTGTGATTTATTACATAAAATTTAGCGAGAAAATTCTGGAAAAAATTGTGCGTGAAGATGACGTGATGAATGTGGACCTTGCATCATCTTGGCTGAAAAAAATCGAATGAAGTGAATTATTTCTCCTCAAAAAAAAGAAAGAAAAAGGAATGAAAATTTTTCAAGAAAAAATTGAAAAAATAAAGTAAAGATTTGCTGACATTTATGTTTTTAATGCATTTTTCGAGTACCAATAATGCAGCAACATATTGAGACTTCCAAAAAATGAATGCTCGGGTCTGTAAGGGTCAAATGTTTTTGAATCACGTGCATTGGATCTACGACGGAATGATTTCCACATGGCAGCTTATTTGAGAATACTTTTTGTAATTTGCATAAATATACTTTATTTCTGCTTGGAAAGAGTAAACATAATTACCATCGATTTATGATTTGAATTATATGTGTTCTGGAAATGACAAAAATGGAAAACGAACAGGATTTGTTTGGTGACGTCAATGCTATTGTTTGTGTGACGCGATTGTTTCGTTTAGTGTGAACCTTATGGTTATTTGATTTTACACATGAAAAGACCTAATTTTCAAAACCAATATCCTCACATATTTTGCGTAATTTACATTTATTAACCAGGAATATTTTTAGAAAAAGCCGAAATTAATGTAGAGCTGTAATGAAACACGTTGGAGTGCCAGATATATTGCTAAAGAGAGTCAATATTGAGAAACCACATATTTCTTTTGCGATTAATAAGGCCTAATTATAAAGCTATAAATTAAGGCTATATGATTTAATGTATTGTTATCAAAGCAATTTTTTACAGTTATGCACAGAATTCGTGCACCATAGGTTGAGAGTTTTCCCTTTTCTCTTATTATTATTATATTATATTGAGCTGGAAATTGGAACTCTCCGGCTTCATCTGATAGCGATGGCTATCGACGCCATAGCACCCAGGATTACAGCATTGCTATCACCTTATATAAGACAAATTATACGTTTGGTGCACGTTCGGCGAATTTGGCAGCATTTGAAAGTGATGTCAATTTTTAATGCGTTTCAATTCCTTAATATTGGACACGTAAAAAAAAAACACTGGAAACACTTTTGCGTGTTAGTTTTTCACAAGGAGTGACTAGTGTAATTATTTGGGTGGTCGATAATATTCACCCTTTATATGCTTTGAAGTGGTTCTTTTATATGGGGAAAATATATACCAAACTGTTCTGGGGAGCCACTAATGGACTATGAGTTGGGCAAGGGAACCGCTGTTGGAAAAAGAAAGTTCAAGAACCACTACTCTCGGCAATGGGATGTTTTAGGAGCTCCCGTACATAGCTGGAAGTAACAACTTACATAATCACTAATTATTTTCGAAAATCATAGTACCAGATATTCTCATATATAGGCCCTTTATGGGCATGAGGTCCCCTCAGGATGTGCCCGAATGAGTCCACGCGTAAAGATTTTTTCAATGAGCTGATTGGTTTTGCTGGGTTTCCAAAGTAATCACGCTTTTTCCCACCATGATTCACTGAATTCATTCGATTTTTATTTCTTCATCTATAACTTTTTCTTTCACAGCTATCTGTGGCCTCCCTTAACAAACTATCACGACTCCCTTTCCAACTGATTTTCACCCGTGGCCTCACACAGCTCGGAAGTTGCGTTTGAGTTTAAGCGTGACATTTGTAACACAGCATCATTATGGGCTGAAGTGGAGGGCCTCCCTAGATTGAGGTCTGAGGGCCTCCGGCGCACGAAAGATACTGTATATTGGAAAAAAATGTGTAAAAAAAATCTCTTAACGGTTTTCAAAGCTTTACGAACTTGAAGATATCGGTTAAAAACTCCCCTGATATATATATCGGTGAATTCTCGCCAAATTAGCACGATTTCCACTGAAAGACGATCCTGGGAACGTAACTTGTACGTAAGTCGGGAAGAACCTGCATTGAAATGATGTCTTGTATCGATTTGTATGGCATTTATAGCATTGCATTTCAGATATACGTGCGTTCGTGTGTGCGCGGGGGGAAATAAAATGATTTTTTTATGCCCAAACCGGGCACAAATGTCAACTTTTTCGACCCGACTTATTTCACGTTTAAACGAGTATTTCTCGGTATAACGGAAACGGATCTCTTCCAACTCGAAGAAAACCGTATAAAACGAGTGAGGAGGTCGATATGGTGCTCGCTGGCAAGGATGGCTGTGTCGATAGGTAGATGTCTGACGTCGGAAAAAAAATTCAAAATTTTAAATCGAGTCCTCCTATCGCCAAAGTCGCACTGATATTGAAGTTTTCGATTTCGAAATCAGTGAAACTCTTCTCGCCCTCCGGATGCCCTAGTCATATTTCACTCTTTATATGGACGTAACCGTGACTTCCCCCCCTCATATTTCAAGACGTGGTTGATTTTTGTGAAAACGTGGGGTTCCCTTACGATGTGTATATACTTCCGGAAATCTGAGTCACTGTGGGGTTAGTTCCAAGTTGTAGGGAGCAATTTTTTTTTGGAATTTTATACCGTTTTAAATTTTCCTCGTGCCTATATTCGCTATCTCAACAGCTTTCAGGTTTACGAGTGACTATTCATACTTCTTTTAACACCCACCCCCCAATCTTTTAAGCATTCAATGGCCGTGACCGTGACCGTTGAACGTTATACAGAACCCATTCTCCTTCAATCTTGGAGTTACACAATATTACACTGACATAAAATGATAATATTCCAAGAAAAAGAGAAGAGAACAGAAAACAACATTTTTTGTTGCGGAAAAGTGCCTTACCCACCAGTTCGTTACACACAGTCAATCCCGCTTATAACGTTCCCCCGTTTAGTACGACTCATTTTCGTAGTGTCAACTCTAATTATATATATATATATAAAATTCTCATTAACATTTCCCGTTTAAAGCGTTTTTCCCACTTACAACCTTTTTTTTTTGTGACGGTTTTTTCGTGAAAAACGTTATAAGCGGTATCCAGCTGTATTTGATGTCTTCGTTCGTGAGACTGTTTTAAACTTTGTCTTGAAAGATGAACTAATGAATGCTTGAATATTTACATATATGCATTATGTATATGTATACAAGCGCACACAAATTTTTCAAATTCGGACACATATTTTGTTTTATGGCTTTAGATGTTTCAGAAACTCGCGAGCATCATAATTGGAGATCTCTCTCGGGTGTTGTCAAATACGACCTTTCTTGTTTTTCGAAGTAGTTTCGAGATAGCTCCTTGATGTGGGAATACATGGACGACACCTTCAAATCTTTGTGCAGACCGGTGAGGCGGAAAAATTCTGGTGCTCCAGAGTGAAGCACCTGAGCACGCTATTCTCTCTTGTATACCGCGATTTTTGTAATTTGTACATGTTGCTCTTAGATGCGAAAGCCCAAGCTGGGCACCTTGTGTTAACATTGGGTGAATGATTTGTTCGTACATCAAAATTTTATTTTGAAAAAACTATGCCTATTTTATTATTTTTATATATTTTTTCTAGTCAATGAATTTCTTCATTTTTTCTCTTCACGTGGGTGGGCGGAGCTAATGCAATACCCCTACTATATGTGCACTTGTGTCAAACGTTGGAAAAGGAAAAAAAAAAATGGATATGACGCCTACCGTGCCGCCTAGCATCAGTACATTAAACTTCGTTTCGGGTTTTGGCAGAAACGTATAAGCGTAAGAGCGAGAGAAAACACTTAGAGTGTGAATGAAAAGAGAAATTCTACTGTGTTTACACCGGTATCTACTTATTTCTAAATAAAGTGTCCCAGACTCTGCCACGAAGCTGGGCTGGAAGAGATCTCGGCAACGGGATAAGTCCAGTGGCAAAGTTCTGGCGTTCATTCATTCGGTATCTATTTATCAATTATATAATGCTTTTCTTTTTTCTATTTATTTTTTCCTTTCCTTTTTTCTTCTATAATTTTTATATTTATTTCCCTCTTCTTCTTCTTTTTTTCTAACGCGTGGTTAGGTTAGGACAGGGTTACCAGATTTATCGCCAATTCGTCAGAGATCATCCAAATTTGTCACCAAAAGCTTGTACGTGAAGGTGGTTGAATAATGATTCCAGTGTGATAATTACGAATATATATATATATATATATATAAAATTCCGTGCAGTAATTTTTCATGTGAGATTCCTAGCATTTTATAAATGAAAGCGGCGTGCATTCATGTATTTCGTTATTGAAATGCAATTAACTATAATTAATTTTCCCATGAGGGTAAAGGAATAAAAAAAAAACGCAACCTTCCTTGTAGATGTAGTAATTAAGTCTTAAAATCTCAGATGAGAGGATTAAGAGAATGAAAAAAGATAGAGAAAGATGCGCACATGGTGCTGTGTGTTAGAAAATTGCTGTACGAAGGAAGTCTGTAAAATATCAAAAGGGGAGAGATAGCGGCAACGCGTTACGAAACCGGTTTTCAAATTCTCATCTGGAGGATTTACATGGAATAAGTTTTAAGCAAAAGAGTTCTCGAAATCCTAATTAGACTCGTTTATTAAAACGCTAATCTGCATGAATTCGAACAACTTGAGCGAAAAGCTTTTCCGCTCTAAGGAACGGATCCTTGCGCAAACGAACACTGGTCCGAGAAATGTACGTGCGTGCGTGCGTGTGTGCGCGCAATGTAACACCATCAAGTTGGTGGATGAGAGAGAAAGAATGGCGTGGAGTCGGGGCTGGGGAAAAGCCTCAACACCTCAAAAGTTTTCCGAAGCTTTGTGAGAAGCTTTTGGCTTCTCCTCCAGCTCGAGAGAAGTTCCTCTGGCCTTCCAGAGTAGCAAATACTAGCAGCAGCAGTAGAAATCATTCGCCCTCTCTTCCAACTACTACCTCATCCTCTCCAAGGGACCGAGGTTTATTCTATTAGCTTCCGCCAACACACGCGCACACACACACACAGGGCTTTTGTATTATTCCCTGGGCTTGAATTGTAAGTCTCGAGACTTCACCGCATGGCAGATTGCGCCTCTCTAACACCTAATCACAGATGCGTAAACCTAAATGTGGTCTAATTGTGCTCTAATTAGCCACTTAAGATCGCTTGTTAGCGCCGGAACTTCCCGTTTTCAGCCCAAGGGTAAGGTGAAGAAAAGATTCCGTGAGCCGACTACGGAATTATTGGAAACGAAGGGGAGTAAGCCAATGCCGTATCACAAGGGGTAGCGACGTGTATTAAATTATAAAGCAGTTATAAATTCCATTCCTCCCGCTTCCATTTTTGTTTTCTGAAGGCTATGAGTGTGTATCGTGATATCTTTATCGTATTCCTTTCCGGTTTCACGGAAGATGAAGGATGATATGTGATCAGCAAAAATCGTACTAGTCTCGAGAAATCTCGTCCCGGATGCAATTTGCCGATTGATCGTTTCGACTTGCATGGATTTGATTTTAATAATTTGTGTTTAGGTGCTTTCACGTGTGCCGAGTATAATTACGAAAGTTTTTGTGAAAATTCGGAGTTGTCATCGTATTTGATCATCGTAAATAATTACAGACATTTGACTAGAGCAGCGTTTCTCAACATTTCTGTACCCAAGGACCAGTAAAATGCCTGAAACAATTCTAAGTACCACTAATTTACAGCATGAGTATTGTGACAAAATATTTCCTGTATATTCCTGTAGCCATTCTCGTATTTTCGCGTATTCAAATTTTTTTATATATTTTTTCACAACCAAGCTTATTCGAATTCATTACACAGCATTACAAAAAATGATTTTTTGGCCCTAGATTTTATGCCCTAATCCTAATTTAATGTCTTAACGTGAACACAACGCCATTTCCTCATCTCACAAACAAGAGCTGATGGGCGAAAACTAATGTCATATTCCTTTTCAGCACATGAAATATACATAAAGTCAGTTAAATGAACCCCGGCAGCAAAATCAGTGTTGCGCAGTGTTGTCTATACTAAACGTGTGAATCGAGATGATTTTCGTAACTTGTCAATTATGATAATTATGGCTATTTAATTATCATCTCATATAATTTTCATGGTCAACGTATTTTTCCGTGAACTACATTTCAATTCATTACGATTCACAGAAGTCCTTCATTTCTCACCCATGAGCCGACTTACGGCGTCATTTTTGGTGACCATTGGCATTCCCCCATTGTCATTGGATTGTTTTTGCCGTATTGAAGATCCCAAATTTCAGAATTTTTTTTTCTTGCAATGAAATACTCACCTAGTCAGTTAAAAAGTCCCGTCACAGAGAGCAGCAGCCATGGTACAAATATTCAATCGTTACACTTCACTCACAGTTCGAAATATAGATGGCAGCACTATATCAATCACTGCACAGAAACGAACTTCGCGTTAGATTCACAACACGTACACACACATTCCAACATGTGCCAATTCGTTATAAGTTTCGGAGAGGAATGTGGACGAGGGTGCATGTGTGGTTTAGTAGTAGTCGCCTAGTCATGTGATGAAGAATTTTTGTTTGCTTTCGCGATGTGTGTGTTTTTGTGTGTGTTAACTGCGATTTGTAACAGCCCGTCATTTCCCGAGCTTCAGCGATTTGAACAATAATTGAGAAAATTTTCTAAAACTACATTTTCTTGCTACCATTACTGATATATCGTGTTTAGGATCGTAATTTCCCGTATTTTTTCTCGTTGGGATATGGTTACGACAAGTATAAAGGTCTAGTTTCTTTATTAGGAGACCATAAGGTTACAGTGTACGCTGCTTAATGTGATCACATCGGGATACGAGGTTTCTGATAACAATAACTGATTGATGACTATATCCGAAAAAAAAAATCAGTTGTAAGTGATATGACCATATGTCCTGTTTCGTCTACCGGGACGTATGGAAATAGGACAACTCCGTTTTTGTTTCCAAAATAACTGTGCGGTACGTTCTATAGATTCCCACGTGAAAGTCTTCCGGCCAAACTCTGAATTAGGTCAGTTAAAAGAAACTGACCAGGAACTGATGAAAGGGACTTTTTTGTTTTTTTTACCTCAATCACCTTTTTTTTGACAAAAATGATCAAATGAAGTGGCCCGCGAAACGCCTTTCAAACCAATAAAGTGGCCCACGACACGTTTCCAAACCAATGAAGTGGCCCGACACTCCCCAACAGGTTGGCCACCTTATCATTAGTTGGCCACATTAACAACTAAATAGCCATTACTAAAAGAAAAGAGCAATATATAATGCAATAATATATTTTTACTTAAAAGGATCTGCCTTTGTGTCATTTCCCGTTAAGTCTACTGACGCTTGTAAATAAGATAACGGAAATCCGGGACGGTAAATGGACGAAAAAAAACGTTAAAGAAAAGGGAATAAACTGGGCAATGACTTTCAGTCATAAAAAGAAGGATCGAGAGTAACTTATTGCTCGAATTGGCCTGTATTGATCCCCGAGCGCCCATCTCTATTCCCTCGGCTTATTCATTTCTCTTAAATAGAATCAACTGGAGCAGTATATAAAAGTACCGACGGCTATATAGGAAGGATTATATCCTTCCTCCACTGCTAATACTACGGTATCTGAACGAAACGCTTGGAAATGGAAGTGAATGTAGAGATTTTTTTTTTTGTATGAGATATGATTTTACTGTGCCCAGGTAATATTGAGTTTGACGATTCGACTGTTAAGGGAGACTGGAATAAATTTTGTATTTCCAGAAAAAGTATAAATGTTCAAAATAAATGCAATTCACGCTTGGATTTGCGTGTAGATTGGTCAGAAACTTGAAAAATTTCGGTTTTTTTCTCGACGCATTTTCTTTTCCATAATGGACTATCCCTCATAACTCGAAAACGGTTTAGAAATAGGACAGGGGTTGATAACGCGCTTCGTGTTCCACTTGTTTTGGCCAGGCCTCCGCAGTCTGCTTGTGACGTCAGTTAGTAGTCCATTTTCCCCTCAGAATATTCAAGGGGAAAAAACTCCCTACTCGCGCCAGTATCATTGTTGTGAGGAAAAGAAAATAATCGGGCTCAGAATTGGCGATTTCTATATCCACATCCAATCACTATGCGGTATTTGTGAGCCAATCAGGAAGATTCTACGCCAAAATAAGAAGATGCTGTGTTTTTCAAAATGCGGCAAACTTGCTAGGTAGTCTGAATGACGTTTACGGCAAACAGTGCAGAGGCCTCCTCCTAGGCTTGGGCTCGTCTATCATCCCATTTTGTTTGGTAGAGCGTGTCAGGTTCACCCTGTATATAATATGCGTTCTAAATCCGACTTTTGAAGTTCCATTTTGAATATGTGAGAAAAAACAACAACACACAACACACGTCTGAAAGTTGCATATGAATGTTTGCGTACCGTAGATAAATTGTAGCAATAAAATTTCGCGAAGCACATTTCTGTGAGCGAAAACTTGAAAGATGTGTGAAAATGTCGCTATCACTCATATTGTTCAAAGAATTAAAAAAGAATTGATTTTTCCGACATTTTTTGATCTTCCTGAATGTTATCAACATGTTATAATTTTCTTTTCTGGCTCGCATATGCGTACTGAAGTCAAGTCTGGGGTCATTGACTTTAGGAGTAGCACAAAAGCTTTGAGTGGGGGAGGGGGGGGGGGCTACAAAAATTTTCTTCACCAGAAATTTTGAGTTACCACCTTGCTTGAAAAAGCATTTATATCAACAGAAATCGGTTAATCTATAAAATAACATGTCCTGACTGACTAATTCATCATCGCTGATAGGAAATCAATGAAGCTATAAATATGAAATTTCGCCAATAGTTTTATTTTATGAATTTAGGACTCACTAATTAGTGGTTTTTCAAAATTCAACCCCCCTCCCCTTATAAAGGGGGTTCAAAGGTTATATAGTGAAATCATGACGAGCCAAAACCACTGAAACTATAACTATGGTATTTCGTTAGTAGTTTTAATTTGTAATGTAAAGACTCACAAAAAAGGGATTTTTCAAAGTTCAACGTCTAAGGGAGAGGACGGCTCAAAAAGGTTCCATGGGGTCACCGAATCTAAACCACTGAAGCTATAAATATTAAGTTTGGTCTGTATTATGTTTTATAATATAAAGACTCAATAACACGGGCTTTCTGAAAACTATAGAAGGCCTCCGCACGGGTTGCGATAAACGTCATTCAGACTACCTAGCAAGTTTGCCCCATTTTGAAACACAGCATCCTATTTCATTGCTTCCTATTTTGGCGTAGGATCTTCCTTATTGGCTCACAAATACTGCATAGTGATTGGATGTGGGACATAGAAATCGCCAATTCTGAGCCCGATCATTTCTTTTCCTTACAACGATGATACTGGCACGAGCAGAGAATTTTCCCCCCTGTATATTCTGAGGGAAAATGAACTATACTTATTACGTCACAAGCAGACTGCGGACGCCTTCTAGGAGGTGCTGGGTCATGAGGGGTTTAAATGATACATATATGAGGGGAAATCATCGCCGTGCAATTTTCAGATTACCAAATCCCTGCGAAGCGGGTTAGAGCTAGAAATAGCGCATTTTCTTGCGATATTTCAATTTTTTCCCTAATTTTTGATCGGCTTGGGAGAGATCCTTTTGCCCCCCCCCCCCGCTCCTTCGCGTACGTCTCTGACTTAAGCCACAAATCTGCTTCGTAGTCGGAAATCTATACTTGCAATCAGTGCACTAAAAACTTACCACTTACAATCCTGGAAAAAATATAATAATGACACATTATTTGCTATCAATACATAATACATAAATAAATACATACCTATGGAAGATGCTTTACTTCTCGGTTCGGCCTCTTCTCCTTTCTCAGAGTCTTTAACAGAGCCTAAGCTTTGATGCCTTGGAAAAACCGCATATTCTAAAAATGATGATAAAAACAACAAATGAAGCTAATTGAAGGCAGATAATGTAAAAAGTTTTTTTTTTGGCAAATGGAAACATTACGTTCTTTTAAAAGGGTAAAAAAAAACTGATAGTGAAAATGAATACCTAATTACAAAAAATTAGCAATTGTATTATTAACATCTTAATTACTATCATGAATTGCATTTTTAGCTTCTTTTTTGTTTTTCAAAGATATTATAACGATTCCAAATCCTTACAGGAATTTTAATTGAAATCGTTTCTTTTCTTTGACCGTGTTTCAGAATCCTTTTTTTCCCCCGAATTCTAAAAAAAATATATTTGAAGAGAAAAAACGGGAGAATTCGGATATCCGTATGGAATGCGCAGAGAGAAAAAAAAATACAAACGAAGAAATTAAGTTTATCGTGAAAAAAAAAATGACCAAGAATGTAAAGTGAATAAAAATGAAAATTAATCGATGAATTAGGTTAATGGTTACGTCTCTCTTTCTGGTGATTTCCGTTGAATGGAAGTGAATATTACATTCATCAAGTTCAGAGATTAATTAGATTCAAACGTACATGTGCTATATATTATAATTTATTTAACACCATTCTCTAATAATCTATAAAAAATTTAAAACGAAATAATATAATACTTTTGTTAGAATAAAAATTTTGCAATTCAAAAATACCATTATTTGCATCTTTTTTAAAGATATTTTTGGTCAATTTGACACATTGAACTAAATTTATCTTTTAAACCAGAGGTCCACGGAGAAATTTCAGGGGGTTCGCGAGCTTTGATGAGAAAACAATTAACTTATTGTTGTGACACAATTATGAATGATATGAATATTATTCTTTTGGCGGGGGGGAGGGGGTCCACGATGCTCATTCTATCGGAACAAAGGGTCTGTGGCTTATTGGCACACACGGTATACAAAAAGTGAAGACCCCTGATTCAAACTATCACAGTACGTCGGGAATGAGAAAACCATCAAGGTTAGTATTTAATGTATGTCCTTCTTTAAAAATGAATTTCGTTTGAAGCATTCGTCGTAATAGGATCACCAGATTTTCAAGATTGCCCGCACTCTAAGCCAGGGGTGGCCAACCTTTTCTCCAACCCTCGCCACTCCCCGAATTGGGAAACAAACATTATATATATATCCTTTTTACAGCATATATAATTATTTTCGTGAACGCCTTTGAACACAATAATGCCGTATATATATATATATATATATATACAGGACATCCAGCGACTCTAGATAACGCCCGAGTGGCGCAATGCGCGTCTGTGAAGGTTACCGTTGAGGTCCAGGGGTTCGAATCTATGGGTAGAACGTCAGAAGCAAGTTATTTATATACCGAGCCTGGGGCGACCGTCGATGGATGGAGCCTTCGTTTCCCACCCAGCACCACTGGTTGGAAATTGCCGTATGACCTGGAGTTGGTGTGTGCGGTAAAGTAATGACTCAGGTACGTTGCAAGAAGTTTCGTTTGGGGGGAACCAAAGTGATAGAACAATAGATTTGGCCCCCTTTTATTCGGTCATTTTCTCACATTTCTGGGAGGAGGACCAGGCCCTCTCTGCTAGGCCTTGCAATGACCTTAGATGCCCCCACCCCCGTTTTCTATTGGTAGGGAGTTTTCCAGATCAAAAACGAAAAGAAATACATTGAATAGGAAGTTATCACTTAATACTGTTAAAATGTCCTACCATGGCCCCTCTTGGGCCACCCGGGCAAAGAGATGATCTTGGTCTTTACTAATGTCGACCACCTTAATTAACGTTGTACGCTGTTTTTAAAAAAAAAGATAAGCAAATAAGTCCGTAGAAAATTTAAAAATTCATAAAAACCGGAAAAATAACCGAAATAACAATGGTTTGCAGGGTCAGCATCGCTAGGTGACGGGAATTGTTTTTTAAGACAGGAAAAAAAATAACAAAAACAGCCGATAGGTGGCGCTGATCTATGCACACAAGTCAAAGAAAAGATGCGCAAATAACGAACAGAATGCTTCCAAATCGTTTATTACAGCAGTATGTGTTCTACATGACCACCACCACCATAGGCGATAACACATTGTATTCACGAACAAAGCTTTATCCTTCGCACTCAGCATCCTTGTTCACATACACGGTTGACAACGGCGAACTGGTTGTGGATTAGGAAAACAAGTTCTTACAACCGTCTCATTTGCATATTTCCACCGTAGTTGCTTGTACTAGCGCCATCTATCGGCTGTTTAAGTTATTTTTCCTTGTTTTAAGAAAATTTTCGTGACCTAGCGATACTAACCCTGCAAACCGTTTTTTTATTTCTGTTATTTTTCCGGTTTTTCTGGAATACTAAAGTTTTTACGCGGACATTTTACTCACCCAGTATATAATATAAATGTAATAATACATGAATAAAATAGGATAATCAATGAATAATAAAAAACGGTAGAATTCAAAGCTAAAATTAATTGCTGCAGACTCTTGTGAGAGTTGGGAGTACGCATTACCTCCAAACTAGCGCCAATTTCGGCAAAACCAACAACAGTTTCGACATCAGCTACACCCTAAAACCATTCAAATGCCCTTGGGAACATGAATTCATTCTTTGTTGATCAATGAAATTGCTAAAGGATCGCGACAGCCACAGACAGTTAGTTAATAATAACAATTAAAATTTCTCCCTCTTAAAATTAAAAAACAAATCGGAAATCCTATCATTAAAATCAGACAAAAACAAATCTTTCATATCACAGACATTTCAAATGCCTTCCAGTGCACAATATCATAAAACGTCAATCACAAATGATGCACAAAGGAGAAGAAAGATAAGTGATAATTCACAACGAATGTATCCGAATTGACAAAAATGTAAGGTAACCAAAAAAAAAAGGTATAATCTTAGATACAAAAACTAACAAAAATTATGAGTGAAAAATCTGAGATGTCTGATGAGTCTTTCTGGGTCGAAGTGTGCAATCATTTCACTCCAGAGAATTACATTCTACGAGATAATAACAAGGAGGGACGCCATATCCAATTTTTTTTTAAACTTTTCTTGGAAAACGAAACCTTTTAAAAAGATAATGCACCCGGAATACATTAAGAGAAATATACGCGCGTGATTATTATTTGTCTCTTAGTTTAAGAAATAAAATGAGAGAGAGAGAGAAAAAAAGAGTAAATGATGGAAAGCGTATAATTATTTTCGATTTCAGAAATTATTCCTCATTCGAAATTTTTTTTTTTTTAAATTTTTTTTCTCCCCCGCCCCGGAATCCGGGATATACAATCAGAGAAGCGGAAACTGTCAGGGCCTGTCTAGTTCCCACAACTGATGTGTCATTAGGAATTTCTCCGGCTATCATGAAAATGGAAGTTTTGTGCTTGACAGACCGTGATTGAAAAGAAATAGAAATAATAATAATGTACGTTTTAAAAGGAGAAGTGTCAAGTGAAATATCCGTATTTAGCGGGGGAAAAGATTTTAATTTCACCCTCGTGCCTTGTACGTACTTTTCAGCAGTTTTTAATGCTGGAGGAGAGAATTTTCTACTTATAAACTCTCGGTTTTTCATTCTCGTTCTTTTCCCCGGTATTATTCTCGTTGATATATCTAAGGAATTTTTAAATGTTTCTTGAGATGGTTCTTAAATGGAAAAAAAAAATATATATATAATTATAAATGATATTGTATGTATTATATGCACTATATGTGACAGTTTTCTTTAATAAGGAATGTGCTAAAGAGTATATGCATTAGCATAGGAAAAAGAAAGCATGTGAAAATTAGAAAGATTATATGCGGGAAATAGTTGTTTGTTGAGGTGATTGCTAATTATACAAGGGGCCACTCACATTCACATAAAGTATGTTTCGACCCTCTCATTAATGATTCGAATGATAGATGGCAGCATTTCCAACACATAACACTTACGCAACTCAGAATGTTTATGCATAAAACATAACCCATGAATTCAAAATAATTCTAACCAGGACTGTTTCCGATTACAAGGTTTCATGTTATCCAAATACATACGCAGTATTCACTTGTGTTTAAGCCAACCACCCCGCATGACAAAACACCAAAAACCATAACGCAGGTAAAATTTTTCTTTCCCAAAAACTGACCGCATAGAAGCCAATCCCCTAATTTTGGAATGAATTTTTGAATAAAAATATTCCGCTTATACACGAGAACACGCTATACAGGGTTTCCTGTAAGCGCTAATGCGGCCTTTATCTCATCAACCATCCGTCGCCGTCGTAGAGGTACATTTACAATTTAAAAATTGCTCAACGGGCCTTCAAATACCTGTTTCAAGAGTGAAAATACAGTGTGAAACAAAATAAAAGTAAATTTTTAAACGGTCCCTTCGTCCTCTAAGTTCCAGTTAGAAAGTTGTTGCCTTGTATCTGCTGAGGCGAATAGAACAAAATTCCATGTTTCTAAGTGCATTATTCGCTTAGATATTTGAATTCAAAAATCGGAGAAAAGTTATGAAAGAACAGCAAAAACTAACGGACAACGCCACTTTCCTTCATTTATGCTGTTCTTTCCCAATGGTATATGATAATTTTTGAACGCCTTTTAAGCATTTTTTGAATTGACACTATACCTCTACGGTGGACAATGGATGAGATAAAGGCCGCATTAGCACTGGCACGACGAATATTAATATGCTGACACATATGTTAAAAATTATTAACTAATCAACCGAGTAACGTAAAAAGGTGCGTTTGCACTAAAACATTTATATATGGTCTGGAGTTTTTTTTTGTTTTTTTAAATTAAAAAAAAGGGTTCAAATTTCACTCACAGTCAGCACTGTTAAATCAAAAACTCGACGTAACTCATAAAATGCGACGCAGACAGTGCATGATTAATGTTTATGTTGCATTTTATGTGTTATATCGAATTTTTAGTTTCACAGAGCCACCTGTGAGTGAAAAATTTTAACTTGTTCTTTTGATTTATTCAAAAAAAAAAAAAAAAAACAAAAAACTCTAGGCCCACACGACGAGTATTTCAGTGCCAACTACACCTTTTTTATGTGATAGATAGATAGGACAGCTCACAACCTCGGACTGATGCAAAGAAACTTACTTCCGTTACCTCAAAAGAGGCAGGGTTGCGTTGGAAAAATTAGTAAAGATTAATATTTGTGGCCCCCCCCTCTCTTGCCCCGTGCTCGCAAGTATCAAATCACTCGCGTCGTTCTTCCTATGAAGACAAGTCGATGTAACGTACAAGCCATTTGACTAAAAATGGATAGCTGAACCCAGTGACCAGGGAGACGAATCGCACGTGTGCCCAGTGGCACACAAGGGCTGGAGATCGCAGCTTGGGATTTCAAAAGAAAGTGAGGAGAAGATTTGTGGGGCAAGTAAGAAGATGAAGTTGGCATGTTCAGGTGGAAGATTCGAATGATCTAAATACATACAAAATATATACAACGCCTCCACTGTGACGGGAAACGAAGAAACAACAACGAGCAGCATTGCTTCCCTTTCTTTTTACAGAATATGCAATATACACACACACACAGATGAAAACACACAAAGCCTCCACTGCGACGGGAATAATCAAACAGGGCCTCCATTCACAGTGTGCCGGGTATTCACATTTGCATTACTCTCATACATTGTTTACATAACATAAGTTTCCCTGCATTTTACATTTAATCACAATTATTGTTGCCCTTACTGTTATGTAATAGCTACAGAGACCGGTTAATTCCCTACATATAGAGCTGCCCTGATAAACTTCGGCCCTCGAAGACACAAAAATGTTGAAGAGTCTTCTCAATTTTCATGAAGGAATGTCTTTCAATGATTAAATTCTGAATGAAATTCAGAATAATGAAGCAAAATGAAATATTGAAGCGAGTACAAATAAGTAATAAATAATTGTAACAATAAGTTAAAAATTTTCGAAGATTTATGGAAACGGGCTGCATTGTTTGTCTCGAGAAATAGTTTAGTTCCCGAGCCTCATTGGCACACCCGTTAAGACGATACTGCGTTTAACAGCGATCGAGAGCCTATGGAAACCGGTGCTATCTCATTCCCCCGGATTCACTGAATGGGGGAGCGAAAACCACGTATGAGCAGATTTATCTGAACGCAAGTGTTATCAAATCTTAACTGATTGCAAGTGCAACTCCCGGGGACCCTTCCTTGATACATAATAGACTCCATAATAACATTTAATTGCAATTAACAATAATTGGGGTAAGCCTGTAAGGGCTCAGTTGCCCAGAGTTGACATTTAGTATGAAAAACTGTCATACCTCCGTATATCTGCGTGGAAAGATGCGTCATCTAAGGTAATGTATGTAGCATGCTCAGTAAAAAAGAGTTGTCCGAATGAAGTTACTTTTTGTAGACAGAATTTAGTACTATTGTGGCTTATGCAGCCAAGGATACGCATTTTGAAGCTCTTCAAGAGTTTAACGTAGAGTTTTTTACACTATGTGTGCCACCTCTTGGTGTATTTTGAAACTAATTTTTCGCGTAAACCTTCTTTCCATGACTTCTGTAGTCCCTATGCAAAATTTCATAACAACATGGTTGTTAAATCGATCTACAGAGGACTTTGAGTAGTCTTAAGTCCCGTTTACATGTGCAAGATGGGGGAGAGGTTGCTTTGCTTTATCACACTGGTCAACAGTGCCAAGGTTTTTTGAGGTGATTTCATATGAATTTGATGCCCTGAATTCAAATATAGTATTAGTTTTTGCCTAGCAGCTCGAGTTTTTAAGATTAGTGAACTATAGATTACATTTTAGTGAACTATACATTACACTATTTTAAATGAAATCCATGGATTAAACAAACAAACTAAATACGGAATTTTTATTCTATTATACAAATATTATTGCATTTAAAGAAAGAGAAAAGTCATCAATTAAGCCAATTACTCACTGAACAATTCGGAAACTTCTTTTCCGTGACATTCTTGAATGTATTTTGGCACAATCCCTTTTTAAAGACCAGCAGTAATCTGCCATCATATCGCTATCCCATCTCCCTTGGTAGCGTCCCTCCATAATTTTAATATCCTGATGAAATCTTTCACCTTGTTCCTCACTAGTGTCTCCTAAATTATCAGGAAAATGGTCTAAGTGGTTGTATAAATAGTGCACCTTAATGTTCATGTTACACCCAAGGGACTTGAAACTATTAAGCATCTCCTTTACTAGTACAACATAGTTTTCAGCTTTGCGTTTGCCCAGAAAATTTCGGATAACTGCAACAAATGAAGTCCAGGCTTTTCTCTCAACCTCATTCATCGAATGTACGAAGGCAGGGTCTTTAATCAGTTGTCTTATTTGTGGGCCATCAAATATTCCTGCTTTAATTTTTTCCGTACTCCACTGAGGCATTTTCTCCTCTATATATGTAAAGCATGATCCATTCTTATCAAGAGCCTTTACAAACTGCTTCATAAGACCTAGTTTAATATGCAGTGGAGGAAAGATGATTTTCTCTCGTGCAACTAAGGGGTTATTAATGATATTCTTTTCTCCAATGTCCATGTTTTCTCTCCTAGGCCACTCTTTTCTAACACAGTGATGTGTTTTGTCTCTGCTATCCCAGAGGCACAAGAAGCAAGGATATTTGGTGTAGCCACTTTGCTGTTCAAGGAGAAAGTTTACCATTTTTAAGTCTACACAAATCACCCATTGATGTTCATGATACTTTATGTTCTTCAAAACCAAAGCTATGGTATCGTATTCTTCTTTCATTTTTGTTGAGTGAGCAATTGGTATTGAACCATATTTGTTCCCATTATGTAGAAGAACACATTTCAAACTTCGCTTAGAACTGTCAATAAATAGGCGCCAATCATCCGGAAAATATTCTGGAAGACCCATTTTTCCCAGGAGACCTCTAATATCGTGACAAAATACAATATTTTCTTCTTGAGAGAAGAAGGGCAGCAGATCTTTCTCTCTTGTACGATAAAATGTAATTTTGGTTTCTGGTTCAAGTAAATTTTTATCCTTCAACCTAGAAGCCAGTACTTCAGAAGCTTCTTTCGACAAGTTGAGATCTCTGATGAGGTCATTTAGCTCATCTCGGTTGAAACGTTGGGGAATTGATGATATCTCCTCATAATCACTGTCACCTTCAGTGGTATCAGAAGGCTGATCAGAGGCACAATACTCGTCCTCACAGAGCTCTGGTAGCTGGTGAAACGTTGGAACTGGCACTTCTTCTGAGTGAGAAATCGGGCACCTTGCAGAGACTAAATCAGGATAAGTCCACTTGTTACGGTTCTTTCGATTGATTCCAGTAATATTTACTAGGCAGAAATAACAGTCATCGAAGTGATTTTTGGGTTCTCTCCAAACCATTGGTACGCCGAATTTCAGACTTTTCCTTTTTCCGGTAGTCCACTGTCGTAAATGCTCTGTACAAGTTTTACAGACCCGATGCGGTGCCTAGGTTTTATCCTGATCACCAAGCCTAACACCAAAATATCCAAGATAAGCTCTCTTTACAAAGTCACTAACAGATTTTCTGTTTTCCGGAAACGTGTATTCTCCACATATGTAGCAAAAGACATCAGGATGATGTACACAGCTTCTTCTACTTGAACTCATTTTATTTCTATTCAACAACACAAAAACAACAATCTACGTTATAGGTTAACTTTATAACAACTCTTTACTGAACAGACATTTCAAGCGACACCAACATCGATCTATCTGCACGGCGCGAACTCACAAACTAATCTCAACTGCAGCTGAAGTTTTGAAGGTAACTTCAGATACAGGATAGGTAATTCCACCTATCGGATTTTTATGGAACTAACTGGACGGTTCATAAGAAAGTTAAATCCTACATATTGCTGCCGGCCGCTTGAAGTAGCGCTAGTCTTCTTTTTATAAAAATTGGATTAAAGTAATAGTATTTATTTATAAAATAATATATTATTATTATTTCATAAATATTATTTTAATTAAATTGTTATAAAAATAAGACTGACAATGGGTCAAATATACAAGAACCAATCCTTGTATAAGTTTTACGACACTCATACTTGAAAGAATTGAATAGAAAATAAAATTGATAGATAAAAGTGAAATTATCTAAAAATGTAGAGCTGATAGAGAAAAACTGATTTCATATTTAGATTCAGCAACCCAAATATAGCTAAAATCCGTTCTAAAATCCCAGGCACCAAAAAAAAAAAAATTTTTTTTGTTGACCAGTGTTATCTATTAAACCACACATGCACCTCGTCCACATTACTCTGCGAAATTTGTAACGAATTTGTACATGTTGTAATGTGCGTGTACGTGTTGTGAAACTAACGTGAAGTTTGTTACTGTGCTTACCATTTATAATGCTGTCATCTGCCATCAATTTTCTAACTGTGAGTGAAGTGGAATGATATTGACTAATTTATCGTTGTAGTCCTTTGACCTATAAATCTGTGAGACTTTTTGATGGGGGGGGGGCGGAGATTAGTTCGCATTCACGCTTTGAGGTTTGGAACCACAAGAAACCAATTTCAGCCGACCACCACTGTTTCGACGGTTGAGTATTACCTGCTGCCAACTTGTTTTTTCTCGAACTGGAAAAAAGGAGGGACGGAGATCCGCCGACAGAAATTGATGTTTTTTTTTGCGGAGGAAATGGTGAGTGACTCCAGCCTTCCTCCCACAATCCTTCGTGCTGCGAAAACTACTGTTAGCTCTTTTGTTAGCCATCTTGAGAGAACTAGTTCCGTTCAACCCACGTGACCAGAGATGACTTCCGGAAAAAAGGGGAGGTGGGGGGGGGGAGATACGGTGTATTATATAAATTAAATACTACGTAAACGGGTTGTAGCGAAAATTCCTGTTGTCGGTACATCCCGGGATATTTTATTGCCCATGTAAACGGGACTTTAGTTTCATTAAAACGCCGTCTATTCTGAGTTTAACGCCACGTAGCGGATAACACGGGCTTCGGTTCATCCAAAGGTGTACCAGCTGATGCCAATGATGTACACGCCCCCCCCCCCCATTCCGACTGAAACATCGGAAGCAATAGGTTGGTCTGTTAATTAATTATCGAATTTGATAAATTGGGAAATACGTGTATACTTTAACTGCTTTGATAGTTGATGCATTAATCATGATAATGATTATAACTAGATCCCAAATTGATGTGTTGTATTAATATTCGCAGACGTTCTCACTGGGCCATCATTACACTGCTGGTCGCTGTGTTGACGGTGATGGCGGCGTAATTGACTGGACTGAACGGTCGATAATATTCATTAACTATAAAAGCGTGTCCTGGCTACTCTTCAATTCCCGTGAGTCATCAACGCGTTTGTCGTTGGTCGCTTCTGGATCTTTTCTTTATCTTAGGATTATAATCGTTATTATTATTATTATTATGGGAAGGGAAATTCGAATATTCCAGAAGCTTTTTTTGCCAGTTATTCGAAAATGTTTACAAAATACCTCTTTTCCTCAAAATTATGATTGAAAAAAGTAGCTTCTGATGAACAGGAAGATTGTAATTTACACTTCAAATTTGTCTTCAAGTTATTGAAAGTACAGTCGAATCCCGTTATAGCGAAAATCTCGTTTTAACGGACACTTTTCTAATCCTCCAGATCACTTTACATAGGAACAATGCAAAAACCTTGAATTGCTTTATAACGAAATTTCGGTACAACGAAGTGATTTCTTCGGTTTCTTGGAGTTCGTTATAACGGGATTCGACTGTATTTTCTTAATATTTTAAAATTTTTCGCGAATAATCATGAATCAACTTTCTTTTTTTTGTGGAGAAAAATCAGTTGCTGTGATTGCGGCGTTACTGTTATTTATACAGTTGAATCCCGTTATAACGAACTCCAAGAGATCGGAGAAATCGTTTCGTAGTAACGGAATTCCAGATTTTTACATTGTTCCTATGAAAACTTAGCTGGGGAATAAAAAAAGTTTCCGTTAAAACGAGGTTTTCGCTATAACGGTATTCTTTTAAAAGGGAATCGACGTTATTAATACGCCGCCAACCGACAAGGGCGGGCACCAGTACCGTCTAGTAAGGGACTACGTATTTCAGGTTGCGGTGTAGCACAAGGGAGTTTTTTTCCAATTGGGTTGCCAATAAATTGAATAGCTTACGTCTGGGTGATAGAAAGTCTCAGTCTCAGACCACTCTCTTGCCATTTGTTCTCTCTGTCACTCATTCGAGATCAAGGTGGTGATGATGATTATTATTTTGATGATTATTTTTATTCGATGAATTTTCCTGTACGTGAATTGCGTATCGATATGTTTTTAAGTGTAGGTGAATTAAGTGGGCTAGAATTGTACACTGTTGACAACGAATTAACTCTCTTGTCGGGGTGAATTGCGTAGCTGTGAACGGTTGGCAGTGAATTCTCTTGTTGATGGTTCACTTGTTCACTGTTCTTGTTCACTGTTGGCAGCAAATTTTTCTTATCGCTGGCTCCGCATGGCTTTGAATTATGGGAGTGAATTCTCCTGTCGGTGAAGTAGCTATGAACTATGAACTGTTGGCAGTGAATTGTGTGGCTGGAAACTATTGGCTATGGATTTTCTTACCGTTCACGGCTATACTCTGCCGTTTGCGAAACTTGAGCACATTGCCGCGGACGGCGTGACTGGCTGTGGACAGTTGGCGGTGAATTTTTGGCAGTGAATTCTCCTGCTGCGTGGCTGTGAACTTTAACTTTGATGAATTTTCCTGTAGATGAATTTTTTCCATCGACAATTTTTTATTCTCGATGAATTTTCCCTTCTAAGAATTTTCCATGAATCCATTTGTAGCATTTATTCATAACAATGTTTTTTTTTGAAATTCGGTTTAGGAAACAGTTACCTGGACAACAATACGAGCTGACGACCTGTATATCGATTATAAATGATTTCTAGAGCGATTCACGCAGAATTAATTCAAGTAACTCATAATAAAACGGGTGGTTTTGGGATCCCTCGATCAATGTTTGAACATTATAAGTAAACAATGTTCCGGGACAAATTGTACAACCAGGACATAAACCTCGTTTGTGTGATTCAGCTATTTAGCGGGAAAGAAGATTCAGTCTCAATAACCTTGAACACACCAGTAACTAGTGTATATATACACACACACACACACACTTTTTACAGGAAACCGTCCCGGAAAACCCAAAAAGCAAAGCGAAAACTTTTACAGAAAATTCAATAATTGCTGTCGGTACACACGGAGAGAGTCCGGGAAAATTTCATTATTATTTTTCTTTTCCTATTTCTATTCCCGTCCCTTCTTTCCGGAGTCAGCTATTTGCCATCCATCCTATCTTTTTTCGTCTCTCTCTCCCCCATCAGAACTAGAATTTCACGTTTTATTGTGTCCTGGATTTTCGGTTGGAACTGCTGACACCAAACACACCCGGAGAAAGACAGTGGGAGAGAGAGAGGGAGCAGACTCTTTTTCCTAGCCTATGAAGTGTCATTAGTTGAAGAGTCGGGAGAAAAAGGCACCGGATTGGAAAATCAAACCAAAAAGAGAAGAGTGTGTGACGGTTACTCGGGATCTTTTCCCTCTTTTCTCCCGTTCTTATTGTAGTATGTGTCCCGGAAAAGGAGAAAAAAAAAACCATGCGCGTTTCACCCAATAATGACCGTGAAGATAAAAGCGGCATTACTTTCAATCACTTGCATATAAAATCAGCATGAAGCTGTAGAGAAATCTAATTTATTTCTTTTAGTAGATTGCGGTAGTCGACTCCTAACTTCTAAAGAAAAATAGGGAGAAAAAATAATAATATATATACATAAATAAGGGGAAAAAAACGGGAAATACAGGAAATAGAGAGGGGGAAAAAATTGGGAAAAGGGATCTGATTGCACGAGTTTTAATGGATTCCTTTTTGGATTTCGGCACTTTGTTCCCGGCGTTTTGTATAATGTTCTTTGGACGGACGTGCAATGGCTCTTGTTTTTTATTGCTTCGGTAGAAGAATCGTGGCCTTTTTTTTCCTGGTACGAATTTACTATCTGGAAACCATATTCTCAAGGAGATTTCAGATTCATTTATTTTGTTTTTAGGATGTTTTATGAAAAAAAAGAAGAAGGATTAACTGCTTGGACTTGTGCAGTTTCAATTAATGGTCTGAATGACGAATGGTTATTATAGTAAAAGTCCGATATAACGAGCACGGCTTGTATCAGCGTTTCTCAATCTATTGTCCGCGACGATGGCATAGGTGGTCCGCAGGCAGACTTGATAATTTAATAAATTCTAACTGAATGAAAAATTATTGAAAAATTGTGTTTGTGGTATTAGTAATAACGGTATGGATTCGAAATTTACAAAAAAGATATGAAAAGTCGCATGAGTAGCAAAATATTATTTTGAAAAATATATTTTTCGGACAAATATCAAGAATTAAAAAAATTTGTAATAATGCTAAAGATTTTTTAGAAGCTTATTCTGAATTTTTAAACATCTCGAGTGGCAACAGTTATCCGTCCTATTTTATGGGTTTCAAACTTCACCTACGCTCTCCAACTTGTTAGCTCAGGCCACGTGTTTTGAAACATCATTTTTGGTAGGTTTTATTTCATTTTATTTTATTTGATAAATTTTTTTATATCTTCAACTTTTAAACACTATTTTGCGTTAATATCTATATAATATTTTGCTACTCATGCGACTTTTCATATCTTTTTTGTAAATTTTGTATTTTCTCCTATTTGCTTATTGACTTCCAAAGCTTGTTTATCGCAAAAATGTCGGGGGAACTGATGGTAAATTTTTGCATAGTAGGCCGGCCTACCATCATTAGAAACATTTTTGCAGTTTGGGACAATGTGGAGGGGTTTCCCCTTGAGAACGACCTAATCATTGATCCATATTTTCCCAATTTTTCAATCTCTTCTAATTTATTTTTATTTTACGTCTCCTCATTTTAGCTCTAATCTTATATATATACGATATATTCTAGAATTTCCCGAACATAAACAGTTGGTGAAAGAAGTAATTTCAAAATTACTTTTGGTAAATATTTCAGATCTAATGAGAAAGATATTCAGAAATTCTGAAAGAAGAAAGAAATATTTTCAGAATTTTGCTGGAAGAAAAATTATTTTGCAATTTATTGGAATTAAGTGGGAATTCATATTGAATAGAGAAATATTTCAGGGTCATTGAAAATTTATATTAATGAAAATCCATATTAATTTAAAAAAAAAAGATTTCTGAATCATTGATTATTCATGTTTAATGAGAAAGTAATTTCTGAATTAACGATAACATAATTTTTGAATTATTTTGAAATATTCAATGAGAAAATAATTTCATAATTAATAAGTTTTATATTTAACGAGAAAATTATATTACAATTCTTAAACTTCCTAAAAATCTAGAGCCCTTTGTTGGACTCGGAGCCCTGGGCTCTATTGCCCCCCTATATAATAAAAGCCCCTCAAAAATTCATAAGGTCCACACTCAATCCATACCAAAATATTCACGGCTAAAACCACAACCATTAAAAATGTTTGCGGTACCGACCGGTGCCTGCATACAATGCTCTCCATAATTAGAGCCTATGCCTATCAATTATTAAGAAATTTTTAACGATCGCATTTATCAGAAATCTCAACCGATAAACGATCAAACGGCGAATGATCTTCATCAATTTCACAGATTCAGACGGAGGCGCGTACGGAGACGGATCGGAGATTTCTGGTGTATATATATATATATACGGCCAAGACGACAAACACAACCAATGCAATAATAGGAGAACTGATGGCAAGTAGGAAAGGTATGTGTGTCACCTTCAGAATCCGGAAGGCAACGGGAGAGAGAAGAGGTGAAAACTTTTCCCGCCCGGCACCTTTTACGACCGCACTTTACCTCTCTCTCATGTGTTAATCTCAGCCTTAACACCCGGTGATGGTGGCGATGGCAACCTAGGAAAATTTTCAAGGCGAAGATTTCGTAGGCGGTGAAATCGGAGGGGGAAGGGGGGAGGGCTGCTTCTCCTTATCCGTTGCTCTCTTAAATCCAAGATAGCGCAATGTATCAATTTTTGATCCTCTCCCCGCTACCCTTTCCTCCACCCTAGGCCTTTTCAATGAGAGCAGTAGAAGTATAGGCAGGTCAAAGTTTAATAACATCTCATTTATCATGCCACGCTTCATGTATTCTGTCGAAGAGTATCGCGAAAGTCGTCTTTGATCCTTTAATTATGGCTCCGGTGTATACCCGTCCTTTTCCGGATCGCGGCCCTCACCCTCCGTCCACCAAAAAGCCGAACTTTAATCAATAAGACGAATGAGTTCGGGGGGGTATGAGACATTGCTGCCTTATGGCCGCTCTTTTACCCGTCCGTTAACCACCTTCCATCTTTTCCAACATCGTCCATTTCAGATTTTGAATCTATAGTTGTGTGGGATGTATGGTGTAGGGGGTGGGGAAGGGTATAAATATATGTTATAAAGGTGGCACGTCTCTTTCGTCGACGTCGTCAATGCCAGCCATCTAGCTCCAGAGTAGGTAAGAGAGAGAGGAGACCTTATACAAGAGACAGGATATAACCAAGCGGAAGTAACGTTCTAAGAAGTTAATCAATGAAAACACAATGGGAGGTTATAAGGTTATTTGTTTTCGTCGCCCGTCTTTCATATGTGATGATGATGATGGCGCCATTAATTATGCATTACATAATAATGTAGGAAAAATAAGGAACATGCGCACACAAAAAAATTTACATCATATCAAGAGCTGATTGAAGCGCGTGAAGGAAAAAGAAGGGAGGAAATTGACGTCGAAATTTTTGAAATCGGTTTACAGAGATTTTCGCTTGCCCCGACCGTGTGAGTGACCAAGTGAGTGGTAAGTAATCATATCAGTGATCAATTGAAAGGGTGAGTGAAAAAGTGAGTGGGTGGGTGGGTGGACCGCATGAGTTAGTGACAGTATGAGAGACCAAGCGAGTGTGCTCACTCATACGGTCACTCCGTTGGTCATTTATACGGTCCCTAACTTCATCACTCATACGATCTCTAACTTCATCACTCACACGATCCCTAACTTCATCACTCACACGATTACTAACTTCATCACTCATACGGTCCCATCTTTGGTCACTTATACGGTCACTAACTTGATCAGGAAAACGGTCACTTGGTCACACGCCTATTCACTTGGCTACTCATATAGCCATTCACCCACTTACTTGATCATTCATATGGTCATCAATTCACCTATAAAGTCATTCATACTCACTTGGTCACTCATACGGTCATTCATATGGTCACTCACTCACTCATACTGTCATTCATATGGTCACTCACTCACTCATACTGTCATTCATATGGTCATCAATTCACCTATAAAGTCATTCATACTCACTTGGTCACTCATACGGTCATTCATATGGTCACTCACTCACTCATACTGTCATTCATATGGTCACCAATTCACCTATAAAGTCATTCATACTCACTTTGTCACTCATACGGTCATTCATATGGTCACTCACTCACTCATACCGTCATTCATATGGTCACTCACTCATACAGTCAATCTCACACACACACACACTTGATCTCTCCTAGTCACTCACTCATACGGTCACTCACCCACTTATATGGTCGCTCATACGGTCATTCACCCAATCACTTAGTTAATCACACAGTCAGTCACTTACTTGGTCACTCAGTCGGTTATTCATACGGTGTCAAGGCAAGCGAATTATCGGGAGACGAAATTTGTGGATTCCTTTTGAAATCTCATTATTAGGTGTAGAGCTCCTTGAAATATCAGTGTCTGACTTATCGAGCGAAAGTGTGACGTCAGTGTTATGTATGCTTTAACCCTTTCAGACCCTGCATGTGTGGGTTGCCTTTTGCTCACTGCAGAATTTTGTTTTTACCTCAGAGAGCCTGCCCTGAAGGATTGTGTGAGTGTTGAGTTAGAAACATAGTAAATATGAACTTTGGGGGAGCTTTCATCAGAGTCAGAGGGCAGCCCTGAAAGTCGAACTTTCAGAGGTTTTTTAAGATGGCTTCCAGGAGAAAGTGCCTCTGAGAAAGTGTGGTGTATTACATTAAATTTAGAAATAAATTTCTGGGAAAATTACACGTGAATATAGCCTGTATCATCTCGGCAGAAAGAACTAAATTATTTCTTCACAAAAAAAAGAAGAAGAAGAAATATTGGAAAACTATAGATTTGCTAATATTTACGTTTTTAATGCATTTTTTGAGTATCAAAAATGCAAAAACATCTTGAAATTTCCGAAAAATGAATGCTTGGATCTGAAAGGGATAGGCAATCACTGTTCCTGCAATTAGTTCAAACATGAAGGAAGGCGAGCCCGGTCTATTTTATAGGTGTCTTCATTAGGTGTGAGCAAATGAATAAGTGTCGATGGCTGCAGAAAAAATAACCAATGCATTCGAAATTTGAGTTATGATACGTGTGCACTGCGTAAAACTGACATAAGGAGCCCTTGAAGGTAAGCAGTGCGAGTAGACTGTTCATTCATTTTACTCTCATAGATTCATGAGAATTCCATACGAATTTTAGGGACCCGTATTTCCAGCAAAGACGAAAGCCGTGAACCCCCTTTACTAAATATTATTCTGAATATATAAAAAAAACAATAATTCAATAATTATCTCATCCAATCTCACGAACCCCTGAAATCCTTAAAAGGACCCCCCCCCCCACCCGGTTAAGAACCACTATTGTAAATGATCAATTATTGCGGTTGATTGAGTTCCTTGAACATGAAGCCACCGTTAACAGTCTGTAAGACATCTCAAAATCGTCATCGTGGCATAAAGAACAGACGTTTAGTACTGTTGAGAGTGGGCATCGTGTTTTGATAGGTTCAAATCATCACATCAAGCAACCTTGCCTTACCGATTATGATAATCCACGTACTGTTAATATCAGTTCAGTGCAGGGAGCTGGACTGACTCGGAGGATGTTAATTATTTCCATAGATCATTCGCAATCAGTAAAACAACTTTCTTGGTGAATTCCACAGAATAGTACCAGAGCTTCCACTTTACAGTCTGGACGAGTCATCCACTCCCCATCTATAAAAAAAAACCGCACACATACATCTATTTGATAGAACAGGGTTTAGTCTGGGTGGTTGAGGTGAAGGGCAATGTAAAAGAATGGTTCTGCTCAAACAGTTTAAGGCCTTATCTGAGAACAAGGCCGTAGCGAGGGGGGGGGGCGGAATGGAAACCAGTCCCCCTCCCGAAATGTGAGAAAATGACCGAAAAAAAGGGGGAAAATGGCCAAATATATTGTTCTATCACTTTGGTCCCACCCCCTCGAAATGAAAGTGGTTCCTCCCGAACGAAATTTCTGGCTTCGGGCCTGTCTGAGAAGGACATACACACAGCGGCATGCATCTCTGCTTTAAGGTCGTTACCATGAGCGATTCTAGTTATCTTCCATATTATTAAATCTCATGCAATTTACACTAAAATGAAGTATTTCAAATAAATTATATGGTGAGTACTCTTCGAGGAAGCAACATTTTAATACATTGTATTCAAAATGCCTACCTTCCATGCTCTGTCTCCTGATAGCAGCCGTGTCTTTTGTCGGTTCCATAGTCGGTGGAGGGATTTCTAAACACAAGTACAACAATGACCGTATGGAAATAAATTTATATAATATGGAATATTTTCACTAATGTGTAATTTAATGGAAACGCTATTGCGTGAGAAGAAAATTATGATAACTAACCAGAAAGCTATAACTGTAAGGGTGTTATCAGGACTCAACACCGCCAAAAGGAGAGATGTGATAATTAAAGTCAAGAGAACACAAACAATTTCCTGCAGTGGAACCAACGGTCGCAAATGACTTTCTCTTTATTTAGTGCATGTTAACATGCAATGCGGAATGTGGAATGCAAGGAGTTTTGCGCCGAGTCCTGCGCTCAAGGCGATAACAGCGGCTTACAAAAGGCCTTGGCACTCTGAAAGATTACCATGCAATATAAGCCACTGACGCTTAAAAAGTAAGGGGAAAAAAGGGGTGTAAAGAATATAACCCTGGTGGCGAAAGCAAAAAATATCCCCTCCACATACATACACACATAATACCGTTAAAGAAAAAATTTAAGGGGGGATAATATTTTCACCTCCCCCCTCTTAATTGCCCATGAATAGAAGGATGACATTTTCCCTTCTCACACCATATACACCGTACAAGAAATGTCTCTCTCGCACTTCATGAGGTGAACAAGGTTGCTATATTTTGGCGACTTTTGAAATGAAGTTATGCAATTATCATCCGCGTTCCAACTTCAAGTTCCATTGCAATTTTTTTTCCATTGACTTGATCACTCCTCTCAATTTGGCAGTAGATTCTCCTGGGACGCTCTGTACATGATAGTACGCGAGTACGGGTTAACCGAGATTTCTGCCACCAAAATGAGGGGAATGATTGTACATGTTCAGACAAATCTTTTTCTTTCGATGAAATTTAGTGCCACAAATGACTTTTTTTGGTCAGTGCATGTTAGTGCCGCAAATTACATTTTTGGTCAGCTCACGTCACAAATGGCAAATGACTGTTTTAGTCATCGCATGTGAGGGCATCAAATAACATTTTTTGGTCAGCGCGTGTTGGGATAACAAATCACTTTTTCGTCAGTACATATTGAGCTGGAGAGACCACTTTTTGGTTAGTGCATGTCAGGATGGCAAAATACATTTTTCATCAACGCATGTTACGCTGGCAAATCACTTTTTTGGTCAGTGCATGTTAGAAAGCCACTGGCACCTGGTATATTATTGGAAAAATTGTTTGTCTTCACTTGTATTATTACCCCTTTCATTTTGGCGATGGAGGCCTGAGACATCCTGTACACGTAGGTGCGAAATAGTTGGTGCAGCAAAAGTACATAATTTGAAATTTTAATCCCAGCTTAACGAGAAAACGAGTCTCGTGGTGTATTCGAAATGATAACTGGAGAGAAAAATTAAGAAACAAAAAATGTAAGAAAGTGAGCGCCGAATAATTAATTAATTACCATATAGCCTAATAGATCCTTCGGTTGGTCCCAGCGAATTCTCGGCGAAGCACTTGTAAGTACCATAATCATCTTCCTGCAGGTTGCGGATGGTGAGTTTCATGTGTATCTTGTAGTTCTTCTCCTTGATGGAGGTCTCGTACTTATTGTCGTTTATTATCATTTCGCCACCGTCCTTCGCCCAATAATTAATAGAGGCCGGATACGCTTCCGTGTGACAGTCTAAAGAAACATCTTTGCTGATCGGCGCTCCTACTAATTGGTTCGGAATCCACATCACGGGAGGAACTACGGAAGATAATTAGAAATTAGCGTGTTGAAGAAGTTCAGTCACCGCTGCTAATTGCCTGCATATTTCAAAGAAACTGAATAATGATCTACGCCGAAGAGTTGCAAGATAACAAGCTCCGAAATATCGAAACAAAAGTCCTATGCAAATTTTTGGAGGATTTTTGTTTTTGGAAAATATACTCTAAGTGGAAATTTCTTTTGAAGGTACGTGAACTTATTTAATTTTATTTCAATTCGTTTTTATATGATAGAGAAACAAAATCAATGGGCTTTCACTTTCTGATTTTAACTACTTGAATATAGTATCTCAAACAGAGGGCTCCAAATACCCTGTGTAGGGTAGAAAATAGTCATTGGTTTTGTGATTTCTTGAACAAATTTTATGGAAATATTAATGTAATTATTTTTAACGTGTACAAAAAATCAATGAAACACTCACAATTAACATGAAGTAATATTCTCCTGCTCACAGATGGTGGTACTCCATTGGAGGCGATGCACAGGTAAGCTCCCATGTGTAAACGGCTTACTCGACTGATGTTCAGTTGTGTACCGTCGAATGTTGTAGCTGCGAAAAGAAATAACGCTAAGAATGATACGTCATGTTATAGATAGAAGAAAACTGCTGCCTAAAATGTGCCGTAAACTAAGGTGACTTGAGTACATACTCTAATTTCTTATATTTTAGATAATGTCACAGACGCTGCAAGTATAATTGCGGTCCAAGTCCAGCCACTAGAGTGAGCTTTCCATGTGATAAAAATTGTTGCTCACATCTCTCCCAATTATCCCGCTCACTTTTATCATAACCTGTGTTTTAAAGTGAGAAACTTGAATTAACATATTTGTTACAGTCGTTTACGTGGCAAACAACCAATGAAAGCAAAATTCTTCCTCAGCAGAGGGTTGTAGGCTTTTTGAAATTGAACTGAAATATTCAATCCCGTTGGAAGCCAAGATCAGTTATTGTCTTTCACGATTTTCGTCTTTGTGTAAAGTAAAGTTAACCATGTATTACGTGTTGCATTAACATTCGCCCCACCATACTGCCAAATTTATCACCAGATTTGTTAAAAAGTAGACAAACGACATCTATTGGAAACTTTTTTCCCCAAAATCAACACTTATTTGCAAAAATGTGGTAATTTGCTCTCTTTCACTATCAATTCAATTTTTTTGAGGGAAGGTGCATGCAAGTGAATAGTGTAAAATTTGGAAAAAAAGCCACACACAAGAGGGAAGGGGCAGGTCTGCCTTTTCTCGATTTATCATTAGGGTTATACAGGGTGGGCAAAAGGTCCGTACAAACTTTAAAAATTCATAAAAACCGGAAAAATAACCGAAAAAAACGGTGTGCAAGGTTAGCATCGCTAGGTCACGGGAATTTTTTTGAAAGGAAAAAGTAACTAAAATAACAACCGATAGGTGCCACTGACGTACACAAATCAAAGAAAAGATACGCAAATAATGAACAGAATAGCATCCAAATAGTTTATTACAGCAGTATGGGTTCCATATGACCATCACCACAGCGGATAACACATTACATTCACCAACAATGTTGTATTCTTCGCACTCATCACGTGAAGTGGTTGTGGATTAGGAGCGCAAGTTATTATAACCGTATCATTTGCATATTTCCACCAAAGTCGTTCGTACCAGTGGCACCTATCGGCTGTTTTTGAGTTAATTTTTTTTTCCGTATTAAATAATATCCCGTGACCTAGCGATGCTGATCCTGCAAACCGTTTCTGATTTCGGTTATCTTTCCGGTTTTTATGAATTTTTAAAACTTCTACGGACTTTTTGCCGACCCTGTACTAACGTTATATAATTTCAAAAACACCACGTTGTACGTTTGGTGTACGTTACGTGAGTTTGACAGGATTTGGAAGTGACGTCTCCAATTTTTGAAGCGTTATAACACATTAATTATGGGTCAAATCAAAAAACTGTAAACATTTCTTCGTATTAGTTGTTCGCAAGGAATCACGTGTGTAATTATTGGGCCGTCGATAGTTACCACAATGCACAGGCAATGCCGTATAGTAGGTCTGACTACTGCAGGTTGCGTAGTTATGACGAGACTAATGTAGGTGCCTACATTAATGTATTTCAAACGTTCGTGATTCCAAAGAGGGGTAGCCCTCTTCCATACGACACACCGCTTTGGATCTGTACTCGATAAAAAAAAGTCGCTAATGAGCTAATTTAGTCCAATAGTATCGGGGAAAAAGGTCACAGAAATGTGTGAAAATCGCATCATGAAGCAAAATAATTATTACATGAATGAAGTATAATTACCCAGAACTTTCTTTCCGTGGGACGTTCCCAAAGGAATCGGTTGATTGTCCTCTCTCCGCCAAGAGATGTTAGGATGAGGATAGCCCTTGGCCTTGCAAAGCAACGTTACATTTGTTCCTTCCCTAGCAGTTATATCTGTACTGCTCTCGTTCATTATTATATCCGGAGGAACTGAAAAGAAATTCAAATCAAGCATTTATCACTAAATTAATCGCTTTTAAAAAATTGATATACAACACAAACCCTCCGGAAATGGATGAGCGATAAAATGGGTTCGGGAAGGGAAAGTCTTATGTAATAACCACCCTTTGCTTCTATGATCTTGTGACTTAGGCTCTTGGCAAAGTTAAAAATGACATTTTCTATCTGGACTTTCGAAATCGTTTCCAACATGGTAAAACCCTTGAAGCGTTTACATAATATTTCAGGATTAGGGGGAGGGGCAGCTTGTTGAACTGGTCGTGGTTACCAGATGAGTCGCAACAGGTTATGGTGAATGGAGAATTTTCCGATTGGACAGGTATCATAAATGGAGTCCCTCAAGGAAGTGCCTTTGTGCTCCATACTCTTTTCATTTTTAGCAATTTTTATACTTGTTTACTGGCTGCACCTTCACCACAAGATATATACATTTATATCTTGTTCAAGCTTAATAAATCGTTAGGTTCCCCGGAGGTAACAGAGGCCCCTGGGACAGTGTGCTTACATCACCTAGTGTGACAGAACCTGGATGCCTCTCAGTTCCTGTCACTGTCACTTTTTATCGATAAATTTAACAGGCCTATGTAATGACTGGATTCTAAACAAATTTGCAGGTGACGTGAAACTAATGGGTGTAGTCAGAAATGCAAGTTATAGAAAGCTGCTCATCACCAACTTAAATAGGATTGCAGCATGGGCGAATGAACGGAGCATGATTTCCAGCTTTCACAAGTGCATGGTTTCTCATGTTCAGAAAACCCAAACCACTCATGAATGAGAATTCCCAAATCGGTGGCCCTAGTTGCAGCCGGGATGGTAATACCAATAAACTCGTAAGTGGAACGTGAGTTGAGTTTCCAACCAAAATGAGCGACCATCCACTTAATCAACACTAAAGGTCATGTCCTATTCATTAGCTCATACTGCAATCATATTCAAGTTTGAATGGAGCATCTTCCTATCGCTTGAATTCACGACTACCTCCATAAGCTTCACGCCATTTGTGAATTTCCTAACAATCCCATCGATACCCTGATCGAGTTTATCGATAAAAAGGAGAACAAATATAGGCTCAAGTATGCCTTTCTGACGGACTCCACTTTTGATGCCTGTCCAGTTAGAAAACACCCCGTTCAATATAACGCGTTGTGATCTATGTCTCATCCACGATTCTATCCAATTCAACAAGTTTCCCCCAATCCTTATCTCATGTGAATGCTGCAAGCGTTTACCATGTTGGAACCGATCGAATGCCTTCTGAAAATCAAGGTAAACAACATCGACATTTTTGTCGTTTCCCAATGTCTTAACCACGTGGTTTCAAACTCGGTTCATAACAAAAAAAAAAATTCAATCCTTATATCCGAGTCTGACAGTACACAACACATGAGTTGCACATTACACTAAGTTAAACAGGAAAAACAGCGCAAATAAAAGAAATCTTTAAAAAAGAAACATCGGTTTTATATACTTAGACACATTTTATAAGACTGGCGGAATTTATTTTATTTTGTTTTCTTCGTCTCTGTATCATTAAAATATGTAGGAAAACATTCTTATACGTACTTGAACCAAAAAAAAAAAAAAAAAAACCAGAAAAAACCAAAGAAAGACACGGTATGAAAAAGAGTAAAGAAAAATTCGACCATTAGGACACGCGACGGACGTAATTCTAAGAATTTTTACGATCACTTCGCCTTGTAAGAGAATATGATCGTAATTTGTTATTTATTGAAGTAGCTTCCAGAGCCTTTTCTTTTTCCAATTTTATTCCCGAAATCCACCTTCTCTTCTCCTTTATTTTCCCGGTTCCTACAAGCTATGGAATTCTATGTTTTACTTTTATCCTTTTTATTCCGTTTTATTTTTTCGTTGGGCGACTTGACCGCAGTTTTACAGAGTAACATGACTTTAGAGGAAAACGTTACTTTCTGCGCCATAAATGGACCCCTACATGGCCATTACCCCATCAGTAACCTTTTTTTTTGCTTTTTCCCTAGTATAAGCCCCCCCCCTCTCCTGCTCCCACAATCCTTCACTACCATATGGAAGTAATAAAAAGTTCTGGTGGAGGTTGAATTTCGAATTTTCTCTCTTCTTTCCCTCTGTCTTTTGGAAATTTTATCTTTCTAGTATTTCTTTTCCCTCTTATACGAGATTTTATTCTCTTCCTTATTTTATCTTTAAATAGTTCCTGAGAAGTAGATTCGATAAAGCTGTGATTTTACGTGCACATACATTTTAAGTAAAATCTATATACATTAAATATAGGCCTGAGATTTTATTTACAGGCCTCTATTAGGGTTCGGTATGGTTGGTGTGCGTAGTACCCTGTTTTGAAAGTCCTAGGTTTTGATAATACTTTTACCGCACATCAACTCCGGTCTTATATTGCCGTACGGCAATTTCCAACCGTTGGAGTTGGGTGGGAAATGAAGGTGCCATCTCTCGGTGGTCATCCTAGGCTCTGTAGGTAAAGAACTTGTTTCTGGCGTTCTATGCCCGGATTCTAACCCTAGACCTTGACGGTAATCTTCACAATGGAAGACGAGCATCTTACCACTGGGGCATCATCGCCACTCGGGCAGGTGTATTGATTCTGCTTCACGAAACACCAACTCTGGCCATATCGCTATATCGCAATTTACTGCCATAAATGAGTTGGGTTGGAAAAGAAGTCACCATCTGTAAGTGGTCGCCTCAAGCTCGTTAAGAAAATATCATATCTATATTCCCCCCGGGTTTGAACCTGAGACCGTGACGTCAACCTACACGGTGGTAGACGAGCATCTTACCACAACGCCACTCAGGCGCTATAGGTTTTCATCCTGGGATTCGCTTTGAAAAACATCCAAGAATTCAAGGCCGATGCTGTATTAGACCACTTTAATGGCCCGGTGCGTAAACTTGTTTCGCGATCCTCTACAATAGGGATCTTCAAACCCACGGCCCGCGGAATCAAATATGGCCCTTCGGGCTATATTCTGTGGAGCGCCGATCATTAGAAAATAGCTTATTTTTAATAGAAAAACGATTAAATTAAAAAAAAATCGTTGAAGAGCCCTGGCAAAAAACTGAAGTCTGTACTGCTGTACTGTATGTAGAACCGTGAGAAAATTTCCAGTTTCAATAGGAATGCTGTGCATTTGATACATTAAAAGAGCCGTCGTAATGAATTCGGGGGACCCGGTGTCAAAACAGTTTTTGAGACCTATATGTGATATCATATAGGCTACATTTTCCGAAAGGCCTAGTTTGTCACCCAAAAAAACACTTTAATGAAAGAAATACCTTTACAATTCTTGTGAAAAAACAAATTCATAATTTGATGAAAATTTGTAATTAACGGGAAAACAGTTACAGAATTACTGAAAGAAATAATTGCCGAACTATTGCTATAGAAATAACGTCAGAATTATTGAGAAAAATAATTTCAGTAATAACAAAAGTAATAATTAATGAAAAAAATTATTTTTTTTAAAAATAAATGATTTCATAATTAATGAAAATCTTTAAATTAATGAAAAAATAATTTGAGAGAGAGAGAGAGAGAATTATGGAGAAAAATTTCAAATTTTTAATAAAGGAAATAATTGATTGAAAAGAATAAAAATTCAAATTTAAATGAAATATACGATCTCAGAGCAAATAAAAGTGTTCATTAATTCTGGAAACCCTGTTTAATAACCGAGAATACCACGGTATGACTTGGTGGCCCGCGGACTTCTGGAAAATTTAATTTGGCCCAAATTCTCATGAAAGTTGAAGGCCTCGGCTCAACAACATAGTTCCACAAAATTTTCGTCCTATAGCCCTCTTTCAAAGGGGGCAAATTCAAAATTCAACGAGTGACCTAGAGATAGAGTAAGTGATCTAGTGGGTGAGTGAGAAAGACCTAGTGAGTGAGCGTCATGTTGAGCTATCCAGTGGTAGGCCGAGCGACCCAGTGAGTAAGTGCGCGATCTGATGGATTGAGTGTATGACAGAGTGAGCGATCTAGTCAGTATGCAAACGACCTAGTGATTGAGTGCGTGTGAGACAGTAAGCGATTGAGAGTGAGCGACTGATAGAATGAGCGACCAGGTGATTGAGTGTATGACAGGGTGAGCGACCTAGTCAGTATGCAAACGACCTAGTGATTGAGTGCATGTGAGAGAGTAAGCGATTGAGAGTGAGCGACTGATAGAATGAGCGACCAGGTGATTGAGTGTGAAACCTAGTGAGTTGATGATAGAATGAGTGGCCTAGTGAGTTGATGATAGAATGAGTGGCCTAATGAGTTGATGGTAGAATGAGTGGCCTAGTTAGTGAATGACAAAGTGAGCGGCCTAGTTAGTGAATGACAAAGTGAGCGACCTACGCATTCAGTGAGTGACTTAGGTTGGAAGTGGATGACTTGGTGAATGAGTAATAGAGAGATCGATCCAGTGACCGAGTAACAGAGATAGCGACCCAATGAGTGAGTGATAGAATGCGCTACCTAATGATTGACTGAGGTGAGCGAGAACGAGCCGGCTCTAGTGACAGGGTGGTTTCGCTCATTCGTTCTCTCACCCAACCGTTCACTTGCTCACTTGACCAATCATTCACTCATGTCGAACTCATGTGAAATTTCCCAGCGATGAATTTTCTATTCGTTGAATTGTTGGTCGGTGAATTTTTTGGGCACGGTTGTACCCGAAATTGAATTCGGGAGGAGTTATGATCCCCTGGGCAGCCATTCGTTGGGTCTTCATGATTCTCTCTCGTGTCAGTAAGTTTTAGATTTTTGGCATGTAAATGATAATATAAAACAACATAATTTGATTGATTTGAAAACGCGCCTCGAGCTACTTGAGTTATTTGGAAACGTGTCTCAAGTCACTCAGAGGTTCTGAAAACATCTCAAATCACTAAGAGACCTCTAAATGTTTCGAACCACTCAAGGGAGCGAAAAATATACCAAAATCCACTGAAATGATCTAAGAAACTGCGCGGGACACTTAAATGAACTGTAAATGTGTCGCGGGCAGATTAAGGGATCCGTAATTAAGCTGTGGGCAGCTTAAGGGATCCGTAATTAAGCTGTGGGCAACTTATGCGATCTGTAATTAAGCTGTGGGCAACTTATGCGATCTGTGAATGTGCTGTGAGTCACTTATGCGATCTGTGAATGTGCTGTCAGCCACTTATGTGATCTGTGAATATGGTCTGAGCCACTAACGTCATCTGTGAATATGGTCTGAACCACTAATGTGATCTGTGAATGCGCTGTGGGACATTTATGTGATCTGTGAATGAGCTGTGGGACATTTATGTGATCTGTGAATGTGCCATGAGTTACTTATGTGATGTGTGAATGTGCCATGAGTTACTTATGTGATGTGTGAACATGCTGTGAGCCACTTATGAGATCTGTGAATATGGTATGATACACTAATTTGATCTGTGAATGTGCTGTGGGACATTTATGTGATCTGTGAATGTGGTGTGAGTCACTTATGTGATCTGTGAATGTGGTGTGAGTCACTTATGTGATCTGTGAATGTGGTGTGAGTCACTTATGTGATCTGTGAATGTGGTGTGAGTCACTTATGTGATGTGTGAATACGCTGTACGTATCACGTATGTGATCTAATATGGTCTGAGCCTCCAATGTGATCTGGAAGCGTGCCACATCCCCCTCGAATGATCTGGAAATGTGCCGCCAGCCACTCAAATAACCTGCAAATATGTCGCCAGCCACTTAAATAATCTGTAATGTACCACCAGCCACTCAAGTGTGCTGGAGGTATGAACCACGGGTCGCTAAAGTGGTTTGGAAATGAGCTTGGGGTCAGCGACGCGATCTGTATGTGAGCCGTCGGCAGCTTAAATAAACTTTTGCCTCGATCAACTGAATAGCGACCTAGCAATTTGCCTCGATCAACTGAATAGACCTGGTGAATGTCCAGGTCCTTTTCGCACATAGGGCCACTTAAGTGATTTGATAATCTTCCGTGGGCCCCTCGATTGGTTTGGCCATTTTGTCACGGGCCACATCAGACGACTCCGCGGGCCACGGGTTCTGCATGCGCGCGTACTAGACATTCAAACCACATTTCAATACTTAAAACTACAAATACAGTTATAGAAATCTCACATAAGGAAAGGCATTTCTTCACGATTGTTTTCGTGAGCACAAATTCCTTTCAGGCAAATAAAAAAGTAGGAACAGAATCATTTTTTTCCTCGTGTATATATGGACCATGTTCACGAAAGTGTAAAATCTCAACAGACGGTGCTGCAACAATTTGTCTTATATATAAATATAATGCAAAAAAATAAATAATATATATATATATATAAATTTCTATTTCTCTATCTTATTTATTTATTTTTTATCAATTTTTATGAAATTCTCCCTCCGTATCTTTCGGCTCCGTTCCCCCGGAATCGATTCCGGCACCAGATGATGACTGTGAATTCCCAGAAGGTTCCATTGTATGAAGAATTTGTGCAATAGCTGAGGCCAATTTTAGGATAACATTCCATGTTATTTTCTACTTTTTCTGTATTGTTTTGGGTAAAAAGGAAAATAGAATATAGCATCTCCTTTTTCCTTGACTGGTATGAGGTACTCATTCCTTCATTTCAACCTCCTCTCACTCCACCCTCCCGTTTTCGTTCTTGGAGAATACTCAAGAAAGTATCGAATAAGGAATTTTTAAGGATTTCACGGCTGGATAATTTATTTTTGAAGAACGATCCTCCAGTTTTCAAGGAATCTCTGTGTTTTTTTTTGGTTTTTTTTTTTATATCTGATGAATAGGGAGGGAAATATATTGATTTCTTATATGCACTAAATCATGCCTGCGCTCGCCGTCACTGGCATTTACTGCTGCTGCTGCAATAAAACATGTAAGGAAAGGATTTATGCACTTTATGGTTTCCAAATTTGACGGGAAAACTCCGCCGTTTACTTCTGGTTGAATTAATGGAATTTTAAACTTTGGATGTTTTTTCCCACTGGAACTGATGTGGGTTTTTTTTTTTGTCTGATAACGTCATTATGGGATTCAGCGTCATTAGTCTATGGCAGCGGTTCTCAACCGGTGCTCCGTGTGCACCTCTCGGGGGCTCCGCGGACACTCGAGGAAAATAAAATGAATCGGTAAATTTTATAGATAAGTATATAAGAGAGGCCTACAAGGTTCTGCCATAAAAATTAGTACAAAAAAAGGGCTCCTCGAGTCAAACAAGGCTTCGCCATAGAAATTATGTACTGAAAAGAACTCCGCGAGTCAAAAAAGGTTGAGAACAGACCTGCAGGCGCAGTTTGAGTTTGACCTAATTGGTCCTTGCGCTAATAAAATCAAAATGCAATTGACCTGGACTTATTTGTATCAGGATATGACTCAATGTATACGGTGTAAATACAGTCAGACATGTTTAATTCGAAGCTCAAGGGGACGGTAAAAAAGTTCGAATTATATCCGATTCATCATTTCTGGTCGACTATACTTTCACTAAAAAATCAAAAACTCTTGATACGTAATTATAAAAATGTATTGAATGCTATATCATCACTGGTATTGTGCCAATATCCTCGTTGTTGAAAATATTGTTTGTATAAGGCCGGTATTACACTGTAAAAGTTTGATAAAATTCCTTTTATACAACTTGCAAAATCTAACCGATAAGGTTATTGGTTACATTCTAGAAAATGCAACCGGTGACCTTATTGGCTGCATTTTTCAAGTTTTATAGAAGGTCTTTTAATAAACTTTTATAGTGTAATACCGGCCTAAGATATAGACGATCACGAATACGATTTCATTTGTAAACTTGTAATTTTCATTTGTTTCTCTTATACATTTGTCAAATTTTTCTAGTTGATTTAGAAAATAAAAGATGCGATTTATGAGCTTCAACAGCCTTATTAACATGTCTGTTACTTTAGAAAATGTTTGAATAGAGACTTCGACTCTCACTTCGGTAGCTTTTTCAGATTCATTTTCTTGCTCTTCATGAGAATATATTCAATGTTATTTTGTTTGATACTTCACCAATGCCGCTTCCATAAATCCGCCACAATTTTTTTTAGAGTTAAACTAATGTATTTGACATGGCTAAAAATGTTGCTCGGCTGCATTGGTATTCTAAAATGAACAAGCAATAATGCTAGGCAGCCACGAATCTCCAACACAATTTTTCGAGACAAGTGACTGGTTTCAGTTCTCCACCTTAAATTATTCCATCTCTTGAGAAGTGATTAAAGTGATTACCACATGCGCACAAAGTATCGTATTTCAGGAGTAGTGGCTTTTGCATCTGTAGGTCGCATGCAGGTGTTGATGAAGTCATCCGAGATCCGGTAAAACATCAGCTGCGCGCGGAAAGACAAAATCCAGTGTGTGTGTGGGACTGATAAAGAAAGCATCGTGCTTCTTACAGCCACAAAAAAAAATATCAGATTGGATTGAATGGAATTTTTTTTAATTTTTTCATGCTATATTTTGGAAAAAATCAGTGAATTAATGAGTAAAGAAACGGATGACCAAAAGTTTGCTAGGAATTCAGAAAAAAGAAACATTTTGCAAATGGGATAGCTGAATAACAACTCCGAATTATTCAAAAAATTGGGGTAACTTCTCTCAGTATTAAATTGAATAGGAAACTCAAGAGAAATTCCTAAAATTCGAATTAAACAAGTTCGCCTACACATCGCTTGAAGACGTAAATATTCCCTTATTATTAACATTAACTTCCTAGTTATAATTCTTTAATTTATTCGAAAACATAAGTCGTCCTAAATTATAGATGCCAATCAGAATGAACACAATTCATTATGATCGACTTAGCATGAATGAAGCATGAATGAACCGTACTATCTTGCTCGGCATATATTTATTCATTCACTTAAAATGTTCTGTTTCTTCAAGGATTTTTTTTTTTCATTTTGATTAGTAAGACTGATTTTGCGGAAGGCATACATCATCATCCCAACAGAGTTTCGCTCAGCACTATTGGGTGGAATGGCAATAGATTGTTGGAAAAAAATGTATATAGTTCTATATACTGTGTTACCAAATTGCTCAATATAGCTATATGTGTGTAAAAGCACTATAACAGAATATTATAGAACTAAAGACGAATGCCCATGAACACTTTGAAGGAGTAAATTGAAATTTTTGGCTAAATTCCTACTTTTCAAAGTGAAATTTTATTATTAATCGGCGTGTTTTGATTCGTATTCTATAGTTAAATCATGCGTTACAAAATAAGTTATCGCAAGAAAGATAAGTAGGCGTTTCATTTCCCACTTGCTGACGCGAATTTCTCACGAACAAATATTATAACCGGAGAAAAGTCATCATTACGTGATTCTCAGAGATAATAACTACATATATAAACTCTCTCTCTCTGAAATAACCATATCATAAAATAACAAGTTAAAGCGGGAAATTTCTCAATTCAAGATCATGGCAATATTTTCAAACAAACTCCGAAGCGTCAAATATAATTCAATCTAGAACCACAAAATAAACCACAAATTACAGAGAACAGCGAGCAAAATTTCTAGCAAATTTATTCGGATCTATCACAGTAAAATTATATATTCTTCGAAAATATATGTAACTTAAAATTCTTTCAGGTTATAAATGCAAAGTTAGAAAAAAAAAAGAAGAAAACCATAGCTACTCGATATACTTTCCAACCTTGAAAATTGAATTAAGGAATAGAAAATCCGGTAAAAATGATCCATTTTTGCTGATCATCCAAAAACTACGAATATCGCATGATCGGCTTGATTAGAAAACCTTTTGTTCATCGCACAAAGTAGAATAAAAGCTTTAAATAATAATAAAAATGATAATAACTGCCAACGTAAAGTAAGTAATTGGCCTAATTCGTGGATGAACTTGCCTCCATTTTTGTTAGGCTCCCTCCTAATTAGATCTAACTTGGCTTTACTCCCTCTCCGCTTGTAATTAATACGATGCGATGTTGCAGAGTTTCCAGGATAAAGGGGGGGGGACTTCCTTATTTCCACATTATTACTACTATTATTATTATAATACAGTCTTTTTCCCTTTGCTGAGAATTCCCTTCCACCATTATTTTCCGGAGCAATATTTTATAATTCACGTTGTTTCCTCTCTCTCTACTAAACGCGAGACTTACCGATTGCATCTAATAATGATAATATTAAAAAAAGAGTGAAAACTTGTTCTTGAATATATGAAATATCTTCTTCTCAATATGCTAATGATCGGCATATTTAAATGAAAATTTCTCTCGGAGTATGCTAATATTAGTAATAATAATAATTCTGAAAGAATGGAAAACTTGTGTTCTCACTTTTACGAACGCCCAACTCATTTGCTGAGAATTTATAGCTCGTATCAATTTTGAGAGTATTAACAGTTTATATTTTAAGATGTCCGTTTAATGGAGTGTTTGGTCAATGAGCCCCTAAAGGGTTGAATATATATCAGTAATTAAAATACTCTCCCGTTATTGGGGGTTTTTTCTTGTCTTAAAAAATGAAAATTTAATTAAAAGAGATGAGGATGTTATTATGGTTTTTTTTTAAGGGGAAAGAATATGAATTACATCGAAGAATTTGATCCATAATGTTGGAAAATAATTGAATAACTAATTTTTAGCGTTTTTTCCTTTCTCCTAATAAAAAGTTGCTTGTTTTAATTGAGGTATTAAAGGAATTATATCCCAAGGGGCAATTGGATATTTTTTTTTTTTGGTGTTTTGGATTTATGTTTGAATATTAAGTTATTAAATTTTGATTTGCCTCTGGCGGTATTTGTTGTTTAATTACCGATGAGCAATTCCGTAGTATAAAAATTGATAAGTCACTGTTTGTTGAACTTTTTTCAATTGGGAAGGTATTGTTGTATAATCACAACAGAGTGATTGTGAGTCATAGTCGTGGACTGTTGTTTTTTTTTTAATTTGATGTTGAGAATATAATTGTTCCTCTTCAATTTTTGCTAAGAATGTCTCTCAATATGCTAATGATCGGCATATTTAAATGAAAAAAATTTCTAGAGTAAATATTGTAACAACAATAATTGTAAATATTAGTAATAATAATAAAATTGTTTATATTAATAATAACAATTGTTAATATTAATAATAATAATAATTGTTAATATTAGTAATGATAATAATAAATTGTAAGAATGGAAATTGTTCTCACTTTTACGAACGCCCAACTCATTTACTAAGAATTTATGTTATTTATGAGTTTATTGATAAACTCGTATCAAATCTGAGAGTTTAACAGTATTTTTTAAAGTGCCCGTTTAATGGAGTATTTAGTCAATGAGCCCCTAAAGGGTTGACTATGAGTAATTAAAATACTCCCACGTTATTGGTGTTTTTTTGTCTTAAAAATGAAATTAAAAAGGATGAGAGAATGTTACGTTTTATTTTGAATAAGGTAAGAACAAAAATATGTATTTTACATCGATAAGTTTGATCCATAAAGTTGTGACAATTAAAAAAAATAAATTTTAACGTATTTTTGTTCCCTAATATAAAAAGTTGTTTGTTTCAATAGAGGTATTAACGGAATTATGTCCCAAGGGCCATTGAATATTTTTTTTGGTGTTTTGGATTTATGCTTGAATATTAAGTTATTAAAGTTTGATTTCCCTCTGGTGGCATTTGTTATTTAATGATCGGTGAGCAATTTTGAAACACAAATTTAAGTCATTGTTTGTTGGTGTTTTTATTGAGAAGATATTGTTGTAGTTAATTGAGAGTCATGTTGAGGACTGTTGTTTTCTTAATTTGTTGATGAGAATATTATTGTACCGTCTTTCGTTATTTATCTGAGAATAGCATTGTTTTTCTTCAATTATTGCTGATAATATTTCTGAATATGCTAATGATCGACTTATTTAAATGATAATTTTACTCAGAGTATGCTAATAATAGTAATAATAAAAATTTGAAAGAATGGAAACTGCGCTTTCACTTTTATTGAACCCCGCCGATCTCTTTTACCGATAGTTTATAACTCGTATCAATTTTGAGAGTTTTAACTGTTTTTTCGGAGTTTCATGGAGTGTTTGGTCAACGAGCCCCTAAAGGGTGAATATCGGTAATTAAATACTCGCGTTATTGTTTTGTTTTATCTCGAAGAATGAAATTTAATTAAAATAGATGCGGGGGGATATTATGATTTTTCAGGAAAAAAAATGAATTACATCGATGAGTTTGATCGAAAAAATTGGAAATAGTTGAATAAACTTTAACATGATTTCGTTGACTAATAAAAAGTTGCTTGTTTTAATCAATATTTTAAAAGTATTAAGGCTCAAGAGCCATTGGATTTTTTTGTGTTTTGAATTTATGCTTGAATATTGAGTTATAAAATTTTGATTTTTCCCGGTGGTATCTGTTACTTAATTGCTGACAATCTGTTACTTAATGTTCCGGAAAATAAATTTATTAAGTTACCATTTGTTAGAATTTTTTTTTTAAAAACAGAGGATATTGTTGCAACTACAACAGTTATCGAGAATCAATGCTGAGTACTATTGCATTTTTTTAAAATTTATTCTTAAGAATATAACTGTTTTTCTTCCGTTATTTACCTGAGAATAGCATTTTTCTCCTTCGATCATTACTCTAATAATGTCTCTCACTATGCTGTTGATGGGCATATTTAAATGTAAAATTTTCCGCAGAGTATGTTAATATAAATACAAATAAAATACAACGCCACAACAGGAGAAATTCCCAACGAGGTGGCTGAGAAAAAAAACACCCATAACAAATATGGTTGTCATATATTTCTAAAATACAGCAATCCAATTATAAATACAATTACAAAAACTAAAAACTGTACACCCATTAGTAATAATAATAATTTTAAAGAATATAAACTGTGATCTCGCTGTTACGAACACCCAACTCATTTACTGAGAATTTATAACTCGCATTAATTTTGGAAATTTCAACAGTTTTTTGAAGCATCCTTTTAATGGAGTATATGGGGGTTTAAACATCTGTATCCCCCAAAAAGGTTGAATATCAGTAATTAAGATACTCCCGTTATTGTTTTTTTTTTGTCTTAAAAGATGAAATTTAATTAAAAGAGATGTGAGGATGTTCTTTCGATTTGATCTTTTGAGTAAAAAAATAGGAAAATATGAATTACATTGATGAGTTTGATTTCCACAAAGTTAGAAATAATTGAATTTTAGCGTCTTCTTCTCTCCTAATAAAAAATTGAATGTTTTAATTGAGGTATTAAAGGAATTTGTCCCAAGGGTTATTGAATTTTTTAATGTGTTTTAGATTTATGCTTGAATGTTATTAAATTTTGATTTCCCCCTTTTGGTAATTGTTATTCAATTGCCGGTGAGTTCCGCAAAATAAATTCATTAAATCGATGTTGATTGAAAATTTTTTTAAGAGGATATCGTTGCAGTTATTGAAAATCATTGTTGAGGGCTGTCTTTTTTTTTTTTTTTAATTTGTTGTTGAGAATGTTTATTGTTGCTCTTCCATTGTCTATCTGAGAATAGCGCTGGTTTTGTTTTTTCCATTATTTCGGAGGATAACATTGTTTTGAAACTACTATTAATAATTTCATTCTTAAACTTTTATTGGGAAGAGAATATGCTGTTGAGAATTGTTTTTTTCAATACTGTGATAATTAGTGTTTTGTCGTTGAAATCTGTAGAATGTCGTTGAAATCCGTTGAGAATTATAGTATAAGATAGTTGTTTATTTGAGTATTATTGTGTGAAAAACAGTTATTCTCAACTTATTGTAAAAAATAGTTATGTATTTAAAAATAGTTATTTAATTCAATGTAAAAATAGTTCAAGAATTATTGTAAGAACATTTCTCAAGAATTATTGTAAGAACATTTCTCAAGAATTATTGTAAAAACGTTTCTCAAGAATTATTGGAAAAAGTAGTTCTTTCATGATTATCATAAATAATTACTTTGTAAAAATTCTTAAAAACAGCTCTTTTAGAAGTATTGTTGAAAAAGTTATTTTAAAAATGTTTGAGAAATACTAGTTGTTTTTTAAAATATCGAATAGATAGTTGTTTCAGAGCATTTCGAAAAATATGTAGTGCTTTCGAAATTTACTATTTCAATGGGTTTTAAAATTTTTACAAACAGTTCCGGTAAGTTTTAAAATATTATTTTGAAAATTATTAGAATTAGTTGGCTTTAAAAAAATTATTTGGAAAGAATTTCTTCTGTAATCATTTTGGGAAAAATAAATTTAAAACTACGCATTAAAAAAAAAGTTTTTTGATTTAAAAAATGCTCAAAAAGAGGCGTCCAAAAATTATCCTGCACCAGTTTTAAAAGTAAGAAGACTGCATCACACAATAATAAGTCTAAATGTTTATACAGTCCCGTTGTACTCTTTAACTCCCAATTAAACAGTCGAAGAAGATGATGATGAAAACAGAAGACGTTGTCCTGTATCTCCCGAGGTAAATAGAAAAAATTCTACTTTCAAGTGCAATATTTGCCAAGATATTTGAATTATAAAAATCTGAGAAAAGTTATGAAAGAACAGCAAAAGCTAATAGACAACGCTCCTTTCCCTCGTTTATGCTATTTCAACTTTCCTCCGACTTTTGAATTCGAATATCTCGGCGATTATTGCACTTTGATACTTGAAATTCTTTTTGTTGACCTCAGGAGAGAGAGAGGGAAGCAATTTTCCAATTGAAGTTAAATCCAAAAAGTTAGAAGGAAGAGAGACTGTACAAATATTTAGAGTTTTTATACTGTATTTTCACTCTGAAAACTAGTGTAAAGTAATTTTTGAACGTCTTTTTGAGCATTTTTGAAACTGAAACTATACCTCTGCAATGGACGGTTGATGAGATAAAGGCCGCATTAGCACTTACAGGACACCCCGTATAATGATGGAAACACATTTAGGGGAACCCGGGGCGGAATGAAGTTCGACGTTTTTCTGTGGCAAGGAGGTGCTACCAGCGAGCGGCAATAAGAACTTTACCAACCTGTTGCACTGCGCAACTACGGCAGCCACGTTAGTCTGGTTTTTCTTGATCGTTGGTGTGTGAGGTTTCCGTTGTGGGATTTATTGCTCCTGTATTGTAACTTTTGATGATTTTGTAACCAAGGTTAGGTATACATACTTTCTTACATTATAACTACAGTTAGTACGTGCTTGGAATATGTTTTATTGTCTTTAGTTTCTTGTAGTTAAACTTTTGTTTACGTATCTTTCTCGAGTGACCTCACCTCTCTAACCTGAATTGTGTCCCTGGGGCGGAATGGGGAAGTACCCTATTCTGCCCCGGAATGTTTTTAATTAAGAGATCGTTTTTAGTAAGCCCCTAATTTTTTTTTTCTTTCGATTTCAGATGGTTCGAGACAACGAGAGGAAAAACAAATAGGCAATCATGGTCGACTGAGGCAATGAACAGTGCTGTCGAGGTGGTTATTTCTGGCCAATCTGGGTATTTGAAGGCTTCGAACCAATTTGATGTTCCCCAGTCTACATTGGAAAGATATGTTAAAAAAAAGAAGGAAAAACCCTGACTGCAAGATTGATAACACGACTGGAAAACTTAAAACCGTATTAACGGAAAAGCAGGAACTTGAGCTCGTTAAGGGACCATTACGTAAGCAGATTTTTAGCCATTTTTGACCCCCTCGCCCTTGTCAGCAAAACACTGACCCCCCTCCCCCTTGTCAGCAAAATTTCGTCAGCAGCTTAGAATACAGTCGAATCCCGTTTTAACGAATACAGTTATAGCGAAAATATCGTTTTAATGAACAGTTTTCTGATCCCTCTAATAAGTATACATAGAAACAATACAAAAAATCTAAAATTCCTTTATAACGAAATTTCGTTATAACGAAGTGTTTTCTCCGGTTTCTTGGAGTTCGTTATAACGGGATTCGACTGTATTTCATATCTTCAAAAAGGGTGGTTGATGACGTAAGCAGCCTTCAAACCCCCCTCTCCCCTTGTCATCAAAAGTCAGCAAATCCGGAAACCCCCCCCCCCCGATGCTGACGTAATACTTGAATGATCCTTAACTACTTAAAAACTATGGAAGCTAGGTTATATTCGGTCTAACAATAAAAGACTTGCGTAGCTTAGCTTAGCTTATCAGTTGGCTGTAAGACATGCCATCGGTCATACAAGGAAGAGCAAGGATAAAACTATAACTTGTATTTAAGAAATAGAATAAAATTGAAAATGGAAAAAACAAAGGAAAGTGCCACCTCGTTGGGCATTTTGCCTGTTGTGGCGTTGTATTTGTATTGTATTGTATTGTACTGAAGATGGGAAAACATAATGGGAAAAAGGAGCTGAAGAAAGAACCCAAAACTAACGACAGTGATTCTCAGGATTGTTCTGGCTGAATGTTTATATTGCGGTGAATTTTACTCGAAGTCAGTTGAGAGAAGGTTGGGTCACTTGATCCATGTGCAAAAAATGGGCACACAATTCCTATGCGGGAATAGACAGTGAAGATAATGAGACTATCCTAGTGCGTGCATTTTGTGAATAGGCTTGAGAAACGGTCACAATCAATGAAACCTGTAGTTAAACCTTTATAAACACTTAAAACTAAATAAATATAGAGCAAACTTAATTTCCACTAGTTTTATGTATTTTTATAATTACTTATCCTTACCATCCCGTTCTGCCTCATGCCCGGGCAGAACAGGGCAGATGACACAATTTCCTATTTTTGAAAATAACATATGTTGTTCTGTTGTTTTCTTACAATATCGTTATAGTTTTGCGATTATTAAGTCATGATGTGTTCATAGAAACATTTGCAGCTCTCTTAACTTTACCCATTTGTATTTTTAAAGCATATTTTCAACTTGGTACCCCGTTCTGTTTGCCCCGGGTTCCCCCTACATATTTTCAGAGCAATTTCCTTCCGGTAAAAACACTCCATATACATGGGAATTAATAAATAGTAATATCGCGGATTGTTACAAAAGAATATGGTAAGAATTAGACCATAAAATTCCCGAACGTATCTAGAACATATTAAGAGAATATTTCTTTCCTGAACATGAGAGAAAACCAGAAAGAGACTATTGTAGATCGAGAGGAACATTTTATTGCAGCAATCACCCTAAGCATCTCGAAATGAAACATCTCTTAGACATCAACTAACTACTTACCAAGGACATCGACGTATCCAATTTGTGACTTCATCGGCACAGTGTTGATCTGGCACATGTAACCTCCACTGTCTGATATTTGAACATTCCTGATGTGCAGAACGAAATTCCTGTTGTCGCTGTGGCTGAGGCTGATCCTGTAATTTCTGGTTATTATGTGATGATGTATTGTGAGGATGGCTTTATTTTCGACTTTTATCCAAGCAGCCTGTGATGATAACCACCAAAATAATAATAATAATACAGATTTTAAAATTCAAATACAGTCAGGGTGTCCCATAAATTTCGTGAATATTTTAAAAATTCATAAAAATTAAAGGAATTGATCTGCACTTGAATCCCGTTATAACGAGCTCCAAGAGACCGGAGAAATCGTTATAAAGGAATTCCAAATTTTTGCATTGTTCTTATGTAAAGTTATCTGTGGGATTAGAAAAGTCTTCGTTAAAACGATATTTTTTCGCTATAACGTCGTTATTCGTTAAAACGGAATTCGACTGTATTTGAATTCGCTATGCGAAAAGTTATTCCCACGAAGGGGCATTTTTGCCTTAGTACAAAAAAAAAAAAAATGTAATTAAAATTTTTGTCGATAGAGAGTGCTGCACGAAAACGAATCACTAGAAATATGCAATATGGAAATATATGAGCCCTATAAATGCAGGTACGTACGATTAACAGCTCATTTCTGGATTTTACTGTTACTTGCATTTACAATAAGGTTTTCATTGTGATTTTAACATTCAGCAAATACTATCGGTGAAGTTGTTTTTATCTCAGCCACGTATCACAGACTGGAGCTTTACGAACGTTTCGGACACAGAAGAGATTGAAGGAGAATTCACAGGTTCAGAAACACATGATGTCCTGCAGCACCCTCTATTGACAAAAATTTGAACTAATTTTGTTTTTCACAAAAAAAGAAGAAGTCGTCGTTCGCGAGAATGACTTTTCCGTAAACCGCATTTAAATACACAGATTCCTTTAATTTTTACGATTTTTTGAACTGTTTACGAATTTATGGGATCCCATTTATATCTATTTAAAAGTTTTTTAGTAATGGATGCACGGCACGTGTGTATTCTTCAAGAATGTGATGTAGATAAATCTTCAGTATTTTTCATAGAGAATATGTTTTCACATCGTGGAAATCTGACATGTTTATTTCTAAAATACTTCAATGATTTCTGAGAAGATGGATACTGTGAGTTCGATGATACTTGAGACATATATTGATCCAAATCAAATATAAGTTTTATATATGATTGGTCCAAATAGAAGTTTTATATATCATGTTTTATACAAACATGGTCCGATATATGATTATACTGCATTATATTCTACTACTTGAGCTGAAGAAACATGGCGAAAAATTGTTTCGTTAGACTATTCCTGTTTTTCGGATTTCACCATCTCTTTACAGAATCTATTCATATCAATAATTAGATTGGGGCTGGTCCGATCAATCGATTATTCGGGTAGGTTAATCGATCATTTGTTAATCGCAGTTAAAATATTTGGTTAAGTTAATCGACTCGATCAAATCGATTATTTTCCGATAAAGTTTTTTTTATCAAAAGTTTGCAGCTTGACTTGATTTATTTTACGAAACCGATTTGATGTCTTAAATTATGTTCCAGTAATTGTCTGTAATTTATTTCCAATTTATTGTCTGCACTGTGAAAGTTTTCGTACACGAGAAGCATTAACTCCTCTACCCTCAAGTAGCATTTGAGAGAAGTTTCTGGTAAAACAAGCTAAACATCGAAAGTAGTTTTGAAATTAGTGATTAATCTAAAATAAACGAATTTCTAAAAAAAAGGTGTGAAGTGCAATGAAAAAGTGAAGAAAAATTGCAGGATTTTACAAATTTTTCAACAGCAAATCAAATTCCTTCAAGGAGCGGTCTCAATTTCTCAATGCATTCCTACACCTGTTTACATCTAGAGGGATTAGGTGCGTAGTTGAAATTAACAAAATATATTTTTATAAAATCAATTAACGTTATACGTTTGTTATAAATGGTGAGCATATGATATTCGATTAAAATTCAATTAATCAGTCGATTAATCGATTACAATTTTTTGATTAGAAAGTTAAAAATTTTGATCCATTCCCAGCCTTAATATAGGATTACTATATTATACTACCAGATTTTCTATGGCAAAAGGACTTTAATATTACAATGCGCATTAGAATCAACTTTCGAAAATTAATAAATCAACAAAAACATAATAAAACACACCCAAAATCTCCTGATACTCAAATAATTAAAATTCCGACGGATTTTAGTTATTTAGATTATATTAATTTTTAATTAATTTTTTAATGCACTATGTACGCATATATTTCCATTAATTTATATTAAGTACGGACAACACACATTTCTCACACAATGAATTTATAGTATTTACAGGGTGTCCAATAAATTTGTGAATAGTTTAAAAATTTATAGAAATTGAAGAAATCGGTTACATTTGAATTCGAAAAAGTTATTCTCACGGAGTTGTATTTTTTTGTGTACAGAAAAAAAAAAAAATTCAAATTTTTGTTAATAGAGAGTGCTGCAGGAAAACGAATCGCGTGTTTCTGAACCTCAGCCTTTCTTTAATCTCTGCCGTATCAAAACGTTTAGCCGGCGATTCATGGCAGAGATAAGACAACTTCACTACTGGTGCTTTATACACCAATGTCAACATCACAATGAAAACATTTATGTAAGTGCCAGTAACAGGAAAATTCAGATAGAGCTGTTGATCGTACACCTTGTTATTTGATAGGACCCTGATTAGTATATTTCCAGTTATTTCCTTTTGTGCAGTGCTGTCTATCGACCAAAATGTGAAAATAATAATAATAATAATAATAATAATATCCCCCTCCTCTCTCGCGAGAATAATTTCATTGCAAGAAATATTCAAATATTCCGATTTGTCCCATTTTTTATGAATTTCTAAACTATTTACGGATTTATTTGACACCCTATATATATATTGAAGCACCAGAAATTGTTTACTGTTTCATCTGTTGCATTAAAATTCTTAGTTCGGTATTTAAAATTCGTTGTGAAGTCAAAAAATTTTGGCTTAAGAGAGGACTGAAATTTTAGTCTAAAAATTCAGAAAAGAACAAAAATCTAGCACTTGGTTTTAAGTTCGATGTTTCATTTCACCGAGCATAATAATTTATATTTCATCCGAAATATATATGCCGTGTTCAAATCATCTCCTGAAATTTGTTTTCTCCCGAATGAAAGCAGACTCTCAATTAATTTATCCTGGTATTTCAATCAACATATATTCTTCATTTTTTGAGAAACTTCCAGAATATGATTGTGAAACTCTCATGAATAGACAGAATTTGAGCTTTCAGAAAATATGATTTTTACCCAGAGTTGATGTTTCGAAAATTTTCCGAATAATTTTTTTTTGAATATTTCTTCGATTTTTTTCTCTGGTTACGAGAGAGTGTGTGTGTCGCTAATTAATACGTTTTCAAGGCAGGATTTGATCAGTTTTCCTCTCTTAGGGTGTGAACATAGTGCGTCCGTATTTGCGATTCTAGAAACCCGCGTCGTCCCCGATTGGCTAAAAACCCGAATTTCAAGGTAAACAAAGTTGAAATTCGGGGTTTTAACCAATCGGAGACAACGCGGGTTTCCAGAATTGAAAATGCGGACGCATTATGTTCACACCCTAAGAGTATATGGATATTATATATTCCGAAATAATAAATGCGGTTATAGATTAGTTATAGTTTAACAATGTCCAAACCTGGTAAACAGTATAAAAACAATTAAAAATTATTCGGAAAAATTTTATCTTAATCAAAAAGAGATGTTTTCCTTCGTAATCTTTGTATTTCGGGATGTCATTGATAGAGATAAGCAATTAATATCTAGTTGTGTAATCGTACTCCAAGCTTATTTGATCATGTTTGTTTCCGTACTGCGCACGATTTCTATACGCATCCTGAGTCAAAATGAGACGCAAGAGTGCTTGCTCAACAGGATGGAGAAAGAGGATTTTGGACGACCATTCAAGGGGTTCCACTGATTTGGCACACCTTTTAGACTTTGAAAAATTAACAGGTGCCATGTCTTGCTCGAACAAAAAACTGTCTAAAAGTTCTGATGCTTCAGAAAATAAAAATTTGATATGTCTATATTTCCAAAATATAGCTCTTCCACTGCATAGGTCAGTGATATTTATTATCGAGTGAATCTAAATTACTTTGCATCAAGGAAAGCATCCTCACCCCACTCAGCATCACAAGATATACGATTTTTTGGACAATTCACGTCGCTTTGTCTGTGCTGTTTTATAAGGGAGAAGGTTTGCATTTCGGTTTTGCATACCAGACATTTGAATTACTTTTATTATATTAGGAACAGCACAGTTCATGTGCGAGACAAATTTTATTAATTCTTAATTACATCAGAGATTTTTTTTTCACTTTTTTCACGTAAATTCTGTGAATAATCTTCGTTTCCTGAGGAATAGTAAGGAAGAAAAAACCTTGTGTGAACTTTCTGTCAATATTTATGGGACCCATTTATGAAACTGTAACCAACAGTCATCAATCAATCTTTTAATTCTTCTCACAATTTCATCATCAGTCATCATGTTTTCTCGGAGAGCAAGCTTTTCGACCTTTCAATGTCCAATAAATAGGTTGTCTATGGCATCCTCACACTTCCAGCCAAAAAAAAAAAAAAAAAAAAAATATGGATTTCTCAGCGCAGGGCTGATCAGAAAAGTCTCGATTGCTATGCCAAGACGAGAAAAATGCTAATTTCATTCTTCGACGTAAGAAAGCACGCTTGTGTTAAGGCAGGGCAAGACAAGGCAGCTTTTTTAACAAGCTTAGTCATTTTTGTTCACATTGTACGACGCAGTTGCAATTTTTCTGGCTAACCGGTGATCATTGCACCATACAAATCAACGTGAACAACAATGACTAAGGCTTGTTTAAAGCTGTCTTGTGTTGTGTCGAACCAGTATGCGCCCAGCCTTATACTTTTCTAAAGGTTTTGACTTGTAATACATACTTTCGACATTTTTTTTTCTAAAAAGCGCAGACCATGAAAATTATTTTAAGTGGAAATTTTTAGTTCTTATTTGCAGTTATCACTATAAAATTTCCATGCATCTACAAGCACAAGTTTTCGAAACATGACGTTTTTTTTTTTGGTAGTCCTTAAAAGCTGTCCTTCCACAACCTTAGACAAAAACTTCTTTGTCTTAAGGTCTAAAATTTCGATCCGAAAATTGAAAAAAGAAAATTAAAATTTTCTCCAAGTTCAGCATTTCATTTTATCGTGTATGGAATTTTTCATTTCATTCAAAATCCGGAAATTATATTCTCTCCAGCGAATATAAAAGCAGATTCTCAATTAATTTATCCTAGTATTTCAATCAAGTTTAAGGTATTATTCATTTCTTTTGAGGAATTTTCAGAACACAACCTTGAAACTCTGATTAATAGAGAGAATTTGATCTTATGGAAGATATAATTTTTCCCAAAAGTTCATATTTTGAAAATATCCGATTTTTTTTATAAAATATTTCTCTCTTTTTTTCTTCTTTGGTTGCGAGTGTTTGTCACTAATTAATAATTTTCCAAGACAGGATGATCAGTTTTCGTCCCTCAGGGTACATAGAGAATATTTCCGTAATAATGAATGCGGAAATCCAAATATTCATGCCGTACTGAGCAATAACTCATCTCACTCATGTGGATATGTTCCCTTCCCTTGGAGGTTGATCCTCAAAACTATCGTCGAAAGGCACTTCCAGCACAATAACAATACCGCACACACCACACATATCCTCGTTGATGTTCATTCAACTATTAAATTCTATTAAATTTTCGTACCGTTTCTTAGTCACGGATTCTGTTCATTGGAGAGTATATACCACAAGCATCAAGAATTTCTCTTAATAAGGGACACATCGAAAAAATATATATATATTAATAAAAAAAATTGAAGATTTCTCTGCTGCCAAACCAACCTGAGAAGTTCACTTGAGAGTGACAAAAGTTTCAAGAATCTTACAAAATTACAAAAAAATTATTATTATTAGAATTGTACAAAATTTTCGATATGAAATCCCTCCAAGCAAATAAAAGTTTCATTTTCCTCTGTTCCGTACATAACGCATTTTTTCGAATAAATAATTAATTCTATTGGCAATATTCGGGTGACATAATAATTTACGTAATTTAAAAATTTATTATTTATAAAAAGGGTAAATAAAATCCTCGTGTGTGTGTATTCAATGCGCCACGTCTCTCAAATTACTTATCGGCTTTGGATAAATTTGCTACCGTTTCATCCTCAGAGATGAGTTGATGCATTTGTCTGGAACAGGGGTCTTTTCAACTTTTCGTGAGCACTACCTGTGTCAGTCATCAAACGAAGAGCACCTTTACGGCAACTTTGGCACATAAGCAAGCCTCAAATAGTTGTAATCCTTGGCACGAAATCTTACACGAGCATTGAGCACTACTCTTGATGCTTCCGAGATTACCATGGTGCTCCCAAGCAACGGGTTGAAGATGACTGGTCTGGAAATGTGTGTGAGAGTAAGTGGTGCTATCTAAGGACGCAATTAGATAAGTAATGAAGAATATTCCTAAAGTACTTCATATTTAATTTATTAAAGGGCCCTTAATATAAATAGACCTATTTGAATGTTGAAATTTAATTTTCCTATAGCAAATGACGAAAAAATTCAGGGATGCTTTTATTAAAAATACTTTCAATAAATTTAATAAATTTTAAATGAATTTCAAAGTGAGAAATTTTAAAATATAGTGCCTTATAAATTAGTAGATGGCTTAAAAGTTTGGAAAAATTTAAATAATATGTATATTTGAATACGGTTTGCGAAAAAGTCGCTCCCACGGAGGGGGATTTCGAATACTGTATCGAAATACAGTCGATAGAGAACGCTGTGGAATGTAAACCATAGAACTTTTGACCTGGATCTTCTTCAATTTTCTCCTGTGTCCGAAACGTTCGTGAAGCTTCACCCGGCGATTCGTGGCCGAGGCAAAACAATTTTACCAGTAGTGCTTTATCCACCAATGAAAATTATCCATACAATGAAGCCTTGCGACAGCGGTTCGGGAAAATTCAGGAATTAGCTACAAATCGTACACCCTGTGTGTTTTTTTAAAAATAAAACTCTGATTTACAGAATTCTGGTGATTTGCTTTCGTGTAACGCCCTTTATCGACAAAAAATTGAACTAAAAACTTTTTTCCCACACCAAAAAAATCTCTTCGCGTTAATAACTTTTTCGCAAATTGCATTCAAATATACCAAATTCCTGCAAATTTATAAATTTTTTAAATTATTTACGAATTTATGAGACATTTTGCGTTGAATGTTTAATTTGTAATGAATTTAAAAAAAATAAATAAATTTTAAAACTATGATGTTTTTAAATAATTTTTTGTTTAAAAATCAGATAAGAAACCAGATTATGCATTATAAATTACTGTATTTCAACATGTATAAGGAACGCCTCTTTGTCAAAACTTGGGGGGGGGGGGGGTTCCTTATAAACTGAAGAACCAAAAAAACTGGTACAGGTATGCGAATGATGAGATACGGAACCAATCAGAGTACGGCGCTGCGGTCGGCAACGCCTATATAACACAACAAGTGTCTGGCATAGTTGTTAGATCGGTTACTGCTGCTACAATGGCAGGTTATCGAGATTTAAGTGAGTTTGAACGTGGTGTTATAGTCGGCGCACGAGAGATGGGACATAGCATCTCCGAGGTAGCGATGAAATTTGGATTTTCACGTGCGACCATTTCACGAGTGTACCGTGAATATCGGGAATCCGGTAAAAAATTAAATCTACGACATCGCTGCGGCCGGAAAAAGATCATGCAAGAACGGGACTGACGAGAATCTTTAAACGTGACAGACGTGCAACCCTTCCGCAAATTGCTGCAGATTTCAATGCTGGACCATCAACAAGTGTCAGCGTGCGATCCCTTCAACGAAACATCATCGATATGGGCTTTCGGAGCCGAAGGCCCACTCGTGTACCCTTGATGACTGCACGACACAAAGCTTTACGCCTCGTCTGGGCCCGACAACACCGACATTGGACTGTTGAGGACTGGAAACACGTTGCCTGGTCTGACGAGTCTCGGCTCCAATTGCTTCGAGCTGATGGACGTGTACGGGTATGGAGACAACCTCATGCACCCTACATGTCAACAGGAGACTGTTCAAGCTGGTGGAGGCTCTGTGATGAGGCCGAGGCAAAACGAGGTATGGGGCGTGTGCAGTTGGCATGATATGGGACCATGATACGTCTAGATACGACTCTGACAGGTGACAGGTACGTAAGCATCCTGTCTGATCACCTGCACCCATTCATGTCCATTCCGACGGACTTGGACAATTTCAGCAGGACAATGCGACACACCACACGTCCAGCATTGCTACAAAGTGGCTCCAGGAACACTCTTCTGACTTTAAACACTTCCGCTGGCCACCTAAATCCCCAGACATGAACATTATTGAACATATCTGGGATGCTTTGCAACGTGCTGTTCAGAAGAGATCTCCACCCCCTCTTACTCCTACGGATACATGGACAGCCCTGCAGGATTCATGGTGTCATTTACCTCCAGCACTACTTCAGACATTAGTCCAGTCCATGCCACGTCGTGTTGCGGAACTTCTGCGTGCTCGCGGGGGCTCTACACGATATTAGGCAGGTGAACCAGTTTTTTTGGCTCTTCAGTGTGTGTGGATAGTAATTATCGATATATGTTTTCATTTTTCCATATTTTTTTGCCCAAAAATTCAGGGAATTCCCTGTACATGTCAAAATATGGTATTTTCGTGTTCTTAGGTGTTTAGAAAATGGAATTTTTCAGAAAAGTATTCAAAAAAAAGAAAGAAATTTCTTCATATTTACCCTATATGAACCCAAATTTTCTACGACACATGGAAGTTGGATATCCCTTCCTAATGGGATGGTTACATTAGGAATCGCTTCGGAAAATTCCGGTTCTGCTTCGTATGGAGATCCTGTGAAAGAATTTCGAAGGGAAAAAAAATTAATCCTCCGTAATAAAATTTAAATTCGTATATATGGATGATGCTGATTAGTATGCATTACCTGATTGAAATTGTCAATTGTTATGAAAAGATATACAGAACAAAAATAGTAAAAACAAGAAAATTAAAATTTCATAGAAAATTAAATATGTTGCTATCTTAGTTTTTTTTCATTCACAAAATGATTTATTAAAGAGTTGTAAATCATTATTCACTCGTAAATCATGATTTATCAATCATTATTTAATTCTAAATTCGTACCTCTTCAAAAATAATAATACAATAAAAATATTTGTATTAAAAATGATCACATTAAACCATAACATATTGGATCGATAGCTCATGGATATTACGATAACATATTGGAAATTACGATAAAATATTAGATATTACTATAAAATATATATGAAGTTCCTTCATCAGTAACAGAAATAGTGAGAAATTCTTCTTATATAGCGGCAGTTACACGCTGTTGTAGACAAAAGAATCGAATCCACTGAAAGAGAGATAATTCGACTCTTTTGTCTACAACAGCGAGTAACTCCGGTTATAAGGAGTATTTCTCACTATTTCTGTTACTGACGAAGGAACTTCATACATTTCGGAATTAATTTATTCTCGGTCTATACTTCTGCTAGGAGTTACGTTTTACAGTTCCAGTGACAGGTTCAATCACCGGGAAGCGATATGCATTGCTGTTACGAACGAAATTGTTCCGGCTCTGCAAGCACGTCACTGCCTTGCAGCAGACACAGTCCTCATGCAAGACGGAGTTCCTCCACACATTGCGGTGTGTGTTAAAAAATGTTCTTGAAACGCATTTTACAGAAGAATGTGTCATCAGCCGGCAGTTCCCTAATCTATGGCGTCTTCGATCCACTTAATCCATGCGATTTTTTCTCTGGGGGCATTTGAAACGTCTGGTAAGTCGTGACAATACAAGAACTTTACCTAACCTTAAAGGCAGCATTTTACGCCACGCGCTGAACATTTCCCCGCACACTTCGGTCAGTTGTGGAACGTGCCATCTTGCGATTTCACATGGTATCCGAAAATGATGGTCATCATTTGGAACATGTTTTGTTACAGTAACAATTGTGAAAGTGTTTAACAATTGTTAAAATTGTAAACGTTTGCCTAAATATGCCATTTCTTAATAAACCCCCCCCCCCTGGTGGAAACATGTGCAACTAATTCTTTTTTCCCACTGAAACAAATCCCATCACTTCATGATGTCCTCCAAAACTTTTTCTAATTTTCTGATGACTGGTTTTGCCTGTAGGCTACTTTAAGAATAGGGTCTTTTAATACGCCCTGTATTTAACAATGATATGCATATTTATCAATTATGTAAGTATGAAGAGATCATAAACCAAACGTGTGTGGAATACAAGGTGACATCATCTACACAAGATGATTATATGCTGCGATTTCACACATTATTCTGTAAAGTAAGAACCGCTGGTGAGAACGTCTTGAAAATTTGCATGATAATTAACGTCCATTATTCCTGAAGTAATGGGATGTTTGGCGTTGGGGGAAAAAATAGGTGGCGCTGTACTCGTGAACACGGAAAATTCGCTCGCTGAATGGAAACAATGGCGTATAACAGTGGTTCAAAAACTTTTTGGAGCATGACCTTCTCTTGATATGAATTTTATATATTGGCGAGAGAGATCTCCTCCCACACACATTTCTCTTCTCCTTCAATTAATAACTAAGCGGTAGATGGTGCTGCACCGATACTATTCATTATATGCATAATCAACTCTGCATTTTTCGCATTGCTTTCAAGAACCGACATTTTGATCGAGATACGTTAGTGCTCGTACTTGTATGTGTGTATATGCAGCGATACATTAACCTGTGTTTGACCAATAAAAGTTGAACGATTGTAGGATTTGTTATCATCAAAATCTGCAAGTACATGATTTCATCAGACCTGATAACTGAAATTTTACAGGACTGTCTGCAAACATGGAAAAAAACCCGATTTTTTTTTTCATTTAACTGTTTTGTGAAATCTTTCGGAAACCCACAGTGTTTCTGGGGAACCACTGGGGGTTTAATAACAGTCAGCCAGGGAAAAATGACAATTTAATTAACATCGCGAAATTAATAATTCATGAAACCATAACAAAAATTAAGTCAGGAAACAAGAACCTACGACTTACACAAGAAGTATTCAATATGTTGTCCTCGTATCTTGCTACGAGTTTGAAGCTCAAAACACTATGTTAAATAACAGATCGGAGTGTATGTGTTCCACAAAGATCGTGTAGAATTGCTGTGGAGGTAATTTATGAATGCTATTGTTTCAATTCTGCGAGCGAATTTCCCGCGTAAAACGAGTACAGCGCCATCACTCGGTGAATTTTTATTTATTTTTTCAAACATTCCATTACTTTGGGAGAATTCATGCACATTTTCGTATCATTCTGACCAGTGGTTCTTACTTTATGGGTCATTCAAGTATTACGTCATCAGCATCAAGGGGGGGAGGGGTTTCGGATTTGCTCACTTTTGATGATATGGGGGGGTGTGAAGGGGGTTTGAAGGTTGCGTACGTCATCTACCACCCTTTATGAAATATAAGCGGCTGACGAAATTTTGCTGACGGGGGGGGGGGGTTCAGTGTTTTCCTTCCAAAGGAAGGGGGGGGCCCGGATTAGAATCAATTCCAGTTAAATTGAATATTTAGTAAAAATTCAAGAGTTGGCCACACTTAACCAAACAATGAATGAAAGTGAATTCAAGAAATTCTGATGCTATGTGGATTGTTGAGAGAGAGAGGAATTTTCATTACATAAAGAAGTGTGAACATATGGTATATAGTACTTGCATGTACTACGGGGGGAATTTCGAAATCTGCAAATTTTTATGTCGAACGATTTTGATCAGTAAGAAGCTTTGTTTTGCCTTCGGAATATGAAAGAAATGATGACGTACATAAGATTAGTCTTCAGCATTCTGGTTTCCATCGTTCAGTCGTTACAGGAAAGTATGGAGCTCTTATTGATGTTATCGATGAAGTCAATGTGATAAAAGTGAGGTAGGCCGATTTGCAATCGTGTAATTTGATTTAAAAAAAAAAAATGGGGGAAAAAGGGACTTGTTCATTGTAGGAAAGTTTGTGTGTCTTTACGAGAACGTCTGAAAGTTTTGAAATTGAAGAGAAATTAACACTGCTAGTATAGATCAGATTCCCCGTCCCAAATATCCCCAATAACATGTGTTGACGTTGAGAGAAGTTTATCCGGTATTTTCAGATATTTCTATTTCTGTGGTGTTTGGTCAGAACATAACTCCAAAATTACATTTTTGACATATAAGCATTTTCATTGTCATTTAAAAATCCGAAATAAAGCATACACACAAATACAAAAGAAAATATTATACACCAGCATGTTGTTTAGCCGTACGCACGTATATATTTGTGCAATTATCTCAGTAGTTATAATTAGCAAGACTTACTTTTAGATCAAAATGTCATTTTTTTTGAGATATCATGTTGTGACCAAACATCACAGATTTTGGCTTGTAGATTGCCTAATGCAGGGCCGTAACTAGGATATTTTTCCACTTTTGAATTTTTTTTCAAAATTGAAAGTAGGGCTTTGTTACTAGGGCAAATTTTAAAGTTACCCTTTCAACTTTAAAATTCTATAATTTTATAACGGTGTTCTTTCTTTGTTCTCACTTAAAACAGCCACCCCCTCTAGTTTCGGCCCTGCCTAATACTCCCATAAATTGTTTGTACGAAAAATTTCATTGTTAATTTTCGATAAAATCTGACATTGAGAATGAATGTGATTTTCAATACGTACTATGAGAATTTTATTTCTCTGACCTGTAATTAATATAACACGACTGGTTGAGTTTCTAAAGAAATTTATTTCATTATATTAATAGCATTTTTTGCCATTTTTGGAGGAATTTTTCTTCTAGTTTTAAGGACATTTTCACGGCCATTTTTCAGGGTTTTTTTTAGGTCAACAACATCCAAGCCTTGATTACAATCAACCATGTATAATCAACAAAGGTATAGGATGCAGGTGAGATAGAAAAGAGAAAACGATGCGTAAACCAAATATTTTTCCCAGGATAAAATCTATTGGAAAATTTCTAGCTTCTCTAGCGATGGCAAGAACTGATTCAACCGTAAAATTTTTTTATTATACTAAATCTCCATGGGTATATCTGAGATATACATGTTCAATGATATGACTGCCTGAAACGAAACCAAATAAGTCGTAAAAAAAGGAGAGAAAAACAGAGAAGAAATCGGAGAAAAAAATGATTTTCGATTATTTCTAGGTGTGTAAGAGGAAAAGGTTCTAGTTTCGGTAAGGATTGGAAACAGAAAGCACTTAAGTCTTTCATATTGATATCACTCTCACGTATTTTCTTCTTTCTTGTAATAAGAACTGTGTACTTACTATCTCACGTATATTGGACATTGTACTTTTTTTTCCTCCCCAACTTGATTTCACTTCCTTTTTATACACTTTCCTTACATTTCTTATCTACCTACTTGACTCGTGTTGGTAAATAAAAGCTCTTTTTTTGAAAAGATAGCTTTTTTGTTTTGTACAGCTTATAATCATCGGGAAGGTATATAAGTTTACGTAACTTGCTTGAAAATCTGTTACATCAAGGGTGTTGAATCTTTAGGCCACTGATTCCCAACGCGGGCATTAACGTCCCCCCCCTTGGGGGCAATGAAATTTTCCAGGGGGGGGGGGCGGTGGAAGCTACGGGTATAACATAGGATCTTATGGGTTAGATTGCGTTGGGGGGGGGGGCGATGCGACAAAAAATGTTGGGAAACTATGCTTTAGGCCAAAGTTTCCCGACCTTTTTTGTCCGATCGCCCACTTCTTCAGAATTTTTTTTCTCCTATTGCCCCCTCCCCCAACGCAATCTAACCAATAGGATCCTATGTTATACCCATAGCTTCTATCGCCCCCCTCCCCCCACAGAACCATTCCATCGCCCTCAAGGGGGCGTTAACGCCCACGTTGGGAATCACTGCTTTAGGCCATCTTCGTTGATGTGGAAACGTGTCGCGGGCTTCTTAATTAAGTGATCCCGAACAGCGCCGAGTGTTACTTAAGTGTATTAGGTTACTTATCTGTATATTAGGGGCGGGGTGATTCTGGGGGCGGGGGAATTTGGTCGCGGGGCGGGATATGGGGGGTTTCTGGGTGGTCGGGTGGCGGCTGTTGTGAGACTTGGCCGAGGATGTTTAGTCGGGGTTTGGGGGGTGCGTGCGTCCTGGTGGTGCCGGGCGGCGATGCTGGGCTATTTTTGGTTGGGAATGGGATGGGGGCATGGTGGCGAGACAGTTGGTGAGGGTCGCCCTGGGGGTGGTAGATTGGCTTGGGGTGGCTTCGCCTGACCGGTACACCGGTAGGGTTTTCCCGGCTCGTCCGCGGTCTTATCACCACTGTGCTTAAATTGAATAGCGATAGAGCCTGAACGAGCTCGGTTCATTCTGTATTCTATCTGCACATGAGAGCTGCGGATCACTTAAGCAATCTGTGAATATGCCGTGGGTCTCGGTCAGTGGGAGATCTGAAAATCGCCAGCGGTGCACGTAAAAGTGATTTGGAATAGTGCTGCCGGCAGCTTGAGGGATCTCGAACAGCGCTGCGGGTTTCATGAGGGCAAAAATTTGGTTACCTGTAAATGTGTCACGGGTCACTTGAATAATCTGTAAATCAACCGGCCGCTTGAGTGATCTGGAACTGAGCCGCAGGTCACTCAAGTGATATGGTAATGTGCCACGATAAATCTGTAAATTTCTGTAAATATGTCGCCGGTGACTTAACTGATCTGTTAATGTGCAGCGGGGTACGTGAGTGATTTGGAACTGTGCCGAAGTTACTTGAGTGATCTATAAATGTGCCATCTGAGAGTTTGCCACTGGGATCTGCTGGTGACTTTACTGATCTATAAATGTGGCTCAGGCCACTTAATAGATCTGGGGTACGACGTGGGTCACTCAAGTGACGTGAAACTACACGGTGGTCACTGAAGTGATCTGGAAATGGGCCGCTTTCATTTATTTTTACAAAATTAGGACTGGGGGGGGGTATTGGGCCACATTTGGCCCTAAGGGCAATGAGTTGAGCATTTTTACATTATATTATCTTAACAAATATGACGTGATGAGGATGATTATGTGTGAAAATTTGAGTCAGGATTTTCCTGAAATCGGTATTATTCATATAAGTTCCAAGATCCTTAACAGATAGCGATATATACAACAGCAGGGATTTGCAAATCCTCCTTATCCGTGGCAAATTTAGAAATATTAAATATCTCGTTTCAGCCCTGCTCGGGCACTGAATCTTGAATTAACGACACCTTATGTTGCCGTCAAACGTTTTTCAATGGGATTTTTATCTCTAAAATATCATCTCAAGGCACAACGTTCATGAACTATTCTATAATAAGATATAATAGATATTTTTATACATTTCCTCTAAAATTACAATTGTTATGAAACGTATAATTTTCACTTGAATTCATTCATAATATTTGTGTGAAATCTTATTAGCATGGGAAAGAAAAGTTTAGGGGACACAAATCAAACCACACCCAATGGAAAGAGAGAAGAAACTAAATCACGTGACTCCATTATTCGTAACGCAAATTAGTGACCTATCAAAAGAAGACAATTGGCTGAAATTTTTTTTTATTAACATGTCAAACTTGATAATATACTATATTTCTATATAATGTGTTATTTTGCAATCGTACTAAGAAAAAACTGCAATTTCATAATTTCAAGCAACTCTAAGCAATTCTTTTTGTTTTACGTTTCGTGTTCGGTAGGCATTAATTTAATGAGTAATTAATAGTTTTTTTTAGCATTTAATGAAAAAAGAATGAAATAAAATCTCAGTTACTTTGATAACGCCCATTAAGTAAAACAGTCAAACCTGGATATACAAAGTCGTATAGGAACGAGGGAAAACATTCGTAATATCCGATATTCATCGTAACCGATACACGATAAATATTTAATTTCAATGAGAAGAATTCACTTAAACCAGTTACCTCATCCACGAAGACAAGATAAATGGTTGTCTCGAACAGAAGAAAATTAAAATTATAATGAAATTTAATTATAATTTAAATGAAAATTGCACACGTATGTCCCCAATATAAATATCCACGAATTTTAATCCTGTAGTTCTCAAAGTGTGCATCGCGGCTTTTGTCAGAGTCGAGTTGTCAATATTGATCCATGTGCGTTCAGTGCTTTGAAGTGGTTTCTTTATTAGGCCGGTATTACACTATAAATGTTTGATAAAATCCGTTTTATAAAACTTAAAGAATCCTACCGATAAAACTCATAGGTTACATTCGCGCAAATGCAACCTATAAACGTATTGGTTGAACTTTTCAAGTTTTATAAAAGGACTTTTAGAGAAAACCTTTATAGTGTAAGCCCGGCCTTATATTGTTTTGGAAAGCCGTGGTTAAACGTTGACTGAGTGAGGGGAGGGGGCACTGTTGGCAAAAATTCAAGAACCACTGCTGAAAGTGGTTCATTGAGTTGTTTAATTTTAATACAGTGTTTTCATTAAACATTTCATTCAACTTCTGGGGTTTACATAAACTGACAAATGCCGATTCCTCTTCATTCGAGTGGGTCTGGAATTGAACAGAACCAGCGCTATCTATATAAGAGATACTAATCCCCGGCCCGGCAAACATAGTTCGCCGTACGGGGTTCCCCGAAGGGAGAATTTATTTTCTCCACCAAAAAAAATCAACTTTACATCTTACCCCAGGGAACAACCATTGCTAGAGTTATCACCGTCGGACAAAAAGGATGGCACTGGCAGAACACACCCATAGATTTTTCTCAGAGTAGTACAGTAGTACGTACTACACGTTCGGAGAGACTTGGTGTCTTAAAAAATACTGTGTGTGTGTGATGTATTACTTAAAACCTACGAATAAAATTACTTTCTCTCTCTCAGAGAACTTAGAAACTCGTAAATATGTCAGTTCGTTATAAACGATATTTTCAACATTTCAGTATTGCAGGTTCACTGGGATGGAAAAAAGTTAGTTATAATTCACGATATTTCGTGATATTTGATTTCGTTATGGATGGGCTTGACTGTAATTAAAATCCATGCACACACCTACTGGACGTTAATCTGATCAGAATAAACGTTCCCCGGAATAATTCATTTTACTGATCCACAATAGATATGGGATTGTAGAAATCACACTGAAAATCCCGTTAATTCTAATGTTTTTTTCTGCATGAAATTAGCTTTTCAGATCTTTAGCAGTTGTTGAATATATCTCAGGGAGAGAAAGGGACAAAATAGACTTAATTATAAGTACTCTATTGTACAATTGTACAGTGGTTTTTCCACCTTTTCACAGCTGGGGACGATGAAAGTAGTTGAACAATATTGTGGACCAGCAGAAAATTAAAAACGGGAGAAACGATTTGTGTATCGGCAAACAATAAACTGAAGAAATGATTTGCGGAACTGGCAACAAATTGAAAACGGCAAAATTTGTACCGGCAAAAAATAAACAAATGAAAGAAATAATTTACGGACCGGCAGAATTACATAAATCTTAAAAAATAATTCGCAAATTTCGGCTAAGACAGAAACGAAAATCAATATATGTATAAAAACAAAATATAATATTTAAATAAATCTAAAATAATTATAAAGTTTCTGTATGAATTGGACGATCTGTTTAGTGGGCTGAAATCGGTCCACGGACCATAGGTTGAAAAAACACAGCACACTGTCCTATATCCTACTCAATAACGTATACTAAATGTTCCACAACATGACCGGTTTCAAAACCTCACAAGTCTGGTTTCAAAAACGTATAACTTAATTGCATTCAGAATAGTCAACATGGCACTTTCCAGAATTCCAACAATATACAACGAATTATACATAAAAAATTTCGCAAACATTTTTTTTTTGTAATTCATAAACAAATATGTCTTTCGCAAAACACATATTATCTGTTTTTCCGACAAGAATTTTTATGCAGTCCCTATTCTTATAAGTGTTCTCTATCTAACAAGAAACACTATAGCGTCGACAAAGAAGAATGATATTTACATTCCTCGCATCAACTTCAAGTTATTTGTGCGGATAAATAAATATGTATATATGGAAAGAATGGGATAGAGATTCAAGTTTCATGAAAAATGGGAGAATACAAGGTGAAAATAAATGGATGACGGAAGTGATGATCCTCGAGCGAAATCGAGCAAATTCTTTGAATTTTTTTTTGGTGCCTCAAGATCATTGATGCAAAGGACACCATGTACTCCGCGTACTACTGCAAGTGTACGAATAAATTTACGATTCTTGTCGTTACTCTAAAGGATTCGAAACACGTCCCAAACTGTTGTGTGTGTGTGTGTGCATTACCGTCTTCATTTTTATTCATGCGTTTACCAGGGATGTCTTCCTTTTTTAGCTTTTTTTTCTTCTACTAAATGTTTTACAGCGTTTATACTCCTGTGTTTATATACGAGAGGAAAGAAATTGATTTCAGGAGGAAAAATAAATTTTCGATTGTACGAGGAGGAGGAAAAGAAAGGAATCGTTCTAAAAATGCTAGCGATGTTTGTTAAAGGTTGCTTTATTATTTTATTTTTTGGATATGTTTTCTATCGAATTGTTTTTAGTCTTTTTTTGTGTTTTAGTTTTCTTCTGATTTAATTATTTTTATTATTCTTAAAAAAATGTATTCAGCGTATGATTGTGTGTGAGTGTGTGTATTGTAAAAGTTAAATTTTTAAATTGTGAAAAAATTTATTATGTGAACTGGAAGGAGAAAGCAAAAAGTTTGAACATTTAAAATTTCAAAAAGAAATAAATTAAAGAATTCAAAAATGAAAAATTCAAAAAGGAATTAAAAATTGAAAAATTCAAAAAGGAATTCAAAATTGAAAAATTCAAAAAGTAATTCAAAAATGAAAAATTCAAAAAGGGATTCAAAATTGAAAAATTCAAAAAGGAATTCAAAATTGAAAACTTCAAAAAGGAATTCAAAATTGAAAAATTCAAAAAGGAATTCAAAATTGAAAAATTCAAAAAGGAATTCAAAATTGAAAAATTCATATAGGAATTCAAAATTGAAAAATTCATATAGGAATTCAAAATTGAAAAATGCAAAAAGGAATTCAAAATTGAAAAATTCAAAAAGGAATTCAAAATTGAAAAATTCAAAAAGGAATTCAAAATTGAAAAATTCAAAAAGGAATTCAAAATTGAAAAATTCAAAAAGGAATTCAAAATTGAAAAATTCAAAAAGGAATTCAAAATTGAAAAATTCAAAAAGGAATTCAAAATTGAAAAATTCAAAAAGGAATTCAAAATTGAAAAATTCAAAAAGGAATTCAAAATTGAAAAATTCAAAAAGGAATTCAAAATCTAAAAATTCAAAAAGGAATTCAAAATTGAAAAATAAGTCATGGTTAATGTCTAGGGCTTTCATAAGGCGAGAGAACAACCTATGACTTTTCAATTTTGAATTCCTTTTTGAATTTTTAATTTTTGAATTCTTTGATTTATTTCTTTTTGAAATTTTCAGTGTCTTTTTTTTTGCTTTCTCCTTCCAGTTCACATAATTAATTTATTCACAATTAAAAAATGGAACTTTAACAATGTTTTTCCACTACACTGCATATTACAGCTGGCTATGGCGCTGGTATTGGTGAGTTCTCCCCAGCGCGACCCAACCCGCACGGGTCCCGGGAGGGGCAGAGCCTGGGTCGTGTCTGGTCTGTCGGTATTGGTGAGTTTCGACAAAAATTAAATTTTCATAATGTACATTTTGTATATGTATATAGAAAAATGCAAAATATATTGTATTTATTTCTAGATTAATATTTTCTGCATTTATTTTTAGATTAATATTTTTCTATTAATTTATTATTTATTTGTTTGTTTATTTTGTTATTTGTTTAACGTATCAATTTATTTATAGATTAAGTACTTTTAAAATTATTTATATTTTTCTCGACTAATTAATTTTCTAATTTCTATCTTTCGCTGAGAAACATTTTATTTTTATTTATTATTATTTTTACAATACTGTACATTTCTTTTTTTTGGTTTCTAAAAATATTTGTAATTTATTCATTTGTTTTCTTTGTTTTTGAAATCATTTATTAAATTTCATAACTTTTCTCCTGATTTCGGACTTTTTCTACAATTCTGGATGTTTTAAAATTATAATATGCAAATTTTTTGCATTACATCTTTTTTTTTTTTTTTAGCTTTTGAAATTTCAATCACTGTTTATATAAATTCCCATGGTCCTGTACAAAATGTACCGAACTTAAAAGTTAAATTGATATTTTGTGTGAATTTTAAAATTTTTCAAAAAATCATGAATACACTGGCCCGAAAAAAAAAAATCACAAATTCATTGTGAAAAAGTGAATTCGTTTCCTTTTAATTGACAATTTCAACAGTGTAAAGGAAATATAACATATCATTAAAAATTTATGTTACTTTAAAAGAACATACAATTTATTCGATGGAATTATACGAAAAATTCAGAGTTATCGTAAACAATTTCTTGAATTCTGAAGTTTTGAGAACTTGTAGTTAATAGATGTTTTTAATTTAAGAAATTTGAGAATAGGCTGGGGATTATAATTCTCGTTAAAAAATATCACTTCCACAAATTTTTGACGTGAAATATAAATTTTTTATATGAGTAGAAAAAATTTAAGGTATCCGACTACCTTTCTCGTCACTTTTCTTTAAAATGGTTTTGGAGTGAGCTTTAAATATATTTTTTGATAGAAAGTGTCTTGAAATAGTGAAAACAGTGACAAATTTTGGTCTATCTATTATATTTTCTATGAAAAAGTCGTTTTTATATAAAATTTTAGGCAAAATTCATGTGATATTCGAAACACGATTGTAAAAAAGTTTATTAAAGAAATGCTTTGTGATTTTCACAGTGCATTTAGCTAATAATGTTGCAGGTGATGAATCAAAATTTAAAGGATTACATGATATGTGCATAAGTTACACCAAAATATGTTTAAGTACGTGTAAATTTTTTGAAATTTCATCCTACATTTTGTCTATAAAACACTGTAATTCAGAAAATATATGTGATAGGCCTTAGATTTTGGTTCATAACCTCAACAATATATAGCAAAATATCACATTAAAATTTCGTAAGGATGCAATGCATCAATGTTTACAAATCATGTCACAAAGTCAAGTAAAATGTCAAAAAAAAAAAAATAGCATTCTTTGTAAAACAAGTTTAAAGTCTTTATTCGCGTATTACTTGTAGGTAAAAACGCAACACTAAAGTGATCGTAACTTTGGTTCTAAGCATCGTATAAACAAAACAAGGCCCGTTTTGGAATCACAACAAATAGGGCTTTTATAAAAAATAAAAAAATGAAAATTCATATTTTCTTTCAAAATCACGTTTTCAACGTAGTCGGATACCTTAATTATTTTGAAGTAAGTATTTCAGTAAGTTAGGATATAAGTTGAATCAATGTGAAAAATGCCAATAAAAAATTAATATCAATAGCAATTAAATTCTAAACAGAATTCCAATTATATTTATAACGAAAAATCAAAGAGAATTTATTTTGGATAACAACTCACTATGATTTCCCAATTTCTACCATTAATAAATAATTCTCGAGTTTTTTCTCCGATTCCGTTCACGAAAAAATATTCTTAATCTTTACAAAAAAAGGAAAAATTTCGCCCATAAATGAGAAAGGTAAAGAAACTCCCATTAAAAAAAAAGGCAGACAAAAATACATTGATAACCTAATAACTCGCATTCCAGTTCCAGGACAAGGGGAAAAAACACCCCAAAGAATCATATACACTAGACTTTATTAGAAAGATCTTAATGAAACAAGGAAAATCCCGGACAAAATAAAAGGAAACGATTCCGATAATAATAAGGGGGAACTTAAATTAACTTGAGCGTTCGGCTAATATCGAAGCAATATTGAGATAATGGCTTACATACTAGACACAATATCCTCGAATAGGTAATCAATCGATTATTATATGAAATATAAATACCCATAAGAAATACCCGCTAACAGGCTCAATGGCCGTACCAAAAAAAAAAAAAAAAATCTTTGCTATACCCATTTCTTAAAACGAAATAACATCATAAGAGACTATACAGGATACATAGCAAACAGAAGGGTACGCCATTTTGCTGGCGAACCGTTGATCCTCGAGCAGAGGGCTTCAACCTTTTTCCAGTCGCGAGCACTTCCTGTGCCCATCATCAAAATGAGAGCACCCTTAAGGGCAAGTTTAACGTACGAATGCTTGAAATGACGATGATTTAAATCCTTGAATACAATTCCCCCCAAGGTGTTTTATTGTAAAGTTGATTGAGTGCTCGCGAGCACGAAATCGGGCATGAGCATCGAGCAGTCTGGGTACCTGAGGGAGCACCACGTGGCTCGCGAGCAATGGGTTGAAGATGTCTGTCCTAGAGAGGTATATTTCCAATTAGGAAAAAGTATCCAAATAACGTGTAGTACTGAGAATAGTCATTTATGTTTTCAAGGGGTTATTTAGTTATTAAAATAAAAGAAAAAATGTCACTGACACTCAAAAACCAAATTAGAAAGTTGTTGGCCTGTCTCTCGTGATGGGAAAGAAAAAATTCCAAGTTTATGAGTGAAATATGCACTGAGATATTTGAATTTGAAAAACCGGAGAAAAGTTGGGGAAAAAAAGATCTAAATGCGGAAAAACCGTTTTCCCTGCATTTTGCATAGACCGCGCACACGCATGCACGCAACAAACATACACACACACGCGCGCTCGTAATCCGTTAATCAATGACGATTCCCAAATACATTTCACTTTTTTTCGTCATTCAACTTGTAAGAGAAAAATGTTGGGTAATTCGAATTATGAATAAAATGAACAATGAATGAATATGTTGAGGTTGAAATAATCTCCATTCATCTGTCCACGCAGTGATTGCAATTAAAATCGTACTCGGGCCAAATCCTTGTGCTAGGATCCAAAATAGATTCACGTCATCTACGAATTAGTTAACACCATCGATACCTTGATGAAGTTAAAAAAAACACACACACACACACGAAAATTATGGAACCTATGACTTCCTTGAAGCACTCGACGTTTAACAAACCCCTCAGTCAAATCAAAACAATCAAGTTCAACGTCAATCGTTGTGAACTACTCTGGAAATCACGAACCTATACAAGCGAAAAAGATGCTTGCAATCCCGTTTAAAAGCTTAAAAATATTCACCATGATGGACACGATCGAACGCTTTTTGGAAATCCAGGTCCATAACGAAAAAAATATTCTTAATCTTCACAAAAAAAAGAGAAAAAAAATCCTATAAATGACTAATGACGAAGGTAAAGAAACTTTCAATAAAAACGAACAAAAATACGTTGATAACCTAATAACTCCAATTCCAGTTCTAGGATAAGGAAAATGAATACAATCCTAAGAATCATATACTGGACTTTATTAGGAAGATCTTAACGAAACAAGGAAAATCCCAAAGAAATGAAAAAAAAAACACGATTCCGTTAATAAGAGGAAACTGAAACTAACTAGCGTTCGGATAATATAGAAGCAATATAGAGATAATGGCTTACATACTAGAGACAATTTCCTCAAATTGGAAATATCAAGTAAATCTATTATTATATATATATAAATACCCATAAAAAATACCTACTAACAGGTTAAATGGCTGTACCAAAAAAAAGAACTTTTTTTCCGTTGTTATACCCATTTCATAAAACGAAATAACGCCATAAAAGACTATATATTATATCCGTTTTTTTTTGTCCTGGGTCCACGCGCAATTTCTCCAATTTATCATCTCTTGTAAAACAAAAGGGAGAGTAGACACACAGAATAGACGACCAAAAAAAAAAAAAAAATGGTAGAAATACACACACACACACACACAAAAGAGAAATATTACAGACCGCTACAGAATAACATTGGCAAACAAGTCCGGGAGTCCTCCATCCACGCGTGCACAGGAAACCGGAAGCAATAAAATTCCGGAGGTCCACAAGTCGTTCCGTCCCGTTTTTTTTTCTTTCATTGCATTCGTTCTTCTTTCAAGATCTGATCGGGATTGTGTGTGTATGTGTATATATATATATATATATACGTGTGTGTCCACATCTTTCTTTTTTTTTGTGTGTCCCGGACTTATGTTATCCCCGGATGTTTCCTTCAAGGTTAGCTGTTCCGGACACAGAGAAATTTCATTTATCGAAACTCCGGTCCATTGAAGTGAAGGACCATTTAACGTTGAGATTCGGACACGTCACGCGAGTGTTTGTTCCGCCCGGAATCGGACGACCATCATTGAAGACGTGGCATAAAAACCAGAGACGATTGGTGATGTCGGCGTAGTTAGTTACTTTCTTTTCTATATATTTTTTTTCTTTGTTCCCCCTCTCTCTTTCGTGTCTATAGCCATAGAATCCCGGATGCTGATATTAGGTTTTAGCTCCGATATAACCGAAAAATATGTCGTTAATGTTGCCGGGCAGATATTTGATATTGATGGGTGAATCGTCTACATAAAGATATGAATGGTTGCGGTAAAAACGGTAAATCTGGCGACTATGGTTATTTTGGTGAATTAGATCAATATTGCGAATTTATCACATTCACCGGTGATTAAGTGCGATTTTTATAAATTTCGATTTTTTGCATTTAAAATCTTTTTAATGGTACGGTAGCTGTTCTTTCTAATTGCAAATCAGTCAGACAGCAATGAGTTCCTTTTTTGCATACATCCAGACACCTACCATGCAAATAAAAAGATTTTTCAATCCAAACTAACGTCAACCAAACAATCCTATGTGCCTCTTTTTTTGCAATCCAGACATCTGCTATACATTGAACATTGAAGGACCGGACACACCCCGCTTCACAGCTTTGAAAGCTCTTACTGAGATGTGAAGTTGGGTGTGTCCGGTGCTTCAATGCTCAATGTATGGCAGATGTGTGGATTGCAAAGAAGAGATGCATTGAAGCCTTTGGTTGACGAGATTTTAGATTGGAAATCTTTTTATTGGTATGGTAGATATCTGAATGTCTGAGAAAGATGACACACATTAGTGTTTTTTGGCTGACATTATCTCAGATTTAAAATTTAATTTTCATCGATATGTGGTAGATGTTCGGAAGGCAGTAAAGAAGGAACGCATTGCTGCCTTTGGATGACATAGTTTTAGATTTAAAATCTTATTTTACTGATACGGTAACTATCTGAAGGTCTGAAAACACGAGACGCATTGGTGCCTCAAGTTGACATTATTTTAGATTTAAAAGTTTTTTATTGGTATCGCAGGTGTCTAGATGCTGAAAATAAAGAATGCACCAGTGTCTTTCGTTGCTATTACTTCAGATTTGAAATATTATTTTTATTGGTACGGTATGTGTCTGGGTATCTGCAGAGAAGAGACGCATCGGTGTGGTTATTTTGGATTTGAAAGTCTTTTTTTTTTTTTATAGGTACAGTGAATGTCCATAGAGCTGCAAACAAGAGACGCATTTGGCGTCTTTGGTGGACTTTATTTTACATGTAAAATCATTCTATTAGTATGGTAGGTATTAATATGTCTGCAAAGAAGAGATGCATCGTTATTAGCGGTTTACAATTTTTTCGGTGTGACATATATTTTCTTCATTCGTACGGTAGGTATTTGGGATCTGCAAAGAAAAGATGTATCGTTATCATCGGCTGACATTTTTCTAGCTTCAATATATTTTTTCATTGGTGTCGTGGATGTCTAGAGCTTTTGGGAGGAAGAGATGCATCATTATGATATCGCCATTTGCGGATGAAAAAATGTTTCACAACTTTGCCATAGTATATATATATACATACATGGTAGATATTTGGGGGTCTGTTAAGCAAAGATTCTTTGTTAAGCCGGATTTTCCTAGGAGTAGAACTTTTGCGCCGTGTGCGGCGTGAAAACGCTGAATAGTTAAAAACCTGAAATTCAGGTTTTTTTGACCAATCGGCGTTTTTACGCTGCGCGCGCTGTAGAAACCTACTCCTAGGAAAACCCGGTTTTATTTATCGGTTCGAATTTCTTCCAGGTTCAGTTTGATATTGATTATTGGCATTTTAAATGTTTGTAGGTCTGCAAAGAATGTACTCATCTTGAAAAATAGAGATATTGTAATGAAGATAACGCAACATTATCGTTTTTATAGATTTATAAATTTTTTGTATTCGCACGGTACATGTTTTGACGAAAAAGATCATTATCATATCTTCGCTATCGGCCCATTTATGAAACTTTTACTAACAACCTTCGATCTTTAAATTCTTCCCGCCATTTCATGACCAAGCATCGAAGTTTCTTTGAGAGAAAGTATTTTCCATAAGAAATCCCTGTCAGAGAAATCACCAAATATGGTTAATGAACAACCCTCTGTGAGAAATGCAGTACTAAAAGATGTACAGTAATTTAGAATGTACTTCATAGGAGAAAAGAGAAATTTGTCGGATGAATATTTATAATCAAAAGTACATTTCATGCAAAAAAACGGAAAACTGAACATTTTTTAAATGAACAAAGTCGGAAAAGATAACAATCGCGAGTAAAGTTCCGTATACAGCTCATGTTAATTAGGAGAACGTCGTGGAGCAAAAAATGTCTTAAAAATTTTTCAATCTTTTAATTTTTCCCACTGTTTCATCATCAAGCAACACGCTTTCCCGAAGAACAAGCTTTTCGCCCGTTTAATGTCTGATAAATATGTTGTCTTCGGCATCTTCACACTTTCAGAAGAAAAAATAAGCTTTCACAGTGCATGACTGATCGAAACAGTCTCGGACGTTACGCCAACATGGGAAAAATGCAAATTTCTTTCTTCGACGTCAGAAAAAAAAAACATAAACAAAACACACTTGAACTTACATATTTTTTCCAGGTTTTTACCTTTTTACTATAATTTCAACAATTCTTTTCTGAGAAAGTGCCGCAGTCATCAAAGTTAGTTTCAATGGAAAATGTCCAGTTCCGTATGTAGTTGTCAGTCTAAAATTTTCATACACCTACAAGCACAAGTTTTCAAGATATAGCGGTTTTTCGGTTGTCCTTAAGCTTTTTTTCCATCACCTTATTGATGAAAAATCTTCCCAATGGAAAAATTATCCTCAATAGTAAATTTTTCATTGAAATACCACAAGTGGATAATATCAATTTTACGGAACGCACGTCTTATCCAATGAGACGTTAAAATTCCTTACGGCCACGGTAATTTAATCACGATTTGATTATTTTATGAATGGAATTACTTAATTATAAAGACATTCGATTGTATCTCAAGATGAAAGTTTAATTACATTAATTATTTTCAGATGGATTTTTAAGTTTAATTACATTTTTTTAAATTAAAAATTAATATATATATATATTATCTTATCTGAGAGGTAATGTATTTATGTGAGATCAGAAATAATTACCTATTCATTAAGATATTTTCAATAGCAATCAAAAATAATTCTCAAGAAAGCAAATTACCGGATAATGAGATAATTCCTAGGTAAATGATTATTACAGATGGGGAGATAATTCCAGACAGTCGTGGTGTCTGGAACTTTATTTTTTTTTGAGAAATTATGCATGTGCAACGGACATGATTGAAATCGATCGAAGGGAAACCACACAATGATTTATCTGCTAATAGAAAAATCTTCGAATACAAAAATTGCTTGGCAAAGTTTATATTCACTAAACTATTTCCTTAAGACCTTTTTGAAGGACTTCTCAGTCCTTTGAGGCTACAGTTTGTGTTTGTTTGTTTGTAATATGTGTGTGTATGTATTTTTTTATTGCATATTGGTATCTGTGTATCATATATTGGTATCTGTGTATCATATATTGGTATCTGTGTATCATATATTGGTATCTGTGTATCATATATTGGTATCTGTGTATCATATATTGGTATCTGTGTATCATATATTGGTATCTGTGTATCATATATTGGTATCTGTGTATCATATATTGGTATCTGTGCATTATATGCTTGTATTTGCGTAACATGTTTGAATTTGTGTATATGTTTATATTTGTGTGTTTGTACAGCGAAGGCATTGAAAAAATAAAAAAGGAACGAAAAATGAGATACATTGCTAACAAAATTATGGTTGTAATCAGTCAAGAATGGATAGCTCCTTGACTTTTTCCTACATGCATCTATCGTATTCCTTTTTAAATGTGTTAATTATGGTGAATTCCCAACAATAGATGGTAAGATGTTCTAAATATTCACAAATTTGTTGAAGGAAAGCATTTCAACAACCTGAAATCATCCACAACCAACCAATACTTCAAGTCCATGGTCGAATCCCACGGTAGCCGGCCGTAAATTGCCTCAAGGAGATGTGCAGGAGTTTTTATCGGAGGGGGGGGGGAAAGATTCTCTGATACAAGCACTGAATTCCCGGTGTGTTCATAACTCTTTATTGACCCTATTCATCTTGTTGAAAATTTTGAATAACTCACTAATATTCTCCCTACATTTACACTCGTCCAACGAATAAGTTTAAGGGAAAAATACACCGCAGCTCAAGCCGACCAACTGTGCGTACGAGAAAAAGCCCGTGTACCGCTCCTCTGCACCGCAAGGACCAATTTTTAATCATTTCTGCGGTTATAGTCTCGACTGACCCAAAGAAAAGCTAAAGGATGACTTTAGAAGAATGCGAAAAGACGTTTCCAAGTACGAAATCCAGCATTCTATTTGATTTTCCTACTACCACAGTACAATGTTAAGGAGAAATCGGAAGCAGCTCATCAATGATATTTTCCAAATCAGTAAGTCCGTTCAGAATTATTTTAACACTCAACTTGTAAGAGAAACGTGGGTTATTAGCACCAAAGTGAATAACGATGCATATGTGAATGCTGAACTATAAGCTCTATTCCTCTGCCCATGCTGCGATTGCATTTAAATCGGTCTCGGACGAACTCCTTGCTTCAGGATTCCTTGTAATTCCACGTCATCTACGAATTCGTTGACACCATTGATACCTTGATCAAGTTTATAAGAGAACGGAAGCAGGGAAACTATGGAGCGGAGGACTATTCCCTAAGTCACTCCCCTGCCCATCGCCAGCCCCTTAAAAAATGCAATATGCATTTTGTTGTGACCTATCCTGCAAATAATTAATCTATCCAATATTAATAAAAAATGGCTGCAAACCTGCATAAAATGGCAATTTTATGAGATGAATATTCTTCGCCATATTCACGATTTATAAATTATGCAAAACACCTTCATCTCTGATTTTAGTGAAGATTAATAATTAAAGTACATTTCATATTTCATCAAAAAAAGCGAGTTCAACGGGACAGTTTTTCAATGGGACAAGTCGAAAGGGTTGAAATTATGGGTAAATGCAACAATGTCGCTTATACCGGGCATGCTAATTAGAAGCACGTCATACCGCCAAACTTTCTTAAAAAAATCGGCTTCTCATCAGCCCAATACATTACATCCAGAAATTGTCTATTTCTATTTTTAAAAATACGATTTTTTCACCTTTACGTATCAAAGACGCTATAAAACGACAAAAAAGTGTCGTTACATCCGAGTCTGTGGCATTTTCATCGATGTTGTATTTGCAAGATCCATCAACATTATTCTACATGAAGGTCAGTCCAGACCGCCACTAATCGGCGTTACAACCGAGGTTGTTATAGGCTATCCGAAGTGTTACAACCAAGATTGTTAAAACCAAGGTGTCGTTACAACCTAGGTTATTATAACCGAGTTTGACTGTATGAACTTGAGCATGCTAGTACAAACCAAAGGTTTTGTATGTTCTAATATCAGCCATAGTTATACAAAAGTAATCAGTCAAGAAATCTTCATTGAGAGTTCAGATATCAAAGAATACGAATAGATAACAGAAAACAATATAAAAATAAACAAACAAATAAATGCTAATATATCTCCCCAAAATCTCCCGTTTCCCAATGGCATAAATGCATTGCTCGTGATGGGAAATGAAAAAGTGGGGGGAAAAACAATATTAATATAAATTCCGGAATGAAAAAGGGGGAAAAAATATATATAATGGAAAACTTGGAAAAATATCACGTTGGTCCACAAATAGACTTTGCATCCGAATAAATTTCACTTTGGTGCTGCTGCTATCTCTCGGTCCAATGAGTTAGTTCATTCGTGGGTGTAACGGCGGCCGATCCCATAAAAACCCGTAATGGTGTCTGGGAAAAAGGAAAAGGAAAAAAACCTGGACGTGGAACCCCCCGGACCGTTGACTGTAATTAAACAAATTTAATTTCTTTTTTCTCTCTTTTTTCCTATAAAACCCATTCTTGTATTTTGCATCCGGGGGAAACTAGTTTTTCTTTCTCCCATTTTGTTGTTCTTGAACTGTTTTATTTACGTTCTGGAGGCAATGCGTTGCCTGGAATTTTTATGGTTGCAGAGAAAAGAAGCGATTTTTCGTTGTGTGTGTGTATATATAAAGCTATTAATGGGGGGTAAGGAGTATGGGGGGCGCATGGAGAGAGGGAAAAACAAATGACTTTAATATGACTTTTACTATTTATTGGTTTTGATGGGATTTTTTTATTTTTTCTTCTGGTTCGGGGGGTATTAAAAAAAAAATTAGGCTTAATACTATTTTATTTATTTACGTTTATTTGTATCGAGAGGTTTGATAATGGCTGTCGTATTCTTAGAACAAGGAACGATCGACATTTAGGGGAGTGCGGTAATTTCTAAATGCGCCGCAAGTCGCTCAAGTACTTCAGAACTGTGCCGTGGGTCGCTTGAGTGAATCAGGGAATGGGACACCGGTCACTTAACTCTGCCGCTGTGGTTGTCGAGGGGTCATAGTGACGGACTCGCATCGTGAGGATCCGGGTTCGAACCCCGACCGTCGCCACTGGTCGGTCTGATGAAGTTGATTTCCTGTGGTTGCCAACTTCAAGGCGCAAATGTGAGCCGATCTCCTCATCAAAAAAGTCCCGCCACATAGAGCAACAGGCCTACAACGATAATCCATACGGTCATTGCACTTCGCTCATAGTTAGAGAAACTGATGGCAGATGGCCGCACTACACATAACAAACTTCACGCCAGGTTCCACTACATCATAGTTTCCCTACCTTTTTGTCCCATCGCCCCCTTCTTCAGAATTCTTTTTCTTCCATAGCCCCCCAACGCAATCTAACCCACAGGATCCTATGTTATATCCGTAGCTTTTACCACCCCCATGGAACTTTCCATCTCCCCCAAGGGGGCGTTAACGCCCACGTTGGGAATCACTGCACTACACTATAGTTTCCCAAATTTTTATTGTACCATCGCCCCCTTCTTCAGAAATTCTTTTCTCTCATCGCTCCCCAACTCAAGCGAACCCATAGGATCCTACATTACACCCGTAGCTTCTATCGCCGCCCTGGACCATTCCATCGCCCACCAGGGGGGTGATATTGCCCACGTTGGGAAACACACACACACGCTGCACTACACGCACATTCCAACATGTACCAATTCGTTAGAGGTTCCGCAGAGTAATATGGACGAGGTGCATGTGTGGTTTAGCAGTGGTCACTTTACTCTTTACCAGCCATAACAGCCGCAGGCGGCTTTACAAGTAAACAGCCGAGACGGCCGGTATGGGTATATAAAAGGTTATTGTGGAAGAACAGGGAGGGAGAAATGATTGACAACTCTCGTCAGGGCCGGGAAAGATAAGCGTAGACTTCCCATGTGTGAATTGGATTTAAAAAAGCTACTCTCAAGCTTCACGATGAAGTTCACTATTGTTTGTTACAATACAATATAAGGAACTGAATGTGGTAAGAGAGAATGGGGGTTAGGGGTGAGCAGTGAAAGTTTGGGGAATCCATTTCAGAAAGCAAAAACAGGTTATTTCCGCTGACCTCACAGTATCCTTCAAGAATCGGTAAAGAATTAAATGCTCTGGAACTGTGTCGCGGGTTACTCAAGGGATCTCTAATATTACAGGTCTCTCGAGTGCTTTCAAAATGTGATCAAAAAATGTGCCGTTGCATTCTTATGTACTCCAGGACTATGCCTCGAGATATGATATGCCGCTTGAGGGATATGAAAAGGCACCAGCCGTTTAATTGAGTGGCGCAGTGGTAAGATGCTCGTCTTCCGCTATGAAAGGTTGCCATCAAGGTCCGCGGTTTCGAATCCGGGCATAGCAAGTCAGAAGCACGTTCTTTACCTAACGATCTTGGGGGCGACCACCAATGGGTGGAGTTTTCATTTCTTACCCAACTCCACTAGCTGGAAATTGTCGTATGGCGATATCTGACCGGAGTTGGTGTGCGCTAAAGTGGCCGTTTAATTGCTATGGAATTGTGGCAGGTAATTTAAGTCAGTGTTTCTCAGAGTGTGAGTTGCGGCTGCTAGGGGCATCACGGCAAGCTGCATGTATTAATTTGCGTGCCTATTTATGCCTTGAAGTGGTTCTACTCTAAACTGTTCTGGAAAATATCTATTAAATCATTCTGGGCAGATGAACCAACCATGAATTGAGCAAGGGAGCCGTGGGTGACAAAAGTTTGAGAACCACTTATTTTAGTGATATATCAACATACCTCATGTAACTTGAGTGCTCTGCAAATGTGTCGCAGGTCACTTAATGATCTATAAATGCCACACCCATGCCGCCCCCTTAATGCATCCTTGCAAAATTAGGTTTGAGATCATGAACCACATAAAATTACCCCAAGGGTCAAATTTGGCCCGCGAGCCATGAGTTTAGCATGTAATGCCTGCGTATTAAAAGCGGTTCTGTGTTTTGGTTGGAAAACAATTATCGTTAATTCTCGGTATAGTGGTTCGTTCTGTTGTAAACATATGTAAAGATGATAGCCAAAAATGAGGGCACATGCGTCTTCATGACTAAGTTCAAGAATTTCTGGTAACCTTACGCGCTTTAAGTTACAGCGCTTTTTCTTGCATATTGAGTACGTAAATAATAATATCGTTATAGTGAAACTCCTGCCATCTGTGTAAAATATAAAAAATGCCAAACATTAGCCTGCGTAAAATGTGCAGTATGAAAACACAAGTACGGCATGATATTAATAAATATTTTTTGAACAATAATGTTAGTTTAATTATTAATCATTAAATTTGCCCTTAAACCTTATCAGTTGTTATTTGTGTGAAGTAAAATAATATGAGTAAAATCAGCTCAAAATTTAATTGCATTAGATTATATTGATTACATTGATCGATTGATCGGAAGCCGGTCAGCAGTTTCAACCGAGTAGTCGTGTGTTTTATTTGATAGGTGACAGCGTTAATGCAACTTTGAAGTCCCGCTTCCCATCTGATAGAGATTTTTTTTAAAATTGGACTGAACACATGAAACATACAATGAAACTGAGGGAAACACAAAACAATAACATTAGGCTGATACAGAAACTTCGTGATCCCAAGGGACTAATAGTCCAATAGACTGATATGTAAGCGTTAACATGTAATGTACTGTACAGTTCTTTTCAATGTTTTAGAAATACTGATAAAACTTCATTTTTTTTATCCGTTCATTGGTTTGGACAAAAGTGACTAAGAAAGACACCATTTTTTTGAAGGAAGATAAATTCGAAAATATGGACGTTTAGAGTCCGAAGAATGCTTTCGTCTATACAAAGTTTTCTTTGCTACGGCAGAAAAAAATTCCTTGGCATGTTATTCCGTCATTTCACCTACCCTACCAAAGAATTACCCCTACCCATTTGGGGGAAAAAAATGTTAGAGAGCACATTTCATGTAGAAATAAAACTTTTCCTTTCCTCACAAGAATTTTGGTGCTCATCATGCACCCCACTCTGGAGAGAGAGGCCAACCAACACCACCTATAGAACAAGGCCTCCGCACGAAGGTTTAAACTAAAGAAGTTATTTCACCTGTAACCCGCCTGGATATAGCAGTCAAGGTAGAAATATCGCCGCATGCGATATTTTTGTCGTGTTGGAAAAATTAGCAAAGATTAATAGTTGTGGACCTCTTGCTCCGTGATCGCAAGTATCAAATCACTCGCGTCGTTCTCCCTATATAGACAGCTATCAAGTCGATGTAACGTACAAGCCATTTGACTAAAAATGTATAGCTGAACCCAATAACGAGGGAGAAAAATTGCACGTGCGCCCAGTATCACATAAGGGCTGGAGACCTCAGCTTGGGATTTCAAAAGAAGTGTGGCAAAGACTTGTGGAGCAAGTAAGAAAATGAAGTTGGCATGCTGAGGTGGAAGATTCGAGTGGTCTAAATACACAATACAGGTACTTCCGAAAGATTGTTAATAAGTAGGAATTCGGCTGAATGGTAATAATCTATCAACAGTACATTTCCAAAGAAGCCGAACATTTAGACACATCATTCGAAAATACATTACGAGCAAACACCTTACAGAATGTCGTTTTTTGAATTAAAAATATTGATTAATCCACTGTCGTAACAATGTAGTTTTCCAACATCCACAAACTCCATCTCATTTTCAATTATTTATAGAATAAATATTATTCGATCATTTTTCCACAATCGGAACTCAAAACGTAATCAATATTTAACACACACACACATACACAGGTGAACTGGCATTAATACCTAGCACACTAAGCCTTCAACATTCATCAGATTTGATCAGTAAATTCGAGTGTTTGTATATCCGTTTATTCAATTTATAATCTGATTATATTCAGTTTTCAGAATATAATACAAATAGGAAACATCTGTATCACATCATACATCAGAGAAATCATCCGGGAGAAGAAGAAGAAAAAAAAAAGCACACGCGGAAGAGAAATATTTGTAATTTTTCGATGTAAAAGCGATTTTTGCCCCCTCATTTGCATACATAAACCCCGTTTTCATAAAATGCCGGAATATATACACGGGTTCGCGTCATATGACGCAGACCTTAATGCTCTTATCTAATAGAATTTCTGATCCTCCCTTTTGTTGTTGGAGAGATTCATAATCTCAATTTTTAGTGAATTCCTATTCTACATAAGCGGATATATGTTTAGTATATTTATAGAGCAGATTTTGTTTCCAGAGGAAATTCCAGAGAAATCTCCTGAATATATATATATATATTTTATACTGCAAAACCGGGACGAAGACAGAACCTTGTAGCACACCAAAAAAGAAAATTCCGTAAGGGGAGTTTTCTTACCATAGCAAATGGTTTTCATGAACTAACATCATCTCTTATAGAAATATTTCCTCCTGCCTATATTTTTTGTTTTAAGTTTTAAGGAAAAAGAATATGGAATAGCATTTGTTGTTTCTAGATAAGAGGATCGCATGCTAAGAGGAAATAATAAGCAAGATGACTAGGATGAAATATTCTTTCAGGGGAATTTTTTTATACAGAATAATGACTGCAGTATGCGAGTGTAGATAGCAAATTCTCTGGCTCAGTGGTTGAGTCGAGCTCAAGTCGGCGGCTGTGGTTTAGAATTCTGGTTTTTAGCGAACTGTAACCGTACCGAGATTATACCACGCTGGTTATAGATCTACTAGCTGAAGTACCCAGCGGTGCACGGGTTTTACGCAGAGTGAAGAGGCTCCATTTAGGGACATGGGGCGAGTGTGAAGACTACTATAAGACTGAAAATAGATAAAATCATAATTACGTCTTTCAGTTGATTTTCTTTTTTGATGATTTATATCAAAAATAGATGTTTAGAACAGCGTTCTTCAACCGCTTTACCACGGACAGGTGCTGGTCCGTGGGAATTTTCTGCCGTACCGTAAAACACTTCGCCTAATGTATGTAGCCGCTATATAGTCTTTCAGATTCAAAAAAATGAAATAATGTATTTTTTTGTATTTATTTTTGTTTTTAACATAAGCCGACGGTTCTCTCTAAGTTAATTATCCCTTCGCTATCAGCATTACCCAGGTCTGCGGATTGAGGGTGTGAACCTAGTGCACCCTTGTTTCCGATTCTGTAAGCCTGCGCCGTTACGGGGATCGGTTGAAAAAAAAAATCCTGAAATTCAAGTTTTTATTCAATCCGTAATGGCGCGGACATGCAGAATCGGAAACCAGCGTGCATTATGCGTTCACTCCTTGCTTTTCCCGGTCCGGAAATTTTTTCTTACATTTTTATTTGTTTTTAAAATTGTCCTGGAGTTATTTCTCCCATTTATTCATTTTTGCCAGTCCGCAAATTATTTTTCACATTTTTTTGAGCATTCTGCAAGTTATTTCTCTCAATTACTTACTACCATACAAAGGTTTTTAACATCTGGGTGATGCAAAGATGTATTTTGGAAAGAGAGAAAATTCAACTGCCCCTGCGGGGAATCGAATCCAAGTCCTTTCACTTTCCGGGTGAACGCCCTAGTTCACTAGACTACAGAGGCAACGAATATCGCAATCATTTCTTGGAACTAGTGTGCACTGTACATGGACGGTCGGACCTAACTCAAAGCTCACAATGCCACCAGATGGCGACTTATCCTAGGACGATCACTGGATGCAGCCAGCTGTTAAAACCTTTGTATGGATAGCGGAGAGAATGACACAAAATTCTCCGATACTTTTACTACTAGTCCACAAATTTTTTCCCTCACTCGATTATTTTATGCTAGTCCGGAAAATTTTCATCATTTTACTTATTTTTTTAATGAGTTTTCGCAAATTATTTCTTCTGTTTACTAATTTTTTGCCGGCCCTTAAATTATTTTGCACATCTACGCCGATCGGCGAAATAGTTCAACTACTTCTACCTGCTCTTTTCTGTACAGAAGGTTGCAGAACACTGACTTACATCACAGCTAATTTCCAAACACCCGTAAAACTTCAAGAATTTCAGAGATTTCGTTCTCAATAACAATCATTTTAACGCTTTCAAAAATGAATCTTACATTTGTTTGAATGATAATAACTAAAGTAAATGTAATTGCTATATTATTGAACAGAAAATCCCTCCAGCTGCTCGGCATACACAATGCATTGCGCAATCTAAAAGCTTTATAAATGAACATACCTTCATTTTTACCAGAACCGATTCAGCTAATTGATTATTATTCGACGACTGATAACGATAACATCCAAGAAAATGTTACGCTGACAAAACTCTCTGATATCAACAGAACCAGTTAATAAATGCGAGTTCGAAATCATAGAGATCAATTGCCATAGTTTATTATCACTAACAAAGACAATAATAACTCTTTTAAGAAAGTCGGCGAAATCCCTTGGAGTATTTTAATTAAAGCAATACGTTCCCTTTCAAAAATCAGCACATGTTTCCCCGAATGCAACAACGGCGTCTGGAAATTGTTATCTCCCATTCAAAAACGTAAAGAACACAACACACACACGCGAAGTCCAATCAATAGCAATCCGTACCTCATTATAGAGAGCAAAGACTTTCGTTTAATTGGACATCGATTTCAAACTAATTAATAGCTCGAGACGGGGCGGGTGGGTAAAAAGGACGTTAATATCATGATTAAGAGAGAGAGATTTCAGGAATCTGTTCCGTCCCAATGTTGTCCAATGAAAACACTGCATCAGAAACATACTCGGATGCATGTGTCTGTATATACACACACACAAACACACGAAGAGCTCAAATACTAGTAATTTCTAGCACTTCCATGAAATCGTATTTCAAACAATCTGCTACTGGTACGTGGTACGAATTCCCACTCCCCCCCCATCCCACACCAACACCCCCCCCCCCCCCATCCGTTATCGATTTCGCAATCTTCGAGCGTAATTAATCGAGCTTATTAGTTTGCTTCTGGATATCCGGGGGAACGTTTTCGGCTGTCACAACAACAGCGGGATACGTTGCTGTTTGTCCTCTGCCGTCACCAATAACCTCTCCAACATGGACGACAAATATATATGTGGAGAAATGAATCCCCCTCATTCAACATATCCTTTCACACGTGCGCACACTCAACAGTTATATTGAGAAAACTGAGTTCTCAGATTTCAACAATAGGCTACCGCAAACAAAAGATTCTCAGTAGTTATTATGGGGAGATATTATGAAGAGAGGAAGTATTCCAATGAAGTTTTCATTTTGTCCGACAATTAGAGCAGGAAATTCTAATTTTGCATTCAAAAGTACTTAGAAGTACATGTTTGGATATTGTCTTCTTTTTAATCTTTTAAGCGATTTTTAAAATTTTCCGGATCCTCAATGTAATTGCCATAGCGGAAATCACTGAACATTCTAGAAAAATTGCCACCTTTTTTATGAAGAATGTAATTTTTTTCTATCTCTTGCAGTGATATATACTCCCCCTGAAATCGGGACTAATAACAATGATAATGATAACAAAAACAACAAAGATAAATACTCTATCTCTTTTCTACCATTTATTTGTACGCATGTTTCTATAAAATTCCGAAAAGATGGGATAACACACACTGTCATCTAACTCTGATTCCGCCCGTTGGCAGTTGATTGACAGGACGGGAGTGGTTACCAGGCAAAGTTCTCTGTTCAGAGCTTGCTGGGCTCGAGATTGCCGAAATGAAAGGGTTTTAAGAAAGTGAGATATTTCGGGATTGCCGCTGTAAGGGTTAAGCACCCCCATTGACGAGATATCTTGCCTTCATTAAAGCCTATCCCATCTCCTTTTCCGCCATCTGGAAGCCAATCGCCGATGTTGTGATAGCTTGTAATGTCTATACTCAGCAAGCTACGCTAAGTTGCGTTCCTTAAGGCACGACAGATTGTGTCTCTGTGATATAATGGGCAGTGCGCTTGCAACAAACTTCTCTTTCCCAAGTTCAACTCGGCATAAAATCCAGAAGTTTGATGTATCGTGGTTATATGTATTATGCTACACACCTCTTACCGGTGTAAGTGCAATCTTGCCTACTGGGTGCTGTGATAAATAAATAAATCCGAAATTCGATTATTTCTCTGTCATTGGAACTTATATACACTGAAGTGCTAAAAGTCATGAGATCCTTCTTAATATTGCTGCACTTCGCCGGGTAAAAGGAGGTCCCACACGATATTAAGAGGTATCTCATGACTTCAGTGTATTTTTTCTATCTAAAATTTTTATCAGTTTTTAAACTTCTTATGATTACAACTCCCAGTATTGGCAGCCATTTGCCTCTCGGGTAATGATATATATGAGTATCTAATTGTTATTTTATAAAGAAAAAGATTAAGATTAAACTTATGACATCTTTTGGGTATAAATATAGTTGTAAATGATCAAATGAATCCGTAACCATACCTCGAGCTTCCGCACCATAAAGAAATGCTGGGAGTATTGTCGCATTGGAAAAAGTTCATTTTTTCTTTAGGGGCCATTCAAGTATTACGTCATCATCGATGGGGGGGATTTCCGATTTGCTGACTTTTGATGACAAGGGAGGGTGGGGGGGGTTTGGATAATGCTTACGTCATCAACCACCCTTTATGAAAATATGAGTTGGATTCAGAGGGGCAGAGCTGATGACGAAATTTTACTGACGAGGGGGGGGGGTAAACAATGGCTAAAAATTTGCTTACGTAATACTTGAACGGCCCCTTAAAGTGAATAAGATGGATGAATAAATAAAAAGTTCACCAATCTTCGTCTTAGCATTTGATACTGTTCTTAGTAAGTAAACCATTATTATGAAAGAGTATGCCGAGATAATTATATTTGTGTGTTTACAATGTTAATTTCTGCCTAATTAAAGACTGAATCGAAGATGAATTTTAGGAAAATAGAGAAACAAATGTCGCGACTCTTGCGGGAAATCGAAACCACGTCCTCTCACGAGCATCCTACACAACTACCCTACAAAGGCAACAAATCTATCTTTCCTTAGAGCCCATGTGCACTGAACGGGACGTACATGGACGGTCGGACCTAATTCAGGCCAGAGCTCACAATTGCTGATATTACCACCAGGTGGCGACTTATACGAGGACAATGCCAGTATCTGCAATCCATACGAAGGTTTTCGAAAGCTGATGAGAAGATGCATTTTAGGAAAGAAAGAAAATTCAACTTTCTTTCTGCTGGGAATAGTACCCCCGTCCTCTCACTTGCCAGCTGTTGAAAATTTTGTATGGATAGCGAAAAGTGACATCATCCTTGGGTAAGTCACCATCTGGTGGCAGTGTCAGCCATAAGTGTGAGCTCTGACCTGAGTTAGGTCGGACCGTCCATGTACGGTCCCGTTTAGCGAACATCAGCTCTAAGGAAAGATTGAGAGTTGTTGCCTTTGTAGTCCAGTCCGCTCACCCGACAAGCGAGGGGATTTGGGTTCGATTCCTCACAGGGACAGTTGAATTTTCTTCCTTTTCTAAAACTCATCTTCGCATCAGCCAGAGCTGTTGAACACCTTCATACGGATAGCGAAGAGTGACATCATCCTTAGATAAAGACTGATTCATCGGTACAAGCCAAAACATCTACTTATTTGCCAGAAATATAAACTCCAGGAACATCAGGATTAAATTGATTGAAAATGAAATCCTTATTAGATATATCCTTTCGCATGTGACGCACTCAACATTGAGAAAACTGGTTTTTCAACAATAGGCTACCGCGAACAAAAGATTCCAGGTAGTTATTAGGAGAAGTAGTAGCAGAGAAAGCATTCCAATAGAGTTTCCATTTTGTCCCAGAATTGGAATAGGAAATTTTCATTTTAGATTGAAAATTTCTTAGAAATATATATTTGACTATTGTATTTTTATTTAGTTTTTTTTTGGAAGCGGGGAAAAAAAAAATATTCAGTGTTTTGAAATACTGATCTAGTAGATAATTACACTTTAATGATGTCTAACAAAAGTTTTCGTTTGAAATTCCGTGAATGATATCCGAAACGTTATGAGTAATAATATAGGAAATAATTATTGATTACGCATAACAATGCAGGTACGTCGTAAGTATCAGATAATAAAAGTATGGGGGTATTTCAATATTTTCTACTTTTTTGGCTTTTCTTGGAAAGATTGGAATTTTTCGAGAAATATGGAAAATTAAGTATCAAAAATAATCGTTACGGTGTAGCGGAAATTGGATATTTAATTAATATTCATGTAACATGCATCCGTTTCTCAACCTTTCTGAACCTAGTGAAACATCTGATGCAATTCAAGGGACTATTTACTGGCAGCAAGAGCAATGTAAACCATAATATACGTATCAAAAATGCTGAAATGTGCATTGAAGAATGCCGGGATATACCATGAAATCAAAAATATGTGCGAAAAATGAAAATAAGTCCATGTAATATCATATACTTAACTATGGTACCAAAAATGAAAAGAGTTGTCAAAAAACATATACTGTAGGCCAATGTCGAAAAATTAAAAAAAAAAGTACTGGAACATGCATAAAATGAAGAATGTGCCTTAAAAATTCTTCAATATGTCCTATAAGGCGTATATAAGTATGCTGGGAAAATGTACGTGGAATGAAAAATATAAATTTGCATTTAAAAATGGTGGTTTCACTAGAAACAAAAAATATGCACAAAAAAAACCCATATTAAAAGCATGGAAGTACGGCATAACCTAAGCGAAAAGAAGAATATATGCAATAAAATATAAAAATATGCTCAGAAAATAAACACGCACTCAGAAGTACGAAAATATTGCATTTCAAAATGGCTGAAAATGATGCCTAAAATGAACAATAGTCAGTAGTGAAATACTTTCTTGAAAAAAGTGAAGAAATCTGATGAAATTCAAAGACTTCCTCCTGGTCAGAAGCATCAGTTAACGTTACAATTTGATATAGTGGGAGAAAATCGCTTGTTAACGAAAGAGGTGCCAGGTGACGGACATGCATCGTGTGCAGCAATAGAAGAGCTACAACGCAACCAATTGCAGCGCGATACGACTCAAGATCCTCGTAGAGCATATCCTTACGCTCTACAAGACGGATCTTGAAACGAATTGGTTTTTATAACCGGCGACCAACAAGAGTACCTTTGATTTCACTTTGTTTCTTTCTTTCAAATCGAGCGCAACTCAGGTCTATCGCCATGTGTAATTTACTAACTACTTGTGCCGGAAAGTGTAAGTGTGTATACCTAACAGTCTGAGTGCAGATCTAGTGTTGTGTGTGATTTTTCAGTAATGCCATCTATGTTTCAGAAGTTAAGTGCAATGATTGAATATTTGTACTGTTTGTAGGCCTGCTGCTTTCTGTGGCGAGACTTTTTAACGGAGAGATCTGCTCGCATTCGCGCCTTGGAATAGGGAGCCCTAGAAAATCAATTCCAGCCTTTCATTTTTCTGCAAAACCGAAGGAAACGATTATGATGGACCGGAAGAACATGAAGGACCGGAAGGCTTTTGCGGGCTAGAGAACGCCGAAATTCGACACTTGATGAATGAAAGAAGGTTGACTGTTCTGATGAGTCAAGATTTCTTCTCCATGACATTCATGCCAGGATTCACGAATGCCACATGCAGCACGAAGCCATGGATCCGGTATGACCCATGGCAACTGTTCAAGTGGGTATCGGCGGAATCACGGTCTGGGGAGCATTTTATTGGTAGACTCTTGGTCCTTTATTTTTGCATTGGAAATATCCGTCAATGCCAGCACCTACCTCCACATAGTTGCTGACCACGTGCAGTTTATGGCCGTTTTGTTTCCTGATGATAGTGGCTATAAGCAGGACAGTGCAACTTCCCACGGGGCTGGAATTATCTTAGAAATGAAAGTCTTAGGTTTCTTTCATGTTCTTCCTCTGGCATACTTGTAATGCTCAAACTTTTTTTGCGAAGTACATTTCAATTCTCCGTGAGAGTTCCAGTAGCCCATCATTTTTTGCTCAGTGGTAATTTTCATCCACTTCATCAACAATTGGTGGATTCTGCCGAGTATAATTTTGAGGCGTACAAGTGAATTATGGTAGCTATTATAGACGACATAGACAATATTTGTATACAGGGTGTCCAGTATAAGTGTACAGTACACGTCGTTTATCTCATCAACCGCCCGTCGTAGAGGTATGTACGCAATTTAAAAAATGCTCAACAGGCGTTCAAAAATTACCCTGTACCAGTTCTGAGAGTGAAAATACAGTGTGCAACAAAATAAAGAATCCAAATTTTTATGCGGTGTCCCTATGCTCCAACTTTCAATTGGAGAGTTGTTGCCCTATCTCTCCTGATGCCAAGAAAAAACAGCAAGTTTTTAAGTGCAATGTCCACAGAAATTTGTGAGAGAACAGCGTTGAAGGTTTAACCTGCATTTAACCCTGTTCTCTTCCAAATTTCCTCCGTTTATCGAATTCCAATATCTCTTGTTAATATTGCACTTAGAAACACGGAAATGTTTTTTGTCGGCATTAGGAGAGACAGCGCAACAACTTTCTAATTGGAACTTGCAGCACAGCGGTGACCGTATAAAAATATTTAGACATTTTATTTTGCGGCACACTGCATTTTCACTCTCAAAACTGGTACAGGGTGATTTTCGAAAGCCTTTTTTGAGTGTTTTTCAAATTGAAACTGCACCTCTACAACGGACGGTTGATGAGATAAAGGCGGTTCTAGCGCTTACCGGACATCCTGCGTATTGTACGTATAGATTTAAATACACGAATATAACGCATCATAATAAACAGGAAAAGATAAGAATATATTTTTTTTTTTGAAAGGATATCAACTCAAAGGCTTTGGTTTCGGGAGTGACTGCGCGTAATATAATGAACGTAAATTTGCTTATGAGCAGGTGCGTTTGTCATCAAGGCGTTATGCAAATGTTGTTGAAAGCGATAATAAGCAGCTTCACACACACACGCACATACAAAAAAGCCTTTTTACTCACTTCCATTTCATAAAAGGTGCGAGAGACGAGATATTACTCCCTACCCCCCACGTCGGAGATTTTTCCTGAAGATTAATTTGTTTGCTTTGTTTATTTTCAATCTCATAAGCCCAAAGAATATACGCAATTATAATAGAGGAATGAAATATATAAATTCTCACCGTATCGTAATGGAAAAACAAAACTAGAGGCTTATAGGGAAATTATCCACTCAACAGTGGATTTAATTTATTTTTTGATATACAGGGTGTCCCATAAATTCGTAGATGGTGTAAAAATTGAAGAATTGGTATATTTCAATGCGTTTTGCGAAAAATGTTTTTACCACCCAGTTCTTTCTCCTTGTCACGGAAAAAATAGTACACGTCTTTGTTGATAGAGGGCACTGCATAAAAACAAATATTAGAATTCCGGATCTGAAATTTTTTTTCCATCGCTTCTGTGTCCGAAACGTTCGTGAAGCTTCAGCCAACGATATGTGGTTGACGTAAAACAACTGATAGTGCTTTATCCACCAATGTTAACATCATAAATGGAAACCTCATTGGCGCCAGCTGTAAGAAAATTCAGAAATGTGCTATTAATCGCATCCCATTAGGACTCTTATTTGCATATTTTCGGTGATTTTCTTTCGTGCAGTGTCCTGTATTCAAGAATTTGAACCAATTCTTTTTCTGTACCGTAAAAAAATATCCCCTTTCGTGAGAATTACTTTTTCTCAAACCGCATTCAAATATACTAATTCCCTCAATTTTTATGAATTTTAACTACAGTCGAATCTCGTTATAACGAACACTAAGAGACCGGAGGAATCACTTCATTAAAACGAAATTGCGTTATAAAGGAACTCCCGGTTAACTAGCATTGTTCTTATGTAACTTATCTGGGGGATTAGAAAAGTGTTCGTTAGAACGAGATTTTCGCTACAACGGTATTCGTTAAAACGGGGTTCGACTGTACTTACAAATTCATGGGGTACTCTGTAGATTGACTCTTTATTCAACTGTTCTAAAACCTTTACCTAGGGGCCGTTCAAGTATTACGTAAGCAAATTTTTAGCCATTTTTGACCCCCTCCCTCCTCCTTCTCAGCAAAAGTCAGCAAAACGCTGACCCCTCTCTCTCCCCCTTGTCAGCAAAATTTCGTCATCAGCTCTGCCCCTCTGAATCCTAACTCATATTTTCATGAAGGGTGGTTGATGACGTAAGCATTATCCAAAGTCAGCAAATCGGAAACCCCCCCCCCCATCGATGATGACGTAATACTTGAACGGCCCCCTACCGGTGAGATCAACTGGATAATTTCGCGGACCAGTATAAATGGAAGAAATAACTTACAAACCAGTAGAAAAAAATATAAAAATGTTAATAGGAAAAAAGTTTTCTAATTTTCAAATTTATTACATTTTGTCATGCGAGAAACAGGATGAACAGGCACTCCTGCTGCCACCTATCAAACGAAAACAAAACTATCCGTTGTAAATCCTTTAGTGAAATTGGTCGTTAGTTTTAAACCGGTGGCCAGCATGAAAAGGGAATAGTATTACTACCCAAGACACACACACACATAGTTCCAGATCGTTATGGTGACTTTTCGGCACAGTTCCAGATCACTCAAGCGACACTTGTCGCAGTTTCAGATCCTTTAAGTGACCCGTAGCACGGTTCCAGTTCATTTAAGTAACCCGTGACACAGTTCCAGATCAGTAAAGTATCCAGCGGCAGATTTACAGATGAAAATGTCACAGTTTCGGATAACTTAAGCGCCCAGTGGCAGATTCCCAGATCACTTAAGTGACCCGCGACACAGTTCCAGATCAGTAAAGTATCCCGCGGCAGATTTCTAGTTCACTCAAGCGACCCGCAGCATATTTACAGATGACAGCGTCACAGTTTCAAATCCCTTAAGCGCCAAGCGGCAGATTTTCAGATCACTTGAGTGACCCGCGACGTATTTATATATCCCGCGAGTGAGACTCGCGCCACTGTTCCAGATCACTTGTTGCCCGCGACGCGTTTCCAAACTAATGAAGTGGACCCGCACTCTCCCGAAAATTGAACACCTTTGCTCTAAAAAAATGTTTCATTCGGTGCTAATTCAGTCGGAGCGCATGTGCCGTTTCTTTATAGAATTTAGTTAAGACTAATCTCTACTAATAAACATATAAAGAGATTTAGTGACGGATTTACAGCCAATAAGTTATCGGGAGAAAAAAAGTGGGATTTGGGATCCATTTTTTTTCTTCTTCTTCCCTCCTTTTAGTCCTCGACGCGTATGAAGAGCCTTGGGATTTTATCTGTAACAAACACACGTAAGCTTATTGACAGGCAGTAATGGGACTTATTGAACGGGTCGCTCCTTGGTTCGTCCATTACTTGTGCCATGTGTAAGATGGCTCTGGTCCTTTCTCTCTCTCTCTCTTCTCCCCTCTGTCTCTTCACAAGTATAGTCGAAACTGGAGGGATAGGGATGTAACAGAAGAAATTTTTTTTCGCCTCCTTTTCAGCAACACTGTTACAAGATTTAACACTCCACCAAAGGATATCGCCGATGTATACGAATTAAATATCAGTTTGAGATAACTAGGGCTAGGATATATCTATGACTTCCCAGATATACATTTTTTTTTCTCACTTTTCTGCATATTTCACTATTTTTAAGTGATTGATCATATTTTAGTGATTTTATATAAATACAAGTCCAATGCAGGCAAAATGCCCAACGAGGTCGCTGAAGAAAGAGATTTCTATAACAAATATGAATGTCACATATTTTTGAAATACAGAAACCCAATAAAATTGGAATTACAAAAACTAAAAAACTATATATACATGGTAAAATAGTATGAGCAATGGCCATAAAAATATTTATGGTTGTCTTATTCTAAGCATAGATAGCTTCTCGATTTACCCCAACATGTTTATTATATCTCTTTTAATTGCGCTAGAATTCACGACCCCTCCAGGTAAGCTATTCCATTTATTATCAACAATATTCCCAGGATGCAAATTCCTAGCGACACCGCAATCTAGAATTGTCTCTTACCAATCGCGATACGTTTTGCTCACCCCAATTCACATGGGGGTCCTGCTTGGACCTTTCAATGGCTCTTGTCTCAGACCTTACCAAGGATATTTTGAGCTACTAGGAGCTCCGTACGTCGTCAAATTTTAAGTATTGCCACTCACAATTACCAATCGATACTGGTGTCCCCTTTGTCAAAGCAGTCGGTTGACGGCGTATCAATAATTTATAGTCCATCCTATCCACCCCGTTGAAAATTTTGAACACTTCGATCATATTCCTCTCCCCCCCCCCCCCCCGACATTTGCGTTCTTCCAATTTAAACATATTGAAAAAATGAAGTCTCTCTTCATAACTCAAGCCTTGTGTGCCAACAAGGGCACGCGTAGCTCTTCTCTGCACCCCTTCAATCAAGTGTGTGTGTGTCCCTCTGTAGGTATGGTCTCCAAAACCTTACGGCGTACTACAGTCCAGGATGAATTAAGCCTCGGAACAGCGGAAAAATGAGTTTAGAAGAACACGAAGAGGGCCCAAATAAAATAATTTTAAAGCATTATTTTGCGTATTTCTGCATTTTTAATGAGAAATATATTTTTTTCGTTGCCATCCCATTTTCCACTGTAAGACCAACTTCAGCCGATCACCTCTGTGGCACCGGTGGATGCTTTTAGGATGTTTATACTGATTTCTCAAAGGCTTCCGATTCAACCAATCATATTATTATTGTTCAGAAGATCATGGGTTGGGGCTTTTCTGGACATCTGCTCAAGTGGATTGAGTCATATCTTACTGGAAAATCTCAGAGAGTAATTTTCGATGGTTGTAAATCCTCTTGTTATGCATGTTATTCTGGTGTTCCCCAGGGGTCGATTTTGGGACTCTTACTTTTAATTTATTTATAAATGAATTGTATTGATACTAAATGCTTAATGTTTGCTGAAGATGTAAAACTTTTCCCTGTTATTAATAATGCTGATGACGCTGCTAAAAGTTACAGGAATCTATTAACAAACTTAATTTAGGGTGTAAATAATAAGTTGTATTTAAACATTGGTAAGTGTAAATTTATTACCTGTAGTAATAAAAAAAAATGTAAAATTGATTTTCTGTCTGTCTGTCTGTGTGTGTGTGTGTATGTTCTCTATACAAATCTACAATTTTAGTTCAATCGTCGCCAAATTTTGCATATATACCAAAAGGGACGCGACTTGACCGATAGGCTACTTTAAAATTTCGTCAGAGCAGGGCAAGTGCCTCAAATGGGCAAAAAACTGTCGGACAACAATGGTTTTTGGGCCTCAACAATCACTTTCCGAACGTTTACTTTGGTTACCGTGGTTTCCTAGCAATGCGTTTCAGACGTGTGTATGCCTTTACAACAGTTTGTCACTTCTTTAATTCTGTTAGTATGCATATGTATAATAGTTTATGCTTTTATAATGGTTTGATACATTTTCAATCCTGCCAGTAACGAGGCTTTTTGAATAGACGTCATAATCATCATCAGCATCGCTTTGAGGGTCAAGAAAAGTGTGATCCTCATAGAAATCAGTGTTAAAATTGCCGATTTTACTGTACAAATGCTGAAATTTTATGGAGCTTTCTGTCACATCAATAATTTTAAAGGGAGATTAAATATTAAGTAATTAGCTGGACCTACTTTCGAGTTGGACATTCATGCAATAACATTGATTTCAACTTTTTATTTATATCTTCTCAAGCATGAAAATTAATGTCTCCGTATTGTCTTTTGATATTCAACTGCATAAATTCATAGTTTAGGGTGTTTTAAAATTAATTATGGGCCCGTAAAGTACATCGAAGAAATTTCCACAGCTTTAATTAAGCATTTTTGAAAGCTGAAACAGGCAGACACGGTATGCATGTCCCTCAAAGAAAGAGGGAGATATCACGTGATCCAAACAGCCTCATTGAAGAAAACCCGGGCAGCGCCGGGTATTATAGCTAGTAAAAAACAAATCTCTAACGTCCTGCAAATTGGTTCCTCTGTTTATTTCAAGGACTTGCGAGAAATTATCCGGAACAATATCATCATGTATTTATTGCTTATCAATTCCATAAAAAACGAGAAAATTATAAACTCGCTTATAAATTCTAAAAAAAAAAAAAAAATTCAATTTCATAACAAAAATACAAAAAAAAACACGCATACGATATATATACACACAAGACTCAAAATTCCAATCTCGTTAAGACACGGAAAATGTATTTCTCCTTTAGTTCAACACGATCATCATCATCATCATCATCGCGGGAAAAAAACTGCGTGACTAAATAAGCTCTAGAGAATTTTACTGAAAACGTATTTTTTTCCCCCGAATGAAGAAAAAATCATGCATAATAAGGAGAAAAAAAACAACAACTAAAACTTAAGAAAAAAGTCGAAAAAAATATATATCTTAGGCATCCGTCCAGCTTTTTAGTCCTTTATTTCCTTTAGCTCCGCCTTCTAATTTAGAAAAGGAGCCTCGAATTAGATCTTGTGTCTTCGGTAAAGGACACGAGAAAAAAAATATAAATAAGTGAAAGAAAATTAAACTACATCTTATTAGAGGAAAGGCAGGCCCACACACACACACACAGAGTATTGACGGCAGAAACAAATGGTACAAGGGCACCGAACCTTCTATCGTGCAATTTTATTTTCACCTGGGTACCTATGCCTATACCTATTCCTCTCTTTTATTCTTATTAACGAGACGTCGGCTTTCTTATGTATTGTATATAAGAAAGAGGAAACCCAAAAAAGAACACTTAATAAATAGGGTAAGACAGAATAAAATACCGGGGAAAATAGTTCAATAATCCAATCAAGGTACGACCAGAGAAGGAAAAATTAGTTTTCCCCTTTGTATATGTCTCCATTATTTAGTTTTTTTTTGTATGTATTTTTTTTTTGTTCTAGTCGATTTTCTATCTATAGCAAGGGTCTGACTAAACGAATTGAAGCGTTTTGCGATTGGTAACAAAGTATCCTTCTGTTCTCTTTTTTTATGTGATCTTACGGTTTTACCTGATCCAGGGAAAAATAGTTAATAGAAATGAAATTCATCCCTTTTCGATTTTATTTTGAAAGTGATGAAGTGCTTCATTCATTGAAAGTGTAATAGAGTCGTATATCGTTGTGCCATTTCTGAAGACATATGTTACGGTAAATGCGATGAATCCGGTTATTACATATAATTGTAGAGTATTCTGATGAATTTCTCAAATCCAGATTAATGCCTACTACCCAAGCATCGCGTCGTTGGTAAGCATGATTTAATCGTGCTGCTAGCGATGGTAACCTCTTACAGGAAACTTTCCCTCAAAATTTTCCCTTTTGACTAAATTCCCCCCCCCCCTTACGCATTTCGAAAAATGTGCTGCCATCTACCGAGAAAAATACGTAATAAAGTATTTTACAATAGAAAGGCACTGCATTAATTTTTTTCTTTATTTTTTTTTCAAAAAATACTTTTGTTTGATGAACTCTCAAAATCACCCGCAACTGCTAAGGAATTTCCTACTTGGGCAAATTTTAGCCAATTTTTCCCAGGAATTTGGGAAATTTCCCACGAGTTACCATCACTGCATACTACGGTGGAACCTCCTCTAACGCGGTCCCGTAGAATAGGGCTTTAATGCGGACAGTAAAATCAGGCAAAACTAAATTTTTTTTGATTTGCAGTAGAAATAATTTTGTCAAAATATGTGAGTGCAACCTTATAGAGAGATAAGAATATGTTTCTTTCTTTTTTTTGAGTGACTAACAAAGATTTGCAGTGGGAAGTCCCACGGTTCAAAAAGAAGTTTTTTCGATGGCTTTTAGAGAGCCATAGTTGGGAAGCCCATTCCAGAGTCATAAAAAGGGTACCCTCTTTTGCCATTGTCTGATGGTTATCTACGATTACTCACGAAAATAATAATTTAAATAAAAACTTACTTAACGAAAAATCCAAATAGAACTACAAATAGATATAATCGAGTTTATCAAGTACCAAAAACCAAAAAGAACATTATATAGAAAAAGCTTCTTCATTGCCCTAAGATATTAAACATTTTTCACACTGAAAATCAATTTAATAACAATAAAAACATAAATCATGTGATTTCTGACTTCGTCAGACGCATAGATTACGAAACCATTTAGATGAAAGTATTGAAAGAGTATATAAAAACAGTATTGAACTGAGCAAAAGAGTATAATAATAAAAAAGAGAAATGATGTACGATAATTATATTATAATGGCTTCACGATAAGCAACTTAATTGTGAATATTATTCAGATATAATTTACATAAGCGAAAATACATTTGAAATAAATATAATAATGCTGTTGCAAGAGAAAACAATTGTTTCTATAGTTTATTCCTTTAGGCCTGCTGGAAGGACTTTTCAGTCCCTTGAGGCTAGATAGTGTTTGTTTGTAATAAGTGTGCATCTATTTTTTTGTGTATTACATGTTTGTATTTGTGTATGACATGTCTGAATTTGTGTATGACATGTCTGAATTTGTGTATGACATGTCTGAATTTGTGTATGACATGTCTGAATTTGTGTATGACATGTTTGTAATTGTGAAATAAAAAGATGTTCTACATTTCCCCTCCTCGCCTCATGGCGTTCATTTTCGCCCTATTCTTGCGATCTACTACAATGCGATCGCATACAGTCTTCCAGTTTGATTGTCACCGAAAGGAAGACAAATCCATACGGCCATATTGTATTCAAACTATGCTATGTTTTTGACTGAGCTTAGAACAGCAGAGACCTCCAAACAAGGTCATAAAAATTCAGTCAGATGGGAAAAGAGATTAAAATTTCTGTTACAACTGTTACAGGATTTTTTTGTACAGTTTCTGTCGTATTATTGGCAATTCGGCTGCAAATTCCTTTTTCCTCCCGAATTCGTTTATTAAAAAGCAAAGAGATAAAGGTTCTTTCCCCCTTTAAGCATCTTTTTTTTTATCTGCTGCCTCTTTTTCTGAGAAGCATCTCCATTTTTTTTTCTTACGACCAAGTCATTTAGCAGTAACTTAGTGTCACTTAAAATGTCAGGTTGATCCTGAAAACGGCTTACTTTAAAAGACAAGATTGAAATCATCCGTTTTGTAGTAAGGGGAAAAAGTGTCTTCTTATTGCAAAATGAAAATTCACAATCAGAGAAACATCACATGTGGCAAACAAATGAAACAAACTCATTTGAATGACTTTTTAAATTAATTTTTGGCCGTGTGTATACGGACACAAAGTGTTTCAAATTGTGATTCAACTCTATATATCTGATATTCCGGGTAAGTCCAACTTCTGTGTACTATATTTTTCACTCAGTACACATCTTTTTGGAAATGCACTTATTTTCTTGATTTTATCCCTCAGCGTTCAATTGTATTATCTAGTACATACTCTTTTATGATGATCCTTTTTTAACCTAAAAATTCATAAAAACCGGAAAAATAACCGAAATAAAAAACGGTTTGCACGGTTAGCATCGCTAGGTTAGGGGAATTTTTTTTTAAAACAGGAAAAAGAAATAACTCAAAAAAGCAGCCAGTAGGTGGCGCTGGTATGAGTGACTTCGGTGGAAATATGCAAATCAGACGGTTATAAGAACTTGCGCTCTTAATCCACAACCACTTCACCGTTGTAAATCGTATATGTGCTGAAGGATAATGCTTTGTTGGCGAAGTCCTTAGTATCACCTGTGGTGGTGGTCATGGGGAACACATACTGCTGTAATAAGCGATTTGGAGGCATTCTGTACGTTATTTGTGTATCTTTTCTTTTGAGTTGTGTACGTCGGTGCCATCTATCGGCTGGTTTTGGAATTTTTTTCCTATCTTGAAAATATTCCCATGACCTAGCGATGCCAACCCTGCAAAACCGTTTTTAATTCGGTTATTTTTCCGGTTTTTATGAATTTTTAAAGTTTCGGACTTTTTGCCCACCCTGTATTATATTAAATATATATTCTACGGTAAAAATGGCATATTCCGTGGTTATGCCTGATCATTGACCATTTTGTTAATTTATTAAATTTTGTTCACATAAACCGATAATTTATCATACTCAACGGTGATTATACATAATCCACACACACACATACACACACGATCATATTGGTAATTATGATAAATCGTCAATTAACCGCTAAATTCTATGGTCCACGATGGTGAAGTTGAATAGTACTGTTGGTTGGTACATGGTTGATACCTGTGAAAGAAAGCCCACATTACCAGACTGATAATTATGGATTTTATGTTCTAATCTTCTTCATGCTTAAATTGAATTAAGTTTTATTGAAAAAGACTTGAAGTGCTCATATATGATGTGCGGGTAAACTTAATTAATTGGTTTAATGAAAAGCTGAAAGATTATATACATATATTTTTCCATATTTACCAAGCTTTCCAACTTCGTTTGGGAATTATGCATAATCACAGGTAAAAGTAATAAATGTAATTAAATTTGATCAAACTTCTTTTATCGAGACGATTAGTGATTATGCATAATGACCGGTGCATCACTTTTACAGTAACATATGCATTTGAATATTAAAATGTATAGAAACCAATTGCGACCGAAGTCAAAAGTCGTATAACTGTGAAAGTCTTATAAATGGGGTTGCACTTATGCACTTATCACACCTCCCCCCATTAGCTGACAAACTTTTTGGTCCCAAGGGTGTCCTTTATCGGGAGGTTCTACTGTATATGATATACGATATATGTATGACAATTCATACATGTATTGTATCAGTATTTTGGGGTACGATCGTGAAATTTGTTAAATTATATCGGGTCCGACTATATTCATCACACATAAAGGCGATCAATTTTGATTATTTATCAAATTTATTACCGACGCTAGGTTTATCATGCCTAATAACCGGTAGAAGTGATAATTTTTTGATATTCGTGAAATTAACCAACGGCGATTGCGTGCTATGCATATAATCTATGCATTACAACAGGTTGTAAACCGAACAAGGCATACTCATCTATTGCAAAGTTAGTTTACGGCAACCAGTTGAGATTATTGAAAACTGACCACTTGAACATCGGAGGCGGGTGCTTTCATATGCATTATATCTATGTACATAGAGTAACATGCCCTGATTCCTCATCGCGGAGCCGAAACCGTTGAAGCTTTAAGTACGAAATTTTGTCAGTAGTTTCATTTCCTGATGTTAGGATTCACACTAAGAAGGGAGTTTTCGAAATTTGACCTCTGAGGCAGATCATAAAGGTGTTCATAGTTTACATAGAGAAATCTGTCTGAGCCGAAACTACTGAAGCTACATATATGAAATTTGGTCAGTATTATATCTTACAATGTAGGTACCTACTAAGGCGGGATTACTGAAAATTCAATCCCCGAGGGAATCATGAGGCGTTTAAATCTTATACGGGGAAATCATCAGCGAGTAATTTTCAGATTACCAAACCCATGCAAGTGAAGCCGCGGGTAACAACTGGTACAGTATAAGAAAGAGGAAACCGGAAAAAAGTAACATTTAATAAATAGGGTAGGGCAGAATAAAATAACCAGGGAAAATAGTTCAATAATCCAACCAAGGTATGACCAGCCACGAAAAAATTAGTTTTCCCCTCTCTGTCTGTTTCCTTCATTTCGTTATTTTGTACATATATTTAGTTCTAGTCGATTTTCTATCTCGCAAGGCTTTCACTAAACGAATTGAAGCGTTTGCGATTGGCAACAAAGTATCCTTTTGTTCTATTTTTCAGTGATCCTACATTTTTTTCCTGATCCAGGGAAGCAAATAAAATAATAGTTAGTAATAGGAATAAAAATCATGCCCGACAGTTCCTTTTGCCCTGCTCTGACCGACTTTCAAAGTAGCGTATCGTTCAAGTCGGGTGCTGTTTAGTCTACTTGGTGAATATTGGTCTAAAATTGTAGATTTTTATAGCGAAAATACACAGATGAACGCGCAGGAAATCAGGAACCCCCCTTCCCACAAAACACATTTAAATCCGATTACGTTGAAAACGTCATTTTGGAAGAAAATAACGATTTTTATTTTATTATTCCGTATGAAAAAGCCGTTTTTTGTGATTCCTAATCAGACCTTTTGTATACCACGCTTAGAACTGAAGTGTTCTTAGAAAAGTGAAGTGTCTACACTTTAGCATACAATACGCGAATAAAAACTTTAAACACGTTTTAAGAATGACATTCCACCTGAGTTTGAAACATGATTTATAAAAATCTGTTTATTGCATTATTACGAAATTTTAATATGATATTCTGCATCGTTAAGGTTATGAACCAAAATCTAAGGTCCGTCATACGTATAGGTCTGGTTACGGTGCTTTACACATGATATGTGGAATGAAATTTCAAAAAAATATTACACGTACATTACCGGATTTGAGGGTAACTTATATGAGTATACCATACAATCGCTTCAATTTTGGTACGTAACCTGCACCATTACTAGTTGAATGTACTGGGAAAATAAGAAAACATTCCTTTCAAAGAATTTTTTTGCAATCGTGTTTGGAATGTTACATGGATATTGCTAACAATTTCACATAAAAATGACATTTTCATAGAAAATCGCATAGGTAGTCCAAAATTTATGATTGTTTTCACCATTTTGGGACACTTTCTACCAAAAAAAAAAAATATTGATAAAGTTCACTCCAGTACCATTTTACAGAAAAAGGTAGTCGGATACCTTAATAGGGTAAGACAGAATAAAATACCGGGGGAAAATAGTTCAATAATCCAATCAAGGAACGACCAGAGACGGAAAAATTAGTTCCCCCCCCCCTCTCTCTGTCTCTATATCTCCTTTACTTAGTTTTTTTCCGTACATACTTTTTGATCTTGTCGATTTTCTATCTCGTAAGGCTCTCACTAAACGAATTGAAACGTTTTGCGATTGGTAACAAAGTACCCTTCTGTTCCCTTTCTATTTCTCCTACATTTTTTTCCTACAGCCAAAAAAGGAAAAAAAATAAATAAAATAATAACAGAAATAAAATTCATCAGAGCTTTTTCGATCTTTTTTGAAAGTAATGAAGTGCTTCATTGAGAGTGAAAGTGCAGTAGTCGTATATATCGTTGGGGCCTTTCTGAAGCCTTACATGAGAGTCTTTTTGTCTCGTATTATTATTATGATGGATCTCAATTGGATGTACAGAAACAAAAGTCCCGGATTTGTTTGGTTTAATTTTCTTTTCTCCTTGAAGAGTCTATGAACTAATTGTCATTTGGATTAGGTAAAGAGTCAAGTGTTTTTTGATGGATTTAGCGGTGGTGCGTCTATAACCTCTTTGTAAAATTATGATCAGACAGTGGTTGTAATAGATTAAGTAGTAAATAGGAAAATACATATTCGCTTAGTTTCAAATAGATTTAGAGCAGTTAATATGTCTGTTATTAAAAAAAACGCGACTTTTCTAGCCACAGATTTTTGTGCGATAACAGTTAACGGGGTTTGGTTCACGCAAGTTTGCCAAAAAAACACATTTTTCGGTTTTTAAATATGAAATTTTCTGCGTCTAACAGTGTGTTAAAAAGGTTTTGTTCTACATGCACTAAAAATATATTCAAAATATTTTAGTATAAACTGCTGGCATGCATTATATACACATGCTAATGTTTTTCACTAAAATTCGTTTTCAAGAACAGAAAAAAATCGGGGTAGGGAGGGAAAGCTTTTGCTGTTGTTACAAAAATGTTCTCCGATTTTGAAATTCGAATATATCAACAAATATTGCACTTAGAAACGTGGAAGTTTTTTAGCTGGCCTCAGGCGGGATGAGACTGGGTAACAACTTTTTAGTTGTGTGGGATAGTTGGTATTTCTTATATGTAATGTGCCGTAAATATACCACCCAATGCATGGTTATTTTCAATATTTTGTAGAAGGCATATTTTTGCTAAAAAATTTCTATTTTTATCCGTTTATTAGTTTGGACAAAAGTAACTGAGGAATTCACCATTTTTTTATGGTGAATAAGTTTACAAAACATGGACGTTTATAGTATGAGAATGTTTGTCAGATACTTGATTTATATTGCAAGGGGTAGTCTATATAATAATTAAAGAGAAATAACTCTTGATATGGACACCCTGTGCTCAGAAATCCAATAAGAAAGTTGTTGCCCTGCTTCTCTTGAGGCCACTAAAACAAATTCCACGTTTCTAAGCACAATATTCGCTGAGATATTTGCATTGAAAAATCGGAGGGAAGTTGGGAAAGGACAGCATAAATAAGGGAGAAAAGCGTTGTTTTTCAGTTCATAAGATTCTTTTCCTATTTTTGAACTCAAATATCTCAGTCACTTGGAAAAATTCACGTGGAATTGTCTTTCTTTGTCTCAGGGCAGACAGACCAACATTTTGCTATCTGGGTTTTTGAGGACAGGATGTCCGTATAAAAAGTTATTGTTTTTATTTATTTCAATAGCTGTACAAGAAACCCCTTGCAACATGAATGACGTATCTGAGTCCTACAAGTTATTCGGATACATTTTCTGCTTGGGAGTATGCCTCTAGGATCAACAGTTCGCCAGTAAAATACGGCGAGACCAATTAAGTAATCGCCCAGTATATTAATAAAACAGACCACAACGCTGAATGTGATCACATCGGGAATCAGTGTTTTTGATAGCAATAACCGAATGATTACTATATAAGAGAAAGTCCCGTTTTTTTGCAAGTACGGTGACGAAAAATGCCGTTTAGTCGAACGGAGTGAATGGTAGATGGGCATTCGCTAAACGGGACAAATGTGTATGAGAGTGTTTTTCTTTTCCACATAGTTGGTTGCAAAATGTTCAGTCGTTTCTATTTTTCTGCTCAATTCTAGAACGGCACTTCTTTTAAGCTGAAATCCGCCATTTTTTTTTATTCAGCCACTGTGAGGCTTGGAATGGAACTGTCTACTATTTATCACAAATTACGATATTTTTTTTAAATTTACACAATACGTTTCGTAGATAATTCAGTAATGATAATTATCATTAATAAATAATAAATAAGTTTATATTCAGTAAAAATTTTTTTTTTCGTTGATGATTTTTCTATATTTCTAGCTGAGAGGAGGATCAACACACACACACACACACACACACACTAAATATTTATTAATAATCAAAGTGGCAATTTAGAATAATAATTAATCGATAGTTAATAGTATAATTCAAAGTTCCTCCATATTCAAAAAATCCCGACATTTATTTCCTTAGTAAAAGAAAATTTGTATATGTCAACTTATTTCAACTTCATTAATTTTCTCACATGTAAATAATACAATGAAATGAGTAATGCATTATCATTAATGTCAAATGAGTAATGAATTATCAATAAAGTGAAATGAGTAATGAATTATCATTAATGTGATAATTATCATTAATGTGGTAATTATCATTAATGTGATAATTATCATTATTGCGATAATTACAATTAATGAATTATTATTAATTATCATTAATGATAATTCATTACTCATTTCCAATAATTATAATTGATTACCCATTTCATTAATGATAATTCATTACTCATTTACTGAATTCATTCCTGAAATGAGTAATTAATTATCATTAATGAAAATTCGTTACTCATTTCATTAATGATAATTCATTACTCATTTCTTTAATGATAATTCACTAATGATAATTCATTACTCATTTCTTTAATGATAATTCACTAATGATAATTCATTACTCATTTCTTTAATGATAATTCACTAATGATAATTCATTACTCATTTCATTGTATTTATTTACATGCGAGCAAATTAATGAAGTTGAAATAAGTTCACACATACAAATTTTTTTTCTACTAAGGAAATAAATGTCGGGATTTTTTGGTGGAGGAACTGAATTACTATTAACTATCGATTAATTATTAATCTAAATTGCCAATTTGGTTATTAATAAATGTTTAGTCTAGTATGTGTGGTGTGTGGGTGTGTGTGTGTTGATCCGCGTCTCAGCTAGAAATATAGAAAAATCATCAACGAAAAAAAATATATTTAGTGAATATAAATTTATTTATTATTAGAATTCCATGATCCTAAGAGATTATTATATTGACGAATTTGAACGCGAAAATATACTTTTTTTTGTTAATATTTACCATTTTCATTCAAATTTTGATTCTTGTTAATTCTGAGGAGCGGAAATTTTTTACTTTCTTAAATATATCACGAGAATATTTTATTCCTCTTAATGATTTCGAAGTTTAAATAATAATAAAATAATTTTTAAGATCATTTGCATAATTTAATGAAATACACGATTTTAAATCAAAGCTGGGACATGGGGGAAAAAATGATCCATACACATGTAAACTAACGCTAATTAGTCGCAAATTGGAATTTGAAAGTTGCGTCTTTTTTTTTTTTTTTCATTTTTCCCTCTTCCGTTGATTGCTTTTAAAAATGTTTCTCCGAAAAATGACATATTTTTAATAAAAATTTGAGGAATTTTTCAAAAAAACAGGAATTTTCTGAAATATACGTATGTGTGGGATTTTTCAGGCGAGATTAGGGGGGGGGGGAGCAGTTTAAAATTCCATATTTTATCGAAGCATTCAATTTCTGAAAAGTAGGTGATTGCTATTAAAATGATCGCTTACCATGATTATGTATAAGGCTTGTTGCCGTGTGATTGGTTGTTATAATTAGATTATGTCAAGGACTGTGATTGTTTATTGTTATTACATTGCGTGACGCTTAATGTGATGACATCGGGGCTCGGGGTTTTTCTGATAACAATAACCAATTGATACAGTGGAACCTCCCCTAACGGATACTCCTTGTTAACGGACGCCTGCCGTTAGAGGACAATTTTTTTATCCCCAGTCCCGTGAAATAGGGCCTTAATATATTTCACGCCCCTTTAGCGGACGCTCTCGATAGCGGACAGTAAAATCAGACAAACTCTAATTTTTTTTCTATATATAAATTCTAATTTGTTAATTTCTTCAAATTAATCGAGAATTTGTCATATTCAAAGGTGATTACGTATAAACTTGAGCTCGTATTAGTAAATATGATGATTCCGCAATGCATTTACTTGATTAACGGAACATAACTATGGTCCAGGATGGTGATTCTGAATGGTAGTGATAGTTTTGTTTGCACATGTCGATACGTGTGAAGGAAGCCAACATTACAAGATTGATAATGTGGTTATGAATGTTACCTTGGTCACACTTATTTTAGTTTTTATTGTAAAATATGTACAGTGCGGGTATGTACGGGTGAAATTAAATAATTGGTTTAATGAAGAGAAGAAGAAAGGTTACACACTTTTCCCATATTTATCGCACTTTCCAGTTTTAGTTGGGAATTATGCATAATCGCAGGTGAAAGAAAAAAATGTGGTGAAATTTCAAATCAAACTTACTTTATTGAGGCAATTGATGATTATGCATAACCACCGCACCGACGTTTATGAATCTTTGGGATAAGCTCTGTCAGATTATGCGACAGGGATTATTTAAACGGGAATGTTTTTGTAGAAACTGATCATTTGATCATTCTTGTCGCACCACGATCATGTTCTGCACATGATGGATAATTAGACCTGGACCTGCAACTTATTGGCGATCCGGAGAATGGCAGCCTTTCCTTCCTTACTCACCTAGAAGTTGGTGCGGTTACCCCTTCGATGTGGGACTGACTCCCTACGGTAGTAATCTTTTTCTGTGGTCATGTCACCGTTTCTGTTGTACCCTTGTGTCGAGAAAGTTTCTGACATGCATGAAAACTGTATCGAACTCACAATACCTCTATAAACATCTTTTGGTACTTTAGCTGAGTAAATAATAAGTTTGTCGTTTCTATCAAAAGTTAGGGGGGGGGGCATTCAAGTATTACGTCAACAACGATTTGATGACGAGGAGCTTCGACTCATGCTTACGTCATCAACCACTGTTTATGAAAATATGAAGCATCTTTACATGGAACGCGGAAAACAAGAAAGATTTCACCTAGTTTTGTGGGCATCTTGAACTAACTCCTCCCCCCCCCACACACACACAATTGACGTCTTCAAGAGACCTACATCTCTATTAGATCTCTCAGACTTGGAAAGATGCTATCCCCCATCATGTCCTGCCTCACTTAAAGCGGGGTGAATAAACGGTTTTGCGTCCACTCAGTGCCACATGCGCTGTCCTTGAGTGATTTGGACTCCAGTACATAAGCGGATAAAAGCTCTTCGAATTGGGGGGAGGTTCACCGGTTGTGCATGGTGATCGGTGGGGGCAACTTTCGCCCTACCGTCCTATGTGTACTCTTCGGAGTGCAATCTCAATCAGACGCGTACGCAGGATAGAAGGGTAACGAAATTTCCGGGATACTGGTTGTGGACCGCAATTGATTTCTTAAAGGTAAATTTCGAGTTCTAACAGCCTTCAAACAGTATTGAAATTACCAGAAATTGATTATAAAAAAAATAATAAAGTTATTTTTGCTTCTGATGTTTTATATTAAAAAAAATGTTTTGATGGTCTGGAGAGTTTAAGGGATGTTTGCCTATTCCCCCCGTGTATGTCTCTGATCCCAATATGCGTTGGGAGGAGCTGTGCTGATGGAATTTTCGTGACGGGGGGGGGGGGCAGAGTTATGCTTACTTTTGCTGACGGGAAGGAGGAGGAGAGGATCACTAAAAAGGCTAAAAATCTGTTGACGTAATACTTCAATGGCTCCAAAGGGTCTTAATATATCCACCGTTTTCATATATTTCGGTATTTTTTCATCTCTTGATATCATACACCCAATGGGGACCCGAAATTTTGTCCGTTAACGAAAGGTGGCCATAAATGGATAAATCACTTAAGTGACATGCGGTGCCTTTCCACATCGCTTAAGTGACCAGCACATTTCGAGATCACGTAATTGAACCACGGCACAGTTCTGGATCACCCAAGCAGCCCCCGGCATATTTACGAAACACCTAAGTGACCCACGTCCCATTTGGAGATCGTTTTAGCGGAATGTGATACAGTTCCAGATCGCCCAAGCCACCCGCGTGACCCGCGGCACACTTATAGATTACTCAAGTGACCTGCGGCGCTGTTCCCGGTCACTTAAGTGGCCCGCCACACAAGTTTTAAAACCAATGAAGTGGCCCGTTCCCTCCTAATGTTTGAGCACCCTCGATTTAAAACAAAACTGTTTCATAAGAGAGAGACGAGCAGCCTTTTTCTCCAGCTATTCATTCCTACGGACTTCGAGAATATTCAAATCTTTATCGTTTATTAAGCTGAAACGAACGAAATTGTATGATACGGTAATTTTCGAGTATCCGAGAATACATTTTCCTACAAAAATTATCATAATACAAACTTTCTTTGAATCGCAACCGAAAGAATTAGTATGGGGTTTGAAAATTATCACGAACCGCATGAAATCCCGGCGCAAAAGCGCTGGGGAAACTCAATTTCCCAGGCAAAAATTCCGTGACGAGTAATCTATATCAACCGAGAGGACGGGGGGGAGGATCAAAAGCCTTACATTGAAAATTTCCGCTCGTTTTTGAATAATTAATTGGCTAATTAAGATTCAAGGAAAATAATTCACAATTAATGCAAATAAGTTCCAGAACTGGGGGGACACGACTTTCCTAAATCTGTGGGTTTTGTGAGTTTGAGGAGCTTTTGACACTCTTTCTCCACAAGAAGAATTTTTCCTCTCTCTCATCGCATAATTTCTTACTCCGTTAACTGATGATACATATTGCGTTTAAAACTGATTCCAGGCGTTAAAGATTACATGTTTTTCGATGTATTTCACATGTAATACATAGTTGATAGGGTATACAATTGGTGATACATTCGACGCTACGTATTATAATCATGAATAATGTTATCACTCGGGTATTGTTGCCACTTTTGCAACGGACCAATGTCATAACATGGGAAGAAATTCGTTTACTGTTATTGGAATTTCGATTAATGTTATCTATTTTGGAAGTTTTTTTGGCATTCTGAAGCTAGGGGTTCACCCCCGTAAACTATTAGGCTGCAAAAAGACTGTTTTCTCGCCCTCCTAACTTCATTGACGGACATTTCCGTACTGAATGTCGAAATCAGTCCGTAGTATTCGATTGTTCGGAATTTAAATCGTTCGTACTCGTTCAGAAGTGGAGTCCTTCAAGGAAGTGTCCTTGGCCCCATACATTTTGTTTTTTTTTTCACTTTTCATCGATAAACTCGACCAGGGTATCGATGGGAATGCCAGCAAATTCGCAGATGACGTGGAGCTTATGGGGGGTAGTCAGGAATCAAAGCGATAGGGAGCTGTTCCAGACCAACTTAAACAGGATTGCTGCTTGGGCAAATGAATGGAGCATGACGTTTAGCGTTGACAAGTGCATGGTAGCTCATTTTGGTTCGAACAACTCACGTTTCTCTTACGAGATGAATAGTGTTACTATCTTGGAGGCAACTAGGGTCACGATTTGGCAATTCTCATTGACGAGAGACTTAGGTTTTCTGAATATTGTTCAGCGGTGGTCAAAAAATCGGATGGAATGCTTGGTCTCATTTTCAAAAAGGTCTCTTCGCGTTCTCCTAAAGTTATTCTTCCGCTTTTCTGAGGCTTAGTTCGTCCTGGACTGGAGTATGCTGTAAGGTTTTGGAGACCATACCTGCAGAGGGACATAGACCTGGTTGGCGGGGTGCAGAGAAGAGTGTCCTTGTTGGCATACGAGGCTTGAGCTAGGAAGAGAGACTTCATTTTTTGAATATGTTTACATTGGAAGAACGCAGGTGTCGGGGAGGGAAATATGATCGAAGTGTTAAATATTTTCAACGGGATAGATAGGATGAACCATGAATTATCAATCGACTGCTTCGACAAGGGGACACCAGTAAGCGACACTTCAAGGTCGTGGTGTGTCACCGGAAATTATTTTCTAATAGAGGGTTGTTAATAAACGGTCATAGATGGCAGCACTACTACTAAACCACACATGCACCTCGTCCATATTTTTCTGCGGAATCTCTAACGAATTGGCACTCGCGGGAATGTGCGTGTTCGTGTACTGAAACCTGACGTGGTGTTTGTTTCTGTGCAATGCTTGTTATGTGTAGTCTGCCATCAGTTTTTCTAACTATGAGGGAAGTGTAGTGATTGAATAATTAATCGTTGTAGGCCTGTTGCTCTCTGTGGCGAGACTTTTTAATGGGGAGATCGGCTCGCATTTGCGCCTCGAAGTTGGGAACCACAGGAAACCAACTTCAGCCGACCACCACTATGGCGATGGCGGGGTTCGAACCCGGATCCTCGCGATGCGAGTCTGTCATTATGACCACTCGACCACCACAGCGGCTAGATGGCAGCACTGAAGAGTAAAAAAAAAAGACACTAGATCGCACTCAGACTGTGAGATACCTATACACACATACATACTTCCGGTGCATCTCAATCGGTAGTAAATTGGCCATGGCCATAAGCTGGAGCTGTGTTCGGTTTGAATGAATGAATATTTCAGAGTAAGATAATTTCAGTTGGTCCTCAAGAGGATCTTTCATGAACAATGACCCTAAACACCACGAGCAATAGCTTATTGTAACCTCAGTTCCTCACGTGAGGAAGCGAAATGGTTCCAGTACGTGTGAAATGATGCTTTCAAAGCTGTCAGTCAGCTAATCACAGACTCGAAAAAACCCATTACAAAACTGCTAGCCAATCACAGGCCCGAAAAAACCTAGCCAAAGCTGGTAGCAAGTCACAGGTGCGAGAATCACCAGCAATAACAAGCAGGGCTCTGTCGCCGCATTCTGATACCCGTCTTTCAATGGAACTGATAACGAACGATGATGCATATCATCGATCGAATCGAACGATCGCTTTATATCGAATTCATTGGAAATTCGTGTGTCGCAATTAGAAAAATTAAAAATTATTCATTTGATAGGATGCTGTATAATGCAGAATATCAGGAAAATTCGATTAGAAATTTCACCGACAGCAGTTCGTCACCAGTGAGTGAGCGAGTGAATGAAAGATTTTATGTGAATGAGCTACTGAATAAGCTAGTGAGTGAACGAGTGAAGAGTCGAGTGAGCGATAAAAAAACCGTATCATTGACTGGATGAGTGATCAAAGGAAAGGGTCAGGCAGTAACTGCATGAATGAGTGATGAGTGAAGGTATGAGTGACTCACTCATTTACACACTTACTCGCTCATTTGCAACCCTGCTCGATCACTCGATCATTTGGTCACTCAGTGTTCCCCAACGTGGGAAATATCACCGAGAAATTACCTGGATCATTACATCGCTCCGATGGAATGATCCAGGGGGGCAGTAGAAACTACAAGTATAACATAGAATCCTGTAGGCTAGCTTGCACTGGGGGGCGATGGAAGAAAAAATTTCTGAAGAAGGGAGAGGGGCGATGAAACAAAAGTTTGGGAAACTGATCTCACTCTCCCATCCCATTCATCCACTCCAGTTGCTCAGTCACCCACAAAACTCTCATTTACTCACTTATTTGCTCACTCACTAACTCCTCTTAGGGCGGTATACACCGACATGGTTTAAACCATAGTTTCCCAACCTTTCTTGTCCCATCGCCCCCTTCTTCAGAAATTTTTCTCCCACCGCATAGAATCCTATGACCCAACCATAGAATCCTATGCTATACGCGTAGCTTCCACCGCCCTTTGGAACATCCCATCGCCCCCCAGGGGGCGTTAACGCCCACTTTGGGAATCACTGGTTTAAACAGTCACAATTTTTTGATAAGAGATCGACACGGATCGGTTAAATTCAGGTTTTTAACCAATCTATGATGATCCAATCTTTTATCTAAAAATTGTGACTATACAGTTTAAACTATACACAGACGGTGAATACGGCGCTTACTCACTTGATCAATCATACTCACTTGTTCACTTACTCACTTACCTGCTCCATCCATTCACTCACTATATCACTTGGTCGATGGATTTTGTCAATGAAAAGGAAAAATATTTCCCTAGCGATGAATTGTCATGTCATTTTGAATCGCGTGGCGATGAATTTCCATCACACGACTTGAAAGAGACATTGACAAGAATGAAATAAAGCGTTCATTTTCGTTTATTAACGGTCATGTTCAAAAACTGATGATCTCTCTCTTTGTCTTTGGAGATCATGTCACGCTAATTTGGGATTTTGAATGACTACGTTCAGACTAATTTCAATGACAGCTGTTGATTCTTGTTCAAGGGAACGCAAGGAACGTAAAATTTTTGTTTTGCCCTTACAAAAATGCAAAATAATTTTTCTCGGAAGCCAACTTCGAAAGTTGAGCAAATAGAAAATATTCCAGAAAAATCATCATTCATTCTGTTCTAAGATTCATACGCCGGAAAAATTCCAATACCAAATATTTCTCGGAATAACACTGAGCAAGGAACGGCTTTTCTCTCGCGACAACACTCACGATAACATTAAGTTATTTCTTATTTAATTATATAATTAAATAATTTTCAATAATAGGTTTATAGTTTATCCAAAAAATTATCGAGAACAGGTATGATAACCATCAGGGACGACGGGATTGTGATCTAAACAACCAAAAACTATCGTATCCCTTTCAGATTCTGGTGCCACAAATGTGTGGGTTGCTTTTTCTTACTGTGGAAACTTTTCTTTTGACCTCAGAAAGTTGAACCAACACCATCTACAGCAGAAGGTTTCCGTGCGGAGCTCGTGACGTTATTGAAGAAGGCCATCTCACCTATAACCATTGGACATACTATAAAAATGCGTAAAGATGGCGCATGCGTCGGACTCTGCTACATCCAATGACTATAAGTGAATGTGACTTTTTTTAGTGACGTCACGAGCGTGGAGCCCCTTTGGCGATAGATGGTGTTGGTTGTGAACCCTGGCATAAAGGATTATCGAAGGATGATGTCACTCTCCATACGAAGGTTTTCGACAGCTGGATGATGCATCGATGAATTTAGGAAAGTGAGAAAATTCAACTATGTTTGTGAGGGAATTCAACCCGCGTCCTCTCACTTGCCGGGGTGAGCACCCTAGAACACTAGAACACTATAAAAGTATGTTTGTGTAAGAGTTTTGAAATACGGTGAATACGAAGTTTTTTTTGTCAGCTTTTATCAGGGGTCAGCTCTTTTTCGGGGATTTTTTAAGATTGTTTCCAGAAGAAAGTGCCTCCAGAAAAAGTGAGATTTATTACATAAAATTTCGCAATAAAATTTTAAAAAAATTAGTTCGTGAAAATAAATGTACTCTGTATAATATGGAAGAAAACAAATTGAAGGAAATGACTCATTTCTTCACAAAAAAATGTAAAACAAATTGGAAATTGTACCAAAAATTAAAAAACATTTTTAAAAGTCATAAAAATTATTGCTCAGGTCAGAAAGAGCTGTAATACATTAAATCAAAGATACTCAACGTTTTAGAGAGCGCGGGCCACTTCATTAGTTTGGAAACAAGTCGCAGGCCGCTTAAGTGTTCTGGGACTGTATCGAAGATCACTCAATTTACCAGTAAATATGGTCGCGGGTCACAAGTTATCTCACAACATGCCGTGGGACGCTCGAATGACCTGGAACTGTGCCGCAGTTAACTAAAGCGATCTCGAAATGTGCCGCGGGTCACATGAGTGATGTATGAATGTGCCGCGGGCCGCTTGAGGGATCCGTAGCTGTGCCGCTCAGTTCATTTCTGCTAAATTAGGTTAGGGGAACACGGGCCACATCAGATGACTCCAAGGGCCAATTTGGCGTGCGAATCATGCATTGAATCATCTGAGACCACCTATAAAAACGGAAACATTGAATCTCTAGTCCCTAAAGAAACCATCAATGATATGCAAAGATATTTAATTTTTTTCTACATATGAACATCGAAACAAACCCGAAATATTTTAAATCGATATAAATAATTACGTAAACGTCGATAAGAATAACAGTACATTTTTTTTATCGAATTTCCAAATTTTTTTATACAGTGAAATATGTATGTTCCGCTGTGTATGCCTCTGGGGGGGGGGGGGCAGCAATGTATATGATTGATTATACATTGAAATATATTGTTGCTTTTTCTAAAAAAATGGAGATCCTATACAGGGTGTCCCTGAACTGTCATAGGCCAAACTTTAAGAGAAGGTAAAATACACATAAGGAAGCATTTCTTGTATCATCGATGCGGGGTCGGAAATAAAAAGTGTTGGCGGAAAAAGCACGAAATGTTAAGGAAATAAAGCTTTTTATTTACATCATTGGGTAAGTATGGCACATTTCCTAATGGGTACGCCAATCACTTGCTAGACGCTGCCAGGCCTGCATCGATGTTGGTGAAGGCACGTGTGAGCAATTACTGTAATTATTAATGTAAATAAAAAGTTTTCCGTTTTCTCAACATTTCGTGTTTTTCCGCCATCACTTTTCGATCCCGGCCCCACATTGCTATACAAAAAAATACTTCTTTATGTGTATCTTACATTCCGTTAAAGTTTGGCCCATGAGTTCATGGACACCCTGTATACAGTAGAACTTTGATAATTAGGACTTTTACCAACCTCCCCCACCTGGAGTTTTGTATATAATTTAATGTTAAAATTTCTTATTTAGTTCGAATGTTTTGGATAATTTAGACTGGGACTTACAATTTATTGCCGATTCCGAACACGGCAGTCCTTTTTATACTCACCGAGAGGTTGGTGCTCTAACCTCTCGATATGGGACTTCCTGCGGTAGGAATGTTTTGTCTGTGGGTCATGTCGCCGTTTCTATTTCCTGTGTCAGGAAAGTTTCCGACCAGCAAGAACCGGGTATCGAACTCGTGACACTTCTAAACATCTTTTGGTACTTTATGCGAGTATCTAACCCACCTGGGCTATCGCACCTCATGATTTTTGTAAAAGCATGTTTAGCTTGGAAAATTTGTATAAGAAATCAGACTGATTTTCTCGATCAAGTTGTTAATCAGCAAGTCTTCAAAAACAATTAAAAGTTTTGAAAATTTTCTATTACTCTGTGCTCTTCCTTTGATAATTTAATGCCCATTTTAACATAATGTTCAACTTTCATGCAAACAATGCATGAAAAGAATGTGTACCTCTTTATCTGGATCTTTCCGTCATCGTTAAGATTATGGAAAGTATATTTCCTTTATATACCATAAGGTAATAAGCAAAATTTGGGTGACAGTTTCTTAACGGATGATCATGAACTGTTTCCGTAAATCAGGCATAAGAAATTCTGCTGTGGTGGTGGTGATTCCATAACAATCTAATAATGTAGCAGATAAGATCAACTATACACATTATAATTATAAATTATTAAAATTTGCGGAACAGTTTCGTAACTGATGAAGGGATTTTGATAATTGGTAATTATTACCTCCTGTGTGAATGTTGAAGATGAAGTTGTTATTTGTTGCCATTTTACAGATCAAGGAATTGGATAATTTGAATTTTGGATAAATCGAACTGTTTTCCAGTGACTTTGGACTTTCAATTGACAATCGAAAAAAAAAGTTGCAATATATATATACTTTTTTTGTTAAGGTGTACTCACTCAAATGAGTACAGTTCTTTGTTAAGCTCCATTCGGATGAGTACAGTTCTTCGGTAAGCTGTACTAAAATGAGTACATTGGGTACAAATGAGTTAACTAAATTCGACTGTATGTACAGTATTTAGTCAAAAGATTAAAACACGCGAAATATAAAATAGTTTCTCCGCTGTAATATCATACTACATATTTCTAGCGATTCTACGCAATAATGAACGGCGTTTCTCTCGTTAACACCGACGATAACAATAAATATTTCCGTAGTAATATAATTTATTAATATAGTCGCATCAATTACACTTTTATAATTATTCCAAAGTAATCCAGAACTGACACAAATACCGATACTCACCAGGGACTCCAACTCGGGTTCACAAACAACATAAAAACGATCACATAATACATTAAATCATTCAGACCTCATAGAAAAAACGAAAAACAGTCAACTTCTAATCCTTAAGGAACCCATCAACGATATTTATAAAAATATCCAATATTTTTCTTTTATAAATAACAAAATAAAGCTGAAATATTTTAAATCGATATAAATTATCAAAAACTTAGATTAAAATAACGGGGATATTTTTTCCGAATTTATAAATATTTTTATGCAGTGAGAGAAAAATTGTTACTTTTTTCTTCAAAATGGAGATCATATATTTAGTCACATAAGGGGAATTCAATTATAAATATTCATGAGATAGAAATTGTGTTACATTTGAGACTATCTTCACACGGAACATAAAAGCGGCATATTTAAACGAAAGATACAGGTAAAAATGGAAATCATACTTAAAATTTCACTTTGAGAAGAGGTAGACTTCTCTTTTTCTCTTCACTCGTCTCGTTTTGTTTCTTTGAATTTCGCACTTGCTTGGAATATTATGAAAATTTATTAACCTTTCGTGACGTTTTCGCTGCTTTCTAATCTCTCCAATCGTTAAATGTTTCGGAAAAGCTTTCGCTCTCACCCCCTGGAAAACTCGAAAAGTTTCAAGGATAATTGGTTCTCTGAAATATTCGTGTGCGAGGCGCGTGCTTATTTGCAGGACTTGCAGGAATATTTATATATATATGATAACAATTTTTCAATGCATAGCTTAACGAATTTCACTGGTTAAAAATTCGCTACGAGTTATTAAAACTCATATGCTAATTTTAGAAATGAATTTCATTGGGGGGATGATCGCGAGCATTTATTTCCGATTTCAGAGATCGGTGCAAGAGACAGGTTAATTGGCTGTGTATTTTTTTTTTTCATGGGATTTGTTGAAGAATGTGAAACCCATTAATGTTCAACGTGACACATTATGTGAAAAATATATATGGTAAGTATGATATATATACTGTATTTTTTACTTTAATGCTTGGAAGTTTTCTGAGAAAAATGCAAGATGGTGAGCTCAATTATAGTATAAGTACTTTTTAAAGAAGTAATTTAAATCAAAATCTTTCTAATCGAGACTGATATTATTAATGAAAGTTAATTGTTTTCAGAGAATATTTTATTATACTGAAAATGGTTTGTTCTTTCTTTTTATGTTTCGTATTTTTTTTATCCTTTTTTTTCTATTTTTTTGTATTTTCTTGTATCTAAAATTTGTAATTAATCGTAACCCTGAACTTGTGCAATTTTATTTTAATTTAATAATCAGGAGAAAATAAGTTATTTTATGTTATGTTCAAAGAGAAATGTTATCAGAAGAACTTTTCGTTGAAAAATGTAAGTGGAGTTTCTACGTTGATCTATATGCCGAGAGAAACAAATGAAAATAACAAAAATTATCTTAAAAAAACAACCAATCATCATAATTTTAATTTTAGCATAAAGTAAAAAATTTAACTTTGACAAAAAATAAAAATTCAATTTGGCAATAAAAAATTTCCTACAGGATTTAAATATCCCCCTAGAAATTTAGAACCTGACGGTGACATGAAGCATTGAATACGTTCATATATATAGAATATTTCTATTAAACATTGAATATTTATTTGAAATTAATAATTTTGTGTTGTTTGTGTTACATGCGTTTTTTTTCTCTTTTTGATGTTTTGTCTATTTTGTATTATCTATAAATTAATTAATCACGATGTTATTTTTTCAATCGTCTGTACAAACATTTGCCCCTTTACATGGTAAACACGTTTCTCACATCAATTTATGTTAATTTATATATATACATGAAAGGAATAAAGTGAATGTTAGAGTTAGTTATTATCATAATGATCATCTGGGTTTAAATTTTAATGACTTTTCAGCCGAGTTATTCCAAAAATTATAATTGTATAACTTCAAAGAAAAAGGCTAAATCGAATGCATTATTGATATGAAAACGTGAAAGATAACACGTTTTCTGAAAGTTAGAATTTCTGAACTATATAGTAAATTGGGTATTTATATCTGTATATGGCGTCTTATCTTAATCATAAATGTTTTCGAAAAATATAAATGAAGAAATGAAAAGAACCTATATGGGCTATATTTGATATGAAGAATTAAATTCATTGATAAAATTTCCTTAAATTTCCATGTGTACCATGAACTATAGAATGACATTTGGATCATAGATATTATTATTCTCATAACGTTAGATTTTTGAATCATTTACATAGATTTTTTTTTAATCATGTAGATATATTTTTGAATTATTTAGATAGGTTTGCAATCTATATGCATAAACTATTCATAACCATAGATTTATAATAATTTCTAATTTTAATGGGTGACATCCTGTTAATTTTGAAAATTATAATACTATAACTTTAAAGAGAAAATTAAAAAAAAATATGTTTTTGATAGTATAAAAATACAAAAATTATAAGTTTTCGTCAACTACAAAAACTTAAGTGATTTTCAAGATTATATTTTTAAATTAAAGTTCATAAATATATCATTCCTTATATTAATCATAAATTTTTAACAAAGAAATAAAGAAATCACAAAGGCTTATTATTAGAGGAAGCATTAAATTCATTGATAACTTTGTTCTAATATTTTAACTTTCATTATTGAATAAAGAAGAGTTTAAATCCTAAGGCTATTATTCTCTTAATGATAGATTTTTTAACCATTTAGATAGGTTTTTGATGTATATATAAGCACACGTTTACATATTATACACACAATCATAGATATTTTATCATTTTCAGTATTAAGGCATGTCAGTCTAGTTATTCTGAAATTTATGATTATATAACTTCAAAGAGAAAAAAAATTAAAAATAGCTTTAATATGAAAATACAAAGAATCGCAAGTTTTTATCAACTACAGAAACTCAGGAATTTCCAGAATTATATTTTAAATTAAAAATTTATAACTCTATGATTTCTTATCTTAATCATAAATGTTCCAGAAAAAAAAAGCTATAATAAGTAGAGGAAAAGCTCACCTTTCACGTTGATGATATGTCCGAAAAACACTACGGTGGCAATTATCAGACCACGCGCGTTTGAAAACGTGATTTTGCGAGTGGACATCACGAGGGAGAACGACGACTCGAAACTTTCATGGGAGTTTCTCACGATCTCACGAGTCGTTTTAATTTTACTTTTTTTTATATATCTTTCTCTCTCTCTCCCACTCAACAACAGAAGACACAAGCACGCGTTGCAAGTTTCGAGGGGAAAATAACTTGGCTGGATATATATAAAATAACTTGTCCGCACCCGGCACAACTCGAATGAGAAATGAGGCTTTTTGCCGCGTTGTTTCTGTGAGTTGGCTTCACCGCATATTGATCCAACGTGCGGTGAAGACAGCCTGACACACGCACACACACTCCCTTTCTCTCTTCCCTCATTTTTCCCCTCCGGTGAAAAGTCTGACTTTTGCTGTAACATCAGAACTGTTAAAGGAGGAAAGGACAGAAAAAAAATTATGAAAAGGAATCGAAAGTTATTATTCGTGGTTTGTAAATGAACTTGACGTGTTTTCTGGAAAATGTCATTATTTTGGATTGTGATTTTTGTTATTTTATTTTTTTCTCTAAATTTTGATTAAGACAAAACGACTTTCCAAACTAACTAAACGAAAATGAAGTTGGTTCAGGAAAAAAGTTCAGGGGAAGAAGGACAATTCCTTCAGATGTAATGCACGATTATTTTTGGGAATAAATTTTTATGTATTAATTTTGAGATTGCTTTTACATTCGATTTTTAGCGTTTTTTCTACAATTGGTTGGATTAGTTTTATGAGCTCGACTGGGACACGTTTCATTTGTTGGAATTTGCTAAAGTTTTTGATTTTTAAGCATTTGCTAAAGTTTATAATTTTTAAGAATTTGCTGAAGTTTCTAATTTTTAAGAATTTGCTAAAGTTTTTGATTTTAAAGAATTTGCTGAAGTTTCTAATTTTTAAGAATTTGCTAAAGTTTTTAATTTTTAAGAATTTGCTTATAAATTTTTAATTTTTAATGATTTTGCAAATTTTAATATTTTTTAAGAATTTGCCTGAATTTTTAATAGATAAGAAATTACTATAATTTTTAATAGATAATAATTCATAATAAAACTTTTGAGTTATAGAGAAATTTGGAATAGTTTCCAAATAAAAAATTTAATTTTTAGATTGAAGAATTTTCTATTTTCATTAAACGAAAAAATTTGAAAAAATTTTCAATTCCTAAATTTTTCTAGGATTTACTATTCATAAGAATTTTTTAGGACTTCTTATTTATTAGAATTTATTAGAACTTCTTATTTATTAGAATTTATTAGAACTTCTTATATATTAGAATTTATCAGAATTTTTTATTCATAAGAAGTCAATAGAAATTTTTATTCATACGAATTCAATAGAAATTTTTATTCATATGAATTCAATAGAAATTTTTATTCACACGAATTCAATAGAAATTTTTATTCACACGAATTCAATAGAAATTTTTATTCATGAGAATTTATTCATAAGAATTTATTCATAAGAATTTATTCAATAGAATTTTCTATTCATAATACTTTAATAGAATTTATTCAATAGAATTTTCTATTCATAATACTTTAATAGAATTTATTCAATAGAATTTTCTATTCATAATACTTTAATAGAATTTTATTCCCTCGAATTACTTAACCATCTGTTAGTAGAATTTGCAATGATTTTTTATTAATTCAAGAATTAATATGTTATTACTATATTTCACGATTCACTAGGGTTACTACTACTAAACCAGACATGCACCTCCATATTTTTTTGCGGAACTTCCAGCGAATTGGTGCATGTGCGAATGTGTGGTGTGTGCGTGTAGTAAACATTCCGTGAAGTTAGTAAATTTGTTGAAGTGTGTAATATTTGTTATGTGTAGTGCTGCCATCTGACATCAGTTTTTTTAACTATGCATGAAGTGTAATGATTGATTAGTATACTGTTGTAGGCCTGCTGCTCTCTGTGTCTGTGGCAAGACGTTTTAACTGGGAGGTCGACTCACATCACTAGGATTACTATAGATTACTAAATTTTATTACTATTTCCTATTCCTAAGAATTTACGAGAACTTACCAGAATTCACTATTAATAATAATTTACGAGAACTTACCAGAATTCACTATTAATAATAATTTACGAGAACTTACCAGAATTCACTATCAATAATAATTTACTAGCACATTTATTTCATAAGAATTTACTAGAATCTTCAATTCATAAGAATTTACTAGAATCTTCAATTCATAAGAATTTACTAGAATCTTCAATTCATAAGAATTTACTAGAATCTTCAATTCATAAGAATTTACTAGAATCTTCAATTCATAAGAATTTACTAGAATCTTCAATTCATAAGAATTTACTAGAATCTTCAATTCATAAGAATTTACTAGAATCTTCAATTCATAAGAATTTACTAGAATCTTCAATTCCTAAGAATTTACTAGAAATTTCACAATTTACTAAATTTTTTTCTTAATTCACTGGAACTTTCATTTCTTCAGAGAATTACTAAAATTTTTAATTTTTCACATTGTTTTATTTTTTTTTAGAATTAACTAGAATGGAAAATGTATATAGTAAATTATAAAAAATTCTTTAGAATTCCGATGGAAAATTTCGCACCCTCTCTTTTTTTCTAAGAGTTTCCTCCCTTATTTTTCCCCTCCGGTCAAAATTCTTACTTTTGCTGTAACATCAAAACGGTTAAAGGAGGAAAGGACAGAAAAAAAAAATTATGAAAAAAATCGAAAGTTATTATTCATAGCTTGTAAATGAATTTGACGTATTTTCTGGAAAATGCCATCATTTTGGATTGTGATTTTCGTTATTTTATTTTGTGTTTTTTCTTGTAAATTTTGAATAAGGCAAAACGATTTTCCAAACGAACTAACCGAAAATGATGTTGGTTTCGCAAAAAAGTTCAGTGGAAGAACGACAATTCAGATATCAATTCTTGGGAATAAATTTTTGTGTCAATTTGGATTTCTTTTATATTGAATTTTTAAAGCTATTTAAGAATTTGTTGCGTTAGTTTTATGACTGACTGGAGCCTCCTCAATTTTTAAGAATTTGATATAATTTTTGATACATGAGAATTCAATTAATTTTTTCATTTACGAAAATTCACAATAGTTTTTAATCAGAAAGCTATTACATTAATAAAACAAACAAGAATTTTCTATTTTTAATAAAGAAAAAAATATATTTGCGAGAATTTAAAATTCATAATAATTTACTAGAATTTTATATTCCTAAGAATTTAACAGAAGTTCGTACTAAATTCGTAAATTGTTGTATTAATAAGAATTTAATAAATTGTTGTATTCCTAAGTTTTGATTAAAATTTTGTAATCATAAGAATTTACTAGAATTTTCCATTCAAAAGAATTTACTGAAATATTCTATTCATAGAAATTTACTACAATTTTCTATTCATAGAAATTTACTACAATTTTCTATTCATAGACATTTACTACAATTTTGTATTCACAAAAAATTACTAGTGTTTTGTACTCAATAGAATTTAATAGATTTTCCTATTCATAACAATTCTCTAAAATTACTCTACCATTACTAGATTTCACTAAAGCTTTCTATCCAAAAAAATTTACCATAATTATTATTTTCATAAGAATTTACTGGAATTTTCCTTTTCTTAGAATTTGCTAGAATTTTCATTTTTTTGACTATTCAATTCTTCACTTACAAATTTTGAATTTTCAAAGCTAAAATTTTCAATTTTCAGATATTACTAGAATATTTAACTTTTTAGAGTTTACTAGAATGGAAATTCTCGTAAATTTTAAATAAATTTTGAAACCCAGATAGAATTTTGCACACTTTATTTTTCTCTGGCCTTCTCTCAGTTTCTATCTTTATTTTTCCTCTGCGGTGGAAAGTTTAACTTTTGTCGTAACATCAAAAATGTTAATGAAGGGAAGATAAAAAAATTATGAAAATGAATCGAAAGTTACTCGTGTTTTCTCTGGAAAATGTTATTATTTTAAATTGTGATTTTTGTCATTTTATTTTATTGTTATTTTTATTTCTTTTTGTAAATTTTGATTAAGGCACAAAACGACTTTCGTAACTAAGTGAACTAAGAGGAAGTTAATTGGAAAAAAAAGTTCAGTGGGATAATGGTAATTCCTTTGGATGCAATGCACGGTTATTTTGAGAATAAATCTTTTTTGAGCATATTAACTTTGTCTGGGATTCCTTTTGTATTTACTTCACACGTTTTCAACAATTTGTTTGATTAGTTTATTGATAGACTGGAGCATTTTTAATTTTTAAGAATTTTAGCTATAATTTTTATGATATACGAATTCGGTACAATTTTTTATTTATAAAAATTCGTGATACTTATTAATTAAAAGGATTTATTTTCACATTTGCAAGATAAGGACTTTCTACTTTTATTAAACAAAAAAAGTTTATTAGAATTTTAAATTTATAAGAATTTACTATGATCCGTTTCAGGTTAACTTTGCAGTGAAGGGAAAGCTACGAGGAAACCGCATCACTCGTTGCGATGGAAACGAAAGCCTATTAACTAATGTATCGATGCGCGGCATTGGTAAGATATGGCCGATTTTCTCGCCTACTCACTGCGAAAAATCGTTTTTTCAAGCATAAACGTAATGCATGTAAAAAAATTGCAGTGTAAGTTAGTAATAATTATATAATGAAAAGAAAAACGCTGGCAATACTTTTCGAAAGAAATTAAAGTCAGGTATTATATTTTTGATTGGAAAGTGTATTAAAATTTAGAAAAAAATAATTATCTTATATCAGCGTGTCACTTACTCTTCATTGATGTGCCGTAAGTAACAATAAAAAAATTTCGAAAAACATGATAATATTTTACTGCAATATTTCCCTTCCCTCAGCTGAAATTTAATTATAAAATAAATTCCAAACAATAATATGAAAGCACCGTGTAATTTTCAAATACTGTATTTCGCTCTCATATGGTATACTCTCCATGGTATATTTTACCATGGCTCTCAAAATCTCGGGGGTAATATACACCAATGGCTCATAATCACCAATGGCTCCACCATGGTGTATAATATACACCATGGCTCTCAAAATCTCGGGGATTTCGATTTTTTTTCAATTTATATGGAAAAAATAGACGTTAAATAAAATTTTGGAAGCCGATCAAAAAATAAATTATGAACAAGCAGATTAATTCCTATTAACCCGGTTTTCACGTTTGAATACGGAAATACACAAAATAATAATATATAATGATATACGGAAAAGGTTAGAATTTTTTTTACTCACTCTTCTTGCCGGAGAATTTCTGTCTCTCACTCACACGAACAGTATACGTCGATTCCACTTGTTTTCATGACAGTTTTAGTCTTTTGCTACGGTTGATGAGCTGCTCATGATTATTACGGATGATTCTTACCAAGTTATATTTACAGCAGCATTCACAAACGAAAAATGTAGCATTGAGGAAGGAAAAGAGCAGAAAACTTTTTAACGTATCCATCTACGGTGAAAATAAAGATACAGCTGTCAAGACGAAAAATGCACTGCAAGCCTAAACCACTGTGAGCCCCCTCTCTCGCTTATTTTATCTGAAGAGAAATTTCATAAAAATTTTCTATTTTTGAGAATTTATTAGACTTTTCTATATTTTCTAGAATTCACTAAAATTTTCTATATTTTCTAGAATTCGCTAAAATTTTCTATATTTTCTAGAATTCACTAAAATGTTCTATATTTTCTAGAATTCACTAAAATTTTCTATATTTTCTAGAATTCACTAAAATTTTCTATATTTTCTAGAATTCACTAAAATTTTTTATATTTTTTAGAATTTACTATACTCTCAGCTAATATTTACTATACTTAGCTAGAATTACTGTACTAGAGTAGAATTACTGTACTAGAGTAGAATTACTGTACTAGAGTAGAATTACTGTACTAGAGTAGAATTACTGTACTAGAGTAGAATTACTGTACTAGAGTAGAATTACTGTACTAGAGTAGAATTACTGTACTAGAGTAGAATTACTGTACTAGAGTAGAATTACTGTACTAGAGTAGAATTACTGTACCATTACTAGAATTTCAGAATTAATTTACTAGAGTTTACAAACTTGTAAGTGTCCGACACAATTTTAAAATAATATGATTTTTTGAAAAATTTTGACACAAAAATTCCAAAGAAATTCTAATTTATAAGAATTTGAAAATTCTTCATTTTTAAATTTTTTGCTACAAATTTCTCGTTTTGTAAGGGTAAAAAGGTTCTCTTTTGACATTTCTGAAACCAGAATTTTCTAAATTATCATTTAAAACAATATTTTAATATACGTTTAAATTTTTTCATTGGAAATTTTAATCTACGAACAGGAAAAATTGAAAACGTTTATAAGAATTCATTATAATTTTTAATATTTTTGATTTAGAAATATTTAGGCTGTTTAATTATAAGCATTTAGTGCATTTTTTTAATTTATAAGACCTCATAATAGCTAATAATACCTTATAATAGCTAAAATTTTCTCAAGCATATTTTAAACGTTTTAATTTTTAATCTATGAAAATTTACTAAAAATTTGTTTACATGAATTTACTGCGATTTTTAACTTAGAAGTATTATAATTTTTTTTTATTTAAAAGAGATTACATTAAAATGGTTAGTTAATGGGAATTTATTAGAATTTTTCAATTACTACTGTTTTTATTTTAAAGTCAATTGAATATTTTCACACGTGCCATACATTATTTTACTATATTTTGAAAGATTTAAGATAATTTCTAATAATAAAATCCAACTATATTTTTTATTTATTTCAAGAATCAAACGCATAATTTTATTATGATCATGCTAACAAACCAAAATATTTTGGAATTCAATTAGGAAAATTGATGAGAACTTATTTTTTTCGATCTGCATTTTTGCCGTTTATCAACAAGATTCGATTTGGTGTCTAAATATCAATGAGAATTCTTAATTTATAAGAAGAAATTATGGAATAAAATTAATTTTCAGTTCCTTTGAATCATTAATGTACTTTTTCTTGGTGAGAAATCTAATGCAATTTCAGCAAATTTCTTCTCTGTTATAGGTGATATTAATTACGAATCATTATTTGATTAAAAAAGAAATCACCATTTTTGCAATGATGTGGATTTTGAATGTTCGAAATATTCATATATAAAAATAAAGATCCATAATGGTCTATGAAGATCGTTATTCGCCGTAACTAAAATCATAAATCATACACAGTCTGCTCCGCTCAATTAGACAACGGATAAACGGATACACCGCTTAAACCTTTCCGACTAAGTTCCCAGTCTGAGCACACCTAAAAATTCCCTTTTCAAACGCTGAAAATAAACGATAAATAAAACGAAAATTACTTAGTTTTTAGGGATTATTTTGAACCTTCTTTATCAACACTGATAACAGCACCACACAAGCCAATCCATACTTTTGGCCTGTGTTTATGTTTTGAAAACCGTTACTTTTCAAAGACATGGATTCAAATTTCAGAGATTGTTATTATTTTGGATAATAAAAGGATTTCTGGAGAGAAAATATATATGTTATTTTGTTGGCTGTACACTAATCCTTTATTCTGTATAAGTTTTAACTTTTTACATTGATAGCTTGCCTAAGATCGAGTCCCGAATTTAAGGTGTTTCCCTCTCTAGACACACCTACAAAATTAAAACCGTAAATGCAATCTTTACAATATTATACCTGCGCACTCCTCTAGGCTTAAATAGACTGCATACAATATATATATATATATATACTAGCTATAATACCCGGCGCTGCCCGGGTTTTCTTCAATGAGGCTTTTTTGGATCACGTGATATCTCCCTCTCTTTTTGTTGAAGGACATACAAACCGTGTGCAAGTTAACCAATATGGCGACCTGCGCGATTCATGAAATAAGCAAATCTAGATTTACACAGAAACGTAGAAATGAATATATATTTTTCTTTTTTTAAGGGGCGCTAGGTATTTCGATCCCCCCCCCCCCCCGAACTTCAAGTTATCCATCTGTCTGTTCCAGCTTCCAAAACTCCTTAGTTAAAGCTGTGGAATTTTTTCGATGCACTTTTCACGGGCTCATAACTAATTTTAAAATATCCTAACCCACATGAATTTATGCAAATAAATATCAAAAGAGACAATATGGAGACATTAATTTTCATACTTGAGAAGATATAAATGAAATCAATGATATTGCTCGAATATCCAACTCAAAAGTATAGGTTTGGCTAATTACTTCATATTTAATCTCCTGGGCTTCGTATATCTCTAAGCGAACTGAATATTTCAAAAATCGAGAATTCAATTTAATTTTTAAAATTATTGATGTGGCAGGAAACCCCCCCCCCACTAAATTTCCGTATTTATGCAGTTAAATCGGCAATTTTAATACTGATTTCTATGAGGATCACCCTTTTCCTGACCCTCAAACAGATGCTGATGATGATTATGACGTCTATTCAAAAAGCCTCATTACTGAGAGTATTGAAAATGTGGCAAACCATTATAAAGGCATAAACTATTATATATGTGCATATACTTACAGGATTAAAGAAGTGACAAATCGTTGTAAAGGCATATGCGTATCTGAAACGCATTGCTAGGGAACCACGGTAACGAAAGTAAACGTTCGGAAAGTGATTGTTGAGGCCCAAAAACCATTGTTGCCGGACAGTTTTTTTGCCCATTTGGGGCATTTACCCTGGTCTGACGAAATTTTAAAGTAGCCTATCGTTCAAGTCGGGTCCCATTTTGTATATAAGCAAAATTTGGCGACGATCGATCTAAAATTGTAGATTTGCATAGAGAACACACACACACAGACACACAGAAAATCAATTTTTTATATATAGATAGATAGATATATATTTTATTATTCCAACTTTAAAGGGTAGATTGCCGGAACGTGTTTAAACGGATAAAATCCTCCGCACCAAAATATCTCCTATAGAGACAATGTTAAAGGTCCCCCAATTAATATGATAATATCGAAGACTTTTCCTCGCTTAATCGAATATTAAGCTTCACACATCAACTGTTAATACACATCAACTGCTATATGCTTAATGTTTTTTATTGAATGAAACATTTGGAAAATTAATGGAGAATATGCTACTAGGTCAAGATAAATACATTTCGGCAGGACCGTAGCTACCCATTTCTGTGCACTGTGCAAGAACTTGAATTTAGGCCCATTTAGGTCAATTATAGGCCCCCTTCCAAGTGAGCCCTGTGCGGGTGTACCTGTTTCACCTGCCCAGTTATGAACCTGCATTTGGGAGTAGGTACTGGCCTTCAAAAGTATTCAAGTTGTCTTCAATAAGTATATTTAAATATTTTATTTTTATTCTCTCTTGAGCCAATACGCTAACGTTCCTAATGATAAGTAAAAATTCTAGGTATTGTGTGATTATGTTGATATGTTCTGACCCATAATTCTGGTCATAATATAGACGATTCGCTATAAAATATGATTTTCATGAAAATTTCTGACAATAATAAAAAGTTTGTAAGTTCCCTTACCGTGCATTATTGGATGTAAAATAGTTATTTGCTGTTTACACTAATTTATAATCATTTTTTGTTCTTAAATACAGGTATTTGAGGTTATTATCCCCATGCACTTATGAATTATGAAGTATATAAGTGAAACTCGTTTATTACGCCATAAAGGATTCGATGAAGTTATTTCGTTACTACCGAGGTTACGAGGTTACGTTTTCAAGAAGTTATTTGTGATGTGGGAATGTCAACGCCACGGAATTCCTACGAATCAGAAATCACCATGTCATTGACGTGACTCACGTCACGTCAGAGTAGTCTAACGGCCTTAAGTCTGATTTTTCTAGCAGGTTTTCCGTGCCGCGTGCAACGTGAATCGCTTAGCACGACACGCCGTTCACTCACCAATAAGAAAAGATGTACGACTGTTTTCCTACAGAGCGCAACACGCCTCGGGCCAGCGCTTCACGTCGGGCGCGATTGGCCGACTGCTTTTGGTGGAGCCGAACGCGTCGTGCGCCGCACGTTTCGCCGAACTTCTCTTCATTTTTGTTGCGTTTTCTTTCCCCTCCGTTGAAACCGGAGCACGCAGACGAAAGAATAGTTGATGCCGTATACTTTATACTACATAGTGGGCGAAAAGTCCGTAGAAACTTTAAAAATGAATAAATGCCAGAAAATAAGCAAAATAAAAAACGGTTTTCAGGGTTAGCATCGCTAAGTCACAGGAATTTTTTTGAGATAAGGAAAAAAACCCCAAAAAACATCTGATAGGTGGCACTGGTTCGGTGGAAATGTGCAAATGAGACGGTTATTTATAAGACGGAATGATTTATAAGAACTTGCGCTCCTAATCCACAAGCAGTTCATTGTTGCAAAACGTGTATGTGGACCTGCTGCACTCTGCCGTTGCAGGACTCGCCTGCAATGTTGTATACCCTGTGGTGGTGGTGAACACATACTGCTGTAATAAACGATTTGGAGGCATTCTGTTCGTTAGTTGCGTATCTTTTCTTTGACTTGTGTACGTCAGCACTACCTATCCTGTCTTAAACAAATTTCAGTGACCTAGCGATGCTAACCCTGCAAACCGTTTTTTATTTCGGAAATTTTTCCGGTGATTTTATGAATTTTTAAAGTTTCTCTACGAACTTTTTCAACAAAATTTCCATTTCCTCTTTTGCTACCTGATTTATTCGAGAAGCTTTATTAATATTGATTCAAATACACGAACTAAACTAACGTTATAAAATTACAATTCAATTCTTCTCCGCTTAATTGTATATTGTGTGCTGGATGTGATGATATCCGATAAAGCGGGGGCCGACTGTCTGACATAGTTCAAATCCGACACGATCAATTAGAACTATGATTATAGTAAAGGGAATTTAACGAACTAATTGAATGATTAATTTCGTTATAAATACTAATATTACATTTCCCAGCACTATATTCTTAGTACAAATACACCTTTTCAATATTTATGATTACGTTTATGTGATCACGTTTTTTTTAGGATATTTTTATACTACATTAATAATGCAATTACCGTTTCCGAAAACCAAATTAAAGAAAAAAGATGCATAAAAATTTCACGAGAACTTAATTATGTTGGAATAATATCATTTTCCCCCTTTTACTGTGTGTATGTATTCATGTTCTTTCCCCATATACGCAGCGTTTCCCTCTTTTGGGGACTTTCTTTTTCCCTTCACTTCACCGCTGCTGTAGTATAGTTATTTCTTTTTTGCTTGTATAAAATGTCGTTCGTCTGACTAGACATGTGTTTCGTTTCTCTCTCGTCGTCGTCTCTTTCTTTTCCACACTCTGCCCGCCCACAGGTTATGGGCCCAGAGCATCACCCAGAGACGTATCTTTGGAGACGGTAGCGTTTTCAATTTTTTTTTTTTCCCGCGCGCCGATACGCAGTAGTCGTATCTCGTTAGAAGTTTAGTTTCCATTCGTTTTTATCGTGTGCATCAGGAACCTTCGCAACGATAATGGCCAGCATCAAGGACAATATTGTCAAGCTGAACAATCACAACTATTCGAACTGGAAATATAAGGTTAAACTTCTGCTAATGAAAGAGAAACTTTTCAAGAAAGTCATCGAGAACGACAGGCCGGATCCAGGTGAAGCGAATCGAAGGACCCTCGATCTATGGGAGGAAGCCGACAGCCAAGCACAAGCGTACATTGGACTAACTGTCGAAGATGATCAGCTCATTCACATCCGTGATAGTAAATCCGCGAAGGACATGTGGATCGCCCTGAAGGAGTATCACGAGAAGAGCACCCTCACCAACAAGGTTCACCTGATGAGGACAATCTGTTCCCTGAAACTAGAAGAAGGCGGAAATGTTCCCGAGCACGTCGTCCGCATGCAAGAACTTTTTCTGAAGCTGAGGGACCTCGGCGAGGAATCCTTATCGGATAAATGGAGTACCGCCATGCTACTCAGCAGCCTGCCAAGGAGCTTCGACCCGATGATCACCGCATTGGAAACACGTGCCGAAACCGAGTTGACGTTCGCTGTTGTCCAGCAAAAGGTCATCGCCGAATACGAAAGAAGGCAGCAACACGCGGATCCAGGCAGTATCCTCACCGAAAGAATGATGAAACTCGGATCAAGCCACATCGAGAGGAAAAACTCCATAAAGTGCTATTTTTGCAAGAAGCCCGGCCACGTCAAGAACAGATGCAGAAAATACGCAGAGTGGAAAAGGAATCATCCGGAGAAAACGTCCAGGAGCTCAAGTGAAAATAAAGTGAGCGCCGCTCAGCAAAAGGATACCTTGCTGTCACTAGGCATACGGTCGGAAAACTGGATTGTGGATTCTGGTGCCACGCGCCACGTGAGTAACGATATCAATTTTTTCACGTCGTTAGATAACTCATATAAAGATAATATTGAAGTCGCAAACGGCGAAACAGTTCATGTGCTAGGCATAGGTTCCGGGAATATGCTATTGAAAAATTTAGACGGTTCGGTGACAAAAGTGTTACTTTCGAATGTGTTGTATGCTCCCGATGTTGTCAGTAATCTAATATCCGTTCGTCAGCTAACTTTGCATCATGCTTCCGTGAACTTTCATAGTGATTATTGTGAAATTCATAAAGATGGAAAGCAGATCGGTATTGCTGACTCTGTCGGAAATCTGTACAGATTACGGGTTTGTCAGTTACATAAAGTAAATACAGTGACTGGACATAAAGAAAATTGCGTACACACATGGCATCGAAAAATGGGTCATAGAGATGTAGAAACCATCAAGAAGATGCATGCTGAAGGACTTGTTCATGATTTGAAACTCATTGACTGTGGTATCAACATGTCCTGCGATACGTGCATGAAAGGGAAACTTTCGAGACTACCACTTCCCAAGAAATCCACGAGTGAGTCGAGCGCACCGATAGATCTAATTCATACCGATGTGTGCGGCCCGATGCAAACGATCACACCAAGTGGAAAGCGGTATGTTGTCACGTTCATCGACGATTATTCGAGGTACACTCAAGTACATTTGTTGGCACAAAAATCGGACGTATCCGATGCTCTTAAACGGTACCTGAATCTTGTTGAAAATGAATTCGGTCGAAAAGTAAAGGTGATTCGATCCGATCGAGGAGGTGAATACCTAAACCGAAACTTGAGGAAATTCTTAGCTGATAAAGGTGTGCAAACACAGCTAACTGCGGCTTATTCTCCACAGCAGAATGGGGTAGCGGAAAGGAGGAACACGACTTTGGTCGAGATGGCACGTTGCATGCTGATCGATGCAGGCTTACCGAAGAACTTTTGGGGTGAAGCTGTGATGACTGCCAACTACATTTTGAATCGAGTTCTAACTCGAGTAAAGGAGAAAACTCCTTACGAACTGTGGACGAACAGGAAGCCTACCATCAAGAACCTACAAGTCTTTGGATCGAAGTGTTTCGTTCATGTACCAACAGAGAGGCGTCAAAAACTCGATAACACAGGGGTACAAATGATTTTCCTTGGGTACGACGAGGAGTCGAAAGCCTATCGCTGCTACAACCAATCATCGAAAAAGGTCGTAATCAGTCGAGATGTCAGGTTCTGTGTAGAACATCAAGTAAGCGACAACTTCGACGCGAGTAAAGATGATGTTCAAGAAACCGAACTTACTGGCTCCGTGGAAATAAAAACTCAGGAGGAGCGATCCAGAAACACATCAGAGGACAATCCCAGAGGTGACGGATCCCGAATTCGTGTTTCACAAAGGTCAACTAAAGGCATCCCGCCCAAGAGATTCGAAGTGATGAGAGCAGGTGACGACCATCGCATGGGGAATTTCTCCGAGAAATTGACGGATGAAGACAGCGATGATGAGGAACTTCCAACCTGCAGTCGTATTCCTGACAGAAGGCACTTCAACGACGGCTTCATTGTGCATCAAGCCAGTTTGTGTCGTGGTGAAGATCCAGAAACATTAGAGGAAGCTATGGCCAGCCCCGAAGCAGAGAGATGGCGAGAGGCTTTAGATATTGAAGTAAAAGCTCATCTTCATAACAATTCGTGGGAACTTTGTGATCTTCCAGCAGGAAGAAAACCTATCAAAAGTCGTTGGACTTTCAAAACAAAGAGAAAGGCCAATGGTGACATAGAAAAATACAAAGTTCGTCTCGTTGCCAAGGGATGTTCACAGAAATATGGTCTGGACTATGAAGAAACGTTTTCGCCAACAGTGAAGCACAGCTCCATTAGATTCCTGATCTCTCTAGCAGCTCAGCATGATCTGGACATAGATCAGATGGATGTGGTCACAGCATTTCTCCATCCGGAACTTGGAGAAGAGATATATATGGAACTTCCAGACACGGAACATTTTCCAAAACGACACTGTCGACTGAAGAAAGCCATTTATGGGTTAAAACAAGCCAGTAGACTATGGTATGACAACTTAAGTCAGGCATTGTTGCAGTCAGGTTTAAAAAGGTCAAAAGCAGATCCGTGCATATTTTTTGAGAACTACAACGGGAAAATCATCATCGTAGCCGTTTATGTCGACGATCTTCTTATTCTTTCCAATGACAAAAACGAAAAGAACAGAATCACAAGGGAGCTGAAACAGGCGTTCCAGATGAAAGATCTAGGTGAAGCCCACTATATACTCGGAATAAGGATAATCAGAGATCGCAAAAACGGAGTGATAACTCTGGACCAACAGAGATACATCGAAGACGTCTTGAAACGATTTTCTATGGAAGAAAGCAAGCCGGTCAATACACCTATAGCCTCCGATCAAGATCTCACTAGAGACATGTCGCCGAAGAATGAAAAAGATCGCAGCCAGATGAAAAAGGTTCCATACAGAGAAGCAGTAGGATCCTTACTATATGCTTCACAAGGAACTCGTCCAGACATCAGCTACGCCGTAGGAGTGGTGAGCAGATTCGCCAACGACCCTGGTCAAGCTCATTGGTCTGCCGTGAAGCGTATCATGCGCTATCTGAAGGGAACTCTCACCAAGAAGCTCGTGTTCCAGAAAAACGAAGGGGAGTTGATTGGTTACACCGACTCCAACTGGGCTGGAGATAAAGATGACAGGAAGTCAACTACGGGCTATGTCTTCTGCAATGCCGCCGGAGCCGTCAGCTGGAATTCGAAGAAACAACAAACGGTCGCTCTTTCCACAGCAGAAGCTGAGTACATGGCAATAAGCTCAGCCGTTCAAGAACTTCTCTGGCTACAGCAACTCAAGACCGAATTGCAGGGTTGTGTCAGCAAACGCATGACTTTGTACTGTGACAGCGCAAGTGCCATATCACTCGCCGGTAATCATGTTGTGTCCAGTCGCGTGAAACACATCGACATCAGGCATCATTTTGTTCGCGAGAAGATCAGTGAAGGTCATCTGGACATTCAACATATAGACTCTAAAGTCAACCCAGCCGACGGATTTACAAAAGCACTTGATATTGTAAAATTAAGAAATGTTATGTTTATTTACGGGCTAAAATGAAGTGGGGGTGTTGGAATAATATCATTTTCCCCCTTTTACTGTGTGTATGTATTCATGTTCTTTCCCCATATACGCAGCGTTTCCCTCTTTTGGGGACTTTCTTTTTCCCTTCACTTCACCGCTGCTGTAGTATAGTTATTTCTTTTTTGCTTGTATAAAATGTCGTTCGTCTGACTAGACATGTGTTTCGTTTCTCTCTCGTCGTCGTCTCTTTCTTTTCCACACTCTGCCCGCCCACAAATTAATCGTTGATTTGATGTAAGATAAATGAGAAAAACAAATTTTGCTGATAATAATAAAAAAATAATACATATATATTAACCACACAGAATTAAATAATAAACATTATTTTCTCTTGCTTCATCTGATTTCATTAGGTTATTCATCCATATTTTATATTTTAATCAACAATACATAAGTTTATTTACTTTCTAAAGGACATTTAATTTTGAGATATATTCGGAAGTCCATGGAGACATCGAATAAGTAAATTATTACTGAATGAGCACAAATTAAACGCACACACACATAAATTTTGGTGTTTTTTATGACGAAAGCTCGTGAGACTGCATTGAAAATATTATTTATGATGAGGATATATTTTGATATGAGAATTAAAAAGATAATTTAATATTGCGTCTTTTTGTGCAGTGTCTTAATGGACAAAATTACTAAATGTACTGAATTGAATTTATTTGGAAATATGGAGAAATAAACTCTCAGAAAAATACTCAACATAAGTTATTAATTTTTTGAGTATGTTTATGTACTATAATTTTACGTTATTAATTGAATTTATTTAAACATTTGTACTAATTATCATATATTAGAACATGAGTATGAGGGAAAATTGCTTTTCTTCACGGAAAGACTCATGAAATATACGTAAATGATTATAAAATGTAATATTATGTTATTTTAGTGCTTAATATATATTTTTTTACTTTATTTTTTTCAAATAATAATTAGTAATCAGTCATCGATGAAATAATTTTTTAGAAATATCATGAATGATTTGAGGCCTCGTGAATTTTGCATAAAGTCCTTTGAGGACTTTTATTTGATTTAATTTACCTATTTACTCTATAATATAAAAATCACAGACACGAAAAGTGCAGCGTTCTATGCAACGGAAATCGGTTACGATTTAGGATCAAGTTTTTATTTGAACTCTTGAATATTATCAGAAACCGTTTGACCCATCGGGGCTAAGTTATGGGTATGTACCGAAACCATATATACAGTATGTAGGATATAAATAATCATTATTTATCATGCATCAAGTCATTTTTCGCTTGTAAATAACCATTAATGTATCAATATGTAAATCTCGCCAAAATGACGACAAACTTGGAAAATCTGGCGACAGTGCTGAGTTGACGATGTCATATCGCCAAAGAAAGGGATTGGATGTCAGGAGGATAGGGAAGAACTCTCTTGAAGCTTTTCTCGCCCGTATATAAGTGCCACCAAACCAGACCTTATTTGTAGGTCGTCTTTTTAAAACCACTGCTTGTGTGTACATAGCTTCTGTTCTATGAAATTAATTCGCGTTGTCCGTGAGATTACTTCGTGCTTTGCCATCTCTAATGCTTGTGAGGGACATTATCCGGAACAATATGTATATGTTATTGCAAAACCCCGAACCGGCCGAATTTTGGCCTCAGTTTTGGCTGGAAGATTCACGAGGTGGCCGGAGATCCCGGGCCAAATTTCGATGTACTGACGTAAGACGGTTATGTAGGCGCAAAATCCATTTTTTTTTGTCGCTATTGTGTGATACATGGCTATATATAGTAGCTGTATTGAATTAGTTCCGTGTTCGGGGCCCCGTGTATTATTCATTCGAAAAATTTTAATTTTGTTCATGGCTCTTATGGAAGTCCGACAAGGTTTCAGCTGAAAGACTCGGGATAAATCTCATTGAGATCCATGCTAGTGTGTCCACCTTGTGGAGGGGAGCAGCTTGAATGTATCGGAAGTGGCAACAGATAGGAGTCCACAATAAATCTGTCTGGGATCCCACCAGCCCATCGGGGAACCGGCTTTCCTGCTGCCCAGGATGTGTTGGTCCTGGATGTTATTCGTTGATAAAAGAAATATAAATAAAGTTTTTTTTCGTGTGCCTCAAAGAGTGAAGTCCGACAGGGCTCCACATTGTCCTCCCCCCCCCCCGGCATGGTGAAGTTGACAAATTTTATTTCGGAGGTTGATGAATTTCATTGTTATTTTTTTCGTTGCTGTAAAAATAATTAGCAAAAGCGGAAGTCCACTATAAATCCACGCACGGAGGCCTACCTGAGAAAATGAACTACTCTACGCCAAAGAACTGCCTATTGGCTCCCCGCTCATTGGCTGGGGTCCCTCGGATTTTATTCGCAGATAAATTAATAGAAATGAAAATTTTTCGTGGCTCTAATGGGGGAGTGCAATAGGGCTCCAGGCTGGAGACGGACATGGGGAAGTTGACATGTTTCGTTTCTGGGGACCCCCGGTGAATCTCATTGTTTTTCTATTGCTTTAATATTGAAAAATTTGCAATAGTGGAGTACCGAGACAAATCCAGTGTAGGGCCTGTCTAAAACCCTGCGTGTTGGATCCCGGCTACTGGATAGAAAGGCCTTGGATTTCATTCGTTTTTTAAAATGAATACAAATGAACCTCTTTTTCGGGACCTTCAAAGGGAGTATGTGACCGTTTTAGAGTTTCAAACCCCCCTTGAAGAAATTGACAGGTTTCATTCGGGAGAGGGGAGGGATCCTTGATGAATCTGATTGGTTTTTGTTGCTGTGACATCAAAAAATTTGCTACAGCGGAGGTTCACTATAACTCTACGTACGGGGGCCCACCAAAAAACTGCGTATTGGCTCCCGTCCCATTGGTTGGAGAATCTTGGATTTTATTCGTTGGTAAAATGAATTGAGATGAAAAATTTTTTCGTAGCCCTCTCACGGGCTGGGAAGTGCAATAGGGCTCCATGCTAGGTATCTTCATGGAGAAGTTGACTCATTTCGGGGTCCTCGATGATGTGCGATCCTGCAGGAAGTTTCGGGATTTTAGCTTGAGGTAGAAAAAAAAACAGAACGATTGAAAATTTTGCGATCAATTATGTAGGAAGAAAAACAGAGATGTCATGTTTTAACAATACCCATTTATCATGTCCCATTTGCCCAAATGGGATATATGGTCACCTTACTTGCAAACAGGATTTTCCGATATAGTTATAATTCGGTTATTGTTATCGGAAACCCCCTACTCCCGCTGTGATCGCATTAAGCGGCGTGGAATATATAACGATATTTCGATTGCGGATCAAGAAAAATATGGTTGTAGCTTGGTTATCGTGTTATATCCAGGGGTAACATTATCATTCAGGAAGTCAATAAATCTATGCTGTTGTGCATCTAGTTTATCACGTGCCCCCAGAAGGAAGACTTTCACTTTGGACAACTGTTCGAGTCCAGAATGCTGGCTTGGAAGATAAGAATACCAGACATCCTTCTGGACTTTTGACGTCTACAGAAGTTGGTCCGTATAATCAACGTCTACTCCACAAGAAGATGCGAGTTGTAGCAACAAGTAGATGACATTCACGCTCGACGGACTCGCCTGTCTTATGAGCCAATAAGACAGGTTGTACGGATATATAATAAAAAAAAGCACAAGTTACGTTCAAGAAGACAAGCGTCAGCTGTTTCATCGGTCCCACATGGTTAGGATACCTGGCTCTCACCCAGGAGGTCCGGGTTGGATTCCCGGTGTGGGGAGTAATTTTTACTGGCTTATATCCCCTAAGAGACAGAGCCTGGTCTTAAAGCTGTTTCATCGCCTATCGGCAGGCTTGAACGAAATGGAGGTGACGGCCGTGAATTATATCTTATTTCGGTGTGATTACTGAAAATCAATAAGATTGATGTAGATTACACAAACGCAATTCCAGATTTCTTATTGTATAGGGCGTTTCAGAAAAGATGGAAAAAGAGGTGATAGTACTCATCAATGCAAACTATTGTCATCAAAGAATGCATGGTCTAACGTGAAACGCAAACGCTCTAGATCGTTTCGAAACGGCCGCTCCGCTAACGTTAAAACGTCATTCCTGTTGAAATTTATCGGGAGAAAAAGAACGCCATGCGTGGAATGTAACCTGGGGAAGAAAAAGAAACCGTATGCACAAGTGCAAGTGCACACCGCACAAGTGCGTTTGCATTTTACGTTAGACCGTGCATTCTTGAGATGACAATCGTTTATGTTGGTGTGCACTTGAGAGTTTTTCCCATCTTTTCTGAATCACCCTGTATATGTATGTATGTTACTGCCAAAGCTAGAACGAGGTGTGACTTGTTCGCGAAGTGGCCGAGAGTTTTGGCCAAAGTCCGAATTTCGGAAATGATTGGGGATTTGGCCGGTCAATTCACGAAGTGACTCGAGATCCCTGGCCAAAGTTCGGATGCGAAAAGGTCCTGCAGGCGCCAAATCCATTTTTTTTTCACCACCAAAACATGGCTAGATATAGCAGCTATACTGGATTATCTCCATGAGAGAAAACTATAAAAATAATTATATATACACATAGTTTTTATTGGAAAATTTGATTTTTATTAATTCATTTTTTCATTGAATATGAACTTTTATTAATTTTGAGGAAATGTTTTTCATTAAATATGAATTTCGCTCCAATTTTCTGAAATAATATTTCATTAAATATGAACTTTCATTCATTCTGAAAATATTTCTATCAATAATTCTGGAAATTTTTTCCCTGAATGAATTTTCATGAAATGCGGAATAATTTTTTTTTCACCAATTCTAAAATTATTTCTCATGTTCTGAAATTAGTTAACAGAAGTTCTGGAACTATTTTCTCAATAATTCTTAGATTATTTCTCATAATCTCTGAAATTATTTCACATAATCTCTGAAATTATTTCTCATTAATTCTGAAATTATTTCTCATAATCTCTGAAATTATTTCACATAATCTCTGAAATTATTTCACATAATCTCTGAAATTATTTCTCATTAATTCTGAAATTATTTCTCATCAATTCTGAAATTATTTCCTCTGAAACTATGAAATTATTTCCTCTGAAACTATGAAATTATTTCCTCTGAAACTATGAAATTATTTCCCCTGAAACTATGAAATTATTCTTCATTGCTTTTAATGAATTGCAACAATTCTGGAAAATATTTCGTCATCTTGTCTAAAAATTCTGTAACCATGTAAGCCTTTTGGTTCGCTGGTCAGTGTGGAAAGCTTGCAGGGCCATATGGGGTCCACGGGTCATGGATTGAAGTGAAGTACCTAGCACTATATATAAATAATATATATATATATCCAAGTACCGATGGTGGCGACATCTCTTTTCTAAAATTAATAATGCAAGCAAGAGAGACTGAATACGCGTGAATTAGGTAAGTAGGTAAACCCTATGCTTATTTAATTATCTATAATAAGCATAGTAGAAACTTTTAATTCAAAGGCCTAAAGGCCCCCAAGATGGAGAAGATACGGCGAAAATCGGTGCTTCATTTCATATTTCACGGCAACGGTAAACCTTTTTCGTGTTTAGGCTGGAAAAAGAAATCCAAAATAGATGTATGCAACTGAAACTGAGTAAGATGTTCCAAACATTTTTTTGTTGAAAAAAAAAAAATCATAAAATTTGAAATAGTTAAATTTGAAGAAACTTCTACAAATTTTAAAAATTTTGATTAAAAAATAGTATTAATCTTACTTCTCCTATCTTCTTCTGGTATCTCGTCTATCAAATAAGAGCCATCAGCAATTTCATCTGAAAATCGAAAAAAAAAAAGAAACTCAAAATTTAATGAAAATTTCACTAAATGAAAAACACATTAGTCTAATGAAATATCAAAAAATGAACAAGATTCATAATCAGCGAACCTGGCGGAATATAACTTAAAACCTAAAACATAATTTCATTTTTTTTTCATCATAAAAGCCATTTAATTAACTTTTTATGAGCCCTACATTAATTAATGAGACATTTCACCGTAAATGACTTGATCGATGCTCCGTTTTTCTTTTTTGACCTTTTTGGGTCGTTTTAGGTGAAGAAATTTCATTTGGATTAGAAAGTTAGGTTATAATGATAATAATTTTTTTTTCACGATGTAAATGATATTAGTTAACTCTATCTGAACACGTAATCAATTACGTCCATGACTGAAAATAATTGATTATGACATTATTTATCCAAAGAATCCCTCTTTATTAGGATGGGTGACTTCTATTGTATGTTAGGTGACGCTGATGTATTAATGTTGATAAAAGTCAGTTATAAGTAACCTTTTTACACATCTATGATGTTACTTCTTAAAATAATTCAAGCCATTCTGTCGAGTCGATGAATGTTTAAAAGCAATACAATGACATGGAAATCGATAACACTAATTGACGCCTCTTTTATAAAAGAAATAAATCTGATCAGGGAGATAAAATGCAAACATAACTAGAAATTTAAGATAATTGAAAATGTATAAAATTGGGAAACTTCAAATTTTCAAAGTGAAACAAAAGGGAATAAATTTATAAATATTTTATATAATATTGTTCAAAAGTAGCGTAAAATAATTAAGAGTGAATTCTTACATAAATGTTGAAGAAAAAATAAAAAACATTATAATATACAGAAATGACATTTAACGTGATGTCATATTAAATGTAAATTGTATTTAGAAATATAATTATATTAAAATGAATGATCAAAATTTCATGAATTTAAAAATAAATGGAATTATCATTAAATTACGAGTTTATAATTTGAAATTTCAAACACTTATGTAACATTCTCTGTTGATATATACTTCCTACGTTATTTAGATAAAATTTATTAAGGTTGCAAAATTGTTTGTAGTCGTTTATGCCGAATATCAATTTTGGAATCACATTAAATACAGTGAGAGAGTGAAAAATAAATTCCCAAAATCCTGGAATAACACGCCAAACGTTGATCCTAGACGAATTCTTCCAATTAGAAAAAACATTCAAATATCGTGTAGTCCTTAGATACGTCATTCATGCTGCAAGGGATTGTATAGTTATGAAAATATTAGAAAAACAAGTTTTTATACGGATACCCGCCTTCAAAAAACGAAATCATGCAGTTGTCTGTCAGTCCTGTCTCTCCAGAGACCAACAAAAAGCATTCCATGCTTTAAAGTGCAATATTGGTGGAGATATTTCAATTCGAAATTCACTGAAAATGATGGAAAGAACCGTATGAAGCGTAACATGAGCTTGTCCGTTACTTAATGCGGATATCTTCTTCATTTTTAGCGATTTCTGAATTCAAATATCTCCGCGAATATTGAACTTTAAAACATGGATATATATATATACAGTCAAACCTCGTTAGTGCGTCACCCGGTTAACACGTCACTTCGCTTACCGGGTCATTTTTTGGAAGTCCCAATTATCGTCAGGCAGGAATTGGCACAGCTATGGCTTACTCCGCTTAATGAGTCACTCCGCTTGCCAAGTCATATTTTTGCGCTCCCAAGAGTGACTCATTAACGAGGTTTGACTGTATATATATATATTGTTTCGTTAACCTCAGATGTCGCTCATACGGGCACGCTTGCCTTCCAACAACCGGCATCGAAAGACATTTCTATATATATCAAAACTTCCATACGTCTATGATAATGGCCGAGATATTGCTCATTGAAGAACGGGCAGATCTGAGAATTTAGAGAGATTTTAAGGAATTGAAACTACGAAGAATCTTCCTAATTTTTGAATTTGTTTTCTGCACTTTGTGCCCTAGTATCCAGGGCGTTGACAAAACATGCAAATTCAAGCATTTCCATCTTTACTTCAGAAAACGGAAGCAAGATGGCAGCATGAATAAAAAACAAGCGCAGCTCGACAACATAAATACGTTAGGGCCACACGTACGCTCAGAACACACATTCCGGCATGTGCCGATTCGTTAGAAATTCCGTAGAGCAATGTGTACGAGGTGCATGTACGGTTAAGTACTAGTAGTAGAAAGAGCAACTACTTAATCAACGTTGCCGCATCATACTGGCCAACCACTGATCCTAGAGACATACTTCCGATTAGAAAAATTATCCAAATAACTCGGACATGCCATTTACACTGCAAGAGGCCGTCCAGTTATTAAAATAAATAAAATAGCTTTTTACACGGGCATCCTGTCCTCAAAAACCCGGATATAGAGTTGTTTTATGTCTCCTGAACTCAAAAATTCCACTTTTGTAAATGCAATATTCGCTGAGGTATTCGAATTCAAAAACCGGATGGAATGTGGAGGGGGGGGGGATAGCATAAACTAATCGACAACGCACTTTCCCTTATTTATGCTGTTTAATCACAACTTTTCTATTTTTTTTATTTAAATATCTCAGTGAATACTGCACTTAGAAACGTGGAAGTTTTTTATTTGTGTTGGTGGCGTATCTTAGCTCTACACACACGTTATATTCAGTTAATTTTTCCAATCGGAAGTGTGCCTCTAGGATCAACGGTTCACCAATAAAATGCGGAAAGGGTGGAATTGAATAATCACCCCCCCACTCTTTAAATCAAATCATAAATATAGGGCCTATACATTAGTCTACTGTTACATTAAGTCTTACAACCTTTACTGTTCTTTAATTTTTAACCATGTTTGAGTTCAAATATCACTGCAAATTTGTTTATTTAGTATACAAAAAAGGTGCATAAATGGACTTCTTCTACACCCTATATTGATAAAAATTTTAAAGTTTCCCCAGGAAATCGAAACATCACTGCTGCTGATAGTGATGATGATGGAAGTGTCGCAAGCACGTTGGCAATCACCGATTGATATCATACGTAACACCATACCCTACACGTATGAATGATATATGTATTGTAACACTTTCATTCTGACCAAGTGTGCGTTTCATATCTAGCGGCTATCCCATTCCGACATTATTGACTTATGAGGGATTCCTGCAACGTACTAGAAGATAGAGATTACGTAGATTAGAGAGAGCTCGTGGAGAAGTCTCTAGGCTTATTCCTACACACACACTCTCGCTTCTTGTACGTTAGATTAATGATACAATTATATCGGCCTCACAGCTAGTAGAAAGCGTCAGATTGCAAACAGGTCGGGTGACAAATAGCCTCTGATGAATTCCAGAACTACGAAATCTCTCTCTCTCTCTCTGTTCTGTCTACGCCGTTGCAATGACGTAGTTTGTAAGGGGTTGTACGCTCGTGTGTATATGTGTATGTGTGTGTGTCTGTATATATGGGACCGGAGTCATTCGAACTTAATTCGACCGACTGGAGTGCTGCATAGGTGGTACTAGTACTATCGCCGAATTCCAGCAGTTCAATTCCGGGCTGATTGGACGTGATTAACAGTTCTGTTCGATGGAATGAACTTCCATGCTTTAGTGAATGGAAGGGTTGCTGAGAGAGAGAGAGAGAGAGAGAGAGAGAGAGAGAGAGTTTCCCAGCCCTTTCCCTTGGACACGAGGGCGAACGTGGTGGTGCCTTTCAATTCCCAGTCACCGGGCCCAGCCTATACAGCCGTAATATATAAGTAGCGTTGACTGATTTCTCTTGAACGACGACGTCGAAGTTAACGACAATCCGCAAACGGACATTTCTCAGCAGCTTATACGTAAGCCTCTTTGGAAATGAAAAGCTCAAGCTGTGCATAGATCATCTATAATTTGTCCGAATAATTAACTAATTAATATGCCAAAAATTTTTAATACTCGTTATTATGCATTAAATGCATTAGATTTGGTTTTACCGCGACATTGAGCTGAATATTATGCTAATTCTCAGTTTTCAGTCACTTCAGAACCACACACACTTCTAACATTCCTACGGGAAACTCTAACGCATAGGGGGCATATAGGAAAGAAATCAAACCTCCCACGGAGGCCCAGAGGACCCCATCAGGAGTAGAGACTCAACCCATTCCCCCATCGCATCAACGACAAAACCCAACAAAAAAGCACGAGAGAAGTAAGAGCCCCCCCCCCCCACACACACACACACACGTATAACAATTAAGGCGATAGCTGCAGGTGCGAGACTCGCATCTCACAGACCCTTTCCGGCCTTGCCACAGAGACCAACAGTCCTAAAACAGTAATATCTTCAATCTTTACACTTCACTCATAGTTCTACTTGGGCTCGTCTATCACCCCGTTTCGTTTGGCAGAGTAGGAAGGATTCACCCTGTGTACATAGTTTTCAAATTTTATAATTGCACTTTTAGTTGGATTGCTGTGTATATTAGAAATGCATGATATCTTTTTCTTAAGGTATGTTTTTCAACGGGCATCTTTTATTTCATTTTTCAGCCAACTCGAGCATTTTGCCTGTTGTGTCCTTGTATTAGTATAAACCATGGGCGGAGATGCGAAGGGGGGGGGGCAGCGTCAAAGGTGGAGTCGACTGATCTAATGTATATATGTATATACACTTAAGAGCCAGAAAAACTGGTACATCTGCCTAATATCGTGTAGGGCCTCCGCGAGCCCGCAGAAATGCCGCAACACGACTTGGCATGGACTCGACTAATGTCTGAAGTAGTGCTGGAGGTAATTGACACCATGAATCCTGCAGGGCTGTCCATAAATCCGTAGGAGTAAGAGGGGGTGGAGATCTCTTCTGAACAGCACGTTGCAAGGCATCCCAGATATGTTCAATAATGTTCATGTCTGGGGATTTAGGTGGCCAGCGGAAGTGTCTAAAGTCAGAAGAGTGTTCCTGGAGCCACTTTGTAGCAATTCTGGACGTGTGGGGAGCCGCATTGTCCTGCTGAAATTGACCAAGTCCGTCGGAATGCACAATGGACATGAATGGGTGCAGGTGATCAGACAGGATGCTCACGTACCTGTCACCTGTCAGAGTCGTATCTAGACGTATCAGGGGTCCCATATCACGCCAACTGCGCACGCCCCATACCATCACAGAGTCTCCACCAGCTTGAATAGTCCCCTGTTGACATGTAGGGTCCATGGATTCATGAGGTGATCTCCATACCCGTACACGCCCATCAGCTCGAAGCAATTGGAACCGAGACTCGTCAGACCAGGCAACGTGTTTCCAGTCCTCAACAGTACAATGTCGGTGTTGTCGGGCCCAGGCGAGGCGTAAAGCTTTGTGTCGGGCAGTCATCAAGGGTACACGAGTGGGCCTTCGGCTCCGAAAGCCCATATCGATGATGTTTCGTTGAATGGTTCGCACGCTGGCACTTGTTGATGGCCCAACATTGAAATCTGCAGCAATTTGCGGAAGGGTTGCACGTCTGTCACGTTTAAAGATTCTCGTCAGCCCTGTTCTTGCATGATCTTTTTCCGGCCGCAGCGATGTCGTAGATTTAATTTTTTACCGGATTACCGATATTCACGGTACACTCGTGAAATGGTCGTACGTGAAAATCCAAATTTCATCGCTACCTCGGAGATGCTATGTCCCATCTCTCGTGCGCCGACTATAACACCGACTATAACGTTCAAACTCACTTAAATCTCGATAACCTGCCATTGTAGCAGCAGTAACCGATCTAACAACTATGCCAGACACTTGTTGTGTTACATAGGCGTTGCCGACGGCAGCGCCGTACTCTGATTGGTTCCATATTTCTTTATTTGCATACGCATGCCTGTACCAGTTTTTTTGGCTCTTCAGTTTATGAATTGAGATCATCTTCGTGGCCCCCCCAGCAATAATGGCAATGCCCCTCAGACTTCCAAGTCTATCTCCGCCTATGGTATAAACTGGCTGTTTGAAGAGATATCAATGTTTTTCATTAAAGAAAAATTAATCTCTGCCCTCACGGGGAGTCGAACCTCGGTTTCTTGTGCACCGGACGAGAATTATCCGGCTATCCCCACACTAGGAAATGAAATAGAATATTTCCTCCTTGGAGCGTATATATATGTGCATAATGGTGAGATGGACGGTGGTAGCATGCGGCCAATAGCTCGCAGATGACATCAAGGCCACTAGATGGCAACGCATATGTAGAGAAAGATGTCCTCTTCCACTTGTTAATTCAATATATACGGAAAACTAGTTGCATGAAGAGATATTGATGTTTTTAGGGAAGGAAAATTCGTTTCTGCCTCTAGAGTTCCCATGAGGAAAGACATGAATTTTCCTTTCCTAAAAAACATCGATATCTCTTCATACGGCCAGTTTTCCGTGTATATTCTATTGACAAAATGGGGGAGAGGATATCTTTCTCTGCATATGTGTTAATTCGTTAATAATTCTACAGATTAATCTGTACGAGGTATATGTATGGTTATGCAGCAGTTAGCCGCAGCGGTGGTCGGCTGAAGTTGGTTTTCTACGGTTCCCAAATTCGAGGTGCGAATGCGAGCTGATCTCCCCCGTTAAAAAGTCTCGCCGCAATGAGCAACATGCTTACAACGCTATAACTATTCATTCATTTCACTTCACTCACTAATAAGTTGAGAAAAAAAACTCACAGTTTAAAAATTTGAATGTGCAGATGGCAGCATCACATTTAACAAGCATTAAACAGAAACAAACTTCACGGAAGGTTCACTATACATACACACATACGTTCCAACATGTACCGATTCGTTAGAAGTTCCGCAGAGGAATATGGACGAGGTGCACGTCTGGTTTAGTTAGTACAGATAAAGTTGAAATGATATTTTTTCGGCCCGAAATATACTGAGAAATTATATATTAGAAAGGGCTCCGCGAGTCAAAAAATGTTGAGAACCGCTGCACTAGTGTATGCTTTGCTACCTACAGCATCTGAAGCCTTAGCCAGTTTGGACCTCTAAAACGATATTTATCAGATCAAGAGAACCTTTTAGATAATTTGTTTGAGCGTGCGTATACTTTAGAGTAGCGGTTCTCAATTTTTTTTGACTCGCGGAGCCCTATCCAGTATATAATTTATATGCCCGGGTCCTGTTTGACTCGAGGAGTCTTTTTTTGTACATAATTTTTATGGCAGAAATCTTGTAGGCCTCTTTTATTTATTTATCTATCAAATTTACTGATTTATATTATTTTCCTCGAGTCTGCGTGGAGCCCCTGGAAGGTGCACACGGAGCACCGGTTGAGAACCCCTGCTTTTTAGTGGAATTTGTTGTTTCCTTAGCTTCAACGCAATACTCGTGCAAAAAAATAATAATTACGGATTATTTGCCTGGAAAATGTTAATTAAGTAAAACTTATGCAAAAAAACTCCAATGCTTAGTTGATTTGAGTAGCTTTGAGTTATTTTTAAAATTCAACTTCATTCTTTTTATTATCTATAATACACTATCTACAAATAAGTATTTGGACACCTGTGATAGAAAAGAAAAACTAACTTTATTCAAAATCAATAGTTTGTTGAGCCTCCTCGAGAGGCAATTACAGCGTGAACCCTCAGGGGCATACTTTCCACAAGTCCTTGTGTGACGGCTAGTGGTATTTTCTTCCACTCGGCTTGGAGAAGACATGTCAGTTCCTTCACCGATTTTGGACGGGTAGGGCACCCCTTAATTCGGCGATCCAACTCGTCCCAGAGGTTCTCGATAGGGTTCAGGTCTGGGCTCTGAGCAGGCCGGTCCATTCGATGAACCCCATTGGCACCATACCAAGCCTTGGTTAACCTCGCAGTATGACAGCTGGCATTGTCGTCCTGGAAGTAACAGGGGTCCACCCCGTAAAACTGCCACAACGTAGGAAGCACATTGTCATCCAAAATAGTGCAGTAGGCATCGGCGTTGAGCTTACCATGAATGGGGACCAAGGGTCCCACTCCATACCAGGAGAAACACCCCCAGACCATAATTCCATCTCCGCCGAACTTGACTGTTGGCACAATGCATTCTGGCAGGAGACGTTCTCCAGGCAGACCCAGACCCTGCCATCCGAACGGTAGAGGGTGAACCTTGATTCGTCGCTCCAAAGAACCCGTTTCCACTGACCTACGGTCCCATTTCGATGTGCTTTGCACCACATTAACCGAGCAACGCGGTTGGACTTTGTGATCAAAGGCTTATGGGCAGCAGCACGACCATGAAAACCAATCAGATGTGCTTCCTTACGGATGGTATTCATTGAAACAATACTCTCGGATGCCTGTTGAAACTCCTCGCGGATGAGGGCCATCGGTTGGGTGCGGTTCTTCCGAATTTCTCTGGACAGCACCCGTCGGTCTCTATCTCCCACGACTCGGGGCAAATTCCGACAATCACAGCTCACCTTCCACTTCTTAATCACATAGGCCACTGTCGATTTTGGGTACTTCAGCTCGCTAGATGTGTCCCTTAAGGATCGGCCATTTTTGTGATACCCGATAATTATACCTTTCTCGAAATCAGAGAGCTCCGAACTGCGCGGCATCTTGCATGCGACTAATGCTGATGTTGTTTCCTACACGACGGAGGGCGTGACGTATCTCAGGATCGCAGATATCGTCATTTGCATAGGTGTCCAAATACTTATTGGTAGATAGTGTAGCACGTAAATATAAGCATTTTTTCCCCCCAGAATCAAATTCTGCTACAACGATGTTTTTTTTGCGCTTGTTAAAAATTGTAAATTCCTCTATAACGAGATCCCGTTAAAATGATTTCTTCGGTCTCTTAGAGTTTGTTATAACGGGATTCGACTGTATATATATACATTTATATGACCATCACTGAAGATTAAAATCGCGTAATTTCAGAAAGAGACTAAATCAATAATGAAGACTGATCAAATATATACACAGCAAAAATATCGATATATACAGAGAGAAAAAAAATCTATATTTATTCATCGCAGAAGTATTTGCGGAAGCAAAAATAAAGAATTGGGCAGAGTGTCTAGAGAATAAAAGTCCCAAGAATGGAAATGGCGTCAGCACTGAAACCACGGAAACAAACCCTTGTAATAATGGTGTTTCTACAAATGTAACACAGAACTGGGGTTTTACACGAATTTCCAATGAATTACAGGTTTCCAGGGTATATAGAGTAGCATTCCCTTATAATTTACCCCCATTTTTTCTTTTGGTTTTTTTAGGAAATGTACTTTTTTCTTTCGTTTCCTGCGGTTTTTTATGTTATTTTTAGTCTTTTATTTTTGCTCGTATATACATATACGTATTTTTTGCAAGCTAGTATATCATCATGATGTATACACATACATGAGTGTGCTTCTAAAACTACAATGATGGCATGATGACGTAGCACGTCATCAAGTCTAGGTTACTCCACTGGTCGGTTGGCGTAGTTAAAAGCGTATATATATATCCGCGAAAATGGTATAGTGGAGGTTAGAAGAGATTTTGAGCAGGGGATGTGGCTGGACGTTCGTTGTTTGTCGTCACGCGATATATCGTGATGACCAGAAATGGACCATGAATTGAGAAATAAATGGACAGTGCCACGTCTCGAGTAAGAACTTCGTATATATATATGCACTCAATCTCACTCTCTCTAGTAGAGTTTTTATTTCGTGGTTTTTTGGGGGTTTTTTTTTTTCTGTATGAGCTTTATATGCTTGTCTCGGATGCACTCTATGCATTGTTTCCTTGTTTGTATCACGAACAAAAGGAGATGTATATCTTTGGGAGGATCGAATCATTTGGCTCCGTGCGCAAACTCATACGTAATAAGGGAAATGCGTATGCGAGGATAATTTGCTTTTTCCGTATATATGTTCGATTTCCGATTTTTTTTATTATTTTTTTTTATGGTTGAAAAAGTAATTGAATTAATGCTTTTTGGAGTACCTAGTGTATAAGGATGATGTGTGTGTGTATATTGTTATTGGAAATTTTATTGTTATGGTTTAGTATAGTTATTATTTTTAATGCATCGATTTAGGGCGTTGTGTAGTGCAAAATCGTTTTTATATAAAGATGTTAAAAGTTTTGATCTTCTCTTTTGAATGCTCGGGATTGATTTCGACTTTTGCGAACTTTATAAAACTTTCCAGAAACAAATTTACGCATTTTTTAGTAATTAAATTTTGCACAGTTTCCTCGAATAGCTAACACTTTTTTCTTCAGTAGATTATGCATTTGTCTTGAGTATTTAAATTTATGATTTATATATATATACATATATATATATATACTGTATATATATATGTATGTATGTATGTATATATATATATATATATACTAGGGGGGGCTCTGCCCCCCTGCCGCCTTTGGCGGCCAACCCCCCCCCCACTTCTCTCCCGGACATATCTTGTTTATTTCGTCCCACTTCATCAGCGTGCTATGGAAAAGGGGAAAGGGACGTGTGAAAGCACCAGCCTACTGAAGAAGCGAATTTTAATGAAAATAATAATAAAGCAACAAAAAACAAATGAGATTCATCAAGTATCCCCAGAAAACTTCCCCATGGGGGTCCCCAGATTCAATTCGCTGAATTTCAGTGGGGCCCCACACTGGATATATCTTGGGCTACCGATGTGTTGCAAATTTTACAATGTTAAACCACAAAAATCAATGAGATACATTCAGGGGCACCGAATTACAACCTGCCAACATTTCCATGAAGCCCTGACCTGCAAGCTTGTCGGACACCCCCCTGTGAGAATTTTTCATTTTTATCAATTTTACAACGAATAAAATCCAGGGCCTCACATCCAGTAGCGGGGACACAATACGCAGATTTTTAGTGGGGCCCCAGACTGGCTATATCTCGGGTTTCGGCTGTGGCAAATTCTACAACAGAAAAGAATGAGATTCATCCAGGGCCCCCAAAATAAAACCTGTAAACATGGGCCCCGACTTGGAAGCTTGTCGGTCATCCCCCGGAGCGAGTGCCATGAAAAATTTTCATTTGTATTCATTTTACCAACGAATAAAATCCAGGGCCCCCAAAATGAAACCTGTAAACATAGGGCCCCCGACTTGGAAGCTTGTCGGTCATCCCCCGGAGCGAGTGCCATGAAAAATTTCCATTTGTATTCGTTTTACCAACGAATAAAATCCAGGGCCCCCAACCAATTACCCGGGACACCAATTCGCATACTTTTGGTGGGGCCCCAGACTGGCTTTATCTCGGGCTTCGGCTGTTGCAAATTCTACAACAGAAAAGAATGAGATTCATCCAGGGCCCCCAAAATGAAACCTGTAAACATAGGGCCCCCGACTTGGAAGCTTGTCGGTCATCCCCCGGAGCGAGTGCCATGAAAAATTTTCATTTGTATTCGTTTTACCAACGAATAAAATCCAGGGCCCCCAAAATGAAACCTGTAAACATGGGGCCCTCGACTTGGAAGCTTGTCGGTCATCCCCCGGAGCGAGTGCCATGAAAAATTTCCATTTGTATTCGTTTTACCAACGAATAAAATCCAGGGCCCCCAACCAATTACTCGGGACACCAATTCGCATACTTTTGGTGGGGCCCCAGACTGGCTTTATCTCGGGCTTCGGCTGTTGCAAATTCTACAACAGAAAAGAATGAGATTCATCCAGGGCCCCCAAAATGAAACCTGTAAACATAGGGCCCCCGACTTGGAAGCTTGTCGGTCATCCCCCGGAGCGAGTGCCATGAAAAATTTTCATTTGTATTCGTTTTACCAACGAATAAAATCCAAGGCCCCCCAAAATGAAACCTGTAAACATAGGGCCCCCGACTTAGAAGCTTGTCGGTCTTCCCCCAGAGCGAGTGCCATGAAAAATTTCCATTTGTATTCGTTTTACCAACGAATAAAATCCAGGGCCCCCAACCAATTACCCGGGACACCAATTCGCATACTTTTGGTGGGGCCCCAGACTGGCTTTATCTCGGGCTTCGGCTGTTGCAAATTCTACAACAGAAAAGAATGAGATTCATTAAGGGCCCCCAAAATGAAACCTGTAAACATAGGGCCCCCGACTTGGAAGCTTGTCGGTCATCCCCCGGAGCGAGTGCCATGAAAAATTTTCATTTGTATTCGTTTTACCAACGAATAAAATCCAGGGCCCCCAAAATGAAACCTGCAAACATAGGGCCCCCGACTTGGATGCTTGTCGGTCATCCCCCGGAGCGAGTGCCATGAAAAATTTTCATTTGTATTCGTTTTACCAACGAATAAAATCCAGGGCCCCCAAAATGAAACCTGTAAACATGGGGCCCCCGACTTGGAAGCTTGTCGGTCATCCCCCGGAGCGAGTGCCATGAAAAATTTCCATTTGTATTCGTTTTACCAACGAATAAAATCCAGGGCCCCCAACCAATTACCCGGGACACCAATTCGCATACTTTTGGTGGGGCCCCAGACTGGCTTTATCTCGGGCTTCGGCTGTTGCAAATTCTACAACAGAAAAGAATGAGATTCATCCAGGGCCCCCAAAATGAAACCTGTAAACATAGGGCCCCCGACTTGGAAGCTTGTCGGTCATCCCCCGGAGCGAGTGCCATGAAAAATTTTCATTTGTATTCGTTTTACCAACGAATAAAATCCAGGGCCCCCAAAATGAAACCTGCAAACATAGGGCCCCCGACTTGGAAGCTTGTCGGTCATCCCCCGGAGCGAGTGCCATGAAAAATTTTCATTTGTATTCGTTTTACCAACGAATAAAATCCAGGGCCCCAAAATGAAACCTGTAAACATGGGGCCCCCGACTTGGAAGCTTGTCGGTCATCCCCCGGAGCGAGTGCCATGAAAAATTTCCATTTGTATTCGTTTTACCAACGAATAAAATCCAGGGCCCCCAAAATGAAACCTGTAAACATAGGGCCCCCGACTTGGAAGCTTGTCGGTCATCCCCCGGAGCGAGTGCCATGAAAAATTTTCATTTGTATTCGTTTTACCAACGAATAAAATCCAGGGCCCCCAAAATGAAACCTGTAAACATGGGGCCCTCGACTTGGAAGCTTGTCGGTCATCCCCCGGAGCGAGTGCCATGAAAAATTTCCATTTGTATTCGTTTTACCAACGAATAAAATCCAGGGCCCCCAACCAATTACTCGGGACACCAATTCGCATACTTTTGGTGGGGCCCCAGACTGGCTTTATCTCGGGCTTCGGCTGTTGCAAATTCTACAACAGAAAAGAATGAGATTCATCCAGGGCCCCCAAAATGAAACCTGTAAACATAGGGCCCCCGACTTGGAAGCTTGTCGGTCATCCCCCGGAGCGAGTGCCATGAAAAATTTTCATTTGTATTCGTTTTACCAACGAATAAAATCCAGGGCCCCCAAAATGAAACCTGCAAACATAGGGCCCCCGACTTGGAAGCTTGTCGGTCATCCCCCGGAGCGAGTGCCATGAAAAATTTTCATTTGTATTCGTTTTACCAACGAATAAAATCCAGGACCCCCCAACCAATTACCCGGGACACCAATTCGCATACTTTTGGTGGGGCCCCAGACTGGCTTTATCTCGGGCTTCGGCTGTTGCAAATTCTACAACAGAAAAGAATGAGATTCATCCAGGGCCCCCAAAATGAAACCTGTAAACATAGGGCCCCCGACTTGGAAGCTTGTCGGTCATCCCCCGGAGCGAGTGCCATGAAAAATTTTCATTTGTATTCGTTTTACCAACGAATAAAATCCAGGGCCCCCAAAATGAAACCTGCAAACATAGGGCCCCCGACTTGGAAGCTTGTCGGTCATCCCCCGGAGCGAGTGCCATGAAAAATTTTCATTTGTATTCGTTTTACCAACGAATAAAATCCAGGGCCCCCAAAATGAAACCTGTAAACATGGGGCCCCCGACTTGGAAGCTTGTCGGTCATCCCCCGGAGCGAGTGCCATGAAAAATTTCCATTTGTATTCGTTTTACCAACGAATAAAATCCAGGGCCCCCAACCAATTACCCGGGACACCAATTCGCATACTTTTGGTGGGGCCCCAGACTGGCTTTATCTCGGGCTTCGGCTGTTGCAAATTCTACAACAGAAAAGAATGAGATTCATCCAGGGCCCCCAAAATGAAACCTGTAAACATAGGGCCCCCGACTTGGAAGCTTGTCGGTCATCCCCCGGAGCGAGTGCCATGAAAAATTTTCATTTGTATTCGTTTTACCAACGAATAAAATCCAGGGCCCCCAAAATGAAACCTGCAAACATAGGGCCCCCGACTTGGAAGCTTGTCGGTCATCCCCCGGAGCGAGTGCCATGAAAAATTTTCATTTGTATTCGTTTTACCAACGAATAAAATCCAGGGCCCCAAAATGAAACCTGTAAACATGGGGCCCCCGACTTGGAAGCTTGTCGGTCATCCCCCGGAGCGAGTGCCATGAAAAATTTCCATTTGTATTCGTTTTACCAACGAATAAAATCCAGGGCCCCCAAAATGAAACCTGTAAACATAGGGCCCCCGACTTGGAAGCTTGTCGGTCATCCCCCGGAGCGAGTGCCATGAAAAATTTTCATTTGTATTCGTTTTACCAACGAATAAAATCCAGGGCCCCCAAAATGAAACCTGTAAACATGGGGCCCTCGACTTGGAAGCTTGTCGGTCATCCCCCGGAGCGAGTGCCATGAAAAATTTCCATTTGTATTCGTTTTACCAACGAATAAAATCCAGGGCCCCCAACCAATTACTCGGGACACCAATTCGCATACTTTTGGTGGGGCCCCAGACTGGCTTTATCTCGGGCTTCGGCTGTTGCAAATTCTACAACAGAAAAGAATGAGATTCATCCAGGGCCCCCAAAATGAAACCTGTAAACATAGGGCCCCCGACTTGGAAGCTTGTCGGTCATCCCCCGGAGCGAGTGCCATGAAAAATTTTCATTTGTATTCGTTTTACCAACGAATAAAATCCAGGGCCCCCAAAATGAAACCTGCAAACATAGGGCCCCCGACTTGGAAGCTTGTCGGTCATCCCCCGGAGCGAGTGCCATGAAAAATTTTCATTTGTATTCGTTTTACCAACGAATAAAATCCAGGACCCCCCAACCAATTACCCGGGACACCAATTCGCATACTTTTGGTGGGGCCCCAGACTGGCTTTATCTCGGGCTTCGGCTGTTGCAAATTCTACAACAGAAAAGAATGAGATTCATCCAGGGCCCCCAAAATGAAACCTGTAAACATAGGGCCCCCGACTTGGAAGCTTGTCGGTCATCCCCCGGAGCGAGTGCCATGAAAAATTTTCATTTGTATTCGTTTTACCAACGAATAAAATCCAGGGCCCCCAAAATGAAACCTGCAAACATAGGGCCCCCGACTTGGAAGCTTGTCGGTCATCCCCCGGAGCGAGTGCCATGAAAAATTTTCATTTGTATTCGTTTTACCAACGAATAAAATCCAGGACCCCCCAACCAATTACCCGGAACACCAATTCGCATACTTTTGGTGGGGCCCCAGACTGGATATATCTTTTGCTTCCGCTATCGAAATTTTTCAACGTTAAAGCAGCAAGAAAACAATGAGATCCATCAAGGGCCCCTGGAAATGAAAACTTTTTACTTATACGTGAAATCTTCCCCGGGTACCCCGACCCTGTGTTGGGAGCACTGCTGTTGTGTGTGTATATTATACATATATATACCTCTCGGCATGGACCCCCCCCCCCACAAAGGAAGGGCTGACAGGGGCCACAACGATTCTTATCACTTTTTGATTTTTCACACTATAAATTAATCACAGAGGGGCCCCTGAAAACCTGGTTTGGGGGCTCGAAATCTAAATTCCAGCCTAAGGGCTCTGCTGTAGGATGTAGGAGCCTCTTGGTACATGCACATAACATGGTCCCGATGGGTCAAATGGGTCCCGATATGTGAATATCGACCCAATATCGATATATGATATCATATCGATATATGAATATGAATGTACGATATATGAATGTGAATATCGATATATCAATCGAACCCACTTCCGTAACAGAGTTTCCGTCACTCAAAAATTTCACCCACTTCCGTCACTCGGTTGCTTAGCAACAGGCCCTTTTCGAGTTTGTTTGTGATTTTATATTATAGAATAGATATATATATAAAATAAGTCCAAATTGTTTATTTTTCTAAATCATTTGAATTCATACATTTTATCGAATATTTATTTATAGATGTGCTGGAACATTCGTTGACACATTTTTTTGAACATTTATTCACATATTTTCTCGAACTTTTATTTCCATATTTATTTTCACATTTTCTTGAATAATTAAATTTCGATACTTCTTGAGTAATTAAATTTACGCATTTTTCTTGAGTAATTTAGACATTTTTCTTGTGTAAGTACATTTGCACATTTCTCAGAGGTAATTAAATATACGCGTTTTTATTGAGTAATTTACGTTTTCTTACTCCGGCTCACTCTATTCTAGTTTTTTTTTCTGTATAGAGTTTATATGCTTGTCTCGAATGCACTCTATGAATTACTTTCTTGTTGTTTGTAATCACGAATAAAAAAAAGATGTAGGGTGGGGGAGGCTCAAATATATATATCGCCCCCTTAAGCCATTACAGGACCAATTCATGTGCAATTTGCGTAAAAATTGTTATATTCTATTGCCTAGACCAGCGGTTCTCGAACTTTTTTGACTCGCGGAGCCTTTTCAGTATATAATTTCTCTGCCTGTTTGACTCGAGGAGCCCTTGTTTGTACATAATTTTTATGGCAAAACCTTGTAGGCTTCTCTTATTTACTTATCTATAAAATTTACTGATTCATTTTATTCTCCTGGCTCCACGGAGCACCTGTTGAGAGAACCGCTGGTCTAAACTATTATCTAAAAGTAAACTGAATTACAACTGTAACAAATAATTTTGACACACCCACAAAGAAACTTTTTTTTGCGACCTTTGAATTTTTCCTGTTAAAAAAGTGTTCCTAATTCCGCTCACTATATGTTCCCAATATCGTCTACGTCTAAAGTGGGTTGAAATGAAGTTTAATTTATGTTATGATCATACTTTCTTTATTAAACGTGAAAATTAAGACACAACAAAATCGAAAGTAATACAAGACAGTTTTTTTTTGTACTTTTAGAACTATAATCAACGCACCCTAAAAAAATTTGTATTAGGGTAGTTTGGCAATTTGATATAAATATGTTCGATTTCAGATTTTTTTTCATGGTTGAAAAAAAGTAATTGAGAGAATTAATGTTTGTTTGCGAATTTAGTGTAAGAATGATCTAATTATTTATTGAAAAAATTACTAGTATATAGCTTCGTATAAATATTATTTAAGATATATACAGTTATTAAATCGTTTTTGAATATATGTTAAAAGCTGTGATTTTTGTTCATTGATTGCATTTCTTAGTTATTTAAATTTGCATGTTCGTTTCCGAATATTTAAATTCGCACACTTTTCTGTTGAAGATTATCATATTGATTAATTCAAATAAAGATTGACAGATGGCGACACTATAACAAGCATTACACCGACGCAAACTGCACGATGGGTTCACAACAAGTACACGCATATTCCAACATGCTCAAATTCGGTAGAAGTTCCGCAGATAAATGTAGACGGGATGCATGTGCGGTTTAGTAGTAGTAGTAATGACCATTAGCCAGCCGCATGATTAATGCACTAAGCTCGGGTTTAGATTTGAATTAAGACATTAATAAGTTTGAACATACTCTGTTCCAGACGGAAATCCCCACGTGATTCAGAAAAAGTAGGTCAAATTACATCTTTCCTAATATATTTAGAGTTATTAACGGTAGTACTAATTATCGACTGTGTCGTGTAAGACACAAATGAAGTAAAAACGTAGTGAAAAAATAACGCTTGATTTATAGGCGAAACCTGTCGAAGTATGACCATGAATATTTGAGTGGACATGAAATTATTATAAAATCAGCTCTCCCCTCCCCCCAAATCGAAAATTTGCGTGATAACCAAATTAGTCCCCATCAAGATAATTAACGGTTCATTCAAATTTATCACACATTCTCGACCATTCAAATTCAATTTTTTTTCTTCAATCGTTCAAACACACTATGCATTCTTCCTCAACCATCTAAATTTACAATTTTTTTGAAATGTTTGAATTTTTCTTTCAGATACTTGAATTTTTTCTCAAATATTAAAATTTTTCATCAAATATTCTCAATCAATTTTTTCCCGAACTTTGAAATTGTTTTCCCAAATATAGAAATTTCTATGCTTTTCCGCATTTCAAAATTACTTTGTTTTCACTAATTTTCAATTTTTTTTTACTTTCCCGAACTTTAAGATTTATAAATTATTTTGAACATTTAAATTTACATTTTTCTTGAATATTATAATATATAACACATATCCACAGACGGCTACAGGATTTAAATTTTCATTTATTTCTCAAATATTTTAAATTTTAAATTTTTCCTCAAATATTTAAATTTACGCACACACTTCACACTTTAAAGCTATAACGACTGATTTCTCAAATACAGATTAAGCCAGCCCCGCCATTAATGTACCAAGCTCTGCTTCAAATTTAGATTCAGACATGATCATGAACGAGTTTGAAGAGAAATCATAGACTCGGTTCCAAATTGAAAATCCCACGTGATTTTTACAGAGGAAAAAAAAAAAGATCAAATTACCTCTTTCCTAATATACTTAGAATGATTAATGATAATAATAATTATCAATTGTATCGTGTAAGGTACAAATGAGATACAAACTCAGAACAAAAGTAACGCTGGATTAATAAGAAACCCCCCCTAAAAATATGGCCATGAATATTTGAGTGGACACGAAATTATTATTACAAATCAGTTCTCCCGACTCGAATAGTTGCGTGATTGACTATTAATCACCATCAAAATAATTAACAGTTCCAACTGCAAACACGGGGGGGAGAACGGAACTCAAAGGAATTTCTCAAGTACTCCGATCCGTAGTCGTCAATGTGAGACGATGTTAAACAATCTGCAAATTATCTCCGCTCTCACTTTTCCTAATGAGATTTGAGGGGTGGAAGTGAAATATTTTCCGTTAAAACGGAGACTTCTTTTAAAAACGACGCAGAGGAGAATAAGGACGGACTTCTTGGCGCGGGGCCCGACGGAAAGAGCGGGGCGCTGGGGAGGAGGGGGGCCCCGGGTGGAAAAAGGAATTCTTGAGGACCCGGCCGTCAAGAGGTAAATGGCTGCAAAGATAAATGGCGAGACGGTCTCCACGCTATTACTCTTTGAACAGCAAGGGCTGTCAACGGTATCAGTAACGACACTGTTGCTTGGGGTCAGAACCAACCTAAAGAGAAAATACATCTTCTCTGACATCCGGCCAGATTAATGTTCAGAAATTCAGGCTTAAGCGAGGCGGCCTATTTATTTTCGCTTATTTCATAACCGAGGAACGATGGGTAAATGGTGGGCACGGGTATACCCCCCCCCCCCCACACACACACACTCTCATCATCGGCCCTTGGAGTGGCTGTGGTGGTGGTGGTGGTGGACACCATCGAGAGAAACGCGTTCCACGCATAGTTCCCTAAGAATACCGGGATCGTGTGGTGGAATCTTAGGCATTTTCTGAAGCCGTAGATAATGAACCGTTTAATGGAATTTTTGTCAAGTTTTGTATTTATAAGTATGAAAATATTTAATGGTTTCATCTATGATATACGATAACGTTCGTGAAAAAAATAAAAAAATCCGGCTGTATATTCCTTTGAAATTCTTTCCTATCTTCAGATCATTAGCGAAAACAGTGATAAATCGAAATTTTTTTTTTTCCTCATGAACAATGAGATCAAATTTCTCAGAAAGTTGCTGGAAAATTAATTAAAGATGACGTAGATTTTCATAGTCAGAGGTGATGGATTGATAGTCTCATTATCTTATAATTTTAAAATGAATTTTCATAGTCTTTCGTACTAAATTTTCTATTAAGGTGTATATATATGCCCTTAAAAATACCCAGAAAAAAAAATTTATTAATTGACACCCCCCCCCCCCCCAAGTTTATATTTTATAACTACTTGTTCAAAATAAATATTTAATAATTTTCAGACAATATTAATGAAAATAATTTAAGTACTTAAAAATAAATGTTTGCAGTAGAATGTAGGGAATCGTACACTTTTCAATAATATACGATATAAAAATCTGTGAAGACGATTATTATAAAAGAAAACGATTACTACAAAATTATTACAAAAATATACAAACGATTAGTATAAAAAAGACGATTATAAAAAAAATATATAAAGACGATTATATTATACAAAGAAGTCGACTATTACAAAAATATATAAAGATTATTTGTAGAAATATATATACAGTCGATTCTTTTGTCAAGTTTCGTATTTGTAAACAAATTATTTCATATTTGTAGATAACCATAAATATGTTTCATAGGCATTGTATAATATTTTACCATTGCATATATGGTTATTAATTTTTATAATTGCATTCTTAATTGGGTTGCTGTATTTTTGAGATATATGACATCCATATTTTTTTTATGGGCATCTTTTTCTCCGCCACTTCGTTGGGCAATTTGCCTCTTGTGGCCTTGTATTTGTATAAGTATGAAAATATTTAATGTTTTCGTCCATGATATACGATAACGTTGAATAAAAAAAGGCTTTTTTTAGTTCGTATTCTTTGGAATTCTCTTTCCTATCTACCATTACCAAAAACAATGATAAATCGACATATTTTTTGAAAAATTCTTATAAACAATGAGATCAAATTTCTAAGAAAGTTGCGACAAAATTAATCAAAGCTGTTTAATACTCAGGGATGGCTCTGGATCATTATCTAGTATTTTTACAGCACAAATTATTATATTTTTTCCTGCCAACTTTTCTATTAAGTATATAAATTTGCTGAAAGAAATGCGTGTGTACAAAAAATATTTCTGAAACTGATATTTATATTAATTGGTGTCCGACGACTATTAACAAACAGTTGCTCATTGGTATTGAATAATTTTCAGGTAATATTAATGAGAATAAATTGAATATTTCAAGAAATGCTGATGGCGGAATAATGAGAATCTTTAAAATATTTTTTTTAATGAGAGAATACCCGTAAATATTCCTTCTTAAAAATATGCTGATATATAAAATATGTGAAGATCATTACTATTAAAATGTACAAAGACTATTAGTATATTGGAATATATACGGGGTGTCCTGCTAATGCTACCATTACCTCATCAACCGTTCGTCGTAAAGATGTGATTCTAATTTTTAAACAAATGCTCAAAAGGTGTTCAAAAATTACCCTATAGCAGTTTTGAAAGTGAAAATACAGTACAAATATAAATTACGAAATATAAATTTTTATACGGATTCTCCCCCCTGCCACCGAACTTCCAGATAGAAAAAATTTTCTCCTTGTATCTTGAGGCCAACAGAAAAAATTCCATGTTTTCAAGTGTAATATTCGTTAACATATTTCAATTCAAAAATCTGCAAAAACTGCAAAACCTAACGGAAAACGCTCTTTTCCTCCCTCATTTATGCTGTCCTTTCTCAAATTTTCTATAATTTTGAATTCGAATATCTCAGTGAATATTGCACTTAGAAACCTGGAATTTTTTTTGTTGGCCTTTGGAGTTACGGGGCAACAACTTTATGATCGGAATTTAGAGGACAGGGGGAACGTATTAAAGTGAGGATTCTTTATTTTGTTACCCACTTTTTTTTCACTCTCAAAACTGGTATACAGGGTAATTTTTGAACGCCTTTTGAACATTTTTTAAATTGAAACTACACCTCTACGACAAATTTCATTCAAGGATTGAAATCATCCGGTTTTCGTGCATTCGTGTGTTAAACTTGCCGTGAGGGGATGCTCTTCTTTTGAAGATGGGTAAAATCAGTGCTCGTGGCTGGAAAAGAGATGAAGACCTCTGCTCTAGTCGTTAAAGTGCTGACAACAGGTCTTATCCGTTGTCCCCTATATTATCTCATCAAGATTCTTTCCTCTCCATTGCCTTCAATATACCGATCTAGCATTTGTACCCAAGATAAGAAAGCATACGAAAGCCCCCCCCATAAAGTTCGGGGGAGTAGGAAAATTCCTTAATAATCAGCCTGAAAATTATTTTTCTCATAGCGATATGCGTATTTTATTCCCGACTCAATGTCCAAAGTGGCCGTTGTCCGGAGGTTTCTTGTAATGTTAAGTCTATGGGTCATTATGTCTATGGGACGCGTTCAGTTCCAACAAAATGTTCGGAGGTGGCCGTTAGAGGAGGTTTTACTGTATATAAAGATCATCATTCTACAGAAATACGGAGTGAAATCTCAATATAACGATATTCTGCTGGACCGAGAATAAATATTGTTGTAGAGAAATCACCGTTATATCTAGAGGCGGCATTATCGTCACGTCCCATAAAATTTATGCTGCTGTTGGTGTCTTCTCTGAATCGGCGTTTCTAGTAAGACCAGAAAATGTGCTTTTATGTATTTATTTGCCGCGAAATATTGTAATTCATTGCTTTGTTAATAACATTTAGTTAGATGAATGTTAGTTGTTTATTGCATTGCACTTTTTTGCCTTGCACAGAAAGTGTTTGAAAGCAATAACAGCGTTTTCGGTGATAATGTGGTACAAAACTACCGATGTTATTAGACGCCTTCAGAAGAACGAAAACATACTTATGACAAAGTTGGAATGAAATCCAAAACAATTTCAGCAAAATGTAGAAAAATATCGTTTTTAGCGGTTTTTCAGACCGCTCCTAAAAATATCGTTATAGTTGTTGTAGTACAGGATATCATTGTATTGAGAGGAGTTTAGCATTGGACTATAGACTATTGCAAACAAGATTTGAACAAATATAGTTGTAGAGGGATTTATCGTTACATCGAGTATCGTTGTAGCGAGGTTGTTGATGTTATAAAGACGATTTTTTTTTTAAATACAGGATAGTAAGGAAAGTTCCTAGGTCACATTTTACTCAGGAACCGATCATACTAGCGGCATACGTCCAATTAGAAATTTTTTTAAATAACCTGCAGAACTCAGATATATACGTCAATCATGTTACAAGGTGTTGTATTACATATATTCCAGTTTCAATATTTGTTATGGACAAGTTCTTCTCAACTGCCTCGCTGGGCATTTCGCCTTTTCGAAACATTTTCTAACTGAAAATATATCTCTAGGATCAACGGTTCGCCAGTAAAATGTCATACCTCCTGTTTTCTATGCACCCTATAAGAGGATTATTATATAATATATATATATATATATATATTTTATAATTACAGTTTCTGTAGATGAATAAGTACTCACACGTTTCTTAATTATGGAAGCTAGATTGGATAAACTCTAAAATAGTGAAATAAATGTGATGTATAGAATAAGAAACTCGAATGTTATCAATATTCAACAGATTAACTATCAAAGAAATCAATCATCAAATCTTATTATCGTTAAAGAAATCAATCATCAAATCTTATTATCGTTAAAGAAATCAATCATCAAATCTTATTATCGTTAAAGAAATCAATCATCAAATCTTATTATCGTTAAAGAAATCAATTATCAAATCTTATTATCGTTAAAGAAATCAATCATCAAATCTTATTATCGTTAAAGAAATCAATCATCAAATCTTATTATCGTTAAAGAAATCAATCATCAAATCTTATTATCGTTAAAGAAATCAATCATCAAATCTTATTATCGTTAAAGAAATCAATCATCAAATCTTATTATCGTTAAAGAAATCAATCATCAAATCTTATTATCGTTAAAGAAATCAATCATCAAATCTTATTATCGTTAAAGAAATCAATCATCAAATCTTATTATCGTTAAAGAAATCAATCATCAAATCTTATTATCGTTAAAGAAATCAATCATCAAACTTTATTACCGTTTATTTATTACAGATTAAAATATTTTGACTTAACTGTCCTATCACTAATTTCTTAAACAAGACGAAACTAATTATGAAAAATGTTTTTTTCTTCCTGTCAGATGTAGTAAGATTTAAAAATTTATTTGAACTCTGAGGGATTTAAGTCGCTGGTCCATGGTAGAATCGGAGCATATGTGTGTGTATATATATGTATAAATTGGTGTGTGTGTGTGCATATGATTTGTATATTCTTTGTATATTAATGTAAAACATTGTACCTACTGCATATGTAAATGGATCTAATGTATGAATGTGCGTTGTAAATGGCTCTGAATTTTTTGTCACATGGCTGCTTTGCGAATGGTTTCTAACCATAAAATAAATATTCTATTCTATTCTATTCTATTCTATTCTATTCTATTCTATTCTATTCTATTCTATTCTATTCTATTATCGTTAAAGAAATCAATCACCAAACCTTATTACCGTTAAAGAAATCAATCACCAAACCTTATTACCGTTAAAGAAATCAATCATCAAACCTTATCATCGTAAAAGACATCAATCATCAAACCTTATCGTCGTTAAAGAAATCAATCATCAAACCTTATCACCGTTAAAGAAATCAATCATCAAACCTTATCGTCATCGAATAACTTTCAAGTCATGAAATTTTATTTTTTGTTATCAGAAAAACTATACTATGAATTATATAATTGTATTTAAGAAAGTTTCCTTCTTATATTCACATAACAATTTTTATTGCATTTATTATGACCTCAAGAATTACATCTCAATTATCATAACACACGTTATAAAAAAAAGAATTTATTTTATTAATTTAATGAATATTAGATATTTAAAAACATAATAATTTTTCTAATTTATTACTAAATGATACAAAAAAAAATTAATTAATGTAAAATTTAGAAGAAAAGGGGAAAAGATCTTCCGAAATATACAAATGAATAAAACAAATTAAGCAATGAGTTTTAAAAAGAAATCATATAACTTCTAAATTGATTAAAACAACAAATTTTTGATGCTTTTTAAATAATTGATTTGTTTATCCCCTTTTACATTGATTATAGACTTCAAAATGAATTATATTGGGGAAATAAAAAAAAAAAGCTCATACTGGATGATTTAATTTAAATGATGGAATATTTATTAAATTTTAAAATTCAATATATATATATATTTTAAAAAAACACGGACCATGGGAAAAAAAAAAGTGAATTAAGTATTTATATAATTTCCTATCAAATGGTTTTCAAATTAATCTACAAAATGCACATAACACACACACACATTCGATAGAAATATAACGATTTTTTGAAACATTCAACACTTTGTAAAACAAAAAATACAATTTGCTTCAATGACGGTTTTAAAACGAAAGTTTCATTTAATTTTTTTTTTTTTATAATTCATTAAAACGTGAAATTTAGTTGCAAAATTTCATCTCGATTCGTACCGAGGAAAAAAAAAATATGTATAAAAGGAATTTTAAAAAACAATAAATAGGACTTTGAAAAACGTTTGTTTTTTTTGATATTCTAATCTATTTGTAAAATGTAGGGAAAAATATATATAAAAATCAATCAACTAAGGGAATGACATTTTGATTATTTTTTTACCGGAAAAAAAATTCTCTTCCGGCTCATCTATTTCGAATGAATCGAAAATTCACCAATTTTTTTTATTTAATTTCTCCGATACTCATGAGAATCAAGGAATAAAATGAAATCTTTTCAGGAAAAAAAACAAGGAGAAGGAATTACAAAACGTATAGAAGGAAATTGATCCAAGAATATTAATGGCAGAAACCGAAACTTAAAGAAAAAAATTACCAGGAAAGAAGAGAAAAACAATGATAAAAATCAGGATTCGGGATTGTTTTTCCCGTACGTATATATATATATATATTGTTTCCGTAATTTTATAAATCATTTCAAGCGAAAACTAATATTGAGCTTATAGAAAATTTTTCTTAAAGAGTATCGGTTTTATGAAAAAAATTGTTTTCTTTTTAAAAGGATATTTTTCACGAAAAGATTTTGATTTAAAATATTCCGTTTCGGAAAATAAAAAATATTTTTTGAAATTCTAATATTCTAATACTTTTGAAATGCAGATATTTTTTGACTTCATAATTGAGAAATTTTAGTTTCAGAAAAATCATGAAATTTTATGCCATCGTTATTTTATGCACTGAAGGGGGGGGGGGATTTTATTTTATTATACGCATCAAAAAATGATTCCTAGTGAATGCATTAAATGTTTAATAGAAGTAATATGATGCATTGTTTGGCTGAATAATTCGGGAAATAGCCTATGGCATTATTAAAGGTTATTAATTATTTAAGTATTTCTCTGAATGTATGCAATCTATATCCGACACTCGTTATAACGACCACACGTTATAGCGATCATTCCATTACAATGACCGGTAGGACTAGTCTCAAATGTTTTCATAGAATGGCCATCATTATTTTACCTTCGATGCAACGACCTTCCCAGTATAACGCCCGTTTTCGACGGGTCGTTATGTCGAGAGTCGAATGTACTAAGTTCTAAATGATTATTATTCTTTGATGGTATTTTCGTATTACTGTGATTTAATGAAGATGTGTCGAGTGCGGGTAACTAAATAAATAAAACTAAATAAATAAAACTAAATAAATAAAACTAAATAAATAAAACTAAATAAATAAAACTAAATAAATAAAACTAAATAAATAAAACTAAATAAATAAAACTAAATAAATAAAACTAAATAAATAAAACTAAATAAATACTAAAACTTAATAAATTAATACTAAAACTTAATAAATTAATACTAAAACTTAAATTAATAGTAAAACGGGTAACTAAATACTAAAAAACGGGTAGCTAAATACTAAAACTTTTTATATGATTAATGCAATAGAATTTTTTGATAACAATGTCTGTCCATCTTGTTCCGAGTGATAACTCAGAAGAATGGTTTTATAACTGCAATTATATTAAGGGTGCTCTATTCGATTATTTCGTGGTAAAATTTCTATTGAAGAAATGTGAATACAACTATATTTGTGTTGAAAATTATTTTTTATTAGATACTAAGGGACTTCTTTTCCTCTTCATACCAAACCTTGTTTATTTCGTCAAACTTCGTCAGACTGCTATGGAAAGTGGCATGCGAAAACACCAACTTACTCTGATTTAAAAGCGGTTTCCTGGCTATTAGTCCATGGTCTAAGACATTTTCTTCCATAATGTTTCGCCCATATCTGTGGCAAGCATTTTCTGAGGTTACGTAGGTCTTCTAGGTTTCTGCGATAAGCCTCACTCGACGCTGGACCAATTGCAAAAATAATTGCGGGGTAGGTGCGTCTTGACAATTTCTTTTAACCGAAAGTGTTAGGACCGCCGTTGCCTCGATTTATGTATTTTGCGGGTGAGGGGAATCAGCACAACCCCTATTTCAGTATATGCAGACACTCTAAGAAACAGCTATAGAAAAAATTTTTACAAAACACACAAATATGTAAATTAACTCAAAAGTTAATGAAAATTCAGCTCCGAAGAAGGCATTTTAAATTAATTTTTTAAATCAATTAGAAGGTATTTTAAATTGATTCGGTATTTTATTAATTCTGCAATTGATGAAGATTCAGAATCAACAGTATAAAAAATTCCATAATTATGAGAATAGCAGAGTTGGTGAAAGCTTCCAGTAATTTACCACGGGTGCGCGCGGTCTCACAAAGTTCGTGGGTTCAGTGCGACCGCACCTGTCACACACCCGTAAGGAAGGCTCTGATTTGATGCATCCCCCCTTTTAAATATAAATCCCTTTCAAGAAAAAATCTTCAGACGTTAGATACATAAAGGAAAAAAAAGGAAAATAGGTGAAAAAAAGAGGAATTCCAGGAAAAATATCGGATATCCGCCAGTGACATTGACGAATGTCGAGGATAACTGAAGACTTCATCTGATTTGCAGCAAACTTTTCCATCAACGTTCTGCCGAAGGAACGAACAAACTACAGCACTCCCCCTTCTCCTCGCTTTCTTTTCTCATAGGGCTCGTAGATAGATGAAGAAGAAGCATTTCTTCCAAGAAAACTTGGCTCCTTATGATGAAGACGATGACGACAAAGCATCATGTTTTATTCAGAAGTTTCCTCCGTCTCTATAACATCATTCGGTTAACTTTTATCGGTGAAATAGATGAATCTGTGTCCACTAGGACATAAATTTCTCTCCGGTTGTCCTCGTATTTACCTCTCTTAAAAGTGTATATTTCAAACATATAGGTGTCTTTCTTTCTTTTTCCAACTGATAGGAAACAAGCTGAATTTATATGGAGTTATTGATGATTTGTCAGAATCGTTGTCTGAGTGGATCGAAAATTGATACCATCCTTCAGGCCTTTGATTTCGAAATATTCGCAAAATATATTCTCGATGTGTACAGAATAGCATACAGTTGGGTTGGTTCAACCTCTCTCTCTCTCTCTTTAGGTGAGTCAGAGAAGCATTTTTATGGTTTTGCCGCCTGTGGGCTGCACGAAGTTTGCTGCCACCCTTCTATTCTAGCCTAATATTCTTGACTACTCTTTGGTCAGATTCGCTACCCTTTGCTATATTCCGCTTGAACTACCCCCCCCCCACTCTTGCAAGTACAACTGTCTCTAAATCACTCCTTTAGTCACTCTCACGCTCTATATATCTCATATCTTCTATATCGCACCCTCTAAGTCACTCTTTTAGTCATTCACATGCTTACACACTGTTTTGGCCACTCACACGCCTCTATACTGTTTTGGTCACTCCGATGCTTGCACATTGTTTTGGTCACATACATACTTGCACACGCTCTAGGCCACTTTTGTTTGTCATTCACTGACAGGGTTATTGGTTCCTTGCTTCTTAGGTCGTTCTTTTGATCATTTACACGTGTACACATGCTCTATGTCTTTTTTTTTGTTACGTTTATGATAAAGCGCCATCTATAAGTGAAGTTTTCAGCAATTTTTTTTTATGCTTATCAAAAGAAAAGAACAAGTGGCTTAAGCTGACCGAAAGTGAGCGAAGAAGTATGTGACAGAAGAAGGCAAGTAATTGGAAAAGGTTGACAAAGGTTCCCCAACGAGGTGGCTGATAAAAAGATGCCCATAAAAATATGGATGTCATATATTTCAAAAATGATGCAAAACAAATTTCGCAGGGTTAGCATCGCTAGGTCACGGGAATTTCTTTTTGAGATAGGAAAAAAAAAATTCAAAAACAGCCGATAGGTGGCGATGGTACGAGCGACTTCGGTGGAAATATGCAAATGAGACGATTATAAGAATTTTCGCTCCTAATCCACAATCAGTTCACCGTTGCAAACTGGTGTATGTGGACCTTCTGCACTCTGCCGTTGCTGGATTTGTGACTCGCCTGCAATGTGTTACCCCCCTGTGGTGGTGCTCATGTGGAACATAAACTCCTGTAATAAATGATTTTGAGGTATTCTGTTCATTATTTGCTTATCTTTTCCCTGATTTGTACATCAGCGCTACCTATAGGTCGTTTTTTTTTCTGTCTTAAAAAAATTCCTGTGATCTGGCGATGCTAACCCTGCAAACCGTTTTTATTTCGGTTATTTTTCCGGTTTTTTATGAATTTTCAAAGTTTCTACGGACTTTTTTCCCACACTGTATTACCAAACGTTGTTCACAAGTGATATTTGGTGAGTTGAGTTCTATCTACGAATTTCATATTTGTCTCAGCTACATTATCAAATCGAATGTATTTCATCGTCAACGAATTTAACTATGTTATATCTTCAAGGTTGAAAAATAAGTGCTGGAAAAACTTTTCCGTCAGCGGAAGTCCACACAGACATAGGTGTGAGCAGTGACATAATAATTAAGACTTTATTTGTTGAGTCGGTCGACCAAATCACTTCGATAGTACGAAATTCTATACAAAAATGTCTTTTAGAGAACCAACTTCTGTGAGACCAAGAATCAATTTCATTATTTCCATTAATTCGTTAATAATAGGACGAAACGATCTGAAAGACGTTTCAATGCAGATAAAGTAGTAATTTTTTCTAAAATTTTTAAAAAAAATAAAAATTCGCTCACAGGGGAAAATCCGTTATAATGAAAATTTTCCTCGCGGTTGTAACCCGCCATTATAACAGCCTTTTTCTCATTGGAGGCTATATAACTTCTCTGATATTCTATGAACTGTGTCTTTCAAACTTTTCACTTCAGCAGTTTTTTCTATACAATGTAAGGCCGTTTTTCGGATGGTCCTATCATAGAGACTTGCTTCGATTCACCATATACGGAGGTTTCGATTTTCAGAAATACCCGACAAAAATTTATTATTTCATTCTCATGCTTTAACCGATTATTACTCTCGATCAAAAAAAGGGGAGGTTGTGTCAGAAACAAGACCTCAAATTTTGACGTGAATACGTTCTTTGTGCCCTAAATCACGTGCTGGGTAATGACATAATTGAATTGGTATCATCAGATTTGACTTTTTCGGGTATAATTTTTAATAATAATAATACTTTTTGTCGGGTATTTTCAGAAATCGAAACCTCCATATGGTGAATTGAAGGCTCTATGATAAGATAATCCGAAAAATGGCTTTGCATTGTATAGCAAAAATTGCTGAAGTGAAAGGTTTGAAAGACACAGTTCATAGAAAATCAGAGACGTTATATAGCCCACAGTAAAAGGCTGTTATAACGGCAGTCCACAATCACGAGGAAAATTGTCGTTATAACGGATTTCCCCTTCCAAACAAATTTTTACTTTCAACTCTTACAGACGATATCAATGTCGTCTATATGCTTCGAGTACCTCTCGATATACAGCGTAAAACGATTTCGTTACCAAAGTGGGTGATCTTGGTGCTCAGACCGGGAGAGGTATTAAAATCAGAGTGGTATCACTGGTTTTGTCTTGAGAGTTGAGCATGCATATCACATGACACCATTGGCTTCTATTTGCGTTACGAACTTCTCAAATATAAAAATATTTCATTACGGAAGCGGGCCTCCGCAAACCTGGTGCCCAGACCAGAAGAGGTATTGAATCTGGAGTGGTACCATTGGATTTGACTTAACAAGATCTACCCGCAGATATCAAAAAGCACTGATACATATTGAATACTTCTTGCGATATCAGAATTTAAATTATTTCGCTACACAGTTTTTTTGCGAATGCACCCAGTATCGTCAGATGATTTAAAAGACGTATTCACGAAAAAAAAATCCTCTGTAATCAGATATCTTAATGTTCGTTATTCAAACCCTAAAAAACAAACCTAAAATTTAAATTCCATAACTAATGCTTGAGAAACGTTTCCAAGATGAACATCGGGAGATTTTCCCTATTATGGAAAATTCTTTAATACATCAGAAGGATTCATGCAAATTGATTCGAGTTTCGATACATTTCTTTTTACCCTCTCTCTCTCTCTCTCTCTTTATATTCCTTTTACGTTCCGACGTATAACGCATCCAACCATTGATGGATAAAAGCTGTCAGAAGAAGAATAAAAAAATGAAAATGAAAAAAAAAAAGAAATTTAAGATAAGAAAATGAAGAAATAAAAAAAAAATAGACAAAGATATACCCTTCCATTTCCCGCTTTTACCTCGCTGTGCCTACATCAATATCCACGTGCGACCAAAAAAATTTGCATACGTGAAGAGATTTTGAGAGGTCCCGATGCCACAAATCTTCGTCAAAAAAAATGTGAAAAAAAATATTTTCCTATATATATATATATATATATATATATATTATTCGTCACACAAAGCAAATAAATACGAAGCCATCTTGGAAAAAAGAAAGAAATATATCCATACACTTTTTTGAAGTGAAAATCGATGATGGTTCGATGATTCAAATCTGATCCGATAAATGTAGCAATGTAATATCAGTTTGATAATTTAAGGTAAAAAAGGATAAAAATAAAATGTCACGCTAAAACTATAGCTAGCCGTTAATGTATGCGAGTATTAGTTTCAGTTTTGTCGTGTGTTCTTGGAAGATTTTTATGCGATAAATCGTTCTGGTCATTATATAACGGATATTTTTTGTTTTTGTAACGAAACGAAAATGATTCCTGAATGGAAACAAAAACGTATATGAAACCTGTAAATTCAAGAAGAGTACATCAGAGAGAGATATAAAATGTTTTCAGCTTGATAAAGTAATACCTGTATTTGTCGATTTACACGATTTCGATATGACGTGACTTTTGAAATTTGATTGTAGGAATTCCAACCTGCAAAACCCGGCTTTAAGTTTCATTTTAATCCAGGAAACAGGCTTGTAAATTGAAGATATAACATAGTTAAATTCTTTGACGATGAAATACATTCGATTTGATAATGTAGCTGAGACAAATATGAAATTCGTAGATAGAACTCAACTCACCAAATATCACTTGTGAACAACGTTTGGTAATACAGTGTGGGAAAAAAGTCCGTAGAAACATTGAAAATTCATAAAAAACCGGAAAAATAACCGAAATAAAAACGGTTTGCAGGGTTAGCATCGTTAGATCACGGGAATTTTTTTTAAGACAGAAAAAAAAAATGACTCAAAAAACGACCTATAGGTAGCGCTGATGTACAAATCAGAGAAAAGATAAGCAAATAATGAACAGAATACCTCAAAATCGTTTATTACAGGAGTTTATGTTCCACATGAGGACCACCACAGGGGGGTAACACATTGCAGGCGAGTCACAAATCCAGCAACGGCAAAGTGCAGAAGGTCCACATACACCAGTTTGCAACGGTGAAGTGATTGTGGATTAGGAGCGAAAATTCTTATAATCGTCTCATTTGCATATTTCCACCGAAGTCGCTCGTACCATCGCCACCTATCGGCTGTTTTTGAGTTTTTTTTTCCTATCTCAAAAAGAAATTCCCGTGACCTAGCGATGCTAACCCTGCGAAATTTTTTTTGCATCATTTTTGAAATATATGACATCCATATTTTTATGGGCATCTTTTTATCAGCCACCTCGTTGGGCATTTTGCCTGTTGTGGCGTTGCATTTGTATTTGAAATGTTTTTTTTTCAGACTTAATTCATTTTTAAAGTTTCTACTGACTATTTGCCTGCCCTGTTCTTTGACAATGCCATGAGAAATTTAACTAAAAAAGAAAAAAAACAAGTTCCAGTAAAACTAGGATTTTCCTATTCGCGAGAAATATTCAGAATTATCTGGCTTTGGCTATTAAAATCAGATAATTTCAGTTTATAATTAATTAATTTATAAGGAGACGAAAAATGCTGCCTTTCAGCCGTATCCGGACTGTTTCATTAAAAAGAGTTGTCATGCTATCATACCAGGCTCTTCAGTAAAGAAAATATCCGAACTCAGTAGAATCAATCAGAAGTAGTGTGAAGCCAGAAAAAAGTATTAATTTACTTCATTGATATTGCCTGAATTCACGGGATTTATTCATATAAGTTTGAATAATTAATTTTTTGAATAATAAGTTCTTATGCTGTTGGGTTTGATCTTTTTGATCCTTCTGAAGAAAACCATCCCTCCCCCCATCTCTATATTTCCCATGTTAAATTCAACTCACTTTACACGATTTCGTTTTATGCAACTATTCTGTGGAACCAATTATCGTAAAGCAAGGGACGCTTATATTAGGACCGTTCAAGGAAGGCCTAGAAAGCTTGTGGGGGGGGGGGGATCGTCCGTCATATCGCCGTTCAGCAATTCACTACATCGTCTGTCGCTTCAGATCCGATGTCGGATTTACTTTTGCACATGCGCAAAAGAAGAACTTTATTTTGTTTTTGCGTGGTTATATGCTTCACTTCAGAGAGGATGGTTTCTGGGAATGAAATAACGGGTTGATGAGGCTAAAGCACACAAAAACACAAAAAGACAGAGGCAGAAAAAAAAAACCCACATACGCCATCTGTACGTCATTTTGAAACTTTACACCATCTAAGTTATTTCGGATCATCAATAAACGATCGCAGTAGTTCAGGCACACAGTTTTCCTCTTTTTGAAGAAATAGCTCGTGATTACTTTATTATTAATACACTATTATTGTACATCTTTGCATTTATATACCTTTAGAAATACGTACGGGGGCTTAGGTACCCCTCAGAAACGCGTGGAATATGTGCGATTTCTCGGGAATTCGCGGAAGGCTTGCAGATTCAGATATGCTGACGTAACTCCTATACTGCGTGGAAGACATGCTTACTCCTAGAAACTCGTAGTAAACGTGCATACCCCCTATAAATATGTAGAAAACGTGAGTACCCTTAGAAATGAGTAGTAAACGCGCGTATCCTCCTTATAATGCATAAAGCATGCGTACCTTTAGAAATGCATCATTATCAAAGCGATTTTTTTTTCTTATTGCGATGAGAGAGAAAATTAAAGACGTGTAGCTAACGCAGATTTTTCAGCAACCAGAAGTAAATTTGATAAAACTCGTCAAATCCAAGTAAAAAATTTGCAGGACCTCATAAGGTCGATTGGAAATATAGATCTGCAGGGCTTAGAGACACATTGTGTGAGTATATATCTAGACTACAGAGGCACCGGATCTCTCAGTCTTTCCTTGGAGCTCGTGTACAATGAAAGGGACCGTACATGGACGGCCAGACCAGACTCAGGCCAAGCTCACAACTGCTGACGCTGCCACCAGATGGCGACTTATACAAGGATGACGTCACTCTCCGCTACCATACGAAGGTTTTTTGACAACTGGCTGTTACGTGAGATTCGGTGCCTCTGTAGTCTAGTGGTCTAAGGCGTTCACCCGAAAAATGAAATGACGTGGGTTCGATTCCCCGCGGGAGCAGTTGAATTTTCGCTCTTTCCAAAATATATCTTCGCAACAGCCAGTTGTTAAAAAACCTTGTATTAAACACATACATGCACCAATTCGTCAGAAGTTTCGCAGATGAATATGGATGAGGTGCATGTCATGTTTAGTAGTAGTAGTAACGATGCGCTAACCATCTTTTTTTCTTCAAAATTTGATAGAGAAAACTATATGTATATATTAATATAAAAATCGTTTTTTTCCTTTCAAATTCGTCTTGTTTTCTGTCGTCTCATGGAACTAATCCAATACAACAAGTGTACATAGCCATGTATAAAACGGTGGGGATGAAAAAAAAATGGATTTGGCTCCTACCGGACCGTCTTGCATCGGCACATCGAACTTTGGCCAAGGATCACCTCCAATTCGCGAATTGTCCATACTTCGGTCTTCGGAAGTACATATATAACTACGTTCAGCTGGACTCTGCACATTCACCAGTGTTGATGAGGCTATCCCACTAAAGAACAGAGTCTAAAAATTACTGATACGCCATCTATACGCCATTTTAAAAACTTTGAAAGCATCTACGTCATTTCAGATCGCCAGTGAACGATCACAGTGTAGGCGGCGTTTACACAAAACGTTACTATATTTCTCTCGAGCATATTTTGAAATCCTCCAATGGATTCAGCTCAGTAAATGCCCTCATGCAAATTCTTCCGAAGCTGAGTTTCCCCCAGAATAAAGACTCTCAGCCTGAATCGAACCAAATTCTGTTCCGAATTAATTAGGAAATTCACCTATAAATTCTGCGGATTATCGGCTATTCAGGACGTTTAGTGATCTACAAAGCCGATGTCCCCGGAGCAGGAAAGGACACATTTAAGGCTGGGAGCATAATTTTTACCTGGGATTCATGGTGAGGAAATCCGGAATTTGATGTTGGAGGGGGTTTTAAGGATGAGAGTTAGTAGGAGAGACAATTCACACACAAGCCTCGATTATCGGGACGAGCCAGCCATATACATAGCTTGGTATTTTCCCCTACTTTTACCGACCAACACCCTCCGGAACAAGAATCTTTTAGGTCCAAGAACATTTATGCTCGGGAATTATTTAACGCTTCCGGGAAAATAGCCGAGAGAAGGGAAAAGAGCTATAAACCGCTGATAAATTTAAACACAGGGCCGTCATTTTATGGACGTTGCTGCGAGTATGTACGCGTATGTATGTATGGTGACTAAATCCTGTTTTCTCACGTACACACCACATACACACCCATCGCTTCCCACCCTGTATATATATACAGCTTCCTCCAGGAGGAGTAATTTTAACAAAGACCGTTGAATAGTGGGAGTGAGATGCTAGACTTGGCACTGGGCGAATATTTCATGGCGGCTGAAGGTGGTAAAGAACACAGTCTTTTACCCACCTCTGTAGATAAGCCCTACCCCACTTATTTTCTGTAGCTCTCTCTCTCTCTCTCTCTCTCTCTCAACTAGTGGCATGTGACTCGACACTAAATCTTTTGTTAAGACTGCAGCATTCTGGCGGGGGCCCATCCTCTCATTGTTCTAAGGCATTCAGCAGAGTTAATGTGACGTGGAAGTTTCCAGCTACCGGGATCCCCGCTTCGTTAATGATCGTCCCTTTCCCACAGTTTCTGTTTGCTGGTCCGTGAGCCGTTTTACCTTCTTCAGGCTCATTTAAAGGGCTCTAAGAAAGATGGTACCACACTTTATCGATTCGTCGTCCACCATATGCATGAAAAGAATTCCACACACACACACACACACACATACACACACACCGGTTTCTTGTCCATATATATACTCAACCTTCCCCGTATGTGAAAGCATACACATTCACACATTTTCCAAAGTCATTTGCAAGGTCTTTAGTAGACAATTTAGATCTGGAATAGCTACTGTAGATTTTCTGCATCTTTAATTTACGCTTCAGCAAACCAAAATAAGAGCCTTCGAATTTTTTTTCCCCCTCTGTCTCTCTTTTTGCCTCTAATTTGCGTAATAGATGGCCTCTTGTAACTGGAACACTTTAAGATATATAAACCTCGGAAAAAGAAGTCTCAAAATCATTACAGTGTATTCTAAATTTGATGAAAGAATTAACTGGGGGAAAAATCCTGGAAATATATATATGTACAGTGGTACTTCGGTTAATGAGCAAAAAATCTCGACCAAATTTTCATTCGGTTAACGAGTGATGATTCACATTACGAACAAAAATTTTGCGCATCCTTTATTTAGTTTCACGTTATCCCAACTGAGTCGATGGTGTTTAGCTTCCGCCCACACGCGTGTGGAATTGTAGGTAATATGCTCTCTCGTACAATGTCCGGGCAGCTTGACTCGCTCGAAAAATGAGCACATACGCGCGAGTGCAACTGTTTACGATACGAAACTAGGTGCAGCATTGTAACTACGAGCGTGCGCGCTTGGATTATTATTATTATTTTTAAATTATTCACACACACATGGAGAAAACTGTGCTGATTATTTAACGTCACTTTCAGGAACTAGCTCGTGAACAGGAACCACCAGCTGTCGAAGAGATTGTGTAATTAAGAACGATTAAGAGACTGGAGGTGAATGAGAACGAGATTCAAGCATGGTCAAGGAATGACCACAGACGAATTGATGGATCTCCAACGCGCACAACAGCAAGGACTTATTTCTCTGTGCAAGTTTCACATGGAGGAGATCTTGTCTGTGTGGAGGAGGAAGAGAGAGAAGAATAGGATAGGAAGTCCCTCACTTCATATGAAATTAGAGATGTGAAGAAGGTGGGAATATATGTATAATTTTTTTTTTAACGAAAGAACCAATCAAATAAAGTTGTAGCAAAGCGAGCAACGAATGAGTCCAAAGTTTCTATTAATCATTTTTATATGAACGAATAATTGCGGAAACACTTGTCCGAGTTTTCATTATTTCCTATAGGGAAATTTGATTCGATATAACGAGTGATTTTCAGATAACGAACACGTTATAACCGAAGTGTTCCACTGTACTTTATTCATTTAAGCCAGTGCTCCTCAAAGTGTAAGGGGTATTGAAGTATTACGTCAGCATCGATGGGGGGGGGGGGTTCCGATTTGCTGACTTTTGATGGCAAGGGGGTGGGGGGGTTGGATGATGCTTACATCATCAATCACCCTTTATGAAGATATGAAAGGCGTCTTATTCGGTGTGCCAAAAACGGAAAAATACCTTTCGATAGTTATTGCGCACCTGAACTAACATTCCCCCTATTGATAAGTCCCCTACACAGAGCCACTTTAGTGATCTCTAAATGTTTCACGGATCCTTCAAGTGCTCTGGAACTGTGCCACGCATCACTAAGTGATCCGTAATTATGCCACGGATCACATAAGTAAGCTGGGAATGTTCCGCGGGTAACTTGAGTGATGTAGAACCGCACTGGGGGGGGGCACTTAAGTGCACCAAAACTATGCCACATGTCACTCAAGGGATCTCTAAATGTGCTACGGATCGTTTAAGTGTCCTGGAACTGTGTCGCGGGTTACTTCAGTGATCTTTGAATGTGAAAGTAATCATTGAGGCCTACTTCAGTGATCTTTGAATGTGAAAGTGATCTTTGAATGTGAAAGTGATCTTTGAATGTGAAAGTGATCTTTGAGGCCTACTTAAGTGATCTTTGAATGTGAAAGTGATCTTTGAGGCCTACTTAAGTGATCTTTGAATGTGAAAGTGATCTTTGAGGCCTACTTAAGTGATCTTTGAATGTGAAAGGAACTATACTGTACAATATTTTTTGGAATTCACAAGAGTGAGGAAGGGCGTGTCAGAATTGACTGGCCTTCACCACAGCGGGTCCGCGAAATATTGACCGTCACTTCAGTGGTGGGGGAATGGATCTGCGGTACATTGAACTTCACCGCAAGGGGTCCGCGACCTCAAAAACTCTGAGGAACTGATTTAGAGCAGGGTTTCTTAACCTTTTTCAGCTCATGGCCCCCTATGGATCTAATTTTTTTCTCGTGTCCCCCCGTCCTATCCAGGGCCCCCTCGACCCTCATCAAAGATTGAGATACTTTCTATTTTTTTTATTATGAATGAAATTTTAATAAATCACATCAATCTCTCGAATCCTGACTAGGCACGGACTCAAAAATGGCGGATTATCATCTCTCCCAGGAGTCAAATTATATGTTAAAAAAACTGTCTGTGTAAAATACGGTACGATCCAACGAACATGCACGATAAATCGACCCTTCCAACACATCAACCGTTGCTCTGGCGGCCCTCCATACTAAGCTGGAAGTAACAGATGAAAATCATAGTACCAGATCCCATATAGTGCAGTCCCCCCCCCCCCCTCCATTATAGACATGAAGACCCGGGTCATGCCCACATAGACCCAAGGGTTAAGATGACCCTGGTTCTATGAACGGATCTGATGAATTCTGAAAGTAGTAATATTTTTTTCAACCATGTTTCACTTTCAAAGCTTTTTTCTCTTCACAGCTCTCTATGACTCCCTTCACCACCTGTCGTGGATCACCTTTCTTCTGATTTTCTCCCGTGGCCCCCCCTAGAATATCCCAGGACCGCAAGAGGGCCATATGGCCTTAGATTGAGAACCACTGATTTAAAGAATTATTTGTTTTGTTTCATTTAATTCAGAATTCTACACACTGGGTATTCTTCAAGGTACGGTCAACATTAGCTCAAAAATTGGAGCCATTCTGTACGCTAGAAGGGGTCTGATATTTTTGTAAATTTCAGCAGAATAATAGATATTCACAATAGATCCAATATATCTATTGAATTTTTCTTCGAAGAATTTCGACTTATATTCGACAAATTCTTTCACGTACATTAATGATATATCAAAATTTACAAAATTGAGCGATATAAATAAAAAGAGTCACATTTTGAGCATCAAATAAGCACTTCATTTATTATACGGAAACATATATACGTAAATTTTTGATATAGTTTACGCGTGGCTCTATCCCCTCTAGTAAATATCTTCTTCGCTTGTAAAAAAATAAATAAGGTATATAAGTAGCTATAAAATACAAAGGATCTAAGTGCTGAAGAAAATAGCTTTCTCAAGCTTGTTTCTTATTTTATGCTAGAATCTTTCAGCTTGATCCAACGAAGCATGATGAAAGACCTGTTTGCTTGAAACTTCCGGAATGCATAGAACAGATCAAAGAGTAAAACTCCGGATTATGTACCGTATATATAGCTAACATCAAATTTTTCGGATATCTTTTTACAACATTCATGTTTGGCATCACTTTTTTTTCGTCTGATATATCTACTTTTTTTTTTTTCAGGCGATTCAGTGCACATACAGCAAGGAATTTGGCATCGTGTCCCCTCCCAGAGCTGAGGAGCTTGTTAGTGATAATCCGAGGGATTTAAAGCGCAGATTCTTCAGTCAACTCAAGTGAACGTTGTCTTAAAAGTTTTTGGCTTTCCCGGAAACAATGGCTAGGTTGTCTTTCAAGAAATGCATTTTTTTTTTTTTTTAAATTTTCTGTGTAAAATCTTCTCTTTTGTTATTTTTAGCTCCGTCAAATTCTGAATCTTTTGCTCCACCCTATTATGATACCGATGTCAAAAAATGTTAGTTTTTTTTGTGAAAAGAAGTATTATTATTATTTTTTCTAAGTTTATAGTCTCTTTCTCTTAAACTTCACTCCATTGTTTTTGCTTTAATTTTTTTTTTCCCTGGCATGTTTGTGTCTCAAGGAAAAAAAAAAGATTAATGGCGAAGAAAATTTCACTTGTTTTTCATCTTGTCACTTCCATTGTATTTTTTTTTGTTTTTGTTTTTACTTATATGTACTTATTTTTTGTGTCTTGAAACTCCTTCAAGGGATGTGTACAATAACGTCCGAGAAAATCGAAGTTATAACAAACTCAAAGTTAAAACACAAGAAAATTCGGAAAATTGGATTTTTTTTTTTTTTATCTATGTTAAAGAAAAACGAAGAGAATTCTTATACATACTGTCTGAGATTCGATACGTTTATAGCAAGTAAAGATGTATTTGACTTTTGATTTTACTGTCAAACACAGAAGGGGTGGGGGAAAAAAAGACTAAATAGACTCTTCAAAGGTTTGGGAATGATTCTTAACACATGAGAATAAATATTACTCGATATTTATATCTTTTTAATTTTTACCCTCTATGGTTCACCCCCTCATAAAAGTGTATTAATTTTTTTTTTTACAAATACGGATGTAATTTGGGGCTGTTTTAGCATGTATTCCTTGTTTAAAAAATACATCAAAAGAGGAGGAATTATTAGAGGAATTATAGATTATTAGAAGAACAAAATTAGAGAGGAATTTAATTAATTACAATGGCCTATTATATTTATTTCAGTACTTATTTTCCTTTATTTCGTTATCTATAAGCTGATAGTTAGTAAAGTTGAATAATCGTAACCTTGAATTTCATTTCCGATCCCTAAATTATGTGCGATTTTATGAATTTCCGAAAACGTGACATTTTTCAGCAGCTCTCAAAAAGTGACAGCGGCAACGGATTAATTAGTTTTAGTTGAAAAAGAATTGCCCTTATACAGGGTAGTATTGAAAAATCCTTAGGCCACATTTTATTCTCAAGCCATTGATCGGTAACATCGAGATGTTTGACCTTCGTATAAATGTACATTAACGGTACTGAGTCGTGATGAAATCATATCCAACCGGCAATCGTTTCGTAGAGCACTTCTGAGCATTTATAGCACAGCATTGACCCTGACTAGAGAACTGCTGATCATTGATATCACGACATTCATCATTACTGGAGCACTGCTGAGCATTTATAGCACGACATTAACCATTACTAGAGCACCGCTAATTCTGTAACTAAGCAAAATAATTATGTGAAGTAAATTGCTTTTGTTTTTAAAATAAAAATTATATTCCACATGCTGGGCACAATTACATTGAAAAATCGTTAACTCGTCACCCTAATAAGTTGTCACTCCAGTTAAATCGTCATTTTTCGTCGGTCTCGTCTAGCTGTCATAGATAACACTGTTATTAAACTCTCGCGTCGCTAATATTTCGGTTAACTCGTCACTATGAGAGAGAGATAGAAATAGATTATTTTTCTATGGCTTCCTTTGAAGAAAGAACATGATAACAGCACTGCCATATATTCAAATGTGACCATAAAAGCCTTATGTACCATAACGAAACAGCTCTAGTAACGAAAGTTACGCTGAGAAAGTTCATTTACCGACTAAAAAACAAAAGTTTTAGAAAATTCAGGGACTATTGCCGCTGTGGTGGTCGAGTGGTTATAGTGACGGACTCGCGATGAGAGGATCCGGGTTCGAACCCCACAGTGGTGGTCGGCTGAAGTTGGTTTTCCGTGGTTCCCAACTTCAAGGCGCAAATGCGAGCCGATCTCCCCGTTAAAAAGTCTCGCCACAGAGAGCAACAGTCCTACAACGATAAATCATTCAATCATAACACTTCACTCATAGTTAGAAAAGCTGGTGGCAGATGGCAGCATTACACATAACAAGCATTACAGAGGAACAAAAAAATTCACGTCAGGTTTCACTACACGTATACGCACATTTCCGCATGTACCGATTCGTTGGAGGTTCCGGGGGGGGTATGCATGTGTGGTGTAGCAGTAGTAGGGCCTCCAAAAAATGGCTCGGGGATCCATGATGTTCTTAAGTCAGCCACCTCGTTGGGCAATTTGCCTGTTGTGGCGTTGTATTTGTTTGTATTGTTTGTATTCGAGCTGGACCTAATTTCTGCATGGGTCCCACTTATGTAATGGTTTCAAATTCTAACAAAATATATTTATTGAAAAACCAGACATTTTATCTCAAGTTGAGGCCTTTTAGTGTCTGCTTGGTCTTGCTTAGGAACCCCTCAAGTAAAACTTGGGCCCCGTGGTTGAGTTTACCTAGAATTTGTATCATAAATTACTAATAAGTGTGCGTCAGTATATTTTACCATATAAGTAAAATACTAAAATCTTAAAAAAAGGTAAAACATTCTTTTTTTTCTTTTGTAATATATAAACTCTGTTAGTATCGTAATTTTAATTCATATTTTATTAAATTTTATATTACTTTAAAATTATACAATTTTCACAAAATTGCACATCGAAACTGACTTCAGCCGTCATAAATTCTCGAAAATGTGAGTGACGACATAAAACCATTTTATGTCGTCATATATGTCGTATGTATTATACTGTAATACTGTAAATTAATTTTACGAATTGCACTTCATATTTCCATCTTTTGATATTTATAAAGTTTTTATAACTTATGATGCGCGAATTTTCACTGGAAAATAAATATTTGAATTATAAGATTGTAGTTTACAAATTCCATTTTTATTCTTCTTTCTTAATGATTATTGAATTTTAATTTATTCGTATTAATTTTAATAATGGTTCGAATAATTGTTAGAAGACGTAAACCTGCAAGAAATTTTCTCTTTTGTTAAATCAAACTAATTACCAAATTTCTACCGATTCTTCTTGAAATGTCTTAATTCATCAGAGAAAAATAACAACATACAAAATGTCTTGGTGCCATTTACTTACGAACCAAAGCAAATAACCGCAGTAATGCACTGGGTACACAACTATTTTTCGTAATAAATCAGCGGTACATAGAACTAAGAATAAATATTGGCATTATGAGATTCGAACAGAAAGGGAAATTTTGAAATGCTTCGATCAATTATTCACGCAACTTACATTACAATGTGCTTATTAAGCCTGAAATGTTGTTACAGTAAAAAGCATGACATTATTTCTCCAAATAATTTCACGAGACCATAAAATATGTTTAAAATCCATTGCAAATTTGGCTGTTAGAAAACACACGAGAAAAATGCATGCACTGAATCCATAAGTTTCAAACATCGGCAATAGATCTCTGATACGTTTTGAACTGCTTTTAGAGTTAAGGTACGAAAAGGTTATAAAAAAATTGTTAAGGTACAGTATATTTTCAGATGTTTTTACATTATTTAGAGGAGAATCGCTATTAATAATTCTAACGGTAAATCTTTTCGACGAATTTGTCTTGAGAATTCGGAGGATCTTGAGAGAAGAAGTTGGTTACATAATCAACCATCAGAAAAACAACAAAAAAACATCTGAATCAAGTACTATATGCTAGCAATAAATACATGATGACGTTCCTCTCAATGCCTATTTTATATTCTAAAACTGTTTAGGTATCAGGACTTATGTAGTATTCGGATACTTTAGGACTTTTCTTCGCAATGACAGATGCTGTTACGAATCGTAAATTTTAGAAATAGGTTGCTGTATGATGCGAAAATGATATTTGGGAGTCGGCTCCCGTAATGCTTTAAAATGAGCGGAAGCAGTGCGTCAAGAATCGCAATAACGAAGAAAGAAAAGAGACATTGGGGTTTATTGAGTTGGCAACTGGAACTCCAGGACTATATTTGCTAAACTTGGTGAGAGCAAAGTCCATGGCACATTTTAAAAATCAATATGAAATAAACCGATTAGGTTTATGAGAGTGCGTTCTCGTTCTGCGGGGGTTGCCTCGGCGTGCCCACGTGAACTCACTGCTGATTTTCGTTCTTCTGCTCAATGAGGCGTTGATTCCTGTTGTGTGAGCATCATCCCGCGCGTCTAGCCAAACAATTCTATAGGACCAAAGGACGTTTCCAGAGCCAGCAGCCCTTCTAAGAAAGCCATGCCCCACTTTGGGCAAATCTTAAAGAGGCGGCAGAAACAGACGGTTTTGAACAGCCTTCTTGTGCGACATGGGTCCACTGACTCTGAAGCTGATCCTAGTACCATAAGACCAAGAAGAGAAGTGAACGCAGATAGTGCATTGATATACTAAGGTCCTTATGTAAGGGGATGCCTTTTCCAAACAATAATATCTGCACATCTCTCTCCGCCCCCCCCCCTCTCCCCACCGTCTTCCATACTCCATGAAGAGTCTTCAGAAAGGTATAAAATGTAAATGTCATGTTAAATGTTCATTTGTTCTTTACATTATTCTTTTATGTTCATTTTATATTAATTCTTAATTTTGAGCATAGATTGAGCCGTACATTTTGGTATTTGATAAGCATTTAGCATCTAAAGACACTAGTTACGCAAGTAGGCGAGACTAACGCAATCCATGATAGCAAACGCATAGACTGAAATTATGACTCTCGCTGCAAAGGGATAATACATTAAAATTTTTGAAGTTAGAATGTTGAAGAAAGTTTTAACTCTAAAGAAGTTCTTAATTATTCAAAGTTCTGAAAAGTTCCTAATTCTTCAAGTTGTTTTTTTTAACTTTCAGCTTTGAAAACGTTGTTCTAAAAAAAAACTCTTACTTTAACGATATAAAGTGTTCATAATTCTGAGATTCCATGAAGTCTTATTTCTAACGTTATGAAAAAACTGCTTAAATACAAATACCTAAAAGAGTTCTGAAATCCAAAGTTCTAAAAAAAATCGTAATTCTTAAGTTTTGATTTTAGCGTTCTAAAAAATTTCTTGGATCGAAAGTTATAAAAAAGTTCTTAATGCTAAATTTTTTAATAGTTAATTCTGAATTTCTCGATTCCAAAAATTTCTTATTTTAGGGTACTAAACAATTTCTTGGATTGAAAGTTCTAACAAATTTCTTGGATTGAAAGTTCTAACAAATTTCTTGGATTGAAAGTTCTAAAAAAATTCTTGGATTGAAAGTTCTAAAAAAATTCTTGGATTGGAAGTTCTAACAAATTTCTTGGATTGAAAGTTCTAAAAAATTTCTTGGATTGGAAGTTCTAACAAATTTCTTGGATTGAAAGTTCTAAAAAATTTCTTGGATTGAAAGTTATAAAAAAGTTCTTAATTTTAAAATTTTTACTAGTTAATTATAAATTTTTAAAGTTAGTTCTACAAATTTCTTAATTGTTTACTGCAAATTTCTTAATTCTGAATTTCTCTATTCCAAAAATTTCTTATTCTAAAAATTTCTTATTCTTAAAATTTCTTTCGGGTTCTAAACAATTTCTTGGATTGAAAGTCCGAAAAAATTTCTTGAATCGGCAGTTCGAAAAAAATTCGAATCAAAAGTTCGAAAAATGTATTAATTCTAATGTTGTTGTCTTTAATTTTTTACATCCTGAAAAAAAAAATCTTGATTATGCAGTTTCAGTATATTCCAAAAAGTTATCAATTCTAAAGTGAGAAATATCTACAAACAGTTGTTCTACACACACACAAAGGAGTTCCAAAGAAGTTCCAAAGAAGTCCATAACTATGTTTGTGACGAATTTTCGTAATGTATATGGTACAACAACGCCGTCCATCAGTGAAATTTCGAGCTATTTTCTATCTCTTAGAACCGAAAAAAATTCTAGATCAAGCATTTAACTTTTTTTCCTTCAAAACCGATCTCAACTCCGATCTATCGCCATAAATAATTTATCACCGAATGAGCTGTACAGAAAGTGTGTATGTGTACCTTCTAACAGTCTGAGTGCGTACCTAGTGTTGAGCTTGAATATTTGTGTTGTCATGCATTTTTCAAACTGTGGCTGAATTTGTATCGTTGTCGGTCTGTTGCTCTCAGCGGCGAGGGTCTGACGTGAATACGTCTTTTAAATCATCTGACGATACTGGGGCATTCGCAAAAATTTCCGTAACGAAATGATTTTAAGCGCTCATATCTCAGGAGGATTTTCGAACATATCAGTGTTTTTGATGCATGGGCTGGTGGATTTCGTTGGGAAAAAATCCAATGTGATACGACTGCACTTTTAGCCTCTTCCAATCTGGGCACCAGGCTCGCGGCTCACTTTCGTAACGAAATTGTTTTATCCTTTATCTCGAGAGGTTCGCATCGCAAATAGAAGCCCATGTTATCGTCAGATATTCATTTCTAAGAAACGCCCAATGATACGACACAGGTTTTAATACCTTTTCCGGACTAGGCCTCAGGATCGCGGCCCGTTTTCGTACCGAATTGTTTTATGCAGTATCTCGAGAGGTTCGTAACAAAAATATACGAAATCGGTAATGCCTGTTCTCAGCCACCTCATTGGGCATTTTGCCTGTTGTGGCGTTGTATTTGTATTTTTTACTTATTCTAAGGACAATCCGATGATATCGATTTCATTAAGGGGTCACATACCTCTTATAACATGGGAAAAAGTTAAAATATCATTAAAAAAAATCATTTAACCATTGATTTATTAGAAATGTTTTTCATATATTTTTGATTAAATATGCTAGCCTATGCTCGTATGAAATTTTACATATCTTTAATACATAATTTTTTAAAACTTAAAAAATAAAAACATTAAAAACAGTTGCACGCATGATAAAATAACATGACATCAATGTAACCTGACAATATTGAAATTAAAATGAAAAAAACGGTTCACTTCATAGAATGAACTAAAAGACTTCAGATCAATTCATAAATATTTTATTTATATCTAAAAGAAATATATTTTTTTGAAAATAATTTTTGAAAATTTAAATTTAAAATTAAATTTTGAATGAGTCAATGCAATTTCAATCTTTTAGTTCGTTTTATGAAAAATGGACTGTTTCCTTCTTTTTTAATTTAATATTGTATGATTACATTGATGCCATTTTATTATGAGCGCAAGCTATTTGCAATGTATTTTTTGAAAATTAAAAAAAATTAAGTATTAAAGATATGTGAACTTGTATACCACAAGCATAGGATAGCATATTTAATCAAAAATATGTGAAAAAGTTTCTAATAAATCAATGGTTAAATAGTATTTTTAACAATATTCTAACTTTTCCCCCATGTTAAGAGGTATGTGACTCCTTAAGTCCACACCTACTTGGCGATTCAAGGCACAAAGAACGTATTCACGTCAGAATATGCGGCAGTGTCTATGACGCAGCCTATCCTAATTTTTTGTAAGAGGGAGATAGGCTCACTTTCACACACCTCGAAGTTTGTAACCACGGATATCAATATCAGCCGACCACCACTGTGGCGTCGTCGGTGGGATTCAAATCCAGGTGTACGCGATACGATAGTTTTATAAAACCTTTAAATCTGTGATTCCCAACGTGGGCGTTAATGCCCTCTGGGGGTGATAGATTGTTCCAAGGGGGTGGTAGAACTTACGGGTATAACATAGGATCCTATGAGTTAGATTGCGTTGGTGGGCGATGGGAGAAAAAAATTTCTGAAGAAGGGGACGATGGGACAAAAAAAAGGTTATTAAACTATGCTTTTTTTTAAGTTTAAATGAAAAACATACTAGCACATGGCAGTTTGTTGTTTTACAATAATCTTGTAAATGCGTCGTGCTATTTTTGTCTTAAATTTTTGTATCAAAAATTTTAAACCAGAAGAAATGTTGAACCAAAATTGTTTTTTCTTAAATGATCCCCCCCCCCAACCACAACACCTATTCCTAAGAAATCACGTGATTAGAGCTAAAATCGAATCCATTTAAATATCACAAACACAAGATGCATTTCATAAGAAAATATTCATTATTAAAAAATATCTCGTGAGATCAAGGCCATTAACAAAAATGACAGCTCAGTTCTCCGAATAATTACTTCAAAATACGTCTTTCATTAGATTTTCCTAATGAGAAAATCATGTAATGAATTAAATAAAATTAATGAAATTAAAGAATAATTATATATCGGACACCTCATGCAGAATTTTATGATATTCCAGGAAGTGAAGTGATTGAAAATGATATATTTCTTATATTTCGAGTGGAATATTCTATTCTGGCCTGAGTAAATCCCATTACAAAGAAAACGCTAACAAATTAGGAAATAAGAAATTGATAGAAAATTGCAATATTCAATTCTAGAGTTGTTGGTAATCCTTATCTCAAGGAAACACCGGGATGTTCCATTAATTTCTAACGCTTAGGTCGGTAACTTTTCCTATCTTGCGTACATATTTCTTGTTTAGGGGATCTTACGCATAATAAATATAATATGAATGCATATATTATATCTTACACATATCGTTACGGTTTGTTTGCACAAATTTTCCCTTCCGAGAAAAGCAATATCATATTTGCATTTCTCGAGAACAGCTTTGTTATTGAATAGTAGGGGGGGGGGGGTCTGTTTGCTTTTCTTGGGTGCCCTTTTCCCTGTTAAATCGCGCTTTAGGTACTGTAAATTGTACAAAGGCGCTTTTGTACGAAATATGCGCATTACCCGTAAATATTATATTAAAAAAAGGAATTTCTGTATGTATATTGCGTGGGAGTGAAATGAATCTCCTGAATAACGATATCGTTGCCTTATTGCTTTTTTCTACGATTTACATTCCGAGATATTTGTGTATGGTAGTAGTATATATGAGCCGAAAAATGAAACGTTATTAAAACTATATTGCCTGTTATAATATCTGATATTTATTTGCAGAAATTTTCCGAATATATTCTTGTATTAAATTTGTTCATTGTATTAGTTTTGACTCACGAGTCAAAGCAAATTTGAATGAAATTTTAATGAAAATTTAATTGTTTTCAGGTATACAGTCAAACCTCCTCACTACGTCACTCTTGGGAGATCAAAAGCGGACTGACTAGTTAAACGGAGTAAGCTGCGCTGATGACTGTCTCGTTATTGATACATTCTTACAGAAAAAACAAATTTTAGTTATTCAAATGATTTCAGTCATGAAAAATTAACTAAACATCAAACTAAACTTTTCTCTCTTATAAAAAGACAAAAAAAAACAAAATGTCGATTTTCTGCCACGAAGACGTTCTCAGCTAAAGCTGACCAAGAACAGAAACTCACCAAGAAAAAACAATCCCAGCTGAACCATTCCCAAATAAGAAATAGTTCAATGTTGAAATTTGTCAACAGGTCTGTAAGACTCATCGTGTTTATTGTACGAAGAGTTTCCGATTTGAATGGTAATTTTCCAAAAAGTGCTTTCACGAAAAGTGATTTCTTCAGTGGAGTAGGGTGACGTATTATAAGTTTACTAACATTACAATGTAAGACTTGTAATATTGGCTTTCTTCCAAATTATCAACAAACAAAATCAACATTACCATTCGAATTCAACCCCCTGGACCATAGTCATGTTCATTTAATTAATAAGTAATTGATAAATTCTCTTGTTATGAGAATGAATTGGGGAAATGAATAAATATTCATTCTGTAACTGTATTATTCAACATATTTAAATTTGTAAATTTTTATTTTTATTGTAAACGTAGAGTGCTGAGACGGTACTTTAAAGTTCCACGCCAATTAATTCGCTGTAAACTAACTAATTTTCAGAAGAAAAAAAAATATTTCTATAGCTTAGAACTAAAACGACTTACAAAAATATATACATAGTAATTATTCTATATAGTATCTCCTGTTTTACGCGATTTTCAAAAGTTGATTTTAGAAATTCCAACATGCAAAATGCAAAATTTGGCATGAGTTTAATCCATCGAATGACATTGCAAACCGAAGATATAACATAGTAAAATCCTTTGACGACAAATTACATTCGATTTGATTAATAGCTGAGTCAAAGAACGAAAAAAATTCTCTGATAAAACTCACCAGAACTCACTGATGAACAACGTTTGGTAACAATTTGACAATGCCATGAGAAATGTAACCGAAGAAAAACAGTCCCAGGGAAATTAGAATTTTCATATTCGCATACATGCGGAATTATCTTTCTTTGATAAAGTCATATAATTCCAGTTTATAATTAATTTATAAGGAAACGAATTATGCTGCTTATAAGCCGGATCTTGACTTTTTCATTAAAAAGAGTTATCATTCTATCATACCAGGCTCTTCAGTAGTGAAGACAGAAAAACTATTGAAGTGAGGGGCGACTCTATTTCATTTGTTTTTTGATAATATGTTTCTGAAAGGGTTAATAATCACAAATGCAAAACATCGCACAGCGGCAGAAATTAGACTCACCAGCACCAAAATCTAGACAACGATCAAATGTGCATAAGATGACGTATCACCCGACCGATAATAGAAATCACATAGAAGAATGATAAAGAGATATTACTGTCATGAACAAAGAACGTAAGATAAATTTTTATATAATATCTCTTTTTTTAACTCTTTTATTATTATTATTATTATTTAAAAAGGAGAAGAGCTATCAGAATCGGGACTGATCTCGAGGAAATTTCCTGAGGCAAAAATGAACGCAGGAAAAATGGAAGTTCTCTCAAGCATCAAACTCATTTTTGTGTGTGTGTGTGTGTGTGTGTGAGTTTTTCAAAAAAAAGAGAGAACTTTTAAAAACGATGAAAAGCAAATATATCCTCGAGGGATTAAATGTGATAGGATAAGTTTTCTTTCTTTCATATTTTTATATTATCTCTTTTCTCGATATCTTTAAAATATATATATTTTTTTCAATTTTTCTTACTTGAGATTACTTAATACTCTAAGGCAGGTGAACCGCATATACATTCCCCCAAATGGTTTCCAATACCGTGAGAAATAATAATAGTAAAAGAAAATAATGAAATTTAATATTAAAAAGAAAAAAAGTTAACATTTTTCTTTTGTTTCTTTCGATACTTCAAAAATGAAAGAACTTTCAAAAACGAAAGTCATTCTAAGATGACATTTTTTTTAAAAAAATGTTTTTAAGATAATAACATCTTATTGTTTTATTATTATCATCATTTTTTTTTTGTGTGAAATTTTTGCGTTATAGCATCGTAATTATTTGAGATATCGAGTGAATTGGAAATTTTTAAAATTAAAAATAGTGAAAAAAATGCTATAGAATTTTTTTTATGGATTTCATCTAATTTGAAACGTGATGGATATTTATAAATAAATTAGGAACTAGGGAGATTAATATTCGTGGTGGAGTTTATTGAATATTTCCATTATATCAGCGATAGTAGAATTTAGAATTTTTTCTGGGTATCTTGTGATTTACAAAAAATAAATTTATATTATTTTTTTTTTCCTAGTCCTAAAATTTTTATTGATTATCAGATATTACATCTAATCGGAATTCGCGTGATTATAAAATGTGCGTTCATACGAATTAGATATTCCAATTAAGTTAATGTTATTTCTAATAAGATGAAAAATCATGATATTTCATTTTATTTTAAAAAAAATTATTGAATTTTATTTATTATTTCTTCAGATGGATTTTTGAGCTCCGAATTAGGACACTTAAAAAAGAAAATCAAATTTTTTCAAACATGTAAGGTTTTTTTTCAGAAATCGATTTCATATTTTGGGAGAATATGAAATCGTAACTCAAATCTAAAATAAAATGTAAATATGTATGATTCGAGTTACATATATATATATATATACATATATAATATACATGTAAGATATGTATTTATGGAGTGATAAAATAAAAATATAAATGTTTATATGTAAATATATATATATATATATATATATATATATACATGTATATCTTAACTCTGTCATTATAGTGATAAGCCCTAATACCACCCAAAAATCACTGAAATATTTTTGACAATGATTTACCATATTTATTTATAACGCGCAGTTTCAATGTGTTGTGGACGCAAGTGGGCATGGCCCGAGGTCTCATATCTATATAGGAAATCTACACAATGAGATCTGGTACAATGGTTTTCAAATGTAAGTAGGTAAATGGTAAGTAGGTTTCAAATGTAAGTAGGTAAATGGTAAGTAGGTTTCAAATGTAAGTAGGTAAATGGTAAGTAGGTTTCAAATGTAAGTAGGTAAATGGTAAGTAGGTTTCAAATGTAAGTAGGTAAATGTAAGTAGGTTTCAAATGTAAGTAGGTTTCAAATGTAAGTAGGTAAATGGTAAGTAGGTTTCAAATGTAAGTAGGTTTCAAATGTAAGTAGGTTTCAAATGTAAGTAGGTAAATGGTAAGTAGGTAAATGGTAAGTAGGTAAATGGTAAGTAGGTAAATGGTAAGTAGGTTTCAAATGTAAGTAGGTAAATGGTAAGTAGGTTTCAAATGTAAGTAGGTAAATGGTAAGTAGGTTTCGAATGTAAGTAGGTAAATGGTAAGTAGGTTTCAAATGTAAGTAGGTAAATGGTAAGTAGGTTTCAAATGTAAGTAGGTAAATGGTAAGTAGGTAAATGGTAAGTAGGTTTCAAATGTAAATGTAAATAGGTTAGCTCTTACTTCCAGCTAAGTATTGGAGCCCTAGAAAATCCCTCTGCCCGGGAACGCCAATGCCGCAACTAGATGCTTGGTCAACCAGGCAACCACACATTTTGGCAATGTAGATGCAACAAAGGTGGAATTGAAAGATAAAATTTCTGCTTCTTCGGGTACTAGCACCCGGGATATTAGACCACCTGCTTCCCCTCCCCTAGTTGCGGCCCTTCGAGGACCCATGATGTTGAGACGACCATTCATAGAGCTTCCCCCTCCCGACATTTGTATGCTGCTTATGTATTACTATTGGCATTAAATTTTCACTATATCTCTGAAACTAGAGCCAGTCTCACAAAATCAATGCCAGACTCGGAATCAGTGCCAAAATAGGGCTCTAAAATCATTGAATTATCTTCAGCAACAAAATCAATGTTGAGCAATTCAAGATTTTCAAAGCACTCTTTGATATGAGCTGAATGTCTAACAAGTATAAAATAATACTTATTTCCGTTATGGCATAGTGCTGCTTTTACTTAATTTTCCCCGAATCAATAACTAGTAATAATTATCAATTTTATAATAATTAATAATTTAGTAGCAATTATTTATTTAATAGTGATTGTTAATTAGTAATAATAATTATTAATTTGTATTAATTATTTTTTTTTAAATCTATAAATATGTTTCATAAGTCCATACATATAATATTACGTTGCTCTTAAATATGCAAAATTCGTACACATTAGACCTGTGATTTGTAATAAAACTGTGCGTGATGGATTTTTTTGAATTATTTTTACTCTAATTCATATAAAAAAAAACTATGAAAAACACTGAGTATTTTTAAGAAAATTTTTTCATCACAGACCTGTATAGTTTTAAGAGGAAAAAATATTTTTAAATACAAATAAAGTTAGGATAATGATACTGACTTTTTAAAAATTCTGATGACTCATAAAACATACTTATAATTTTCGTTGATAGAATTTGATTTTTACAATTTTAACATAATATATTCTTATCCACTCGATTTTTTAAAATAATAGTAACTTATAATCTTCAAAAAAAGGTTAGCTTTCAATTTTGTAACCGTTCAAAATCATGTAGAAAAATTGTAAATTATCATCAAGTTGTCAAATTTTAACATAATTTTGTGGATAAGAGAGAATCTACAATCAAAAACTATCGAGTCAAGTTCTATCATTCATTCGGAACTTTAAATAACTAATTACAAATGTTAGTGATGTCGATGATACAATGTCCATATAAAATGTATTCCATGAAGAGTGTCCGAAAAGAGTAAAAATTCTAAGATTGATTCTGAAATTGAAATAAAATAAGAGAAAAATTCAGATATAACATAATATTAAAACAATAAGTCGTAAAAATAATTATTATTTAAATTTGTGAAAAATAAATTTTCTACAGTCTCTAATCTTTGAATGCGAAACAGTAAAATTTGTGGTTTTTTTTTCTATTTAATGAAAAAGAGAACTTGGGAAAATTGTGATTGAGATTCTTCATTTTCCCCCACTTTATTCGTGTTATTTAAAATAAGTGATATTTCAAGTTATTTGAAATCGTGTTATCTAAAGACGCAAAAAAAGTGGAAAACATCAATCAATAATTTTATTGGGCAGTATAGAAATTTTATTTTTTATAACTTTCACGGAAATATTTTAATTTTATAATTAAACATACTTATTATATTAATTATTACTAATAATTTATAAATGTTATTAATAATTAGTTTTCGTTTGAAACCATTAAGCTACAGTTTCTTCTAGATGCTGATATTTTATATTTTATAATAAACTTTAGCATTTTTATTCCTTTCGGGCAATACTAAATAGTTACATGAAATATACAGCTTGTCATTTCTAAGTGAAATATCATTCCCACAAAAAAAATTTTAAATGCGATAAAATCTTTGAAGACGAATAAGAAAATCATGGACAGAAGCAGTTGACAAATTGAACTCAAGATTCCTCCCAAGTGAATTCTATACCAAACCCAATATGAATGTTTAAAAACTATCATAACATGGTATATAAGAAAAATTTCTTTTAAAGTGAAACTGAGGATAATTTACGGCAGAAAATAACTACCAAAATAGATTATTCCATAGAAATGGAGAGAGGGAAAATAAGTTTTTTTAACACTTTCGAAATTTCGGAAATATTTCAGACAGCAGTCGAAGTCGAAAGATAATTTTTTCTATCCAAAGAACGTAAAAGAAGTCGAAACATATCGTCTAGGGATATGAAATAAATTCCTTCCGAAACTCCAGAATTTTATGTATTCTGGCTTTTAAAATTGTCTCTGAATACACGTAAACCGGAATGCTTTTCTATGATATAATTATCCTTGGGAAAAAAATCCAACTCCGTGTTGTCCCTACTGCAAAAGAATCGTTTTGAAGAGCACAAAAGAAGACTTTTGTGCTCCTTTCCTAATGTTAGTATGTAACAATGCCTCAATGTTATTATTATACATTATATATTCACTGGAAATCATTTTCTCTATTTTTGTTAACACAAGTTTTGCATTACTATTATTTTGTGAAGCACAAAGATCATTCGATCTCATCCGATGTAATATCCAAACTTACAGTGTAATTCAACTCCCGCTCTTAGAGATGTTGGTTCCGTAATATATTTTATATTTATGCGGAGAACATATTATTCGTAAGTAACTGGATAAATATATTTCAAATATGATAGAATCTTTGAATACGAATAAGAAAATCATAGACAAAGTAGTTGAAAAATTGAACCCAAGACCTTTCCCAAATGAATTTCTACACTAAACCCAACATGAATGTTTAAGAACTATCATAACACGATGTACCGGAAAAGTTCATCTATTCCAAGTAAAACTAAGGATAATTTACGGTCGAAAATACCTAAAAACTAGAATACTACAGTGAAATGGGGAAGGAAAAAAAAAAGTTTTCTCTAACATATTCTCGAAATTTTTGAAAATATTTCAGACTGCAGTCAAAAGATAATTTTTTTTCCTCTCAAATAAACGTAAAAGAAGTCGAAAAATATCGTCTTGGGATACGAAATGAACTCCGTCCAAAACTCCACGATTTTATGTATTCCGGCTTTTAAAATTGTCTCTAATACATATAAACGGAAATGCTTTCCCCCCAAGAAAATAATAATTCCGAGGGAAAAAAAAAACAAAATCTAAAACCGTGTTTTCCTTAAAACTGTAAAAGCATCGTAAAGACTTTTGCTCTTTTCCTAATGTTAGTATGTCACGATGCTCGATAATATTATTATTATATATTCACTGGGAATCATTTTCTCTGAATATCATTCACGGTACTTCTCTGCATTTTTTTCTTTCTCCTCAACACACGTTTCGTATTATTATTATTATTATTTTGTGATGTACAAAGATCATTGGATCTCACCCGATGTAATATCCAAACTTACACAATATAATTCAACTCCCACTCACAAGGGGAGAGGGCGAAAAAAAAGATAATAACAAGAAACAAAAAGCATCAAATTTCCAAGAATAAATGCCTATTTAACATGCGTGTGAAAAGGCCATAAGCTTGGGGGAAGCAAAAAAAATTACAGTGATACTTATATTCTGGAATTCCAAATATATATCGTTTTCTCACACGTATTCTCGAGAGTCCGTGAGAGGTAAAAAACAAATCAATGATATTTCTGTTTTATTTAGAGAAAGAGTAAAATCCAAAGCAAAACATTGGAAAGACTTATTTCCATTAAACTTCACGGTGAAGTTTTTTTCTTTTGAACTTCCAAAGAAAATTTGGTTTTTTGATTTTTCTTACAGATCTCTTGGTCTCGTAATATTTTATATTTATGTAGAAAACATATTGTTCGTGAATAACTCGATAGATGTATATATATATTTTTTTTTCCAGTATTTTTAGAGGTCTTATAAGATACATCTTTTCAAAGAATTTTTTGTTTTTGTATTTATTTTAAAGTAAAGGAAAAGGATTTTTAAGAGGGGGAATAGAAAACAAAAGACCTTCGAGATATATTTTTTATTTTGTATTTATTCTCGTTGTCTTTAGTCAATATATTTAGCTATGATGCATTTTTTTTTTTGTGTGTCTTATATATATTCTTCTTCTTCACTTTGTCTTCTTCTTGAATGTGCCACTTGAGACAAGTGCATTTGACAGTTTATGATAAGCTTTTCTGACGGCGATAAACATTAATCAAGGCAGAAAAAATATATATTTTTGAAGACTTAAGAAAAGGGGTTTTTTTTTTTCTCTCTCCTCCTACTTGTCTTGTTTCTATCATTTTTCTTATATTTTTATATTATATTGATATTTTTCTATTACTCATTTTTCTGTTCATCGTCTGTCGGAAAGCTACTTACTTTTTTAGTTTTTTTTTTTTTTGATTAAAAAAAATTTTGTTTTGCGTCCTTGTTTTGATTTGCCGACATTGGAAGCAGCTTTTATCTACCAGCAGTGATTTTGTTTTTTTTGTTTCACGTGTTATTTTCAAAGAAAATTTTCTCTTTAAAACTTTACTTTTAAAGAAGACAAGAGTTTTCTAAAAATATATATGTGTTATCTGTTCCGAACTTTTTATAGAAGGTGAAGATTAGAAGAAAAAAAATTGCTGTTGTGTATTTTCTATTTTTGCGCGAGAAATGGATTCGAGACGTTAATTAAAAGTTGTAGAAAGGGAAATGGTGTTTTACGTTGGACGTTTTAATAATAGATGGCGTTGTATCTTTATACGCCACTCCCGCTGTTCACTTGTTCACCTGTGATCGGTTAATTCTTCATCTGACTCGACGTTTTGACGTAGTTTATGGACGTGTGGATGTTGTTACTTTCGGCGTAACGTGATCGGTTGTGACACTGTGTCACTCTGAGCGTTATGGTGTGGCGTCATGTTAGGGGTGAAGAGTTATCGGATTAGTTTTCAACACTGGAGATTTTTTTTTAAAGGTCTATTCGACTTTGTAGATTTATTTTTTTAAGATTTCATTCATTCGTTTCTACATGGAACGTCATTTTATGGATTAAAATGAACATTTAGACCAGGTCCCTGAATAGTATTTCTACCCCGGACCCCGCATCCTGTAGCGGCGCCCTCTATGCTGGGATCTTTTGTGGGTTCTAAGCCAGATTTTTCCTTCTTCCTAGTGCTGATATTTTTCTATTACTCAGTTTTCTGTTCTTCGTCTGTCGGAAAGCTACTTTGCTTTTGTTCTGTTTCATTTAACAAAATAAATAAAATAAAATTCGTTTTGTGTTCTTGTTTATATTTGCGGACATTTGAAGCATTTTTTATCAACCAGCAGTGATTTTTTTTTTCACATGTTATTCCTCAAATGAATTATTTTCTCAATTTTACTGTCTTTATTTTAAAAAAAAGAAAAAAAGAGTTTTCTAAATACATATATAGGCCTATATATACACAGGGTGCAAGCAAACAGGGGTTATGGCATTTTTTACTGGCGAAATGTTGATCCTAGAGGTATACTTCCAATTGGCAAAGCATTTTCAAATAACGCGTCATACTCAGCTATGCCATTCATGTTTCAAGGAGTTGTATAGTTATTAAAATAAAATAAAAAATTAACTTTTTATACAGCCTCAGTCTGCTCAAAACCCAATCACAAAATAGCTGCAATGTCTCTCCTGATGCCAACAAAAACAAATTCGATGTTTCTAAGCTAAATATTCACTGAGATATTCAAAAAACCGGAGGAAAGATGCGGAAAAAACAACTCTAAATTTGAAAGTAAAACCATTTTACGCGCGTTCAACACGGTTTTTTTTCCAACTTTCCTCCGTTTTTCGAATTCAAATATCTCTGTGAATACAAGATTCATCGAAAGACTGGTTATTTGTGGAGATGAAGATTACAAGGAAGAAAATTCATCACTGCCCCCACGGGGACTCGAACCCCGGTCTCTCGCTTGCAGGACGAGTGCTCTACCATCTAAGCTATGGATGCAGATAGAATATTTCAACCTTGGAGCGTATATTCTATCATTCTAGCATTCTATCTGCTTCCATAGCTTAGATGGTAGAGCAATCGAGAGACCGGGGTTCGAGTCCCTGTGGGGGCAGTGATGAATTTTCTTCCTTGTAATCTTCATCTCCACAAATAACCAGTCTTTCAATGAATCTTGTATTGACAAGTGGAGAGGACTTTTCTAAATGCATCTCTGTGAATGTTTCACTTAGAAACAGGGAATTTTTTTGTTGGCATAAGGAGATACAGGGCAACAACTTTCTAATTGCGTTTTGGGGCACACGGGGCGTGTATAAAAAGTTGGTTTTTTTTATTTTAATAACTATACAACTCCTAGAAACATGAATGACATATCTGGGTTTCGAACATTATTTTGAAACTTTTTCTAATTGGAAGTATGCCTGTAGAATCAACATTCCGCCAGTAAAATACCATAACCCCTGTTGGCTATGGAGAAAAACAGCTACAAATGCTCGACGTGTTTCATCACCATAAGCGAGAAAATCCCGCAAAATATCTCGGCGTTGACGGCCAGCCACTCCATCAGTTTCGTCGAATCGCTGTCTGTTCTTTATACCTGACAAGTAAAGTGTTCCATGGTGACGTCCTCAAAAAGGTTTGAGGAAAATACAATTGATTCTGTTCATTTAAATATGCACAAAAATGTAAAAGAAAAGAAGTTTTTGGAAATTGTTATGGGCAACTCAAAAAAAAGCAGTAAATATTAATATTTTTAATGCCAATAGAGGTGAAGAATAGATTTAAAAATCCAGAAAGACGGCATTCAAACAACGCATATGATCAGGTATAGCACAGAAAAAGGAGGAAAACAATCGGGGTAGGCTGTGCCATAGTGTTTATAGCCGTAGTTTATATGTGCCATAGGTCGCGAGTTTTCACATGAATACGTTATTTACGTTTAGAATAGCGTGGTAAGCCTGGCATAACGAAATTGATGTCATTGGATTTCTCTTTGGAATACCTTACATACGATACCAATGTCGTAAATTTGTGTTACGAACTTCTCAAGATATAGCGTAAAACAATCTCGTCACTAATGCGGGCCCCGAGTCTGATGTGCAGACCTGAAGACTTATTAACATTCGGGGGTCATCACGGATTGGTCTTTGCAATATCTAATATAAAACACTTACTTTTCATTTGCGATGGGAACTCCTTGAGATATACGTAAAACGGTTTTTTACACATGCAGGCCGTGGGTCTGGTGCCCAGACGAAAAGACGTATTGAAACCACAGTAGCATCATAGGATGAATGCCTATCAGACGACGCCATTAGCTTCCATTTGTGTTGCGAACCTCTCGAGATGCAGCGTAAAACAATTTAGTTTGCATGCGGGCTGCGATCCTAGTGCCCAGACCGGAGGAGGTATTAAAATAAGCGGGATGTCATTGGATTCGTGTTAACAAGATTTACTCACAGACATGAAAAAAACACTGATATACACTAAAAACCTCACTTTTGGACAATGGCGGGACAAATATTTCTCCCACTAAAGAAGGGTTAATCAAGGGATTGAAATGCGTACTTTACACGGGGGAAATTATTGTTTGACTGCATTTTTGAGGGGGTCTGTCCGTTAAAAGGGGTTTTACTATACTCTAGATACCTCCTGAGATATGAGCGTTTAAACTATGTCGTCACGCAACTTTTAGCGAATGTATCCAGTATCGTCGGATGATATAAAAGACGTATTCACATCAAAAGGGAAGGAAGAAAAGAAAAAGAAGAGCTAGAGAGAGGGGAAATAATTTTTCTTTTTCATATATGTAGGTCAAGTAGCGAGAGAGGCGATGAGTAGCCAATTGTTGTTATTTTTTAGTTTTTTTTTGCAAGATTAATAATTGCAGTTCATCGCTAATTTTTATTTTTTTATGTGTTTCTGGATGAGATGAAAGTACTTAATAATTTTTTTTTGAGAATAAAACTTTAAGAATATTTCCGTGTGAGCTTAAGTTTTTGGAACCTCACCGTCGCTTGATTCTATTCCCCCCCACCGCCTAAATTTCTATAATGCTTCTGTTGCCGATCCATTATAAGTATTCATTTAAACAATTTGTACTCATTTTTACATAATGAGATAAGAACAAGTGTCTTTTGCATAATCTAGATGCTTTCAATGTATACGGTGTCCCATAAATTCTTAAATACCGTATATATACTCGTGTATAAGCCGACCCCCACACTTCAGGACCACCAAAACAGCAATAAATTGAAAACCCGTGTATAAGCCGACCCCAAAAAATCCGTGCATTTTTGAGAAAAAAATTACTATATTTTCATGTAAAAAATTACTATATTTTCATGTAAAAAATTACTATATTTTCATGTAAAAAATTACTATATTTTCATGTAAAAAATTACTATATTTTCATGTAAAAAATTACTATATTTTCATGTAAAAAATTACTATATTTTCATGTAAAAAATTACTATATTTTCATGTAAAAAATTACTATATTTTCATGTAAAAAATTACTATATTTTCATGTAAAAAATTACTATATTTTCATGTAAAAAATTAATAGCTTGCGGAAATTTACAATAGAAAATGATTCAAGCTTTTTAATCCGTTTCTTTTAAGTCTCCAAGGTCATGGTAACAGGGCCATCTTAAGAGCATCATGGGCCCCCGGGCCAAGTTATTTTTCTGAGGCCCCTCTTGTCTTGAGGCCCCCGGGCCATGCCCGAGTGAGCTCATGCGTTAAGACGGCACTGTATGGTAATCCATCAGATCATCATAGGCGTTGCGGCATCTTCGTTTTTATCTTCATCTGGGCTGTCATTGCCATTGTCACTTTCAAAGAGTATATCTTCATTTCCGTCCATCGCATTGCTGATGCAACACTTTTTGAAGGATCCGATGATAATTTCGGCGGAAACACAATTCTACGCCTCTGGATGGCTCACTAAATCAATGTAAGGTTTCTTCAAGGCACCACTCTTTGTAGTTTCTTTATCATTGGAACTCATCCATTCGATCCACAAATTCCTCAAATAGTCTTTGAGAGGTTTGTTGATGGCCTAAAGGCATCTAAAGGCTGTACAATCAACGTTAGACACCACCAGCCGATGATGTTTTCGATTTCTTTGCCTCGGCTTAGACATTATCAGTTCTGTGGGGTTTGAACATATCCTATATCAATAATGCTACAAAAATGACTACTGATTGCGGGGGTCGATATTTTCTCATCAAAAACTGACCCGAGTATAAGCCGACCACCCCACTTGGGGAACGAATTTTTCCACAAAAAAACTCGGCTTATACACGAGTATATACGGTAGTTTGGAAATTCATAAAAATTGAAGGAAGTAGTATATTTGAATGTGATTTGGAAAACTGTTTTTCCTCACGAAGGTGGGTTTGGATTTTTTTCGGTTCAAAAAAAGAAAAAAAAAAGTTAAATTTTTTGTTAACAGTGAGCACTGCATAAGGGAAAATCACTGGAAATGTAAGTCAGAGTCATACAAAATACACCTCATACACGATTAACACCTCATTTCTAAATTTTTACTGTTACCGGCGCTTACATAAGGTTCCCATTGTGATGTTGGCATTAATACTCTTGTGGTGAAATTGCTTTACCTCGGCCCATCTGAAGCTTCCCGAAGGTTTCGAACAAATAAGAGTTTGAAGAAAGACCCATGACTAATATTATTTGATTTCTTCTCGTGCAGCGCCCTCTATCACCAGAAATTTGAACTAAATCTTCAATTAACTTTTAAACTACAGGGTTGGCAAAAAGTGCTCTTGGAAACTTTAAAAATTCATAAAAAGCGGAAAAATAACCGAAATAAAAAAAAATGTGGATATTTCTCACATCTTTTCACTTATATAAAGAAATTAAACAATGATCAATTCGATTTACTCTCAATTTAAAGATTTGAAGGAAATAGTGACTATGATGCGGATTGCTTAAGGAAGTACAGGAGGCCCAAACAAATAGGGCTGTTTTGATACATGAATCCTCTTTAGCAATTGTATATACTCACATTCTAGCATATCTGTATTCTTGCACTTTTGGACATTTTTTCACATCTTTTCGCATCTATTCGATTTGCATTTTTTAATAACTGTCTCTTGTATATTCACATATTTTTCAATTGTATATTGGACTTTGGTTGTATATAATGTACATGTGGGGGGGAAAAAAAGAGTGAGAAGGCTCTTTGAATTTTAGGGATTGTTTTGCCTACATAAATTTTGTCAATATAAATCCCCATTAATTTTTAATGCACTGAGTTAAAACAGAACTTTGTTACCTGTATTGCATTTTTTATGTTATTGCCAGGGTTTTTTTGCGTCACGACTCCCGGGTGATGTTTTTCCCCTATTCCACCTTGAACAGATGTTGCTAGCTGCAGATTGTGTGACCTGCTTCTGTGGACTATGGTGGCTTTTGCCTGTTTATACCCAGATCATGACTTTCGACCAGTTCTGACCAGTTCTTTTAACACACACTACACATACACGCAAACACATATCTATCTACAAACATTAACACATTTTCCTCTTCACAGGCCTTCTTGGCCAATTTTTATGACGGCAGTTGGCCCTCCTGGGCTAGGAATCAGCTCAAAATTCAATTCTGGTCTGGTCTGGTCTGATAATAAAAAAACGGTTTGCAGGGTTAGCATCGCTAGGTCACGGGAATTTTTTTGACTGTAAAAAACAAAAAAACAGTCGATGGGTGGCGCTGACGTACACAAGTCAAAGAAAAGATACGCAAATAACGAACAGAATGCTTCCAAATCGTTTATACAGCAGTATGTGTTCCATATTACCACCAACACAGGGGATAACACATTGCAGGTGAGTCAGAAATCCAGAGTGCAGCAAGTCCGCATACACGGTTTACAACGGTGAACTGGTTGTGGATTATGAGCGCACAAGTCCTTATATATCATCTCATTCGCATAATTCCACTGAAGTCACTTGTACCAGCGAAACCCATCGGCTGTTTTAGAGTTATTTTTTCTCCTGTCTTAAACAGAAAAATTCTCGTGACCCAGCGACGCTAACCCTGCAAACCGTTTTTTATTTCGGTTATTTTTCCGGTTTTTATTCATTTTTAAAGTTTCTACGGACTTTTTACCCACCCTGTACTCGCGAATGTATCGGACACCCTTCATTCCGTGGTTCAAGTAATATCCAGCGACGAACAAATAATCAATTCCCACTGCTCTGCTGAGTTTATTAACATTATCAATAATTCAAAAACAAGTATTACCCCCACCATTAAAAAAAAAAAATAATTACTATCACCATTCTGATCAATACGAGAACTCATTAAAACCAACCCACTCATCACTTCAGAATGTAACATTATTATGTAAAAATAATAATAATCCCCACACCAAAGTAAGGGAACTATAACTAATTGGGAAGGAAATGTTACGGATTACCGAACAATTCTTTTAATCTTAGAGAACTCTTGTTCCCATGTATTCTAACAAAAAAAAAAAATTGTTTTGTGTTTTTTATCATTTTGTAAAAAAAACCTATCGATAAAAATTTTGGTTTTTTGATAAGAAAAAAAGTCGTTTCGGGGGGGAAATTTTCCTTGCTAAAACCACAGCTCATAGGGATTAAACAAGATCTAAAAGGATTAGAAAATAAGTAGCACGTCCAAGGAGAAGATGGTCGGGAAAAAAGGATTCTTTTTTCCCTTCTTCTCCTTTCCATATAGTAAACACAATGTTTCCACTCTTTTCCGTGAAAAGTTACTCCATTTTGATCCCTACGAACAACTCGGTGCCTTTTATTTTCATATTTTTTCCTTTGTTTTTCCTCTTCTACCGATTTCCAAGAAGGCTTTTAACTGTATAATATGCATTTGTAGTCATAAATTTATTTTAAGTACCTTTGGTATCCCCGCAGATGGTTTGTTGAATCCAGTCACATAACTTATCTTATGATGGAGTGTTAATCCATGAGTTGGGAAATGGGGGAGGAAAAAAAAATTAAATTGGGTTTATCTTTTATGGAGATTGGAGTTAAAGGAAATTTACATAAGATTACGTGAACGAGGTTTTTCTTTTAATTTTTTTATTGGCTTAGAGTGATTTCTTACAATTTTTTTTAATTGGGTATTTAATGTCCGAAATCAATGGGAAACTAAAATTTTCGTTTTATTTAGGAAATAAACATTTCGAAATCAAATAATATTTTGAATTCAAATTTTTATCGTATGGTTTTAAGTCAATAGACTACGTTCATATTGACCATTCATATATACCACGAAAATGGTTTTATATATTTATTTGGGAGAATGTTTTACACAGAATCCAAAACTGCTTCATTCTTGTACATGCAATAAGTAAAAACAAAGTTATGGCTGATTTAAATCATCTGCAACAATGGTTTCAAAGGCAACAAACAATTTTCAAACGTGGTTTTTAAAGATTAGTTTTTTTTTATCGTTACTTTATTCCACGCGAAATCACATTTCTCAACAACAACGCAAGATATTCTCGTGGAAATTTTAAACAGCGTTCCAGTTAACGTTAGCTGTGCAATGAACATCTTGGTTATATGTTTAGAATTTAATATATTACAGCGATTTAGGTATAAATAATTTAATTATTATGTGAAAATTCACGTATTGTGTCACGAAAACTACAGTATTTCAGATAATATTTTGTGCATCTTAAATATGTGTACATTCATCTTAACTAAACCCCGAAACTTCTCCAACTCCTAATCCCATCTCGTCTGTAATCACCACAAAATTTGTTAATCGCGACAGTACCCTATTGCCCGGGGAAAATATATTATAAAAAAGTTTTTTTTTTTTTTGTTTTTTTTTACACTAAATAAAGTGTTCCAGACTCTGCCACGAAGCTGGGCTGGAAGAGATCTCGGCAACGGGATAAGTCCAGTGGCAAAGTTCTGGCGTTCATTCATTCATGTGCATCTTAAAACTTTTAGTTCATTGCACAGATAACAACATACTGCATGAAAACTATTCAAATAAATGGTTTGGTTTTCAGTGTACAATGTCTGGCGTAAGTACTGAAAATGGGCCAATTTTGAGAAAAAAAATGTAGAATATTTCAAAAAGTAATCGAGATATTTCAGAAATTTCACTTTATGTCCTTAGGGGCCATTCAAGTATTACGTAAGCAGATTTTCAGCCCTTTTTGACCCCCTCCTCCTCCCCCCTGTAATCAAAAGTCAGCAAAGCCGAAACCCCCCCCCCCTCGATGCTGACGTAATACTTGAATGACCCCTTATGTACAACAGTATTATGATTTAAACCTCACATGTTTTGTGAAAATCACAGTGTTTGTAAAAAAAAGTGTTCCGCACGTAGTCAGTTGCCTTAATTAAATTAGAAGTTCAAAAAATTGTCACATAATTACCAATATGTGAAAGAATATTATTTCTTGGCATTTTCCTGACATTCACGCTACGCTTTGTTAAAAAAAATAATTTCAATTAATTTTCAGTTAATGTATGAAATGAACATTTTTGAAAATTAAAAGATCCCATAAAGTAGTTTTTGAAGTTCGTTTACAAATAAATTTGGTTTTATTATGAAAAATACATTTTTTGGAAATTTTATCCCAATTTTTGTTCCGGAATTTTTTTTCCCCTGACCATGAGGGAAATAATTTTTTAAAAAGTGCAAAACATATTTTTCTTTCAAATTGTTTTGTCACGACATCTGAAAATCATAATTACTTAATTTAATGAAATTAAGTTAATTAGTTTACATTAATTAAATAATTTATTAATTGGAGATTTACACGAATTACAAAGAAAAAATTATGCTAAATTAATGTCCAATTTTTTTTTCAAATTCTCAAATATGTTGTTTAAGTAACCAGTTATTATATATCCAAAAACAAGTGTGCAATTTGGTCACGAATTGGAAGAACGGCCAGAAATTGTGAAAAACGTGATTTTATGATTTTGAAACTTATCAATTTTCGTTTTTCTGAAAACGCTATTTCCAAGAAACTGACCAATGGGAGAGAGAGAGAACTCTTATTTTCATTTATTTTTCATTTCTTTAATTTCCCACATTACGAACGCAAAAGTGCATTGATGTATTATGTGATGCTTTAGCAGTTAATTGTTTCTGAAATTATAGCTATTACCAACGATGAAGCCACTGTCCACACGAAGATTTTCAACAGCTGGCTGATGCCAAGATGAATTTAGGAAAGGAAGAAAATTCAACTGCCCTCGCGAGGAATAGAACCTACGTCCTTTCACTAGTCGGGTGGCATATTCCGCAAATGCACCTCTATTCCGCGATTACACGATTTTTTTTTTTGAGTGAAGAGCCCTATTCAGCCAATCACGTCGCTTCTCGATTTACTGTAATTTCCACTATCGTAATATCGTGCAATCTGTTGGGCTTTCAGTCGCAAGGCTTCGTTATTAACATTATTACTTTATCACGCTGCACGCCTTACAAACATTGTTTGCCTTAATTCGCGTAAAGGAAAAAAAATGAAAATTTGGTACCGAGTGATGAAGGTAGCAATATATTTGCCCTTAGCCGGCAACGAAGTTGGTATAGGCCTATCAGACCCTGAACCTGAAAACCAAGGTTCCAGCTCGTTCATTTAATATTTCTCCTCGTCCGAAAGCGATTTAAATCTCTTCATTTTTCTTTCCTGATGTATTATACATTACAGTATATTTTGCCGATTCCTAAAAATTTTAGTATGTAATTAATCAATTAAATATAGCAATTGGCCTATAGTAAGGTCAATCAGTCGATCTTTAATGCTCCCATATAAAAATACCCGGGCAGCGCCGAGTAATAGATTTGTTTGATAATACAGTGGTATCTCCCCTAACGGACACTCCTCGTGTCCCGTTAGTGGACACTGGATTCCTGGTCCAGTGGAATAAGGCTTTAATGTATTTCACTCCCCGTTAGCGGACACTCGCGATAGTGGACAGTAAAATCAGACAGAATCTAATTTTTTCCCAAACTCTAATTTATGATTTTTTGTTCATAAATCGTGAATTTATCATATTCAACGGTGATTATGTATACTCCCTAGCTCTTATTGGTAAATATGGTAATCCATGAATTAGTTACTTTATTAGTGCACGTATCATGTTCGGGTAAAAATAATTAATCGGTTTAACGGAGAGATGTTATAAATTTTATCCACATTTATCAGGCTTTCCAACATTATTTTGGAATTATACATAATCGCCATTAAAAGTGATAAATGTTGTGAAATTTAATTGAACTTTTTTTTGATCGAGACGATTGGGTGATTATGCTTAACCACCGGTATAATACTTTCAGAGTAGCATAGGCATTTTAACTGCGGGTGTAACAAGCGCCGTATAAATGCCAAAGTCGCATAAACGAGGTCCCACTGTATATCGTACCTCCCCCATGAGCGGGCAGTCCCCGTTAGCGGACGAAACTTTTGGTCCCATGGGTGTCCGTTATCGAGAGGTTCTACTGTAATTTCTTACTAGGAGCGTTTGATTAATCGGTGTATTGAAGAAGTTTGATAATAATTTTAATGTTATCATAGGATAACTTAACTGATTTATTACAGTTTTATATCGGATAAACTGAATTATACCAATTCTGACTGAAGCACAATTATGAAAGTTATCGTTATTTTTTCCCAAAATTCCAAGCCCAACACGTAAAAGATGGAGTTGTTTTCTTGGGAAATTCCCAGCGCGTAACTTGTATCGAAATTTCCGTGACATACTTCCATAATGTTACATGAAACCACGTTTTAGTACTAACAATCTCTCCTTCCATAAGAATTAGTGATGAGGCTCAGAGAATATATTATGAACAGCACCTCTCTAAGTGAAAGGCTGTTGTTGCAGAGCTAAGCCTACGTGAATTCCGTGCATAATAATTCTGTGGATGGTGCGCGCGCCCACCTTTTATCGCCTGGCTGTTTTATTCCCGGTTCAGAGGCGTGAAGTTAATTAAGAGCGTAGCAGACACACTCTCTCTCTCTTCTCGGTAGTTAATTATACGATATCCAACAAATGCAAGAATGTGCGAAGTATTTCCGTATTCAGGGACTGTCACTACAAGAATTTTCTTTCCTGCGCCTAATCCGGACTTGTCCAGCAAAATGTTACAACCTTAGTTAGGTGTAACTGAGTACAGGGCATTGTAGTTCAGGAAACAAATCACAAAATATAATACATAAATTTGAGTGTGAACTTCGATAGAATGTGGTCAAACTCGGTTATAACGACATTGAGAATCGCACGAAATTTTGTCGCTATAACCAGAGGTGTCGTTTTGAATGAGGATGACGTTTTTGATGAAAAAATTCAGGGTGTTTGTGATCAACGTTCACGTACTCATCCGAATACAGCTAAATTTTCAGGATGTCGTGGGAGAGAGATTTATAGGGAAAAGTAATAGTTCCATATTTCGATATTCTCCACCAGGTGAAAATTTAGCCACTGTGCGGCGTGTGGGCATCGGGATGGACTCTTATCGTCAGGATCCCGTTTCCGATACGGTGGTGAACGCCTGTAATTTGTTTTCTGCTGGTTTTCATTTTCAGGGCCGTGAATGCGAGTCGAGATCTTCCATTTAAAAAAGTCTCTAAAAGTTTAGAAAAATAGAGCATGCAGATCATCAACGTGATACTTTCATAAGATGAAAATTCTAGCATTTCCATCTATACTTTTGCATGGAAGACAGATGGCAGCACCATCAAGAATACGAAACAAGCATTATTCTGAAATTATAAATACCTAAAGGACAACACATATACTCAAAACACATATGTACTGATTTGTTAGAAGTTTCGTAGAGGAATGTGCACGAGGTGCGTGTACGGTTAAGTAGTAGTAATAGTAGTAGATGAAAAAATTGCGCTTTTTATTGCATTTTCCTCCCTCCCCCCCCCCTTTTCTCATGGTACATAAAGTGTATAAACTAAGTTTGAATGTAGTACGTCCACCAAAACAGGCGCTAGATAGGTCTGAGCAGTGTCGCTCAGACCTATCCGATGGTTATTATGCCTAATTGCCAATCGTCACGATAAAGAAAGGTTGAGAGACCTATAAAAGTTTAAATTTCACTACATTTATCACTTTTACTGGGGATTATGCTCATAATTACCAAATAAAGTTGGAAAGTCTGATAAGTATGAAAAAATTTATAACCTGTCTTCTTCTCTTCATTAAGCCAATTAATTATTTTTACCCATCCATGATACGTGCACTACACATATATTTTACGACTAAAATTAAATTAAATTAAAAAATAAGTGTGAAGAAAGAGAGAAAAGATAAAAACATTCACAACAACATTATCAGTCTTATAACGTCGGCTTCCTTCACACGTTATCAACAAACAAAACCAACATTACCATTCGAATTCACCATCCTGGACCATAGTCATGTTCAATTTTTTTCCCTGGCAGTCCAGTGATTAGGGTACTAGCCTCTGACTGTTGAGGTCTGGGTTCAAATCCCGGTTCGGGCGTGGATGTCTACGAACACTAACAAATTCCTTGGGCAGATCTTAAAGATATCTGGGGAATTCGTGAGGATCACACATAATTTAAGTAATTTATTGACGATTTTTTTTTTTTACCTTTACCAACTCCACCTCGGGATTAAACATAATCTTAGTTGAATATGACGAATTCTTGGTTTGTGACAAAAAAATTTAATAAATTAGAGTTTGCTTGATTTTACTGTCCGCTAGCGGGGCGTGAATAACAACATTAAAGCCTTATTCCACTGGACCGCCGAGTCAGAAAAGTGTCCGTTAACGGGGAGTGTCCGTTAGTGGGGAGGTTCTAACTGTATGCGTTTTCTGTTTCTCAATATTCCATCCACTATTCATCTTCAATCGAGTACTTTCTACGATAGAAAAAAAAGAAGAAAATGTTGTATTTATATAAGAGAGAAAAAGAAGTCGATCATCTTGTTTTATCCTCTATTTCTAATTAGTTTTTCGTTTCTTAGCGACGACGAGCAATGAGAGAAAAACATCGCGGGAAGCAATATTATCATTACAGATATGTGACGCCAAATCCAAGAAGAAATCCCTAATTTAAAACATAATGGAATAGTGTTTGTAGTGGGCGGTTCTCTTCTCCCCCCCCCCCCTCCCACTCTATATTCATTATTGTACTTCGGTATTGTATTTTCCTACATGTGTAATAAATCGATTCTGGATGTGAAGAGTTTTCCCTCGTCGGGGATTTTCCACCGTATGCATATGTATGTATCTCGAGTTTTCTAATTACAGCTATTCAGTATTTTGATCACTGTATTCACATGCAAAAGATTATTATAGTTCAGATGTGAAGCGTCTTTTTTTTTGCTTTTAATATATTTTGTAACATCGGGAAATTAATTAATGTAAAATCAATAATGTTTATATAGAATTATTCATATACCTATATATAAAATTCAGTTTTTATATATTATGCTTAATTAACTTCAGAATAGCAATTGTTGAATCCTGTAAGAAATTTTGATCACGGAGGGATGCAACCACCTTGCAGCCATGTGGTTTGGCGCACCACGTTTTGGATAGATGGGGGGTGTCGTGTTCGGAGCAAACGTGTTCTCACCAGACAGCCAGAAGTCGCATGTTTCCAGAAGTCTTATCTTGATAGATTGTCAAAAGTCTTGTCGCGAGGGTTAGTCGAAACTCGAATTCGGAGTGGACAGTCAAAAGGATTTTCTTTCCGAAACGGACAGTCAAAAGTCGTATCTCGAGAAAGAATCAAAAGTCGAATTCGGATTGGACTGTCAGAATAAGGTTTTTTCCCGAAACGGACAGTCAAAAGGAGTGTGCCCCAGTGGTAAAATGCTCGTCTTCTACTGTGAAGGTTGCCGCCAAGGTCCGTGGATTCGAATCCAGCCAAAAGTACATCAGAAGCAAGTTTTTTACCATCCGAGCCTTGGGTGACCACCGACAGATGGCATCTTAATTTCCCACCCAACTACACCGGTTGAAAATTTCCGTATGGTGATATATGACCGGAGTTAGTGTATGGCAAAATAGTCAAAAAAGTTTTTGTTTTCCGAAACGGACAGTCAAAAGTCGTATCTCGAGGAATAGTCAAAAGTTGAATCCGGATTGGACAGTCAAAAGAAGGTTTTTTTCCCGAAACGGACAATCAAAAGAAGGTTTTTTCCCGAAACGGACAGTCAAAAGTCGTATCTCAAGGGTCAGGGCTAGTCGGAAGTCAAATTCCGAGTGGGCAGTCAAAATATTTTTCCCTCTCAATGCGGACGGTCAAAAGTAGTGTTTGAAGCATTTGCCAGAAGCCGTATCCGGGAGTGGGCAGTTAAATGACGTTTATTTTCCGAAGCGAACGGTCAGAAGTTGTGTTTGATGCATTAGAAAACTTTTTTTCCGTTTGACCTGGACAGCCAAAACTTGTACCCTTAGCGTCAACGAAAGGTTCTTTTCGGAGCGGACAACCAAAATTCATGTTTGGAGTGTTAGTCTGAAGTCGTTTCCGAAGTGGAAAGACAAAATTCATGTGCTGAACGTTATCTCAATGTCGTTTTCTGGTCAGCCAAAGAAAAGGCCTGTCACAACGCATAACCGAACTTCGTGTTCGAAGCGTCGGCCAAAAGTCGTTTTCTCAGTGTTAAGTCGGCTTTCCTTAGGAAAAGGTTTTCTACGGTGAGCTCAGCGTGAAATCGCTGATTGGTTAAAAACCTGAAATTCACGTTTTGTAACCAATCAGCGTTTTCCTACTGCAAACGGTGCAAGTAACCTACTCCTAGGAAAACCCGGCTTCATTGCAAAGTCGTGCTTTGAACATTATCCCTAAGTCATTTTTAGGGGAAGGGGACGACGAATTTTTTTAGAGCAGACAGTGAAAAGCCGTACCTTAAGAGCCAGTCAAAAATTATTTTTGGAGCGGAAAGTCAAAATTCATGCTCGCAGCGCCAGCTAAAAATCGTGTTCGGAGTGTTATCCCAAAGTTATTTTCAAAAGCAGTGAAGACGTTTTTGGAGAATTATCTCAAAATCTTTTTCAGAGCATAAACTGAAAAGCCGTTTTCGGCGCGTTATCCCAAAATCGCTTTCAGAACGCGCATTCAAATTCGTACGTGGAGCATTAGCTAATAGTGGTGTTCCGAGCGTTGGCCATAAATCTTTTTAGAGCGCACAGTCAAAAATCGTATCTCAAGCTTTAGCGTAATTCGTGGCGTTAAAAAGTCGTTTTCAGAGAGAGAGACAGAACAGCTGAAAACTTTTATTTGAGTGTGTTTGGTGTCTTCAATAATCAACTCCAAAAAAGTTTACTCTCAATACGTAACTGGTTCCGACCCCGACAAACATAACCAGAATCAACACCACTCATTAGCATTCTGTGCACACCTGCTTGGGATGGCGTTTGAACGAAGCTTACATTCCTAGATGTACACAAGGTATAACAGAAGAATTTAGCGTCTCATGATTGGACGCAATGAGCCAATACGTCACTTATAGAAAAGTGCTTGGCGCAATGTCATTTGGCGAAGTATATCGAAATTTCGATATCTTGTGTGGTGTAGTAGGTAGAGTATAGAACTATCAAGCCGGAGGTTCGCAATTTGTTTAAGTTAATAGTTAGTTATCTCTTTTTACTCCCTTCCATCTTTGTTTTTTGACGATCTCCAATTTATCTTTTTTCATCGTGGTGTTTTCTTTTTTGTTTTGTTTTTTTCAGTAAAGTACTTTCATACTTTCAAAACTGACACAAGGTGAACGATACTTTTTTGTGAGTTTATCAGACAACTTTGAGAGCAATTATTCCCATTGAGAAACAAATTTCCTTAATTTTTTCCCCTCTCACACTATTTCTCTTTTTTTTCCCCAGCTACTATGGGTGTGGTCAGCCCTCAAAGTTGTTGTATACCTCTAAATTTTAACAAAAACTAATTTACTGCGGCTGCATAAAGTTCAGATATACGAATTTCGCCAGTTTGAAAGAAAAAATTTGGCCATCATATAATCCGCATATGTAAATATCATTCACCGGCAACGGAATTTTCGAAAATGGAAGAAGTTTTTCGTTTATCCTTTTATACAGAAAAATGTTGATTTTCCCACTGGAATTTGATTTTTGTTTAGAAATAATTGAGATAATTCTTCTTTATGAATTTTTCTTTTAATACAGTATTTCAATTTCGAGGTTTCGGCAAAAAAAAAAAAAACCGCAGAAAAAACAAGCAACGGTATTTAATCTGCATCAAGAAATTCAATGATTTTTCTTAAGTATGATTAATATAATAAAGTAAAGAATTTATTACCGTAATATTTTAAAAAAATGGTTAATTTATACGCAAGATTTTTAAGTTTCACGGTGTCAAAGTTAGCGAGTTATACGGAGAAACTGCATTCCGCTCCGCCCCTCGTGACGTTTTGCTATGCTCTTTACCAATCACCGCGTGCTAATTCCTCCAGTAGAACTAAGAATGTAAGCTTTGTAATCACGCCTTCGCATTGAGTACCATTTTTAATTACATCCTCTAACATTATGCTTAATTAAATCATATCTTTAAATCACCTTCTATAATCCTATATAAATACATGTGTTGCCTCCATATTTATTATGTATATCGTTAATATGTAATTCATACTTTTTTTTTTCTTTTGTGTATTTCGGGTCAATATTAAGTCTATATTAAGAACTCATGTTGATATTATTCATATGTAATATTTATAGCACCTCCGCCGTTGCATTAGAATATTCTTTATTATTTATATTGCAACTTTTAACATATTTATTTTTTGTTAATTATACTATTTTTATCTGTAACTACTATATTTTTTGTATTTTTTTCCCCATCATATATCTGAAACTAATATCACTATACTGTATTTTTTAAACCTATTCATTGCAACAACCAGTATGGGACATTTGTCTCCTTGGTTGCCAATAATATCATATAACGTGTTCACACAAACTGTATAATAAATATGAAGTTGAAATTGACTTCAATCAAATTTTTGTTCGGAGAAATCGGAGCAAACATTTTTGATAACATAGTTTATTCAATACTTTGAATTCAGTATCAAAACAAGGCGTTTGATCAAGTGATCTTAAGGTCTAAGAAGGACTTTTGTATCATTTGAATTTCGAAATTATTAATGATGAATAGCCCTTTTTTTTAAAAAAAATAAGATTTGAATGATATAAAATATCGGAATATCGATTGATTTACACAAAAAAAATCAACATTTATATGGGATCATAGAAAAATGAATAGATTATTTTTTCGGTTTTCACCGTAACTACTACGAACAATAAAAAAATAAAACGGAATCGAAGATATTACAATGAGGATATCTGAAGCGTCGTCTTTTGTGTAAAAGACAGAGAGATGATATGCAAAATGATAAATTACCATCCGCCCCGTTATGTCATGGTTGAGGTCGAGATGCCCGTAAATGCTCACGCAACGCCATTATTTCACGTCAGGCATATACACAACTTCCATGTCTTCGTGGGGGTAGGCACATCAACATCACGTAACTTGATGGAAGCACGAACCACGCATATTGGCAAAAATGATAAATAAAATGAAACACTTTTGTTTTATATGGACCATTTCCTGAAGCTAATGCATCCGGAGAACAATAGGGATTAAAAAGTTCCCCATCGATTACCGATTATACAAATGTTACGATATAATTTTATTGTTTTTTTATTCTCTTTTTATTGTGTGAGAGAGAATAGAACGGATTAGGGACACCAGAGTGATGAGAACAGAACGTTCCGACAAATGGCGTAATGACATGTAATACGCACGTAAATTATCAGATGTTACATGTATTGGGAATTGATATAGAGAACATTGAGGTTTATGAATTTCTCTCATATTGAGTAGGAATATTATTGATAACTTTTTTTAGGAGGTAAATGCCCTAAAATAATTGATTTGCAAAAAAAAAATTACCGACGACAATTCACTACCACGCAATTTACAGATAAGAAAATTTACCGCCAGGAAAAGACGATTAACCACCGACGGGAAAATCACCGGTAAAAAATTGCATTGCCATTGAAATTCACCACCAGGAAAATGCACGGATAGACAATTCACCGACGGAAAAAATGAATTCGGGAAAATTTTTCACAGACAACTTCTCGACAACAGTTTATCACAAATGAGTTAGCGATTGAGTGATTGAGCAAGTTAATGTATGAGCGAGCGATTTAGTCAGTGATATATATGTTACCGGTATATATATATATATATAGTATGATTATTCACTCACTCGCTCACGCATTTGCCCATTAGCTCACTTGCTCGCTGGCCTCTCAACCACTCACTCACTATATCAATTTGTCGATGAATTTTCCTAACGATGAATTTCATCTCGGGTGAATTTTCCTTCCGATGAATTGCGTGGTGGGGGATTTTCCTCCGGTAAATATCCCTACAGAGGAATCCTGTGGCGGTGAACTTTCCTTTAGATGAATTTCATTAATGTTAATTATCCTTTCGACGAATTGCATTACGGATAATTATCCTTTCGACAAATTAAGTGGCAGTGAATTTTCGTTCTGGTGAATTGCGTATCTGTAAATTGTGGTCGGAGGAATTTATTTCTGTGAATTTCCCTTCCGATTAATCCTGTGGTGGTGAATTTTCCTTTTGATGAATTGCATGCCGGTGAATTTTCCGGCAAATTCTTGGCACAGATTCTTTCACACTCACAAAAATTTTGTTTTCTGACTAGAAATAGAAATTAATTTGAAGCTCCGAAATGTAGACAACTTTTTGAGTGTAATATTTTTATGTTCTTTTTTGGATGAAGACACGCTTCTAATTTCATTTCAAATATCTTAAAACATGCTTTTTGAAATTTATACTCATACATGAAGGAAATTGATATTAAATTCTTCAGTCATATAAACAAAATTTTAAATTTAACGTTTTCTACGTTTACTTGTAATTTTGGCACTGACTAAAATTATCTTCTGCCAACAGATGAATATGAAAAAATTACTATACATCAAATCTCTACAAGATCTGGAACTAACTTTGAAGACCCTGAGAGAATTTCGTTTCGTTAGGGTGGGATTTTTTCGAAGTACTATCTAGTTTTCTCCTATAAGGCAACGCTAGGACTGCGGAGGTTAACTCAATAAAGAGAAACACGTTCTTCTAGTCTCATCAGTTTAAGTGGATTGTAGCTGAAATTTATGATTTTCTTGTCTAATGAGAAAAGAGAAAACAAAAGCATTTATGACAGTATGTAAAATTACCACTCTTATCTCCATTCTCCATAAATAAGGGACTAAATCTGATCATATTACTGTGTGCGTGTATGTATCTAGTCAATCGTTAATGATTTGCATCCACAAAATATGCCAAATTACCTATCATTACCAAGATCAAAACAAAATCACGCCAAGTATATATATGAGTCCCATCAATTCTTCCTACTCAGGTGTAAAAAAACTCATAGGTCTCGTTTTGCTTTCTGCTGAACTGGGAAATAACAGCATAAAAGAGGGAAAGAAGCGTTTTCGGTTGGTTTATTATGCTGTTCTCCCCTCAGTTTTTTCAGATTTTGGAACTCGAATATCTCAGCGAATATTGCACGTGAAAACATGGAATTTTTTTGTTGGCATAAAGAGAGTCAGGACAACAACTTTCTATTTGGAAGTCAAAAAACACGAAACCGTATAAAAATTTGACTTTTTTAGTTTATTTTATGGCACACCGTATTTTTACTCCCAAAACTGGTACGGAGTGATTCCCGAACACGTTTTCAACATGTTTTAAATTACAACCGTACCTCTATGATCAACGGCTGGTGAGATAAAGGCCGAACTGAGACTTTCGGGACACCCTGTATAACCGCATTTTGGAATGAATTGAAACTAATAGATTTACTATATGAAATTTAGAAAAAAAAATTGGTATAATCGGGGGCTCGACGAGAGCCGAGAGGGGTTTTGGGGTGCCCTCAAGAAAGGACATCCAAGACCACTCTCGTGGGTGGAGCTCGAAGAGAGGGGAGGCTTTGGGTGCAGGGCAACCCCCATCCCGCTCCATGGGCCGTCTTAAAAGCATCATGGGCCCTCTGGCCAAGTGGTTTTTCTGAGACCAGATAAATTCTAGAAAAGTTTACCTACATTTCATTTTCGTGAGGTCCCTTCATTGTTGAGGCCTCCGGTTCGTGCCCGGGTGGGCCCATGCGTTAAGACGACACTGAATGGCTCCTGCCGCCAGAGGCGAACTATAAAATTGATGAATTGCATGACGGATTGCATGATGAATCTTCTTCAATGGGTCTTTTGACCATGTATTTGCGATGCATATTCAAATGTACACGGAACCATCTTGGGTAAGTTTACATAAGTTTAATTGGCACTCAAGTTGATATCGGTCTCGTGAGCTAAACTCCAAGTTTACAGCTTTTATTGAAAATTATATTGCCAATATAAACGGGTTGAATAATATTTTAGAAATGAGTAACAGAAAAAATAAGGGATATAACAGAACTGAATTTATAATTGGTTCCATAGAAAATTGAAGCAAAACTACAAAACTTTCCGAACCATCAAAATCATATTCACACGATTATTCAGACGAGAAACCAACCATTACAATTTTTTTCTTCTTCTAAAAATTACCTAAGTTTATGAAAGAAAACCGAATCAACCTCATCAAATTTACAAACTACTTGAAATGCATCCAGAAAATTAATGCCACTATCTCAAAAAAACCGATTCATAACCCTAGATAATTTTTCCTTCCTCTATAAGGAGTGATAAATTTATAGTTCCTTTTCCCCTTTCCCTGCCAAAAACTAGAGCTCAATAAAGATCATAGTTATAATTGGAATATAAATTTCGGAAGTATAAATTTCACAGGAAAGAGTACCGAAATGATCATCCAATGAAGTTTTTATCGATCCGACGAATTTCGTTCTTTTTTAAAAACGCGGCAGAGAAAGTTTTCTTATAAGATTAAGAGCATTTCTCTTGCATGAAACTATACCAGAGAGTAAGAAGGAGGAAAAAGTCATGTTCCTTTTTCCCACTCTTTCTTCTCAGGAACTTACAAGACCGGCCGCAAAAGAATCCCAGATAATTTATCGTTTTGTGCCTTTTCTTTGCCATTTGGCTTTTGCCAAAAGGCTTTACTTCTTCGTCAAACATCTTTCTTCTCGATGTTTCAGAAAACGACGTGCATCGAGATTAGTGGCCAATCTCTTATTCCTCTTGGTACGTTCTCCTTGTTCCTAAAAAGGAAGAACTCTCTCTCTCAGAATCCTTATTCTTTTTACTTTCCCCCCCTCCCCCTTCAATCTTGAAGCCTTTAACATGGAAGGAGGAGCTCCCAATGTTCGGAGTAGGCGAAGGTAAAAAGGCGCTGGAGAAAGAATAGTCTTCTTTGTCGGTCTGACAGCTGCGATTAATAACGGGATGCTGCCGGCAGCCAGCCACTGGCTATTGCCATTGCGTTTCTTTCCTTCTACACCACTGTTTCTGTCTTTTTTCCCCTTTTATTATTATTTTTTTTTCCCCTATACATATTGACATTGATTTCTGTCCCGTTCTCATACGATCCATTCTCTATCTTTTCTGCTGTGTTAAGAGGTCTCCGTAACACGTTGAGTACGATACCGAGTTTGATTCACAAATTGATGGCCACTTGGTGATAGCACCAACTTCTCTCTCTCTCTCTCTCTTCCCTTCTCTTCTCAGCAACAGGCTGAAGAATTGCGTCTCCCACCCAGGGAAGAGTTGTCTCTTCAGCCTTCTTTTATTTGGTCGTGTGACAGTCAGATATAACCAAACATAATAGAAATGTCTTTTGTCAATAGCGTCAGGCAATAGAACTTTTTCTTTTGAATGGTAGTCATAAATTAGAGTGGGCTGTGTCTCCTTTTGATAATGGTAATCATATTTCTTTGACTCTATTTGAAGAATAGGCAACATATGCCGTGATCGAATACATTGGTCTACCGGACTATGCAAAAATGTCACGTACTTCTTTTCGTTGAGCTATTCTATCGACGCTGATGGGAATTAGAATTGGATCTACGCTTCGATGCTGATTTTATGGAGTATATTTTGTGCTTTCAGTGTGTCTCAAAACTTATCTATCTCTTATCCCGACAGCACGTGCGTGTAATTCCACTTACCCCTTATCCTCATAATGTGGAGTCGTCTTCTCAAACTACGCGAGTGAGCTTCTTCATTCCATCAGCAGCTGAGTTTGCCGTCATTTTCTTCATAGTGCTGTTGAAAAACGCGCAGATGCCCTTTTGGTTCTAAATTCGTTTAAAGGAAACGATTCGATTAATAGCAACTTAATGTACTTTTCGCGTCATAACGGGATTTCTGACTGGCTATTGTCATTGCGTTTCTTCCCTTTTTCACAACTATTTCAGTCTGTCTTTTTCTTTTCCTATGGATATAAACATGGATTTCTGTCCCAGGCATTCATTTTGTTGAGCTACTCTTTGTCATTGGATTTGTGCTCTGATGCTGATATTGTAGAAATTGTTTTTTTTTATATTCAGCGTGTCATAAAAGTTATTTGTATCTTCATCAAACAGCATGTGTGTGGCGTCTCATTGATACTATTCGTTATAACTTGGACTCGTTCTCTCAACCCACGCCCGTGAGCTTCTTTACTACTTTAGCTGAGTTTAAGGTTGTTATCTTCATAGTGTTGTTGAGAATCATGTGTATACTGGCACCCCATGAAGACGGGATGTTGTAGAAGGACATTTTTGTAGCTAGAAATGACTCCGTCGGAAAAATCATTGAATGCTACTATAGTAAGTATCATGTAAGAATCATGTTGACAGTCTGGCTGCTTTCTGCGAAGAGACTTTTCAAATGGAAGACCGGCTCTCATTCGCGCTTCGAAGTTTTAAAACCGCAGAAAACGAACTTCAGCCGACCACCACTGTGCCACCCAACGGGGTTCGAACCAGGACTTTCACTATGGGAGTCCAGAACGATGCCCACATGACCGCACAGGGGTGCAAAAAGCGGACCAAATACCTTCAAATGAAGGGTACTAATCATTCTTATATTTATGTTCCGAAACAACGAAAAATGCATGCTACATTTTGACATGCGATATTCCTTTAGTTCTTGTCTTAGCATGTAATGACTCTGTACAAGAAAGAGCTCTCTGATCTTTGTAGGTAGCCACGTGGACAGAACTGACATTTTCCAGGATTGGATGAAAGTAATACAAATGTTCAAAGTATAGATCTCCAACTCAACAAACTTCGTTTGAAACTAATTTGCCTTCATTGTTGTTGGAATCTCCTCTAACCTATGCGTAACGTTATGATTAACCTTCAGAGACATTCAATGACAATCATGCACCTTCACTTTTGAGGTGATCTATTTTTCACATCGGTGTCATTTATACCCTGCTCACAATCAATGCATACCAGACTAAGATAATTCCAACGGAAGCATTACGAAATATAAATTTTAATTCCAGTTCCGGAACGTGAACCAAAACTTGAAACTTCCAGAGAATGTCTTAGAATCAGTGGCAACATCTCCCGGAATGAGCGAAACGACATGGAACTCTGGAAATCTAATCAAGATTTAAAAACGCAGTGGCACAGAGATCTCACACATAAAATTCCGAGAGGAAAACTTTCGCCGAGAAAACTTCAGTTGAAAACGACCGTAAGTTTAAAAAATTAATGCCCTTAAAGGATGTATGAGATTACACGCATGCAATATACGTGGGAAGAAGGAGTATATTAAAGAAAAAAAATACAGAATCTCTTTTTCTTTCTCAAAAGAAAAATATAAAGCATACTTTGTGTAAGTCTTAATGGTTACGAGTCGTTTTCTACGCTTTCTTTACACTAAATTCTTTTTCTACCTACGCATGCTTTTAACGTGGAAAGTTTTTTTAATGATATCAAAGTTGATTTTGCTATGTACACTATGTGACAAAAACAGAAGATGAATAAAGTAAATAATTAAATAAACATCTCTTTCCCAGTGTCTGGAAAGAAGAAGAAAACGTATTCAGCGTTATAGTTAGTGAAGAGAGAAAGCGTTTCTATATTCCTTATATGAAAGACACGGAGTTCATTAGAGCAGTGGTTCACAACATTTTTTTAGCCCATGGGCCCCTTGAGAGGATAATATTTTCTTCTCGTGGTCTCCTGACCCTTATGCAGGAGCGAGATCCTTTCTACTTATTGAATTGAATCAAAACTAAATTTATAATATAGACAATAAAAGTTATTTTAAATAAGATCGATATCTTGAACCCTGGGCTGCTAGACACAGATATAAAAGGGGGGGGGGTGATTGTCCCACACGAGTACTGAATTATATGGGGAAAAAAATTAGGCGTGTGTAAAATACAAAACGATCTAAGGTACCCACATGATAGATCGTCCCTTTCGACACATCACAATAGATCCACACTAGGGTTCAGTGAGCTTTCTTCTTATGAGAGTTCTATGCATGACATCATCATCATCATGGGTAAAGTGATATTCTGGAGCCTCATATCCAGCTGGAAGTACGTAAACTCAGCTTACACATTCATATAGTACATACGTTCGAAAAACAGTATCAAAAATCTCATCATGTTGCCCCTCCCTCCCGTATGCACATGAAGTCTCGGCCATGCATGTGGGCTAAGACCATGAATGAGGGAAAGGAGCGTTTTCCGTAAGATGATGTTGTTATTTCGCAGCATCTCTCCATTTTTGAATTCAAATTTGTAAGTGAATATTGCAGTTAGAAACATGGAATTTCTTTTTTGTTGGACTCAGAAGAGACAGCGCAACAAATTTTCAATTGGAAGCTAAAGAACTGGAGGGTGATTTTAAAATTTAGATTTCTTTATTTTGCGACACACTCTCAAAGTACAGGATGGTTTGTGGACACAGAACATCTTTCGAATTGGAACCCTACCTATAGCGATAAAAGCAGAATTAGGACTCACAGGACACCCTGTATATTGTTTATGTTTTAATGAAGGGGAAAAAAAATATTTTTCAATTATTCTGTTCGATTAAAATAAAAAATAGATTTTTAAGACGAAAATGTGTCTGTTGAATAACAAGTTTATTTATTGATCCTACATGTCAGATGTTTAGCTAGTGAGATTGCCTGTCCACCTGCATGTAGTAAAGCAGTGATAAATAGCAGTGTAAGTCATCTATTTATTTATTTTTTCCTCTTCCAGAAGCCGGGATAAGACATTACGGGATAACCGATGCATGATAAAATGATTGCACGTCCTGTTATAAGCTTGTCATGTATTTTCCCCCTTCTCTCCTATTTTTTTCCCTTTTTTCCGTTTTTTTTTCTTCTCTTCTGACCGAATACGAAGAACGATTTTGTGTTGGTATTTGCAAAAAAGGGAAGGTATACATAATTCTGTAGGGAAATGAACGGTACAGATCTGGTAGTCTGTGAATCCCACAATACCATTAATAAAACATCGAGTTTCTTTATGGTGCGTACTGCTACTGTTTTTTTTTTTTTGGGGGGGGGGGGACTGGGAAATTGGAGAAATAAGGATGATAAATCAATCATTCCAGAAAATTTTCTTCAGATTGAAACGAGATCAATTTGCAAATGATAATAGCGAAAGTCAACGAACTGAAATATTAAAAGAGCGGTTTTCGCACTGAAATATTTGTCACAACGTACGTTTCTTTTTTGGATTAAATTAAAAACAAAACAGTTTAAGGGGTGTTTGTGGACGATCTTGGCTTCCCATGCTTTCCTATGGGGGAAAATGTTTCTTTCTTTAAGGAATATTAACAAAAAAATTATTCACTTTGGGCATTTTATACAATTTAGCACGAGTATTTAGGAGTTTAATTGATGGTTATTTTTTTTTCTTGAATTTTGACTTCAACAACATGCAGCTTTTCCAAAAATCGCCAAAGTTTATCCATATTTTGTGCCGTAAATTTTTTTTAAATAGTTTAAAAAAATACTCATTTTATAAAGTATGTAACACAATAGTGTTGAGAGACACACACAAAGTTTAAATATATTTGATTGAGTGATATTCGAAAAAATGTTACTTAACTAACAAAAAACTCAGTTTTGAGAAAAAAGGCATTTTATTGGAAAATATTAGCATATAAATGCCTGCCAGCAGTTCATATTAAATATTTAAAAAATATATTTATGTTACAGGTTGACCAAAAACTTGAACACAGTTACACGCAGACAATTCCATGGTATCTGAAAATTCGAAAATTCAAAAATTGTTTTTTTTGGAAAATTTGCGTGCACTAACCATAATAAAATACCACGTACAGATGACGCTGTATCACGGAAACCATATCTACACATACCATGTGGAATAAATAGCATAGATGTCACAACAGTTGTCGCAGAAATTCTCTGGTCAAGGGATTGGACGAATTGACATTGTTATGTTCACTTCGTTTTTCAGAATAAACGCACTCCCCCCTTTCTGAGATTTCTTACTGTGGAGATATGTCAAAGACAAAGTTTACGCCTCACGTTTACCTAAGATCGAGGAGCTGAAGACGAGCATCACGGAAGTGATCTAGATTCTTCAGCGATCGATGTTAGCAAATAAATGGTAAAGGAAAAATTTACATAATTTTATTATTTTTTTGATAATTATTTTTTTAAATAATAACCATCGGCGTTGATGAGTACACCATCTATGTTTGCAAGGGCGAACTACAATCACAAAGATATATTTTGGAATCACGATACTGTAGCGTGAAGGTACTCGTAAGAAAAGTCGCCAAAAAAGAGATCGCGTATGCTTTTTTCCAGTAACAAATACACCAATATTTCCATGAGGCTTTTCGAATAGACGTCATAATCACCATCAGCAGCATCATTTTAAGGGACAATAACAGGATGATCTCCATAGAAATCAATGTTAAAATTGCCGATTTTACTGTAGAAATGCGGAAATTTGGTGGGGTTTTCCACCGCATTAATGATTTTTAAAATTGAATTGAATTCTGCATTTTCGAAACATTGAGTTCGCTTAGAGATACGGAGCCCAGAAAATTAAGTATAAAATAATTGACCGGACCTACGTTTGAGTTGGATGTTCATGTAATAATATTGATTTAAACTTCTCATTTATATCTTTTCAATTGCGAAAATAAAAATTAATGTCTTCGTATTGTCTTATATTTACAATGAAAACGTACAATCAATACTGATAAAGTAAACTGCATCAACGCATATAGTTTAGGATGTTTTGAAATTAATTATGGCCCCCATAAATTACACTGAAGATATTCCGCAGCTTTATACAAGCATTTTTAGAGCAAAAACGGGCAGATCAATAACTTGAATTTCAAGAGAATTTTCGAAATATCTAGAGCCCATCAAAAAGAAAAGAAAAATATTCATTTTTCTTTTCTTTTTGGAAAGTCGCCATATTGGTTACCTTGTATGTGCCTCAAGAAAGAGGGAAATATCACGTGATCCAAAAAGCATCATATGACAGGCGCTGTAGGCCCCTTCTTATACAGGGATACTCAAATTGATCTCCAGTAGCCTAGAGACTAGAAGATTTGGGAACTAGGTGACATGAATTTTGCCCGTTCTTCCTTACACGGCCCTACTAAAACAATGTCAAAACACAGGAAATTGAGTAAAAATTTCACCGTTGGAGTACACGACCTTCACATAAACCACACCATCTTAGCTCGACGTTTTTCTGGCCGCCATAGATCCAATTTAATAAAAAGGAGCCAACCAAAATGATGTACATAATTTTTCTAATTTAAAATTAACAAAAGAGATAACAGAACTAATAAAAATCAGAAATTTATGTACTTAGCAATTCCGGAAGCGTTGTTCAGAATAATTCCGAATTATTTAGATACAGAATTATTTTTAAAAATTTCAGAATTAACGGGAAAAAATTCCGAATTTATAAATTTTCAATATTTTTTAGTCTTTTTTTTTTTTACTCGCGGCCCTGTTGAACCTCTCGTTAAGACACCACTGCCTAAGAATATGAAAAAAAAAAAATGTAATCATGATACTGGATGGGCGAGGAGGTCACCAGTCAACAGGTGACGTAGTTTTTATATCTGCCCATAATATCCCCTTCTGAAAAGCACTTGGAGATACATGTTAGGTCGTCTGTATACCGAGTCTTTTGGTGCACAGGCAACATCAATATCCCCGTGACAGAAGGACCAGAGAAGTACACATGTTCGGCCGCCTTGATGCTGATTTTTTGGTATCTAGGCATCATCATCAGTACCCCCTATATGAGGGTGACAATAAAAATACACGTGTTGGATAACCTAGACACCGAGTCATCATCAGTATCCTCCACGTGAGTACGATCATAGAAATCTAAATTTTAGCGTGTTATCTGGCTACCGAATCTACTAGTATTTAGTCATTATTTGTATCCTCATGGTCATTGAAACATATTTATTGGGTCCCCTACATACCGATTTTCCCGGTATCTTTATTTGTATACGAGGGAGGATCAGAAAAATACGCGTTTTCGGTTGCCTGAATTCCGAAACGTGGGTATCTGTCTGATTTCTCAAGTTCAAGTCAATATCAGTTGCCATTTGAGCGGCCAAAAAATACCAATATTTTGGCACCTAGGCAACATCAGTATCGCCATGCGAATATGGAAATATCAGTGTCCATATTCGTGGATACCTAGTTTTCTTTAATAGATACCAGTATCTATTCAACATCAGTACCCTCGTTTGAACAGGACTAATGCTCCTGACACACATCAAAGACTTGGAAATTATTGTGAAAGCCGCAATGTGGACAGAAGTATCCAAAAAAAAATCGATTTAAAATTTGAAAAATATTTTTCATTTTGTTCTTAGCGACTCACCGTAATTCAAATGAAAAGTTTGGCAACAGTTATTACAAATATTTGTCAATTGTATTCCACCAAAATAATCGGGAAATCTAGGAATTGAAATTTACAATCAATTAGCTGCAAAATAGAGAGCGTGGTTTGATTCCGTATTTGTTGAATATTTTGAATCTCTTATTGGAAACTGATGGTTTTCCCCCCACGATCTGGATAAATGCAATGTTTGCACACACACACACACACACACACACTCTTATGATACAGTTTATGCTTCGACGCATAAAATGCAATACCTCGAAACCAGGGGGGGAGGAAAAATAGAATAAAATATGGCGAGTCTCTCTCCGTGTCGTCGGCGTGGCCATGCAATTTCAGCACTTTCTTCTCTGTCCTCACCAGAAAATCCGTTAGTCGATAGATAAGAGTTGAAATCGACTGTGAATTTGTCGATAAGAAGGGAAAATGGGGTTTTCTCGCCTTTAAGAAAGAGTTTTGAATCGTTTTAAAAGAGTCCTTCTTTTCTGCAGTATCGGCCGAAAGGAAAAGCTGCCGCCATCATTTCTAAACGAAATGCTCTGGCGAACACTACTTACTAATGCTCCGGTTGGCAAAATTGTTTCTACCGATTTTAACGCCTTCTCTTTCCCCCCCCCCCCCTTTTCGATACATTTGAAAACTATTAGATGATTTCACTCGCAATGTATTCATTTTTACTGGAATTACCGTGATTGCGAGTAATCAGCTCGAACGCTGATATGTCAGACTCCGAACGCAGATTTGATACGAATAGTTGAATAATATATGATTATATTATTATATGAATAATGTTATAAATATGTGATATTTAATAATATGAGTAAGAATATCGGGAGAAATAATTTGAAATTATTTTGGGAATCTGTGTATGTGCTTCTGTTTATTAAGTTAAATAAATTCTATAAATACAAATGCAAATACAAAGCACAACAGGCAAAATGCCCAACGAGGTGGCTGAGAAAAAGATGCCCATAACAAGTATGGACATATTGTATAAGTAACAAGTATGGATATATTGTATAAGTATCAAGTATGGACATATAATATCCGTGGCATGTTTTAAATCGACTGAATTTTCCTACTAGAAATCCGTGGATTTATATGGTGAATGAACATCGGAATTTCTTGGTGTGGATTATATGCTGCTGCGTCACCCCCCTGCAGCTATTTCTTCTAATTCTTCTAAGAGATTGGAATATAAAAGATTATTTCAAAAATTAATTTGTTGAAATTTTATTTTATATCCTAGATGGCGTGTAGATGTGAATAGAAAACAAGGAATTTATCCTACACAAATGTGAGTAGCAACCACTTCCATTACTTGAAATTTCATTACTGATGAATGGAATTTCTACATTAGGATTATACGCTTCAGTATACAGTACTACCATACTGTATTCGTACTACAGTACTAATAGTACGATGAAGCTTCTTCTCAAAGAGGCGACATTTTCATCTGCGGATTCTACGCAGGAAATTACTTTAGATATCGTTAGTAAGAGATACCTTTAACCCTTTATTCGGCAGTATTGCTCCCAAACAACACATGAATTTGTTATATTTCTCAAGTAAAGGCACTGTATACTTTAAGCTTGTTTCGAATTCATTTATGATTCTATGAAACTCCTAAATATTCTATTTTTACTTGTGAGGTCTCCATGTAGTTGTTATAATAACCAGCTCAATGGTACACGTGTCTCCCATTTGCTTACAAGACAAGCAAAAACTACCGTTAATTCTTGTATTTTGGCGTGAAATACCATGTGTGAAGGATGCATATTGCTGTGCATTCTTCATCAATGATAGAAAAGTCAGTTGGAAAGCAATAAACGACATTTTTATACTATTCTAGTCTATGTAAATCATATAAATACAGTGTATTCCCTGTACGAGCACCAATGTATTGATACACAAAAATTATATACAGGGTGCCTAGGTAACAGGACGTATGGTATTTTACTGACGAACCGTTGAGCCTAGAGAGGCATACTTCCAATTAGAAAAAGTATCCAAATAACGTGTAATACTCAGATGCGTCATTCATGTTGCAAGGGGTTGTATAGTTAATAAAATGAAACTGTTAATCTTTTATACGAACACCCTATCCTTAAAAATCAATTACATTCATTCGAATTCAACGCTGTTTTTAACAATTTATCTCCGTTTTTCATTGAATATCTCAGCGAATATTGCACTTGGAAACGCGAAATACTTTGTTATTTGGCATCAGGAGAGGACAGGGCAACAACTTTGTAACTGGGTCCTTGAGCACAGGGTGTTTGTAGAAAAAGTTAGAATTTTTATTTTAATAACTATACGAGACCCCTTGCAACATCAATGACGTATCTGAGGTCTACACGTTATTTGGATAATTTTTCTAATTGGGAAGTATGCTTCTAGGATCAACGGTTCGCCAGTAGAATGTGGTGCGAGATGTTAGTTATTCATCCTGTATATTTGTTTTTGTCATGAAATGACATTCACACACACAGGGCACCTCATTTGCTTGACGGGCAAACTTTTTTCAGGACACCTCAACTCCTGAAAAAATTTTGGATACTTCAACGCTTGCCAATTTAAGGATTAAGGAACTTTCAGCACAAAAATAAGGCTGAAATGTTATGAATCATATTACTGATATGTTGTTATTTTACGTACTCTCTCTCTCTCTCTCTCTCTCTCTCTCTCCAACCTTTTAACCGGCATAGCATAAACGACTAAAACAACTGTAAAATGTCATATCATTTTTAATGAAGTACGCTTTCTTCCGATGTAGGTGCGAAGTAGGGGGGTATAGTCGAAAGTGTTCCATTGAGAAATCAACTTTACGAAATTTCTCAGCTTGTGAATGCTAAAATAATAGGGATTTTAAGGAGGCAAAATGTCTCGTCAATGCCGCCAAAGGGATTGAAAGAAGATATCCAAGCATAAATCTCAGTATTTCTCACAGGCTCTAGACCAGAGATTCTTGACCTTTTCCGTTCCACGGACCGTTTGTGCCAAAAAATTCTGGCCACTTACCTCTAGTACCAAAAGAAAGAAAAGAAAAAACAATAAGACCACGGACCTTTCTTTTCAGAATAATATTCAGCATATACTATAAAAATAATGTGTCAGTTGTTTTTTAATCCAGGCTTACAGACGTCGTGAAGGTTTTTCAAGGGGGGTCTGTGGACTCTGATTAAAGAAATCCTGCTCTAGAGGGAACTAAGAATATAGTGGTGTTTCGGTTCGCGAGCGTTATTCTCTTCCGAAAAGATCCAACAGCGTTTGCCCAATTGAAATCACAGAAACAGTTCCTTCATTCCACAACAACTTCTAATAATCATTTGATATTTTTCTTTAGAGGGACGGGGAATATATACACTATCACCACACATTCTTCTTCTCTTATTTATTTATATTTTTCCTTTTATACATTTAATCTAATACAATTGAAAGCCGACGTAGATGAACCCAAAATTGCAAAGAGCCACGGCTATACTCGTTTCGGAACTATATCAAGTTTGTTTTTCAGTAGTAGAAACATTTAATCTAATTGACCGTAGAATTTTTATTCCTTTTTTACGCTGAAAGTAAACAAAAAGTTTCATAGAATAGCTTTTCAGATATTTCTCACGAAATTGAAGCAAATAATTCCCAGTATAGAATAATTTCCATTTTATAGAAACGCGTTCAATACCTTTCAATATCAAAGAAAAATAAAATCGGCAACTTTTGACAATAATGGGAACTACATCCATGGTTATTATTCTGAGAGAAATTGAAAGACGAATAATCATAAATATACATATCGGTCAGAGAACAATAAGATCAAAGAATCAAAAAATTTTACTACCTGCTAACTGATACGGACTAATTACGAATGCACAATAATCTTTTTTTCCTTCAAAATACTAATTATTAACATCGAAACTGTTTATTTTTCAAACGAGTTCTTTTCAAAAGATTCCAGAAACTTCCATTTTTCTTTATACATTTTTTAGAACAATTTAGAAAGGAACCAAAGACCTCTAATTACTCACTTCTATGCAATATTATGTATAAGGCTGTTTCCAACCCATGCTATTCATCACTTGCTAAAAAATTAATTTTTATCATATCTTTTAACACCGAAATTTTCGATGTTTAATTTATGTATTTCCGTTTTCTTTTCTTAAATCTGAGATGAATTATGAATTAACAGTTTAATACTTGAAAGATAGAACCAATAATTAATGAATTAGCGGTTAATTGGTGTTTGCTGAATAGAAGAAATGGTGGATAGCAACTGGGGTTTGAAGCATTTGATCTTAATAACGTTTAATTAATATGATTTAAAGGGAGATATAGTAATTTCTGTGTGCATTAGAGAGTGGTATTATTTTCGTAGAATCTTATAAAAAATACCTGTAAAATACCGTGTAATTTTCTTGCGATTAGGGGGGGGGGAGAAAATAACGACCGGATTATCAATCAAGGAGGTTCAATTCGTGTTTTAATTACACGATTTACAATCTGAGAATTATCTCTTAAAAAATGAGTCACCGATCCTTATTTTTCTACGTGTATTCGAAAGATTCATAATTTTTATGCAATTATAATGAAGGCCGTGATTTTTTTGCATGTATTGATGTTTTTTCTTTTGTTGAGGTTTCGGGGAATTTGATGCACGGAAATATTATTAAAAAAGACATTTTTATAATTTTTAAATTATTTAGTAATTAGAAATTTTCTGCGTCTGAGTAATTGTATTATATTTTTATACTAGCGAGAATTTTTTATGTATGGTGATAGAATATATATATATACTCAATCCATGGCCCACGGGCAAATATGACCCTCTTATTCATCTGGTGTAGCCCGAGACCTCAGATTTAATTTCGCAAAAATTATATCTGATTCCACTATCTCCAAAGAATAACTATCAAGTTGATAATAAATCAACCAATTGACTTGAAAAAGGTGTGGTTTGCACTAAGATAATCATGGCCTAGAATTATTTTTGATAAATAAAAGAAAGTTCAAACTTCACTCACAGGTGGCGTTGTAGAACGAAAAGTTTGACATCCATATATAGGTATATAAAATTGATTTCCTGTGTGTCTGCTGTATGTGTGTGTGTGTATGTTTCTCTATACAAATCTACAATTTCATACCAAAGTTTGCGAAATTTTGTATGCGTACCAAACGCGCCTCCAACTTAGGGCAAATGAGCAATAGGGTCCTAAACTGTCCAGCAACAATAACTTTTGGAATGTGTACTTTAGTTACCTTGGTTCCCAAAGAATGGGTTGTGTCTAGTTTTTTAATGCTCCCAGTGTATGAAGAAAATCTGGCAATGTCAATTATTATTAGTAGTTCACATCTTTTTAAAAAAAAAGTTCAAGAAAATGAATTTGAATTTTAAAAAAAATTTAGAGAAAAATTTGGTAGGAGGACTGCCCCCCCACTTCCAAAAAAAAAACCAAATATTCCGGGAAAAAAAATAATTAAAAAAATTTTTTTTCATGATTTTTGAAATAATTTCTTCCCCCGGCCCATTCTCCGGTAATGCACATTACCACTATAGACAGGCTTGGTTCCAAGGTTGGCATGTATCATATAAACATGCAATCCCACTATTCCAATCGTCTTTGTACAACTCGGCGTTATACACACATATACATTTTTTTTATACACAATAAATACATTCCGTTTTTGTTTTCTCCGTGCAAATGAAACAATGATATACGCATTCAAAGAAAATTCCAGAACAAAATTATTATTTGTCATTCTAAATCACCCGCAGGCAAATACAAAAATCCCCTTAAAAGAGGGAAAAATAGAAGAAGATGTAGAATACACCAATATATGCATCATTTTTTTTTTTTTTTTTGGGTTCGAACCTGGAGCTAAAGCTCTATCAATCTGAATCCTTACAAAAAAAGAAATAAAACCCTGATCGATATCATAGGGGGAAAAAAGGACAGAAAAGATCATTAAAGTGCCCCCAAGTCTAGGTATCGAGAGATTGATGGTATACCTTAGACTTTCCTTTACGATGGGAAAATGAAATAAAATAAGAAAGTAAAAAAAAAATCTACATCTGTAGGGGTAGAAGAAAATCGTATTCTGACAGGGTAGAAGAACAAAAAGGAGAAGAAAAAAAAGAAAAATATAAGGGAGTTCCGGAAAGTAAATCCTGACATCAGAATCCCCTACCGCTACTACGGGTAATATACCGCATTCCTAATTGAAGCCGAAGCACGGAGACATCGGATGATGTCCATGTTCTGTCAGTAATTGGGCATCAGAAACATTCTTATAAAGAGGGGTAAAAAATCCCTCCGAAAAAAAAAAAAAGGGAATAAATGTGGAAAGATGCGATTTAGCAAGTCGACGGCACATGACGTAATGATAAAGGAATGTTGGAAATGTGACATTGCGACATGAGAATAATATATATTAATCGATTCCGTTTTGTTTTCTTTTCTTTTTCCAGTATTTAGCTATAGTAGGCATTTTAGATGGGATTTACGTTTTAACCTTCATTCTATCCTTGGTAGTATGATGGTCAGTATCCCCGCCTGTCAAGAGGGAGACCGGCGTTCGATTTCCCGCCGGGGAGCAATGGTTCTTTCTCTCGACAGATCCTGGTCGTGCTCGTTTAGTTTTGTAAAAAGCGGAAAATGAACCCCCCCCCACCCCCGAGAAAATCCTGTGTATGCCTATGGTGAGGAAAAAGGAAAAATATTCTTTGATTTTATTTTTTCCAAGAAATTCAAGCATATTTTTTCGTAAGTGTTCAATGCAATCAGTATCCGTGTAATTTTCGAATCTTTCCCATTGTCATAAAAATTCAAAAAGTGTAAAAATGTCGTTAAAATGCCAAAATCTGCCCCAAGACTAAAAAAAAATGCCACAACAGCGAAGAAAAAGAGATATGCAAAAAAAAAAAAAAAAAAATGCAAGCGTCATCACCATCCGAGCGCTGGCAACAGCATCTACAGCAGAAGCCCTCAGCGCGAAACTCGTGACGTAACTGAAGGCCATCTCGTCTATTGCCATTTGAAAATAGCAAGCCGAAGCATGCGCCATCTTTACCCCTTTTTTTTTTTTTTTTTTTGTAGAATATCCAATGGCTATAGGTCAGATGACCGCCGCTGTGGTGGTCGAGTGGTCATAGTGACGGACTCGCATCGCGGGGACCCGGGTTCGAGCCCCACCGTCGCCACAGTGGTGGTCGGCTGAAGTTGGTTTTCTGTGGTTCCCAACTTCGAGGCGCAAATGCGAGCCGATCTCCCCGTTAAAAAGTCTCGCCACAGAGAGCAGCAGGCATACAAACAGTACAAATATTCAGTCACGACACATCACTCACTTCACTTCTGAGATATAGATGGCAGCACTGAAAAATCATACACAACACTTGATACGCACTCAGACTGTTAGGTACACACAATTACACTTCCGGCACAACTCACTAGGTAGAAAATTGCCTATGGCGATAGACCTGAGTTGTACTCGGTTAAGAAAAAAAAAAAAAGGTCAGATGACCTTCTTCGGTGACGTCACGAGCTTCGAGCGGACGCCGCCTTCTACTATAGACGGTTCCAGGTATAGATGTTGTTGTCCTGAAAAATGATTTTAAAAAATGACCCAAAAAACTCAGAAAAACCGTATACTGGCGTACCCTTGTCGAAGCAGTTGATTAATAATAACTAATGGTCCATACTATCAATCCCGTTGAAAGTTTTAAACACTTTGATCACATCCCCTTCCCCCCCCCCCACAACTGTGTTCTTTCAATGTAAACATATTCAAGAAATCAAGTCTCTCTTCATAGCCTTGTGTGCCAACAAGAGCATGTGTGTAGCTCTTCTCTCTGCACCGCCTTCAATCAAGTCTATGTTCCTGTGTTCAAACGATTCCATAACTTTCAGACGTTCCTGTGAAGACATCAATATTTTTTCAACAGGTAATAAGTCCGTTTTTTTGTCCCATTATTGTTATTTTTTTTCAAATTTCATAATAGCAAATGTGTATACTACCTCCTTTAGCACACCTGAACGACTTCACTGGCAATATGGGTAGCAAGCATGAATAAGTTTTTCATCCCTCTCTACAAGGACTGAATAGTGGCAAACAGAATGCTGAGAAGATTGAACTTGTGTACGTCATCTGTTCTTCAATATTCCACAGGCAAAACAAAACTTACGAAATCTTACTGCATGCAGCGTTCTTACGGATCAAAATTATTCAACAAAAATTCACAGATTTAAAAATTTCCCCTTTAGTACGTGTAAGTATTGCCATGTCTCCAATCAAATTCTTTTACATAACGAATAAAAGAAGTCCTTTCTCAAATTCTCATATAGGATCGAAATAGGATGAATTATCGCATTTATTATTATTCTGGAGAGCCGCAGATGAAACACAAATTGGACGAAGGAGCCACGGATGATAAAAGTTTGAGAACTGCTTATGTTGGGGGATTGGAGCTAATATTAGGTTGATGTATGCAAATCGCTGAGTTGAGGTGATTGTTCTATCACTGACGCGACCTGAAACCCCACGTCCAGACATTTTGCTGTTGTTTTAGAAATGACAATTAAAATATAATATAAAATAACCCCTTATTTTCTGGGATTTTGCACATTGAAAATAACTCATCCCAATCACTGAAATAACAGAAAAATTTCGCCGTTGCATAAAAGTCTAAATATTCATACGCATTATAACTAACAATACTCCACTTATAGGAAATCACCCGTTAACCTCCATCACGTCATGAATTCAGCGAGTTCAGTCACAGCCATTAAACGCTAGTTATTCCAAAAGACCTCGTCAACTCCACTTAAAACCATTGAGAGTTAAACTAGACGGGAGTGTGCTGCGGCGCAGTTATAAACAGTAAATAAACAAATAAATACCCATACATTGTGTATAACAACACAAACTATTATCGCAACGTTCAGCTGTTCCGAAATAAGTATGTCGGAGGCTGGAGAGGATTAACACTTTCGGGAAGGGGTCATATAACGCTTCCAAGCGGAAGAACCCGTAGGAAACTGCACTCGGACAAGTAAATTGCCATGCTGCGAGCGAGCGAGAGAGAGAGTGTGTGTGTGTGGCGAAGGTTAATGATATGAATGGTCGTACGAACCGAATGCAAGATACTGATAAGATAAATGGACAAGCTGCGATTACTTCATACCATTCCCGAATATATCATCTCTCTCTCTCTCTCTCCCGGTCCCGTTTTATCGCACCTGAACCGGAGGGAGCGTTTGTTACGCCACTGCCGCCAACGCCGTTTGGAAAGTGGCCGCCGAACGAACATGTGTATAGTTGTCGATATTTCCGTGGGAGCGTAAGGTTACGCCGAGCGTGTAATAAATACTCGTTAAAACATAGCACGTTATTAACACGGATTCGAGGGTAATTTTTCTTCTGTTCCATGGAACGAAGTGACAAGCGTGAATTAATCAAAAAAAATTTTTTTTTTCCTTTGTGTTAATAGTGTACTCTCTCTCTCTCTCTCTAAAAATAAATCCAGTTCCATCAAAAATTGCGTAACAGCGTTACTCGAAGTGGTGTTATTGAACCTGTTTTACACCTGGGGATCGGTGAATAACGGTTGGAAAAATTTCGAGGGTCACCGAAAACGTGGGAAATAATTTGCGGACCGGTAGAAAATTAACTGGGAAAGTAATTTGTGATCTGGAAAAGGATAAATATATATATAGGAACAATAATTTGCTTACCGGCTAAAAAAAAAGAAGAAATTGCGAACTGCTAAAAGATAAATAGGAGGAATAAATTGCGGACAAGCCAAATAATAGCAAATGGGTAAAATAATGTTTGACCAGGAAAAGTATGAATAAATAAGAGGAATAATTTGCGGACCGAGAAAAAAAATAGATTAATACTGTGCGAATTGGCAAAAACATTAGTGAATGGGAAAAATAATTTGCTGCTGCAAAAAAGATGAATGGATAGGAATTATTTATGGACCGGCTAAAGATGAATGAATAAGAGGAATAATTTGCTGACCAGCCTAAATATAAACATGAAGGATAAATTTGCGGACCGGCAAAAAAAACAACATGAGGGATAAATTTGCGGACCGGCAAAAATAAGTATGAAGGATAAATTTGCGGACCGGCAGAAATATAAGCATGAAGGATAAATTTGCGGACCGGCAAAAAAATAACATGAGGGATAAATTTGCGGACCGGCAAAAAATAAGCTTGAAGGATACATTTGAGGACAGGCAAAAAATAAACATGAAGGATAAATTTGCGGAGCAGCAAAACAATAAACATGGGGAATACTTTACGAACTGGCAAAAATTAATCAACAAGAAAACTACTTTGCGGACGGCAAAAATAAACAAATAAAAAGCATAATTTGCAGACCGAAGAAGATAAATAAATAAGAAGAATAATTTATGAACGGTAAAGAGAGATAATTAAAAGGCATAATTTCCAAACCCCGGAAAAAATGAACAAATACGAGAAATGATTTGCGGATTGGCAAAAGACGAATAGAAAATGGGAAAATTATTTGCGGGTCAAATTATTAATATAGCCGACGCTCGTTATAATCACCCGCGTTATAGGCACCATTCCAATACAATGATAGGAAAAGTTCCAAATGTTTCCATATCACGACTATCCTATGTGTTTTCCTACGAATTAACGACCACCCTATATAACGACCGTTTTCGACGGGATGATGGGGGTTGTTATAACGAGCGTTGACTGTATTCAGACCGAAAAATTATTAATCAGCCGAGCATGTAATGAATACAAGTTAAATTTTAGCACGTTATTAACACGGATTCGGGAGTAATCGTTCTTGTTTTCCATGTAACGAACTGACAAGCGTGAATTAATCAATTTTTTGTGTGTGTTGCTAGTACTCTCTAAAAATGAATTGAGTTCTATTAAAAATTGAATATCGTTATATATGGAGAATTGTTATTCAACCTTTTTTTTACACCTGGGGACCAGTGAAAACAGTAAAAAAAAGTTTGTGTACTGGCAAAAAGGAGAGAAATATAATTTTGCGGACCAGCAGAAATAAAAGAAATAAGTTGAAGACTGGTAAGAAATTAATTTTGTGATCAGGCAAAGGATAAATAAACAGGAGCAATAGTTCGTGTGGTCCGGGAAAAAATAAATAAACAAATAAAAGAAATTGCGGCTCGATAAAAAGATAAATAGGAGAATTAATTTGCGGATCTCTGGCCAAAGTGCGAGAAGAAAACGCATGATTCTGGGTCAACGGGGAGGTGGCGTATTTTTTCGTAAATACAGTCGAAGCCGCTTATTATAATCACAGATAATGTTACGATTCGGATATTGTTATCATTTTTGCTAAGGACGCAACGGACCATCACAACATGGGAAAAATTCGTTTGTAGTTATCGGGACTTCGGATAATGTTATCAAGTTTTTTTCATCGAAAGATTTTTTTTTCGCGCATTCCATTCTGAATCTAAGGTTTAAACGAACTTATTTTTTCCCCTGTAAGTTATTGTTATCACGCTTCAAGACTGTAGGAAGCTTGAAGGTGTTCTCTCCCCGTTCCTCTGTTGCTGACAAAAATTTCCGAATTTAATTTCGTAATCACTCCGTAGTATTTGCTGTAATTGATGTACTTGTGGAGCTGATTTTACAATGACCTTCTGATAGTGAAAGGAAATGTATGACGGAAAGGAAAGCCTTTTCCTTTAGTTCTTGATCAGTTTCTTTCAGTTGACGAGATTGAAATTTATTTTTTAAAGAGACTTTCTCAAGGGAATCTATGAAACGTAAATAAAAAGAATATCGAAACTCGTAATATACATTATATAAATATAAATACAAAGGTCACAACAGACAAAATGCCCAACGAGGAGGCTGGAAAAAGATGCCCGTTTTATGTCGAGAATACACATCTAAACTTTGTCAAAAATACAGCAACCCTAGTTAGAACAATTGAAAAACCTATAATTATGATAAAACACAAATATACTGCCCATAAAAAATTGTGGTTGTCTCATCTAAGTATTGACAGCTTTTGCATCACGTAATTTTTTTCCCTGGAATTCATTTTAATCCAATGTGATTTGCAGCAGCACTTCATTTCCGGTATTTGCGATTTTCAGTAATAATTGGCAACTTTGCTCAGTTTTGGTATCATATTTGGCGACAATTGGCGATTTCAACTTGAGTCTCGCTACAGAGAGCAACAGGCCTACAACGATACAATTATTCAATTATTACACTTCACTCGCAGTTAGAAAAACTCGTGGTAGATGACAGCACTACACAGAAACAAACTTCACGTCAGATTTCACTACACGTACATTCCAGCGTGTACCAATTCGTTAGAGGTTCCGGAGAAAAGGAATATAGACGAGGTACATGTATACTAGATAGATTCTCTACATTAAATAGACTACTACTGAACCAGACATGCACCTCGTCCATATTCCTTTCCTTTTTTCAGAACTTCTAACGGATCGGTAAATGATGGAATGCGTGCGTGCGTGTAGTTAACATTCCGTGAAGTTTGTTTCCGTGCAATGTTTGTTATGTGTGCTGCTGCCATCTGAAATCAAATTTTCTAACTATGCATGAAGTGTAATGATTGATTAGTATACCGTTGTAGGTCTGTTGCTCTCTGCGGCGAGACTTTTTAACGGGGAGATCGGTTCACATTTATGCCTCGAAATTAGGAACCACGGAAAACCAAATTCAGCCGACCACCACTGTGGCGACGGCGGGGTTCAAACACGGAACAGGCTTTTGCAATAAAAAAAAACCAAAAAAAAAAAAAAAAAACGTTCAGTCACCTTATGAAACAGTACACGGGTGTTCACCGATGCATCTCAGCCAGTTTTTACGTAAAAATGCGTATAAATACTCACTAATCAAAAAAGAAACATGTGTAGTAAATTGAAAATATTCCAGACAAAAAGAAGCAAATTGAAAAAAAAAAAAAAACGTGATCAAACAGTGGAAAAGCCCGCCTTTAGCCCCTTAAGGTAATTATTACAAATATTACTCGATACTCTTCAGATAACAATAATCGCAGAAACACCTTAATAAGTTTAATTAAGAAATTCTTGTCATCACATTTGTGAGTATTGGCTTCTTTTTTTTTTGTTATTAAATACCTAGAAGAAAGGACAAAAATAAAAATTCCTTATCTTCGGAATTCTTTTCTCCTTCAATTTCGTATTATTTTTTTCTTCTTATGATTGATGAGACAGAATTGTCTCCTCCGTTTTCCCATCCTAATTATATTACTTTTCTTATACATACCGGGATCACATAATAAAGGAAAAACAAAAGTACCTAATATATCTTAGTATTAGGTTCAAAGACTGCAATCAGTTCTCCAGTGCGTATTTTTTTTTTCATTCTAACTGGAAGAAAGGTAATAAAAACTCATTCCGTTGAAGTTAATTGCTAGTCCAGCCAATATTGAGTGGCTACAAAACATTGTATTCCGCCATATATTCGATATACTTACTCTGTTTCTTTTCAGATATTTGGAAATTATTGTTTTAAGAGACAAAGGGGAATAAGATTTCTCTCAAAGATGTAGGACGGAATATTTGGTTATTCAACCAGAATAAATATGGATATTGAGATGTCGGGAAGTAAGAAAAGAAACTGACAAACAATATCTCCGGGAGTTCAAATATTAATAAGAGACCATTTTGAATGGTTGTCTTTATTTGTTTTCTTCCGCATTAATGATCGAGTTATTTCTGTTTTTTTTCCGGGGAAAATTTTTCCTGTGTTTTGTTATTGGGTGTTCGGCGTTTGGATCAATAACCCTCCGTGAATATTATTCCTTTATTCGCCCTTTTTTTTATGATCTCTATAAGATGTTTCTTTTATTTATAGAATTACTCTGAGAGATTTTTGAGGTTTAGATCACAGTGCTTGAGCCATTGGTCCGCTGACCGGCAGTGTGAATCTTCTGCCGGTCCGCAAAAATGATGCATTATCTGTATAGCTGTTGTGTAATTTTAGATTTAAAAAAATTAAATACTGTGTCTAAATCATTTTCTGTATCTATTTTTATTTTGGCTGGTCAGCAAATTATTTTTTGCATCTATTTTTCTTTTTGCTGGTCCGCAAATTATTTTTTGCATCTATTTTTCTTTTGTTGGTCAGCAAATTATTATTTGTATCTATTTTTCTTTTTGCTGGTCGGGAACTTATTTTTTGCATCTATTTTTCTTTTTCCTGGTCCGCAAATTATTTTTTGCATGTATTTTTCTTTTTGCTGGCCCGCAAATTATTTTTTGCATCTATTTTTCTTTTTGCTGGTCCGCAAATTATTTTTTGTATCTATTTTTCTTTTTGTTTGTCGGCAAATTATTTTTTGTATCTCTCTTTTTGCTGGTCCGCAAATTATTTTTCATATTCATCAATCTTTTATCAATCCGCAAAATATTCATTTTTTTCTGTTCGGAAAATTATTCCTCTTATTTATTTATCTTTTGCTGGTCCGTAAATTAATTTCCTGTTTATTACGTTTTTGCTAATCTCTATAATATTCCTCTTATGAAAAAAAAAACCCTTTTGAGTACAGTGTGGAAGATGAAAACCAACGATTGCAACTCAAAATATGAAAATGAGACACCAAAAAGCTGTTTCAAGACTAATACAGTCGAATCGCATTTTAACGAATATCGTTGTAGCGAAATTCTCGTTTTAACGAACACTTTTCTAATCCTTCAAATGAGTTTCCATAAGAACATTGCAAAAACATAGAATTCCTTTATAACGAAATTTCAATTTAACGAAATGATTTCTCCGGTCTCTTGGAGTTCCCTATAACGGGATTCGACTGTATAACCCTTTCTTCAGTGGTATAAAGGCCATTTCACCACTGAAAAAGGGTTATATAAGCATCAGAACAGTTGTTTGGCGTCTTAGTTTCAGTTTCAGTTACAATCATTGGTTTTCTCATCTTTCTCAATATTTCTCTTATTTAACAATCTTTTGACGGTCCATTATTTATTTTTCCTATTTATTTAATTTTTGCTAACCCAAGTTATTTTCCTTATTTATTTATTTTATTTATTTTTTTGTCAATCCAGAAATTATTCCTCATGTTCATCTTTTTCCGGTACACAAATTATTTTCCCCTAATTCATATATCTTTTGTCAGTCCGCAAATTATTCTTGATGTTTTTGTTCATTTTTATCGGTCCAAAAATTAATCCCCTTATCTTTTTACTTTTCCTCGTTCTGCAAATTATTTTTCCTAAATATTTACGTTTGATGGTCCGCAAACTATATTCCACTAATTTATTTGTCTTTTGCCAATCTACAAATTATTTCTCTTATTTATTTATCTTTTGAAGGTTCACAAAATGATTTTATTTTCAGTCTTTGCCGGTCTACATTTATCTCATTTATCTCATTTCTGCTGGCGGCCAAATTTTTACCAGAATAGATAGGGATATTGAGATTCCCGAAGAAATATCTTCGGGAGTTCAAATATTAATAATACACCATTCAGAATAGTTCTCTTTATTTGTTTCCTTCTGCATTAAGGATGGAGCTATTTCTGTTAGTTTTCTTAAAAATGTTCGTGTTTTGTTATCGGATATTCACTATTGCATCAATATTTCTGCGTGAATATTACTCTTTTATTCACGCCGTTCTTTATGATTTTTCAGATGTCAAGGTTTTTATTTAGAAAAAATTTTACGAGCTTTAAGATCAGTGAATTTCAACCATTGTCACAATGAACGGCACCAGTCCCTGAATTTTCTCTGTCCGCAATATATTTTGCCTGATCTATACACACTATTTGTACAATTTATATAATTTCAGATTTAAAAAACAAAATATTATTTTTAAATTTGTTCTTGTTTCTGTTTTTGCCATCAGCCAATTATCTTCCCTATTCATTTATCTTCGGCAGGTCCACAAATAATTTTTCCTATTCATTTTTTCTTTGCCAATCGGCAAATTTTATGTTATCAATATTTATTTATCGTGCCAGGCCACAAGTTATTCCTACTATTTGTCCATCTTTCGCCGGTTAGGAAATTATTTTTCCTATTCATTTATCTTTTATCGGTCCGCAAATTTCTCCTCCTATTCATTTATTCTTGTCGGTCCGCATATCGTTCCTCTTAATTATTTATGTTTTGCCTGTTCACAAATTACTTTGCCTATTAATTTTTTCTTTGCAAATCTGCAAATTATGTATTACTCACATCTTATGCCTGTGTCCACAAATTATTCCTTCTATTTCTTCATCTTTTGCCGGTTCGTAAATTATTTTCCCTATTCATTTATTTATTTTTCCCAACCCAAAAATGTTTCGTCTTATTTATTAAAATTATTGCTTATATTTATTTATCTTTTGACTGTCTACAAATTATTCCTCGTGTTTTTCTATGTTTCGCCAGTTCAGAAATTGTTTTCCTTTTTCATTATTTTGCCGGTCCGTAAATTATCTTTCATTTCTGGCAGTTCGATAATTATTATTTCTCTAGTTTTTGCCGGTCCTCGAATTTTTGTACTGTTTGCAGTGGTCTCTGCAGGTGTTTAAAGTTTGAAGAATACTGCTTTCTAGATATTATTGTTTCTATTTTGTATGGAATCAATTGTGAAAGAGAGTTGAGTTTAGCCAAGGATAGTTTCTCCAAGATTAACTATGGTAACCATGAGATTTCTTCTTCTCGACAGCACCAATGTTAATTATGTCTCTGTGAATTTCTGGACACTGTTTGTAAATATACGTATGTGTAACTAGTATGAGTGGCAATGTTGTCCCCTTGAATTTAGAGGGAGAGTTATTGTGTGATGGAATGGTACCGGGTGTACGAATCCCTTGAATAAGTCACGGCTTCTAGAGGAAAGCAATTCGCTTTTAAGTCATAAAGCTCGGGAATTCCAGTCAGCCGTTGCAACGAAGGAATAACTTATAGTTTTGGTTGAAACGACTTTGTGCAGTTACTGGATAGAATTCAACGGGACCAACATGAGATTTGGGATAACAAGGCATCGAGGGCGTACAGAAGACCGACCTTTGAGAGGGGAGGGGTCCCAGAGGAATTTTTTCCAGGGAAATTTCGGGAAAAAAAAACCTTTAAAAAATATTTAAATTAACAGAAATTGATTAAAATACAATAGTTTTTTTATATGCTTACAGTGAATGTTTTTTACGAAAATGTTAAAAAAATATATAAACTTTTGCTTATCTCTTGATTTCTGAAACCTCCTTTAACGGCACTCCACGTTAGCGGAAACCTCCCGTTAACAGACACTTTTCTGACCGCCGGTCCCGTGGAATATGGCTTTAATGGCTTTAAATATGACTTTCACTTCCCGTTAGCGGAAACTCTCGACAGCGGAGAGTTAACAACGTCGGGCAAACTATTTTTTTCCAAACACTAATTTGTGAGCTGCTTTTGTTCATAAATCGAGAATTTATCATATTCAACGGCGATTATGTATAGTAAATATGGTAATCCGTCAATTAATTGCTACATTAACTGAACATAACTATATTTCAGGACGGTGAATTCGAATAACGTTGATTTCGTTTGTTGATACGTGCGAAGAAAGCGAACATAGAATGTTTTCATCTTCTTTACACTTATTTTAGTTTAGTACTATTTTTTTATCAGACTTTCCAACTTCATTTGAGGATTATACATAATCACCGATAAAAGTGATAAATGTAGTAAAAACTTTCTTTTTCGAAACAATTGATGATTATGTAAACCACCGGTGTATAATTTCCACACAGACTAACATAAGGGAACCAATTACGACCGAAGCCAAACGTAGTATAAATATGGAAAGTGTATAAACGAGGCTCTACTGTTTATCGTACCTCCATAGTAGCGGGCACTCCCCGTTAGCGGAGTTTTGGTCCCATGGGCATCCGTTGTAGAGAGGTTCTAGTGTACCATAATACACACCATGTCACTACATCGATTGCAATTCGCATAATTACTGAATCAAGCTCCAATGCCACTGATTCGCGATAAAATTCTATTTGATCAATGGAAGAAAAATCTGAAAAGTAAATTTTTTCCTCTCGATTTTTATATAAAACAAGTTTATGTAGACCTTTATAGCTTCAATTATAAATAGTATTTGTACGACTTGAAATAATTAGGATTAAACACTCAAGCAATAAAAACTGTCACAATCTATCAAAATCTATTCATCTGTTTCCTTCGTATCCACCCGGGACGACTTAAACATTCTTGAGATCTAATATACTGTCGAATCCCGTTATAGCGAACTCCAAGAGACCAGAGAAATCAACTTCGTTAAATTGAAATTTCATTATAAAGGAATCCCATGTTTTTGCATTCTTCTTATGTAAACTTATCTGAAGGATTAGAAAAGTGTTCATTAAAACGAGAATTTCACTATAACGGTATACGTTAAAACGGGATTCGACTGTATTCTCACCATCTATTTAGAAATTTAAATAAAATCAGGAATATATATAGGAGAAAGCTTTTTTTATCAGTTATTCGATCCATCTTGCCGTGAGATCAACACATCAAAACCATTCAAAAATTTACTTTTCTATATATATTCCCATCTGAATAAAAAATTCCTTTCTTAAGAATTTCCTGTAAAATTTTATTCAGCTTTTGAGAAAAGCGCTCACTCAGTCCAAAACTCTTAATATATTCTATGCAAATTATTAACGACCAAGATTCATGAAGTCAAAGGTCATGATGAAAACTTACCATTCCCAGAAGAAGCAACACGATCTTTCATTACATTTCATTTAAGTGAGGAACTCTCTCTCCCCCATTCTCCCCGCCCCCATCTCTCAACTTTTCCATGCGTATCTACTATATACAGTCGTATCCCGTTATAGCAAACTCCAAGAGACCGGAGAAATCATTTCTTTAAATTGAAATTTCGTTATAAGGGAATTCTATGTTTTTGCATTGTTCTTATGCAAACTTATTTGAAGGATTAGAAAAGTGTTCGTTAAAACGAGAATTTCACTATAACGGTATTCGTTAAAACGGGATTCGACTGTATATATATTTTGTTTACTGCTTTCAACACGGAACTTTAACCATTTAATTCTCATACGCTAGGGTTGCACAACCTCTACTACTAAACCACACATGCGCTTCGTTCACATTCCTCTGCGGAATATCTAACGAATTGGTACATGTTGGAATGAGCGTATACGTGTTGTGAACCTAAAGTGAAGTTTGTTTGTTTCTGCGTAATGCTTCTTAAAGTGCCGCCATCTGTTTTTCGCGCAATCAATTATAATAGCAGATTCGCTGATAGTTATCAGTGAAGTATAATTAATGAAGATTTGTAGGGTTATAGGCCTATTGCTGTCTGTGGCGAGACGGTGCACAATCTCTGACCCACTTGCCAAAATTGGCCCACCAAGGGGTCCATCCTGCCTGCGAAAGTTGTTCCAGTGAAAATTGCGAACACACATAACGTGGTAACTACCTAAGCATATTCCTTCCACAAAAATACGCCAAAGTTGCCAATACGCAAAGTTGCCGATTGCAGCCATAAATATTTCTCAAAACCAAGTAAAGTTGCTAATTACAGCCGAAATATTTATCAAAGGCAAGTAAAGTTGTCAATTTTAACCAAAAAAATTAAATTGTGAAGGGCATGGGAAGTTGCCGGTTACAGCTGAAAAAATTCTCAAAGGCAAGTAAAATCGCTAATTACAGCTATAAGTACAGCGGAACCTGTACGAGACGGAACGTCAAGAGACTGAAATAATATTCCGTTTCAGGCAGATTTCCGTTTCATAAAGGTGCGAATTAAACCATTAATCACTGAACAGACTGTATTTTGATTCCATTTAAGACGGGATTTCGTCTCGTACAGTGTTTGTCTCTTAGAAGATTTTCACTGTAACTCTCAAAGGAAACTCTCAAAAAGAACCATCATACCATAACACACACTTTGTTATTTCATCTACTGCATATTTACTTCATTGAATGAGTTCTAATGTCACCGATTCAAACGCACTTTTGCAATGAAACTCTGTTAGATACATCAGAAAAAAAAAAAATTGACAAAAATAATTTTCACGGACAACGGTAGCTTTAATTATAAATAGTGTTATTAACACTTGAAATAATTACGATTAAACACTCAAGTTCTACGAAAATCTATTCATCCATTGGTTTTCTTCGTATCCATCGGGCGACCTAAACATTCTTGAGACCTAATGTATTCTTTTTGTGATTTATTATCAGCATCCATTTAGAAATTTAAATAAAAAAATCAGAAACACATATAATAGAAACTATTTTTTCTATTATAGGTATTCGATTTATCTTGCCGTGATATGAACACACACATCAAACATCCGAAATTCATTTCAGTCTGAATAAAAAAAATACTTCCTATTTGAAGGATTTCCTGTTGAATTTCATTCAATTTTTGAGCAGAGCACTCTCTCTCTCTCTCCAGTCAAAAACTCTTAAAATATTCAATGCAAATTATTGACGACCAAGATTCATGAAGCCAAAAGTCATGGTGAAAACTTTACCATTCCCAGGGGAAGCGACACGATCTTTCATTACATTTCACTTAAGCGGAGGGGAACCTCTTCTCGCTCTCTCTCTCACACTCTCTTGCTCTCTCTCTCTCACTATCTTAACTTTTTCATGTGCATTTATTTATATATATATATTTTTGGTTTACTTCTTTCAACACGGAACTTCAACCATTTAACTTTTCCACTCGCCAAGTGGAATCCTCAAAGTTTCGAAAACATTTCCAGGGAACGATTCTAAGGTTTCCTTACCACTCGAATAGATTTCTTTGATTAAAGAAATCTCGGCTTTTCGAAGGAGGAGAAGAACTTCGATGAGAGAGAGAGAGAGAGGAAAAACAAAAAAAAAAAACGAGAAAAAGATGATGGTGATGAAGATTTCTATTTCAGGTTTATTTTATTATTTATTTACTTTTATTTTTGGCTTTCTTCTTAAGAAACACATCAATTAGAAGGAAAGCTTCTTATTTTTGTTTTTTCTGTGAGGATTTTCTCCAACTCTCAATGATGAGTCTAAGAGCAGGCACCACACACATATATACACATACAAGTTTCTCCTTTTCTCTCTTAAGAGGATTGCCATGCGAGCATGAAGAGTTTAAACAAGACATAAAAACTATTTTACTGCTTTCTCTCTTTCTCTCTCTCTCGTGAGATTTTTCCTCTCAACTTGAATTCACTCGGTTGTGAACCGGCACGTAGGTAGAGTTTGTAGCTCTGATTCGGAATATTTATCATTAATCAGCTTTACCTATTTTCCCATAGTCAACTTTTTTCTGAAATTCATCAGCCTAAAATTTTGCTATTTTGCTTTTGAAGTACCCGAACTGGTTACAGGACGCACGGCCGTAACAAAAAGATTGATATCGAGAACAGTATTGTCAAAAAATTCCAGAATTAGATTTTCTTTAAGGCCCTTAATTATATGTTCTCGTTTTGTGCAACCTAGTTTGCATTTTGTTTAGAATATATATTCTGTAGGATTCAGATTAGACGAGCTGATGTGGACCACACCTAGCTAGGATAAAATAGATATATTTCAGAGAACTTTGAGGTTAAATGCAATAAGTAAAGCCATAGATTATCGTGCTTTTTTTTTTACTTTTTCCAATGCAATAAATAGATCAAATGAATATCGTGTAAAGTTATATTAAATACAATAGGTGTCACTACCTACGTTCGTGTAACTGACGGGAGAATGCATGAGCAGACATACCAGCCAGATACACGTACATCGGGACATACGCAGCTGCCTTTGTGTATTCGCAGCTTACAAAATTTCCTAGATTATTTTACAAACATGATTTATAAAATAACCTTTCGATGCCATCTGTCATTGCGAATTCTCAGATCGTTTAAGAGAACACCATGGCGAACGTGAGCAACAGTTTTAAGATATTTGTCTGGCACACAAAAGTCTTTTAAATTCATTTGCCCCCGTCAACTTCAATTTCAGAAACAATAAATAACTATGATCGAGAATTCGTATGGCTAAAGCTGAACACAGTGAGGAGAATACGATGTACGAGAATGAATGATAGAGACTAGCGACCAAAAAAAACAATTGTTCTACACTTCGCATACTCGAGCAGCGACACAAAAAAGTCGAAGAGACCACTCGATGAGGTGCGCGACGTTAAAAATCCCGTTTGTTTTCAGCTCGATCAGCTGATTGATCCGTTTTTCCCCTTTTTCCCCCTCATCTGCGGAGGGATCATTATCATCATCACACCCTTACATTTCAGAACCCCAACGTCCATTTTCCTTCTATTACTATGTGTGGACATCTCTTTCTCCAACCCCTATGCATTTTTTTCTTCCTAGTCGATATTCCTGGAACTCGTATCTCTTCGCTCCACTATAACCGCATCCAAAGGTAACCCATAAGATCTCATGCGGCATATGTAGCTTCAAATTCTGGTACGTTCCGCCGCTCGTCTTAGAAATACTAGTACACATAACGTAAACATTTTTCTTCAAAAAAAATAATCTAACTAGAATAATCGCCCCCCCCCCTTTCACAAAGGGGGATATGGTGGATTCCTGAATTAGGGAGGAAAAAATACATTTCATTGAAATAATGAGAGAGAACAAAAATCATGTATTAAAGAGGCTAGTAATCGACCATACCTTTTTTTTATGGTGATTTATATTTTAACTTGCATTACATTTTCTGCGACTGGCGATTTTTCGGCACCTTCATTGATAGTTGGCACCCTTACTTGACAATTTTAGTTTTGCTGAAATTGCCGAATTCACTCGGCTTTGGTAACTTTTCGGCTGTGGCAACATTTCTTTTCTTTGAGAACTAATTCTGGCTGTAATTCTAGACCCCACTTGCCTTTGAACTTTTTAGCTGTAATTCCCAATTTTGCTTGCTTTTGAGAATTTTTATTTACTGTAGTTGGCAACCTTACATACGTTTGTGAGAATTGTTCCAGCTTTAACTGATAACTTTACTTGCCTTTGACAATGTTTTTAGCTATAAATAGCAACTTTGCTTGACATTAGTAACTTTTTCAGCTGTAACTGGTGAATTTACTCGGCCTTGACAATTTTTTTGGCTTTAATTGGCCACTTTACTTACCTTTAATATTTTTTCAGCTGTAACTAATAACTTCACTTAATTTTTAGAATTTTTTGGCTGTAACTGGCAGCTTTACGTACAATTGGCGATTTTTTTCGGCTGCAATTGACAACTTTACTTGCCTTCGAGAATTTCCCAGTTGTAACTGAAATATAATATTCGATTTTTAAAAATTTTCGACTATAACTGATAACTTTACTTTGTGCCCTCGATCATTTTTTCTGATGTAATTGACAACTTTTTCTGCCTGATTTTTATGAAAGGAATACAGTCAGCTTAGGGATATTTATCATTTGGTGTATTGGTAATTTTGTACTGGGGCAACTTCACGGGCCAGAAGTTGTGCAAACTTGATTTTGAGAATTATCAAATTAATAAAACAAAGAAACATTATCGATTAGAATGAAGATTGGTGAACTTGTAGATATCAACGTTCACTACTAAGAAATATCAAATCGATATCTATGTGAAATATACCTCATGTATCCGAGTATCTGAGCAGCCACATCGGTTACATCTCCCACGTACTCGAACTCCTTCCGGACTAACTAGTAACCATCCAAATGGAATGACGTATTGAGTATAACTCGGCTATTCATGTTGTGGATACCTCATTAAATTACACGACACAGCTCACGATGTATCGGAAGCTGAATTGAAGGATTGACCTTTCTCTCTCTCTCTCTCTCTCTCCATGTAGTAATGGTATCACTGAGTAGATATTGTAGGTTAGGTAGGGTGGGAAACGTCTGGGATGTCAGGTACAGGAAAATTTGACAGACACTTGCTAAAACTTTACAAAGTACTATCCATTACTTGATATATTCAACCTTTTCCATCAGGAAATCATTTCCGAAACAATTCATCATAAAGTCAGGATAATGCACAAAAATTAGAAGCTCTTTGCATGTGTCTGCAGTGTTATTATTAATAAGATAACGAATGACAACAGGGATTATTAAACTTTCTCAGCCGCGACCCAAAATGAAAAGGAAAGATCAACCTCGCGACCCACGGGACAGTTTGTTTTCCGAAATTATTGTAACCGGTGACGCAATAAGTGAATTTATAACATGGCTGTATGTAAATTTGTAACTACTCGTCTACGAAGCTCCCACGAAACAAGTTTGTGTCATGGCACTTAGGTCTAGTATCCGTGGCTGTTAGTAGATTTTAACGATCCATCTCGGAGTCTCCTTCGAATCAAGTTTGGATCGGGACCCTTGCGCTCAAGAGCCCATGGCTGTAACTGGATTTATGAACCTCCTATGAAATCTCCCCTGCGAATCAAGTTTTGGCCATGAATCATAGCTCAAGAATCCTTGGCTGTAAGTGAATTCATTCGTCCCTTCTCTGAAACCTATACGAATCAAGTTTGGGTCGTGATCCATAGGTTAATAATAATCCCTGCGATAAGTGGATTTCAACAACCCATCTCAGAAGACCAAATGGTCAAGCAAGTTTTAGTCGTGTCCGTTATGTCAAGAATCCCTAGCAGCTGTTAGTGGATTTGTACGACCTGTCACAGAAGCCCCAGCGAATCAAGTTTGAGCCGTGACCCATAGCTCAAATATCCCTGGCTGTTAGTGGATTTGAACAACCCTTCTCGGAAACTCCTACGAATCAAATTTGGGTCATGACCCATGACTCAAGAAGCCCTCTCTGGTAGTGGATGTGAATGATACATAGGAAGTCCCCACACATCAAGTTTTTGCCAAGAATCACTGGATGCTAGTGGATTTAAACGCCCATCTCGGAAACTCCTACGAATTTGGGTCATGGCCCATAGCTCAATAATTCCTCGCTCGTAGTGGATGTGAACGATTCATTTCGGAAGTTCCTGCAGATCAAGTTTTTATCAAGAATCCGTGGATGCTGGTAGATTTGAACGAAAAATTGTTCATCGGAAAATCATCTCGGAAAATCCTACGAATAAAATTTCAGTCGTGACACACAGCTCAAGAATCCCTGGCTATTAGTGGATTTGAACGGCCCATCTCGAAAGCCGCTGCGACCTAATTTTGGGTCGCGATCCATAGGTCAAGAACCCCAGCATGTACGGAATAGTCTTCGATTAAGTTAGAATTCATGCATTCCCTCGAGATATTTAAGTACCAAGACAAATATTCTGAATAATTTATATATATACAACATAATCATTCATCAAACGCGTAGTACGTACGTGTTTCAAAACCTTTCTTATTTACCATAAATTACGGGGGGGTTTCATTCTTTCACTTTTTTCAGCATATTTGGCATAATATTTGGTGGGGGGGGGGAAAATCCCGATTCTGATATAATCTTCATTTTCTTTTTTCTGCTTTTCTTTTTAAATATTTATTTTTCAAAGTGTTAGCACAGAAAAAAAGAAAGAAAATGTCTCAAAAGTTTGGATTGTCGCCAAGGTGTCGAAAAGTTTTTATTCGTATTTATTCCAAGAATATTTATCTTCAGCTGATTCCATAGAAAAAAAATGTTTTTTTTTCATAAATCAACGTCCAAAAATCTGCAGATTTAGGTGTTTATAAGTATTGTATCTGCTTTCATCGAATAAGAATGAAATGAATTCAAGTATAGAGGAATTTTGAGGCTTTGAAATTTTCGAATTTGAAATACTTTATGCGCTTCGTTAATTGAATGGAATGGGAAAATCCATTAGATCAAAAATAGAATGTATACGGAAGAATCTGGACGACCCGGCTTAATGTGGCGAAAAGGCGGGCTGGATGACACGATAGACGGGTAGGCCGTAGTTTTATAAGTGCTGACTCTTCCTACCCACCATCAATCACATCAATGTTATTTTAATACCGAAAACTGTTCCTATTCATATTTTATGATCGCTTGGTACAAGTCAGTACTTTATACATAAATGTGATGTATTTATATACAGGGTGGGCAAAAAATCCATAGAAACTTTAAAAATGAATAAAAACTGGAAAAATAACCGAAATTAGAAATGGTTTGCAGGGTTAGCATCACTAGGTCACACTTTTTTAAGACAGGAAAAAAACCAAGAAACAGCCGATAAGTGGCGTTGGTACACGTGACTTCAGTGGAATTATGCAAATGAGATGATTATAAGAACTTGCGCTCCTAATCCACATCCAATTCACCGTTGTAAACAGTGTATGCGGATCTGTTGCACTCTGCCGTTGCTGGATTTGTGACTCGCCTGCAATGTGTTATCCCCTATGGTGGTGGTCATGTGGAACATCGACTGCTGTAAGAAACGATTTGGAGGCATTCTGTTCGTTATTTGCGTACCTTTTCTTTGACTTGTGTACGTCGACGCCATCTATCGGTTGTTTTTGAGTTATTTTCCCTGTCAAAAAAATTCCCGTGAACTAGCGATGGCTCAACCCTGCAAACCGTTTTCTACGTCGGTTATTTCGCCGGTTTTTAAGAATTTTTAAAGTTTCTACGGACTCTTTGCCCACCCTGTATTAATGTATGTGTTATTGTCAAAGCCCGAAGATGGCCACTTCTCCATCTGGCCAGGCCAGGTCCAAAAGAGCGGCTTTCGCGTGCTTTGGCCGGCCCTTATATGACGATCCCTTTATATCGAATAGATTTTTTGGGATAGGGATGTATCCCAAAAAGTCGATTCTTTTGATTCGGGGTCATCGCCACGTTGACCTATTTTTTGTGATAATTATGCCCATATTAAACATAGCTAACCATAATTATTATAGTTACAACCCTAACGATAAAAGGAATCTGAATATGCCTATCTTTGTGATCAATATGCACTATATGGGGTGTCCTGCAAGTGTTAGCAGGGCCAGGAAAGAATAGCATTAAATGCGGAAAAACATTTTACCCGCATTTAACGCTGTTTTCTCCAAACTTCCTTGGATTTTCGAATTCGAATATCTCAGTGACACTTGAAAACATGGAATTTTTTGTTGACACAGGGCAACAACCTTCTAATTCGGTTTTTGAGCACACGGGGACTGTATACGAAGTTCATACCCGTATTGTTTTCATGTATCCGACCCTACATGCAAATTTTGGGGTTTTAAGTAACTGAATGTCATTTGAAAACTTTCTGTAATTGAAAGTATGTTTCGAAAGTAAACGGTTACAGAGATATCCTATCTGCAAACAATTTGGGACAACCTGTATATCTTCGTGTCCGGAAAATTCACCGCCAGCAATTCACCGACAACAATTCGCCCCCAGAAAATTTACCTCTAGGAAAATTCCCCGCAGGAAAATTCACCGCTAGAAAAATTCACTAACTAACAATTCACCGACAACAGTTCGATGCGAGTCAGTTAGCGATGGAGTGAGCGATTGAGTTAGAGAATCTGAGTGAGTGGGTGAGTGAGTTACTGAGTCAATAAGCGAAGTTAGTCCGTGATCGAGTCCGTGCTACTGAGATACTGAGTCCGTGTGTATGTGGGTGAGTGAGTGACCCAGTGAGTGAGTGAGTGAGTGAATTGGCTAGTTAGTTTTTTTACCTAGTAGTGTCACAAAGGATTAAAAAATCCGATTTAAGATTAAGTGTAAAGATTATAAGGAAAAAAAAGAATATGTTATTGGAGGGTGTGGGGTCCTAGCGATGGATTTTCCGGCGATGAATTGTTGTCGGTGAATTTTCCTAGTGGTGAACTGCATGGCGATGAATTGTTGTCGGTGAATTTTCATACAATACAACATGACAATATTATCACCCCTGATGAAGAGCTGGTTGACATGCCTGCGAGTGATCTTGGTCTTCTTCTTCTTCCTCCTGCGTAGCGGTGAATTGCATGGCGATGAATTGTTGTCGGTGAATTTTCCTAGTGGTGAACTGCATGGCGATGAATTGTTGTCGGAGAATTTTCATAGCGGTGAATTGCATGGCGATGAATTGTTGTCGGTGAATTTTCCTAGTGGTGAATTGCATGGCGATGAACTGCTGTCGGTGAATTTTCATAACGATGAATTGCTGTCAGTGAATTTTCATAGCGGTGAATTGCATGGCGATGAATTGTTGTCGGTGAATTTTCCTAGTGGTGAATTGCATGGCGATGAATTGTTGACGGTGAATTTTCCTAGTGGTGAATTGCATGGCGATGAATTGTTGACGGTGAATTTTCCTAGTGGTGAATTGCATGGCGATGAACTACTGTCGGTGAATTTTCATAACGATGAATTGCTGTCGGTGAATTTTCATAGCGGTGAATTGCATGGCGATGAATTGTTGTCGGTGAATTTTCCGCAAACCGCATATCTTCACCAACGGTGAAAATGAGAAAGTAATCTGTCTCTGTAAAACGTTCTTTACTGTAACAAAGTTAGTCGTGAGGAAAAGCCGATGAGAAAGATCTTTCCTTTGGGAGCATGTAACTCGACATTGAAGATTATTAATATGAAATAAATAAATGGCTTCTTATCAAATAACAAAAAAGAAGTATCAAGTATTTTCAAGATTCTCTTGACTTTCTCCTTTAAATTCTTCTTTGAATGAATAAATAAGTGACACCATATCATTGATCTCGTTTTTTTTGGAGAAGTTTCTATAAACCAGTGCAAACACGATAGAATTCTTAATCCGTCAAAATATTAATTATTATATTAATATTTTGACGGATGTCAAATACCCTATGTGATCACACAACATAAATACACCGTTTATTGGAATCACGGATAATGTTTTCATTTGGGTATTTCATCACATTCACAAAGAATTGAACGGACCTATTTCATAACATGGGGAATAAGTCATTTTTTGTTATCAGGACTTCGGAAAATGTTATTCCGCCCCCCCCCCCCCCCAACACACTTCTCGAATGTTTTTTTACTTGGCTGAAGTGGAAACAGCGGCAATTGCCTGTGAAGCCAAATGTATAACGAAAAAGAAAAGCCCTTCCATTCAATTCTTCATCAGTTTTTTTTTTTTCAGTTGACCAGATTAAACGCCGTGCGGTCATGTGCGCATCGTGCTGGAATGTCGTCCTGAGGATCGAATCCCGTCGACGGCACAGTGGTGGTCTGCTGAAGTTGGTTTTCTGCGGTTTTCCAGCTTCGAGACACGAATGTCAGCCGGTCTTCCTTTCGAAAAAGTCTCTCCGCAGAGAGGGGGCAGGCCTACGACACTATACTGGCAAAACATGAAAAATGCAAGCATTTTCATCTTTACTTCAGAAAATGAAAGCCAGATGGCACCATGAACACGAAAAAAAGCGCAACTCTACAACATAAATACGTTAGGGCCAAGCATACACTCAGAACACACGTTCCGGCATGTGCCGATTCGTTAGAAATTCCGTAGAGGAATGTGTACGAGGTTCATGCATTGTCAAGTAGCAGTTGACCAGATTCAAATACGTTTTTCCAAGAGATTTTCTCGAAGGATGTATGTAGATGTATGTAACGTGCACAAAAAAAGAAAGAAAACCATCATAATTCGTGACATTCCAACGACAGTTCCATTCTAACGTCTCACAATGGCTAAGTACAATATATTTAGCTCAAAGGGAAAAAAAAACGTTTTAGAATAGAATAAAGTCAATGGAACGATTTCGCACATTTTGACACCAATTATGTGGGAAAGAAAAACAGGGGAAATACGACACCAATAAGCCAAACATATGGAGACGCCGGTGAGAAATATCCGGAGGGAATTGCTTAGTTCATCTCAACTGATTAACATTAGTCTCATAAATAAGATGAAAAGATAAGTTTTGTTTTCTAACTAATTAAATTTAATATATTGAGATCTCGTTGAATCTTTGAAAATAAATCCATCGTTCTTGGATATCGCATTTCCTCTGGTAGTGCTCTGGTTCCTCTGGTTCCACAGGTACTGATAAAACGAGTTTTATCAGTACCTGTTAACCATACTTGTTCAGGCAAATAGGATGTGTGGTCACCGTACGTGGAAACGGGATTTTTCGAACACTCTTATCATTCGTTTATTCTTATAAGAAAACTTGAGTCCTCCCTATGTGATCACATTAAACGGCGTGCACTGTATTTGTAGCGAAAATGCTTAATCTAAGATTCAAAATTCTCAATGTACGAAAAGAATTAATAAAATTCAAATAATATTTTTGTATTGTCAAAGACACAGGAATGAAAGAATTTTTCTAAAAATAAGTAATTTTTCAATAAAAGTGAGATTTTTTTTTTCATTTTCATGACAAAACATCAGTTATATACCTACGTACTATCCGAGTTATACGCATCCTACAGAAAATTTATTTATCCAAGTATCAGTTTTAATAATAAATTACTAAATCAAAAGAAATTCGATTGGGAAGAAAATATTGTAATTTTCCTAAGCACTAAACGGAAAAAAAAAACTGCTCAAGTAATTGAAAACCTCTTATATGTATATGTGCGGAAACTAAATATGTTCGAGTTATAAATAAAAAAAAGGAATAAATGAAGATGAATAAACTAGATGGAAGGAATAAAATACATTGGAACTTCGGTTAGCAGGTGACTCCGTTAAGGGGGGGAATGATTCACATTAGCAAAAATTTTGCGCTTCGTTCATCTATTTTCACGTTATCACAACGGAGCTGATGGCTTATCGCTTTCGTCCACAGTACTGTGAAAATTTTGGTAATATTCTCCCTTACAGTCTTCGGTCAGCGTGCCTTAACTGCCTAACTCGAAAAATGAACACCCGTACAAACGCGACTGTTTACGGTAAGATATAGCATTGTAGCCATAAGTATGTGCGCTTGAAGTTTGTTTTCAACTTCTGCTTTGAGGAAACTGTGCGCTGGTTTCCATTATTGAACGTGACTTTGAAGGGGTAGCTCATGAACCAGAGCCACTACTTGTCGAAGAGACAAGGGGAAGACCATGGACTGCAGGTGTATGAGGATGTCATTCAAGAACTAGCGGTGAAACATGTCAAGGAGATGAATGTAGATGAAGTGATGGATCTGTTTCGTACGCTCCATTAAGATTTTATAGATGGTATCTCATTTGAGGAAGAGAGAGGTAAGGAGATGTCCCTTTTCTCACATAAAATGAGATTATAGAGATGTGTAAAATGTGTTTATCTGTGCAAAACTCTGTAGATAAAGCCACCTAAATGAATCTATAGCAGTGAGCGAGCAATGAATCTGTCCAACGAACCCTGCAATTTCCCATTTCCCAGACATCCAAAAAAGGAGGCAAGAGATTGTGCCATTGAATGAGGTTCTTCTTGAAAGTCACGCAAAAAAAGAATGAGTTTGCAAACAACAGTGAGTCCCTAAATCGTCCTAAATGATACTCGACGACTGCGAGGAGGACTAAGTTAATTTGCAAACATTTTCGTATTCTAAGGCTATTTATGACGTTATTTATATTATGTATATTTTTTGCATTATATATTATTATTATTGTGTTTAATTATTGATTGAATGCCGTTTTTAATAGTCATTTTTATGTGAATGAATAATTGTGGAACGAATTACCCGAGTTTCCGTTATTTCCTATGGGGAAGTTTGACTCGAATAACGAGCACGTTGGTGTAACTGAAGTTACACTGTAAATATAAGTGAAAAGAATAAATGAATATATTCATATATAAATGAAAAGAATAAAAATGAAAAGAATAAAAAAATATAAATGAAAAGACTAAAGAAAATGTAAATGAAAGAATAAAAGAAATGTGATTGGGAAGAATATTAAATAAATATAGAATAAATATTTTTTTAGAATAATGAAATGAAAAGGAAAAAAATAAATGTAACTATATAAAATACAGAAAATCCAATACAGAAAATCCTTTCCAAGAAGTCAGCTACAGGAAGAAGCAGCAGAGGAAAAACAAGAATCGGCAAATGTATTCAGTGCTGTTATACAAGAACAGATTGGCTCAATCACATCGAACTAACAGTAACAACCAAATTATTATCAAAAAATTTGAGAAAAAAATTCACAACATCAGACACATTAGAAATGGTACGGCAGTTGATTGTTACACTAAAGAAGACTGTAAAAACATCCAAAGATTTATACTCAACAACCGAAGCCTCCGGCAGTACATATATGTTGTGTGCCCAGGGGCCGATGCTTTTAAACAGCACCGACTTCAACCGCAAACATATGAAGGGGTTAAAACTTCAAATAACAAGAACTTTGGACGTACTTTCAATAATAAAAAAACAGCAATGTATCAGAAAAATGTAAACCTCTTGGGTGATATTGTCTATGAATCCGAGGAACAGAGCTGTAAGGGAGAGGCCTCTTCGACATTCAGATTTGGATCCGGCTTGGTTTTCTACAATCGTTGCCATCTTAAGAATCATAGTGAAATTCGAAGCAGCCATACTACATATGCAGGAATCTCTTGTGCTAACCAGAAAAATCTAACCACAAGAGCTTGTAATACCGTGTATAAGGATGCCGATAACAATGAATCTAAACTGACATTCAACGCTATTGACCAAAAGGAGATTAAACAAGTAATGAATGACTTAGAAGAACAGTTAAAATATAGCAATCTACAGGAGTTCATTGCTAGTATAGATGAACATAAAGGTCAAATTACTTTGATATGTACAGACTCGTCGGCTGCAAAGGTCATAAGTTCGGCAGTCGCGAACAATTTCAAGTTGAAGTTACACTTGAAAAATTGATAACAAGACAACATATAGTTTTCCTACTCATATAAGTCAGGTATAATAGGTAACTATTTTAATATTTCATTTTTGATATACAATGCCTCAAGATAACCTTAAGGACGCAATAGCCAACTCCCGGATAACATGTCAAAATAACAGACGGGAAAAACACCCAAGATTAAGTCGAAAAGAGCAAATTCAATGTTATTCAACGACACCATCTTCAATGGGCAATCTCAAAATACTACAAATAAATGTAGATCGAACTAGAGCGGCAATAAACTTGCTCATAGAGACAGCAATCAAGGACAAGATTGACATAATTGCTTTACAGGAGCCAGGAATACCAGGGAAGCCACTGCTTGGATTTCCGAAAAGATGGAAAAGATGGATGTCCAGAGATGGAAAGGCGGCAATCCTGGTACTCAATCCAGACATTCACCCTATGACATATCATACGAGCAACAACATCACATCGATTAGAATCTCACAGCCTCAACATGATCTAATATTAGCTAGTGCGTACTCTTCACCGAAAGATTGTGTTGAGAATGTTCTCAAAGAAATGGACCAACTATTGAAATTGGCCGCACAAGCGAACCTATTGTTGTGCGGCGACCTCAATAGTCATCACCCGCTTTGGGGAGACCATAGAACAGATACTAGAGGAAATAAGCTCATTGATTATTCTAATAGGAACAATTTATATTTCCTCAACCATAGTAATTCTCCTCCCACCTTCGAGACGGATTATGGGAAAGGATGGCCGGATGTGACTATTACGAACTCGCATGCAACACTTCTGAATACATCTTGGAAAGTGGACGAGAAAGTGACGCTCAGCGGACATAAATACATTTATATACAAACAAATGCGACTATTTGCCAAAAGCCACAACGACGATATAAAATAACAGTGAGGAAGCTAAAGGTTTTCAACTTGAAAACAAGAAGCGTAATTAAAACAATACAATACAATTTAAGGAAATGTCAAGATAAGACAACCCTCCAACGAATATGCCAGGAACTAATGGCATATATTACTAACATGTGTGAACAGACATTTCCAAAAGTAAAACCTTCACCAATTCAAAACCTCGCATGGTGGAATGATGAACTAACGTTAGAAAGGAAACGTCTGAGAGCACTAAAGAGGAGGTGTGAAAGAGAAAAGGATCCGGACAATCAAATAAGGTTAAAGCAATTATATCGAAAAGAAATTGCATTATACAAAAAGAAAGTCAACAGTGCAAAAAAAGAAGGCTGGATGAAGTTTTGTGAAAAAGCGACGGAGCCTTTTGGGAAAGCGTACAAGACTGTCATAAATACAAGTTCATTTCCTCCACAAACATTCCTCGTAAATCCTGATCATCCAACAACATCTTTGCAAGCTGCCCAAAACATTTTAGAAGAAATTTTCCCCCAAAATAATGGGGGAAACGAAAATACTGTAAGGCAGTCAAGAAATACACAGAATAATGATACTAGAAACGATCCACCTTTCTCAATTCAAGAAATTAATAGATTAATTGATAAACTAAATGTGAAAAAAGCTCCCGGTCCTGATGGAATAACAAACGCATTGATTAAAAGTATACATGCTTTCCACAAATTCTTTTTCCTGACTCTCTTCAATAAATGCCTCAGCTTCAATATTTTCCCTACAGCATTCAAGAAAGGGCAACTGATACTTTTTCTAAAACCAGGAAAAGATCCGAACAATATCAATTCATACCGTCCAATAGTTCTTCTAAACACAGTGGGCAAAATTCTCGAAAAGTTGCTGACACAAAGGATCAACTACTACATCGAGAAAACGAAGTGGATCAGCGATAAACAACATGGATTTAGAAGAGGATTCTCGACTGAGACAGCACTCTCAAAGATTCATGACAGCATACAAACATTTAAGAGCCAAAAACAAGATGTTGCCCTAATATCAGTAGATATTAAGGGAGCCTTCAATAACATTTCACATAAAACAATAGTAAAACAACTTCTCAACATCTCAATGCCGGACAATGTGAGAAGAACAATGATTGATGCAATCAGAGAAAGACATATATCCCTTTTTACAGATGAGGGCGAGGCCACTATAGTTCAAACGAAAGGGTGCCCTCAAGGTTCCTGCAGTGGGCCGATGCTGTGGAACCTTGTCATAAATGACTTACTCACAAAAAACTGGCCTGAAAATATAAAAATTCAAGTGTATGCGGATGATATTGCTATGGTAATTGGTGATTCTACAATCCGCAAGGTCACTGAGCACGCAAAAGCAGCAATGGTATTATTGGATACTTGGCTCACGAAAAATAATTTAGAGATCGAATTCTCCAAATCAAATTACTTGTGGATTTCTCACAAAAAGGGAAGACCAACCATTAGACTGCGAAACAATCCAATAAGACACAATATGAACATCAGATATTTAGGAATAATGTTTGATAGAAACCTGACATGGTTCAAACATGTGAATTATCTGATCACGAAAACACAGAAATGCTTACAAAATTTTAAAAGAATGGCTGGTCCTGCATGGGGCATTAATACAAGAATTAGAAATACGCTTTATAAAGTTGTCGCGATCCGCATTATAGCATATGGTGCCATCGCATGGTTCGGTGATCCCAAACAACAGTTAAGAACAAAAGTAGACTCTCTTCAAAGAAAATTCCTGCTATTCATCACTGGAGCCTTTTCCACAACACCAAACAGTGCTTTACAAGTATTAACTAACAATCCCCCACTACATGTACTTTTGGACAACGAAGTACAGAAAGCAAATTTAAGGCTAAAGCGTGAGATTAAAATAAACAATGTAACATATCTTCCTACAGATGTAGAGCATAAACATCCACCATGGACGTATCACCCGGTGAAAGATATTTTGCCGACGCAGGTCTTGACCACAGATGCAGAAGAATCAACAAATCGAATTATTTTCACAGATGGTTCAAAGACCGTGGACGGTGTAGGGGCCGCCTACGTCAGTATATATATGGGTGAAGTAACGGACAAATGGAACTGCCGATTGCTCAATAACAATACTGTATTCCAAGCAGAGTTATACGCAATCTGGATGGCAGTCAATTATGCAAAACATTTTGCAGAGAAATCAACTATAAACACAGACAGCATGTCATGTATACAGGCAATACGAGACGTAGAATCCCCTCATAGCCTAGTGCATGACATTAGAAAAATACTGATGGACAACAGGAAGATTACAATACGATGGGTGAAAGCTCATGTAGGCATTGAGGGGAATGAAATGGCGGATAAATTCGCGAAAGAGGCTACAAAACATCAACTTGAAAACCACCTAATGAAATTGCCGGCATCCTATATTAAAAATCTGCTCTCGAAAGAAGCGTCAGAGAAATGGCAACACCATTGGCAAATATGCACAACTGGAAGAAAGGTCTTCGACGTTATACCAAAAGTGGGTAAAATGAAAGAAGTCATGCCGAGAGAAATAATAATGTTCCTCACAGAACACGGTCCATTCGGTGAATACATGCAAAGGTTCAAAATCAGCCAGACCAGCACGTGTAGATGCGGCCATCCGGGAAGCGTGATACACTATGTGACACAGTGTGAGTACACAAAGGGATACCATTTGGAGGCGCCGCCGAGCGGAAGAGAGATCTTGTGGAAACGGAAAATTATTTTGCAAAGATCTGCAACGAGAAAACTACAACAAGTCTTGGGCTATTTGATGAATAATAAAGAAACTATTTTGATAATAACTGAAAGCAGTGAACAATCCACTAATGATTCGGAAGTAGAATCTGAAACAGATGCAGATTCAACATAGAGGGGCGCACTTATATACGCTGCTAAACTATAATATTTTAGTAATACACCCTGTATAAATTATGAATGTTTTTGTATATACAATTTCATAGTATGATGGTGGTTTAGTAATTGAATATTTGTATGAGCTCATTATGGCATTTTTTTCCAATATATGTGTCGCGCATAGTAGTGTTTATGTGTATCAACAATTATATAAAAATGGAAATTTATATTATGTAAATAGTGTATATTATATAAATATATTATGTAAATATATGTATGGGAAATTCAAATGTGATCGCTGCCACCCAGCACTGTGAACGGGGGCTGTGTTTGATTGTTCCCGCCGCACTTTTATAGTATGATAGTAATTTTGTAACCTTGAATATATATTTGTATGAGCTCAGGGTGATATTTGTACCCAATACTACCTTCATAGTAATGTTTATGTGCATTCCCAATAGTATAAAAAAGGGAAATTTTTGTAAAGTAAATAATGTATGCATGTAATTCAAATGTGAATGCCCAGCACTGTCAACGGAGGCTCTGTTTGATTGTTCCCGTCGCAGTGCGGGCTATGTGTGTATATATTGCATGTTCTGTGAGGGGAAGAGCGAGCAGAACACACTGTTCAGCGCTGTGGACGGAGGCTTTGTTTCTTCGTTTCCCGTCACAGTCGAGGCGCTGTATATATGTAATTTGTATGCATTGTGTATTTAGACCATTCTCAAATCTCTCCCACTTCAACATGCCAGCTTCTTTTTCTTCTTTCTTGTCCACAAGTCATTTCCACCCTTCTTTTGAAATCCCAGGCTGCGGTCTCCGGCCCTTATGTGCCACTGGGCGCACGTGCAATTTTTCTCCCTAGTCATTGGATTCAGTCACCCATTTTAGTCAAATGGCTTGTACGTTGCATCGAGTTGATGGCTGTCTTCATGGGGAGAACGACGCGAGTGGTTCGAAGCTTGCGAGCACGGGGCAAGGGGAGCCACCACTATAAATCTTTGCTAACTTTTCCGACACAACTCTGCCTCTTTTGAGGTAACGGAAGTAAGGTGCTTTGCATCAGTCCGGGGCTGTGAGCGGTTCTATCTATCTATCTATATAAAATCAAATATTGAATTAATAAATTAAAAAAAATTGTAACAAAACTTTAATGAATAACGAATAAAACTCTTCGAATAAATGTCCAGTAAAATAAATATGTAAATCTCTGCCGAAACATCCCAAAAAAAAATATCATACAATTATATATAATTTGAATTAATTTAGTTTTATCATACAATTATTTTACTCACCAGGGATGATAATAAGTTTAACTTTAAAGGTACGAAACGATGAACCTCTCCGCTAATTATACGAAGTACAGATGACTAGATGCCAAGCAAATATAATTGGAAAGAAAAGTCACATTCCTTTGTGGGGAATTGAACCACCAACCTCGCACTTTCCGTACGCGTGCTCTAACATTAAGCTACAACGATGTTCTTCCCTATCAACACTGCGTTCCTTGTCTGGCCTGAACGGGACTGCACAATAGACAGCTTAAAACAGCGGCAGCTCGTAACGAAATGAGGTCCCCCTGGCTAAGCTTAATGATAGAGCACGCACTTGGATATTGCGAGGTTGGTGGCTCGATTCCCAACAGAGGAATGGGATTTTTCTTTCTAATTACCTTTGCTTAGTATCCAGTCATATGCACTTGTTTTTCCCCGTTAGAAAGTCTCGCCATAGATAGCAACTGTCCTACAACAATACAGTTATTCAATCATCACACTTCATTCATAGTATAAAAAAAATTGATGGCAGATAGAAGCTTTACACCCAACAAGCATTACACGGCAACAAACTTCACGTCAGGTTCCCTACACATACACACACGTACCAATTCGTTAGAAATTCTTCGGGGGAATATGCACGAAAAGTGCATGTGTGGTTCAGCAGTAGTAGTCATTAAAAGTAACTTAAGCCAGGTTTTCCTTGAAGCAGGTTTCTACAGCGTGAAAAAGCTGATTGGTCATAGAACCTGAATTTCAGGTTTTTAACCAATTACCAATCGGCATTTTCACGTTGCACACACGGCGCAGAAATTCTACTCCTTGGGAAACCCCCGGCTTTAACCTCTGAGCCAATTGCGTACTACTTGACAAAAAACAGCCGTGTCTTACCGATTTCCATAACATCATATGATGCGTAATTTTAATGAAATTTATTTTCTTTTGAACAAATCATAAATTGTGTTTTTAAATTTAAATTGTCGTTTTAAAATAGCTGATGTTACATCTTATTAAAAACAAAAAAAAATCGAGAAAAATATCCTGTTTTTTCGAGGAGAGAAATGTTTTGTTCAACTAAAAATAAGCTGAAATAGGTTAAAATCAGTTTTCTGCATAAATAAAAAACTAATCGCTAATGCAGAAAATGCTATTCGCGATTCATTCTGAAACTGAGATACATTCACGACTCAATTCATATGAATGCGATGACGTGAACCAGCTACCAGAGGAAATGCGATATCCAAGAACGATGGATTTATTTTCAAAGATTCAACGAGATCTCAATATATTAAATTTAATTAGTTAGAAAACAAAACTTATCTTTTCATCTTATTTATGAGACTAATGTTAATCAGTTGAGATGAACTAAGCAATTCCCTCCGGATATTTCCCACCGGCGTCTCCATATGTTTGGCTTATTGGTGTCGTATTTGCATTTCGGTTAAATCGTGAGTGTGTGACGTCCGTTTCAGTTCTAATTCGGAAAATTGCATTTGCAGACTCCCTTGTTTAGAAATTTAAAACAAAAAGAAATTAGAAGCGAATTTCAGAAAAGTGAATTTAAGAAAGGATTTAGCAAATTTCTCGAAATTTCTAATAGTTGATTCAATTACCGTATGTTCATAATCCCAGGGAGATATGAATAAGAATTCCAGTTGAAGTTCGTTGTAACTTGGAAATACGAGTTTTGTACTTATAATACTGATCTAAGATGATAAATTTTTTAAGAAAAAGAAAAACTTTGTATTAACATTACACACAATAAAAGTTTAATTATTGGGATTCCGCGTTGAAATAGAGAATTTCACGTTTTAGATGTTCAGAAATCCCTTTCGTCATTTTCATTTGCATTGAAATAATTTCGGCTATATTAATATGTATATTAAATATTTTGATTATTCATGAGTATGTAAAATTCTATGTTTGAGTACTTTTGATTTCGCTTTATACGTATAAAAGGGACAAAGATGTTCTTTCAGCTCGTTTTGTATGATTAATGTCTGAAATTAATTCTAAATGATGAATTTAGAGTTTTTACTTTGGTGTATTTGCTATGGTAAATTTGATAAGTCTGGGTATTATACATAAAAACCGGCTATAAACGGGTATTATGCATAATCGTCGAGTATTTTGGTAAGTTTTTATAAATTTTCCCTAAATTTATAAACTTTACCGGTGATTATGCAGAGTGCCCAAGTGTCGTTGGTAGATTTAATGAGTACTTGCATGTCTGGTTTAGTAGTAGATTTAATGAGCACTAAAAATTATCACTTTTATCCGTGATTATGCATAGTAACCAAGCGTCACGTCGTTAGTAAACATGACGAATCGTACTATATGATATACTGCACCTGTATTGCATCATTATATCGGGGTATGATCGCAAAATTTGTTATCATTATATCGGCGTCTGAATATATTCGTCACACATACTAGACTCATTTGAAATTTCTTTATATCTTATCAAATCATCAAATTGCGCTTATCATATTATTCATAGTCATAGATAAAGGAAAAAAATTTAAACTATTTTTCAAATTGACCAACACCACTTGGTTATTATGCGTAATCTCAGGTAAAAGTGATAATTTGTTTAGTATTTATAAAATTTACTAACGATGCTTGAGATTATGCATATTCACCGGTAAAAGTGATGAAATTAACAAACTTACCAAGACAATAGGTAAGTATGCATAATAACCGATTTATCACATTTACCGTAACATATCCTTTTTAGGCAATTTGTTTGAAAAATTACGTGCGTATAAAACTTACTTTTATGTGCTCGCTTAAAAATGAGATCAATTATGTAATATTTTTTTGAAAAATCGATATATAATTTGTTAAACTTTTCTGAGATCACCTAAAAAATGCCTTTTGAAAAATAAATAAATAAACGATAAATAAAGTGAAAATTATTTTAGGGATTACTTTGAACCTCCTTTATTAACAATGTATAACAACATCACACAAGCTGATCCATACTTTTGTCCTGTGTTTATTTTTAGAAAACACTCTATTTTCAAAGAAATTGATTCAAATTTCAAAAATTGTTTTTTGTTTGGATCTGGACATAAAAAGGATTTCTGGGAGAAAAACATTCTACGCTATTTTGTTGGCTTTAAACTAATCTCTTTATTCTGTATAAGTTTTACATGTTTACATTGAAAGCTTGCCTAAAATCGAGTCGTGAATTCAAGGTTGGGCGCAGCCACAAAATTAAAACGGTAAGTTCAATCTTCACAAGATTATACCTGCGTACTCCTTTAGGCCTGAATAGGCTGCCTACAATTTTTTGTCTTCAAAATTTCCAACTTTAAAGGGTAGCGTGCAGGAAAGGGTTAAGGCGACTGCTCTCAGGCAAATGATGGATTTCACCAAAGTTTTAGAGAAAATTGTTTACATCTTATACCTTTTTAGTCGGAGGGAAAAAATTATTCCAGAATCCAAAATTGTTTCATTTTCATCTCTTCAATAGATAGTTACGAAGTTATTGCCGGTTAAGTAAAACGACTTTGATTATCTTAGTATGAAAATTACGTTACGGAAAAACTTGATACCTCAAGAAGTTTTCAAAATAGCTTAATAAATTTTCCCACTGTATTTTAAATGGCTTTGGCTGTGTGTAATCAACTAAAAACTGAGCGATATATATATTCGAAACTTGTTATATTTACATGATTCTGAATTGAGAATATCAATTTTTTTTAAACGATAAATTTGTATTTCTTTTCACGTAAAACAATCATATCTCAAAAAAGCTTCCTTACAATTCTAAAATTTTTGTTCATTGCACATAAATATGTCATAGCTGAAATGTTTGTGAAGAACACGTTGATACAAGCAATGGTTTTTAGTGCATAATGTCTAGCAGAAACTGAAAAAATATGCTAATTTTACATATATAAATATATTTTTTTGTTAAAATTGCCATTTATGAAATGACATTTATTCTTTAAATTTTATACCATATCCAAATTAATACCACGTGCGTTTTATCCAAAATGATCTTTTTAATAAAAATTTTCCCCGAAGAAGGGCAGTCACCTATTAAAAATTTTCGATAATATCAATATTCGTATCCGAAACCGTATAACATATTTTACATGTACGAAGAGAATGATATGCAAAATATGTGTACTTATAATTATTTTAATTTTAAATGATGCTAATAATAAATACAAATACGACAAATTTTACATATTACCTCAATTAAAAATTTCTTCTTTTTAATTATTAAACAAACTGATCGGAAAAACTAATCCTGAACATAAAAATGCGTGATAAATCGAAGTTAAAAAAAAATTGAAAAATCGAATTATCGTATTTTAATACGTACGAAAATTGTATTCATCAATAACGAAATCTCAGAATGGAAGGGATCGTTTGTGCCGTTTTTCTAGAATTTACGGCTATTCAGCGCGAGACAATTCAGTGCCACGACAATTCAGCGCGGACATCTCCAGTGCTATCAGAAATTGGATGTTCTGAATTTTGACAGATTTCCAACGTGCGTCCCTATCTGCAATGAAGCAAGCGTTTCCATAATGCAACCAAAGAGGAGATGCCACTTTTTCCATATCTCGCAGTGTTTATGGTTTTTACAGTTTTATTACATTAAATTAGATCAGTGCATCTTCGGTGAATAAAATTCTAAGCGTCGTAAAAAAGAGCTGTCGACACTGAAAAAATAATTTTTGAAATGGTTCGAAAAATTACGAGAATTGAATATCAGATGAATTTCCACGAGGATTTAGCAAATAATTTCCAGCTGCAAGTATAACTATTTTTTATGCGTATCCGGAAAATTCAGCGACCAGCAATTCACCGCTGGGAAAATTCATCGCTAGGAAAATTCACCGCTACGAAAATTCACAGACAGCAGTTCGATGCGAGTCAGTGAGCGAGGGTGTGAGTGAGTGAGTTACTGAGTCAATAAGCGAGTAAGTCAGCCCTTGAGCTACTAAGTCCGTGAGCGAGGGAGTGAGTGACCTAGTGAGTATATGAGTGAGTGAGTGACTTAGTGAGTGAGTTGCTGTGTCAATAAGCGAGTAAGTCAGTCAGTGAGTGAGTGAGTTACTGAGTCAATAAGCGAGTAAGTCAGTCAGTCAGTGAGTGAGTTACTGAGTCCGTGAGCAGTGAGTGAGTGACCCAGTGAGTGCGTGATTGAGCGAGTGACCTAGTCACTCACTCATTCACGGACTCAATAGCTCGCTCGCTCACTCCCTCGCTAACTGACTCGCATCGAACTGTTGTCGGTGAATTTCCCTTAAACCATTTTTATGGCACGATGATACATTTTTCATGACGATAACATATTTGTGTAGAAAGAAAAAAAAACAATTCTAACCACACCTTGTTTTCAAAATCATTGCAAAGAAAAGTATGAGAGTCATATCCAAAGTCTGAAAAAAAAGTGGGAAGGGAATTGTTATTTACAAAGCGTAAGCACTGCGCTGCATCGTCGGAGCTAAATTGCCTCGTGCTGAATTGTCTTACGCTGAACTGTCGTGACATAGTTTTTTCTACCGTCGCCAATGAATCTTTAAAAGATTTTCGTTTTTTTGGAAATTAGTTTCTATAATATTCATTTCTACACCAATCTCTCCGAGAAAAAAATGCTACAAAGATGAGACAGTGCGACAAGTAATCTGCACTAAGAAAAATTCAGTTTTTTTCTTCTTCTAAGCAATTAACAGAATATATTACGTATAATCTGCAGATTTACACGCAAATAAATTCGATATAAGTGGAAATTTTTGTAGTTTTTCTTTAAGCTGGATTTTTTACATTAACTCCATGTTAATAATGCTTTTCTATAATATATTTTCAGAATTTTTTTCTCACACGTTTTCGTCAGTAACAAAAGAAAACTCCAAAAACTTTCTTTTATTAGAATAAGTTCAGATGAATTATTAACCTTGGTTTTGTTCATTTATATTTTGAAATTTTAAATGGGTTGGTGCACGATCTTGGATTTCCCATGCTTTCCTACGGGATGCATCTCCTTTTAAGGAGCATTTTAAGTTTTTCTATTCACTCAATTCTTTGGTGTTTGGTCAGAACATATCTCCAAAAAATGACTTTTTTATCTAATAGTAAGTCTTCGTAGTTATAACTAATTAGAAGTGAGATAAAACGTGCGTACGGCTAAACAACATGCTGATGTATGATGTTTTCATTTGTATTTGTGCATATGCTTTATTTCTGATTCTTAAATGACAATGAAAATGCTTATATCTCAAAAATGTGATTTTTGAGTTATCATGGACCGAATACCACAGAATTTTTCCGCTCTCAAATAGTATAGATATTTTTATGCAATTTAATACGAACATTTAGGATTTTTATTATTGGTTGTTTTTTTCTAGAATTCTAACTTCAAAAACATGCAACGTTTTCGAAATTCATCAAAATTTACCCATATTTTGTGCCATAATTTTTTTTTAACCAGTTTTAATGAAAATCCTTGAGTTAAATTATGTAACACCATACTGTTCAGAGACAAAAGTTTTAATGAGTGCTGTTTGAAAATGTTATTTTATCTAAAAAAAAATTGGTTTATAGAGGAGAAACATTTTAGTTGAAAACATTAGCATATGTAATGCCTGCTAGCAGTTTATATTAAGATATTTTTAAAATCAATTACAGGTAGAACTAAAATTTTAACACAGATAGAAGCAGAGAATTTCATAGTATTTGAAAATTAAAAAATTCGAAAATGCGTTTTTTTGGAAAATTTGCAGCATTTTTTCTCCAACTCCCTTAATTCGTACCAATTCATCTGGCAGATACCGTAATGAATGTAGATACAGTAAAACCTCCTCTAACAGCCACCTCCGAACAACGGCCACATTTTGTTGGAACCGAGCGCGTCTCATGGACTTGATTAACATTACATATAACCTCCGAACAACGATTTCTTAACAACGACCAATTTGGACATGGAGTTAGGAAAAAAGGACGAATTTCGCTATGAGATAAAATAATTTTCAAGGGAGTTTTTTTTTCTTTCCCCCGAGCTCTATGGGGGATATGTACGCTTCTTTTTTTCATGGGTATATTGAAGGCAATGGAGAGGAGAAAAGGGCCACTTAAGTGATCTATAGTTGTGACGCGGGCTACTTAAGTGATTTTTAAATGCACCGCTGGCCACTGAAGTGATCTGCTGGTCGCCGAAGCGATCGGAGCATGTGCTGCTATTTAGTTAGGGTCCATACGGGGCAACTGCAGCTGGGTAGCTCTCAAGAGCCAAGGCAGCCAGTTGGTGAACCCACACAATGTGACGAAATGTAATTTTTACAAAATTAAGTTTGACATCGCGGGCCAGATCGGATGACTTCGAGGGCCACATTTGGCCTGCGCGTCATGGGTTGAGCGTGTATGGTCTAGTTCAGCGTTTCCCAAAGTAGGCAATATCGCCCCCTAGTGGGCGATAGAAGCTACATAGGATCCTATTCCGCTTGAGAAACATTTCTGAAGAAGCGGGTAATGGAGCAAAACGTTAGAGAAACTATATGGTCTAGTTTATAGTTTCCCAACCTTTTCCGTCCCACACATCACCCACTTCTTCAGAAATTTTTTTCTCCCATCGCCTCGAATGCAATCTAAACCATAGGATCCTATGTTATACCCGTAGCTTCTACCGCCCCCTTGGAACTTTCCATCGCTTCTAAGGGTTAACGCCCACGTTGAGAATCACTGGTCTAGTTGATCTCGGGTGGGAATAAAGAACTATGGGAATAAAGTGGGAATAAAGAGGTTGCTGGTACATCGTCTGGTTCATGTCAGTTTTTCTCGCCAAGTCGTTTCTGTTGCGTTCTGCACCTCAGCTATGCAAGCCTAAATTTTAAGATGCCAAAATAGCGCTGTACATCGATTAACAGGGCTGCAAGTAGATGCTACGTCATTTGAGGAAAGCACAAATTTTGGCGCCACCCTGTAATGTTGGGGAAGAATTTAAAGAGTCAAATTTGTGCACCCTGTCCCGCGTCCGGGGCACCAGATCACCCGATTCTTTCTAGTTGCAGCACTGTCGGCAAATCAGTTATTTTATTACAGTTTCAACAAAATCATTTTTTATTTTAGTTGGCAAATTTTAGTTGTTTTTTTTTTGAAATAGAACGGCCAATTCAAAATAGCGGCCACATTTTTACGGTCCATTTAGTGGCCGTTATAGGAAGGATTTACTGTATGGTTATTTACAATTTGTACTATATTGTTGTACGTAGGTAGAATTTCTTGCGGCGTTATGAAAAATATTTGAAGCAAAGAAATTTAAAGAAATATTAAAATAAATAGAGTTTGCCACCAATCGCAAATTTTGAAATGAGGATTTAATAGAAAAAACTTTCGCATATCAGTTTGATTTCGATTATTAAACAGTTAAAATTCCGTTACAATATATAGCATTCCCGTATTTAGTAAATTTTGGAAATATAATGAAGACTTCCTCTCTTCACCATCAATATTACTTTTATAAATTATTTTTAGAATACTTCCGTTGAGATATTCTTCGTTAATTATCAGAACAGTGACATAAATTATTGTTAAAACTAATTCACGGGAGCGAATGGAATTTCTTCAAAATTATTTACGAATTATTTCTAAGTGTCGGAAACCAAACACGAATACTATAATATTACTACATCAGAATCCCCATCCAACAAATAGAACTGTCAGTTACGACAAATTCTATAAATCCACGTTTTTCATTATTTCAAATTTATTTACCAATTTTTAAGTGTCTCAAGTAAATTTTAAAGTTGCAGTAAATACCAGTTGAAGTTCGAATATCAAATAAAAAATAATTTCGTAATTTACCAATTGGGTAAATAAAGAAAAAAAAAATTATTAAATTATTAAAATTCAAAAGAATTATGAATTATTTTTTCCTTTTTCTCTGTTTTTTAAAAAAATAGAGAAATGTGATAGATACATTTTTAAATAATCCCCGACTTAAAACGAATAAAACCGTCAGTCTCGTAAATTTCGTTAAATCCGCATTCTACATTATTTCAAACTCATTTTGGCAATTTCTTACGTATAATAGTTTTTAATGTTTTGAGTGATAATATTTTAAGTATATTTTAAAATCGCAGTAGAGAACGAATTTTAAAATTTATAATTTATTAATTATATAAAAAATGATAAAATATTTAAATTCGAAAGAAATTATAAATGAATATTCTCTTTTAAAAAATGGAGAAATAATCCAAACGACAAATATATGTTTTCTTACATAATCGTCGGCTTAACTAATGAAACTTGTCAGTCCCGTAAAATTGATAAATCTGAAGTCTATATTATTTCAAGTTCATTAGATATTTCTCAAGTATTTCAAGTAAATTTCAAAGTCGCAGTAGAAATCAATCAAAGTTCAAATATCGAATTATAAAGAATTTGGAATTTCATAATTGATCAATTAATTATAGGGAAAAAACTAATAAAATATTTACATTTGAAAGAAATTATGAATTATTTTTTTCTTTTTTAAAAAATTGTGAAATGATCCTAACGACACACAAATGGCAACATATATTTTCTAAAATGATCCCCTGCTTAAAACGAATGAAAGTCAGTCCCGTAAAACTCATCAAATTCAATTTATATATTATTTAAAATTTATTTAATGATTTCTTAACAGTTTCAAGTAAATTTAAAGTCGCAGTAAACATTAATAAAAATTTTAATATCGAATGAAAAATAATTTTGTAATAAAAGGAAAAAATTCATAAAATATTTAAATTCCAAAAATAAAATATGAATTATTTTTCCTTCATCCTAAAAATTTGAGAAATGTGATAATATCCAAATATATTTCCCTAAATAATTACCGGCTCAAAGTGAAATGAAACTGCCAGTCCCGTAAAATTTATTAAATCCCCATTGTTTCAAATTCATTAATCAATTTTCTAAATGTTTCAAGTATAATTTAAACTCAACAGTAAATAGCAATTCAAGTTGGAATATCAAGTAAAAATAATTTCATAGTTTTATAATTGATTAATTATTTGAAAAATAATAGAATATTCAAATAAGATAGAAATATGATATTTGTCTTTCTCTTAGAAAAAATGACGAATAATCCTGTCGATTAAAATAATATTATTTCCTCGAATAATCGGACTCACCTTCGTTGCAAATTGTCATCGACATCAAAGTGACAGTCACTGTGAACAGCACCAAAAACTTCGAACCACTGTTTAAAACGCACATATTTGAACTTTTTCTGAAATTCTCGAAGACGAACAGAAAAAGAAAACGTCTCACTCCATAAACATGTTCAGAGAAAGTACTTTTTCCTCCCGATATATATATTATATAAGTGGTATATTATTATATATACGTCTTATATATATTTCTTTTTTCTTTCTATTCGCAAGGTAATCACTTTCTTCTCTTCTCTGCCGGCAAATAATAAATGAGTCGGTGACTTCTCTCCCCGTGAATAGGATGTGTCCGATACAGACGGGATCCACGAGTCAAATGATTTCTCTTCTCACTTTACCAAAGAGCCTAGTGGTGTATATATGTTGTGGACGCTTGGGAAAGTGGGCGTCAATCTGCGCGGCGGGAATGCGATTCTACAATCTCTACCATAATAAAAAAAAATAAAAGAAGACTAGAGAGAAAGAGATCCCTCCTTTTACTTCCACATGCGCGTCGGTCAAAAAAGAAGTAAAGTTGTTTCTTTTTCAAGGTGCGTTTCTGGCTCCTTTTCCTCTAATGTTATGTGTCTTTTAACAAGGTGTCTCACCAAAAGTGTCCGATAGAAATATGTGAATTCTACTGTTCATTTTAAAATTTAATTAAATTATGAAAAACTATCCGGAGGAAAAGGAAAAAAAAATTTTGTGATGATCGAACTTTGCAGAAATGAGATATGAATAATGAAATTATAAAAATTAATCCTAGCATTGAATAGGGATTGTCATTGTACTTTTGATCGGTAAAATTCCCTACTATAATTTATAACGATTTAATTAATAACACAGGTCTACAAAAAAATACTTTTTAAATATTGTTTTAGTTTTGGCCACTGATTTTTATATTGATTTCAGTGCTGATTATAAAAATTAAATTTTTAGATTCTTTTCACAAAACGATTTCATATTTTGGGGGAATAACTCAAATCTAAAGTTTTTGGAATTTTTATTATTGCTTTATCGCCTCATAAATACATACTTCTCATTTATATCCTAGCTCCGTCATTATAATGATAGATCCTAAAATCACCCTAAAATCAATAAAATATATTTTGCACAACGATTCAATATATTTATTTATAACGCACAGTTTCAATGTAATTTGCATACCGCTTATGTATTAAAATTTTAATTTGACTTTCACTGTATCTCAGAAAGTAGAGTTAATATAACAAAAACTAATGAGGTTTGGAATCAGCACCCCAAAATTATTCTAAAATCACTTTTGCACATATAAGGACCCGACTTCAACTTCGAACTAAGTTAAAAATTCGTCAGCTCATGGCGAATGCCCGAAATTCGCGAAGAACTGTCGGGTAAAAAGTGCTTTCAGGTCTGAACAATCACTTTCGGAATGTTTACTTTGATTACCATGATTCCCTAATAATACATCTCAGACATGCTCATTCCTTCACAAAGGTTTGCCACTTCTTCAATGCTCCCTCCCAGTATACTGAAAAACCAGTGGTGAGGTGCGCTGGGTGCTATACCTAGTTATGAGTAAAAAAATACTAAAGAGAGAAAAAAATACTAATTGAAAAATTTTCTCCTACCAGTCTATATTTTGTCTCCCACTATGTCCATCCTATTTAATTTCATGTTTTCTTTCTAATCTGTGAGTGGAATTTTTAACTACTTTTTTCTTGTCTATAATAAAACCCATACGTATAAAAACATACAAACTTTAGGTTTTGACAAGTATTTTATTGCAAACCACACAGTTTTATGACAATTGTTGATAATGTTTTCAAAATGTGTGCTGGACATTTTCACCCGACCCTGTATTTTCGTCTTTTATCTCTGGCATACCAAAAATCACTGAACCACCTGTAAAATGTCATATATATTTTTTTATGAAATCGCCTTTCTTCCAAATTTTTCAGCAAATGGCAGAGTTGGTGGTATAGAGTGAAGTGTTTCACTTATAAATTAGAGTTTTACAAGACATCTGGGGTAGTCGTCGTTATTAAAATATAGGTTTTAATAGGGCGAGTTATCTCATCTCAATTTCATTCCGAAAATTTTCGAAATGGCAAAAACTCGCGTGGTAATCTCGGCAGCAGGTTGACCACCCTTGATTTACAGCCAACCACAACGAAGAAAAAAGTTCCTAGATTTGGATACTTAATAATCGTAAGCTTGTCATTATTAGAGGCATTATAAGGGGCTTTTTAAGAAGGCGAGATATCTCGTCAATGCTACTTAGACGGTTAAATTATTTTGCACCATTTTCAAAAATTTTCAATTCGCAAACATTCATGTTATAATCTCAGGCGCAGGTTTACCACTTCTGATTTACAGCCATCCACATCGAACAAAAAAGTCCCTTAGACGTACGAATGCTAAATATCGGCTCCAAAACAGCATAATATCTTCATTTCAACGCTCTAAACATCAAGATGTATGAAACTAAGAAAAAAAAAATCAAAAACTCACTGCAAACAACATATAAATTCAAGGGTGAGCAACAAAAGACAGGAGTCACTCAGATCGAATCCAAAATAGAAATTAACAGTGATTTTTCTACATTAAATTCAACTGCGTTGAAAGAAGATCTTCACAAACATCTCTTAAGTGAAAAAAGAAAAAAGAGAATTGAAAGTTTTTGTGTACCTTTTTTCTAAAAAGTTCCCTCATACCAGTGTATATCTTTTTTATTTGATTTCATGGTGTTTTCCTCATACTAACTCATGGGAGGGAGGGGAAAAAACTGGGTATACACTAACTTGTGAGTGGAATTTTGATTTATTTTCTCTTATTTATCATAACCTAGAGTTTTTCTTGTTTTTTTTTATAAGTATTTCATTGCAAATGACAAATTTGTATGTGAATTGGTTGTTTTTTTTTTAAATTTTTAAAATTTGCAGAAGACTTTTCACACAAACTGCATTTCCGTCTTTAATCTCCGGCACAGCAGAAATCGCTGAACCCCCTGTAAAATGCCATATATATTTTTCATCAACAACCGTTCTTCCAAATTTTGCAGCAGGCGTAAAGTAGGGGCGTTAATGGAAGAAGAATATACTCATTCACAGAAATAATCTTTATTAAGTATCCAGGCTTGTAGTTATTAGAATAAGGGGGCTTTTTAAGAAGGCGAGATATCTCGTTAATGACAGTTATACGGTTAAATTGTTTTTCACTATTTTCAAAAATTTCTAATTCGTGAACATTAACGTTATAATCGCAGAAGCGGGTTCGCCTCCTCTGATTTACAGCCATCCACATCGAACAAAACAATCCCTTAGACGTACGAATGATAAATATCGACTCCAAAACAGCATATCATCATCATTCCGCGACCTTCAAAACATTATGGTTCCAATAGGGGAGTTCCGTCAAAAAAAAAAAAAAAAAAAAAATCAAAATCAAAAACTCACCGAAAACGACATATAAATGAAGGGTGAGCAACAAAAGAGAGGAGTCACTCAGATCGAATCCAAAATAGAAAGGAACAGTGATTTTTCTACATTAAATTCAACTGCGTTGAAAGAAGATCTTCACAAACATTTCTTAAGAGTAGGAAAAAAATAAATAAAATAAATAGGAATTGAAAGTTTTCCGTGTACCTTTTTCACAAAAAGTTCCCTCCTACTAGTACGTCTGTCTTTTTTATTTAATTTTATATATATTTTTTCTTATACTGACTTATGGGAGAGGATGGAAAAAGAGGGGTTAGACTAAAGGAATTACGAATAGCCTCCGTATCTACCTCTGAAATCCAGGCATCATTAATCTCAGTATATTTCCGACACGAAGCAGGACACTTGTTCGACTCTCTCTTTCCTAAGGATACTATGTGAGGACGGGAATAAAAAATATATCTAAGGGGGGACAAAAAAAAAAGAAACCGTGTCCCGGAACGCTTGTTAAAGAAAACGGCATCAAATCCAAGTTTCTTGCCCCGTTATCTGGAATTGAATTCCGTATCTTCTACGTTGAAAATAAGAAAATAAGTACGAGAAGGAACTGAGGAAGGAATACTAAAAAAAGAAGAATAATAAAGTACAAAAGAAAGTTTCAAACCTCGACTTTTTTGTAAGAATTATTTTTTTGTGCTGTTTTATTCTTACGTTTCCTGTTTTTTTTTAGGTAACAAGAAATTCAACTGAAACGCTGTAAATACAAATAAACAATCTGAGAAGTTCTCTCACATTCTAGTCTATATAGAAATATATATTTTCTCGTATTAGAAACGTGGAGTCTAGTTTTTTTTTTTCCTTTCAGACTTCTATTTACACTTCAATCAAAGTTTTTCTAGTGGTAGTTGGAGGATCCGTAAGGGATTTGTTTTTTTTTTGGTTCGTGGTGCTTTCTTGTTTTACTTTTTGCTTTGTCCAGGTGAGTTGTGATAGAATTGAAATTATTATCATTGTTTTTTTGGACTGTATCTGACCTTATGTCTCATATTTAAAATTAAATGTGTTATTTCAAATTCAAATTCAAATTCAAATTTCCTTTATTTAAGATTTTTAAACACAGTTACAAAACATTTAGGGGCTTAGCAAGCTTGTGAGCCCACAAAACAATATCTGATACATATCTGTCGGCATAAATAATAACGAGAGAGAAAAAGAAAGAAAAAAAAAACCACACATATATATAACACCAAGAAATAAGTGGCAACAGGTATGGAATTGATAAACAAAAACATTTGCCATGTAGTAGCGTATGCAAGATAAAGGAAGATTACATTACAATATCAAACAGATAATTTAAATGTTCTTGAGTTAACAACCAAGATTTTAAATTGATAAAGAAAGATGTACATGAAGATTGTTCTTTTATTAACTGAGGAAGTAAATTAAATATTTTGGGAGCTAAATAAAGGAAAAATTTTTGGAAACGAGTTTTATTTGGCCTTGGTACCTGTATAGTATGACGTCTAAATTGCATTCCAGACTTGTGTAATTTCAGATTGAGATGGCCACTTCTTTTATAAAACATTTTTAAACTTTTATAAACGTACAGATGTTGCAGAGGGAGTAGCTTTAATTGATTAAAAAGTGGAAATGTATGCGTTAGTCTATTTTTACTCAGAATGATACGGATGAAGGACTTCTGTGTGACAAAAAGTGAAGAAAGATTGCTGAAGTATGTCCCACCCCAACATGTAATTCCGTAACTCAATCTAGATTCTACTAACGCAAAATAAAGAAGATTTAAAATGGATTGGGAACATTTATTCCTGATAAAATAAAATTTCCTAATGTTCCGATTTAATTCTACACTCAAATAATTAATATGTGTTTTCCAGGATAGTTTTGAATCTAAAAAAATCCCTAAATACTTAAAGGTGTCTACTCTATTTACAACTGTGCACATACAATCCGAGATACAGCCATCTGTCACACTATGATATTTTAGGACACCGAAATCATCGAAAGTACCAGAACCAAATAACATATATTTAGTTTTATCTGTATTTAATTTTAAATTATTATTTCTAAACCAGATATTTATTGAGTTAAGATCATTTTGCATGTTATTCCTCAAGTTGATTGAAGAGCTTTCAGAGTAACAAAGAGCTAAATCATCAGCAAAAGCAGTGATTTTTCCTTTCAAATTAAAGTTACACAGGTCATTTATATATATTATGATTAAAATAGGTCCAAGTACTGATCCTTGAGGTACACCAGATGTAATTTGTCTTTTAGAACTCAAAACGGAATTTACTTTCATACTTTGAACTCTGTTAGTAAGATATGTTTTGAAAAATTTAAGTGGCAAACCCCGAATTCCTGCATATTCTAGTTTGGTTAGAAGGATACTGTGATTCACGGTATCAAAAGCTTTGCTGATATCTAAAAATAATGACTTATATAATTCTTATATAATTTTATATAAGAATTTGTATCGTTTACAGGGCTGTCACAGTCTAAGGCCGGTATTACACTATAAAAGTGCTTGTATAAAACTTACAACTTTTAAAAAATACAACGAATAAGCTGATGGATTACACTCAAGCCAAACCAACCGATCAGTTTATTGGTTGTGTTTTTAAAGTTTTATCAAAGCACTTTTACAGTGTAATACCACCCTAAGAGAAGTTCTTCGGTACGGTTTGTATGACAGCATTTCCAGAAATTATATTGATTCTCTAGTAAACCTTTAATCTGAAAATTAGAAGAAGCGCATGAACTCCTCGGTCTATGTACAGGCGTCGGCATATATCGGATCACGAACATATTTAAATTCAATACAAATGAGCAGTATACTATAATGCGATAATGGTATACATACATACCGTATATACTCGTGTATAAGCCGAGTTTTTTTGTGGAAAAATTCGTTCCCCAAGTGGGGGAGTCGGCTTATACTCGGTCAGTTTTTGATGAGAAAATATCGACCCCCGCAATCAGTAGTCATTTTTGTAGCAGTGTTCGAGAAACCGGCATTATTGGTATGGGATATGTTCAAACCCCGCAGAACTGATAATGTCAAAGCTGAGGCAAAGATATCGAAAGCATCATTGGCTAGTGGTGGCTAACGCTGATTGTATAGCCTTTAGATGTGAGCATCAACAATCCTCTCAAAGACTAATTGAGGAATTTGTGGATCGAATGGATAGAAGCGCTATTGGTGGCATTTTCCTCTCCTGACCAAAAATTTTGACCTACTTTCTCGGCTTTGACAAAATTTTCTCTTTTTCTCACTTACATGCACACATTTACTGACAAACACTTTTTCCCTCCTTCATTTTCCATCCTCTTGGGCCCGTTCGTAGTCCCACAATCAGCCTCTTTTGAGCTGGGCATGGGAGAAAAACTCTGATTCTGGTCTGGTCTGGTCGAATGGATGAGTTCCGATGTTAAAGAAACTACAAAAAGTGGTGCCTTGAAAAAACCTAACATTGGCCAAGTGTGTCAATGGGTACATGAGGCGTAGAATTCTGTTTCCGCCGAAATTATCATCCGATCGTTCAAAAAGTGTTGCATCAGCAATGCGATGGACGGAACTGAAGATGATATCTTTTTTGAAAGTGACAATGGCAATGACAGCCCAGATGAAGATGAAAACGAAGATGCCGCAACGCCTATGATGATTTGATGGATTGCCATGAGCTTGGAGACTTAAAAGAAACGGATTAAAAAGTTTGAATCATATTTTCTATTGTAAATTTCCGCAAGCTATTCATTTTTCATGTAAAACGTGAAAATATAATAACTTTTTTTCTCTAAAATGCACGGATTTTTTTGGGGTCGGCTTGTACACGGGTTTTCAATTTATTGCTGTTTTGGTGTCCTGAAGTGTGGGGGTCGGCTTATACACGAGTATATACGGTATATACGTATCTATATATAGCCGAGCAGAAATATGTAAAATCAGATTTAAAAATGTTTTAGTACACAAATGAAACACGTAATAGCAAATCAATATTAGCGCCTATAGCTACAATACATTGTGTGCTATATATAAACACACACACACACATACACACAGGGTCCACTTTGAAGGGAGACCCAGAATGGGTCTGAGTAGGCCTTTCTGGGCCCAAGAATATGCCGGAAATTCTTGCACAGGACACAGGAATGGCTAGTTACGTCACTGACACACACACACACACAACTTATTATTTTTCACTTATTCCTTTGCGTATGGTTTTGAACTCATATGCTAGTTAAATAACGAAACTACTAACCATTTTTTTTCTCTTTCTCTATGACTTGAATAATGTTATTCAGGTGACGCTCCCTAAATAACTATTACTTCAAAATGAGAAGCTCCCCTCTGAAAATAGGGATATGCTGGACTAATTTATATTCAAAGATGAAAACCTTTTGAAGGAACGTATTTTCCCATCAAAAGTTAAGTTAAATTAAAATAAGCGTGATGTATATCGAAAACATGCAAATTAGTGTGTGTGATATTGGTTTTCTCCAGGTCTGTCGACATGCTCCAAAAAAATCATCATCGACCTACCCAATTCACCCGGTAAATTTGAGTAATTCCATTGGAGATTTATCATATTTATGCCGATGCTACATGGAGATTATGCATAATTACCGGTAAATTGTGTAAATTCTCAAACAATGAACGACATTTGTCATTTTTTACTATGATTATGGCAGGAGTGTTATGATAATCCAGAGGGTGACGATGGGGTCGACCGCCCTTCCTTAGACCCGTATAATATGGGAATGTTGAATACCGGTGATTTTGCAAACCTACACAATTAATCACCCGTTACAACGCATCGCCCTGGGCACCACGCCCGGATGAGGATATAACCAGCAATTATTTATAATCACCGGATTTATCACATTTGCGGTTACATATACAGGGTGTCCTGCAAGTCTTACCAGTTTTGAGAGTGAAAATACACTATATATATTGAGCATTTTTAAATTAGGATCATACTTATACGACCCACAGTTGATGAGATAAAGGCTGAATTAGCACTTACAGGACATAATGTGTACAGTGTGATTATAATTGGAGGTTGTGATTTCACGAATCATAGGTCAGAATGACTTGAAAATTGGCATGAATACTCCTAAAGCAATGGAATTTCGTTTGGCGAAGGAAAAGAATAAATATACAAGAAATTTTACCGATAAAAGGCGCTGTATTCGTACAGTCAGCCAAAGCAAAATGACAATTCGATTCACGTCACGAAATGTCGCAATTTATGAAACTGTCACAAAAATGAAGTCACTAAAAGAAATACCTACGACTTGCCCAAGCAATGATCAATATGCTCCCCACCGTGTTCTGCAACGACTTGGAAGTGTGAAACTGTATGTGCACCAATGCCAATACTGGCCTTCAACCTCAGCCAAGTTCGCAATCTGATCCACTGTACGCAATATTCTTAAGATACCCCTACAATATTGTCATCCGGTCTTTGCGGAACGCACATTTCCCAGTTTTCAGCTACAAATCCGAGCAGAACACGGTGAAAACCATATTGAAAATTTCTTGAGTATTGTCGTGGGTGTTTCTTTTGTGAATTAATTTTTGTATGATGCTTTTACAAATTGTGAAATTTCGCGAGATGCCAATTTAATTGTCATTTTGTGCCCTGGCTGACTATTGTTTCCATTCAGCGACTTCGATTCCCCGTGTTTCACGAGTGCAGCACCACCTATCGGTAAATTTCTAAGTTCTTTTTTCATCATTCACTCAACAAGATCTCGTTGTTCAGGAGTATTCACGTGAATTTTCAAGTCATTCTGACTAGTGGATCTTATATTACAGCGTTTGGAATTGCAACCCTAATTATAATCACCCTGTATATTACAGGCATATCCTTAATGACAATTTTCCAAGTCCGTTTTTGTCGAGTTATTATTATTAAGACACATTTATATGCATTCTAATTGTTAGGTTTTATTGATCACTTTCTCAGAGCCCACAAACATATTGTGCATTAATGTATTTGCGTCATTTTGGTGAAAGTCTCACTTGCCGGGCTTATCCCAATAAACCTCAGGAAATACCGTACTTTCTAGCTTTTATGTAATTGTCCACTCTTATATCCGCGAAGAGTGTCCTTCTTATTCTTCGCGAAGCTTATTGATTTCTGTGGAAGAATCAAGTTTTGGTGAGTATCCAGATTAGTAGGAGGTGTGGTCATCGAAGACATGAGGGGGAAGGAAATTCCATCATACAGGAGAAATTCGGTCTACTCTTTTTTTTGGTTCACTTTCCTCTGTCTACTGATCTGTTTTTATTCACTAGACCGAAGAAACGGACATCTAAAAGGAGGTACCCAGTCTGCCCATACATTCCACGTGATTTCGTAGAAAATGCACACAACGGAAAAAATTTACGCAGAGAAACTGATCATATATTTTTTTTTACTTCTAGGTGTACATCAAAAAAATTTCCAAGAGTAAAGGAAAAGAATTTTTCAAGCCTTTCTTTCAGTCTTTTTGAGGTATTTTACATTTTTATATATGCAGGGCGATTCTGAATTCATGGGGCAATCTTTAACAGGTGATAGAAGATTTTGGTCATAGAATGTGCGGTAGAATTGAGGTAGAATTATTCGAGGGGGGATATATGCGTCTTCGGATTGGATTGGAGTTATCGGTGCATGGACCAACAAGGATATGCTGCGCGAAGCAATGATCAATCGGTATACTGAAAACACCCCTTTCCTCACAGTATTACCTCTTTGTAAAATGCATTGAGTACCCTTAGTCCATTCTCAAGGAACATTCTAGTACATCAGCTTTTAAAATCCCATTGATAGGGCGTTGCAATTGTCTTTTCCGTTCCCGCCTCTGACACAAGAGCTTTCATCTTCTTCCCCGTTGGTGACAAAAGCCCACCAAAACATACCCATACCCACTAGCTGGGCCGACTTGAGGCAGTTATGGGCATTAACCTACTCGGCCGACTTTCGGCGATCTGGGAATTATAGAGTTAAACCAGACATGCACCTTCTCTGTATCCCTCTGCGGAACTTCTAATGAATTGGCACATGTTAGAATTTGTGTGTGTGTAGTGAAACTTCCGTGAAGTTTGTTTCTGTATGATATTTGTTATGTTTGTGTAGTGCTGTCATCCGCCATCAATTTTTCTAACTATGAATGAAGTGTAATGATAAAATAAGCGGTATAATGACTTAATAACTTGAGGTAGAATTTGCGTTAGCCAGGTTTCACCATGAGAAAAGACCTACTACATTACAACACGTGGTAGTTATTACAATTAGCAATTACAATTAGTAGTAATTACAATGGTAGTAGCAATTACAATTACTACACCCTCGAATGGTTGATTGCACATATCGCGGAAAATCCGTCAGAAAGATATGATTGTGCGGCCTAAAAGAAGTAAATAGATAGGGGAAATAATTTGCGGGCAAAGAGGAAAAAAATAAATTAATGAAAGAAATAGTAATTTCCTGACATCTAAAAATAAATAAATGGAAGAAGTAAAGGGGCAAAAAATAAAAAATGGCTGAAGTAATTTGCTGACAGACAAAAAAAAGTACTAAATCGGAAAGAGATAATTTGAGGAGCGACAAAAATAAATGAGTGGGAGAAATAATTTGCGGACGTGCAAAAATTAATAAAGGAGTGAAATAATGTTCGTACCGTTAAAAAATAAATAAATGAAGGAAATAATTTGCTGACCGGAAAAAAAATAAGTATAATTCACAGACCTACTAACGACAGGAATAGAAACCAATATGGAGAGGCGGTATATTACTGTATTTAATAAATCTAAAACTATGAAACAAGTATAAGAATTTGCCGTAAAATATGTTTAACGGACCGGCAGGAAACTTCTGCACAGGCACAGACATAATTTAATTTTTCTCGTCGCTGCCCAGCCCGAAGGGACTGCCTGGCGACGCTTACAAACTGCCCTTGCTAGCTATAAAGTCCGTAAAAATTTTAAAAATTCATAAAAACCGGAAAAATTACCGAAATAAAAATCGGTTTACAGGGTTAACATCGCCAGATCACGGGAATTTCTTTAAAACAGCCGATAAGTGGCGCTGACGTACATAAGTCAAAGAAAAGATACGCAAATAACGAACAGAATGCCTCCAAATTTTTCTCTTTTTTTTCGCTTATTACCCTGAGAAAATTCTTATATACGTGCTCACCATCAATTCCTTGTGTGCACTTCTCATAAAATCGGAACGTTTATTAAGACGAGTCGAGATTTGCAATTTATTTATTTTGCTTTTCCTGTGCACCTCTCAAATTTTGCTTAATTTAAGCATTTCATACTTCATTCTGTGTTAATTTCGAATTAACCGATTTTCTAAATCAGTGCATTGTAGCTTAAAATTTGAGCTATAGCCCTTTAACCGTTTAAGCAGGAATTAAAAATCACTAAACCTCCCTTCAAAATGCATCTTTTCAAATTTATTAGGCTTTCCTCTCCAATTTTCAGCAGGTGCAAACTAGGGGTATAGAGATAAGTGTTCCATTGAGAAATCATTTCCCCAAAATATCTTCGCTTGTCAATGCTAAAATAAAAGGCTTTTATGAAGGCGAGATATCTCGTCATTGCCACCTAAACGGTTAAGTTTTTCGGTCAAAGCTCTATTTTTCCAGTGAAGCACCTTGAGTTTGAAACTAACAATACAAAACAAAAAAAAACTGAAACATGTTTTGCAGTTTTCAATTTCGAAGCTCTAATCAATAATCTGTCATTTTTAAAGAAATTTTCTTAAATTCCAATCTATTCTGCATTTGTGTAGCTTCAGCTATGGAATGCTGAAGAAAAGTCGCTACGGTCAACGGAGTGTAGCAGGCATTAACAACATAGTTTCACTTTTTTCATAAACTAAACATTTTAAAGTATTTTAAGAAATCAGTTTCAAGATGCATTTGTGACACACCGGGGCATTTTTTCTTCTACCGCCAATCACAAAAATAAACTTTAAAAAAAAAAATGATTTGGTGGAAACAATAATTCATTTTTTAACAAAAATACCAAAAGTTAAATTCAAAATCTATTTTTATTTGTTAACACACTCTTGAAGGAAAATAATAAACTGCCTAAAATTCCCTAGAGTTCTACGAAATTTCTGTACAAGAGCAGTTTTTTTCAAGAGGTTTAGTTTTTTTTGCGGTATATACTGCTACACTACTGAATCACCACGTTGGAGTTCCTTCTGGGTGAAAACTATGAGGTAAGGGGCCGTTCAAGTGTTACGTCATCATCGATGGGTGGGGGGGGGGGGTTCCGATTTCTGACTTATGATGACAAGTGGGGGAGGGGGGGGGGGTTTGGATAATGCTTACGTCATCAACCACCCTTTATGAAAATTTGAGTTAGGATACAGAGGGGCAGAGCTGATGACGAAATTTTGCTGACAAGGGGGGAGGGGGTCAAAAATGGCTAAAAAATTGCTTACGTAATACTTGAACGGCCCCTAATGAACGAAAAAAAAACACGTCGAGAAGTCGGGGTTTACTCACTCTTCATCTGTGAAAAAAAATCACGGTTGAACGGCAAAATTGCCTTTTTGGGGGGTTTTTGGCAACGATTTTTGCAAAACGCACCACTATGCATCTGTCAAGTACAATTAAAAATGGATCGGAGTAATCCGTGATGAGTTTAAGACGTCCCTGCACCATAGCAGGTACATTAAGCCAGATGGAATAAATTTACAACGTGCTAAAATTCTAACACACTTTAATTTAATTTATGTTTGTCAGTGGCACCAAGGTATGTGTTTCCAATAAGTATATATGTTTTCAATCCATGAAAAGCTTCAGATTTGCGTACGTCAGTCCAAGTTAAACATCCATTAAAACGATACCCACACGCTGTAAAATATGAAAATATGTCGAAAAGCAACCTCAAAAGATATTTTTCACTCAAATTGTATGATTTAGAAACTGAATACTCAGCCACAAATACCATACCTTAGAAATCTGAATTTATACTATAATTTCGTGGACGGGGTTATTGAAATAATCATGCAAAGAGAGCGAAATGTCAATATTGATTATTCGGCTCATATCACAGAAATATATTAAAACAAATAGTGGTTTATTTGAATAGGGAGGGGGGATCTTACTCTGAATTTTCGAAAAACAAATTGTTATTTTCTCGAATTTTTCTGTTACGTATTCGTAAAAATGCTTCGATGAGCACAATGTTTTGTAATAACCGAAGTATTCTATAAAAAAAAATTAAAAATTACCCGTATACCGTTTTTTTTCTTCTTTACAGTGCGTTATAACGTATCGAAATGTATGTATATGCAAGTAAACAATGGCGCTAAATGAAAAGTGAAGCATAAATTTCTTTACGGATATTGGTCTTAGTTTCAATGATAAATATACAGTACAGTAAAAATGCTATGGGCATTGGAACGCAATAAATTGAAATTTAAAATTCAACTAAATTTCTGATTTTCCTTTGCAAATCACACTTGAACCCACGCTGTCTACTCAATTCAAGAGCTCAGAACAAATTTGAAAAATAAAGTAATAATGAGAGAAGAGTCGCCCATTTGAACACCATAGACCACTGGGTTCCTTAAGAAACTTGTGAGAAATAAACTAAGGGACTCCGGGACACGCTGACTCTGCCTATGTGTTTTTTGTCTCCGCCGAATCATGTGAGCTTTGCGCAATACAGAAGGGGCCTTCAACCTTTCAGACACGCCAGGCCAAATTGAAACTTCCCACGAAGCCCGCGGGCCCACCATTCAATGCAATTTAGTGATATCTTAATAGAAGGAGCCAATGAGAAACCGAGTTAAACCGTAACAAAAAATATAATTGAATACTTTTATTTATTCTGAAATTATTTCCTTTATTAATTATGAATTTTCGATTGTTTCTTAAACAATTTTTCGCTAATTCTGATTTTTTTGATTAATTACTAATTGAATTAATTAATTAATTCATAGTTTAATTTTAATCTGAAACACACACACAATTTAAATAATTCTTTAATTATTTATTTCAGTAATTCAGAAAAATTATTTTACTTTCCAAAGATCTTGAAATCATTTCTTTCAATAATCATGTAATTATTCTTTTAATTATTTGTGAAATAGTTTCTATCAGAAATTACAAAATTATTTATCTTACTGATATATAAGTTGTTTTTTCACAAAATTGTTCTTTCAAAAATTCTGAAATTATTTATTTTAGTAATTCTGAATTTTCATAAATTTGTTCCGGAATTATTTCTTTCGCTTATTCTAGAAAATTATTTCATTCATTTATTCTGAAAAATTTTTTTTTTATTTATACTAGAAATATTTACTTCATTAATTTCGAATGCAAAAAATATTTTTTCAGAATAAATGAAATGTTTTTTTCAGAATTTTTTTTTTCAAAAATATAATTTTTCTAGAATAAATGAAAGAAATAATTCCAGAATAAATTTTGATGAAAGTTCAGAATTTTTTTCATTTATTTTAGAATTATTTTCATTTATTTTAGAATTATTTTCATTTATTTTAGAATTATTTTCATTTATTTTAGAATTATTTTCATTTATTTTAGAATTATTTTCATTTATTTTAGAATTATTTATTTCATTAATTCATAAATTATTTATTTCATTAATTCATAAATTATTTATTTCATTAATTCATAAACTATTTATTTCATTAATTCATAAACTATTTATTTCATTAATTCATAAACTATTTATTTCATTAATTCATAAACTATTTATTTCATTAATTCATAAACTATTTATTTCATTAATTCATAAACTATTTATTTCATTAATTCATAAATTATTTATTTCATTGAAAAGGAAGGATGGCCTGAGAGGACTAAATGTGGTCCTCAGGCCATCCTGCGTTGAGGATCCCGTACCCTAAACCATAGTGGAACTATTGATATTAGTGTTTTACAAATTTCTATGTAATACTTAGAATATTGCGGAAATTGTGGGGCAAAGCAAACGGCATTCGGAAACTCGACGTACCCCAAAAGCTCACGGATTTCTATAACTTACGAACGTCTTTCGAGTTCCCACACAAACTCGGTTTTAACATTCAAGTGGGTAATATATGCATACCTCGCAAACAAGATTCGAAATGTTACGGAAATATTCATATGGAGTACATAGGATGATCTGATTCATTGTAAAACCTTTTGAAAATACGTATTTCTGACGTTGACTGTGTCGTTGGGTTTCGAAGGGATAACGGAAAATAGATATTTTGGACGTGTGTTTATATGAACCGCTGTGAAATCAAATGAATTTCTTCGTACGTCTATGGATAGTTTTACTTAAACAAGGTGTCTCTGCACCAAGTTTACGAACTTCTAGAAAGGGTAGGGCGCACCCATGATGACTCGGAATCACTTGTAATGAGGGGTCAAAAATGCTTTCCTTGGGCTGAAAGGGAGCGGTTTTCCAGGCGTTTTTCCGGAGTGTTCTAGACTGGAGGCATATCAAAACTGAAATATTGACACCCCTGTTGAAAGCACTGAGAAACTGAAATGCTTTATCTCAAAAACTAGATCTAACAAATGTAATGCCAGATGCGGAATCAGCGCCCCAAAATAACCATTGGGAAATATTTGTCAAGAAAATCAGTGTTGGCTGTGCAATCACATTCTAACTATAGAAATAATCAATTAAAAGTTATATTTTAATAAAAAAAAATCAAATATAAGCAAAATCTATATAAAAATTCGACAAAATAAACGAATGAAAGCAGAGAATACTTCAGAAGAATATCAAGAATGCAAAAAAATGAGTGAAATAACGACTAAAAGTACATTTATAAAATGCAAAAAAAATATTTAAAAAAATCCATTTGTTTTGCATTATCTTTGTTTTGCATTATAAGTAAGAAAACTCAACTGTCCTTGCGATAAATCGGACCCACGTCCTCTCACTTACCGGATGAGCACGTTGGACCACTACGCTACAAGAGCAATGAACATCAATCTTTCTTTAGAACTCGTGTGCGCTGAACGGGACCGTACATGGACTACCACTAAACCACATGCATCTCTTCATATTCCTCTGCGGAACTTCTAACGAACAGGTACATGTTGGAATGTGGGTATTTGTCTTAGAAACCTAACGTGAAGTTTGTTTCTGTGAAATTCTTGTTGTGAGTAGTGTGCTGCCATCTACCATCATTTTTTTCTAAGTGTAAGAAGTGAAGTGTAATGATTGAATAATTCGTGTCGTTGTAGGTGTATTGCTCTTTGTAGCGAGACTTTAACGGGAAGATCGACTCACATTCACGCCTCGAATATAAAAGACCCAAGAAAATCTACTTCAGCCGACCATTACTGTGTTTACGTTGTGGTTCGAACCAACACCTCCTAGAGATAGAAGGCCTCTGCACTGTTTGCCGTAAACGTCATTCAGACAACCTAGCAAGTTCGCCACATTTTGAAACACATAATCCTTTTTCGTTTCTTCTTATTTTGGCGTAGAATCTTCCTGATTGGCTCACAAATACCGCATAGTAATTGGATGTGGGGCATAGAAATCACCAATTCCGAGCCCGATCATTTCTTTTCCTCACAACGGTGATACTGGCACGAGCAGGGAATTTTTTCCCTCTTGAATATTCTGAGGAAAAATGAACTACTTACTGACGTCACAGGCAGACTGCGGAGGCCTTCTATCTCTAGGAGGTGCTGTTCGAACCTGGGTCCTCACGATTCGAGTCCGTCACTATGACCACTTGACCACCGGTGACCGTACATGGACTACTAAACCACACATGAAACCTCGTCTACAATTCTTCTGCGGAACTTCACCGTATATAGACTGTCAGTCGTAACTCAGTCGGAAGCTCACAGTTGCTGACCTGGCCAACAAGATGGCGGATAATCCAAATATGATGTCATTCTTCGCCACGAAGGTTTCAACAGTTGGTGGTTTATCATGCTCCTCCGATAAGTGATAAGAAACTAGGTCTCGATTCCTCGCAAGATACAGTCGAATCCCGTTTTAACGAATACCGTTATAGCGAAAATCTCGTTTTAACGAACACTTTTCTAATCCCCCAAATAAGTTTACATAGGAACAATGCTAGGTAACCTGGAATTCCTTTATAACAAAATTTCGTTTCAACGAAGTGATTCCTCCGGTCTCTTGGCGTTCGTTATTACGGGATTCGACTGCAGTTGAATTTTCTTTGCTTCCTGAATTCATATTCGCATCAGATAACTCTTGAAACCATCGTATTGTTAACTGAGAGTGACATCATCCCGTTATAGATCAAGTTAGATTGTAATTTTTTCGGAATGATTAATTCTCAACTTTTCGAAATAAAAGTATTATTAATGACAAGTATATATATTTGGGCCAATACCCAATCACTTACATTGCTTGATTCCACTGACTCGATAGCCTCAGCCCCAAAAGAATTGATACCCATTAAGTAGTTAGCGTGAGTCATAAAACAAATGCCAATAACAAGAAAATCGGACGATATTATTCTTTCATCCATATCTAAGAACACTTTACTGTATATTACACACTTATAACACTTATTGGAAATGTGATCGTATTGAACATATAAGTCACATTATCTTTGGAAGTTATTGGTATCTTCTCTCTCTCTCATATGATGAATGATACCCAATGATACAATTCATTAGGATACATTGGCGAGACATAGGTTTACAGGCTGCATCGTAATAAACGACAACGGGGTGAAGATTTCACACTCCTCGTAACGTAATTTTTGTCGATCAAAATCGGAATGCAGTTGGAATGCTATCGTATACAATGGAATTCCCACTCGTACCCGATAACGTTCTGCTTCTTTTGTGTCTGGTATTTTTCTTTCCACCAGACAAATAGATGATACTCCCATTAAACGTTTTGTATTGAAATTTATTGTTAGTTTTTCTTTGTGTATGGATCCTTTACGAGACCGATAATTCGTTTTTCTGGATTACGTACGTATCCGAGATACATATTTTCTTCTCTTTTTTTTTAAATAATATTTTCCGATAGTAACCTATTTGTAAGCACTTGTTCAGATTTCTTTATTGGATAAATTCAGACTTTATATCATTTTGATGATGAAATAGTTTCAGCTATTTTTCTTACTTTCATTGACTTAGTGGAGTGGAGTGGATATACAGGGCAGTCATGCGTTGTCGGATGTTCTACATCAGGGAGGTTCATAACCCCTGGAAGGAAAGTACCAATGCACATAAAGCGGTATATACCTAAGCCAGGGTTTCAAAACCGGTGTGCCGTGAGAAGATTGATGATGTGCCGCGAAATGTTTTAAAGGAAATCAACTGAATCATTTTTGAAGTCCAAAACATAAGTTGGAATTTTCTGACAACAGCTGTGTAAATCAAAATTAAGGCATGTGATATCGAGTATAAGAGGGATATAGAGGGTCCCTGTAAGTTGTAGTCCTGTAAGTTTCAATGCGGACTTTATCCCATCAAGCGCCCGTCTTGAGGTATTGTTCAATTTCAAAAATGCTCAAAACACGTTCAAGAATGACCCTGTACCAGTTATGAGAGTGAAATTAGTGTGCCACAAAATAATAAATCTAAATTTTTATACGGTCCCTCGTCCTCTAACTTCAAATTAGAAAGTTGTTGCCCTGTATCTCCTAAGGCCAAAAAAAAATTCAAGTTTCCAAGTGCAATATCCGCTTAGATATCAAAAATCGGAGAGAATTTGAGTGGGGGAGAAATAAATGAGGGAAAGGAGCGTTGCCTGTTAGGTTTAGCTGTTTTTTTCAATAACATGAAATTCTCCAACTTTTGAATTCAAACATCTTTGTGAATATTGCACTTAAAAACTTCAAAAATTTTTTCTGTTGGCCTCAGGCGATACAGGGCAACAACTTTCTAACTAGAAGTTGGCGAGACAAGGGGGACCGTAGAAAAAAATATATTTCTTATTTTGTTTTGTGACGCACTGAATTTTCACTCTCAAAACTGGTACAGGGTCATTTTTTGAACGCCTTTTGAGCATTTTATTTAAAATGGAATCATACCTCTACTCCGGACGGTTGATGAGATGAAGGGCACATTAGCTCTTACAGGACACCCTGTATACGAGGAGCTTTTTTCTAAAATAGAACATTTCAACTTTTGCTGTTACCTTCTGATTAAAAATTGAGCTGGTCAAGTCTGAAAAATTTGAAAATTTTACGTTTCCTGTTTGTTTTACCAGAAATTTTTGACTATCGCGGGAAAGTACCTTTACTCCGCTTTCGTCATTAAGTAACAAACACGATCATTCTACAATGGAACCTCCTATAACGAACACCTCCACTGATGGACACAATTTTGAATTACATCGACGGGACTCAGACTTATCTTACTATCCATTAACGTACACTCCTCGTTAGCGGATAAAATTTTCGGTCCCACGGGTGTCCGTTATCGAGAGATGAAAAACACCAAAGTGTATTGAAAAAGGGGGATATGTTCCCGTTTGATAGAAACGACTAACTTTACATTGTTATTTCTACAAAAAATATTTCCTTTTGAATAATCCCGGTTACATTATCTGACAGAGCTTATCCCAAAAATTCATAAACAGTTAAAAAGTACATTTAGGGAAAAAATGGAAATGTTTCCTTTTTAAAATAAGCTTCTCATATGATAATAATAAAATCGTATTGTACTTCAAAAGATAATATTTCCAGTCAGCAGTTCTGAAAACGCAAAAATTTGAACGAATTACACTACAAAATCGAGACGCGCATCAGGGCAGTCTTAAGGGCATCATGGGGCCCCTGGGCCAAGTGATTTTCCCGAGGCACTACTGGAAAATTCAACTAATTCTCGTTTTCCTGAGGCCCCTCTTCTCTTGAGACCCCCGGGCCGTGTCCGATTGGGCCCATGCGTCAAGACAGTGCTGATGTGCATTTCCGAAAATCGTTGCTATATATAGGGAAATCAAATTCATACTTTACAGAATCCGTTGCCTTATTCCGATCTGCTCTGTTATTGCGGGTGTGTAATGTGGAATGACATTCTTTTTTTTTTCGATTACTCCAGTTTAAAAATGTGATTAGAAACCTGAAACATGTATTTAAAAATGAAATTTGAAACTTGTATGAATCTTGTAACACTTGCATTGACAAGTGTATCGTATTTTAACTCTTTGAGGCACATGATTTTAAAGAAAATAAAAACCCTAGTTGCACAGAATTTTTTTTCAATTATAAAAAATGGAAAAAGACATTCATTTTGATTATTTAGCATAAAACATTACACAAAATAAGAATTTTTGTTTTCTCCCTTATTTACGCATTTACCGTTGGTGCATATCATTGTCGACTGAATGAAAAACTTTTAATAAAATATTAAACTCTATGATTATGAGTAACTTCAACTTTACAAGGTGGGTTAAAATATATCCCACCGTGCATAAAAAGCTAAGCAAAAGGCGGGACAGTTTTTAACCCACCTAGCCCCAGAGAGTTAAAAACAATATCATCTCTGAGAAAAAAAGACATTTAAAAACAATCGTTTTTAGCGGATAATATGGAATAGGGGGGTTCAAAATGAACAAAAATGATTCGAATTGATCAAAAACATTATTTCATGACGATGTAAAAGAGTATTCCATCTTTTGTTTTTGTAGGTGATGATATGATAATGTACAGGAGTACAAATGCAATCTTCCCATTCTGTCCCGAAACAGTCAAGGTGGATTCAAATTGAAAAAGACACACACGTACACAGGGTGGATACTATCCACAGCTTAATAATTGCAAACGTGATTCCTTGTGAAAAACGGATACGGGGAAGGTGTTTTCAGTTCTTTGATTTTACCAATAAATTATGGAGCATTTTTAATATGGAACATATAAATTTTAACGCATTGAAATTGATGACGTCAGTTAAGAATCATGTCAAATTCACCGAACGTATACAAATACAATACAAATACAAATGCCCAGCAAGGTGGCTGAGAATAATGTACAGACTTCAACAATCAGTTTGTAAAGTGAAAATCTCATTAATGGGGAAGACATGTTATATTGTTCATGACCAAAAGGACCAGTTCATAAAAATGTGTCAGTCTAATAAATTTGAGATTCATAAAATTAAGCATCAAATGTATCTGATTCTGCGCTATATCAAGACAAGATATAATGAGGTCACACCAAATTTTAGGTCTTCTAGATTCCACTCATAAACAATTTTCCCTAACATTAGCTACACAAGTGAATTTTCAAGAAAATATTAAGCTTTTTCCTATTTTGTATCGATAAAAACAGCAAGAGCCACCATTTCAATGTCTAAGAACAATTAATAACACTTTTTAAGCTGATACCAATGCTATAACCTTGAGAGTAATCAAGAAAGCTAAAGATGTGCACGAAAACCAGTTTTTTCCCTCAAAAGAAAATTCACTTAATAGTGAAAGATAGAAATTACCACATTTTGACAAATAAGTGTTGATTTTGAGAAAAAAAATTTCCAATAGATCTCGTTCGGCTAACACTTTAGAACTCTGGGAATAAATTTGCCAATCAAGTGGGACGAAGGTAGTACGCAATAACAAGGCTCTAAATGAAAAGGGGAAAAGCGCCAATCGTGAGATAGAAAATAACTGAACTTGGCTTCTAGTGGGATTGAATATTTTCCAGTTCATTTTCAATTACCGGCAACCCGCTTGCATGGGAGAACATTTTTCTTTCGTTCGGTGTTTGGTGCGTCAACTGTCCGTTATAAAACTGACGCGTTACAAAATTCAAAACGTTATAACACTCCCGAAGTATTTTTAACTTTCGATCCAAAAAACGGAAAACACTTTTCTGGATTAGTTTTACACAAGGATTCACGTGTGTAATTATTGGGTTGTCGTCTCCTCTTCTATGTTCCTAAATTTTCCATCTTAACGAAACATTCTAACCCAAACTCTCAGATGATTACTTATTACACAGTATTTCATATTACTGGACGCACCACCTCTGAGAAAAATAGCGTCCCCTGTAACTGGAAGAATTGCCGGCTAAAAAAATGGGCATGGTTAAACAAAATGCATCACTATACCATGCTTAGTTTCAAATTAATAGGAAAATTTCCAATAATTAATGAACACCTTTGAAAAACTTGCCCGAGTTGTGCAGGCCGCGAGAAAAAAAAAGTGTCGAAAGATACTGACCTAAGAGCTGGCGATAATTCTTGATGAAAAATACGGGAAATCGGTGTCGCTACGGAAAAATGCGCATCACCAATTACCGACTTTCTTGAGAGATTACCATAAATACGGAAGGAAATACAATGGAAATGAGTCGTTATATCCGCGGTTGTTGCGTTTTTACATACGTTTTAAGCAAGGCTCATTGCGAGCTCTAACCTTAGTTAGGTTCGACCGCCCATGTACGGTCGCGTTCAGCGCACACGAGCTCTAAGGAAAGATTGAGAATCGTTTGTCTTTGTAAGTAGGGCAGTAGTACGCAAAATATTTGAAGCGTGACCCTCTGTTGATCAAAAAATTTATTCGGCGACCCCTACATAGACTGGTCATTTGTCCCGCGATACCCACATAGACTGACGATATGTCCCGGTTTTCCAGATCGTTCCGATGTTTTTGCCAGTAAACGTGCTGTCCCAAAAGCCCTTTTCGGAACGCTTGTACCGATTTTAATTAGGCGATATTGACTTTCAAAGATATTCCGTTTTTTTTAAATATCATATAAATACTTACTTTGTTTTGTGATGTGTTTTGTGTCTCTTACTCAAGATGGAAGTATAGCGAGGGTTATGGGTCCTTGATTTTCTTATACAGGGTGATCAAGAAAGAATCATCCGATTTCAAATTGATTCTACACTTGAAATCGGCCATTAAAATTTTTTTTCATAAAACATAGACACATTCTCCCTGTATATTCACACATTACTTATCACCCTATTCTGTGTTTTTAATTTTTAATAAATATACAATTTTGAAATCAGGTGATTCTCCCACGGTCTTTTTTTTTTGCACGTATATTTCACATTCGTGATTCTGGTGTGACGTAGCCGATATATCGGCTACTGCACAAGTATAATTTGATAAAATCACATTGTATGATAAATGGTAATTAGCTCAGCTGAATAAAAACATTCTTTAGTTCTGACATATTTTTCAATAAAAATGAATTTCTTATTTTGAAGTTTTTATCTTGGAGACGCGACCCATGGTTTTCGCACCACTGGTCTACGGCATTCAGCCGGCAAGTGAGAGGACGTGAGTTGGATTCCCCACAAGAGGGCAGTTGAATTTTTATTTCTTTCCTGAATTCATCTTCGCATCAGCTGTCTGTTGAAAACTTTCGTGAGTCTCATTAACATCGTTTTCTAAGGAAACCAGTAGGACCAGCAATTACTGAAGTTACGGGTTTTGTTGAAACAGTGCTCGCTGTTACGAAGTTTGACTGTATACAGGATGTTGTTTTGAATTGGTGACAAACTCGGAGGAGTGATATTATGGATCAAGATGACCAAAAATTGCCCTAGAGACCAGGGTATCGCAAACCACGTTTGGTCGGTGAAAACCGCAAAATTACTTATGAAGGGGGTGTGACGTCGAGTGGGAAAAAAAGGCCAATAATGAGTCGAAACAAAAAACATTTATTGCACAGCATGCGTGTGATTACAACACAGCCTGTCGTGTACAATAATAAGTGCAAAAAAGTAAAATAAATAAATACAAAAACCTTTCTCGCTTGCCGCGGATACTTTCGTCCAAATAACCTCAGATGATGCTGCCACAGATGTGGGCGAAACGTCAGGGTGAAAATCTCCTAGACCATGACCTAATAGCCCGGAAACCGTTTGCAAGTCAAATACAAAAACCATCTACTCGACAGCATGATTACAATACAGCCTTTGTAGCACAGTTCAAGATCAGAAAGTAGACGAAGAGGGAATCAAAGGAGTTGACCCCACAGGCTGTGTTGTGATCATCTGTCAAATAAATGCTTTTTCTACTTATTATTGGTTTTTTTGTCCCACTCGACGTCATACCCTTCATAAGTATTTTTTGCGATTTCTATCTACTAAACGTGGCTTACGATACCGTGTTCTATGTCAAGTTTTGTTGTTCTGGATTCCTAATAACACTCCCCTGAGTTTGTCGGTACTTTCAGGCAACACTCTGTATAACCACTGGAACAAAAAAAAAATATTCTGGCACTTTATTCCATAGGCTACAGTATTTTATTTGAATGCAAAAAAATGATGCAGCGCTACCCTTTATTTGACAGAAATATGCTTTCTCTCCGAGCTATTCAAAAAAAAAATGCCTTTTTTGAATGGAGGGGAAAGAACAAAATAAATAAAATGTTCCTCAGAGAAGTCAACTGACATAAATTTAGTGACTGGTAGAATGTCTATGGCGT